>NC_141687.1:2113948193-2116905894 GCF_964263255.1 Lissotriton vulgaris | reverse complement strand
GTGCACTAGTAATACAATGTATTGAGAGCACAACCATGCTGTGTCCTCATTTGGTTGAAGAGCAAACACTATACAAAATCTTCTAAAAATCCGAACTTATTTTTGTAAAAGAATAAGTTCCGGGTCCGAAACACAATCCCCAAAGCCCTCTTCCAACGCTAATAAATGTGAGCGGGCCAAAACCAGTAGTGCCTGTTTAATCAACCACCAGACTCTCCCTACCCTTCTATCTCTTGCGGGTTGCAGGTTTTCTCCCTTCGTCATGTTTTTCTATCTTTTCTTACTCCTTTTTTACCCTTTGTTTATTTTTCTCTGTCTTGCTATAATGAGGAAAAATACGTGCCACTCCCCAAAAGCGGGTGCCTGTGATTCCCACCTGTAACCACTGGCTTAACCCCTCCCACGCTGGTGACGGAACCGTTCCATCACGCCCTCGGGTGGGCTGTGCTGGTGACGGAACAGCTCCGTCACGGCCCGCTTGCCGCGCCTGTGCGGCGCTGATTTTGCGCCTGCGCGGCACGTTCTATTGAGCGGGCGGGGCCGTGACGGAACCATTCTGTCACAAGCACAGCTCACCCAAGGGGCGTGACGGAGCGGTCCGTCACCAGCGTGGGAGCGCCGTGCGGTCCCCCCGCTCCTTAGCACTGCGGCGGAATAGCCGCCGCAGTGAAAGGGTTAAATGAAACCCTCATGCTATCTCTTCAATATGATTTCACTTAATTATTTGAGGACTTGCTGATCCCAATCCCTATGCTCTGCTGCTATCCTATTTTGTGGCAGCATCTTGTTTTATGTAAATGTTTCAGCTGCAAATAATATGACTGGGCCTTCGCTGTATAATTATCTTTAACATTTATTATATCCATAATAAATGCATCCCCTCGTACCACACGTTTAAACAACTGGAACTACTGTATTATGTGGCTGATCTAACGAGAGCCATTAAGATGAACAATGAAAACACCAATTAGCTAAGCGGGGAGACTGTTCAGCTTCACAGTCTGTGTATAAAAGACAAATGTCAACAACGTAATTATATACAGATATCTCTTAAAAATGCTGTGATCAGTTGATGCTGCGACATCCTGTGTAGCTGAATGTTACATCTGCTAATTTATTTTTCACATAAAATAAATATACATGAAACTGAATATATGGAAAAAGACTGGTAATGCACAGTTAGCCCTTACCGTCTGCTTTTAGCAACACTACATCTTGTTAAGTACACTGTTTCTTTGATTATTTAAACTGAAACCAGTGACAAGACCAGTAATGATAACAAATGGTCTGTCTACATACTAACTGGCCAATGGCTATCCATCTTACTGCAATCCATTGTGAAGGCTGAAATGGGCAGCCAATAAATGCACGCATCGATGAAATCTTAGGGGAACCACAGTGCACACAAAAGACACTTAAAACGTTACTCTCGTTTAATTGGTTTGTGGATTTTAAAGAAATTCTATTGCAACAGCGAAGAAATATATTACAAATGTGTTTATCAATGACCTGGCTTTATGAATGAATTGCTGTCCAGGCTCAAGGTAATTTATTTAATAATGTTAAATATTTCCTTTACCATTAAAAGTCATGTATTGTAAAATTACAGACGTGTAAATGTTGATTTACACAGTGAAAATGCAATAAAATAGCAACAATATCGATATCATAATTAAATATAAAAAGACCATATATAAGAATTTAAAATCTGATCATTCATAGAGATATTTCTAATCTAATGACAGACACAAAAAAAAACAAGAGACAAACAGGACAAATACAAAGAAGCAAGGCTATATATACAGAAAGCCACTAACAATTGTAACTTATATGAACATAGCACTAATTAGATGCAGTTATAAAGTTATCATTTAAATATATTTCAATGTCCACGTTAAAAGCTGTGGATATACATCTCACCAACAACTGTTTCTACAAATATTAGAAGAGCCAGACTAATTTGAATGCAAGATGAGCCTTTTAATGATTACTCTTTTCCAGGTCTTCTCATGCTGAAGGAATAAAAACATATTTCGAATCCTACTGAAAAACGAAGAGACTTTCTCTTGCCATTCTTTACTGTTCACTGTTATCAGTAGTAGTAATAGTAAACCACAAGTAATAATGGCATTATTTTTGTTATAAAACCTGAGTTCAACCCCTGATAACTATCGAATAGAGCAGACAAGCTTCACTTATGAAAATATGTAAAACATTTAGAAGTACCACAACAGTTAAAAAGGCTAAAATGCAAAACAATAAAAATTCCACTCCATTAAAAAATAGAGAATATTTTAATAAACAAAAATGACAACAAAACGACAAAATACAATAAGGGGTACCAGAGATATATATATTTTTTTTAAATAAAAATGAAAATTTGGCTTTAAAAATACAAAGCACCAACCATGAGCAACTGGTCGTACTAGACCAGGACAAAGTTAAAGTTTAAGGCTGACCCTGATAGAGCACGTATTGGATACAAGTCCTAGGCAGGTCCTGGTCGAGGAGTTAGTTACCTTCTGATTTACAAGATTTTGGAGAAGAGAAAGTCCTCTCCACGGCAAGGCAACAGGCTGGATCCGAAGATGGGGTCATTGAAGAAAGGGTGCCAAGGACATTGTCTTGGCGAAGCCATTGATAAAGTCTGGAAAAACTCAGAGCGGGAAAAGTCTAGAGTTTGTGCTCAGGAACCATAGAAGTCAATCAGACGCTGCTCAGTGTTGGGCCCTTTGGAGATTTCTACCTTCAGACTGATATAGATCTTGGCAGACAGGTTAGTCCGTCACAGCGGTGACGGATATCCTGTCTGCCATAATATAAATCCCACAAGATATAATGGGATGCCACATTTATGCCTGTGAGTGGGGTATTCTCCTGGTCACTCCCTAACCAATGGAATTAAAGTTCCCATTTTGACCCGACCCACTTTTTCAGCACTTCCTGTTTCTTTTACTGTGCCCCTCACTACCTAATACCGACATGGTAGAACCTTTAATCCCCTGTGCAATGTAGTCAGAGGCGTGGCTATGATAATGGGCAAACACTCCTCAGTGGTCACTCCAAACCAGTTCTGGGGTAGCTCCCCCTCCCACTGGGCTAGCTAGCTATAACAGCAAAGAGAGGGAGGCCCAGGTGTGAGTGACATCTGCCAGCCACACAGTGAGCTTCCTTTGAAGCTCCAGTATAGGCTGGGCACAGGTGAGGCCCATCCTGCTCAGGAAGGAATGCATCTGCCCACACCTAGGCCCTATGTCCACTTTCTGGAAGCAATCCGCATCTCAAAACTGGAGCCATCAACAGTTGGTACCAAATGTTTAATTTGCCATTTCTTTTTGGCTGTTTTAAAACTGTTCAACCAGTCTGCAGGGGCAGGCCTGGAGACATGCTTAGCATTAGCGCTTTAGTGGTGGCACAATATGTGCTGCAGTCCACTAGTGACAGTTAACTTATGTACTATGTACTTGGTAGTAAGTTAAATATGTGATTCAGGAGTGTAGTCGATTTCTAAATGTTTAGGTGCCAGAAACATACATTGGGCCATAGTCAGCAGTGCCCAAGTGCTCAGACTCAGTAACCAGCAGCATCAGTGCAAAAAATGGAGGTGACCATACAAACAGAGGCGTTTTCTTATATATTATATCTTAAGGCTTGGAACCTTGGCTTTCCATCCTTCATGAGTCCAGTCAGAAGTACTAGTGCTGCACAGTCTCTGCATTAACATGCAACCAGCGCTATGAACGAAACTGGTGGTCATCAATTTTTCACAATGCCTCTCTGTTGTTTTATTTTTGGAGTGTGCAATATACTGATCTAACCTGAAGGAGCACTCTATGTTGAAGGGGAAAGGTTTGTCTGTTCTTCACACTGCTGTTTATAAATAGATGCCACCTTGTTCTGTTTTTTTCACTTGGCAAATGTCCTAATGACCCTGTTCCTCGGCCCTACTCTTCCACATTATTGAAATTATTGAAACTACCCCTCACCCACACATTTCACTGGCTTTAACACCATGCCCTTGCCTTCTACATTGCCCTTTATTCAGTCATGCATTCATCCAATCATCTTGATATCCATCGACACACTGAATCACTCACTTCTTCATTCATCCACGTTTTGGCGCACTCAGTCATCTACCCATTCATCCAGCCATTGAATCACCTTGTTCATTGTCTCTTCGAACAGTAGAACCCCCCCCCTCACTGCCCCCCCCCCACCCCCCAGCGCCTTGAGACCCTCACGGGTATGTAGTGCACTTTAGAAATGCAGTGATTGATTGATTGATTGATTGACTCTTCCATTTGTCCATCTACAATTAATGAAGCAGCAGTTTCATTCTTTAAGCCAGACCAGTTGGCTTTGCCAGTGGGTCTCAGAATGGCTCACTGAAGTAAGATTTAATTAATCCGCTCATTCGGGGAAGAGGTTTTAAGGAAAGTGTACAATCTGCCCCAAAAACAACTCAGTTAATGCGTTTCCCTTCCTAGCTGGGTAAATCGAAATGGAAGCCAGCTGATCACTAGCTAAGTAAGCCACCGTGCTAACTGCCGTTCTGTCAGAATAACCAATCGATACGTCGTTACAGCTCCTTTCAAACCTCTCCTCTTTTACAAGTGTTGCAGTCACGATCGAATATACTTAGCTAGTGATATTGACAGGTCTTTCTTAAAGTACTTGCACCCTTCTAGGCCAACCAGCGCCACCAGATATCTTTTAAGTTGCTGTCTTCTGGCTGATTTCGCTCATCCCTGGTGAGAGAGAGTAGGTTCTTCCGAAAATGTGTTGAGAACACAACTGGTAGCATGTTTTAATCTCTCTTGAACGCTGCTCACTTAAGGATAAAGCTGTTCTGTAAGGCGTGCCCATTGGCTAGTTCTGAAAGTGTGCCTGACTAGTGCAGATTGGCTTTGTGTAGCTGTCTGCCCTCAAACACACTTTACCAATCTCTTCACCGAGGTTCGTCATCTCTGTGTTTTACTGAATGGTACTCAAGTCGAGAACATGCACTATCGGTAAAAGTTCAATGCAGAAGATGTGTTTGCCTGAGGAATACTATATTCCCACAAGATGCTCTTCTAGCTGGGGGGGGGGGGGGTATTACTATATTACACTATTACACATCCTGTAGCTGAGTTTACCAGAGAGACTGTATATATTACATGTGTATGCGTACTGGCACAGTATCTACCAATGTTTACTTAAACTGAGACATTAAAAAGCTTTATTGGCAAAATCTAATGGTTTTTGGGCATGGAATTGCTATTTAATTGCTCGGGAGTGTTACATTCGAGGACATTCTTTTCCAACAGGGTCATAGTTATAAAATGTATCTGACACTTTTGAATAATGTATTCAATTATGCACTCCTCCTCTACTTAAAGTACATCTCAGACTTTTACATTTTCTTTATTTTTACAGTCTGCACCAACTTAGTTTAAAGCGTTATCCATTGGTTCAGAGCCTAGTCACTGCTTCCACTCTTTTCATATACTAATGCTGTTAGTTTATGCTGCACTCTAATAATGCTATAACCTCTTAAACGGGCGGCAATTCCGCCGCGGTGCAGCGGTTTAGCGGAGTAGGCAGGTCGCGTTGGCCAACGGATGTGCGCAGCACTACAGGGGTAATGTTCGCGATGGCCGTTGGCCGACAGAAGCATTGAAGGGGTTAAATATGCTGCATATGTCTCATATGTACATGACGTCCGGGATAACCAGCAAGATGGCTTAGCGAGTTAAGAACGTGCAGCTTGCATTTGAAGTGGTGCGCGCATGACAGGTTTGAGTCCCAGCAGGGTCAACTCAGTCTGTTAGTATTTCTAGGCCGATACATCAATCACCACTGAACTATGTAATAATAACTCCTGTGTATCTAAGGCCTCTATGTAATAAAATAAGTAGTCCAAAAATCGGAGAGTCTCCTAAAAATATAAATGGCCCTCAGTTGCTCAGTAGTTACTAATGACGAAAATTTGAATGTTAGTGTTGTAAACGATATATTGATGTATGGCTCGCTTTATAGTCCTGTGAAGAAATTTGCGTACTTTAGATCTTGGCGTATAGGTTACTTCATCACAATGGTGATGATATCCCGTCTGCCGAAATATAAATCCCATTATATCCAATGGGATTTATATATTTTGTTAAAAAATAATTTCTTTATTAAATGAAATTTCCAATCATTGCATGTATTAAGTTACAAACCAGGTGACCTTAGAACATCAGATGCATAGCATTTTATACAGGAATATACTCATTCAATCAAATCAGATGTATAATGATTATTCCTAGACATTTCCATTTCCACCGTTAGAGATAAACATAAATCCCCTCGATATATATTCCACCCACTTCATTTTTTGTCCCATTTCTTAGGACAGGGATTTATATTTTGATGGACGTGATATCAGTCACTGTTGTGACTGAGTAACCCGGTCGCCAAGTTCTAAATCAGGCCCTTATAATTATTTGCTTTTCAAGGGGATCTTTTGAGCAATTTTGATGTTTAGTTTTTATAATGTTTGTGTATACATATGTATTGAAACTACTGTGGCCAAGGTTAATGCGTTAAAGTGAATTGAATATGACCTAATATTCTTTACAATGCTATAAATCGCAAAAACTGCTATACAAGGCAGAAGTTATTATCATGGTTGTTGTTGAAAGGATGACTTAATTATACCAACTACTGCTCAATTAAATGCATGTTCTAGATGTTGGAGATGAATGCAGTAACTGAGTTTACCATCTGAGACTTGTTTAAGGAATCCAGGCAAACCACAAACCTGATAGGATACATATTCCAGCATTTATTTCCTGCCATTGGTTTCTACACGCCAAAATGTTGCCTTGCAACCATTTTCCAAGTGCTGCATTGAACTTACATTTAATTATTGATTCATTAAATATTGCCTTGAGATTTGAGCATGTTGAGCCATTCTGAATGTGTTTCCATAGGTTCATCTGCCTTTCTATCAGGAGCAGTGGAGGAAGCCTCCAAACTAAAGTGGTAGGTCGGCCGCAGGAGGAGGCAGAGGAATTGGAAAGGTGGGGGAATGATATCAAAGTTTAAAAAAAATGAAAAGAGTTATCTGCCACTCTGCTTCACTCCTCTCTTCGGACCAAAAGGGGTTGGGCCCTCAGGGCACAGGCTCCACACCCAATCCACATGCTCCTCTCATAGCATGAGAGCAGAGCCAGGATTGGTCTGAGCATCTTCGTTTGCCGCTCATACAAAGACTTGGGGCCTGTGGCTTTTCTCCAACCCGGCTGTGTAACACATCTGGGTTGGAGAAACATGAGTGCGCATAGTGTTTAGCCAGCCTAGCAGGCTGGCCAAACACACATGCGCACTTATAAGTGCACGCTACCCCATGTCCCTGACATGCCTGGCCCGCCCTATACTTATTGGGGCTCAGACAGAGAGCATAAATAACATGATAATAACATTGTGTTATTATCATTTTATTTATCATCTGCTGGCACTAGCTGTGGGGCAATGCTCCTCCTCCATTACGGAGGAGCCGCCCCTGAACAGGAATTCATTTGATAATTACTTACAGAGTAATGGATGACAAATTGTTGCAAGAAGTAGCAACGATACATAAGTTAATATTAAATAATATTATCACATATTTGTTTGCCGCTATATCAAGAAGTAGTGGTCCAATCAGACTGTTAAAGTTCAGAGTTATTAGGCAAGGGAACTGGGTTGTAGGGTGCCTGGGAACTCGAGAGTGAGCTAGTGATGTCTTTAAAACTCTTTTAAGCTCTTCGAGGAAAGAGGCGGTTCTGATCTGTTTAAGAGGAATCTGACTTACAAAGGAAGAAGCCCTTGTAAGTTTTCACAGATGCTGGGTACTGCCAGAATGTGGTGATTTACTGAGCGCGTGCGTGGGGGGGGTTGGAGGAGGGGGTTGGGGGTGACCCTGGCAAGCTTATAGAGGGACAGATGGGCTATGCTAAGCATGGCTGGAAATACCAGGGTAACTTGTTTTGTACTATCCCTAGTATTTAGTGGAACAACACAGTGATTCATGCCCATATGAGGTGTTATAGATAGCATAGGAGGCAGGAAGCATCGTTGATAATCAGGTTCTGGGTGGATAATGATGATTATAGGAACCGTATTACCTACAGCAACAGTAATTCAATTGAGTTGTTTAGAGACATCGCTGCATGGAAGGGGAGGAGCTAGTGGAGTGGCTGGATACTGAACATCTTAAACCTGGCAGCTCGTCGTCAAAAAGGCAGTCAAAACCCAGCTAGCACACTTCATTGAAGCCAACAACATCCTGGACACCTCTCAGTCTGGATTCCGCAGCAACCACAGCACCGAGACTGCCCTCCTCGCCATCCCACATGACATCCTATCAGCAGCCTTCAACACCATCTCCCACCACGCACTAGCCACCTGACTCCACAATGCCAGAATCAGAGGAAGGGCCCTATACTGGCTACACTCATTTCTCACAAGCAGAACACAGAGAATAAGACTCCCGCCCTTCCTCTCAGAACCGATAGAGATTAGATGCGGAGTACCCCAAGGTTCCTCCCTCAGCCCCACCCTCTTCAATGTCTAAATGGTCCCCCTTGCAACCATCATCAGAATCCATGGGCTCAACATTGTCTTGTACTCCGATGACACCCAGCTCATCCTCTCACTCACCAAGGAACCCAACATCACCAGGCGCAACTTCCAAGAAGGGATGACAGCTGTTGCAACCTTGATGAAGAACAGCTGTCTGAAACTCAACTCAGAGAAAACAGAATTTGTCATCCTCTGCTCCACCCCCTCCACTTGGAATGACACCTGGTGGCCTCCCACCCTTGGAATCCCACCCACCCTGACGGACCATGCATGTAACCATGGAACCATACTGGACTTTTCGCTCACTATGAATCACCAGATCAATGCCGTCTCCTCCACTTGCTTCAACAGCCTTTGCATACTACGCAAGAGATTCAAGTGAATCCCCTCCGGCTTCAGGAAAACTGTCAATCACACACTTGTCAAAACGCAAACTCGACTGCGGCAATATCCTGTATGCTGGAATCAACAAAAAACTCTGCAAACTCCAGACCATCCAGAACGCCACAGCCAGACTAATCTTAAATATCCCACGGCACAACCACATCACCCAACACCTCCCTGAGCTCCACTGTCTGCCCGTCAAAAGATTAATACGTTTCAAGCTGCTCACTTATGCCTACAAGGTCTTTCACAACATCCGACCTCAATACCTCAACGACCGCATCTCCTTCCATGCCCCCAAGAGAAACCTCCACTCAGCTGACCTCTCCCTAGCGGCCGTCCCACGCTTCTACAGGACTAGAGCGAGTGGAAGGTTCTTCTCCTACCTTGCAGCCAAGACCTGGAAAGATCTCCTTTTCACCTTTGATGAAGCCCGACACTTAATGACTTCAGGAATGACCTTAAGAGCTGGCTCTTCGACTGACCCCAACGGAGCTGCTCACACCTATCCCTCAGCACCTTGATACCCTAACGGGTAAGTAGTGCACGCTACAAAACCCTGATTGACTGATTTACCTATGGTGGTGAAGTTACTGAAGGACTCCATACTAATGCTTGAATTCAATAGTAATACTAAGTTCCCACCAGACCAGGGTGTCAGGTGGGAAAGTGATGAGAGAGCCTACCGCCTTGGAAACAGAAAAGGAAGGATGCAAATAATTTCTGACTAGGAAGAGTGTTAGATTGGAAAGAGCTGGCCAGTGTCTGGTAACTGCGAGACAGTCATTGTTTTGTCTCAAGGAAAGAAGTGTGCCTAATTGAGACCTAGAAGAAATGGGTGATGTCAGAAAACAGGTTGTGTAAGAACATATCTACTAAAATTTGGAGAATGATGGCAGTCAAACGGACTGCCGGTGAAAGTGAGAAACAGTAAAAGACATGAGAAATAAAAGAAATAGGGAGAAAACAAATCATATGCATTAGTGTATATGCTTAGGGAGTTAATCGTTGCAAGCAACACATGGAACTCAGTGTATCAGATGTAGCTGAGAGTTGAAAAATAATCAGATTGGAGGAGGCATGGCTCTGGTGTGAAGGCCTGTGGAAGTTGTGGATGTGCCAGTGAGTTGTTTCATTGGGCGCAACTGTGGAAAAACAGATTGAAAACGATTTACTACACCTTACCTTAAGTAGGCTACATAGGGACGATCAACATCAGCCATTGAAGGGTTTGTAAGAAGAAGGAAGGAGGGATTGGCAAACGTTTATTCAGCAGAGGTAGAATAACCGTAGATTTGAAAAATTCCAGGAAGAAGCCAGAAGAAGGAAGAGACTGAAGAGGAATGAAACGTAGGTCAGAAAACTGGACAAAAAGAGCTAGAGGGGTTTATCCATTTAGTGTTGAGGGGTCAGATACAGAACATGATGGATGATCTGAAGTATAATTTAAAATGCAAGGAAGAGGAATTATGTTAAATTGATCAGAGTTGATTGGGAGGAGACATGAAATGCACAATGTTAGAATAGGAGAGGTGAGAAGAGTGGTCAAGGTGATTCTAATTTGCTTCCCAACAAGGCTAACTGAGCCTTTCTGACATTGATAAATTGAGTAGCATTAAGTTGGTTAAAGTTATTATCTGTTAATAGTAAAAAGTGTGATGGTAAGCAGCATGTAATACATGGGAGTCTGCAATTCCTGTTTAAACGCCTGTCTCTCATTTCTTTGTAATTGACACCTTGTGACACACCCATTTGTTAATTATGATGTAACAACATCATAATTCAACTCTAATATGTTATTATCGTCGAGTTCTGAAGTCAGAGCCATCAACTGAGGTGAAACGCATTTAAAGTAACATAAGTGAAATGTTGCTTTTCTTTCTTCTGCTCTATTTTTCTAGCTTTCAATGACCAGCTGGAAGAGCATGTTCATGTTTTTCACGTCTTAGATTATTATAGAAAAGTTAAAATCTTTTTGCATGCTTCTACACATTCCGAGCTACTACAGCTTTTTTTTTCTTTATAACAGACTTGTATTGAACTGTTTCTAATATCTTTTTGTAACACATATTTAAAAGATTTTGATGAGTTTAATTTTGCGTTAGATGTCCTATTTTTATTCTTCATGCTTGCAAAAGTGCTTTCCCTTTCATATGAAAGAGCTATGCACCAAGGTTTTAAGAGGTTTGTGGGAAAGGTGAAGGTGTGACCATGAATTATATGGGATAAAGTACCCTCTGTTGTACATGATAAGAATATTGCAAGTCACCCCAGAGTTCCTGAACTTTATAAAGGAACTCGGCCTTTGGCTTTGTTCCTCTTTTTGGTTATAGTACACCTCTATGACTTGCAATATCCTTATAATGTACGGCAGAGGGCATTTAATCTTTTATATTAAAAACCCTGCATTCTCATTGTTATTAGTAAAGGTGGATTGGGTCAAAATGTGGTTCCTCAGCTGTAAATGGCAAGGGGCTGTTACCAAACAGGGGGAGCAGCCTTTACTCTATGGGTGTTGGTCAATTAGTCTGCCCAAGACTCAAACTCAAGCCACCCTGCTTCACCTATTGACTTTATAGTATGTTCAATAGTTATAGTTTTGTAAGAGCTTTGTTAAGGGCAAGTGGTTGAGTTTTGATTTTTCAGATGAATTGTGAGCAATCTAGAACTTGTAGTCTGCTCTTTAAGGCAGATGGCCTCCAGCGTTGCCATTTCTGGTTGATGGGGTACATGGATCTCTATGAATTCATTGTTCCCAGATGCACTCTTAAAAATATGTCATCCTTTTCATATAACTGACGTCCCAGATTCCATCTTTAGGATCGGATTGTTTTCAAACAGAGGCACTAATTCTGTATGGAAGTGTTTCATACGATTAGCAAAAACTGTATGGGTAGAAAGCAGATATATAGTTAAGATTTTAAAGTCGTTATACAACTTCTTTCGTACAACGTTTGAATGTAACAGTGTGCGAGGTAGTAAATCACAATATGTCTTAAACTGTCAGTGATCTTTTTCTTTCTAGCTCCTGCTATTATAATATATCACATTTACTTTTTTTCCTTTGCGGAGAAAGCTGATTAACCCACCTAGTTATCTCACACGGACTTTGTGATATTGCCTAAAGTCAATGGAACTTTTAAAGTGGATTAATTATACCACGTTAGAATACTATAGATATTTTATTAAAGTCTGTCAAGGCCTGGAACAGGTATATTCTAAGGGAAATCACCTTATTTTACATTTGATGGTGTGTGCATGACTATCTAATCTCAAAGATTCCAAGTAGAAGTACACTACATTTCTTATTCAAACAAACAAAACATCAATAAAAACAGCAACTTTTTATTATATATTTTGAAACAGTTACGATTGATTCACACCTTTTCTTTTTATATGTTTTGAGGCAGGCAAGATTAATTCACAGTTTTTAATTCATGAAATTGTGGTAACCAGTGCGTTCTTTTATAGTAACCGTGTGACAGTAGCAATGGTATCCGCTAAAGCCCTGAAATGTACATTTCTTTAAATCTCTGATACCTTGAAGGAATATTTACATTTTATGCATTTTGCAAGTTCTAAAGTGTCTTTAAAGTCTTTGTATAACCCTGCTGTCAGATCAAAGCTGTGGTGGCACTGTAGAGGTAAAATGTACAAGAGCTACATAGCCACTTTGTCACATAGGTCATCCTTTCTGGATTTGAAGATGTATTTGTGTGGCACAAAACCTTTATGAACCTGTACAGCTACTTGGCCAAAAACATTAATGCACCTGTACTGTAGTGTACGTTTATTCATGAATGAATGAATGTGAAGAGCACCCTTTTAAGGTTATGGATTTTATCTATTTGCCATTTGTTTCACCATTCTTTTAAATGTGTATGCTAGTTTTATCACAAAATAAAAAGAAGACAGCTAGAATTTGGCAAGTCAACAAGACATACACAGCAAACTTTAATTGACAAAAATGCATCTAATTCAACAGGCAAACAGCCTAATTAAAGTTTATTTATTTAACACGCTGCAGATTGTAAACTACATTTATTGAAAGAAGAGAAACATGTATGGTATACACTGAAAAAGATGGTTTCTTCCTTTAGACAACATCCAAAGCAGCTTTATATCAGTTCCACAATCTGGGCAGTTCAGGTTAACATGTTGAGGGTAGTTGTCCAATGTTATCATTGTGGCTTCATTGTAAAGGCATGTGCTCATTGAATGTGTGGCTGAAGTAGCACATGCTTGTCATACTCCTACCAACTCGATGATTGCAACGTTTTTTCTTTGAAGAAGCATTTCGAGACATACGGTCCCAATGACTACTCTTCTTGTCTTGGAAGCGTATGGTCACTGACTCCATTGTTAGATTGTTTTTCCCCACTATTGGGTTTAGACGTGAGTCAGTGTGCCCCCAGTCTTAACGAGTTGCAGCCTCAGTGTTCGTTACCTTCCGTCCTGTGTGAGTACAGTCTTCGATGTGTTTTCTTCAAACTGTGCTGATTCTTTTTCTCAAGTCCATTGCCATGGTGCAACCTTTTCTCTCAGCCCTTGGCCATTCAGGCCCCAGCGTGCTCCTGACTACCTTTTGGAGAACGATCACTTGAGGTAATGGAATGGACGCCTTTCAAGATAAGCCCTAAATGCCACTCTACAGAACCCTGGGAGGATCTTCACACCATCTGCAATCTTTGTGTTTCACCAAAGCATTACAGGAGAGCCAACTGATATTTTCCAGCAAAAAGACTCTGTGCTTTAGTCTGTAATCTCTGTAAGACCTGAGTCCTATTTTAACGTTTGCCCGAAGTATTACAGTGAGTAAGCTAAGCAGAGGATATTACCTTCACCACTCTTATGGACTACAGTTTACCATGACTGCCAGCCCATCAGCGATCATCTCTTTTGTTGTGTTGCATTTTCATTTAATTACTGTTGAGTAGTCCATACTTTACACATTTTTCTATGTTAAGCCTGTGTACTTTGTGCCAAACAACCAGAGGGTGAAGCGTAGATGTATTTAGGGACTATCAGGGTTCCCCCTGACAAGGATTATGATTATTATTTGAGGAAGGTTTATACCCCCCTCAATTAATACTCCAATTTCGGACAAATATGTTGTGACAAAGTGTATTATTGGTTTGAGTAAATGGTAGTCCACCACAAGTAATAATGTCACTATTTCTGTTAGGTTCAGTTAATTTTTCAATAATATAAAACTGCGCCTTGCAACCTCTGGTACCTATGGCACTGAGCAGACATGCTTTACTTAAGAAAAAGTGTAAAGCATTTGGAAGTACCAAAACAGTAAAAACAAAAGTCAAAAACACAACATAATGAAATCCTACTCTAATTTACAACAGACAAGAATTATGGCGCTAAAACTACAAAAATCCAATAAGAGGAACCGAAGATATGAAGTTTTAAACAAAAATAGCAACAAAGTGTTAAACACTAACCGTGGCCACCTGGTTTCACTTGACTAGAACCTAGGTGTGATTTAAGGCTGACCGCGATGGAGCGCTGGTCGAATACAGAAATCAGTTTCATCCCGGTCTCAGTCTCTGATATTGACATCCAAGATTTTAACAACTCAAAACTAGTTTTTAATACAGTATCTTAAATCAACCACTGGTACAATTACACTCAGATTGGGAGAGTTCTACGAGACTCCTATGATTAACTCATGTGACGTTACAATTTACCCACCAAAGTCAACACTGGGCTCTTCCTGTTCTTTACTTGATGCTTTGTGGGAAGTGCTACCTTATTAGTCTATTAAAATGGAAGTTTAGGTGCCCCAATACATAGAATAGCAAGTAGGCTCTCCTAAATGAATAATAATAATAATAATAATAATAATAAAGCCATTTCTAAAGCGCCTGGCTGCACTACAAATAGTGTGTCCCCGCGCTAGATTGTTGCTATATCTCAAGAGGCAGAAAGTATAGAGAGAACGAAGTCGAGGTCAGAGAGGAAAGAGGGAATTAGGTGGCTGGAAACAGGTGAGTTTTAAGTTTAGCACGGAATCTGGTTTCTGAAGGTGCCATTCGGAGGTCAAGCGGTAGTTCATTCCAGTGCCTAGGAGCCAGGTGCCTGAAAGAACAGCCTCCCATCCTGGCTCTGCGAGTGCGGGGGAGTTTAAACAGCATCGCTCCGGATGACCTCAAATTCCGTGTGGGGCGGTGAATAGTGAGGAGCTTTTGCTATCTACACCTGAAACAGGGGTGCCCTATCAACATTATGTCACATAAATCATCATTTAATGCTTCGAAGGTATAGCATCAATTGTTAACCGTTCATTAACAATGTCAGGGCCCTGTACTGAAATTTTGCAGGAGTGGAACCCATAATAGAGAAGGCTCTTGTATATACCTGCAAAGAAAGTTTTCTTTGGAAGCTGCTGGATGAGACTACATTTATAGAGATATTTGTAAATGATGCTGATTTGGTTAGTTGCCAATTATCTGGTCCTCATGAGTCACATCTTTATAATACTTACTTGTCATTAATAACTAGTTTTTTTCAAACTTTTTAATTATAAGAAAATATGTGTTTTCATCAGTTTACAAGTTTCTTCTCAGGTCATGTTTCCCTGTTGTTACTTTTGAGCTTCAATAAGTCTGTACAATGTTTAAGTTAAACTACAACAAATACGAAATAGAGAATAAATGACTGTTCCCCTAGTCTAGCATGACTAGATAAAAGCAAATGGTGCCCACTGCTTCTGGGAACTATTTTCACTAAATAGTTTAAATTTCAGTAACACTGGATTACTTTGGTATTTTTGTTGTTCAAGTATAATTGTATTCATTAAAATGTACTCTATTTTTCTGAACTTGGTTTGGGATTTTTCTTTTGTTGTGCTTTTGCTTTATTACAGTTTAAGTCATCCATACGCACTTTACACATTGCAACAAGGTTAAGCCTCACTGCTTCTTGCCAAGCTACCAGTGGGTTAAGCACAGGTTTATTTAGTGACTTTTGTGGTTCACCCTGACAAAGACTGTGATTAGTATTTGTAGTGGGTCCTCACCCCTTTCAACCAATACTCCAGTTTCTTACAGCTGTGAACATATCATAGCCAGAATGTCAAACACAAAATTATTGCTAGGAAGTATATGTAGGTAAATATAGATCTACTATTTAAGTCCACATCTATGTACCTTGAAGATATGTTCAATGTGAAGGTACATATCTGTGGACCTAAGTATAATACATCTATACTTGGTTATCTTCATGATATTAGGACAGTTGATATTCTGGCTATTATCATTTAGTAGAACAATATTTGAAACTTGACAGTCTTGTAATATACTGTGCTGGTATCTATTACTCTTCTGATATTGTGTTTTCAGTTTCTATTAAGAACTTCCTCACATTTCCTCTTCTAAGAGGAATTAAATGTACAGGAATTCCTTGCTCTCTTTTTTCTGCCACCGTCTACATCTACTGATGACAGTCTCCTTTGTTTTATTAGTGACAAATACTTTGTTAATTCCCCTGCCCTCTTCCCCTTGCATGGGTCTTCTTTACGGCTCCTTCTTTTTGTCTATGTTGCATCCTCAATTGATTTAATCTGTCCTCTTCTGTTGTCCTGCCGCTACACTCTTTTTAATCCTTTTCTCCCTTGTGACATATTTTCCTTTTATTCCCTAAATCCGGATGTGCTCCTTATCAAAAGCCGTCTACAATGCATATGCTTTATGCTGCTAGAAACCAATCTCGCTTAATTTATTTTCATTCTTGAATTCTGGAGAAAATGTATTCTCAGTGAGTCACTCTCCATTTTGATGATGGTTAAATTCAGTTTAGCCGAGATCTTATAGACAGTACAATCAATTCGTGGTATACATTTTGTAGACTATGAAGTGCATTTTAACATTCATTTTTCAAATATTTCTCATATATTTTAGAGACACAGCAGCTTAACAAAACAATAAGGGTGAACAGAGGAGAAGTGGAACAGGAATTTGGATTTCGATTCAGTATAGAGTTTCAGTGTTTCATAGATTACCGCCTTTTAATATCGATAAAATAAATTCTGCCAGAGATAAATTTGTATTTACTTTCCCAAAAGGCATCTTTATTTTGATAATGATATGTACCCCACTAATCCACACATGAATTATACATCCAGATAGCTATCCTAGGTGAAATGTCTAGTTTGGCTAAATTATGCTCCACAAAGTGTTTTCACTGCCCTTTAAATCTTCTGCTTTTAATAGAGCCTCGAAAATGTCTGTACATAAATAAGCAGTGTTCACCCACCTTTTCTGCCTCTTTTTATTGATCCGGTTGATTAATGTGGGCGGCTTTATGTAACTCACTTATCTACATAGGCATAGGCCAGAAAGGAGAATTAGGTTGGATGTGGGCCCCGCCATCAGTTTATTAGATCAGATGAGAAAGTGGAATTATCTTTAAGATAATAAGATGTTTAAAACAAGAACATGGAAAGTGTTAGTGTTGGTGAGATTTAAATCAGAAGTAAACCTTGGCAAGAATTGAAAAAAGCCAATATGCTTGCAATTTGTGTCGCGAAAACATTTCAATTTAGCATAACTCTACTTGACAGATGATAAGTGGGTATAAATAGTGCAGGCTTCCTTACCCTAAAGAATAGTATCATGACTGGTGAAGGTGGCAGCATGATCTGCAGTGCATGGTGTACTCCTACAAACACACTTACAACAGGCCCACCAAAGTAGCATATGTGCAGTATTCCTCAAACATCCATGACAAGTACAACATGCGTAGCAGCAGTGCACTCTTGACCAACGTGAACCGCATTTTATCAGCTGTGCATGATTTCTCACACATTTACACAGGCACAAAAACACAATAGGTGCTGTATGTGCCACAGCTGTGCAAAGCTGCCTTATATACTCCCCGACGACTGGAAACACGCCGAGGTCAACCCCCTCCTAAAGAAACCCTCAGCGGACCCCACCGACCTCAAAAACTACAGACCCATCTCCCTGCTCCCGTTCCCAGCGAAAGTCATCGAGAAAGCCATCAACAGCCAACTCGCCACATTCATTGAAGAACACAACATCCTCGACTCCTCCCAATCCGGCTTCAGAAAAAACCACAGTACGGAAACCGCCCTCCTCGTCGCAACAGACGACATCCGCAACTTACTGGACAAAGGAGAAACAGTAGCCCTCATCCTCCTCGACCTATCAGCGGCGTTCGACACAGTCTCCCACCGCACCCTAATACGCAGGCTCTACGATGCAGGAATCCAGGACAAGGCCCTCGACTGGATCTGCTCCTTCCTCTCCGGCAGGACGCAGCGGGTCAGACTCCCCCCTTTCCTCTCGGACCCCACACCGATCACCTGCGGAGTCCCCCAGGGCTCCTCCCTCAGCCCGACGCTCTTCAACGTCTACATGGCTCCACTTGCCCCCATCGTCAGAACCTACGGACTCAACATCGTGTCATATGCAGACGACACCCAGCTCATCCTCTCCCTATCCAATGAGCCCAACACCGCCAGACGCAACTTTCGAGAAGGCATGGAAGCCGTCGCCAAATGGAAGAAAAACAGCTGCCTTCAACTGAACACCAACAAAACAGAAGTACTCATCATGGGCCCAAACCCCGACGCCTGGAGCGACACCTGGTGGCCCACCGCCCTTGGAAACCCGCCAACCCCCACAGACCACGCACGCAACCTGGGAATCATCCTGGACTCCGAGCTCAAAATGGACCGCCAGATCAACTCTGTCTCATCTTCCTGCTTCCACACCCTCCGCCTCCTTCGTAAGACCTTCAAATGGATCCCCCTCGAACACTGAAAGACAGTCACTCACGCCCTGGTCACCAGCAGACTCGACTACGGCAACGCACTCTACGCCGGAATAAACAAAAACCTCTTCCGCAAGCTACAGAACATCCAGAACGCCGCCGCAAGACTGGTCCTCAACCTGCCAAAACACTGCCACATCTCCCAGCACCTGCGCACACTCCACTGGCTCCCTGTCGAGGCGAGAATCACCTTTAAGATGCTCACCCACGCACACAAGGCCCTCCACGGCACCGGACCAGCATACCTGAACAGCCGACTCAAATTCCACGCACCCCAAAGGACCCTACGATCAGCCCAGCTTTCCTACGCCGTGGTCCCCCGTACCAGAAAGACCAGATCGGGAGGCCGCTCCTTCTCCTTCCTCGCGCCAAAGCATGGAACTCCCTTCCGCTCCACCTCAGACAGACAACATCGCTCCCCATCTTCGCAAGAAACCTCAAAACCTGGCTCTTCGACAGACCCACTCCTTCATGGAATGGAACCTGCACCCCCCCACGCCCTCCACCCCTAGCGCCTTGAGACCCTTACGGATGAGTAGTCGCGCTTTACCAAACTCCTGATTGATTGATTGACCCTCACCATGACTCGCCAGATCAACGCCATCGCCTCCACCTGCTTCAACTCCCTCTGCATCCTCCGCAAGATCTTCAAGTGTATCCCCCGAATGCAGAAAGACCGTCACCCATGCACTCATTACCAGTAGACTGGACTACAGTAACGCCCTCTATGCCGGAAACAACAAAACCCTGCTACACAATCTTCAAACCATCCAGAACACTGCAGCCAGACTCGTCCTCGTAACCCCTCGACATGAGCACATGACCCAGCACCTACGAGACCTTCACTGGCTCCCCATCAAGAACAGAGTACCCTTCAAGCTGCTCACCCACGCCTACAAATCCATCTTCAACATCGGACCCAAATACCTGAACTAAAGAGTCCCCTTCCACGTACTCGTAACCGGCGGCTCCTGTGGGAATGACGCCCACAGCTCCCTAGCCACAGCAGAGATCTTTGCATATTATAGGAACTGGCCCCTACCTAGTAGAAAGGTATTCATCATGAACTGCTCATCAATGTATAAATCTCCCATTGTGTGGTGTCTCTAGGGCGCCCTCTTAACCACCTTCTAGCTCCCAGAACACAGCAACATGTCTTATTATAGATGGGAGTGACTCAGGTACTCTAGATCCCAGCTTGAAAAGCTCCGGGAGAGGAGTCCCCCGTGTGTGCCCGCCGCCAGCCGCTTCTCCAAATTATCCTGTTCGTCGAACCACTGTACTGCGTGTTGGAGTTGTGCAGCCATATAATAAAATTCTATTTGCGGGACCTCCAGCTCACCCTGTCCCCATCCCCTCTGTAAAGTGCTCAACTTTATCCTCTTCCTTTCCTTTTTTCTCCCCACATCAATTCCATTATCAAGCTTTCAAGTTGAGAAAAATACTTGTACAGGACTCGATATATAGAATTTTATAGGGTATAGAGGCCTCGCGGAAGAATTAACCTTTTAGTCAATTCCACTCTTCCCTTTAAAGACAGTGGGAGCTCCTTAAAGAAGGTGACCGATGTTTTAATGCCTTCCACACTCTTCCCTATGTTATTATGCAGGTATGCCATGCTTGTGTGTGTTATTCTGATCCCCAACTACCTTACTCCATCTAATACCCATCTCATCCCCACGTTGGGGAGTTTGTTCTCATGTTTCCCTCTTAAGTTCCCCATAGGGAATAGTTTGGATTTCACCGGGTTAAGTCGTACTCCAGACTATGCACCAAATGTCTCCAATTCTGTGATGAGCACCGGTACCGCCTCTTCAAGGCGTCGCAGGTATACCAACGTATCATCGGCATGCATCGAAACCACATGATGCACATCTCCCAATCGGACTCCCCTACCTCTCCAATGCCGTTCATAAATTAATTGCTAAGGGTGCCATCGCAATGGCGAACAGGAGCAAGGACAAGGGGCATCCCTGTCGGGTATCCCTTGCTGTCAGTCTGTTGTATATTATTTCCATCCATTGTATAAATGGCCTTCCCTGACCCATCTTCTCCAGCACCTCCCACATGTAATCCCACTCCACCCAATCAAAAGCCTGTTGTATGTCTAACAGGACCATTGCCCAATTTAAATTTTATAGCTGTGGAGCATGCCATACATGTGCCAGACACCACATATTATGTGTGGTATTCAGTTTAGAGATAAACCCAGATTCGTCTGGGTGGATCAGTCGGGGCATATACGGCAATAAACGGGATGCTAATAACCCACTCAGTATTTTGGCATCTATATTTAAGGGGGAGATTGGCCTATAGGACCTCTGGGAAAGAGGGTCCCTGTCCAGCTTAGGCTCCCTACCTCCAACATGGTGTTGGTAGTATTTTACAGTCCCGGGCTTGATTAAACACCTCCAATAGGTGATCTGCCAACAACGGAGCATATTTCTGGTAGAACTCAGCTGGGAGCCCGTCTCCGGTTTCTCTCAGTTTTTGAATAGATGCAAGAATTTCCTCTTTTGAGATTGGTGCCCCTAGGGCTTCCGCGTGTTTTTCTTTCTAATAAAGTGAGAACTATACCATCCAGGAATTCCTGGAATTCCTGTGATTGAACCCGACGAACACTCGTGCAAGTAGACTCCAATTATGATGCGAATTCCCCCCAGGATCGCCCCTTGTGTTTGTAGTATGACCCCATTACTATTTTGTAGTTACAATATTGGTATTTGTTCCTTTTCCGTTCTAATTAATCTTGTGAGTAGTGCCCCCGACTGGTCTCCCTGCATGTGTAACCTTTGTCTATATGAAGTGTTTGTGAATTTTTCTAGTCTGGCCCTTGCCTCCAGTATTTCTCCTCATACCCGATTCCATTCAGTCATGTGTGCCGGTATCTTATGCATGGTACTCTCTAATTTCTGCAATAGGCTCTCAAGTGCCAAAATGTCCCTACTCAACTGTTGTTTTACCCCGTATGTGGTCTTCATGCATACCCCTCTTATGACCACCTTCATGGTTTCCATTCAGTTGATCTAGCAGCTGTTGACCCCCAGTTCTCTTTGAAGTAGTGTTGCAGAGCCTTGGAAACGGTACTTGCATAGGGAGGGTCCATTAGTGCTTCTATCTGAAGCCTCCAAGCGGTATGACCGTACGGCCCGCTCCGATCTTCAGGATGAGCAACAGCGGTGCATGGTCAGATATGTTGCAGGTAAGGTATGAAATTCCCTCTTTATCCGCAGATAACCCAGGTGTAAGACAGCAATGGGCAATACGACTAAATCTATTTGCCGCTGGGGTGTGGCAAGAAAACACTCTCTTCAATGGGTTCCTAGCCCTTCACTCATATCTGAGTTGCACACCCTCATTAACATTTCTAATGATCACAGCATACAGGGTTTAGTGATGGCTCGAGAAGGCTTTCTATCTAAAGTCGTATCAAAGACACAATTGAAATTCCCCACAAGAATAATCTCTGTCCCCATGTATGTTGTTTCCGCTTTCAGGATAGTGGGGAAAAAAGTCAGGGCAATCCGAATTTGGGGCATAAACTTTAATTATACACAATTCCTTGTCCTCCCATTTCCCATGTAGTATTACATATCTCACTTCGGGGTCCAGGACATGATTCAAGTGCTGAAAGGGGACTCCTGGGGCCACCCACACTAGGGCTCCTAGTGCAAATCCGAGTACGAAGTAGCATAGAGCTGCCCTCTCCATCGCTTGTGTGTGCTAGTGATAGTTCCCCCCATATGTGGGTCTCTTGTAATTCTGCTATCGCTACGCTATATCTCTTAAAAATGCATGCACTCTATGTCATTTATCCATACCTGCCATACCTCTAATGTTCCAGTTGAGTATTTTCAAAGTTTGTGCATCCATTGATATCAGTCTGTTCTATTATCTCTACCAGATCTTATCTTTCCCATTCCTCTCCGCCCTCCAGCCCAGTTGTGCATGGCCTAATAACATATTTCCCCATGACCTTGTGCTGACCCCCGTAACCAATAAAATGTTTAGAACTGAACTGTCCCATTCTCCCCCTCCGCTTGGGCAGTCGCGTGATTTCCACTGCTTATATTACACCCAGTGCAAAATTCTACATATACCACCCCACACCTCCCTCCACCCGATACCTGAACGTCTTTTCGGATCAGAACATGAATGTCTGTGGTCCAGCTCTGCTCTCTGTCCTCGAATTAAGCTTTGGTTAGTCATACAAAAAGTGGTGCTGTGCTGGAGATCTGAACTCGCCAAAGGAGCGAGATTACTCTCAAGCGTCCTTTGTGGGCCCAAACTCTGGTGGGGGGCATTGCTACCCGTGGCCATCTCCTCGAGCCCCTACTTTTTGTAAAGTAAAGAAAGTTCTTAAAAGGATTCTCATATATAATTGTATTGTGGTATACTTATAGAGCGCAGCCTGTCACCACCAAGGGCATCCTGGCGCTTTGAACCCTGATCCAACAACAGCTTCAGCAGCTAGCCTATCCTCGGGAAGAGGTAGGTTTTCAACGCCTTTCTAAAGGCTGGAAGAGCCTCAAGGCTCCTGAGGGATAGTGGCAGGGAGTTCCAGAGTTTGGCCGCCGCTACTCTGAACGATCGGCCACCCATCCTCACTCTCTGGAAGCGCGGGACTACTAACAGCTTGGATGACGAGGAGCGTAAGGCTCGAGATGGGAGATACCAAGCAAACATTCTCCGCAACGGGATTGGTCCCAAGCCATGAATAGCTCTGAACACTATGCATGCTGCTTTGTATCGGACACGAAGGTGAATCGGCAGCCAATGGAGTTCCTGTAGTGCTGCTGTAGACGAACTGTAGTAGGGACGGGAAAGAGCGAGTTTGGCAGCCAGATTCTGTACCCTTTGAAGCTTGCCCAGTAGTGTTACAGGGGCATCCAAAAGTAGTGCGTTGCAGTAGTCGAGTCGACTTAGGATGGTACTCCGCACTACTTCGGATCTGGCTTGCTCAGGAAGGAGAGGTAGGACCTTACGCAGCATCCGGATAAGCATCATGCACGTTGACGTGGTCTTATTTACGTGCAGATCCAGCTGTGAATTAGGCCCAAAAGTGACCCCCAGATTTCGCGCCGAGTGTGTGGCTGACACCGTCTCAGAAAAAGACGGGGGCCAGAAGTCATCTGGGAGGTCCCTGGGGACTCGGTCGCCGGAACAATGCAGCACCTCAGTTTTAGTACCGTTGAACTGTAACGAGTTCAAGCGGAGCCAGTCTGCTGTGGCCTGCATGCACCGGTGGAAAGTCTCCAGTGGGACCGCATCCTGTCCCTCCAGGGAAAAGACCAGCTGGGTATCATCTGCATAGTTAAATGCAGAGATCCCAAATGATTTAATAAGCTGGACTAGAGGGCGGAGGTAAATATTAAAGAGTATAGGGCTGATGGCTGAGCCCTGAGGTACTCCTTGTCCTACACTCCGCTCCTCTGAGCTGAAGGGAGGGAGCGACACACGTTGTTGACGATTGTCCAAGTAGGAAATTAACCAGTCCCTAGCCTTGTCTTTAACTCCACACTCTTCCAGCCTCGCTATCAAGGTTGGATGGCTGACCGTGTCGAACGCGGCCGACATGTCGAGCAGCACCAAAAAGGCTGCCCGACCACTGTCGACTCGCGCCCGCAGATTGTCTAGCACGGTCACTAACGCGGATTCCGTCCCATGAGCTGGGCGGAAGCCAAATTGCGTCTCATCCAGCCAAGTGTTTCCTTCCAAGAAGCCGGATAGAGTGCGGGTAACCCACTTTTCCATGATTTTAACTGGAAAAGGAAGCAGGGAAATTGGCCGGTAATTGGAGAGACAGGCAGGGTCAAGCGTAGGTTTTTTTAGAAGCGGAGATACCACTGCCTTCTTCCAACAGCCCGGTACAATCCCTGTTTCAAGTGACTGACAGCAGATGGAATGTAAAGGCTGGAAAAGTTCCTCCTGAAACAGCCTCCAGAGTTTTGGCGGAAGAGGGTCAAGAGGCGAGCCAGATGAGATCGTAAGGGCTAGGCTGCTAAACTCCTCCAGGGAAGGCAGAGGAAAACTACTCAGTTGGGGTCGACTGGCCTCAGTCGCCAGAGCTCCCAAACTGAGAGCCTGGTCCAAGGAGGGCAGGGGAAAGCTACTCAGCCGGGGTCGACTGGCCTCAGACGCCGGAGCTCCCAGACTGAGGGCCCGGACCAAGGAAGACGGGGGAGAGCTACTCAGCTGGGGTCGACTGGCCTCACTTGCCGGAGCTCCCAGGCTGAGAACCTGGTCCGCAGGGGGCAGAAAGGAACTACTCAGCTGGGGTCGACTGGCCTCAGTCGCCGGAGCTCCCAGACTGAGGGCCCGGACCAAGGAGGGCGGGGGAGAGCTACTCAGCTGGGGTCGACTGGCCTCACTTGCCGGAGCTCCCAGGCTGAGGGCCTGGTCCAAGGAGGGCAGGGGAAAGCTACTCAGCCGGGGTCGACTGGCCTCAGACGCCGGAGCTCCCAGACTGAGGGCCCGGAACAAGGAAGACGGGGGAGAGCTACTCAGCTGGGGTCGACTGGCCTCACTTGCCGGAGCTCCCAGGCTGAGAACCTGGTCCGCAGGGGGCAGAAAGGAACTACTCAGCTGGGGTCGACTGGCCTCAGTCGCCGGAGCTCCCAAACTGAGGGCCTGATCTACGAGGGAGGGGGGAGAGCTACTCAACTGGGGTCGACTGGCCATCGCCTCCGGAGCTCCCATACCAGTAGAAGACTTGACTGGGTCCTGCAGACCCTCCAGGATTCTGCGGATTTTCTCCTCAAAGGCCTCGGCAATAGAGTCACAGAGAGCTTGCGATGAAGGGACAGAACTGGCCACACACGTGGGGTGGGCGAGGTCTCTAACAATTTTAAAAAGAGCCTGTGCATGATTCAAGGTGGATTCAAGATAGGACGCTTTAGCCATCTTGATCTGAGCCTTGTAATTTTGTATGGCAGACCGGAACACAATTTTCTCCGAATCTAAGTATTGTTTCCTCCACGCCCTTTCTGCACGTTTGCAGTCGAGTTTGAGCTGGCGAAGTTCGCTCGTATACCAAGGGCTAGCTCGGTTCACCCTGCCCCGTGACTTCCGAAGGGGTGCCAGCTTATCCAGTGAGCTCGAGATAGATTGGCAGAAGCGGGCGTAGCTCTCCTCGGCTGTATTGCCAAGCTTAAAGTCCTTGTCTAAGATGTTCGGCAGAGGGGAGGTTTTAAGAATTCGGGACCAAGGTCTCTCTAGTTTGGCTTGGGGTAGTCCAGCCTCCCGTGAGGTGTGGTCCTCCAGCCAGAGAGAAAACATGATCAGGAAGTGGTCTGTCCAATACTGGCACTTAATATCCTCTATCGAAACCCATAATGGATCCGCGAATATTAAGTCCAGAATATGACCTTTACGATGCGTGGTGGCGTTCACCAGCTGTTCCATCTTGATGTCCATGCAGGCTTGGCTAAGGGAGAAAAATACATTATCCCTTGAGCCGCCTGCCCACAGGTTAAAGTCACCAAGAATCAATAACTTGGAGTGGGAACTGGAGAGTTCGTAAATCAGGTCAATAAGGAGTGCTATGGTTGGTGCTGGTCCTGGGGGGCGATAACAAAGAACACCTGAGCACAGTTTCAGCTCCTGCTGTTTGACTGTAAAGCCCATCAGTTCAAAACCCGATACCTCACGAATCTTTAGCTGGGAGAGAGTAAGCGAATCTTTGTAAATAAACCCGATTCCCCCTCCTCGATTGAGCGGGCGAGGGGTGTGACTGATTTTATAGCCTGAAGGGCAGGCTAAACCCAGCTCCACCTCACAGTCCTCCCGAGTCCACGTTTCTGTGAGAAAGAGGACATCGAGGTTTTCAGACTCAATGAGGAAGGCGATTTCCGTGTGGTGCTTACAAAGAGATCTAACATTAAGCAGTCCACAGGAGATTCGCTTGGTAGTTGGTGGTCTGGCCTGATTCTGACAGGGTCTGAGCCCCAGTAGTTCCGGCCGGGAGTAGGTGATCCGGTGGGAGCCAGAGGGGCCAGAGGTAGCGGCCCTAAGCGCGTCCGTTGCCCTTATTATCACTCGCTCCACATTTATATGTTGGCACCCCATTGTATGTTACATCTACTGTCACTCATCTGTGCAGCCGCCTCTTAGGATTTGGGCTATCTTCATTCTTGTCCACTGCCCTGTTCTCCAATGTCTGTTTCTGGGTCTTGTGTCACCTCTATCGACTCTGGCACTGTCTCTGTGTCAGATGCTTGCAATGTGATGTCCTGGAGGACCTTTTTCTGGCCAGGGCCCCTTGTTGGGTTTGTCCTGTGCTGCCTTTTGGACTGCTTTCATTCTGGCTTCGATGTCATTGTAGGTTGTTTTCCTGAGGACTCTGCGGATGAGGCCAAGCATGGCTCCTCCGCTACCCTTGCATCCAGCCACTCACTGGTGTCCCCTGCCGAATAAAAGTATAAAATGTGTCCTTCATTTCAAACTCTTAATTTCGCAGGAAACATGAGACTGTATTTCAGGTTCAGATCATGTAATCTTCTTTTGATAACAAAGTAGGATTTCCTCTGCTTTTGTACTCTTTGGTGTAATCTGGATATATTGAAATGGAATGTCCCTCGAAGACGAATTGACCCCAATTGTGCGACATTTGTAAAGAAGGTCTCTGTCCCTGTAATAAAATTGTTTTTCAATGATGGCCCTAGGTGGTGCCATGGATTTTGGAGGGGGGACCAGTGCCCTGTCCGCACGCTCAAAATAAAAAACTTTGAGAGTTTCTTGGGGACAATTTCCTTAGTGATCCAATCCTCCAGGATGAGCTCCATGGAGGGGCCCTCCAATTTTTGGGGAAATCCTGTAAATCTTAAATTATGTCTTTTCGATCTTCCCTCAACATCCTCCGCCCACTCTTCCAATGTTATTACCTGCTTTTTTAGTTCAACCACCATGGCACTGAGAGACTTTATTTCTGTTTGCAGTGTGTTCACGTCCTTTTCAGTGGTGGCCACCCTATCCAAGACTTTCCTCAGGTCATTTCTCAGTAAATTAACCTCTATTACGACTGCATCTATTTTGTTGACCATATCATCTCTGGTGATTTGAATGGCTTGGATCACGCCCAACAATGTGGGGGAGCCCTCCCCATTCCTCTCCACGGGCGCCTGATCATCATTAATGTTACTCTTCCTTTTTGTTACAGTCCGTTCACCAATGGCTGAGCATAATTAGAGATTTTATTCATTTGTGCCTTGGGGGCCTTGTCCTTCCACATGTTTTTTTTAAATTTATTTAATTTATTTTAAAGGTTTTATATAGCGCTGGCTAGACCCGGCGGTATCAGAGCGCTTTATATGAACATCAGATCATAGTTACAGGTTGCATCGTTACAAAGGTTACACAGTTATTAGAGCATGGCAACATAGTTAATTGTAAGGTCGAGATAAAATAATGAGCACAAATACGTAAGGGGAAAAGCAGGCAAGTGGAAAGATTCAGGGGCAGGGTAATGAGGGGGGAAAGAGAAAAGGAGGGTGATGGACACAGCATGGAAAGAGGAGGGGAAGGGCGACGGGACACATACCGGTAGACGAGTCAAAGCAACGTCCAAAGTCTAGTAAGCTGTGATCCCAGGGGAAGTGGTATCACTTCTCTATCTCTGTTGAGGGAGGTTCCCTTTACACAGTGGACTCTCTCAGAGGGGTCTCTGAGACTCCAAGGCCTACATACTGGATCCTTTCCCAAAAAGGGGAGAGGGAGTGCTTTGGCAAGGGGTGCCATACCATACCTCAGCTGTGAGTGGCTCCCTTGGCGCAGTGGACTCTCTCAGCGGTTATAAATATTGGATCTTTCCCCAACAAGGGGAGAAGGAGTGCTTAGTCAAAGGGCACATAGGACAGAGGGCTAGGCAGACTAGCACTACATCTACTCTCCGCTTGTTGTTAGTCTCTCTTACCCTGTTGAGAGGGATCCTGATCACAGCTTACTTTCCTGAGCAACCAGGATATTCGGTTGTTTGCGCTTTGGGGCAGTATTGACTTCACACACCCCCTTAGTGGAGTGGGCCGAAGGCTGCCACTGTGACTTTGCCTATTCTTTTTCCCTTTTGACTTAACCATGGGCCCAAGTATCCTGGTTAGTTCAGGCATGCTTATCTCCGGATAGTTCGTAACGTGGCGTATCACATGTTTCAGTCCCTGAGCCAGCGCAGCCAGTATCTTTAAATAGGCCTTTATTGACCCCACAGCGCTGAGATAGTATGACACTGCGCTGTGGTTCCTTTACAGTCTTCCCAGGAATCGATAACCCTCTTATGCCTTCAATCGGGCCCATAGCCAAATCTAATAACCACCACGCCCAGTGTGCAACCGGCTCCACTTGTCCCTCACCATCCATGTTTTGAGGATTTCTCCCTGGGCTCGCTCTCTCCTCTATAGACCCACTTTTTGTGTTTCTTTCCCGCGTCAGTTAATCAGATAGTGCACCACTTTCCCTCAGGGTCGCTATTACATCATAGGGTGGGGCCCTCTTGCCGCTCCTTGTTTTCCTTCCCTTTTTTAATTGTTTTTTTTTCAACAGTTTCTCCGGGGCTTGTCGGCTGAGTTTGGTCCCCTGCATGGCCACCCGTCTTCCCCGCTGATGATTCCTGGGGCTTGGGACAATGCAGCACACCCTAAACGTCCGACTCGGCCCCCCTCCTCACCGGGAATGCAGTCTCCAGTCCCTGTGTGCGAGCGGGTTCTCTGGTCCTGCTGCCGCTTCCTTGGTGTTCCACCTTAGCCCGTATCGGTCCCAAGGGCGCCACCTGCATTCACCACAAATGATTCCCAAGAGTTTCAGGGTTGGGTCGCAGCGCACACCGAATGTCCTCAGTGCTGCGATCCCCAGTTGTCCCGGAAACACAGGCAGCAGTTCTTTCATGTGCTCGGGGCCCTTACTTCCTCAGCTGGGTCCCCAATGCGCCGTTTCAGTTCCCGTTTTGGGGCAGTATTGACTTCACACACCCCCTTAGTGGAGTGGGCCGAAGGCTGCCACTGTGACTTTGCCTATTCTTTTTCCCTTTTGACTTAACCATGGGCCCAAGTATCCTGGTTAGTTCAGGCATGCTTATCTCCGGATAGTTCGTAACGTGGCGTATCACATGGTTCAGTCCCTGAGCCAGTGCAGCCAGTATCTTTTAATAGGCCTCTATTGACCCCACAGCGCTGAGATAGTATGACACTGCGCTGTGGTTCCTTTACAGTCTTCCCAGGAATCGATACCCCTCTTATGCTTTCAATCGGGCCCATAGCCAAATCTAATAACCACCACGCCCAGTGTGCAACCGGCTCCACTTGTCCCTCACCATCCATGTTTTGAGGATTCCTCCCTGGGCTCGCTCTCTCCTCTATAGACGCACTTTTTGTGTTTCTTTCCCGCGTCAGTTAATCGGATAGTGCACCACTTTCCCTCAGGGTCGCTATTACATCATAGGGTGGGGCCCTCTTGCCGCTCCTTGTTTTCCTTCCCTTTTTTAATTGTTTTTTTTTAACAGTTTCTCCGGGGCTTGTCGGCTGAGTTTGGTCCCCTGCATGGCCACCCGTCTTCCCCGCTGATGATTCCCGGGGCTTGGGACAATGCAGCACACGCTAAAATTCCGACTCGGCCCCCCTCCTCACGGGAATGTAATCTCCAGTCCCTGTGTGCGAGCGGGTTCTCTGGTCCTACTGCCGCTTCCTTGGTGTTCCGCCTTAGCCCGTATCGGTCCCAAGGGCGCCACCTGCATTCACCACAAATGATTCCCAAGAGTTTCAGGGTTGGGTCGCAGCGCACACCGAATGTCCTCAGTGCTGCGATCCCCAGTTGTCCCGGAAACACAGGCAGCAGTTCTTTCATGTGCGGGGGGCCCTTACTTCCTCAGCTGGGTCCCCAATGCGCCGTTTCAGTTCCCAGAGATCCCTGTGAAGTACCAGCTGTCTAATCGAATCCCGGCCTCGCCAACGCTCCACGCCCTGCGATATTCACAAGCCCAAGATGGCGCCCTGGTCCACAGAGTCTTCGCCTATGCCGCACCGGCATTACACTGCTTTTCCCAGTCCTCGCTCTTCCTCGGTTGGTGTGGCACAAATCACCTCTGTTCCTCGCTGCAATTGCGATGCTTTTGAAGGGCAGGATCTATCAGGATTCTTACAGTATGCGTGCCGCCGGGAGAAGCTCAGGAGAAAGACGTCTCCTCAGCCATGCTGTTAAGCCATTCCCCCATTGGCAATGCTTTAATAGATTAACATTCGCAAATACGCCACTTTGTGGATATTCACATACCTTTACAAGGTAGGTATGGTATAGGTGTATTCATTTGAAGGAAGGGCGTAAATGTATACCCAGGGTGGGTACGTGGGAGGAACACTGCCAATTTTGGTTGTGGTTTGGTGGAATAATTATGGCCGCAAAGAAAACTATAGAGAAATAATCTTATGACGTATTTAAGTGCAAATGCACTTTTGCAAAGTCTTTACACATTATTAAAATGCATTTTTACCGGAAATTGACACTGTAATATCTTTGTTATTGGTGGTCATGACTAGATAGGAATGACATTATTTACATGTTGGACAAAATACTACATGGTACTCCTTCGTTAAAAGTGATAAATGTCCTTAATGAGAGGCCCTGTATTCCACCTTTCCGAACTATACTGTTCCAACTGTGAGTAAGCTCTTGACTGAGTGAGGTGAGGGCGCTTGATCGCGCTCTCATACTGATCATCTTTGCTTAAAACTGAAAGGAATTAGGTAGACAGAACTAATCAGAAATAGAATAGCAGACAATAGACACATTTAAGTAGCAAATGTAGAAAGATGACAATACACTGTTGTAATCTTAAATGTGCAAATAAAAAAATCCAGCCTGCTGGTGAAGAGTTATTGCTGTACCAGAATCTACCTTTGGCACTCGTGCAAGATTCTTGAAAATGAATACAGCAGTGCACTCGAATGGCACCAGGGTAGGAGGTAGAAATATATTCTGTATTTTTATTTATTCTCTGGCATGGCATGTTCTGCCTGGCACATCTTCTTGGAAGAAAGATTTGGGCCACACAAATATACCTACAATGCATATTCCATGGTAAAATGAGAACTCAGATGACACACACAGGATTCCACATACACACACCGGTAGATGAAGTTCACTGAAAGTACACCTTGAAAACTGTGCCTTAAGAACACCAATTGAAGTTGATGTCTGATTGGCACTATGCAAACACAACAAAATGATGGACGGAGCGCTGAAACTTTTCAGACACTCACCCCCAGTCACTATTAGATCTGGGTTAAATCCATCATCGTTATTTAGCTCCTTTGGTCACTTTGCCACTAGATTCATGCTTGCCTGGCTGATTACGGGGTGTTACCCCGAAACCGGTCCCAGGATGCTTGTTTCCGGTCCAGAGAAGACCTGGCTTGGCAGTTTGGGCTGGACTGTTTCCATGAGGCACAGGGTCAAGACTGATTTCAATATGGCTGGGTCTGAACTGGGGTGGTGAAGTGAGCTAAAGGACGATGATAAATGCAACCCAGATCTAATAGGGACTGGGGATGAGGGTTTGAAAACTTGCAGTACTCCGTCCATCATCTCCGTCAGTTTGCTTTGACTGGCAATATGAGCAATTTGTAGTGGTAACACATAAGGCCCGATTCTCAAGGTTATGAAGCAGGGGGTAGTGAGAGGTGGGATCCAAGGTAGCAATGCAATAGAAAGTAGATGACTTTCTACAACCTTGCACCGTCATGGGTATTCACATGCACATTATGAACTCTGCGCGATATTTATTCTTGACAAGGGCAGGAGTAAATTTGTACTAGAGGAGTGAATAAGATTCAGCCCTCCAACTTTGGTGGGCATATAATGAATGAGGCATCACTACGAGGGAAACTATTCTGTCCTTGGTGGAAAAAGTATCGCACACTTTTAAAAAGTATTGGTATGTGCCTAAATGTCCAATTGTTACATTTCCAGTAACACAGATTCTTTCACACATGATACATTTAGGATTCAGAAAATAATTCCAGGCTTCTCAGATGTAATCTGAGTACCTCAATTTACACTGCTTCAGGATCTCCTAAAATCTTTTATGATAAGGGATTTCAAACTTTTTGCTTGTAAATCAGGGTCATAATTTTCAACTTCAGCCTAAAAACTCCTTTACCCTTTTCCAGCAGCACTGTTTGCAAGACTTATTGATTCCAACATACAAAGTGAGGGTTTTGTGTCAGCCACTTGCTCGTGAATGGATCGCTTTTCTGTCTATCTCAGTTTTCTCCTCTTGATTCAAAGGCTTACTTCTCTGTTCTCTACCCTTTGTTCCACCCAGGAGTGTTTCGGTCTAACCATATTCTGCTTGATTTACTGTTATCCTTACACTCCTAATATTGCTTGGATTCAGGGATCTACATTTTCCTGTTACTTTAAGCACCTCATAGAAGTGCATGTGGTTTCTTGAAGCTCCCCCTTCCCCCCCCCCCTATGTGCTGCTTCCTCCTTCATCTCCCTCCAACACCACTCAGTACACCTGTGTCTCATATGGACACGATTGGAAGTTACCTATTGTAATCACTGATGGACAGCTAATGACTTGGTTTTAGAGAAGTGATTACACCCTATAGAGAAGTGCCACTTGGAGCAAGCTGCCTGGTTCCAAAGCAATGCAACACTGTCTGATCAGAATGCAACACACTGAAGAGAATGATGATCTTGTAATCCCTGTACTCTGTTGCAGGAGTTCTACAAGTTGAGGAAGACAGCAGATGATTTCAATGTCTCCTATGCCCTCTCAGTACAGCACATCACTGCAAAATGTGCACTCTCTATTGGTCCTGCGACTAGACACCAAACAATAACAAAGCCATACGCTTACATACTGAATCATCTTTTCTCTGAATATGTACGCAGGATGATTTGTGTTTCTTGTAGAACTCTTGAATCAGGGCACTCTGGAGTCATGTAAGGTAATCTACTGATTTTAATTACATCAAAGTTTAATAACACCATGGCAATATTTGAATCTGTGACACATTCAAACACCATGCAGCAATCATACTATAACGAGTCAGCTTTCAAAGTGCTACTTACAGGTGGAAGATATCCACAGTCTTTGCACAAACCTTTCCGAGTATCGACGAATCTTGGAGTAAGTCTCTTATTAGTAAGCCATATTCAGTTTAGAATACGGAGGTATAGGAGAAGATGAAGGTATTAGTGAAGGTGGAACGGTTGGTTTAGCTACACCCAAAGCCAACCTTTTAAAGTGTATAATTGTCAGTATAGTACTAACATCTTCCATTGGATTCCTATAAAATGGAAGAACACTCAGAGTGGCAATATGTTTATCCAATTGCATCTAGTTTTCAATAAGGGGCAATTAACTAGTAGTACCATAGAGATGTGAATTGGCAATTTCTTTCTAATGGAGATTTGTCTGCATAGCCTACATTTAATATGACCATTTAAAGTCAAATTAATTTCCAAGTACTCGAAATCATAAACAACCATCTTGAAATGTAATTGTAAAACATTTTATGTATCCAGTCTGTTTCATTATGAAAGGGAAATTGATTACTTCACATCAATTGCTCAATTGTTGTATACGTATTTGATAATTAGTATGTAGATGTTTAATTATCCACAAATGTAAGTATAGTCATCCTAAATAAACTAATACTTTTCAAACAAATCAGGAAAACAGCTCACAAATTTAACATCTTATTTTGTAACTTGTAACATTACATAAATAGGGAAATTATGAATATTAATAGGTTTGTTAATAAAAGTGCAGTGCAAGCGTAAGTTACTATCCCTAATTCACTAAACATGGTGTTTTTAGAGGGGGGAAACAACAGACACATCCTGTGAAGTTTGCTGAAGATAAGGCAGAGATACTCTGACTATTAAAAAGTACCAAACATTTTTTTCCATACAGGAGCATTAGCCTAATTTTTGCATCACCACAGTGATGTTTTAATAAACACATTATAGGGTGTGAGCAGAGGATTGTAGATGACAGTAATCTTGGTCATATGGATAATGTTGGACATCCATATAACTTACGTACATATAAACTCAAAATATAGTGATTAACTTAGAAGTATTTGTGATATGCAAATAAAAATAGTTGCAATGGAAGTACTTCTAGGAACACTAGTAGTGGACGAGCAAGCAATAGACATATCGTACATATAAACCATGTTAATGTTATGTTAAGTGTCCCTTATATAGCGCCTAATCACCAATGGTTTCTTAGCGCTAATGTGAAATCTAACACCAGCTGTTACCTGTCGTAATACCCCTTCTTTCAGAGTTTATTCAATTACCCTGTGGTGACAATTGGCAAGAAGAGCATAAGGAATCACACGTGTGTTCAATGCCGGTGATGAGTCTTACAAATAATATTTGACAATGTAGTGGTGCTGCCAGGTGTACTACCAGCTGGTTGAATACATTGTGGTACATGGCACTACTTCACCATACGTACCATCATCACAGAGGTATTTCAATTTAGGTAACCTTCCAAAGAATTTAAAGCCGACACGTCAACCCTTGTATTATTAAATATGGGTTTATTATCATCAGGACAGATATGAAAAACCTATCAGGTAGGAACCATGAGTGCAACCCCAGGGCTCATCTTGGACTGAGGCAGTTGTGGATGACTCTGTACCACGAAGAAGTAGTCTACTTGGATGCTGCACACACATCTGAAGATACTGTTGACCTGTGTCTGATCATCAGTTTAACCGACTTGTACTTACATTAAGAATCCTTTCAATTAGGCAGCTTTATGGAGTCCTTCCAAGCATCTGTTGGGAGTAACAAATACACACAAGGACGCAGAAGTCTCCCCTTTGACCAATATGTATTTAACCAGCTATCACAAAGTATTAGAGAGTTACCTAAAAACTGTTGTGTTTCATGACAGAGAACATTGTTCTGAATCAGGGATGCACTACAATTGGTCATTTGGCGTCCACTCAGTGGGTCCAAATGTATAAACAACATAAGTTCCGTAGTTGCTGAGTAATGAAGCAATCCTCGTCTCCTATATTCCAGGAAGGAGGGAGCGAGAAGAGATACAGGGTTCGCTCACCTTCCCAAACATCACCCTAGGATATTAAAAGGACTCTCAACCACTGAGATTCCAAGTGGCATGCTTCATCATAGTGAGAGAGCGCAAACTAACCAAAATGTAGAAATGCATCACACTTATACGTAGTAAGCACAAACCATGAAGAGAAATGCCATGAGTGCTGATAGTAACTACATCTATATTCTGAAATTATGTGGTTAACTTAGAGAATGCATATAGAAGTGGAACTAATGAAGACATGAGTGCAATGTATAACTTTATTAGATGTGATTAATCATGGTCCATGTTAAATGTAGCTGCTAATAGGAAGATGGCGTGCTGTGAGCACGGAAAGAGACAGGCCTCATGCATGGCCATGACAGAAGGAATCAGACTGGTATACCTTTCATTTCTTGGACCGCACTCATGTTATGATTACATTATATTATTCAGAAGGACTATATTATATAGATGTGAGTTCTTTTATTAATTCGCAAAATGTGATACTATGTGATTTTATTCAACGTGAATATTCTTGAATCTATGTTGTGCAGTTGTCAAATGCAAGATGACATACGGAAACGTAGAACGTGGTAGGCCTCAGGGCCTGAGCAAGGCGGGAGGGGGAAGGCGACTGAAATATACAATGTGGATTGCACTAATGTTTAGAATTAATGAGTGGGTTTTTGATTTACAGATGTGTTTACTGAATCAGTAGAATAAGAGTATTAACATGCTAACAATTAAAGAAGAAATCGAATATTATAAAACTGTTGTAGGGCTGGAAAGCTTTAAATGTTGATTTACACGTATTAGTCTGGAAAGGGGAATGTTGTGACGCAGGTGGAAAACCATAAGATTTGGGACTTGGCTCCAAATGTCTGTCTGGAAGAGAAAAGGGGGTATTCAATTATTAAAATATGAATAGAAGCCTGTTCTTGAAATGGACCAGACATGTAGGAGGGTTCCGGAATGTTTAAGGGGTATCAGCGGGCCGGAGAAGCGTCTGGAAAGCAAGGTCGACTCTAACCGCAAGGTCTCATCATGGAAACAGCCAGAAGCTACACCACGTGAGGGGCGTCTCACGAGGGGCGTCCTAAATGTTGTTGTGATTTTGTATTAGGGACAGCACCCCTGGGTGGAGTTAGAGCAGATGCCTGAGGACCCTTAAGAGAGCGGATGGGTAGGCAGAGAGGGGTCATGACTGGAGAACTATAGGGTTTCATCAAGAGTTCGAGAGTGGGTGGCTTCCTATGGGAGTCATTCACTGCTGACACCTTTGATAGGTAGAGACCTGGTTAAGTAGGGATACCATCTAGTGCAGGGTAGGGAAAGCCTAACCTGTAATTTCTTTCCGCCTGTAATGAGCGATAGATTTCAATACGTGTCTATGCTAACGGCACTATTGTTTTTAGAACTGGTATTGATAGTTTCCGTTGTTCGTCTGAGGGCTTTCAGAGAACACGTGTATGTAGTTGGGCCCGTGTATTTGGTGAATCTCATCTTGAGATGCTTGTACTTACAACTTATAATAAACCTTTGAAAGCTAGAAGTTGTTTGTGATCCTTTGAAGCAGAGTCCTTTAATGGGGGAACTAATTTGGTAAAGATGCACTTTATTTCTCAATGACAGGCAATAAAGATTCAGTCGACCAGAGAGGGGTTTTAGATCGATAGTGATAAGGTATTGATCGAAATCTCAGCCCTATCAGTTGGTAGCAGAGGATGGTTGCCTTCTTGAGGAAGGTGATCTAGGCCAGGTTAGATTACCCCCAGGCCCCTAGAGATTGATGATCGGAAGAACCGCCCGCGGAAGAAGGACCGGATGACGTGAGACAGAAAAGCAGCAGTATCGGTCGAGAGTGAGTATAAAGGGTCATGCGTGTTAAGATTGCGGTGTCTTGTATTGTATCTATGTTGTAATGTCTGGCGGAGTTGAATGACTGTAGAGAGACTGTGGAACAGGTTGTGAGCGCGCGCAACCGGTGGAAATCTTAGGCTCAAGGAGAGCTTAAGTGGTTCGGGTGTATCGGACACCCAGAAGTAATTATTAACCAGGGTGAAGGGGGTCATGAGGTACCAGTGACCACTCGAAGGACCAGATAGGGGGAGTGAGTGCGCGAGTAACAGACGCTGGTCGGAAGTTACTGTGTGCGTAAAGAACCTATCAGAGAGACGACAGATATCTCGTCAGTTGTGTTAATAATTACAGATAGACTGTGGACGTACAGTCGAGAGAAGTGACCGCTTGGTCGGAAGTAGTCATTTTTCGGTGTGTGAATGGGACGCATGCATGACCGCGAGGAGAGTTGAGAAAGGAGGGGTGCTGCTGCGAAGCGGAGACTAGTGACGTCAGAAGGTGCCGCGCTGGGATTGGTCGGCCGGTGAAAGACCGCGCTGCGATAGGCCAGCTAGCGAAGTCGCGCTAGGATTGGTGGATTGTCATCAGGAAGTAAACAAAGTATTCAAGCTGGAAATCTTGCGCATAATTATGAAGTGTTTTAAATGGTTAAGAGCGCTGTTTAAAAAAGAGCGCAGGGGATCGTACGAGGGGGAAGAAGCCCCGCCGGAGGGTACGCCAGCTCATTACATGGGGGTAAATGTTGGGCTGCACACGATTCTGTGGATTTCAGAGTGGAGTAAGATGACAGATGGAAATGAGGAACTCACGTTCCCGAAGTACGGGACGTATAGATTAGAGGTGCTACACAGACTAAAAGCAGTTATGACCGCTACGAGACCCTTGCCTAGACCAACACAGTTTGAAGCCCTTAATGCATGGATTAGGGCAGCGCATGAAAAGAACATGAACAGACGACAGGAAAGAGTGAAACGCTCGGTAAGAGCAGTACAGGATGCTAAGTGGGATGAGGATGCTAAAAGATGGAGGGCGCATAACATGGAAGTAAACAAGTTGTATCCAGTGTTAGAGATGCCCGGAAATAAAAGCCCCCTAGAGGAGGATGACGAGAGCGAGACGGAGGACAGCCTGATAAACAGATTATTGACAGACAGGCCGCCTCCGTATAACAGAGCAGAAGGAGATGCCGAGAAAGGGGGGGGCAATGCAGGAGAGCATGGGCCGCTTCCCAGTTCCGATTGGGATCCCGCTGCAAAGAAAGAACTGTCCCAGCCTAGCCAAGTGCAACAGGTGGTCGGGAGGTTTGTGGTGCAAAGAGCGCCAGAAACGGCGTGTGCCACATCCTACGCATTACCTGATGCACTACAGGTACCTGTTACCATAGGTCCTATAGTGTCGGTATATGACCCAGACAGGGCTAGAGGGGAAGAGCGAGTACGAAGAGACAGAGAAAGAGCAGAGATGGCAAGAAGGAAGGATACGATCAATTCCCCAAGTCAGTTGCCGATACCAAGAGATTGGAGCACCCCAGCACACACAACAGGCGATCTGGGGGATATTAGATGGCCAGAGGATATGAGGGGACCAGGACGGAAATCTTTTCAGGAGTTCAACGAGTACATGAAGAAATGGGATGAGGCAGTTGAGGCTCAAAAGAACATTATAGCGGCAGAAGCTGAAAGGGAAAGTCAGGACAGCAGAGCCCGGACTCACTGCGGGGCTGAAGAGAGCAGTCCGGAGTGGGACGGAAGGGAGAAAGACAGTAGGGGATTCACCCATTGGGCCCGGAGTGGAGGTAGATCAAAGCTGGAAAATGGGGGCCCAGAGAACGGGGGGGTGTCTCCCCCGATACATAATGAAGAAGACAGGAGGGCTCGGGAGTACAGGGATAGCTTTAAGTGTATCCACTGTGAGCCCAGCAGGAGGGAACAGAGTGGGAGTTGCGAGAGGCCGTACCATAGTCCTTGCGACGACGGACATGAGCGCAGCCCAGGGAATATGGGAAACCAGGAGGGATCGTATCAGATACTGAGTGATACGAGGCCAAGGGAGAATGGAGACCGAAAGGAGAGTAGTAGAGAAACTTACTGTGAGAAGAGAGGAGAGAATGGGCAAGGTGAGAAGGGGGGTAACAGGCCCGTGTTCCATCACCTTCCAAGGTCGGATGGCCGAGCCTGGGATCTGGAGAGATGGGAACAAGAGAGAGCACTCCCCAACTCTCCAGAACCCAAACGTAGGGCCCGGAGTTGGGATGGGAGAGACACCTGTCAACCTCCCTCGAAGGAATTATTGCGAGCAGAAATAAAAGCCAAAAGACTCGATGTCTCCAGCTTGAAGTCAGATCTGGATGACATGGTAGATGGTACCCTGCCCCTAGAAAGAATAGACATGTATGAGCAGGATGAAATTCTGTTCATAGCAAAGGACGTAACTCGAAAGGCGAGAGCAACCCATGAGAAATTAGTGGAACTAGCAGGCAAGTATATGGTAGACCTGTCAAGAACCAAAGCCTTACAAGGCAACCACAGGCTACATTACACAGACCGAGACCTAGATGAGAGGCGAACCATCGGATTGAAAACACACATAAAGGAACTGATCACTGGAATAAGGACATGGAGGGCCCTAGATAAGTGGGAAGAGAGGTGGTCCAAGAGAGGGACCGTTAGGAGAAGTACACTTATGATGACCCCAGGAGGACAGCAGGGAGTAGAGACATACCCTTTGAGGGAAGTCGCAAATGGGACCTACGTCCACGTCCCTTGGAGTAGGGGGGATTTAGCTGCTTTTACCACCTGTTTCCCCAAACTGCGGGAAAACCCTGTGGAGTGGTATAAGCAAGTTGAGAGGTTCGTAAAAATCTCAAAGGTCCTATGGATAGATTTGAACACACTGTTTGACATAGTGGTGCCAGGAGATTTGTGGACCGCATGCAAGGTTAGCGCTGAGTGGCCCATCATAGAGCCAGAGAGAGACGCTAGGACTAATGGGCCGGCTGAGAGTGTGATGGCAAAATTCGAAAGAGTAATGACGTGGCTGAAAGAGAAAGTGCCAATGCAAGACATAGATTGGGTAAAAATTGACCGAACGAGACAGGAACCCAAAGAGACAGTACACGAATACTATGAGAGATTGCTGAAGGCGTTTAAACAGTATAGCGGTCTGGATGTCATGGATCCGAGGGACATAGGGCAGTTTGTGTCCAAGTTTGTCCTAGGCCTGAGACCGGATATTAGTTTAATGATCCAGCAGCACTTGATTTGTTGGCAAAACAAACCCCTAGATGAAATACTGAGGTATGCCAGGTACTGCTGTGATGAGATAGATTCTAAGGCTAAGAAACTAAAGGAGAAACTGATGGTGGTACAGATGCAGGCAGCAGGAAAGGGAGGACAGCAGCAACAGCAACCAGGAACCGGTACTGGAGGAAGGAAACAATACAGCCAGAACAAGGGCAATGAGGAGAACTCCACCTTTAGACCTAGGATAGATGTAGCTACCTTAAAGAAAACGACTAGGTGCCACCAGTGTAACGAGCTGGGGCATTGGAAACGCGAGTGTCCCTATAATATTGAGATAGGAGACCAAGAGGTGGAAGAGGAAGAGACTCAGGGTGCGCCTACAAGAGGGATAACGCAATTCCAGGGAAAGGTGCTCAAAGGGGGGCCTCCTCCCCGAGCCCAGTTCCCGCAGGCACCCAGAGTAGGGACTATGGGTAAGACATATAGACAGATGCCCCTGTTTGTAGGAGGAGAGGAATGCTATTATGTGGACCCACTAACGGGACAGAGAGTGGAAAGAGATGACTGCATCCTCGGGGCAGCCCTGGAAGTAGACCAAAGGGGACCCTATGTTGAGGCCGAAGTGGCAGGGTTCCCCACGACATTTCTAGTGGACACAGGAGCCACTCGATCCACGATCAGATCAGCCGCAGTCCCAGGCCTGCCCATGTCGGGGGAGACCATACAAGTGGTGGGGGTCGCTAACAAGAGAATGACCAGTCCCTTGACTGAGCCCGTGCAGGTGAAAATAGGGAAGTACAGTGAGGAGCACCAGTTTGTGGTTTGCGATTCTAGTCCTGTATGTCTGCTAGGAAGAGACCTTTTGTGCAAATTGAACTGCACTATATACTGTACTCCGCAAGGAGTGGAGGTACTGACAAATGATGATGATGCAGACTTTAAAGTCGCGAATTCCAGAATATGTGTGGAGCTGTATCCCACTCTGACAGTAGACGAGCTCCCCTGGGACTTGAGGGAGACAGTCGCTCCAGAAGTGTGGGATTTCACTGGGGAAGAGATTGGGTTGGTGAAAGGAGTAGACCCAGTGAAAATTGTAGTGAAACCTCATGCTGAGTTCCCAAGAACACCTCAGTATAAATTGACACCAGAAACGATCGCAGGTATACAACCCGTGATTGAGTCCATGATTAAGCAGGGAATACTGAAGGAAATCGTGGGTAGTCCATGTAACTCCCCGATTATGGGTCTGCAGAAACCTAATGGGAAATTTCGGATAGTGCAGGACCTTAGAAAGATTAATAACATAGTCGTTTCATGTTGTCCAGTGGTACCGAATCCATCAGTGATACTGTTTCAGATACCGTTCCAAGCAGAATGGTTCACTGTGATTGATCTTTGCCAGGCTTTCTTTTCGATCCCTTTGGACGAAGAAAGCCATTTTCTTTTCGCATTTAAGCTGGAAGGTCGCGTCCTAACATGGTGTCGTATTCCTCAGGGGTATACAGAGAGCCCATCGATCTTCAACCAGCTCCTGAAGAAAAATCTTGAAAGTCTAGTACTGCCCCAGAGGTCAGTTCTGGTCCAGTACATAGACGACCTCCTTGTGGCGTCAGAGACAGAGGAAGCTTGCAGGGTGGACTCTATTGCTTTGTTAAACCATCTAGCCGAAAATGGGCATAAGGTGTCCCCGGGGAAATTGCAGTACTGCCTGACAGAGGTGCAGTACTTGGGACACAGAATTGAGAAAGGGAAACGGAAGGTGTCACCAGACCGGATAGAGGCCATCATGAAGATGAATGCGCCTAAAACACAGAGAGAAGTCAGAATGTTCCTAGGAATGGTGGGATATTGCCGACAGTGGATTGCAAACTTTTCACTGAAAGCAAAGCCCTTGCAAAAACTGACGCACAAGGAAGTGAGTGATCCGGTACCATGGGACAAAGACTGTTTGATGGCGTTCCTGCAGCTGAGAGAGGACTTGTGTCGTGCTCCGGCTCTGGGAATGCCAGATTACGATAAACCATTCTTGCTCTACTGCTGCGAGAGAGAGGGATGCGCGCTGTCTGTGTTAGTCCAAATCCATGGGAATGCCCGTAGACCAGTCGCTTACTTCTCGGCTACTTTAGACCCAGTAGCCGCAGCGTTGCCCGGATGTCTCAAATCCGTTGCTGCAACAGGTGTCAGCATTGAGAGATGTGAAAATATAGTGATGGGGCACCCGTTAGAGGTACATGTGCCCCATTCAGTGGAATTGTTGATGACCAGGACTAAAACTCAGCATCTGACGAATAGCAGGCTCACGCGCTATGAACAAGTCATTCTGGCTGCAGAGAATGTGACCCTCAGGAGATGCTCTGTTTTAAATCCTGCTACCTTAATGCCACTTCCAAATGATATCGAAGATGATGAAGAATGTACAGACCATGACTGCCTCGATGTGACTGAACTATGCACCAAACCAAGACCCGACATCGTAGATGAGCCACTGACCGACCCAGATGAAATTTTCTTTGTCGATGGCTCATGTGTAAGAGACGAAGTTGGGCAGTTAAGAGCAGCTTATGCTGTTTGCACAATTACTGGAGTAGTGGAAGCTGGATGCCTGGAAGGAGTACACTCCGCTCAGGTGGCCGAGATTATTGCCCTGACGCGTGCTTGCCTGGCAAGCAATCAAATCCGAGTCACCATATACACTGACAGTCAATATGGTTACGGGGTAGTTCATGATTACGGGCAGTTGTGGTCTCAAAGAGGTTTCATGACTTCTTCAGGCTCTCCCATTCGCAATGGAGAGTTTGTGCGCCTGTTGTTAGAAGCATTGCAATGTCCAGCAGGTATTGCTGTTGTAAAGTGTACCGCGCATACCAGAAACATGGACTTCGTGTCACAAGGCAATAGATATGCCGACGAAGTCGCACGGTATTGCGCGGAGACAGGATACTCTTTCACAGAGGTGGAAGTGGGTGGAATAAGTGTAAGGACTGAATTAGCGATGATATTGGAAACTGTTGATACTTGGGACGAACTGAAGGAAATGCAAGAAAATGCTCCTGACTGTGAAAAAGAAACATGGCAAAAAGCAGGATGTGTGGTGGGGGAGGCCCATTTCTGGGTTTCAGCAGATGGCAGGGCAGTGTTGCCCAATGAGATGGTGAGCCCAATGGCCCGACAAATACATGGTCCTGTCCACTTAGGAAGAGATGCTATGCTGAGAGTGTTTAGACAGACCTGGTTTAACCCCAAGTTCAGAGTAGCAGCTGAAGCAGTGTGCCAGCGTTGTGTGACGTGCCAGCAGTTGAATGTAGGGAAGAAGACACCAGTTGCACTGAGCCACATAGGGAGGTCAGGAGGTCCATTCAACCGAATACAGATAGATTTCATCGAAATGCCAAGGTGCAGCCGCCTCCGTTATATCCTGGTGGTTGTTTGCGTTTTCTCTAGATGGGTTGAGGCATATCCTACACGCAGGTGCGACACCCTCACAGTAGCTAAGATATTGCTCAGGGAGCTTATCCCGCGCTTCGGGGTGCCGGCCTCTTTGGAATCGGATAGGGGAACGCATTTCAACAGCTCGCTTGTGAAAATGATTTGCGCAGCTTTAAATATTGATCAAAAACTACATTGCAGCTACCGACCGGAAGCTTCAGGAATTGTGGAACAGATTAATGGCACCATCAAGGCCAGAATTGCAAAGGTGTGTTCATCAACATCCTTGAGTTGGCCTGATGCGTTGCCATTGGTCCTTATGAGCCTCCGTAGTACCCCGGATAGGAGAACTGGTTTGTCTCCTCATGAGGTACTGATGGGAAGAGCAATGAGGTTACCTTCTGTCCCAACTGCTGCATTGATTAGCATCACAGATGATATGATCCTGGACTATTGTAAGGGACTGTCTGACGCCATTCATTCTGTGTCCCTTCAGGTGCAGGCTGCCGAGGTACCATCGTGCCAGGACCCTTGTCATGACTTGCTTCCTGGGGATTGGGTCCTGGTGAAGAAGCACGTAAGAAGCAGCTGCTTGGATGTTCGTTGGCGTGGGCCCTTCCAGATCATCCTGACCACAAACACAGCCGTGAAAGTGGGAGGCCTGCCCAATTGGATCCACGCGTCGCATACGCGGAGAGTTCCAGCACCTCTGATAGAAACAGCTCCTCTCTCGGATAGACGTCCAGGGGCGGACCGAGAAGCCATAGAGGGGGCTAGCCAAGCTGTAGAGGTGCCAGAGGAAGCAGGGAACGAGTCTGACCAAGCTGAGGACGGTCAGTACAACAGCGAAACAGACAACGCTACTGAAGGAGAAAGTAGCTGGGAGTACGAGTCAGACACTGACAGGTCTGACAGGGAGCGTGAACCAACGAGGAGAAGAAGGAGTAGAAGGGTACGCGGAGAAGCTGATTGGCCGCAGAGAAGGAGCTCTAGCCTAAGGTCAACTCTGGAGAGAACCCTTCCTCCGATATCAGAAGACTCAGACCCAGAAGACGGTGCTCAGGGCGCTGAAGCACCAGAGTTGAGGAGGTCAAGAAGAGTGCGTGTGCCTAACAGAAGATACTCCACCCCCGAGTGGACATATCTGGTGACAGATGGCTTCGAAACCGGTGACGGGGAGGATCAGAGCGGTGGTGGTGTCCAGTTCTGAGCCCATCGTGACAGTGGAGATAAGATTGTTAGTGCCCGGTGTCGAACAAGAAGGGTCTCTGACATTCATGCTCCCCCGTCCTCCCCGCCTCAGCAAGATAAAGGACATGTTTCTCACAGAATTGCAATTCCCTGATTTTGGTTCAAAGATATCAGCCGCAGAAGAGCACAACCTTCGTCTGGAAATATTGAACTTTGCTGTCGAAGCTGCAGGCGAGCGCCTGATAGTGGATGCTTAAAAGACTTTGTAAATAAGCGTGAAGAAAAGAAGATTACCTAGCGCCTAGGAAGCAGAGATTCTTAGGGACTCTCCCTGAGATGATGGAGAAGGGCTAGGGTTGTCTGTATTTGAACTAAAAAGGACTTTGGCGGAAAGGGTTGTCAGCTTCCAGTTGCGTGGTTCTCAGGACAAAAGGAGTAAAAGAGACAGTAAAGGAACGAAGAAAAGAAGGGAACTTTGTGCTGAGTTAAGAGAGAACCACACTATCTGACGAAATGGAGGCCGGTACTCAGAACCGCAGAGCGAAATGTATAATAGGTACACTAATAGTAGGAGTGATAATACTAATAGCTTTAGTGGTAACGGTCTCTTATGTAAAGGGACGTGAGGAGGAGGCAAAGGTAACTGATGTGGCATCTGTAGAAGCGCTTACACCCACCATTGCTGGTGAGAAAGGGGAAAACACACACAAGAAAGCGTTATTGGCTGCAGAAGCCCGCAGGTTACATGTAGATGAGTCCCAAGGTGACTTTAGGTCAAATGCTTATGCAAAATTACTGTATGAATATGTAGATGCCATGGAGGTCAAGGACTGCTATGTCTGCATGCAGTTGCCGGCATCTGTGGATGAAGGCATTCGTTATCATCACCTCCCGCTGACTTATGGCATTACATGTAGCTTATTGCTTAGTATATTTTATGGGAGAGATAGTTTTGAATACTATTTCTCCAATTATGACTCAGTGTTACCAGAAGTCCCAAATTATAAGCAAATGAACAAATGGGACTACTGGAAGAGTGAAGACAGATTGGCCAAGTTCTTCATTCCTTGGATTACATTAGACACTTCACATGCCCGCAGAAATAACCTGACATGTAAGGTGTCAGAGGTCGAGAAGAAGTTCATAGGGCAGGTGGATGATCGGAATAGGAGACAAAAGATTTTGAAGAAATCAGGACAATGGAAAACGGATTGGACCGAAGAAGAAAAGGCACACAAGAGAAAGGGTAGTAGTGGTCCAATAGCTTTAGATAGAACAAAGAGAGGAAAGTTATGTCTCCATAGAGCCAAAACGTATTATGAAAATGTATACGTGGGAGAGGTTAGCTGTGAACATGCTTTCAATTTGGAGTATTACACCAAAGACTTCCTGAAAGGAATGCAAGTGATTCCTAACGTATATTTTGTATGTGGGAGAAATGCCTACGTGAAGCTACCTGATAATTGGTATGGCTCATGTTACTTGGCAATTATCTTCCCTAAAATATATCATGCCCAAGACTTAGAGATAATTGAGGGCAAGACATCATCGAGAGGAAGGAGAGATGTGAGTGCAGAAATGGTTGGAGATGTCTTTGGAGCTGTGTTCCCACTTCTGGGATTAGCTCTTAATGATGTTAAAATTAGACGGCTAGCAACAGTCGTAGACAGGTTGTCTGCCAGTACTGCTCAGTCCTTAATGCTGGTAGAAGGAGAGATGCAATCGATAAGGGCTATGGTTCTTCAGAACCGTCTTGCCTTAGATGTCCTATTAGCAAAAGAGGGCGGAGTCTGTAAGGCTTTGAAGGTCCAAGAATGTTGCACCTACATTCCAGACAATTCGAAGCCCCTTGATAAAGTTATTAGGAACATAACTGATATTCACAAGGAGATCGAAGACTTGAGCAGAGAAAATGTCTGGGAAAAGGTGGGCCAGGGGATAAGTGACGCAGGAGGTTGGCTCACCACCTTAGGCAAAAGCTTTGTGTGGAAAATACTGAAACCTATCATCATAATATTGATCTGTGGGATTGTGTTGTGGGGATTGGTGAGGGTATTCAAATGGTACAGATCAAGAAGGTCAGAGAGAGCTCGAAGTAAACAGCTGCAGAGATTGGCTGCCATACAAGATAGTCAGTACCGAAGTCTGAGGGCTTTGCAAACACAGAAACGGGTTATGCTAGCAATCACTGCAGTTTAAATGTTAATGATGACCCCGAGAGGTCATCAAAGGGGGGAACTGAGAGAGCGCAAACTAACCAAAATGTAGAAATGCATCACACTTATACGTAGTAAGCACAAACCATGAAGAGAAATGCCATGAGTGCTGATAGTAACTACATCTATATTCTGAAATTATGTGGTTAACTTAGAGAATGCATATAGAAGTGGAACTAATGAAGACATGAGTGCAATGTATAACTTTATTAGATGTGATTAATCATGGTCCATGTTAAATGTAGCTGCTAATAGGAAGATGGCGTGCTGTGAGCACGGAAAGAGACAGGCCTCATGCATGGCCATGACAGAAGGAATCAGACTGGTATACCTTTCATTTCTTGGACCGCACTCATGTTATGATTACATTATATTATTCAGAAGGACTATATTATATAGATGTGAGTTCTTTTATTAATTCGCAAAATGTGATACTATGTGATTTTATTCAACGTGAATATTCTTGAATCTATGTTGTGCAGTTGTCAAATGCAAGATGACATACGGAAACGTAGAACGTGGTAGGCCTCAGGGCCTGAGCAAGGCGGGAGGGGGAAGGCGACTGAAATATACAATGTGGATTGCACTAATGTTTAGAATTAATGAGTGGGTTTTTGATTTACAGATGTGTTTACTGAATCAGTAGAATAAGAGTATTAACATGCTAACAATTAAAGAAGAAATCGAATATTATAAAACTGTTGTAGGGCTGGAAAGCTTTAAATGTTGATTTACACGTATTAGTCTGGAAAGGGGAATGTTGTGACGCAGGTGGAAAACCATAAGATTTGGGACTTGGCTCCAAATGTCTGTCTGGAAGAGAAAAGGGGGTATTCAATTATTAAAATATGAATAGAAGCCTGTTCTTGAAATGGACCAGACATGTAGGAGGGTTCCGGAATGTTTAAGGGGTATCAGCGGGCCGGAGAAGCGTCTGGAAAGCAAGGTCGACTCTAACCGCAAGGTCTCATCATGGAAACAGCCAGAAGCTACACCACGTGAGGGGCGTCTCACGAGGGGCGTCCTAAATGTTGTTGTGATTTTGTATTAGGGACAGCACCCCTGGGTGGAGTTAGAGCAGATGCCTGAGGACCCTTAAGAGAGCGGATGGGTAGGCAGAGAGGGGTCATGACTGGAGAACTATAGGGTTTCATCAAGAGTTCGAGAGTGGGTGGCTTCCTATGGGAGTCATTCACTGCTGACACCTTTGATAGGTAGAGACCTGGTTAAGTAGGGATACCATCTAGTGCAGGGTAGGGAAAGCCTAACCTGTAATTTCTTTCCGCCTGTAATGAGCGATAGATTTCAATACGTGTCTATGCTAACGGCACTATTGTTTTTAGAACTGGTATTGATAGTTTCCGTTGTTCGTCTGAGGGCTTTCAGAGAACACGTGTATGTAGTTGGGCCCGTGTATTTGGTGAATCTCATCTTGAGATGCTTGTACTTACAACTTATAATAAACCTTTGAAAGCTAGAAGTTGTTTGTGATCCTTTGAAGCAGAGTCCTTTAATGGGGGAACTAATTTGGTAAAGATGCACTTTATTTCTCAATGACAGGCAATAAAGATTCAGTCGACCAGAGAGGGGTTTTAGATCGATAGTGATAAGGTATTGATCGAAATCTCAGCCCTATCAATAGTGTCCTCATCCAGATACCTAGTGTATCTGCAACTGCACAACCTCGGTAGCAAAGGGAGCCCTTTGGTAATTGGGTGGGATCCTAGATTTAAAGTAGTCTAGGGTGTCCTGAGGGTTAGTTTTCTTCACAAAGACTACCTTGACAGAGATAAAAGCTTGGGGGAATGCACTAATGACATGTTTGTCCTCTGTATCCCTGGTCAGCATGTTTTAGCCACCACACCAGTGCCTCTCTGGGTTAGTTGGCTTTCATCAGGACTGCATGGGGATCCAGTTAGTATCCTATCAGTGCCCATTAAGTTGTGAAACTTCCATTCACCATACTCATAAATACCATGCATAGGGACTCATTTGGTCTCTATGTTGGCATTTTTTAGTAGTGTGCTATTGAGAGCTGTATGAGGTTAAGGAGGCAGGTGGACTTTGTAGTTAAACTTTCATCAAAGGTCTCTTCCCGGCTTTGAACCTATTTGGTTCTTCTTTCCCCCGCATCTTCATCTAATCTGCAGTTGGGTGAAAAGAGGAAATAAGGTGGTTGGTTGAATTGATGACATGAAAATATCATTTTAGGAGCGATCAATGTAGGTGTGATCTTTCTGTGTTTCTTTATATACAGCACCTATGTGAATCGGCTGTAATCAGTAATATTTTGTCTTCTAGAATCTTTGCTTTACTATTTCCATTATGTTCTACAAGTATGAAAGCTTTAATTAGTGATTTAAAGGTGAATGAGAATCTTTAGGCATGGTACAACTTAGATGATGGAGGCAGGCGAGCTATGGAACCTCTTTCCATTGCAAGGTAGCATGAGTTTTGATGACACATTTACTATAATTTTCCAAGTTGACGAATATTTTTCACCAGAATCTTTACATTGTTCCACCGTACACTGCATATTTAGAACCCAAGAAATGTATAAGCTAGAAACTCTACTATATTTTGTCTACAGAACTGGTAAATTCGGACTCAGAGAAGTAACAGAGGCAAGACATGATATTAGAATTTAGTGTCATTGTTTGCACACCCCCATCGTACTATATGTACCTCCTAGCATTGAAAATAGGTTGATAGATTCAGTACCTAGGCTAGCTGCCTCAATTACTAATCTCTATATATTAAAATTAAACACTGAGCTTGTCCTAGCTCCTGTCCCCAAACAGGTGGCAAAAAACATGGATGTTAAGTTTGACCAAAGCCTCTTGATGAAATCTCAGGTTGAAACTACCTGCGGTATTTGTTATGCCACCATGAGACTATTAAGGAAAACTTTCCCGTGGCTCCGTCCTAGATACAGAAAGACTCTAGTCCAGGCCCTTATTTCTAGTTATCTTGATTATGGTAATGCACTATTAGGGGCAGTCAACACCACCTTATTGGCCAAACTTCAAGTCGAGCAAAACACAGGGGCACGGTTAATCTGTAACCTGCCCCTCGCAAGTCCGCCACTCCAATTCTAAGGGACCTACACTGCCTGCCCATTAGAAAATGGTTAATTTTCAAGATATGTTACTTGATCCGGAAGGCCCTAAATGAAGCCCTTCCTACCTATTTACACTTGAGACTTCATTTTTACCAGCCCCCCCAGACTGCTGAGATTTTCCCGTAAAGGCTAGCTAAAGATCCCATGAATTTGCACAGCTAGACAAGGTGGTTGGTAGTTTCTTATCTTGCTCCAACCCCTACTACACAAAGTCAGCTCTCAGTGCACCGACTGTGTATAGATCCCTCCCCCTTAAGAGATGCAAATACCATTAGGAGGGCAGGCGCCTACTGCACACAGTATGTGCTCAATGCAAAGACTGTGCATAGCGCCCACGCCCTTTAGTGAGCCAAGCATCATTAAGTGGTAAGCTTCTATTACGCACACTCTGTGTTCAGTTTAGAGCCCACTATCTCAAGAGATTCAAGTCCCATTAGGTGGACAAGCCCATATTATGCATAGATAGAGTTGGGAAAACAGATTGTGCATAGAGCCAATTCCCTCCAGAGACCCAAACCTCATTAGGTGGGAAAGCTCATACTAAGCACAGCCTGTGTAGTCTGCAAATAAAAAAAGAGGAATCTGATTGGTCACAAGGGCTCTTTTTGCCATTGGCCGTCTCTGTACCACAGGTCCCAACGGTCCCATGGAACTGAGGAATCTGTTAGGCTGGTCATAACATGCAGAAAATTGCTGCAGCCACTAGTACAGAACACTGAGGCTTGGTCCTAGTGTCCTGAAAAATAAAATTGATAACGATTTAGGGATGCAGGGCACCTTGTCACCTGGCCTTTGTTGGTGGGGGGGATCCTGAGGCCCCACCTGGCGCAAAACTAAAGCTAAAAAACTTTCAGTGCAGCAGTCCTGTGGTACTCTCACAGGAGCTTTTGACAGCTCATGTATGATTCCTGCACGACCCAATGAGGCCCAGTGTGTGGTCCAGCGGGACTCCTGGTGGAGCCCGCACAAATCCCTGCACTCCAGCAAGAGGTAAAAAGGCAGGATGTAAAAAGAAAATAAATGTAGGGTGGGGTCTGTACTGTGCCCGGTTGGACACTCGTGGTGTTGGACACCAGGCCTGGCTACAGTCCAGCCCAGGCACTGCAGCCAACCCCATGCCATGCATGGGGGGAGGTTGGCCACCCACTGGAAGTTGGAAGGAGGGACTGGCCGCCAGCAAGGTCCTTGGGCCAACCCCCCTCTATACATGGCCGACGGCAATGTACAGTAGGGGTTGGCTGCTGGTACATGGCTATAAGATCTTACTTTCCACAAACACAAAAAACACAGAAATTCACTGAAAACACCAAAGGTTAAAGTGTAGTTATACGTAAGTAAGGTAAGAAGAATTTAACTTGCAGTAAAAAAAATAATCACTGAAAGACCCGAAGGTTAAAGTCGCGTAATAAGTAAGCCTTTTATTAATAAAAATATAAGGTTTTAAAAAACACTGAAATTCACTAGTTATACTTATAACTTGTGCTGCTTATTATCTCATATGTCACAACACCGGTGATAACTGAAATCTATGGTCATGTAAGTTATACGTAGGTAAGTTTAGCATACCTTGTAAAATTCAATGGTTTTTAGATTTTTTACCATTTGTGTTTTATTATTAGAAGACCTACACATAAATCTGCTTTAACATTTGTTTACTCTGTGAAAAAAAAAAAATATATATATTTTCAAGACAACACATTAGATGTAAAAATGTAAATTGATACTTGTATAGCGCACTACTCACCCACAAGGGTCTCAAGGCGCTTGTACGAATACCGCTGTGGAACCCCTCCTGGCTTTCCCTGTGAGGCGTCCACTCCTGGGTACCCCCAGGCATCGTGGAGATTAAGCAAGCTATTGCCCAGAGTTGCAGAGTGGGACTCTATGATTAGAATAGGCATTGAGGTGAGAATGATCAGGCACTTGGAATTTTTAGCCCAAGACCCGCCGAGGCGGGGAATTGAACCCTGGTCCCAGGCTAGACCTCTGCATCAGGGTCTGCCGCTCTAACCATTGAGCCACACTTCTCCACACATATATAGTCCATTCTGTTATTTCTTCTGTGAGTTTTGAAGAAAGGAGGTATCGAACACACATATATTATATATATGCACACAAAAATACATATATATTTTTTCTATTTTTTGAAACAATGGCCCGAGCCTTCAGGAGTCACTCAACAGTTCCCCCATCTCGACATTCCGGTAAATAATTTGTTTGCCCTACGCGTTTCGAGGCCGTAGTGCCTCTCATCAGGGGCTGGCTGCTTTCTTTTCTGGCTCTTGAAAAGTCTCTTATTTACATGCATAATTAATTGATGGCACCTGGTGTGCCGCACTTGGCGCACTATCAAACTGATGCACTTCTGGACATGTGGTCCTAGGAAAATCATTATTTTCCTTTAGTAGGCTCCAAGCACCAGTCTTTAGCATTATTTCATTTAGTAGAAGGGTAATCTTAAGGTAGTATCCTTGGTAGGTACTGGGCTCGCTGTGCTGTCCGGGTTGGGCATAGTCCCGACCTTCAGCCTCGTTTCTTTTCACAATGGTGCTCTCCCACACGCCGGGACGGGCGTGTTGAAATGTTTTTTATTTTATTTTTATTTTTTTATTTGTAGGGTGTGGTCTGTACTGTGCCCAGTTGGCCACTCGTGGGGTTGGACACAAGGCCTGGCTACAGACCAGCCCAGGCCCTGCAGCCAACCCCATGCCATGCAATGGAAAAGTTGAAATGCCATGCACGGGGGTTTGGCCACCCAGAGGAATTTGGAAGTAGGGACTGGCCGCCAGCCTGGCCGACGGCTATGTGCAGTAGGGGTTGGCTGCTGGTACATGGCTATAAGATCTTACTTTCCACAAAAACAAAAAACACAGAAATTCACTAAAAACACCAAATGTTAAAGTGTAGTTATATGTAAGTAAGGTAAGAAGAATTTAACTTGCAGTAAAAAAAATAAAAATTCACTGAAAGACCCAAAGGTTAAAGTAGAGTAATAAGTAGGCCTTTTAATAAAAAAAATATAAGGTTTTAAAAAACACTGAAATTCACTAGTTATATGTATAACTTGCACTGCTTATGATCTTATATGTCACAACACTGATGACATCTGAAATCTATGGTCATGCAAGTTACACGTAGGTAAGTTTAGCATGCCTTGTAAAATTCTATGGTTTTTAGATTTTTTACTATTCGTGTTTTATTATTAGAAGACCTACACATAACTCTGCTTTACCATTTGTTTACTCTGTGAAAAAATAAAAATATATATATATTTTCAAGACAACACATTATATGTACACACACATATATAGTCCGTTCCGTTATTTCTTCCGTGAGTTTTGATGGAAGGAGGTATCGAACACACATATATATAGATATATATGCACACAAACACACACACACACACACATATATATATATACTTTCACATTCCATTTTTAAAATTATTAGGTCTCAATTTATAATCTGGAATTTCTTGCCACACAATTTGCACTTTATTGCTAAATTTGCGCCATCACTTTAAGCACTTTTCATGTTCTAGGCAGATATTGTGACTTGCCCACTTGGGCTCTATTTAGATTGTGTACAATCATTGTGTCATGATTCCTGGATTAATGCTGCTGGTTGACATATGAGCACTTTACTTCAAACTGTTATCACATTTGGGTTTAACATAGAATAACGAATGGCCGCCCATAATGTACATAGATAGAATTAATTATCATGTATATATAGTGATGTGCCTTTTCTACCAATGTGTGCCTTGTAAATATGCTCCTATATTTCTAAAATCTGTATATATGATTTTATTTACTATGCAATCATATCGGGTATAAATTATGTGTGCCATTCGGACACTCTCGATTGACTGTATATACGCGGCGTTATACTACATAGTATTTATTCCATTTTCATGACACATCGTAATGCACTGTCACTTTAAATGCCTTGCTCACTGTTATGCAGTTTGTCATGTGATCAAGCCTCCTCGGAGGCGAAACGCGTCATGGCGGCAGCGCTGGCTTCACTGAATTAAACCATCCTTGCACCAGCACTTTTGGGTCGACTCTTTGTTACTTGGTACTTTGGCATTCCTTTGCCTTTGAGTGACAAGCTTCGTGATACATATATATATATATATATATATATATAAATATATATATATATATATATATATATATATATATATATTTCCAAACAACACGCATGCTGTAAGTTGGTACACATATCGCCATCTTGTAATGGTGTGCCGTAATCACTGCCTTTATTAATATTCATATACAATTCATTCTTGTAAAATCAATATGATAAATCATGAGTTAAAGCACGTCCATCTATCTATTATTGATGCATATTAGCAATTTATACTGGTGTACAATAGTTTAGTCATGTTGGTAATATACATGATGTAATTTGCATGATGTTATTGCCCAGTGTCCTGATAGCCGATACATGGGATTTGAGGCATCAAGGGGTTACCAGGTCCATTTGGGTGCCCGATAAGGGGACGGGGGAAGAGTTACCCTGGTCACGTGTTTATGGACCGCCCCAGATTTGGGGCATGGTGAGGCGTCTCGGTTGTCAAGGCAACCTGTGCCGTGTGATCACCCGACATAGACTCGTAATGGAATACAGGTCCTAGTTAGTGGGCTAGTATCTAAGGAGCCTATATGTGGAGGTTATGAGGTCATGTCATCGCAATTGGTGCGATAGCAGGAGGACTCTGGGAACGTTAGATGTCCTGATTAGTGGACATGGGCCCCTTCATGATGGCGAGGACCTGCAAGAGTACAGTTTCGAGTAAAGGCATCAATGGTTATGTCATCGCGATTAGTGCGATAGCAGATTGAGCTCAAGGAATGTATGATGTCCTGGTTAGTGGACATGAACTCAGATAAGAGGGAGAGCATCCTATGTGTCAGTTCAGAACACAAGTGGAGGGCATAATTTACATATATGCAAAGGTTTTCCACATTCCAATTAGTTGGTTAAAGACAACATATGCAACTTATCCGTAAATAATAAATAAGGTGAAGAAAGAAAGAAAATAAATTTAAAATATTTGATACTTTCGTCCAGACGGATGGAGGAAGACCACAGTGAAAGGTTTAGGGTGAACGTGTCGTGATATCTAGACACATCCCTCCCTTTGTATCTGTGGAAAAGAAGGAAAGAGAGAGACAGAGTCAGAGGTTTTAGCAGTACATGTAGATTGAGAAGAATTGTACTTCTGAAACGTCAGTAACAGTTATTACATCACAATCATCTTCATTCTTGCAAATGTACATTATACTCTTCATACATGTTATGGCCTTTAGGATAATGGGTACATAGACTTATTATATATCTAGATTCTTTTTGTCTTAATTTCATAAGACGATTACCCCCTCTCGGGCCAATGTTCACTTGCTCTAATATATAATAGGCTAGTTTTTTAGGATCTGAGAAATGATGACTCTCAAAATGGCGTGCTATGGGGTATTGTTGGTCCAAGTTACTAATAGCACGAGTATGTTCTAGTACTCTTTTTTTGGCCATATGGGTCGTACTGCCTATATATATCAGTTCACATGGACAGGTTAAGGCATAGATCACAAAGGGAGTGGTACATGTTAGAAATTGTTTGATCTGTTGCATCTTTTTGTTACTGGGATTCCAGTATTCTTTTACCATGTGGCTATTAGCACAAGCCTTGCAATGTCCACATGGGTAGAAACCCTGTAGGTTGATGCCTCTGGGGATTGCATTTGTACTTACATCGTTATGTACTAATAGGTCCCTCAAGATTCGCCCTCTTTTATAGGTTATACTGGGACGATTTGGTAGAGTGTCCCCAATTATGGGATCATTGGTAAGTAAATTCCAGTTTTTGACCAAACTTTTCTGTATTTGTTTAGAGTTACCGTTATAGGTTAGGATAACTCTAGTGGTACCTGAATCCTCCTCCTCTTTATTGTCCTTTTCTCTGACAGTTAGGAAATCTTCTCTCTTGGTTTCTGTCACCTTTTTACTCGCTTTTTTGATCACCCACATAGGATATCCTCTGTTTGTGTCATCACTTTTTCTTCTGCTAGGTAGTCTAGATTGTTACTACAATTTCTTTTAGCCCTTAGTAGCTCCCCATAGGGGATGCTCCATTTGAGATTATCAGGATGACTACTCTCTGCATGTAGCAGGGAGTTGCCTGCTGTACTTTTCCTGAACAGTACTGTTTTGATGGTGTTTTGTCTAATTTGGACCTTGGTGTCTAGATATTCAACCTCTTTCTCACTGATATTACTTGTGAGAGTGATGTTTCTGGTGTTATTATTCAATCTTTTAATGAATTCAGAGGCTTCTGTTTTGTTCCCTTTCCAGATGACAAAAATGTCATCTATATAACGTAGCCATATTCAGACTTTCTCAAAGTCCTTTTAGAATTGAACATCATTTCGGATGTCCGTCTCCCATGCTCCCATGAAGAGGTTCGCCAGGCTCGGCGCAAAGGAAGTACCCATCGCAGTACCATGGGCTTGTACAAAGATGTCACCATTGAAGATGAAGAAATTATTTTCTAGGCAGTGTTTGATCATGTCAAGCAACATGGTAGTATGTCCTAGAAATCTTATATCTCTCCCTTTAAGAAATCTAGCACATGCTTCCATCCCCTGGTTATGTTCGATTATGGTGTAAAGTTCATTTACATCCATTGTTATTAGGAGGCATTCTTTGTCAATGTTAACTTTGTTAATTTTGTCCAGGAAATCCTTTGTGTCTCTCACATACGTCGGAAGACCCATGACAAAATCTCTGAGGAAGTGATCGATGTACCGTGAGATGTTCTCCAGTACACATCCTCTGGAAGAGATGATCGGTCTTTCAGGGGGATTCTGAATGCACTTATGAACTTTGGGGAGAAGGTATAGAAGAGGTAAAATGGGATGGTCTTTTTTAAGATAACAAAATTCTTCCCATTCAAGCCAACCTTTGTCTCTCCATTCACCTAGTTTTTCCCATATGTCTTTAATGCTATCATTATACTCATTGCGATTAGATATTTTGTATGTTTTGCCATCATACAATTGTCTTTCAGCCTCAGCAATGTACATTTCCCTCGGCATTATGATGATGTTCCCGCCTTTGTCCGCGGGTCTGATGAGTATACTTTGATCATTGGCAAGATCTAGCATGGCATTCTTCTGTGTTACAGTCATATTGTACTTTACTTTTTTCTTGGTTTTAGTCCAGTTACGGCTGCTTAGTTCTAATAAGTCTTTGACCATCTGTTCTTGAAAAGTATCTATACTGTCATGATTCATCTTGGGAGTGAAGGTAGACTTTTGTTTAAAAGTGGTACCTGCTGCCTGGTTATGTTGAATTTCTAATGCATCCAGGATTCTCCTGGCCTCACTGCTCAGATTGAGTTCATCCTCTTCATTCGTTAGTTCGTCAATGGCAACTAAATTGTCAATATCTCCTATGATCATATTGTCTTTTTCTGTGGTTTGGTCATTGTTCCACTGTCTTTTATTTCTATTGGGTTTCAATTTGTGCCATTTCTTCAATTTTAGTTTTCTACAAAATTTGAAGATGTGTATCTTTTCTTGAACATATTTCATGGTAACTGTTGGGCAAAAGGATAAGCCTAGGCAGAGTGTTCTTTTATCCTTCTGATTTATGTATCTATCTGATAGGTTGATTATGGTTTTGTTTACCTGTGTGTCATCCATAATTATTTTTTCTTCTGTTGTGCCCTTCTTGTTCCCACTGGCAGTTGATTTTCTGTTCTGTTTGTTCCTTTGTTTGTGTTTCTTCCTCCTCTTGATCTGGTATTTCTTGGTCTTCCTCTTATATTTGGGGGTTGTGCTTGATTCTTCTCCTGGAGTCTCGTTGATGATCTGGTGGCTTCCCGGCTCTGTTTCATGAGCCGGTATTGCACAAAAAAATTATTCTGTTTTGGCATTGTTCCATCGGTTGATTTGATACTCTCTGTGCTTACTGTTAAATCTGATATGTCAGTTAATGAGTCACTGTTTTCATCCTCCTCAGTTGCAATTTCATCATTGACGTTTAGGGTCTGGTTTGTTTGCGTCTGAGTCTCATATAGGTGGTCATATTTTTTGCTGTGCGTGAGTATCCTGCCCGACTCATAATCACCACAATCTCGGTGTAATTTGTATTGTTTTCTATTTTTTATATCATCCTCTAGAGTTTTTAAACGCTTTTTCATTTTCTCTATAAATTTGATGATTGTTTCTTGGTCATCATGTTTATTCAGTTCCTCAGTTATTTCTTCAATTTCTTTTTTGATTTTAATTCTATCCGCCCATGCATATTTGATAAGGATTTGCATCATTACCCTGGAACTGTTGGTTGCGTTCTCCGACCAGTCTTCCAGCATTTGTGGATCTAATGAGTCATAGGATGGCATGAGATACAGTCTTAAGCCTCTTGGTATCATGTTTTTGTCCAGGTAATCTTGTAGTGATGTTGCTTCCCACCACTTCGAGACTTCAAGTTTATGCAGTTTTTCATATCTGCGTAATCTGTCCATGATCGTTTTGTCTGCCCTTGTGGGTGTAGGGAGTGTTGTTGCTTTTGCCGGTGCTCTGGCGAAAAGGGACATAGCTGCTTCCCTCCTTTCTTTCTCATCATCCATCTTGTTTGCTGGGTAAAGTGTGGTTAGTTACCCTTGGACTTATTTGGTGGTCAGTGGTACTGTGTCCTGTTGCCTCCCTGCGAATGCAGGGTTCCCCAATGTCTTTGAGCAAGGAATTAGTAATCTACAGTCCCGGTGTGGTACTTATTGTAAGGTGGAGGGGGAAATTACAAGATTCAGTCTAGTTGCATCACAGGTTCCTTTTGGTAAAAAACGAAAACGCTTACCTCCGAAGACGTATTCTCCACGAGAGGTGATGGCCTCGTTTTAGTATATCCCGGAAACTCCGTTGTACTCCTGATGTTTAGACTTGCTCGACGACCGCATAGGTTGCTTTCTTTTAATATTTCCAAATAACACTCTCCTGCTGGCAAGCCCTCGCCTTTAGTTGGGGTGGCTCGAACCGGCGGAGCAGCCGGATTTAAATATTCCTGAAAAACAACGTTCCTCACGAGCACTCAGGCGCCAGACGGACAGCCCACAATCCATTTATAAGTCCAAAAAAGTTGATTTATTTAATTCATAAATCTACATGACGCGTTTTCGCACTCCATAGAGTGCTTGATCACACAAGTTGCAGCAGTTACTTTACATCTTTTATGTTTACATTGCTATTACAATGGACGACGGACTGCAGTTATCAGTGTAATGCTGTAAGTTGGTACACATATCGCCATTTTGTAATGGCGTGCCGTAATCACTGCCTTCATTAATATATTCATATACAATTCATTCTTGTAAAATCAATACGATAAATCATGAGTTAAAGCACGTCCATCTATCTATTATTGATGCATATTAGCAATTTATACTGGTGTACAATAGTTTAGTCATGTTGGTAATATACATGATGTAATTTGCATGATGTTATTGTCCAGTGTCCTGATAGCCGATACATAGGATTTGAGGCATCAAGGGGTTACCAGGTCCATTTGTGTGCCCGATAAGGGGACGGGGGGAAGAGTTACCCTGGTCACGTGTCTATGGACCGCCCCAGGGTTGGGGCGTGGTGAGGCGTCTCGGTTGTCAAGGCACCCCCTGCCGTGTGATCGCCCGACATAGACTCGTAATGGAATACAGGTCCTAGTTAGTGGGCTAGTATCCAAGGAGCCTACATGTTGAGGTTATGAGGTCATGTCATCGCAATTGGTGCGATAGCAGGAAGACTCTGGGAACGTTAGATGTCCTGATTAGTGGACATGGGCCCCTTCATGATGGCGAGGACCTGCAAGAGTACAGTTTTGAGTAAAGGCATCAATGGTTATGTCATCGCGATTAGTGCGATATATATATATAATGCAGAATTTGAACCACAAGTCCCAACGTGCTTTGTGACTGTAATCTACTGAGAGGGCACACCGGAGGCCAATTAATTAATAAATGCGCAGAGGACTTTAGTTGATCAAACATTCTGGCACTGCCTTTGATAAAGAAGCAAGAAGCTTTGAAACGCGTTAGGCACAGGAGTAAAGAAGTCGTGTTGAAAATGCTGCCTTCCTGTAAATAAATGGTTGTGAAACTTACCTGCTGTGGTGTGCATCCTCAAAGAACGGGGCAACTATGGAAATATATATATATACACACGCACAAAATATGGCAAGAGTAGTCAGTAGGTCATGCATCATAGACCATAGTCAGATGCCACATAATACATAATGTATGCATACATGACATTCCTGTAGTTCACAGACTGAGGCTGAGAAGAATTCGCTTTTGTTGCTTCTAAAGGTTCAAAAACACACTGGCAAAAGTGAGACATGGATAGGAGAATTATTATAAATATTATAAGAGATGAGAAAGTCCGATGTAACATATCTGAACCCACATTATAGAAACATTTACTGGAAGTACAGATGGCAAATTACACCATCTGTAGTGCTTCTAGCCCCTTTCTCATTACAGGGGCAGCTGCAAGATCCTTCTGTAACATGGAATGCCAGTAATTTGCCGGTTTCAAGTGCTCCCAGATGCCCATGTTTTCAAGTGATTGAATAGATTACATGAGCACTGTCATCATCAGGAATATTGTATACTTCCTGCGTCTGCCTTCCTATAGTCCTCATAACCTCTCTTTTTTTAAATGCTTGAACAAAGTTGCTTTTGGTGACAGTTTATTCACTTCCTTTTCCAGTATCCTGGGTTGTATCCCACCTGATATTGTGATTATATTTGCCTTTATACAGACAAAAAAAACATTTTGTAAATGTTATGTTATGCTATGTTTTGTCATGTTATTTGCATTTTTATAGCACACATCTCTGTTGGTGCTTTTGAGATGCCTGGAGTGCTTGTTACTGCATGTTTCTGGGCTGTACAGCTCTGGTTTGCTTTACAGTCAATCCGGGAGATGAAGGAGTCTGATGAACACTTGCACATGAGAGCGAGTAGAACTTGCTGTGTATTCTGTTCGATGAACAATTGTAGATGGTCATGCAGAACATCCTCCTGTAAGTGTAGGAACAGCTGTGCGTCGGGTCTGTGCCTAAGGTGGTTGACTATGTAAATATGTGATTGAAAAATGTATGCTACCAGGTGATTGACTTTGACTTTGTGGTGGTTGGTACTGTGTGTAAGGTTGGGATCACATTTCGGCAGGACACTTACAGACATGTGAGCAGGAGTGGGTAGAATACACCCACTTTTGAGAATAGAAAGTTGTCAGCGGGTAGGAATTGTTCCAGGTAAAGTCACAGAGGGCATAAGAGGTAAATTACGAAATGAATACACTCTTTCTTTCTATTCGAAAAATATGACTTTTCCTCCAGAGTTCGCACACATAGGAGAGTACATGTATTTAGGGGCATATTATCACGAAAGGGCGTTACATTATCGCCGCTTTTATCCGCAGGAAACTGCCGATAAAGCGGCGATAATGGGCTTGATAATATGCTATATGGAATTCCAATAGAAGCCCATGTTACATGTCTTCACATCTAACATGGGCTTCGATTGGAATTTATAGAGCATATTATCAAGCCCATTATCGCCGATTTATCGGCAGTTTCCTGCCGATAAATCGGCGATAATGTAACGCCCTTTCTTGATAATATGCCCCTTAGTCCTAAAACAAATGCATAATTTTCGAGGTTCTATGTTGGATGCACGTGTTATCTTTGTCGGAAATATATTTTCTATATCACAAGGAAGCAACTTACAATTGTGGGTAATTGAGGTCTTGGTATTACTCTCTTGATGGCATTCATTACACACTCAACAAGGTATTGATTTAGATAAGTGATGCTTTCATTTTTCAATCAGCTCTTAATTTAGAGAATAGCTTGTATTGATGTGTTCACAAACGTAAAACGTGTTTCTTTCGTAACAATAAATTATGGCTTAATCTCTGGAAAATCTGTTTTCGTACTGCTGATGACACTCGAATGCATTTAGCTACATTTAAAATGTGCTGGACTCCTTTCCATGTATAGATTGCCTATAGACGTTACACCGAAGCATTGTTTTAGACCTCACGAAAGGGCAGCCTGTGACATTGTTCTTGTGTACCCTTTTTTACTGCTGGATTGTATTTTAAATCGTTTTACTTTTAAATGAAATTTGGATTCTTGATATACAGCCTGACTGTTCTTGCACTATTTGCACTTTACTCGGTGGTGTCCATTTGTAAGAGCGGACCCGCCGTTTTTCCATAATTTTAGCACTCTAGTCTTTTAGTGCTCTAGTCCTCCTCACAAAACCACTTATTTAAACGTCACACTGGAGTGGACGTAGAGCAGGTGCGCCGGCGGTACACCAAAGGCAAGCCCGTCTACGCCTGTCCACGCTCGGACCACGGTCAGCGCCAGCCATGCTGCCCGTGATGCCGGAAACTCTACTCTACAAGGGAGACCCTGTGGGAGTTAGGCAAGGCCAGTAGTGATGAGGTAGGACTGCCTCTTTTTGAGGAAACCCCTAGCCCAAAGTCTGACTTTATTAGAGAGTAGGCTCTAGTTTGCGGATTGCTAAATGTTAGGTCTCTCCATAAACACTCTATAAAGATCCAACTACTTACTGAATTACATCATCTTGATGTTCTACTTATGACCGAGACTTGGACCTTTCCTGACTCAGTTCTTGAACCAGGATTGGCGTGTCCCCCTGGCTATAAGATATTTCACAAGCCCAGAGACATAGGTATAGGTGGTGGGGTTAGGATTCTGTTTAAAGAAAAGTGAGATTTTGTCCCTAAGGATATTGACGCAGTGGAGGGATTCAAGCTCCTGGGGTTCTCGTTAAAGGGCCACAGGGGGCACTTAATGGTCGGCATAATATGCTATAGACCCCCTGGGGCTATCCATATATCTCAATTGAAGGCACTGATCGACGTTATTAATAATATGGCTTCTACCCATTCGAGATTGCTCATTGTAGGGCATTTTAATCTGTGGCTAAATGGGACCTCAGATACAGGATATAATAATCTTCTTCAATCCTGTTAAAACATAGGTCTCCTTCAAAGGATGGCAGGGCCTACACATATAGGGGGGCAAACACTTGACCTAATTTTAGTGAGGAAAGGGTCACAGGACATATGATGGTGCTCCAAGTGGATTGGACTGACCACCATTTTGAATACATTTCAGACATTTATCCCAAGCCGAGGAGCCACCGCTATCAGGGAAGCCAGGAGCTTCTTGAGTAGGGATTGGAAGGAGGTACTGGAAAGGGCAACATGTTTCCCAACGTTTGCTATCAAAGAAGATTTTGATGCATCCAGGACAGTGGAGTATAACTATGCGGTTCTCTGCAATAAAATCACTGCTACAGTTAATCAAATTGCCCCTCTGAAAAATTGCAAAAGTAGGGGTAGACCCTCTGCTAGGCGGTTCAATGAAAAATCTAAATCCCTGAAATTAAAGTGCAAGCAGGCAGAAAGAAAATGGAGAAATCATTACACAGATGAGGACAATATAGTTTGAAAAACGGCCATATCTATTTACAAAAAATAAATCTTCTCCACTAAAGTGGATTATTTTGCAAAGACCATCCTGAACTCTCTAAAGAAGCCTAAATGCCTCTTCAAAATAGTTGATGAAATTACCAATCCAAAGTGTTCTCAAAATGAGGTCAAGCTTACCCAAGATCTCTGCGATATTTAAGCAATTTTCTTTGAGGAAAAAATTAGCACCATTATTAACAATTTTAAAACAAATTCCAGTAGGGGATGAAGCTACAATCCATAGAGTAGCAACCTCAACTGATGGTATAGAAAATGTGTCTGGTGTGGGAAATCAGAATGGTGAAGAGACTGGCAATTTGAGTACTCTGGATCATTTCGAGTCTCCAGTGGAGGAAGAATTTGTGGGGCTTGCCTTAAGTGTTTCAATTCAATCGCTCTCAAGTGGGGTTGTACCGTCTGGCTGGAAACAGGCTGTGGTTGCCCAGAAAGTTATCGGCCCATCTCTCTCCTGCCCTATCCAGTGAAGATCCTTGAACGTTTGGTCAGGAAATCCCTGTCAGTGTTCCTAGAACGTAACAACAAGTTAGCGGATGTACAATTCAGCTTCCGTCCAGAACACGGAACAGAGTCTGCTCTGGTAACCGTGATGGACGATCTTCATTTGCTGGCAAGCAGGGGACAATCAGCAGTACTTATTTTGCTTGATCTGTCTGCCGCTTTCAATACGGTGAACCATGACATTTTGCTGACCCGTCTGAAGGAGGTAGTAGTAGGCGGCATGGCCCTGGATTGGGTTTGTTCCGATCTATTTGGCAGATGTCAGGCAGTGGCTCTTCCACCGTTCCAATCAGCCTTTACCAACATCTGTCACGGTGTTCCTCAGGGTTCTGCCATCACCCCGATCTTGTTTAATATATATCTGAGCCCATTGATTAATTTAATTCAGACCCATAATGTGGAAATGGTAAACTATGCTGATGACACCCAGATTATTTTGTCTCTGGAAGGAACCCAACCCAATGCGTTGGAGGATTTTCATGCTTGCATGCATGATACTGCACAGTGGCTACGGAATAACTCTTTACAATTCAATCCGGATAAGACCGAGATTTTACACTGTGCAGTGGGGAAGGTTCCTTTGCCTCTCCCTCACAATTTTTGGCCTCTTGGAAGATCTAATCACCTGGTTCCGTCTAAGGCGGTCAGGAACTTGGGAGTTATGTTCAATGCCAATTTGTCATTGGAGTCGCAAGTGAAGAAAACGGTGGGGTGCTGTTTTGGTCTGATCAGAGATCTGAGAAAAATCCTTCTGATGCTCCCTATATTGTCCAGAGTCTTAATAGTACGGGGCGCTATCCTAAGTAGACTTGACAACTGCAACACCCTACTGCTGGAGTCTCCTTGATATTCAGCGTCCAGAACATGGCGTCGAGACTAGGTCTGTCTAGACCACAAGATTTCTCTGCCTCTATGTGTTTAGCTGAGCAACACTGGCTCCCAGTGATGCAAAGAATACATTTGAAGTCCCTATGCATAGTGTTCAAGACTCTGCATGGATTCGGTCCTAAGCCTTTACAAAAGAAACTGCTCTGGTACATTCCAGCCCGCATCCTATGCTCTTCCTCTGCCTGTCTGGCGAAGGTGTCCAGGTTTAACAAGGTCAGACTGGGAGGTAAAGCTTTCAGTACTGCTGCCGCAAGGCTTTGGAATGAATTGCCACCAGGAATTAGTCAATGTAGTACCCTATCTATGTGTAGGAAAAGGATTACACAGAACTTGATCTTGCTGTCTTTGAGTACCGTCCAATTTAGCTTCTGTTCTCCTCATATTGTGATGATCAATGTTGACGTACTATAGCGCTGGGGTACCCGTAGGGTGTTTGTTGCACTCTACAAATATACAATACAACACAATACAATACAATACAATACAATACAATACATCTTCAATAGATCTTCACAAAGATGCTGAGAATGAACATCCACTGCTAACGTAAAGAAGTATTGTAACATACAATTTTGTAAAGTAAAGTTCGTCGACAGCAAACTCATTTAGAGAGAACGTCAGTCATTTATACAAATACTGAGTCTATTCAGAAGCCTAACTTTGAGAGAGGGAGAATACCTTCATATAGGACAATCATCGGTTAAAGTATAACATCTTGTAATGGAGTATTCCATCCTTACAAACTGCATATGCATGAAAAGAGACTCAGTAGTGGGTTGACTGTATGTGGCTATCTAACAAGGTAGTCGCACCCTTTCATGCCCTTTCATTTAGGGCATTTGTAGGTTCAGTCTAGATTGGCACAGTGGCTGAAAAACAATAGACTGGAATTCAACCCTAAGCGATCATTACTGAGCGAGTTTAATTCAATCATTGCTTCCAACTGTTTATAGTTTATTAAAGTAAGTGAGATCAAAACACAAACATATTTGCATCTATATCTTTGGAACATGTTACTTTCATAGGGAGTTATATGTTTTCAGTGCCAAAAAGTAGGCAAAGGAAGATTTAAGACGATCACAGTCCTAATTGGATTATAAATGGTTGTCTGGAAATTAAGAGGCATTTCTTACCATTCTGATTATTAATTTTCAGAAGTCTAGTAAAACCACTGGGGCTATTTTCTGAATCTTGGAAAATGCTAATTCTTAAAGCTAGGTACTGTAGAATGAATTTCTTTTTGTTTAATTTTCTCAAAACATCACATAGCTTAGAACATACTTGACTTAGGCAGTTCTAATTGTTCCTGTTGTGTTGGATTTAGATGGGACAACTCCAAATTATCAATGTATTGATTCAGTAAGTCAGAAGAGAGATCTTCTTGGGTATGGAGATTTGTATAGTATTCATAAAACACTTGTAATATCTCCTCTGATGATTCTACACGAGTTCCCTGATTATTTTCTATAGAGTTTATGCGCTGCATATTCTGTCTCCCGCGCATCCTCTGTGCTAAACATCTGCCTATATTTTCCCCATATTCATATCTTTCTGCGCGGAACGCCTTTTATTGTAATGCTATATCCTGACTCCAAATCCCGTTTATCTTCGCTTTACGTTTCGCGACTTAATTTTGAGATATTTCGCTATTACGTTGTAATCTAATGTCGCGAATTAAATCCTGCTCTGCAGTAGCTAAATCTTGTATTAATTCTATCATTATATTTTTCCTTTTCTTTTGTACACTCCAGCTATAACTAGAAGTTTCCCCGCGTATCCCAGCCTTGAAGCAATCCCATACCATTGCATACGATGTAGAGGCTCTATTATGATCAAGAAATTGTTGAGCCCAATCCATAATTTGATTCACATACGTTTCATCTAATAACAGTTTCTTATTAAAGGTAAAGGATCTTTGTATTCTATGTGTATTAGATATAGGTAACTCCAAAACAATTGGGGCATGGTCAGAGGTGATGCGTGGTTTAACAGACATATTGGATCCCTGTGCCATATATCTAGGTATGAAAATATAATCTATTCGGACGAATTTCTTATGTGGTGAAGAAAAAAAAGTATATCCTGGATCATTCAAATGGGTCACGGGCCATCCATCAATCAACCCATGTTGGGATAATAGTTGACGTAGTGCCTTAAAAACCTTGGGCTTCCTACCTAAATATCTAGAAAAGTTTGGATCTCATGTGTTCAGTTCCCCATGGATATTGAAATCACCCAGTACAATTAGTGGAGTACTCCAGAGGGCTAATTCTACATTTAAGTATTCTATATCTGCACTATCATCCACGTTGGATCCATATACTGTACAAATCGTTGTCACAACATTGCCAATTACACATTCCACAATAGCCCAACGTCCTACACTATCTACTTTAACCTTCCCCATCGTGATTACAGAGCGTTGACCTAAGATAGCCACCCCTCTATTCGTGGTTGATTGTTGTGAGACAGCCAGAACTGTAAATCCGAGATCTGTTAATACTTGTCTTTTCACCCATGGTATATGCGTCTCTTGAATACATATTATATCAGGTTGTATTAGCCGAATTTCATGCATCACACATTTACGCTTTTGTATATTATTGAGACCACATACATTAAAAGAACATATTCGAAAATTAGAGTTTGCCATGAAAAAAATAGAATTTCATTGCAGATATTAATTTGTACCATTGTATCATTCCAACAACATCAAAAAAGCTATTCATTTCAACATAATACTCCATGACTTTGACTGAGTTTTTTCCCCCTTTTTTCCCCCAAGCACACCCCCAGTGAGCATCCCACCACCTCTGAACCCTCCCCGCAACACAGCTACCCTCCCCCCGTGACCCTTCTCCAACATTAAGGCAAAGGGGCCTATTGCCCCGGTGATGTATGTGAGAGCGCCACAGATGTTTGGGCGTGACCAAAAAGTCCAAAACATTAGATAGAGTGGGTCTATACCGTACTATACATTTGATCTGATAATCTTCAAGTCTTACTTCTCACTCTAGTGTATTCAGATAAGCCTTTGCTAAAGCTTCAGCGGTGAAGAATCTATTTTGTCCTTTATACACTATTTTAAGCGTGGATGGTTGGAGCAAAAAAGCTTGCGCACCCTTTTTCTGAAATGGCTCTATCAATTGACGCATTCTCCAGCGATTTTCTACCGTGGAGTGACAATAATCTGGGCGTACAAAAAATTCTATACCCTTCCCGGAACGTTTCTTATCCGGCCTGGACAGATCATACACTTTCTGTCTTGCCAAAAAGTTATTTCCGGATATTAAATGGCTCGAGGATATTGACGTGTTTGGGTGTTCTGTGCTGTTTGTTTGCGAAAGGGGAAGCGATGTGCCCTCTGGATCTCCAAAGACCAAACCCACTCTTTGACTTCAGGAAAGGCTTCTTCAAAGAGTTCAACAATAAATTGTCGTACATCATGCCCCTCACTTCCTTCTGGAACATCCAGAACTCGTAGGTTATTACGACGGAGTCTATTTTCTAAATCAACCAGTTTAGCGTTCACGTCTTCTTTCAGCCCTTTTGAGTCGTCAAGGCTGGTTTTAATGTGTGTCACTTGATCCTCTAATGACGATATACGTCCCTCCGCTTCTGCCATCCTGTCTGTAAAATCATTACATAATTTGACTAAGCGTCGTACCGCGTTCTGCAATTTTTTGCAAGCATTGTGCGTTTTCAAGTGCTCGGCTTTTGCCTCTAGTCGTTGCTCCGATATAGCTTTCAGTATAATATCAATGGGCATTTGATTAGGCAGTCCCGGGCTAGAGCTAGTTTCTTGAATAGAGTCTGCTAAATCCAGCTCTATTTCTTGGTCTATGACTGTTGGGTCTCCTTCAGAGGTTTCCTCACTCCAAGATCTAGTTGTACGCATTACCTCTGCAGCACTAGTATGTGCTTCCTTGTTTGTGTTCTCCTTGCTCACATTTTCACTTTCCTCATCCAAATCCTCTTCCAGGTCAGATCCCTCCGAGTGTTCTGATAGAGAATAAAATTAGCTATCTTTACTGCCAGTGGGATCAGCATCACATTCCCCTTCTACCCCTTCAAATCGGGGTGGATCCACTTCCGTGGCCCCTTCATCGTTACCATCAAAAACGGCATCCTTTTGTATTTCTAATGGTACGTGGGAGTCAGCAGGTGAGGCACATGTGGATAGAATAGCAAAAGGGGTTGTTGGAGAAACAATCAACTGTTCTAGAGCAGCTACTAGCGTCTCATCTTGGTCATTAATCGATGATGCACCGCCCTTTCCCTGACCCCCTCCTCCATCATTCTGAGGGTCAGTATTACTTATATTTGGTGCTTTTCCCTTGGAGAACATTTGTGGAATTTTTGGGGTGCCCAGTTGAATGTTATCCGGGTCGTTATTGCTATTATCTTGCCTTGCCTTTGCCGCAAGTGCAGCACGAGTCCCAATCGGATTGTCACCACTGGGTCTAGTTTTCCCACCACGTGCAACTTTTGGGGGCATATTGAAATATCCTTATGTTGCACTGTTGTACTGTTTATTATAACGGGAATACCAAAAAAAAAACTCTGCCGTTATCTGCCACCCGTCAAGTCTCTCTGAGCCTGAGTTCCTCTGAGACCTCCTTAAATCCCTTTAGCCCTTCAGGGCATGTAAGACTTTTTGACTCCACTATGTCACATCTACTTAGTTATAGTCTTTTATCACAGCCTCAGAGGTAACAGAGGTTTTTTATAAATCTTACTTGGCAGTTTTCAACAGTCTCAGCGTCTTCTTCTGAAAAGTGAAAAGTCACTTGATTCGTGATGTTCCGTAGTTTTGCTTAGACTTCTGCCCTCTGCTGCCCAAGAAAAAAAAGGGAACGTGTAATTTTTCCCCCAGCTGCAGCATCCACACCCGACCCGGCCCGGCGTGACAGAAGACTTCAGCCGAGCTGCCGAGCAGCCAAGTTCACCGCTGCACCAAAAATCAGCGTGTGGTTTTCAAAGCTTTTCGAAGCTTTCCCCAAGCAGCCGAGCATCCGAGTTCACCGCTGCACCAAAATTCAGTGTGTGGTTTTCAAGCTTTTCGAAGCTTTCCCCAAGCAGCCGAGCATCCGAGTTCACCGCTGCACCAAAATTCAGCGTGTGGTTTTCAAGCTTTTCGAAGCTTTCCCCAAGCAGCCGAGCATCCGAGTTCACCGCTGCACCAAAATTCAGCGTGTGGTTTTTCATCAAACGCTGATGCGGCTTCCCCGCCTGCCCCAGCACAACAGGAGCCGCCCAGCCGAGCGGGGGGTTACAGCAAGCACAATCCGAGCATATGCCGGGATCACCACAGCAGCGGGTCCCAAGGGGCTCCTTCACACGGGTGCATACCACGATAACGAAAAGCAGCGCGACACCGGCGGTCAACGGCCAGCAATCAGAGATGCATTCCTAATTCAGTCGGCAGCCACCAGAAACGCCAGAAACGCCACCGTTTGAAGCTCAGGTATGACTTTCTTGGAGACGCCCAAACGGAGCTCTCACAAACACGCCTGACGTGCAGGCGCCATCTTGCCTTTTACAATTGTAGAACTAGAGACTTCACTGAAAGAACTAGCCCTCGGGAAGGCCTCTGGTCCTGATAAACTGCCATTAGAAATTTATAAAATCCTATTCCCTATAATTAAAACAGATATGCTTGCAACTTTTCTTGAAGCTCAAAAGGGTCATCCTCCACCATCATGGGAAGATGCTAGCATAGTTATATTTCATAAAAAAGATAAACCTTCGCATTTACCTGGGTCGTACCGCCCCATCTCCCTTATAAATGCGGACGCAAAAATATATTCTAAAATTGTTGCTAATCGACTGAGCCAAATTGTCCCAACTTTAGTTTCTCCACAACAACACGGCTTTCTTCCTGAACGCGGTACTATTAACCATATACACCGGGTTATTGCTACACTAGACTATGCTACTGCACAACACAAAGACGTCGGATTGGTGCTTTTAGATGCTGAAAAAGCATTTGACCGCGTGTCATGGGCATTTTTATGGGCAGTCATGGGGAAAATGGGATTTGGTTTACGACTTATATCTTCACTACAAATTATGTATAGGCACCCGAGGGCCAAGATCTGTATATCTGGACAAGAATCTAAGGCAGTTAATATCACGCGGGGCACACGACAGGGGTGTCCCTGTTCACCCTTTTTATTTGCTATCTATATAGAACCCTTGTTAAAGGCATTAATGTCATCTCAACAAATTCAATCCATGGTTCTACCAGGAGGCGATATAAAGGTGTTAGCTTATGCTGACGATATTGCAGTAGTAACCTCTGATCCGGAATCTGCATTAATTGAAATAGAAAACCTGACAGGCATGTTCGGCAATGTATCCGGATACAAACTCAATAGCCAAAAAACCCAGGTCATATGCTCACCAGGCCTATGTATTAATGATAGCAGGGTTACTATAGAGGCTAGATATTTAGGTATTAAAATTAGACTGATGCCACAACAGTTAGTCTCATCAAATTGGGCAGATATATTAGTGTCAGTGAAAAACCAACTTGATAAATTAGAATGTCTGCATTTATCGTTAGTAGGGAGACGCAATGTTTTAAAAATGACTATACTTCCGAAAGTTTTATATTATTTTCTAGCAATACCACTGGAAATACCCACATTAGAACTGAAAAAATTGCAAACTATAACTGATCGATTCTTATGGAGTGGGAAAGCAACACGGAGAGCATCTAAATTTATGACTTTACCAATCTTAAGGGGGGGCTGGGGAGTCCCAAATTTCGTACTCTATTATTTGTCATGCCTTATTCAAAATGTTAAATATTTTTCAATTGGCGGAACTCCACCCTCATGTGAAAGCCCTGATATTTTCTCTCTTTTATTAGGTCCACAATCTTGTCAAATGCTACTTCGTTTCACAGAACCCAGCTATTATAAAAGAACTAGATTCAAACTTATATGGTCTGCTTTCAAAGGATGGCGTTCTATTCGGAAGCTCATCTCATTGGGCCGTATTAACTTTTATACTCCGTGTAATTCTATAGAACTTCTCCCGGTAATCTTCAGGGATCGTACTATGGGCCTCTGGCGGGAGAAGGGTATAACAGTTATGGGTGCATTGGTTAAAAACGGCATTATTGCCTCATTTCAGGAGTTAAGAGACCAATTTAGCCTGTCGAAACATGACTTCTTTAAGTATTTGCAAATAAGGAATTTTTTCCCTACACACCCACATATTGTACCATTATGTCGTAATGAATTTATGGAAATATTAAAAAAACCAACACGCATAGGGACCATTTATAATTATCTGTTAAACCTACATCAGGACGATATGGATCAACAGGCATCAAAATGGTGCACAAGACTAGGCACATCAGCAGTACCATTTCAAGAATCAATATTCATGGCTGATAAAATTATTCTTTCTGCCAATTTATATTCTCAACATTATAAAACTTTATTTAATCTTTATCACACACCACTTGAAATGTCAAAATGGAGTAATGCATATAACGGGAAATGTTATAGGTGTCAATGTGATTTGGCAGATATTATACATATATTTTCAGACTGCCCTATATTAAAACCTTTTTTTATTTCTATAGAACTCTTTTTAGCACATATTACTAAATGCGGTGTAAAAATCTCTAGAGAGATGATTATTTTTGGTTTATCGAATGACAATGAATTGTTTCTAGGTTACCTAGAGAATAGATATGTTATATTCATGGCCATGGCTGTAGCTCGCCTTTGTATATCATCAATGTGGTTAAAACCCGAGGCACCTACATATGAAATGTGGCGAGCAAAATTTTATAATATCTTTAACTTGGAGTTTAATCTCTATCGCATTAAATCAATTAGGAAAAAGAGAAGAAGGTACAAAATTTGGCAGACTTTAATAGATTATTTGGATCAGCAGTGATTATTGTTTATGTTATTAAATAACATAAAGATATTGCCTAGATTGTATATATTTGATGTTAAAACCACTTCGTGATTCTTTATCTCTATGTATGTTGAATATTTGTGTTTTTTTTTATACATGACTTTGAACTGAATCAATAAAAAAAAAAAAATAGAACATACTTAACTTACTCCTTTACAACAGGGAGACAAGTTAGAATCATTCATTCAAGGCTTCGATAAGCAGGGTTAATCACCCACAAGGTTATCCAAGCACTTGGCTTTTGATGATATGGTGGGATCATTAAAAAAGGCAGGTCTTCAGCCCCTTTCTGATTTCCAGGAAAGAGCATGAGGTTTGGAGGTGAAGGGGAAGGTCGCACCAGGACTTGGTGGCAAGGTAGTAGGAGGAGCGTCCTTCACTGTTGCTTTGTCAGATGTTGGGGGTGTGAAAGAGGGAGCGGGAGGCAGAGTGTAGGAGTCTGGAGGATTGGGGGATGTTCATTCAGTGGTTGATGTATGCTGGTCCTTGATCTTGAAGGGCTTTGTAGGAGTTTATCAGCATCTTGAATTGGCTTCTCTTCTGGAAGGGGTGCCAGTGGAGATTCTTGAGATGGGGGGTGAAGTGGGCCCTTTTAGGGAGGTCAAGGATGAGTCTGGCAGCTGAGTTCTGTATCATCTGAAGTCTCTTCAGGAGGTGGGTGGTGATTCCTAAGTAGAGTGCATTGCCATAGTCTAGCCGGCTGGTGACTGAGGTGTGAGTGACGGTTTTCCTGGCGTTGACATGGAGCCATCTGAAGATTTGCCAGAGCACGAGAAGAGTGAGGAAACAAGTGGAGGAGACTAAATTGATCTGGTTTTTCATGGTGAGCACATAAGTGTTGAATCTGATGTTACTGCGGGATGTACTGTGTAGCCCGCTGTTGAAGATGCTCTTGGGTTCCAAGGTGAACAGTGGTGAGCTAATTCTCTGGGTTCTTCCTGTGAGCAATGAGGCAATCCATTTGCGGGTGTTTCCCTGGAACCCGATGTGATGAAGTCTCCTGATAAGGGTGTACTGGGATACGGTGTTGAACGCTACTGAGAGGTCGAGGTGGATCAGGTCTGCTGTTTCTCCCAGATCAAGGAATGTTCTGATGTTGGAAGTGGCAGCGATCATGGCAGTTTCAGTGCTGTATTTGGTGCGGAATCCGGATTGAGAGGTGTCCAGCACATTGTTGCACTCCAGGTATTCTGTGAGTTGGCGGTTGAAGGCTTTTTTGAGGACTTTGGCAGGAAACAGAAGCAGAGAGATGGGGTGGTAGTTCTTGAGTTTGCTGGAGTCAGCAGAGGGTGTCTTGAGAATGTTCTTCAGAGAAAGATGCCATGGTGATAGATGCGTTGAAAATGGAGATGAGTTTGTTGCTGATTTTCTTGCTCCTGAGGTCGAAAAGGTGCTGGTAACAGGGGTCCCTGGGTGTTCCTGAGTGGATGGAGTTTGTAATGGCTGTGGTGTTCTGTGTGGTGAGCTGTTCCCAGGCGGTGAGCGGGTGATTGGGGTTGGCATCTATTGGAGCAAGGAGGCTGTAAGGGTCAATGGGTTGGGATTAGAAGTTTTTATAGATGGTGGATATCTTGTCATGGAAGAAGTCTACCAGGGCGTAGCAGAATTCCTGGGAAGGGATTATCGTGCTTTCAGCGGTTGAGGGGCTGGAGAACTCTCTGGCGATGCTGACGAGTTCTTTGCTGTGGTTGGAACTGGCTTTGACGTTATCAGTCAGGGAGCACCTTTTGCTATCTTTCAGCCATTGGTGGTATTTTTTGAGAGCTGTCTTGAAGATGGCTTGGCCTGTGGGATCCTTGCTGGTGCGCCAAATCCTTTCTAGAAGCTTGAAGTTGTGTTTAAGAGTTGTGAGTTCCGGTGTATACCAGCTGGCCCGCTTGGAGGATCTCCTTCGTTTTGGACGGCTTGTTTGGGGTGACCCTATTTGCGCAGTTGGTCATCCATGTGGAGAAGTACTTGACGGCCTGCACCAGGTTGGTTGCAGAGTCAGGGTGGGAGGTTTTGAGCGTGCCAGTCCACTGGTTCTCTGTGACTTTGTTCCAACTACGGTGGGAGGAGCTGGGTGGCTTGGTGGTGGTGCCTGGGGATCCTGTAATGGTGAAGTGGACTATGGTGTGGTCTGTCTAGGTGAGCTCGGTGACACAACTGTACTTGACTCGGCTGCTGGCAGCGAAGATAGGTTCAAGCGCGTGCCCTGCATTGTTTGTTTGGGTGGTGACAAGTTGGGTAAGGCCAATGTTGCTCATGCTTTCCAGGAGAGTGGTGGTGTTTGTGTCATTGAAGTTGTTGAGGTGGAAATTGAGGTCACTGACGAAGATGTAGTGTTTGGAGTCAATGGCAAGGGGGCAAGTGGGGTGATGAAGTCTGGGATGGCATCCCAGAAGCTGGGGTGTCGTCCTGTGGTCTATAGGTTACAGTGCCTATGATGGTGGTTCTGTTGTCAGTATGGAAGTTGAGGTGTTCCATGATCGGTGTAGTGTCGTCTTTGGTGGTGGAGCAACAGATTGTTTATTTGTGGATGATGAGGATACTGCCTCCATGTTTGTTGGTGTGGTCCTATTACCATCATGAATCCTTCAGGAGTTGCTGTGGCGATTTCGGGATTGGAAGCATGGTTGAGCTAGATCTCAATGATAAAGATAACGTCTGGGGTGAGGAAGGTGATGGTATCCTAGATCTTAGTGTCGTGCTTACAGATTGATCAAGCGTTGATTATGAGGCAGTAGAGTAGTTCTGGGGCGGTCATAGTCAGTGTGGTCAGTGTGGTAGAGATTTCTGTGTGGGCGGGTGATCCAGAGTTGCAGGAGAAGAGACAGTGATGGCAGGTAAAAAAGTATTGCTTTGGAACAAGGAGAGGTGAGGCAACAGTTGTTGCTTTGCTGTGTTTGGGATCCAGGACTGGGAGCTCGGTGACAGATTATTGTGAGTAGTGGGAGGGCCAGGGTTCCTGGCACTGGGCTTATTCCACTTACAGAAAAGAATATATACATAATTCTGTTTTGGAGGTAATATAATGTATTGTTTTCAGAACTCTCATTAGGAAAATGACCTCCACACCCCTGGTAGCTTGGGACAGAGCAGCTTAGAGGCATTGTTTACACTATTTCTGCAACACTTCAAACAATAACACAGGTAAAACATACCACAAAAGAAGCCCACAACAGTATTAGACAAGTAGAGTTATTTTTAATAAATAACCGAAGACCAAAAAAACAAAGATACAATTAGTAGAATTAGAGATATAGAATTTTAAATTTTCTAGAGAAAAAAGTGCCAAAAGTATTAAAGCGCCAACTGTGGCTATCTGGTCGCAAAGTCACAACTTCAGGGAATGGCGCACAGGCTGGCAATAGGGACTCAGTTAGGTTTGCGGACTGAGTACCTTAAATCCTGGTTTACGGTGTGAGGTCACGCAGGTGATGCGATGCATAGGTTCTGAGATGCGGCGAGGCTATAGTGCAAGGTCCTGTTTGCATTGACATAAATGATCCTATAGATGAGGGCTTGTGATGTGAAGTGCAAAGTTGGGGATGCATCACGAAGTCGGTGTGATACATCGGTACTGAGGAGCTTCGTGGTTGTAATGCGGAGTCCATCATCGAGGCTGCCATCGACGAGAGCTGTGAGGGCCTGTGCAGAGAATGTGTTGCACAGCAGCAGTTCTGAAGGCGATGTGGGCTGTGATGGCAATGCGAGTCGTTGCCATGGGTCCAATCCACGCAGCTGCAAAGATGCTTTGGTTCGCTCGGGGTTGTGCCACACAGCAGAGGAGATACGTCAGTCCTGCAGGATCCACAGAGGCTAGAAAAGCACCTTAAGCCCACTTCCAAGGATCCAGGACAGGGGTGGCACCACTTGGTAATATAGACTCACAGATAGCAGAGTCCAGGTGCAGATCAAGGTTGTTGGAAGCCTATTATGTCCGTGAGGCTTCAGATCAGGAGGCCAGCCAACTAGCCCTTGTAATTACTCTAGAATCATGGATTCAATTGATGCAGATCCAGTCCTTCACACCCAGAGAAGAGGGCAGTAGGGAGCAGGTCAGCAGAGCAGGAGTCGAGAAGAGTGCAGTCCAGAAGAGAGGCAGGCCCTTCGTCAGCACAGCAGTCCTTCCTGGCAGAGTATCCATAGGTTCAGAAGTAAACTGAAGAGTTGGTGTCTGAGGTCCAGTATTTTAACCCAGTTATACCCTTGAAGTGGGGGAGAAGCTCCTAGCAGTTTCCCTTTGATGTCCCCTGGCATTTTGCCTTCCGTGCCCTGCCTCCAGACGTACTACAGGGGCAATGCAGCCCTTTGTGTTGAGGCAGGACACAGCCAATTCAGGTGTAAGCGGGGCTGTGCTCAGCTTCTCTCTCCCATTCCAAAGACAGAAAACATGAACTGTTTATCCTTTCCCCTTTGGAAATCAAGGGGCACAGTGACAAGGGCATCCTATTATGTACTATATTTGATGGTCCTTTATCCTGGTGTATATAACTCAATATATTAACTCACCTAAAAAGTGGCCTGTTCCAACTGCTACATTCCGCCTGATGTGCCTGGAACTCTTATACTTTATAACTGTTAGACTCGCATACATATCCATATGTACATTTCCCTCATGGTACACACCATTCATACCTTTGTCCACAATTTACAACATATGCATGTATTCAAATAAGACACTAGAATTTAAACTCTAGATCTTGCCACCTGAGCAACATGGGCTGCTGTATTTGCAGTTATCACTCTGAATTGTTAGCCACATCGTTTGAGTTTGCAACTTTTAAAGCTCAGAGGGTCTGAAGCAGGACTTAGCAATTGTAATTTCACTACTGTATTTCCTCAGTTGGGTGAACAAATTCATGACTAGTAAATGTGTGAGATACAGTGTCCTTTAAAAATGTAAGATAGTTTCTTCATTTAGAATGTAAACAGACTCACATTTTTTTTATATTTTGTATCCGGTCCCAGAGTCTGACTTTAAATCCAAGAACAGTAAAATATGTTCATTAACTATCTTTGCAGTTTCTTCTGGTGAGAAGTTGTAGGTTTTGGCAGTTCAACTTTCATTCATGTTGTGCAGTCACACACTAGAGGCAGGAGGAGCTAGCATTTTCTAATTGCGTGTCTTGGAACCATTGACATTTAAACAGGTGGTCTTTGCCAATTCTTCTGACTTATTAATGCAGTTAAATTCGAGAGAGAGCATTTCAGCCTATCCTGAAACACACCAGAAACATATGGATCATATGTGTTAAATAAGGATGCTCACTATATCACGCAGGATATGTAGCATGACAATTATACAGCATCTGTTACATGATTCCTACCACTATCAATCAGTAGATTTATAGAGCGCTTCTTGTCACCCGAAAGGGTATCCAGGCTACACTACATAGTGAAGTAAGTATATAGGTACTTTTCCAAACGTATCTTGAACGGCAAATATGGGTGGAGTTAAGAATAGAGGAGCAGTTTCACAGTACGCATAGTGCAATGATTTGGACAACTTCACAGAAGTCTTGGTTCAAACCTCTGGTAAAATAATATTTGATATGGATGTAATATCCTGTCAGCAAAGAACTCGAATTCCTCGGTTGTAATGTTATTCTGAAATATTGAAAACATAAGTTTAATGTAATGGTTAATATAATGGTTATGTTGATGTAGTGGATGTGATATTATTGTCGGTCGATATTCTCAACCTCAAATTAGTGACGTAAATTACTTTACATGCTGAATTCTGCAGTTAGGTTTATGAACAATCTGAGTTTCTGGATGGCTAGTAGATTCCTTTACCATACTGATGCCCCAACACAACATAGAATTATCCAAGCAGCAACCTAAATATATTTTCAGTGAAGAAGCTGGTATAACAAGTAATGACATAGATGTAAGATCCTGTAAGATCCTGTCAGCAAAGAACATGAAGTCTATGAGTCCCATTAGGATGGCGGGCGGACAGAGTCTGCCCATGCTAGGACCGTCTGCCAGTGGTGCGGTGGTCCCGCCCCGGCAATTAGGATGCCACCATGGCGGTGACATCCTCTATTCCCAGCATTGTGAGCACCGACCCGTCACCATGCTGGGAATGCACTACGTGCGTTGTCATGCACAAAGTAACAGGACCCGCGAGGTGCCTGCCACCATGCCCATGACAATGCAGGGGGGTACCACAGGTACACCCCATGTGCACACCCCAATAACCTGGGGGCCCACAACGAGCCCCCGAAAGCAGAATTTGCATGCCTTTCGCCGCAACGGAAAGGCATGTTTTCGCTTCCATACTAATGTGGATTGCGGTGCCTAGCAGACACCGCCACCATATTAAACCCTTTTCCGTGCAGTCGACTTGTCTTCCCGTCTAATATGGCGGGGGCTAAATGGGTGACAGGCAGGGAGGGATGTATGGCGGATCGCCAACGCCATGGGGGCGGTGGCGATCCGCCCAACATCCTAATGACCCTCTTAGATTGTAACGTTATTCTGCAGTGATGAAAAGGTAAGATAAAGGTAATGGTTAACGTAAAGGAGCATGTCTTTCCTTGATGTGAGTATTCCTATTACTTTGGTATGCATTAATGTTTGATAATCATAAAGTAACTCTGTAATGCATATATTAGGCCAACAAAGAATATTAAAAACTGTAAATTTAGTTTGGACTCTACAGGTTATGCTACTGTACTGTCTTCTAGAATGGTAATTGTTGAATAGAGTATATTTCCAAGTTATGAAGTTTAATGCGTGATTTTCACTTTTTACATTAATGGTGAAATGTTTTTTATCCGACCATTGAAAGACAGATAGGTTAAAGAGAGATACTAGTCAAGAGAGATAATCATGGTTAAGCGGAGGGAGGGAGGTGGGAGGGAGTAAGAAACATGCGAATGGAGAGAGAGACCAAAGGAATAAGGTAGGAGTGGAGAAGAACATTAGAACAATTTGAGTATGAGTACACTTCATCCTAACCATTGAAACCAGTATATGGTGTACTAATTGAGGGTGTGTTCTTGTAGTAAATGGTTTTCATTTCTACCACTGTCAAATAAACTAACTGAGCCCAAGTTTTATACATGTTCACAGTGGCGCAGTATGAATACCATATACCCTTGTTAAAGCAAAGACAATGTACCTCCTGTCCCCTGATATGTTAGTAAAATACAGATATAATGAGAATTTGCCTAGCTTTAGTGCTGGTAAGTTCCAATTCTATTAAGGACTCGGAGGCGAGGATTATGCCTTACTTTCTTCACTTTATTTTCTACAGCAGCAAGAAAAACATATCAAAACCACTCTTCCCATGAACACTTGGGAAAGAAAACATGAAACTGAACGATAAGTCCATTGTTAGTCTCTGTACTACGGCAGCACCCATCATGCTTTGCAGCTGCTTCCTCTTCCTCTTTCTTCGCGCGAAGCCCATGTTCCGGCTGATTCACGCATCCTGTTTTGGACCATCATTCCCTGCAAGAAAACCTCACAATCAGCGACCGATCGTCATGAGGATAACAAGGTACGTAACATCGAATGCATACAGTTTCAACAGCATTGCAACACATTGAATTCCGTAAACAGGTTACTTACATTCCGTACGGGGAGGGTCCACTTCGAGGAAGTCCTGGGGGGGATAATCCTCGCCTCCGAGTCCTTAATAGAATTGGAACTTACCAGCACTAAAGCTAGGCAAATTCTCATTCTATGGCAGGACCAGAGGCTTCGGATTATGCCAGTTCAAAGCTTATCGACAACTAGCCGAGCCACTTCTATCACTGGCTTGAAATAGAATCTCTTAAACGTGAAGTCTGCGGACCAATCCGCCGCCCTCATCAAGTCCTCCAGTCGAGCCCCCAGGGCAAAAGCTTTTGAGGCCATAGCTCCTCTCGCTGAATGAGCACCAAACTGCTTGGTATCAATCCCCGCCCCCTGCATTACCCAACGCACCCATCTGGCGATTGTTGGGGATGAAACAGCCTTGTACGGTTTCCGTAGGGCAATAAGAAGTTGTCTCTCACCCGGAGGGCGAGTATCATCAGTCATTTCCTCATATGCACGGAGGCACTGCACTACACACAGTTTAGGGGAGTCCGGGAAGGCCGGATATGAAATAACCCTCGTAAGGGTCTTAGTTCTCCTGCTTACTGTAAAGGATACCCCTTCCGGGGAAAACACCCTGGCCGTAACATCCAGTGCTCGCACGTCCGAGACACGCCTGCATGAAATCAGGCACAGTAACATTGCCAGCTTAGCTGAGAGTTCTTTCCGAGACAAAAACCTGTTCGGCTGCCAGGACAGAAACAAATTCAGAACCCTGTTCACGTCCCACAGGACGGAGTACCGCGGTTCAGGAGGCAATGAGAGGCGAATCCCTCTCAACAGCCTGCAGACCAATGGATGCTCTCCAATCGGGGAGCCCTGCACCAGGTCATGCCCCGCCGAGATGGCCGAGCGGAAGGTATTGATTGACCGATAGGCCAAACCGTCGTCGGCCAAGGAAGTCAGGAAGTTGAGGACATGGACTACATCTGCCCCCACGGGATCGAAATCCCATCGCACACACCAGCGACGCCAGCGGTGCCACGCAGAACGGTATCTCCGGGTGGTGCTATCCGCCCAGGCCTTGGAGAGTAGTCCTCCATGCCATCAGTCTCAATGAGCCCTCCTGCACTAACCTATGGGGATGCCCGTCCGGATTCAGGAGAATGTGAGGAGAGTGGGGGAGTAGGATTGGAAAATCCCAAGAAAGTTCCAGAAGAACCGGAAACCAAACTTGAGACCTCCACCATGGCGTGATCATCACCACCTGCGCCGATTGGCGACGCAGCAACGCTGACACCCGCGTTATCATGGAAAATGGTGGAAACGCATACCCCTGCTCGCCCGACCAGTCCTGGAGGAACGCATCCGTCGCTTCCGCCAACGGGTCCGGGCGCCAACTGAAGTACCTCGGCAACTGGTGGTCCAGCCGGGAGGCGAACAGGTCCACTGAAAACGGACCCCAACGGTTCATTAATTGGGAAAACACCTGCGGATCCAGCTGCCACACGCTGGCATCCAGGAGGTGCCGGGAGGGCCAATCGGCCACCTCGTTCTGACGGCCCGGCAAATACTCCGCCGTGACTGAAACCTGACGGTCTAGGCAGAAGTGCCAAAAATCTTTCGCGAGATCCGCTAGCATCTTGGATCTGGTGCCGCCCAGATGGTTGATGTAGCGGACCGCGGAGACGTTGTCCATCCGCAGAAGGACACACGACTGGACACGATCCTTGGTCCAACATCGGACCGCAAAGGAACCCGCCAGCAACTCCAAGCAGTTGATATGTAACGACTGCTCGTGGGCAGACCAGGCGCCTCCCGTGGAGAACTCTCCGCACCTGGCTCCCCAACCCGAACGACTGGCGTCCGACTCTGTCACGATGTCCGGAGCTGAACCAAATATTGCACGGCCATTCCAGGCTTCCATGTGCGTCAGCCACCAACGCATCTCGTCCCTCACTTCTTTCGATAGCGGGATCAACTGAGAATACGTCAGACCCTTCCTGAGATGGTGCGCCTTCAAGCGCTGCATGGCCCGATAATGTAGCGGACCTGGAAAGATGGCCTGTATCGAGGACGACAACAGGCCCACCAACCGCGCCAGCTGACGCAGCGATATTAGCGGTTTCGCCAGGGTCTGGCGCAGCTCGTGCCAAATCTTCGACATCTTCCTGGCTGGGAGACTCAGGGAAGCCGACACTGAGTCGATGCTGAACCCGAGAAACGTTGCGCACTGTGTCGGGCGCAAGAGAGACTTCTTCTCGTTGATAACAAATCCCAGGCCCTGCAGCAGGTTCACCGCGAACTGCAGTTGGGAGGTTAGACGTTCCGGACACTGGTCCATAAAGAGCATGTCGTCCAGGTAGACGATCATCCTGACACCGCGCGCGCGCAAGGCCTCCACCGCCGGGCGCAACACTTTTGTGAAACACCACGGCGCCGAGGAGAGCCCGAAGGGCAGCGTGGTGAACTCGTAAACCTGTCCGTCCCACCTGAACTGGAGGAAACGACGGTGGGGAGGAAAGATAGGGACCGCTAGATAGGCGTCTTTTAAGTCGAGCCTGACCATCCAATCGGACGGCCGTAGAACGTCCCTCAGGAGGTATATGCCCTCCATCTTGAAATGGCGGTAAACCAGCCACTCGTTGAACTCCTTCAGATTGATTACAGGACGGCGGCCTCCGTCGACCTTGTCGACCAAAAAGATGTTGCTGAGGAAGCCGTCCGGGTGTTCGCATGCGCAGCAAATAGCCCCTTTGTGAAGGAGGGCGGAAACCTCGTCGCGCACCAAGTCCGCATCGGACTGAGAGAATGTGATGGGACGCGGACGCTGGGGCTGGTGCGGACGGCCATGGAACTCCATCTGGAAGCCATGAACCGTCTGCAGTCCCCAGGCGTCGCTGGTAAGGGAAGCCCATGCCGGGAGAAACTGCGCCAGGCGCCCCCCTACCCGCAAACTCGCAGAGGGTAATACACTCACCTCGTCCACCTTGTTGCTGACCTCGATGTCCCCCGCGGCCTCGGAACTTCTGACCTCACGTGGGATAGAAGTTGTTGAAGCGGGAGGTGTCCTGTCCTTGCCCGCGGCCGGAGCCTTGCCCTCTGTCTGAGGGGTTGCCTTGACTGAACGAGCGGCCCCTGCCTCGTCCGGCCCCTTCAAAAACCCGAGGGGCAAACACCTTCTTTATATTAGACTGGGCCCTGTCTAAAGACGTGAACGTTGCCACAAACTTTCCGAGTTCCTTGATAAAAGGATCCCCGAATAATCCACCTTGCGCCACTGCGCCAGCCTCCGAAGAGGCGAGGACACCCAACTTAGGATCAATCTTTATCAACAATGACCTCCTTCTCTCAGTTGAGAGGGCACAGTTGGCGTTGCCTAGGAAGATAATGGCGCGTTGCGCCCAGTTCGATAAAACTTCAGGGGAAATCGGGTCCCCCGACACCTTGGCCTCTTCAGCCATGTCGAGGATCTTGGTCACGGGGCCCACTGCATCCAGAAGCTTGTCCTGGCATGTGCGCCAGGACCTATCTATACCCTTCCGGGGGTCCTTAACGAACTTAGCCAGGAAAGTGGCCATCTTGGGGTCAATATCAGGGGTCATCGCCACCTTCCCTTCCAGGAAGGGGCGGGGGCACTCCGCCCTAAGGCGGCTACGTGCGTCCTTGTCCACCGGTCTTCGTAGACGGTTCGACACATAGAGGGCCACCTTGTCCCCCGGCACCCATTCAGAGGAGCGGGGGTGCACAATGTCGTCCGGGAGGATGCCTGGGACGGGAGCCACGACCTAGACGAGCAAGCCTCCTCCTCCGAATCAGGGGAGTCGTCATCCTGTTGTGGCTCCGGGGACATAGTGCGGGGAGTAGGAGGAGGAAGCCCTCCAGACAGAGATGGATCGGGTAAGGGTGGCTCAAGTGCCTTAAAGGCGTGCCTAACCTTCTCGAAGGCCACTGGGTCAATCCCCTCAACACACGGCTTCTTAGGTGCGGGGGGGCCGTGGACGGGGAAGGGTCCGAGGCCGGAGCCGACGCGGGAATGAGGGCCGCGATCTTCGCGCACGCCTCCTCCAAACGCGCCGAAAGGCGTTGTTCAAGAGGCGCTATCGCCTGATCCACTGCCTTGTAGATGGAATCATCCACCGCCTGGTAAACATCCTCATCCCAGGAGGCATATTGCAGAGGGTCTTCCTCTGAATACTGGCCTGACTCCCTCTGCATTCTGAGGTAAATTGGGCTCTACAGGAAGGGAGGTACAGCGCAGTTGTTGTAACCCCCAAGGGGCTAAATGTGGGACTGGGGCAACCCAGAGGATATGGCGGCACAGAGGCACAGGTATCGGGACTAGCCCAGGGGACGCAGCAGCCCTCTATGTACCAGGGCACCACCCGGTCAAGCGTCCCCTCGCGCCTTTATCAGCGCCAATTACGACCCACTCCGGGGTGTTCGCCACAAAATACAACCCACTCAGGGCGTCCACAAGAACGGGAAACCTAAATTACGACCCCTTAGGGTGTCAATACCGGGTGGCCAGGGCCAGTGTGCAAACTTGCGCAAACGCGGTAAAAAACGCGTTCAAAACGCGCGCGAGTTCTAGCGCATTTACTGCCAGAGAGGACACTGCCCCCTTGCGGCGTCAGAGGCACACCGCACTCTACTCGGGCAAAAAATCGCGTCAGGATCACCAAAGCGTCCCGCGATTAACAGGGGGACCTGCAGGGGTGGAAATACACCAGCGCTAACACACAAAGCAAAACGCTACCCACAGATACCCCAAAACCACAGAGAGAGTGAAAAAAGCACTTCGCTTGCTGGTGAGCAGCGAAGAAAGAGGAAGAGGAAGCAGCTGCAAGGCATGATGGGTGCTGCCGGAGTACAGAGACTAACAAAGGACTTATCGTTCAGTTTCCTGTTTTCTTTCCCAAGTGTTCATGGGAAGAGTGGTTTTGATATGTTTTTCTTGCTGCTGTAGAAAATAAAGTGAAGAAAGTAAGGCATAATCCGAAGCCTCCGGTCCTGCCATAGAATTGAGGGACAGTGAACCTATAACACACATGAGCCCTGCTGTCACTTTCCTTGCTGCAGCATTCAAAGCAAATACCCTGCATTTTAATTTGTTCAGCCTCTTTTCTGTGCATAATATACACAGAAATGTAGATTGGCAATCCATATAGTGCTACTATGGTTTCCACGAGTGGCTTCCCACTAGTGTTGCAGGTAGTAAAGTGTAATCAAAACTCCATCAGTTGTCTATAATGTCTATGTGGACACTGAATTGGAAAATGGAACCCCTATTTCTTAAATGCCATTTACACATTTGGAGCACTATGATTTTCTGATGGTCACCGGTTGTAACATCTTAGGGATGTCTCTGGGGAAGCATAGGGTGATCAAAGATTTAAAGGCATGCAGAAAACGTAGCTTTTCCATATTGACTGTCTTCTACTTTGCCTCTTGCTGTTAAAATAGATGGTTTTGTAGGTGCACCAACTAATTACCTTTACTTTTCTCTGCCTAAACCAGAAATAGTAGCATCATCCTGACATATTTACATCATCTCTGCATATGTTGTTCTGAGGGACCAATTATGGTCACTTGTATGAGTAGTACAAGCGAACCCTGGGTCAAAATGTAATTTATGCTATGGCTAGATAGAGACCCGATGAAAGGTGAAAGGAGACACCAGCACTGCTTATTTTGTAAAAAAAATAAATATAAAAATATAAAGAAGAACCACTTCCCAAACGTTTTTGGGAGCGTGGACACTGAGGGTGTGTATGCCTTTAAGACAAGACTAACCTTCTGTACTGCACCTGCAGCCCAACTAAAGCTGGTGCATGCCACCAATCACATATTTTATGTCCCGTCGGTCCCCGATCAGACTGACTTGGTATAGCAGCTTTCTCACATCCAGGGAAGGTGACCCCAAGTCCTTGTTTCATTTTCATTGTTGTTTGTAGAAATAGAAGAAGGGCTTCCATTCCACTGAATGGTTAAGTAGGAATGGAATCATTGTATTGGTAGCCTGTGGGGGTTGTGATATGCATTCCTGGCGCGTGGGTTTCACTCAGCGCGGGAATGCAGGTAGGGTTCCTAGGTCGGGAGTTTTGGCTGTCGGTATTGCTGAACTAATAAACTCTCCGTCTGGTGCCAACATTATTGGCTGACGCATCTTTTCATAGGCCTTCCCTTTTCATGACGTCAGTGTGCATGATCGCGTGCCTTATCTGCTGTGTCTTGCTGCTGTAAGTTAAGGCAGCTGTAGAATTAATAATAGAAACCAGAACATATAAATATTAGGTATTATCATGAGTAGCTCTTTTCAGCAGTAGGGGTGCAGTGCAATCATCTATTTCCTGTAAGCTGTAATTAAGTAGCTGCTTTTTGAAGAACTATTTTGAGTGAGAGACAGAGCAAGGAATAATAAAGAGCCAAGCTAATCCATATGCATCAGAAACCATTCTTCAGTAGTGTCCTCTTTATCAGACAGATCTGCGCTCTAGCATAAATCAATACACCGGAGCTCACAATTAAAGGCAATAAACACAAGAGCTTGATGCACATATCACCATGCCAGAGGTAGACTGAAGCAAACATTTTCCTTCTTTGAGGCTTTGCTTCCAAATGCACGATGGGTTCCATCCTCTGAGAAATCGGAACTGTAATTCAAAGAGCCCTCGCCTCATTTCAATTACCGACTACAGTCTCAATCCTCATGCATGCAATTATTGGAAGAGACGAGCAGCAACAAATCTGATTAGTGGCTTCCAAGAGCGCTATCTGCAAACCGCATTACAGAAGCCATTCCATGCTCAGAGCCAATGATGTAAATCAACTCTCCTACGGAGGCAGATAAAGGAAATGACTGAAGAAGGCCGCTTCTTCCTGTTGCAGAGCCATCCCAGACCTCACATAGTCTTTCTCTGAGAGATATCACTGCTAAACCAATTTACGATTTTTTTTTTTTGTTATATGAAGACGTTTTATAAAACGTTTTGAAAACAGGTGAAGTGTGTAAAATAATGTGCTTCCCTGGTAGCTGAAACATGAGTATACATTTCAGGCAATGACTGTATCACACATGGTACATCTCTATGGATTCTACACAACATTCCATTAGCTCTATTTGTGTAATGATAAGATTGTCTCATCAAGCTAGAAGACTTCAAACCTGGCTGTTTAAAAACAATCTTACTCTAGAGTATTGTATTGTATTGTATTGTAATTGCATTTATATAGCGCTTACTACCCCTGACGAGGCGTCTAAGCGCTTTTTCGGCGGGTAGCACGCTACTCCGGGACCCACAGAGGTAGTATCCACCCAGTCTTCATCCTCTGAGTTTAGACTTGTCCAAATTCTGCACGGGGACACTCTGAACTGGAGTTACAGAGCAGCTCTTTACAAGCTGAAATAATAATAATAATAATAATAATAATAATAATAATAATAATGATGATAATAATAATAATAAGAGCCTGAGTTAAATTTTAAAAAGAGGGGATACTCTAACTCAAGCGTTATGGGTATCCTCCCAATTTAGTACAAGTGCATTTTATCCTATGGCACTTGTGACACACAAACAGGATATCTGTTACATTTGTGATGCAATACTCGACTTCCAACTGTAAATCACGCCTTTGGACTTGATTAGAGTTTGGTGGACAGGGTACTCCATCAAAACGCGGAGGAAGTACTGTCCACCCTATTTAGAGTGGCACTCACTATAATGTACTTGCAATATAAGGGCAGGATATCCCCTTGTTTTTGGCAGGGTGCCCTGTCCATCAAATTCCAAATAAGGCCATTTTGAAAGGACGCTGACCTGGAGGAGGGGTACTGACCTCAAAGGGGTGGGACGCTGTGTTCAGCAATAACTTTACATTTAAAAACACCTGATGAAGACTTTCTTGTGCATCCAGCTTTCAGGCAGCAATAAAAATGTAATGATAACTCCTGTGATTAATGTTGCTGCTAGACAGAGTGTTTCGAGCTTAGTCTAATAGCAGCTTTGACTTACCATAAAGTAGCACAGAGGGTTAATATGCCTGCTGCAAAGAACAGAACTGTATTTTATGTGGCTAGATAATTGGTTTAGTAAAGCCAGCCTTCATCAGCTCTTTAAAACAAATTAAATGTATGTCAGAGATGGTCTATGGAGAGATGAGCAGCAATTTTAACGGGTGCTAGTGAGGAAATCCGAGGTAGAGGTCATGGGGGTGAGGGGCACTAAAAAGATTGTTGCACTAGTTACCAACAACGCTATAGCAGGCCCTTAAAATTGCAGAGAGTTGTATGATAGAGGCACGACTGTCTAAACCACATGTGCCTCTACCATGCAGCCTAAACCACAAATGTGTCCCAACCACGCATCATTTACCATGCATACCTTTACCACATAATTTTGTGGTAAGGGCATGAATGGTAAAAGGGTACGAATGTCAAAGGTTGCAACCCGCCCTCACCTGCCCTAAGCAACAAGCTTCCCCCTGCCCTCTCCCCACCCGAAGGTCCAAATACCCCAACCTCCCCTTTTTGTCCCTAACCCATAAACACTACCTCAACCTTCTCCTGCCACCTTGCGCTGTCCCTACAACTACCCCAACCCTTTCCGCTGCCCTTAGGCCTAAAACCCAAACCCCTATTTTAGAAAACTACCCCAATCCCCCCGAGCTCCACCCCGCCCTCTCCTAAGCCCTAAAAACTACTTGACTACGCATCCTCCTCACCCTGCCATGATGCCTAAAACCCCATTCCTTAACAAACACTATCCTGACCCCCCTCCTATCCCTGACACTGTCCCTAAAACTACCCCAAGCCCATTCACTGCCCTTAGGCCAATTACCCTAAACCAAAATTATAAAAACTACCAACACTCCCCCACCCCTGAAAACTACTCCAACACTCCTCCAGCCCTGAAAACTACCCGACCCCCAGCCCTAATAACTGCCTCTGACCTCCCCATTCCCTGAAAACGACCACTGACTTCCCCCCTGGCATGAAAACTAGCCCCAAACGGACTCAGCCCTGAAAACTACTCCTGACACCCCCTCCCAGCCTTGAAAACTGGTTAAGGCATATGCCTAGTTAAGGCAAGCTTGGTGTAGCTTACGTAGTTGGAACACTAGTGGTTAAGACGGCGGTGTTCCGACTGTTACCCATTTCAGACATGTTTTTGACAGAGCATCCTGTACATCAAACTCTAAAATAAGGCAGGTAGGATGCAGTATATTTAAAGTTAGACATGTACTTTAAACTCCTAAATGTCCTGGTAGGGAAAAACTCTTACATTTGTTTTTCACTACTGCAAAGCCTACCTCTCCCATAGGATAACACTGGGTTACTTGTTCATTTAATAAGTGCTCACGTTCAATTGGGAGCAGGTAGGATTGCCAAGTTCGATGTCTAAACTCTCTTTAATGGTAAAGTTGGATTTTAAGTAACAATTCTGAAAATACCACTTTTAGAAAGTTGGCATTTTCTTTTCCCAGCAATTAGGTGCCTGGAGCCTATATCCTTGGTCAGATGACTAGGTATAGCTGGCAGTTGGTCTTTGTGTATTGCTCCCAAACAGTGAGACAAAGAAGGAATAGGTGTTGGCAAGATGTGCCATTTATGGCTTATTAGGGGGGCGGAGCTGCCATCTACCACACTTGCACATCACAAAGCCTCTGTCTGAGCACAATCACAAAGGGTTTAATACTAGTCGTTTATGCACCTAGTAAGGTTGGGGTCTGGGCAGAGTGAAAGGAAATTCCCAAAAATTTGTGGGGTACAATCCTCCAGAACCTTCTAATACATCAAAACTGACACCAAGTATAAACATCAGACCCTCAGACCCAAAAGTTCAGTACAGCTTTGAACCTGTGGAACACTCAAAAGACAGCTGTGCAGCTGTTCTGCTAGAAGGACTGCTACTGTGCTACCCTGATACTCTGCCTCTTTGCTGCCTTCTACGGCCTGCCTGAGTGAAAAGGACTGGACCTGCATCTTGAACCCATGACAATCAGAATGACTCCAAGGACTAGTTGACTGGTCTCCTGATCAGAGCCTCAGGGACATAAAATACTCCAACCACCTTGGACCCAGCATCTAGACCCTGTCTCCTGTGAGTCTTGCCCCCCAAGTAGTACCATGCAAGTCCTATGCCCTTGGAAGTGGGCTTGAAGATGCTTTTCTAGCCCAGCTGTGGTCCCAGCAGAACCGATGCAGTGGGATGCATTGCCTCGCAGCTCTACTTCAAACCACTGCTTTGCAAACCCGTTTCAGGATATCAAATCGTAACCTGCAGCTCCTTGAAGCTGCTGCTGCATGACATATACTCAATGCAAGAACTCCCAAGTCTACGCAACTTGTACTTCAGGTACTTTGTTCAGCTGGACTAACTGGGCCCTGTATCTGGCACGCAGATCCAGCGTGGTTGGTCTGAACTTGTGACTTTGTCCTGGTACGGCGCGGCCATACAACTGAAGTTTACGCTATGTCCTTATAACCACTATTGTCAATTACATTTGAAAAATTGCCTATCTCCAGTTCTACTGATTAGATTTTTGTTGTTTTGGTCCCAAATAATTTATTACATTCAGCTCTATATTACTAAATTGGTGTGGGATTATTTTTCCTGTGTTGTGTTTTCACTTTATTACTGTATGAAGTGCTGCATAAATATTTTACACATTGCCTCTAAGTTAAGCCTAAATGTTTTGTGCCAAGCTACCAGAGGGTTAAGTATAGATTTATTTGGGTTCGCTTGTGACTTCACCCTAACAGAAATTGTGGCTGCTTCTTGAATATGGTTACTCCCCACTATCAGTAACCCAATTTCCTAAAGAGATTATAGTAAGGTTGAGAGTACAGGGAATGCGCTCATTATTTGACATATTTAAATACAATAAATAGTTAATTCCCAAGACATTAACTGTAGATGTCATATTCATAGGACCAAGCCGTTATAAGGTCTTATTTCTCAAGCATCCCATAACTCCCAGAATTTTACTCTTTTAAGTGATAACGACTTACGTTCTAAGCCACTTATCCAATGGACTGTCCGTACCCAATCAGTACATATTGGAGGAGTGACCTTTACCCACTTTAAACAAATTTCCCTTCTTGTCAACAATATTAATATAAACAGTAAACATTTTTGCTTTTTAGATAGTTTCACAGGGTTGTAGCTCCCCTCAATAACCCCAAAAATGACCATTGCCCGGCTTGCGTTAATGTTTTTATCGAAAACAGCTTGGTCCTATGATTTTGACTTCTACAGTTAATGTTTTGGGAATTGAGTTGGGATAGAAGGGTATTAAGGAAACAGATACCAAATACTTATTACTGACAAACTATTAAGGAGGCTGGGGAACTGGTTCTCTTATGGAGCAACTTGGGTAGAAAGGTCTTCGCCGTTGTTTCTCGAATCCTAGAAAAAAAACAAGCCCCATATGCCCAAAAGATGAAAAATGAGGACTAAGAAAAAACCAACAAATAGTTAATGAAACTGAACAAGAGATGGAGAAGATGTGAAGTAAAATGATTGTTATGAAAAAGTATAAGGAACACAAAGTAGATTGAAAAGGCAATCGTGCATTACGAGATATGCCAACTCTGAGAGAGAAACAATAGTTCAACTGAGAAAGACATGGATATTAAATTAAGAGTTTAAAGCCAGGGAATTAAAAAGTGAATGATTTGCTTGATAATGCATAACAGAAACCGCTAAATAAGCAAAAAAGAAGAAATGATTACGAAAATGTTGGTAGAGTTAAAGCAAGATGTCCCAATACTGGCTGTAATTGATAGCAGAAGGAGGAAATAAATGTTTTCTAAAAGGACCCAGAAGCAGGACAAAAAGTAGTATTAAATCCTTGAGGTATTAGGTCAAAAAATGAGATGGCATGCAAGATTCAATATTGGCAAGGCAAGCAGAAAACCAACCAAGCATGAAGTGATTTTTTAAAGCAGGAAAAATGTGAGTGTCAGATGGATCTAAATGTGAGTGAGTCTCATCAGGTGAAGGTACTTATGTTATGTTCCAGTTGTCTTGTGGAACTCTATATACTAAAGAATGAGTATAAAATCATTTACTAGAAACCAAAACACAATGGTGAGACACGTACGAGAAAATCCAGGAGAGAGCAGAACCAAACACACCCATTGTTTGTAAAGAAGACAGAATACAGCAAAAGGGTGATGAACAGTAGCAAACGCATCCGAAACATACTAAATAAGAGAAGAACTTGTGGTGATAGAGTTAAGATTAAAACTGATACACAGCATCCTAAGTACTCTTGGTACAATGCCACACCGGAACCAGTTTGTGAAGAGGGTTATATGTTTTGAAAGAATCAATGAAAGAAATGAGCAAACATATTTTGGTGATTATTAATGTGCCACACTGAGTTTGGGCAATAGTTAGCACAGAAAGGTTGTGTGATGGCCTTTTTAAGAGAGGGGTATCTGATGCATATTTAAAATAAGTGTGGAGCATGTCAGATGATAATTACAGACGTAAAAATAATATAAACATAGAGCAATAGAATTAGCCACAGTAAGTGTTTAGAGGTGGTCCTTATGTTAGATGACAAATTAATTAAATCCTGCTCTTGAATAGTGCAGCTCTGCACACCACAGCTCTTCAAGATGATTCCTCGTAGGAGGGCTAATTGTTATGATTCAATAAATAAAATTGGGTTTTTATTCTGTTAATTGTTGACTTTGCTGTGGACTGTCATAATGAGCATACTCTCTAGCAGAGATAGTTAGCCTGCAATGTTTCTACCTCTTTGTGAATGTTGAGGAGGGTTTTATTGAATACCTGCAGGGAGCATTCATTAACGTATAAATGCAGTTTGGTGTTTAGCTAGGCAGGGCAGTTCTGACACTGGCTGGAGAGATAAAAACCAGCCCTGTGTTGGGCAAAGGTCTGTGACTTGTTTTAAAGAACCCCAATTGTTTCCCAGCATGCATGGCCCTTCTTTGAATGCTTGATAGATGGGGCATGTATGTAACTGCAATATGAAATGGAGATTATCCCATTACTGTGTGTGATCAGTGGGATAGCAATGATAAACTATGTTGGCATCTTGAAAACTTCAATAAGAGGAAGTCATTCCACAGAACTAAGTGAATGTCGAAGATTCGAAGAGAAAATTAAAGGTATTGATTCATCTATTAAATATGGACTTAGTCCTCCAAAATGAATGAAGGTAAAAATACCCTACTTCTTCTCCGCTGGTGTATCCCTTCTTTTGTGCTCACTTCTCGGCACCTCCCAATTTTCTGAAAAATTAAAGAGTGACGTAATTCCAGTATAACAACCTCTTTAGAGAAACTTTGCTTTGTGTCAAGCCATATCAAGTGGATTAAGATTCCTCCTCACAAAAGTGTAAATCTGGTCTCAATGAAGTAAAGTCTGATTAAATAATTCGAATCAGGCTAAACATAATTCCCAATCATTTAAAGAAAGATTTGAGTACCCATTAAGATTGTTCATGCAGACTCTTCATCAGCTCGCCTAGAGAGGCACTGTTATTTTCAATACTGTGCAGTATTGATGTTCAATCATTTATGAGTTCTCAGTGTTCACAGGTAATGTAAAACACATCATCTTCTGCACTGCATATTCTCAATGCACTTAATAAATCACACTTGCTCTCCGAAAGCTTTTCTCTTCCCCCCATATTTCTTTTAATTAAAAAAGAGGATGCTAGCTCAACCACAGATAAATAAGTACAGGTGAGTGCAGTAATGAGTATGCCCAAGAAGAGCACCCTGACTTTCTCCACATCCAATTTGATTGTTTTCCTTCATAACACTCGTGATTTCAGCTCATGCTTGCACCCCACCTCTTTTAGTTCACATTCAGCCTCCATATTGATTGCAAACTGTACGATTAATAACGTGAAACGACTTGTTGTGCTTTAAAATTATGTAAGTAAGTAAATCGTTTTTTTATTATTAGTTATTTGAAACCATAACAATTTGACAATAAAATAGGATAAAAGTTCGACATTTCACAAACTTCATTCTTAAAGAGAGCCGTAATTCAAACCTTAAAATTGATTGATACCAACATTGTAGTCATACAACAGTGTGCAAGGGGGTCCAATAGCTGCTCTTTTGTACGAGTATAAAGTCGGTAGTGCTGACCAAGGTTGTCTCATTTGACATATTCCATAATATAGCCCATCCTGTGGCCCAGATTACTTACCAGGGACTGTTCAAAGTGCAATAAGTACTGTGTAAAGTGCAGGGCGACATCTGGAAAACCATGGTGGCTTAATGCTAGGCTTAAATACCGTAAGGGTCAAAATTGCTAGAGTCAAGCCCCCCTAGCCACTCACCCTTTATTATAGCAAAACTAAACAAGCATTGGCATAGCCAAAAGGTCTCGCTTTTGGGACCTTATAAGTATTTAGTTATGCAGCACAATATCCTTGGTGCAACAACATTAACTGTTGCATGGTTAAACACTTATAAGGTCCCAAAGGCAAGACCTATAGGCTATGCCAATACTTGTAGTCAGTGTGTTGTGCTGCTGACACGTGATGGTGGTGAGACCTATTAGCAAGATTTTGTAGCCATGCAGTACAGCGGTTCGGATGCTTTGAAGTGTGGCTTTTGTTAAAAGTGCATGCTGGATGCATCATGGTCTTTTTAAAAAAATTATAGTGGCCAGGCTGCACACCAGCCACCCTACTATGCAGCAAAGCTGCATATCATTGCCAAAGTTGTCAATGCAATGCTGTACATCAGTTACAAAAGTCAATGACAGAGCCAATGGTCTGAAATGCGAGACCTATAGGCTTTGCTAATAATGCTTATATATAGTTAATTTCCTCAAACATTTTGGAGGAGATTTCTAAAAAGAAAAGGATGAAATAGCCATGAAATAGCCATGACTAGAATGCATCGCATTCAGAAATACATTACATGCTTCACAACAGAGCAGTCAAATATCCTGAGCATCTAACGAAGGGGCAGTGTTCAGGTGGGAATAGGAAACCAAGATTGTTCTGAACGAAAGAGAGTCCAGTCAAGCAGACACTTTAAAACAAATTATCTCGAACACAAACTGAAATCCTCAGGTTCTAGTTCAAAGTATACTAAAAGGTGAAATAGCAGTTTCTATTGTGCCGTCCGATGTAAAGTTCAGAATGAGTTCTTTCTACTCTTAAAGTGGTAATAGATGCTGCGACTCAGTTGAATAAAACTTCACCCAGCCACACGATTTTAACAGGCAATCATGATGGCTTAAGTATCCTGCAGAAACTGTGAGTTAGAGCTACCAATCAGGAAGCGGTGGTGTGGCAGTGAGCCGATAATAGAACTCGATACCAGGCTGCAACATGACAGGACAACGCTGCAGCCAGAGAATAAAAACTAAGTAATCATAAATCTATATCCAAAAGAACAAGCCCGTGAGTGGTGCGTGCAAGCAGCCCACCCTTCTTTTCTTCTTTCATTTAGTTGCTTCCCTGTGAAATGGATCCAACAAGAATTGAACGTGCGACGTGCGAAGCTTGTAATAAGAGAAGTTGACGAGGAGGGAGTGGGAGAAGGGAGGGGGTAGGGAAGGGAATGGGATTCACATGCTATAAGGCTTAATGAGCCACTACAGAAAGCCAGATGTCCTGTGCATGTCCACGGGTGCATAACCGCACGCTGGAGGCTGGCAAACGCCTTTGGGTAGCACTTTGAAAACCCAGTTACTAAATGTCTCGCCCATGCAGCACATGCACTGGCTCAGGCGATACCTAAAAATGAGTGGGGGTATAATGCTGTATTTAAACATAAGAGGGACTGGATTTGGAATTCAATAGAGGCTGTTACTTGGTGACTTTATAAGCGTCCGTCAGGAAATAGAAAAATCTAGATGCTAACTGAACATGAGACCCACTTTAACATATTTCTATCGCTTTCTGGCCTTGCCTGATTCCAAAGTGGCGAAATACTGGTTTAAGCCAAAATTGCCTTAACTTTGTTACAAATGCAGACTACATGCAGCAGCAATTCAATTACACAGTCTACCATTCAATGCCCCTGACCCTTTCAGCCGGCCATATTTAAAAAAATATATTTTTATTAACTTAGCTCATTAGAAATCAGGTCTGAGAGTTTTTACATGTACATCACCAATTTCAGACTGCCATATTTGCATGCTGTCAGAGGTATTATTCCACATCTTAATTTGATCTTTTTTCTGCTCTCCACTCATATGCAGGATAGCTACTGCTTACAATTATGAAAGGAAATCAGAACTGAAACTGTGCTTTATTTCATTGTTTAAAATACATACCAAGATAAGCATAGCTGTTACTTACTTCTTTTAGATTGACTCAATTCTGGGGCATTTCATGAAGATCAATTAAAAGAGAGAAAATTATAAAGAGGGGGATGGGCTCAAAAGTGTAAAACTCCATATCAGTTCAAAAGGGAAATTTCTGTAACAACACCAACAAAATTCACTGGACAGACTTTCACAAATGTTTCAATTAAACTAGGAAACTTGGTCCAACTTGTGGTACTTTCTTTGTTTGATGGCAATCTACTCAGTGGTGTCTGTAAAACAGCAAATACAGTTTATAGGTAATGTAAGGAAAGCGGTTTGTTATGTGGTGTAAGTGTGAGACCTAACAGTGTGATAAACTCACTACCTGTACTTGGTCTGGTCAGATCTGTTTGGAAAACCTTATCCAACCCCTGGGTATCTATGACTCTGTACAGTCAGACTATATCAAAGGAACAAACTTAAAGCATTAAGAAGCACCAAAACAGTTGAATGAGAAAGAAACAAGACACAAAATAAATCAGATACCAATTTATAAAAATAGGTTGTATTTTTATTGTTAGAATGACACCTTACTGATAAAAACCCACCATCAGGTTTCTGGAGTTATGCATTTTTAAAACAACAACAAATAACTGCTTTTTAATTCAATGCAATATATCATTGTGATGGACTGCACTCAAATTTTGCAAACTTTTAAATACTTATAGAAAGTTGTAAACTACTACTCTTGCCCACTTTGGGTGACAATCTCTGGCAGGGAGCAAGTCACAGGAGCCAGAGAGACTTGGTTGAACAGTTACTTTGCAGTCAAAGCAGGCTCTAGTCCAGTTCCAGCTCTATAGGCGTACCGCCATAGTCTATAATGGAGTAGTCCTGCTGCAAGGTTTGGAAGATGCTGATGGATGGTGAGAATGATAATCTGGTAACAGGGGTCTTCCTAGGGCTACTCAGTAGAGTGACTTTGGCTACAGGGGTCGATGTCCCTCAAAGTGGGGTTGAAGTCCAGCCAAACCAGTTTCCACTGGTCTACTTGCCTAGATACAGCAACTACAACAATTCTCCTTAACCAGTGGTAACTTCCGTCTTGGGAGACCAAACTGCACTCCAACACCTCTCCTGAGTCCAGAAGAATCAGGCGCAATTTTTGAGAGTCGGGTCTCCGTCTCCACGCAGGCTTCTTCAGCTTTTGTTGGTCTGTAGCTGTAACCGGAAGCTAGCCTACTGGCTGTTGGAGTCATCTCTTTTGCCCGAGACTCGGGGAAGACCTTTCCTTGAGAAGGGTACCACAGAAGCAGGTGCAGTCCAGTTGTGATGCAGTCTTTCTTTGCTGGGCCCAGGAAACAGCAGGGCAATCCTTCTTCAGCCCCCTTTTCAGTACAGACATGATCTAAGGTTTCGGTGCCAGGGTTGTCATGTTTATGCCCAATATGAGGCCGAGGGGGGTGGGACAGGCAACTAGTCAACTTCCTGCAAAATGTGGTTTCTGGCTATCTCAGGGTGCACCATCCTGCAGACTCTCAACATGGCAGAACCTTCTCTTAGTGTGTGGAGCTCCCAAGCCCATTCCAGAGATGTGGCTACTTGGGAGCTCCACACTTCTTGAAAAAACTGTTTCGAAAGAGGTTTTACCTCTCTGCCCAAGATGCCAGCCTCTCTACAAAAACAAAAAAGGAACTCCTCTTTTGGGTGATCGCCATTTGCCCTCAAAGGTAGCTTCCACTTTGAAGCTCACCTTTTGGGATCACACCTTGTTTGGCCTTCGTGCCAGGGTGGAGGTCACATTCCCTCCCTTGGCAGATTTAGAACATAGCACTGCTGACTTGTCAGCGGGTAAACCCTGTAGTCCCTAGTGCGACTACTATCCTTTCTACAGTAAAAACGACAACATGTGGGGTTTACTGTCAAGACATGTAGAAACACATATCCTACTTTTTAATATACAGCACCCTGCTTTAGAGCTTATTAGTCCAGCTTTAGTAGCAGCATTAATAGCTTAAAAAGAAAGGTTTGGACTTTGACATAACTTTAAATGGCAAAGTTGAGTTAGCAGTTTAAACATGCTCTACCAGTCTGCAGTGGCAGGCTCGGAAACATGCTTTACTTTTTTACACTCTGGGAAAGACAACTGAAAAATTGCTTTTTATTCTGGAACATCCACCGTCTATCATATTACTCCAAGAAACATGGTCCACGACAACTTTCACGCAAAAAGATTACTTGGTGTTCGCTAAAGCAGCAGAGGCTTCCAGAAGAGGTCAGGCAAAAGGAGGTCTAGCAATTCTATTGAGAGAAGAGATAGAGTGGGACCAGGAGGAAATCGAGCTATCACTCCCAAATGGTCAATGCATCAGCATTAAGTGCCGGAAAGAAAGATTGGAGTCTTTATCTGACCTCTTACTTTTTAACATATATTTTCCATGAGGTACCTCAAAAGATCAAATCCTGATTAAAGCATTCAAGGAAATTGAATCAATACTAGAAGTAATGGGATACCCTATGATGAGTATGGCTGGGGACTTCAATGGTAAGATCTCAAATTCACTTATCTACAACAGGGGGAAATCTCCACATGAAGAAGCCTGCCAGATGCCAACTCCTTTCCTCCCTGACGAATTAAAAGCAGACAAACGGGGTAAAATACTTTTATCATCCATTGAAGCAATTAATGGCGTAATAATTAATGGGAGAAAAGATGGCGATATTCCAGCGGCATTTACCAGATTGGGCCCAACGAAGTCTTCAATTATAGACTATTTCATCTGCAGCCGAGAGTTATTCTCAAATGTTCAATTGTTCTCTACTAGACATTCACATGAAAGCGATCATACACTACTTACTGTGGAAGTTAAAATCTATACCCAACACCCCTCTCCGTGGTCACTCCATTCCTATGAATGCCAGGCAGTTGTAAATCAGAAAACAGGAAGGATTAATTAGAACTCTAAAGCAATTAGTAAATCAAATCATATGATCTCACAAGATTTTCTAACATCAGTGAGTAATACTGGTAATCCAATTAATAGATTCGAGGTAACCTTACAGACGGTAGTTGCCTCTCTCCAAGGTAGTATTTCGAGACGAGAACTTGTTAAAACATGCCAGACGTGAAAATCTCTGGAGAATAATAATTCTCGACAATTAAATAAATTGACTAGAAAGCAATTCCGTTCTTTTTGCGTGTAAGACAAGGAGAAATAAGGAAACTGAAAAACTACACCAACGGAAAAAGGCGAAAGAAAGACAAGCTCTGAAAGATTGTCTCTGGGTAGACATCCAACAAGCAGTAAAATACAATAACAATAAAGCATTCTGGAAAATAATCTCTGCGCAGATGGGGATACGAAAATTTGTTGAAGCGACTCCTGTATCATTATCAGATTGGGAAAAGTATACCTTAAGGCTCTATAAATCCAACCATCAAGACCTTTTATCCCCCGGACTGGATCAGGCATCGATGAAACTTCCCGAACAGAATACAATGGAAATCTCAGCCGTTCAGATCTCTACTTTGATTTCCTCTGCCAGGTCTTCAGCGGCAATGGGTCCAGATAAGATTCCTATCAAAGTTTTACAAAAAAACACTGATGACTGGGGAACATTTTTAGCCCCTCTTTTCCAATATTGCCTGGAAAGTAGTGAAATTCCTGAATCTTGGCGAGGAAGCGTGGTTGTCCCTCTTTTAAAAAAAGGCGTCAGAACAAACCCTGCAAACTATAGACAAATAGCTCTCCTGGACGCCTCCGGCAAGATCATTGCTGCTTGTATTTTGGAACACTTAAAAGACTGGGCTTTTTCTAGGGAAGTAATTCCTTTGTATCAGGCTGGGTTTCGCCCAAAACATTCTACATTGGACAATATTGCTGTGTTCCAAACTGTGCTTGATAAGTTTGTGAAGTCAAACTGCCACATTTTATATTGTGCTTTTATCGATTTCTCGACAGCGTTCGATAGTGTAGATCGTCCGACACTATGGAGAAAATTGGCTAAATTAGGGATACCCAAAGATCTCTTAACAATAATAATCTCCCTTCATACATCTACATGGTGCAGAGTTCAAATGGGGTGCGAAAAAGGCCTAACCAAACCCATCCTTTTGCGGAATGGGCTATGACAAGGATGCTTATTAGCTCCCTTATTATTTTATATTTATATCAGCGATCTCCCAGGGCGTCTCTCTCAAAGTAAAAATTTTCCTCCAAAATTAGCTCAAGTAGATATAATTTGTTTAATAGATGCAGATGAAATCGTAATTCTTGACCAGACCCCAATAGGTTTACAAAGATCTTTGAATTAACTAAATCTTTATGCAACCGAAAACTTTCTGATGCCAAATATTAATAAAACGAAAGCACTCCCCTTTAGAGGCAGAAGAAAGCCTTTAACCTATACTTGGTCTTTAGGAGACGAACCAATAGAGACTGTAAGAGAGTATGTGTATTTGGGTCGTACATTCACTTCAAACCTCCTAGATAAAGCCCACCTTCGCCACCTGAACTGGAAGCTAGAATCCCATGTTGGGGCTTTACAGAGATTGTACCTTTCCACAGGAAATAGACACTTTACTTCAATGCTGGAAGTCTACAGTATGAAAATCCCTCCGATCTTATTATATGCCATGGAATATTCACAAATTAAAACATGGCAATCTCTAAAAGTGAAAGAAGGGACCATACTCCAAAAACGGATAAAAGTGGCACAATCGGTCCCAGTTCAAGTCCTACGTCTTAAGCTATCGGTATCGGAAATCTTTGCCAGAGTAATAGCTAATATTATTAGGTGGGCATACAATTTACTACATGCAGCTCCAGACACCTTAAGATATTTGTTAAAATTGGAGACTTTTAGAGAGGAAGCGTCTGGGTATACTTTTAATAAGAATATGGTAAAAGCCTTGGAGATCTCACAATGCACAGTTGCACTTTTACAGGAGTGGTTCCCAGCACACCCGAAATTGTTTTTAAAACATTTGGCCCCTGGAATCAGTTTTGAATCTGATAAAGATAACTGTTGTCAATTGAAGCACTATAAACGGTTTGCTGAACGAAAAGAATTCAAAACTTCTGTCCCTTACTTGCGTTTTCAATTAGAGCACGGCGTAAGGCGGTGTATTTTACTTTTACGCTTGGGTATACTCCCTTTAGCCACTTTTTTAGCTAGCTGGGATGGTACTAATAACCCTAAAGGTTTATGTGAACTTTGCAAAGGTGGCCAACAAGATTTGCTCCACGTTTTATTAATCTGTCCTAATGAGAGCATAGTTAAGGCCCAATGACGTTACATAATCCCAATTCAATTAAAGTATAACGCTTTCTCTACTCATGATTGAATTACATTGTGTAACTTTCCGGTTAATGAATATGTTTGTCATAATCTGTTTAAGTTTTTAAAAAAAGCTTCTTGAAGCTGTTTTAAACAAGAAGTACAATCCGAAGATTTTATTCTATCAAATTCATTGTAATGTTGTTTGAGTAGGTGGTTGAACATCGCTACCGACCATCTTGTAGTGAGCCTAAAAAAACAAAAGTGTTTTAGCTAAGCATTTTTATGAGTAATTTAAAATTATTCTAATTTTGTATTTGTAGATCTCAGTTGAGGTCTGGATCAAATAAAAAGTTGGTACTGTTACTGTTTGTCACACTCTGGGTGTCACAATAAGTGCTGCAGTCCATGAGGTACACTTTTACTTACAGGCCCTGGGTACTCCTGGTATCATATACTTGGAACTCATTGTAGGAGAACGTATGAAATTGGGTATAAGCCATTTAAACATACAATTTTAAGGGTCAAAGCACATGCACCGAGGCCTGGTCAGTGGGGCCCAGTGCATCACAGGCTCATTACACAGTACCTAATGGGCAAAAGGGGGGCGTTAGCCTGCAAAAAAACATTTTCTCACAGGTAGCTTGACCGTTCGGCCCTTATCATGGATTTACCAAGCATACCGATGTAAAAGAAGAATGTGAATGCATATGAAAAGCTTTTTGCCCTTAGTTGAATATGGATTCTTGTATCTACAGGATCTCTGAATCTGGGCAAAGTGATTGGGTCGCTACATTTGGCAGCAGCCATTTCTGGATGTGAGGCACTGAAGCCTGCTACTTGATGATGAATGAGTAGCATTAAATGGCAGGTACAGCTTCCTCTTGGAATTGAGTGTTACAGAGAGAAATATCCTGCCCTACAAAATAAAAAAACAGTTTTTCATGCAGATTTCATGGATCTACCTGTGAATCTATCAATGCTGAAAACCAGCTGTATTTGTAGAGTCATATTGTTTTTAATTGACATTTTCTGTTTTTGTTTGAAAATCCTGAAGAAAACAAAACCACAATTGAAAGCTTATGGACAGTGATCACAGTGAAAGTGGTCTGGATAAAAAGGCACAGCTGGTATTGTTGGGAAAGTTGAAAGGCCTGGCTGCAGGGCAGGCTTTGCACACATCACTATCTGTTCATGGCCAATGGTCATGAGCAGATGGCTTGGTGGGATAGTGCTGGTAACAGAACTAATGGCTGTGTGCAGCACTAATGGCTGTGTGCAGCTGGTTTACGTGAGACTGAAGCTAAAACAGAGGTTAGTCTATACCACTCCCAGTGCCTAGAGGTTCCTGGACACGGCCAGTGTGTGCAGATGGCCCAGATGGACATGTCCACTGCACAATGTCTGGCCAAAGTATACAGTCTTCACCTAGAGCTTGCTGTGCATGGGGTAGAAAGCTACCAGGCTCGCATGAAGGGTATGTATGCATGTATCATGCACTCTGCCGGCCAGGTGCAGCCGAGGGGTTAAATAGAGGGGTTCCCGAGGTTGAGCCCCCTTACATTGGTGACGAAGAGTGTGATGAACCCACACCCTAGGTGCTAAATGGCATGAGGTATTGGCAGGCACACAAGGGGCACAGGCTGATGGCAAACCGAGAGAATCAGATGCAGTGGCACACATAAGACGTAGCATGCCACTGCATACTCTACTCACCAGACCACTCCTCCATACTCTGAGCGGGTGAAGGCAGTGCCGAGCATGGACAGCAGAATGCCTGACACTGGTTGCTACTATGTGAGGGAAGGAAAAAGAGTGTGCTGTGCCCCGTGTGCTCCATAGTACCCGTCAGCTGTCACCACAGGCAAGAGGCAGGGAGAGTAAAACCTTACAAACATAGAAGGTCTGGCTTCACATGTGTCAAGAAAGGGGGGAAAAGAGGTGGCCAGGAGAACTCGAAACAAAAGTGATAAAGGAGAATATATGCAGGTGAAAAAAAGGAACAAAGACAAAGTGAGAGAAACAATATATAGCAGTATCAAGGACATCAACTTTCTGCTAATTGGTAGACCCAGTGACTGCAGCACTCAGATAGAAGACGTGGGTTGGCCGATTAGACAGGTACTTCAGAGACACAAGAGAGACCAATGATACTTTTAAAAGGCCCCTGCTGTTCCATTTTGCAGGCGAAGTGGTGTATAAACTCTTTGAAAAACTGAAAAGGATAATGAGGAGGCAATATTAGCACTGAATGTGCACTTTGACCCTAAGCTCAACCCTGGGTATAAGAGGTTCAAGTTATGGCAGGCTCAACAAAGGGATGAAGAAACCATCAATGGGTTCCATGCTTGGCTACGAGAGTTAGCCCGCAACTGTATGGAAGATGGAGAGCTAGCCAGACCAAAGTGGTTAGGGCCCAGATCATTCACAGTGCTTCGAGTCTGATTCTACATCAACTGGGCAAACGAGTAAAAGACATTTGTATCCAGGGCCGGGCTGGCCGTAGCGGGCACTGGGCAATCCTCTGGTGTGCCGCACGGGTGGGGGGCGATTTTGGGCCCCTGGGGGCCGTTTTTGTTACAGCGCCGTTTTTGCAGAATCGGCCCTGTAACAAAATCGCCGATAACCGGCCTGGCAAAGAGCTCAACGGCACCCCCAACCCCCGGAGGGTGGAAGGGAGGGGAGGCCCGAGCACTTTGCCAGGGCCGGTTTTGGTTCCCATTCCGGTCCTGTTTGTATCCTGCCACAGTCCCAGGAGTTGTCAAATAGCAGGGCATAGGAAATGCAGACCACCATAGTAAAGGGACTGGTGCCTTCAAACACCAGGCACCCTGGCAACCAGGAGCACCCCCACACTCCCAGCCCAGACAGAATCTGAGGGAGTGGCTGTCGGCCAGACACAGTGCACAGAGATCATTGCACACAGTGAAAGTCTGTGTGCCCATTCTTTAGGAGGAAATACGTTTGTTTGCAGAATATCATATTTACAGATTTAACTTTTTACAAAGGCTATGTGATGATATCAAATGCTGGTTTTGATGGTGGAAATTGTTGTTTTCCGTGATGTAATTTGTAAGGTATTCTAGCATTAAAGATTTCTAATGCCAGCGAAGTTTCAAAATGTGTGCACTTTGTAAACTCTGCTGGTTTTAGTTCACCTTTTTCCATTCACAGTTTTTCTGAGCATTAATAAATAGTTTTTAACCTAATCACACTTAGCCAAAATGGAAAATATATGCAGCATTTTTCTGTAACAGTGTTCCTTTTGTAGACGTTTTATATGAAAGTTACATATTATGCAGTAGTTCACAGCAAGTTTAGCTTTTGCGATATAAAATGTCACCAATACACGATTTTCGAATAAATGTGCGGGGAACATAAAAGTTGCAACGTTTTCATAAAAATTTTGTGAAGACTATAAGAAAGAAACTTTGCATACCCCTAGTGAGGTGAAAAGTGCTCTGTGGCATTTTCGGTTTTGTCATGGCATATTTTAATAATTGACCAGGATTTGGCTGTACTCCTTCGCCCATCTTACTCCCTGCTTCCCTTCTTCAGGAAACATGTGGGCCAGGCCTGTGGCAGTGACCTCCAGACATTTGCCACAGACCTTGAGATTTGGCCATGTCCTCTGCAGACATGGATTTATGTTGTCACTGGGAACTGCACTAGGGCATGGCTTTTAGAGACAGGCGTGGGTCTCGTACTCTTAACACACTTTACACTAAAACTATCCTATTGCCTTACCCAGTCGTACTGCCTTCATCCTGCATACGCACTCCTTTTAACCATGCTTAGAATTAGCAGGCTCCTCGTGCAGGGTATGACCTGACTTTCCCCCAACGCCCAGGGCTCTGGCCCTCAAAATTTGCTGGGCAGAGGGAAGTGTCCTTGGTCTGTCCTTTAGTTGCTATATTTTTTTAGCTTTGGTCTCCCCCTCATCCTACATGAGTATATTTAGGCACTTGGCATGCAGAAGGCTATTTAAGAAGGGAAACATTCTTTACGACGCAACTTTTACCACGCAGTACCTTTACAACGCAGGTTTTTCAACGGAAGTCATTACAACGACTTGCGCTGGGGGGCGCTATAGGATAGGTAATAGTTTAATTTACTATCCAACATCTTCCCTACTATCCACGGGGACTGGAGTTGGAATAGTAAATTAAACTATTCACTATCCAGCACCCCCCAACGCAAGTCGTTGTAACGACTTGCGTTGAAAAACCTGCGTTGTAAAGGCATGCGTGGTAAAAGCATGTGCATATCAGGGAAAAAACAAGGCCGCCCGGTGTGCCCCCAAAATGGGACATTTCCACCCTCTAGATTGTGCTCTCATATGTTTTCTTGTGTTTTCACTGGACACTAACCTAATAATTAAAATATGAATGCTGAGTGGCCAAACATACATATACATTTATATGAATACATATAGATACACTACAAGTTATTTAAATGAAGTTCCTTTTTTCGCATAAACAATTCAAACTGATAAATTGTGATAACATAATTCAGTACATTCTTTGCCCATCGTGGCGACAGCACTTCAGATGTTTAGAATATCTTTAGATCACATTAAGTAATAAAAATACGAATGTGTTATACCTGAGGTGTCTGGAGGCGCATCTTAATAAGAAAAAATACAGTGGACTTAAAATGAAATCAAAGAAGCAGTATGTTAATGAACCCTGACAGATGTGCGAATGTACAGGTAATGGGACTGTCCTGTTCATCCAGGGTGCCAGGAGACTTTATTTTTCTGCTGCAGTTTCCATGGCGATTACTATTGAATTAGGTTTTTGTTCATATTTGGTAAATGCGAAAGATAGAAAATAATGCTGTAGTACTTATTCTGGGAAAACAGACGCTGGCTTCTGCAACCATACACTGCATTTGGTTGTATTGCTATTGACCTTTCTTCCAATGTTTACTTTCAGTCAAGTGGAGAATTCTATTTCTTTTATTGCCATCACATCTACCTTTAGGTTACTATAAAAAAAAATTAGAACACTCTATTTGAGTGTTCTTAGTATTGAAAACACGTTACATTTCTACATGAAAATTGAGGTTGAGGCAGTAAATTCATATAATATTGCAAGCATTTTGTGCATTTCACAGTAAATCGGGTGAGTCGGGGGTCTCGTCATTAAAAAGGATCACTTTCTGTCTTCTTTTTTCTTTAGTACGCAACTTCCGATTTACGAGAGACATTTTTTTGTGAGTTTCATTGATAGACAGGGAGTAATACGGTCTCTTCTGGGATTGCCTCCCTTGGATCCTGAGTGTGATTTTTTATTTAAATTACAGGCCCTGATTACATGTAGTTTCATTTACGAGGGGCATATAAGTAAAGTAAATGTGTCAATTAGGTGTTGGCCAATTTTGCCATTTTTATGGGGGAAGCACACGCACTTTACTACTAATTAACAGGGAAAAGGTGCAGCGAGTCATTAATGCAAACAAAAACGGGTTCTCCAAAGGAAGGTAAACATCTGGGATGACCCTGCAGAAAAGCCAGGTCCAACAGGTAGATACAATGAAATCAGCAATTGTGTCAGTGAACCACCTCACTGTTTCCTTGACTTATTTACAGGTGTGGAAACAGCCAGGTTTCTGCTGACAGAAACTGAACTAGCTCTGCTATTGGAAATCTTTTGCCATCAATCACTTTGCCCTGTGATCACTAGCTTTACAGCATATCAGAATCCAAGGCCTATTTACAAGTTGGCATCCAACTCAGTTTTTTTCTGTATGTGAAGGTCATGAAAAGCATGGCATGCCACCCCCTGCCATTGGCAAAGGTAAAGGCTATTTGCAGTATTTCTCCCACTAACTTTTGTGAGCTTGATGTAATGTCTTAAGTTTCAATGGGTATGCCCTGATGTGGATCCCTTGCTCTCTGTGTCACAGGATCCAGGCCATACCTCACTAACAAAGCCTAAATAGCCTGAAATTGCTCTGTGGTTGCTTGATTTCCCTTCTGGAGAGGACCTCAAGTACCAGGTCGCATGGACGGTCCACATACAGTGCCGGATCAGCACTGTTTTGTATAAGGTGGGCCTCTGTTAATGTTAATGTTAATGTTAAAATATTTATATAGCGCAACGTACACGGATTGGTTTCTTGGCGCTTCTGGGACGGGGCTCTGTGGGATGGAGGCTCAGGAGGAGGAGTAGGCTTGCTGGAATAGCCACGTTTTAAGCAACTTTCTGAAATGGAGATGCGAGGCAGTAGAACGGATTGGAAGAGGGAGGGAATTCCATATTTGAGGGGAAAGCGTAGAGAAGCGAGTGCCGCCATATTTTAGGCTGATACCACAGAACTAATCTCTGGAGTCATTGAGAGATCGCTGCTGATTTTTACGCCTAGGCTTTTTGCGGAGGGAGCTGGGGTGGGTGGGGGGCCCAGAGCGGAAGGCCAGAAGCTGGAATTCCAGGGGTTAGAGGGCATAAGTGTCAAGACCAACTCTGTCTTGTCAGGGTTAAGCTTCAATTGGTTGGTGTTCATCCAAGAGCTGATGTAAGTCATAGTCGACTGTAGATTGATTTCAGAGAGTCTTGTGGGTTGAATGTTAAATAAGAGTTGCAGGTCATCTGCGTAGTTATAGACCTGGACTCCCATTTCCCTCGGGGATGATATTAGCGGTTGCATGTATAGGTTGAATAAAAGGGGGGATAATGAGGAGCCCTGTGGGACTCCGCAGGAGAGCCGCCCTTTTTTTGAGCAGAAATTGCCCAGTCTGACAGATTGGAATCTGTTTGTCAGGAAGGATTGTATCCACCTCAGGGCCTGTCCTCCGACCCCAGCGCTGTAGACACGGTCGATCAGGATGTTATGATCGACCGTGTCAAACGCAGCTGAAAGATCAAGGAGGATCAGGGCCTGGGGGGAATTAAGGTCCGCCCCCTTGCGTAGCTCATCCATGACCGTTACAAGGACTGCCTCAGTCGAGTGGGCAGGCCTAAAGCCTGCTTGGTGAGGGTCGAGATAATGAGACTCCTCGATGAAAGAACTCAAACATTCCGTCACATGTGTTTCCAGTACTTTACTGAGATAGGGTAGGAGAGATATAGGACGATAGTTACTAAGCACTTGGGAGTCCGCCCCAGGTTTCTTGAGGATGGGGAGGATCTCAGCACTTTTAAACGAGTCAGGGACTGTTCCACTGCCGAGGGAGGTGTTGAGCAGGGATATGGGGGGATCAGGGCACGCGCTGAAGGCTTCGCGGAGTATGTGGGGGGGACCACTGTCGAGAGGGGAGCCAGATTTGACCTTGTTCGTCAGTTTGGAGAATGAGTCTGAATTTATAGAGGGGAAGTGATCCAGTAAAAGGGGATGAATTACGCCGGGTGAGGCAGAAGGATTGGGGGTGCTGGACAGGGGGATACTGGATTTTATAGTATCAATTTTTTCGAAAAAGTACTTATTTAGCCTGTCGCATAGATCTTGAGAGTGCACAGGTTGTGCTGACACTCTCTCCATCCCTGTCAGTTCGTCGACTATCGAAAAGAGCTCTCTGGTTTTGTTAGCCGAGTTTAAGATTTTACTTGTGATGAACTCGGTTTTACATTTTAATACAGCGGCTTTATAATCTTTGAAGAGAGACAGATAACTGGTTTTTAGTTCGGGGTCGTATTTCCTACGCCACTTTCGTTCAGCCTGTCTGAGGTTAAGTTTTTGAAGCTTCAGAGCGGGGGAGAACCATTTTTGAGCATCATGAGGCCTGCGTGCTTTTATGTGTTTTTGAGGGGCAACCTTGTTACTAGCTTGTTCAAGCCAGATGGCTAGGTTTTCCGCCTGAGTAGTGAGAGAGGTGTCTTGGATTGGCGGGGCAGTGGTGATGAGGATAGTTTTGAAGGACTCGATGCTGGCTTGGCCCCAATTCCTCGCCTTCATGCTGCTTGGTCTAGTCGTGGGGGGTACAGCCAACCCAGCAAGTGTGCATCTAATTAGACAGTGGTCTGACCAGGTGCAGGGGAGGACATCAAGTTGGGTGATGTCTAGGTTAAAAGAACAGACTTGGTCTAGGATATGACCCTTATCATGCGTGGGGGTGTGAATATGCTGAGTGCAATTAAGATTAGTCAAAAGGTCCGTAAAGTCTCGGGAGAGGGGGGTTTCATTTGTGTCGCCTGGCCAGTAGTTGAAATCACCCACGATCAGCACTCTGGTGTGATTGATGACCAGATGGCCAATTAAGTCGGCAATCTCCAATGGGTAAGATGGCATATGCAGTGGGGGGCGATATGCAACAACGCATGCCAGCGAGGAAAGGTGAGTTTCCATTTTGATGATAAGTGTTTCCGTCTGGGTAATTTGAATGGTTGAGAGTGCTGTGAACTGGTGTTTTTTGTGGATGATTGCTGCCACGCCGCCACCCTTTTTGTCTGAGTCTCTATCTGCATGGAGGATGTAGTAGGGGGCGGGAATGGCTGCTAGAATGTCTGGGGAGGAAGCATCATGCAGCCAGGTTTCAGACAGGAATAAAATGTCCGGCTCAGTCAGCTCTATCAGGGAGAGTATCTCTAGCTGGTGCTTGGCGAGGGAGCGGGTATTGAGATAATATATTGTTAAAGCGTCACTTTTATTGTTGGGGGTAGTGAAGGTCGGGTCTGGGGCGATCTCGCAAGTCTGGGCAGTGGGGGCAGGTGATATCCTCCTATGGTGGGAGATATCAGGGGCAGCTAAGGTGTGCACCGGGGTCAAAAGCCCGAGGTGGTCAAGTAGGTGTTGCTGGGTGGTGCTTAGCTCGTAGTTGCTGCGAAGCGCTAACAGTTGGTTGGGTGTGTATGATAAGGTTCGAGCATAATGACCTGCCCCCTGACCCGGCCTGTCTAGTGTGGCTCAATTGGCAAAGAAAACAATGGGTTGGAATACTACCCCGAGTGATTAGCAGTGGTGAGAGACCACCCATGCAATGGGAAAAAAACGTTGAGCATGACAAGGACATTGCTTTATCATTTTGCTTTGGGCAATTTGTTGAAAACACAAATAAGCCAATTGGGAGACTGTGACATGCTGGTCCTAGTGGCATTCCATTTTTTTGCCAAAATGCTTCCTCAAGATAAACAGGAGCCCTTTCCCAAAAATGACCCATCTGAGCAATAGTAAACTATGGTAAAGCAGCAGGCAGCTGCCAGCTCACTTTAAATTATGTTACAATGTAGTGAGGGCTGGGCCTTGTTGCGCACATTGCTATGTTAGCATAGGCTTATTAGAAGTTTAAATGCAATTTTACCTTTTTGCTGCTGTGGCACACGACACTGCATAGAACTGTTGTTGTAAGTTAGGCTGCGTGAAATGCTTCACATGAGAATGGCTTGTTTTCAGCATCCCAAGACTTACATTATGACTCTAGTCTGTACACTGAGTGCTAAAACCTCCAAGGTCATCATAACAAGGTAGCTGTTGTACGGGCTGATTGGCTCACGTTTTAGCCATAACATACATGCTGTTGCAGCCAACCTGATTCTGGCGCCTTTAATAATGCACTGTAAGCATGATTTCAGACACTTGGAAGACTCTCGTTTTTGCAGGGAGACAGAGAGATTTTTGCAGATCCTGATGTGATACATCCCTGCTGATCCTAGAGGTATGTGGTCCCCTGCACAAGCCTAAGAGACCTTCTATATTTTATAAAACATAGTTCCTATCTAGGGAGAGTGTTATACTGCGCACTATAAGACCAGTTTTCACAATTATTGTAATATGATTTCTCCTTTTGTGTTTTATGGAATTGTAACAATGCTGACCATATTATTTCGAATCGTATGTCTGCTTATGTTAGCAGAAATACTGCATCTTAGAGCACGTCGTTAAAATAAATATTTGAACTTTGCCCGTGTCTCTTTTTACTCCTGCTGTGGACTGGTATGAGAGTATAACGAAAGAGTGTTCTTGCCTCCCACCATTCCTGAGTATCACCTAAGTCGCATGTTCTGAGTTGTCTAATCATTGTTTTTTTGCTATTGGACGAAGAGCTAATGTGACACTGATGCTAGCTGGTTAGGGTTTCTAGGCACTAAGGTGAGTTTTTTGGTACACCACAATTCACTGAGGTCCTGGGTCTCTGTGCACAGTTCTGTGTAGGGGCAGAATCCCTGCGACAAGAAAATGGGTCATTATCTGTGTGGCGTGCACAACTAATGGGTCTGGCTTTGTCCTCCACTGGCAAACAAACACCCCACTGTAGCGCTTTACTCTGATAGGGATGTGTTGCAGAGCAGTCCAAGGCATACTCAAAGGAGGTGGTGTGGGCTAGTAATCACCATTCACAGTACACAATAAAAACACTCAATAAATGATTGTCCAGTCTGTGCTTTTTCATTTTTAAAAGGTACCTTTATTATATCCACTACCCAATACTATGCATCAATTTACAACTCTACAAAAGCTGATGGAAATACTTCCTGATTATATTGCCAAAACATTCTTGCCCCTCCATATGGGGGGGTCTAGTACCACAACTCACATGTCTAAACAATATCTTGTCCCAGAATGCCATGGGTTGAACATAATTTGGAGTAAAAGCACTTAATACTGGCACCAAAGGGAGCGGCTGTCCACCTTATTATTTCAACAAGCATTTAATCATATGAATAACTGCAATCATTATATATAACCACGACTGAGAGCCCTGAATACTGGCAATAAAGTATGCAAACTTTGATCACAAGTGGCTGTTAGTCTCATTGTTGAAATAAAGCATTGGCAAGAGTAAAATGTCTAAGCATGACTGGGAGTGTGGTGTACCCATCATTACTGGCAATTTGAGTAACACAATGTAATCACATTTATAATTACCATACTGTGCAACTATAACCATTCACCTAGAAGGTGCATGGAGCATGGTCTTCGGAATACTTCCACACATATAATTACAGCCTTTCACTGCCTAGAGAGTGTTTAGCAATATGAAAACTCATGTTGCACCATTTCAGGTCACCAGAACTGGAGCCATAGTCTTCGTCCCGAGAGCGAGCATCACTCCCCACTGCAAAACAAAAGTTCCAACTTGGAGAGCACTTGGGAACCCATCCAAATCTTGAGGTGTAATCATTCTTGAGTCACCCTAAACGTAGGGTGAGGACTTTGCAATTCCTTTTTGGAGGTGAGTCTGCGCTGCCTCTGCAGGTCCCCCTCCACTTCTGTGTCATTTTCGCGGGACCCAATTTTCCTGTAGACACCTCAAGATAGGGAAAACACAAACAAGCATCTGACCCCCAGAGGACATTATGGGGCGCTCCTTGTGCTCTGCTCTGAAAGTCTGAATGTTAGAGAAGTAGCTCCGCCACTGCACTGGGGAGAGCTGCGTCCTGCTCTCCCTTTGGTTTCATGTTTCTTCTGCGGCTTCACGCCCGGTCTCCCTTTTCTCTGTGTGCCCTGTCCCACCCAGGCAACCTGCATCCATCTTTCTACGGTGGAGAGCAGCCCAGGAAGCCTACTCCCAGCCCCTCTCACCTGCTCCCTGCATGGGCAACACACTTGCGTGCTGCTGCCGGAGCCAGCACTTCCCGCTCCAGTCGGGGCATCACAAGAGGTATGCAGTTCCTAAGGGGAAGACAGGTCTTTCTTCATGATGCCCTCACACACCCCGAAGGATGTCATGCTTCATCATTGGGCTTTGCTCCCCATTGGGCTGGTGCTGCAATGCCCGAGGGGTTAACCGTAAACAGGGCTCTTTGACGGAGATCATTTATGAAGAAGCGGTAGGGTGGGGCAGAGGTGTAGTGCACAGGTAGTGGATTAAAATAAGTCTGAAGCAATCCTATTTACAAAGGTTTAAGTGTTAGGTATTTCCAGCTTAATTAAAAATGTGTGGATGCCCTATGTGGAAATAATGTTCCTAGAGGGTTATCTCTGTGAAATGGGTCAACATGTTTCGTGCCTTTCTTGCTCCTAATGAGTCGTGTGGCACTTCTTCAGGACCTAAGTGAATGAGTAGTGGAAGTCTGTTTCCAAATATATTGGGTGATGACCAGACAACATAGAGTGGCACCCTAGTAGATCTAGACTGGGCAGCAGGAGACCCCCAGTATAGGGGTATGCTATGGTATTTCCCCTGTCAGTATAGCGGACTGACAGGGGAAATACCATAGCACGTTGTTGCTCTGTAGTGCTGGGTGGACGGCAACTAGCTAAGATCCTACCCTTGCTCTGGGCCCCATGTACAAAGATGAATTGTTTCAATGATACACTAAAAGAATAAAAAATAAATTAAAGTTTATGAGAATGCACAGTAAGAATTTGAGAATGCATCCCAGAAGGAGTGCTGTATTACACACTGTGCAAATAAAGTAATGCATCATACGGAGATTAACGAAAAAGGAAAGACCACAGGGGTGAAGTTAACCCTCCACTTTAGCAGCTACATAGAGGGTGGGGTTATTGATGAGCCTCTCCTACCTGCAACTCGGCAGATAAAGGCTCATAATTAAGATGAAGGGTTGGGTGAATGTGTAAGTAGAAGGATGTATGTTAGGATGGATGTGTGAGTGTAAGGGTGAATGGATGAGTGAAAGGATGAGTGGCTAGATGTATGATGGATGGATAGACAGCTGGATGAGAAAGGATGGATGGATAAGTGAGTGAAAAGATGGATTGACGAGTTAGTAAAAAGGTGGATGGTTGAGTGAAAGGATGGATGAAGGAGTGAAAGAATGGATGAGTGAAAGGATGTACAGATGAGTCAAAGGGAGGGTGGCTGGATGGTTGGATAGAAGGGTAGATGAATGACTGAGTGAAAGGATAGATGGATGAGCGGAAGTATGGGTGGATGAGTCAACCAATGGAAGGGTGGATGGATTAGTGAAGGATGGATGGCTGAATGAAAGGATGGATGAATGATTGAAAAGGAGGATAGATGGAGTGATAGGGTGGATGGGTGAGTGAAAGGATGGATAGATGAGCAAAAGAGGGATGATGGATGAAATGGTTGGTTGATGGATTGATAGGTTTAGATCTGGATGAGGAGACAGAAGAACAGAATGGTAGAAAACTGAAATATAGATCAAAGAGTGAAGAGATGACAGAATGTAAATCTGAAGTAGTGGAAATCAGTAGGGGATGGAAGGATGAAAGTCTAAATGGATGGATGCTTGGATGGAACAGACATGGGAAGTCTTCTGGGGAGGGTCGCAATGACTTGCTTTGCTTGCTTGGTGCGATAAGAGCATTGGTTCAAAGTAAGGGGTATCTGAATTTTCTGACTAATCCCTTGAAAGAGCATATGGCTCTTTCTAATATTCCAAAAATGTAAGTATTTAAAGGACATTCTATCCGCCGCATTCCTCTGTTGGGGAATGATTGTGATCACCCTCTCAAGACTGGTAGCCTGTTTTCTGGTGTGTTTTGTTTTTGTAACTGTGTACTGCCCATAACATTTTCAGGAGTGACACAGAGGTAATGTGCAGTTCCACACATTAAAAGCTGCACTTCTGACAATGTATCAGTGCTGCATGAAGTTGACACATAAAAAGCCTCTGCGCAGACAAGTGGTGGCCGTAATTGTAGAAGGGAGGTGAGAAAGCACTGATGAAAATAGGGTGAGATACAACCTTTAATGTGGCGGAAAATCGAGGCATGATGTGGAATCAAAATTGGCAGACTTGGTATTCGGTAACTGCTGCAATGGGAAGTTCAGTCGGCAGGCTCCGAACTTTAGACCCCTGCACTCACTTTTACAGAATAAATTCGAATTACGCTTCTATTTAGCGGAATAAACAAGTAGGATGAGAATGGAGAAACGAACAAAAGAATGGAGCTGTGTGGTAAATATAAACATGAAAACTGTGGACGTAGATGGAGTTTATAGAAAATATTTAGGGAATGGTAGACTTGGAGCTTCAAGACAGTGGAAAGAAAATGTACCCTATGGCCTATAAACTAGGAAAATCTTTCTTTCGACTGCAGAAAAATGGGAAGAGCATTGGAAAATGAGGATACAATCGACAAAACTTTAAAGAGCATTGACCAGGATACTGTGATACTTGTGAGAGACGGTTAGACAAACATCACCTAGGAATTAATTTTTCAGACCGAGAAGTAGACAAGTGTGAAGAAATACTATTCTTTAATGATGGAACTACAATTCTGAAGAAAGTGTTTCTGTATGAAATCTGGTATTTATAAACTGGAGCATTTTCTAATAATATCATGAGTAACGTAAGATATTCCTTGCACGTACATAACTGACCACCAATCGAAAGAAAGACTTGTGCCTCTTTTCAAACTTATCTGACACATCTATTTTTATCATGAAGCACCAAGAATAAGTCACTGGCGCATTATTCAAGAACAGGAAAAAGAGACTGTATATAATGTTAGGTCATAAAATTATTGTTAACTTTTGTTTTCAGTACCAATAATTAAAAATGCACACAGACTTTAACAGTACCAGTACATGCTATGCTGATCACCACCCCAGATAGAACCCAAAGAGTCAATATTTTGTAACTGAAACTGGCAATAAAACAGTACCAACTATGCTTCCCTTACCCCTTGCACCTCCCCAGTGAGGAAATAGCAGTCGAGCTTCATAGATGGTAACTGGCGACATCATGCACCCTTTGAGGCCCAATGGCACCTGGGAGTTCAGCCCCTCTCGTATCAACGCATATGGCAAGGCATGCGATGAATTATTCCCCGATGTTATTCCTCTGCCATTAAATTCACTTGTAGAGAGTGCACTCCAAGCAAAGGTGTTTTTTGGATGAAATATATATATGTTCGTGTATACATGACTATCCGACTTGTCTCCAAAGTGCTTCGCTGCACTGACAGGTTTGCAGACTGCAAAAATACGCCAGAGTCAGTCTTCAGGTTCCAAAATTATTTATTTCATTGTGGTGCAAGCCATCAGACGCGTTTCAGACAAAACGTCCTTGCTCACTGATGGGGAGTGACTGAGCAACCGCTGTGATATAGGATCTTTTCACGCCATTTCTCAAACCTCAAATTAACATGGAAATAGGACTGTGATACCACATATAGGGCCCGATGTAGGTAAATCTTTTTTACCACTTCATAAATACCGATTCATACCGAATCGGTATTTTAGAAGTGGTAAAAAAGAGAAGGGCAGATGTAGGTAATTTGATTTTAAAAATTACCGAATCGGAAGGAATCGGTATTTACCGATTCGGTAAATACCGAATCGGTAATGCCAATTGATTCCTATGGGCATTGAAGCCCATAGGAATCAATGGGCATTACCGATTCGGTATTTACCAAATCGGTAAATACCGAATTTTGCAAGGGTGCTGGGGGTGTCACTTTGACACCCTCTGGCACCCTGAATTCAGGCACGTGTGCCATGTGGCACACAGACATGCCCTAAGGGCATGTCTGTGTGTCACATGGCACTGGTGTGCATGCACACATGTGCATGCACACCTGTATTCGGTATTTTACCATCCAATAGGATTGGATGGTAAAATACCGAATCTGACTGGCCTGTGGGACTCAGAAGAGTCCCACCTACATTAGGAAATTACCGAATCGGTAAAAATACCGATTCGGAATTTTACCGATTCGGTAAATTTACAGATTCGGTAAATTTACCGAATCGGTAAAATGGCTCACCTACATCAGGAATGTCCATTTACCGGTCGGTAACGGCCGAAATCGGCCGTTACCGGTCGGTAAATAGACACCTACATCGGGCCCATAGTCCTTAAGGTATTGTTAATGAAGGCGCCATTTTAGAACATGTCATAGCCGTGGAGAACAGTATTAACCTGTAGCTCTAGCATAAGCACATGCTAAATAGACATTACATAAGTGAAAAAATGACATTTGTAATCATATGGATATACCTACCGTAACACATGATAATTACCATATATATTACTTAAATGTAAAAAACTGCTCGCAAACGTGCAAACTTCGTAAACTTGTATGTCAGTGAAATGAATCGAACGTGCAATTTATACGTTGGACATCTTTTTCTAATCATTAAAACTTGATGGGTTTCGGGTAGATAAGGTGCATTGAGATACATATCATAGTCTGTACAAATACCATTGATAAACTTCAAATAAAGTACACATCAGTGCAACATTGCAAATCTAACCCCATTTAGTCTGAACCCCTCATATAAATGCCAAATGTAATGCTCTGCGATGATCTCTAGTCGTCCAATTAATTTAACTTTGCACATACAAAATTTGTTTGAACATATACATTTGTGCTGTAATTAATGACAGCCATAATAACAATTCATCCTGACAGCTATTCGAAGTGGGCATTAAGTGCACTACTAGGCTCAAATGCTTGAAAATAGGATGTCAAAGGGTGTGTTTCCACTATTTCAGGCAAAATGGCAATGTAAGTGCGTTGGCGTGTTGACAAAAGCGGTGCTCTAAAGTGAAAGGTGCAAAAATGGGGACTCATTGACACCAACGAGAACCCCAAAGATGAGTGCAGAGCGCTTAATAGTGCATAAGTGAATGAAATGATAAATACATTTCTGTGTTTAAAAAAAAAAATTCTTTCTTTCTCAAATGTTTCAACTCTGATCTGCTTGAAAGTGTCAAGGTTAATATAAAGTGGTATATTCCTTTGCAAAAAGACACTGTACTACAGAACTACTGTGGAAATTCTGTTAGTAGAAAAAAGGTGCTGCCTATTCTGTTTGTAGGGGGTGCAAAAATTCTATATTTGCTACTGCCGGTCTAATTGAACAATTTATTCAAAAATTTCATTATAAAAAATTATGAAGGTCTTCCCCCATGTTCAGGCCCCCCGGGGTCTTGCTGTTAAGAAGGACAATGTATTTGGACTCAAGCTGTCTGAGACGTTTCTCATTGTCTCCCCCTTTCTTACTTGGGATGACAGCATCGATTACAAAATACCTAAGATGGTTCAGGTTTTGCCCATGTACATTCTGGAAATGCCGAGCTACTGGGTAGCTCTGATCGGCATTCACTATTGCCCTCAGGTGCTGTAGAATACGTATATGAACGGGTAATTTCGTGCTGCCAACGTAAGTAAGTTCACAGCTACACTTCAATACGTATACCGCTAGTTCTGTGCGGCACGTATATTGTGCCTTCAAAGTGATGGGCATATTGTCAAATGGGGTTGGATAGGTGGTCATATTTACCCCGAACTTGCATGCCCTACATGAGCTGCAACGAAAGAACCCCTTGCGTGGAGATAGCCAGTTGTCCTCTTTGAGTGTTTCTGGGCTACTAACCACTAAATCATTGCGCATTGTATACGCACGTCTATATGTGACCGTGGGAGTTTTGGGCATAACTTCCTTTAATACGTGGTCTGTGAGGATGATGGGCCATTGTTGTTTAACCAATTTTGTGATTTGGCGTGCTTGGCGGCTATACCCTGTGATGAGGCGTATGGTGTTGTTGTCATTACCATCTACTGGTGTCGATTGTTTGCCTCTAGTGGGATCTAACAGATCTTGACGATCGATGCGGTTGGCCTTCGCCATACTCACATCTAATCTTTTCTCATTGTAACCTCTGGCCATTAACCTCATTTTACATTCTTGTTAATGTTGGTCTCTAAGCTGAGGGGTACTGCAAGACCTGTGGATCCTTAGAAATTCCCCATACGGGATAGCTGTGATGGTGTGTTGTGGGTGGAAACTCTGTGCGTGCAGGATAGTGTTTCCTGCAGTTGACTTCTTGAACAAGCTGGTAGTTATTCTATTTTCCACGATGTTAATCTGCACATCCGAAAAAGTTGCCTCTTGGTTACTAATGCAGGCCGTGAATTCCAGATTCAATTGATTGTCATTGATAACATTCACAAAATCCTTAGCCTGTTGCATAATGCCCCGCCAAATAATAAAAACGTCATCAATATATCTCCAATAACTCATGACATGGTTATCCAAGCTGGTGGCATGTTGGACCGTAAGGACATGTCCCTCCCACCACCCCACGTGGAGCCCAGCGTAGGTAGGAGAAAAACATGCCCCCATGGCCACCCCTCTAAGCTGTTTAAAAACAGTGTTGTTGAATAAAAAAACATTGTTGTTAAGACATTTATCGATCATTGCAATGAGCATTTTGTTGTGCTGGTATAGTTCAATGGGGCGTTGGTCTAGGTAATACTTGACTGCTCTGATACCATCAGCATGAGCAATGCTCGTATACAGTGTCGATATGTCCATTGTCATGAGTAAGAGTTCATCAGACCAGGTGCATTGGTTTAAAAGATACAGAAGTTCCGTAGTATCTTTAATGTAAGCTGGTAGTGAGACAACAAATTCCTGTAAATAAAAATCTATATATTTAGATGTATTCTCGAAAACGCTATTTATTGCTGACACAATAGGCCGGCCTGGCACTGGTGTTTGTTGCTTATGCACTTTCGGAATAAAATATATATTTGGCAAAATAGGATGGACTTTATGCAGAAATTTCAACTTATCCCTAGAAATCAATCCATCACGTTTCCATTGATACAGTTCTTTTGCATATGATTCCTGTATGTGTTTGGTAGCCTTAAGATCTATCTTGGCATAGCAGAGTTCATCATTTAGGTGACGATAGGCTTCCTCAATGTATTCTTACTTCCCCCAAAGCACAATATTACCGCCCTTATCCGATTGGTTTATGACGATCTTGTGGTCATTTTTCAACTTCCGCATCAAGTTTTATACGGCCTCAGTTTTATATTGGGTGGTTTATGCTGCCTAATTGTTTTTTATTGAAGTTTTTTGCGTTCTACTGTTATCCTGTCAGCATAAATGTCTATGGCATCCCTAGGCATACTAGGATTGAACGTTGATGGTGATTTGAAGGGACTAGTGCAAGTACGATATATATATATATGTTACCTACTGGCTGGTGAATGACTGCCTCAATAGTATGTTCATGAGTAACTACAAATGTTTCAAACTAGCATATGTGAGTATTGATGTATATAAGTGAGTATATGTGAGAGTGAGAGATTGGAAGAGTTCCTGTATAAATAAGTATGTGTTTCTATAAGTGATTGTTTAAGAGTGTAAGTATGTGTACGTTTCTGTAGAAGTAAGTGTAGTGGTGTGTGTAGAGCTGTTTATGCAAGTAAATGGATGTTTGATTTGCATGTGCGAGTATGTGTGTGAGTAACTCTATGGATGAGTGTCGGTGTGTAACAGGATGTATAGGTGTATGAGTACATATGATGAGTGAGTTCATGTATGAGTGACTATATAGAACTGTTGGTGAATGAGTGGATGTGTATGTAGACTTTGGAATTACTGAATAGGTTGTTGTAACTGGTATTGGTATCTCCATTGTTTTGAAAATGTTAGTTTATATTTTTGAATGTATGTATCAAAGGTTATATTACGGTGAGAGGAGATCTGCCACTCTTTTACAAGGATGATATAATCAGTGATGTCATTTGAGATGTCATCAGTGATGTCATGAGTGATGTCACTGACCATGTCATGAGTGATGTAATATGTGACGTCATCAGCAGTGCATTGCGGGCGCGCGAGTTATAGTTAGCGGAACTAACTATAACGGGGGAATTTCAAAGGTTTTGCATGAGTGAAATGTCCAGCTAACTATAACATGTGTGAAACCTATGGTTTTTTCAGTGAATTTCTAAGGTTTTTTAAATGCTAATTCCTAACTATAACATGGCTGAAACCTATGGTATTTTCAGTGAATATATATATATATATATATATATATATATATATATATATATATATACATATAGATCTATCTATATATATATATATATTTATACACATATATATATATATATGCTGTAAACTTCGCCTCAGCAATCCAATAGCTTAGAACATATGAAAACAGACCCAGTACTAGGTGCGAGGTTTAATTTTTTTTTAGATGCCCTTCGTATCCGCCATGGCACGTGTCGGCCTTCAGGAGGCCCTGATCACAGGACGCCTGTGGAGGAGTGTATCCTATTTAAAGTGATATTAAAGTGATATGTACGTGAAATGTGATTAACATAAAGCACATGACAGTAGACATAGAGGAAACATTCAAATGCAATAGGCAAATGCCGAATTTGAAAAGTACCATCACAAATAGCAATCATTGAACGCTAAAATGAACATTACATCATGATTATTAAAAGCGCTTAAAAGAAACAGTAAAGTCAGGGGTATTTTATAATCCATTAAAATACCTGATGTTAAACATTGCTTTATATGTGAATGGAGTGATATAAAACCCTAGTGGGTAATGACTCCCCATTTGAAGTTAAGCAAAAACCATTATCTGTTGATATTCAAAAATTGCTGAATTTGCAACAATTGATTGAAACATGTATGTATATGAAAGGCAATTAAAATAAGCATAAAAACTTCACATTAAAAAAGTTTCCTATATGTATATTTATAGATATATAAGGTTTATACTTACCTGCAAAATACTTACATCTTCATTGTAAAGGCATGCTTAGGAAAGGCATATGCATTGTAAAAAGGTTTGTGGTAAGGAATAATGCATTGTAATGGGTGTGTTGTAAGGCATGAGCGGTAATGGCATGCTTGGTTCCATCATACAACCGTCTGAAATTATCAGTCTCTATCGGGGTGAAGGGCTCGCTGCTTAGAGGTTTGACATGTGGGAGAGGGATTATGCCATGGTTCATCAAGGTCCTGTGCATTGCACATAGTGTGGATTGTATACAGGGCACGGTCTTCATCATAGTCCATGGTACCCTAAATGCTAAGATATTGGCAATGTTGGCTGCATATGGAAGCGGTGAACACCTAATATGGCGGGCATCGATGATTATTAATGTGATACATGGCTTGTTGCATGTCCTGCCGCGTATGAGTCAATGGGCACTGCATGTTGATTAATTTCCATAACTGACAAATTTCAATTTTTGTTTTACATTTTTTGACCACAAGACTAAGAGTTTTGCACCTGTATATCGCACTTTAGTCATCATAACGTGGCTCATGTTTTTTGCAGCAGGATTGAAATTCATGATTGCCTCAGTATCATCTAATATGTTATATTCCCAGTGAGCCGATGAAAAAATAATAAATATGTATTCCTAAAAATGAGAACGATGCGTTTTTCTAACTGGCATCAAGCTAGTCTTATAATCATGCACATCACATAAAGGAAATAACTGAAGACCATGCATGTAAGTCCACCTTTGTTATTGTGTATTTCCTCATTTAAAAGCGTGTCTGGTTCCTTCATCATAGCACACTTTACACAGTTCTCGTTTAGAGAATTTGTTTTAATGCGTGTGGTAAACTGCATTTGCAAAAAGCTTTGGTGTCAAATGGTGTTTAAAGAGATGTGTACTGTGAGTACTCAAATGCCTGTACTAATACCGGAAAAAGCAACAAGCCATCGTTTCAAATTATGCTGAAGATGCTCCTCAGGCTTTCATCTCAATGTGCATGCGTGGGGAGTGTGCTTATGTTTCAAGAGTAAGGGAGTAATGAAAAATCGCCTGATAAAAATTAGTCTGGACAAGTTTAATAAGGCCATATTAGATTCAATGTGCCAAAGTCTTACAGCTTTTATTGATATTATTTAGCACTTGTCTAGGCTTAACACGTCTGTTTATGTATGCCTTCAAGCTAATTTCAGGGTATAAATGTCCAACTTCTTTTAAAAGAGTAAAGAGAGAGATCTTTGCCATTTTCTGCCTAGAAAGGAGCCAGGCAATTAGGTAAAGACACGTGTTTCCTGCATTAAAGACTTGCTTCCAGATCTCTGAGTCTTGTGATTTAACAGCTGTCTACATACCAATCAGAATCAGGGGCGGCTCCTCCATTTGAGGGGAAGAGCATCGCCCCACAAGCCCCAGAGCTGAAAAATAAAACAATAATAAAGTTTATTACTTACCTTTCTTATTTTTCAGTAACCTGTCACGAACAGGATGGAGCATGGCCAGCGATGCCAAGTGGCAGCCACAGGGAACTCTACGCTTTAAAATGTGCATGTCTGTTTGGCCGGCCATCTTGGGCCGGCCAGCCAGCCAGACATGCACCTTTTAAAGTTCTCTAACCTAGTTGTGTTAGATAGCTGGGTTAGAGAAAGCGCAGGCCTCCGGTGCTTTTATGAGCGCTGGAGGGGCCTGCTCCACTCAATCCAGGCCCTGCTTTCATGCTGTGAAAGCAGCACCACGATTGGGTAGTGCAGTTTCCTGCATTGGGAGCTTCCTGGAAGACACCCGAGAAAGGAGGAGGTCATGCTGCAGAGGAAAGTGAATTTTCTTTTTGTTCCCCCTGCTCCTCACCCTCAGTGCAAGCCAGTCACCACTGATCAGAATGAGTGTAGAGTGGGAATATCAAATCCTGAATATCAACAGGACAGAAGATTGTTACAACAATATTGACTGATAAAATATTGAAAGGCAAGTTTCTACATGTAAATTATAAATTCTACTTCAAAATTGGATTTTTTTAATATCTAACTTCACATGTACGTACCATGATATATATATATATATATGTATATATATATATATATATATATATATATATATATATATATATATATATATATATATATATATATATATATATATATATATATATATATATATATATATATATATATATATATATATATATATATATATATATATATATATATATATATATTCAATGTACATTGGTGTGGGGTTAAGAATAATAAATCCTTACATCCCTCTGTGCAGTAACCTTTGGATATTTTGTCTCTCAATATCGTTTTAATAATATTCTGGCCCAGCGATAATCAGTATTCAATATTCCCTACTACAATGTGAATTTCACAGCCTGGGTTTTGCTGTATAGCTTAAATTATGTACCTCGTGATGTTAGTCTAAATGCTAGTTAACACTTGTGGCTGAGTACGTATGAGTCAACAACACACAGTTGGTTAGACTATTTAAATTAAAGTCTTTAAGATAGTTCTATAAACTCCTGCAGTTTCATACAAACATATCCTAGTGGTATTAGACAGACAGAAATATAATGGAGTGTTTGCCTTTCATTCTTGCAATGCTTCCTTTTCAACTCACTATTCCAAACAACATAATGTCCTCCAGAATGTTCTTTAACTCTATAGGCATTATGCCTTTGTGATCGTACAGGACACTACAGCTCATGTCAGTTTGCTGTAATACTTATAGTAATACTTATAGACCTGACTGAGGCATTGTGCAAATTCGGTGCATTTGGTGGAGTGGTCATTCCTCTATTAGAGTTAGCTCAATTCAGAATACTGGCAACTTTTGTATGGTGGGCTAAGACGTAATGGTATCCCAACTAGTATAGTAAAATGTTCAAATGACAATCTATCTCCAATGCTGAAAATTTGTCAAACACGGCAAGACTGCCTGCTCTTGTGCATTGAGTCATGTATCTCTATGCGTCTTCAACCATCTATCTTTCTGCGTGCTGTGTGTGAACTGTGATCCCAAAAGTCATGGCGTTGGGAGACAATGTTCCAATGTATACTTTGGATTTATATTGTGAGATTATACCCAGGGTTTATTCAGCATTTAGGGTCCAATCCTAATGTCAATAAAATGCATGTTGTGATTGTTGGAGACGATTGCATCTCAAATATAAGCATTGTTTATAGTGTACACTCACAATCATTATACTCTAATTTGCCTGGCTAATGTACTCCAGTTTTTAGTTTTTATGGTACTACGTAGGATTTTGCATTTCTTCTGAGCTCTTCCTGTCCACAACCCATTTCCTTATCACTAAGAAAGACTCAGCCCTAATCTCTTTAATTTAGGATTACAGAACACTACACCAGGTGCTGTTGTTTTACATCTATCTACCTGGTATGGCTTTTGGCCTTGCCAAGCCAGACACCTTCCATTCTCACTTTTGCTGAGATTCACTGAAATTCCAAACCCTAATTAGGTCAAACCCCTGCAGCACATGTGCTGTCACTTCGAGGCATGCTGTATTCACTCTGTGGGCTGACAGTCCACCCATTGCCTTTTTATTAATCTCTACAATTGTCATTCAAAAATGCTTGCTTGCTGTAGTTCATTATTCCTCTTTGTTCCTCTTATTTTGTGCTGGCTTCCTCCTAAAGAGAACTGGCCAATTACTGTTAACAATATGCTTCTGTGTTTATGTGTTCATTTGGATGACTATCTCTTTCTTTGATTCCTGCTCATGTCACTGTTTGCCTGTCTTCGGTGGTTCAGCTTTGGCGCACGTCACTTAATCTCCCTGTCCCGTTCAAATACCAAGTTGAAATGTCAGACGCTTCAGGTGCTGTTTTCAAAATCCCCTCTTAAATTTCCCCCAAGCACCTCCCACTTTGCTGTCACTAGGACTTCAGCAGCCCAACCTTGCAACACAGTTAAGGGCAAGGCTTGGGTAACTCCCATTGCATTTTCTCTGACGCTTGTTTATATAATGTGAACTTGAGCGACCCAAAGGTATTGGAACACTTTACATGAGTGCTGGTTACATTACACAATGTCAGATGCATTTTTACAGGCATTTTTATTGGTTAGTTTCATACTCAGACCCAGTGGATCTATTTACAAAGATGAACATTTAATAAGTTGCCATAATGTGTATTTCAAACTTTAATCTTGTCCATCTTTAGATGTCTTTGGATGTCTTTAGCTTAACTTTGTGCAGAAATAGTATGTAGATTCAAATCCCAATGTATGCAGTTTGCAATGTCCCTCTCAGTCAGCCCACTGAAGATAAATGGTCGTGACTTGGGCCACAGTGAGATTGTTTTGTGAAAATGCATTTCAGTCTCTCAAAGGCCTAGACATCTGATCTCTATATCACTCCCCCTGCCTAGCTCCTCGAGGCCGGGACTCTACTTCCAGTCCCAAAGCCTTTGGTTCAATCCTGCTGCCCGCACACAGACTCCCACTATTATTTCTTTGGTGGTAAGTTTGGGTAATCTTATCCCTGTTGGAAATGTATTTTGTATTTGGTTTGTACTTGTGGTTGTATTTGGTTTTGTCTAGTCTAGTTGCATTGTTGTTTTTCATTTCCCACTCCTCCTGCTCACACGATTCTTCTCCTGATCACCTCCTACCTGGACTACCCCCCCACCCTCAGGACTACTTATGGAGATCTCTGCACAGTCCAGTAGTAGCCCCTGACCTCTGGTGTCTACACTGCTCACCTGCCTAGCTCTTCGAGCGCCAGGACTCTGCTCCCAGCCCCATAGCCTCTGGTATGATCCTGCTCCTCACCCACAGCCTCCCACTATGGAAGCTGCTGGGCAGTCGTGCCAAAGATAAACCTAAAGCAAGCCTGTCTGCGCCTGGACCATGCCCAGGGCTCGGGCCCCTAGTCCTCCCACCATCCGCTGATACACTATTGATGAGCACCGGGTCTTGGACGCCAGATACTGCAATAACAGCTGCTTCATGTCCTCCCCACGATCAACCAAAGGACCCTTCAGCTGTGCTACTGCTGGTTCTTCTGCTACATGGCACCACCTACCCTCACTACACCTGTGCCACCTCCTCACAGAGGACTACGGACGACCTATTACTGCTCCAATAATCCTGCTCAATGCCTGCTCCCTCTGCAAACATGCCATGGATATTTGAGACACCATCACCACTCTCTCCGTGGCATAGCCTTCATCACCTAAACTAGGATCAACCCTTTCTCGAAACCCAACATCGTCATTGCCACCCCCAACAACTACAAGATGATTCACTGAGACCGCACCAACTAACACGGCGTGGGGCATCGCCATCATCTTCAAGGACACCTCCCAATGCACAGTCAGCAACGATGACTCATCGCCTCTCATGGAACACCTCAACTTCAGACCAATGCTAAGACCACAATAACAGGCACCCTCGATTACAGACCCCAGGACCCCCAATCAGCTTTCTGCGACACAATCTTCATCTTCATCGTCCCACTTGCCATCAGTTCCCTCCACTACGTCCTACTCTGTGATCTCGGTTTCCACATCGGTGACCCAAGGACGCGAACTCCACCTCCTGCTGGAGAACCTCAACAACAATGGCCTCACCTGACTAGTCACTAAACCCACACACAAAGTTGGACATGCACTCAATGCCATCTACTCCAGTTGCAGAATCACATTCCCCCTTGTCCCTGAACTCACCTGGGCTGATCACACATTCATCCACTTTACCATTTCTCACACCCAGCATACCATCTCCAAGCACCACAGTGCCACCCACCCTAGCTGGGGCAAGGTAACCGTGACCAAATGAACACAGGCTCTAGGCACCACTCAACCCAAAACCACAGAAGAATTTGACCAAGCTGTCTGGATCACCAAATGCGCAAATAGAGTTGCCCCGCTGAAACGCATAAAGCCAACTAAACGTCTAAACAAGCCAGATGGTACACCCCAGAGCTCAGAACCACCAAACACAACTTCTACCAACTCAAGGAGCAATGGCGAGTCACTAAGAACCCCTCCAACAGAGCCACTTACAAAGCAGCCCTCTTCACCTACCACCTTCGAATCAAGGAAGCCAAGTAAGCAGCAATCATCAACCACATTAAAATAAATAAATTGGATATTTGTTAAGCACAAACGAATCACCCCTAAGGGTCTCAAAGTGCTGGGAGCTGTCGGGGAGATAAAGTGAGCTATTGCTGAGAATCACATGGTGCTGAGAAGAGCTGCCACTGACACAGGGGATTAAACCATAAGTCCCGAGCTCTGCAGTCAGCCGCTCTGGCAGCTGCCCCACACCTCTCCCTTTCCCTTGACACTGCTGCCCACCACACGAAAGAACTCTTCAAAATCGTCACGGAATTCTTCAAACCAACAGCCACAGAGAACACCATCCACCCTCACAAGTGCTCACAGTCTTTTCTACAGCATGATTGCCACCATCTACAACAACTTCAACCCCCAACCAACCACTTCCAGCCTCGACAACCTAAATCAAACAGCAAACACCAGCCGAATTATGACCACCTGGTCTCTGATCACCACTTAGACTACCACATCCATCATGTCGTCCATTCACTCCAGGGCACCCACAGACCCCTGCCCTCACCATCTCTTCAACCTCGGAGCCAACCCAAGCAGCACGGATCTCACCAGCATCCTCAACACCTCCATCTCCATCCCTACAGCAACTATCAGACAGATGTAAACATCCCAAGGTCAGACCCCTCTTGAAGAAGCCCTCTGCCAACCTCAGCGACATCAAAAATATCGGACCAATCACTCTGCTACTCTTTCCAGCCAAAGTACTTGAGAAAGCCATCAACCAAAGCTCACGGATACCTGGTAGGAAACTACCTACTTGACACCTCTCAATCCGGATTCTTGCCAACCACAGCACTGAGACTGCACTGATTGCCACCACAGACAACATCAGAACCCTCCTCGACTGCAGAGAAACTGTGGCCCTGATCCTACTCTACCTCCCCTCTGCATTAGACACTATCTCCCACCACACCCTCATCGACAGACTCCACAACATAATATTCCGCAAAATGCCTTCAAGTTGATCACTTCTTTTCTTTCAGGGTGTCCACGTCTGCCTCCCTTCACTTTCACACCCAAGGACATCATATGCGGTGTACCCCAAGGTTCATCCCTCAACCGCACACTGTCCAACGTCTACATGGCCCCCTCACAGATATAGTCAAGTCCCACAGACTCAGCACAATCTTCTACGCTGATGACACTCAACGTATCTTCTTGTTCTCCGAGGACCCCTACAATTCCAAAACCAACTTCTGCAAGGCCATGACCAACTTAGCCAAATGGATGAGAGACAGCTGCCTCAAGCTCAAGTCTGATAAAACAGAAGTACTGATCTTTGGGTCCCATGTGGAAGAACACTTCCACATGGGACCACAGCTGGTAGCCAGCAGAACTAGGAGGATCACCCAAACGACAGACCGCACACAACCGCTGCATCATCCTTGACAGACAAATTACCATGAAACAACAAATCAACGCAGTCAACTCCTCCTGTCTCCACAGTATGCAATGCTCTGCAGAATGTTCGGATAGATCCCAATCAAGACTGTAACACAGGCACTCATCAACAACCACCTCCACTATTGCAGCGCTTTCTATGCTAGAATCTCCACCTAGCTCCTCAAAATACTCTAAACCATACAGAGCACTGCAGTAAGACTCATCTTGGACCTCCCCAAACTGACTTTTATCACCTCAGAAACCTCCAGTGGCACACATCCAGAAGAGATGCCAGATCAAGATCCGAATGCACACATACAAATCTCTACACAAGCAAGGACCATCATTTTTTGTGTTGAAGTTTTATATAGTGCAAACTAAACCTGAAGGTAATAGAGCACTTTAAATGAGCACCAGTTGCAATATAGGCAGGCAGATTCATTTTTCGTTAGACACTAGGAGATTAAGTGATTTGCCCAGAATCACAGGACGTTGAGTGTCCCTGAGGAAACTCTAACATGGTTCCCCAGCTTAAAGGTTGACCGCTCGAGCCGTTAGGCCACATTTTCTACTCATCCTACATCAACCATCGACTGAACTTTTAACTGACCGCAAGTTGCCTGTGCTCTTCCCCCCACTTGCCCTCACACTCCCCCTCACATCCATTGCTGCCGCAGTAGACTCTTACATTGCTGCCATGACCTAGAGCCGAACAGCATCCTCCCTAGAGAATTTCATAAAGACACTCAAGACTGGCTTTTCGATGCAGACACGGCACCCTGAGCGCCAAGATACCCCTAGGTGTGACAGTGCTGTACTATACAAATGCTGATTGATTGATGGATTGTTTGAGTGATTAATTTTATTTTGTAAATAGATTTTATTGCATTTTAATGAAGAAACACAACCCGGTGCACATGACCCTGCGCCGCTACAGCTCGCTCTCCTATGCCTGGATCATGTTAGTCACAAGTTATTAGTCACAGATCTGTTGGCATTTACCAAATACAACAAACAACTTTCTTAAATCTCTCCACCCACCCACTCCCCGTCTTTCCTGAGTTGTGCCCTGATTCATCATGGTATTTCAAAGTCTGAGTGGCTGTTGGCCTCATATATTCTTGAGTTTTCTTATCTGGCCTAGGTATTCTCACTTCTAAAGAATTCTGTCATTATTGGGAGGAGTCAGTGTTTGTTGGTGACCTGGAAATTACACATACCCTCCCAGTTCTCCCAGTTTGGGTGTTCCTAGGGGGGAGAACCGTGTGTTGTTCTTTGCCTGTGGGTCTGGGAGTTTTGACCTTTTGACTAGGACCTCCCATGCTCAGCCTCTATCTACTGAGCCGATATCTCTCCTTATCTCCCGTATGGGTACTGCACATTTGTAACCCACCAATTTTTCAAACTCATTCGGCCATAGGATGACCTGGGCCCCCTGGCACTTTCCAGTTCCTAGTGATTTCCTGTATGACCAGTATGTATGCCATGCCTGCAATTTACTTGTTACTCTTGTGTTAGAGGTATGCGGTAACCAACCCAGTAGACAGTGCCTTGGTGTGCATGGGATTTACTTCTCTACTGAAGTACCTATTTATAATTCCCGCTGTATGGTAAGCTCTATGGAGCACAAATGTGTTAATAAGTTCAAATTAAGCATTTCTGAATACGTTGGTATTCTTCCTAGAAGGGAAGACCAATATTAGTAAGAGATCTGGACCACTAATCCTACTCCCATTTGTCTTGGAGTGCGGCTAATGGCAGTAAGACATCCCCTCTTATCAGCCTATGCAAGGCTGGAACCGCTCTAAAGGTTCCCGCTGATGTTGCCACATATTGGCAAGTCTGTGTGGTGGTGGATCTTCTAATCCCATTTTCCAGTATTTATGGAAAGCAGTTTTCACTGCCCAATGAAGCATGAAGTGGCCCTGCGGTAAGTCAAATTCCGCTATTAATTCCTCGAATGGGAGCAGCTTGCCCTGTTTCTAAAAAGGTCCCCCATTTTCATCCCCCCTGCTGTAACCCACTCAGTCAGCCATCTCCAGTCTCCCCTGTGAGGCAACAATGAGTTAAGCATGGAAATGGGGAGCTCAGGTGAATAAGGAATTTTCCACCTCATCTTTTGAAGGCAACCTGTCCAGGATTGACTCATGACTTGTAGTTCTCTCGTATAGCCAACGGTACAAGATCGTGTTCGAAACAGCACCCTGCATAATCTGTCTAATATGGGGACAAACTACCCCAGTGGTCTCTCTGGGACCTGCCTCCCTGATATCTATTGTGTGAACTACTGCAGATGCACAGCCAAATAGTAGACTTCAAATTCTGTCTGGTAGCTTAAGTGTAGTTAAAGCTATTCTCCTGCAGCCTGGTCCCAATATGAATCCCGTAGCCAGGGAGTCTAGATCTCTGCTCACCATTCTCGGTATCCATAGCAGGAGTATGGTGAAAAGTATAACAGCCTGGATAGTGCTACATTATTTTATAGAACCACTTTACCAGATATGGATATTGGAAGAGATTTCCAAAACTTTGTGTTCTGCATAGAACATAGCTGGGTTCATGTTGCCTTCTAAAAGGTTGTCTTAATCATGGAAAATGCAGACCACTAGATATTGAAAGCAGCTAGGTTCCCATCTCAGCTACCCTAGAACCAGTGGGAAATCTTGGTTTGCCACTATTGGAAAAAGGGTAGAATTCTGCCAGTTGACTTGAAGCCTGGATAGGGCCCTAAAGGGCATTTGCTTGGCTCCTTCCAAGTCCTCCCTTGTATTCCTAAGGAACAGTAGCAGACCATCAACATGTAGGGCTATGTAGTTGTAGTAGTGATTTTTTGTTACCAGAGTCCATGTTGGCCTCTGCAGGCCAGGGGGTTCCATTGCTTGGATGAAGAGCAATTGGGATAGGGGGCACCCCTGTCGTGTCCTTCTGCCAATAGGATATCCGTCTGAGACAGTGAGCCCCAGGCGTACTCTCACCATGGGATCTTTATAAAGCAGCCGTTTACAGTTCAGGAACCCACTCCCAAGTTGCATCTGCTCTATCACTCCTTTAGAGATATTACCACTCGAGGATAGCAAATGCCTTTTCAATGCTGACACTAAATATTTGCGCTTGCTCTGGGTCATAGGTGTCTGCCTCTAGAATCGTTAGAAGTTGTCATATGTGTAGGGCTGTAATGGGACTGGGGATAAATCCTGCTTGGCCTCAATGTACTAATTCGGGCAGAAATTGCAGGAGCCTATTTGCTAGGGTTTTACCCAGTAGGTTTTTGTCTATGTTGAGTATGGTCAGCGGTCTATAGGCGTTGCAGTCGTTTGCCCGTTTCCCCGGTTTCAGGAGTGGTATCATTGTCGTTTTTGTTGTGGAGCTGGGAAAGTTCCCCACCATCCTCACTGTCCTGTATAGCTCCTCCAGATTTGGTGCTAATAGTGCTTGGTGCTTGGCATAGAATCCCACCAGGCGTCCATCGTATCCTGGGGTCTAATCCCTCACAAAGCCCTTAAGTTCTTCTCCAATTTCTTGAATCAAGATATCAGCCCCCAGTTCCTGAGCCTCCTCTCCCATAAGCATTGTAAGTGGGAGAGGTTCTAGGTATTCCCTCACTATACCCATCATTGTGTTCTATATTGCGTGTGTACAGCTGTGAGTGGTAGTCGAAGAAGTGTTTATTAATCTCGATTTGTTTGTTAAGTGTGGACATTTCATTTGTCTGGATTTCCACCATGGTTGAGCCTCTCTTTTCTGGGTTAGCCAACCATGCAAGGAGCGTGCCTGTATGGTTGCGCTCCGCGTGCACCTTAACCATATAGTTTCTGTAATCAAAGAACCTGAGTCATTCCACCTTGCTTACTGCATGCTCCCCACAGTCCAATAGCTGCTGGTGCAGCTCCAGTTGCTCGGGTCTACTTATCTCCACCTCTCTCAGACACTGTTCGACGATTTGAGTTTCCAGCAGCAATGTTTTCCTGACTCCCATGGACTCAGCTAGACATTTACTCTGTATTACTAATTTAAAGGTGTCCAATTCTATGAATGGCGAGAAGGCAGTTCCAGCTTTATTGATAAAATAATTATTAATATGTTTTCGGCTTCAGTATTGGGAGGATCATGTAAGGTTTCTGGATTCCGGTTTAAGTTTCCAGGTAGGGATGCAGATCTCCCAGGTCAGATGGAGGAAATAGGACTATGGTTGGAGATCCGATAACATAGGTATTCCACTTCATGTGTGAGTGCATGGTTATGTGGAATACATAAGAAGGTATCTAATCTGATATGTAAGTCATGGAGGTGTGAGAAAAAGGAGTAGTCCCTCGCATGGGGGTTTAGGTGCCGCCAAGATTCTATCAGTCCCCACCTATTTACCAGTCTCCGGAGACCCTATTCGTATGGGCCACCAGGGCGTCCCGCAGCATTGGATGCGAGCAGTCCAGTCCAGGACCTCTGTACATTTGAAGTCCCCTCCCATTATTATTAAATGAACCAGAAACAGAGATAAAGGTCTGATCAGTGCAGAGCCTCCAGAGAGCACGGATGAGTCATGGCTTGGCTGAATAGACCTGGGCTGCATTTATAGTAGGGGGAGGGGATTCCCCTTTACCTGAATGGGTCTTGTCTGCCTTCCACAATGCTGTTTCCACCCCCTGCTAGGAAGCTGCACCAGAGAGATTAGAACTGGGATTGACTAAGCACAGGGCTTCTTTCCCACCAGAGAACAAAGGATTTTTCTGTATAAATAATGGAGCACAGACCCTAGAACTTTAGATCATTCCTGTAATGCCAAGGAGAAGAGCCGGAGAGTCTGAGGAGAAGTACTGCTGTGTGCTGTGTGGGGTTGGCCTGCAGTTGCTGTTTTTGCCAAGGAAAGGAGAAGGACTTTGCTGTATGCAGTGTCCCCTGCTTGTAGGAGATCTCCAAGGGCCTGTGGGTGATGGCCTCCTGTTCTGAAGTTTTAAGGAGACAAAGACTTCACCCTCAACTCCCTTGAACTTTGCTGCTGTGAGTTCTGACCTGCCAAAAGGTGCCTGTGCCAGTTTTGGCCCTCTGGAGATTGTTGCTGCTGTTTGGGAGCTGAAAGAAAGAAGAAACTTGAAGAACTGCAAAAATCGGCACAAAGCTCTTCTTGCGGCTGTTTTCCCGATGCATCTCCACGGCGCTAGAAGATTTTCCACGTATCGCCATGCCGCTACGAATAACGATGCAGCACCTGTTGCTGCTGAAAGAATCGATGCATTGAGGGGTCGCAGCTGAAGAAAACCGATGCAGTGCCGCTTGATGCTACCACATCAATCACCGATGCATCCTGGATTTGCACGCATCTCACCTGTATGGCAAGTTTTCCTGATGCATCACCTACGTCTAGAACTATCATGGAGATTCGATGCATCACTCCCCATACAGACCAGATTTGATGCAACCCTTCGTCTGCGTGCAGCGGGACTGTCGCATCACCTCCCCAAGGTCTCAGGAGTTGACTCTGCGGCTGTTTGGTCTTGTGAATTTTGACACAACTACATGTACTTGGTGTAAGAGTCATGCATCCATAGTTTTCTATGGTACAAGTTCTTGAAACCTTTTGAAAGTCATATTTTTAACTATGTGTGTTAGATTTTTGTCATTTTGGTCTTGTGAAGTTTAGATAAAGATATTTTATTTTTCTAAACTGATGTGGTGTCCATTTGTGGTGTTTTCACTGTGTTACTGTGAGTATTAATACAAAGACTTTACACATTGCCTTTGGGATAGGCCTGTCTGCTCGAGCCAAACCACCAAGGGGGTGAGCGGCGTTATCTAAAGTGTGTATCCCCCTTACCCTGACTAGAAGCAAGGGTCTCTATTTGGACAGAGGTACCTATCTCTGTCAACTAGAGACCCCCATTTCTAACAAGTGGTTAACAACGCCTCTATGCTTTACCAATTATATTCTTTTTCTACATTGTTGACTTTGGTTTATCTCTAATGTTGCTGCAATAAAAAAGACCAGAGTGTGGAGCATCATAAACTCAAAATTTGTTAGAAATGCACCCTAAAAAGAAATGAGTGCTTATGATTTGCTGATGAGACGGTACGTATAATACATACATTATTTTGCTTCTTAATGGCTGGATGTATTTTGATATGAACAAATGAGGATTGTGTAGGGATAGATTGGGTGGCTGTCTAACATAACTATTGTGTCCTAAATCTAGTTTACAAAAATATCATTCAACTCGGTATAGATATTCTATTATTAGCTCCAGTTGGTGACATTTTTGTAGACAATATTTAAGACATAATATTTATGTCAGGCAATATTGTCCCTACAACATACCTCACTGACAGGATAGTGAGATCAGTTTTATATTCATTGTGCTGCTGTACAAAACAAAGTTGTTAAGCTAAATGCTGCCAATCTAATGTAAAAATCCAAACACTACAGATTTTGATGCCTTTTATTGAACTTTACATGATTAGGTGGCACAATATATTACCATGCCAGAATATATGTGAGCTAATGGGAACAGAGAAGATGTGGCAGGAATCATACAAGGTTAAATTGGCAATCTCTAAGCCTCATGTCTCCGATCCAATGCCTAAATATGAATGAAACTGACAAAAGATAACTAGTGTATAGTCTTAAATAGCAAAGTTGAAATGGAGTCAAGACCATGCTGAAAAACATCCTGTGGAGTAAAATGAAACATCACAAATGAGAAAGTAGGTAAAGAATACCTGGCTCTCCCTTTCTAGGAGAAAATGATATTGTGGATGACTAATCTCAAAGATGCCTGGTCACCACTCATGAGAAGCAGATCCCTTAGTGCAGTGCATCTTGGGAGATGAAGTTTCTGGTTTCTTTATATAACATCAGGAAAGTTGACCCATGTAGGTTCAAACTGTCTTGTTTCTAGCAGCTCAATGCAGTCTGTTCTTGGTACATTTTTGCTGCATAGTCACAACAACTGGGAGGTTAAAAAGAACTAATTGAATAGTGTAGCAAAAGCCTTCTTTTTGCATGGGTACCCCCAAATGTTGGACTGGGCTTGCTCGTTTTTCGACTCTTTTGCTTCTCAGGTCATTTTAACCAGGCCTCAGTGCATGTACTCTGACCCCTAAAATGTGTCCCTGATTGCAAGATTTAACTTTTCTGTCAGTCCGTAGTATATGGTTCTTAGTGTAGCCAGGGCCTGTCAGTTAAATGTCACAAGTGGACTGCAGCACATACATGCCACCACTAAAGTTACAAGGCAGAGCATATCTTCAGGAGAGCCCCTGCAGCCTTAGTGTGTAGTTTTAAAACTTTGACCTGGCAAAATAATCCTTTCGCCAGGCCTAAACCTTTCTTTTTAGGTTGTGCATTCGAGACCCCTTGTATAAACTTTAAAATATACTAATATGTGTATGTAGTTTGTGGGCTCTGGAGATCAGCCATAGGACGTGTCTGCTTCCACTAAGGGACTTTTATTTTGTTCAACTGTCTCTATTTAACTGTCTTAATAGAAAACAACCAGTAGTGGTCAGTAAAATACCAGAAATGCTTTCTGCTGAGGGAATTTTTATTTTTTATTTTTCTGGCAACTGTGTCTATTTACCGTTCCTGATAGAAAACGACCAGCAGAGGTCAGTAAAATCCCAGAATCACTTTAGCACTCTTTAGATTCCAGTTCATAGAAATGTTCTTCCACGAGCACCCATAGACTATAATATTTGTGTCAAATCTTGTACTTTCAGTGATCCGACCAAAGTACAGACCAAAGCTCTGTTTTTATGCTAAAAACAGAGCATTGGGCTATACCATTTCCAACTGAAAGGCAATATTTCTCTCAATGTGTTCCCATACCTGGCGTGTCACGCAGTTTGCAGCTTACTTTCTTTCCATGTTAAGGAACAGTAGATGTTTCAGCACCCAAGCTAATGTGCTGCATAATAAATACATATAAGGTCCCAAATGCGAGACTGATTGCATTGAAAAGGCTTGGTAATGCTGGTAAGTCACCCCTAAGGTAAGGCATTTTTACTCCTTACAGTGCATAACTTTAGTTTGGGAATATCTAGAACCAAGGTTCAAGGACTCAAATTAACAGGAATTTAAAATCCAATCTGATGATTATTTGGGATTTTAACTAGGCTTGGTAGTAATCTTAATTATGTTTATGTTTATGTTTATGTTTGGATGCTTTTCAAGGGCTCGAATGCTGAGGCATCTTGCCGCTGGGATGTAGGGGTAGAAAAAGAAGAAGCTGGGACCATAGTGGGAGCAATGCCTATGTAGTTGTAAAGAGCCAGGTCTTTAAGTTCTTTCAGGAACACTGAAGATTCGGCTGATGTCTCAGGGACAGAGGCAGTTTGTTCCAGAGCATGGCCACGCAGTATATAATAGCTCAATAATTAAACAATAAGGGGTGGTGATGGACAGAGTTTCTGAACTAAGCAGAATACTCTCACCCAGTCAAGTGATCAGGGCTAGATCCAACACCGTGTTTTAGCTCACTGCACCATCCCAGCTCAGAACCTGGCTATATGCAAATTAGTCTGCTCCTGTCCCAGTGCATGATGGGAACAGGGCAAACCAAACTACCAAGCCAATTCTTTCACTGGGAAGGAAACAAGCTTCCGGGGACCGGTTTCTGGCATTACAGCCGTCTTCGGCCCGGCTTGCTTGAATCCTGATGGTGCAATGAGCAAGGGACTCACATCTGAGTATACCCTTCCACGCTATGGTGGACAAAATAATGAAACAACAAGGGGTGGTGATGGACAGAGTTTCTGAATTAAGCAGAATACTCTCACCCAGTCAAGTGATCAGGGCTAGATCCAACACCGTTTTTTAGCTCACTGCACCATCCCAGCTCAGAACCTGGCTATATGCAAATTAGTCTGAATCGTTTTTGGCCACTATAGGTGTGGCAGGGTATACTCAGACATGAGTCCCTTGCTCACTGCACCATCAGGATTCAAGCAAGCCGGGCCGACGACGGCTGAAATGCCAGAAACCGGTCCCCGGAAGCTTGTCTCCTTTCTGGTGAAGAATTGGCTTGGTAGTTTGTCTGCCCTGTTCCCATGATGCACTGGGCCAGGGACAGACTGATTTGCATATAGCCAGGTTCTGAGCTGGGATGGTGCAGTGAGCTAAATAACGGTGATGGATCAAGCCCTGATCTTTGGACTGGGTAAGAGTGGTCTGCTTAATTCAGACACTCTGTTCATCACCACCCCCTTTTCTGAATCGTATATAATAGCTCAGCCACCCCATCTGGCTCGTTTGTACTTCACAGTTTCTACTAGAACTTGGCTGGCCGATCTAAGGGCCCGAGCAGGAACATATGGTATAAACAGTTTTTTAAAGTCCTCGGCACTCCCTCCGTTTATTGCCTTATGGACTAAGGTCAAAGATTTAAATTCAATGCGCTGTCTAATGGGTAGCCAGTGCAGTGATCTAATTCCTGCTGACGTTGCCTGTCCTCTGTGTAGCCCCAAAAGGAGTCTAGCTGCTGCAATTTGCAGAGACTGTAGTTTTTGCAATTGGAATTTATCAATTCCCAAAAACAGTGCATTTGAGTAGTCCAGTTTTGACAGGAGTAACGCAACCATCACTGATTTTTTGGAGCTCTTTGGGTATAATTGGGAATATTTTTCTCAAAATCTTCAAAAGAAGGAAACATGAAGAGATGAGATTATTCACCTGCACACCAAAATTTAGCTTGTTGTCAAATGTGATCCCTAAATTTCTGAACTTTTCCACAGGACAGAGACATTCTCCGGCTTCAGGTGGCCACCAGGTCTGGTTCCATAGAGGTGGGCCTGATCCGAATTCCATCACCTCTGTCTTCTCTGTGTTAATCTTTAGATAGCTCTGGCACATCCAGCTCATGATGTTGGTAAGGCAGGCGGGGACCTAATTGCTGTGCAGGAATTACTCTTAATTACGCCCGCACTTGTAATTAAGAGTAATTTGGGGAATGGGTGGGGCGGTAAATCTTACCGCAAGGGTGCATATTGTGCTAATAAATAAGGAATACATTTTGGAAGTAAGTTGGGGGAAATCCTATACCAAGTGTATCTTTAGCAAGCACAAGCTGCTGCTCATGCTGTTATTCATGAACACATTTACAAAGAAAATAGTTTGCGATTACCTAATAGTGAATTTTTGTGTTTACTATTAGGTAATTGGAAAAACCAATGTACGAATGTGTTCTTGACATATTTTGCTATTCCAAGTGGTTCGCATATAGGCCTACCTCATGAATATTAATGAGGTAGGTCTCCTTTTGCGACCCATTGGGAATTTCTAAAATCACAGGGATGGTGGGCTGCTGACCCAAGCAATCTTTTTATTTTTTAAATACATTCCCTTTTTCTTACAGAAAAAGTGGATGTGTTTAAAAAAAAAAAGAAAAGTTTACTTTTCATTTTTTAAGGCAGTAGGAACACTGCATTCTCTAAAAAATGTTTTTACAAGCTTTCACAAAGGAAAAGGGGTCCCTTGGGGACACTTTCCCATTTGCGAATGGGTTACTACCTACTAGAGGTAGGTGGTAAAATGCAACTGTTTAGCGAACATATTTTAGTCGCAATTCATTAAGTATTAGGAAGGGATGCCCCAAACATGCCCCTTCCTAATTCCGAATCGCAAACCCAATTTGCGATTCGGCAATGGGTTACCAAATCACAAATAGTGCTTTGTACTTGTGAAAAAGCCTTTTTGCATCCACAAACAGGCTAATTTTGAAAATCAGCTGGTTTGCAACCACAAAAAGCCTTTGCATATGTAGCCCCATGTTCTGTTGCATTTAGTGCTATTTCTTAGCACAAAATACATCCTCATGTCTATTTTGAACATTATGGGGCAGCTTTGTGCTAAGAAAATAATGCTAAATGCAGAAGTTCCTTCTAGAGTAATTCAGTGAAATGTTGCAGATTTTTTAGGCAAGTCTGCGTGATTCTGCTACATAGAATTACATGAGTTAAACATTTCCCCTAATTTTAAATTACTATTTTGAAAATGCCATTTATAACAAGTTTAGGCATTTTTCTGCCTAAAGTCTCTAGGTACCTTTTAAGAGTTCATACCCACCTGTCAAATGGCAGACTGCTTGGAGGTGTGAATGGATCCAAGGAAAGGGAACAAAAGGGGAATGGGGCAACCTACTGCACAAGCTTCAAAGGGCCATCCCCTATTACAGCCATATGTAACTCACATCTGCCATTGTCCAAGTAGTAAGAGTGGCACAAATCCCAGTGGGGGAAAATCTGTTTCAGAACTGGTTTGCAGGGGAGTTCTTTATGTCCCTAGACACACCTCAAGGGTGTGCACAGAGCTCTGACCAATAGAAGCAAGAATCTGCCATGTGGGATTTTGGCAGAGCTGGGCACTGTGGCATTGTTTATGGCTAAATCCCCAGGAAATGATATCAAAGTGGGTAAGCTTGCCTCTGTGAATCTTGTTTCCTCTTGGGTAAGGACTTTCTCCCCTACCCACAAACTAGTGTCAGGCACAGAAGAGACACCCCAGAGTACCCTCTTCAGAACACTTCTGGACTTCAGGAAGACAGAACATGGAATGTACTTGCTGAACCCTGTGGACTTCAGAAAGAGATGGCACATACTATTACCAGTAGAGAGAAACCCCAAAGTCTCTGCCTATTCCCACTTAAACCCAGGACAGAATTTTGGATTCCTAGAACGAATTGACAAGTCTCCTTTTAAGCTACAGGGACACAAATGCTGCAAGAACTCCACCTTCTTGCAGAGCACAGCTGACCAGTTCCAACGGACCCTGTTCTGGAGACTGTTTGCCGCTTCCCCTAAAGTGAGTCCTGACTTCTGATCCCCAAGTGGTGTTCCTAAGGTCCTGAAGCTATTGGATAGGTGTCAGATTGTACTCCTCTTGCCTAACCCTAAAAACTGGGATTTAGAAACATTTTTGGGGATTTTTGCCAAAAGAATAAGAGGCTGCCATTAAACTGCTGCCGAGCTGCAGCCGCTGACATCAAACTGATGATCAAACTTAACTTGCTGGCTTGCCCCGATGAAAGAATCCTAACTTCCAAGTTTTTAAATCAAAATGTAGAGGACTTCACCTGAACTAATGCTGAGAACCCTCCCGCTGATGACAACACCTTCCTGGGCCTTATCTTGGGACTTTGCCTGCTCAGAGTTTCCCCAACTTCAATGTCGAGAGCCTTGAACTGTCTGCCAAATCTGAGGCTCCAACAAGGTCTTGCAGTGCAGCTGGTGGCTATAAACGAGTCCCTCTTTTGGATCCGCTGGCACCCACATCTGTGAATGACCCAGTTCACACTGATTTTCTCCAAGAAAAATACTAAGCAGTTAAGCTTTTCACTGGGCCGAACCTGGTCCCTACATCCGATCTGTGCTCCATTGTGGTTGGCCTTAACTCTTCACTACCCTTGTCTAGCGCAGCCAGATACCAGCAGTTGGTGCTATTTGCTTTTTGGTGCTAAAAACATCTAAAACTTTAAAAACTCAAATCTCTGTTCCCTACATCTGTTTTTTGTTGTTTTAGTGTCCATTTACTGAATAGTTTTTATAAATTAGTCAGGGGTGTTTATTGTGTTGTGTTTTCTACTTTTTAACTATTTTGATACTGATAAATGCTTTACACAGTTCTCCTAAGTCCGCCTGCTCTGGGCTATAGCTACAAATGGTTGAGCTCAGGTTTAGATTACTGATATTTAACTGTACCTGGTAAGAAATAGTGCCAATATTACTTTAAATGGGCTAGCATCCACTTCACCTAATAATCCACATTCTCACAAATAGCATACTCAGGGCCATATGTATCAAGCCTTTTGTGAATCACAAAGGCCGAAATTCGCAGAATTTCGGCCTTTGCGAATCGCAAAAGGCTATTTTGCATGATTTGATATGTATGAAACAATCACATGTTAAGGAATCGCAAAAACTTGCGATTCCATAATTTGCCATAGCATTTAAGGAATCGCAATTTTGCGATTCCTTAAATGCTATGTATGAAGCTTTTAAGAATTGCGATTTCAGGTTTAGAAATCGCAAATTACCACCAACTTGTAGTTGGTGGTAATTTGCGATTTCTTGTAAATATGCACAATTGTGCATTTGTGAGGGTGGCATATGACGCACATACATGCCCATTGGGCATGTATGTGCGCCATTTGCACACACATGTAATTTACAGGGGTGCAGCAGGGTGTCCTTGAGACGCCCCTGCACCCTTGCATTAATTCTCAAATTGCGATTAGCAAATTGCGAATTCGCAATTTGAGAATTATTTGGAAATCATTCCTATGGGCCTCCTGGCCCATAGGAATGCATTGGAAATTATTCCTTAATTGCGAATTCGCAAAATGCGAATTCACAATTAAGGAAGCTTAAGGAATCGCTAAAAAAAGCGATTTTCTTCATACATACCATTTTGCGATTCCTAAATAGCGATTCCTTAAAAATCGCTATTTAGGAATCGCAAAACGGAACTATGATACATATGGCCCTCAATCATGTCACCAGATGCAGATTATGTTTCCTGGTATTTCATTAGGACAGCCCAGATAATGATAAGAGATGTAGAGATGTCTTGTGAATGAGAAGTAACACAGATATCTGGCAGAGACATTTAAGGAGTAATTCTTCTGACTTTGCATCAGTGAATGGCATATGACTGGCACCTCTTGCTGGCCAGGGACAGGAGCCCTGGCAGGGTGAGAAACGAAATCAGAAGTGATGCAGACATCAGTTAATGGAGACCTAATGCATTCAAAAGCTGGAAGCAGAGCTATAGAGACAGACCACACAGACAAGTGAAGCAGACTGAAGCAAGCTGAAAGATAATGTAAACAGAAGCATGCAGTGAGGCAAGCTGAGTAGATGGATGCATGAAATTACTGGAAGAAGCCAACTAAGATAGAAAAGTTGTGCTTATATATGCAAGTGTATTTAGGTCTACAGGAAAGTGTAGGAGTTGAATTCAAGAGCATGGTAATGACTAAGAAATAATCCTATTATGCAATAGTCCAAGGCCGAATATTTGGCTGAACAGTTAGGGCCTTATTACGAGTACAACGATCCTAGGATCACCGTATTCACAGGGGCAGTCCGACTTCTACCACCTCGGGACAACCAAAAACTGTTGCCTCCTCTAGAATCCAGGATCCCATGGCGGTGACAGTGTGGAAAGGCGTTAGGAGATGGTGTCATGTAGTTCCTAAAAATACATAGGATCTGCGCATTTGTTGGGCAACATACCTTGAGGGATTGGTGTCGAGACAGATTCTGGACACACCGGCAGGATATGTCAGCCTTTAGACCAGCTAACTCACAGTGCCACTAGAAGCTCCTTAACCTTACCAAGGAGTGAATAGTTGCTGGCAACCAACGAACATGATAGCATTTGACCCTTCAGGGATCGTGGGAGCAGTACAGTACTTTTTACTCAGTCAATCGTGCTCACTTAGTCTCAGAGAGATACACATAATACATTTTGGGGATGTATTCAATAAGCATTTATTGAACTAGCATCATTCTAGTGTAAAGTATGTTGCTGCGAAAATCAATAGACAGAAGCTAACGTAAGAGACTGCAAGCACCAACAGATTAAATAGCAGGTAGAATTCTACCATGGTGCTGAAATAGCGAATATATGCAGGCATATGAACATGACAGTGATCAAGCATACTCCTACTATGCAGACCCTACCTAAGTGTACTTAGGTTTACCTAGCATGTACGTGGGTGTAAAACCTGGAATTCTCTAGGAAAGAGCCAACCCCATTACCTGATGGGAGAGAATGAAGGACCCTGTCTTGGTCACGAAATGGACACCCCGCAAGGATGTCAGACCACTGCGTTTTGAAGCTTCAGCTGGCCAGGACCTCAGTGTCTGTGTCAGCATGGAGGCGTCTCCTCCCCTTCACTAGTGAAGATGCTCTCCTTTTATACTAAAAAAGTAGCCTATAGGGTTCTTCTAAAATCGATATGTTGTGAGTGCAATTATGTAAATGAGCCTGAATTAATAATTGTAATTATGGAAAGTAGCCTGATCACCCTAGGATGAAAGATAGCCATGACTTTTGCATAGAGTATGTTAATCCTGTTATGTACGTGATGTGCAGGGGATTTTGCTAAGAATCCTCATGCATAATAAATGAGGCTAGTTTCAAGGAAACCAATCGACATTTATTCAGCACATAACTGGGTAAAAGGTCAGTGCTAGAACCGTTATTCAGATCAAGGTAGGGCAAATGTAGGAAAAAGGTCACTTTGCTACTTAGGCCGAGTTTAGGGAACATAACAATGGTGACAGTGACGGCACCGCCGAGCATATCACTGTTGTATTCTCATGTGGTTTACTTGCCCTAGCAACTGCTGCTTGGCAACTGCAAGCTTCCACTATTGGAATCCGGCATGTGGAGTCCAGTAAAAGGCAGCTGATGTTGTGAAGAGCCAACTGTTGGGGGTTGCTTCTGTCTACTTCAAATGAACCTCTTCCTGCAATTACTTTGGAGTTCCTGGCCTTAAAAATGGCGACGAGGATGGGAAGTGCACCAAGAAGGTTACATCTGAAATGTATCGATTTTGGAGCAAATTTAGAGATTTTTTTTCTTGTGATTGGAAGCCTTGTTTACCCTAATCTCGAAGACCCCCAGCAGCAAGAACAGTTACCTGAGGACAACAATATCGGTTGATATAATTTTGTAAGTAAAATATTATTCACTTACATGGTAACCAGTCCGTTGACTGCCGTGACTGAATCTGTACAGGAACTGTGGGTGCACGTGTCGGTGAAGGCGCATGCTGAGGGACGTTGGAGCGCAGTGTATTGGCATGCTGATACGATCTTTGCTGTGTGATTCTGGAAACATGCGTCCAAGCTGCAGAATTGAAATTTTTGAAGGCGGCACCATTTGGACCCCGTGCGACACGCGAGGAGAGCGTTGGTTTGGCTGAATCTTTTGAGTTACACGCGTTGGAGGGAGCGTGTGTTCAAGCCACAGAGAGCGAGCGTTCTACCTGCATCAATTAAATCTTCCACGTGAACTCTTTGTTTTTTTTCATCTGCACGCATTACGCTGATGTGATCTTTAACGCAAGGTCACGCAAGCTTGCCGCCATCTTGTTTAACACTTAGGAAGTAAAAACGAGGTTACTGCTGGCTGCCAACCACGTTTATTTATTGTTTGCCAACCACGTGTGTTATATTAACAATACTTATGCCAAACATTGCTGGGAATAAACTACGGTGATATGCACACCACCTATTAACTTTTACCATAATTTACATATTTTAACTGCATCAACAAGTAGAGACATTTTGTTACAATAAACATAATCATAACATTTCTTGAAAGTTCTGAAGTTGGCATTTAACACTTTTCTTACTTATTCAGAACATTCTTCCAAAAGCATTTTCTGGGAATTTTTATAATATGACCTCGCAAGTCACTGCACCACCTCCTACCTTTCTTCAGGATCCTGGTTCTCCTTCTATGACCAGGGAAGACTGGAAATAATCTTTTACAACTTATCTGGAAGCAATTAGGGGTGAAGATTATGTTCCCAATAGGAAATTGGTGATTTTGTAACATCATTTGTGGATTGAAGCAAGAAATGTTTTAAAAACACTTCCTAAACCAACTTCTGTTTCAAGAAATGATAATGAGGGATCTGGTGATGTGGAGGAAGACTCTTTTGAAATTGCTTTAGTGATGTTGGAAGAAAACTATGGTAATAAATTGAGCATTGTAGTTGAGAGACACAAATTGTTTTTGCGCAAACAGATGCAAGGAGAGAAAATAGAACAATATGTTGCTGCTTTAAGGAGATTAGCAACTACTTGTAGATTTAAATACCTCAGGATGAAATTATAAGAGATCAAATGATTAATGCTACGAATAACAAAATGATTCTGGAAAAATTACTGGATCTAATTGACCCTACGTTAGAAAAAGCCATTAGTATAGGCAAGCGTACAGAAAATACATCGCTATATGTAAAGGAATTAACTGTCATTGAATCTAAAAATGAGAATAGTACAACCAAAGTGTGTAAAATAAATGACAAAAACAAAAAGAGTAATGTTAATGGTGAGGTTAAAGGTGATAAAAAAAAATTTGTCAGGTTTTAACAAGTTATGTTACAGATGTGGAAGTAACAGGCATTCTTCAGATGCTATTCATTGTCCTGCAGCCAAAAGCAGATAATATGAGTGTAAAAGAATAGGACATTTTTCAAGAGTTTGTAAATTGTCTAGTACATTTCATCCGAAACCTGTTATCAATGTGATTAATGAAGACATTTGTGAGGACGTGGATGATAGTGATGGCAAAGTTTATATGATTGATGAAATTGATGAAATTGGTAACAGTGAGAATTATAATCCTTCCAAATGTTATATTTATGTAGATGGGAAAAAGTTAGCAATGTGGGCATCATTCATGTTCTCCTTTCATCATAATCAACAAACAAGTCTGGAAAGAATTAGGTTCTAAAGCACTTCAAAATTCTGATGTTAATCCTGTTGGATATTGTGGTCACAAATAACCAGTTATGGGTTATTTTATATCTATGATCAGATTTCAGAATAGAGAGACCGAGGCTAAACTGTATGTAGTAGAGAAAGAAAAATTCCTTTTTAAAAAAGAGTTAGGATGTTTAAGGAAATGTAGACATCGCATCATTCTAAAAGCAGATGTAACACCAAAAGTTATGTTATGTTATGTTATGTTATAGACATTTATTCGGCGCACAGCTGCCCCAGCAAAGGGGCGTCCTGGCGCCTGACAAGGTACAAAAAGTACAAAAAGTACACAAAGTACGGAATGTGGCATTGGCATTGAGGGATCCTCTTAAAAAGAATTAGACAGATTATGCAAAGATGGTATAATAGTACCAATAGAAGCTTCCGAATGGCTTAGTCCAATTGTTATTGCACACAAACCAAATGGCAGTATCCGCATTTGTGTGGACTTAGGAGATCTTAATGAGAGTATTTGGGTTGACCGCTAGCTACCCTTTGCCCCACAAAAATAATATGCTGGCCACCGTGGATAATGCAACGTTTTTCTCTACCTTAGACTTATCGAGTGCATATCATCTAGTACTACTGCAACCAGAATCTAAGCACTTAACTCCTTCATAACTCCAGAAGGAGCATTTCAATTTGTGCATATGCCATTTGGTTTGGCATCTGCTTAGGCAGTATTTCAACGCATTATGTAAGGTATTCTAAAAGATATTTCCAATATTCTGGTATTTCAAGATGATATCTGAGGGGGTCATTATGATTGCGGATTTTCCGCATCCTCGGGGCCGGCGGAAGCCACCGCCGGCCCCGAGGATGCGGAAAATCCGCAGCGGACTGACCAAAGACCCACCACCAGATTAGGATGGCTGGTGGGTCCTGGTTTCCGTCCGCAGCTTTTCCGCCGCGGTCGGATTACAACCGCGGCGGAAAAGCTCTAATATGGTGACGGTGTCTTCCAGACACCGTCCACCATATTAGGATGGCCAGTAAAGTATGCTTTTCCGCGGCAGGTTTTCCGCCGCGGAAAAGCATACGGAACTTCACTGCGGGGGCCCGTTGCGGGCCCCCTAGGTGAAGGGGGGGTGGGGGGTGCACATGGGGGGTACCTATGGTACCCCCCTGCATTTGCATGCAGAAAGCGGCAGGCACCGCGCAGTGCCTGCCTCTTTCTGCATGCAAATGCAATGCGTGCATTTTTAACATTGCCGCGGGTGCAGCTTGAAGCTGCACCCGCGGCAATGTTAAAAATAGAGGATGTGACCGCCAGGGTGGCGGTCACATCCTAATTGCACAGGAGGGAACTCCGCATGCCATGCGGAGGTTCCCTCCTGCTCTGGGGTCGCGGACGGACGCAAGTCCGTCCGCGATCCTAATCGACCCCTTAGTGTGGGGAAAGAGCAAGGAAGAGCACAATGATGGATTGACAGTTGTGTTAAGCAAATAAGAGCAAGCGGGTTTAACTGTTAGTCTAAAACAATGCAAATTTTGTCAATCTGAGGTAGACTATCTTGACCACACTTTAAATCATGAAGGAATTAAACCTATGTTTAAGCTCGAAGAAGTTCTAGAAAGAGCACCTGTCCCACAGAATAAAGTCCAGTTAAGGTCTTTTTTGGGATTGGCCGAATATTTTTCAAGATTTATTCATAATTTTTCCAACTCTGTATTTCATATACGAGAATTAATGAAGAAAAATGTCATATTTATGTGGTCTGACAAGTGTCAACGTGCTTTTGAAGAAGTAAAAAAGGCAGTTGCTAGTGCTGCTGCCTTAAAACATTTCAATAACAATGATAAATGCATAATTGTGACAGATTCCAGTGGATATGGATTGGGCGCTGTACTAATGCAGATCCATGATGGTAAAGAAAGGGTAATTGCATTTGCCTCCAGAACGCTCAAGGGTGCGGAGAGTATGTATTCCACCATCGAAAAAGAGGCATTGGCGTGTTGGTGGATTGTGCAGCATTTACGTAATTTTATTTGGGGTATGAGGTTTGAATTACACACAGATCACAAACCATGTATTGACATTTCCTCTACTGCTGGCGCTGCAAAAGCTACACCACGAATATCCAAATGGATTTATCGTTTGCAGGAGTACGATTGTAACATCAAATATGTACCAGGGGTAAGGAATGTAAATGCAGACTGCTTATCACAGCTTCCAGTTGAAAAGGTTGATTGTGGAAATTTCGATTCTGATGGGGAAGAGTGGGCAGAAGCCAAATTGAGTGAAGTATGTCAAGCCATAGAAGAGTCGGATAGGAAAAGGGCAATTTCAGATGACTTGATTACAAAAAAGGTTGTTGAGTGTCTTCCAATGAAAGAGGGTTGGAAGTCTCATGAAGATTTACTTACTATATAAAGAAGTATGGAGTGAATTATCTTTAGTGGATGGTATATTGAGGAGGAATGATAAATTGATTGTTCCTTCTACTAGGAGGTCTAGATTGTTACAATTGTTACATGAGGGCCATGGAGGTATGTCAGCTATGAAAAGAAAAGCCAGGGAAGATTTCTGGTGGCCAGGTATGGACAGGCAGATTGAAAGGTTTGTTAGGGATTGTGTGGAGTGTTCGTGCAGTGACAAGACTCATTTTTGCCAGAAACCGCCATTCATCATGTGTACTGGCCTAAGCATGCTTGGGAAAGATTAGCAATTGATATTTGCGGTCCATTTGAAATTCTTGGTGTTGGAAGCAGATTTGCCATTGTTTTAATGGATTATTTTTCTAAATGGCCAGAAGTAACATTTGTGCATGAGGTCAAAGCTGACACAGTGATTGATTTCTGTGAAGAGATTTTTCGTAGAGAAGGTTGTCCGGCAGAGATGTTATCTGATAATGGACCTCAATTCACTTCTAGTAAGTTCAGTGATTTTCTTAAAACATGGGGCATCAAGCATTTAAAAACTCCGGTTTATCATTCTCGCGGAAATGGCGTTATTGAATGCTTTAACCGTGTTTTGGGTGAATGTATCCAGATGGATATTTACAATCAAGTGGATTGGAAGTGTTTGGTAAAGAAAATGTTATGGAACTTTAGAACCACTCCACATTCTGTTACTGGTGAAACTCCTTTCTGCTTGCTGAAAGGCAGGTTTCTTGTTGTATTGCTGTGCCCGCATGGATGGGAAGATGTGGTAGGAAATGTATTGATGATAAGATAATAAGATATAAGGTTGAAGATTGTCAAAATTCTTATGAAAATAGACACAATGACAAGTTGCTCAAAGATCCACAACAATTTGGATTGGTTAATTTTGTAAGAGTAAAGTTGGGAACGATGCAACACAAGGGATGTTCTAACTTATCTGACCCCAAGAAAATTATATCCATCAACGGTGATTATTTGAAACTTTCGGTTGGATAGTTGTGGAATGCCAATTGTGTGACTAAATGCAATGAAGCAAAAGTACAAGAGTGGTTACATAAAGATGTAGCTAATTCTGTTGTGAGCAATGGAGCTAATGGTGTTTTTTTTAAAGGTACCAGTATTTATTCTTGTGCCAAGCCAATGGATAGAATACCAAGCACATGTGTTAAGAAATTGCCTATAAAGCTACAAGATTATATTTGTGATTAGCCTTAGAGTGGTAGTTAATACATGTTTTAAGAAATTGCCTATGTATATATTAGATACTAGACTATATTCATGATTAGCCATAAAGATATTTGTGTTGTAAACTCCATTATATATTTAATTTTTGTTTTAAAGGAAAAGGATCTGTTGTATTCTTATGTGGTTTACTTGCCCTAGCAACTACTGCTTGGCAACTGCAAGCTTCCACTTTTGGAATCCGGCATGTGGAGTCCAGTAGAAGGCAGCCGATGTTGTGCAGAGCCAGCTGTTGGGGGTTGCTCCGGTCTACTTCAAATAAACCTCTTCCTGTATTTACTTTGGAGTTCCTGTCCTTAAAAATCATGACCTGCATTTCCACTGCCCATTTAATGGTGGGGACCCGACTGTGAAGAGAGTACGCAAAATGCAGGGTGATTCTGCCCATGGAGGTGCATGCGGGGGCACATGTTGTGCCCTCACAAAAGTGCATGGTTGTGCGTGCACTGTGAGGCATGCATGACATGGTGCATGCCACACCATGAACAAGTGTGCAATAGGTGCTGTCACAGTGGCGGGATGCTGTTTAGGCTCTCATATGAGCCTAACATACTTGCTACCATAACACCACTGATGCACCGCTCATGTGTCCTCAATTCAAATCGTAATCCGGTAGGTGGGTGCAACAAGGGCTTGGTGATCTTCCTGGGACTCCGCTGTGGCAGTCCGACAGGAAGACCGCCAAACTCGTAATAAGGCCCTAATTCTAGTATTGGGAAGAATGGTGGATGGGGTAATGTGTTCATTATTGTTTTTTGTATTGCAGATACAACAACATAGCCTCAAGAATTGGTTGTTTAGTGTTTCTTTTACTGGGAGAAGGTATGTGCTGTGGTCTTCATTGTGCACATGCCACCATGTTTCTGAATGTGTTGTGCCTGGCATTGGAAACATTCCAGCTCCTCCATTTCCTTGCTAGGATAGTGAAAAGAGTTCACGGTGGTGAGACGATTGAAAGTTTGACATTTTTAGTTGGAATAACATGTTTGGAAACTGTTAGTGAGAAACATTTACTTCACACTTGATTACCATTTTTCGCTTTTGTATTTACTTTTAAACTGTTTATTTGTAAAAAAAAAAAAAAGGCAGTCCCCACATAACAACCTTAGCAATTACCTTTTTGCCAAAACATCAACTGGGGTGACTCATTAGCAATCTCCAGTCTTAGCTACTTTGGCAACTAGTGTTGCTGTTATGGCAAAGTTTGAATTTACCCCCATACCCTATATAAAATATATATTATAATATAATGAAAGTTCAGATATTGTCTTTGCCAGTTCTTGTTTGTAAAGCATTGTTTAAAACTATTAGAAAAATAAAAAATACTTTAAGAAAAGCAAAATTAATATATCTCGAAACTATATTAATATCAATATTTTGAATGCTATATATTATGTTTACGGAAGCTGAACAGGATTTAAAAATGCAAACGGAGTGTGCAAAGAAGAAAAAAAATTAGTCCTCTGATGTGAGGTGGAAGAAAATAAGTCAAACAATCAAAAGGATCATAAAGAAACTATGCTGCTGGGAGTGTCGGGTGGGCACGTGGGGGGAGCCAAGGTGGGGGCACAGGCTTGGGTTGCAATGAAACATTTTCTTTAACTTACCTTGCCGCAGGGTCCTGCGTCTGTGCTCCTGCTCTCCTGCGACCGACTTCAGGAACAGCTAGCACAGCCAGGCTCCCCTGACCAATCACAACGCTACAATGCAGCGTTGTGATTGGTCTGAGCGCCATGACATGGCACTCAGCCAGGGGCTGAAGAGGTGGGCATATTTTCAAGGCAGGCTGTAATGCTGCCTGCATGGAGAACAGGGAAAGTGCGCATGACTGTTGTAGGTTGCCCGAGAGGGCTGACCAAACAGTCATTGCACACTTATGAGGGTCGTACCACTACTACCCTGCTCTGCAGCCCCACCCTACCCCCTCACGCAAGCTGCTGCAACAGGAGGACAAAATAAAATGATAATAACATTAGTTATTATCATTTTATTTTATCCATTCTTTTGCTGCTGCAGGGTAGTGGGGCGACGCTCCTGCCACCACTGCTTTTGTCACAGGACCATGAAAACAGGCGCTGGTTGGCTACTGTTAGAAGGAACACTCTGCAGCATTGTACTTCATGTTATTTCTAAAATGTTATTTCGTCCAATAGCAGTTATGTATCAAGGGCAAACGTAATGTGTTCTCCTTATAAAAATATCACAAAAATGTCAGAAATGCATGGAATCTGATTCTTTACTGTTCCTTACAAAACTCGTTCAGCACCAATAAAAATTGGACTAAAGAAGCAAATTGTGAAACTGTGGTTTGAGGAAAGAAAATCAAATATTTCTAATCTAGTTGCTGAAAGTGAAATAAAACTCATTAAAGTCTCGTTGAGCAGCAATAGCTATTGATTTATGTGCATGTTCACTTTCTTAATGCAAGCTGTACCCACTTGAAGACGAAGCACACATCCTGCTTCATTTACTTTACAAAATAATTGTAACACTTTAGCCTAAGTGTCCCTCGGTGTAAAATCTGAACTAATGCACCGGGCTGAATATCTCATCTGCAGATTCAGGCTCAAGCACTGCTGAGGCAGTAAAACTATGCTGCAGTATGATTTGCTGTCGGTGGCAGATTGAGATTAAGGATTTGCAATTTGAAGCAAATGACCCAATAGGTTGCTATTTGTCACCTTGGTTACTGTTGAAGGATTTCGTAAAAATATGCATGGTGCACTGCCCGGCGCCTTTGTAAACTATGCACCAATCTTCCTGCACCCTCTGAAGGTTTTGTATGCGCACTGAAACATCCACGCAGTTTGTGGTCGTCATTTCGAGAAAATAAATTAAGGCACTCATTTTTCTGAATCAATTATTCCTGGGCAGCGTGTCTCTTTTTTTCATTTCTTATATGGTACTTGTCTCCTCAAAAATGTATTGCCTGAAGTGATTTAGGGCTACATGTACGAAAGTAAGGAATAGAGATTTCGGGCCATATGTATGAAGCTATTTTCGATTCGCAAAGGCCGAAATTCGCCGATATTCGGCCTTTGCGAATCGGAAACGGACATTTTTGCACATTTGCAATGTATGAAAAAGTAGCAAAATAAGGAATTGCAAAAATTTGCGATTCCTTATTTTGCCATAGCATTTAAGGAATCGCAATTTTGCGATTCCTTAATTGCTATGTAAGAAGCTTTTTTCTCTTGCGAATTTGGTTTAAGGAATCGCAATTTACCACCAACTGAAAGTTGGTGGTAAATTGCGATTCCTTTTCAATAAGCACAAATTGGCATTTTTCATTGTGGCATGTGACGCACATGCATGCCCTTAGGGCATGTATGTGCGCCATATGCGCACACATGTCATTTTCAGGGGTGCAGCAGGGTGTTCTTGAGACACCCCCTGCACCCTTGAAAATTCGCACAATTTGCGATTAGCAAATAGCGATTAGCAAATTTCCCCTTCATTCCTATGGGCCTCCTGGCCCATAGAAATGAATGGGAAGTATTCCTTATTTGCGAATTCGCAATTTGCGAATTCGCAAACAAGGAATAGTAAGGAATCGCTAAAATTCCTAGATTACCTACATACATACCGTTTTGCGAATTCTAAATAGCGATTCCTTAAGATTCGCTATTTAAAATTCGCAAAACGGAAGTATGATACATATGGCCCTTCATGATTGCAATTTTTTGCTAATCGCAATACGGAAATCGCTATTCCTAATGTATGAAACTCTTAGGAGTTTCATTAGCGATTCGTAGTGGGTTGCAAATAGACCTACCTCATTAATATTATTAGTACGGTAGGCCACAATTTGTGACCCACTACGATTCACTGCCATCCCAGGGACTGTGGTCTGATGGGATCAGCAGGCCTCCATGTCAGTGATTGCTCTTAAATAAAGCAATGAAGTTATTTTTTAATGCAGCCCATATTCCTCAAAGGAAAACGGGTTGCGTTTAAAAATAAAAAGTTTCAATTCGATTTTTTAAGAGTAGGCAGTGGTCCGTGGGACCACTGACTCTTCTTAAAAAATATTTATTCAACCATTTGGACCCCTTCCCATTTACGAATGGGTTACCACGAACTTTGAATTGGAGGTAAAGTGCGAACGTTTTGCAACCGCATTTCAATTACAAAACATTCCTTTGTACCAATGCGAATTAGCATTTCTGATGGACACCCTAAACAGGTTCCTTCAAAATACCGATTCACAAACCCTAATTGCGATTTGGTTGAAGGCTATCAAATTGCAGGTTGAGCTTTGTTCCTTAGAAAAGGTATTTTTGCATTCAAAAACGGTCTGGTTCTGTGAAACGGGCAGTTTGTGAACGCAAAAATGTTTCATCCATCTAGCCCCTAGGGCCTTTTGTTTAGTTCAAGCGTACTTTTTATTAAAACAAATTACAATTTATGTTTCAGCATAATCTCAAATCTCTGTTGATTTTCATATTTTTGATTTGGGTCATTTAGTTTCTTGGTTCATTTTTTAAGTGTTCATTCAGGGGCAGCTCCTCCGCTATGGCGAGGAATGTTACCACCCCCCTGCCAGCACACTCCAAATCATAAGACATACAAAAATAATAAAATGGGTTTAAAACACATTCGATTATTGTTTTATTTTCCTTTGCCGAGTCTTAGGGGCGGGGCCACAGTGATGACAGGCACGGAGGGGGGTGGTATGTGCACTCCCTTCACTACACATGGAGGTTTGGCAGCCAAACCATCTTGCTCAGTGAAAGTTCTCTTCAACACAGCAACACTGCTGGGTTGGAGAGAACAAGCACAGATTCACGACCTATAGGAGCGCAAATTGAGGGCTCTCAGGCCAATCCTGAAGCTGCTCTCATGCGAGAGCAGCTTCAGGATTGGCCGCTGGGCAGGCTGGGAGCCTGTGCCCAGCCTGCCAAAAAGAGGAGAGGAGCAGACGAGCGTGACACCATGGAGGGAAGCAGGTATGTTTTTATTTTCGTTTTTTTACGTTGCTCTCCCTCGTCCCCCTTTCCACCCCACTCCCCCACACCACCCCGCCTTTTTTCCATGACAAAAACCGCACCTACTTACATTCCTATGCCATGGTTAAGTGGGAAAAGCAATTCTTAAGTTAAAAAATTAAAAAACATGTTTTAAATCAGTGGCTCTCTTTTTATTATACATGTATTGTGCCCACAGATGGGGAGGGGTGGGCGGAAGACAGTAGAAGCCGTATAATTATGTAGCGAACGGATTAGTTTGTAGACTGGTAAGCAAAGATTCAAACAATGTACATAGGTCACAAAATGTTATTACCTAACGGTATTGTTTAATATTGAATGCTCCTGAGTAGATTAATGGCCCAGAATATCTATTGACAAGGGTATAACCCAGTGCTTTAAATGGGCCGGTCCTCACTGCTACTGAGTACCGGCTCTTCCCAAAAATTTGCCACCAGCACTCTTCTGTAGCCAGGGAGAGTACTGATACCCTGATCACAGCATACCAGGCGCAGCTTGGGTTTCTCTTCCAGTGCAGGGCAGATGACCTCTGCTTCCGGGGAGCATGTAATTACCCGAGCCGTGAAGTAGACTTTTGCAGAGTTGCTGGTGAAGATTCCAGCAGCGGCCATTTGAATGTCTGCAAATTGCAGGGATTTTAGTGGGCTTGTGTCATGCTGTGATTAACAGGCCAGGGTCTCTAGACAGATCCTGCACTTTAAATCAGTTACACAGCGATCATTCGGGTGAAAGTGCCATCATGGCCTAAATTATGTGTAATGAGTTAATCTGTTTTATTGACATAAACACTTTTCTCGTGTCTTTTGATATGTGCTCCACTGGTACAGAAGTCATCATGTATGATCATATCATGCCCTTAGCCCCGCCCACTTGACACGCCTCTATTTTAATGAGTACCAGCACTTATTTTTTTCCCATTTAAAGCACTGGTGTAATCGTAAACGGGCAGCACTATGTAATTTCATTACAATTCACTGCATCCATGCTCCTTTAACCCACATCTCCGTGATGTGAAGGAAGACATAGTCAAATGTTTACCATGGGGGTAGTAAGTTGAGTAAAAAGATCCAGACCAACTTCCAAACATCAGAAAGGAAGCAGGGTTAAGGGAGGGAGAGAAGGAGGTCAGAACATGGATGGTTAGAATGGGAGCGGGGTGACACGAGGTTAGACTTTGCAGTTCGAGGTGAAATCACTGGAGGTCTAATACACGGCATTCTCAGCATCCTACAATCCGTGTCTGAATCTACTAGCGCGTTAGGAGTTGTCTGTAGTTTGCCACCAAAAAACTCCATACTTTCATCAACACATCATTACAGCACTAACATGCAATAGGTCATTCTTGCTTAGACTGATCTTACTTTTCTAATCACCATCTTTCTTTTATTGCCACGTAGTTCCTTCAAGAGGCTTTGTAGAAAATACACTGTTGTTATTATGGTCCTTTAACCAGAGACTTGTGCTAACCCTGTAGGTGAGCACCTGACAACTAGGAATAAATGCACTCTTTAGAACATAAGGACTGTGACAAAGCAGTATGCTTGGCATGGATCTGGAAGTAGTAGGGACCTTGTAGGAGATGAAGATTTGGAGGATGCAGCATGTTTAGGTTTGTAGAGTCTTTTTTCGCTCTAAGTCGATACATAGAGGCAGTTGAACGTGGCAGTGAAGCTTACCGTAGCAGAGAATTATGAAGCATTACATTATACCTTCATCTCTTATAACCCTGGTGGAGCTTGGGCAGCAGAGGGAGGATTGAGAATGTGAGCATCCCACAAAGCACAAAGCATTGGTTGCATGGAATGCATCCTATAATAACATGTTAGAGTGAGAAACATACACTGACGCCTCTTTCATCTGCAGACCCAAGATGATCCCTTGAAATCTACTCATTGCACCTTAGTTTCTGCTTTTTCTAGGAAACAACTTATAAACGACACAGTGATCTAATAAACAAATGATCCCCTGCATTTTATCAGTAGATGAGCTTTATACCATAGTGTGTTATGCGAAAGCCTGACATCCAAATTAAGTCTATTCTTTCCCTGATGGTGATCGGGAAATCTCCTTTGTCCACCTAAATGTTACCATGCAGTGCATAATGAATTACCTGCACAGACTAAACATAAAGCGTTATGCAGTATTTCTAGCACTTATTTTTTTCTATAGAAGGATCTAACTTTATTTCAACACTTTAAGGGAAAAAGGTAAATGTAAATGTAAATGTATTTGAGCTTATATAGCGCACAGCTACCCACAAAGGGTTTCCCGGCGCTTGCTTAGGGAACCCGTCCTGGTATTCCCCTGTGAGATAGCCCCGGCAGGGTATCCACAAGGTGAAAGCCAGGCATCCCGCCGCGAGGGGCCGTTGTGGAGATTAAGCAAGCTATTGCCCAGAGTCGCAGAGTGTGAACCCGTGAGTCGAGAAGGCACTGGAACGAGAATTATCGAGTCCGTGGAATTTTTGAGCCCAAGACCCGCCGAGGCGGGGAATTGAACCCTGGTCCAGGGCTGATCTCAGCTTGCAAACAGACTTTAGAAGTCGCAAAGAGGCTATGGGATGAGGAGATCTGGGCAGACCTAATCTGTGCGGCTAAAGCCAAGGACCAGGCCGGATTTTGGAATTTGATGGCTAAAGGTAATAGGTCAGGCAGAATGCAAAGAGACCTATTTCTTGATGAAAATACATGGGTGGATCACTTTTCTGCACTCTATTCTGAATCCAACGCTGATTGCTTTGAATTATCAGAGGATATGATTAATAGTGCAAAAGCAGCCAATTTGAATTTTACGCTAAATGAAACGATTCTAATGTTGGAATTAGTTAAATCTGGTAAAGCTCAAGGACCAGATAAAGTACCTGGCAATCTTTTATAACATGATTTGAATATTTGGGGTTTTTATATTAACCATCTCTTTAATGCGATAGCAAATTTTGAACCAATTCCAAACACGTGGAAGGGGGCGGAAATAGTCACAATTTTTAAAATGGGAAATAGATATGATCCGGCGAAATATCGCCCCATTAGTCTGATTGATATTCCACAGAAATTATTTGCCAGGCATTTACTATTTCGTTTATCGACCTGGATTGAAGATGTTGACTTACTTTCAAAATTCCAAGCTGTGTTTAGAAAGACTAGTACCATCAACCAAGTCTTCTGGTTTTTATGTTTGTGCTGGAAATATATAACCCTAAGGCAAGGTAGCCTATATATTGCATTTGTAGATTTGAGGGCTGCGTTCCATTTGGTACCTAGGAACAGCCTTTGGGGCTGCCTGAGAGATCTAGGGGTACCAATCGAATTGTTTGTACAGATAATTAGGCTACTTGAAGGGAATTATGCTAAAGTGCGATGGGGGCCAAGGGGAGAACTTACCAGGGAGATACCTGTGTTCGACAAGGTTGTGTGTTGGCGCCCACCTTGTTCACATTGTATGTAAATGATATCCCCAGCTTCCTGGAAGGTTCTAAAAATGAATCCCCTAAGCTGGGAGGGGAAGTGATACCTGCATTACTTTTTGCAGATGATACCATCTTGATTTCGCAAACCCACAGTGTCCTTCAAAAACTGCTGAACTCATTCCATTCGTACTGCACTAATAAGGGTCTTGAAATTAATCCCAGCAAAACCAAATATATGTCTATTAATTCACGTAAATCCTTTAAAAAGAATTTAGAGCTAAATGACCAAAGATTAGAATATGTGCACAGTTTTAATTATTTAGGTATCACACTAGATTTGAAACTGACTTGGAAGCCGCAATTGGAAAAAAATTGACTACTTTTGATCCAAAACTGTACTCCAATTACAAAAAAGCATGGAGGGAGTACCTCTAAGGCTGTTTTTACGGCCATTGAGGTTTTTAAATTCAAGGCTCAGTCAGCCACCTTGTATGGGGCAGAACTTTGGGGACCATACTGTAAACGTAACTTTGAAATTGGAGAAAATAAATGTATTCGTAAGTTACTGTCTCTACCTAATAGAACCCCGATGCTTCCTGTAATACTTGACCTCAATCTAAAATGTACAGATAGTGTTGCTGTATTACGGCCCCTCCTATTTTGGGTAAGAATTTGCTCAACGGTTGAGCTTGTACATTACAAAAGGGGCCTGCAAGAGATAATGAGTTTTGGTCTTCTAAAAGCCATTCTGTGGTTTTCCCACGTGTCGATCTGGTTTAAAACAATAGGATTACTACATTATTGGGATATACCTTCAGATTTGACTATGGCATGCAGCAAGGTTGTTAAGTTATCCTTCTGGAAATATATGAGCAGTACTTTCCAGCATGATTCCAGCTTAGGATCTCTAACTACATAATTTCTCTTGCTCAAAGATATACCCCAGTTTAAACCATTGATGGACGAGGTATGCCCTCAAATTGCCAAATCATTGTACCTGAAATTTGATTGATTGATTGATAGGCTTTATTTCGATATATCATAAAAGCATGTACAATAAATATAAGACACAGTATTTAAAACAGTCAATTTCCAGATGTACAAAGGGAAAAAACAGTAGGAAAAAGTGTTAAAAACAGTTAAAACAAGATTAAATTGATAATGAAAGCCTTCTTGCACGAATCAACCAACACCGCTTTAAAATTTTTTTGACACAGTACAGACAATCAGGGTTGATGTGTCAGACATTAAAATACGTAGCGCCACTTTATGTTGACGGGTGCCTAAAAGTCTGTATAAGGGTTTGAGCCATCGCCTCCTAGGCGCACAATAATCCGGACATTCGAAAAGAATGTGGGCTACCGACTCCACACGAGTGGGACAGCGCGCACAAAAGGGAGATAACTGGTTAGGGGATTTCCAACGGGCAACTAATTCACCTTCTGGTAAAGTTCCCACTCTGAACTTAAAGTACAGGGTATGATCAAAAGGGATGGAAATCATGTCTAGGTAGGGTTCATAGGCCACCACGTATTTAATCCCCAAGAAGGCTACAGTGGAATTGCAATGACTTGGATCAGAGAGTAATTTGGAAGAGACCCAATCCCAATACAATTTCTTGATCACAGCTTTAGGAGGGGCAGATCTCAATGCAAAAGCCTCGCCTAGCCCTATCTCCAATAGCAGCCGTTTTACGTCCCTCAACCATTTAATCCTAGACCAGCCTACCATTGCCATTATCTCTGATAGCGCTTCTGCATAGGAGGCTAATTCCGGCACCCGCCACAACCGAGCCCAGAGAAACAAGGGGCAAAGTTGCGCATGATCCTTGATCGATTTACAGCCTAAGTCAAGAGACACTGGGACGGTTGGAGTACTCGACGGGAGAGCCATCAGATCTTTAAAAAAATGTGGTCTCTGATTTTACTAGTACATCCAAATTACAAGTACCCCACAACTCGGCCCCATAAAGGGCAGCGCTAACGCCTCTATCTTTGTAAATCTCCATCAATGGGGCTATAGGTTTACTTGTGGAGGAGCGTTGTTCCTTGAGTAATGTTCCGCCCACTCTTTTATGACCAAGGAGCATTTTGTTAATATGTGGAACCCAACTTAGAGAATCATTAAGACGGATACCCAGGTAATCAAACTCGGGTACCCTCTCCAATGGAGCAGAATTTAAAGTTGGCAGGCGCCCCGGGTTTTTGGGGGGGGGGGGGATTCATAATCAAATACTTGGTTTTGTCAGTGTTGATTACCAACCCCCTCAGTGAACAAAACTCCTGGAAGTTATTCAGGAGGCTCTGAAGACCCATTGGGGACTTTGAAATAAGAAGAGTGTCATCTGCAAAAAGCAGTGTAGGAATCCTTTTACCCGCCAGGGAAGGAGCATCGGAGGGATGTCTTAACAAATGCTCAACCACTCCGTTAACATAGAGAGAGAACAGAGTGGGAGCTAGCACACATCCCTGACGGACACCCCTTCCTACAGGAAGCCTGTTAGTTTTTTCACCGTTCTTGCCCCATCGCACCTGTGCAAAATTACCATTGTGTAGTCTCACAAGGAAGGATAGAATATACGAAGGGATCCCCAGTTCTGATAAGATCTTCCACAACTCCTCTCTAGGTACCAGGTTAAAGGCAGTCTTAAGGTCTATAAAGGCCAAATATAGACTGCCTTTACCCAGCACCACCACCTTCCAATACAAGAGAGCCAGTCTAAAGGCATGTTCAATAGTCCCGGTTCCAGAACGAAAACCGGATTGGAGGTCCGACAGAATATTGTTGTCGTCCACCCACTGGAGCACCCTTCTCAAAATCACCTTCCCTGACACTTTTTGGGAGGAATCAATGAGACTTATTGGCCTATAATTAGCAGGGTTGTCCCGACTCCCCTTTTTGAATATCGGGACAACCTCTGCCCCCTTCCAGGAATCTGGTACAGGCGCACCTCCGTTAATGGCATTGAGTAAAGAAGAAACCAACTCCTTAGGGCTAGCCCGTAACAAATCGCCCGGTATGCCATCCGGGCCTGCTGCTTTAAGAGGAACCAATGATTTAATTACATCTTCCACCTCTCTGGCGGTAAAAGAAACATCCTCACTACCCCCTGCACAGTTGGCTATAGAGAAAATGGTATTAGGAGCCACCTCAGTAGGGGTATAGAGAGTTGAGAAATGGTCGAACCAGCTCTGGGCAGGGATGTTGCCCGTCACCAGAGTGCTATCTGGCCTATCCCTAGATCTTATAAGGTTCCAGAAGCTTCTAGCATCCCTGCCCTTGCTTGCGTCCATAAGATCAGCCCAAAACCTATCCTCCCAGTCTCTCTTGGCTGCCGCGATAGTCCGGGAATACTCTTTCCTAGCCAGTCTAATTGCAGCCTGGGATTTGCTTTTAACAGCAGTAATCAGGGCATTTTTCTTCCCCCTACATTTTTGAGTATACCAACCAGGTAGCAACTTTTTGCTATTGCCAGTTCGTGAGGCCTTGTATGGGAGAGTGAAAAGGTTGCTCAAGGCTAAGGTCGTGTCGCAAAATATCACTGTGGCTTCCCCTGACAGAGGAGTCAACAAATCCATTTTGGACTGAGCTGGGTCTAAAAGAGCCGCAATTGCTTTCACTTTCTCTTCATCCATATTAAGCTTGCTCCATTTCAAGCGTCTGCCACAGTTAGAAGGATGTACTTCCTTTAGGGTAGGCACTGAGAGAGACATGAGCGCCCCCTGATTCCAAATCCACAGCGGACAGAGAGTAAGAGAGAGGAGATTGTGATCACTCTCAACTAAAGGGAGAACCTCCATATCCTGCAGGAAGGGCCAAAGTTTTACGTCAAGGAGGATATAATCTATCCTGGACATATGGTTCGCCCTATTGTAGGTATGGGCTCCAAAAGGGTCTGACATTGACCTACCGTTAATAGCCCTTAGCCCGAATTCCATATTTAAGAAGTTAATTTGGAGCACCACCTTTGACCACCTCCTAATGGGGGGTGTAGTCAAAGGGGGTATCCCTCTCCGTGTGTCATCCTCGGTAATTCCCAGGGTGTCCTCCAGGCCAAGGGGCTCAAATGTACAGTTTAGGTCTCCTGCGACCAAGACATAAGAACAGGCGGGGCGCTACCTAAGCAGGGACTTCAGCCCTAATACTATAGGTGAGTGTGAGCCTCCCTTTGTGCCCCTAGCATAAATATTGTAAATGTCCAAAATCAACCCCCGCGGTCCTTTGATTGATATGCCCAATAGATCAAGGGAATATGACACATGCTGAGTAACTTGGCACCCAAGGGAGATAGCTACCCATATAAGGAGGCCTCCTGAAGGGGCCCCCCCCCCCCCGAGGAGGGGGACTCTGTGGGTACAAAAAAAGATGAATAGCCCACCTTGTGGCAAGGCTCCCTACTCCAAGTTTCTTGGAAAATACAAATAGAGTAGCCCTCCACAAGGGTGTTCCAGTCAGGAAGAGCCAGCTTCCTCAGAATGCCCGCAACATTCCAGTTGAGAATCCTTAAATTTGGATCCGCCACAGCTGACTCGCTGCGGGATTCGAGGCTAGTTAACTCCTCCCTCTCATCAAGTGCCCAGGGTGCTCTTCCTCCATGTCGGCTCCCTACAACCGGGGTGAAATCGTTGGTTGGAGGGCTACATAGAGCAGGTGTAGGTGGCGGGTTTTTATCGGCAAAGCCAAGAGCATATGGCTCTGGCACAAAACCTGGACTCAAACGAGATGGAACCACCCCAGGGAAAGTATCATTTCAGTATCCTGGCATCCTCCCAAATGGCCCTGACCATGCGACTGGCTGAGGGGGTAAGGGGATAAAGTGATTCTCGGGGAAGATAAAGTTGTGCATCCAACTTCCTCCTGTTTGGATGCCACATGGATTGCCTACAGATTTCGGGTACAAGTAGGTCAAATCGACTACCCCGATACCAGCACCACCGGTCCCCGAATTTTGGTTACAGATTGTTTGGGCAACCCTGACCTCCATAAAATTAACCACCACACAGTCACCATCAAACTGCTTGTGCCCATAGCCTACCCATCCTACCCGTCTAACACCTAGGATCAAACCATCAAGTTCCCTTGGCAGGGGTCTATTTATCCTTAGCCAATGCATGGTTTTATTTTTTAGCATTTGGTAGGATTCTAATTGGTCAGCCTTCAGGGATGGTACATTCGTCAGAATGGCAACATAGGGCTGACAGTCTGGTGGTAGATCCATAGGAGGTATTCTACGAACCTCTTTGGATGGGGGCACATTAGGCTGGGTACTAGGTAAAAGCATAGAGCTAGTTCTTCTAAGGTTTACTTGCTCAGGTCCTATACTAGTATCAGGGATTCTGGGATTGACAGGGCCGTAGTTGCTAGGAGCCTCAGATCGCATGTGCTTCATAGCAGGGGCACTACTGGACTTTATCTTATTTGGATGTTCTGTAGCCTTCATTGTAGGCGGCCCAGGGAACCGTACACCCTCATTAGTGGTTACATCAAGTGCTGCGTGGGCTTTTGCAGTTGACACCCCTTTGGCTGGTCCAGATACAATAGATAGATCCTGTGGGGAAATGGAGGTCGCCCGACCGGTTGCAACCCCCCCTGGTTCATCCTCTCTAAATTCTAGAGTGAAGCTTGATAAGGGATTTTATGGAGTAAAAATTATCCAGGGTTGCCTGTTCAAACCTGTCCATCCGCTCAGCCAATCCTGAAATTTAGATATGGGATTTTACAAACCAATGATAAGAAATCAAAATGGGTTAGTAACCGCAATGACCAAGATTATGACAAATGCACTTCTTGTAAACATTTGATTGAAGTCAAGGAAGATGATGCACATATCTTTTTTTTCTGTCCCTTATGTGACACTTCTAGAAAAAGATGGATTAAACCACTCTGCATTGCCTTGAAAGTAAGGCACTGCAGGGAGGCAGAACGTCTACTTAAGTCTGATACCTCACAACAGGTGTTTTTTTTGTGTATCTAGATGGTCATTCGAGCTAAAAAGGGTTTGAAACTGTGATATTTTTTTTTGTAATATCAGACATAATTTGTTTTTAAATTCTTCAATTGTAATAAATAACCCAGTGATGAATTTTCTAAATATTTAATCTTGTGGGACAATTAGATATTACTTGTCATCGACAATTAGTCATTTTGAGGCGACTGACTCTAAGATTTTATATATAAATCCTTTTAATATAGAGTTTTTAATTGTTTAAACATTTTATTGTATTTATTTTATTATGAATTTATTGTTTTTAAATGTAAATCTAGGACGGATCTGGGTAAATTGTGATGTCTTCCACCCAATCCACTGTGACAAAGAATGCTATTGCTAAGATCTGGATGGAAATGTATTATAATATTTTTATGTACTTTTATGGTTTAAAAAGACCGAAATAAAGTTAATTGATTGATTAAGTTATAGTACCAGAAAATCTATGTAAATAAGCAGTTCTGTTGGAGCAAACGATGTCAACATCTTGAAAAGTATATTTGTATTGAAGGGAAAAAAGGGAGTGTCTCTGTAGGTCTAGGGACATATCATGAATGGGTGCAAGGGCAAGTGCAGAGCTGTGCCCCTGTATTTGACACAACACATTGTCTAAAGCCAATACAGTTCATTCAGCACTACTAAGAAAAAGGCAGAGACAAACACTGTTTTGAGCTGTGCTATCTGCAGCTTATGCACTAAGCTGAATAATTTCCGAGTTGAGAGTTTGCACTTGTGTAAAAGTGCATAGCTCCTTTGTGTGCCAGCGGTCCTCTTCTTGATATGGCCTACTATGTATTTATATTCAGGCCTACAGTTATCCTGTATCATGCATCAAGTTGAAGAATTTCCGAGTTAAGTGTTTGCACTTGTGCAAATGCACAGCTCTGGTGTGTGCCAGTGGTCCTCTTCTTGAATCTTCTTGATATGGCCTAATATATATTTATATTCAGGCCTACTGTTGTCCTGTATCATGCTCTAAGTTGAAGAATTTCCGAGTTAAGTGTTTGCACTTGTGCAAGTGCACAGCTCTGGTAAGTGCCAGCGGTCCTTTTCTTGACTCTTCTTGATAAGGCCTACTTTATATTTATATTCAGGCCTACAGTTGTCCTGTAACATGAAATCCTGCATCACGCTACCAGGAACAATCCAGGGTTCTACGATATCTCAATAAACGTCATTGTTATCTATACTGCACAAATCCATTACTGGTGAAGCCAGTGGGCAAAGCATTTACAGGCCCCCCATTACTCTGTTTCTCACAACTCTGATGACCATATTCTTCGAATTTACTAATGTCTTGTTTACTTCAGACGTGAAATTTGTCCACAAACTCGCTATGACTTGAGATAAGGTAGTATGTTCTACCACTTGAAGAACTGGTCACAACCACTATTACGGTTGGGAATCAAGATTTTGATATACATCCATCTTTTTTCTATCTTGACCAAATGTCACTGCAACATTCTTTAGCGTCTACAGTCAGTTCACCTGCGGCGGACCATCATGTGGCTGAGCAGTGAGGTGGGCACACAAGTACACTCCACTTCCAATGACATACAAATATGCACACCCACTCACATCTATCTATTCACAGGTGCATGCACATATACCCACCGTTCAAAATCACATACACAGAACCACACCCATTCACAGCACGCACATATACAGATACATTCTCACATGGACACAAGCAACGAATATCCAACAAACACCTGCCAGTGTGGTGGAGGATCAGAAAGGCCTCAGTGGTTCAGCGAAAGGAAGGAACCAATGGAAGATTGTGCCGCCTCCTATCATTGGCTGACCATGTCAAGGGTCAGCCCATGAGGGGAAGACCTTTCCTAATTCATCCATGAGTGGTATGAGATCAGTGAGAGTTGCTGACCCCCACCCCCACGCCCCCACTCTGTGACAAGGCATCACTGAATGACAGTCAGCTCTGGGCACTTTAGGCTGAAAACCGAGGTGTCTAGATCTGACTCTGTATGTGACACTCCCCAGTGTGATATAGGGGATGCTGCTCCCCCATGACTTTGCCCGGCTGCTGAGGTCACGCCATGAGGGCTGTGAAACCTTCAGCCCGGCAACGCTTGGCTCAGGCTGCCAGGTGTTTGCTCATTAGCACATTTAAAGTGCCTGGTTGCCTGAACAAAACATGATAAGAGTGTGTCATGCTGACCTTTGCTTAGCCTGAGATACACTCATCATGCTTGGAAAAGGAGGAGGTGAGGCCTTGCCACCCTTAATGATGAGCTGTGACTGCAGTTGGCACAATTACTACTTAATTTGCATTTTGCAGTAGTTATTCTTCCTTCTCTGCATTTCTAAGTGCATTTGATTCTTCCTCATTTCCATTTAAATAAAATACAAATATAAATCAATTTAATCTTTCTTCTCGCATTTGTCTTACTTTTCTCTTCTCGTTATAAAGCTTTCAGGAAGTATTGAATATGTTCATTGTAAATGACTTTCTCTATGTCAAATTTTGCTTTTAAATGTGTCAGTGTTCTGTATGAAATACTTGTTTTTTAAAATATTTTTTGCAAAGCTTTTTTGCATCAAGATTCACTCTATTATCAGTACCTTCACTATCAAAATCACAAATATGTTTATATTGTATGTCCTGCTTAGTCGCCTGTTTATAATTGCTCCCCTCAAGATGCTTTTTTCATTGAGAGAAGGATTTTATTTAAAATATAGACAAGTTTTTACTTTTTGGATTTACGTTTAAAGACATTGAATGCTTGCCAGGAAGGAGACTCCATTCGTTGCTGAATGAATGCTTTGCTGAATGATGCTTCATGGTCATTGACTTATGAATCCACTTCAGGAATCTGTTTGACCGTCTAGTCACTGAATCAAATCCCAGCTTTTCATCCTGTCAAGGCCGATATAATTAATAATACTATTGACTTAAGTAACAAAAAATATCTGCCCTAACTAGGATACTGTTGCAGTGAACGAGTGTGTTATGTTTTATTTTTTTATTGCTTGCTCAGGGCTGACCATTTCCTGAAACATAGCAGCTTCCTGCTATATACAGATCAGGCCTTCAATGGAAAATAGTTTAAAAGACTTGAAACAATAGCAGTCGCATTAATGTGTGGTGTTCTTGAAAGCCTGGAAAGTGGATGACTCTGTTCTACCTTTTCAGTGTGTGTAAGGGAAGCTTGAACTGTAAATTCCTAATGTGTTACACCTGCACATGGTGTGTGAGAGAGGGAAACTTGTACGGCTGCTGTTGGTAAGAGAGCTAGAAGCGCGTGTACTGCTGCTTCGTGTGCTGCACTTTGTGCATGTGCAACGGAGAGTCCTGTATTGTAGCTGGTCTATGTGTGTCTTCAGGCTGTGTGTTTTGGAAGTTTGCCCTGTAGCTGTGCCTGTGTGTGTGCGCATGCGTGTGTGCAGCTTGACTTGGTCATGCAGGCTGGTACCCATGGTCTGTAGGGAAGGTTGCACTGCTATTGCCAGGTACTACCTAGACCCCCTCCTTCCCTGTCAATATCAGAGAGTAACATGAGAAGGTGTTGAATTATGAGGTTGTCAACCCCCCGGCCGTATTTATTTCCATAAATTTATTAATACAAAATGTATACAATATTTAAAAAATACTCAGAAAACCATTACATTACATTGATTACCTTGATAGGTGCACATGTCAGATGGCTAACCTTAACATATCTCTAACACAAAGGTATTCCTATCCAAATCTAGACATACCATAAGCAATATTCATAAAATAACATTTTATTTTTTGCGCATCCCTATTGTGAGCCTACGGAAACGTCAATAACTGGCGCCAGATCCTTATCGAATAATGCCCGCGCAGGGGGCCTGTTTACCGTGAGGGTACTTCCCTCCCAGGTCACCCCCCTACACCCTTAAGCCCGCCCTCCAACTGGAGTGCGCATGCGCAGAGGGCCTGTTCAGAGGGCCCGTTCCCCGTGAGGGTAATACCCCCCCAGGTCACCCCTGTACGCCCTGTTGATTATCTCCATAATGGGGCCCTTGCAGTTATGCGCCGTTTACTTGCGCTATTGTGCACATGCAGGGTGGCCAAGCAGCCTACCGGAAAGCGTGACTCCCACACCCCCGCACCCATCCTGCCAACTGGCTGTAACTGCCCCTGGAGTTCTATGAGAGACCCGTTGTCCCGCCCCCTTAGGTGACCCCATTCAAGGATGGCGCCGGCCTCTAGACCTTAAATTTACTGCTCACCAATCATGACCTTACCGCCTGACCAAGGAATAGCACTAAAATACGACAATAAACATAACTTATATAAGGAAAAACCTACTAGAACAATGGGAAAGAAAAACATCACATATGATAAACATAACCATGGCAACCTGAAAATAAAAAATTCCTAACATACACCCTGCTTTTAGGGGACGGTGGGTGAGGAAATTAAATTACAGCCTCCTAGCGAGGCTGGCAGGGCTAATAATGGGCTGAGGGAGCGGCGAGCAAAGAGGCATACTCCACTGCTCCCCAGCCTTTTGTTCCAGAGGTCCCAGGTCAGCCCAGTTCTAACTGGCCTGGTGTTAGCCCAGGCGAGTGCCCTGGAAGTGCTTTCAATCACTTCCGGGTCACGCCCTGAATTCGTCGGCACGACCGCCATATCTTCGGCATGGTCGATGCCGGTCACGCCTTTCTAATCTGACTGTGCTACTCCTGATCTGTGTATGTGAAGACACTTGTGATGCCAATACCTCTGTTGGGTGCCCTTGAAAGATATTTGCAGTGCCACTGCACAGTGTTTACCTATTTTGGGTTAGGAAAGCTTTTATTGTTGATGCGTGTAAAATACCTACTCTGCATATTTAAAAAGCTTCCACTACAGTTGCCTATGCTGTGCTGTTTTGTGTATGTGAGAAATAGTTGCACCGGTACTGCACAGCCTGAACTTGCTTTGTGTAAGGGAAGACTTATGGGAAGGGCGCGCGTGCCTGTGTGTGTGTGTGTGTGGGTGTGTGTGTGTGTGTGTGAGAGAGAGAGAGAGAAAGAGAAACAGAGAGAGAGAGCTAGTGAAAGAGGGGGAGAGATTACATTTCTGCTACTTGTGCCCCTTATGCCCAGGTGCCCCTTCTTCTGAGCTTCTTACTGAAGTTTCAGAAAAACTGTTCAATACACAAAAGCCAAAGCAAATTGTATTGTTGGCTTTAGTTCACTCACCTTTTTGCTATTTTATATTTCATGGATTTGTGCCTATCTTTGTAACATATGAAATATGCAGTTGTTCTGGCAACTGTTACTGGTGGAGTGTGATTGGTTCACTTGCATACCATCTCCAGGGAGGACCAAATGTGAAAATTCCCTACGAATGTTTGAATCAACGTTCCAAATGATTTGTGGTTAAATACCGATGAGAGCTTGATTTATCATATGGCCGAGATACCCGCCACCCCCTCTCAACACAATCCCCAAGAATTGGGAAACCGGAAACAGTTCTTGAACTTTTGGAAGGCGGGAAGGGAGTCACCCTTCCCGGCCGTATTTATTAAAATATGAAACAAAAGAAAACATTAAAATAACAGTTTCATATAATGTACAATTTCATTTCCACATTACGATGTTGGCTAACCTTAACAGATCTCTAATACAGAGGTTCTCCTAGCCGAACTAACATCCTACAAAACATTTGCCTTGAAATTGTACATCCTAACGTTAAGGGCCAACGGCAAGGTCGTAACCGGTGTCAGATCCCTAAACCAGAAATACCCCCCTCACTTGTGAGAGGGGCGACCGCACAGAGGCGTACCTCAAGTGCATTTACCAATTTCCCTTTGTACTTGACGGGGGCCCAAATAAACTCGACGCCATTTAACGGTCGTTCGAGGACTCGTGTGAGGTGTCTAAAAGGTAGCGTAAACCCCCTCCCGCACCCCACACAACTTACCCATCTGCCGTCGCAGATGTCCTGGCCCCGGGAAATTCCCCAGGAGGGGCCGTAGCCCCTCCTATCCAGGAAGGGGCCTTGACCACCTTTCCTTTCCTTCCGGCGGCCTCTCCTTAGACAGGACCGCCTCCCCATTGAGGGGCCAATTGGCCACCTCCCCCGCGCGCTCCCATCTGTAATGGGTGACGCCCCCTCATAGGGATCTTCCAATTACTGCTCACCGATCATGACCTTACCGCCCGACCAAAATAAATACGACAGTTTTACCTAAGTTACTAAGATCTCTAAAGCAAAACAGCATTTATTATCAAGCGTAAATACTGATCAATCCTTGTTCAAAATTACTTTATTAGCAAAATATACTGAAAATAATCAATCTTTATTGCATCGTTAAGAACTATCACGACAATCATCACAACCTGTAAGAAAGCAGAGAAAAACCAAAGATACTATATCAACTGTATTTACAACGAATCGCTGTCCTCAGGGGCTGGTGGGTGGGTCAAAATTGCTCTTCGTTCCGTCTCGAGCTCACGTGCAGCGGGGAGGTGCAGCTTCAGAGCACAGGAACAAGAGGATGCTTTGTTGGCTTCCGCTCCTTTTATCCGTCTTCAGGGTGGGCGTGAACCTGCCCCCGCCTGCCTCCAAGGGCGTGGCCGGCCGTGTTGGTGTCTAGGCCAGCCCACTCTAGGGCGGGAAAAAGGCGCGCCCCGGCTACGCCGCTTCGGGCATACCAGCCGAGACTCGCCTCCCGCCCAAGATGGCTTCCCGGGGGGATCGTGGTACTCGACCATACGTTCGGGGGGACCGATTGGTCGCCCCTTTCCAGGATAACTCCACTTATTTGGGAATACATTGCTGCAGTTGAGAAACGTACCATAAAGTCATACTTTCACTTAAAACAGTGAGTCCTTTAGCACGGAGGCCCAGCTGGATTAAGGAAGTTTTCTGCTTTAATTACCCTAATCCGGCCTAGCTGTCATTGTCCTGACTACATGTGGCTGTGGGTCCAGTCAACGTACACAGAAAAGAAACGTGCTATCCATGACCCCATTTGTGAACCTGAACAGGGCCGTTTCTGGGTGTTTTGCCGCCCTAGGCAAGAATTGAAAAATGCCGCCCCTCCCTTTTACTAACATCACTCTCTTCCCGTGTCATCCAGGCAGGGGAGGCACACCCTCTACTGCCGTCCCCTTCTAAGCTACTCTCATTTACTATCAGGAAACACGATCACAAAAGTCAGTCCTGCAAACTACCTCAATGAAAGGCCCAGGCCAGACAGTTACAGTAGCCATACACTCACGGAACTATGTACACGCATGCCCAATAGAGCCTTGTGTTTAAATACCACTGAGGCATCAAATGCACCTCGTGTTCAAAACCAGGAACAACCAAAATAGTCATTTGCACCATCTTTCAAGGCCAGATCTAGTGGTTTTGCCAATGCTTGTTTTTTCTTCACTAAGGCACCTGAAATAGGGAGATTATAGTTCATGATGCTTAAATCTGCGCTAATCAGAGACTATGGCTGAACGTTAATAAAGTTTGGCGTACAACACAGAATGAACTGCTTCATTCTGAAATGAAATAGAAGTTATTGACAAGCTCGTGCATGGTACCACTGTGAGAGTAATCCTGACCAGAATTTGAGCCAGTGCAAGGCTGCATGCATTCTTCACCATAGTTTACAAGTGGTTCCATGTTGTGGAACACCTTCAACCAGTCCCAGGTTTGCGGCCACCTGTGCATTGCATTCTGGGATTTGTAGTCTTACTTTTAACAGGGTAAGCACTGGCTCAAAAATCCCAGTGTGGACATTGACGTTGACCTAAACAGTCACTACCAAATGACAGTATCGGGCATGGCACTAGGATAGTGGTCATTTCTTTTTTATAGCATGATCTTCAACAGAAGACAGGTTTCGCAGGCGCTGACCCATGGTTTAACAAGTGTACCTTTGCTCTGTCTCTTCTCCTCCTGGCAGTCGGTGCTCAGCTGGAAGGGGCGATGCTGTTAGGTGTTGGCAGAAGAGTCCAGCCGCAAGCTTCATGGGCCACGAGTTTCTCCATGCCCGCTGCTGTTCTCCCAGCCTCTGGGTGCCAGAGATCCCAGCTCACTGGGAGAGCTCACTTGGTCTGTCCTTGGCACAGTACTCTTCCAGAGCGAGGAGTGTCCCGGTGCGATTGGAGAAGAGAACTGGGAAGCATGCGGGTAAATAAAAGTCCCAAGCGAGGGAAGGACGTGCCGGGGAGACAGCTGTCTGCAGTGTCATTTGTTTTGTCACTTGCTCATAGGGAAGTTTAGGTAGCTGCTCTCCTCTCGGGCTTGAGGGGAGTTGTGCGTGTTTGAGAGCGGCGTGGTGCCTGCAGGGGGTTCTTCCGCATGTCTTTGCACACCTCGCTGTCTGTCTCGCCCTGCCAGGATGAAGTGGCAGATTCTGGAGCTAAGCTCGCTCAGTCGAGAGAATGGAGAGAGACGTGATTGGACACAGCAGAAGAAGAGGGGTTGAGGTGCTGTACGCTGACTAAACCGGTATTTTCTTTTTGAATGGCCTGGCTGTGCTGTGCTGCTCAAATCTCGCCACCTGTAAGTGGAGATCAAAGACGAACATACAGTTCTGCCAACGGACGCCATAGGCAGCCAGGGAGATAAGCAAAACAACCCATGTGTAAGGCAGGGAGCGAGCGCACAACGAGACCTGTACCGTGGAGCATCAGTGTTTTTGTTAAATGGGTACTTTAAAACATGCTTTTTGACAGGGCTGTTTTTACCAATAGGCAAAACTAGGCGGCGGCCCAGCTTTACTTTCTTAGGTTCAAATAAAAAAAATCCCCTTTTTGCCGCCCCAGCCATTTTGCCACCCTAGGTGGCCGCCTAGTCTTGCCTAATGGTAGAAACGGCCTTGTGTAAGGCAGGGAGCGAGCGTCACAGCAAGACCTGTACCGTGAAGCATCACTGTTTTTGTTACATGGGTACTTTAAAACATGCTTTTTGACAGGGCTGTTTCTACCAATAGGCAAAACTAGGCGGCCGCTCAGCTTTACTTTCGTAGGTTCAAATACAAAAAAATGCCCTTTTTGTCGCCCCAGCCATTTTGCCGCCCTAGGCGGCGCCTAGTTTTGCCCAATGGCAGAAACGGCCCTGAACCTGAAGAATGCATATTTATATTAATGGCGTTGTAAATAAAGCAGCTGGTTTTGATGATCTGGTAGGCTGGGAAGAAAAGCCAATGGAGTTCTATCATGATGGGGGCGCGGTGATGATACTGCTTAACCCCTTCCATGCTCATGACGGAACGGTTCCGTCATGAGCGTCGGTTGAGCTGTGCTCATGACGGAACCGTTCCGTTATGAGCCGATAGGCTCATTGGAACCTTCAGCACAGCGCGAAAATTCGCGCCGCGCTGAAGGGGTTAATACCCTGGATGAAACGTGCTATTGTGTGTAGGATGCTGTTAAGTGGGGCTAGCGTGAAGTAACATCTATATTTATCAACACAACCATAATAGCACTGTAACACAGAGCTCGTCAGCATGTTTGTAGCATTCTATAGTAAAAACCTAACCTAAAGCGCAGTGGAGAGTTGTGCAGGGTCACAAAGATTTGTCACTGCAGTACATTTCTGATTAAGTTCATCTAGCATCTTTGACGCTTTGGGGATCTGTTTGACCTATCAGTACACAGACCTGAAAAGGGATATTATAAAGGACTGTCTATCATTTGAGCATGGGCTAGACACTGTGGTTTACAATAGTGAAGGATTCTCTAAACTGGCTATGTTATTCAAAAACTTTTGAAATACTGGAGTCTCATTCTTCAAAAGATAAACTTCTGGGTAAACTTAGTTTTTGAACCGTAGCAGGTCGGAGAGGTTAAGGGATGAATTGGACAAGAGTTCAGTTAAGGATTACATTATTCTCCGGGAAATTAGTGCTACAGGTCTTTATTTAGATCTCCCTTTAACTCAGTGAGAATGGTCCTGTCACGAGTATACACGACCACTCGCAATGAGAACCCTGAACCCCCTGCATTGAGAAAACTCACTGGGAGGTTTATTTTCCACACTCACGCTCTCCAGCTTGATGTTGACGATTGCAAACAAGGAATAATCTCGCAGGGAGGTGGATTTTCTTTGCTTGCGCTCGTCAACTTGACGTTGAGGAATGCGAACGTGGAAAAAAACTGGAGGGGAGTTTTTCAGAACTCTTCGAGCTCCGCGTAACACGGAGTGCGGAAAACTCTGAAAACTCCACGAGCAGAGTGGAGTTCACTGCCCAGGCTTAATAATTACATGTTGAGGTATATCTATGTTTATTGAGGACGCAATGGTTTCTTGGAGAGAGCCACATGCACCCTTCCACTTAATTTTTTATGTGTCTTGTGGTTTCAGTGAGACTCAAAGATGGGGCCATTTGGCCCCCTCACTTTTCATATTGTGGGGGGCCTGGGGTCCTCAAGGCCGCAAATGGCCCAGTGAGCGTGGCTGCGGGCCCCACTCCCTTAATCGCACATTTTGGCCAATGTGGATGGGGTCCCAGGCCTCGATAAGGATTGGGGAGGATGGCCTTGCATCCCCCTCCCATTTTTTTATACACAGCAGTCACTTGCCACTATTTCACGTATTATTATGTGCCACGATCTTGTGGAGGTCCTGAGGGACTCCCACGGGATTGCAGCAATAAACAATATATATTTGTGTGCCTCTGAAACCCCCACATAAAGGCTAAGGGGCATGGTATGACTACCCTGCCCCTTATATTTGTTTTTAAAACAAGCTCAGGACAGGGGACCAAGTACCCAATCAGAAGACTCTCTCCCACAGGAGCCTATCTCCTACAGGAATGAGTTGGCTCAAGAGAAAAGTAATTCTAAGCGTACTTACCAGTAACTTGTATTTCCTTCCATAGGAGTCCATTGTCTGGTTCTCACCAGAAAAGTTTCTGTCTATTTTCACAAACTAAAAATATTCCTTAAATATTCCTTAACAATTGCCTGTATGACTTAAACTCATTCTTTCGACTGTTTACAGGAGATGCACCCGTGCTGGATCCAGGATCCACCACTGAGTAAGAAAAAGTAACATTAACACTACTTACTTGATAAGTGAATTTCCTCCCATAGGATAACATGGGGGATTCTATGTGAAAAAGTTTCTAAGTGTCAACTTTTAAAATACAATAATATTCCTTAAAAATCACTACTGTAACCAAAACGCTTTTACTCAACTGTTTACAGGTGATGTCTCAGGACTGAATTTGGGATCCAGTCCTGTGGTTAGAAAAGTAATCCAAAAAGTAACTAATTGCATTGAACTAGAAATTCAAATTGACCTCAATCTTGCATTGAAATTGTGTTGCCTATTGCAACAACTGTAACTACTGTACTTAAAACCCTATTGCCTATTTGCAAAGTATTTAAACTAATGTAATTCATTCTGAGAAAGTATATTTTGTAATGTAATGTATAATGTAATTATAATGTAATTTAAAAAATAAAATAGCTGAAAATAAACTGTTTAAAAAAATGTAGAAAATCAGTATAAAAAAATAAAAATAACTATTAATACATAAAAAAATTGTAATTTACAAAACCTTTGAAAGTGTTGTCATTTGAGATGTCATCAGTGATGTCATTTGAGATGTCATCAGTGATGTCATCAGTGATATCACTGACCATGTCATGAATGATGTAATATGTGACATCATCAGCAGTGGATTGCGGGCGCGCGAGTTATAGCTAGTACAACTAACTATAACGGGGGAATTTCAATGGTTTTGTACGAGTGAAATGTCAAGCTAACTAAACACCACTAAAACCTATGGTTTTTCAATGAATTTCTAAGGTTTTTAAAATGGTAATTCCTAACTATAACTTGTCTGAAACCTATGTTTTTTTTTCAGTGAATTTCAAAGGTTTTTTAAATGCTAATTTCTAACTATAACATGTCTGAAACCTATGGTTTTTTCAGTGAATTATATTTAATCGATGGTGCTAACCGCAAATTATGAGACAAAGTGTGCCAAGCTATATATTAGCTGCAATCAACTGCTGGGCTGCTTTACTGCCATGTTAGATAAGTATTTCAAATAAGAAAATGTTTTGCAATACATGCGTGTAAATGTGTCACAATGCATGTGTGCTCAGTGCCTTAGAATGGGGTTTCTACTATAGAAAAACTTTCCCCAAATGTTCATCCATTCATGCATGTGTCTTGATGCATGTGTATAAATGCGATTGAGTGGAAAAATCATTCAAAAAGCTTGTAGCTCAGCATTTTAAAGGCAAGACCTCGTATTGCCTTTGTCAGTGCTTTCTTTGCTTTATTTAAATCTAATGGTGAATAGTTTCATGATTTTCATTGCCTGTATCAAAAATCAGAATGATAAGAACGACGCTCCCTGTAGTAGAAAAGCAGTCTGAACTTTTTTTCCTATCTCTCATTTGTGATCAATCTAGACAAATGTAAACGTTTTCTCATAACCTATTCTGATTAACATTTTACTTAAATTTTAAGTACTCTGTACAATTATCTAGAATTGATTCAATAAACTACTGTAGTATCTGCTCCCAGCATGGCAATATTTTGTTTTAATTAGCGTTTGAAAATTAAGAAATACTTTCACTTTTATTAACCAGAGAAGGCTAGCCTTCAAACAGTCTTGGCATTGCATGCAGCGTTCCCAGCTCGTTCTTTACAAAGCAATTTCCCCTGATGTTGGAATCACTCTGATAGCGTGGTGTGTTGCTAGGCAGTGTTGCTAGGCAACACCAGTCACAGAGGCAGTTAGCCACCACTATGAAATAGCAAATACTATAAATACGATGTGTGGGGTTTTTTTTCTGAACAGGAATTGCTACTCTCTTTCATATCTGTTTACTACTTAGTAAAAATATTATTAAACGTGTAGGCTGAGTTCCTGCATACAGATGGCAGCCATTATCACAAGAGCAATTATTTCTAGATGTTCTTTTGGGGATGGCTTTCCAAGTGATGAGAGATCAGTGCCTTTTTAGCTGATGTTTGAACACAAACAAACATTCGCAGTGTTCTTTAACATAATTATTATTCGCGTTCTTGCATGGAGAGCATGATATGTTTGTAAGGCAGGACACTTAGTATTAGAAATGGTCTTATCCTTCAGTATTTCACAGAATTAGAGAGGTCCTCCTATTTGTTGAAGATTACACGGATTCACACCTACAGGATATGGTCGACATGATGCACATTAATTCCCACAGCTACAGATTTCCCCTTGGATATAAGCAGTTCATCTCAATAGATATTTTCTTTTCCAAGATACACATTTTTCTTCAAGGTATGTATTACTTCTCCATGACAGTCAGTTCCGCCACTCTTAAATTAAAATTTCCTCTCTGACTTTCTTTTTCTATCTACAAATGTCCTCTCCGAGATGCACATTTTATCTGTCAGAAACATATTTCTAGGTCCTGATACACGCTTTCTGTACAATGCGTGTATTTTCTTTCTGATGCTGGCTGTCGGTCTGTGCACTTTACCACTGCTCGCTGAGCTCTCTCATTGAAACAGGCAACATTTGACTACACCTTATCGACCTGCTTTTTTATGCTTACAGATGTTGGATAACGATTATTGTACTGGAACTATGGTTGGTTTCCTAAAAAAGCATACTGAGAGCCAGGGAAATTTTAAATGCTTAGACCTCTGAGGAAAATATATGGGAAGTGATATATTTGAGATGGATTATTTTTAGCATAGATGCCAAATATTTTTACTTTTATGCATAAGAAACAGTTAAAGTAAAATGAATTGATTTATGAACCTGTATATTTTTATGTCTATCTATGTAGTTTTAGAAGTGTGATGAGGTGTTTTAAATTGTCTGCTTTTATGATTTTACATGCCTAAAATCGAATAAAGCTCATTTTGATTTGATTTGATTTGACTACACTTAATTGGCATCTGTATTACTTGTAGGTCCCTAGTAATGGCACCACCAGTACCCAGCACATGTTAATTGAATGTTGCTAGTGGGCAGCCACACTCATTGTGCCACACATGAAAGTAGCACTTTAAACCTTGTCACATGCCTGTCACTGCAGAAGGTGTGGGCTGTTTTAAACTGCCATTTCAACCAAAATATACCTTTTGCCAGGCCTAAACTTTCCTATATTGCACACTTATATATTTATGAGTCACTCTTCAGTTAAGCTCTAAAGACTCATAGGGTATGGTACAATTTATTTAAAATGTAGTTTATGTGTGTGAAGAAGGGGGAGGGGGGTTTCTGTATCTGAATCTTCATTTGTAATCATTAAATAACTATACGCCGAATGCTGGCTCCTGGGGGACGTGCCAGACTCGTGGAGAGGCTCGCTCTTGCACCAAATACACTAGAAAGGGCCTAAATCAGATCCAACTATTGCATGATTGCTCTCCTGGACATCGAGGGCAAAGCTTATGCCAGTTCCATTTTGGCGGACCTCGCAGATTGGGCAAGCGAAGAAGGTCTTCTGCCCCTCTTCCAAACTGGATTTAGACCCAGGTCTCCAACTGTGGACAATATAACTGCACTTTATTACCTGGCCCACTAAGCACGGTCGTGCAAAAGCCTCCCTTTATTCGCTTGCTTTATCGACTATTCTGCAGCGTTTGATGGGGTAGACCATGCTATCCTATGGAGAAAGCTGGCAATATGGAATATCAACCAGACCCTGCTTAGAGCAATTCAGTCGCTGTATCAAAAAACGTGGGTCAGAATCAAACTTTCGAGCGACTCTGCATCAGAGAAGATTGAAACGGACCGAGGTTTAAAGCAAGGGTGTGTCTTAGCACCACTGCTGTTTAACCTATACACAGCAGACATGGACCAAGCCTTGACTGGAGCAGCTTTAGCCACACCAAGGATCGGGGGGACTAAAATCCAGTTTATGCAATACGCCGATGACCTGGTACTCCTGGATCACACCAAGATAGGCCTACAAAAGGTGTTGACGGCCCTGGCAATATACAACGATAAAAACAGGTTGGTAGCCAACCCTCCAAATCAAAAATAGTAATCTTTGGGCACTACCCAAAAAATAAATAGCTAAATGGAGGCTTGGTCACTTGATTCTGGGATGCACGCAGCAATACAACTACTTGGGCGTCTGGTATCACGAGTGGGGGCTACCTGGTGTTCACCTAAAGAAAATCCAATGCAAAGGGAAAACAGTCACCTACGCCCTCTGCAAATTACAAGCCACTTTACATAGCCCCACCACGACAGCTATCCAAAGAGTACTCAAGGCAAAACTAATGCCAGCCCTTAATTAAGCCCAACAGGCGTTCCCTGGCAAACCTAACAAGGAATTGGAAAAAATCAACTGCAGAGCATACAAGAGTCTATTCCACCTACACTCTTGTCCAACTAGAATTCCCTCTCAACCAACAAAAATTGGAAGAGATGGCCGCCTTGAGCAAATACTACTATCTCACAATAGCGGCACAAGAGAAGACACTGAAGCCAGTTTTGAAACATATCTTCACGGAACCTGGGAACCCTTGGTCAGCCACCCTTACTGCAGCAAAGGACCTCCTTAACTTAGCTACTGAGTTCTGGGACACTGAGCTAGTCAATTACCCTGCAATTAAAAATGCGATTAAAAAACAAGTTCGCATCCGCTCCCGGGCATTGGACTTGGAGTCATTGGCAAAAAGAGACTTCCATGAGTCCCTATGCCTGCCGCACACAGTGCACAACCCAAAACTCCATCTCACGCAGGCCATGGGCCGCCCAGCCTTACACAAGATTTTAGCCTACAGACTACACCCCCAGCCCCTTAAAGAATTATACGCCACCGAACGGGCAGGATCGGCAACTCTGGAATGCAGGCTCTGTAACTACAAACGGGAGTCTCTGGCCCACCTTTTATTTTGCTGCCCGGCCCTGCGCACAGCACGCAGCCTCTATCTCAGGCCTATCATGGGACAACTGGGGACGCGTACCGCAAAGGAGGCGGTCCATCAATTATATACATTGAACTCAGTAAAACAGAAGGCCTCATTTGGTAAATTCATTCAACAGACTCAGTCTAAGCTGATGGCCATCTAGGGCGAAAACGATTAGAGACTTAGCTGAGGCATGCCGGGCCATACTAATATGGACACTACCCCTTTCAGCTTACCAGAATCCAGGTCTTAATTACATAGACTTGCTTCAAAGAAGATGATTAATCTGTTCTTTTTTTAACTTTTGTAATTTTTGTACTTCGGTTTTATTGTAATGGTTTTGAGTAACCAAACAATAAATTAATCAATCAATCATTAATCATTAAATAACCATCTATTATTTATTTTATTAGAGTTTTATATAGGGCATATTCGACCTGAAGATATCAGAGTGCTTTACATGAGTGCCAGTTTCGTTACAGATGGACACATTAATTATTTTTGTTATGCACAGAGAGATTACGTGATTTGCCCAGAACCATAGGATCTTGAGTACCCCTGCTGAGACTCAAACCCAGTTCCCCATCTTTGAGTTCGACTGCTCTAGCCATAAGGCTATATCCTCTCACCTCGACAAGCAATAGTTAAAAGGAGCAATCATCTACATAAAAACCATCTAAACAATAAAATCATTAAAGACTTTACTACAGTCAATAAAGAGAATTTAAGTAAGCCCAAGGGTTTTATTAATCAATTCTTTAGTTTAAATATTCCTTTAATATGCATTAGTCTTTTAAGCTTCATCATTGGAAATGGATATAATCCAATAAATAATATTTAATTATAAGGAAAAATATAATATAGGTAAGTTTGACAGTTAAAATTAAAATAATAAAGTGTGTTCCATAAAGGAATTTCCTTAATCTAAGTTTTTAGAATGAAATAGAATTCTGTGTCAGTTAAGAAATTCAATGAAGAGTTCTGATGAGAGAATAAATGCCTAGGCATAAATCCTTTGTGCATGAAATAAAAAAAGTCAAGCTGGAAACTATTCTCGGCTATAACTCAGCAGACATCCAATAAAGCAGCAAATAAGCTCAAAGTAACCTTCCATAAAGAGAAATATCATCTCAAGAAACCCAGAGATGGATCTCCAGTAAATGCCAGTGAGAGAAGACTCCTCTACTTTAGGAACATGCACTAATATTAACTCAATGTATTATAAATTATAAGAAGTATCACATGCTTCATTCACAACATCCAATAGGATTGTGGTAAACATCTGTAGGTAGGTAAACTCCCCAGTTTCTCACGTCTTCACAATGAGCTACAAATTCAAGTCTTTGAGAAAACACTTTGCTCACATTGTGTGGTTCAGACAATTCTTCCAATGATTCATCCTTCCTGTTGTCTTCTCTCCTTCTGATAAGAACCTCACTATAAGTTGTGTAATACATAAATAAATGCCTAATCACTAACAATAAGAAGGCTTCTAGAAAGTTAAAATATCTGCAGTGTAGAAGATAACTTCTCGTGCAACACAACCGCTCAATGTAAAAAATGTGGTGATTGATGATATTTCCCTACATTTTTTATGTGTGCCCTGATGTTGTGCTTTACATGTGATCCCAAGTGTCACCTGTGTTTTACGTATGATAAAAGGATTCTGGTGACTAAAGTGAAAGTTACAAGTATTTACATTATTGCACTAACGGAGCTGCTATGCCTAATGTTTTCAGATGGTATTCATAACCTGTGCAACTTATAAATGTGGCTTCAGTATAATAACTGTTATGTTTATGATCATAGGGCAAAGTGATCTATGATCTATGTGATTTCATGGCAAGTACCTAGTGGCCCAGTGATTTAAGTGATTATGGTCTAATCTGTTTTGGGTATTATACAAAGAATGTTTTTTATAACCCTGTGTGGAGTCCCTTTTTGTGGTGTGCCTAGTGTGTCACTTGTGTGGGTGTGTTGCGCAAACATTTACACATTGCCTCTGGGATAGGCCTGACTTCTCTGCCAAGCTACCAAGGAGGTTAGCAGGGGTTATCTTGTGTGTGTAACTCCCTATTTCTGACTAGAGTTGTGGGTTCTGCCTGGCTTAGGTGCATATCCAACCAGAAACCCCTTTTCTAACACCTCTGATCCTTTTATGAGATTGTTACCAACCCAAAAGCAATTCTTAAATGTCAGTTACGCATTGAATTGTGTATTGCAGGACTGCAATAATCACATTCATTGCTGTTGTATTAAAGCGAGTATCCCTATGCCACCCATAGGTGGGAAAGCACACCTTGTAGAGTTAGGCCAAAGTTGTAACTTATGCAACAGCAAGCTGTACTCGTATCATACAGTTACGCCTCAAGTAACTTTCACTACACATGTCAACCATTATTATGTCATTAGGGAGACATCTGTGTTAATCAAGGTTATCTCCTACTGGGCATAATGGATCACCTATTTCCGAGGGTTTGTCATGCTTCACTGATAAAAGCTTATTACCCATTCTGTGGTTGTTCTTATTCTGTAATTCAAATTTTCAATTGAATCCATTCATTTTGGCAACACCTATCGTTATAGAGGTCAAATGCAGGGAAGCAGTTAATCACCATCTCAATGTTCAAGATGTCCCCAATGGGGGTAGGGAGGGCAGTTACTTTTGCAACAGCTGCACATTCAGCATATGCCTTTGAGACTGTTTACTCCTGGGTGGAGTTTGAGTCTATTGATGCTGCGACAGGGCAGTTTCAGGAATACACAATGGTAGACCTGATGACACACTACAGCAAGATTTGGAAATCCCATTAACTTATCGAGAACACCAACATTGGTTTGCTGGCCAGGTGCTGCTTTAGTTTCCAAATGTCTGTTCAGGGCCTCTGAGCAATGAAGGGGCTACGTTGCCAGTCCTGGCTGGCTACACTCATGTTCTCCGCCGTGACAACCCATTAACTTATTGATAACACCAACATTGGTTTGGTGGGCAGTTGCTACTTATGTTTAGAAATGTTTGTTTGGGGCCTCTGAGCAACGATGGGGCTGTGTGGCCAGTTTTGGTGGGCTACACTCATGTTCCCTGCCTTGACAACCTAACACAGGCTGAGGTATCATGGGTATTAAACTACAATCTCTGCTTACATAGGGGACTCAGACAGTTTGTACTATGTACTTTCAGCTGCAGACCTGCTGTTGCATGCCTCTTCTCCACAAATACAAACTATTAGTACACAGACTATTGACGCTATCATGGGGAAAACGCCCATGTAACGTGATGAAATTGGTTTCTGGATGATCGTAAGACCAATCAGTTGGAAGCAGTGTATCCATTCACTTCCCCTCACAACAAACACAAATTATTGAATATGTGTCTCCCTTTTGGGATGGTGTATCCAGTGGAAGAATGTGACACCTGGGGAAACATCTTTGCATTAATTTATACCTGTACGCATGGTACACCTTCACTGGCAGTTCTCTCTGATGTACTACGACAGAACAAAACGAGCATGGAGCTGCAACAGCTCTAGACTTAGGAATGAAGTTAATGGGGAACTTCTGTACAGTCTCCTCTAACATCCTAAGCAACATTAAGGGAGACGCTTCAATTTTGGCTATACGCCAGAGCTTGTAAGCAGTTCCGGTTCAAGACAGTGAACGCGTACTACCAAAAATAATTGTGGACATTTATACCTCTGTAAGTAGAGATACCTTAGGTACTCAACCATTAATTCACATTTAAAACCTACATAAGATACTGTAGGTTCAGTTAAAGAGAAATCTTTCCATGAAAGAGAACTCTGCAATGAAATGGATGAGAAAACTGAAATAGAAAGATAAAAGACAGACTGGATCACCCTCTTTTCAGGAAACCGTCAGGGGTTGTAACTTACGAGACCATGAAAAACGTAAAGGTAACAGAACACAAAAGGGCAGCGGCTCCGAGTACCAAAGAAAGGGGCAATACAGTAGAAGAAGTGTAGGAGGACACAAGACTGAGTCAGCAGAAAAAGGGAAGATAAAGGATTGGACTGTAAAACCCCAGTAAAGAAAGTAGCGGGATTTTCTAAAAAAACAAGCCGATTCAGCTTCAAAACAGGAGTTGAGGGAGAGTGCTCATAGATAGTGCCGCAGAAATCATGATATTACATCCGATGCTTCAGAGGTTTCTAGATGTGATTCCAACTGATGAATTTATCTAGGTTGAGACTTCGGATCAACATTTAAATCTTCTTGACAGACTTGAAGAGGATATAGCACGTACAATCAAAGCAGTCTTCTAGACACAATTATCTGATGACTATGATATCATCTTATTAATTGATAAAATACAATATTTTGGCATATTAGCTACCACTGGGTCAGGTACTTTTAAGAGGACTCTTACAAAAGATGTTGGGGCTAGTGAAATTGCACATTTCACTTCCCTCATTGCAGTAAAGTGCTTCCCAAAATCGACTTTTGGGCTAGGAGCAATGTGGACTGAGGATCTACAATATTTATACATATTCAGCACCTTTAACGTCACCCCTAGGAGTTCCAGGAGTGGGAGGGGGTCCTGAAGTGTTGGGCAGGGTCCTTATAAAAGATATTTTATAAGCCCTGGTGTTTGAGAAAATGCCCAGTTCAGTTTTCCCATTGTAGATCACCAGCTACATATGTTAACATGGCAATATGGTATCAATTAATAACTAACGCTAGGGAGTGCGAAAAATATAATTTAAGGAATAGTAGGATGGTATTTATGAATTCAACAATATGCTGTTGTTGAATTTATCATAAAATGTACAGAAAATAAGCTATAACTTCTTCGACGCAGTGCAAATTCCTCCGAGGTGCGGCAGAATATGACGCATGCGCAGTTCGGACGTCTCCCAGCCGTCCGACACACACAAGCACCGAAGAGGATAATCCTTTACTGAATTGATGTTTTTAAATGCTTTACATAACTGTCTCTGAAGTTAAGCCTGTCTGCTTGCAGGCTAGCTACCTAGGGTTGAGCATGGGAATAATCTTTTGAGACCTATTCTGAGCTCTAGACTATGTTAGTGGCCTTATTGCCAGTGGTAGATGGACATTTACTACTACTAATAACCCACTTTTCAACACAGATACAGAGGCATTGGCATACATTGATAATATATACACACCTGACTAGAGTAGACAGAGTGGTGACCATATTAAAATCACATGCTTACAGATTTAATAAAAACAAATCTAAGATTACGGAACTGAACTGACAGTAACCTTCCTAGGATAGGAGTTATTCAGTGAGGGCAAGGGTCTAGCCCCAGACTTTCTTCAGAGGTGTGCCACCTTGCTACCCCATGACGCACTGAAAAAGTTATAATCCCTGTTGACATTTCTTAACTTTAGATATACATACTTGCCTCACTACGCAGAGAGAGCAAAGCCCTTGTATGACCTGATTTCTCTCACGATTTCATCCGAACAGTGGTTGAACGTGCACACTGATATCCTGCGTGATCTACAGCAGACATGCTTGTGACTAAATAATTACAAACTAAGGACAATAAAACCAATCTAGTTATTAGAGTCAGACCTAGTCACTATGCTTACACCCATGTGACCTACAACGAAGGACAGAATGTCACTATTGCTTACAAGTCACACTTGCCTGAAGCACGTTTTGCTTCCATTGAAAAAAATCCTGACTGTTGAACAAATAGCTTTTTTAAAAGAGCACCCTCTGGTGAAGTGAAAACATGTTATCATTGTTTCCTTTGTACCGGAAATAGAAGTGGACACAAAGGGAAGCATTCCTAATGCTCATGACCTACACTGAGATGTGTATAGTGGACATCTTCTTTAAGTGCAGTGGATGTAAATTTTCAGTATGATCCCTTTCTTCATACACAAGCTGTTTCAACTCCACTTTACCTGTTAAATCTTACCAACCTGTGGTAGGAACAAAATGTAAATACTTTGCAGCCTGCGCAGTACAAGGTGTAGTGAAGGATGGTGAATTCATCATTTTAACAGCCATCAATGTATCCAAGCAAGCTGGGATATGTACTTTAGGTTTTCCTCCCAAATACTCCTACACCCTAATTAATTCCTGTAGTTATGATTCCAGGAGTGGGAGATGGAATAATACCTAATAATCTGTCTAGATAGATTTAATCAAAGCACATGAGGGGTTGTCTTCCGCACATGCAGGAATAAATTAAACCGCAGCCATGCTACAACTATGCTTTAATGGCCTATTTATATAAATAGACTAAAGACTATGTTAGACAGTGCACCATTTGCCAACAAATCAAGCCCTCCACAGTAAAAAGACTGTCACCAATTCCCCTCATAAGTTTAAATATCCCCTTCCCAGTAATTCTTGGACTGCATCAGTCCCATCCATTGAGCTAACCACTATTACTACATATTGGTAGCTATTAATTCATGTTTTCAATTCCTATTGGGTTTGGCTACAGAGAAATGCAAGCCCTTCAGCAGTCATAAAAGATTTGCAGTGTGTAGTGTCGATGGGGGTAGTTCATTCAGATAACAGTCCTTGCTTGCCTCTCAGGCTTACAGGAATGTAATGTCTGCTTTAGAAGTTTGTCTGCAATTTAGCAACCCGCTCAAAGCTGAAACAAACTGCATTGTAGAGAGGGCCAGTGGGATGATTAAACAAGCTTTGCCTGCTAAAGTGGTATGTTTAGGTCCTAGTTGGTACCATAATCTGGAGTTCTTTAAATAACTTGCCTAGACGAGTATGGGAGGATACACGCCATATGAGGTTCCCTTTAGAGTTCCTATGTATGTGCCTGGCTTAGATCATTGTGGCAAGGTGGTGGATGAAGATAAATGTGACTTGGAGAAATAGTGGAATGTTTTGCAGTGTATCCAAGAAGTCAGATACAATCTGTCGAACACAAACCAGTCTGACGATAACACCTGTGCAGCGAAGGCTATCACTGCTGCTGACGGCCGGTACCCAAGGCTGGGAACCTAGTTTGGGAGAAACTACACAACAAGCATGTTTTGAACCATCTTATAAACCACCTGACTGTGTTCTTGTGGTACAATTCTAACAGACATTATTCTGCATCCTCTGCCTGGCTCAAGGAGTAACAGACAGGTGTCTATTGAGCACTTAAACAAGCATTATTTGATGAGTCCTCAACAGGCAACCACCACAGACACCAAGAAAGATTCAGAGTACTGCCACCCAGCCTCTCTCTACTCTAAATACCCTAACTCCTGATCAAAGCAGTAACATTTCTAGCACAAGTTCCCAGACGGGGATATTTGAGCTTAACACTGTACACAGAACACTGAGGGTAACTAACACAGCAGATGCTGCCAATATTACAGTGACTACTGTTCAGCGCAATTCCATGGTTTACTATGAAATTCCACCTGATGCTACGACATTTGAATTGGTACCCTTTTGAGAGCCTCGAGAGACAAACGATATTGAAAATTACACTGATTATTTCATTGGAGAATATTAAACTCCTTCTACAGTCACTCACTGTAAGAGACTGCTTCGTGCTTGTCAGTGGTTTTGCGGCAAGTATTTGATTCCTCTATGGTTCTATAGCTAGACGTGGGTTTCATGCTCGTCAATGCTATGCTATGTCACTGGATTTAAGTTAGTCTGGCTGATGAGGATAATACCCCAAAACCGGTCTCAGGATGCTTGTTTTCCACTTCATGGAGGACCTTGCCTGGCAGTTCGAGCTGGACTGTTACCATGAGGAGCTGGGTTAAGACTGATTTGCATACCACTGGGCCCAAACTGGGGTGGCATGGTGAACAAAACAATGATGGATTTAACCCAGATCTGTGATGGGGGTGAATGTTTGACAATGTTAAGCATTCCGTTCATCATCTTTTTATGCTGCTGTGTTCAATCGTTGGAAAATTCATACAAGGATGTCCGAATCAGATATTAATAATATCATACAGAATGGAAACTATAATTCCACCCAATATCCTGTTAAAGGTTTGGCATTATGGTCCTTTGATTCTAATACCTGCATGCAGCATTCTCTTTCCAACACTTAATGACCTTCCAGTGATTTTATTTTTTTATATTTTCATCAGTCTTTCTTTGGAATATGGTTTCCTTTAACTGGGTTTCTTTTGATTTCAATGTTACATTTTTTCCATTACTTTTGGCTAGTCAAATTTGCACAGCTTTTTTTTTCTGACCTGTTTACTTTTTACTTCAATTGTGTTTCAGATCTCGTTGGATTTAAAAATTCCTTACATAAACTAGCAGTTACTGGCTTGCTATTTTGCTTTGGTTGCAATCTGTTAAGCTCATTATCTGAGGATTGTATTGTTGCTCATGCTAAATACCAAATTGAGCAAGGGTTACCCAGGGAATCAAGTTTACTTCAGTGAATTGGGCTGGGGCCATAACACAAAATTCTAGTTTTGCTCTCAATGTCTTTTTAGCCAAAAGTGAGAAGGACATTTAGTTTAGCTGTAGGGTTGTTTAGGGGGCTCTTACCCATTACAACTCACTTATTTTCCATCCAAATTTCTTTGATGCTCTTTTTTAGCTGTTAAAAAAACTGTTAGAGAAGCCTATTTACCGACTCAGATATGGGTCACTTCTCAAGAGACTGGATTCTCATACTGCTATTTTCAGTTATAAGTGAAAGGATGTTTGTATTGGGTTTGGTATGTTCTGCCCCTAGAAGCATAGAGGTTGGCACTCTTACATTTTGGTGCAGTTGTGTTTTGGGAATGGGGATTTGGGGGGGTGGCCGACCAGCGGGAGGCTTGCCCCCCCGGGGAAGTTTGGGGCAACAGGGGAGGGGGGGGGGAAGCTTGGCACAGGGTTCTCGCCGTAGCTGGTGTTTTTGGGCTGGTTGGGCTGGTTGGGCGGTTTTGGGCTTCTTTTGGGCTGGGATAGTACAAAAACGGCCATTTTGTGTCACTGCACACTGTTTGTGGTGCGGTGACACAGCAGCCAGGTCCTAGGCAATTTTGTGGTCAGGGATTGTGGCCTAACGGTGCTTTGTGGCGGCGGTGTGCGGTGTTCTGCGCCGTTTGGTTGAGCGTTGCCTGGAGTGCAGAGTGGGCAGGCGGCTCCATTGGTGCAACATTGGATAGATAAAGCACATGACAAACAAGACTTTAAATGGACAATAATCTCTAAAATATACAATGACCCAAGAGGTGGAGATGTAGAGGCCAGGTTGCGACAACGGGAGGCAATGTTGATCCTGAAATTTAACACTACATTACAAGGCCTGAATGAAATATCTAAATTGTACAACCTATAATAAATTCCAACAAAATACCTTAGAGCAAACGTGCGAATCCATCTTGCGTGTTACTTGTTAACACAATAATTATTTTGGGGACCTATCCAACTTGCAGTGCCAGCATACAAGTTGGAACTCCAGTCTCAGGAGCTACACCATATCCGATGAAACCATTATATAATCTATCAATCCCCACTTGGTTCGATTATTCTTCCGTACTTAATTAGTGTTTAGGCTTTACCAAATTCACTCAGGTATCACGTGCGAGACACTAGTCTAAAAAACCTCCGTTCTAATGCCCTAATGCAGTGACCTAATGCAGAGCACGAAGCATTCTGCCATTAGCCAATCGCATAGACCTGAGGACCCTATGCGTTTTTAATGAACAGTCCCAGATGCGGCTCTGATCGGGATACAGGAAGGATTAGTGCATAGGTCACAAATTAGCAATATTTAGTCACCCAGTATTATCGGTTAGCTACATTTCGCCTAATGTTAATCAAGGAGAAACCACAACTCCCATGATTCACACTTGAACCGACTCGGAAATGTCACCCATTCAAGTAAGACTGACCCGGAACGACTCTGCATCGCGTAAACACACGATAGCGAGTTATCCTGAAGAGATGGACGCCTAACCTAAGGTAACGATAAATCGCTTGGTTCAGTTTTGAACCTCAAACCCTCTATAGCCTGTTGCCCGACGCTACATGTAGACACCTAAGAGTCACTAACTGCGAACGTTCACCCGCGCGTTTTCTAATGGTCATATTTCTCCTTAACGGAATGTTAGCCTAACAGCCCATCCTTATTTTACTTCCCAGAATTAATCTTGAGACAAAACAACTTGAATCGTTTGAGTGCTGGAGCGTGTTGTATCTCCCCACCGCTTTGCGAAAGGATTTTTCATCTAGAGTTGGCTACGTTACTGCCACTGACTAGTGAGTACTTCAGACCCTTACTTCGAACCATTGTAGTACGATTGTCTAGCGACCCTGTCTTGGTTCCAATTATCTTTGATGTTTCTTCGCAGTTTACCAGAACTTCTAAGTCCAATCTAAATTCTACGATAGGTAAGCTTACTGAGAGTGTGTGGTGGCTGAATGAAGTTTGAGAGTCCCCCTCTGTATGATTAGACTGACAGAATGTTTTCACTTGTTTTTCAGATTAATTGTGTTTGGTCCTGAAGAGAATCCTTTAGACTTATTAAGGATTTGAAACGCGTCGACCGAGGCGTTTGTTGTGTGTGGTGCCAAGCATATGGCTCTCGATTAATTGTTGTTTAAACAAAAGTGAAAGAAAATAAGTGTTTTGAAACATTGTTTGGTCTTAGTTACTGTCTTGATGTATAGAGCTCATTGATTGTATAAAACCACTCCTATGATTGTAAATAGGACTAGGGTTTAGCTCTTGACTTGAATATATCAACTCAGTTTGTTGGAACTTTTTGATAAAACCGTACCACCACCTAACATCGCCCCCCAGAGAATATTTGTTGTACACCCCTGTCTTGTGTACACGTGTTTTGTGTCTACTTGTGTCTTTTATGTTTGCACAAACTATTCCCTAGATACTCCCCTTGTCCTTGAAAAGTTTCACACCTCCATGTTCTATTAAATATTGACTGTTTGATGATGTAAATATATATATATATTTGTAAAAAATTCTTCCTCCAAAAAACAAAAAACTAACTAAACTCATGAAAAAATAAAAATAAAAGACTTATAAGTTTTCTACTATAAACGTTGACTGAAAGAGTGGTCTTTTTGGAATTAGCGACTAGGAGCTTTTTCTTTGATTGTTTTGAAAATTGTTGCACAGTACTGGCAATTGTTTTGTTCATTTTGAAGTGGCGCAGCCTTACTGTGCTTACTGCCAGACCCGTTCAGCTTCGTGGTGTCGGCAGTAGGGAGCGTAGCTGTTCGCGATGGCGGCGTACACGGACCCGCGGGTACTGGAGGCGCTGAGGCTTCTGACGGAGGCGGGCCGCATGGACATAGTGCGGCCCGACCTCAAGGTAAGGCCGCCGCGGCGCGCTGCCATCGGCGCCGCGGCAGCTGTGGCGGCGTGCGACCGGCCTAGATCGCGGGCGGTTCAGCGGGGCGGGAGGGGGGCGGAGGTGCGAGGGGAGGGGGTCGAAAGACGGAGGGAGCTCCGCGCAAGGCGAAGGAAGGGGCTCGGAAGGCCGGGCAGAAGGGGAGGAAGAGGCCCCTGGAAGAGGGAGAGGGGGAGGTGGGTGGGGAGCGGGGGGGGCCGCGAGGAGGTATTGACAGAGGTGGAGGCAGGGCCGGGTGGCCAGGGGGGCGTGGGGGAGGGGGGAGGGGCCCGGGTAGTTTTGCCTGGGGAGGGTGGGGGCAATGGAGGGGGGGGGGCGGGAGGATGGGGGTGAGGCAGGGCCACTGGGGGGGAGGGGCACAGTGGAAATGGGGAGCAGAGGGGGCTGGTGGGTGGAGGGTCGGGGGGGCGGTTTCACCGCTACTCATCGATGAGACAGATTTGGAGGAAGAGGGGGAGGTGGGGGGGGAGGACACGGAGCTGGACTGGAGTGGTTCCTCGGCAGAGGAGGGGGGGCAGGGGCGAGGGGGCGGGCGTCGCCTGGACAGTGGGGGAGGGGTGTGGGGACGGGACGGGTGGGGGGGCGCGGCGGTCCAGAGGTGCTGGGGGGCGAGAGCGTAGGTGGCGGTGCGACGGGCGGGCGGGGTGGTTTGGGGTGGGTCGGTGGGGGTGGCGGGGGCGAGCCAAGGGGTAGAAGGGGGGCGGGGGCCTGGTGGGCATGAGGCGAGCTTTGGGGAGGGGGCAGGGGGCAGAGGCGCGGCCTGGGGGGAGGCAGGGCGGGTGGGGCGAGGGGGGGTGGGGCCGAGTTGGGGTCCCGGGGGGTGGGGCGGTCCGGGGGGATGGGCAGGGGAGGGGGGTTGGGAGCTGGGAGGAGGGGGGTACCGTCGTGGCGCGGAGGTCATTCGGCGGGTTGGGGGAGGGGAGCGGCGATGGGGTGGGGGTATGGCGGAGGGGGCGGCATGTGGGGGGGCGAGGGTGGTTGTTTTTACCCTGGCATGCTGGACTCCACCTTTTTTCCTTGGCAGGAGCTGTTGGTAAGGCGCTCGGGGGAGCAGCATGCGGCTCCCAACCACCGAGCGGATGGGCCGGCTCTATTTGGTGCGGACGGCCGAGCTCCAGCGAGGGACCTGGCTCAGGGAATTGGTGATTGGAGGCGAGACGCGTCTCCGCCGGCCCCTCCCCGATGGGTCTCCACGGCCGCCGGGGGTGGGGGAGTGAGGATGGACACGAATATCTCTGATTTGCCTGCGAGTGTGGTGCATGGTAGGGAGAGTATGGACTTGATGGATTTGATCCGGGTTTGTCGTGAGAGAGCGGGTCTGAGCCGGCTGGAACCCCAAGTGGGGGGCCGGGGGGTGTGGAGCCGGCCGATGGAGAGTCGGAGGAAGAGGGGAGATTCGGGAGGATGGGGGGGCTGGTAACGTTGTTGGAAGTATATTGCAGGTGCCAGCAAGGCAGGAAGCGCCCAGAGTGACGGCCGCCTCAGCTCAACTGGTTAGGCGGCGGGATCCAGCAAGGACGCCGACCTTGACGCCAGGTAAGACTAGTGAAGGTGCGGGGAGTGGCAAGAGGCGTTGTGTGCAGGTTTCGGTGGGGTCGGGGGGCGATGGGGAGGATGGGTGGCGGCTGGTTCGGGGACGGTATGTGCAGGACGCGGGAGTCGGAACGGACGGCGCGGTGCCGGTCGGGGATGGGCCAAGCGCGGGCGGCGGGGCCGAGGCGGTGGGTGACAAGGCGGCGGGCGTAAAGGAGGCGGCGGGGGGAGGTAAGGAGAGTTGTGTGATTTAAGCATGGGCGGAAAATCCGTTTCGCTCGCGGATTTTGCGGATTTTCGGTAAATTCGCAATCCGCGAGATCCGCGAATCTCCCGCAAAATCCGCAAATCCGCGAGCAGCGGATTTTATGGCTTGCTCGCACTGTTCGCGTGAGTTCGCGGCTTGCCAGTACAACTTCGCACCCCGCGAGTAAGTGCTAAATTGCAGAAATACGATCTTAGCAAAACTGAAACTACTTACCAGGTTCAAAAGTTCAGGCTCATCATTAGTAGCCATTTCCTGTAGTGCTTCCTGAGGGGCCCCTCCAGAGTTCAGTTGCCAGTTGCAACTATTATGTGACCCTGCTCTGAACCTCAGAATAGTTACACATATGCCACAAAGGTCCTGAATTACAGCTAAGGGAGACAAGCAGGAGCCAGGCTGGAAGTTAAAATCCATTAATCAGCCCCTAATTCATTATTGTCAGTTGGGGCAGGGCAGGTGTTGTAACTAATTTTGCAACAATGAAAGCACTTAGCAAGTGCAAAAGATCACTAATCAGGAAGCACTAAGGAAGCAGGTGCCAGCTAAAAAAATATTCTGTGACACATTAATCAGCCCCAAATTAATTCAGGTCACTTGAGGCAGGGAAGGTGTGCTTTGCTTTGCCGAAAATAATGTACACTGGACAACCAGAGGGTGTGGTGATGAAACAGAGGGTGGCATGGGTGGGCCAGAGGGTGGCATGAGTAGTCAGAGAGTGGCAGTGGTGACAGAGAGTGGCAGTGATGAAGAAGAGTGTCCCAAACAGGCTGGACACGTAGAAACAACAAGTTCGCAAAACTTGCGACCCAACAGGTAAGTTCGCAAATTGCGAAATTGTAAAAACCCTCGCGAACTGGCAGAAACACGCGCGAACACAAAAAAAAAAATCCGCAAATTCGCGGGAATTCGCGGATTTTGCGGATTGCGAGTTCGCAAATCCGCAAAATTCGCGAACGCGAGATTCGCAAAATTCGCCCATGCTTAGTGTGATTCCGGTGCGGAAGCTGCCGTACATGGGACTGACCAAGCCGCTAGGGTCCCACCTTTCTGCGGCGACGAAGGAGAAGATTTGGAAGGGGGAATACATCGATGTTTTGAACTGCTACACAGGGAATTGACATCCAAAGAGGGGTCAAAGGAGGAGGAGCAGGAGTTGGCAAGGCGCCCAAAGGTGCCCCTGACGCTGGACAATTGGTCAGCAGCGTTCCTCATTTACGCGAGCGTGTATTGCGAGAAATTCCCGGACCGGTGCGTCGCGCTGTTTAAATACATGGATGTGGTGCGGAGGGCGCAGGTGACTTACGGCGGGTACGGGTGGTCGCACTACGATGAGGAGTTCCGGGCGCGCATGGCGGGGGACCCGGAGGCGCAGTGGGGGGAGCTGGATTCGGACCTATACCAGCAGACGATGGGTGGGGCCAAGTTTGGCCGCACCATTTACACGGCCAGCGGTTTGCCGCTGGCGTCTCCCCCCTTTGCGGCACGCCCCACCCGTGGGGGGGTGGGACAGGGAGCCTCTGGCAGCCAGGCCGCAGTCGGGGCCTGCTGGGACTTTAATAGGGGAGCCTGCGGGCGGCGGCATGCCGGTTCCGGCACGAGTGCTCGTCGTGCGGACGGTACCATCCGGTGCTGCGGTGTTGGGGGCCCGGGGGCCCACCGGGGCAGCTGCCCACGCAGGGAGGTGGACCTGCCAGAGGGGTACCGGGCGGGGGGAGGGGAGGGGGTGGAGGGGGGGGGGAGCCGGAGCTCTGGGAAAGGGCTCGTACGCCGGTTAGGATCGAGCGGATGGAGCCCTGGTTGGCGGCGTATCCGCGGGCGGAGGATGCTGCAGTGCTGCGCCGGGGTTTCCGGGAGTGTTTTCAGCTGGGGTACGAGGGCCCCCGGATTGCTCGCTGGGCGACAATCTAAAATCAGTGAACGCGCACAAGGGCATGGTAAGAGAGAAACTGTTCAAAGAGGTCAGAGAGGGGCGGATGGCGGGCCCCTTCACGGCGCCGCCGCTGCCGGGCTTGAATATTTCCCCCATCGGGGTGGTGCCTAAGAAGGAGGAAGGGCAATTCCGACTGATACAGCACTTGTCCTGGCCGGAAGGGGAGTCGGTCAATGCGTACATTTCGGCGGAGTTGGCGTCGGTGACTTACTCGTCGGTGGACGTGGCGCGACGACTGGTTGCGGCGGCGGGACGAGGCGCACTGATGGCGAAATGCGACGTCAAGTCGGCCTTCCGACTCCTTCCGGTGCACCCGGCGGATTACCAGTTGCTGGGGATCCAGTTTCAAGGTATCATCTTTGTGGATAAGGCGCTGCCGATGGGGTGTTCTATTTCATGCGCACTGTTTGAGCGGTTCAGCTCATTCATTCAGTGGGTTTGTTCCAGGCGCACAGGCTCGGAGTCAGTGACGCACTATCTGAATGATTTCTTCCTGGTGGGGCGGCCCGGTGCGGCGGACTGTCAGCGGCTGCTGGATGGTTTGGCCGGGTTGATGGGGGAATTTGGGGTTCCCTTGGCGCCAGAGAAGACGTGCGGTCCCAGTACGGTGTTGTCCTTTCTCGGTATCGAGCTCGACTCCGTCGCCATGGAAGCACGCCTACCGGAAGAAAAAAGGTTGGCAATGTTGGCTTTGGTGGATGGCATGTTGGCAAAGAGGAAGGTGACGGTGCGGGACGTACAGGTGTTGTTGGGGCATTTGAATTTTGCGTGCCGCGTGGTGCGGGCGGGCCGAACGTTTAGCCGGCGTCTGGGTTTGGCGTTGTCGGGTTTGCCGTTGCCACATCACCATGTGCGCTTCTCGGCGGGGATGAAGGAGGACCTGCGCATGTGGCGGGCGTTCTTGGAGCGTTTCAATGGTGTGCCGATGGCGCCGGCGGAGGACTGGGAGTGGGACGTCACCATGTACTCGGATGCGGCGGGCGGCGGAGGTTTCGGGCTGTACTGGGAGGGAAAATGGTGTGCGGAGCAGTGGCCCGACCATTGGCAGGCGGGCGGGAGGAGCATTGCGTTCCTGGAGTTGTTCCCTTTGGTGGTGGCAGTCTCGGTGTGGGCAGGGGCGTTGGCGCACAAGCGGGTGCTGTTTCGAGTGGACAACATGGCCGTTGTGCAGGTAGTGAACAGGCAGTCGGCTCGGGATCCGCAGGTGCTGAAATTGATGAGGGTGTTTGTCTTGCGCTGCTTGACATACTGTTTGAGGCGCGCCACGTTCCGGGGGTGGACAATGACATTTCTGATGCCTTGTCTCGTTCACAGTGGGAGAGGTTCCATGGGCTAGCCACGGCGGCGGAGGAAGTCAGGACACCGGTGCCGGAGGATCTGTGGTCGGTGGGCGAGGCAGGGTCTTTCAGTTGGTGAAGACGTCGGTGGCAGTGTCCCTGTGGAAGGCGTACGAGCTAGCATGGGAGGAATTCCTGCAGTCAGGTGCAGTGTGGCGCGGGGACAGGTGGCAGCGCGAGGAACAGGTGGTAAGATTCATGCTGGCGCTCATGGATAGAGGCTTGTCGCGGGTGTCGATTGCGGGCAAGTTGTCGGCGGTGGCGTTCATGGGGAAGATGTGGTGGGGTTACCCTCCGTCGGCAGGGGAGCTGGGAACCAGGCTGCTGGAGGGGTGGGCAAGGGAGAAGGGGGCGAAGGTGCGGCTGCGCCGTCCCATCACGGTGGACTTGTTGGCAGGAGTGATTGGCGCGCTACCAGAGGTGTGCAGGGATGTTGACGAGGCGGTGCGTTTCTCTACTTTGATGTCATGGCTTTTATTTGGGGCGTTTCGAGTGTCGGAGTTGCTGGGCGCGAAGGGGAGGCGGGGGGTGTTGTGGGGGGACGTGGAGGTTCGAGCTCAGGAGGTGGCGGTGTGTTTGCGACGCTCGAAGACGGACCAGCGGGGGGTTGGTACTTGGGTGGTGCTGGGGCCGGGCGGCAGGTAGGGGGTGTGCCCGGCGGTGTGGGGTAGGAGGTTGATGGCTGAAGGTGGCGAGAAGGAGGGGGAGGTTTTTGGTCGGGGTGTGGGGGACGGAGTGACGGCGTCGCAAGCGTTGTGGGTCCTGCGGCATGCCCTGCGGTTCATGGGGGAGGATCCCCTGGCGTTCGGGACGCATTCTTTTCGGATCGGGGCGGCGACGGAGGCGGCACAGAGGGGTTGGGGTAAGGAAGAGATACAGAGGCTGGGTCGGTGGAAGTCGGACTGTTACAGGACGTATGTGCGGTTGAGGGAGGCGGATGGGTTGTTGTCGCAGTGATTCCCGATTTTCATATGTGTGTCTTTGCAGGTGCTGTGGCGGGGCCGGAAGTGGCTGTTCTGAATGTATATATTGTGGGACATTCGTTCATCAAGAGGGCAGAACAAGCGGAGTGGGACATGCATCGGGCACTCAATTTGGGATTGGATGCGGGGTTGTACAGGTGTCATTGGAGGGGGAAAGGGGGTAGGCGTTTTCATGAGTTATTGCCCTTGTTGAACACACTGGTGAGAGGGGGGGCTTGCCCGGATGTGGTAGTGATTCACCTGGGCGAGAACGATTTGGTGCAGTGCAAGGGGTTGGCGCTACTCAAACAAATGAAGTAGGACCTGAGGGAAATCAAGAAGCAATGGGCGGGCTGCCATATCATCTGGTCTGAGTTTATTCCCAGGCGGGTGTGGAGGGGAGCTGAGCGCCCAGGGGCCATAGACAGGGCACGCAGGAAGATCAATCGCGAGATGCGTGAATTCTGTGCCAGGGAGGGGGTGGGGAGGATGGAGCACCCGGAGTTGCGCTATGGTGCAATCTATTTTTTCCGGGAGGATTGGGTTCACCTGTCCAGGTATGGCATGGAGCTGTATGTAGTGCAGCTGAAGGAGGCTTTTGATGGGGCTCTGGGGGTGATCAGGTATCCCAGGAGGCAGGAGTCCTAGAAACGACTTTCGAGTGGCGCTGTCCTGAGGAGATAGGGTGGTGTTGCTGGAGGCCTGGGACTGTATGGTAGCGGGGGTGGGGTCATTGAGGTCATTGGGGGCATTCAGTAGAGGGGCAGGTTGCTGAGCGGATGTTGTTGTATTACTGTTGCAATGTTCGGGGTTACATTTAGGGGTGGGGGTGGGGGTTTGTCAGGCAGTTGTTATTTAGTGAGCAGTAGTTTTGTTCGGCACAGGCCAAGGGGGACGTGTTATATGTGCACCTGATTCCAATAAAGCGGCCTTTTACACACACTTTTGGGTGTCAGTGTCACTGCTTCCCCCCCCCCCTCACCTACTGGTGTGCCCCAAAGTGCATCTAGCACTTGTAAGCTGACTACAATCCACCAGTAATGAAAAGTATTTGTTAAATCTTTCAAATGCTTAGGCTGATGGTTTTTCATGGGCGTACCTTAGTCAGTAAGATTCGGGGTGTATGAATTTCAAATATTCCAACAACAAAAGCAATGGGCTGAGTGGTGGTGGGGTGAGATGGCCAAGGTTTGGAATGGAGTGTTTTTATGAGAAACAGGTACATTACTGATTTGCATTAGGTGGGCCTTTGTCTAGAGTGGCATAGTCGTGAAAAACAATTGCCCTGAGCAATTGCCTTTGTTAAACATTTACAGTGATTAATTTCATCACCTTTTGGGTGTTTTATTGCCAGTAGTATGCCTGGAAACCTGACACTGGTGAAGCTTTCCAAGACTACCATGGCCAATGTTCATAATTTCCTTGATGGTAGAGTTGTCAATCAGTGCATATAGACACTGGCTCCATGTTTCCTGGTCTTGACTTTTACAAATCATTTTAAGTACTCAGCCCAAATTTCAAATTGAGGTGGGTGCTCCTGTAAATTAATAGGGTGAGTGGAGTAAGAGCTGAGCTAATGGTGTGCCAGGAAAACGTTTGGCATGTATATGGTGCATCAAATTATGGCCCAGATTTGCAAACATTTTGCACTGGGTTTGTGTCACAAAAGTGATGCAAACCTTCACAAAATATTTTTCATGGACTACTTTCCAGTTCAAAGTTGCCTCTAAATAACACAAAGTATCATAAAGCAGTCCTCTGCAAGAAGGAGGCGTTCCATATGTGGTACATGGGCCTTCTTCCCATGTAACCTCCCATGTTTTGTTTAGCAAAACTCTATCTACTAACAATAGTAGACAGTTTTTCCCCAAAATATATTCCACTTTGAATGAGGAGTATAAAGGAGAAATGCTTTTATTTCTCCTAACTTTCCAACTTTACATGTATTTTGCGCTGTACAGTACACATCCAAAGTGAAAAAGCGTTAAAATGTATTTAAGCATACTATTTTGTACTATAAGGGTGTCCTTCCTGTACAAAACTTTTGCTAGACATGAGGCAGACACCTTTTTACTAAGGTGAAGAGGTGTGTGCGAGGCACTGGTGTCATAATTCTGCGCCAGCATGAGGGAGAGAGCAGGATAGTGCCATATACTGCTCTCTCTCTGTCACTCTATGGAGCACAGCAGCTTTTGATTATGTGGGTCAATCATAGCAGTACAATGGATTATATCACTGCATAGACAGACATTTTAAAAAAGTCTTTGGGGGAGAATTACTAAGATTTTGTGCCATGTTTGCGTCACCAAAGTAACGCAAATTAGCGCAAAAGCTTTTTTTTCCAATTTTCCGTCCAGCACTAAGCCAGTTTAGCTCTAGAAATAATGGATAACTAACGCGAACTTTGCACCATGGGGTGTACCAGGGGTGGAGCATGGTGTTACCATACAACCACCGAAGGTTTCTCACGCTAAACCCAATTTACTAAGTAAAGTACATTTGTTTTAGCATGAGAAAACTGTGCCCTTTTCAAGTAGGCGCAAAGAAGGAGATGTGCTTTCATGTCTCCTTCTTTTTCCGACTTTGCATGTGTGCTGCACTGTAGAGCACACATACAAAGAGGGAATAGGTTTGAATAGAGTCTCAGGATGGTATATTGTACTGAAATGGTACACTTCAGTACAAAACCTATATTAGACTCACAGAGACACCTTTGCACCATGGCACAAAGGTGTCTCTGTGGCGCACGGCAGCTGATCTCAGCACCAGCGCTAGTGAGAAGGGCGAAGAGTACCTTATTTTAGTAAATAGGGCGCTCTCTTTCTCTCTCCTTTTCACGTAGCGCAGTGTATTATTTGCGGCTGCTGCAGTATGCTGCGTGAGAAGTATGTAAGTCTTCACCTTTGTTTATAAACATTAATGGCTCCCCCCCCCCACAACAATGCCATTAGTGAACTGAAAGGTAAGTCAGTAGTCATGCAAATCAACAATGTAGCCTAGATTCTTATTATAGATGGAGCAACATTAAAGTCTATTAAATCAAACATACAAGTTACTTGTATAGCGCACATCCTGACCTCAAGTATATAAAAGTGCTCTCATATGGGATAATAAAGAAAATGTAGGATCTGTGAAAACAGTGTTGCCTAGGATCACACATTTGGGGTAACCAGGGATGCTGGTATTGATTTCAAGTTATTTGATTTCACAGTTTGCAATTCAGGTACCAGGTGTGTATTTCTGTCTCTCTGTCGCCCCTGTACTACATCAATAGTCACTCTTTTTATGTTTATTCTTGGCAAATGACGAGAACAACCGACACAGACATCTCAGTGCACCCAGACCTTACTAAAAAGCTAAGAATACATCTTTTGGGGAGTGTCAACCCCAAATACCCCCACCGGAGCTATGCCCCTGTGGATTCTGACATGTACAGCTGTAAAAGAGGCCCTGCTTAATAGAGATGCCAATGTGCTCTTTATGCACTGCAATCTGCGTATGTTAAGAAGAGAACGATTGTGTGTAATATTGCCTTTTTTTAAGACTACATAAGACTTCGGTAACCATAGTGTCTTTGTTCGCAAATACTCCAGCGTGAATGTATATATGACAGCTGTCATAGGATTAGACCTGGTATTTGCATGCTGTTATGTGGGGCATGACACACAGAACACCAAAAGTACAGACTGGCCCTGTTTCACTGCTGCTGTGTATTTACGTTCACACAGGGCCAGATGTTTACTCTATGCCGAAGCTCTAACCTGGTCCAAGGCAGTGGGCTCGTGCACACTCCTTTGCACACATCTTAACTTCCAAATAATCATTGGGTGAGTTTTTGCTGTTGACATCATTAAGTGCAACACACATAGGGGCCTTCAGAGGACCACAGACCTCAACCTATGCTTTTGGATTTGTAACATGCTGTTCCTTTGATGCCTATAGCGTAGCGTTCCAAAGTAGGCTGTGATCAATAATCAAAGCATCCATAACTAATCTAGACCCATAGGGATGCATGGCCACAATGACTACCACGGTCAGAAACGGGCTCCGGTGAGCAGACAGCGGCCCCAGGGGCACATTGATCCAGCAGCTGCTCCACGCATGAAAAGCTCTGCCATAGACTGCTTCCATTATGCAAATAGTTACCATCTGCCACCGCAAGTGACCATCCAATGATTTACGACTGCACGAGTGGTCTCTGCATTGCAGCCTCTCCATAGGTTTGCCAGGAACAGGGGGACACTAGTTGTACTCCCTTTATGACCCGCAGGGGCTACAGCGAGGCGTTCGATTCGAAATGGCTGCAGTGTAGGAGCTGGAGTGTTTCGTTTTGGCTACTGAATGGGAACTTTGCATTCAAAGCATCACAAATGAGGAGCACCCCTGGCGTCGAGTACTGAGGGCTGACATGATTACTCAGCAACAAATCACACCTGGAGTCCCGCATTGTGCTTGATAGGGGGTTTCTTTGTTTCAGATACTGCTGTAGTGTCCACATACTCTGGTCATTATCTTAACTAGGCAACAACGAACTTCGCAATACCATCTAATGGGTTATTTAATGTCCATGCTTATGTAGGGGGGAGCACCTGTGTCCAAACCCCAGCTTCTGAGCCAGTTTTCTTGCTCAGTAAGAGCTGCTCTGAAAAATAAAAATAAGAATCCTTTGTAATCAAATGAGAGTGATGTGTCTTAACTCGCCACTGGGCTGTTGAATTGTACGTTTACTGTATAACATCCTCGTTTAGTGGCTCGGCCCTGGCAGGCAGGTCTCTCTCCAGTCTCTCCAAGATGGCCTGTCCCCCAGCTCATCCCAGAGGGGATGAATAATTTATAGAGACTGATTACAGGGGGCAAGATGAACCTCAACGCTAGACTGAGGAAATCCCAATGCAACTCATTCCCTTGAAGGATGGTACATTTACATCGGTTAGTTTTAAATTGGGGGAATGCACACGACCTGATCCATAGCACCCTCATCAAATTGCTTTATTTAATCTAATTGTAAAATTAATTGTGTTGATTAAGTTTAATAGAGCTAATGACTGATTTTTCTTACTATGGCATAATCTTCACCATAGTAGAATTAATGCACTCCGTAAAATTGATAATTTATGGAGAATTCTGTTTACTTTTTTAGATCGAATTCTAACAATATAGGTATAGACGAAACCCATGAAAAAGATGCAACTCACTGATGGCTCCAACTTCCAACCTCCAAAGTATGTACTTATTATGATACAGGAATATAAATTATCTTTTAGATCTGGTAAGTGCAGCTGTCACCAGATCATATATGATCAACACAAAATAAGGTTTAAGTGTACCACTGAGAGAGGGGCTTAGGCTCAACCCACACCTTGGTACTCTTGAGTGCAGGATTTGATTGAACAGAAGATGTGCGTTTTTATTTGACTACTTGACTTGTGGCAAAGGCTACACTCAATTTAGCAGGACTTCCGTGGTTATGTTGGCAAGCAAAGGATCATGCTTATAAGCCTGAACTGTTTTCTATCAAATTTGACAATACAATTATTAGACTCTATTGTATTTATTTTGAAATGCATACATTAACATCAATCCAATTAAGAGTCTGTATGAAAGCCTGAAAGTGTCATCAGTGATGTCACTGACCATGTCAGGATTGATGTAATGTGTGAGGTCATAAGCAGTGCATTACAGGGGTGTAAGTTATAGTTAGCTCAGGTAACTCTAACTGCTGAATTTCTATGGTTTTGTATGAGTGACATTTTTTATAAAGATATAAATGGAGTGGCTACACTTGCTTCTCACAGAAGCTAGCCAGCCAGCGGTCGTGCACGTAGGCGAAGCAGATGGTGTAATCATAAAGTGGTGTGCTTAAGAAGTTTGCTAGGGGAAAGGGCCCAAAGCACAGGGCTTGGTAGCTAGGAGGTCCTTAGGGTAGTAATCAGTTATACGTTTTTGAACTTTATGTATAGGTTAAGAAGACCCAGGAGGTGTTTTTTAAGGTGTCTCTGAGTATTTTAACGAATTTCCCACATCGTGACAGAGAAGGTGCGTCGATTTGGGAAAAACATACGGAAGATGCCTCTGCTAAAGTGCAGACCCCCTTTGTCAAGAATATTATTAGAATATTTGAAAAAACGCGTTTCAATTTCCCGCTCCGTCAGATCTTTGAGATCCAATGACCTTCGCCTTCTGATTTCTCCCCGTTTCAGACTATTGAGAATGGGTGGCAGAGGGTTCAGTGTCATTGCGGCAAAACTGTGGAACGCGCTGCCAGTCGACCTCAGATTCTGTCCCTCCGAATCCATCTTCCGGGCCAGACTCAAAACTTGGCTCTTTTCTGGACCCTGATTTACTCCTCTACTTCCCCTTCTTGCTCCTCTCCTCTCCTTTGGAGGTTCAGGTTCTAGCGCCGGGACACCCCTTCGGGGGTAGCTGTGCGCTCTACAAACTACATAAAATAAATAAAAGAATATTGACTGAAGTAGGACCCTCTTTGCGTCATTAATAGATCGGCAGCCGCACAGAAGGTGGAACCATGATTGCTATTTGAACTTGAAAAATCTACAGGCAGCGCCATTGGTTTAGGTGGCCCATGCTGAGTCAAAATCCACTATTGGTAGGCCAAGGAGGCGCATGTACATGATGTCTCTCCACACTCTGCTGTTGATGGCAACAGATAGGTAAGTCTGGAATCTACCCACCAAGTATGAAGAGTTTAAAAAGTGTAAAATCTCCGAGGGCTAGCTAGTCTTGTTGAAATGAAACTAGGCGAACCTGTCTGCTGATTGTCTTTTTGCATGTCATGAAGGTAATTGAGTTAGCCAGTGCTTGGCTTGCATTTTCATAAACGTGCGGGGGAGTGTGAAAGGCAGATTGAATTAGGATATTTAAAGGTCCACAGAAATGTGATACAGTTGCCTCTACAATATCGGAGGAAGAGTGTAATAAGGGGATTTAAGGATGCAAACGTAAAGGTCCTGATGTGTTACATTTGAATTGGTACTAATGATCAGTTACCACAAATATAGTGTAATTTGCTGTTGCAGAAAAGATGCATTAACGAAGGTAGTGCAGACTGGCTTTCAGTGATGTATGTGCGTCAGTGTGCAACAAATGATTGCTGGCCGAGAACCAGTTGGCGGACGGCTCGGTCGTTTCCTCGGTGCCCTAATGAAGAGCCTGTTGTGTCCCCGAGGGTCCGCCCCCGAGGTCCGGAGGGATGGACAAGTTGGTCATGTGACCGCCCTATAATAAAAAGAGGTCGAGCACGTGAGAGGGCGTTCAGAGACGCGCGCCGACCGACCAAGCAACTTTATTCCCAGTGTCTGGCTGAGTTTATTCTAGGACCACGTGCTAGGCCTAGTCAGGGTTAGAGATCCTTTGTTGAGCGTAGATCACCCGACACAACAATTGGCGACGAGGGTGGGATCGACTCCCCGCTCGGGGTGCGTGTGTGTGTCCCTGTTGGGGTGAGGCGGCTGCGGGCACTACCACGTGTCCGCGGTGCTCGTGCCTTGCCACCACACACCCCCCCCCGCTCTGCCTGCCTGGAGGAAACACTCTGATCCCTGGCTCTCCTCAGGTGAGCAGCGCTGGCCTGCATCTCTCTGCGGCGCACAGGAGGCTGATTGGTCGCGCGAAGTGCGTCCGGCGCTCCGGCCGCCGCTGGATCACATCCCGGCCGCCCACGGACATCCTCCCGGGCGTCCAAAGCGATGGCCAACATTCCGCCCATTGAGCCGTTCGTGGTGGAAGGTGCGCCGTCCACTCTCGCACCGAAGTGGAAAGAATGGGTGGACAGGCTATTCATATTCTTTGAGGCCACCAAGGTCCACAAGGAGCAGAAGCGTGCCATGATCCTCCATCTTGGTGGCAAGGACATTCATTCCATCGCCCGCACCCTCACGGAAGCAACTCCCAAAACCCACCACACGCTCATAAACGCACTCAATGCGCATTTTGAACCCATGGCCAACCAAGACTATGAACGGTTCATCTTCAGGCAAGCGCGGCAACTGCCAGAAGAATCGCTGGACGCCTATCACTCTCGGTTGAAGAAACTGGCACTAACGTGTGGATTTCAGGATGTCACGGAGGAAATCAGAGGCCAGATCATTCAGGGCTGCGCTTCTGCTAAACTGCGCGAGAGAATTCTAGAGGAGTCCGGGAAACCTCTCCCAGACATTCTCACGCTGGGCCGCACGAAGGAGCTGTCCAAGGCCAGGGCAGCCCACATGGAAGCAGCTCTGCAGGCCAATATGAAAGTGGAACCGGTGAACAAACTACAGGTCCGCCCACAGCCCAAATGGGTAAAGAGAACAACAACTCCGCAGGGCGGAGCCTCGGCGCAATCATGTGGTTACTGCGGAGGCCCGAGACACCCGGCGCCAGAATGTCCAGCACGGGGCAAGATATGCTCCGGGTGCGGGAAAATGAACCATTTTGAAAAGGTGTGTCGATCCAAAAAGTTCAGCAAGCCCCGCCAGACAGTACACGCGGTGGCGGAGCCTGAAGGCGCGGAAGGAGGACCCAGCAACAGTGACATGGACGACGACGAGGAGGAAAGGTCCCCACACAAGGTGCACATGATCGGCACAGCCACCCGACGCACAATGACACTACCACAGTGCGCAATACAAGTGGCTGATCAGGACATCATGGCGACGGTGGACACGGGCGCCTCAATAAACCTGATGAGTGCGTCCCTCTATGGAGACATGGCTACTCCACCCAGCCTCCGCCCCACTCCGATCACCGTTTTTGCCTATGGCCAGGATGTGCCCCTCCGCATTCGAGGAAAGTTCAAAGCAGCAGTTCGGCACGGAGATAAGATCACGCGTGCCAACATCTTTGTGTCGGAGGAAGGCCAAGGTATGCTCCTGAGTTGCCGGACGGCAGAAGACCTGGGAGTGGTCTCTTTTGCGTTTGGGGTGCACGAGGAGTCAGTGCAGCAACTGATCGCAGACTTTTCGGACCTGTTCGAAGGGATTGGCCGATTCAAGGGTCGGGAAATACACCTGCATGTGGACCCCACTGTCCAACCGGTGGCCCTGCGACACAGGCGGGTCGCGTTTCATCTGAGGCCCCTGGTTGAAGAAGAGCTACAGAAGTTGGAAACAGCGGGCATCATTGAGAAGGTGTCCGGACCCACTCCCTGGGTATCGCCCATCGTGGTCACTCGGAAACCCAAGCAGCCGGGAGCGGTCCGAATATGCGTGGACATGCGCCTCCCCAATGCGGCCATCAAAAGGGAAAGACACATCACCCCCACGATCGATGACCTGATCGGAGAGATGGCTGGGGCCCGGTGGTTTTCCAAGTTGGACCTCAGAGCGGGGTACCATCAGCTCGTGCTGGATAAAGAGTCCCGAAACATCACGACGTTCTCCACTCACATTGGACTGCGCAGGTACACCAGACTCAGCTTCGGGATCTCCAGTGCTGCCGAGGTATTCCAGAATGTCATCCAAGAGCTCATTGCTGGCATACCGGGGGTGATCAATGTCAGTGACGACATCATGGTGCACGCAAGGACAATTCCGGAGCACAACCAACGCTTGGCACAGGTGTTCCGCAGGCTCCGCAGCGCTGGACTCACTCTGCACCGAGAAAAATGCGAGTTCCTTCAGACCAAGCTGGGGTTCTTCGGCTATGTATTCTCGGCCGATGGCGTTAATCCTGATCCGGACAAGGTCAAAGACATAAAAGATGCACCTCCGCCCACGACTGTCACGGAAGTCCGAAGCTTCCTTGGGATGGTGAACTACTGTGGTCGCTTCATAAGAGACCTAGCTAACCTGACCCTCCCTCTGCGTGAGCTAACCAAAGACTCCACACCATGGAACTGGGGACCGGAGCAGGAAAGAGCATTCCAAACCATCAAGAGTGCGCTGTCCAGCAACACCACGCTAGCGTTTTTTGACCCCAGACATTTCACTCTTATTGCAGTAGATGCTGGACCGGCGGGATTGGGGGCCGTCCTGATGCAGAGAGCCCGAGACGAAATAGACTGGGCCCCCGTCGCTTTTGCCAGCCGGTCCCTCACGGACACCGAACAAAGGTACTCCCAAATTGAAAAGGAAGCCATCGCGATTCATTGGGGATGCCGACACTTTCACCTGTACGTATATGGCAAGCCCTTCACAGTAGTAACAGACCACAAGCCACTGCTGTCGCTGTTCTCAGGTACCTCATCCAAACCTCCCCCCAGAATTGAAAAGTGGATTTTGCAATTACAGGAGTACAACTGTGCCATTGAGTACCAGCCAGGGGCAAAGAATCCGGCGGACTATCTGTCACGACACCCCCGGGCGGCCACCCCAGAGGAGATGGAGGAAGCTGAAGAGACGGAGGCCTATGTGCGATGGGTCGTGGCCAGATCATGCCCGCGCCCCATATCCCTGGAAGAGGTGGTGAGCGCCACGGCTCAGGACGCCTGCATACAGCGGGCCAAAGATCTGCTCCGGACAGCCAACTGGCAGAAAGCTAGGGAGAGCTGGAGGGTGCTCACCCCCGAGGCACAGAAGATCATGGACGGTCTGTACCACGTGAGGGCTGAACTGAACGAAGACGAGGCAGGGTGCCTCCTGCGAGGGCATCGTCTGGTGATCCCGACGGCTTTGACGAGCCGAGTAGTTCAGCTGGCGCATGTAGGGCACCAGGGAATGGTTAAAACAAAGGCCCGGCTGCGGACGAAAGTGTGGTTCCCGCTAATGGACGACATGGTGGAAACTGCTGTGCGCACATGCACGGCCTGCCAAACCACGGGCGACAGCCCCCGCGAAGCACCCATAATCGTGGAACCCAGGCCCCGAGGCCCTTGGGAAAGGGTCAGCATGGATTTTGGCAGCCTTCCGGATGGACGACACACGCTAGTGATGATCGATGATCACTCCAAGTACCCGGAAGTCGAAATTATCACCAGCACCAGCGCCGACTGTGTGATTCCCAAGATAGAGAAAATCATTGCCACACACGGAGCCATGAAAGAACTCAGAACGGACAATGGCCCGCCATTTCAGGGCCAAGACTTTGCAGACTATCTCTCATCCCAAGGAATTCGCCACAGGCGCATCACCCCAAGGTGGCCTCAGGCCAATGGAGAGGCCGAGCGGTTCATGAGAACCTTAAACAAAGTAATCCGTATTGCGCATGATAAAGGACAGTCTGTGGAGATGGCCATTTTCACCTTTCTCCGCAGCTACCGCCAGACCCCTCACTCCACAACGGGGGTAGCTCCTGCACACCTTCTCCTAGGGCGAGTAATAACGGACTCCATTCCTCATCATCCCCAGTGGGCCCCTGAACTGATAAAGGAACAGACTGTAGAAATGAGGAGGCGGGCCGCCTATGATCAGATCAGCAAGAAACGGAGGGCGGTGGCCCCCCATATCAAAAGGGGTGACCTAGTGCTTATAAAAAATCGGGCCACTGGGGGAAAATTCAAACTCAGTTATGAAAGACGACCATGGCGAGTCAGTGGTGTGAAGGGCACCCGCATCACAGTTACCCGAGGACGAGACAAGGTGACTCGCAACGTATCTCATTTCAAACTCTACCACCCGGCGAGTAGCGAGCCAAGGCGCCAGCAAGGCGACAGAGAAACCGAAACTGCAACAATGGTGCCGCCTGGTGAATCAACATCTCAGCACGAGGTCCGGCCACGTGCCGAGCAGCCGGTCCCTGGTGAGGATGTGGGCGGAGACCCGGAGGCCTTGGATGAGGCCCCAGATCCGGAGGGGGCCGACAATGAGGCGCCAAGCCAAGAGGTGGAGACTGGAACAGAGCCGATGACTCAGCGAGGGTCCCAGCGCCAGCTACGTGCTAACCCCACCCCCTCCAGCTGGCTGAGAGACTACTTTACGTAAGACTGTTCTAATTTATATGTGTGCCCGCAATGTTTTGAACTGAATGCGCTAGCATTTGTGAAAGACGCTGAAGGTACCGGTCCCGATGCGAATGAGACAGTGGGCTCGATCAGACCATATTTGCAATGTTACAGTGTGTTTTTGGTTTTTGGTTGTTTTCTTCTTGTTTTAGGAGGAATGTTGTGTCCCCGAGGGTCCGCCCCCGAGGTCCGGAGGGATGGACAAGTTGGTCATGTGACCGCCCTATAATAAAAAGAGGTCGAGCACGTGAGAGGGCGTTCAGAGACGCGCGCCGACCGACCAAGCAACTTTATTCCCAGTGTCTGGCTGAGTTTATTCTAGGACCACGTGCTAGGCCTAGTCAGGGTTAGAGATCTTTTGTTGAGCGTAGATCACCCGACACAACAGAGCCCTCTTATCTTCGGAGAAAGATGACAGCGGCACATCTCGAATGGAAAGAAGCCCCAGCCCCCGACAGAGCTGAGAATCACGCGGCACATTGGGGTGTGCACAGTTCAGCGTCTGTGGAGCGGAGCCTGCAAATTGAAGTGCAACAGATGAAGAGCGCGCGGTGGGAGGCGCGGCCGTCCCCGGGCTCGGATAGCGGGGTGTTGGCTCGCGCGATAAAACGCACAATGGAACAGTAACTGCAGCAGACCAGCCCCGCGCCCAGCCCGCCTGCTCCGAGGCGCCCCGCTTCCATCTGATAACCATTCACTACTCCGCCGCGCGGATCAAATCATTAACCGAACACCTGATCCTCTCTAGATGGCAGCGGAAATAGCTGTTTTTTTTTGTTGTTGCATTTTTTTTTACAACTTTACAAACTCATTTTGTCAAGTCCCCGATTATATAAAGCTCATTTTGACAGCTGAAAGTCCCTCCATGAAAAATTCCTGGGCAGATATTTTGAAGCAAATTGCAATTTTATAGCTGCCAAGTCTCCCCATGCCTGTTTTTTGCACTTTCAGCCAGCGTTGGCTTTTAAACCAACATTTTGCATGTTAGAATTTATTGTTGTTGATCCGGGGCTCACAATAATAACAACGAAACTAGAGTCTCAAAATGCAGTGAGTCTGTGGATTAAAAGGCAAGTCTGGTAGAAGGTGTCAGACATCACTTGGGGCCACTTGGCAGCTGCGCACCACCTTCTGCCAAGAAGATGCAATAAAACACCTTCAAATGAAGCACATACTAAAACTCCTGACTTAACAAGGCTCTTAGCTTTCCAGAAATATGAAACGCCAAAGTGTTAAATAACACTCGTTTTTTTTTTACCTCGTTGTATTGCAAGGCAGTAATAGGGGGAGAGAAGCCAGCGCGTTTAATGCAGCGGACAGCAGCATTTGGACCGTTGTGCGAACATGCACAGTCAGCCCTTGGGCTTGTATTACTGTGTGCGTCTGCGCAATCGCGCTTTCTTCTGTTTGCGCTTCACACCTTGTTATTAACAGAGCCACAGCAAGGCTCCACCTGTAATACTGAGTGTGAAGCCCCTTTCTAGTACCCAAGAAGAGTGAAAACGTTATTCCCTCATTTTCACCAGGCCTGCCTCAAGAAACTGTGGTAGAGCTCCTTACCGCCTGTGCATGCTTCCCTACAAAAGGATGCTCGAAGGGAACGAAGGCGCTTAGTGTCTGCCCCTATTGGGTGTCCGGCAGGGGCATAAGATTTGTGGGGGGGAAGGGGGTATACGCTTTAGATTTCCCAACACTCACACTAGCATATCTTGTTAAAATGCATTATGAGAAGCAAGAAACGATGGGGGATAACCAGGCAGGGGAAAAGAGAGGAGAGCACACACAAGTTTTCAAACTAATCAAGTTTTAAGGCAGAGATGAAAGAGAGTGTGCTTGTGTTTGTCTTTTTGTCAGTGCGTGCATGTGACTACTCAACTATTTACTACAGAATACATTTTTTAGAGCGGTGTAACACCATATACCCACCACCCCTGAATTTACACCCTTGGTATCAGGGGATCTTGGTTCTCCCAAACTCTCTCAGAAGAAGGGCTGTAGCCATGGACCACACTGCCTCTAAGGTTGAAGGGACTCCATCTCGTTCGTTCGAAAACAGGGTTGAGGATGTACTCGGAAAAGTCACCCAGCACAGACAGGGGAGTGGAGATGAGAATTTTCCGTGTTCATCATTACTCAGGATTTGAGGATTTGAGGGGGTGCAGACGGCCACCATAGTGGTTGGTACAGTCTGCTAATGCACCCCGCCTTCATTTCTGCTCCAACAGAGGTCAGGCAACTAGCAGAACATTCGTTTAGAGATGTCAGGTATATCTGCAAGAATACACTACACACACACTCTTAAGGGTGCCAATAGTTGCTGTGTTCACCTAGTTAGGTGATGGTTCACATTTTCGATAAATTGTCGCACAGTGGTAGTGCATGTGCACTTACTGGCCGACTGTGCTTTTTAGGACTGGCGTTAACTACCAGGTTTAGATTTTACTCAAATTATATATATAATATATTTAATTGAAATGTACTTATATTAGTCTGCCCTCTTCACCCATTGCTTTGTTCTTGTGTCATTCACATTTTTCTTCCATCCACTTCAGCATACTACAACTATGGCAATGTGTGCGTTTGGGACCAAAAATTGTTTTGCTTTTATCCAAGGTTTTTTTAATTAGCGAGGGCCTAGCACCTTCCCCAACAACAACGGTTTACAAAAACGATGGCAAAACAAAGCAAGCTTTGATAAAAGCCAAAAGGCTGGCAGCAAATGCGTGTTATTTTCTGTAGTCACAGCCTTTTTTATTTGAACCTGTAGCTAGCAGACCTCCCTTCTATGAAAATATGCTATATGTGAATGAGGAAGTGGGGCCATGGTGAGGCGGGCCTGAATTGGAGGTTGGGCTTTGAGAATCTTGCATCTTTGGCAGAGGTGAAGGGCCTTTTAAGAGGGTGAGGTGTTAAACCTGTCTTTCCCTTCCTGAAATTAAGACGGTAGGCTTCTGAATTTGCCAACCCTATCCTAAGATTTCAAAATATTTAATGGTTTTCACAAGTACAGAGCCTTCATACATGAACTCTTCACATAATTTGAACAGTGTGGTTTCCTTAAACTCCAACGATGGCTGGCACAGGTAAACGCGGTGGGGCAGGTTGGGGAAGGGGCGTGAGGTCGACAGGTGACGGAATAGGAATTTTTAAATAAATAAATAATACCAATTCCGTCATCCATTGACTTCCCCCAGCCACGCCCTGCCCCTCTTCACTGCGCTTACCTGTGCCAGCCCTGGGCTGGACTGTTCCCATGGGGCACAGGGTCAAGACTGATTTGCATATGGCTGGGTTCAAACTGGAATGGCATGGTGAGCAAAAAAACGATGGATTTAGCCCCAAATCTTTGTACTGGGTTAAATGTATGGCATTGTTCTGCATTCTGTCCATCAACTGTTGTTTTTGCATTTGTCACCCCGAGTGGGTTTGGTATGCTCAAACTTGATCCCGTGCTCTCCATGCAACTGTAATCAAGCGATCCTAGCTGATGAAGGCTGAAAGCCCGAAACCATTCCTAGGATGCTTGTTTCCAGTCCAAGGAGAACCTGGCTTGGCAGTTCGGGCTGGACTGTTCCCATGGGGCACAGGCTCAAGACTGATTTGCATATGACCTAGTTCAAACTGGAATGGCGAGCAAAAAAATGATGGATTTAGGACCAGATCTTTGTACTGGGTTAAATGTATAACATTGTTCTGCATTCTGTCCATCAACTGTTGTTTTTGCGTAAGCAAGAGGTCAGAACCGTTGTCACATAGTAAATTAACATGGCAATTGGTGATAGTGCTTAATTTGAGCTAGTGGTCGCCAAGGGGGGCCACCGGCACTCATTTTTGCCACTTATTATTTCTCATCAGATATTGACCATGAGCAAGAGAGAGAAAGCAGTCATTAATGGGAAGGAGGAAGAGAAAGAGGCACAATGAGAGGAAGTAGGGACTGGCGAGAATGAGATAAAGAGGCAGCTGCATCTGCAGGTGGATTAAAGCGGCCTGAGGTGAATTCAACACTACACAACCTTTGCATTTGGTACGCCGACTTTTGATAGCACTGGCCATGGGCTGAGCAAAGCTTTGGGCAAAACTGAGCAAGGCTTTGGGCACCGGCACTTATTCTTTTGCAAAGTAATCACTGATACAGCATTGATTTCTGCAAGTTCTCCCACATTTAAGGCCATACCCCAGAGACATATTTCCCCATTTTCCCTGAAGGTGTGGAATTATAGCACATCTTTAAATCCTGATTCGGCTGGTATCCCTTGTCACCAACGACGGGATACTCCCACTGTGCCTGTGAAGATATGTTGGATATAATCCGAAGTAGCATAAATGTTACAGGACAGTTGCACAATGACGTGTGCACTGATCCCTAAGGGTGTTCCAAATGTGAAGATATGGTGGATGTAATCCGAAGTAGCATGAATCTTACAGTACAGTTGCATAAAGAATGAATATGACAAAAGACCAAAACCACAGGTGAAGAGACTTTGGTTGGTGTTTGGGACCGTAATGTTATGTCTAAATTATAGTGTGACAGAAATACTGCACCCTAAATATCTTTAACAAAAATAGCACAGTTATCCACCTTTGGAGTTTCTAATAGAAAAGCAACACCAACTGGGGTATTATTTTGTAAATTATTTTTAAAGCACGATATCTATGTCAAGCAATAGTTTAGCGATATTCAGAAATTGAGCCCTTTGCTAGAGATGGTCACCTGGTCGGCACATCTGGAGGCAACGCGGCCCCCTCCTGGTTCTAACCCGTTAGTCGCAGAAGCGAATGTACACACTTGGCTTACGGACTCGTTAGATATCCTTCTTCCCAAAAAGAAACAGCTTATGAAGGGGAAGAGAGTGGGTTCGGCGCCATGGTATACGCCTGAATTGAGATCCCTAAGGAAGGGTTGCAAGAGGCTAGAGCGGTCCTGGAGGAAAGACTGGTGTGAAACGAAGCGGAAAGATTATCGGGAGGCCCTGAGTATATACAAATCCGCCATTCGTGCGGCAAAATCGGGATTCTTTGAAGAGAGAATAGGCTCTGCGGCCAACTCTTCTAAAGAATCATTTAGAGTTATCAAGGAACTACTGAACATCCCGAACCCCAGATCATCCATGAGGACCCACGCAAAAAATGCACTGAACTGGCGTCCTTCTTTAAAACAAAAATTGATAATATTCTGGCTTCCCTTCCCCACCCAGGTGAGGTATCTTCCCCGGGTGATATCCCTGGTCCGCAGGGTAGGATGCGATCAGTGGAGCTGACCTCCTTTGGTACTGTTACCATGGAGGAAGTTCTCTTGATTTTGAGGACCATGAAGAGTGGTTCCCCGAAAGATCCGGTACCTGTTAAATATCTAAAACAGGTGGCATCTACCATTGGTGGCCCAGTGACGGACCTTATCAACTTGTCCCTCACTCAAGGGGTAGTTCCCCCCAGTTGGAAAGGGGCGGTCGTGAAGGCCCTTTTAAAAAAGCCTAATCTGGACCCCGCCGACCTTGCCAACTTTAGGCCTATCTCGCTGCTGCCGGGCCTTAGTAAGATCGCTGAGAAGCTGGTCAACAGCCGCCTGTCGGACTTCTTGGAGGCCAATTCCCTCTTAGGTGACTCCCAAACCGGTTTCCGTCCCGGTCAGGGGACTGACACCGCCCTGCTGGCGGTTGTGGAGAACGCTAGGAGCATTTTGGACTCAGGGGGATCAGTGGCAGTGATCCTCCTGGACCTCAGTGCTGCTTTTGACACCGTGGACCATCAGGTGCTTCTCCAACGGCTGGCAGAGGTGGGGATCACCGGTCTGGCCCTCAAGTGGTTTGCTTCCTTCTTGGAAGGTCGCACATTCGAGGTATGGGAAGGCCCTGAAAAATCATCTTCAATCCCTCTCCAGTGTGGTGTGCCACAGGGCTCTTCATTGAGCCCTACGTTATTCAACGTCTATATGGCACCCCTGGAGAGTGTGATACTGCCGCTGGGTATCAAAATCATCAGTTATGCTGATGATACTCAGTTGGTGGTAGGCCTTTCCCAGTCGGCTCACCATCCTGACCGACTGCACTCGTGTCTGGAGAAGATCTACACATGGATGTGCAGCTCAGCTTTAAAGCTCAACGGTTCCAAGACGGAGCTGATGCTGCTGGGAAACTCCTCTCCATCTCTGTCTCCCAGCAGCTGGCCCGACTGCCTTGGACCTGTACCCACTCCCAAGCAGGAGATTAAGAGCCTCGGGGTTTGGCTTGAGCAGGACCTGTCGTTTAAAACCCATGCCAAAAAGACTGCTGGCATGTGCTTTGGCCTGCTCCGCTCGGCTCGGAAGATTCTACCGCTGCTCCCAGCGGTCACTAGGAGACTTCTCATCCAGGGGCTTATCATCTCGCGGCTGGATTTCAGCAACGCGTTGTTCCTGGGTGCTCCAGAATCTACCATGAACAAACTGCAGCAAGTGCAGAATGCTGCCGCCAGGCTTTTGACGGGCATACCCAGATATCAATCTGCTCGCCCTGCGCTCAAGGCACTGCATTGGCTCCCTGTGAGGGACAGGGTGAAGTTTAAATCACTCTGCATCGCCCATAAAGTCCTGCAGGGGGCAGGTCCACCTATTCTGGGGAAGATGGTTCAGCCCTACAAAGCCCTCCGCTCTCTCCGGTCTGATCACCAACATCTTTTGCAGGTTGGGAGGGTGAAGAAAGTAAGAACTGGTGGCAGAAGGTTCTCTATAAATGTAGCCACTCTGTGGAATTCTCTTCCCCTACAACTTCGCTCGGAAACCAGTTTGCTTCGGTTCCGCAAGCTTTTAAAAACTTGTCTGTTTTCTGCCTAAACCCCCGCATTACTCTGTAGTTTCATTCTCTGGTGAGCGCTGGGATGCCTTTTTGGTAACCAGGCGCTATATAAAACTCAGAATAATAATAATAATAATAGATGGTGGGTATCAATGACAACCACAAAATAAAGTTGTTGCCAGAGTGAAGATGGTAGCACAAGGGTACCATAAGCTCGCATGTGATGGAAAAGAGAACATGGAGCGGACCATTTCACTAACAAGAGAGGAAGGGGCGCGATTAGAGGGGGCCACGAGGGGTAGAAATGTTACGAGGGTCTGGGCAGTGGTTGGATGAGTTGAAGTTCTGTCATCTACACTAGAACCAGGACAAGATATGACTGCTATTGCCTGGATAATGAATGGGTGGCTAAGCCCAGTGTTAACTGAGACCAATATGCTCTATTTGCTGGTGACTGGGTTATTACAAGCCATTTCATACAACTGCACAATAAATAGTCAAAAATGTTTGTACCTCCTTTCCATGACAATTTCATGGTCCAGGGATAATATGGAGCAGAAAATATTGATTTTTGGATAATGCACCTTCCGGAGAAAACTGGAAGGTTACGGTGGTGGTGGCGGGAACATGGACAGTGCATTGGGTGGGGCAAAGACTGTGCATTTCTCACTCGCTGTACATCTAGTGCATAAAGTATTCTACAGTTGCTTGAAAGGCTATAGGGGAATCTACACAGTACCAGTGTGGAATTGCATATTTTGTGCTGTTGAAACGTCATGCATCTAATAGTACACACTACGCAGAGTGAAGAGAGTCAGGATGCTTGTGGGCCAGCCAGAACACATCTCAAAGGCGTTTAGAACACGTTGCGGGGTGAACAGTTGCTGTGTGATACAACCCCCCCCCCCCCCCCCCCCCCTCCGCATTACACCAAGTAGCCACTGTACCAGCGGGAACAATTTCCTGCTACTGCAAAGGGTTGTTGATGCTGCCCACTCATTGTTCTAAACAACTATGCAGCGGTACGCACTTTACGTACCTTCTGGTAGTTTTTAAAAACGATTTGGGGAATTACCAGCTTCAAGTCTACAGAACTTTACACACCTCCACACCAGGACTTGATGGGAACTCCACTGCTTTTAAGCCACAGAGTTGAAGAATCCAGTCAGGAAAGAAATGAGGAAGGCTGGAACGGGTTGGTTTATGAAGGTTTATTCAGAAAGGTAAGTTAGCATCTTTAGGAGCCCACGCCAACCGCCGCACTGGAGTACTCGGAATCTCCTACACAGAGGGTTCCGAGTTCCAGGAATAAGCAGCAGACACGAGCCCCCCCCCCCCCCCCCCCCCCCCCCCCCCCGCGAGGATACCACTCTAATACAGAAAGGCATTGTTTACTTTCCTCACACATTGTTCCTGTGCTGGGTGCCATCTCCCCGGACAAATGAGATTTAAATTCCCTAAATGATGCAAAGTTTCACGAGGACCTGTTATGTTCCCCAGGTGTGTTACCAGAATATCACTTGGCACCAATATCCTACTGTAAATATTGTATACAATAATATCACCCCATTGGAATAAATAATAGAACATCTACACCCAATAGGATGATATTCTTTTGAATACAATTTAGGCCATGATATGTATATCAGACAATGGTTTGTATATGATATTCTGACAGATATTATCAAAGAAGAAATTCCCTTATTGACAGCCACTGCTACTGTTTCACATCTGTTGCCACAGTCCCAGTGCTCGCTACTCCCACTCCTCCCTAGTTTCAGTGCCTCACAATAAACCCCAGTGCCAGATACCCAATGCCCACCCATGCCAGCTCCACCTTTTCTCCACCTGTGCAACTTATTATGCTACTGTTTTTTATTTGCCTGTTTTCTTTTTTTTTTATTATATTTTATTTCACGTTCACTTGTGTCAGAAACATGCACTCAGTTTAGTGCCTGCAGAAACATTGCACTAGAGTGCAAAAGAGGGCGTCTTCTTCATTCTGCTCCCATGGCAGGAACCCACAGACACTGACAGTACACATAGGTTCGCCATTTTCGTTTCCAGTCTTATTTACATGAATTGAGCGAATGTCTGCGACGCCGCTGGCCGCCGAGCCCTGTCTCTCTACCTCTTCAAGTGCTGCGTTGCGTCACGGGATTAACAACCGAGGGACAGTTCTCATAACAGTAATGATAGGGCTCTCCTAGCTCCGCGAGACATTTAATTAACCGAAAAAAAGAAGTTCGGTGTGTGTTTGCTGCTGGTGCCCGTCTTGGCCGTCATCCAGATCTCTGAAGCGAGGTTGTAAAATGTCAGTAATGAGCAGCGCCGAATCTCAGAAGGGGTGCAGAGAAAGACCATGGAAGGAAGGGCGGGCACAGAATGCATAATGATACCTGTGCTCAGTCACTCCACGCTCCAGCGCGGCCACGCACAGGCGCATGAGTAGACTTACGTGCGTTCAAATACATTTAGAAAAACACTGCGCTAAACAATTACATACCACATAATACATGTATGTATGTGTGTGGTATTTCTATAGCACGGAGCCAGGCGAAAGGCAGCGGACTGCTGTATGGTCAAAAGTAAGAATAAAGTCAACGATTGATGGGAGAGTTAGCTGGTTTGTGGACGGTAATGCACTGTGATGCCGCGTTCTTTGAAGAGGTGTGTCTTCAACTCTTCCCTAAATTGGTGCATATAGAGGTGGTCCTGATGGATATGGGGTGTTGTTCCAGATCCTATGTGGGAAAGTCCGCTGGCTTGTTTTTTCTTTTATATAATTCCTAGTGTGCAGTCAGTGCCGAGAAACACCAGAGATGGAGAGCTTGTCTGTAAGATAAGCGTGGCGCTGGTCGCGGTGGCTTTAGGGCCCGATTTCCAGTTTAGTGGAAGGGTTACTCCATCACAAATGTGACTGATATTTTGCCCAATTTATTACAAATGCCTTAGGGTATAATGCACCTTAATAAAGCGGATAGGATATCCATCATGTTTGTGATGGAGAAGCATATGTGCCAAACCCTAAGTCAGGCCCTTAGCACTTAAGTGGCTAATGGAAAAGCTGGGTGATGAAATAGTAAAAAGAAGATATTCAAACCGTAAGAAGGCTCAGATGGAACAGAGATGACGCAATCAGTGTGATGCTTGTGGGCACAGGAAAGTCAAATCTAATAAACTTTATGCTAAAAACCAACCCACTAATAATTACCTAACTAAAACTTAGATTGGCATCATAAAGAGCAACAAGGAATTGCCTTTAGGGTCCAAAAGAGGGGACCAAGTACGCACCCAATGAATCTATCATCAAAAGACAGACCAGCAGAGGCTCCGCCGCTAAAGCGGAGACGCATGGAAAAATAAAATGATAGTGACATAGTTATTATTTACTTTTTCACAGGTTCGGGGCTCGATTAGAGCAGGGCTGGAGGCACAGAGGTTTGGCACACTTGAAGCCGCATGACTGCTTGGCCGGCCGTCTCAGGCCCGCTAAAAAGTCATGCCCGTTTGCGTGTTTCCCACCAGGCTGCAGTACACAGCCTGGTGGGGAACATGCCCAGGCCCCATCTCCATCTGGGCGCTGTTCCACGGATCTCAGACCAACACAATGCTGCCTTGCAGCGTTTTGATTGGCTATGGGGAGTCTGGGTGCTTTCTGGTTCCAGGACTCACCAAAGAAGTGGGGGAGAGACGTGGTCGGTGGAAAAGGTAAGTAATACTTTAGTTTTGTCTTTTTGTCCCCTTGCCCCTCCTCCCTCATTTACTAGCAGCCACTACTGCAGACCAGGGAACAAAATAATTGCAAGTAAAGATAGTCTGCAGCAGAAAAAAAATGATGACCTAAGAAGCAGTCATGAAATTAAAGAAAGGGTTGGCATTGCCAAAACTCCCCTCAACAGTGAAAATCCTGATGAAGAAAGACACTTTAGTTGCAAACAAAAGGGCAGATTGACTGGCAGCCGGCTGTGAAACCCTAAGAACTGAACTGCACATAGGGCAGGAAAATAACCATCCTGTTGAGAACGGTGGCCAACAGTCCCCAAAAACTAGGTAACCCAGATCTCTATGGCTTCATGATGAAGTACAACATTTTGGGATTCAAGAAAGATGAACAGCACTACCGTGGGAGAGCCAGGATTACACCAACTGCACAAAATGTCCAATACAAAATAAGAGATCAAGAAACAGGAGAGGCCTCCATATAGTCTGCCAGCTCCAAAACTGCATCCAAATAAAAAATTCGGATAACTTGCATAAGAGTTTTCAATAATAACCATCACCAAATCCTTGCTGTCAAGAAGGATATAGTTGATTGCTATCAAGGTACTCCCTAACGCTAAAAGGAGGAGCCTAAACATTAAGCAATTATGCCCTGCTAAGAGCAGAACACTGGTAGAATTCTGTAAACAGTGGAACCACAATACACCGCACTTAGACATCAAAGGAACCATTACAGATTAAAAATCTGATGCACACATGTTGGGCAACAAATGGGAACTTGACTCCAAACAATGATCTGTTGACATCAGGGAATGAAACAAAACAGGGAGAATGAAGCAACGAGTTAGAAGTGGAAGCAATTTTATACATCCTAATAAATAATCTAGCCATCTTCAGAAACTGGCTACTAAATTATGAGAACCTGCTTTCCTTGATTAAACTTTGGATCGCAGAAAATGCATGAGAAAACAGAACAAGAAGGCCAAAGAAAAGAAGCCACATTGACTGGTTCAAAGTGAAATGCAAGCAAATAAAGTGTCTGGTTAGAATAGGGGCAATTACAGAGGAAATCAGGATTGCCAGCCAAACATACAAAACTATAACAAAGGAAAACAAGAAGAAACAAAGCAGTACAATTGAAATGCCTTTGAAAAAACTCCTATGGAGAAGACATACAATTCTTCACTGGATTTCTTTTTGCTGCAAATAGTGCGTGCAAGGGACTGTCAAATAAGAGCACCCAAAAAGGTACCCCAAGAAATGCATCCACAAATGAAGACCAAGACACAATGAGAAAATATCTGGAACTCTTCACTAAAGAGTATCTGTGGAAGGCAATCAGAGCACTAACTAAAGGAAAAAAAACTCAGGTCCACAGATGATCCTGCCTGAAGCCTTCAAACATCATTCAGAATTGTGGGCCACATCATAGCACCGGCCTTCATCAAGATTTTAGCACTACAGATTTGCTCTCTATCATGGCTGAATGACATAATTAAACTGCTGTACAAAAAGATCCAGTGAAGTTCCTGAAGTCCTACAGACTTATTGGCCTTTTAAACATTGAATGAAAAATCTTCTTTAAAAAAGTTCTGATTGCTACTGAAGAAAAGTAAACAGACAAAACATACTCAGTAGGAGGCAAGAGCTCTCCTCCAAAGACCAGTTTTTCATTTCGCCCACATACAGCATAAGAAGGAGAGGTCTGCCCTCCGGCCAATGCCAGTGACCCCTTTACTCCTCCCGACTTTATCGTCCAGCCGCAACTGGACCATACTACATTTCCCAGTAGATCTGGAGGCGGGGCCAGCTGGGAATACCTTTTTTACGTGCCTCCCACGCAGGATATAGTGAGCCTGCGGTTCCCGCATTGCCGGCCGTGTGTGTGAAAGGCCTCGGCCAATGGTGGCCCTGTACGCGCCGTCACAACCTGGAGGAGGCAGGGCTGTACCATCCTTCTTTCGCCTGACCTCCAGCTCAAGGTACCGTACCCCCTGCCCCAACGCTGCCTGCAGTTCATGCCCTGCCTACTGTCCCTGCGCTGCCTGCTTTTCCTGTGCTTCTTGCTGTCCCTGCGCCACCTTCTGTCCCTATCCCTGCGCCGCCATCTATCCCTGCGCTGTCCCTGTCCCTGCACTGCCTGCACTAGGACCACCACCAGGAACGCTAATGGAGGCTTCATCATAGCCATGCAGTGGATGCGTGCAGCGGGCACGCTGCCAAACACCCAGCGCCAGGACCCCTGGCCTTCCCACCACTAAAAGCTACACCACCAAGGAACTCCTGTACCTGGACCCTGGCCAATGAAACAGCTGTGTCTCCCCCTCCGCACAGTCCACCGGAGGACCTTCACCTGCCGACACTGCCACTTCTCCTGCGACACAACATACAAAAGATCTCACAACACTCCTGCCCACAAGACCAAGAACACCCTAAAACTGCTCCATTGTCTCTTGCTCAATGCCCGCTCACTCTGCAAACATACAGCGGAAATATGGGACACCACCCCCCTCTCCACTGACGTTTCCTCCATCACCGAAACGGGGCTCACCCCTCCTCAACATCACCATCACCACTCCAGAAGGCTACATTATGATACACACATGCCCATGCCAAGAAACAAGGTGGCGGCATCACCACCTTATTCAAGGAAACCATCAGTTTCACCATCACCAACGACAACCCCACGCCTCTCATGGAACACCTCAACTTTCTACTACTAAATGACGCGAAGACCATGATAAGAGTCACCCTCACCTACTGGTCCAGAAGCCTGAGCAACATTCTGTTACGACATCCCCTAGCTTATCACCCCCCTAACAAATGACTCACACCACTATGTCCTACTTGGCGACCTCAACTTTCACATCAAGGACCCTAACAATGCCAACTCCATCGCCCTCCTGGAGAACCTAAAGAACATCGGTCTCACCAAACTGGTCACCTAACCCATGTACAAAGCCAGACACATTCTCAACACCATCTTTACCTCCAGCGACAGAATCCAGTTCAGTCACACTACAGAACTCACCAGGACCGATCACACTATCATACACTTCACCATCACTGACGCCCAGCACACCACCACCAAGCAGCAGATCTCCTCCACCGCATTTGGATCAAGGTCACTGAACCTCAGTGGTCAAAGACTCTCACAACCTCCCAACCCAAGGCCTCAACAGACCTCAACCATGGAGTCCAGAACTTCACCGCCTGGATCTTGGACTGCACCAACAGAGTTGCCCTGCTGAAACCAACAAGAGCCCCAAACATGCCAGCTGGTAATTCCCAGAGCTGAGGACCACCAAGCTCAACTGCCACCAACTGGAGAAAGGATGGCACGCTACCAAGAACCGCTCCGAGAGAGCAGCTCACAAAACAGCCCTCAGCAACTACCACAGGCACATCAAAGAAGCCAAGAAAGCAATCATTACCACCCATATTGACTTTGCTGCCAACCACACCAAAAAACATTTCAAAATAGTCAAAGAATTATCCAACCCGACAGCCGTAAAGAACACCATCCACCCCTCCACAGCAACATTACCAACATCTACAACAATTTCAACATCCAACCCTCCACCATCAACCCGACAACCTGAACCAACCAGCAAACACCAGCCAAACCATCACCACCTGGTCACCACTCACCGCCCTGACCACCTCAGCTATCATGTCTACCATCCACTTTGGGACTCCCACCGACTCTTGCACCCACCCCCTCTACAGCCTCCCAACGTACCCAATCAGCACGCTACTCATCAGCATCCTCACCTCCTCCATCTCCACATCAACCTTCCTGAACAGATGGAAAACCGCAGATTTCAAACCCCTCCTAAAAAAGCCTACGCTGACCCCAACAATTAAAAAAAACGTATTGTCCGATCTGCCTCCTCCCCTACCCGCCAAAATTCTTGAGAAAGCCATCAACTAGCAGCTCACCGAATTCCTGGAATAAAACTACCTACTGGACGTTCTCAATCAGGATTCTGTGCCAACCACAGCATTGAGACCTTGCTGATTGCTGTCATGGACAGCATCAGAACACTCTTTGACCACGGAGAAATAATGGCCCTGATCCTCATTGACCTATCTGCGGCGTTCGACACAGTCTCCCACAACACCCTCATCAACAGACTTTACAACATAGGCATATGGCAGGACGCCCTCAAGCTGATAATCTCTTTCCTTACAGAACACACACAGAGCATCTGACTGTCTTCCTTCACCTCTGTACCCAATGACATAATATGCGGTGTACCACGAGTATCATCCCACAGCCCACCATGGCACCCCTCGCAGACATCATCAGATCCCACAGACTCAAATAAGCTTTTATGCAGATGACACACTGTGGAAATTAGCAAAATTAATGTACCTAAGCGGCGTTCATTTGCCCTCTCCCGCCCCCCTCCCTGTAGGCACCACGTATACCCCGAAATGTTGACCGCATCATTCTGCCAATGAAAGCCCGTGCCCATATGTACATGACAGCCATTTTAGGCCATGGCCTCTCTGTCCGTTTTTATAAAATCCCCGGCTTCCCTCCTGCGCGCATTTGAGCACCCCCCTCCCACTCTCACATGCATAGACCATGAAACCCAGCACTCTGCGCGACCCTGCTATGAAAGGCAACCATCCTGCTTGACCCAGGCACCCCCCCCATTTCCCTCTTGAAGAAGCATCCTTCGCCTCAGCTGACATAGCCCCCCCACCCCCAGCTGTATCTGACTGCCCCTGTTCTCTCATGTACGGGTCACAAGACCTCTCTCTCTCTCTGTGCGACTCTGACCCTGCGCGCACCCTGACCCCCTCCTTCTCCCTCACATGGACAAGTCATAAACCTTCCTCCTCTGCAAGACCCTGTCCTTGGGAGTCACGGCCGCGCCTGACCAACACCTCCTTTCCTTTCATGAATAACCCCTCTGTTAGCAAACCCTCCCTCCACGATGGACTGTCCACACATGTCCGAGGCCATCGCCTAAGCCGGGAGACACTGTTTACTGCCCTTTATCGTATGAAGTCACTCCTCTTCAAAGGACCCACTATTGATCCTGGCCACCCCACCCCCTGGGCTATGATCAGACGCATACATTCCCAACAGTTGATGGAACACTCAGCTGCATGATTGCCCTCCCCTCTTATCAGCAAGTCAAGGGTCCCTATTGTGAACACATGTGGGGTAGGATTGACACGAGGATTATGGGGATATCTTTTCTTTGTTTCACAATGCTGTAATTGTAACGCCAAGTGTTTTGTAAAGTATAAAAGACGGAGTCTCAGCTCACTTGTTAGAGCACCTCCCGATGACACCTTGTCTCGTGTCTGAAATGACAGGCTCTCCTCATGAGAAATAAACTCTGTTCTTGTGATTCCTGCTCCCAGCGCCCGTCTCTTTTTTGGTAACTATTCAGAATGGAAACTAATAGGCGACTTGTGCCAGCCATCCGGGCATCGATACTAGTATGGAGACGCATATGTCGATCTCTTTTTCTACAACTCAACTGATTCTCTCACTCACAAGGACCCTGTCAGTGCCAAAACCAACTTCTGTAGTGGCAGTAGCCAAATGGATGAAAGACAAATGCCACCAACTAAACTCTGACAAAACTGAAGTACTAATCTTCAGGTAGAACACCTCTGCATGGGACCACAGCTGGTGGCTGCTGAACTGGGATCCACACCAACTGACCATGAACGCATCCTCAGCATCACCTACGACAGCTAACTGACCATGAAATGACAAGTTAATGCAGTCACCTACTCCTGCTTCCACACAATGTGCATGTTCCACGGATGGATCCCAAACAGCACCAAAAAGACCATCACTCAGGCCCTTGTCACCAGCCACCTCGACTATGGCAATACCCTCTATGCTAGCATCCTGCTGCTAGACTCATCACGGACCTCCCTAAACTAGCCCACATCACCTCACCCCTCAGAGACCTCCACTGGCTAGCCATTCAGGAAAGATGAAAGTTCAATATCCTCATGCATGTCTACAAAACCATCCACGACCTAGGACCTGCCTACCTCAGCTATCAACTGAACTTTCACCAACCCTCTAGACACCTACGCTCCTAGTCACTCGCCCTTGCTCACACCCCCTGCATCCACCACACCCGTATCAGTGGCCACTTCTTCTACATCACAACCAAGACCTGGAATGATCTCCCCCTCCAGCTCTGTATAGTGCCCTCACTGGCAAACTTCAGAAAGAGACTCAAGACCTGGCTCTTCGACAGAGACACAGCGCCAAGATGTGACAGAGTGTGCCTTACAAATACTGATTGATCGACTGAATAAAATAATGCCACTGTATTTGGCAATCCTGGAGTTTACAGCAGCATTCAACCTGGTACCATGGGACAACTAGCAAACATAGCCTGGGAAAACCCACCTTCCTCTCCCTGGTTAAAAGTACATACACAGGGACAACCTCCCAGGTAGAGTTTAGTCAAAAAGAAAAGCACAGAAAACAGTTCCCAACCTCTTGTGGAGCAAAGCAAGGCTGCCACCTGCCCGCCTCTGTTTTCGCACTGCACAAATGACATCTTATATCAATATTGTGTCTACTTCCCAGGTCCTAGACTCCATCAAGGGCTTCTATGTGGCAGCACTAGTTAAAGGTTTTTAAGTCCATCTGATAGTCATGTAAAAAAAATGTGCAGCCAGCAGCTTGAAAATAAACATTCAAAAGACAGTGATCCTCAGGAAAAGCAAATGGTCAGAAAAAGGCTTCATCCTTGGGGGGCACAGAACTCAATCAAGGAGGTCACTTTTCTAACTGTAACTCTAACAGGCAATATGAACTGGGAGGACCACAATAAAGAAGCCTTTTGAATGCATCCTTTGACTTGTCAAGACATACAGACACATATTGTCCCCAAAATTAAACAAAGTTGTACAAGGTACAGGTAGTAGGCCAAACAGCATATTGAGCAGAACTGTGGAACCTGGACAAAAAATCAGCAAAAACAGGACCCCATGAAAACAAGTTTGGGAGGACACTGCTCATTCCCTGTTAGAAATGGAGGGCTCTAGTTGGCAAAGGTAGGTACCCTTGCTGCTTGTCAGGGTAAGGGGGATACACACTTTAGATACCCCTGCACACCCCCTTGGTAGCTTGGCACGAGCAGACAAGACTATCTCAAAGGTAATGTGTAAAGTATGTGTACCCAAAACACACAGTAATACAGTGATAACACTACAAATGAACACCATACCAGTTTAGAAAAATAAAGTATCTTTATCTAAATTCAACAAAATGACAAAAATCCATCATACAAGTATTAATAAAATGACTTAAAAAAGGTTTTAGGCAACCGGGTCCATAGAAAACTATGAAAGTGTGATTTCTCTCACAGTACCTGTAGTTGCATTGCTTTTCCAGCTCCCTTCAGCAGAAACATCCTCCAGAGCGACAAGACAGTCACAGGTACCCCCTGGCGGGTCAGAACTCCCAGCAAGGAAGTTCAGGGAAGCTGGGGGTGAAATCTTTGTGTCCTTGAGACTTCAAAACAGGAGGCAAGCTCTACTCAAATCATTGGAGATCTTCCTCAAGCAGGGGACACAACACACAGCAAAGTCCTTCTCCTTTCCTTGGCAGAAACAGCTATTGCATGCCAAGTCCAAACACACAGCAAAGGGGCAGTACTTCTCCTCAGTTTCTCCAGCTCTTATCCTTGGCAAAGGTTCCTCTTGATTCCAGAAGTAGTCTAGAATTCAGGGGTTTTAGGTCTAAAACTTATACCCCAAAATGCCTTTGTTCTCATTGTGCAAGGATCTCCGAGCCCAGTCCAAACCAGTTCTGTCCTCACTGGTACAGCATGGCCACAGGGGGTGAACACAGCATTGTGCAAGGTAGACAGGCCCTATTCAGGTGCAAGTAAATCTCCGCCCACTACTCTAAATTCAGCCAGGGTCTATTCAACCCAAGTCTCTGTCATCCAGGAAGGGTCAGGCACACTTCACCCCCCAGTGATTGTCTACACTGAATGCACATCCCCAGCCTCTGTACTCGAAAACCAGACAGTCAATACACAAACAGGCAGATGCACACAGACTGGTAACACAAAAAAATGCCTACTTTCCATACACCGTAAGTGCGGCAACTGTGTCGCGTGTGACTCTACAATTGAGGGCATTGAGTTTGAGCATAGAAAGGTTAAATGGAAACACATGATGTTCACGAACTGTAAAACCAAGAATGTTGTGTATGCGATAGTATGCCCCTGTGTTAAATTGTACATAGGCAAAACTAACCAACAAATCAATCAGAGGATAACACAACACCGGTCTAGGCTAAAAAAAAGGGTGACAACAGCACCAATGGTAGAGCACTTTATGAAGGCGGGGCATTCTGAACGGGATTTTGGCAGTTGCTAATAAAGTAGCAAAAGTGGATAACGTACCATAAAGAAATAGATTTGATTCAGGATAAAAGTTCAGATTTTATAATCAGAACGCTTAATGACATACAATTGAGCCATCGCTTTAGTTAGTGTAGCACATTGGTCTGTTTTGATGTATCTATGGTTGTATAAAGTTTTGTGTGAAGTATTGTTTTTGTCATGAAAATGTCAGATTTGTATATTGGTGTAAGCACTGTGTAAATTGTGATGTATGTAAATATGTATATGACACTGTGGTGTTCCATGTTATGGATGTAAAAGTCCTTCAAAGAGAAAGGAGCTGTTAAAAAAGAGGGTGAATAAATACCCCAATCACTAAATGAAAATAGTGTGGTTGTTGTAAAAATAATCTATAAATAATTAGGGCACCAGGTTTTCTTCTTTTTTCATATATATTAAGGCCCTACCTGGGTCTTGTTCAATTGGGCCTCGCCCCCCCTTGTTTTCAATTTACTTTCCAAGTAAGTTCTGTGTTCCGAGAGCCGTAACATTATTTCTCTTTCTTGTTCCAATAGAAAGTTATATTTATAAGATGTTATAAATAAACTCCCACTCTATCCTATGGGGCAAGCCTTTCAATAGTGAAAAACTAAATTGGCAGTATTTCACTATCAGGACATGTCACATACATCAGTACATATACAGCTTTCACCTACACTGCACCCTGCCAAGGGGGGTACTTTGGGCCTACGATAGGGGTGCCTTACATGTAGAAAAAGGGAAGATTACGGCCTAGCAAGTGGGTGCACTTGCCCAGTCAACATGGCTGTTAACAACTGCTCACAGACACTGCAGTGGCAAGCCTGAGTTACCTCGTTCAGAGCTACTCATGTGGGTGGTACAATCAGTGCTGCAGGCCCACTAGTAGGATTTGATTTACAGGCCCTGGCACACGTCAGTGTACTTTACTAAAGGCTTACCAGTAAATAAAATATGCCAATCAGGGAAAATCAATTGTAACAACAATTTACACAGAGAGCATATGCACTTTAGCACTGATCAGCAGTGGTAAAGTGCCCAGCGTCCTATAACCAACAACAACAGGTCAGGAAAAAATAGGAGGAAGAAGCAAAAGGTTAGGGGATAACACTGCAACAAGGGCGAAGTCTAACATTCCCCAATAAGGCTTCCCCATCATTGCACTGGACCCAGTTGTCAGCTACAGGCCCATCCAGGACATAAGCAGAATATCACCTTTAAAATACAAGCTGAAACGCTTGAAATCCACAAGAAATCAAGTGATCGGCAAAGTCTATGTGGAACATCAGCATGCCCTTGTGACAAAATTGAAGTCTTAATGGAATGTTTACTGCACAAGTCTCCTCCTCGCAATCACTGACGCCCTAGGGAAGAAAAAAAAGATGTCAAAAGAGAAGAAGGACTACAGGAAGGATAGGAGACAAGAGAAAATACAAAAAAAGACTTCCATTTTTTTCTCTCCTGGCCTAAAAATGAAAGAGGAAGAGTTAGGAGGAGGACTTCTGGATGGACCGGCAACAGTGCAAAAGCTAAGGAGTAGTAGGAGGCCTGGAGAGAGAGCTGCTCAACACAGAGGAGTTCACTGCAGAAGGGAGGCCCTTCTGCCAGCCACACTGCCTTCTGTACGCTGAAGTGACAGGTAAGGTGCCCAGCTCCCCCACGCTCCTCGAGGTGGGTGGCCCCATCTTCTTAAGCTAGAAACGCTGGCTGTGAGGAGGTATGCCATGAAAAGGGAGGGGAGGCGACAATCAGAAGTTAAATGTCCAATCCCGACCCTTTCTAAATAAGGTTAAGCTGGATGCCTTGACGGACTCATTGTTTTAGTTTCCGGATTTCACTTTCTTTCTTCCTTGCTTATAATTTGATGGACTTACCCCAATGATCCACAACCCCAAGTATCTATTTAAGCCGCAAGATGTGACAGAGTTTGTTTTTTCCTCTGTTTGTAAGCCCAACCACGTATTTTCTGATTAATACACTCTGCTTAAAAAAATAGAGTCTGGTTGAGAAGAGTGCTTACAGGCTTCATGAAGAAGGAATTCAAAGTTAAATTGTAAAATTGTAAATTTGTAAAAGTGGCATTTTCAGAATCGTGAGTTAAAATCTGACTTTAGCTTTAAAGAGGATTTTAAATGACGATTTGTTTGAGTGTAACCAGCATATCTCCATCTGATCCCAATCTAAAGGTAGCACTTGTTATATGTAATAAGGTAACCCAGTGTTAGTCAATGGGAGCAATACACCTGACAACAGTGGAAATCAACTTTAGGAGTTTTTTTACTGCCAGTACATGTAAAACATAAGTGTACATGTCCTATTTTTTAAATACAGTGAACCCTGCTTTATGAGCCTCTAGGGCTTACCTAAAGGGTGACTTATAAGCATTACAAAGGTTTAGGTCTGGCAAAATGTTATTTTTTTTGCTAGGTAGGAATTGCAGTTAAAACGGTAGTACAGCCTGCATGCCTGAGACATGTTTTAAAAGGCTACTTTAGAGAGTGGCACAATGAATGCTGTACACCGAGTAGGAGTATTCAATATTCAGGCCCTAGGTACATGTAGTACTTTTTACTAGTGACTTAGAAGTAAATTAAATGTCACATTCCAGCTTGGAAATTATAAATTGACTCTGGGATTTGAACAAATAGCACTGAATCCATTCAACATGCTGTCTATCTCATTTATATTTGCAAGTACTGATATGACTCAGAATCTAATTGGAATTGGCAGAATGGACCATTTAAGGGAAGTGAAATGTATAAGTGAAGAAACATCCTATGAAAATAGTAGGCCAATCCATGTCTAAATTTAAATTTTCAGGACAATTGTGCTATATGAACTAACATACTTATGGGGAGAATCCGCCTTCATGAACATCGTTGGGTTGAACACAGTTCAAGAGTGCCCCTTCAGTAGTTGTGACCATGTAGCAGCATTATGTGACATTTGTGAAGTAAAGTGAAGCTTCCCCCCTATGTTTTCAGACATGCATTGGGTGAACATCCTTTAACCTCCTGGAAGTAGTTAGGACTGCTTGGTCCTTTTTAGATTGGGTTTTTAGGGCTGGACGTAGTTTGCGGAGTAGCGCTTCGTGAAGCTACGCAAAGTGCGCTTCGCACTATGCAAGCTACGCGTAGCACTACACGAACTGCGTAGTAGCCTGTTCGCACTGTGCAAGATGCTGTTTTCAATGATTGCACAGTGCGGACAAGCATCCGGCACTGTGCAATCATTGGAAACGGCATCTTGCACAGTGCGAGCTGTAGTTTTCTGCCGCTCAAGTAGATTTTTACTCGAGTGGCAGCTTTCTCAGTGTGGACTAGTAGTTTCTCATTGCGAGCGGTCGCGAGCATGTGCGACTACTCGCAATGAGAAACTTGACCTCCCCGCATTGAGCATCTCGCATGGAGATTTATTTTCCACGTTCGCAATCAGCAACTTGAAGTTGCTTATCGCGAACGAGAAAAAAATCTCGCCGGCATGTCATTTTGCTTGCTCGTGGTCGCCAACTTGACGTTGAGGACCGCGAGCAAGCAAAAAATAATCGCTGCACTACACTACGCGTGTTTGCACTGTGCTACGTGCAGTTTGCGTAGTGTGAAGTAGCACAAACTTCGCAAACTACGCAAGTGTAGCGTAGTGTTTCACCCAGGCCTAGTTTTTATACCCACAAAGAAGAGAACCGGTAGATAGAAGGTTATGCGCTTGCGCTCTATTGTCAAGAGTAATCGGTATAAGTCGGTATAAGGTATTAGGGCTGCTCCCAGGGATAAAGATGACGTCTATCTAACCATCACCATATAATGCAGAAAACCACATCAACAAAAGACAAACACGATATATCTTGAGCAAAGTTGAACAGTTATATTGTACAATTCGTCAATCAAAAGTAAAACATCATATTCCAAGATAAGTGTCAATCTTCTTCTTTAATGTTCACAACAGAATCCTTTTGATTACTATCCAACACGTGTTTCGTCTAATTAGCAGTATATGCATTTAGACTTCATCAGGGCAGCGCATGTAATTACGAAGCTGGCGATACCACTGACTACCAGTTCCAAGTGGCGCGATAAGGGAGCATATTAGGAGTTCAGAGTAGGTTCCACGAAGAAGTAGCACCTCAAGTTTGGAAGTTATCGAGTCCCTCGTCAGGGCAAAGTCCGGTCACACAATCAAGTAGATTTCACATTCCAAATATCGGTGGCAGCACTAGTAGGCTAGACACCGTACTCGTGCTGCCACCGATATTTGGAATATGAGATCTACTCGACTGTGTGACCGGACTTTGCCCTGACGAGGGACTCGATAACTTTTACACTTACTTAATAATATTTATAAATAATAATTATAATTTATAAATTGTTAACTTTTTTTATAAATGATAAATACATACATACACATACACAATAATATATATAAAAATATATATAACAAATTAAAAAAAAAATTAAAATAAATTGTACACTACATTAACTAACACAGTAAATATTGGATAGCATAGGGGTTACAATTACTATTCCCACTCCAGAGAGTGCAAAAAGTAGGGAAAGTTTTGGATAGTTTAGAAGTAAAAATTACTATTCCAACTCCAGAGAGTGCAACAGTAGGGAAAATGTTGGATAGCGTAGGGGTAAAATGTACTATTCCAACTCCAGAGAGTTAAAATAAATAATGGTTTAATTATTAAATAACAATACATTAATTATCAATAATTAATTAAACATAATTACCAATTAATAATTAATTAACAATTAAATTAATGATAAATACCAATAAATAATAATTAATAAAAATCCTTTACCAAATAAGAAAGAATTAACAATAAATTAATTGTGAACACCAAAAAACAATAATTAGTAAAAAGTATTTACCAATTAACACAGGAGAGGATTTCTTTTCTCTTGCAACAGGATCAGGCGCTTGCAAGAACGTGACTGAGAAGTTATTGGGAGATGACATCTAACCTCAACATTCTTCATTGGGTCATCACCACTCGTATCCTCTGGTGCATCACCTCCAATCATTTTGGGATCCTTCCTCGAAGGAGTACAACCTTTCCATCCAAGTAACAGATTAAATTTTAACAGACCTCCAGTGGTGTCTAGACCTTTCAAACCTGCAGAAAGGGGTTTATCTCCTTAAATCACCTCAGATACTATTTTACACAGATTCGAGCAAGTGGGGTTGGAGAGTTGTCTTGAGTGAACTCAAGGGTCATGGAAGGTGGTCCAACAAAGTGTCTATCCTTTGCTCCAACTTGAAGGAATTAGCATCTGTTGAGCGGGCATTTATGTATTTCTTACCCCTCATTCATAGTTACTATGTTTGCATTCAAACCGACAATCTGGTTGCTTGATTTTATGTCAACTTCAAGAGGCGAATGTGTCCTTGGGCTCTGTTTCTCCTTTCTCAGTATATAGACTTATGGGCAGATACTCATCTTCTTTTGCTCAGGGCAGTGTATCTTCTGGGGAAGAATAGGCCTGCAGACGCCCTGAGTTGGTACTTCCCATCCTCTGTGACGCTGTACCTTTGTCCTCACCAATGTTTTGTCTCAGCTTGCTGCATTTATCAGCCTAATTCCACCCTTAGTGGCCACAGTGACAGGTGGTATTCTTGATTCCTTGGGCTCAGGGTCTCCTTTATGCATTTTCTCCCTTCCAGTTAATACTGTAGGTGTAGAGATAAAGATTCCAGATGATCAGGTGTGAGGCCTGCTGGTGGTTCCAGTATGACCAAGGAGATCTTGGTATCTGCTTCTCCTACAGTTGTCCCTTACTCCCCACTGGCAGTTTCCAATCTCTCCTTCTACTCTGCAGCTTCACCGTCTTTCCCTAGCCATTCTGAAACCCTTGAACCTGGGGTTATGGCATTTGAAAGGTCAGCACTAATTCCACAAGGTTGTTCAGCTGAAGTCGGAGAGTCCATCCAGCTGTCTAGAAGTCCATCTACTCAAATCAAACAATCGACAGTTGTGCTTCAAAACATTTTTCCCATATTCATGTGATCCTCATTGAATTCTTGATTTCCACAGGAATGGCTTTCTTTTACATTTAGCAATTTTTACTTTGAGAAGCTAATGGGCGGCTGTTCGAGCTCTTAGGTGCATTCTTGGTAGATCCTTCGACTTCTCTCCTTTTGAGAAGTTTTTTTCTCAGGAGGCCAGTTGTTTGCTCCCCGGTTCCTGCCTAGGACATTCCCTTGGTTCTTTGAGCTCTCCAAAGGGAGCTGTTTGAATGTCTGTCCACGACGCACTTCAGTTTTTCGTTGCCCCTGGTGTCTTTTTTGGTGGACATTTGCTCAGGATGGAGCATTGGTGAAATTGGAGCCCTGCTGGCCTCTGTTCCCTTTTTGAGATTTTTTCCAGTTAAAATTGTTCATTCCTTGATTTCTTCCAAAAATGCCATCTGTTTTTCACTGTTCAAAAGACATTGTGCTTTCTATCTTTTTTCCTCATCCTAAAGTCATCAAATGAATCAGATTTGCATATGGTAGATGTTCACAGGGCTTGTGCATTTATTTATCTAGAACTGCTTCTTTTCACAAGTCTGACTCCCTATCGGTTACCTTTGGTCTGGCAGGGAAGGGTCTGGGCCTTCTCCTTCTACCATTTCTTGGTGGATCAAGTTGACCATCTATACTACCTATCAGTTGGCACGTCAGAACTTCCCGTCTTCTGTTCAGAGAAGGTTGATAAGATACATTTCTTCTTCCTGGGCAGTATTTATGGGTGTCAGACTCAAGGAGATCTTTTCTACTGGAACCTGGGCCACACCTCATACGTTCATGACATCACTTAGCTGGAAGGGTGGGTGTCTCATATGTTGGTATCCATGTTTTATCTTCAGCTACTGCTATTTTATGTTTGTCTCGATTTTTGTTTAAATCATGAGTATTGCATCATAGGAGATGTTGTTTTGTTATAACCAGCGCCGGGACACCTCCTTGTGAGGTAGCTGTTTGCGCTATATAAAATCCAGTATTATTATTATTTCGTTTTTTCCAATCATTCAATATCAATAGCTCCTGCTTCGGTATTGACTCATTTGTTAAGGACGGGACGAGGAGATGGATGAGAGGCTAATGAATCAGTTACTTACTGGTACTCTTCATTGCTCATTTTCCTGGTCTCCCTCATCACAATCCTGTAACCCTCCCTCCCATCCCTTGGTTAACTGTTTTTGGGTTTTGTTTTCTGCTTAGTTATTTCAGGAAGTTTAAATACCTTAACTCCTCTTTTATAGTCTTCTGTGAGTCAGGTGGCCATTTTGGAGATAGGACATTTTGGTTGGGCTATGTAATAATGTCTGTAAGTCCAGACACCTACTTATTTAGTAAAGACCGGTCAATCTTCACCATAAGTCAAACGTGAATGAGCAGAGTCATGCTGCATATGTTGTTGCACACAAAATTTAAGCAATGTGTTTTCAAGATTTTAAAATTAATGCTGCCAGTACTTTTCTTGTTTAATTCTGTCAGCAAGTTATCCTAAAATGTATACATTGGTGGTTAGAGAAATGTGCAAGGCATCTGATTTTAGAATACATTTGCATCCTGAACTGGGCAATACAATATATGGAATTAATCATGCAATCACACACGACATGGATTTTCTACTTTTCTACTTTTGATAGGTGCAGGCAATCACACACGACATGGCTTTTCAGCTTTTCTACTTTTGATAGGTGCAGGCGTTACTGCCCTCAGTATTTCATTATTATGTGAAAAATCAAATGCACGGAATCACTTTACAAAAAAAGTCAGGCGAGTTCTATAACCTGCAATAAAAAAGTGCTCTCCTGCTATTGTTTATTTGTAATCATTTATAATTAAATAGGACATGTACTGACATGCAAGCGATGCACAGCTAAACTGCATGTCTACTAAATCATTCATCAGAACGGCAAGAACTGAAACAGGGATCTGACAGTTCTGTAGCTACTTAGCTAAAGGTTACGAGGAATATCAATGCGGAAATGGCTCTTTTGGGAACAAATCCACTAATTAAATGTTAACAATTTTAATCTGGATGCTGTAATCCTACGGGTAGAGCCAATTCCACATTGAATGTAGATGGACAGCACAATATATGTGTAGAGTGCAGAAAGACATACTCTCAAATTAATTTATTTTCCTACAAACTAATTGAGAATATACTACAATGTATCACAAGTTTCTCTTCCATCATCCTGAATGCCTGTGTTTCTTAAAGAATGCTAAAACTCTGATTCATGGATAAGTGATTTCCTTTACGTGTCAGTGGCCACTGACCAGGAGTCATAATTCACCTGCATACTACAGGGAGAATAATACCAGAATATCAAGTAATAAATATCATGCTACAAAAACATTGCAGGCAAAATATTAACAAGAGTGAGAATATACCTGTTTTATGTGGGGTCAGACCCATTTTGTTGGACCTATGCTGCTTGTTTTTTTTAACTAGTAAAGTTCTGCCCTGTCCCCACTCTATGTCCCCTAGAATTGTCTAATCCTCAATTGGCTCACACATAGGCTTTGGTATTTAAAAATGGAATATATAAGAATCTTATGTTTCCTTGTTCCTACAGTGATTTGCCCCCAAATGATTTTTCACTGTTAGCTATGTTGCTGGTTCTTTGACAAAAAAGCTAAAGTACAGTACTGAGCTAATTCTGTATCTTTGGTTTAGTGTAATCTACGGAGAAGAATGACCACCAATGTTAATATTATTGAAAAATTACATTCAACAAGTCAATGGTAAAGTTGGAGTTTTGATAAATATACAGTAAAAGTAACTTTTTAAAAGCTATACTTTTTCTGCTTAAAGATCCTGTAGGCTAATCACAATTAGCCTGCTTGCAAATGGCATGCCAGTGCTGCTTTGACAAGGTGTAAAATACTACTTGCAGAGCAGAGACAATGGCTTGGGTCTGGCAGTATGGCACAGGGGGAAAATGTGAGACATCTTAACCCAAAGTGTTCATAATCTTCACTAATTTAAGAGAAACCATGGGAGAAATGGACTTTCATAGTTAAGTGATAATGAAAGCCTGGAGAACAGGGATCTTTTGATCCAAAAATATACTTTAGTGTCCTAGTTTTAGACTCAGTGGCAACCAGAGCTGGCCACAAACTGGCAGGGGGATTTCCATTATCTCAGAAACACCCATAGGTATGCCACATGCTCCACCCAGGGACAGAAAGATGTAAGATTCTGCCATGATGGATTTTACTAAGAATAGTCCATTGTTGGATAATTTGCAGTGAGGTGAACAGGAGGTGTTGCAAAAGTGGGTAGATTTCCTGTGGCAACTTTTGTCTCTTTCTCTGGGAATGTCCAAGAATTATCCCATCTCACTGGCTTGAATAAAAGTAGCACCTTGCTCCCAGCAACTATAAATACTTTCTGGACCTGTGGAAGAACAGAAGAGAAGTTAATTAGCTATTTGTATATTTGTGTAGACCTAAAGGGCTGGGCCTACTCTTACATATATCCAGTACTCAGAAAGGGACTCCAAGAGTCAGTTGGCTGACCTCCTTTGTGGCTACATGATCCATTTCAACTAGAGGATCACAGAGCATCTGTTTTTGTTCAGTTTTTCACTCTAACACTAGTCACAGCTCCAGGCCCTAGGGGGCACCTTTTTGGGGATTAGTTCTCACTCTGACAGAGGGCATCAGCAGGATTCAGGCAGGTCCAGTTAGTACTGGTCAGCTGGGAAGTTGCAGGGAAAGGTCTCTGGAAGCACTTTGTGTACCTGTAGCTCAAATAGGAGGTCACCAAACTGCTCCTTGGAAACACTTCTGGGGTCCTGGGTTCTAGGCAAAGAGGTATAGTCTTCCTTCACGCCCAGGAGTATTCCCATGAGAGGTTCTGAGGGTGCTGTTTTTTACACCCAGTGCCAGCTTGTGTGTGGGTTATACCCCCTTTGTCTAACCCTAAACTGGTTGTGCCAGTTCCTTCATTTTCCTGGGTTTGTCTCCAATATGTCGAGGGGAACCAAAGACAATTAGGCCCAGGTGTCGGCTGCTCTTGCCATAAAAAAGGCAGGCTTCTTCTCAAGTCAGGAAGGGAGTAGGTGCAGCCCTCAGGCTACCCTTTGTAGCTCAGGAATGGCTGGGTACAACCCCCACACCATCCTGCTAAGGAAATGAACTCACTTCCCCACACCCATTGAAAGCTCATACTACGTCTGTAAGGAATACACATCACACCACGAAAGAGCCATTAACAGTCATATGTCCCAGTAAATTGGTAGAAAGGTCTGTGTGGTTTAGGGGGCAGAAAAAGTCCAACTTTCTAAACGTAATATTTCTGTAATAGTGATTTAAAATCTTACTTTACTATTAAAGAAGATTTAAAATTACAATTGAAATGAGTGGAAGGAGAGATAGATAGAGGTCTTCATCTATCTGGGAAAGAAGAATGGCAGATTGAGTCCGCTCGGGTGGATGCCTCCTGCTGACCTCTGCGATTCATGGCTTCCTCTGGTGCCCTCCTCTACCCCATAGCTAGTGCTTGCGTGTGAAGGAAATGCATACTTCGATCCGATACCATGTGCCAGCTGTTTACCAACCCGGTAGCCAGAGCAGCGAAAATAGAGAGCAGCAAGTGGAGATGCTTAGGCGGCGGTAGAGGTCCGGGCAACAAAGATGATTTAATGTGGTGGTTGTGCTCGGCGACCGCACGTAACTGTTTCCAGGTGAGTAGAGCGGCGCAGTGGAGTCACGCTGGGCTCTCTCCTACCAGCTCCAACTCGTAGACGCGTTACTGGTGGCTCTGAGCTCTCTGTGTCCGCTTTGGGCAGTTTAATTGCCCCACAGCGCACAGCTGCCTCTAAAGTCATGGGTGCATTCAGTAGTTACCACCAGAGCAGGGGGAGCAGTGAGATCAGCAGGAGTTGCTGCAACAAGTTTAGTTCTTGCCAAGTGGGGTCAAGGTACTGGCAGCAGGGCTTGAGATGGCCAACGCCCTGATAAATACGATACATGATGGACATGAGGGACAATATGGACAGGGTGATAGGAGAGATCCCATAGCCAGCCCTACTGGGAACACGGCACTACTAGTGTCTATACAGCGGGGAAATGGCCCCTCTTTGGCAAACCGCGGTAACACTGTAGAAGTCTTTTTGATCACTGGGAGAGAGGGAGAAGGAGAGAGTCATGCTGTACAAATGCAGACAGGTGCTGTAGAACAAGGTAATCTTGGTTCTCCAGTACCATCAGCCATTCAACCTGCTTTGCTGACACAGTCTCACTTATCGCACTGTGTTCGAACAACTACAACACTGTAAGGTCCAGCGACGTGGATTCTCACTCTAAAATTAATATTACTTCGGGCTTGGAATGTCATGTGCAACTACATATGCCATCGCCTATGTCTAGCAGCAATCCTGTAATAGAGCTCCCTGTAGAATCTGTGCATACACATCCTGTCAATGTTCTCTTGGATACTGAAGGTGGTGCCCGGCTGTAGTCTGCGGCTCTGCCAGTGAATGTAACTAGTCGGGATGGTGAGGCTGGTGGGAATGTTGAGACTGATGATGCTCTGGTATTAGACCAACTAAAAGTACGTTCCTCAGTGGAAGAGAAAGGCCTGAAGCCAAAAGGCTCCAAAAGCACCAGATTGGCTAAAGGTGGAAAAGGCCAAGGCAGCAATAAGCTCCCACTTACTACCACAGTCGGGGGACTCAAGGACTCCACCCCCAGCAGTACAAAAGCTGATAATGGCTCCAGCCCTCTGCTCAAGTGGATGGCATCAAAGGGGGATGTTAAAGCCATTATTTCATGACTCTTCAAATCTGCTAATTCGGGCAACTTTGGTAATGTCGAGCCTGTTGACATGCGACCCCCATGTTATCTGTGGCGGCGGAGGAGGTTACCCCACCAACATCTGTACACCTGTGTATGTACTCTATGACCTTGTCAACAGTCCAGCCGGCCAGTTCTGAAGCAAACAGGGGGAGAGATTTGGAGGTACCTGGGCCAGCACCTTCCCCCACAATATGAACGGCGTCCAGTAACGATATGGAAGGGCCGTCTGCCGGCCTCTCGCAGCTGAACATGAGGTGCCCTTTCTGTCTACAATCTTGCAGGCGCTATCCAATCAGAGAGCTGAGGCTCAGGAATACTATCTTCAAGCGGAAGCTGAAGCTGACAGCCGGGAGATCACACAAGCACTAATGGATGTTACCACCAAGGTTGCCTCACTGTCCTCAGACATCACAGATCTGCAAGAATGGGTTGCAGCAGTCGAAGAAGCCAATACCTCTACTTCAAGATGCTCTAAATGTTGTGAGAATCAGATGCCATTTCTATACTTTAAAGTTGAGGAACTTAAAATCGCCAACAGCTGCATAATCTATGTGTTTTTGGCATAGTGTAGGGGAGAGAAGTCTCTGACCCGCAGGCATACATAGTCAACTTATTTGAGCAGGCATTTCCAGATCGGGCGGACTGTGACATGGATTCGCAAGTACAGTGAGCGCCTTCATTGCCTCTTAATATCACACAAGGGAATCAAGTCACCCCGTCCACCCCCAATTCTGGTATTTCTGGGAAACTTTCTGTTGCGTCAGACAATTTACGTAAAAGCCTGTCCTTCTACTCGAGTTAAACTAGACATTTAAATTTACAATGGACAATCGACGGAAGCTCTGCCAGTTAATTGACCCATTCAAGTGAGTTTGCTTACAAGTCTTTCTTCAGAAACCAGCTCGTCTGAAGATCATAAGAAAGGGACAAACACACTTCTTTAATACTGTGCACAATGCTAGACAAGGACTTCTAACATGGCCGCCTGAACTTACTGATTAAGAGCACAGAGAGGAGCAGATAAGTTAAATGATGTGTTAAAATGAAACTGGTGTTGCTTTTCCTTTTTTCTTTTCTTCTTCTAAAAAGCCCTATCTCTTAAATATCTTGCAAATCTGTATTTTTTGCCTTTTTTACACTCTTTGCTTACACTTTTGACGTACTAACACTACTTACTACATTATGCACACTTGCGGGGGGTGTAGGGGGAAGGGAGCGACTTGTAATGGGGGGATGTTCTCCATTGGCTGTCATTCAGTGACAGCAGGAGAGGGGGAGGTCCTTTCTGTAGGCAATGGGGGGAGGGTGTAGTCGGGGTTCGGTGTGGGGTGGTTTCAACGGCGTTCGGAATTTCAACATGCTTTTGGAGGATTTGGGTAAGAGGGGGTATGGATGGGAGGGGTTTAAAGAGCCAATAATAGTTGGAAATTTAGGTGCTACACGCAAGGTACTTGAAGAGGGAAATAGGCGGGAGGAGGCTGAAATTAAATTATGTAATGTCTGACTTGAAGAGTATGTATTGGAATGTTGTGGGGTTGAATCAAGTTAGGGAACGGCGATTAATTTGGGAGGAACTCCATGCATACAAACCACATCTACTTGGCGTTAGAAATGGGGGTCTCTAGTTGGCAGAGGTAGGTACCTTTGTCCAAATAGGGACCCTTGCTTATAGACAGGGAAAGGGGGGTACTACTCCTGGATAACCCCTGCTCACCCCCTTGGTAGCTTGACACGAGCAGACAGGCTTAACTCAGAGGCAGCGTGTAAAGCATGTGTTAACACATACAGTAATACAGTGAAAACACTACAAATGGATACCACACCATTTTAGAAAAATAACTAATCTTTACTAGACTTAACACAAGGCCAAACAACAAAAAATCCACAATACTGAAATCAAAAATAAGACTTTAAGATGGTATAAATAGCTTAGTTCAGTGTAGATGTAGATGGTAAATGCAACACTTTACTCTCAAAGTACCTTAGATGCGTCACACAATGCAAACAAAAGGGTGGCAGGGATATTGATGTGCCCTTCCTTACACTCAGGGGAGTGGATGCGCCGATTCCTTACTGCAGTGCATGGGAGGTGATGCGTCGCTTCCTTTCTGTGTGGGGAGTTGATGCATCATTTCTTACTGCGGCCGGGAGACGATGCTACAAGATGGTGCCTCGATGTGATGTGACGATCCGGTGTGATGCGACAAAATGGTGTCTTTGATGCGATGCGACAACCTTGGATGCGATGCGTGCATGCCCGTCTGCTGTGTGGAAACCTTGTTGACTTCTGAGCCATGCCTGGTCCTGCGACACACTTCTCCGGTGATGCGACGGAGACCTCATCGTCGGCGATGCGCTTCTCCAGTGATGCAATATGCTTCGTCGATGATGTAATAGTGAACAGCTGCGGCAGCACGCTTCTTCGGCGATGCGACAGCAAATGCTGCGTCGCGCTTCCAGCTCCCAATAACACGCAGTCTCCCAGAGGGCCCAAACACCAGCAGGCTCCTCCTGAATTCCCAGCAATGGAATTCAGGAGGAGCTAGTGGTGAAATCTTTGTGTCCCTGAGACTTCAGAACAGGAGGCAAGTTCTGCTTCAAGCCCTTGGAGATCTTCCTCAAGATGGTGAAAGTACACACAAAGTTCCTTTTCTCCTTTCTTTGGCAATAAGTAACGACTGAAGGCCAACCCCAAACAGTCCCCAGCGCAGGGGCAGTCTCCTCCTTCAGCTTTCTTGGTTTCTTTCCTCCTCAAAGATGCTCCATGATTCCCAGAAGTGATCTAAAGTTCTGGGGTCTGGGCCCCAATATTTATACTACTAAATCCTTTGTTCTGTGAAGGCAGAGAGTGTCTGTACCTAATCAAAGACAGTTCTGTCCTCCTGGGTGCAGTTTCCTGGACGGAGGTGGAGACAGCATTGTTTGAGAGCAGACCTGGCCCTGGTAGCTGAAAGGAAATCTTCTCCCCCTACTCTTTATTCTATGAGTGCTCAGGTCAGTGAAAGGAAATCTCCTCCCCCTACTCTCTATTCAATGTACTTCCTATTCAGCCCAGCCCTGACCCGTCAGACTGCTGGAGCCAAGGCCCTCTCCAGCCCCCTGTCACTCAAAAACCAGACATGGAATACACAAACCTAGCAGAGACAACTGGACGGTTAGGCAAAATACCTACTTTCTAAAAATTGTATTTTCAAACACATACTGTAAAAATCCTCCTCACTAAAATATGTATTTTAACATTCTGAGTTCAGGCATGCTAAACTCGAATTTCTACCTAGTTCCTTGGGTCAGTTAGGATTATAAGATGTTATAATCAAACTGCCCATTCTGGCCTATGGGAACAGGTAGCCTTGCAATAGTAAAACATGAAATTGGCTGTAATACCCTATCAGTACATGCCACACACATTAGGACATTTCCTACCTTTCACATACAATGCACCCTGCCCATTGGGGTATCTTGGGCCTACCTTAGGGGTGACTAACATGTATAAAATGGAAGGTTTAGGGACTGGCAAGTGTGTTGACTTGCCAAGTCGGCATAGCAGTCCCAGACTGCACACAGGCTTTGCAATGGCAGGCATGAGACATATTTTACAAGTTGCTTCTGTGGGTGGCACAACCAGGTCTGCAAGCCCACCAGCAGCATTTGATTTACAGGCCCTGGGCACACATGGTGCACTGTACTAAGGTCTGACAAGTAAATCAAATAACCAATCATGGAATCACTAATCCATTACAACAATTTACAATAGAGAACATATGCACTTTAGCACTGATCAACAGTGAAAACTTGCCAAGAGTCATAAAACAACCAACAACAGGTCAGTATAAAATACAGGAGGAAGGCAAAAAAGTTCAGGGATGACCCTGCAAAAAAGGGCCAAGTCCAAAACTTGGTTTAACTGAAACTCATCTTGCATACGAAGACAGATCACTTCTGGAACAACTTGGGTATGATATTAATCTGCACCTCACAAACAGTTTCTATCCGCGGGGTTGCTATAATGAAATCTAGGAATTTAGCAGGAACTATTTTACGTGCATTGGCTGACACCAGGGTTAGGTGGGCAATTGTTCAGTTGTTGATAGCTGGACTTAAGATTAAGATCTGTGTGGTATATGGTCCCAACTTAGATTGTCCCGATGTCTTGGATTATTTAAGTTCTGAATTATTGGGGTGGGCTGGGGATCTGAAAATTATGGGTGACTTCAACTGTATTATGGATACCAAAAAAGACACTACTAATAGTAAAGCACAGGCTTGAATGGGGTAGACTAGGGCAGCTCTGTTGGCATTATTTCATATGCATCAGCTTGATGATGCCTGGAGGATACTCAGGAATGTTAACTTTGCAGAAACAGCTCTGTGTTAGAAAGGAACCACAGGCCTTTTCATTTCCCAAACATCTACTTAGTTATCCTGAATATGTGGTTCATATTAGGGGGGTTATGAAGGAGTATTTAAATAATAATCTGGGAACTGCTAATATCTCAATAGTTTGAGACTGTATGGAAGCTTTTATTAGGGGGCAACTCTTCAATTTGTTCTAGCACACAGCAAGCGGGCAACTGCAACTGCAGAACAGGACCGTATTGACTTCTTAAACCTGGAACATCAATATACTAGGGGAATCGGTGCAAGGGATCCAATGGCGCAAGCAATATACCTTAGGCTTTTCAAAGTTCAGTCTAAAATCAACAGAGGGTTAATGGATAAAATTGCTACCACTTACCATAAGTATAAAACTCTACAGTCCGAATATGGAGAAAGGGTGGGGCGGTGCAGGCAATGCAAATCGCAGATTAGAAGGCTTGGTCTAATATCAAATCGATCAAAGGAGATGGAGGTGTGTCTTTTACTCAGCCGCAGGATATTGTGGAGCAGTTTAGACCATTTTACGCTAACTTATATTCAGAGTCTGCGTCATTCAATAAATGCACCTTTCTTGAGTATTTACAGGAGAGTCACATGCCCAACTTGACTCTTTTGACTCCATAGAGTTACAAAGAGATATAGAACCACTTGTGGTTAAGGATGCTATAAAATCTTGGCCTTCAGGCAAAACTGTCAGCGAGGATACCATTCTGCTTGAATTTTATAAAATTGTTAGTGATATACTTGTACCTGTCTTTACGCAGTTGTGCACGGATATTACTATTGGGTGCAAGGCTCCTACTTCATGCAGTATTACTAATATTGTCGTGTTCCCTAAGAAGGGGAAGCCAATTGACGGTAGAGGCTCTTATCGGCCAATATCCTTAACTATGCTGATGCCAACATTTTTCCAACAACTTGGCTTCAGACCTCGCTTCTGTTATCCACAAGCTAGACTTGGAGCAACAGCATGGCTTTGTCCCTGGCAAAGATATGACGGCTGACATTAATACTGAAGCATCTGCCTTTGATGTCTCTAGCAAACTCAACAAAGAGATAGGGATGGTCATGCTGGACGTGGAAAAAGCATTCGACAGAGTTGCCTGGGAAGCTCTCTGGCTGACTATGCTAACATTTGGTCTTGGCCCTCGGTTTATTACTTCTGTGCAGAAACTTTATGAGAAGTCGGTAGCAGCAATTAAACTGTACGGCATTACATCTGCCCATTTTACAGTTCAACGGGGGACAAGGCAGGGCTGTCCATTGTCCCCATTGCTGGTTGCTCTTTACATCAAGCCATTTATAAGGCATCTAAAACAAAATGGAGGGATTCCCCCAGTGTATCTCAACGGCGTGGAACTTAAAGTTACTGCATATGCAGACGATATTGCAGCTTTCTCTGCTAACCTTGGTGGAGCTATAGTCAACATCACGCAACAGGCTGAGTTATTTGGCTGCTTTTCCGGCTATAAGTTGAATGTAGCCAAGACTCAGACAATTTTAAACTTTCAATCAGACAACCAGCCTCTTGCATTAGGAGCTACACAAACAGCTACTTATTTTGGTGTCTGTCTAAGCAGTGAGGTCGATGACATTGTATCTTTGAATTATGAGCCGTTGCTCAAGACAATCCTTGCTAAATTGCATAGCTGGCATCTGCTTCCTCTCAGTATTTATGGGAGATGTAATATTATTAGAATGAATGTTTTGCCGAAATTCTTATAGCTATATCGTTCGATACCTTTGTGGGTTCTTCAGTCTTTTTTAAGTTATTAGATAGTGCTATGGGCAGTTTCACTTGGGGTCATAGACGCGCCAGGAGGGCTCTCGGGCTTATGAAACTACTTTATACGCAAAGGGGTTTCAAGCTCCCAGACTTCAAGCTCTACTACCGGGCTGCTTCTCTAGGATGGATTCAAAGCCTGCTGCGTGGGTCGGAGGCTGGTCCGCTGCTGTTGTCCTATCAGTTAGCTTGCGGTCTATCTGCTGGGTTTATGCTCTACAAAACCTCTGATCCAAACTACTTTAAGCAAGTTAAGTTCATGGTAGTTATAGATATTACTAGGGATTGGCAGGACATCTGTAAGCAATACTCTCTGCCCCAATTTCACCATTATACCTTGTTATGGGGCAATATTATGCTGCACAATATATTTCAAGACACTATTGAGAAGGCGTGGCAACGTAGTGGCATCAATCAGATTGGACAATTGTACGATAAACATGGGTTCCGCTCTTTTATTTTTATTAAAAACCGAGTTTGGACTTTTGCAGAGTAATAACAAATCAGGAACATTTTTGTTAGAGGTCAAAAGCTAATAGTCATACCAAACCCATCGGAAATACTGTTGGGAATATATATGAGCTCCGTCCGAAACGCAATCGGCGCTGCTTATCAGAAATGTTTAGCAGCAGCTAATGATGATAGTATGCCGATAGCTACCAAACTAAGTCGGACTCTAAGGGTTGAAATAAAGGAAGAGGGAATACAGGAGTCAATGGACGTACTGGATAGCGGGTAACTTCTGTCAATTTGAAACTACAGCAGCATCGAACAATATATATGTTTTATGAAACACCAGCAATTATTTCTAGTTGGGCAGTATCTCGACCATCTGCTAAGTCATTCTGTCCGAAATGCCAACTCTTTGCAGTTGACCTAGGGCACATTTTTATTGACTGTCCTGGGCTCAACAGATTCTTGTCAGAGGTTTCCAATATTCTTACCTCATTCCTTTGTCAAAACTTTCAGCTCACCAAAAAGGATATATTTTTAGGGATCAAGTGCGATGAGGCTAGGTACAAGGGTCTGTTAGCAACTATCATTTTAGTATGTGCCCGATTGTGTATTGCCAGAGTCTGGATAAACAATGTTAGTCCAAGCATTAGCAATGTTTGGGTTTTGCTTCAACAGGTATATGAAACGGAATTTGCTTTGGCCAAAGCTGAGGGCCTCGTTCCTGGCTCAAATTCAATAGGATCTGGGCTAGGCTTCAATGGGACTAATGAGGTATTGCCATTCTATTCTATTATATATGTTCTCCTGTAATGGTTCCATTTCGGTGACATATTTGTTATATAAATGTGAGTTTTTTTATTCCAAATATAGTACCGCGTTTCAAGAGGTCTAGGATCGGCGGCCGCTCTTTTGGAGTGCTTGCTGCCAAGTTATGGTACTCCCTTCCTGTTCATATCCGTGCGATTGACGGACTTTTGGCGTTCAGGAAGGCTGTTAAAACTTTCCTTTTTCCCTTAGACCCCTAGTGTTGTTGTGTTTTGGGCTCCTGTTATTGCTTTTGCCCTGTTTTCTGTTCTGTCAGCGCCAGGACGCCCCTTTGCTGGGGCATCTTTGCGCTCTACAAATCCGGCTAACATAACATAACATAGCATAACTCCTTATATATATATTTTTTTTCTTCTCTCATGCATTGGGAAATTGCCAGAAATGTTTCTTTTCGAATCATGTGATGTTTACATGTCCACTGTTAATGAATAACCTGTGTGCAATCTACATCTTACTTCTATTCCTTTTTTCCGTCTTCTTCTTTTCTGATTGTACTATACTGTGTTATATTTATGGCGCAATAAAATAAAAAAAGTTATATAAAGAAAAAAATTTAAATGCGTGGAAGAAGTATTTCTCTAGTTGTTTCCAAACAGAAGTTATCTCATATTAAAAGTAATGAGGCAACTCAGTGTTAGTCCATGGGAGAGCTAGCCTTGCTTCAGTAAAAAAACTATTTTGGGTTTTTTCTCAATCCTAGGACATGTAAAATGTACATAGTCACCCTACTTATTAAATACTATGCACGCTGCCCTGTGAGCCTTTAGGGCCTTGCTTAGGGGTAACTTATAAGTATTAAAAAGGATGTCTTTGGCCTAGCAAAAGATTTATTTTGCAGAGTCAAAATAGCTGTTTAAAACTGTACTACAGGCTATAGTGACAGGCCTGAGACATGTTTTAACGGGCTATTTTAGTGTGTGGTACAGTTAGTGCTGCAGCCACTTGTAACACTGAATTCACAATCCCTGGGTACATGTAGTACCTTTTACTAGGGACTGGTAAGTGAATTAAATTTGCCAATGAGGTGTATACCAATTTTACCATGTTTGTAAAGAAGAACACATGCACTTTACCACTTGTTAGCAGAAGTTAAGACTTAATGTCAACAAAAACGGGTTCAGTAAACATAGGGAAGTGAAGGCAAAGATCTGGGTGAATGCCACACCACAGATAGTCATTTACAACAGACCTTTACTGAACCTTGCTGGTTGTCTCTTCTGAAGTGTGTCCTGTCCCCTAAGTGCTACCCCTGAGGTCTTGGGAGCCTTAGAAGTTAGTAAGAAATGCTCCAGAAAGCTTCAAATGTTGAGACTTAGACAATTTTTAGACTTCTAAGACCTTCAGTGGAACCTAGCGACAAAGGTGTCCGATTTCAAAAGACCACATCAAATATAGCTTCAGGCTTGCTCTGTTGGAAGATTTTGAGCTCCAAAAATGAAACAAAGTCTGAAGGTAGAAATCTTAACTGTATGCAATAAGTGTCTTCATGACAAGAGGGCTTTGGAGGCCGTGAAGTTTTACTTTTTTCCTTTCTGAGTTTTTCCTCCCAGAGCCAATGGGTTCAGTGTGAGCTCATCGAGTAGCTACCACTCATCCAGTAGCTATCCAGCATTGTGAGGACTTCCTCAGATACACCCATAAACCTTCCCTGCTGAAATATTTCAGCTTAAAAAGTGCTTAATTACATGTGTGGCGGTCTGAGGACCTCCAGACTTGTGCTGTTACGAAGGTGGCGGACCATCCACCGCTGCACCAATGGTCTGACCACCCAACTACAACTGGGATGGTCGAATAACCATGGAGCAACATGTCCCCTCATGTGCATACACCTCAGTCCCTGCACGGCATGGACGTTATAGTTCAATGCCGCCCAGGAACCTTGTGTGGCTTTCCGATTTGAGTGCCTTTTTCAAAGGCACCACCACCTTTGAAAGAGGCACAGCTATGGTACTGTTACACTGTCTGCCGAACAGACAACTTTTAAGTTGTGATCTGGCGTTCAGACGACAGTGAATCTATTGCTGCCCGCTCCCGCACCACCAAAACTTGTAATCCGGCACAAAATGAAAAGTAAAAACGTTTATTGGGTTGACCCGTTTGATGTGTCTGACCTCTGTTCCACCATGATCAGCCTGAAATTGCACTTTGGGTGGATCATCTACCAACAGTGATTTATGCTTAACGCTTTACTTTTACTTTGCACTGTATACAGGAAAACATTTTAAAAAAACATATACCCAGTGCGGCTGATTGGTTTTTAGATGTTTTGGTCTCATTTTTCTTGAGATGTGTTTTCACTTTTTGACTGTTTTGGTGCTGCTTAGTACTTTAATTATTTTACTAAGCTAAGCCTGCCTGCTGTGTGCCATAGCTACCAGGGATTAAACTCAGATTTACATCATTGAAACTGTATGATTTACCTAACAGAATTTGCAGGATTTATTTCCTTAATAAATGGTTTACAGGCATTGCCAGAGAGTAACCGTGAATCCGTTTGACTTCTCGAGTCTGAAAGCTTGAAGATACATACATTTTATGAAAATGACTCGTTACTATGCGAGTCACTACATCGTGTGGCATTACAAAAACCACGTTGTTACCACGTAATGCCATTACTCCTCAAGTCATTACATCGACTTACAGTAGATGGCATGCTTACATTAGAAATATATAATTTACTATTCCAACTACACCCTACACAACAGTAGGGAAGGTGTTGGAATACTAAACTATACTATTCCTAATGTTAGCGCGCCATCTACTACTAGTCGATGTAATGACTTGCATAGAAATGCCTTAAAACACTATCATAAACTTTGCAAACAAGCTAGAGCGGAATATGTTTCAACCAACATTGTAAATGCTGTCAACTGCTCTAAGACTCTTTTTAATACTGTCAAAGAATTGGCAAGTTCCAAAACTCAAGCTCCCGCACTAACGAAACCCAAATGCGAGATCCTGGCCTCATTTTTTGTTCAAAAAGTAGACAAAATCTATCATGACAGTGTGCTCAATCAGGCAAAAACAACCTCCGCTACCCCACCAGTTTCCCTTATCCCGCTTGACACTGATCCACTCTCAAATCTAGCAGAAAAACCTAATCTTCCCAAACATTCCTTGACGATCTGGCCCCTATTCACCACAGAAGATTTAACAACACACCTAAATACCATCAAATCTGGATCGCCGAACGATCCCTTACCTGCTTCACTACTAAAGCAGTTAAGCGCTTCCTCATTGTCTGTGATAGTCAATCTGAACACCTCACTACAGGTAGCGGTCATTCCATCATCCTGGAAACACGCTATGATTCACCCACTCTTGAAAAAGGCAAACGCCGACCCTGATGAACCCAATAATTACTGCCCTATAGCCTTACTTCCCATCTTCTCTAAAATTTTAGAAAGACACATCCACCAACACCTCAACTTTTTTGTAACAACACATGGTCTTCTCCATCCCTCCCAGTCAGGCTTCAGAGTGGGTTTTTCAACTGAAACCACCTTACTAGGGGTCATGGAAAACATTTGTCAACATCTGGACAACGGAGACACCGTAGCGCTCACTTTACTAAATCTGAGTGCTGCTTTCGATACGGTGTCACATACTGTGCTTATTAACACACTCCTGTCACAAGGCATAAGGGGACTTGCCTTAAACTGGCTCACTGCCTTTCTTGCAAAATGTACCTTTCAGGTCTTCTCACACTTAGCCTGCTCTGAAACCCACTATTTTGCCCATGAGGTTCCTCAGGGCTCTATCCTCAGCCCCTTGTTATTTAATCTCTATGTTAAACCACTGGCTGAGGTAGCAGCAAAATCAGGACTATCCCTTTTTTCCTATGCCGACGATTCTCAAATCATCTTCTCCCTGTCCTCTCACAAAACTAATGATCCATCGACTCTCAAAACTGGCGTAAACAAAATAGCTCTCTGGATGCAGCAACATTTTCTCAAACTAACTGTAGATCCTGGTATTGGGAAAGAAAAAAGATCTATAGAACTCCCAACATTGGCCAAACGAAATGGTTAATCTTTCATCTCCTTCCTCCCAAGTCAAAAATCTGGGCATCATAATTGATGACTCACTTAGCATGCATCCTCAATCCATCAAAGTTGCAGCAACCTGCTTCACCATTCTCAAATGGTTGAGGAAAATCTGTTGGATGCTACCGGAATCCACCAGAAAAACTGTAGTCAATGCCCTAATTTAGAAACTAACTAACTATTGCGGTGTAATCACTGTGATGTAAAGGTTGTTTCCCACATTTTACATTTCATTTTGTTTAAGTACCATATGATCTGTTTTTTTCCAATTGTACAACAGTTTTATTCTGGTTTCGAAAAACTATCCCAAAGTTCAAGATCATTGGCTCCCCTCCCAGCACCTGCGCACCATTAACCCTCAGAAATCGCCAGACATGGGGGCTCTAGTTGCTGCTACAAACCAGTTTTCAGAGCCTTGCTCTTTGACCTTCGCAAAGCTCCACGCCTGAGATCCCAGCCTTGCTGTGGGTTTGCTACATGTTTCTGTGGAGAAGGAAACAGAGCTAGACTCAATCAATGGGGCATGTGCTGCACATTGTTCAGGCTTGTTACTTCTTGTGTGTTTCTGCTGTCCACCTCCACAATGTATGTACTCGCACCTTACCTGCACAGAGAGCTGTTTTCGTTTCAAAGGGTTTGCTCAACTCCGACAGGCTCAATCACAAATTCAGTAATGCTCCTATCATGATACCAGAGTTGCTCTACCGCAGGAGCTGGCTACCCCGGCCTGCTTTGAGCACTCGGAAGCCGCACTGCTGTAAATGCAGCTCCGATGATCACAGTATCATTACCTGCTGCACCCTCAGCATGCAGGTGGTCAAGCCAAAAAATGTGTGATTAAAGTATTTTACTGTGGTGATTCTTCTGTCAAAATCTCCCCTCACAGGTCCCATCGACCCACCCCTCCTACCTGCATGGGCCGTCAATCAATCAATCAATCAATCAAGAAAGTGTATAGCATGCTACTCACCCGGAGGGTCTCAAGGCGCTTGGGGAGGGGGGTCTGCTACTGCTCGAACAGCCAGGTCTTGAGTTGCTTCCTGGAGGAGAGGTGGTCTTGGGTTTGACGGAGGTGGATGGGGTGGGAGTTCCACGTCTTGGCTGCCAAGTAGGAGAAGGATCTTCCTCTCATGGTGGCTCTTCGGATGTGTGAAACGGCGGCGAGGGCGTGGCTGGTCGTGTAGAAGGTCAGGCGGTCGTTGAGGTACCTGGGGCCCAAGTCATGGAGAGCCTTGTGTGCGTGGGTGAGGAGTCGGAACGTGATTCTCTTGTTGACAGGGAGCCAGTGCAGGTCTCTTAGGTGTCCAAAGATGTGGCTGTGACGGGGGATGTCCAGGATGAGTCGTGCGGAGGCGTTCTGGATGCGTTGGAGTCTTTTCTGTAGTCTGGCTGTGGTTCCGGTGTAGAGGGTGTTTCCGTAGTCCAGTCGGCTGGTGACGAGTGCCTGGGTGACCGTCTTCCTGGTTTCGGTGGGGAGCCATCGCAAGATCTTTAGTAGCATGCCTAGCATGTTGAAACATGATGATGAGACAGCGTTGACTTGTCTGGTCATTGAGAGGGAGGAGTCCAGGATGAAGCCCAGGTTGCGTGCGTGGTCCGTTGGTTTGGGTGCGTTGCCAAGGGCCGGGGGCCACCAGGAGTCATCCCAGGCGGAGGGAGATGATCCAAGGATGAGGACTTCCGTCTTGTCTGAGTTCAGTTTCAGGCGCTGTTCATCATCCACTTGGCTGTTAAATCCACATTCCAGCAAAGGCTGATGATCTAATAATTGATATTGAAATTTACAGAGAAAACAGAAAAAGTTTGTAGAGCCAAAAAACATATTATTGCCACTTAAGTCTTTGCATTGCTTGCAATTTGGCCAAATTCACAGGAGTGTCCCTTATATTTAGATTTCCCAGACTACTTTTCTCCCAGAGAGCAAGAAATGCTTTAAGGTAATAGGAGCAGAACTTTGTTTATTAGATTTTTGACTTTTACAAATTAATAAGTGTTACAATGTCATCCTTTTGCCCTGTTCACCCCCATTTTTGATGAATAATACTGGTGGTAACTGACTCTGACTGTATCCGGGGTAGGCCCAGGGCCAGTGCTATGTTTAAAAAGATGCATGTAATATGATACACCTACAATTGGCAATGACAGACCCTATAAGTCCTTAGTAGATAATAGGACCAGGTGCTTCAATCTACCTATAAGTCCCTAGTATATGATAGGGCATGGAGGTTTAGAGGCCCAGCAGATTTCCTGCACTATATGTGTGCACTGATCTGTGCTTGCTGTCCTTTTAATGGCAGTGCTGCCTTGAAGCCTGTCTTTAAAAGTAAATTCTCAGAATTGGTAGACAGACCTTACAAGTCCTTAGTATATGATATGGCTAGAGCGTTCAAACTACCTATAAGTGCTTAGTATGTAATATGGCATGGATGTTTAGAGGGCCAGCAGATTTCTTGTACTTGCATGCGTGAACTGCTGAGTGCCTGCTGTCATTTTAAAGGCAGCCTGGCTTTGCATACTGTCTTTAAAAGTAGATTTGTGTGCAAACTCGACTATGGTGGTATGGGCACTTTAAAAGTGGGAATCAATCTACCTTATTTATACATATTAGGCACACCAGAGGTCTCCCCTAGGGGAGGCAGGGCTGGGGCCCATGTAACTAAAAATATGGTACTTATAAACTATGCTTAATATACCCTGGTGAGGAAAAACCCCCATTTTATTTTTCCTCATTGTAGATACCTAACTTTGTAGGATAGCATTGCAATATTTTATTTAGATAAAACTATTGCTAGGAAAGGAGTAAATATCCTTCAAGAACTAAACAGATTTGTATTGATAAATGCAACAACTTGCCTCCGTTGAATTCATCATAACTAGTCCAGAAGAGAAGTTATAGAACTTTTTCATATGTAAGCCAAAATACAGCCTTCTGGTGGTCTCTGCTGATTCATCAGCCTTAACAGGCTTAGCCAGGCTGCTTTGATTAGGTGATAAGTGGCCTGGCAGAAGCCGAGTTTATCTGATGGCGAGAGCTCTACAGCTGTAGAGGTTTGAGCCTAGAGAGGGGGCTTGGTAAATTTAACTGAGCTGAAAGAAAGAATAGACCAGTAATGTTTCTTGTTTTTCCTTTTCTCATTTTGTATCGTTTACCTGTTGTTATATGTACAGTATTTATTATTTGCATGTCTACTTCTTTGTACTGCGCTCTGATACCCAGATGACACGTGCTATATAAAACCTCCCAAATAAATACATAAGGAAGGCCAGGTGTACCTAGCCCAACATCCTGTTTACCAGCCAGATGGTAGGCTTAGGAGAGGAATTTGCAGGGATCAGGGGGAAGAGAGCTAATGTAAATGAGCCACACTATGGGTTGGTTTAGCTAGCTGTTACTCCTCTGGGAAGAAAATAATCATCCATGATGAATTTTGGAAGTGCAGTGGTTTGTGGGACACGAAGAGACCAGACTTTGGAGGTAGTTGCCATGCCTAAGATAATTGAGAAAATCATGAATTACCAACTCACGCAATTCATGAAGTAACATAATTTGTTGTATCCCACTAAATTTTGCTTTTGCTCAGAACGCAGTACTGAGACAGCACTGATCAAAGCCACAGACAAACTTAAAATTATACTTGATGATGGAGGAAATGCAGCATTGATCCTGTTAGACCTATCCATGACCTTTGATACGTTGGATCATTCAACACTATGCCATCACCTTGGGGCTATGGGTATTAATGGAGCAGCCTTAGACCTACTTAGATCATTCCTAAACAATAGGGAAAATATTGTGATGCTAGATAAGTTAAGATCAAAAACTTTCTCACTTCTGTATAGAGTGCCACAGGGGTCCTTGCTAAGCCCTTCTCTATTCAACCTATGTGTGGCAGCGCTTGCTCTCCTGATTCAATCTTTTGGTCTTTCTCCTACCTTCTATGCAGGTGAAATACAAATTGTGGTCTCTGCAGCAAATAAGGCCAATAATAGGACTTTTTAGCTTGACATTTGTATGAAAGAAATCTGCACCTGGATGGACAGGCATTGGCTTAAGCTAAATTCAGAGAAGACGGAAGTGATGTTCTTTGGAAACAATCCTTGCTTTTGAACTCCCATCTATTGGCCACCAGAAAGGTGCCCACTTCCTACTACATCTCCCAAGGTTAAAAGCCTGGGAGTGATTCTGGAGAACAACTTAACTTCAGTAAACAAATTAATTACATCAAAAGTAATTAATTTGTTTCCTTATATTCCAGTCAGTGCCAGAAAAACAGTTATCTCCTCCCTCATATTATCTAAATTAGACTACTGTAATGACCTATACATCAATCTGCAGAAACAATACCTCAATAAATTACAGGTTTTGCTGAATTTAACGGTCAGGGTACTGCTCAATCTTGCAAAACCTTAGTGTGCATCCCGGGCCATTAAATAATTACTCTGGCTGACTGTCTGTAATTGCAACAGATTTAAAACTCTCTGTCTTACTTTCAAGGCCTTTCATGGCATAGGTCCCGACTTTTTCAGAAATACCATCTCATAGTACACTCCTAACAGGTACCCCAGATCTCTGGGTAGCTATACAGTCACACCATCTAGATTTAAGAAAATGAAATGGGACGTCAGCAGCATCCACGCAGCAGCCACCAGACTTTGGAACACTCTGCCCCCCATATCAGATCCACACAGATCCGCTGTATAAATGTATTTAACATAACATAACACCCAGTATCTCATTTGACAGAGGTGCCCCCCTGCTTGTCACCATAGAACAATGAAGAAGTATGTGAGAACTGCATAGCCTTTGATATCTGCTGCCTGAAACTACAAGGAAAAGAAGGACTGTCCTTCTAGAATCTAGATTTGCACGCAAAGGCCTGCACACTATATGACTGCACCTCCTGAACAATCTGGTACTATAGCACTGGGAACTCTGATTTGCCTCAAGAAAGAGTAAGGAGTGGACTCCCTAAAAGCTACAGGTTAACAAAGCCAACCTGCATCATCTCCACCAACTGTCTCTATCCTGGAGTGCGTCTAGTGAACTTTTAAGGTTTTGGCTAGGTGCATTGTGAGGATTGTGTCCAGACATCCAAAGGATCATCTAGGAGATTCCAGACCTTTGGGTTGGTCTTTTGGTCATTTAGAACCTACAAGGAGATTTTCAGAAAGCACCTCCTGAAGTTTGGTGAACTTTTGGAAACGTTTGTGAAAAAGTACAATGAGGTGATTGACACGACCTGAAGTGTCAACCTGACCATCTTCAATGGCGACCCGTCCAGGATTTCAGGTTCATCTCGCTGAAAGCTGCGGAGCTCCAGATTTCCAGGATTTGACTGAGACCCTGTGGAAAGTCAAGCCGTAGAACCCTCTCCGAGTCTGTGGAGGGTTGAGTGACGCCAGAAGAAAAAGCTCTAGAAAAGTTTCTGAGTGTGAAGGTAACATTTTGACCAGGTCTTACTGCTTGGTGTATCCGACAATGGCTCCATCAAGGTTGGCCTCAAACTCCGACTTTGTCTCAGTCAAGAACGGGCAGATGGCCGAAAGATGCGTTAAAAGTTTTTGAGCACTATAAAGTGGTTAATCTTTAAAAATTCATATGTACGATTCCCTACATTGGATTTTTGTCATTTAGATGTCTATTTGTTCATAAAACTATTTCCTATTGTTATAAATTGGTGTGGGATTTTTATTGTGTGTTGTGTCTTACTTTTGTGATATAGTGCTGTTTTTTAATACTTTTTACTCCTGTATCCTAAATTAGGCCCAACTGCTCGTTGTCAGCTACCAAAGGTTGAGCAAGGGGCTAATTTACTGAGACCTTTATTGGACCCTATACTATGTTAGTGTCCTTATTGCTAATGGTAGGTGCATACTTACCCCTGCCAATATTTCACTTTAAAAAAATATGTATATCTTTCACTTTTTTTACTTAGGACAACGGTACATAGACAAAATATCGATTTTTAAATATTGATATACAAAAATATCGAAGTTTAAATATCGATGGGACAAAATATCGAAGGTAAGTAATATCGACAGTCTTAATATCGATATTAGTATGATATCAGTAATATCGAAGTTTTAAATATCGATGTCAATAATATCGAAATAAATAACTTCGATGTTACTAATATCAATTTTTTAATAAATTTAGTGTATATTATATTGTATTTATTATGTTTTATTATTTATTTTTAATGTAATTTAATTAAATATTGTCTTTTACTTCTGTAGCGGGTTGTGGGTTTATAGGGGAATAGGGTGGGAAGTAATTTAATTATGTTAAATTAATTATTAATTAGTAGGAATTATTAATTAATTAATTGAGAAATAATTTTTAATTAATTTTAATTAATTGATTAATTGATAAATATGTTCTGTAGCGGGTTATGGGTTTATAGGGGAATAGGGTGGGAAGTAATTTAATAATAATTAATTAATTAATATATGTTTGTACATATTTTAATTAATAATTAATTGGTAATTAATGTATATTAATTAGTTAATTAATTAATATAATTTTGTACATATTTATAATTATTAATTAGTTGGTAATTAATTAATATTAATTATTTAATTACATTAATTATAGTAATTTTTTTATATATAATTTTTTGTTATTCTTAATTAATTAATTGGGAAAAATAATATTAATTATTAAATTAAATTTATTACAGCTAATGTGCTAATATATTTACTTTATTGTTATTGTTAATTAATAATTAATTGGTAATTAAATAATATTAATTAATTTTGGGTAAAGGAGTATTTTTAGGGTTCAGGGTCATTTTTCAGTTTTTGGGTAAAGGGGTATTTTTAGGGTTCAGGGTCAGTTTTCAGTTTTTGGGTAAAGGGGTATTTTTAGGGTTCTGGATCAGTTTTCAGTTTTTGGGTAAAGGGGTATTTTTAGGGTTCAGGGTCAGTTTTCAGTTCATGGGTAAAGGGGTATTTTTAGGGTCAGTTTTCAGTTTTTGGGTAAAGGGGTATTTTTAGGGTTCAGGGTCAGTTTTCAGTTTTTGGGTAAAGGGGTATTTTTAGGGTTCAGGGTCAGTTTTCAGTTTTTTGGTAAAGGGGTATTTTTAGGGTTCTGGATCAGTTTTCAGTTTTTGGGTAAAGGGGTATTTTTAGGGTTCAGGGTCAGTTTTCAGTTCATGGGTAAAGGGGTATTTTTAGGGTCAGTTTTCAGTTTTTGGGTAAAGGGGTAATTTTAGGGTTCAGGGTCAGTTTTCAGTTTTTGGGTAAAGGGGTATTTTTAGGGTTCAGGGTCAGTTTTCAGTTTTTGGGTAAAGGGGTATTTTTAGGGTTCAGGGTCAGTTTTCAGTTTTTGGGTAAAGGGGTATTTTTAGGGTTCAGGGTCAGTTTTCAGTTTTTGGGTAAAGGGGTATTTTTAGGGTTCAGGGTCAGTTTTGGGTTTTTGGGGTACAGGGATATTTTTAGGGTTCAGGGTCAGTTTTGGGTTTTTGGGGTACAGGCGTACAGGGTAAAAACAAAAAAATATTACATTAAATCAAATAAATAACATTAAAAAAAATTACATTAAATTATTAAGTGTTTTATTTATTTTAAATGTATATGTATTAGTTTTAATTTTGTTTTAATATTTTTATTTAATATTTGTAAAATGATATGTATTTTAAAATTATTTTTACATTATTATTAATACATTTAAAAAAACGATATTTTTGATTCCGATATTTTTGTACTATGATATTATTGTTTCGATATTTTTGTACTTACCTTTATGAAGATAGGATTCCGATATTTTTGATGTCGATATTTTTGCTCCGATATTTTTGTATTTCGATATTCTGTCTGTCGATATTATGTCAGACATTCAGGACAACATCATTAACATTAGTTATGCCCTTTTTGATCTCTTCATACTGATGTTGCCGACATGGATGGCAGAGGATGATGTGGACAGGTATTATTTTAGGGATAATGATTTGACTAAAGATACTCTGAAAATTCTCCCACCATTGAATGTACAGAAACGCAACACAGTCTCTACGGCTCAGCCAGACCACTCAGTAATATATGTGATTGATATGTTTATTTTGATATAACATTTCACAAAACTTTTAAACATAATAGACACATTTTTATTAATAAATTAAAACCATACTTCAAATATATGGTAACAATGCAGCCGCCCAATTTAAATGTTCTAAGCTGGCATTCTAAATGGTTGCCCATCACTTGACACACTTGACCAGTATGCCATAATGATGGTTTTGTCTAATAATAGATGAAAGTTATGTTTTTATTTCCATTTATCCACTTGGAGTTTACCGTTAGTATGGCCTTCTGGGATTGGTGACTGTCTAGTGGCCTTTCTACATGGTTTTGATGTTCCCTTCGGAGTATGGAGTCAGAAAGAATGGAGTTGAAATCCTTTGGCGGGGACAGTGTTGGACAGGCCTCATGAAGGGCTCGCTCCCTCCCCGCATGACAGAGCCCGGACACCGGCTCTCCCGGTGCCACCAGAAGAACAACCCCGGCGACCCACAGAAGCAACTCGCAACCCGTCCCCTACGGGACGCCTGCTCCCGGACATCTCTGTATCACTGGCCCGGGCCACCGTCAGCACCATTGCCCGGCCCAGCCGCCATCTTGGACACTGCACCACGAGGCCGCGTGGCCTCAGCTCGACCCCAACCCTGGGCCTGGCCAGGCCCCGACATCCTGGCACCACCATCCACCCAGGAGGTGAACGGACCACTTGGCAGGGCAATGGGGGAGAGGAGTGTCGATGGCTCTCCCCCGCCAGGTGCCGATCGCCCCCAGCCTCCCCGGGCGCTGGCTCCACCCCCCTGCTGGGTGTCTGGACTCCCTCATCCCGGACCTCCCGACCTCCAAGAGCGAGGATCCGGACATCAAAGGAGGCCAGACCTATAACTGGGGCAGCTCCAGAGCAGGAAGGCAGTTGTATCCTGGAGTCAAGAGACACCTTGAAGAACTCATCCTTGACGGACTGCTGGCGCTGCCGCAGCCCTGCCTTGTGAACCATTGTCCTGCCTGCTGGCGCTGCCGCGGCCCTCTACAACCTACATCATCGTCGGGACCTGCTGGTGCTGCCGCGGCCCACTGCAACCTACATCCTCGTCGGGACCTGCTGGCGCTGCCGCGGCCCACTGCAACCTACATCCTCGTCGGGACCTGCTGGCGCTGCCGCGGCCCACTGCAACCTCCATCCTCGTCGGGACCTGCTGGCGCTGCCGCGGCCCACTGCAATCTACGGCCTCCAAGGGACCTGCTGGCGCTGCCGCGGCCCTTCCTTGTGTGAACTACCATCCGAGCCGCTGGTGCTGCTGCGGCCCAACCTCCCGGAACTTCGAGCTCGAGGATTGTGAGCTATCCACCCTACCACCTGTACCGGACCGGTACTAAGACTGTCCCGCTACCCCTTTCCCTTCCAGAGACTAGAATTGAGAGGACCCTCGTGTCCCGATCTCACTGTACCGTGATACTTTACTTCAAGAACTGCATATCAAGAGAGTTAACCTTATCCTTGTGTGGTGTCCATCTGTGGGGGGGAAGTTACTTGTCTGTACGATCGCTGGAGACGGCTCTCCCCGGAGGCCTCTCCCCGTGTCCTCGGCCGACCCTCCAGGTCCCCGTCTAACAGACAGGTTTCGGAAATTGTTTTTGGGAATTGTGTTGTGGTACATCACAAGGATCATAAATATTTTTTTCATTGAGCAATAGATGTATGATGCTGGTGTTGGATAGGTGTAGTCATAGGACTTGACAGTCAGGTGGGCTTCAATGTTACGTGCAGCGTTGTTTATCCTTAAATTGATGGCTTGCTCCTGTGCATTAATGTTTTTTCTTTGACACCATGTACCATTTGTGTGCAGATTTATATCAAAGTAAATAGATTAAAACATCATCCATCCTTATTCTTTTTAAGGAGCTATTGGAAAGCAAGGTTAAAGAAAGTTATCCAAATCACAATAAAAAGAGAGACAGGCAATACCTGACACTCTGTTTGGATTTTAAACTTGTTTTGTGTCTTATGCAAATCACATGTCTCAACCAAACAGATATAGGGCTAGATGTACAACCGTTTTTTGCGACCGCAAAGTAGGTCTGTGCAATGTACAAACCCTATTTTCTGAGTCAGTAATCTCTTACCGACTAGCAAAATAGGGTTTGCAACAAGCTATTCGGAGGGGGTGTGCCAAGGCCGGCCCTTCCTAATAGGGAGTCGCATTTCTATGTAAGATTGTTTTACGACCGCAATTACAGTTGCAAAATACTTCCAGTTTACCACCTATTTCAAAATGGTGGTAAGCCACTTGCAAACAGGAAGGTGTCCCCAGGGTCCCCTTTCCCTTTGTCACTGGTGGAAAAAATATTTTTTAAGAGCAGGCAGTGGTCGGATCACTGCCTACGCTTACAAAATGAAACTGAAACGTTTAAGAAAAACGGGCTGCATTAAAAAAAAACTGCTTTATTTAAAAAGCAGTCACAGACATGGAGGTCTGGTGACTGGAGTAGGCCCTCATCCCTGTGTGTGCTGGCCATTCCCAATGGGGTCACAAATTGTGACCTGCCTCATGAATATTAATGAGGTATTTAATTTGCGACCCTATCGTGAATCGTATCTGAGACACTGTTGTACATTCTATTTTCCGAGTCCCAAATTACGAGTTGCAAAACCACGCAATTTGCGACTCGCAGTATGGAAGGGTCGTACATCTGACCGATTATGCACAAGTAAGTCAGTTACTTCCCACATATGGGCAGGGGTAATTAGTAGTGGCAACCTTCCCAATGCTCGTATGCCACACTGGTCCACTCCACTGTCCCACTTCCCATGCCACACTGTCTAGGGACAATCATTAATATCACAAATGTGCAGACTTAAAGAGGTGATGTTTATGTGGTCAGAACCCTGCTAACGCAGCCTGTGTCTTACTAGTATGGATATAGCTATGCAATGCTACATCTTTAAGTACAATCCTTGATGATAGTTTAACAAAATATCATTTTGTGACCTTTAGTTGAGATTAGATAGTGGGGAACGAAGTCGCACTCGAATAAACTAGTACTCAGGGTTATGCAGCTCGGAATTCAAAACCTTTGATTTTTGAAGTTTTAATACATACAAGTCACTTTTGCACTAGAGGTGTTGCCTACTATACTTCACTAGGAATTATACTAGCCCTGCTTACACCTTAGCTGTTTAGAAATCATACTGGTAAGAGAACGCACAAACACTCAGATCACCCCATAAAAGCTGATGCAAAGTGCAAAGAGTTGTGGCACTTTAGGACCTTCAGGAGACAAAAAACCAAGCCCACCCATAGGGAATAGCCAACGTTTGCTCTTTTCAGATATGCCTCCTCGTTAGAAGACAATCCTAAAGCAGGCTGTCTAATATCGCCCTCTTGACTTTGAAACCGCTTACTTTGCAGAATTGAAGGTAATCTTCCAGAAACCTTATTATAAACCTACATTTGCATTGGCATATAGAGCTTCTATACATTATTGAGTCAGCGTTTGAGCTGTTAGGCCTCTTTCTATCAATAATGTGTGTTGCATTGTTATGTAAAACAAGCTCGAATATATAAGTAAAATCCAGTTGTACATATTACTCAAGAGAGGTGAAATATCTATATTAGAGTTCTTGTTTTGCCAGTATTCAGCCTTAAATAACCAATCGTTTTTTTTGCAACGTGAACAAATAACATAGGTAGAGTAACGCTGCTTTGCCTGTGCACCCCTAGCGACTCTCCATTCTTCTTCTTTGGTGGCATGTGTTCCCCTTTCGAACTTGTTGCCCTCCAAACTTGTTCCCTCCCAGAAACAAGCAATGACACCAATGCAGAGTTAGGATGTAGCAACGTTGACTTCATACACAGACTTGATACAAAAATGGTACGGTCTCCTCGTGAGAAAGCAGAATAACAACAAACTTGCAAACAGATAATACTCAAATTACACCCATTTTATATTTATATTTTCCATGGGAGAAGCAGGTCTGAGTGACCACGCCAACATAGATCACCAAGAACAGTCACGCAGATACAGGACCAAACATTTTCCACTGCAATATATTTTCCAGACAGCCTCCTGGACCCCGCATAGGGCATTGTCCCTGCCAGGCCAGCCTCGCCATCTCTTGGCCATACCCCAAAGTAACCTTAGGAGTATCAGAGGTAGCGCTCAAAGACTGGGACCCCCAGCGGGGCAGCTCCCCTCCAACCAGCCTCTTACCCTGCTTCTCCACTGAACATAGCCTCTTGAGAAGAGAGCAGCAATACGGCACCCTAGTTTCCATCTGGAATAACTGTATATTTTTCTGCCATTTATGGCCAGATGCAAGCTCACCAGCGTCTGCAACCTTCGCCACCAATGATTTTTCCTTGTATCGTGATGGCTCCTAAGATCATAGGAGGAAAAAATTGGCCCAGACTCAGAGATTCACACAATATCTGGCAAATAATTCGGTATTGGCCAGTAACAGCAAACAATGCCAAATGATTTTGCACTAAATGATTCGATTTCTTAAGAAACTTTTTTCTGAGTTTCTAACGCTGTTGGGCCTTTGGAAATAACCTCTTATTGTGGAATAGCAACACATACACGTAGCAGCATATGTTGGAACTTGCCAGATATCTATAGGAGCCCTTCCTGGACCACTCAAGGGGATCATGTATTTGCCCCCAATATTGACCATCAGAATTCCTCCGGGAGCAGCTGCTCCATCTTGAGGTCATCAATGCCTAACAAATGGCGCCCCAACCATGAAAAAGATTCAAGTTTGCCTTTATGAAATCTCTCTGTATACTTACCCGACTTTGGTTCTCACCACCCTGCGCCCGAGAACATGAAATGATCCTAAATATTATTCTTAGACGCTGTCCCCAGGTGCAGCCAAGCGCGCACACAAGCACACGCACACCCACGCGCACACACACGTTTTCGTTAATTTTTTTCAAGAATCAAAAATAGAGACATTACATTCATTTATAAATATAAATAATTGAATTCTAAGGTTTGAGTACATTTTAATATACATCAGAGCAGGTTGCCGTGCTCATCTTGTCTACATCTTTGTTTATTCCTTGTCGTATTTTTTTTTATTATCTCAATGATTGGCGTCTTTATAACCTCTTGCAGCTCTCAGACTCTCTAGAACTTTGGTAGCCGATGCCAATAACATTGTTCCTTGCATTCTCGTTATGTTATTATCGGTCGAATTTCTTCGTGTGGCCCTTTCCTGACCTTTTTGCTTTCTTTCCAGGTGCTGCTCTCTGGCTTGATTGGCGTGGTGTCTTGGAAGCGGCCTCTCTCGCTTGTGGTAAGACGAATCAACACTGTTTTGGGCTTGTGAATGAGATGTCATGTGTGAGGTCATTGTTGCACAGCCTGCCGTCTCAAGCAGACTGAGAATGGGCACGAAACCTTTGTGATATGGAATGGCATTAGAGAAATGATGCTTTTTGACTGCATTACTTATTTGAAATATGGAAGCAGTATTGTGTGGCACCAGTACTGCAATTCATACGTAATATGAGATATTCTGAGAATAAGTAAACGGAAGCAAGTTCGATTTTCACAGGTCTGACTATCGCGCCTAATGTTCACAGTGCTCTAGATAATGACTCTTCCATCATTAGTCTTAAAGAGGTTTGATATTACTTTATGTCAGATGCCAATTAGGATAGCTGTCTAATTAGCTATTTCCGTATATGATTCAGGAAAGAAATGTGAAGCCTCATTAGATTTGATACTAGCTTATACACTGGAGAACCATTTTCGTGTGATCAATTTTAGACGTATTTTTGATTTGTTATCCTCTTTCACACCACAATTTGGCCCAACATGTTAATTGAAAGCTTCTGCCAAAGTAAAATATATTTGAAGGGCTTTGTAAATCATGTGATGTAATCAGAGCATTTATAAGTTGCTTTCCGTGAAAAAAGATTTAAATCCGCTCTTGTATATCCGTGCTATACGACGCAATAAGTCTGAGAAAAACAAGCAGCATGAAGAAAGGTTAGCATGAATAATTATATAATGGTATGAATGACAAATACCCGGCCATAGAGAAATCAATCTGAGCTGTTTCTGTTGTAATACATTAATTAAAAAGCCTGCGGTGTCAGAAACCAGTCATTGTGTCACTTACGTTTGTTTCTTTAGGAAAACGTGCTCTTTTTTCTGAGTTGGCAAAACTGCTGTGATGTTTGGCTGAATTTCAGATGACACTTCTTTTCCACCATTGTATGGATGTCACAATTTGTCAGCGAGGACTTAACAAGAATGGTCTATTTTTGCATTAAATGCTTAATGAAACCCTGCATTCCACGATATGCTCTGTGTCCTTTGAATTACATTGCAACAGGCAAATCCCTGACTGCTGCATGCCATGGTCGGTCGTTCTTGCCATATCAATTTGAGCTTGTTAACAGAACCACAAGGCAATCATTAGGTCTCGTCCACAGTTAGATATGCAGGCAGACCTATTGTTTCCAATACATAACAGTACAGATTAGGTTTAGGTCAGTCAGCTCCATGCTCAGTTTGCGTTGTCTATCGCTGCTTTGCTCTTGATTCTATGCCTCTTCTCATTCTTCCCCACCCAGACGCATTTTTGTCTCAGGTGTACTGATTGGATTAGTTGTATCCACCCACTGCATACTTGAGGGGAATCATATTATTTTGTATTCGGCACTGTATGGGAGGGCATGTGTTTCATTGCTCTTACCCGCTATTTTGTCCCCTTTGGTGTGCCTTTCATCTATCCTTTTCTGTGATTTACATAGCAAAACTTTTTTATGCTGACCAGGCAGCTGCAATGTGCCAATGTGCTGCTGGGCCACGCAGTTCCTTGTGTACACTTTGAGCACACACATCTTTTTTACATTTGTGTTCCATTCATTCCACTCTACCCACCACACTAATGCTCCCCACTAGTCCATGCCCCCACCTTACTTCTCATTTTGCTCTTCCTGTTTTACTTATTTATTTTCTATTTTCATGAGGCCCCAACAGCTGCAAAGTGTTGCTGAGCTGATCAATCGACCTTACACATTCATATTATTTACTTTTTTTTCATATTTTAATGTACTGTTATATCATGAATGTCTGCCATTTTAGAACAACAGGTTAAAACATAGCCGGCTGCATTACAACCTGTGAGCATGCTCATTTTATGATGCATGTGAACACATGCAGTAAATACATGCATAATAATGCCTCTATGTACATTGACAGTCATCTTGAAATGAGATTTCTTTAACAGCAAACCCATTGCAAGATTGCTATCCATGCATTCTCATGTGCCCTAATACATACTCACTTGCTTACATAGTATAATGCATCGGCGATGCCATTAACTCTGCTTTTTTGAGCCAAAACACCTTGGCTTTGCCAAAGCTTGTATTATATCTGTATTGTACTGTTACAGCAGATTTCTGCTTTCTTTGCAATCCTGGACTCACTAATCTGTATCACTTACCTCCTCCAGTCATATTTCGTCTTTGTATTCCGTGTCTACCCTATAATACTACTAATTTACCTTTGCACTTCTCACTTCAAAAGGCTCATCTTTAAAAAAGGGCCAGACAGAAAAAAATCCAGTTATTGATATTGGAACAATTACAATCCCAGATAGTCCCTTTATTTGATTAAGATCCATTGGGGTTTGAGAGCTATGATGACCACCTTCGCTGGAAGGCTCACTCAAGCTATGACAGAGACCAGAGTGTGTAGCCGCAAACCTGTTTCCACTGTATACACACCTATTTGACAGGAGTGCCAGAACCATATAATGTATCTACAAAGACGAACTCTCTTTCTACTGGTGCCTGCTGATTCTGCTCTGACGTGCCACAGGAAATCATAATATTGAAGGCAATTGCTAGTCCACATTACTAGGCTAATGTTTGCTAGAGTAGGCACCCAATGGGAGTTTTCAAGTGATCCAAGCATCAGGGCTTCAGCAGTCTTTACAAATTTGAACACAGTACAAAAGCTGACTTTTAATGCTATTTTTTTCTAATTACTCGTTTCAACTATTATATAACCAGAATAGGAGAGACACATTTGTATAAATTTTTGTTAGTGTAAGCTTGAGTGAACTGTCACTGAAATGATTCATAAGTATTGCAAAATGCGTCTTATCAAAAAATCTCCTTGGTCAAGTACAGTAATATAGTATTTATGTTCAATAATCCAGCCAAAGGGCTTCGTGCCATAATCGGAAATTCTTCAAGGTTAAGGTGTTATCTTGTTTGTTTAACCATTAATACAACTCATTAGAGTGCCAATTGGCCACAATGAGGACTCGTTGTTAGTTGATGAAAATAGATAAGGTGTGTATGCTCTACTTTTATGTGATACAATTGTGCATCATATAGGTTAGACCGATGAGATACACTTTTGATTTGACCTCACAAGATACCGACTTTTCACTGTGAACTCGTATTGATGGTTAACTACTGCCACCTTTTTAAGCGGATTATGATAGTGAAAGCAACAATATTGTTATCAAAACTTACTTTAATCGCTTCTTCCTATCCACTGACCCAAATGAATCCAGTCCTTTGAAGTAGTGGCATCTTGACTCGAGTACATTTAATATGTGTTAAGCCATTTTAGAGCTAGGCTGTTACAAATTAGGTACAAATTGGAGGGTGCACAATGTGCACACTGCTCCCAAATACAGTTTGTTCAATTAGTGCATGATTCCACCAATGAGTGGGTATGCAAAATGATATTTTATATCATCATCATCAAACCTTTATTTGGATAAAATAATATCCATAAAAGAATCACTAGAATAAAATCAAATAAAATACATTAAAAATCTTAAAAAGCTTCTCAACAATATTCACATATGGAATCTATCAAGAAATATCTAGATTGTCTCACTTTATTACAAGTAATCATCTTGTCCCATCCTCATATGTTAATACTTCCAAGTGTAAAAAACATTTATTTCTAAAAATGACAGCTGTAAAAAGAGACCCAATAGCATATATCCACATTATCTAATGCACAGATACTTTTAAAAGCTTCCTATTAGTAAATGTATTTTCCAGTTTTAAACATCACTGCCTTAAATCCTTGTAAGATTTACAAAACAGGATAAAATACATAGCAGATTAATTAGATTTGCCATCACACGGGCATTTAGGAAGCATTTTTTAACAGACCACTATTTCTGGAAAGGCAACCTCAAAGTGTCAATACATGATCTTGTAAGATAGAATCTATGTTGAGTATTCCCCATGGTCAATAAATACATTTGGGCTCCTTCATATATGGGACCTAAATGATAATTGCAGGTGGAGTGCTTAATGCTCTCTCATATGCCCCTGTCTACCTATCTATTCCCCATTAAAATCATTTATAGTTCCTTCTTACTATAACGCAGTATACTGGCAGGGTCCTCAATGCTAATATTGTTTTCTACAGTTTTTTTAGAAAAGTTTTAATATAGGCTATAAGTGTCAAACAGGCTTTTAATATTTCTTTGGTAAATTTCGTGCCAAGTTTACCCCAGAAACTATGCCAGAATAAGCCATGATTGATCTGTAGATCATCCTCTAAGAATGGTGCTGCCAATTCTTTATGTACAACATAATAGGAAGTTAATTGCGGGACCTCCAAAAGTCTATTTAAAAATAGATTTTCTTGTGACTGTAGGAGGGCACAATTTGTCCAATCCAATTCCAAATCTTTATTTCGATCAAATGATCATAAAAGATGTACAAAATTTACCACATCAATTAAAAATCCGGAGTATCAATATGTCATTAATATAAGATACATTAAGGATTAAAAAAGTAGTAAAAAACGGTGCCAGTTAGTCAAGGGATGAAAGTTTGTCAAGAGTCTCCGACCCCCTTTATTAGTCAGGTGCGGGCATACCACATTGCTGGTAAAAATTTTGCCATAGCGAACACAATTGGCGGGGATAAATCAGTCTTTAAAACTCTGTATGCGGATAGGAATGCTCTAAATCCCAGGTTTTTGAGGAGGGGGACAAGCCAGTGTTTCCTGCTTTTCCGGTAGGCTCGACAGAAGAAAACCGCGTGCACATCGTTCTCCTTTGTGTGGGCACCTGCAGGGCATGTCTCTGTGGCAGGCCGACAGGACCATACTTTAGTAAAAGACCTGAGAGGAAGGGTCCCGTACCTCCACTGCAGGAATAGCTTTCTTGTTAGAGCCGGAGTCATGCCATCCAAAACGCATTCGGGGTTATATGAGTCTTTAGTTTTAATGAAATGGTGTGTTAGGGATCCTTCACGAGTGCTATCCAGAGCTCGAAGAAGCATATTGTCATAATACGCTCTGGACAGCGCTTTCCTCGGAATCCTATTGCTTGTGCTTTCCAGGTCTGACCATAGTTCTGGTAGACCAAGGGTCTCACAAGTTCTCTTGATGTAGTTTAACCAAGGCGTCTTGGTGGCATTGGGCAGGGATAGAAATTCCGGTAGCTCTGTTCTATAGGTGGTGAGGTCTTGACTGCTCCAAAGACGATGCCAAAAAAATAGAGGTTTGAGCCCTAGTTCCTCCGTAATGGGCCTCAGAACCAGGTGCAGTCTCAGGGGCAGGAGTGGAGTGCTTAGGGGAAGGGCTGTCAGCTGCCCGAGGAATTTGTTTTCTGTGGTCAGCAAGTTATGCGACGGGATGTGGCCCCACAACTCTCCCCCATAGGTAACTCCCCCCCACGCTTGGGCTTTATAAATTTGGATTGCAGGGCCGAGTGGACGATATGGTGACTTACTCGCAATTCTCGAAATGCCTCCCGCCCTCTGGGCCAGTTTCATGTTTGCTTTTGTCCGGTGTGCCCCCCACGTTAGATTTTGGTATAGGGTTATCCCCAGGTACTCAATTCTGTAAACCCTTTCCAAGCGCACTGTACCAAGCAAAGGGTTGGGGCATTTAGAGGGCATAGGGTTTAGGATCATGAATTTAGTTTTCTGCGGGTTGATTTCAAGTCCCCTTTCTGTACAAAATTCCAGAAAACCATCCAGCACCCGCTGTATGCCCATCGGGGATTTGGACAGCAGCAACATAATTGCGGGCACCCTGCTGCCGCTCAGTTTTGGGGCGTCAATGTTGGCAATCCTTGTCAGGTGCGAGATTACCCCGTTCACAAAGAGGCAGAACTGGGTCGGTGCGAGCACACAACCCTGTCTCACCCCTCTGCGAACGGGGAATCTTTCAATTAAGTTGCCGCTTCTACCGCACCTGACACGTGCGAAGTTATTTGGTGTAGTTTCATCAGGATTGCGAGGATGTCTTTCGGGACGCCTAACTCCTCCATTACCTTCCACAATTTTGATTGTGGCACTAAATCGAAGGCGGCACAGTCCTCCAGTAAATAAGGATTAATCTGAATATTTGATCAATTCTGGACACCCCCCTCCAAAATCCCGCCTGGTATGGGCTCAGGGTATCCGTCTCCTCCAGCCAATTCTGCAACCGGTCCAGTATTAGCCTACCGAAGAGCTTCTGTGATACGTCAATGAGGCTTATTGGACGATAGTTGGCTGGAAGCGGAGGAGATCCCTTTTTAAATATTGGAACCACCTCTGCACCCAGCCAAGTACCCGGGACCTCCATTCCCTTAAGGACCGCATTGAATATCAACAGGAGATAGGGGGCCCATAACCCTGGCTCCTGTTTGAATACGTCGCCTGGCACCCCATCCAGCCCCGGTGCTTTGCCTGTTGACAACCCTGCGATAGCTGCCCGAACTTCTTTTTCAGTGAAAGGTTCACCCTCCGGGTCACTCGCTAAAGTGCAGGGGGGGGACCCAGGGCGTCATCCTCTAATGCATATAAGGACTGGAAATGGTTTTGCCATATGCTCAGGGCAATATTGGGTTTAATTGCCGAAGGGAGATATTCTGATCCGTTATTAACTACCCGCCAGAATTTACGAGAGTCTCTGGTAGCTAATGCGCCAGAGAGTTCCTCCCAGTGTTGTTGGTCCCATTCGGCCTTGGCGTTTGCCAGCAGTTTCTTATATGCCCGTCTTTTGGCTTGTATCTCCCCCGGCTTGTACACGCCTTAATTGCGAGTAGAAGTTCTCGTTTGGAGTTTCGGCATGTGGCATTATACCAGGTCTTCTTGTGTGTCCCGCTAGTTCTACCTGCACCCTTTACAAAAATATCTAAATCCCTGGTTTTTATAAGATCTTCATGCGTTCGCCAAAGCTGCTCTCTATTTTTTTTCGTTGCTAAGTTCCTCCCTAAGAGCAAATGCCTTTTCCAGCACTGGGATAATTCTGGCATAGAAATGTGTCCAATCCCACAGTGGAGCCCCATAGGTAACACTGGGGAGCATTTACTTTTATACTAAATCAATAATTCTTTGATTGGCTTGTGTCTTTTTTTGACAGACTATCTGAAAAGAGCTTCTATAGATCTTAAAAGTTAAGATTTTCCAGCTTTCAGCTGTGTTAGCCAGTTGCCACAACTATCAAAATGTATTCCAATACAAATATTTGTGGTTCAGGCAAGCCCTCCCCTTAATGTGATGCACCCATTTTTAAGCTTGTCTTTTCCCACAAACCTTAGTAAGTGTTTTCTTTAGGTTAACTTTCATATGTTCTACCTTCATATATGGGACTAAAGTATCAATCAAGAGCTGTTGCCCATTGGATGTTCTAGAGACCAAGACAGTGTCCTCAGCATATAAGAGGTTTAGAGTTGGATTGTTACTACCCATTATGAATCAACCTTCACCCTTTGCAATACCTTGTCTGCCCCAATAATATATGGAGAGATCTCGGGGGCGTAGGGGGGAGGAAACACCCCAACCATTCCCATGTGAAACCCTAAAGCAGGGAGTACATTCCCTCTTTAGCCCATAATGTACATGGGTGATCAAGCGGGCATACAATTAAGACAGAAATATAATTATCCCACTAACTGCACCCATCTCTTCCAGTGTCTTCCATAACTTGGCATGATTCACTAAATCAAATGCACTGCTTTAGTCTGCAAAGCATGGAAATATGTCCTTCTTCAACGCAGTGTATTTGCTAATAAGTAGGTGTGAGGTAATACATTGTTCCATTGTACCAACATCTCTCCTGAACCCATATTGTGAGCCTGTAAGAATATGATTTTCGGTCTCCCACTCTTCCAACTTTTCAGAAAAGATTCAGCCCATTAGTTTGGCTGTAGAGTCCAGAAGAAATATTGGCCAATAATAAAAATTGGAATAATTATATTTTCAGTTCAAGTGGTAGGGAGAAAACCACTTCCTGCAGCATTACACACTTGTATTAACAGTTGGAAATAAAGTGACATACGACTTAAAAATATCTATTGGTACCCATCAGGACAGGGTGCATTTACATTAGCAGACATATTCAGAGCAATAATTACCTTGTCTAATGTAATGGAAAGTAATTGGATAGGCCTTATTGAATGTACAGCTGTAGATGATAGCAGGGTGGGCTGGCCGTAGCAGGCACCGGGCATTTCCCCTGTGGGCCGTCAGGGTGGGGGGCCGGTTTTGGGCCTTTGCGAGCCGCTTTTGTTACAGGGCCATTTTTGCAGCATAGCTGCAATATTGCCCCCTGTAACAAAATCGGCCAAAACCGGCCCTGGCAAAGTGCTCGGCCGGCACCCGGGGTGATGAGGGTATGGCCGAGCACTTTGCCAGGGCCGTTTTGGTTCCCAGTCCAGCCCCAGATCTTAGTTCTATAGAAACATCATCAAGGTTAAATATTTCTTCATAATGTTTCATAGAGTTCTCCTGTGTACAAGAACCTCAACCCTAGGGGCTGCAGAATCTTTGAGGAGTGGTTGATTTATGGTTTTCCCAAAAAGGATGCCATTATTGGTGTCAGCAGCCTGGACTAAGTTGACCCAGGCCATATCTTGCATCCCTCTTCTACACTTTACCAAGGCTTATTTATAAGCAGCTCTCAGGATAATGATTTTATCCCTATCCCTCTGCTTGTTGTGCAGGACTTTCCTCAAGTTCCAATTTGCAACAGTGCAATTTTGATCAAATCACCCCTTGTTCTTTTTATTCATATTTGCAGGTTTCAACTTGCCCGCTATTTCTAATATTATTTACAAAGGCAGCTACAAGTGAGCATAGGTAAGTGCTTCAATCAGTGCATATTTTAAAATACATAACATTTACCTTTACCACATTTTCTATAAGGGCAGGTCAGTTCACATTCAACCACCTAAGGCGAATCCAATAATACCCTGAATTTCTATATCCTTCACAAATTGTAGGCCATCAGTATGGGAGATTTTAATTCTAAAAACCACTAACAAAGAGTGTTAGTCACTAAAGGAGCTCAGGGTGACCTAAAAAAATTCCACCATGCACATTCCATTTTCAGAATATCCTTACCAAGGTCAATATTAACCTCAAATCTAGTAGTAATAGTTATATTGTTATAGTAGTTAACCAGAATAATATTCAAATGTTCACCTGTCTGCAGGTGAAAAATCTGAAAAATAAGGTGTGGATGAATACATTCTTTTTACATTTTTAATGGGGCAGTTATGGATATTAATAGGACTAAACCCCTCAGCCCGTCTGGCCTCTTAAGGAGTGGTCTGGGTTATAATGGAGGAATGGCCAGACTTGTGATGCTACTAGAGTCTTCTTTGTTGTGGAAATCCTACACTGCCCAAGTTTCCTGTAAGCAGAATAATTGGGATGATTTGATAATATCCAACCTTTCTATATTCCCTAGTTTATTCCCAGCCCCGCGATGTTCCAAGACCTGACTGCTAGATTAACACTTTCTTTAGGACTATTGTTATTAATACTAGGTGGTCCCAGGCTTTCTGTTTGAAATGCTCCAGCTCTATGTCCTGAATATTATTCGGTTCGGGCTCAATAGGCTCATCTTGTCCCTGGAGTCAGTCCTGTTCATCACAATTAGAAAGAGGAGCAAATCTATTAGCTGTTGGTAGTGAAATGTGCAAACAAGGTTTAGACATTAAATCTGGTATCTAAGTACAAGAATTGGTCTGTAGATGCGACTGTACAGGATCAGTCTGAATATAATAAAACAGTTCAGGTTTATAGAAAAAGCCAAGGGGTTCAACCATTGTATCCCCCAGGAAATCCCCTTGATATGGTGCAGATTAGAACACAAAAAGGAAGGATTTAACCACCATGGGAGAAAAGAAATCCACATCTATTCAATCATCCAGCCGAATCTGTATCACTTACCTCCTCCATTCATATTCCGTCTTTGTATTCCGTGTCTACCCTATAATACATCTAATTTACCTATGCACTTCTCACTTCAAAAGGCTCATCTTTAAAAAAGGGCCAGACACAAAAAAATCCAGTTATTGATATTGAAACAATTACAATCCCGGAAAGTCCCTTTATTTGATTAAGACCCATTGGGTTTTGAGAGCTATGATGACCACCTTCGCTGGAAGGCCCACTCAAGCTATGAAAGAGACCAGATTGTGTAGCCGCAAACCTGTTTCCACTGTATACACACCTATTTGACAGTAGTGCCAGAACCATATAATGTATCTACAAAGACGAACTCTCTTTCTACTGGTGCCTGCTGATTCTGCTCTGACGTGCCACAGGAAATCATAATATTGGAGGCAATTGCTAGTCCACATTACTAGGCTAATGTTTGCTAGAGTAGGCACCCACTGGGAGTTCTCAAGTGATCCAAGCATCAGGGATTCAGCTGTCTTTACAAATTTGAACACAGTACAAAAGCTGACTTGCAATGCTGTTTTTTTCTAATTACCCGTTTCAACTATTATATAACCAGAATAGGAGAGACACATTTGTGTCAATTTTTGTTAGTGTAAGCTCGAGTGAACTGTCACTGAAATGATTCATAAGTATTGCAAAATGCGTCTAATCAAAAAATCTCCTTGGTCAAGTCCAGTAATATAGTATTTATGTTCAATAATCCAGCCAAAGAGCTTTGTGCCATAATCGGAAATTCTTCAAGGTTAAGGTGTTATTTTGTTTGTTTAACCATTAATACAACTCCTTAGAGCGCCAATTGGCCACATGGAGGACTCGTTGTTAGTTGATGAAAATAGATAAGGTGTGTATGCTCTCCTTTTATGTGATACAATTGTGCATTATAGGTTGGACCGATGAGATACACTTTTCATTGGATCTCACAAGATACCGACTTTTCACTGTGGACTCGTATTGATGGTTAACTACTGTCACCTTTTTAAGCGGATTACGATAGTGAAAGCAACAATATTGTTATCAAAGCTTACTTTAATCGCTTCTTCCTATCCACTGACCCAAATGAATCCAGTCCTTTGAAGTAGTGGCATCTTGACTACAATACATTTAATATGTTTTAAGCCAGTTTAGAGCTGGGCTGTTACAAATTAGGTACAAATTGGAGGGTGCACAATGTGCACACTGCTCCCAAATACAGTTTGTTCAATTAGTGCATGATTCCACCAATGAGTGGGTATGCAAAATGATATTTTATATCATCATCATCAAATCTTTATTTGGATAAAATAATATCCATAAAAGAATCACTAGAATAAAAACAAATAAAATACATTAAAAATCTTAAAAAGCTTCTCAACAATATTCACATATGGAATCTATCAAGAAATGTCTAGATTGTCTCACTTTATTACAAGAAATCATCTTGTCCCATCCTCATATGTTAATACTTCCAAGTGTAAAATACATTTACTTCTAAAAATGACAGCTGTAAAAAGAGACCCAATAGCATATATTCACATTATCTAATGCACAGATACTTTTAAAAGCTTCCTATTAGTAAATGTATTTTCCAGTTTTAAACATCACTGCCTTAAATCCTTATAAGATTTACAAAACAGGATAAAATACATAGCAGATTAATTAGATTTGCCATCACACGGGCATTTAGGAAGCATTTTTTACCAGACCACTATTTCTGGAAAGGCAACCTCAAAGTGTCAATACATGATCTTGTAAGATAGAATCTATGTTGAGTATTCCACAAGGTCAATAAATACATTTGGGTTCCTTCATATATGGGACCTAAATGATAATTGCAGGTGGAGTGCTTAATGCTCTCTCATATGCCCCTGTCTACCTATCTATTCCCCATTAAAATCATTTATAGTTCCTTCTTACTATAACGCAGTATACTGGCAGGGTCCTCAATGCTAATATTGTTTTCTACAGTTTATAGAAAAGTTTTAATATAGGCTATAAGTGTCAAACAGGCTTTTAATAATTCTTTGGTAAATTTCGTGCCAAGTTTACCCCAGAAACTATGCCAGAATAAGCCATGATTGATCTGTAGATCATCCTCTAAGAATGGTGCTGCCAATTCTTTATGTACAACATAATAGGAAGTTAATTGCGGGACCTCCAAAAGTCTATTTAAAAATAGATTTTCTTGTGACTGTAGGAGGGCACAATTTGTCCAATCCAATTCCAAATCTTTATTTCGATCAAATGATCATAAAAGATGTACAAAATTTACCACATCAATTAAAAATCCGGAGTATCAATATGTCATTAATATAAGATACATTAAGGATTAAAAAAGTAGTAAAAAACGGTGCCAGTTAGTCAAGGGATGAAAGTTTGTCAAGAGTCTCCGACCCCCTTTATTAGTCAGGTGCGGGCATACCACATTGCAGGTAAAAATTTTGCCATAGCGAACACAATTGGCGGGGATAAATCAGTCTTTAAAACTCTGTATGCGGATAGGAATGCTCTAAATCCCAGGTTTTTGAGGAGGGGGACAAGCCAGTGTTTCCTGCTTTTCCGGTAGGCTCGACAGAAGAAAACCGCGTGCACATCGTTCTCCTTTGTGTGGGCACCTGCAGGGCATGTCTCTGTGGCAGGCCGACAGGACCATACTTTAGTAAAAGACCTGAGAGGAAGGGTCCCGTACCTCCACTGCAGGAATAGCTTTCTTGTTAGAGCCGGAGTCATGCCATCCAAAACGCATTCGGGGTTATATGAGTCTTTAGTTTTAATGAAATGGTGTGTTAGGGATCCTTCACGAGTGCTATCCAGAGCTCGAAGAAGTATTGTCATAATACGCTCTGGACAGCGCTTTGCTCTGAATCCTATTGCTTGTGCTTTCCGGGTCTGACCATAGTTCTGGTAGACCAAGGGTCTCACAAGTTCTCTTGATGTAGTTTAACCAAGGCGTCTTGGTGGCATTGGGCAGGGATAGAAATTCCGGTAGCTCTGTTCTATAGGTGGTGAGGTCTTGACTGCTCCAAAGACGATGCCAAAAAAATAGAGGTTTGAGCCCTAGTTCCTCCGTAATGGGCCTCAGAACCAGGTCCAGTCTCAGGGGCAGGAGTGGAGTGCTTAGGGGAAGGGCTGTCAGCTGCCTGAGGAATTTGTTTTCTTTGGTCAGCAAGTTATGCGACGGGATGTGGCCCCACAACTCTCCCCCATAGGTAACTCCCCCCGCGCTTGGGCTTTATAAATTTGGATTGCAGGGCCGAGTGGACGATATGGTGACTTACTCGCAATTCTCGAAATGCCTCCCGCCCTCTGGGCCAGTTTCATGTTTGCTTTTGTCCGGTGTGCCCCCCACGTTAGATTTTGGTATAGGGTTATCCCCAGGTACTCAATTCTGTAAACCCTTTCCAAGCGCACTGTACCAAGCAAAGGGTTGGGGCGTTTAGAGGGCATAGGGTTTAGGATCATGAATTTAGTTTTCTGCGGGTTGATTTCAAGTCCCCTTTCTGTACAAAATTCCAGAAAACCATCCAGCACCCGCTGTATGCCCATCGGGGATTTGGACAGCAGCAACATAATTGCGGGCACCCTGCTGCCGCTCAGTTTTGGGGCGTCAATGTTGGCAATCCTTGTCAGGTGCGAGATTACCCCGTTCACAAAGCGGCAGAACAGGGTCGGTGCGAGCACACAACCCTGTCTCACCCCTCTGCGAACGGGGAATCTTTCAGTTAAGTTGCCGCTTCTACCGCACCTGACACGTGCGAAGTTATTTGGTGTAGTTTCATCAGGATTGCGAGGATGTCTTCCTGGACGCCTAACTCCTCCATTACCTTCCACAATTTTGATTGTGGCACTAAATCGAAGGCGGCACGTAAATCCACGAAAACCGTGTACAAAGTGCCGCCCTCGATCAGTGCGGTCCTCCAGTAAATAAGGTTTAATCGGAATATTTGATCAATTCTGGACACCCCCCTCCTAAATCCCGCCTGGTATGGGCTCAGGGTATTCGTCTCCTCCAGCCAATTCTGCAACCGGTCCAGTATTAGCCTACCGAAGAGCTTCTGTGATACGTCGATGAGGCTTATTGGACGATAGTTGGCTGGAAGCGGAGGAGATCCCTTTTTAAATATTGGAACTACCTCTGCACCCAGCCAAGTACCCGGGACCTCCATTCCCTTAAGGACCGCATTGAATATCAACAGGAGATAGGGGGCCCATAACCCTGGCTCCTGTTTGAATACGTCGCCTGGCACCCCATCCAGCCCCGGGGCTTTGCCTGTTGACAACCCTGCGATAGCTGCCCGAACTTCTTTTTCAGTGAAAGGTTCACCCTCCGGCTCACTAGCTAAAGTGCAGGGGGGGGGACCCAGGGCCTCATCCTCTAATGCATATAAGGACTGGAAATGGTTTTGCCATATGCGCGGGGCAATATTGGGTTTAATTGCAGAAGGGAGATATTCTGATCCGTTATTAACTACCCGCCAGAATTTACGAGAGTCTCTGGTAGCTAATGCGCCAGAGAGCTCCTCCCAGTGTTGTTGGTCCCATTCGGCCTTGGCGTTTGCCAGCAGTTTCTTATATGCCCGTCTTCTGGCTTGTATCTCCCCCCGGCTTGTACACGCCTTAATTGCGAGTAGAAGTTCTCGTTTGGAGTTTTGGCATGTGGCATTATACCAGGTCTTCTTGTGTGTCCCGCTAGTTCTACCTGCACCCTTTACAAAAATATCTAAATCCCTGGTTTTTATAAGATCTTCATGCGTTCGCCATAGCTGCTCTCTATTTTTTTTCGTTGCTAAGTTCCTCCCTAAGAGCAAATGCCTTTTCCAGCACTGGGATAATTCTGGCATAGAAATGTGTCCAATCCCACAGTGGAGCCCCATAGGTAACACTGGGGAGCATTTACTTTTATACTAAATCAATAATTCTTTGATTGGCTTGTGTCTTTTTTGGCAGACTATCTGAAAAGAGCTTCTATAGATCTTAAAAGTTAAGATTTTCCAGCTTTCAGCTGTGTTAGCCAGTTGCCACAACTATCAAAATGTATTCCAATACAAATATTTGTGGTTCAGGCAAGCCCTCCCCTTAATGTGATGCACCCATTTTTAAGCTTGTCTTTTCCCACAAACCTTAGTAAGTGTTTTCTTTAGGTTAACTTTCATATGTTCTTCCTTCATATATGGGACTAAAGTATCAATCAAGAGCTGTTGCCCATTGGATGTTCTAGAGACCAAGACAGTGTCCTCAGCATATAAGAGGTTTAGAGTTGGATTGTTACTACCCATTATGAATCAACCTTCACCTTTTGCAATACCTTGTCTGCCCCAATAATATATAGAGAGATCTCATGGGCGTAGGGGGGAGGAAACACCCCAACCATACCCATGTGAAACCCTAAAGCAGGGAGTACATTCCCTCTTTAGCCCATAATGTACATGGGTGATCAAGCGGGCATACAATTAAGACAGAAATATAATTATCCCACTAACTGCACCCATCTCTTCCAGTGTCTTCCATAACTTGGCATGATTCACTAAATCAAATGCACTGCTTTAGTCTGCAAAGCATGGAAATATGTCCTTCTTTAACGCAGTGTATTTGCTAATAAGTAGGTGTGAGGTAATACATTGTTCCATTGTACCAACATCTCTCCTGAACCCATATTGTGAGCCTGTAAGAATATGATTTTCGGTCTCCCACTCTTCCAACTTTTCAGAAAAGATTCAGACCATTAGTTTGGCTGTAGAGTCCAGAAGGAATATTGGCCAATAATAAAAATTGGAATAATTATATTTTCAGTTCAAGTGGTAGGGAGAAAACCACTTCCTGCAGCATTACACACTTGTATTAACATTTGGAAATAAAGTGACATACGACTTAAAAATATCTATTGGTACCCATCAGGACAGGGTGCATTTACATTAGCAGACATATTCAGAGCAATAATTACCTTGTCTAATGTAATGGAAAGTAATTGGATAGGCCTTATTGAATGTACAGCTGTAGATGATAGCAGGGTGGGCTGGCCGTAGCAGGCACCGGGCATTTCCCCTGTGGGCCGTCAGGGTGGGGGGCCGGTTTTGGGCCTTTGCGAGCCGCTTTTGTTACAGGGCTATTTTTGCAGCATAGCTGCAATATTGGCCCCTGTAACAAAATTGGCCAAAACCGGCCCTGGCAAAGTGCTCGGCCGGCACCCGGGGTGATGAGGGTATGGCCGAGCACTTTGCCAGGGCCGTTTTGGTTCCCAGTCCAGCCCCAGATCTTAGTTCTATAGAAACATCATCAAGGTTAAATATTTCTTCATAATGTTTCATACAGTTCTCCTGTGTACAAGAACCTCAACCCTAGGGGCTGCAGAATCTTTGAGGAGTGGTTGATTTATGGTTTTCCCAAAAAGGATGCCATTATTGGTGTCAGCAGCCTGGACTAAGTTGACCCAGGCCATATCTTGCATCCCTCTTCTACACTTTACCAAGGCTTATTTATAAGCAGCTCTCTGGATAATGATTTTATCCCTATCCCTCTGCATGTTGTGCAGGACTTTCCTCAAGTTCCAATTTGCAACAGTGCAATTTTGATCAAATCACCCCTTGTTCTTTTTATCCATATTTGCAGGTTTCAACTTGCCCGCTATTTCTAATATTATTTACAAAGGCAGCTACAAGTGAGCATAGGTAAGTGCTTCAATCAGTGCATATTTTAAAATACATAACATTTACCTTTACCACATTTTCTATAAGGGCAGGTCAGTTCACATTCAACCACCTAAGGCGAATCGAATAATACCCTGAATTTCTATATCCTTCACAAATTGTAGGCCATCAGTATGGGAGATTTTAATTCTAAAAACCACTAACAAAGAGGGTTAGTCACTAAAGGAGCTCAGGGTGACCTAAAAAAATTCCACCATGCACATTCCATTTTCAGAATATCCTTACCAAGGTCAATATTAACCTCAAATCTAGTAGTAATAGTTATATTGTTATAGTAGTTAACCAGAATAATATTCAAATGTTCACCTGTCTGCAGGTGAAAAATCTGAAAAATAAGGTGTGGATGAATACATTCTTTTTACATTTTTAATGGGGCAGTTATGGATATTAATAGGACTAAACCCCCTGAGCCCGTCTGGCCTCTTAAGGAGTGGTCTGGGTTATAATGGAGGAATGGCCAGACTTGTGATGCTACTAGAGTCTTCTTTGTTGTGGAAATCCTCCACTGCCCAAGTTTCCTGTAAGCAGAATAATTGGGATGATTTGATAATATCCAACCTTTCTATATTCCCTAGTTTATTCCCAGCCCCGCGATGTTCCAAGACCTGACTGCTAGATTAACACTTTCTTTAGGACTATTGTTATTAATACTAGGTGGTCCCAGGCTTTCTGTTTGAAATGCTCCAGCTCTATGTCCTGAATATTATTCGGTTTGGGCTCAATAGGCTCATCTTGTCCCTGGAGTCAGTCCTGTTCATCACAATTAGAAAGAGGAGCAAATCTATTAGCTGTTGGTAGTGAAATGTGCAAACAAGGTTTAGACATTAAATCTGGTATCTAAGTACAAGAATTGGTCTGTAGATGCGACTGTACAGGATCAGTCTGAATATAATAAAACAGTTCAGGTTTATAGAAAAAGCCAAGGGGTTCAACCATTGTATCCCCCAGGAAATCCCCTTGATATGGTGCAGATTAGAACACAAAAAGGAAGGATTTAACCACCATGGGAGAAAAGAAATCCACATCTATTCAATCATCCAGCCGAATCTGTATCACTTACCTCCTCCATTCATATTCCGTCTTTGTATTCCGTGTCTACCCTATAATACATCTAATTTACCTATGCACTTCTCACTTCAAAAGGCTCATCTTTAAAAAAGGGCCAGACACAAAAAAATCCAGTTATTGATATTGAAACAATTACAATCCCGGAAAGTCCCTTTATTTGATTAAGACCCATTGGGTTTTGAGAGCTATGATGACCACCTTCGCTGTAAGGCCCACTCAAGCTATGAAAGAGACCAGATTGTGTAGCCGCAAACCTGTTTCCACTGTATACACACCTATTTGACAGTAGTGCCAGAACCATATAATGTATCTACAAAGACGAACTCTCTTTCTACTGGTGCCTGCTGATTCTGCTCTGAGGTGCCACAGGAAATCATAATATTGGAGGCAATTGCTAGTCCACATTACTAGGCTAATGTTTGCTAGAGTAGGCACCCACTGGGAGTTCTCAAGTGATCCAAGCATCAGGGCTTCAGCTGTCTTTACAAATTTGAACACAGTACAAAAGCTGACTTGCAATGCTATTTTTTTCTAATTACCCGTTTCAACTATTATATAACCAGAATAGGAGAGACACATTTGTGTCAATTTTTGTTAGTGTAAGCTCGAGTGAACTGTCACTGAAATGATTCATAAGTATTGCAAAATGCGTCTAATCAAAAAATCTCCTTGGTCAAGTCCAGTAATATAGTATTTATGTTCAATAATCCAGCCAAAGGGCTTTGTGCCATAATCGGAAATTCTTCAAGGTTAAGGTGTTATTTTGTTTGTTTAACCATTAATACAACTCCTTAGAGCGCCAATTGGCCACATGGAGGACTCGTTGTTAGTTGATGAAAATAGATAAGGTGTGTATGCTCTCCTTTTATGTGATACAATTGTGCATTATATAGGTTGGACCGATGAGATACACTTTTCATTGGATCTCACAAGATACCGACTTTTCACTGTGGACTCGTATTGATGGTTAACTACTGTCACCTTTTTAAGCGGATTACGATAGTGAAAGCAACAATATTGTTATCAAAGCTTACTTTAATCGCTTCTTCCTATCCACTGACCCAAATGAATCCAGTCCTTTGAAGTAGTGGCATCTTGACTACAATACATTTAATATGTTTTAAGCCAGTTTAGAGCTGGGCTGTTACAAATTAGGTACAAATTGGAGGGTGCACAATGTGCCCACTGCTCCCAAATACAGTTTGTTCAATTAGTGCATGATTCCACCAATGAGTGGGTATGCAAAATGATATTTTATATCATCATCATCAAATCTTTATTTGGATAAAATAATATCCATAAAAGAATCACTAGAATAAAAACAAATAAAATACATTAAAAATCTTAAAAAGCTTCTCAACAATATTCACATATGGAATCTATCAAGAAATGTCTAGATTGTCTCACTTTATTACAAGAAATCATCTTGTCCCATCCTCATATGTTAATACTTCCAAGTGTAAAATACATTTACTTCTAAAAATGACAGCTGTAAAAAGAGACCCAATAGCATATATTCACATTATCTAATGCACAGATACTTTTAAAAGCTTCCTATTAGTAAATGTATTTTCCAGTTTTAAACATCACTGCCTTAAATCCTTATAAGATTTACAAAACAGGATAAAATACATAGCAGATTAATTAGATTTGCCATCACGCGGGCATTTAGGAAGCATTTTTTACCAGACCACTATTTCTGGAAAGGCAACCTCAAAGTGTCAATACATGATCTTGTAAGATAGAATCTATGTTGAGTATTCCACATGGTCAATAAATACATTTGGGTTCCTTCATATATGGGACCTAAATGATAATTGCAGGTGGAGTGCTTAATGCTCTCTCATATGCCCCTGTCTACCTATCTATTCCCCATTAAAATCATTTATAGTTCCTTCTTACTATAACACAGTATACTGGCAGGGTCCTCAATGCTAATATTGTTTTCTACAGTTTTTAGAAAAGTTTTAATATAGGCTATAAGTGTCAAACAGGCTTTTAATAATTCTTTGGTAAATTTCGTGCCAAGTTTACCCCAGAAACTATGCCAGAATAAGCCATGATTGATCTGTAGATCATCCTCTAAGAATGGTGCTGCCAATTCTTTATGTACAACATAATAGGAAGTTAATTGCGGGACCTCCAAAAGTCTATTTAAAAATAGATTTTCTTGTGACTGTAGGAGGGCACAATTTGTCCAATCCAATTCCAAATCTTTATTTCGATCAAATGATCATAAAAGATGTACAAAATTTACCACATCAATTAAAAATCCGGAGTATCAATATGTCATTAATATAAGATACATTAAGGATTAAAAAAGTAGTAAAAAACGGTGCCAGTTAGTCAAGGGATGAAAGTTTGTCAAGAGTCTCCGACCCCCTTTATTAGTCAGGTGCGGGCATACCACATTGCAGTTAAAAATTTTGCCATAGCGAACACAATTGGCGGAGATAAATCAGTCTTTAAAACTCTGTATGCGGATAGGAATGCTCTAAATCCCAGGTTTTTGAGGAGGGGGACAAGCCAGTGTTTCCTGCTTTTCCGGTAGGCTCGACAGAAGAAAACCGCGTGCACATCGTTCTCCTTTGTGTGGGCACCTGCAGGGCATGTCTCTGTGGCAGGCCGACAGGACCATACTTTAGTAAAAGACCTGAGAGGAAGGGTCCCGTACCTCCACTGCAGGAATAGCTTTCTTGTTAGAGCCGGAGTCATGCCATCCAAAACGCATTCGGGGTTATATGAGTCTTTAGTTTTAATGAAATGGTGTGTTAGGGATCCTTCACGAGTGCTATCCAGAGCTCGAAGAAGCATATTGTCATAATACGCTCTGGACAGCGCTTTCCTCTGAATCCTATTGCTTGTGCTTTCCGGGTCTGACCATAGTTCTGGTAGACCAAGGGTCTCACAAGTTCTCTTGATGTAGTTTAACCAAGGCGTCTTGGTGGCATTGGGCAGGGATAGAAATTCCGGTAGCTCGGTTCTATAGGTGGTGAAGTCTTGACTGCTCCAAAGACGATGCCAAAAAAATAGAGGTTTGAGCCCTAGTTCCTCCGTAATGGGCCTCAGAACCAGGTCCAGTCTCAGGGGCAGGAGTGGAGTGCTTAGGGGAAGGGCTGTCAGCTGCCTGAGGAATTTGTTTTCTTTGGTCAGCAAGTTATGCGACGGGATGTGGCCCCACAACTCTCCCCCATAGGTAACTCCCCCCGCGCTTGGGCTTTATAAATTTGGATTGCAGGGCCGAGTGGACGATATGGTGACTTACTCGCAATTCTCGAAATGCCTCCCGCCCTCTGGGCCAGTTTCATGTTTGCTTTTGTCCGGTGTGCCCCCCACGTTAGATTTTGGTATAGGGTTATCCCCAGGTACTCAATTCTGTAAACCCTTTCCAAGCGCACTGTACCAAGCAAAGGGTTGGGGCGTTTAGAGGGCATAGGGTTTAGGATCATGAATTTAGTTTTCTGCGGGTTGATTTCAAGTCCCCTTTCTGTACAAAATTCCAGAAAACCATCCAGCACCCGCTGTATGCCCATCGGGGATTTGGACAGCAGCAACATAATTGCGGGCACCCTGCTGCCGCTCAGTTTTGGGGCGTCAATGTTGGCAATCCTTGTCAGGTGCGAGATTACCCCGTTCACAAAGCGGCAGAACAGGGTCGGTGCGAGCACACAACCCTGTCTCACCCCTCTGCGAACGGGGAATCTTTCAGTTAAGTTGCCGCTTCTACCGCACCTGACACGTGCGAAGTTATTTGGTGTAGTTTCATCAGGATTGCGAGGATGTCTTCCGGGACGCCTAACTCCTCCATTACCTTCCACAATTTTGATTGTGGCACTAAATCGAAGGCGGCACGTAAATCCACAAAAACCGTGTACAAAGTGCCGCCCTCAATCAGTGCGGTCCTCCAGTAAATAAGGTTTAATCGGAATATTTGATCAATTCTGGACACCCCCCTCCTAAATCCCGCCTGGTATGGGCTCAGGGTATCCGTCTCCTCCAGCCAATTCTGCAACCGGTCCAGTATTAGCCTACCGAAGAGCTTCTGTGATACGTCGATGAGGCTTAGTGGACGATAGTTGGCTGGAAGCGGAGGAGATCCCTTTTTAAATATTGGAACTACCTCTGCACCCAGCCAAGTACCCGGGACCTCCATTCCCTTAAGGACCGCATTGAATATCAACAGGAGATAGGGGGCCCATAACCCTGGCTCCTGTTTGAATACGTCGCCTGGCACCCCATCCAGCCCCTGGGCTTTGCCTATTGACAACCCTGCGATAGCTGCCCGAACTTCTTTTTCAGTGAAAGGTTCACCCTCCGGGTCACTCGCTAAAGTGCAGGGGGGGGACCCAGGGCCTCATCCTCTAATGCATATAAGGACTGGAAATGGTTTTGCCATATGCTCGGGGCAATATTGGGTTTAATTGCCGAAGGGAGATATTCTGATCCGTTATTAACTACCCGCCAGAATTTACGAGAGTCTCTGGTAGCTAATGCGCCAGAGAGCTCCTCCCAGTGTTGTTGGTCCCATTCGGCCTTGGCGTTTGCCAGCAGTTTCTTATATGCCCGTCTTCTGGCTTGTATCTCCCCCCCGGCTTGTACACGCCTTAATTGCGAGTAGAAGTTCTCGTTTGGAGTTTTGGCATGTGGCATTATACCAGGTCTTCTTGTGTGTCCCGCTAGTTCTACCTGCACCCTTTACAAAAATATCTAAATCCCTGGTTTTTATAAGATCTTCATGCGTTCGCCGTAGCTGCTCTCTATTTTTTTTCGTTGCTAAGTTCCTCCCTAAGAGCAAATGCCTTTTCCAGCACTGGGATAATTCTGGCATAGAAATGTGTCCAATCCCACAGTGGAGCCCCATAGGTAACACTGGGGAGCATTTACTTTTATACTAAATCAATAATTCTTTGATTGGCTTGTGTCTTTTTTGGCAGACTATCTGAAAAGAGCTTCTATAGATCTTAAAAGTTAAGATTTTCCAGCTTTCAGCTGTGTTAGCCAGTTGCCACAACTATCAAAATGTATTCCAATACAAATATTTGTGGTTCAGGCAAGCCCTCCCCTTAATGTGATGCACCCATTTTTAAGCTTGTCTTTTCCCACAAACCTTAGTAAGTGTTTTCTTTAGGTTAACTTTCATATGTTCTTCCTTCATATATGGGACTAAAGTATCAATCAAGAGCTGTTGCCCATTGGATGTTCTAGAGACCAAGACAGTGTCCTCAGCATATAAGAGGTTTAGAGTTGGATTGTTACTACCCATTATGAATCAACCTTCACCTTTTGCAATACCTTGTCTGCCCCAATAATATATAGAGAGATCTCGGGGGCGTAGGGGGGAGGAAACACCCCAACCATACCCATGTGAAACCCTAAAGCAGGGAGTACATTCCCTCTTTAGCCCATAATGTACATGGGTGATCAAGCGGGCATACAATTAAGACAGAAATATAATTATCCCACTAACTGCACCCATCTCTTCCAGTGTCTTCCATAACTTGGCATGATTCACTAAATCAAATGCACTGCTTTAGTCTGCAAAGCATGGAAATATGTCCTTCTTTAACGCAGTGTATTTGCTAATAAGTAGGTGTGAGGTAATACATTGTTCCATTGTACCAACATCTCTCCTGAACCCATATTGTGAGCCTGTAAGAATATGATTTTCGGTCTCCCACTCTTCCAACTTTTCAGAAAAGATTCAGCCCATTAGTTTGGCTGTAGAGTCCAGAAGGAATATTGGCCAATAATAAAAATTGGAATAATTATATTTTCAGTTCAAGTGGTAGGGAGAAAACCACTTCCTGCAGCATTACACACTTGTATTAACATTTGGAAATAAAGTGACATACGACTTAAAAATATCTATTGGTACCCATCAGGACAGGGTGCATTTACATTAGCAGACATATTCAGAGCAATAATTACCTTGTCTAATGTAATGGAAAGTAATTGGATAGGCCTTATTGAATGTACAGCTGTAGATGATAGCAGGGTGGGCTGGCCGTAGCAGGCACCGGGCATTTCCCCTGTGGGCCGTCAGGGTGGGGGGCCGGTTTTGGGCCTTTGCGAGCCGCTTTTGTTACAGGGCCATTTTTGCAGCATAGCTGCAATATTGGCCCCTGTAACAAAATCGGCCAAAACCGGCCCTGGCAAAGTGCTCGGCCGGCACCCGGAGTGATGAGGGTATGGCCGAGCACTTTGCCAGGGCCGTTTTGGTTCCCAGTCCAGCCCCAGATCTTAGTTCTATAGAAACATCATCAAGGTTAAATATTTCTTCATAATGTTTCATACAGTTCTCCTGTGTACAAGAACCTCAACCCTAGGGGCTGCAGAATCTTTGAGGAGTGGTTGATTTATGGTTTTCCCAAAAAGGATGCTATTATTGGTGTCAGCAGCCTGGACTAAGTTGACCCAGGCCATATCTTGCATCCCTCTTCTACACTTTACCATGGCTTATTTATAAGCAGCTCTCAGGATAATGATTTTATCCCTATCCCTCTGCATGTTGTGCAGGACTTTCCTCAAGTTCCAATTTGCAACAGTGCAATTTTGATCAAATCACCCCTTGTTCTTTTTATCCATATTTGCAGGTTTCAACTTGCCCGCTATTTCTAATATTATTTACAAAGGCAGCTACAAGTGAGCATAGGTAAGTGCTTCAATCAGTGCATATTTTAAAATACATAACATTTACCTTTACCACATTTTCTATAAGGGCAGGTCAGTTCACATTCAACCACCTAAGGCGAATCCAATAATATCCTGAATTTCTATATCCTTCACAAATTGTAGGCCATCAGTATGGGAGATTTTAATTCTAAAAACCACTAACAAAGAGTGTTAGTCACTAAAGGAGCTCAGGGTGACCTAAAAAAATTCCACCATGCACATTCCATTTTCAGAATATCCTTACCAAGGTCAATATTAACCTCAAATCTAGTAGTAATAGTTATATTGTTATAGTAGTTAACCAGAATAATATTCAAATGTTCACCTGTCTGCAGGTGAAAAATCTGAAAAATAAGGTGTGGATGAATACATTCTTTTTACATTTTTAATGGGGCAGTTATGGATATTAATAGGACTAAACCCCTTCAGCCCGTCTGGCCTCTTACGGAGTGGTCTGGGTTATAATGGAGGAATGGCCAGACTTGTGATGCTACTAGAGTCTTCTTTGTTGTGGAAATCCTCCACTGCCCAAGTTTCCTGTAAGCAGAATAATTGGGATGATTTGATAATATCCAACCTTTCTATATTCCCTAGTTTATTCCCAGCCCCGCGATGTTCCAAGACCTGACTGCTAGATTAACACTTTCTTTAGGACTATTGTTATTAATACTAGGTGGTCCCAGGCTTTCTGTTTGAAATGCTCCAGCTCTATGTCCTGAATATTATTCGGTTTGGGCTCAATAGGCTCATCTTGTCCCTGGAGTCAGTCCTGTTCATCACAATTAGAAAGAGGAGCAAATCTATTAGCTGTTGGTAGTGAAATGTGCAAACAAGGTTTAGACATTAAATCTGGTATCTAAGTACAAGAATTGGTCTGTAGATGCGACTGTACAGGATCAGTCTGAATATAATAAAACAGTTCAGGTTTATAGAAAAAGCCAAGGGGTTCAACCATTGTATCCCCCAGGAAATCCCCTTGATATGGTGCAGATTAGAACACAAAAAGGAAGGATTTAACCACCATGGGAGAAAAGAAATCCACATCTATTCAATCATCCAGCCGCAGCCCGTGGAGGGAGTTACGTGGGGCAGGAAGGCGGGGCCGGGGAAGGGCAGGGTGGGGGGAGTGTTAAAAACCGGAATATGGATAATTGGAGATAAGTAAACAATTTAATAAATAAAACAAATTTCGTAGCGGGCTCTGCATCGTAAAATGCGATGCAGTGCGCACTACGAAATTCGTTTTATTAAATTAGTTTTATTCTGTTCTTCATGACTGCTTGTCTCATAAATTTCAGTTAGGAATTATCACTGGGGCAACCTTTAACCCTACCATCTACTATGAAACCCCTGATACTGCATTAGCTAAAGCTTGCTACTGCTACTCTTGACTTAACTGTAACAAGGCGGCTTCAGTTATAGTAAACAAGCAGGGCTTCCTTAGAGACAAGCATACTTTTTCTATTTGCTATGCCTTGTATTCACCGCAAACCCTCAGTTGTCATTAAGAGGTGAAGGTTGGGCAAATATTGGGAATCACTATCTCTAGTTGAATAGTAGGATATCTCTAGTAAAAATATTGTCTGCCAGAAATAGTGTGTCCTACTTATTGTTTGCAAAAATATCGATGTTTAGAATGCAGTACATTTGTCAGATAATATTTTGTATATGATAGTTCGGTTGCGTACCTTCTCCCTTATTATTTACCTTACTGGCTGCTAAGGTGCCTGAGGAGGAAAAGGCTGCAAACTCAAGAAGGAAGGATTTTACCAAGCTTTACAAATCTGTTTTTAAAGCTGGCAATGAACAACTCCTCTTGATGTGACTAGACCGATGTGTGTTGTGTCCTCGTCAATAATAAAATTGTCTGTCTAGAGGCTGGACCTGCTTGACAATAAGTTGTGTTATAAAAATGTATCAAGCACACTCATAACAAAGGTGTCTTGGCACTGACTAATCCTGAGAAACAATGATGACCCTAACTGATAAACAACCACGTTTTGAGCGCCCTCCTGGAGGAGATCATAGTGGGCAAGACTCTTATACGTCAAGGTGGACTATTACAGATCTTAATGGTTCCTGTTGTAAAGCTTCTGCCACCCCAGTTGGCCTTTCGGACACTGGGAAGCAACAAATAGTTATCAGATTCAGAACGCAATGGTCTAATAGGGGTGTTCCATTTGAAGGACTGTCTAAGGTACAGGGGACCAGTGTCATGACGCGCCTTATAGGCAATCCACAGGTCCTTCATTTTGATGCAGCTTCTTACAGGGAGAAAATAAGGTATTTGGATTTCCTTAGAGACAGATAGGAATTTAGGAATGCTGAGGCATGCTGGCTTGCACTTTGGACAATAAGTAGGGGGTTGGCTGATTGTGGCCTGAGTTACTTTTCACTGTGACTCTCCCTGAATCTCATTGGTCCTCGCCTGCCACACCCTGACAAAAGACCCTGGCTTTGTACTTGAGACTCGGAGTGACAAAAGGAGGTCAATAAAGAATTAAATATTTCACTGTGGTTCTCCCTGAATCTCATTGGTCCTCGCCTACCTAATCCTGATAAAAGACCCTTCCTTTGTGATTGAGACTCGGAGGGACAATAGAAGTTCAATAAAGAATTAAAAACAGGTGATGGAAGAAATGCTTGAACCAAATCATCCACTGGTAATTTTCATGCCACATCCTCTGCATTTAGCAGATCAGCCTGGACTGTACCCGTTAGAGAAAGACCAATGCTGCTTTGAAAGCATGCTTGGGGCTCAGAAACGTATCTGAAGACAAACATGACTTCGCCGAAAATGTGCTTATTAACGTAGTTATGCATTAAATTATATCCTTCCCATATCTTCAAAATGAAAAGGCCTAAATATCTGAGACGTGTCCTGTAAACAATATTAAAATAGCTAAACATAAATAAGTGCATCTTATTCTATAAGTGAAAATTGCGAACTAAATATCAGTACTGAGTAAACCATCAGATCATAAAACTTGCTCAGGGAATTCGACAACGAATCTATTTGTGAGCATAGGAACTGTTTTTAATAGTAGATGATTTAGCTAGTCGTAGGGGGCCATGCGATGTTTTGTGGTATAATGTTTTACTATTCATTTTATTGACTATGATGATTGTCTACTGCAGAACGAGATGTATTACAGTAATGGTATTTAAATGGTTCACATGTTTTAATGGATAAAATGAATACACTTTGCAATAAAGCAGCAGTACATACTGAAACTGTTACCACCTTGGTCCTGTGTAAATCTAGATCATAAAATAAGAGTCCCCAGGACACAATGTGTTCACAGCTGAACTGCGACCTCTGGGACACTGACAAGATCCATAGCAAACCTGAACTATGGAAGTCTGCAGTGATTTCCTTCATTTCTACTCAATTTCAGAAAAAGTCTTCTCGCTAGAAGGCCAATGCTTAATAAAAGAGTACTGCATATGCTGACCTGTCTCAGAAAACACTGTGGCAAACACACATTATTACAATTTAGTTTCATTCTTTGTTACCTACATACCAGAAACACACTGTGTTGTTAAAAATGTGCAGTTCATCATCGCACATTCAGAGGAGTAAAATTGTGGTTAGTATGGGCTTCATCCCATAGATGTATGCTTTGTAAAATAGCCTCTCCTTGGGGACTATACGGAAGAAGGCGATTGAACTTTGATGGGTCACAATGCTTTCCTAGAAGTCTCAAGGCCACAAGTCTTCTCTAAAAAGTGTTGAATGTGTCATAGACCCAGTCAGAAACAGACACATTATTTCTAGGAATTAGTTGTAAAGTTTTAGCTTCTAACCATTTATTGTTAGTGTTTATTTCTATGTGGCTTTGGATTAGGCCCTTTTCTATATTATATACAGGAAAAGCATTGGTTCTTGTGGGAAATACAAAAATATTTGATAATAATTAAGCACAATGGCTAATAATGCTAGTGAAGGATGTTATAAGAGAGACCCTCAAACAAAAATGCAATCAGGAAACCAAATACTGATAGTACAAAATCATGCCTGCATTTTAAAAACACATGTAAAAGGAGTGCTCAGTGTCCCAAGTAAAATTAGAACAAGCACACAGTAACCACATTGCAACAGGCATTTTTCACTATAAGCATTGAGCAAGGCCCCCCACTACAGATGGGGCTAGTCAAAAGCAAATACATTTTGAAAAGAGGCATTAAAGTCCTTTTATCCCACTCTTTTTGTTTATAAAGTAATTCAAGGTTGGCACGTAACAGGGTACATCCTAGTGTGTTCATATATATATACCCTGAGTGGGTGAATCAGAGATTCTGTGGATGATGTCATCAGTGGTGTCATCAGTGATGTCATTTAAGATGTCATCAGTGATGTCACTGACCATGCCTTGAGTGAGGTAATATGTGAGGTCATAAGCAGTGCTTTGGTCGGGCGCAAGTTATAGTTGGCTCAGTTAGCTATAACTTCTGAATTTCTTTGGCTTTCTATGAGTGAAATGTCAGCCTAACTATAAAGTCCCTGCAACTTTAGTTTTTTAGTGAATTTCTATGTTTTTTAAAAAGCGAATTCCTAACCATAACGTCCCTGTAACCTTTATTTTTTCAGTGAATTTCAAAGGTTTTTTTAAATGCTAATTCCTAACTATAACGTCCCTGTAACATTTAGTTTTTTAAAAGGTTGTTTAGTTGCAATGGTATTTAAAGAATGGTGGGAAAAAGAGGCGAGGCCTCAGGCCAGCTTCCATGAATCCCACTGTATAAAACTTACATAAAGTACCAGGAAAGCCATTGGTCCCCAAGTCCCTTAGCATCCAAGAAAAAAAAATTCCCCAACAAGTAGTGTGCCAGGAGACAGGTTTACAGGTCTAGTGGAGAAAGGGGGCGTGGCCTCCGAAGACCTCTTTAGAAAATCACTGTGTGGGACTTGCTGGAGGTAACAGGAGAAGTAGTTGGCCCACAAAAACCCTCAATCGCAAGGAGACTTCAATCCCCAACTAGTGGTGTGCCAGGAGATGCGTTTGTAGAGTAGTGGAGAAAGGACATTCTTTATGATTGCACAGGTATTGCCTGTGTGATTCTATGAGTGCAATTGCCAAGGACAGACTGCGAATACCGAGTGTCTTTGACAAAGTGTAAAACTTTTGCCAATTATCATTATTTACTTTTTTACTTTTTAAACACAAGTCAACAGTCTGTGTTTAAATCTTCTAGTTAGTGCATCAACAAAATATACAAAAATACTCTGGTTTTTGAGACCACACTGTGTTATATTTTGTAATCTCTTCTTTAAACCTATCAACTGTAAAATCTGTGTCCTGTTTTACAACTCCTACTCTTAACAATTCTTAATTTTCCCTAGAATACTATGGAGGAACAAAAAAACTAAACTGCACATCATAAGTCACCTGCCACAGTACCATACAAAAGTACTCTATTTATTTCTCCTAAACACAAAGCAGGAGTTTTCACATAGTACAGCCTCCTAACTAAAGTTTGCATTGTTGAGTGGTGTACAACTTACATCCTAAAATGATGAAAGGTGCTTTGGCACACTTTGTTTAATAAACAAGCTAGTGAGTGTGCCTACAAACTTGTATGCTTTCTAATCTTGCAAGGATCCAATCCTTGTAAAATACTTACTTTGTATTTTAAACTTCACCTTGTAAAGAAATGTTAAATGTCCTTAATATATCAATGGATTGCTGTCGTTGACTACAAACACTACTACAATTCCATTTACATACAGGCCCCTGACTACTCCTTCCTTGTACCTGCTCTCCAATAACTTGTTCTACATTTGTAGATGCCATAATTTCTTTTGCTATAGGAGTGCCATTCTTCATTTCATAACATTGTCCTCCTTAGCATGAACTATTCTATTATCCTTGAGATAGCTTTCTTCATTAAAGAAAGACTCAGTACTAGAACTATGTATGCATTATCCACTAAAAACTGTACAAAAGGTACTTCTTTTAAAAAAAACATATTTTTATTAACATTTGAGTTAATCTACTTGACATTTAGCCATTCCATTCCAACAAACTTTATTTCGGTCAGTATATACCATAAAAAGTACATGATAACAACAGTTTGGGCAGATCAAAACACATAGCTTAGACAAATAAAACACATATACATAAAACTGAACATTTGGCAGCATTAAAATACATTGTAATAAACACAGAGTGGGAGGATCGGGGAGTCCAGGTCCACACCCGGTCCTCAACCGGCTGCACTGTCGATTACCCCGTGTGAGGCCACAAGCAACTACACATACAGATACAGTGGTATCAATATAAATTGACAATTCATCACTAGTCTTAATTCTTAAAACATAGAAAAGGTTTGAAAATAAATTAAAAAGGTTAAAAAAAGGAAAGTACATGCACTATGGGCTTTTTATCAGTGTGGTGCCAAGTTTACCAACCACCTACAGGTGTGCCACATTGAATTTAAAAAATGGGGTACAGCAAAACAATGGGTGTGTGGGTGTCATATTTAAGAACTCTAAACGCCGCCACACAGTGCATAAACCCTAAATTCCTTCAGAGTGTGATGAACCAGCGCTGTCTGGCTGGTTTATAGCTGGGACAGAAAAAGAAAACATGGAGCTCTGGCTCATCCCCAAATGCATGCGGGACAACCAAGGGGAATGGCTTTTAACCATTTGTTTGTAAAAGCATGAAGCAGCAGGGTCCCTATTCTAAACTGAATTTATAATTACCTTGCTGAGATGGGTTGAATGTCATCCAGAAAGGACTCGTCTGATACTCGTCTTTAGACCTATCATCATTTCTTTTGCTGTAGTAGTGCCATTCTTCATTTCATAACATCGTCCTCCATAATCAATAGCATGAACTAATGTACTATCCTTAAGATAGCTTTCTTCATTAAAGAAATACCATGTACTAGACCTATGTATACATTCTCCACTAAAAACTGTACAAAATTATTTATTTTTGCTAAAAACATATTTTTATCAACATTTGGGTTAATCAACTTCCCATATAGCTTTGCATAATTTATTTTTTGCATTACAAATAATAACAATTGTTCTACACGTTACACCATTGTATAGCATATACATTCCACATTATGCTTCCCCATGCGATCATTAAGGTTGCATACAATGATACTGCCATAGGGGTAAGCTCTCTTCAGCACAGTACATAGTGAGCCACCAATTAATGTGTACAGCCTGTCCTGAAAAAAGGGGGCTGCTAGGTGGTGGTGTCCCAATGGGTACGATTTAGTGAAGTTAAGTGAAATTAAACTAAAACTTAAGAACTGTGAAGTGTAGTGCTTTAATGTAGTTTTCCATCAGGGGTAGAGAAGACAAGATGAGAGATCCAGTGGGGGGGACAGCCCGGCAAGCAGGGGGCCTTCCGCCCTTCTAGTGTGTGTGTGTGTGTGTGTGTCAGCACATCATCTGGGGCAGAGGTTGGGTACATCCGGGCATTAGCAGGTCGGAGGGGGCTGAGTTATAGCTTTGAGGGGGGCTGGTTGGAGAGTCTCAAGGGCTTCAAGTGCCCCACCGCTCAGGGCATCTGTTCATGGACGCTTTCTGGGTCCGAACTGTGTTCTGCATTGCTCGATCAGGGTTGGTACCTCTCAGGGTGTTCCCAGAATTCCAGTACCTCCTTCCAGAAGTCTGCTATGGGACACTGCCGGCACCCGTGCCCCCTTCCTGGCCAGGGCCCTCCCCTGTGCCACTGCCCAGTGTGTTGTGTCACATTTCCAGACCCCTATCGTGGGTCTCATTGTCAATTTACAGGTTAATGCTATCCTCCTGTTAGCCAGAACCTAGGCCAGGTCTACAAACCTAGTGCCACCTTCAGTTTGGGTGGCCGGGGGAAGAGCCTCAGTATGCAGGTATCAATCATGTGTTCAAGTGTGCGCCCCACCACCGTTCCTGGCGACACCAGAATTTCGACCCAGAATTGGTTTACTGCAGTGCAGTCCCCAATTATGTGGATAAATTCAGCATCCTTGTGATCGCATCTCTGACGTATACAACCTGAGTCTATAGGGTGGCATATACGTTAAATGGGTGTAGGTTAATTGTATATATTTTATCCTGGTGTTACAGGAAATCTTTTTAGGGTATGGTAAGATTTTGTTCCATTCTGAAAAAGACAGCTCTCTAGTCAGTATAGTATCTCATTTGCCACAAAGGTGCTGGAGAGGAGTGTGGGATATCTCCGACAGCGAGGCATACAGCATTTCCCGGTATCTACTCGATAGTGCCTTGAACGTATGTACTAAGGCTTTGTAGTGTAGGAATTGCCCCATTTATAGCCCTGTGTTTTCAACCAGATCTTCCAGAGATGAGAGGACAGACTGCAGGTAACAGTCCCCCACGATTTATATTCCCACTGCGGTCCAGGGCGACAGCTGTTTGGGGGTAAATGACCTTCTAGGGTTGCCGTGTGGTAAACCACTGTTGCATCCAATATTTTAGCCAGCAGCAGGGATGTGCGGTCTCCAGCATTTGACTAGTTTGTTCCCTCAGATGCGAATGTCCTCTAGCCATTGTGCCAGCCACTGTAGCTGTGAGGCCAGCAAGTAGTCCTCGAAATTTGCCACTCCCAGGCCACCGTTCACTATGGGATGCCATAGTGTGGCCAAGGACAAACTAGGCCATCCCCTTTCCCATATGAGGTCACGGAGCAGGGTATCCAGCTGGCGTAACATTTCACGGGAACCCCGGTTGGGAGATTAACAACAAAGTACAGCAGACGCAGTAGCATGAGATTTTTCGATAATAAAATACGGACCATGGTTGGAAGGCGCAGGGAGCGCAAAATGGGAGTCTCTCCAGACGTCGCCTTCCTAACAGAAACATGGATGAACGCTTCCTCCGCCCCAGACATCACCATTGCCATCCCTGAAGATTATAAGATCACACGCAAGGACCGTACCGGCCACACAGGAGGAGGAATCGCTATCGTCCATAAAAAATCAATCCACATCTCAACCAGCTCTGACGCCAACCTCACCAACTCTGAACACCTTCACTTCCAGATCCACATCGACCCCAAGACCACACTCAGAGGCACCCTCCTCTACAGACCACCAGGACCCCGCGCAAAATTCAGTGAGGACATCACGGACTTCATCACTCCACACGCGCTCCCCTCCAAAGATTACATCCTTCTGGGAGACCTCAACTTTCACCTTGAAAAGAACAACGACCGCAACACCACCACCCTCTTGGACAACCTCGCCAACCTTGGACTTAAACAACTGGTCACTTCCCCCACCCACATCGCAGGTCACACACTCGACCCCATCTTCACCTCCAGCAATCATGTCTCCTTCAGCCACACTACGGATCTCCTCTGGACTGACCACAGCTGCGTTCACTTCACCTACAACAAGCCGAAACCCACCAACCACCTCCAACCAACTCTGCAAAGAAACTGGAACAAAATCACCATCGACCAGATCTCCTCATCGCTCCTTCTAAACACCCCAGCCCACTTTTCTAACCCAGACCAAGCCGCCGCCAACTTCACCCTATGGTTATCCAACACCGCCGACATTCTAGCACCACTGAAAAAACGTCAAAGCAAACCTGGCAGCAAGAAGGCCTCATGGTTCAACGATGATCTTAAGAAGTCCAAGAAACTCTGCCGCTCCCTTGAAAAGGCCTGGAAAAAAGACCCATCCACTAGCACCGAGGACGCCTTCAAAAACGCCACCCGCACACACCACCAACTAATCCGAAAGGCCAAGAAAACAGCATTCAAGGATCGACTAGACAACAACGCCCACAACAGCAAGGAACTTTTCAACATCGTCAAGGAATTTACCAACCCCTCGGCCAACTCCAACGACATCACCCCCTCTCAAGCCCTCTGCGACTCCCTGGCTTTATTCTTCCACAACAAAATTGCAGACATCCACAACAGCTTCGACAACCAACCCGGAGACCAACCCACCCAACCATATGCTGAACATTCTCCCCCCTTGAACACCCTCAACGACTGGACCCCAATCTCCACTGAGGACACCATCCGCCTGATGAACTCCATCCACTCAGGATCCCCCACAGACCCATGTCCTCACCACATCTTCAACAAAGCAGACTCCGTCATAGCACCGCACCTCCGAGACGTCATCAACTGCTCCTTCAACTCCGCCACCTTCCCGGAAAGCTGGAAACACGCTGAACTCACCGCCCTTCTGAAAAAACCCACAGCGGACCCCACCGAACTCAAAAATTACCGCCCCATATCGCTCCTTCCTTTCCCGGCCAAAGTCATCGAGAAAGCTGTCAACAACCAACTCGCCGCTTTCCTCGAAGCCAACAAATCCCTCGACTCCTCACAATCTGGCTTCCGAGCAAAACACAGCACTGAGACCGCCCTCATCGCAGCAACAGACGACATTCGAACTCTACTGGACAATGGAGACACAGTCGCCCTCATCCTCCTCGACCTCTCTGCAGCCTTCAACACAGTCTGCCACAGCACCCTTTTACAACGCCTCAGAAACATTGGAATACAAGGAAAAGCACTTGAATGGATCACCTCGTTCCTCACCGGAAGAACCCAGAGAGTCCGCCTTCCACCTTTCAAGTCCGAGGCCACTGAAGTCATCTGTGGCGTACCACAAGGATCCTCACTCAGTCCCACCCTCTTCAACGTATACATGAGCCCCCTTGCGGCCATCGCTCGCCAACACAATCTCAACATCATCTCCTACGCGGATGACACTCAACTTATCCTTTCTCTCACCAATGACCCCAGCACCGCCAAAACCAACCTACACGAAGGAATGAAAGAAGTTGCCGAATGGATGAAACACAGCCGTCTGAAACTGAACTCAGATAAAACAGAAGTCCTCATCTTAGGTACATCCCCCTCTGCATGGGACGACTCTTGGTGGCCGGAAGACCTTGGAAAAGCACCCATCCCGACAGACCACGCACGGAACCTAGGCGTTATCCTGGATTCTTCACTTTCAATGAACAGACAAGTCAGCGCCGTATCCTCATCCTGCTTCAACATTCTTCGCATGCTCAAAAAAACATTTCGCTGGATCCCCACCGAAACCAGAAAAACAGTCACCCATGCTCTGGTCACGAGCCGACTGGACTACGGAAACACCCTCTACGCAGGTACTACCGCTAAAATCCAGAAGAAACTCCAACGAATCCAAAACGCCTCAGCCAGGATCATATTAGACATCCCGCGTAACGAACACATCTCTGGCCACCTGAAAGACCTCCACTGGCTACCCGTCAATAAGAGGATCACTTTCCGACTGCTAACCCACGCACACAAATCACTCTACGACATCGGACCAGAATGCCTCAACTCACGACTGTCCTTCTACACCCCCTCCCGCCAACTACGTTCTTCCAGCCAAGCCCTCGCCACTGTACCCCGCATCAACAAGACCACCATGGGAGGAAGATCCTTCTCTTACCTGGCAGCCAAAACATGGAACTCACTCCCCACTTACCTTCGCCTTACCCAGAACCACCTAGCATTCAGAAAGCAACTTAAAACGTGGATATTTGACAAGTAATCCTCCTCCCCTCCCTAAGCGCCTTGAGACCCTCTGGGTATGTAGTGCGCTATATAAATTCTTTGACTTGACTTGACTTGACTAAAATATGTATTTCTAGATATTTGAAGGTGGAGGAAGCCCAATTAGGAGGAAGCCCAATTGAGATCTCTTGGGAGCTCTACAAGATAAAGGCTAGTAGACAACGTTGGAAATAGATAGGTTTTGATTCTGTTAACCTGTAATCCAGACACATATTAGAATCTGGCTAGTAAATCAAGTGCCACCGTGCAACCCCCGTACTGCGCCGTTAGGTCAAATCGGGAGGTCATCTACATATAATGAGATGATATGGTCGAAGCCACCCACTGTCAGGCTTATCCCCTTGCCTCCCTGGTGGAACAAAACCGCCAGTGGTTCTATCGCCAGTGCAAATAGGAGGGGCGACAGCGTGCAACCCTGTTGGGTACCACGGAATATAGTGCTGACACTACTTTGCAAGTCTTGACCCTGGCTGTAGGATGTTCATATAGTAGCTGTACCCAGTCCTCACCAAGGCCCATGAGCAGCATTGTTTCAAATAAAAGTCCCATTGAATGGTGTGAAAAGGCCTTCTCAAGATCTATCGAGAGAAGGGCTTCTCCAGGTAGGAGCCTCACGTCTGGATGGTCGAGTACTGTGTACAGTCCACGTAAGTTGTTAGAGGTGTTTCAGGATGGAATAAAGATTCATGGATTGAGTGTGGACATGTGGGACAGTAACTGAAGTGCCAGTTTTTTGCTCAGGAGCTTAAAGTCCATGTTGAGCATAGCATCTAAATTCAGAAACTCGAGCCCCCTCCAGTTTTGTCTTAGGGAAGGGAATCATCAAGGCATCCCTGACAGACGTTGGGAGCCGCCCAAGTTTCAGCGATTCCGTAAATATGATTTCCAGGCGGAGGGCCAATTTCAGGGCATATGTTGAAAAAACTCTGCTGGAAGGTCCTCTGGGCTAGGGTCTTATCCGTGCCCATACCTTTAATTGCTATTGAGGTTTTCCTGAGTCATAATAGGGCAACCGAGGGTCGCCTGCACATGTGGGTCTAGTGTGAGAAGTGGCAGCTTAGAGAGAATGGAATTCTATACTATCTGCGAGACTTGTGTGGGTGCCTCATGTAGGGATTCATAGTATGTACGAAAGAGGTTGTTGATGCCCTCAGGGTCATGGACCGATTGATTTGTTCCTGTCTGTACATGAGTAATTGTTGCACCTCGCGTTTCCAGCTTAATCAGCCATGATAGCAATCGGCCAGGTCTCCCCTCCTCATGTGTCTTGGCAAGGAACCCCTTGTAGTCCTAACATCTCAGCCTCAAAAAGGACCTGGTAGTACAGTGTATGTGTTTCCTTCAGTAGGTCTTATTTTTTGGGGACCGGCCTTGCAACATTGTCTAATTTGTGTTGCTTATCTTCTAAGTTTCATAGTTCCTGATGTGTTTCTTGTTTGGGCCACAATGGATTGTCTCAGGCAGAACTGAATCAGGAGAAAAATGACGCTGTTGCGATAAGCTTAACATCACAGAGTTTGACCGGTACTTATCTGGCACTTCACCAAATACCAATTCTTCCTTTCTGGTATCGGAGGCAGCAGTCTCGAACTGGTTGACTACTGCTGTGAATAAACTCGTTCACCTTACACCCTTGCATTCCCTGCCCCATCGTCATCCTGCAGCATGGTTCTCGGAGAATTTAAAAACTACAAAATCCAAATGCAAGGTACTTGAGAGACAATGGAGGTGTTCTTATTCTCCCTCCTGTAAAGTGGCATACAAGGTGGCTCTCAGAGACTATCACAAACAATATAAGACCGCAAGAGCTACTCACATTGCCAACACCATAACACATGCCCAAAACTGCCCGCGCACACTATTTGCTGTGGTGAAAAAACTAACTGGTGCAGATTCCATCCCTGCCCCTCCAGTTTTGAATGAGGTACAATGTAACTCAATTGCTTAGTTTTCATCACCAAAGTGGAACGGATTTACAATTCACTGGGTTCTCGACCTTCGAGCATAGATTTACCCTCTTCGCTTGCGCCAGCTCAAGACTGCCAATCTCCTACGACAACTAAACTCTCCAAGTGGTCGCTTTTCGATGATGTCTCCTTCGCTTGTTGTCTTAAGAGTATCAAATCTGGCTCTCCCTGTGATCCTCTTCCGGCAAAAATTCTAAAACAGCTTGACCTGAACTCCCGTCACGTAGTGATGAAACTCCTTAACGCCTCACTGATAGAATCATGTGTTCCCCAGAAATGGATACACGCGATGGTAGTCCCTTTGCTGAAAAAGGCTGGAGCGGATGCTTCAAACCTATCCAATTTTAGGCCCATTTCGTTGTTACCTATTTTCTCGAAAATTCTGGAAAGGCACATTAATTCTCAACTATTTCACTTGGTAGAGAGTTCGGGCTTCCTACATCCATCTCAATCTGGATTCAGAGCTCACCACTCCACAGAAACTACACTCCTGGTAGTTAATGAGAATCTACGGCACGGTATCGATCGCGGGGAAACATCTGCAATTATCCTTTTGGATTTAAGCGCAGTATTCAATACCGTGTCCCATTCCATTCTTCTCACATCCCTCCAATCTCTGGGAGTTGGGGGTTCAGCTCTGACTTGGATTGCCTCTTTCCTAAGTGAGCGTACCTTCCAGGTTTTTTCGGCCAAAGCATCCTCTAAAATTTGTGCATCGGCGTGTGGCGTTCCCCAGGGGTCTATTCTTAGCCCATTATTACATCTATGTTAGACCCCTGGCCACTATTGTGGAGGAAGCCGGTTTAACCTTATTTTCATCCGCCGATGACACACACATTTTTTTTTCCCTTTCCAATGGGGAAGGTAATAATACTTCAGCTCTTAAACAGGGCCTGTCCCAGGTGGCAAGATGGATGCAGGAAAATTTCCTTAAGTTAAATGGAGATAAGACCGAGATTGTGATCCTGGGCAAGGATTAAGATCTCTGGGGCCCTCAACATTAGCCCGAGAGTATGGGTCCTACCCCGCAACCCGTGACCCAGGTTCGCAATCTCGGATTCTTAATCGATGAAAAGCTTACAATGCGACAACAGGCCGTTAAGGTGGCTTCTATTTGTTTTGCTACCTCAAAATGGCTCCAAAAAATCTTGTGGATGCTTCCTGCCCCCATACAAAGGACGGTGGTCCAGGCTTTGATAACATCCCGCCTGGACTACGGGAACGTCCTGTATCTTGGTGCCGATTTGACAACTTTGAACAAACTTCAGGTTGTTCAAAACGCGGCCGCACCGCTGTTATGCAATGTTCCTCGAAAAACATCTGCCTCTCTAGCCCTTCGTGACCTGCACTGCCTAAAAATAATGAACAGAATCAAATTCAAAGCCTTATGTTACATCTTCAAGATAAAACAGGGCTCTGCTCCTAGGTATCTTAATAATCTCAGTCATGCTTACATACCTAGTCGCAGTCTGAGATCCTCTGGAAAAGGAGATTTCATTGTTCCTAGATTTAGGCTAGTGAAGATGGGCGGCCGCTCATTTTCTCATCTGGACACCAAATCATGGAATGCCCTGCCTGTGAGGCTGAAGTTGGAAACAAATCTTCTTCGGTTTCGCAAGGGTTTAAAAACTTGGCTTTTTCAGCAATAACTCTGTACAGTCTTCTGGCAGCTCCACTTATTGATGCCTGGTAGTTCTTTCTTCTCCAGTCTATCCCTTGGCGCCGGGACACCCACTGCGGGTAGCTGTGCACCTTATAAGTTTAAATAAATAAATAAATACCTTCTCATCACCACCTTAAATGCCTCCCATTCTACCGGCACTGTAGAAGCTGTGTGTGAGTTGGTGGCAAAAAAGTATCTATGGTGGAACCCAAGGCCTCCCTAAAGCAAGGGTCTTCCAGCATCTGCGTGTTAAAGCGCCATAGAGGGACCAGTGTGCGCTTTCATGCAGGTTGGTAGTTCATCAGCAAGGGGCTGTGATTGGAAAAAGTGCGCCCCAGGTATTCTGTGTGTGTGACGCCATGTTCCAACCCTGAGGAGCAAAGTAATGTATCTATCCATGTGTGCAGTTGGTGTAGCGGGGAGTAGAATGAATAGCCTCTACCTTGCATAGGTTGCGTCCTGGAAATGTCTTTCATTCTCCAATGCCTAACCAATCCCAAAATTTTGCCATCATGTGGTATGCCAGGGCTCCCAGCAATGGGGGTGGGGGGGGGGGGGTGTGATCAGTCCAACACGGTGTTAGCAACACTGTTAAAGCAACCCCGATGAGCATATCCGATCCACTATTTCCACCAGGTGGACAGAAAGCTTGTGTAGGAAGGAAATCTGCTCCTGATTAGCCTCTTCCATGCATCGGATGGCCCCCGGGCATCCGACGTCACAGTAGGTGTGTGCAGAGGACGGCTGGGGGCACAGTGGAGGAATTCCAGCCGCGTCAGATCAGTTAAGGGCATACACACAGCCCAAGGTGATTTCATGCCCATGCAATCTCCCTTTCAGGAAAATGTATCTGCCCTCTCTATCTAATAAGGTATGGGTAGGTTCAAAAGCTATCCCTGCCCGGACCCACATCAACAACCTCTGGCATATGCAGAGTATGATGTTGCGAAAACCTGCCCTCTCCAGCCCCTACCTAGTTTCTCGATTTCACTCTGTATGAGGTGAGTTTCTTGTAATAGAGCAATCTGCATCCCCTTCCTCCGTAGATAACGGTGTATTCTATGCCGTTTTGTGGCAGTCCCCATCCCCTGGATATTCTATGTCATGAATCTCAGTGTGCGATGTGTAGACATCATTAAAAAATAGACACTCCCAGTCCCTGCTTCCCCCACACCACCCTGCCGCCCTCAATCTCCCAGACCTGTATAGCACCACTCCTGCAACAAAACATAACAAAATCATGAATAAGAAAAAACAGTTAAGTCCAAACTCACCTTCTCCCGAGCAGCCTGGCAACGGCCAGCCATCCAAACTGCAAACTGTGCATCTGATTCAGCAGAAGACTCCAACCTCGACTGGGAGTGTACTTCTATGTGTGGGCAAGAAACTGGTCTCAGGTTGTGAAGATTCCGCCAGCACGCGCCATCCCAAACATCAATAATCCTTACCCTCCAAGCCCACTGTGTCAGCGGTGTGTTCCAGGCCAGGACTGTGTTGCTTTCCACCTGACAGGATCATCCACTTAGAGATCATTGCCTGACCTGGGGGTAACCTGCAGCAGCTGTACAATATCTGCTTGAGACAAATCTGATTCAGATTCCACGGTCCCTTTCACTGAGGGCGACCCAGCTTCTAAACCCAATTCTTTAGGTTTCATTGCTTGGAGAGCAGCTGCCTTCTCTTTCTCTGTTTGTGATGGGTTCAGTTTCTTAGGCAGTCCCCGTTTGAGCCTCGTACGGGACCCTTCCTATTTGAAAGATCTCAATCTCCTGCAGCAGTTATCAACTTTGAGGATGGGCCCCCTGATTTACAGACTTCAAGCCACTCCCAGGCCATGTTAGGATCATCAGAGAAGTGGGTCTTTCAATCCAGAGTTATGCGTAGTCTAGCTGAGAACACTAGGGAGTAGTGCTAGCCTTTGTCCCGTAGTGCCTTTTTTACTTCTGTGAATGATGCTCGTTGCCTCTTCACTTCCAGTGTGTAATCAGGGAGAATGGAAGGGAGAATACTGTTATCGATCACAAAGGGGCCTGCGATTCATGCTCTCTGTGGAAGGATATCTCTCTCTTTGAAGTGCAGGAGTCTTGCTACTGCTAGATGCAGTGGGCGTCCCAGTGCCAACAGGCGAGCAGGGACCTTGTGGGCCCTCTCGAGTGTATAGAAAGCAGAGAGTCCCTCTGGGGTCACCAATGTGTGGAGCCACGTTTCCAGGAATGTCAGCATGGTTTGGCCTTCCGTCCCTACCAGCATACCAGCCACTCTAGTGTTATTCCTTCTGTTGCACCCTTGGCCATCCTCTGAATTCTAGGGTATGGACCCTGTCTGCAAGGTCCTTAACCATACAAGCAAGTCACTGTTGCGCATGTTGGAGCTCTGCAATGGAGGTTTCTGCGTTACCACCTCACTCCACCAGTTTAAGGGGTTCAGCGCGAAGCAGTCCTAGACCCACAAACACCATACTGATATCTTGGTGGAGAGTAGTTTGGTGTCTGCTATGGTCTATAATATCTTGGCCAGTTGTTGCTGAACTGGGTCAGTGCCCTCAGGTGTCTCTGGATGTTGGGTAGGGACGTCCTCTCCCCAACCCATTGTTATTCCAGTCACCTTAGCCCTGGGTTTCCCCATCTGTACTAGTGTACAATTTGCAGTTATAAACTTAGGAATGAACACAAAAATGCCAGTTCAGCCGTCTGTTGTTGTATCCAGCCAACATCCCACTCAGTCAGTGTCGGACCTGTGGCCCATCGGGGCAAAAACGTCTTAAGCCAATAATATTGTGGCTCAGTAGGGGAAGTAAGGCATGGGCAATTCTAAGTTATCATGGCCCACTATGGACTAGGAGAGTCCACTGCACCCCATGGGGGGCAAACCAACTCCAGGAACCAAGCAATCGCCTACTCCACTCCTGGTACTCATGCCCTGCAGGCCAGAGCAGGGGAAGTGGGGTCTCCAAGTGTAGTAGCACCATGCATCAGGCCTCCCAACCCCTCCCCAGGTTCAGGACTCCACAAGCCCAGACAAGGCCACCGGGTACAGCCGCTCTGCAGGTGATCCCTCTGCAATGAGAACATTTAGGGTGCGTAGCGGAGGGCCGCCTGACTCACATCAGGTCCCAGACCCTAACAGGCCCCTTGCACCTTAGGTGGGCTCAACAGGCGTCCACCCCTGGTGTTATGAACTCCCCATCAGGGTCAGGACACCAGGGTACCTTTGTAGGCACCACCTCTCAATTTCACGCCGGGAGTACCTGTGAGGGCACCTCCCGGTCCCACAGATTCTCAGTGTTGAGCAGAGCACAGCAGATCTTTCAGGGCACCAGCCACCCCCAGTTCATTGTCATGCATCAAGGGGATTGTCGGAACGGGGTCTTCACGTCCAGGGTTCATGACTTCAGAGCAGACTGTTATTAAGGGAGGGTGGGGAGAGGGCCCCTACATGCATGGCCTGCCAAATACTCCCTCAGAGATACCTTCAGTAGGCCCACCACATCTCAGATCATTCGGGGAGCGCGCCGGTCCAGCAGGTTGAAGTCACCGCTCGGTCCTCAGGCTCATCAATGAAGTGTGCGGTGTAGCAGCCGTTTCAGCAATGACCCCCTGGAGGCTGTTCTCTCAACCACGCAGCCATTGCCGCTGCAGTGAAGCAGCGGTCTCAGCCGCTCACTGCCCCATTCGAGGTCCATGTGTGATGCGGGCCTTGCCGTGCCACAGGCGAAGTCATGTTTATCCCATGTGTCCTCCGTGGGTGCTGATGGTCGCTGCCTGTCTGCCCTAACCAACTACCAGGGCAACTCGGCCCCAGACACACTCTTCACTCCGAGGTCGCCATGTTGGCCTCCGTCGCCCGCAGGAGATTGCAGCATCTTGGCAGCAAGCCTGGCAGACTCAGGGTTCGAAGTCTACCCAATCTCCCCCCCACAGTGTTCCCAGGTAGGCAGGATTTGCATGGGCCCCTACGACTGCTTGGTTGCTGAGTATTGACAGGATGATCGTCGGGCTGGCGCGAAGCCCCAGACTCACGCGTCCACCATTGCTGGCGACCAAGCCACATCCTGTACAAAAGCTACTTCTATTCACTAATCTTTTTTTCTGGTTTTGTCTCCATATGCACAACACCATTTTGTCAAGAGTCTTCATTCTATTTATAATCAAAATAAAAAGCTTCCTCTTCAAAGCAAAGGCCTTATCAACTACTCTCTCATCTCATTCTTTCTGCTTCAGTGTCTCTCTCCTTCTATCCTTCATATTTCTCAGTAGATCTATCACTACTCTACTGTGAATCATCCTGACTCTAATTTTCGTAAACTCCTTCTGTCTCCTGGTTAAGGTGTGCCCTTCTTTGTTACATTGTTTCATTATTTCATTGTCTTTGGAAATGTCCACTTATATTTCTAAGAAATTACTCTGCATAGATACTGTAATTGCTTCTGTTCCTTTTTCCTCTTTTATGGGCCTTCTGTTTGAATGATAGCAAAACAGTTTTTATGTTAAGTTTTAAATCTACAAATCAACCTACCTACATAAGTGCAAGCGCTTATTTCAATGTACCAATCCCAACCAAAACCCAAAACTTAATTTAATACTGCCCCATATCTCAGTTCTCACGTATACATTCTAAAGGACTACTTTATCCCTTGTGTACTCATTTTTAAAATAAACAACAACCAAAGTGTAAAAGTGTTAGAAACGGGTAGTGTGGTGTAGAGCGGATGGGCCAAACTCCGGAGGAAATGTGTAAAGCATCCGAGTAGGACACACAGGCGACACACAAGGCACATTACAAAAAGAGACTCCATATAAGGTTGCATGAAAAATAACTTGTGTATTATATCAGACACAGTAAGATCAATCAATTACTCAATCATATCATTTATAAAGCGCACTACTCACCAGTGAGAGTCTCAAGGCGCTGCGATGGGGAATGCTGCTAATGCTCGAAAAGCCAGGTCTTGAGGAGTTTTCTGAAGGTCAGCAGGTCTTGGGTCTGCCATTGGTGGATAGGGAGGGTGTTCCAGGTCTTGGGGGCAAGGTGGGAGAACGATCTGCCGCCGGAGGTCGTTCTTCGGAAGCGGGGGACTGTGGCGAGGGCAAGGTCAGTGAAGCGGAGTTGGCAGTGGGGGTGTAGAAGCTGAGTCATCTGTTGAGGTATGTTGGTCCGGTGTTGTGGAGTGCCTTGTGTGCGTGGGTGAGGAGCATGAAGGTTATCCTCTTGTTGACTGGAAGCCAGTGCCGGTCTCTCAGGTGGGGTGTGATGTGGATGTGGTGAGGGATGTCGAGGATCAGGCATGCAGAGGCGTTCTGGATGCGTTGGAGCCGTCTCAGGAGTTTGGCATAGAGGGCATCTCCGTAGTCTAACCTGCTGCTGATGAGGGCCTGGGTGATCGTTCTTCTCGTTCCAGTGGGGATCCACTTGTAGATCCTGCAGAGCATGCAGAGTGTGTTGGAGGAGGAGACGGTGTTGTCCTGTTTAGTCATGGAGAGGGTGGAGTCGAGGATGACCCCTAGGTTGGTGGCGTGGTCGGTGGGTGTTGGAGCGCTTCCCAGTGCGGTCGGCTACCAGGAGTAGTCCCAGGCCGAAGGGGTGGATCCGAGGATGAGGACCTCCATCTTCATCTGGCCGGCCTATCAGGACAGCCTAGGTTCCCTACCTGGGGCTCCCTTAGGGAACTTTCCAGGCCCTGAGACTACGGTTGTGGCACCTCGGGACACCTCCCCAGCTCACTCCTTCCTGTAGATAGGACATGAGGCCCTACAACCCTCTCACTACCCAAGGACCTAGCTGGGCTATTCTGCACCTCTCCCGCCTTGCTGGGTCAGAAGGTCCCTGCACCATTCCCTTCAGGTTCACTCCCCAATGCCCTCTCAGACTCTCTGGCACTCACCCAAATGTCTGCCTCCCGTGCAAGCTCCCTGGAGTTGGAGAACCCACACTGCAACAGGTGTTGGAGCAACTGGGGAAAGCAACTCCTGAGCACGTGTTCCCTGATAATCCGATGGAACAGCCCCTCCCAATCGAACACCGCGCCATACTCCATCCACTCCTCCAGTGTGGTCCAACACACGTCAACATAACCCCCCAGGACTGATGGGACAGTTTCTTGCTGCCCCTAAATTCCACCCTGCCCCCCTCCTCCTGGGTATCAGGCACCATCTTCCGTGCTCTGGGAGTAGGATTTCCCACACTGGAATCACTCTCGCTGCCACCACTGGATCCCACCCTCACTGGTGAATTCAGACTCCCGAAACCACTCTCAGGGGATTACCTACTGAGCTAGTCTCTCTCTAGCGAAGGACCTCTCTGCCTCCGCCATCCTTTCCTGCGCTAGGACCTTTTCAGTCTCAAATCTTTTTCCTTCAACACTCAGCTGCGCTATGTCCTTGGCGTGCTCCAACCTGAGCTTCTCCAAAGCCAACTGATGCTCCCTTTCTTCCCTCCTGTCTACCCACTCTTCTGGGGACAGGGATAGGGGTGGGGCAGTGCCCCCGGGACTGGACCCAGCAGAGGACTCCCTGACTATGGGGTCCTCACTCGGTACCGGCGTCTCCGCCCTGTCATCTTCTTCCTCCTCAGTATCACCACCCTCCAGGGTTCTGGACTGGGCACCCTCACTCCCAGGGTCCTCCTTACACATGGAATCCTCCTCAGGGTCTCCACCAAATCCACCCTTTAGATATGCGGAGGGGTAATCTGTGATGTCCCCATAGAGCTCTACGGGTTCTCCCCTTTTAAAAATTTCGAAGAGGAACAATTTTCTGCAGAAGTCACCTTCTATTGGTATCCCCCTCTCTCTGCAGAAATACATCACTTGCTCCTCAGTATACTCCCACAGTTCGTCCTCGTCGTTGACCAACCCCATCCTGATGAGATACACCCCGGATACACAACCCACTTTGCAACAGGGGGACACAATTTAAAACAACACTTTCAGGAGTTAAGCACAATCAGGAAAATAAAGAATCCCCAAAACCTGTGATTATTTTAAATGCTCAGTTTGCAGTGCAACCTGTTGTCGCAGTGGTACTGCGCAAACACAAGTCCTATGTCACTGCTGAACAATCAATGTTAGAAACGGGTAGCGCTGTGCAAAGCGGGCGGGCCAAACTCCAGAGGAAATGTGTAAAGCATGCGCGCAGCACACACAGGCGACAGACAGGGCACACTACAAATAGAGACTCCACATCAGGTTGCATGAAAAATAACTTGTTTATTATACCAGACACAGTAAGATGTAATCACAGTTGAGAACACAGCGCCAACTGGCACCAGGTAGACATGTACAGGGAATTATTTACAGGGTAGGGCCAATTGGGCCGCTGCCAACATCATCACCAAGTACACAGATAAAATGAAAGTCCATAGGCAGCAAACGTATAAGAGCCAGTAGTTACTGGCCAGACCAGGCCCTTTGTAAAAATCCTTGGCATAAACATCAACACTGTGCACCCTAGGAAAAAGCATTAGGCCCATTAGCACAACCATAGGTATGAACACATTTGTTTAAATCACTTTAGCATGAGGCATAACCTAGAACATCAAAACCTTACATTATGCAACTTTGTATGTATTAGGCATCGGTAGGCATGAAAACCACCACAGCATGAAATGGGCATAAAACCTCATTTGCATAGGTATAAATCATGAACAGGGGGCACACTATGCATAACCGTAGGCACAAAACATATTTGCATAAATCACTTTAGGCATATACTAAGTAGGCCTTGGGCATAAAACCTCATGCAGGGCATTAGTAAGCAGGAAAACATTAACATGGGTGCACTTTACACAAACCCCACTTAGGCCCCGGATCAACAGTGCCAACCTTTGGGAAAAAGATATAGGCAGGATCACAGCACCTCCTAGGGCACGAAAACACAACGTGCAGACCTTCAGCCCCTTATTGGCATCAACCTCATTGGCCTTGGGCAAAAATTAAAAAACATCATGGCATTAATGAGTATGGCACCTTCTGCACAAAATTATCAGTGTAAATGCACCATCCCGATAGTCATGAATCATAATCCTTTCATTAGGCATAAATCATGAGCAGGGGCCTAAAACAGGTGAGCATAGGGTATCCTCCTCAGCCTAGAAGCCTGAGCAACACATTAGGTATAACATTGGGCATAAGGTACCTCAGCAACAGTGCAACCTACTCAACATCAGCAGGGCATCATAATGCATTCTGCAGGACCATATTCAAATGGGGCATAAAACACTTGAAATAATTGTCCAAAGTTGCATATTAGCTTCTGGCGACACCGCACCTGGGGAGCCCCTCTCGGGACTCCTGAATACAAAAATGATGTGGCCTCCAAAGTACCGCCCAGTTGAGGGTCCCCTCCTGGGACCCGAGGCTCAGGGAAAAATGCCTCACGTTGCAGCGACCCGCAACTGCGGTGTCGCATTGTAGCCCCTGGGGCACTGTGGCCCTGTCAGTGGTGGAGCCCCACAGGGGCTTCAAAACAATTATGGCCCCAATGTTGCTCTCTCACACCAACTAGATGCCAGTTGCAGCTGCCCCCTGCTAAGCGGGGCTGCTGGGGAAGCCCATGCAACAACTCTGGTCTTCCTGGAAGGGGGCGGGCACCGATCGTGTGCCCCGTTGCCCCCCTCCTTTACTGGTTCCCACAATGCTCCACTCACCGGGCTCTGGGGCTGTAGGCATCTTGGCGGTCTTCCGGCAGCAGCTACAACACCCACAGGGCTCTCCTGTTCTCACGAGAGCCCCGCCAACAGCGGTGCCCCTCCTGTCTTCACCCGGGCCCCTTCCTGGGACCCGGGACTTAAATAGATAGGGTGCGAGGCTCCAGGCGGCTTCTGGGGCCTCTCTCGACTGGCCTCCGGTGCTGCTTCCACTCGCGGGTGCACTGACCAGAAGGGTGGGCTCCACCCGGGCCACCCCTCACGGGGCCTGGGACGTCTGGTTCAACTTGTAGAGGTAGGTTAGGCTCCCGTCCTCCTATCCCACTTCCTGTCTCCGACCGGCAGTGGCTTCCGTTGTGCGGGCTTCAAAGCTTTTGCGCTGGCGACGCCTCTTCTCCCTGCGCCGCAGCGGTGGTCTTGGGGTGATTTTTGAAAGGTGGGGTGGACACTCGCCGTAAAGCAGTGTCCCAGCAGGGTAGGCTGCCGCTACCTACATATGTAGAAAGGCGGCCATCACACGGGGTGGGCACCCGCTTTATGCAAATAGGCACAAGTGCGCACACATGAGGGGTGGGCTCCCGCTTTCACCGGCATTATGCGGGGTGGGCACCCGCGGTAGTTTCAAGTGCCTAGAAGTGGCACACATGCAGTTTCAATATGCAAAAATACTGCCACAACATGGGTGAATCGAAATGCTGTGCCCACCAGGTGCTAGGAAGCACCAAAAGCTTCAGGGGCCATACTGCTCCATCTCCCAGAGCTGTAAATGACCCTGGGGACCACCACCCCCAGAGCCGGCTCCAGCAATATCCCTGGATGCACACCCCTGGACATTGCAGTTTGCTATGGCATGGTAGGAGCACTGCTTCCGCCAAGCCATAGCAAACTCTGCTTCGCTTCATGGAAGTAAGAGCATTAAAAATGCTCTCCCTTCTATGAAGTGGAGCAGAATTTCTTTTTTGGCAGAGGGAGCTGCGTGTTTGCAGCTCCCTCTGCCCAAAAGCATTGCCAGCTCCCGCAGGAGATGGGAGCCAGCAGGGATTGTGAGGGCCTTGAGTCTCCCTTGTGGTCCCCAAACACCATGAACATTCATGGGGGAATGGGATTCCCGGGGCAATATCAGAATGGGTAGGAGGGACGGGCAAACCCCCCTACACATTTTTCAAAAAATAAGGCTAGGGCTTTGCCCTGAGGGGTGTGGTGTACCCAGGGCCAAAACTGGCCCAAGGAAGGGTGGCCATGTGGGCCCCCTGCCTTAAAAAAACAGTTAAGACAAATAAAATGGCGAGCTCTCGGGGGATTGGGACCCCGGGGCCAAAATTGGCCTGGGGAGGGGGCCGCACAGCCCCCCTCCTTTTAAAATGGAATGAAGTAACAACGGCCCAGCCCCAGGGATGGGGTCGCCGGGGCAGAAATCGGCCTTGGGAGGGGGCTGCGCGTCCCCTCTCCCATTTTATTACACTTTAAAAATAAAAATTGGTCAGGCCCTGGGGGATGGGGTCCCTAGACCCCAAAAGGGTAAAGGTAAGGGGGGCCACACAGCCCTACTTCCTCAAATAAAAAATAAAAAAAGCTGTCAACTCGCCGAGGCCCCACCCTCTTTCCACACTATTCTGAAAATGTGCCTCCTTCCGCACTCTTGGTTGAGGGATGAAGTCCCCTTCGCTGCTGAAGGTTCAGCGGGGCCAACTAGCCCACCTGTTACCCCCAGTAAGCCCCACACAGTGGGATTGCTGAGAGGTGGTCGGAGCCCATGCCCCCTTTTCCACCACTCTGCAAATGCGCCTCTCAATCAATCAATCAATCAATCAATCATTCGCACTACATTCGCACTACATACCCGCGAGGGTCTCACGGTGCTGGGGGGCGCTACTGATCGAACAGCCAGGTCTTGAGTATCGTCCTGAAGGTCAGCAGGTCTTGGGTCTGTAGTAGGCTCAGTGGGAGGGTGTTCCATGTCTTGGCAGCGAGGTGGGAGAAGTATCGCCCACCGATAGTTGTTCTTCGGATGCGTTGGACGGTGGCAAGTAAGAGGTCGGCAGAGTGTATCTGGCAGTTGGGGATGTAGAAGGAGAGCCGTCTGTTGAGGTTAGCTGGGCCGGTCTTGTGGAGTGCCTTGTGTGCGTGGGTGAGGAGTTTGAAGAATATCCTCTTGTTGACAGGGAGCCAGTGCAGGTTTCTCAGGTGGGGGGTGATGTGGCCTGTGACGTGGTACATCGAGGATCAGTCCTGCCAAGGCGTTTTGGATGCGTTGTAGTCATTTGATGAGCTTGGTCAGGGCTCCCCGCGTAGGGGGGGTTTCCGTAGTCGAGTCTGCTGCTGGCAAGGGCCTGGGTGACTGCCTTTCTTGTATCTGTCAGGATCCATCTGTGGATCTTGCGGAGCATGAGGAGTGTATTGAAGCAGGAAGAGGAGACGCCGTTGACTTGCTTGGTCATTGAGAGCGTTGAGTCGAGGGTGATTCCCAGGTTGCGTGCATGGTCGGTGGGTGTCAGGGCTGCCCCCAGTGCCGTCAGCCACCAGGAGTCGTCCCAGGCTGTAGGGTTGGAGCCGAGGATGAGGACCTCCATCTTGTCCAAGTTCAACTTCAGACGGCTGGTCTTCATCTTGTCGACGACGGCCTTCATTCATTCGTGGAGGTTGGCTTTGGCGGTGATGAGGTCCTTGGTGAGGGAGAGGATCAGCTGAGTGTCGTCGGCGTAGGAGATTATGTTTAGGTCGTGCTGTCGGGCTACGTGTGGGAGCGGGTCGTGTAAATGTTTTTTTTTTTGTGTGTTGAAAAACCTTTATTGCAGCATTCATAAAATACAAGTATGGGCCTACAACCACAGGGGCCGGCCGCTAAACAGAAGTAAAACTTGGTTTATCATAACACAACACAGCTCTTCAGCCGACAACCCTGAGGTCCGGCAGCGATTCAGGATGGATCTTGTATTAAAACGCATTGATAGGTCACAGGATATAAAAAAGGTCTTCTTTTTATATTATTTAAATGATCGGATCAGATGCCATACAGTCTAACAATAGGGTACGGGGGACAGGCCAAGAAAACAGGATATGCATGTAGAAATTGCCATTCGTGGAACTCTGGCATCAATGTTCTTATATCAGTATATACAGTAAAACAGTATACATTTTCGTGAACTCCAGTTCTCAGGGCCCGCCCGCCCAAAACGTCGACTAACATGAAAAGCATGGACACTAATTTCAGGTCACAGTGAAATCAAAATAAAGCACAAACCATACCGATCCTAAAGGAATATATGGGAAGGGAGAAAAAGGCCATAGAAAAAAAAAAAGGAAAAATAAACCCCCCCTCCAACCCTGCACCCCTGCCGATGGCTAAAGCCCAACCCCACTAGCAGCGTGCCTGTCGCCCCTTAACCTAAACCCTAAAAGAAGGTAGAAGAAGAAGAATGGAGGAGAGCATAGTCATACGATGTTCCCGGCCCCTTGGCTATGAGAACATTACTGATAAAGAGACTTGTTAGTTTCGGCCACAGTAAGCTGAGAAACGAAAACTGCTGTCTTAGTACATTTTTGTATTCCTGCGGAAGGGGCATATGAGCGAGCAGGGCCCGCAGGCACAGAGGGTTACACAAAATGGTGGCACACAGGCTAAGCTAAGAAACTAATATGATCACACGTACATTTGAATATAAGTAAAAAGAAAGAATAGTAATTCAGTATAGATGCATATACGAATCTCATTAGTTAGTCATATGATGCTAACTCACACATCATCAGAGGATAATTAGGGCATCGAAAAGTGAATTCTATCAGACCCTCCTTTTAGCATCATTGGCTAACTATAGCCTCATTTATTTGCAAAAAGGTAGTGCCGACATCCATTCTATGGGCAGGACTTTATTTCTTTAGTCTAGAACATCTTCTGCAATGAACATCAACCAACTTGCATCAGCAGGAATTTCAGTAATCATAGAAGTGGTATATTGACCAGGTAACTTCTTTTTCGGACGTATATTCGCAGCACACATGGAACAACATGGAGGGAGGCAGTATATGCAAAGGCAGCAAGTCAGTATTACACTCACCACACCAACCAAACCCATCAGTATTTTCCAGCTCCAGGAAGAAAAGGCACCCCAAAGCCACCCCTGCAGGGACCATGTCCCGTTATCCTGATGCAGTTCAGTCGCTAGTCTATGTAATTTTTGTACTGCCAAGTTAACTGTCGGGGCGGAGTCAGGGATGTAAACGCAGCAAGACGTCCCGATGACGCGGCAGGCCCCGCCCCTATCAGCTAGTATGACGTCAAGGACCATCCTGTTCTGGATCGTGAATAATCTCATAGCCTGAATCTCAACAGATATATTAGTCGTAATGTGGGCTTCAGTTAGGACTACCTTCTCCATTACCCTAGACAGTCGTCTAATAGCTCTGCTGTTAAATATCGGGCCCCAGAAAGGCAGTAAACCCTTAGAGAAATCAGTCCATTGCTGATACGAAGTGTCCGTCTGGTCGACGTCATCTACCTGGAGTTCCCTCCTTTTACTCTGCTCTAGCGGCTGTTCCTGAGGACTGGGAAATCGACGATGAGTTTTGTGGTAATCAGAGGGAGCCACATACACAGGGGGAATCATGTAGGCTAAATAGCACACCCCACCCCAACCCTCAGGTAACCATAAGTATCCATTATCGCCACAAAGGAAATAGATACTTGGTGGGGCAATCAAAGAGGGGCTCAGGGGCAGGCGAATTGAAGCAGTCACATTACAAGAGCTATTACCAACCTTTATGGGACCCCTTCCCTCTATACAGAAAAATGGAGGAGGACCCACCACAGCCAGAGGTATCAAGGACTTGGAACTGTCGTTACTCTTTGGAGGGTGTCTGTAAGATAGAGTGGCGTTCAATTTCAGGAAACTGTCCCTCAGTCTGTCAGTATCATTTGGTATCAAGAATCGGCCCAACCTTTTCTCACATGTCTCTATGAAAGTCTGGTCAAAACGTCCATCAGTATATATTCGTCCAAGGGAAGCTGGGGGCAGAGGGCGTACTCGCATTGTCATTGTCCACCCTCTATTCTGTAGTCGAGGAGTCAGGGAATCTGGCTGCTGGAAGTATTTAACAAGACCTATAAGAGTATACCACCCCACACAACTATTCACTGGCGTCAAAGGAAGAGCAAGGAATCTGTCTTTCTTATAGGCAGCAGAGGGTAAAAGCCCGCAAACCCAACAATCAGTCAAGTTGGTAGTGGCATGTGCATGGTGCAAAGTCTTAATAAAAACATTGTCTTTGTAGCTTTTACGCAACATTCTTTCACCATAGTCAACAGTAATCATATTGTGTTCCGGAACAGCAGTGGGTGTGGGTGCGATAACATGGACGGGGTAAGCCTTGTCTAGAAAAAACAATATTCCAAGAGTCACTAAAAAGGCAATCAAAACAATTATTATGACCACAATCTTTCCTTTCCGGGGAAGGGCCAACCAAGGGGAATCAGGCACAGGTCTCGGAGGAGCCGCAAAAGGCTGCTCCTCATCAGGAATGGGACGCCCAAAGGGATACATTGTAGAATAATCTTTCAAAAATATCAAAAATCAAAAATTAAAAATCACACTACTACTAGAAAAATAGTCCCAGACAATCCTCAACCGGCCAGAGGGGTTCTTCAACCCTTAAAAGGGATCTTCTCCCTGTGTCCTTCAAAGCCTCACAGGCAGGCTTTTACCGTCCATACCTGACTCCAACGATGTTATTCAATCATTTTAGAAACAAGGGAAGCACTTAATTCGGGCCCCGCACCACTCTATAGTCTCAAAGAACACAATCTTCGGCTAAACACCAGGGCTCTTATAAGTCCATCCCTACCACTAAATCTTCTTATTCAGGAAATCCACTAAGCCCTTCTTCCAGTGTCTAGTCCATCCTTTTCAGCACTGTTACTTGTTAATTTTTTTTTTCCGGGGCCTCAAATTATAGCGAGTGCTCCCTGGCACTTCAGGATCCGTGAACAAAACAGGCGTATCTGTGGCAGACGCTGTACTTTCTGATGTCTCTTCACTAGTAGCAAGGGGAGTAGTAGAGCTCTCTGAATTCTCTGTTCCGCTACGCTCTTCTCCAATCAGTGAAGCATCCGAAAAAGGAGCATACCTCGGTATAGACTCGTGCTCTTGGTCAGCGATGCCATCCTGTACCCATTGGTCATAGGGCAACGGGAGCGGGACTCTTTTTACATGGGAGGCGTGAGTCCACGCTTTCCTGCCGTCGATCCGAAGTGCAGTGCGGGTGGTGAGGAGCACCTGGCGCGGCTCCGACCACCTTGGCTCCAGACAAGACTTCCGCTGATATCTTCTTACGACCACCCAGTCCCCTGGGTGGATGGAGTGTCCAGGCCCCTCCGGCAACGGCTTCAGAGTGTCTGCTACCTGCTGATGAATAGAACGGAGATCTTTAGTCAAAGCATACAGGTAATCTGTCAACAGAGGATATGGCACTTCAGAAAAGCATTTAGGTCTGGGCACTCCCCAAATATTGGCCGGTCGGCCGAATACCACTTCGTGGGGGGAGACGCCCATTTTTGCGTTTACAGTGACTCTTGTTGAAAGCAAAGCTAAGGGAAGTGCGTCTGGCCAACGGAGACCTGTACTCTCACATATTTTGGCCATCTTCAGCTTGAGCGTGCCGTTAAACCGCTCCACTAGTCCTGCTGCCTGAGGATGTAAAGCTGAATGAAACTTCTGGGATATGTGCAAACCTTTACATATTTGTTTCACTAATTCTGCATTGAAGGATGTGCCATTATCACTCCAGATCACCCTAGGTAATCCAAAGCGGGAGAAATACTCCTTTATCAACATTTTAGCAGTAGAAATGGCTGTACAATCTTTCGTAGGGTACGCCTCCACCCACCTACTAAAAGCACATACGACTACAAGGACGTACTTCAAGTTGTTGACCCTTTCCATTTCAATGTAATCCATCTGGATCACCTCGAAAGGGAAAGAAGGGGGTGCAAAATTTCCAGTTGGGACAGGAGTACCTTTTCCAGGATTGTGTCTCAAACACACCATACACTGGCGAACCAAATTAGTGGCCATTTTAGAGATATTTTTATTACTCCACACCGGGTCTAACAGCTTGCAGATACCCTTGGCGCTCACATGGGCAGGCCCATGTGCCATTGTCACTACTGGAAGAACATACGCATTCGGGAGCATCCATCGTCTCTTGTCTGTCACATCTGTCCAACATTCATCCGCATCCAGTCGTCCCTGCCCATCCTTCCATTCTTTCAATTCCTCGTCTGTCGCTTTGCCCTGTATGTTCTTGACACTCTGTACAGTGTCTGCAAACATATGAACATCTGGGACCCATCTAGCTGGTCCTGCCACAAACATTCGCGGTAATTTTTCTCTAGCAGTCTCTTTTGCTGTTTCATCGGCGAAAGCATTGCCTCGCCCTACATCATCCACTATCGTCTTGTGTGCGCTACATTTTATCACAGCCAATCTTTTGGGTAGTGTCAGTGCCGTTAGCAGTCGTAATATCAGTGGACCATGTTGTATACGCTGTCCGTGGGAAGTCAAAAATCCCCGTTCTGCCCAAAGTCGCCCATAATTATGAGCCACGCCAAAGGCGTATTGGCTATCAGTATAAATGTTCACATCCAACCCCTCACTCAACTCACATGCTCTCATTAGGGCAATAATCTCGGCAGCCTGGGCAGAATTGTAAGGTATTCTAGAAGTCTCCACCACCGTTTGTAATGTCGTTATTGCATATGCTGCCGTCGATGTACCGTCTGGTAATTTAAAACAGGACCCATCCACATACAACTCCCCGTCTGGTTCGTCCAAGGGCCTGTCTGTCAGATCCACCCTCCCCTTTGTCTCCTCTTCCGTCCTGAACAGACAATCATGTATGTCATCGTCTTTGGTATTTGTATCTGTGGGGATAGGTAACAAGGTGGCAGGGTTCAGTGTAGCACACCTTTTAATCGTAACATGGGGTGCAAAAAGAGTCATCTCATAACCCGTAAGACGAGCACTAGTTAAGTGCTGCGTCTGTGTCCTGTTCAGCAAAATGTCCACAGCATGCGGTACCATTACTGTGAGGTCTGATCCCAATAAGAGCCCTGCCGATTGTCTTATAGAGACCGCAGCAGCCGCCGTGGCTCTCAGACAGCTCGGCAGCGCTCTTGCCACATTATCGAGCATGGCAGAGAAGTAAGCGCAAGGTCTCTGCTTCCCCCCGAAACACTGAGTTAAGACAGACAACGCGCAACCTTCCGCCTCGTGCACGTAGAGAACAAAAGGCTTCTGGTAATCAGGTGTTCCAAGAACTGGCGCAGAACACAAAGACGTTTTTAGTGACTCAAACGCTTCTTGACATGTGGGGGTCCAAGGTAGGGGCTCGCGCACTTCTTTGGTAGTCAGATACAATAGGGGTTTTGTTAGTAACGCATAGTTAGGTATCCACTGACGACAATACGATGTTATGCCTAAGAACGCGCTCACCTCTCGCTGCGTGTTAGGGACCTGCATGTTAGTGATCGCTTTTATGCGCTCTGGCGTCAATCTCCTCCCCACTTTCGAAAGGAGGTGACCGAGATAGGTGACCTCCGTTCGACAGTATTGAAATTTCGGAAGGGACACTTTATGCCCCCTTTGTGCCAAATGGTGTAACAATTTCACAGTAGCATCCCGACAACCCTGCTCGTCGTCCGATGCTATTAGGATATCATCCACATATTGCAACATGACGTTGCCAGGTGGAAGTTCCAGGTCATCCAATTGCGCCTTTAGGGCCTGACTGTATATGCTCGGACTCTCCGTGTACCCCTGAGGAATTCTCTTGAAGCGGAAGCTTCGGCCAGCCAATGAGAATCCGAATAGATAACGGCTGTCCTCATGTACTGGAATACTGAAGAAAGCATTTTTCAAGTCTAGGACAGAGAAATATTTGGCCGAAGGGGAAATCATGGTCAATATTGTAGTGATGTCCGAGACCACCGGATACTGTGGCTCTACTACTCTATTTACTTGCCGTAAATCAATCACAAATCTATAAACATCAGGAGTATTATCAGTGGCATCAGGTGACCGTCTTTTAAGGATAGGCAAAATAGGACTGTTACATATGTTCGAATCAGTCTCTTCCACTACTCCAGACCGTATTAAATCTTGTATTATTTGTAACAAGGCCTTCTCTCCCTCCCTAGGTATTCTGTATTGTGGAACTCTGGGCAATTTGGCTCCCACTTTCACTCTTATTGTCACCGGGGCAATATCCATTTTTCCTACATCATTATCACTGACAGCCCACAAGCTGTCGGGTATGCCTCGGAACTCAGGTGGCAACGGGTCATCTTTTGAAAAACACTGTAGTGGGCGGGCAACATTCGGGCCTAGAGTAAGGTACACGCCATCCGGAGAACAATAGATGGTGGCATGCAATCTCTTCAATAAATCTAAACCCAGCAAATTTTCTCCACAATTTGATGTCAATAAAAACGGTGAATCAACAGTAAAAGGGCCAATCGTTAACGTGAGAGGTTTAGAAATGGGGCTAATCACCGGAGTTCCTGCGAAACCCACGGATATGTTATTCTTGCCAGACAGAGCCGCCCCTGGGACCCGAGAACGAGCCACTGAACTTTTCATTGCACCCGTATCCACTAGAAATTTTTGTTGAGACCCCATTAAGTCGGCTTCGACGTAAGGTCCCCTCTGATCAACTTCCATAAGTACTGGTCCCAGGCTCTGTCCTACGCTGTCCTAGTTGTGGGAGAACCCTGTCAAATCGTCGACTGAGTAATCATCGTTATAGTACTGGCCACCACCTCTCTGCAACTGTTGCCTATTTATAGTATTGTCAAAATAATTCCCACCCGGTCGCCCACCTCCTTCCGACCGTGCCACCTGTCTCCCGAGATCACCACCACCTCTTCCTCGCCCGCGCCCCACACCAGTACTTGACTGAAGCAGCGGGCAATCCCTCCACCAGTGCCCCTCCTGCTTGCACTTCGCGCACTGATTCGGTCCCAGCCTTTCCCTGCTCTCACCTCTCCCAAATCCGCCTCCGCGACTCGCCGCCGCACCCCTGCCTCTGCCTCTCGCCACCTGCTGCAACAAAACCCTGGTCTTTAAATCCTTAGCCTTCTTTTCCTGCTTGTCCTTGCTCTCATTTTCCCTGTGCTCGTAATATTGCGCCATACTAAGTATTCCCGAAGGAGAGGACGTTGTCCACGTGCTCTCCGACGCTTGCAGTCTAGCTGATATTTCAGGCAATAAGTTCGTGACAAACCTGTTGACAAAGAGCCGTAACCCTCCATCCTGTGACACATCCTGCCCACTAAAATCCATAAACGTTTCCTCAAACCTCGTAAAGAAATCAGAGACCGCCTCATCCTTCTTCTGCTTACAAGCCGTTAACTTGTCCCAATCTACCTTTTTCGGGGGAATGAGAGAATGCATATACTTTATAATACGCCCTGGCAATGCTAGTATCTCAGCCTTCGGCTTCTCCCCTGGCTTACGCTCCTTGTCCCAATCCTGCAACTCCTGCCATGTACCTCCTAACTCTTCCACATGGTCAGTACCTTTCACTTGCCGCCATACATCCACCGGGACCAAAAGCCCGAAAAACAATTCAACATCTGCCAACGTCATCACAGTGGAAGACGCCGCTTCTGTAAGCTCTTTGTAATAGGCAGTCGGGTTCTTTCGAGAATCCGGTAGCTGGGCCTTCAATGATAACACCTCACTTCTCTTCCATGGCGTATACACCCATTGCTCCTGAAAATGTGCATCAATCCTGTTCCTAGTAACAGCCTTCGTTACTGGATCTAACAACTCGGGGACCTCGGGATGAAAAATAGGGTGCACCTCGCGCATTGGGTGGAGACCTGGGAAATGGGGTGTGCCAGCAGAGGGTAATTCATTCCTGTATTGTAATAGTGCACGTAAACTACTCATCACTACCCTCACCCCTGTATTCGTTCTATAGGCTCCGGTCTGAATATCTCGTAAAGTCGCCGGAGCCACACCTCCATACCCCTGCTCCCAAAGTGATATTAATACATTGGACATATGCCACAAAGCGTGCTGCTGCATCAAAGGCTCAAAATCTTTCATGGTGGACCAAATATCTTCCAACGAATAAATATTATTCCTGGCCCACTGACATGCCTGATTAGCCACCATGCTCTTTTCATCTAAACCAACCGTAGAACGCGTAAGCAACTTCCGTACCTGTGAGAGTAGTCCACTACCTGCGCCTCGACTCGGCGTTAGCATCTCCTGACTGGGGGTGGTACTAGCTGAAACAGTAGGAAGTGCTAAAGAAAATTGGGAGGGGGCGGGCAAGGTGGTCTGAGGTGATGAGACAATAGGCGTCGAGGGCAAAGATTGTTGGGGGGCACTCGCTGAAGGACCCAGAGCTCCACTAACGGGGGCTGAAATTGGCAAGGAGGGGTACAGGGACTGTGGGGCATAAGGGGGAGGTGGTCGGGTATTCAAAATGTCTTCCATCTCATCCGGATCGTCCTCTCGCACTACATAACTTTTGTTTTCTTTCAACCTACAAAGTCTATCTGAGCGCTCCATTCGTAGTGCATTCTCATTTCCGACCTGCTCTTTCGCCTTCTGCGCCATAGTCTGGGCGGACCTTTTATACTCCTCTTTCTCCTCTCGCATCTTGCGTTTCCTGGCCTCTTTCTGCCACACCCGCAACGAGTCGAACATACTCTGACGGCTACGCTTAGCAAACAATTTGTCCTGCAAGTAATCCAACTTAGCTTCATCAAAAGAACCCGTCAAAGGCCATTGTAAATCCACATTATCAGCAGTGTACCGGTGCCACAAAGTACCAAACAAAAGCGGGACTAGTCCATGTTTGACATACATATCAAAGCTCGGGGTCCCTTCAGGGGGTGCAGGTTGGCTCTCGGCCAGTCTAGTATCTGAGGGTCGACAACAGCATCCGAAACATCGTAACTTACTAAAACACGGCATCTTTACTTCGGTGTGAAAGAAAACGCTTCACCACACTAGCTCGAGCTCGTTCGTACACACATATAAACATACATTAGAAAACCACACACACGCATACACAATATCTCCAAACACGTGTTACCAAATGGGACAAGGCCCGTCGACCAAGTCCTGGGGAACCTGGACTCTACCGCAGACCGAACAGTACACTAACCGTTCTGAGGACGGGGAACGGATCCGCTTCCCGTGCGGCACTATGGATCACTGCGCGTTTTACCGCGGGAAACCCAGATCACACCTCCACCGAACCACCACACTAGGGGTTCAGGGTAAGCGCACCAGAGTCTGCCCACAATGAGCCACGCCTTCACCACAGTACCACCCGGTCAGATCGCTACCGACAATTACATTTAATACGTCCCCAACCTCGTCAAGTCTGTCAGAGCACCGACTCGTACTCTGAGTTCCCCGGAGCACACTAGCCCCAGGAGCTCACCGGCTCCTCAAACCGCTGGAGACACCCTAGTCTCCCGGAACACTCCCGTTCCTTAAACAATCACAGGTGGACCACTCACCTTCCGTAGGCGGCACCGACCTCTACCGTTCTCCACCTCCGGCTGCCAAGACCAACACGGTCAGCTTCAAGTTCCGCCTTCTGGACCCCGGCGTAAGATCCGAACCGGGACCTCTCCCGATCAGCAGGGTGGGGCAGCGCTGCGAGAACCAAGCTCGGCATCAGATGGGTACCCGGGCCCACCGTGCCGACCAGCGGGTCCCCGGTCTTCTGCTACCCACTTACGGGTGAAAAGATCCTTATCGCGGGGTCCCTATTCGGGCGCCATCTGATAAGCGTGGCTCAAATCCACCCGAGTGACTTACCGCACTCACCTATAGTCACTATATAGGAAGTCAGCCGGACAGTGGAGAAGAATAAACAAAAGTCTTTATTAGGCCAAACACACTCATATGAGAGGGCCCTGTCCGACCTCACTCCTAGGAGTGCGAACGAGAGGACTGACTCTCTGCATCACAGCAATACATTATAATGCAATACAGTATTGAGGGGTACGCCCCTTGTGGAAAGTTACCGAGCCTCAGACCAGTGAACAATGCTCTCATAGAGCAGGCATCTGCACCTGCGAGGGATACATTATTATCTCTACTCAAGGCCATGGAGCTAGGCTTCAGCGTCTCTGGGTATGAGAACATTACTGATAAAGAGACTTGTTAGTTTCGGCCACAGTAAGCTGAGAAACGAAAACTGCTGTCTTAGTACATTTCTGTATTCCTGCGGGAGGGGCATATGAGCGAGCAGGGCCCGCAGGCACAGAGGGTTACACAAAATGGTGGCACACAGGCTAAGCTAAGAAACTAATATGATCACACGTACATTTGAATATAAGTAAAAAGAAAGAATAGTAATTCAGTATAGATGCATATACGAATCTCATTAGTTAATCATATGATGCTAACTCACACATCATCAGAGGATAATTAGGGTATCGAAAAGTGAATTCTATCATGTGCATGAAACGCCCAAAGTTCTGCCAAAATTGATCTCAGCGTTAGCCCAGACGCCGTTCGATCCATGATGTCAAATTCGATAGCAGGCACAATCGACTCCCCGGGTGAATCCGGCTTTTTCGGGGGGGGGGCGAACAGGATAATGAGAGGGCAAGCGTGGATGGCGACCCGTAGTTATCCACAGCCGGGAAAACCCGGTACAGCACCGCAGTCCGGGGTCCCGAACCGCCAAACCCCGGCAGGAATCTATACCGGGTCCGCGGTATGGGGACTCCCACACACAGTCAGCAGCAGCAGGTCACCTCTCTCTCAACGCTGGGCAAGGAAACAGTCACCACCAAATTCGGGCATAGACAAAGTCTCCACTACGATGGACCGGACCCTGCCAGGGTCTCTCAACCGATGTTGTGCACTGTACCCTGGCCATGCAATCACTCGAGGTCCCGGCTTCATCGTTGGAACAGGCCACGATCTTTAACTCGATGTAAGTCTGTGAAATCAACCAATAGAAGCTTGTGGATTTCACCGCTGGAATTAGGAACACTTCATCCAGGCAGAGGCTGGGTATAATATCAGGATATCGTACAGGATATTGTGGCAGAATACGGAGGTTGGCGGAGCCGGGAACCTAAGCAGCCATCTTGTTTGCCGTCGTAGCTCCTCCTCGGGTCATATAAATGTTGAAGAGCGTCGAGCTGAGGGAGGATCCCTGGGGTACGCCGCAAATGATCTCGGAGGCTTTGGAACGGAATGGGCGGAGGCGGACGCTCTGGGCTCTGCCGGAGAGGAAGAAGGTGGTCCAATCCAGAGCCTTGCCTCGGATCCCTGCAGCGTGAAAGCGTGCGCTTAGTGTGCGGTGGCAGATGGTGTCAAAGGCGACAGAGAGGTCTAGGAGGATGAGGGCTACGGTCTCGCCATTGTCCAGCAGGGTCCTGATATCATCAGTGGTGGCGATGAGGGCAGTCTTAGGGCTGTGGTTGCTGCGGATCCCTGACTGGGAAGGATCCAGGATTCTGTTTTCTTTGAGGTATCGAGTTAGCTGTCTGTTGACGGTTTTCTCGATGACCTTGGCCGGGAAGGGGAGCAGAGAGATGGGCCGGAGGTTCTTGAGGTCTCTTGGGTCTGCCTCAGGTTTTTTGAGTAGGGTGTTGATCTCGGCGTGTTTCCAGATCTCTGGGAAGGCTGCGGTCTCAAGGGAGAGATTGATGATGTTGCGCAGGTGGGGTGGGATGGAGTTGCTTGCTCTGTTGGGATGTATGACGGTACAACGCCTACCGTCACAACGCATACCTTTACTACGCGGCCGTGACAACGCAAGTCGTTACCACGACTTGCGTTGGGGGCACGGATTTCGGATAGTATAACTTACTATTCTAACACCAGTCCCCGTGGACCCTAGGGAAGGTGTTGGGATAGTAAATTAACTATTTGTAATCCTTTAGCGCCCTCCAGCGCAAGTCGTGGTAACGACTTGCATTGTCACGGCCGCGTGGTAAAGGTACCGCGTTGTAAAAACATTGTGGTAAACGATGTTTACCGCTCTGTTGCAGACGTGATACGGGAATGGGTCTGATGGAGAGCCAGAGTGGATTGTGCGCATGGTCTTGATGGTGTCATTGATGCTCCCGCTGGCCCAGGCTAGCAGGGTGTCCTGGTCGATGGTGTGCAGAGTGTCTGTTGTGTTGCTGTCTGTTGGGGTTGTCTGGGTGCTGAAGCTGTCTTGGATGTCTGCTATCTTAAGGTGGAAGAGAGTGGCGAGGGAGTCGCACAGGGCTTGCGACGGCTGGATGTTGTTGGTGTTGGAGCTGGGGTTGGAGAGTTTCATCATGATGTTGAAGAGCTCCTTGCTATTGTGTGCGTTGTTGTCGAGGCAGTCTTTGAAAGAGGTCCTCTTGGCCGCTCTGTTGAGATGGTGGTGGTTGCGGATGACGTCCTTGTGTGCTGCGTAGCTGTCCTGAGTTTGTTCACTGTGCCATTTCTCTAGTTTCTGGCAGGCTTGCCTGGAGGCTAGGAGTTCTGGGGTGAACCAGCTGGGCCTCTTGCTGGTGTCTCTGTGGGGTGGTTTCTTCAGCGGGGCGAGGGTTTTGGCGCAGTCCTCAATCAAGCATCTGGGGCTGTGGGCAGCGTCGTCGGTGTTGGAGGGTTCCGTGGGTGGGCTGAGAGCGAGGTTTGCATGTAGTTGGTCTTCGGTAATTTTGCTCCAGCAGCGGCGGGGGATCTGTTGGGTGGGGCAGTGTATAGTGGGCTTCTGGAAGGTGGTCGGTCCAGAGGAGTTCAGTGGTGTGGCTGACGGAGACGTGCGGCTTGCAGAGAAAACGAGGTTGAGCTTGTGGCCGGCGGAGTGGGTGGGCGTTGTCACAAGTTGCTTCAGTCCGAGGTTGGCGAGATTATCAATAAAGGTTGTGGAGTTCTTGTCGTTGTTGTTTTCAAGATAAGAGTATGAATGAATGAATGAATGAATGAATGAATGAATGAATGAATGAATGAAATTATTTGTAGAGCGCACGATGACCAAAACGGCTTCCTGGCGCTGAGAGCTCTAAGGAACAGAACAGACAGGGCCAGGAGGATTAGCGGGGGTAGGCCAGGGCAAACAGAAAAGTTTTGAGCGCTTTACGGAAGTGTGAAAAAATAGGGATAGAACGCATGGAGAAAGGAAGGGAGTTCCAGAACCGGGGTGCAAGAACAGAAAATCTAGTTCCACCAGTGCGAGTTTTGTGAAAACGGGGAACAGTGAGGAGGGCTAAAGAAGATGAACAGAGAGTACGGGCAGGGGTGTGAAGGGAAATAAGAGAATTGATGAAAGCCGGTGCAGAGTGATCAAGGGCCCGATAAACAAGGCAACCTAGTTTGAAAAGAGATCTCTGCAGGATAGGTAACCAGTGGAGGGATTTGACGACAGGAGTGATGTGATGGGTTTTGGGCAAGTGAAAGATGAGACGGGCAGCCTGATTTTGGATTGCTTGAAGGCGGCGGGTTTCGTAGGCAGGAATGCCTGCGAACAAGCTATTGCCATAATTAAGGCGGGAAGTGATAAGGGCGGAAATAATGATTTTGAGAGAGTCAAGAGAAAAGAAGCGGGAGATTTTCCGGATCATCCGGAGGGAGAGGAAACAAGAGGACACAGCGGCACTGACCTGGCCATGCATGGACAGGTCCCGACTGACCTTGATGCCCAATGTTTTGACGGAGGGAACCGGGGTGGGAGGGGGGCCAAGAATAGAGGGCCAGAAAGCAGGGGACCAAGGGCTGGATGAGCCGCCAGTCAGGACAAGCTCCGTCTTATCTGGATTGAGCTTGAGGTGATTGGCGCTCATCCACCCAGAAATAAAGACCATGGTGGAGTGGAAGAAAGATAGGGAGTGAGAAGAAGAGGAGAGATCAGAGTACAGGTCTCTGAGAAGGATGTAGTCGATGGAGGTCAGCGCATGCGTGCTGATCAAGTTGGCGATAGAGTAGCTGAACTGGGGGCGGGTTCCGGGGGGTCAGCAGACGAGGGTGCCTCTGAGGGTGGAGTTAGGGTCTGTGTGGATCTGGAAATGCATGTGTTCAGCGGGGCTGAGCGCATCATCGGTGCTAGTCGAGACCCTGATGTTGTTCTTGTGGACGATTGCGATTCCTCCTCCGACTCCGTTGGTGTGGTCTCTGCGGGTGATCTTGTAGCCGTCTGGGATGGCTATGGCGATGTTGGGTGCAGAGGAGTCGTTAAACCAGGTCTCTGTCAGGAAGGTGACATCCGGGGATGTTGTGTCGAGCAGGTCCCACAGCTCAACGGCATGCTTGCGTGCGGAGCGGGTGTTCAGTAGTATGCATCGGAGGTGGTTGGGGTCTTTCTTGGCGGGTGGTTTGTTCCGGCACATGAAGGGGCCGTGTGTGCGTTTCAGGTCAGCCTTTTAGCAGGTGTGGCTCTGCCTGGAGTTGGGAGCGTGCAGAGTGGTGGCGGTCGTCGTGGTTGGTGAGGGGGCCAGGGGTTCTGGCGCTGGGCGCGGTCCAGGTGTGGACGTGGCAGACGGACTTGCATATATACGGAGGTGGGAGGGAGGAGCAGTTGGGAAGCGGGAGAGGGGAGCAGCAAATGAGCAGTGGGCCGTCAGGGGGGCGGGGACGCAGCAGCGAGGGCGGTGAGGGACAACAAAGGTAACAGAAGGAAAAATGGGCACAAAATCGAGGGGAAAACGAGTGGCACAGAAGGCAAAAGGGCACAAAAAATTAGTGGAACAGAAGGCAATAGGGGCACAGAAATGAGGGAAAAACGAGTGGCACAGAGGGCAGAAGGGCACAAAAAACAAGTGGAACAGAGGGCAAAAGGGCACAAAAACAAGGGAAAAACGAGTGGCACAGAGGGCAGAAGGGCACAAAAAACGAGTGGAACAGAAGGCAAAAGGGGCACAAAAACAAGGGAAAAACGAGTGGCACAGAAGGCAGAAGGGCACAAAAAATGAGTGGAACAGAAGTCAAAAGGGGAACAAAAACGAGGGAAAAATGAGTGGCACAGAGGGCAGAAGGGCACAAAAAACGAGTGGAACAGAAGCAAAAGGGGCACAAAAATTAGGGAACGAGTGGCACAGAAGGCAAAAGGGCACAGAAATATCGGAAAAACGAGTGGCACAGAGGCAAAATACAGAACACAGAAATACAGGGACAGCTAAGAACAGAAGGCAGAATGGGCAGAGAGGCACGGGGCCAGCAAGGGGAACAGAAGGGAAAACTGGGCAGAGACACAGGGCAGCGAGGGGAACAGAAGGAAAAACCGGGCAGGGACACGGGGGCAGCGAGGGGTACAGAAGTAAAGACTGGGCAAAGAGAGCACGGGACAGCGAGGGAATCCGAGGGAAGAAAAAGGGGCACAGACCACGTACAGGCAGCGGGGGAAGACAGACAACAGCAGTCACAGACACAACAATGGAAACACAGGCAATACAATGTAAATGTATTGCGATTTATATAGCGCACGCATCACCCGAAGGCATCAAGGCGCTTGCTTAGGGAACGCGTCCTGGTATTCCCCTGTGAGATACCCCGGCAGGGTATCCTCAAGGTGAAAGCCAGGCATCCCGCCTCGAGGGGCCGTTGTGGAGATTAAGCAAGCTATTGCCCAGAGTCGCAGAGTGTGAACCCGTGAATCGAGTAGGCACCGGAGCAAGAATTGTCGAGTCCATGGACATTTTAGGACTCAAGACCCCGCCGAGCTGGGAATTGAACCCTGGTCCCGGGCTGACCTCTGCTTCCAGGTCTGCCTCCTCTAACCAGTGAGCCACACTTCTCAACAATAAAAGCAATAAAGCGGAGGATGAACAAATCTACCTACGGCCTACACTGGCCACCAGGGATGTTGCGCAGGTGGTAGCCTGCGGGAGGTGGAGGGCCTCGAACTTCCTCAGCAGTGGCAGCTGGGGCAGGGAGACACAGGCACACTGCTGGTGGGATGATGAGGTCCCCTTGCCTCATAAGGGCCTCAGGAATAAAGTGGACTTTATCCCCAAGTTATTTATTATTTTTCTCTAACTTTCTAAATTGCCATAAGAATTATATTGTGCTGTTGTTTTACAGAAATGTTGTTTTACTGCTTAAACTTAAAAAACATGCATCTTGGTTATTGCCTGCTGCTTGTGCCACAGCTACCAGGGTTTCAGCATAATTTATCTTCATGCTGTCCTATGACATAACATGGGTGTGTTTGTTAGGTTGGTTAACATCCCCCGACACAAATTAATAACATACTCTCTGAAAACAGGTATTTAATATATGTAACTGATGTAAAGTTCAAATTGGAAGACAAGACAGATATAATAGTAACCATTATGAAGTACACACTTCACTAGTGTGTTCAGTGACAGACAAATAATAAAAAACAAAATGGCTCCAGTGAACTTCATAGCAGAGCAGTAATCCAGCACAAGTCTAATAAACCAACAAAGGAATCAGTGTACATTTACCAAGACATGAATGTGTCTGGAAGGTTGGTTGGACAATAGATAGCTAGACACTTGTGGGCAAAGAAACCTAATTTTCAATTTCCCGCTATTGCAAGCGTAACTGGCAACTACTGCATACAAGAAACATATTTACTGTAAACAACACTTGCAGTGATCCAAGACACAGTTCAGGTTCTGAAGTATTTACAAAATGACTCTCAAAGCTCCACAGATATATATTGGGCAACTTTCTGGTTCTTCACTATTGATTGATTTTGCTAGAACTAGTCTTCAAATTCACAATTGTATTACAAGTTGTTATTGAGCTTTATTTCATAACCTGCTGACCTTTACTCAGATTGTGCGGAGCAGGTATAGTCTACTTAAAGACATGCAGATTTGATGGCATATATATCACTCTTTTGTAGTCACATCAGAAAGACAAAAAGCACATATCCATTTGAGTAAACCCCACAACAAGGACATCAGGCTCTAAACTCCATTTAAGAGGCTGAATAATCTATTACCATGCGCTCATTGAAAAATAAAAGGAAGACTTCACTTGAAAAACAAATAGATGACAGCAAATGGCAAATTTAAAACAATGACAGCTACATAATTGGTAGATGGAAAATATGATATTTGAATGACATGCAGTATTTGATTGACACTAAGAATATGAGAATTTAAAATGCAAATCTGTACATAATGTGAATCTGAAATGAATGATGAGTGTGCCACTCCAATGTCAAGAAAGGGCAAATTGCTGTAGTCGCTGAGGCACTCAGTCAATGGTTAACAACCATAATAAATACATTTAAGAAAGCATTAATGGCACAAAAAGAAGAGTGAAAAATTAAATTTAGTGCTGTTTCTGCCCTAAATGTTTGAGGGAAAATTTGATTTATTTAGATGGAATAGTAACTGACATTAGGCCAATAAGAAGAAGCTGTTTCGGGATCTGAATAGTACACCAATGAAAGTACATTCTTTAAGGTTACTTTATGCTTATTTAGCCTGAGATACAGTACCTTCTGCTCCATTTTTATAATCTCAGATTAGAAATTGTGTATTTTAGATGCGCATGCACGCATACACCTACTTTTTATGGTATATCATCCTTAATTTTTGCAGACTTCTATTGTGTTATGAGTTAGCTTCATCCACTGTGCTGTTCTGAAATGCAGCTGGAGCAGTGTATCTGTTTCAATAAGCTATCATTTCTCAATGTAAAGAGAACAAGGGAGAACCCCATGCCCCTATAGTACTATATATACAGTCAATGTTAATACAACGTTTTATTAGGACAACGTTCTAAAGTAGTCTAAATCTCATTAAAATAAAGTGAAATAAAGGTGCTTGGTTCTCACACATAAAATTCACTGTGATAAAAACACTTCACATGTCAAAGCCTTAAGGTCTGACTTAGAGATCTCAGCAGAAGGGTTACTCCATCACAACGGTGACAGATATCCCATCCGCCGAAATGTAAATCCCATTATAACCTACGGGATTTATATTTCAGTGGACAGGATATCCTTCACCGCTGTGACGGAGTAACCCGCCAGCTGAGATCTAAATCAGGCCCTTAGTGCTGCTCCATATGGCCTAAACAATCAAGTACAAACAATTAATTTGTCGGCTCATAGGATACGGGCAAGGGTTTTCGATCCCAGACAAAAGAGGGATCGTCATTAGAACTGTCCAATATAGAAGAAAGCCTGAGATAAATAGTATGAGAGTACTGCGAATACAAGAGGGTGAGAGAAAAAGACTAATCCAGGGTAATAAAGGCCCTATTATAAGTTGATTACAGGGCATGGTTATGTTGGAAGAAGCACCTAATGCTCACAATCCTCAATGCTCGGGCTACATGAGGAAATAAAAAAAGAGAGAGACAAGAAGCATAGGCCCGAGGAGACAAGTAGAGAACGTCATGAAAAATAGCACTAAGAGTTAATAATCTGTGATACTAACTAGCAAACAGAAGGCTGTGTTTGAAGTAGACACCTTTCAGTGGAAAGAAATGCCAAAAGAGGACAGGTCAATAATGCAGTGGTGTTGCCCCAATTCAACATAAAATTATCATGGCATGATGACAAGAAGGTAGTAACTATGATCAAGAACTTTAATGGTCAGGGTTCAAGAAAATCAGAGGATTGTGGCGTGAAATAGCACTACAACCAGTGGTGAATTTGTGTTGGTAGTTGCTGGTACGGCAAATCTACACTAAATTGTGGGGGCTTGGGATTTATGAGTGAGGGTTCCCATTAATGAATCCTCTTGATGTGCGGCAATATAACAATTGCATGCACACTTTTCTTGCTTGTGTATGCAACCAAGTGATGCAATGTGCAACTAACCAAATCTACTAACTACCACTTAAAGGTAGGTAATAAGCACTGGCAATGCCAATGGGTGTGGCTGTTGAATTAAGGTTGCTCTTTAGTCAATGACTGGTTTAGGCCCTTAGTAAGTCATCATACATGCACTCTGTCACTCATCCTTATGCTTGTGCATCCATTAATCACTTTTTCATTCTTGCATTCACCCACTTACACAACCACAATACAAAGCATACAAGTAAGTCACACAAGAGAGAATAATTAAAAGAATAAGAGTAGAAAAAAGAAAATGGTATTGTCTAAAAATGGCATGGGTATGTTTTTCATTAACACATTTAAACAAATTAACAGGTGAAGGTTTTGCAATGGTTTTGTACATAGTGGTGAATATCTTGTAATGGACTTGTAAATTGAGTGTAGTTCCAGCTAACCCAATTTTAGAATCGTCCTGGCCATCCATCATTTGTAAAAACAATGATAGAGTATGGATAAAATTATTTCATGAAGGTCAGCTAATTTAGATTCAGCCGCTGTATAGGTCTCACTACACATGAAGTGAGCGTCAAGCAAGAAGCCAGTTACCAATGTCTTTTGGGCTGCAGCATGCTTTAAAAAACAAACATTAAAACAGAAATAAATAAAAAGGGCACCTATATTTAGACAATGAAAATCTAAAAGACTAGCCTATCAGATTTGGCATTGAAGCACACTCATTATCAGATGACTGTTCACATGTGATCAGGCAAATGCCAATACTTACAAGTTAAGAGCGCCAATGACTGAAATGGGCTGCCAATTGCCCATTCTTTAAGCTGTAATTGTAATTGCATTTATATAGCGCTTACTACCCCTGATGAGGCACTGAAGCGCTTTTTCGGCGAGTAGCACGCTACTCCGGGACCCATAGAGGATTAGTGTTGAATTAGTATAGTGAAACATGCAAGTACATTTTAAGTGTTGGATATTGTTAGTCAGTTATTTGGATTTGGAATGATAGCAGAAGGATAGAGGAGGACAAAGATTTGTATTAATATAGCGCTTGTTGACGCACGCTATTTAGGAAGCCTACAAATGATTAGTGGTGAATTAATATGGTGAAATATGAAGTAATTTCAGTGGCGGATATTAGCCAGTTACTTAGAGTGAGAAGGATGGCGGAGGGATAAAAGGGGAAGAAAGATTTGCATTCATATAGCACTTGTTACCCCTGATGGGTGTTGAATCGCTTTTCTGGTGAGTAGCACGCCACTCCGGAACCCATAAAGGATTACTGTTGAAAATTAGTATAGTAAAAAAATCTGAAGTAATTTGAGTAGTGGATATGTTATTCAGTTATTCGGGTAGTATATTAGTATAGTTTAATATGGAATTTGAGAAGTGAACATGTTAGTCTGTTAATTTCGATTGAAAAGGATAGTGAAGGGATAAAAGAGTGATTTTTTTTAGTTCTTTTTTTATAAGTCTTAGCAATGGGAGGAGGCTTTTGAATGACTAAAAATGAGTTTTGGAGGGGAGGACTCAGAGGAAAGAGTTTAGAAAGGTTTGTTTTAGGGGAGCGGTATAGTAAAAGAGGTGTCAGATGATACATGGAGGGGTAGAGTGGGAGAGAGTCTAGAAAGGGTTATTTTGGCAATCATAGGAGTGGTATGGGGTTTGGGATAAATGAGAGAGTGGATGTAGAGGATATATTGATAGGTGTATAGGATGAGAGATAGGATAGTGCATTGGAAGGAGTAGTAAAAGTAGTTTGAGATGAATCAGAAGGTTGGGCTAGAAGATATATTGAGCGAAGTATAGGCTGAGAAATAGGGTAGTGCATTGGAAATGCTAAATTAGAAGAAAGTGAGAAATATGTAGATCCATAATTATATTGAAAGTATATGTGTTGCAAGAGTTACAAAGTGTGGTGGTGTGCAGTGTGTGTTGTGCGTTAGTGTTATTATGGGAGAAGGGAGAGGAGGGTGTTTGTTGGATAACTGACGGAATGTCTGTTAGATGTAATTACAGCAGGGAGAGTGTGTCTGAATGGGATGTAGTTATGTATGGTGTTGCTTGGTGTTGTGTTAGTGATGAGTGTATTGTATAGTGGTATAGGATAGAGTTGTGTACTGTTTGTAGTTGATGGTGGATATGTGTGGCAGTTGGGATAGTATGGTTTGGTTGGGTTTGTAGTGCAGTACACCAGATACAACCACCAATCAGTGTAGGCATGTACCAACCACTAGCACACCATATAAGGTCCCAACGACCTCAGACAAGGTTTGCTGGCCAAGGAGATGGAAGCTGCTTTACCTGTTCAGAATCTCCTAGGAGACAGACAGGCTCAATCCACACTTTGGACTTCAGCAGGTAAGGGCCTCACTAACTTGAAATCTCACAATACTGTTTGAATAAAACTTTACTTCCCCTTCTGGCCAAAAAACAAAGTGCACAGGCCCTAGTAAAACACAGTTTTAACAGTTCACAGAAGCACCCTCTGATGGAGAAAAACTCCCTGTTGCAGGGGGGAGGCAGGAGGCTGGTTTCACTGGCTTGTGAAAACAAAGTGGTGACTGGGAGTGCGCTGTTTTAACATACAGGTCTTAGCACAGAGCAAAGGAGAAATTTGGAGGGAAAACAGAATTGTAACCTAGGAATGAGAGGGACAAAATACAGAGGTTGGAATGCAAACCCCACAATTCGGCACACTAAATGGAGGCAATCATGGGCAGGGAAAACCACAAAATGAAAACACAACACAGGCAATGTAATATGCAATTACAGGCAGGCTTAAACTAAAAATGTTAACTGTAACAACCACAGGCATAGACAGTAAACACAGAAAGTGAAAATCGTTTTTTAAACTTCTTTTTGTCTTGGGAAGAGACCGCACTAGTCTGTCTCCTTACCACTTCCTGGACTCTGCTCACCGCAATCTGGGGCACAGGAAGGCTGCAACTCACAAGATGGCGGAGAATGATTTGGGGTGCACCCAGCAAAGCCTTAAGGGGCTTGGGCAGGTGTGAGAGGAGGGCTCAGATGTGCCTGGTAGCTGAATAGCCAATGGTCTGCTGGCCTGGGGGTGGGGGCTGGGCAGCTGCTTCTCCTGTTCAGAATCTCATAGGAGACGGACAGGCGCAATCCACTCTTTGGACTTCAGCAGGTAAGGGCCTCACTAACTTGAAATTTAACAATAATGTTTGAATAAAACTTTACTCCCCCTGCTGGCCACCCATCCAGACCATTATCAGAAAAGAGCTGACCTAAAGCCCCTTTCTCAATTTATATGGATGCATATTTGAAAATATATATATGTACTTATTTTTCAATTATTTTTTTAGTTTACAAGAGCCTGCCTTACAATTAAATCTGTCAGGGCTTTTGAAGAGATTCCAACAAAAATTATTAACCCCTAAGGTTTATTTAAAGGGGTAATCGATACCTAATAACTTGAATCTGTGAGTATTCAAGTAGCAAAACACATCTGCAGGCTTTAACAGAGTGAAATAAGAATCCATCCGTAAAGGCCTATTGCAGGTAACAGCTGTTTCATAATAAATAAATCCGGTCTATTGCCATTGTCAGAACTTTTTATGTGAGACAGATCAGACCTATGACATCTGAAAGAACTCTTCCCAATGAACTGATCAGGTCCATAGCATTTGTCATTGGCTCATTACCGCAATGAAGCTGGGCCAACTGTATGAGTATAACTTTTCTACAAGGCAACCATCAGACATACTTCAATTAAATTACAATTATTTACAAAATTATAGTTATCTAAACAATGCTGGATATGCACTGTGTGCAATTACGCATTCATTTTGCAAATGTTTTCCCAGATTTTGAGTAAGTATGTGAATTTTGCACACCATAACTTATTTTGCATTATGCTTTAGTATTGCATTTTTTTATATTCTATTTTTCGGTGGCTAGGGAGTGCTTTGCAGAATGTATTAATCAAATGTTCCCAATCCAAAAGATGGTGTCAAATAACGAATAATGGGGTGATGTTTTACGTAATTATATTTGATTCTTCTCCGAAGAACAGTCTGAGTCATATTTCGTCGTTGTGGGAGAGGTAGAGGCAGCCGGGCTAAAAGGTTCATTGTGCTACACTGCTTAGAAGCCCTTCTGCAGAATGCTTTATTGTCACGCACTCATTTTAAGAATCACTCAAACACTTCTACACTAACCTCATTCCTTCACTTGCTCACTGATATGCTAATTTTCTCAGGCACCGCTTCAAACTCTTTGTCATCATTTGTTTATTCACTTCATGCTTCAATCACTCACTCACTTATTTACATGCTTGTAAACTCACATTCTGCAAGCAACAATCATGTACTCAGTCATTTACTAATTTACTCACTCCTTCACTTGTCTCAATCACTTGCATTATCATTCAATTACTTACTGACATTTACACTCTTTCACTTGTTTTCTCACTCGTACTTGCTGCTCACCCTTTCACTGATTTTTCTTTGCTTATTCACTCACTAATTTACGCACTTGCCATCCAATCACTGAGTGCTTCCTTCATAAACTCACTCGTTCCCACATTCAACGGCTTATTTACTCACTTTCTTAATCATGTGGACATTCACACCTCATTAACTCACTCAACCACTGTTTCACTTACCTACTCACTTGTTCATTCCCTTACTCACTTGGAGAGTCACATGCTCATTCAGAAACCCACACATGAATTCACTTGTCCATTCACTCACTCATTCATTCCATTTCTCTTTATATAGCCGCTCGCTGTTTAACTTGCATAACCATAATACATACATTACGAATATTTGAACTATTTTGATTTATAAAGTTTCTAATGGAAAGAGTGAATATAGTATGTATTTATCTTTATCGCTTAACATCCATCCTCGACTAGCGTGTGAATATTGTAGATGGATGGGGATCAGCTTTCTGGCTCACATTACAAGGTATTTGAAGTATTGTTTTTATAATCAGATAATGTTGTTCAATAAATCCCTATATGCCCCTACGGTCCTGATGACTTTTCAAATACTAAGTCCCCGAGTGTGTATTTTCAGTCACCACTTACAGTGCATTGCATTACTATCATCAGAAGCACCTGCTGCTCGAGAGGCTAATCATCCACCTTAAACTAACATGATGCAGGAGCAACACAGACACCATGGCTGTGCTCATCCTCGTCAAATTTAGAAACTCCGAAATCTCCTGTCTCAATTTATTGTGAGTCGAGGAAGAATGTGAAAACTCAAATACAGGGAGCTTGTAATGCTACCCTGTATTGTCCTAGACTTGGTGCACTATGAACTCACAGTCCATATGGAAAACGCTGCAGGGAAAGCTTTGGTGATTCTTTCCTGCTGTTTCAGGATTGCCCACTATTAGAATTTCTAAAGACAAACATACCATCTTTAATAAAGCATTTGCAGTGCAGCTTCATCACCTTCAAAGGCCCAATGAAGCATTTCATGGAATCCTTTGTAGCGCCTGCTGATTGTAGGTATGCGCGTCAAGGGAAACCTAGGTTTGAGCATCCACTTAGGCAGGCAGTTAAAAGGGAACTATGGATAGAGCTGCCCGACTTACCTGGTTATCTCATTAGGGCCCAGGGTTCGCATTCTTTGGTCGAGGCAAGGCGGGGTTGTTAGTGGAATGGCTTCTTCTGTGCTGGCCTTTGTGTAGCAGGGGGCTTTCTGTTGCGTCCTGGGAGCGACACCCAGTGTGTGTATCACGTCTGCCCTTGCCATCGCAATTGCCGTTGCCCTGGCCACCTCCTTTCCATTATAGGCATCGCTACGATGGGGCAGCAACGTGCTGCACACACCGAGGCTCACGGACCTGCGCTCCAGCTGCTCTCTTCCTCTCTGGCCCTTGTTCTTGGTCCATGGCAGCTCCTTTCTTGTTTCTTCAGCCCGCTGACACTTCCCGGGCCCCCTGCCTAGGTGATCCCTTATCAATTCCTTTTGGATGATCTTTTTATTGGACTTTCGGAGTGCTGCATCAGCTCCTATGATTCTGTTGTAATGTGGAGTGCTGCATCAGCACGGGCTCCAGAGATTCAAGAGGAATATTGTGTGACTCTCATTCTGAAGGTTAGGAGTTCAAGTCTTGGGTTCTCAATGTACATGTTGTCTTGTGGAGCGCCGCACCACAGCGGGCTCCAGGGAGCCTATTGAGCTCTTTCTTTCGCTGCCCTTATTGCCTGATTGTTAGCTTGCTTCCAGTGTGCTATAGCTTATTGGTGCAGACACTTGCCTTTGGTTTTTCTGCTCATAACAATTTATAGCATCATTTGAGGGACCCTTAGTGTGTTTGGCTCTGGTTATTCCCCATTACTTACAGCTATTTGCACCTTTTCTTTAAATTTTTTGCTGGCCTTCACCTCCAAGGGTTGGTAACCCTCCCCCTTCCTTGCCTCTAGTGAATTTTAGGGCTGTTGGAGCTTGCTTGTGTGCGCAAGTTGCGTACCCATCGACTGCAACTGCGCCGGGCCTGAACGCAAATCAAGACTTAAGAGCAGTGGTCTACCAGTTGTTTTGAGTCCTTATTTGTGTGGTGTTTTCACTGTTGGTTGTCTATTAGTATCTGGATACAACACCAGGTAATAGGGCACGCAAGAGGGAGGATCAAGACGAGGGCCGGGCTGGGAACCAAAACCGGCCCCGGCAAAGGGCTCGGCCGGCCGCCGGGGGAGGTTGGAGGTGCGACCGAGCTCTTTGCCAGGGCCAGTTTTCGGCCGCTTTTGTTACAGGGCCGATTTTGCAGCTCTGCTGCATAAACGGCCCTGTAACAGAAACGGCCCCCAGGGGCCCAAAACCGGCCCCCACCCTTGCGGCGCAGCGGGGGATTGCCCGGTGCCCGCAACGGCCAGTCCTGCCCTGGTCATGACCCAGGCAGCTTGGCATTCGAATTGGAGCCTGAGCCAGAACTGGAGCAGGTAGTGGTTGAGTGCCTGAGACAGTCACACTTTCCTCCACCGGCCGCCTTCCCTCCTATAAGGAAAAGAGCCAACAAACAGTCAGGGCGACGCACCTCCCAGGGTGCTGTCGACTCTGGGTTCAGGGGCAGCAGGAGTTGGGCTGCAGAAAAAACAGTTGGCAACGATAGACACCAATCATGACACCCCAGCCCCACCCTTCACCCCAACTCTGCTCACCACAACCTCGGACTCAAAGCAGGCAGTGTCAAGTTCCAATGAGGTCCTTTATGTATTAGCTCAGATTAGGTAGTCATTAAAGCAGTTTTCTCAGCAGAAAGCTGCGGTTTCATCAAGTCAACCTAGTTCTGTCTCTTGCTCACAGTCGGAAGGGGTGGTAGAGGGCCCACAGGGCCAATTCGTTGGGTTATTGCATTCAGTTGTGCAGGCTGGCTCCGTCGGGGGAGGGTCAGGTGCTCCGGCAGATCCTACAACTGAGGTGCTTTCTTCAGTTGCATCTCTACTGTCTCAATCAGCGAGTCTAGCAGCAGGGACTCAGGGGAGACTCACACTTACTGCCCCTGTGCCCCTTCGCTCACCATTTTGTCCGTCATCACTGATTTACAGAGGCAGGTTGAGTCCATTGGAAGGGCGCATGATGTGTTAGGGTCTGGCCATGCAGCCCAGAGGGAGGGCACATGGGGACCATTGGTCAGCAAGTATCCCCCCATGGCTGCATCAGGTTTAAGGACTGAGGGTGCTCCCAAGGATTCGGGCTCTGTGCAGAAAGTGATGGGTGGGCAAGACACTTTACTTTCCATGCCAGGGAAGTTAGCATCGCATGTTTCTGTTAAGATAAAGGAAAACATATGGGGGGCTAAATTTGTAGACATTTTCTCGATGATTAGGCCCAAAAGACGAGAGGGTGAAGCAAAAGTAAATGTTGGGAAGGATAGCTCCTCGAAGAAGGAGAGCCCTAAGTTCGAGGAGTCTATGACTAACTTGGTTTTTGGTTTTAATGTTTTTAAGACTTTTCTGCTGGAAAAGAAATCTGAGGTAGCCTCGGTCACGTTATTTTATGCAAATAAAATACTTAAAGCCCATCACATGTATGATGGGATGTCTTGGCTGTGATTACGAAAGGGACTTTTGATGGGCTAAAGTTGAGGATCCTGATACTGCATGGTATCAAACTGAGGTAAATGTATGGCTAGAGTGTGTGAATAAGAAGCCACCTCCTAAATAGCCTTTATGTAACCAAGGGGGTGCAGTTGACAGAAAGAAATCTTGTTGGGCATTCTACAGAAAGTGAACTCGGCCAGCAAAGTATTATAAATGCAAGCATGAGTGTTCATTTTGCAGGCAACCATCCCAGCTTCAATTCAAATGTATTTACAAATATGAAAGGAAAGGAAACAATTCCACTAAGTCATCCAACTAGTAAGGCCGTTCCCACCCCAGTTCGGTTGAAAAGACTGCTCCTTTAGCATAATTTGAACCCTAACAAGAAGGTGGCTTAGTTATTATATAAGGGTTTTTCCAGTGGCTTTCGGATACCGGCTCAAGAGGTGGCACCTGTTCTACATTGCAAAAATTTGTTTTCTGTGCATACTCATCCAGAGGTGGGACCCCAGAAATTGGAAAAGGAGGGCTTGTTAGCCAGGATAGGGTTCCTTTCTCTGAACCTCTATTGTCTAATTGTGCTTGTTCACGGCTTGGTGTGGTACCAAAGACAGACACTGGTCATTACTGGCTAGTCCATAACCTCTAAGAACTTCTTAAAATACAGACTAGGGATTCTGCCAAGTACAGAGCACCAACCGCCATGGCTCAGGAAAGACGGAAAAGAAACCTGCATGCTATGCAACTCAAAGAATGGTGACATTCTTCACGCTATCTGCTCATGTGTAGAACTGCAACAAGCACGCCAACTGCTTCTTAAAGATCAACTCAAGCAAAAAGGGATCAGCACTAGAAGGCAAGCAGTGTTTGCCTGCCTGAATCCGTTAAACACCAAACTAAACTGCAGACTGGTGAAATTTCTGGCAACGGCCGAGCGAAGAATGCCACGCCTTCTGAAACTGGGGGACAACGCTACAGACTCAGGTCATTCAGCAGACTGACAATAGTACCTAAAGGGCAATTCAGTGCACATGTCCGTCCAGTACCAGAGGGCCATTCTTGAGAAATGCAAAACGCTGGTGGCTAAAATAGCACATGGCCAAACAGGATGGGATCAATCTAATATGAGGATCTGTACTGCCTACCAATTAGTGTAAAAAGTGTGTTGATCAGTCCTATTGAGTTACTTCTGTGTAAATTGTAACGAATTCCCAAATCTTATGATATATTTTAATGGTTTTAAACAATGATGTTTTAAGAATTTTGTAATACGCACTGCAAAGGTTTTAATTAACTATGCATAGTAAACGTCAAACTTCTAAGCACACACGGGCTTATCTGATAACAATGCAATCAACCCTGAACTGTGCTTGGTGACTTACTCATCAGTTAACATGGTATTGGCTAAGTAGTGCAAGCTGGGCCCCGGGACATTCTTGGCAAAGGAAGGCATTGATTTTGCATTTGAGCTTCTTCCTGTTCATCCTGACGATTACCACTTGCTTGGTTTTCAATATGGTGGTCACCCAGGCTATTGATTCCACTCTACCTAGCAAGGAGGTAACCATAGATCAATCTCAGGTTGAGGTGGGCCTTTTCCAGGTCAATATCCAGGGCAATGGTGGGTTTCATGCGGAAGCACCATCATACTAACCTTCAGACCCAGGTGAAGGAGGACTCAAGGATCTGGCAAGAGTTTTGAATCATTTTAATGGGTCTATAGCATGACCAACCTCACCTGTATCTAGCAAAACTTTGGGCTTTTGTACTGACGCAGCTGGCAGCATGGGTTTGGGGCCATTCTTGGACAACCATGGTGCAGGGCTGATTGGTCTACTGTGCCTAGGATTTGCATTTTTTAATCTCTTTCCATTGTTGTTGCAGTCAACATTTTGGTCTGCTGTTTTCCAGAACAGGACAGGGTTTTTTAGTCAGACAATATGGCTGTGGTTGAGGCTATGAACATGCAGGGCGCCTTCTGTAGGCAGTTCTGAGGCTACTGAAGCACCTTTTTTTTTAACTCTGTTTGAAGCTCAATGTTGCCTTTAGAGCCAAGCATATCTCAAGTGTTCATAATAAGGCGGCTGATGCTTTACCTTGCTCCAAATTTCAGGAATTCAGGGAGTTTCACCCATGAGCAGCTGAGCTAATGACGGAGCATGCCAGTGGGTTACCAGAATGCTGTAGGACCTACACGGCTTTTTGTGGGGATAGGCTGTGTCTGAGTTCTTTTCACCTGCTTCTGTGTGCCTCTTTGTGGAAGGTTTGAGGTTGCAGGGCAGGCATGTTTCTTGTGCTAGGAACCATTTGGAGCCATCCTCTTCTTTGCCAAGTTGAAGAGCATGCATTATGTGGGCAATAACTTCCTGGTGATGAAGGCCTTAGTGGGATGGGATAGGCTTGAGGGCATGGTTAAGGATAGCAGGTGGCCACTGGGCGCCATTCTGGATAACCTCCATAGAGTTTGCATTTCCTTGAGGTTGTGTTATTTGCGGTGCATTCTCCATTGCCTTTTATGGGGCTGTGAGGTGGGCGAGCTAGTTGGGGCATCAAAAATGTATTTCTTGGGCAGCCTGCAATGGGTTGACGCTAGCTTAGAATGAGACAGACTTATCCTTAGGCTGGGGAAGTCCGAGACTGATCAAGCTGCTAAAAGAGCTGTGGTACAGCTCAGGCCAGCTCAGGGGTCAGTTATTTTGGCAGTCACCTGTATGAAGTCATACCTCTTGCTTTGACCCACTGTCCAATCTCCCGCTCTGTTCATCCATTCTAACTGTGAGTGCTTGTCTCTGTACCAATTTTTGGCAGTGTTACACAATGCATTCAGCAGTATCGGGTTGGACCCTTCTAGTTACTCATCGCATTCTTTTAGGATTAGGGTTGCAACTTGTGTTGCAGGATCTGATTTCTCTTCATTTGAAGTCAAGAGGATTGGCTGGTGGTCATCCTCTTGTTTTAAATGCTACATTTGCCCAGAGTTGTTTTGAATCAATTGAATTTGCACCGTGATTGCTCTGTTATTCTGTTGTCTCACTCTCAATGTTCTCCTTTAGTATGCCTTCCAAGGTTGTGTGGGTCCTTGGTCACTCGTTTGTAGGGCCGGTGGCCTACTGTTTGGAACAGCATCGTAAGTAGAAGCCTGCTGGATTGAAGGATGTCTTCCTCCATTGGTGTGGAGTTGGGGGCCTCAGGATTCGCCAACAGGTGGAGGAGACGAAGGGTCGCGAGGGACTGGAGTTCCCGGAGCAGATCATTATTCACGTTGGTGGTACTGACTTAGTTAAGCTAGGACGTAGGGCAGTCAGCGAGGTTATGTTGTACAAGTTTGCTTTGCTAGGTAGGGCCTTCCCTAAGGCGGTCATAGCCTAGACTCACATGATTCCATAGAGCAAGTGGGCCTCAAGCGTTAAAACTCAGCCCATGGATGTGTCCGTTATGCGCCCCCAATTATGAAATGACTAAGCTCTGCCCTGGGCCGGGAAATCTGTGGAACATGCCATAAAAGTTGAATGGGGTGACCAGATGTTTCATAAAGATGGGGTTCACTTGTCTGACTTAGATACTGACGTGTTTATGGATGGTATGTGGGCCTTCATGCACTCATTTTTTATGCGGAGGGCGAAGGACCTGTAAGCCCTGTTTGCCGCTGTGGCATCAACGTGGACCCAAAGATTGCAGCGGGGAGGGTCCTCCAACTCTTTTCCTAAAAGCACTGAGCATCAATCGGATTCCAGTGGAGGAATATTCACGCTAGCTGGGGGCAAATGTCGCCCAGTTAGACAGTGTAGGGTATGGGGCTTTATCTCCTAGTCTCAATCTAGGGGCCCGCAGACAGCCTGGTGTTGGAGGGGTGGCCTCCTGGTGTGCTGTAAAAGTTACCGTTAGTGAGGACCACATCTCAGGGATACAGGTGGGTTTCCCTTGTGTGGTTCTCTTGGGATGAAGGTTGACTGGACCTTCGTGTTGGAAGATGAAATAATGGAGAATTCACTATGTTGATAATTGTTTTATGTCCAATAATGATGACATTGCTGTACATTAATTGCAAATGAAAGAGTGAAAAGACAGTGAGGGAGATGACGTGTGAGATGTGTAAATGGAGGTTTATAGAAAGATGCAGAAGTGTCTAACAAAGTTAAAAGTTTCCCGGGAAAGTGGTATGAAGGGAGAACAGGGTTCATTGAGACACTTTAAAGACTACTAACCATTCCTCAGACCTTAGTAAAGGCTAATTCACAGTCTTATATTTTTTTAAATGAAACCGTTCAAATCTAAATGCTCACAATAATGTGACTGTTATTACTCATTTCCCTGATACTGCCAATAAGCATTGAAACCACAAATAGGTCTGTTGTAATTTGGGTGTATGTGTTTATTGTTGTGTGCTATGCCTGAATGCAATAAAAGAAAACTCATGTGCGGCATCCAAATATTTGTCAGGTGGTGTGCTGCATAGTTTCTAGTTTACATATACTAAGCCATGCCCTCTGTTACACACCTAATTTGTGCTTCTTTGGAAACGCCCCTTTTAGAGGCCACTAATTTTTTATCCCAACATCAGAGGCCTGCGTATGCCTTGTCAGGATTCAAGATCACAAATTAAGTATTATACTCAAAATACATTTATGTGCCGAATAATCCAGCAGAAATGCGGCTCATACAAGATAATGTAATTGGATTTTCAGTTTATAAAACTAAACAAATTCTGATACTATGAAACAGAAGCTAAAATGACAAATGTAAGTATAATATTTGTGCATTATTAGTGGTGCTGTGGGGCACAAACAATTTAATGATTGAGGTCAATAATTTCTCATGTTACCTGGGGTTTACATTTCTGCCTTAGGTGAAGACTGAGCAAAAAACACACCAACGTTCACATAGCAAATGCATATGTTTGCAGACAAATTCTATCTAATGACAGCGATTTTTATTCCATGGCAGAATCACTGCACAATCCATGGTGCCTCAAGTTCACTCATGCAGAGGCAGGTGCTGCAGCACCCCACATGACCTTCAGAGATTTCAACTTGAGATAGTGAGGCCCTTTAAATTGCTTTCTCTTATCATAGTGGGTCAAGAGTTGCGAGGCATTACACCTGGGAAAAATACTGTTTATGCTTTGATGAAGCACATCACTCTATAAATGTTACCTAGAAAGTGTGACATTTTACAACTTGAAATTTTCAAATGTTTAAACTATATGCAACTAACAGTTGAAGTACAATTGCCACACATTGCCCTTTAATGACGTAATGAGATTGGCACAAAGATTTTGAGATCGGTGAAAAAACAAATATGAGACCCTCTTACTTGTGTGAGGCTCAAATGACTGAGACTACAAAGCGTTGTTTTTGTTTTGATTTTCTGTCCTATGCTAATTTAAAGTCGGCTTTTCATAGTCCAGAAAGGACTAATTACACGTCTATGCCATACATTCCGACAAATATGTCTGCAATGTATAATGAGCACTGAGTGTGTCTATATAGTGGCAAGAGCATAGCTCTGTGTTGACCTAGGTATAAGCAAAAATAGATTGGCACTTAGTGAATCTTGAAATTACGCGGACTCTTTGAATGAATTTGGGTATTATCAAGACCAGAGCTATTAGAGACTCAGGGTTTAGTAAAACTAGACCCTCAATATTTTTAGCAAAAAGAACAACACAAATCATGCGGTCACTATGCAGATTATGTCTTTTTTATATCTTTCCTTGTGTAGAAAAAACACAGGCAGCATCTACAACACCTTTATTACCTATTCTACTACCAGATGGTCGACATGTTTCTTGCCTTAGAAATGTCAATAATTGATCAGTGGCGATTCATCAGGACCGTGAGTCAAACAATTTGTGAAAAACAACCTATCTACATAAAAGTGTGGTAAGGGTGCAATGCTGCCTGCCACTGGTATTCGCCTAGGGAATGGCCTCCTATGGAACAGAGACCACCTGTAATAAAAACAAACAGTGAAAAGGCACAGCAGTCCTGAATTTGTATAGTACAGGTTATGAGACGTTGTGCGCATTATGTTCATTAGAAAGTTAAAAAACACTGTGTATAAGAGGGGTAACACATTGATCAGCGGCCACCTGATATTCACAAAGCTGCTACATGAAAAACAGGGATACAAGTACAACACCAAGGATAAATGAACTGCACCACAATGCGTGAGTGTGGGCAAGACTCACCTAAATTAGTGTGAAGTCTGGCCTCATCTGATGCAGCGGATAAAAGACACCCAAACAATGGTGTCACTGTGAAAATAGGAAAGTCGAAATTCATTGAGTCAACAAGATAGGCACACACAAATGTGTAAAGTCTGCAACAGTTGAAGCACATGTGTGCTGGGAGGAGACACTGTCTACCTCACAAAGGTGCAAAAAGTGTCACGAAATGTTGGTTTAAAAACAAGTGGGACTGTTATGTTTTCAACTTCGTGGTGCTCCACTCGTAACTTATCCCAAACAAAGCACCGTGGGGAGTGAGCGGTGTCAATGTTGCCTGTGGCTAAATATGTATGAAGTCTCCAGGCAGTCCTAAAACAAGTCCCCGCTACCCGTACGGACTCGTGAGAACAGTAGGGCGGTGACTGCAGTATCAGCGGCTACACGGGGAAGTACAAAACAAGACACACACTGTTACCATGCTCGTAAACCGTTTGTAGCTTTTGCGGGCAAACAAGGAGTCACTATTCCATGCTGTACGAGTGCTACAAAAAACGAAGACGACACAAACACATACAGTGGTGCTTACCTGTTCCCAATGCGGAACCAGTCTCTCGACCTACCCGTACTGCTGCTCTTCAGGAAGGTGAAGTCTGACCCGGACGAGGAGTATAATTACTTTTCATGCATGTCGGAATGACTGTGGTGGAAGAGTGGCCTCGTTACTCAACAGTAAAGAAAACTGAGAGGCATGCGTTAAATGCTTAAAACAAGGCGGCCATCTTGGAGTGTAGTACATAACCCAGCTAAGAGGTAGTTGACCCTAGAAAACTACGTACGCTGAGTGTGTAACGCCCAGTGGGTTGTCTAACGTATATACAATTCAATGTAATATAAGGGTATATTATAAGCCCTGGTTAAGGCGAAATCAGTGATAACTATGTTGGCACAGTAATGGTATAGCGTATGCCAGCCTCCCTTAAATTAGACTATGCCGGGGTTAACAGGTACCTAGGTCAATGCGAGGTTAAAAGAAAGTACGTGGGTCGATGTGAGGTTTAAAAGCACCCAGTATAATGTCTTTGGACGTTTAATTAGTTATTCTTTCAAGTGATGTTAGGGTAGAGTTTCCTATGGGCCAAAACAGTATAACAGGTAGGCACAATGTGTCCGTCAGTGTACCCTATATTTGGCTGTGAGAGGGTAGAGAGACAAAAGTGGTCAAGGCCAGCATGATATTACCGTTGTGTTGGGTGTCAGAAAAGTATTCTTCGTAGTTGTTCCAGGAGGAATAAGTGCTAGGGGGATGGAGGCGTTTTTGATCATGCTAGTTGCCTCATTGTGCTAAGTTAGGCAAGATAAAATGCAATTAAAGATAATGAAGGAGTTATGTTCTGAGGGTGCTTCAGGTGTTCAGCGAAACCCAGGGGATATCATCGTTGAGTGCCAGTTCTTGCTGCATTAAGATGATGTATGTATCTCTGTTCAAGCCTGAACAGAGCTACTTGTCTGATAGTTGGGTGTGCTTCCAGGATGAGCCAGTTGATGTACTCTGGTGTATGTTTCTTCTCGCATTAATGGGTGTATAGCTTGGTTGTGGTGGTTCTACCACACCTGATGTTACTTTTATGCCCAGTTATCCTAGTTTTAGCTGATCTCATGGTCATTCCAACATAGTGTTTTTCACATGGACATGTCAGCAGATAAAATGCAGTGACTGGTATTGCAATTGGTGTGCCTTGTCATGACCAATTTGAAGGTGACTGATAGTTTAATTTCCTTGATTGGTTTGGTTTGGAGACAGACTGTACATGTTCCACAGGGGTAATGTCCGTTTACTGGGGGGAGACCCCACAGACATCTTTGTGTGGTTGTGGATTTGGTGCAGGGTCTGGTGTGTATTAGTAGATCTTTGAGGTTGTTGGACCTCTTGACGGCAAATCGCGGTTGCGTAATTGACAGGTCCCCTGTCCTCAGAATGCCCCAATGTTTATTTATACCTTTCTTAATTAGGTTCGACCTGGGTGAGAAAGTCGTTACACAAGTGATGGTGTTATCAGGGGTTTTGTCTTTAGTTTCTAGAAGCCCATCCCGGTATTTGTTGCGAGCTCGCTTCATGCATGTCATGTCTGTCTTTTCAGGGTATTGTCCCTTTATTAAATTTGTGGCTAGCAAATTAGCCTCTTTTTTATAGTCCTGTACTGAAGTGTAATTTATTCCCAGGCGAAGGAATTGGTTGAACGGTAGATTCTCTCTCAAAGTTTTGGGGTGATAGCTACTGTATAATAACAGACTGTTAGTGTCAGTAGGTTTTTTGCAGAGTGTGGTGTCTAGTCTAGTGAGTTGGAGATGGTGGGGTTGAACTTCAGGTAGGTGTTTTTTGTGTTGATCCATTCACAGAATTGGATACAAGTGGGTAAGTCACCTCTCCAAAAGACGAGAATATCGTCGATGTACCTCTTCTATAGTCTCAGGGTGTCGCCATAGGGGTTACTGGTATGTAGTATCACCTCTTGTTCGAAGGTAGCCATGTTGAGGCATGCCAAGCTGGGTGCAAATGTACTCTCCAAAGATGTACCCTGAGACTGATGGAAGAGGTGGTTGTCAAATTCAAAAGAAATTTCAGTTAGGGCCAGTGTTGCACATTGCATGACAAAAGAGATGGGTGTAGGGGATGTCCACTCACTCTTTCTCAGTGCAGCTTCTACAGCTATGAGTGTTTCACCTTGGGGGGTGTTAGTGTAGAGCTGTTCTACATCTAATGTCAACAGAAGGTCAATTTCAGTGGTGTCATCCCAGTCGTCAATAATGCATAGAACCTTAGTGGTATCTTTTAATTAGGCTGGGGTTTTTTTCACCCATGGTTGGAGGAAAACATCACAGAATTTGGAGAGGGGTTCTACAATGGACCCGATACACAACACTATCAGTCTCCCAGAGATAGGTGTGGTTCCCTTGTGTATTTTTGGCAGAGTATAGAAGTATGGAATTTTGAACTGCTTACTGATTAGGAATTCAGCTTCTTTTCTGGTGACCCATCCATTGCTATCTGCCTCAAAAACAATGGAGGTGATTTCATTGGTCAGGCGTGTAGTGGCATTGACACTGATGGGGGTGTAAAACATCCTATCGTGCAGTTGGCGTCGATATTCCATGTTATAGTCTTTGGTGGACTGTATAACAGTCGCACCACCTTTGTCTGCTTGTTTGATTGTAATTTCCTTGTCCTCAATCAAGGTTCTTATCGCTGTTAGTTCCTCCCTTGATAGGTTATGGAATGGGACATTAGTTCCTTGTTCCAAATCTTTGAGGACCGCTTTCTCGAAAGTTAAAACTTCCATTAGTATCATATTAGCGGCTGGTGTAAAGGTAGAGGTGTTGTGTAAACCAGAGTCCAACCTAATCGGTTCTATATCATCCTGAAAGTAGGCCTTGAGGCGAACTTTTCTGAAGAAATTGTTTATCTCACATTGTTCGTTGAATCTATCAGTTCTTGGGGTGGGAATGAAACCCAAACCCTTTTTCAAGACCTTTTCTTCCATGGGAGTCAGGCGTCTATGGGAGACATTAACTATTAGACTCTACTGCCCCTTGTTTTGCTCCGTGTGTCCATCCCGCTCTGTTCGTCCTCCTGCCACTGAACTTGCTTTTGGCCTCCTCTTCTGCGCCCTCTTCCTCTGCCCCAACCTCTGCCTAAAAAGGTGGGTTATTGCTCGGAAAACATTGTGGTTGATTGGGAGGGTACATCTGGAAAGGCCAACATGGCGCTTGGGGACCATGAAATTGATGGGGACCATGAAATTGTTGCATAATGTAGTTCTGGTATCGTTGTTGGTTCCTTTTTGGTTGTTTCCCGGTGTCAAAGCTCCTGTTACTGGAGTTGCTGCTGGAGGAGCCTCTCCTTGAGGTGTCACTGTTGTTATCCGAAGAATAACTGTTTTTATTCGAGACGTAATCAGGTTTGAGGTAGGGATATATTTTCTCTTTGTCAAATCTCTGCACGTCCTTCTGCAGTTTGGTGACTTTTTGTTTCATCAAATATTCTTTTTGCTCTGCAATTTCATTGTTGAGTTCTGATAGTTTGGTCTTGAAAAGGGAGACTTTGATGGTGGTTTAAAGTGCTTCTTCCGCTATCTGTATCTTAATCAAGAGGGCATCTGCTAACCTCTTGGCTGTTCTGATGATAAGAACAAGCAAGTCCTGGTGCATTTTTAATTGACCAGGGACCATTCTTCCTTAAATGTTGCATCCTACAAGAAAATTTGCGCGACGTTTTTGACTATTAGGCCATTGGATGCTATGCTTGCCCTTAAGTCTTCCGCCATCATTGCCCCGTGTAGTGTAATTTTGAGCCATTCTCTTTTTATTGATGTTAGAGTGGTCTATTCCTCTGTTTGAAGGTTGGAGGTAGACAGGCCTGCTGTATCTAAGATTGACGGGTGTCTCTAAGGATAGCGGCAACTGTCTCATTACCATTACTGTGCCAACATAGTTATCACCGATTTCGTCTTAACCAGGGCTTATTATATACCCTTATATTACATTGAATTGTATATACACTTAGACAACCCTGAGGCGTTACACACTCATCGTACATAGTTTTCTAGGGTCAACTACCTCTTAGCTGGGTTATGTACTACACTCCAAGATGGCCGCCTTGTTTTAAGCATTTAACGCATGCCTCTCAGCTTTCTTCACTGTTGAGTAACAAGGTCACTCCTCCACCATAGTCATTCCAAGATGCATGAAAAGTACTTAAACTCCGCGTCCGGAGCAGACTTCACCTTCCTGAAGAGCAGTGGTACGGGTAGGTCGAGAGACTTGTTCCACATTGGGAACAAGTAAGCACCACTGTATGTGTTTGTGTCGTCTTCGTTTTTTGTAGCGCTCGTACAGCATGGAATAGTGACTCCTTGTTTGCCCACAAAAGCTACAAACGGTTTACGAGCATGGTAACGGGGTGTGTCTTGTTTTGTACTTCCCCCGTGTAGCCGCTGATACTGCGGTCATCGCCCCACTGTTCTCACAAGTCTATACGGGTAGCGGGGTTGTTTTTTGACTGCCCAGAGACTTCATACTTATTTAGCCACAGGCAACAATGACACCGCCCACTCCCCACGGTGCTTTCATTGGGATAAGTTATGAGTGGGGCGCCACAAGGTTGAAAACAAAACAGTCCCACTTGTTTTTAAACCAACATTTCGTGACACTTTTTTCACCTTTATGAGGTAGACAGTGTCTCCTCCCAGCGCATGTGTGCTTCAACCGTTGCAGACTTTACACATTCGTGTCTGCCTATCTCATTGACTCAATGAATTTTGACTTTCCTATTTTCACAGTGACACCACTGTTTGCGTGTCTTTTATCTGCTGCATCAGATGAGGCCAGACTTCACACTAATTTAGGTGAGTCTTGCCCACACTCACGCATTTTGGTGCAGTTCATTTATCCTTGGTGTTGTACTTGTATCCCTGTTTTTCATGTAGCAGCTTTGTGAATATCAGGTGGTCGCTGATCAATGTGTTACCCCTCTGATACACAGTGTTTTTTAACTTTCGAATGAACATAATGCGCACAACATCTCATAACCTGTACTATACAAATTCAGGACTGCTGTGCCTTTTCACTGTTTGTTTTTATTACAGGTGGTCTCTGTTCCCTAGGAGGCTAATCCCTAGGCGAATACCAGTGTCAGGTAGCATTGCACCCTTACCACACTTTTATGTAGATATGTTGTTTTTCACAAATTGTTTGACTCACAGTCCTGAATAAACGCCACTGATCAATTATTGATATTTCTAAGGCGTGAAACATGTCGACCATCTGGGAGTAGAATAGGTATTTTGTCGCATAGAGAACAAAACAAACTATTCCTCCCTTAGTATTTTATTTAGGTAATGTACCCGACAGAATAAAGTCTTCAAGAGGAATCCCTAACCTATTTTAAACCACACCACAACACATCTACATTTGACTAGGCCCCTCACACCCACTGCACCCTTACCGCAAGGAACAAAAGATCTCCGATAAAGAGCCCCTTTAAGGGTGCCCATTGGGCATTTCAGCGCCGGCCCAACGAGGAGCAGGCTCATATGATGAAGCATGACACCTACCTTGCTCGGTGTGTGAGAGCCCTAGTTCCGAGAGGAGGAATTCCCCTCCTCTCCTCTGACCACCCTTTTAAAAAACTTTGCCAGACATTTCCAGTCTTGGCCCCCCGTTGGTGAAGAATAGTTCACCTAGGAACTGCATACTCTTCTTTGTCTTGCTGTATCTAGGGAATGTACGCTGGACCTAGAAAAAGCCCAATAACTATTCCCTCCTTTTGATAACAAAACTACATTATGGTGCAAATGTGATCAAAAGTCATCCTAGTAAGTGACTCCTTCAAATTCTTATCAGCTTTCCATCAAAAAGCTTATCAACAGCCAAGTCGCAGGTGCAAAGTCTCAAGAAGTAAACCATTTTCAATTTTCAGTATGTACTATAATAATAAACAAAACAAACATAAATAATAAAAAAATATAGATATCTCGCCAAGTCCCGTGCTCTCCATGCCACTGGAATCAAGCTATCCTGGCTGATGAGGTCTGAAAACCCGAAACCGGTCTTAGGATGCTTGTTTCCAGTCCAGGAAGGACCTAGCTTGGCAGTTCGGGCTGGACTGTTCCCATGGGGCACAGGGTCAAGACTGGTTTGCGTATGGCTGGGTTCAAACTGGAATGGCATGGTGAGCAAAAAAACGATGGATTTAGGCCCAGATCTCTGTACTGGGATGAATGTATGACATTGTTCTGCATTCTGTCCATCAACTGTTGTTTTTGCATTTGTCACCCCCAGTGGGACGGGTATGCTCAGACGTGAGTCCCGTGCTCTCCATGCCACTGGAATCAAGCTATCCTAGCTAATGAGGGCTGAAAGCCTGAAACCGGTCCTGGGATGCTTGTTTCCAGTCCAGGGAGGACCTGACTTGGCAGTTCGGGCTGGACTGTTCCCAGGGGGCACAGGATCAAGACTAATTTGCATATGGCTGGGTTCAAACTGGAATGGCATGGTAAGCAAAAAAGTGATGGATTTAGGCCCAGATCTCTGTACCGGGCTGAATGTATGACATTGTTCTGCATTCTATCCATCATCTGTTGTTTTTGCGAAGCATAGCCTATAGCACAGCTAAAATATGGAATACGCTACCAAAGGAACTTAGAGCCTCTAACTCCCTGGTCGCCTTTAGGAAACATCTAAAGACGTGGCTATTTCAGAATTAAGTTTCAGTCCAGCACCAAGACACCTCTGGGTAGTCGTGCGCTATAGAAGTTATAATAACATAACATAACATTATTGAGAGCAAGATAACTGCCATTTGAAAGCAATGTGAGGGTGTTAATAATTGCGGGAACTGCAGTAACTTTCAAATAACAAGTCAGATTAGGTGCAGAAACATTACAGGCACCATGGATTTTTACATGTTGACAGACAAGGGAAAGTCCAGCAGTGGAAATGCACATTTCTCCAGTTAGAAAAACTTCTCTATCAGTCTGTTGACAATGATATATGAAAGGCAGGGACCATAACACATGTATGTAACCACTCCCAACAGATTCATAAATGCCTATAGGGAAGTGTTTCATGCAGGCAATAAATTGAAATATTGAGATGGGCAACAAGATAACCCCGCGTATTAACCAATCCTCTTAATGAGTTTCCGCTACAGTGAAGGGAAGTTCCAGTTGTTCTGTATGTAGAATATTATAACTCTCGTCTTTCATAGCCATTAATTGTTGTTTACGTGTTAAATTGAATGATAAGAACAATGCACTACAATTTAGGGAATACCAAATAACGCACCCATTTTTCAGTGTTTGAAGTGTCCAATCAAATTGCATAACCAATCGCATTTGGCGACGCAGCGCGCGCAACCAAATTTGTTTTATTTATTTATATGATTACTTACCTCCAATCGGCCGTAATCCGTAGTTTACTACCCCCCCACCCTGTCCCTCCCCCGCCCCACGTCAGCGCCTGGCAGCACCCCACCACGGGCCGCTACTAGTCATAAATAATGTTTCCTTTCCTTTTAGTTGAATCAATCATCTTGACAGAACCCACTGCTGCACAGTCGGCAGTCTAGGGGCCTCAACTGTTTCCAGTGACCGCATTATTGTAATGTTTGATTCTGTTAAGTGATACATTCCATACCTTTGTATTAACCATTGAAATAAATAGTAAGATATTTAATATGAAGATAGAAAAACTATTTCTTTGCAGCAGTAGATGACTGTTAGCCTCAGTAGGTTCTAGTTTACTCTCTCCTCCTTCCTTTAACATCTCTTTAGAACAATAACTTCTGCAAACCTTTCACGCATCATTTCATCACCCTTCTTACCTTTATTCATTTCTGCTGTACATTTAAACCTATGGCGGTGCTTGACTTCTGCCACTGATTGACATATTTGAATCAACACGACACCCCCTACCAACAACCCCCGTACTGATTATGTGTGCGTTACCTGCATTTGGTTGCATTCAAATTATGTTAATTTCCTTGTTGAACTCCAGCTGTTATGTAATCACCGTACAAGTCGGGTTTCTCTGCTTGAGCCCGAAATTTGTGTTTTCTTCTTTTTAGCTGTGATCATGGAAATGCTTCCGGGCACTGCGCCTGAAATGGAAGTCATTCAGGTTAAAATTAACCAGCCCGCAGTATTTCCTTATCTGCCTGCACCTGGCGTGCCAGTGCCAAAACGCTGCATTTAAAGTATGTATGTTTTCACGAACATCTGTAGACGCCACATACTCAATCTTAATAGTACCTAAACGTATTTTTTTATGACAGACCCCGAATTTCCAGGTCCAGTGCTGCATGCTGTTTCTTACTCTGGGCTTTTCACTCTTAATATATTCATCTTAACATCAGCAGAAGAAAAATGAGAACGGGAGCTCGTTTGGTTTTACAGGGTACATTCCGACCCCAGCTAAATCTTTGAATCATGAACGGTGTTATCCCGATGTAGATACCACTCTGCATAACTCACCAAGAGGGATTTAATATGCTAATGTATTTCAGGAAATTCAGGGCTAAAAATGTAGCTGTGCAAAGTTGTAACACTGTTCACTTGTAAAAACTGTACTTACTACCCATAGATTGTGAAGTTTTATGCATATGGGGCCAGATGTACGACCAATTTGCGAGTCGCAAATTGCCTCGCATTCGTGACTCGCAAATGGGAATAGATAACAGTGTCTGAGACACTGTTTGCATTTCCCAATGGGGTCACAAATTGCATGCCTCATTCATATTAATGAGGGTGTCACACTTTGCAACCCCATTGGGAATGGATGACATTCCCAGGGAAGGTGGCCTACTTGGGTCAGCATACCACCATGTCTAGGACTGCTTTTAAATAAAGCAGTTTTTTTAATGCAGCAAGTTTTCCTTAAAGAAAAACGGGATGCATTTAAAAAATAAAAAATGTCAGTTTCATTTTTTAAGGGCAGGCAGTGGTCCTTGGGAACACCGCCTGACCTTAAAAATATTTTTAGAGCAACTCACAAAAGGGAAGGGGTACCCTTGGCACCCCTTCCCATACGCGGGTGGTTTGCCACCCTTCTGCAGTCACAAAATAGTCATACACAGCTTCAGGAGTCGCTAATAGGAAGGGATGCCCTTGGAACGCCTATTTTGCGATTCGCAAATTGATTTACAACTTGAAAAATAGAATTAGTACACTGGCCACATGTTTTTTGCGGTCGCAAACGGGTCTAAAACCCATTTGTGCCCGCAAAAAACGTTAGTACATCTGGGTATTGGACTGAAGTATACAAAAAAGTGATGGATGCAGTGCTTTAATTAATTTTAGCCACTGATAATTACTCAGGGCCACATCCTAGTCCATCATTATTTTGCACACTATGCCACCACGTTTGGACGAGGGGCTGAGATTAATTCATGTCCCACCCACCCTTATTTGTGTATATTTTCATTTATATTTCATTAGTGAACTACGGCAAGTGTAAACATGACTTCAGGCCTACGATTGCTGTCTGACTGTGACAGTTTAAAAACTGCAACCAGACCTGTCAAAATAAACCTTCCATTTAAATATTAATGTAAAACTTTGTAGCCCATTAGGCAGGAAGCATAATATTTAAAAATAGGTCATATAGAAAATTAACCCTTAGAGTGAATAGCAACTAAAAGCTATTCTCACGGTAGCAAGGCTGCTTGTTCCATAGTTGTAAGCTAGTCACCCCATTTGCCCTGTCCATCCCCATTTTGTTTGACTGATACTGGTGGCAACTGATTCTAAGGGCCAGGAACAGGGCCAGTGCTCTGATGAAAAAGGTATATGGTATTTAGGTATAATTACAATTGGCAATTATGGACCCCTGTAAGATCCTAGTGTATAATAAGGCAAGGGGGTGTCAAACTACCTAGTATACTATAAGGCAGGGGTGTTTAGAGACCCAGTAGATTTCCTGTACTGAGGTGTGCACTACTGTGTTGCCTGCTATAATTTGTTATGGTAGCCCTGCTTTGCGGACCGTCTTTAAAACTAAATTATATGCAAATTCTACTTTGGAATTAATGGTACTTCCAGAGTTGTAATATACCTTATTTTACATATATGTCACCTCTATGGTCTGCCCTAGGTGCCCAAGGGGAAGGGTGCTAAGTAACTATAAGCAGAGACATTATAAAAGATCTTTTATATGCCATAGTGAGGTAAAAACTGCCAATTTATTTTCTTCCGTTGCTCTGATGGGGGAGCTATGCAGCTGCCAAGACCAGGCCAGGCCGGTACCTGGGCAAATCAAACTAGGCTTCAAAGAGAGCAGGACAGTAAGGAATGCTAGCCAGGCCTACCCCCTCTTCCTGTATCCCCAGCCAGATGGCAACCCTGGTAATGACATTTGCAGAAGGTCTGAAGGGCGAGTGTTAATGGAAATAAGCTCCACCAGTAGATTACTTCGGCCAACTCTTACTCCAAAGGATAGAAATTCTCCATCTTGAATTTTAAAGTGCAGTGCATTGTGGGACAAGAAAACGCCACACTTTGGAGGAAGCTGTCGCTGGACAGGGGTGCCCCCCTGCTTGTCACTCCAGATCATTGAATAAATATTTGAGAGCTGCGTAGCAACTCTGATTTTCTGCCTGAAATCACAAGAAGAAGGACTGCTCTGCTGGAACCCTAGTCTGCACCACATAGGATTGCTCCCTGAAGGACTGCTCCAGTTGCACACTTGAATCTACAGCACCGAGGGCTTTGCCTTGCTACAAAAAGTGTTAAGGAGTGGACTCCCTTAAAGCCATAGGGTATCAGTGCTTGCCTGCACCATCTCCCTCAATAAGTCTCCTGCTAAGTGCATACAATGGACTTATTAGGATTTGGGCAAGTGCATTGTGTGAACTATAGTCTCAAACTTGCAAGGACCATCTAAGAGCTTCTAAACCTTTGAATTTGTGTTTTAGACACTTTGGACCCTCAAGACGAACTTCAAGAGAAAGTTCCAGAAGCTTGGAGACGTTTGACGCAAGCTCCATAAGTGGACCGACCCAACGTCGAGAGTCAAGAGTCGAGCCGACTACCTTCAATATGACCTGGCCTGGATTTCAGGTCTGTCCAATGGAAATCTCCAGAGCTCCAGATTTCCAGGATTTGACCGGGGCCTCGCTGCAAGCAATCTGACAACATCATATCAAAATCAGCCTGCTGAAGAGAACTGCATGATGTTGAGAGAAAATTCTCCGGAAAAGTTTCTAAGTCCAAGGTAAAATTCTGATCAGTGTATCGAACCAGGGCTCCATCGCGGCCAGCCTCAACTTAGACTTTGTCCCGGTCAAATGCAACCAGATGTCCCAAGTTGACGCTATATGTTTTTAAGCACTAGAAAGTGGTTAATCTAAAAAAATATATATAATATCTCCAGTTCCCCCATTGTTTATTTTTGGTGTCATTTAAAAAAAAAAAAATACAAATATTTCCTATTGAAGTAAACTGGAGTGGGATAGTTAAGCTTTCCAGCTTATTGCCAGGTACCTAGTGTTGAACAAGGGAATAGTTTATTGAGACCTTGTCTGGACCTTAAATTGCATTGGTTGACTTATTGCTAGTGACCGGTGCAGATTTACCCCTTCTAATTATCCACATTTCCAACAAATAAACACTGAAATGCAGTATTACAATTTACGAATGCGATCTTCGGGAGGAAACAACTAGAGATTTCATATATTGACTCTGTAATATTTATTCATAGTGCAATTCACTAGTAAAGTCAGATTTCGAGAAAATATTACAGAAAACAAACATCTTAAAAGCTACCTTTTCCCGGCCTAAAGTCTCTCGGGTCTAATTTACTGTCTCCTCCAGCTGAAACCCTCTGAGTGCTCAAAAATGAGATGTGAAAACTGCTCCCAGTGAAGAGGCAGAGTCTTGGTGTATTAGAGGTATCTCTGTTCTCCTGGTAGTATGAACATTTGGGCAGTGCCCAGGAACTTGATTAACTTCAAAGAGGACTCCCCTAACACAGGCAAATTAAGCTGACACCTGAACAGGCCCCTTTCTTAATTGCCTCAGTCAGGCAGGCTTCAATCCCAATGGGGAAGGAGCTACTCCCATATTTAGTTTGAAGTGACCACAGAGGAGGCAGTACTAATTTCCCTGGCCACACCTTCTCAGTGAGCACACAGGCTCTCCACTAGGGGAAACATGTTTCACTATGTTGGATTCAGGCAGAGAGAGGCACTGTGGGATTGTTTGCCTGGAGCACAGAGCAAATGCTGCAAAAGTAGGCAGGGTAACTCTGGAAACATTCACCACATTAGTTAGATTGGAGCCAGGAGTCTCTCCCACCCGCATGCGAGTGCCCAGCATAAAAGAGGTATCCCCAGACCACTCTGGACCTGTGGGAGAACAGAAGAAGGACTGCTCCTGCTCTTTGAAACCTGTGAGGAGATCTAAAGGGCTGGACCAAGGACAAAGAAGTGGACACCGAGGTTCCGTTTGCTAACCTCGTGTTGAGCTCCAGGGCCACAACAAACTACAAGAAGCCTTTTTCTGATGTGCCCAGCTAACATGTTCCAACGAACCCTAGCTTGGACACTTCTGGTTCCTCCTGCTAGAGTAAGTCTTGAAGAGGCCTGGTCAAACTTTTAATTTTTCCTGTCTCATCGGTGTAAATTCAGTAATTATGCATTACTCTTGCGATGCACAATTACAGAAATTACTCGATTTCGCTAGAGTGAGCTGATTCTGTCTACTGCTGCTCTTATCCTGCAACATTTAATGCTATTTTCTATACACAAAACACATCCTAAGGCCCATTTTGGATGTGAGGGTGCATTTTCCACAAAGTAAATAAAGCTAAATGCTAGATTACACTGCTCACATAAGAACACATAATTATGAGTGATTTTGCGGTAATTATGCCAGAGAGAATTATGTTAGTTATGCCCACCCCTTGTCCTGACCCCCAAGTGCTGTTCCTGAGGTCCTGGTTCAATTGACTGTGTCAAAGTGTACTTCTACTAACATCCTGAAAATTCCGGGATTTGGCTAAAAAGACCTCTGGAGAGCCTGGAGAACCAGCTAAGTCACATTAGAAATTGAATAAGTATGACCAGTTACATTTTGTATTTACGTACAAGTTATGTTATGTTATGTGTACTTGTAAAACATGCAATTCACCTGAGAAGATATCCTGGTGCTGAAAAATCTGGAGCAGCCTGGGCCGAGGTGGGCTTGCCTAAATGAAAAGCTATAGCTTTAGTTTCTTGTAAGATTCAGAAACTGAAGAGGTGCCTTTGATGTGCAATGGTAGGTCTTTCCAGGCTTTAGGAGTGATACTGGTGAGAAGTCTAATGTATGTGTTAAAAAGGGTGGGGATGATCTGATGAGGCTGAGGGTGTCCGAGCAGAAGGGGGCTAGGCCGACTGATTGGGTGTGGTCTGTCTGAGAGGAGCAGATCCAGAAAAGTGCTGGCCCATGGATACCAGCTAGGTGTATTCTTTGGATAAGAATGGGATGAGAAGCAGTGTTCAAAGCTGTGGAGAACACAAGACTGATGAACATATTGTAAGGCCAGTACTTCAGAAATGTTATCCAAGTGGAGTGGTTAAAGACTGCAAAGCCTTTGATGAGCATTATGTAATGTCAGTATCTTCAGAAGTCTTGTGTGTTAATCATGTTGTTCTTTATAACCTGCAACTGCTGCAGAAAAAAATAATCCAACTTAAAATCCACAAATTCCAAAATCATTTAATTTCCTTCAAATCTCAAGACAACCTACACGAACATATCTGCATCATATTATGCACAAGAATGAATTGACAAAAAGATCACAAGAAGACTAGATTAATATAATCATCCAAACATGTCTGTATCGGTATTTCTTATGTATTTTAGGGTTGCATAAAATGAAATTGTTGAAAATCAATAAAAAAAATACAGCATTTGTGCATCCTTTTAATGATCTAGTTATTTAAAATGTTATGTTTTTCATTAACTGGAATAAAATTACCTTTGAGGATTTGGTTTACAGTGCCAGATAAAGAGATTCTAGGAGGTGAGTGTTTCACTCCAAAATGTCTGATTTTGTGGTTGATTAGTCTGAGATATGTTCTATTAGGGTTTAAATTCTAGTGTCTTATTTGAATAAATGCATATGTTGTGAATGGTAGACAAAGGTATGAATGGTGCGTATTCGAGAAAATTAACATAAGGATATGTGTGCGAGTCTCACAGTTATGAAGTAAAAGAGTTCCAGGCACATCAAGCGGAATGTAGCAGTTGGAACAGGCCACATTTTAGGTGAGTTAATATATTGAGTTATATACTCTAGGATAAAGGACCATCAAATATAGTACATCCTAGGATGGCCTTGTCTCTGTGCTGACCCTCCAAATCAGATTTTTCAACACACCCCATCTTTTTCTATCACATTTTTTCCTCCATTTTTTCCTTACATTATTCTTTTCCTTTTTTCCTTTTCTTTCACTTTCTGTAAACGTGGCTCTTGTTTACTGCTTACACTTATGCTCACTGACATATCACTTTCTGATGTCTTGTATCTGTGAGCTACTTTGTTCTCTGTTTAACATATATTTGAAAAGGATAACTGACTGTAGGTGAGAGTGCGCACAGCCTAGGGCTTGGATTATCCACTGGTTTACAGAGGTTTAATATTCTGGCAAGTTCACTCAGAGATTCACCCTTCTGAGGCTGATGAAACACGTACCATAGATTTGAATATCAATAAACATATTTTAAACAGCACCAAGATGCCAAAAGGCTTGATTGTGTGCTTTAGAAGTATACATGGTATGTTATTTCGAGGAAATTCTATTGCAAACCCTTTATAAATATAACTTTGTTCCTGATTATCCACAAAAAAATCCTAATATCACATTACCTATAGAGCTATTCATAGCGTATTTGTAGTGAGTCTTAAAAGAATCACGTTTATAAATATGTCTGGTTTACTAATTATAAAATACAGCAGATCTTTATTAACTTTTGAAATCTGATATTTAACATTTATAGAAAAAAGAAACGGCAATAGTTTTTCTATACACAAATACCCCTTTTTCAAATATAACAGTTTGATTAAGTTCAAATGTCCTATGTATATCTAGCAAACTTAGAGATGCAGTGTCTTTTACTGAGATAGTCGAGTTGTCCTTTTTTTCAAATTTTCTGTCGCAAAGTCATAATGAATCCATTTGATATAGAAATATGTATGCTGTCTTTAACACCTTGAGAGAACACATTTATTTTTCATTTTCATATTACAAATAAGAATCAGCATTGCAGTTATTCTTCTTAATTACTGATTTACTAACACAGCCATAAATGATTGCATAGATAAATCTGATGTTCAATTTCACCCTTGGTTAATTGATAATTGAAAAAGGTTTACTATTTCTTACTTTAATATGCTACTTTCATTCAGTGTAAAAGTTTATACCAGGCTAAAGGCTTTTTTGTTGTTGATTTTCAATGTTTTTCTGTAATAAAGGGCATCATGTTGTCGAGAAATGCTATAAAATATTTATATATTTTAGTTTGAATATTTGTAAAGTACGATGTATAGCCAGGGGTTCCTTGATGCTAAATTAATAAGAATAAATAAGAATGCATTTATTGAGGTTGGTACAAAAATGAAAGGTACCTAGTTTCTTTTGAAAAGGAAATGGGAAGATATACATTTTAATTCAGATGGTAATGTGTTGTGGAGGAGTGGACCCAACGTGAAAAACCAGCCCTTTAAAGGATCCTTGAAATGATGATCTTATCTTTTAGAAATTCTATTGCCTTACCATCCAAACATTATGTACTACTTAGGAGAAGCAATGAATGATACAGTAGGTAAACTGAAAATATGCAAAGGAACGGGGTGATGGAGTGATGGAGTAGTAAATGTCAGAGATCTGAAAGGCTTGAAGAATATTTTGTCTATGCTAAAGGCCCCCTATAAGCGATTTTTAGTGGACGCCACCACACTTGTTATGAATTGGAAGTAAATTTAGATAGTGACATGAGTGCAAATCTAGTTTACAAGTTTTGGGGAAAAACAGGACATCAGATTTATGTCACTTAGATATTTCGCCAAGAAAACCTGGCAGGTGAAAATTAACCTGAATTGAAGTATTACTGTATGAATCAGGTGGTAATTTTCCATTTATCAGGATACAACTCAGTATATATTAGTATTCCTGGCCCTCAGAATTACCAATCCCTGTTTTTTTGGTAACCCCTTGTGCAGGAATACCGTATTGATAAACTCAAGAACATTAGAATGAACTTGTAAAAATGTTGGACAGGTCGTGTGTCTTCACACTCCAGATAGTGAGTTTTTGGGAACTATTTTATTGCTTAGAAAGAAAGCGGTATCAGGCACATGGGATGGATGGTTATGTTCAGCCGAGCCAGCTTAATAGCATATGAAAATAAAAAAGGCATTATACATAAAGACTGTTTTTTTAGTGTTTTAAACTCAGTTCTAACATCCAAATATTACATTTTAACTGCTAAATATATATGATCAATTGGATAATTTTTGATCCATCTTAATTTTTGCTCTGGTAATGTAAACTGCAATATGGAATGTACATTTGTCAATACCTATAATAACTTCATATTAAGCCGTGTTCCCATGCTGACATTACTGAATCTACAAAATAAAATGTGAAATTTGAGGTCGCTCAACACTTTACTAATTCCTCAATCGCCTCAAAGCCATTGAAAACAGATGTTCCAGATGCAGGAAAGTACATGTTTTACATTCTGCTTGACACACACAAGGTGCTAATGGAGAGGCGACACATTGGGCAAAAACACCCACTGTGTTGTCTGTAGAAATCTCTCCTAAGGATATTTCACCTACCAGAGCAGCTTGTTCTCGATGGATCTCACCCGGGAACACAGACACAAATAGAAGCCATGGTTTGCGAGTTTCAATGTGGAATGTTCACTTTAAAGTAAAATAATTATAATCAAAAGCAGATAATAATGCCATAATCTAAAGGATGAGAAACACTTTAAGCATGCCTTTATCAATTAAAGACCAACATACCCTAAAGTCATGCATTTTATTTCAATCAACAAGTGGTAGGTATTGTTGCTAAATTGTGGAAAACCAGGGTTTGATTCTCAGCTTTGAAAGTTACCCCAAACCGTGTATGATTCTAGTCAATTTTATCTCACAGTGCCTGAAATTGCACGTGCTTAAGGTAAATATGTAATACTGCATAATGTAAAAAACAACTGTTTGTAGTGCTGTCCTGTTACATGCAGCCTTCCTCTCCCTACCACAAATCTTTTTAGGTTGAGTGTAGTCAGCACTTGCGCTGTTGCTTAGAGACCTGTTGTACATGGTTGGTGGAGTTGAACTTGCCCATTGCTTTTTATTTGTCTGTTCCAGTGTCCTTTAGAAATCATGGCTTGCTGCTTGGCAATTCTTCCTCTTTTCCGTCCTTTGTGTTTCAGCTTTCCTGCCACGGAGCACCAACCAAGCACTGTGTTCTTACGCATTCAGTGTCTATGTGCTCCTCTGGATACTACTTTTTTTTCTTGTACATTTGCTGTGAACGAAGTCTGAGCATGCATCTCCACAGCACGTCAAGTGTATACAGATCTCCCGCCATAGCAGGCCTCTGGGTGACAACAAGCCCTAGTGATACCCAGAATAAAACAGCAATTAAACTTCACTCTTCTACTCATTTTACGGATGAATGCACGCACAGAGGCGCTCATTAGTGTTCATTGGTGCCCACTCCAGCTCTGCGCCGAGTGAGACATCTATATTACAGGGAAAGGCTGCTCCTCATGCACAAAGGGCTATGCTGTGCAGTGAGGTCACAGCATGGTGAGCAGAGCCAGCATCGTGTTCTTGTTATGTTTTTTATGAACCGTCATCAGGTATCCTCATACCTCTGTGTTAACGCCTCCACCATTTAAAGGGGCTTCTCTTTCCATCCTATTGGGTGTGCTCTATCAGCTAAAATCCTTCCATCCAATCTGAGGAGAGTACAAAGCCGAGGGATATTGAAGGTGTCTCATTTCTAGCAGTCGCCTTTGCCATAGTTATGGAGGTGGGATCTAGTAAATGCCCGTAACTTACGACAAGCAGGCGTGAGCAATTTCATGCGCACTGCCTCGAAGTCTTTGTTTCCGCTGTCTTTTATTTTCGTGGTTTCTGCACGTGATGAAACTGAACCTACTACTGTGGTGCAAATCAAATGGGACCCATTGCTATGCTGCAAATATTGAAGAGGTGTCATGACAAGGTGAGGAAGGGGTTGCGAGTTGGTTGTCTAGGGTTGCTTTACGTTCGTTGCCTTTTCAATACATTCTCCCCCAGACAGCCATTGCCTGAATGATGAATGAGTACACTCTACTGTGAAACACAATTGAATCACAATTATTTGATAAGTTGTCTGTATATGTTTTTGTAAGATCTCATTTTATGATTTCAAACATGTAGGAAGTTTGATTGATTCATTTGATGCTTAGATAGGCCTTCCCTTGCTACACATTCTAAGGCGATTTCCATGGGATGCAGAGACCTATTCTTTCTTTCTGCAACCAGTTGCCTTTCTTTAGGTCTCTGCCCCCCTTCAGAGAATGCACTTGATTCCACAGTGCCCCCCAAGTACAAATGACGAAATTGGCTTTTTGCTCATTAGTGTTCGCCTCTTATTCCCAAGTAGCAGCAGATGCCTCCTCCTTTGAGCGTCCCTTCGCTGTAAGGGTGGCGTAGCAAATGCTATATCAGACATGTTAATATACTCCCTAATGTATGTTCTTAAATGCACACATACTTTTTAGAAACCCTAGAATTCCTGGGCCTTGATCAGCCGGTATCCGCCCATATGCAGTCTGCTGGACACACCCTTGATTGGATATGTTCAAATTTTGCCACTCTAAAAGTCTACTCCCCAGTCACCTTAACATGATCTGACCCAAATACATTCCCTTTGTAATTGGATGCCACTACACGGATACTCCACTGGGTCCCACCTTGGACACATAAAACCGTGCGAAAATTCAATAAAATGTTAGCCAACCCGCACATTAGCACCAAAGGGTCTGCCTGTAGGCCGTTTCTGACAGGAGATCCTTCACTAGATACCCAGTATTTGAACTCCTGGATGTCTACATTCAGTAATACCTTTGCCCCATTGGTCCCTCTGAAAAAGAAGTCCACCAATAAAGTCTCTGCCTCCTGGTACACATTGCCTCCTGGAACTACAAATACATTGCAGACAGCTAGAATGTAGATGGTGGAGAAGTTATAATTAATAAGAGCTAACTCCTTTCAAAATAGACCTCAAAACCTACCACCAACAAATTCAATTAGAAAAGAAATCTTACTTCACTAATTTACTCAGCCTGGCCGACACAGACCCAAAAACTATTTTTAAAATTTGGAAATCTTTCACCCACCCTAAAATACTTGAACACAATATTCTGCTATCACAGATCATTTGTGATCAAATTGCTGTCTTTTTTAACAGAAAATTCAAATTTAACAAAAAGATTTTAAGATGACCCGCTACTCTTTTACAGAAGTCTTTGGGTGATAGACCGACCCTCCGGTCAACCCAAGCCATTTTCTCCTGCAAGTCAGGGTCTCTGTTTGACCCGGCCTCTCCAGTGGTACTGCATGCCAATATTGATATCATCTATCCAGCTATCAAAAAGATAAGAAATTCCTCACTCACATTAGCGGAAGTACCAACGGCCTGGAAAATTGCAGCAGTTAAATGCCATCAGTAAAAACAACTAGCCGAACCTACGATCCTTTCCAATCTCCAACCTATCTCCCTACTGCCCTGTGTCAGCAAAATCACAGAGAAATTAGTGAATAACCAACTGATTTTCTTTTTAGAAGAGCCTAATATTCTGCATCCAAGCCAATCAGGTTTTAGGCCTAAGCACTGTGTTGATTTTATTAGATCTGTTAGCCGCATTTGATAGGTCTCCCACAACATTTTGGTGGACCTCTTTAAACCATTTTAAAACATATGGCATTTCCCACCTGGCCCTATCCTGAAATCCTTCCTGTCTATCTGAAAACAGATAGTCACCCTTGGCCACTATCAAGCAGCAGAGATCCCACAGGGCTCTGCTTCAAGCCCAGTATTGTTCAATGTTTACATGGCTCCCCTTATAAATCTCATATCCTTGTTCAACTTTGAAACCATCTCTTACTGTGATGATATGCAGCTAATTCTAGTACTAGACAAACTATCCACTAAGGCTGAAGAAAATCTCCAACTTTGCCTCACAGCTGTTTTACACTGGATGCAATTGAATCATCTGAAGTGTAATGCTCTAAAAAACTAAGATCATGCTCAGATCATGCTAATAGGAAAATCCAATACCTTCTAGCCCAGCCAATGGTGGCCTAAAGATATCCCTACTCCTCCCAACACAGTAGATGTAGTAAAGAATCTAGGAGTGAAATTTGTCACCTCACTAATCTTCCGCCAGCAAGCTTAAACAGTGGCTGGTACATGCTTTAACCTGATAAAGTCTCTCAAAAAGTTCTTCAACCTACTCCCTTGCGCGGCTTGAAAGGCAGTGGCAGTAGCCCTGATCACATCGAGATTGGATTTTTGTAAAAGCTTATATGCAGGGACCAATACGTCTGTCTTGAATAAACTGCAGATAGTCCAACATGCAGTCGCACGTCTAGTCATAGACTTGCCATGAGGTTCTCCAGCCTCTGCAGCTTTAAAATCCCTACACTGGCTATCCATCCATAAAAGAGTCCTCTTCAGCATCCTGGCAATCACTTACAGAGCTTCTAGATCATCAGGACCTAAATATCTTAGGGCTACAATAAAACCGTATGTGATACGCTCCCCCACGGATCCTCATCAACAAAGCTACTCAGCCTCCCAGCTTTAAGTATATCTGAAAAAGGGACAAATCAGTGACAGCTCTGTGAGCTAAAACCTGGAATCTTCTGCCATGCCATCTCTGGTTCTCCCAGACAGTATACATTTTCAGGAAATCCTTGAAAACCTGGATCTTTGGACCTCAGTTCTCTCACTTATCTTATTTAGGCAGGTACACGCTGTATATTAAGGTCCCGCCTAGCGTCATGATAATCCTTGGAGTGACAGTTGAGCTCTATAAGGGCCCGATGTAGGTAATCTCGATTTACCTACTCTTAAATACCGAATCATATCGATTCGGTATTTAAGAGTAGGTAAATGGGATGTAGGTAATTTCTATTTTTAAATTACCGAATCGGTAAGATTCGGTAATTACCGAATCTGTATTTACCGATTCGGTAATTGCCATTCATTCCTACGGGCCTGTAGGCCCATAGGAATGAATGTCAATTACCGAATCGGTAAATACCAATTCGGTAATTGGGGGAAACATTGAAGGGTGGTAGGGTGTCACTTTGACACCCTGTTGCACCCCTCAATCGTGTATGGGTGCACATGTTGCAGACATACATGCCCTATGGGCATGTATGTGTGCAACATGGCAGCGTTTGAATAGCAAAAAAAATGCTTTTTCAAGGCTTTACATTATTTACCACTGTGAGACCTGGGGTCACCAGCTCTCAAGGGGGTAGCATGGCGCGAGCAGCAAGGCAGGCAGGGGCTTGTGTGTAAAGCAGCTACTTAACGCACACATCCAATGTAAGACACAGTGGCGCAATAATGGAGACCACACCAGAAGTTGTATTTGAAAGAATCAAGATCTTTTATATAAGCTTTCAAATAGAGCGTTGCATTATTAATTCGTCAGCATTACATTGAAACATTTCTCTGCCTGCCGCTTGTGGTATCGTAGCGCTATACTGCAGATTGCTCTCTGCTAGCTCGCATTGCTCCCACAACTATTATTGCCTGATTGCTTATTATAATTATATCGTAGCGCTATATTGCCAAAGTGCGCTTTCACGATCTTTCAACTGTGCTGTGCTGCCTGTATAATTCATTTGTGCCTGATTGTGCCGGTGCCACTGCCATTTTCATCGCATTTATTCAGATTGTGCCCCAATGCTGTTTCGCTTTTGGCTTGCTGCCATTTTGTTGTTGTTGTTGTGCCTCCCTGCCCGGCTCTCCACCCCTCTCCGCCTCCCACAATGCTACCAAGCTGCCCTAGGACACACCCATGGACCCTTCCCCTGCCACTCCTGCAAATTCGACTGCATCAGGACCAACACCAAACCCACAAACTCCAAACAGAGCTCCGACACCAACCATCTAAAGTGCATCCTGCTCAACACCCGCTCGGTCCATAGACACTCCATTGAACTCTGGAACCTACTCGACACTACATCTCCGGACGTCGCCTTCCTTACAGAAACCTGGATGAACGCCTCATCAGTGCCAGACATCGCCATAGCCATCCCGGACGCCTACAAGATCATCCGAAAGGACCGCACCAACCAAACAGGAGGAGGCATCCTCATCGTCCATAAAAACACCATCCGCATCACAACCAGTTCCGACGATATCCTCGCTACCGCCGAACACCTTCACTTCCAGATCCACACCGACCCCAAGACCACACTCAGAGGCACCCTCATCTACAGACCACCAGGACCCCGCACACAATTCAACGAAGACATCACTGACTTCATCAGCCCACATGCCCTCCCCTCCGAGAACTACATCCTACTGGGAGACATCAACTTCCACCTGGAAAAGAAAAACGACAGCAATATCACCACCCTTCTGGACAACCTGGCCAATCTCGGACTCAAACAACTTGTTGACACCCCCACCCACTTTGCCGGGCACACACTCGACCCAATCTTCACCTCCAGCAAGCACATCTCCTCCGATCATACCACAGCTCTCCATTGGACGGGCCACAGCTGCGTTCACTTCAACTACAAAAAGACCACGACCCACAGCCCTCCACAACCTATTCCCCGAAGAAACTGGAACAAAATTACCACCGACCAGCTCTTCACATCGCTTCACCAAAACCCTCCTGCCAAATCATCGGACCCAAACTAAGCAGCCACCAACCTCACCCACAGCGCCGACGAACTAGCACCCTTGAAAAACCATCAAATCAAGCAAGGTTGCAAAAAAGCCCCCTGGTTCAACGATGACCATAAGAAATCCAAGAAGCTCTGTCGTACCCTCGAGAAAGCCTGGAGAAAAAACCCAACCACTGACAACCTGGCCACCTTCGAGAACGCCACCCGCAAACACCACCAACTCATCCGATCCACCAAGAAATCAGCATTCAAGGATCGACTTGACAACAACTCCCAAAACAGCAAGGAACTATTCAACATCGTCAAAGAATTTACCAACCCCATCGCCGGCACCAACGACATCACTCCCTCCCTAGACCTCTGCGACTCTCTATCCTCATTCTTCCACAACAAAATCGCCGACATACATAACAGCTTTGAAAACCAGTCCGAAGACCAGTCCACTCCACCCACCCCCGAACCAAAACCGCACTCTAACAACCTTTACTCCTGGAACCCAATCACCACCGAAGACACCATCCGCCTGATGAACTCCATCCACTCAGGATCGCCAACCGACCCATGTCCCCACCACATTTTCAACAAAGCAGACTCAATCATCGCACCCCATCTCCGCGATGTCATCAACTGTTCCTTCAACTCCGCTACCTTCCCGGAAAGCTGGAAACATGCCGAACTCAGCTCCCTTCTGGAGAAACCCACAGCAGACCCCACTGAACTTAAGAACTACCGCCCCATCTCGCTCCTCCCATTCCCTGCCAAAGTCATTGAGAAAGCCGCCAATAATCAGCTCGCCGCCTTCCGTGAATCCAACAAATCCCTCGACCCCTCACAGTCCAGCTTCCGAGCCAAACACAGCACCGAAACCGCCCTCATCGCAGCAACAGACGACATTCGCACTCTACTGGACAACGGAGAAACAGCCGCCCTCATCGTACTTGACCTCTCCGCAGCCTTCGACAAAGTCTCTCATAGCACCCTCATACAACGCCTCAGCAACGTCGGAATACAAGGAAAAAAATTGGACTGGATCATCTCGTTCCTCGCCGGAAGAACCCAAAGAGTCCGCCTCCCCCCTTTTAGATCTGAGGCTACCGAAGTCATCTGCGGCGTACCACAAGGATCATCACTCAGTCCCACCCTCTTCAACGTATACATGAGTCCCCTCGCATCCATCGCGCGCCAACACAACCTCAACATCATCTCCTACGCAGACGACACACAGCTGATCCTCTCCCTCACCAAAGACCCAAAAACCGCCAAAACCAACTTACACGAAGGAATGAAAGAAGTAGCCGAGTGGATGAAGAACAGCCGTTTAAAACTAAACTCAGACAAAACGGAAGTCCTCATCTTAGGTTCATCCCCCTCTGCCTGGGACGACTCATGGTGGCCACGGGCCTTGGGACCCGCACCCATACCTACGGATCACGCACGTAACCTGGGCTTCATCCTGGACTCCTCCCTCTCGATGACCAGACAAGCCAACGCAGTCTCATCATCCTGCTTCAACATCCTACGCATGCTCAAAAAAGTCTTCCGTTGGATCCCCACCGAAACAAGAAAGACGGTCACCCAGGCACTGGTCACCAGCCGACTGGATTACGGAAACACCATTTACGCCGGAACCACAGCCAAACTACAGAAAAAACTCCAACGCATCCAAAACGCCTCAGCCAGACTCATATTGGACATCCCTCGTCAAGCTCACATTTCCGGTCACCTAAAAGACCTCCACTGGCTCCCCGTCAACAAGAGAATAACGTTCCGTCTCCTCACCCACGCAAACACAAAGCCCTCTACGACCTAGGACCCGAATGCCTTAACACGCGACTGTCCTTCTACACCCCACCCGCCAACTACGATCGTCCAATCAAGCCCTCGCGCAGTGAAACACTAGCTGACCCCGCCTGTCGTATCAAACTCTCTGACAGGTAACGGGGTAACTGTATTAACCTGGAGGATCCTACAAGAAGCGACTATAGTAATGCATTTAAATATTACATCAGAACCTCTCATGGACGCTTTCCCTTGCAGGTAATACAACATATCGGCAAGTACTTATCAGTCCAGCAAGGAACTCCAAAGAACACAACCTTTACTTATTTGTGACAAGCCTTTCTTCTTGTGAATACAGGTCGGCTAGCGACCTAGATAAGATCATTAGAATACTATGGAAGCCCACCTCTGCAAGAAAATTCAGTACAGTGAAGTGAATCTCCCTCTCATTTCCAGCTTGTACCTATGGAGCACTAGGAGCAAATCAGGCTTGTGGATACAGTGCACTTATAGCACTTCAGGCTTGTAAATACGGTGCACGCTAAACACTTCAGGCTTGTAAATACGGTGCACACTAAACACTTCAGGCTTGTAAATACGGTGCACGCTAAAGACTTCAGGCTTGTAAATACGGTGCACGCTAAACACTTCAGGCTTGTAGATACGGTGCACGCTAAACACTTCAGGCTTGTAAATACGGTCTCTTGAGGCACAGTTGCAGGGGGAAGGGGCCAACAGGGCCCAGTCTCAGAGCACCCTGGGGGAGGGGCGACCTCGGGCCTCTCCCGGCCCACCGCCCTCCTCCCCAGGGGGTTACCTCACTTCTTCTGCCCTCCAGGGCCCTTGCGTAGGGTTCAGCGGAGGAGAGGGGGTTCCAACCCTCTCGTGGCTGCCCTCGTCCCAGCGCGGTGCAATCAATCAATCAATCATAGCATTTGTATAGCGCGCTTCTCACCCGAAGGGGCTCAAGTCTCTTTGGGGGGGATGGTGGGGGCTACTGCTCGAACAGCCAGGTCTTGAGTTGTCTCCTGAAGGCGAGGTGGTCCTGGGTCAGCCGAAGGTGGATAGGGAGGGAGTTCCATGTCTTGGCCGCCAGGTAAGAGAAGGATCTGCCTCCGGCGGTGGCTGGTCAGGCGGTCGTTGAGGTACTTGGGTCCCAGGTTGTGGAGAGACTTGTGTGCGTGGGTGAGGAGCCTGAACGTGATCCTCTTGTTGACGGGGAGCCAGTGCAGGTTCCGCAGGTGGCCGGAGATGTGGCTTTGTCGAGGGATGTCTAGGATGATTCAGGCGGAGGCGTTCTGGATGCGTTGTAGTCTTTTCTGTTGCTTGGCTGTGGTTCCGGCGTAGAGGGTGTTTCCGTAGTCCAGCCGGCTGGTGATGAGGGCCCGAGTAACCGTCATCCTGGTTTCGATCGGGATCCAACGGAAGATCTTGCGGAGCATGCGGAGGGTGTGAAAGCATGAAGAGGAGACGGCGTTGACTTGCCTGGTCATCGAGAGGGAGGAGTCCAGGATGAAGCCCAGGTTGTGTGCGTGGTCTGTCGGCTTGGGGGCGGTGCCCAGGGCTGGGGGCCACCAGGAGTCGTCCCAGGCGGAGGCTGATGGTCCGAGGATGAGGACTTCTGTTTTGTCTGAGTTCAGTTTCAAGCGGCTGTTCTTCATCCACTCGGCGACGTCTTTCATCCCTTCGTGGAGGCTGGTTCTGGTGGTGTCGGGGTCTCTGGTGAGGGAGAGGATCAGCTGGGTGTCGTCGGCGTAGGAGATGATGTTGAGGCTGTGTTGGCGTGCGATGGCTGCGAGAGGTCTCATGTAGACGTTGAAGAAGGTGGGGCTGAGTGATGATCCTTGTGGGACGCCGCAGATGACTTCGGTGGCCTCGGAACGAAACGGTGGGAGGCGGACTCTTTGTGTTCTTTCAGCGAGGAACGAGATGATCCACTTCAATGCCTTCTCTTGGATGCCGGTGTTGCTGAGGCGCTGTACTAGGGTGCGGTGGCAGACAGTGTCGAACGCGGCGGAGAGGTCCAGGAGGATGAGTGCCGCTGTTTCCCCGTTGTCGAGAAGGGCTCGAATGTCGTCGGTGGCTGCGATGAGGGCGGTCTCGGTGCTGTGGTTGGCTCTGAAGCCGGACTGCGAGGTGTCAAGGGATCCGTTCGTCTCGAGGAAGGCAGCAAGCTGTCTGTTGGCGATCTTCTCAATGACTTTGGCAGGAAAAGGGAGGAGCGAGATGGGGTGGAAGTTTTTGAGGTCGGCGGGGTCCGCTGTAGGTTTCTTCAGTAGGGCGCTGAGCTCGGCATGCTTCCAGCTCTCCGGGAAGGTGGCGGTGTCGAAGGATGTGTTGATGACGTCTCGGAGTTGGGGTGCGATGGTGGAGTCGGCCTTGTTGAAGACGTGGTGGGGGCAGGGGTCAGTCGGAGATCCGGAGTGGATGGTGTTCATCGTGCGGGCTGTGTCTTCGGTGGTCCCTGCGGTCCAGGTGCGGAGGGTGGCGGTGGGGTGCAGGCTCAGCTTCAGGGCACCGGCGCTGGGGACAAGGCAGGGGCCGGGCGTGCTTCGCCTCGAGGGTGCGCCAGCCCAAACCAATGGTAGCGCGGCCCTCGGGGGCAGGACGAAGGAGCTCCCCTGTCACGTGGGGTGCGCACTGGCTTCGGGCCTACCTCGGCCCAGCTCACTCAAGGCGGCGACCCTCTCCTGGCGTACGGGGCCGCCGAGGGGGGTGATCTCAGCTCTGGACACCGCGCAAAGGCAGGCGGCCACAGGACAGGCCGGAGGCACCTCGGAGGTGTCGCGAAGGCGGCGCCGATGCCACGATGGTGACGCGGTCCCCTCAGGCGCCTCGGGGGCTAGTCACAGCGCTTTACACCAAAGCAGGTAAGCGCGTGGGGGCAACTGTGGCACCTCACAGGGCAGGATGCTTCTTGAGGCGAGAAGCGCCTCAGGATCACAGTGCTTGAACCAAGGGGGCACAGTTAGCAGGCAGTCTTAAATACAGCGCTGGACAGGGGAAGCAGAATATAGCGCTTTCCACACAGTTTAACCAGGACAGCAGAACAGTTCAGTCAGGGGGAGGCAGGTAGGGTAAGGAGGGCCCAGTTAAAAGCAGGGGATGCGCAGGGCAGCACAAGTCCAGTACCTGGTCGATCACCCCTGCAGTCTCTGGTCAAGGAGAAGTAGACTTCTTGGCGCTCTGATGGTTCTGCGCCCTTAGTTGCTGGTTACTTGAAGTTGTTGAGAGGGGGGGGGGGTTCTGAGTTGAAGGCTTGAAGAATTTTCCTCAGTCACTGCAGATGGACCCTGGGGTTCCCTACCACTGGGCCAGATCAGGGGGCTAGCTTGGGACACCTCACCCAGCTTAAGAGGCAGCACCTAAATCCTGTCACTCCCAGTAGCATAGGTTCCTCACTAGGCCCTCCCGCCAAAAATTCATGTGTGGGTTCCCCAGGTCAGTGATGCCCCAACTGACCAAAACGTTTCCCTCCTTTTCCTTATATAGTGTCAGTTGGCAGTGGCAGTTGGTGCCTCCCCTATTCTGGAAGGTTTCAGGAGCTTCCCTCATTCTAGCTATGGGCAGGCTGGCAGGCTGGTATGGCAACATTGTTTAAGGGTTCCAGCCAGCTCCTGGCTACTAGAGTGCGCCTAATCAAACCACGCTGCAGTAGCAGGGGTCAGTGGCAGCCATGTTGGGGGTAGTCAAGCACCTGCATCTAGCATGGGTTTTAATATAACCCAGGGCATTTTAACCTCACAGGGCCTATACAATTATAGTACAAGGGGGGGCATCTGGAATTAGGGGAAGCTAAAAGCGAAAAATGTCCAGAAAAAGGGCCAAGTCCAACAACCACCAACTTCTAGTTGGTGGTAAATAACGAAATCTGAAAGCACTGTAGCACTGATTACAGTGCTACCTACATCGTAAAATACAGATTCGGTAATTTTACTGATTCAGTAATTTTACCGAATTGGTAAAATTACCGATTCGGTAAAATTACCGAATCTGTATTTTAGGTGGCCCTACATCTCATTTTCCAAATACCAGTCGGTAACGGCCGAAATTACCGAATTTCGGCCGTTACCCACCGGCATTTGCCTATCTACATCTGGCCCTAAATACTTTAATACATACATACATACCCTGTGGTATACCTTGAATGTAACTAGTAGAGCTGATGAGTCTTTAGGTCTTTATATGACATGACCATCTTTGTGCCATGTACTGACCACACCAATGAGAATTGAGATGTACCAGCTGCTGCAAAATCAGAGACAACAGTAGCAGTTTTGAGAGCACTTACCCTGCATTGCCTGTCAAAGAACTCCAGTACTTAAATAGCGGTGTCTGGCAATGTACATTACATGGATTCTGTCAATGAAACTGAAAATATTAGAACAATGTACTATGTGGAATATCAAATAAAACACCGTCTTATTTGTTTATACTTTGATGCAATTGATATGTCATTCTTCTAGCTATTGAACTTTTATTATCAAGTGATAATATAGTTTTTTTATAGCGCATCTGTGTTACTCAATGGCACGGACTCCAATATTCTGATTATAAACTCAGGAAACCTGATCTGCAGTGCCATGAAAGGCATTAATTACGTTGATGTAAAAATAGTTTGAAACTTTTCTGAACGAAGGTGATGTGGCAGCAAGAGGCATCCTTTCCCTAATCCTTATCAATTATTCAATCACTCAGAAATCAATTCTGCTGAACCATAAGGCGTTCTTTGATATGAATGCAATCAGTACTTAATGTAATCAATAGATACATGAAAATTCATATTTCCAGATTAAAGAGCAGGTTTTCTTCCAAAATGGATATTTTAAATTAATGCACCTCACATTGGGGGAGCATTGATTAGATACTTATTAATTAAAATGAAGAGTAAATGTAAGTCATGCTCTTGTAAATAATAACAGGCAGCACTGTCACTGTGCCATCCTCTAGCTTGTATTGCCAGCTTTAGAGTTCGAATTTTGTAATCACAGCTTCAGCGCAATATACCCCAGTTTCAGGTAAACAAAGATTTAAGGTGCAATTTGGAGCCAGCTATTGGTGTCTCTTATCCCTTATTTTTCCAGGGGACAAATATAATCTAGTGCCGCCAGCATGTGTGCATCAACGAGATTCAGTAGAAACCATTTGTGGCTGGTCAGTGGGGTAGGAGGAGGGGACAAACAATGTATGCAAATTGTAATGCATGCTTAAGTTGTGCATTTATTTGTTTGCACCTGAGGAGCAGAATCAGGGGTGACCCGCTGCTTCTCTTCGGAGCCTTCTGATGGCTCAGTCAATATATTTACCATGATGATATTTGCATAAAGGGGAATATATTGCCCAGATGCCTGACAGTGGATTTGCCAGTAAACTCCTCAACAGGGTAGCCTGTTTTCAGTTCCTCCCTGTAGAATTCTCTTGGAGTTTCATGTAGCAGGCACAGCACACAGGCTCCCAGTAGAGGAACTTGAATGCACTGTCAGGGCTGGGCAGTGTAATCAAGGTAATTACATTGCCCGGTTCCTGACAGTACTGGGAAATAATTCCTCCTTCTTTGCTCCTGCTTTCCACAATGCTTGGTGCTGAAAGTCCTTGTGCTGCAAGGCATCCTGTCTGCATTTCGTCTCTTTTGCAATTTGGAACAGCCAGATGGAAAACCAGCAGCAAGGGGCGGAAGTACATAGAGTTTCACCTCTGCTTTACCAATGAGCGGATGTGGCCTAACTGCCAGAGCTGTCGTCTTTGGAGCTGGGGAACCAGGTTCGAGTCTGGCGTCGGCTCAACATCCTGTGACTGTGGGCAAATCACTTAGGGCCTGATTCCGATGTCGCACTGAAGGCCTCCGAATCGGATTTGGCTTTCCCGGATTCAATTTGTACCCCTTGTTTCTGACCAAATCGTACACAGGTCTGAACAACCAAGTATGATACGAAGTTCGCATACTCGTTGAACGAATCATCTCTGGGACCAGAACCTGTCAGTATGACTCATTCGTAGCAAAATCGACCCGCGAAATGGAGCCAAATTCTGACCAAACGATTACAATGCACGATTCAGACAGCCGCTTCGCCTCGGTATCAGTGAGACGAAATGACTGTTGGAATCGTACTTCGGGGGCCGCAGCAGAACCCCTTTCACCCGGGGCCCTCCATATCTGTAACAGGGGTGTACCCATGCGTCCCCCCGATCTAGGCATGAACAGTGTGGTGGGCACCATGGGGTGCCCGTCACAAGATGGACTTTTCCCCACCCACCTCTTTTTGCTATGAGAGCCTGTGTACTCGTCTGTACACAGTCTCCCATAGAGTTCAATGAGTCTGAGCGAACTGAGTCCGTAAGCATACGGCTGCATCGTACTTGCTCGTTCAGGATCTTGGAGCACTTTTTGCTTGGAAAGCCCTCCGGATCCAAGTCGTACAGAGGGCTGTCCTAGCGTGATCTGAATTGGGCACTTAATCTCCCCAGCCTACCAAAAAGGAATGTGTCCTTGTGTAATATAACTGGTGCTCATGCAAAGCGCTCCAATACCTTCGGGTCAGTGCTATATAAAACTACCAAAAAAAAGAACTAATGATGAAAAACAAAGACTTTGACCACCACTACTAGTCAACTAGAATTTCAACCACAGTATAAAGCCACCATCGAAAGCATGAAAAACACATGGTTTTTGCATGCACTGTAAGGTAATGCAGTTATGGGCGATACTGATCCTACAGAAACGCATTGGACAGAAGTACATAATTATTTTTTGTTCACTTGCAGAAATCTAAATGTGGTTAATATCACATATCATTGCAGTGCAGCAAGTGTAACTGCACTGCTCACAGATGTATTATTAATGGATTCCTCATGTTACAGGAATTCGCATTGCCTGTCTCGTGTCGCTGCTTGCAAATGTGAAATGATTTCTATGGGACGTTTCCTATGTGATCTGACCAGCATGATATTAATTAGCTGTAACAGTTTGAGAGCAGATGGGAACCAATTAGAGCGGCCAACACAAGGTGAGCAAAGAAGACAGCTGTAGAGTTGTATGGAAAAATGCATCAGCTGTAAAGAGTCACAGGTTCAAAGTCTTCAATGGTCAGTCCAAGGTCTCTTTCTTATCAGTTGATGAGCGAGCATTGTACCAGGTTCTTGATATACAGACATTACATAATACCGCAGTGATAGGTGTGGCACAGTGGCCAGAGCGTCTGACTCACAGTTCGATTCCCAGCAGCAGCTCAGCTTAGCATCATGTGACTCTTGGCAATAGCTCACTTAATCTGTCTGACGGTCCTCAGCACCTTGAAATCATAAGGGGTTATATGTTTGTTTTGTACAAAAAGGCTATAGTTCAATATTAATATTATTGGCAGCCACGTCCACAAACATTGAAATTGGTCTAGCTATTTGGGGAGTTGGTGCTGAAAATATTGTGCCTGATTCACGAATTGCACTTTTGTGGTAACCTACAGTGTTGGGTAAATTCCGCCTCTCCAGGATTCACAAACTGCACTTTTTCAGGAACATAAACTTTTGTTGTAATTTCCACTTTTTTAGTTAATCCATACCTTCATTATTTTCCAGCCAGTTTTGCAGTGCCAGTGGTTATTCACAGTTAGTGCTGGACAAACTACAAAAGTGTAAGTTACAACAAACATGCAGTTTGTGAATACCGAAAAGTAGTAAAATTACTCAAAAGTGGTATACTTACTCAAAAGTGTAAGTTACCATTGTGAATCAGGTCAATTTCTCATTAATTAGAATTCAAACGTCAGCAGCTAAAGATTGGCAGCGAAGCTGAACTCCTTTCCAGAAATCAACATGTGGTGGGCTCTTTTACTATTTAAATTCCTTCTAATTTCTGTGAATTATTGTTATGTCATAGAGAGAAAATGATGTCTGGTTCACTGATTATTAAACACCGCATTACCAAAAGGTTCGGAATGATCACCAAGTTTAATGTGATTAGCCAGCAATGTGCTTCTATGCAGTAAGCACTCCCAGTTGACAATTGTTGTGGCATACAGCAATGGTTCTTAACTTTTTGACTTCGGTGAACCCCCAGTGAATCACAACTGGAAGCCTTCAGATCGATGCTAAGCAATGTACATTATGTGTACCTCAAAACTGTCCACAAACACAGAAAAACAAGTATCCATCAAACAAATACAAAAAATATTGCTTTTTTAATTCATTCATAAGCAAAAAAAGTTTTAAAAGTCTACATTTTAATATTAATGAGTAAGATGGAGCATTTCAAAATGTAGTTTTAGTTCTAAAAAAAGAAAATATATGCTTTACTCTAGAATATCACTTTGTCTTTTTTGCTCCTAATGCATGCTGTAGTTTTGTGTTTCAGCTGAGACAGCCAATTGCTCATAGTACAGTATGTATGCTCTAATTGTGTTGTTTCTCCAAATATTTGATTCCCAGCAAGGCCAGCTGAGAATTTCATCCTTCTAATGTCGACGAATACATTAAATCATGGAAGAGGATTACCTGTTGTATACATTATGGATAGAAATTGAAACATTGCAGTATGGATGCTACTTAAAGAAAAAAAGTACAATTATCATTAAAAGGATAATGCTATTACTAAAGGAGGCCAAAGCTAGATAATCTTAATTGAAGAATAGACATGTACCTAAAGTAAGGTCATTCAACAGTGAACACTCAGACAAATATTCTACGAACTATATGCATACAAAGCCATTTCTGTATTCACTATCCTTTTCTTGATTCTTTATTTGGTATTTCAGTCAAAATCATTATTCAATTGCCAGGACCGCATGGGAGGAATGCCTCTCATGCCAAGTTCAACTAACACAAGCCTGCTACCAAGCTATGATAATTTATGGGAAGTATGTGTGAATAGGACCAGTCTGATGCTACCCATCAATGTAAAATAAGGCTGTGTAAATATTTCGGATACAACTTGGACGTACCAAATGACAGAATTCTAAAAAGATATGTTTTGTTAAAATACACTTGTACAAATAACGAGCAACACACCATCACACACACCATCACGAGACGACAAGTCTGTTTGCCATGAAGAAGCTCCATGTGTAAATTGAAACACATTGGCTGTTTTGTTGTTTAAATAAGTAGTTTTACTGGAATACCAAGCAAAGGTTTACTGAAAATGATTAAAACACACTTAGCATGTTGCTAATTACGACTTGAAATTGATATTAAAGAACAAATCAATAACAGCATCAGGCAGATGGGTGATCAAGAACCGGAAGACAGGCCTGCCTGGTGGCAGCTAGATCCACCATCTTGAAATATGAGCTCCTAGTTAATTTTACAATAACGCAAATAGATGCTGCAAAAGGAGGCGGGAGGTAGACCTTTTTCAATTACTAGCTGGTGCACAATATGAATGTGGCAGTTATCCACAATCTCCTCAGAACATTCCAGGGTCAGGGGAAAGATAATCTGAAGAAGGACCTGCTGGAATAAGAATCACCTGACACCTGGATTCAGGTTCCTGATGGAAGAAGAGGAGGCACACAAGGACTCAACAACCCCTGAATCCTGTTGGCATCCAGGGTCTGGATTTGCTTTTCAAGTGTCTGGACTCCTGTTTACCTGCTTCATCGACACAAAAGGCAGAAGAACTCCTGACGCCAAGGGGGCCTTGCTGACTAAAAATGACTAAACCCTGTATTAGACCTGGCTGGAGAGAGATCTGATGCCCACAACCCTGCCCTTGATGAACTGCAGATTGTAGTACTTATGAGAAGAAACTTTACCATCAATTGGAGACTACGTCTGATGGTAAAACCTATTACTGGGACAACCTACTTCTCTTCCTGGCCGACCTAAAATTCAGCCTGGGTTCTGGTCCACTGTTAACTGTTGCTTTTCATAGTTGACTTACCTAGTCATGTTTTGCCTTACAAAGTAAAAAATCCATATATCTGGTTCCCCTTAATCTATTTTGATGAACCTGGTGTCTATTTGCTCCATGTTTCCATAGGTTTCTAAATTAGCTTGGGAATTTTATTATGTTGTGTTCTTTACTTTGAAATTGCTGATACTGCTTGAACTTAGCATACACTTCTGTGGGGGTTCCCTTTTGCTTGAGTGTTTTGACCTAACCAGAGTGGCTTTAATGGGTTGGTAGAATATCAGATTATCCTCTGCTAAATTAATAATGCTGTTTCTAATATTGTTGTGGAGTAGTTGGGATAAGACTTTGTCAAGCAGTTGCCATTCAGTTTAAAATTTTAAGAGTTCCAGATTTTAAATAGTTTCTTTATTATATGGCAGTATTCAGGCGGAGCAGGCGTGGCTAGAGTCTGAGGCATGGCTTGGATGAAAGGCTGAGCTGGGCGTCACCCTTATCGATACACAATGCCAATATTGCCCTCAAACGACTGGCAAGACAACAGCTAACATTAGATTACGCATCATACTTTATAAATTCCTACACCGCATCTACCATACTCCAGCTAAGCTGCTCCACTATCACTTGCGCATCAATGACAAGTTCGATAGATGTGGGCCGGAGTGTGTTGATTTTCTCCACTTGGCGTGGACCTGTCACTCAGTTAGCAGTTACAGGACACAGGTGTCCGATGCCCTGTCCCAAATGACAGGTACACAGCTGCAGCTTACCCCACTTGTGGCTTTGTTGTTGTACACTGAAAACACAGAGGCATTGATCACGTGCTGCATTTTGCTTGGGCTACTTGCCAAGCGTAGAGTGGCGTACAGATGGGGATGGGGAACCTAAATTTAAGGACTGGATCAAAGATCTATTTTTTTTGTCAAGAATAAATGTCTATATACTCCGAACTGTTGCCTCAGTCCTCCAGACCTAAAGGACATTTGGGACTCCTTGAAATCATATATGATGGTCCGTCCCTTGCAACTGGGTGACGCTGATGCATCCACTCACTAACTAGATTCCCAGACCTGAGGCGGAAGCCGGGTTCTGGAGGTACGCTATCTTTGTTTTAAAATTGTGTAAATTGCTTTTAACTGTTGATTTGAAAAACTTCTAAAAGCCTACCTGACCTCGTTGGAAGACCACTTATTCCGCCCCCATACCACGCAGCCGACTGATCGCTGCTGCGATAATTGTTTGTTGTTTAGCGGCCGCCATCGCAGGCGTGCTCGCTAACCACGCCCCCTTGAGGCCACGCCCCTTCTTTTTTTCATATCATGTGCCTAGGCAGGAAGCGCAGCGGGAGCGCCGTTTGCGCGCCGAAGGCGCGCCTAAGGCAAGCCCGTCTGCGCCCGTCCGCGCCTGGACGGGCCCAGGGACCAGGCAGAATGAAGCATTCATCAGGTATTCCTCCCTCGAACTGCATTCTCTTCAGAATCCCGCTCTCCCACCCCTCGACCCGACCACACATGCTCGCCTAAAGGCCAGCAATATCCTCTCTCACCATCACATGCAAGAACCGCCCACTATCTCATCTCAAAGTTCTAAAACCACTAAACTCCCCCCTAAACCCAATCTCCTGACCCTCCGATGTCTCTATCTTAATACCAGATCTCTGGTTAAACACCAACTAGATATATTCCTGCTCCTGAAGTCGGATAGACCAGACATACTATTTGTCGCTGATACATGGCTCACTGCAGACTCCTTGCCAGATATTCTCATGGCCCTACCATCAGATTATTACATCTTGTCAGCAAATAGAAAATCAGGAAAAGCCGGTGGAGGTGTTGCCGCCATCATTCATAAAGACCATACGTTTACCACCTTACCTCCCCTAGACTTACCAGATACGGAAAACTTAGTCATCAAATCTGACACCGACACAGGCACCATGGTGCTAGCATTGATCTACCGACCACCTACATCTATGCCTTCCTTCCCAGCTTCCCTGTCTGAGCAAATAGCAGGTCTAGTCGTCGACTATGACAAGGTCATGGTCATAGGGGATTTCAATTACTGGTACAACAACTCGGAAGCCGGACCTCATGCCATAGAACTTTTCGAACTCCTCTCTAATTTAAACTTCCATCAACACGTCCTGATCCCCACTCATGAAAAGGGACATATCCTAGACCACATATGGTCTCACAATATCTCTACCTCCTGCCCCACGGTCTCACCATGTATATGGTCTGACCACCACCTATTGCAATTCTCCATCACCACTCAGGGTCACCCAAAAAACCAAGCGCCCTCGGGGGGGGTCAGCCAGGAAATGGAGATCCCTAAACCTCCAAGATTTCCTATCCACCCTGACCAACTCCATCCCTACCCGGGGACCAGACATCAATTTGATGGACAAAGCGCACACCGAGTGGCTCCTCTCTGCATGCAACGAACATGCTCCCCTCACCAAGTTCTCCCGCGCCCGTCGCATGGACGCCCACAGATGGTTCTCTGCTGACTTAAAAAAGCAGAAACTAGAACTCCGCCAACTAGAGAGGAAGTGGAGACATGGCTACCACGCCATAGACAGAGCATTATACAAGACAGCCCGCAAAAATTATAAGAGCTCTATCTTATCTGCCAAAGCAACTTTTTTCTCAGATAAAATCTCCAACGCCCAAAACAAATCTAGGGAAATTTTCAGAGTCGTAAACGACCTATGTAATGATTCCAGAACCTCTCCCTCTCAACCAGCGTCACAAATGATGTGCAACCGGCTCAACGATTTCTTCAAGGAGAAGATCGACATCATAAAAAACAGCATTCAAACCAACCACGCCATGGCAGACTATCCGGACATCAGTATAAATCCTAATACCCTCCAGGATATCCCCCCCATCGATCCACCCAAATTACTGGAACTGATGAACCGAGTAAAATCGGGCTCACCTAACGATCCCTGCCCCCCGCATATACTGAAAGAAGTTTATGCTGCACTCCCTCAGGGCATACTTCCCATCTTGAACACCTCCCTATCACGAGGAATAGTACCCGATTCCTTTAAAAATGCCACCCTGGTCCCTCTAATTAAGAAACCAGGTGCCGATCCCTCCAACCTCTCTAATTACCGCCCCATTTCCCTTCTCCCTTACGGCGCCAAGCTGCTTGAAGCCCATGTAACCAGCTGCTTATCCAACTTCATTGAAACATCAGACTACCTGGAACCCAACCAAGCGGGATTCCGCCAGGCACACTCTACCGAGGCGGTGATCCTCGCCGTGCAGAATACTCTAAGGACCAATGCCGACAATGGAATTCACCAAGCCCTCGTACTTCTTGACCTGTCGGCCGCGTTCAACACGGTGGATCACACTATTCTATTACACCGTGTCGAACAAGCCGGCCTCAGCGGCGCGGCTCTCGCCTGGATTAAGTCCTTCCTGACGGATAGATCCCAGGCTGTAAAGCTGGAGAACTTTACAGCACCTATACTCTCCACCACCTGCAGTGTCCCACAGGGCTCCTCATTATCTCCCCTTCTTTTTAATTTATATCTTAAACCCCTACTACACTTCTTGAAAAACAGAAAAGTCACTATCTACAACTATGCAGATGATTTGCAGCTGGTATTCCCCCTCAACTCTCCGGATTCCATCGAGGAATTTCAAAAGACCATGCTGCACATTCAGAGCTGGATGGATCAGAACCATCTTAAGCTCAATCCAGGAAAGACTGATCTGGTACTCCCTAGCAACAGCGCACTCAGTTGGGGTCCCCACTTCTGGCCATCCTCTATGGGCACTCCCCCATCCCCCTCCCAGTCAGTAAAAAGCCTCGGGGTCACTCTCTGTGCCGACCTCTCACTGAAAACCCAGGCCGGAACAGTGATCTCCTCCTGTTTCTTTCAGCTAAGAAAGATTAAGAAAATCGCCCATCTGCTGACTCATTCCGTTCTCATCCAGGTAGTACTCGCATTGGCTCTATCGCGATTAGATTTTTCCAACTCCATCTACCTGGGCCTTCCCCTCGTGATCGCCAAACGCCTGCAGATTGTTCAAAATCAAGCGGCCAGATTAATATTCAAGAGCAATCGCAGGAAGTCAGCCAAACCTTTGTTGGCCTCCCTCCACTGGCTCCCCATTGCCCATTGGATTACCTTTAAGACAGGCTGCATAATTTTCAAGGCTCTCCACGGAAAAAGCCCCAGGTTCGTCAATCAACTCATAAACAAACACGAACCGACCCGAGACCTTCGCTCTGCCCATCTGTCCCTCCTCACGGTGCCGACATTTAAAAAGAAACGACTTGGCGGATCCTGTTTCGCATACCTCGCCCCAAAAACCTGGAACTCATTGCCCTTGTCTATCCGGAACTGTACCAAGCTGACAGAGTTTAGGAGAGCTTTGAAGACCTGGCTATTCAAACAAGCGCACGGTTAGAGCACTGTTCCATCTGTCTCTTCATTTACCATCTACCATCTGTTTCTTCAGCGCCATGAAACCCCTGGGTGACCGTGCGCTTAACAAATTCCGTATAACATAACATAACATAACTCATCTGTGAGACAAGGGATTTGGGATGGCGCTGAATGGACTGAGATGAGTGGCGGCAAAATGTGTTAGTTACGGGGAACTGCTTTATAGCCCGTTACTGAACCAGACCTTTGAACGCTCTGCATGCCACCGCCCAACATGCTATTAGCTTGTACCGACTGGGTGCAAAGGATAATTGGGCCTATATGTGTAGAATTTATACAATGTAGCAATCTGTGCAAATGCATGTACCCTTCTGTGAATGCTGATGGGATGTAGCATAGTGGTTTCATTTTGTTGAAAAATACCAATAAAGAATTATTTATTCTTAAAGTTCCAGATTTGGAAACAAAATATATTTTGGATTTTTAATTGGCAAGAAGTATTTTTCATTTATTTTTGATCAAGTCATATGATTGATTTGTCTTTCTTTGATAAACCTTTTGGTCATTGATTTTTTTAATGGGAGCATGGGGGTAAAGCTGCCCACCCTGGCTGGCCTTACTGTCACTGATGTGAAGGACATATGCTAGGAAAAGAAAGCTGAAGCTGCAGCAGAGAGTCAAGAAGGTGGATTGTGAGAAGGCTTTCAAAGTCTGGTAGGAGGCCAGCAAGTGCAAATCTCCTCAGAGGAAAATGTAGATAAAGCTGAAGAGGCACCAATGCAAGAAGAGGATCTTCCTCATGGAGTAGCATTACCTGTGCTCTCCGGGGCTGGCAGCTGGATGTCAGAAAGGCTGAGAAGGCCTCCCAATTGAAACAGATATTCTTTTTTTTTTTAAACTGATTTTTATATAGCGCAAACTTGTCCCAAAGGTATCAGGTATCAAAGCGCTTTACATAGCACCAGTTGCATTACATGAGGTCACATTCCTTTTTGTAAGGCAATGGGAGATTAAGTGATTTGCCCTGAATCACAGATTGTTCAGCGCCATTGCCGAGACTCAACCCGATTACCCAGATTCGAAATCGACCGCCCTGCCCATTAGGCCAACTCCTCTCACCCTTTGCCCTTGAAGAGAAAAAAGGCTGACTTGGCAACAGTGGAGACAAAAGTTAGAAGCTGGCCTGGCTGCTGGGAAGAAGAAGGCAGTCTGTGTAATTAGGGAGAAAAAGCAGCAGCTGTCTTGGTTACTGGGGAGAGGAAGACGGCCATTGCTGGAGAGGAATTGAGACTGGCAGCTGAAGTGAAATAGTCAGCTGCCAACTTGGCCGTTTAGGAAAAGAGGCAGCAGCGTCCTTGCACTTCAGGAGAAAGATTTTGCCTTATAGGAGTGAAAGTCCCTGATGGCCAATGAATACTTTAGCACACGATGGACTTGAAGTCCTGGAGGGCATCAAAGCCCAGTGATTTTGGTGGCAGTGGTAATAGGTACCCAGAAAGTCTTGCAAAATCAACATTCCCAAAGATCTTATGCCTAGGTACGGGTTGAGGAATGGTATGGAGAAGTGGTTTCTTGCTTCTGATTTGCTCTTGAGCATGCACAAATTAACTGAACAGAGTTGATGGGTTAGCCTGTAGAAACACATGCCAATTCAGGGGAAGGACACCCAATTGGTTGTAGACACAACAGAGCAGGTTCAGTATGAACCCATGAAAGCCGTCCTCATTCACAAGTGTGATCTCACTACTGAGAAATACTGCTACAAGGTTAGGGATGCCTAAAAGCAGCCACATCAGTCTTGGAAAGATTAGTTAATATTGTCATTAGAGCAGTGGAGGGATGGGTGAAATGCAGCAAAGTAACTGATTATGATGAGCTGCATAACTTGTACTTGTGCTAATACATTCTGAGTTAGGTTTTTACAGCATTGCTCCAGCATCGGATTTATTCTGACCTCTCTGATCCCATGAAGGTTAGGATGGAGGCTGAACTCGGGCTCAGCACCAGAGTGTCAAAGATAGTACCCCCTGTGTAAGGGTGGGCCAGGCACCCAACAGAAGATATAAAATGAGAACCCCTTAGAGCCTCAAACATCTAATACGAGAAAAGTGTACCATCCCACTTCAGAGAACAGGAAGGCAGGAAGACAGGAACAGTTGAGTAGCACTTTCAGAGGGGAGGTACTTTGACTTTCATCAGTTAAGGCACAGGAAATGTGATTCCTCATGCTCCCTGAATGCTCTTAGCAGTGGGCACTCTACAGGGGCAGCTAGTATAGTGCTAAGGGAAGGTGATTTCCAGGAAGAGAGGGTAGAGCATGCCCTAGAGCCCATTTGTTGTGAAGTGGACCCAAAAGATGAGCTGTGATCCAGCTCTAGGAGATACATTGAATGGGGTCCATGTCACTGCTCTACGTGATACCTCTGGGACCCAAACCCTGGTGGCCGAACGTCTGGTCTCCCTAAACAGTACCACAGGGATAGGTCTGTAGGGCAAGTAATGTCCATGGGAGGAGTATCTTCGTACTATGGCCATAGTCCCCTTAGACTGGAGGGGCTAGCTGCCCAAACGAATGCCCTGTGTGTCATAGATTGTGCCCTTAACAGTTAGAGAACCGTTTGTGGATGAGATCATTATTTTGGGCCATCGGACGTCTCTGATAGCATTAGCTTCAAGGTTATGGGACAGGAATCAAAGAGAAAACTAAAGGGCAGGAGGCATGTGTCATTCACAGTGAGAGGATCAGTGGGCCAGGGGCACTTCTGTCTTGGAGGTGCTGCATGTGCTGTCACAGAGATAGGCGATAGGATTCCTGGACCGGCAGATTAAGAGTTTGTCACCCATGATGTGAGCAGTGCATCCCCACTAGAAGTTCAGGAACTTTAGGTAAGTATTGCATTTTAGATAAACTGTGAGACCCCGAGGTGGGCAAAGAGTCCCCGGAGAAGTGAACGCATGCAGCCTGAATTGCTAGAATTGCCGCCACTGCTTTTTAATCCTGTTTAGTTCATGTGGCATGTACTGCTTATCACTGTGATTGTCGCTTCTTACCTCACTGCACTGAATGCGCGCAGCCTGATTTAATAGACTCGCCGCCAGTAGCTTTTTAATCTTTTAACCCACTGTTTGCAATTTAAATTACTATTGCAATTACTGTTCCTACCTGAATTCCATCCGCAGTCTCCTCTCTAAGCCCCGGTCCGACACGGCCTGTGCCGATTGCTCGGAGGGCTGACACAGGAGCTTCTGCAGCACTTCTGGATGCCGGAGTTAGCACACCAGTCGCTGAGGCTCCCCACACTACAAATTGCACAGCGCAGGGACAATCGTGGTGAACGCCTGCAGCCTGAATTGCTAGAGTTGCCGCCACTGCTTTTTAATCCTGTTTAGTTCATGTGACATTTACTGCTTATCACTGTGATCGCCGCTTCTTACCTCACTGCACTGAACGCGCACAGCCTGATTTATTAGACTCGCCGCCAGTAGCTTTTTAATCTTTTAACCCACTGTTTGCACTTGAAATTACTATTGCAATTACTATTCGTACCTGAATTCCACCCGCAGTCTCCTCCCTAAGCCCCGGTCCGACACGGCCTGTGCCGATTGCTCGAAAGGCTGACACGGGAGTTTCTGCAGCACTTCCGGCAGATGCCGGAGTTAGCACACCAGTTGCTGAGGCTCCCCACACTACAAAGGGCACAGAGCAAGCACTAGCGCAGCGGACACGTGCAGCGGGTGCGCCGGCGTCGCACCGAAGGCACGCCAAAGGCAAGCCCGTCTGCGCCCGCTACGCCTAGCCAGAGCCTAGGGCCATACCTTATGGTCCAAACAAGGATACAATCAGGCACCATTACTCCCACACGGCCTTACTCAACCTAAGATCCCCTGCCAAATGCCCGATACCTGTTTCTCCTTCTACAATCGGTCCTACATTACTAAAGTATGGTCTCACTGTCTCTTCAAACTACAGAGTGATATAAACTCCCACGCTGCATCCCCACCACCTCTAAAACATAAAACAATATCCAACATTGTAGCAGCCCTCATCAATGCCAGGTCCTTGGGCAAGCACAAAGAGGAAACCGCTGATCTAATTATCCCCCATAATCTAGATCTTCTCTTTATCACGGAAACCTGGACCAATCCATCCTCAGAACCAGATCTTCTAGTGGCTGTCCCAGAAGGATGCAACATCCTATGGCAAGACAGAGTTTTAAAAACAGGGGGCGGAATTGCTATAATCTATCTTAGCATTTTTAAAACCGCTATAAACCCAGTCCCTCTTACTTCCTGTGAGGCACTACACTTCTCCATAGCCCAGGGCCCCTCCCAACGCATCAAGGGTATCCTACTCTACCGTCCACCTGGTAGCAAAACTCAGTTCCTAACCACCTTCCTTGATATGGCAGAATCCCTAGCCACTGACAATTCCACCATCATCCTAGGTGACTTTAATTTCCCCTTAGAAAATTTCACAGACAAAGACTCATACACCCTCCTATCAGAACTAGAGGCACTAGGCCTCACCCAAATGGTTCCAAGTAGCACCCATGAAGCGGGCCACACCCTACATGGGCTATTCACCAACATCAAAAACATTAAAGTGAAAGAGGTTCTGCCCCTCGCCTGGTCAGATCACCACGCTATAATATTTGAAATCCCTTCGGACTCCCCATCACACCCTACCACCATAAAAAGTACACCAAAATCGTTAAAATCTTGGAAAGATCTTGATAATCAACAACTTAAGGATCTCTTGCCAAAATTACAACCTAAATTCCCCACAGATCCTAGTTTAGCTGCCACAGACTACACCCACTGGCTAACCACCGTCATTGACAAACTAGTTCCAATAAAATCCCAGTTCAAAAATCGTAACTCCCCCTCTGCCCCTTGGTTCACCATTGCCCTCTGGGAACAAAAACAGTTATGTAGAAAACAATAGAGACACTGGGGAAAAACCTATTCCTCCGACGAAAAAGTTCTCTACAAAAAAGAACTTAGTAAATATAAAGCTATGATCCACCAAGAAAAAAACCTACACTACTCTAATCTGATTGAAAAATCAAACAACTCCAATAAACAACTCTTCCAGGTTGTTTCTAAACTTTCACATTTACTCTCACAGACTGTCCCAGCACCCTCGCAAGCCTTCTGTAACAACTTAGCCACCTACTTTTTCCGATAAATTCAATAACATATATATACATTTTTTCAGATCGCACTACAGAACCTAACTCATGATGTCCGCACCGCGCACCAAAACGGCTTCCTGGGGTGATCGACATTTCACTGTTTCCACAGCCAAACTTTGGAACTCTCTTGATTTAGACACTCGATCCAGTCCCACTCTGTTAGCTTTCAGGAGGAGAATAAAAACCTGGCTGTTCAATCAATAATTCCCCCTTCTTTTCTGCCACGTTCACAGCGCCGAGACACCCTTGGGCATTTGTTGCGCTTTACAAATTTCATAAATAAATAAATTAGCCAGTGGAAACTTTCAGGGACCCTTATGGAAACCTGGGGGTGACAGACGAGGGGGAGTCTTAGGCACTGTGCCTGACTCCCTAGTTAGCACTCTGACATGTAGTTTCTCAAATGTTGACTGTGCTGAAAGGGCCTCAACTATGTAGAGATAGATATTGAATAGGACTATTCAATATGCCTTGTGATGTACTGGATGACTTGATGTCATATCCACATAATCTAACTAACCCACTTTGTCTATGTATTTAATCAGTATTGCCTTACAGTGATATCCATCTGCAAACTCATAGTAAATGCCATGTGCCTTATGATATCAATTGTAAACATCCACAATTAATAACATTGAGATTGGTACCATTACATGGTACTGTTATTGAATAGGTCCCTTGCTAGACCTGAATCACTAAATGGTATATTTACCTTATTGGCCATGTGTAAACAGTCAGCAAAAGACCCTATACTGTTACCACTCCCTACCACTGCACACCTTTTGTTTCTTAACTGCCTTACAGACTTGAGCTGTGAAATACATTTCAGAAATAACTCCTCTATTGTTTCTATAAGGAGGTCAGCCGCTGTTGTTTATAAGGGGCGTAAGCAAACAAAGCAGCACAGTCCAACCGTGGTTTAAAAGGTATGAAACACAAAAGTAGGCAAGATAAAAACATCAAAAGCCTGCTGACAAAGCCATTGATAAATATTTGAGATATGAAAATCAGCTATTATAGCTGCTAACTATCTCAATGGAAGAAACTATAAAATAATACGCCAAATCCATCATGCTCTTTATTGAAACTGTTTTCTTCCTTCCCTAATCTCTTTCACAGTTTGCCCGAATTGCCTCATTTTCCCGTTACAAATGCAAATATTTCTGGTCTATGACAGCGATTTAATTATTAGATACTGGCTCATAAAGTTGTCCTAATAAACAAATTACCTATTGCTCTCAAAATGAAAAGAAACAAACACAAACTCTGCCTTAAGCCTAATAGATCAATGAACCTCTGATCCTAAAAATTGGATAAGTGGCAGCTTTAATCTAGCTTGGAGCTTATGCTATTTAGCCTTTGACCAGCAGTAAATGTCAGCGTTATTTCAGAGACGCAATATCTGCTTACTTAACCTAATGGTAAAAAATAGCATTACAATTGCAGTGTTGGCACAAAACAAATTTGTAGCACTGGAGAAAAAGCTACAGCTGGGAAGTGGAATTCATGTAATTATCCTATTTTATACTTTCTCAGTCATTCGTGTCACGGCCCACAACACCAGTTTGTGCATGTTGAAGTGCAAACATTTAAATCAACAACATGCTTCAAACAAACAAATTCGCACTGTCCTGCAATGCTCCATCTTATAGACTATTCACATTTATAAAAAATAAAATGTACTCCTCTCACATCATTGAAACTCACTCTACCACCCACACCAAAGGCCCAGAGGGAAAATCGGTTATATTTGGGATCAGAAATTCTACTTTTTATCTAATCACTATGTATGCCTTCACCACTGTTTAATCATTTTTCTTACACATGCCTACAACTTCGTTCTCGCATCCAACATTGCCCCTTGCACCTTCGTGAAGTGAATCATGTACCAGATACTATAAACTTCAGGCAATTTGCTTAAGGATTTACAGGTCTTCCGGTTCACAAAGCCCTCTTTCTGTTGTAGCTTGGCTATCTTGATGGCTCTTGGTGTTTTCCATCCAATCAGGAACGATGTCTCATTTTCATCACTATCCCAACAGGGTTGTAATTTTTATAAATATGCTGATTTTCTGTTTGCTGTTGAATTTGCTCATGGATGCTGCAATCCAGAAAATACCCGTCTTAATCCATGCAAAAACATGCTTAGGTTTTGAAATCTGTGGTACAGTAAGTAACTGAAAAAGATGATGCCTGAATACAGTTTTGTTCACTGGTGTTTACTAATATACCAAATATTTATGTTTTCCTAGGGTAATTCCTGTGTTCTCTTTCCCTATTGAAATGTGTGAATTTTGTAAAGCTCTTATATGAATCATGGGGGGCGGGGGGGGAGAAACATTGGATTTGAAAGGAACCCTGATTAATTGGATACATGTTTACATTGCTGGAAATATCAAACATCATGTGGATTTTAAATGCTCCTGTAGTAAGGCCCTGATCAAATTTTTAGTGTAACTATTCTAAGTAAAAAGTGTATGTGTGCTAAATAAAGGCAGACTATGTCACAAAGTCTCATGGGGCATTTGTTCATAAACTAAAAAGGAAAGTTCAAGTTCAGGTTTGGCATGAAAGGTTCTTAGTCATCTGCCACTAACTGTAGCATTAAAGCATAAATCCAAGAAAATCCTCAAAGATCAGTCAGCAGGGAAAGTAGGTAAAATGCAATGAAGCATGTCACTAGTCCATAAAGATCAATAAGTGCATACAAATAAATTGAGTGTGTGCTCAAAGAAAAATAATGTAAGTGTGATGCACAAAGGAAAAAAAGGTGTGGGTTCCCCTTCTCCTGTGGTTTCTTCTTTTATTAGTTCTGGAAAGGATGTCCATGTAATGTGGTCTCACAACACCATTGAAAGACCATCATCAGTTCATGATGCACATTGAGCCATCTAGAGAATAGCAACATCAAGTGCACATTAGCAGTCTGAAAAGGAACATGATAGCAACAAATAGGGCCAGATGTACGACCATGGAAAATTGCTAATCGCAATTTGCGCTCAAATGCGAGTCAAAAATTACGAGTCGCAATTTACTATGTACTAGAGTGTCAGAGACACTGATTGCGATTCCCAATGGGGTAGCAACATGTGAGGCTCATTAATATTAATGAGGCACTTGCATTTTGCGAACCCATTGGGAATGGCTGGCCCTCCCAGGGATGGTGGCCTGCTGGGCTCAGCAGACCACCAAGTCTGGGACTGCTTTTAAATAAAGCAGGTTTTTAAAAAATGTAGCCCATTTTTCTTAAAGGAAAACAGGATGCATTTAAAAAAACAAAAATTAAATGCTTTCGTAATTTTTTTTAAGGTATGTAGTGGTCTCTGGGACCACTGCCTGCCCTTAAAAAATATTTTTGCATGCGTTTGCAAAGGGGAAGGGGTCCCCTGGGGACCGCTTACCGTTTGCAATTGCATTAGCGCCTACTTGAAGTAGGTGATAATTTGCAAGTGTTTTGCGACCACAATTGCAGACGCAAAACATTCATACATGGCTCAAGAGTCGCTATCAGGAAGGGAACATCCCTTCCTAATAGCAAGTCGCTAATTGATTAGCGACTCGCAAAATAGGTTTTGTACATGGGCCCAAGATTTTTAGCGTGTGCAAACGGATCTAAAACCCGTCTGCGCATGCTAAAAACCGTGTCGTAGGTAACACATTTCACAGATCTTCCTTTTCCATGGGAAAATAACTATGTAGAGGATATGGAATGCACATCTTGCACATAGGAAATACAACATTATTCCTAGTCACTAAGCCATTGTTAATATTCAGCATGTTACAAGCCTTTAACTTGATGTCTCTTTTACTTTATCTAAATACATTTGAAAACACCATTTACTAATATAAACTCATTATAACTTTTATAAATCAGTAATAATATTTTAATTACTATAATATTGTATTTCCTATGCTCAAGTATGTCAGATTACTGCAAATTTCATTAATTCAACAAAAACTCATGTTTCTCTATTTTCAAGAGAATAAGATTGTTTTAACTGTTGATCTACGGCCATAGTCCTTGTTGCTGCTTGATTCTTCTTTTCTTGGGCCCCTTGCCTCCTGCTGCCCTGTGAGGGCTGTTGTTCTTCACCCGCTGTTACGGGACGCCATTACCGGAGCCGAGGTGACTGGGAACTACATTACCCAGAATCCCCGGCGTCGCAGGGACAACGCGTCAGGGACCAGCGCCAGGAGGCGCTTAAAAATCACCAAACGCCCTATGCAGCGCGGGAGGCGCCCGTCAGAGCTCGTTGGAGGCCGGGCTGGGCCACATTTCTAACTTCTCCTGCAGAGTCTCGTAAGATTGTTATATATTTGGGACTTTTAAATTCTGCTTGTTGTGCATGGTAAAACTGCTAAAGTTGCCTCCTGGGTGTTCCTCCTACGCTTATCTCTACTGTCATGAGTAAACGAAAGGTAGGGGATAGGGTGGTGGGCGCACTTGATGCATTTTTAAACCGAGCCAAATCAGTTTTGATTCATGAGATCAATGCAACTGAACGCAGGCTCTCTGTGGAGACAGTTCTATCAAGGGGAGGATCGTTGTCATGTGCCAGTTACCTGTTCCCCAAACGAGTACTGAAGTGAACCGCTCTGGTGAGAGCTCCTCACCTGGCTCAATTAGTGAGATGCCTATGCCACCTGTACCTGACGCCTCATTGGTACAATGTAGTTCACAGAATCCAGTTATGGTTAAGACAAGAGGGAGGAAAGCACTAGGGGGGGTAGTGGTTGAGCCACCAACAAAAAAAAGTAAAGGCCGTTGCCCAACTCAAAAAGTCGCAACTGCCTCAGTAGGAACTAATGGGGTATATGTTTTTGGGAATACAAATGCTATTGCTCCTGTAAACAACCCTCCTGCTAGTGATAACGCCAGTTTAACAATGAAACTTTGTGTTCAATATTAAAGGATCAGCTAGCCGCCCTTATTGCACCCATTCTCAAAAGGCTTGACTCAATAGATAAGAGGCTTAATAAAACTGAAAAATGTTTTTCCTGTAGTGAGCAAAGGATTCCAACTAACTCTACACTACAGGATAATGGGGGTGCACTGTGTAATATTATACGGGGGAAGCCATTATGCAAATCGGTGGCACTCCAAACGCACAACTATGCACTGTCCAGGTCCCACAGGTGCCTACTGCTGTAAAGCCTGTTAGGTTGAACTCTAAAAATGGCACAAACACTGCAGTGGAATGAGGTAGCAGGTAATGGGAGAAGGGTCGAAGTAGGACCTGAAGGGAGCCCTGTTATGCTTCCTAGTCTCCACCTTCCCCCCGAGGCTACACCCTACACTATTATTCTAGCAAACATACCCCCACTCCCTGTAGGTACTCGTGAACATTGGAAAACCCTTAAAAACAAAGCTCTCTACTTCCTGAGGAAAAAGTCTGGTATCAGTAAGGCATTGTTTGATGAATTCAAAATGGTGAAGCGTATCAATTGGATTGGTCATGCACAAAGTCTTTGGCGGGAGGTTGCATGGTATTGAGTTTCAGGTCACCCTTGTTTGTACAACATATTCTCGAGCTGGCTGCCCACTATCCCCCCACTGCTGATGATATTAAAATTCTACCCTTAGGTTTTTTTTATAAGCGTGGTAGGACCCCAGGATTTAAGGAGCCTTGGGTTTCCTAGAGAGCTTTCAGTATGGTTGATAATCCGATACAGACTAGCAATCGTTTCGAGTTATTATCCACTTTAGAGGATAACGATTGACTGAGTGGAGATGATATCTCCCCAGAGGTTTCAGAATATCGGGTTAAAAAGATAACAGGTGGGTACTCACCTGGTATTCACAATGAGTTGGGCGGAGAGTGCAAACCATTTCAGGAAATTTCTACTGGTAGTGTAGGTAAAACCCATCAGAGTTCGGTCCAGTGGGTGATCTTTGTTGTTCATGAGGACCATGCTTAACAAGACCCTCCGCAACACTATCTTCATGGAATATTGCTGGGTTGGAATCTAAATTACATTCATTGGATTGGGCTAGTTTTATTGAGAAGACAGATATATGGGCCTTCCAAGAAACTTTGGCTATGGAGGGCATTTTTCATGCGGGATACTTAAACCTTTTTAAACCTGCAGTCAAGGGTTTGAGGGGTAGACCAGTTGGTGTGCTGACTTTTTGGGTACGGCAATGTGAGGGGTTAAATGTGGATGATGTTCCCATCAATAGCCCTGACATTATGGCCATGGTTCACCCAAGGGCCTCCACGTGCTTTTATATAATGTCTATGCGAGGGTTCTTTCGGGTGGTAGGAGCTCTCAGGTTCTTTCAATCCTGGAAAGTCACTTGAATCAGGAGGTTAACCCTAGTTACAGGATTATTGGGGGCGATTTTAACACGTGCTTTGAGCCCTTAGACCTGGATGATGGTAAGCTCACTGAAGCTGAGGATGCTATGTCGGGCATTCCACAGCTGGACCTACAACCCATTAGAAAATGATCCGAGGCTGCACTCCAATTGAAAGGTCTGTGTCTGGACAAGGGTTTTTGAGGGCGATTAATAGCAGGACCCAGTCAGATAGGCAGGGGGTGCAAACGTTTGATAACGGTAGATCTGGTAGCCGCATTGACTACATTTTAGTTAACGTGGAGATGTGGCCGATTATTTTAGATATGGTGGTCGAGAGTAGTCCAGAAAGTGACCACAACCCTCTGATTTTGTCAGTTAAAGACAGTAGTTTTAGTAGATCCCCCACGTGCGAAGATGCAATAGGATATGGTAACTATTTCTAAAGACCAAAGAAGGGTATGATGGCCTAAGATAGCAACTAATGACAGGGTTTGTGCAGATATTAGGGACATGGTCACAAGTTCCATGTGTAAACTCAACGACTGTGAGTCACAACAGGTGCTCAATGCTAAGTTATTGAGCATCCATAGAGATCTTTTTTTGGGTCTCAAAAAGTATTTTAATAAAAAACTCCCATGCAATAAAGACAAATTGCTGAGGCCTAGCTCATGGTATAATAATAGCTGTAGGCAGGCCCAACAAGCCTTGGTGATAGCTATTAAGTCTAGGGCACACACTGATATTAAGAGATGTAGGGTTACTTACAATGCAGTGCAGAAAGAAGGCAAGAAAACATGGGATGAAGACCGTTGGAAGGAGTTGTTACAGGCTTGTGACGGTCGCAATATGACCCACTTTTGGCACCTATTAAAGTGGGGGAATTGCTCGCAACTACTGACCCCAAGTAACTATGTTGAGCAAGCAGTGGGTAACCTACTTTGAAAATCAATTTAAGATTCTTGATGGTAATGTCGAGGTTATTCTGGCCCCCAGTTATGATGTACCGTTGGTATTTGCACATAAAGAGGTCGAGTCTGTGCTAGAATTGATTCAGAGTGGCAGAGCTCCTGGGCCCGACTGCATTCTGGCAGACTTATTTAAGCATGAGCAGGATTTATGGGTCCCATACATAACTGTGTTAGCTAATGCCTTAGCTAGTGGTGCATCGTTTCCAGATTCTTTAAGAAAGGTGACCGCTCTGCTCCGGCCAATTATCCTCCGATTAGTCTAATCGATGTGGTTCAAAAAATAATAGCTCGACTAGTACTCGGGAGAATACAGTGTTGGATGACCGAAGCTGACATCCTAACTCCCTTACAGGCGGGATTTCGGTCACATATAGGGACCCTGGATCAGGCCTTTAGATTTGTGCTACTGTATTGGAAGGAGGTGTTCTTAGGCGGGGCATGATTTTTGCAGCCTTTGTGGATCTTAGATCCGCTTTTGATCTTGTGCCAAGGGCAAAACTCTGGAATGTACTTCTGGAGCAGGGGATGCCTAATGAACTGGTGGCAATCTTGGTTAAACTCCACGAACATACCTACGCCCAGGTCCTTTGGGGTAAACCAGGGGAGGTTACGGACAGGTTTGAGGTGTTTAAAGGAGTCAGACAGGGGTGTGTGCTGGCTCCCACCCTGTTTTCTCTATTTATAAACGGGGTGGTCCAGCACTTTGTAAATCACCCGACTGACGCGCCAATATTAGCAGGCATGAAAGTCCCACTGCCATGTTCGCGGACGACACCCTGTTTTTATCCAAGATGAGACAGGGATTACAACTGGCACTGTCTCGTTTTGAGATGTTCTGCCGAGAACATGAGCTGGAGGTCAACATGGGGAAAACCAAGTTCATGGTGCTACATGGGACAAAGCCTGTGAGAGCACAGGTTTACATGGGTGGCGACCCCTTGGACCAGACTTCAGTCTTTACTCACCTGGAAGTCACTTACAGCAATAAAATGAGCTGGAAGCCCCAAATCGACATGTTAGCTTTAAAACACTCCCAACTAGCTGGTGCATTGATTAACACCTTAGATGCGGTGCAAATATCCCTCCCCAGTGCTGCGCTGTCCATTGGAACTAGTGCTGAATGGACGTCCAATGGTCGTGCGCAGCACTGGGGAGGTAGTGCTGCCGTCGGCCAATGCCCCGACGCAGCACTTAAGAGGTTAAAGAGCACAGGTTGTCCCTAACTAAGCCTATTGCCCCCATTGTTAAAATTTATGTGTCTAAAATTTTGCCGGCAATTTTGTATGGTGCAGAACTATGGGGGTTCAACAACCTGTCACCACTTATTGTTGCCCAAAATACATTTTTGAGGTCGTCTGTAGGCTTACCCCAATCCTCACCGCACATCCCTTTATTGTTAGATCTTGGTAGCCATGCAGTTGAGGATGTGGTAAGCTAAAGACCCCTGGCATTTTGGCGACGTCTTTGGACCACTCCAGAGCTCTCAATGTATGCTAAAGCCCTGATGGAAGTTAAAGGGTTGGGTGGTTCACATAAGATCTTGTGGCTGGTTGATATTTAGTCATTGCTGACAGATATGTGGATGGAGGAACTTTGGGCTAATCCAGACACAGCGGTGTTCCCACCAAAAAAAGTTTATAGTGCTGTGTACTGAGAAATGATTAAAGTCAAGAGATTCTCCTCCCATGTTTGTAGTTCTTTGATAACAGTCTTCCTTGACACAAAGGATGAACCCTTCTTGGAAGACTATTGGATACTATTACTAAGCCGCTTGATCGCAAATTGTATCACCAACTCAGAGTAGGTACACTACCTTTAGGATGGTTAACCAGTAGATGGAACACGGCAGGTAGTGACAAATGTGTATTTTGTCCAGATCACACTGAAACCGTTGATAATTTTTTATTTGCCTGCCCTGCATACCATCAACCTAGGTGCGTATGGTTAAAACCTGTTTGTTCGCTTATGGGAACAAGATCAGCACTGGTTGCAAGCAGAATATTGAAACATGATACTACAAATCCAGTCGTAATTGGTGTAGCAACATTTTTGAGTTGGCCGTGGTTCCTCCGGACTAAAAAGGTTGGGGCATAGCCGGCAGGAATGATTGAAGTCATGGTTTGGAAAAGTAGGATCTATAGCTGGGAATTATTACAGGATTGGTGAGCCTATATGAGAGATTTTTATATTAATGATTTAATTCTCTCTTTTTATATTTAGATATGTCTAAGTCTATTGCCTATTTCTATATTTAGTTCTATTTTATGGAAGTTTTATAATGTAATACTATGTATTATGTATTATTAGATTTTAGAAACAAGTTTTCCATTTTACATTGTATATGATGAATTTTATCTGGTATGGATTTTGTATTATTTGTTATAGATTATCTTTTATGATGAAGAATCGCAATAAAGACTTAATGACTGACTGACTGTTTCATAATCTATATCACTTCTAATATTGTTTCCTAAGCTTCTAACTCATTATTCAGTAGCTATATCACTTTATTTTCTATCCCATGTTAGTTTTCCGTAGCACTCTTCATGACACAAGGCCATGTGTTTTATTTCATCTTAATAATGTCTAGATTTGCATGAATACTTAACTTTAAAGAATTCTTTTACATGCTTCTACTACTCTCAACTCTCTTTTCATGAACGTTTTCTAATGTATGCAATGTGTAATTTCCAAATGTGTGTTTTTCATTGTTTTCCCTCGCGTACATGTTTTTAAGATTCACGCTTTATCAACTGTAACTTCCCACTGAAATGACATGGTAGCTACACCACAATCAGCATGTTGAAAATGTTCAGTTTAATAAAAAAATTGATAAATTGTCATTGCATTCTCATACTGTACACTTTAAGATTTATCCGGATTGCTTGATACTCCTTTGCAAAAATAAAATAAAAGATATTTTAAAAATAATAACAGCATCACATTGAGGTAAACAGTAAACAGTAAAACATTGCAGTGCTTGCTAGCCGAATGGAGTGTTTTTTGCAATTGATTAATGTTATCTTTCTTTTGTAGTTCAGTTCTATTTTGATATTTCTAAAGTATTTAAAGGGTGTGTAATTATGATAATAGATTCAATCCATATAATTATCTCAAGAGCTCTTTATGATGCAAAATCTTGTTTGTGCAGATGAAAAAACATAGCATGTAATGAGGTAGAGCTCAAATTAAAATTGTAGACATTATTCCCTTTTACATTTATCTACATAATCCTTCTAATAAATAGGATAAAGGGTGGGAAGGAGCACGTTTTATATTCATGTAATCAGTGATCAAGGCACTAAAATTGGAACATTTTAGGAAAAAACATTTTCGTTGCTGAAATAACTGACTAGAATAATTTGTAAATTGGGTCTATCCCCAGAGTGTCTTGCCGCCGCTCTTACAACTGCTAAACAATCAGCTAAGCAAATGAACATTCTGATTTTTGCTGGAGCTTAAAGGTAAGGTTGAAGGCATGATGCCAAGGGACAATGAGTTTTCATATATGGAAGACTGTACAGAACTGGACCGTATCCTTGCTATGCAAATTCTGTCTTGGAACATCAGGAATGATTTTGGTAGTGAGCTAGTTCCTGCAACTATTTAAAGGTATTGCACATGATGTGTATGTGTAACCTAATGTGGTCTAATACTTGGTGTCAGTGTAAAGTTCTGCATAATGCTTTAGAGGCAGTCTCTTGTATTCAAACCAAAATGTACTGTATATAGAGTACTACACTAATCAAAACTGTAATTTATAGGTTCACAAACCGCAATGGCTCTATTTTGTTCTTGTAAAAGGGATGGCTATACATTTAAATTGGATACATTGTCAGAAATGTTGTTTCCACCAGAGAGCTAATCTGTTGTTCAAGAGGTGCATTGGATTCAAACAGTGTGCCTAAATGTTTTACTTTTACAACCTCTTCCACACCCAGACCAGAAACGTTAGAGATTTTGAGATGCACAAGTGAAGGCCTTCTTCTACTACCAAATAATATTACCTCGTGTTTTCGAACATTTAAGTTTCCTCTGGAGCTCTACTCCTTTTTCTGGGTTTATGATTTTATGGACTTTTTTGACTAGATGTCCACACTAAAATCTTCTCCTTCTGCACAACTTGTTTGGCACACAGTGGTTGCATTAGCAATGGTGTGGTGGATATAGCATTCTTTTTTGCCTTTTCACAACAGCACCTATCTTTCTTCTTAATTTGACATACAGTTTTCTGTTTCTTGTGCGGTTGCTACCAACTTATTAAAATGATCTGGCTTTAAAACTACTGGGATCGGTCAAGCAGCGATACTTTGGCCCTACGGCACAAGTGGTGGTCAGTAATACAATATCTCGCAGATTCTCCCTGAGGAGAGGAACGAGACATGGGTGTACTCTGTCGCCCCTGATTTTCGCATTAATGTTGGGTCCATAGGGACCCATTGGTCAGGGTATTACGTTGGTCTAATGAATGGGAGGACAGAATATCCCTATATGCCGATGACATCCTCCTATATCTGGCATCCCCTAAACACTCAATTCATAGTGTTTTGAATATATTCACTCATTTTGGGAGATACTCAGGCTATAATATAAATTGGTCAAGTCCCCCATTTATGTATTAAGGAGTACACACCCGGCTTACTGTAAGGTAGTAACAGAGGGCTTCCGCTATCTGAGCATGTCTATAACAACAGAACCAAACCGTTTTTATGATTGCATCCTGCGGCGTCTACAAGAAGATGTGAACCACTGAAAGATGCTGCCTCTTTCCCTGCTAGGGAGGACAGCCCTCTTCAGAATGATGGCGATCCCCCTTTTTCTCTATATTTTACAGAATACACCACACGTGATATCTCCAACATTTATCAATACATGCACCATTCGCCGGAAGATCCAGCGTATCATATGGACTGGTTTTTGGAAGAAAAAGGGGTGAAAGGTCCTGATTCCTTACTCGCCGTAGATTTGAGCAACAAATGATTCTTGTTTATTTCCTGCCCATGACAGGGGGAACCCCTAACCCGCTAATACATACAAAGTTCAACAGGAGAGTCTGGGCAATATAGTTTTACGATTCTTGACAGGAAAAAATTCCAATCACGCTCTAACCTCAAGAGTGAGTGGAAAAACAGCCAACATGTGTGTCACCCCCTTGCATGGCCTTCCGGCCTTGGGCTTCACACTGAAAGACTACTGGGCACTTTCTAGCAGAAGTCGTCTTATGCCGCTCAAATATATGATCATTCTTGCAATAGAAACAGCACCCTGCTTCCATCAGAGTAGCATTGACACACTACTGACAGCCCTCACAGTCTGACACTGCTATAATCCCCCCTCACACCCTTCACACACTCTCAATCTTACACTAATGATACTACTCTCAAGCTATCAGGCTAGCAGTCACACACTACTTAAAGCACCCTTTTACACCCCTCACAGGCTAGCAGTCACACTGCACTGGCAGAACTCACAAACCCCAAGAGCATAACTTTAAAAACACTACCGTAAGCGCTCTCAGAGGGCTGAAAAACTATCAGCAAAACCAATAGGTGTGAGTTAATTTTGGATAGGCAAATGAATGACTGTAATAATTAGTCAATGAGTGAATAAATATGCAAAGGTGCTAGAATGAGTGACTGAGTGCATGAACGATGAGTGATATGTGGACATGGACAGATATGTTATTGACTGCCTGGAATGAAGCATCCAAGCACTTTCAGTTATAAGCCAGAAACCTTGGATTTGGCAATGCTTGTTCTAGTATGCAGCTCATGCTATCTTGCTAGACTGTTTTAGGGGCGAATCTGAATTCATGTCTGTTGACTCTCTGTAAATAAGCTCCTTGATTGATTAAAGAGGGATCTTGGTAACATTAACTTAATATATGTTCTTACTAAAATGTTGTTATCAATGCATCCATTATTTTGTGATGGTAAAGGGAGCTACCATAATATAATATGGAATTTTAAACCATAAGTTCTGTTGATATAAGTTCATCGCCCATTCAAACATACATCTTACAACACATAATGATGCAACAATATTTTTATTTTGTTTCACAGATGTTGTTTGCTTTTTAAATTTGTACAATTACATGCCAGCTTAAAGGAGCGATCTTTTGACAAGCATAAACCTATTGGCACTTAGTAGCAAACCATGTATTCAGAGAGCCTAGGATGCAAATTACCTGCATATGCGACCTTTCAAGTATCTTTTTCTGATTATGCGGCTCCCTCGAGAGTCTTATAAAATTGCACTAGTAATGCAGTCAGTCATTCGGTACCTGTCTTTGTCAAATGCCATAGCACATTACTAGTAAGCTGAGCCAGTGAGAAATGCACAGGTCAGTTTTTCCTCAAGTGTTCTCTCCCAGTGCTCCTTCATTTTATTAGGGAAATCTTAGCTTGAAGTTCTCCATTTGTTTACAACACATTTTTGCATTCGCCTGCATAGACACAGGAAGAAAGGTGCGTGATTTACAATCCACACCAAATATCTGTTTTCTCATTGTATGCTGAACTGAGGTCATGATTTATAGTTCGCAGACGTGATTGATATCCCGTCTGCCGCATTATATGTGCATTATATCCAATGACACTAGTAATAGAGTGGATGGGATAACTGTCATGTTTGTTACAAATTAAACTGTCCACCCAACTCTAAATGAGGCCCTCGGACATTAGAGCAATAGATTATTGTGTGACATTTTTGTGGCTTTATTTTGAACTCTGCACACTGGGGTACAAATGTACACTCCCCAGTATATATGTGCAAACCCTTCTAACGTGGTAAGGCCATGGTATATGACGTAAGAACAACCATCAATCAATAGACAGTTAAATGTCACCTGTGGACTGCAGTACTCATAGTGCCATTCACTTGGATAACAAGGAAAACAAGTCTTCAGGCCTACATTTATAGCCTGACTTCTGTAACTTTAAAAACTGCAGACAGACCTGCCAAAATAAACCTTTTGATTCGAGCGAAAACCTACTTTTAAATTGAAGTAAGTTACCTCTAATTAGATCTGGTAGCCCACAAGTAGGGTGCCTGGTATTTAAAAGTAGAACATGTAAGAATTTGATGTTTGTATGTTCCGCTGTTAGAATTTTAAGTTTGCTTTTTGTTACGGTGACCAGCCCCTGAAGCTGTTTTCACTGTTAAGGCTGTAGCTGGCTCTAATAAGAAAATGCTAAAGTACAATTATTATGTGAATTCGGTATATTTGGTTTGGAATAATCTACAGAGACAATTCAATCATTACTTTAATATTTAGTAAATATCCAATTGACTAGAGTAGTTGGATTTTTGATAAACATACAGGAATGTATATTTAGGGTTTATCAACACAAGTACAAAAGATATAAAGATATAGCGATCAACACCAATCAAAACTGGTTGTAGCAGTTTCAAACATCACTGAACATGCATACATCATGCTGTATCAGACGAGAGAAAATTAAAAAAATAACAAAATATCTTCATATTTAAAAGAAGATTATAAGCGCAATCCCAGCTCTTTAGCATTGCCTGCTAATTAGAAAAGCAACAAGTCTCGATACCGCTTTCAGTACTGAGGCACAACTCTAGAATGAATGAGCATGCAAACCCACGAATAAACAAATAGGGTCTGGGTGCGGCCCATAGTTTTCCTCTGTATTTCTAAGGGTACAAACATAACAACTTCCAGGTATGCTAGTTTAACATGTGCCTAACACTAGAATATGGAGGAGTATAGATAAACAATTTGAAGACCCTGCCTTGACCCTCCAACCAAATCACCACCACATGACAATGCTACCACTAGCATTTTGGCATAGGAGATGATGGTGGTGATGCCTGGCAGAAGACGGGCATAGGGGACAATGGTGATGATGTCAGGTGAATGTGGGCAAGATGCTGCAATGGGGAAAATTCTTATGTGGTATATGATATGCACCAATGTAGGCGATCATGACCTCTAGATCCTTAAAGATCTGCATGTAAGCAGAAGCACTGTAGATGATGGGTGCACTAGGGTGTGAGAGCTGTGAGACCAATAGGTGATCTATAATGGCAGTAGAGCTTCCAAGTATCATATCAAAAGTAATATCCGACCACTTATAACAAGGCACTTGAGATTGATTATGGGGAGGGAAGGCAGGGAGAATGTCAGGAAGGATATTCCAGGCAAAGGTCTATTTTGAGGTCCCCTATGTCACACTAAAAACATCTATCATTTGTTGACATAAATCTATATTTTCTACAAAAAGAAAAGAAGATGTGAGAAAGGAAGAGGACACCAGTAGGGTATAGATGTGGAAATTGGAGCAGAACCATAACCAGCAGAGATAATCCAATGTGGAGAAAAGTATGGAAGGAGCAAGGGATGGGAATCAATCAGTGTCAAAGTTCCTCCATGCCTGAGTAGTTTCCCCCTCATGTATGACATTGGTTGAAATTGATAAATGGTGACCATATATTTTGAAAAACCGCCATATTTTCCTGAGGTTTATATTTAAACTGTTCATAAGTGGCTGTCTTGTACATCATGTTAATCTCATATGTTGGTTGGTGCTCGCAAATGTCACCATATACAGATTTTGGCGTTAGTCTAAGCCGTAGCTACTAATCTTTGCTTAAGACCTGTCAATGAAGAAGCTTTTTGTATTGTGTAACAAGAGTCACAACCAATTTCTTAGTCATAATTAGTGGCAACTCTAGAGTTTCTGATTCGGCACCAGATTCAGTGTATGCTGGGCAATCATGGAGGTCATGTGTCGTATCACATGCAGAATTGCTACAAGTCCAGCAATTTGAATGCTGTAGTAGACCTGCTGCTGATAGTTTCCTGTAGTGACCTGAAAAGGCTAAATTTCAGTCTGCATTCCTTTACCCCCTTGTTTATATCTCTCCAAGTATTCCACCTGTACGAGTCACTGCTATTGGATCACTGACACAATATCGAGGTAAACAATATCATTTGACACACATATTGTGTTAAATATATTGTTTACCAAAACATTGTGTCTCTACACTTATAATGGTAACTACAAAATTACCAGAAATAAAATATCGTTCAACACACATATATATATATATACACACAGACACACACACACACACACATATATATATGTTTCAGTGCCAAACTCACTGTTTTTAGATTGTAATATTAGGTGTGCACGTATTCTAAATTACAAAACGTGTTTTTTCTATGTTTACACCTTGTGACTCACGGAAATGGGTGGAGCATCACTTCAAAAAAATGGTATAAATTTGTAGCTGACCTGGTGCGCGGTGTGTGACCAAGGGCACTAGTTGCTCGAAACGCGTAACCAGAGAGGTTTCTAATAAAATCTCCTTTACTGCAGCCATTGGGTCCGTGTCTTCGTTTCCACAGCAGGAGTGTGGCGTTTGAAGATTTGTACTTTTCATGTTATACGGGGAGCAGCTGTCCTCGTTTACGGAACCCGCTCACCAGCAAGAGGTCAGGATTTCAACAGCTGAAAGCAACGTTTGTTTCCGTGGAGGAAAATTTTACCTGACCCCCTGAGCCGAAAGCAAGAACCTTCGTGACGGTGGACAACAACTTACTAACGGCAGGTCTATCTGGCTGGCTGTCGGCGAGTGGCGTCCAACCACAGCGGGGCTGTCATTCTGGGATTCTCAGGTGGTGAGAATTGGCGTGCGGTAAAGAGACCGGCAGCGGCGCAAGCCGCCGGGTTACATGTTTAAATAGTTAAACCTCTCCAGTCGCACGATGTCAGCAAGTTTGGAGAGAGAGAGGGAGGACGCCGCCGAGACGCTTTTCAACAACGTACGGAAAAGTGCTCCAAACACCAACGCGGCGAATAGTCAACCCAACGGTGCACAACAGGACGCCAAGCAGCTGCTGAAAGTCCTTGAGAAGAAAACCAAGTCGGAAATCACCAAATGGTGGGAGCACAAGTCGCTCACCAAATACGTTGAAGCTGGTCGGGTTCCGCGTGGTCTGCGGATCATGCTGGCACCCAGTTTCGAGGACCCCAACCCGGCGATGTTAAAGGAGTGGGGTGAGCTAAACTTGGACGCTTCGATGAACTTAGTAAGAGTGCTCATTAAATATGCGGTCATAGATCGTGAAAAACTGCTGGAGGAAATTAAGGGTATCAATGAGCAGCTGGATGCCATTACAGACCTGGACACCAAGTTACTGGTAACCAATACTCGCAAGGAAATCAGCGAGAGACTGCACAAACACGAAGAGCGCATCAAGATAAGAAAAGTGCATAAATTCGCAAGGGACTTAAAAGATTATGAGACTGGGCAAATTTATACGTTTGCCAGAAAGTATGACCGAGCAAAGCAAGTCAAGTTGACTAAACAAGCCGCAGCGAGCGCAGGTGGAGGCAGCGTGGCTAGAACCAATCAACAGGAGGAGTTGATGGAAAACTCGGATCCGGATACAGTCTCTCTGGCCAGCACATCCAGCACGTCCCTTTCGGAGATCAGTAACACAGAAGGTCAACCAGGAAAAATTTTAGAAATCGGTGAAGAGATCGATTTTTTAGTAGAGGACCGGCTGCAAACATTGCGTCCCAGACACAAAAAGAATCACAACGCAAAAGGCGTAACGCAAGACGCCATGCAAGACGCAAAAAGAGGAAGGCCACAGCAGCCGCAACAGCAGCAAAAGAAAAAGAAACAATGGTTCAACAAGAAGAAACAATAAGGGATTGTACCATTACAAATCTTTCCGATGTTACCCTAACCACAGCAGAAGAGCAATTACTAGCATTAGGACTCAATTTTTGTCCTGAAAGTTCATTTAATTACACCAACACGAGAGCGGATGTCTTCAAGTTTATCCGTAAATTGAAACTCAGAAAGTTTTTTGCATCCAAAACTGTGACCAAAAATAAGGAGCGTACCGCCAACGTTACCATCAACAGCAGTACCACTGTCACAGCCCCAGCAGCAAGAGATGCCAGACTTCTGCTTACCCTATGTGACCTAGGGGAGGCTGTGGATTCGACATCTAGTGATGAAGGTGTTCCAAACACACAAAGAGAATTGATGAATGTGGACATTCGCCAAAAAGGAGCTGGAGAAAGTCCTTTTAAGCCGGTAAGCACTTTTTTGCCTGTCATGCCAAAAGATGCAGTTGATATATATCACGAATGCGTGACGGAAGATCTGAAAAAGTTAAACCGCACTGTGCAGGCACAAACTCACAAGAACAATGCCAGGATCATACAGTATAACACTTTAATGAAAAAATTGAGTCAAAATCAGGAAGTGGTTATTAACAAGTCTGACAAGGGGGGTAATATTGTCTTGTGGAGAAAGGAAGAATATACGGCCGAAGCCATGAGACAGTTAAATGACCCCGCTTGTTACGAAAGATCAAATGGGATGGCTTACAAACGAGCCAAAGACAATTTGAAAAAAAATGCTAATGTCTTACAAAAGAAACAATTTGATCTTTCAAACTGAATTTGACTACCTTCACATAGAACACCCTGTGATACCGATACTGTATTTGATCCCCAAAATACATAAGCAGAAAACTCCCACACCGGGCCGTCCCATAATAGCGGCCCTCAACAGCGTGGGGGAGAACATCTCACAGTATATAGACTTTTTTCTGCAGGACATTGTCAAAGATCTGCCCAGTTATCTGAAAGATACGGGGGACTTTCTTAACAAACTTAATTCCATCCAGTGGCGAGATAATTGGTGTGTATTGACTTTAGATATTGAGTCATTGTACACTTCCATAGATCACTCCAAAGGTTTGAACGCCATCAAACACTACCTTGGTTTACGATCTTGTGAATATTACGCACACAACAAGATGCTATGTGAGTTAGTGCATTGGTGTCTGCATAACAATTATTTCATGTTTGCCAAGAATGTCTGGAGACAGGTGCGAGGCGTGGCGATGGGATCGTGCTTCTCCCCCAGCTACGCATGTTTACATGTGGGCTGGTGGGAGGAGCGCGGTCTCATCAACACTCCCGGATTTCATAAGGTTCAATACTGGAAACGGTTTATTGATGACGTGTTTTGTATTTGGGAGGGGGATGAGGAAAGTGCTCGATTATTTGTGGATGCTCTTAATCAGAACAATGACAATCTGTTCTTCACGGCTAACATCAGCAGAGAGCAAGCAGATTTCCTAGACGTTCATGTCACCATTGCTAATAATACTGTTACTACATCATTATACCGCAAACCTACGGCTGGTAACAGTATATTACACGCTAGTAGCAAGCATCCCCAACACGTAATAACCAATATTCCGTATGGGGAGTTGCTGAGAGTTAAAAGGATCAGCAGCACTCCTGAAATTTTTGAACACGAGGCACAAATCACCATGAATAGATTGAGAGCTAGGGGCTACAAAGACAAAGTCTTACACAGCGCCCTTAGGCGTTGCCGAGCTAAGCCTAGGGAATCACTCCTTACATCTGAAATCGTAGAAATGGAGTCAGATAACCCTGCCCCTCGCCTCATACTGGCATTCAGCAAACAAGAGAGACAGATAAGGTCTATTGTGAGGAAGCACTGGCCTATCCTTCAAACTGATAGTGTCTTGTGCGATATCATTCCCTGTGCCCCCACCATAACCTATAAAAGAGCACCCAGTATGCACAACTGTCTAGTAAAAAACAGTCCAGAACTAGGTAGTGGCAGTACCTGGTTGAAACAGAAAGGTTTCTACAAATGTTCCTCTTGTAGGGCTTGTAAATTCGGTGTCAATACGTCTTATTACTATACACCGTTTAGTTCTAGGAGGAAAGCTATCCGAGGATATTACAACTGTCACAGTGAGTTTGCAATATATGTCCTGACGTGCACCTGTGGCCTTCGTTATGTGGGCAGTACCAAGCTACAGGTGCACGCCAGGATCTTGCAACACTTACGTGCCATAGTAAACAGTGACAGTACATACCCGGTAGCACGTCATTTCAAATCCACTCATAACAATGATCTGTCTAACTTAACATACTATGTTATTGATGTGGTAGCGCCCCTCATCCGAGGAGGTGACAGAGAAAAATTGTTACGAAAAAAGGAAACCGAATATATTATTGAACTAGACAGCAAATACCCGAACGGGTTAAACACCACTGAAGACTTACACCATCTGTTGTAATTTTGTGTACCTCTGCATTTTTTCTGGTTATCTGTTAATAACTTCTAGGAGTATACCCAGAGATTATTCACATGTGGTCTTTCTCATACTTTCTTTTCAAGGTCTTTCTGAACGTTACAACTGACACTTGATGGCGCCGACGTGGCACCGTATGGGAGTCCAGTCAAGATTCTTTATTTGTATAGATCTTGATATACATTTGCTCCATGTAAATAGTTATCTCTCGGTACCAACTTTAAGTAGAAATTGTTGATCAATGAATTCTTTTTCAACCAGTAATCTGTTTTTAGCTCACATTTTCACTTCAGTTCGTATTGGTAGGAATCACAATTGGGTTTTGATATGTGGGTGATGGCACGCATAATGTACAGGTATATATCTTAGTCGTGAACTATTCATACTAGTGTGATTCATGTTCTAGGATAAGTCCCTATGATTATGAAATTGATACAAAAGGTCATGATTTTGTATATAATATATGTAGAGTTGTACATAGAAATAGAGTATATATTTGTGTAGATGTATATATATTTTTTCATGCATTTTGAATACTGTATATAGATAGTATATTTTTCTAGGTGTATATATTTTGACCAATAGATAAATTTCAAGTAGGACTTATATGTTGTACATGGCCATTATGTAACATATCAGGGTATTTGCATTCATGCAGTTATTTTTGTTTCAGTGCCAAACTCACTGTTTTTAGATTGTAATAATAGGTGTGCACGTATTCTAAATTACAAAACGTGTTTTTTCTATGTTTACACCTTGTGACTCACGGAAATGGGTGGAGCATCACTTCAAAAAAATTGTATAAATTTGTAGCTGACCTGGTGCGCGGTGTGTGACCAAGGACACTAGTTGCTCGAAACGCGTAACCAGAGAGGTTTCTAATAAAATCTCCTTTACTGCAGCCATTGGGTCCGTGTCTTCGTTTCCACAGCAGGAGTGTGGCGTTTGAAGATTTGTACTTTTCATATATATATATATATATATATATATATATATATATATATATATATATATATATATATATATATATATATATATATATATATATATATATATATATATATATTCACTAAAGAAAACATAGGTTTCACATTTGTTTTAGTAAGGAATTAGCATTTAAAAAACCTTTGAAATTCGTTAAAAAACCATAGGTTTCACACCAGTTATAGTTAGACTCACTATAACTCGCGCGCCCGCAATCCACTGCTGATGATGTCACATATTACATATTACATCATTCATGACATGGTCAGTGACATCACTGATGACATCACTGATGACATCTCAAATTACATCACTGATGACATCACTGATGACATCATCCAGTGTCTTTGTGTTTCTGTAAAGTTCTATACATCATTTGTGTGTTACTGTAAAGTTTAAATATGTTTTACATATTCAAGAATGAGTGGGTGTATAAGTGTCTGGATGAAGGATTTAGTTGGTGCGTGACTGTATGAGTGAGTGATTAAATGTGTCTTACTGAATGCATGGGTTAGTGACTAAACTGTCTGTATGTGTGCATCATTATGTCTGTAGTTGTGTAAGGTGCTGCATGTGTTGATTAGTAGCTATATAAGTGGCTATAGGGGTTATTGATTGGTTGCCCTAGTATTTGTATGTGAGGGTGAGTGTGTGTGGGAGTGGCTGGGAGGTGTGTGACTCTGTGCATAGATGTGTAAGCAGTTGATTCACTTGGTGTATGGGTTCAAGAGTGCATGTGGAAATAGCTGTATGAGTTTGGGGTGGATCTTTACAACAAGTTGGACTGCACATGAGAACTCCATTCCCACTCCTGATGCATTATTGGACTTGAAGTGTGGTAGCAGTCCGGCAGGTATTTACCATCGAATTCTGGGACATTGCACACGTGGTGTACCTCTGAGGAAAGCTATTTGCTGAAACGCGTCAGGTGCTCCACTTCCGTTGCAGCCTGCGCTTTTTCAATAAAGGCCAGTTGTTTCCAGAACCAGTGTTATGGCGCATTTGTTTCTTGGATGTTAAGGGCGGGAAGCGCTGTCTCCCGCTGTCAGCCATAAACGCCCTGCAGGGTCGGGGGGGCCCCCGACGGCAGCGAACTTTGTTTGGAACATTAATTGGGGGGCACGACCCGCTCGATCCACTGCGAGCCAAAGGAATTGCCGGCGACATTTGCGGTGGTGATGAGAAAGGGAGCGATAAGGGGGATGATTCCTCCTAGGAGCAGGTTCTGGACTTGGCGGCATTTTGACATTTCGCTACTGCTACGCATGGTTGTGCACCAGAGATTGCCAGCAACCATACTTACCCTAACAACAAGTCGGAGTTTGGGGTGGATCTTTACAACAAGTTGGACTGCACATGAGAACTCCATTCCCACTCCTGATGCATTATGGGACTTGAAGTGTGGTAGCAGTCCGGCAGGTATTTACCATCGAATTCTGGGACATTGCACACGTGGTGTACCTCTGAGGAAAGCTATTTGCTGAAACTCATCAGGTGCTCCACTTCCGTTGCAGCCTGCGATTTTTCAATAAAGGCCAGTTGTTTCCAGAACCAGTGTTATGGCGCATTTGTTTCTTGGATGCTAAGGGCGGGAAGCGCTGTCTCCCGCTGTCAGCCATAAACGCCCTGCAGGGTCGGGGGCCCCCGACGGCAGCGAACTTTGTTTGGAACATTAATTGGGTGGCATGACCCGCTCGATCCACTGCGAGCCAGAGGAATTGCCGGCGACATTTGCGGTGGTGATGAGAAAGAGAGCGATAAGGGGGATGATTCCTCCTAGGAGCAGGTTCTGGACTTGGCGGCATTTTGACATTTCGCTACTGCTACGCATGATTGTGCACCAGAGATTGCCAGCAACCATACTTACCCTAACAACAAGTCGGAGTTTGGGGTGGATCTTTACAACAAGTTGGACTGCACATGAGAACTCCATTCCCACTCCTGATGCATTATGGGACTTGAAGTGTGGTAGCAGTCCGGCAGGTATTTACAATCGAATTCTGGGACATTGCACACGTGGTGTACCTCTGAGGAAAGCTATTTGCTGAAACGCGTCAGGTGCTCCACCTCCGTTGCAGTCTGCGCTTTTTCAATAAAGGCCAGTTGTTTCCAGAACCACTGTTATGGCGCATTTGTTTCTTGGATGTTAAGGGCGGGAAGCGCTGTCTCCCGCTGTCAGCCATAAACGCCCTGCAGGGTCGGGGGCCCCCGACGGCAGCGAACTTTGTTTGGAACATTAATTGGGGGGCATGACCCGCTCGATCCACTGCGAGCCAGAGGAATTGCCGGCGACATTTGCGGTGGTGATGAGAAAGAGAGCGATAAGGGGGATGATTCCTCCTAGGAGCAGGTTCTGGACTTGGCGGCATTTTGACATTTCGCTACTGCTACGCATGATTGTGCACCAGAGATTGCCAGCAACCATACTTACCCTAACAACAAGTCGGAGTTTGGGGTGGATCTTTACAACAAGTTGGACTGCACATGAGAACTCCATTCCCACTCCTGATGCATTATGGGACTTGAAGTGTGGTAGCAGTCCGGCAGGTATTTACAATCGAATTCTGGGACATTGCACACGTGGTGTACCTCTGAGGAAAGCTATTTGCTGAAACGCGTCAGGTGCTCCACCTCCGTTGCAGTCTGCGCTTTTTCAATAAAGGCCAGTTGTTTCCAGAACCACTGTTATGGCGCATTTGTTTCTTGGAGATATATATATATATATATATATATATATATATATATATATATATATATATATATATATATATATATATATATATATATATATATATATATTATATACCACTTTATTCCAATCAAGATGACTTCAGGTGTGCCATACTTTTGTCATAAGTAAGACTGTTAGCGTTCTAGTTGTTCTTTAGAACACTCTGGGACATTCTGTCATTGGGCTATAGTTGGGCTACATCTGGCTGATATTTGGGCTACATTTGGGCTCTTTTTTCTCTGGTGGCCATCTTGGGAGACTGCATATCAGAATTTTTTCAATGAAATATAAGAGGATTTTAGAAGTCACTCAAAATGTGCCCTAATTTTTCTTTCTTCAGCACTAATCATAATTTCTATGGCATAATGAACCCCCTCATTTTGTTCCTTTGCAAATTAAATGTTTTAAGTGTTAACACTTTATTCCAATCAAGATGACTTCAGGTGTGCCATACTTTTGTCATAAGTAAGACTGTTAGCGCTCTAGTTGTGTTTTGCCAAGTTTGGTGGAAATCCATTCAGCCGTTCGGGCTCAAAGTGAGTTCGACCGCCCTATGGAAATTAACATGGAGAAAAGACGTTTTGGGACCCCCTTTTATCTCGGCCCCCGCTTGACGAATCCCCCCCCCCCACATTTTCAGGGAAGGAGCGGGCCACCTACTTTGAGAAATTCGCGAAGATTCGTCCACCGGCGCCAAAGTTATTCCAAATAGAATGTTGCGGATTTCCTATGGAAAGTAGATCCTAACTATAACTACCTACTGGCGACCGCCAGTAGGTAATATATACATATCTATATCTATATATATATATATATATATATATTCACTGAAAAAACCATAGGTTTCACACCAGTTATAGTTAGGAATTAGCATTTAAAAAACCTATTAAATTCACTGAAAAAACCATAGGTTTCACACCAGTTATAGTTAGCTGGAAATTTTACTGATATAAAACCATTGAAATTCCCACGTTATAGTTAGTCGGACTCACTATAACTTGCGCGTGCAATGCACTGCTGATGACATCACATATTACATCACTCATGACATGGTCAGTGACATCACTCATGACACCATCCTTGTGACATAGTGACAGACCTCCTTTCACTATAATGTAACCCTTGAGACACATATTCAAAAATAGAAACTGAAATTTTTAATAAAATGGAGATACCTATATCAGTTACAACAAGCAATTCAGTAATTCCACTATCTATATACACATCCACTCATTCACCAACAGTTCTATATAGTCACTCATACATATACTCACTCATCATATGAAGTGATACACCTATACATCCTGTTACACACCGACATTCATCCAAAAGTTACTCACACACATATTCACACGTGCAAATAAACTATTGAACATCCATTTATTTGAATATAGAGTTATACACACACTTCCACCTTACTTCTATTTAAAATTACACATATTTATTCTCTTAAACAATCACTTATATAAACACATACTTATTTAAACAGGAACTCTTACAATCTCTTACTCTCACAGATTAAAACATATGTAGTTACTGATAAAGACACTAGTGAGACAGTCATTCACTCACTAACAAACACATATAGACACTCATCCACCCATACAGTCCTGTACATATGCTGTCTTCAAAACACATACAAACAAAGAGTCAGTCACTCATGCATCTATGTGCTAAGTAATACCCCCACCAAACCATATAGACACTCATACTGATACTAATAAAAATATCTAATAACCCATATACATACACATGAGTGGATGTGTATTAGATGGTGGTATTACTGAATTGGTTGTTGTAACTGGTATGGGTATATCCACTTTTTTGAAAATATTAGTTTCTATTTTTGAATATGTGTTTCAAGGGTTACATTACACTAAAAGGAGGTCTGTCACTCTGTCGCAAGGATGATGTCATCAGTGATGTCATGAGTGATGTCACTGACCATGTCATGAGTGATGTAATATGTGATGTCATCAGCAGTGCATTGCACGCGCAAGTTATAGTGAGTCCGACTAACTATAACGTGGGAATTTCAATGGTTTTATATCAGTAAAATTTCCAGCTAACTATAACTGGTGTGAAACCTATGGTTTTTTCAGTGAATTTAATAGGTTTTTTAAATGCTAATTCCTAACTATAACTGGTGTGAAACCTATGGTTTTTTCAGTGAATTTCATAGGTTTTTAAAATGCTAATTCCTAACTATAACTGGTGTGAAACCTATGGTTTTTTCAGTGTATTTCATAGGTTTTTTAAATGCTAATTCCTTTGTATATCGAGTTTCTAACCTTTTTTTTTTTTACAATTTGCTGTTTTTTTTAAGTATTCATTTTTTTTATAATTTTTTTCTTTTGCGCTCTGGGTGCGCGCTCCTGGAAGCTTTCAGCTAAGCTCTCCTGTAAGCTTCTCCGAGAGCTCATCTGAAAGCGCACCCAGAGCGCAACTGTCGTTCGTGAAAAAAAAATATGAATGAAAAGTTAATAATAATGCAAAACATTTCGTACCATACAAATAAAATTTGTTTTTTTTAATATGGAAAATGATTATGCATTTCTATTAAAGATTGATGACGTCACTTCGGCGCGCAACGTACGTGCCCTCGGAAGCGCCTACGTGCGCGGCGCCTAAACGCACGCAAAAGCGCCTACGATCGCGCCACGTGTGCGCCCCGGAAGCGCCTACGATCGCGCAGCGTAAACGCACCCGGAAGTGCACCGGAGCGCGCAGCGTAAACGCGTCGGGTCATGTGACCCTAAAATAACACTTTTCATTGGTTGCTAACAGTTTTTTTTTACAATGAATGAAATCCCCACCCATTTCCTTCACTTCTTCTTTCACTTTTGTGACTGAAAGACCTGCCTTTTTTGCTGCTCCATATTCCTGGATTCATCATGGCTGCCAGATCATCCAGCAGTGAAGATGACTTCATTGATGAAGAGCCACCTACCCCAAAGGTGAAGGGACATTTCATCTGGAAATTCTTTAAATTTCCAGCAGACCAGAAGAAGGTGAATGCACCAAAAGTAGAGTGCAGGATCTGCAAAAAGGTCCTGTCACGGGGTAACCCCCAAAAAAAATACTCTTTTGGCAACTTCACCATGATTCGCCATGTGGAGACCAGGCACCCCCAGAATTTTGCCCGAGAAAGTGTCAGGGCTCTGGCACAGGAGGTTCCCAGAGGTGGGGCCTCTACATCAACAGGAGGAGCAACTTCTTCTGGAAGAGAACAATCTCAGGGGCAGGTAGCAAACATCCAACCTGCATTCAACCATGGGGTCGTCAGATGCAGATACTGCAATCAACTCCTCACCTATGGGGAGCAAAGTGTCCTGCTCATGGTTCGGGCATTAGAGAACCATCACTGCCCTTCCCACCCCTAATTTTTTTCTTTTCTTTTTGCTCCTGTTGAGCAGTTTCTATTCCCTGTTTTTGTTCCTCTTCAGTTAAAAGAAGAAAACCAAAAGTTCTTTTCAGAACTACCTCCAATTCTCATCAAAGAGCTATAATCTTAAAAAATGAAGAGTAAGTGAAATATAGTGCATTGATAATTGAAAGGAGAATGAGTAAGAAAGAACAGAAAGGTATGAGAGGTGAAAGGAAGTGAAGTAGGAGGACTGAAAGAAGGTGAGTGTTAGAAAAGAAAGTTATGACACAGTGAATAAACTGGAGGCCTCATTTCTGAAAAGTGACGCATCGCTACGTGAAAATAGCGATGCGTCACTTATCTGGACGCACTCCTTATGACATTCCAGATATGTCATATTTAATATATGACTAATCAATTCGCAAGGAGTTACAGATATGTCAGTATTTCTGACATATCTGTAAACACAAAAGTAACGCATTGCAGGAGTGCGTCACAAAAGTGACGCAACTCCAGTAATGTGTCCTTTCACATGGAAAAAGCACCATGTGAAAGGTTTGCTGTGAAGCAGGCGCAAGATTTTGGCGCAACTGCATCCTAAAAGTGACGCACTGCGTCATTATTACCAAGCTTTTTGCAAGGAACACCCCCTCTGCATGCATTATACCTGACACTATTTTTTAAAAAGTGACGCATCTAGGTACATGGGTCACTTTTTAAAACTCTGCGCCATATTGTATCTGCATCAGGTATAATGTATGCAGAGGGGGCAATCCCTCGCAAAAAGCTTGGTAATAACAACGTACTGAAATCTATGAGATTTCCCTGCGTCACTTTTAGGATGCTATTGCGTCAAAATTTTGCGCCGGCCTCGCATCACTTTTATGTTTACACATATGTCAGAAATACTGACGTATCTGTAACTCCTTGCAACATGATTCGTCATACATTAAATATGACACATCTGGAATGTCATAAGGACTGTGTACAGAAAAGTGACGCATCACACCAGCAGTGTAATAAAATGTGCCTCGTTGCACTATATTTAAAGGATGCAACAGCATCCTAAAAGTGACGCAGTGAAATCTCAAACATTTCACTGCGTCGCTATTACAAAGCTTTTTGTGGGGGAACACCCCCTCTGCATGCATTATACCTCACGCAGATATAATGTGGCGCTTGATTTTAAAAAGTGACCCATCTACCTAGATACCTCACTTTTTAAATATAACGCAACGCAACACATTTTTTTACACTACTGGTGCAATGCGTCACTTTTCTGTGCGCACTCCTTATGACATTCCAAGTAACGCATTGCTGGAGTGCGTCACAAAAGTGACGCAACTCCAGTAATGTGTCCTTTCAAATGGGGAAAGCAGCATATGAAAGGTCTTGCCTCAGTCTAACACCTGCTGTAAAGCAGGCACAAGATTTTGACGCAACAGCATCCTAAAACTGACGCAGTGAAATCTCAAAGATTTCACTGCGTCGCTATTACAAAGCTTTTTGCGGGAGAACACCCCCTCTGCATACATTATACCTGACGCTATTTTTAAAAAGTGACGCATCTAGGTACATGGGTCACTTTTTAAAACTCTGCGCCATATTGTATCTGCAACATGATTCGTCATACATTAAATATGACACATCTGGAACGTCATAAGGAGTGCGCACAGAAAAGTGACGCATAACACCAGCAGTGTAATAAAATGTACCTCGTTGCACTATATTTAAAAAGTGACGCATCTAGATAGATGCGTCACTTTTTAAATATTGCATAACAATGCGCATTTTTTTACACCGCTGGTGCGTCACAAAAATTGACGCACAGGAAGCGCAAAACTAACAGCGCAAGGCCTTCATAAATATAGTCCTGGATTTAGGGGGTCAGAGGGGGTCTACTCTTCCCCCTTATGATCCAATCAGCTTCCTGCGCGCAAGTCGCGTGTCGCGCCTGGAGCGCACTCCCGTGCGCGCACGGGAGAGCGCCTATCCCCGCGCAAAACGAAAAAAAATTTTTAATGCCCTGCAGGACCCTATTTTAGTCCCTACATCAAACCTAGGGGGTCAGAGGGGGTCTACTCTTCCCCCTTATGGTCATTTGCCCCTTTTTTTTTCAAACCCCTTGTGTCTCGATTTTACCGAGACACAAGATGGCGGCCGCTCCGCACTGTTTAGAATGTTTACAGACAACTGAGATCCAATCAGCTTCCTGCGCGCAAGTCGCGTGTCGCGCCTGGAGCGCACTCCCGTGCGCGCACGGGAGAGCGCCTATAGATATATATATTTTTTTGAACCTAAATTACTCAAAATCCACTGGAGCACATATCTTGAGACATAGCAAAGGCACATCGGGCTACCAGTCCCTACAATTTTGCCAAGTTTGGTGGAAATCCATTCAGCCGTTCGGGCTAAAAGTGAAATCGACCGCCCTATGGAAATTAACATGGGGAAAACGCGTTTTGGGACCCCCCTTTTATCTCGGCCCCCACTTGACGAATCCCCCCCAAACTTTCAGGGAAGGACCGGACCGCCATGAGACCATTTTCCTGAAAATTTCAGGCAGATTCGTCAACCGGCGCCAAAGTTATTCAAAATAGAATGTTGAGATTTAACATTGAAAATTATCCTAACTATAACTACCTACTGGCGACCGCCAGTAGGTAATATATATATATATATATATATATATATATAGATATATATAGATATATATATATATATATATATATATATATATATATATATATATATATATATATATATCTATATATATATATATCTATATATATATATATATATATAACCCGTCGCCAGTAGGTAGTTATAGTTATATATGTCTCCAGGTTTGCTATGTTGCCTGGAAGCACACACGAGGAACAACACAGGACACCTTCACTTTTAAAAAGCGTCCTTTATTCCCATATGAAAAGCGGCAGCCTGCTTCCACAATGTTCATTTCAGGTCCTACGCGTTTCGAGGCTCCTGCCTCTTGTTCATGGACCACAGCACTAAAGGCAGCAGTGTCTCTGTAGGTCCCGCGTTTTGGTGTGTTAGTACCTGTCACCAGGTGGGCTGGCTCCGGTGTCAGGCTGCAGGTATGCTGGGACTTGTAGGAAAGGGTGTTCCCTTCCAAGTTTCAGATGACGGCTGTCAGAAGTCTGTTCTTTTATTTAGTAATTACGCTCTCCAGTGAGCGATTATGAAAGGGAAGCCGGGTTTCTGTTTACAACGGGTGTTGCTCTCCTGCCCCTCGAGATTCTGGTACCTCGTAGCAGTCCACCTTACTTGAGTGGCGGTGCGCACGCCACAACCGTGGCCGGCTGTATTACTGTCTCCAGGTTTGCCATGTTGCTTGGAAGTGCACAGGAGGAACAACACAGGACACCTTCACTTTTAAAAAGCGTCCTTTATTCCCTTATGAAAAGCGGCAGCCTGCTTCCACAATGTTCATTTCAGGTCCTACGCGTTTCGAGGCTCTTCCCTCTTGTTCACGGACCACAGCACTAAAGGCATCAGTGTCTCTGTAGGTCCCGCGTTTGGTGTGTCACTGACCATGTCATGAGTGATGTAATATGTGACGTCATCAGCAGTGCATTGCAGGCGCGCAAGTTATAGTGAGTCCAACTAACTATAACGTGGGAATTTCAATGGTTTTATGTCAGTAAAATTTCCCGCTAACTATAACTGGTGTCAAACCTATTGTTTTTTCAGTGAATTTAATCGTTTTTTTAAATGCTAATTCCTAACTATAACTGGTGTGAAACCTATGGTTTTTTCAGTGAATTTCAAAGGTTTTATAAATGCTATTTCCTAACTATATAAGGCCTGAAACCTATGTTTTTTTCAGTGAATTTCAACGTTTTTTTTAATGCTAATTCCTAACTATATAAGACCTGAAAGCCCACCAGGAATCTCCAGTATGCGCCAGGGGACTGCATTGCAGAGAGGTGTAATGAAGCCACGCCCCTTTTTACACATCTCTGCAAAGCAGCCCCCGCGCATGTTTGAAGAGGGGGAACTAATTCCCCTTGCATACTGGGGGCCCCCTGGTGGTCAACTAGCCTACCTGGAACCTCCAGTATGCGCCAGGGGGCTGCATTGCACAGAGGTGTAATGAGGCTAATCCCCTTTTTACACCTCTCTGCAACGCAGGCCACTGGCGCGTTTGCAGAGGGGGGACTAATTCCCCTTGCATACTGGGGGTCCCTGGGTCATATCTGCCCAAACACCGATATTCCGAACGATTGAAAATGACTTTTCTTGATAAACATTTGGATTTGGATTATCATGTCCTATACTTTGGAATTTTTGAAAGACTGACTTTGAGGATGCTATAAATTACTCAAGTCTGCCCGAATTGTGTGGGTAAAATTGATACCTAGTCACTTTGAATAAGAATGTACTTACGTCTCGTCTAACATTTGGAAGAAATATCTAGTTACATGACAACAGGATACCAACATAACTTGAAGGAAATAAGAACGCCCTGAAGAAGTTCTGTTGTACAGAACGAAATGTTTCGGCTGGCTGTGGTACATAAACTTAAGGAAAATAAAAGCATTTGAATATACACCAAGATTCAGCGCTTCAATAAGGACTCTAAGTGATATGATTTGATTGGACTCATTGTGAAAGTGGTGCTGTGCCAAACTTTGGAATATTCTCCACTACTCTCTACTACTTACTCTCTCCTACTCCACTACTCTCAAATACTCACTCTCTACTACTCATTCTCTACTACTCTACTACTCTCTACTACTCTCTCTTTACTACTCACTCCCTACTACTCACTATCTACTACTCTCTACTACATGTGGAGATTGCAAAGCAACTTATTCTTCCATAACTTCAATGGGTTTTAGTGATGATCTGGATTTGTCCAGAGATTTTTCTTGTATGATCTCCTCCACAGTTCTGATTGCGTTTCTTTTTCTGCCTATTTCTGAAAGAGTTGAGCTTGCTACCTACTAGGACGATGGGAGGGCTGGTCGTCATGCTGTGAGGTTCGATTGCTTTTGGCAATGGCGTGTAATGTCCATGTTTGAATGTTCCAGACTGTCCAGTTTTCTTGGCGGATCATCAGGGTTCATATAGAACTTGGTCTTGCCATCTATCATCCACATCTTTGCTGGATCCAAGATGCCATATTTAATGTCCCATTAATTAAGTATAAGTCTCATGGACAGGACAGCATTCTTTTTAGCATTGGTGTCTACTGAGAAGTCTGCAGCAATCTGACGTTTGTTGCATTCCCTGTCATATGATGCAGGCTTATTAACCACCAGTAATACCTGTCAGGATTGTTCATGTTGGAGGAAGCAAGCTATGCTTGATCTAGGTTTCTCTGTGTTTTTATTGTGATACATTTGTGAGAAATCTGCAGTTCCAGTGGTGGTCAGAAGGTCAAGGCTGTAAGGCAAGGTAGGCAGGATCACAAAGAAATCCTTCAAGTCATCTTTTTCCAGCTTTTCCAGAATTCTGTAAACTGGGTCATTAATGGATTAGGCTTATCCTCTATAATAGTCACCTTCTGCTTTAGATACCAGATGTAAGAGCTCCATGGGTGTGCTCTTTACAGTTGGGCTTCTATTTTGGTTATCCTTATCTTCAGCCCTTACACCTCTGTTCGCATTGTCTTTAATTCTGTCTATGAAACCATTAAGCTTAATCATGCCCCCCCCCCCACTGAAGTGATTTCTTAAAGGATGGTTAACAAGACTTACCACCACAGGACCAGTCGTCTTGGCCCCTCACACCACTTTGGGGAAAAGTTGTTTCTGTTAGGCATTGCTAGCGTTCTCAAATGAGTAGAAGCACGTGACTGGTAGAGGAGGTGCATAGTGCAACCAAAACGAAAATCTATTTTGAGTGGCTCTTGTCCTGCAGTGGTGGTTTCAGCTTTTTCATTCCCAGGGCACCACTCAGCAGAGACAAATCCATCCATAGCCCATTCCTCATCAAACCAAGGCCTTGTGGTGAGGGGTGCTTCCTTCAAATGAACCCATGTATCCTCCCTGCTTTTCCCCTCTTTATGTGAGGCAAGATTTCATTCCAAAGCTCAGGACCTCAGTGCCGGAGATTGTAGATATTTCCAGGAGGGTTATTACTTTATGTGGGCTATAGTGCTCTCTTGAGCCTCCCCAAGGGCCACCAGTCATGTCCTTCTTATTGGCAAAGGAGGCTGTTGGAGCTCTACGTGAATGTGGTGATATTTCACCACAATCCTAGTCAGGCTAAGACAGATACACACCCTAAATTAACCTGTTCCCCACCTCTGGTAGCTTGGAAAGAGCAGTCAGGCTTTACTTAAGTGGCAGGGTAAAGCATTTGTACAACACTCTAATTACAGTAACACAGTGAAAGCACCACAAAAGACTCCACACCAATTTGGAAACATACAGATCCTTTTTATGAGTGATCTAAGACCAAAACAACAAAAATCCTATGAGTAAATTTTGAGATATGAATTTTAAAGATTAAATTATAATATAGTGCTTAAAAGCAAACAGCACTTAGGAGTTTCTTGAGGTCCTGCTGGACCTGGGTAAATCCAAAGTTCAGGCCAACCATGATGGAGTGCTTGCTGGCTACAGGACCCATGAAAGTCCTACTGGAAAAATACCTTGGATGGAGCAAGCATCTACATCAAAGATCTACGTAGTCGGTAGATTCCTCATAGGTGAGCCTCGCAGTTGGGTCCCATGTCGTCATGGAACCCCTTTAGATGCAAGTGATGCGTCATGATCCACCATACCAGTCAGGTCCTGTGTCGTTGTTGAACCCCTTAGGATGCATGCATGCGTCGTCATCGTGCCTTGCAGGTAGATCCAGCATCGTCGTCGAGCTGCACAGGGTTGTCCTTGAATCAGCGCTGAGTCAGTGCCACAGGACAATGCATCGGTTCCGTTCAGCGTGAAGTCATCACTGTGTCAATTTTTGCAGAAAAACAGCTGCAGAACTTACTTTCAACCTGAGGACTGGATTGGCACCTATTGGTAGGGCAGGATTCCCAGTTGGTAGATTCCAGCAGCTGAAGCAAAGTTGCAGGAAGTCTTTGATAGCCCTGAGACTTCAAAAGAGGAGGCAAGCAAGCAAGCCCATGGAGTTACTTAAGTTCTTGGAGGATGTAGGGATGCAGGTACGCTCCTTCTCACTCCCAGGCAAGAGGCAGCAATCCAACACAGCAAAACAGTTCAATAGAGTGACAGCCTTTCCTGGCAGCACACCAGTCCTTTTTCCAGGTAGAATGCCCTCAGATCCAGAAGTGTACTGGGGTCCAGGACTTATACCCAGTTGTGCCTTTAAAGTGGAGTAGACTTCCAAGAGGCTTTTCTAGTACCCAAGGTCCATGCCTTTCCTGCCCCGGCTTCAGACTCACAACAGGGGGTAATCAGCCCTATGTGTGGGGAAGGAGCCTCTCCTAATTCAGGAGCAGATGTCAGCCCCACCCTCTTTTTCGCCCCAAGAAAAGCCATCAGAATGCAGATGAGTGCTCAGGCACATCTAACCTTCCTGCATTTGGGGCTGTCTAGAGGGAATGCACAAATCCCAGTTGTTAGCCAACCCAGATGTGTATTTAGAGACAGGCAGAGGCACAGAATGGTTGAAGTAAGAAAACGCCAACTTTTTAAAAGTGGCATTTTCAGACTGGCAACTTAAAATCTAAGCTTACCATAAGATTGGGTTTTAAATTGTGAGTCCAGAAGCACCAAACTCCAAATGACTATCTTTTCCAATGTTAACCTATAGGAGAGATAGGTCTTTCAGTAGTTAAAAACAAATGTAAAAGTATTTAACTACCAGAACATGTACAACTTAAAAGTGCATGTACACACACTGCAGCTTGCTCTCAGGCCTGTTTAGGGCATACATTAGGGGTGACCTATATTTAATAAAAAGGAAGGTTTGAGCCTGGTAAGTAAGGCAACTTGCCAGGTTGAAATGGTGGTTTAAAACTGCACCAACAGGCTCTGCAGTGGCAGGCCTGAGACATGTTTAAAGAGCTACTGGAGTATGTGGCACAATTTGTATGGCTGGCCCACTATTAGCATTTAATGTAATGCCATGGGCACATACAGTGCAAACTACTAGGTACTTTAAGTAAATTAAATATGCCAATTAGGGATAACCCCCCAAAGTTACCACGCTTAGAGTACAGAACACATGCACTTTTGCACTGGTTAGCAGTGGTAAAGTGCACTGAATCCTTAAGCCATCAAAAATGAAGTCAGCAAAACAGAAGGAAAGAAGGTAAAAAGTCAGGGGAAACCACCCCAAGGATGCCATGTCTAACAACCTGCCTGCAGCTGATTTGTCAGGGGTAATCTGCTAAGAAATACTGCTCTCTACCGCAGAGAATTTAGCTTGTTCTTTGCAGGGTGGCTGGTGGCCAAGCTTAACCCAAGCATTGCAGTTTTGAGGTGTCCAGGTACTTCACTAACTTAAAAGGGAGCAGAGGAAACCTGTATATTTTATTGATAAAGGTAGCCAGGAGAAAGGTGGACTTTTGATCCCAAAGCACACTTTGACCTCCCGGCTTTCCTTTCAGTGATGGAAGGAATCTAGACCCAGAAATGTTTGGAGGGGTTGACTGGGAGAAAGATTTTGCCCTGTTGGATTCTATTAATTGTTATTGTGTAAACTGAACACGTGACCAGATTTTCAAAAGATGAAAATATTTTTTGACATAATTTGTTGTTCTATAACTGCTTTGATACATTCTGAGTGGACTGTTAAGTAGTGCCTGTTTGTGAACATGAGTGTGGTTGTATTTGAGGTATGAATTGGTTAATATAGATCTTGACTATGGGGAACCCTTTTTTTAACGTCATGGTTACTGGGAGCTCTGCCCTTTGGTTTACAGAACCCCCTCTCCTTGACTTCAAGGCTGTTGGAGTTTTCCTACAAAAACTGCACTGTGGAATAGTTTGAAGTGCAGTAACAAGGATGTGCTGAAAACGTATGAAGTTTGCCCTCCTGAACGTGTTGCCGATTGGTCAGGTGGTGTTCAGGAGTAACCCTCACCCACTAGCTGGTAAATAGGAAAAAAGTAGTACCTCACACCCTGCTCCTTGTGCCTGCTGTCTGTAACCTGTGTGAGGACCTGAAGGGCTCAACATTCTCTCACTTGTACCCAAGACAAAGAGGGGTACTCAGTTGGCTGATCTCTTTTGTGGCTACAAGCATATGGATTGACCAGTGGACCAGTTACAACTGGAACTGGACTGGGTTAGCTGGTGGCCTCAGCAGCAGTGTGTCCTGACCTTCTAAGTGCTGTGCCAGAGGTCATGTGAGACTTAAAAGTAGAAATGCCCTAGAAAGTCTGAAACGTTAGGACATCCAAAACATTAGATTTCAGAGGAACTTTGCTGGATATAGCTTCAGGCTTACTTAGCTGAAAGTTTTGGAGCTCCAAAAAGAGAGACTTTTTCAGAAAGTAGAAATCTTGACTGGGAAAAGGCACGAAAAGTAGCCATTTGGCAAGAGGATACTGGTGACCAAGAGAGGTGAATTTTCCCTCTTTTCCTGTCAAAACAATGCTCCAGCGGCATCTTGTGAGTGACTATCTGGATTCGACAGAACTTCATTAGATGCAACAATCAACCTTGCCCAATATAGGAATTTTGACTTCCATAAAAAAATACTAAGTCAGAGGATTACAGTATGGTTTGTATTTTAGCGGAACATTTTTATAGTTCTACTGTGGCCTTTTTTATAGTCATCCCGTGCCCAATTGCCCTCACTACACATTTTCTTGTGAATTTGATAATGCATAATTTTTATACTAAACTATTGCTGCCCCCCAAAACACCAATGGCGTAGATAGTTTAAACATTTCTTGTGGGCCACAGCACTACAGCGTCATACACTAGTGTGACATGAGAAGCTTGACTCTAGGCCTACCACTGTAGTCTGACTGCTGCCGTTTTAAAACTACAGGCTGTCCTGTCAAAATGACTCTTTTAACAGGAGAAAGCCTCCCTTTTGAGTAGTAGTCAACAAAAAACTTCAAGCATGGATATACTTAAATAAAGCTAAAGAAGAATTTGGAATTACATCAATTTGGGAAAATACAATCATTCAGGAAAGCTTTAAAAAAACAATTAATAAACTGGTTATTCATCTATCACTTCTAAAAGACAAAGAACTATTGGCAAAAAGAAAGCACTCATGGCCAATTGTAAACGACTACAAAAAAAGCAAGTCCAAAATTACCTCCAAACTCCCTCGTCCGTCAAAAGTAAGCGAGCCTTTATCAGAGTACACTTTGGTCTATGGCCAGGTTTGTGCCATCTTCCACCCTGGAAGACAAGTGAAGGCATTATGATATGCAGGTTGTGTAAAGGGGGACAAGAAGATATTTTGCACTTGGTGTGTCTGTGTCCTGCAATAGAAGCAGAAAGGAAAGTAATTTTCAGGCGGTTATTTAATGCTCGAGGCATAAGAACTTGTAGACAAGCAATAATGGCATATCTAAACCCGAACGATCTATTAATGAATGCTGCTTTTTGTAAAATTTTTAACTGTGATTGCGAAATGCCTTAAGGAACATTTTATGTAGATGTCTTCTTTTAAAAAGATCAGCACTATTTCTGTATGAAGTTCTTAAATAGATATTTTAATGTGTACTTCTTTGTAAGATTTTAATTAATCAAACAAATAAAATTAAACTTGAAACTTGAAACTCCCTTTTAAATATTATTAATTACCCTGTGTAGGCCGTGTAATGCACAAGGTGGGGCCTACTTAAAAGTAGGGCATGTGGAAATGTATAGTTACCATGCCCAAACAGTGACTACCATTCAAAAATTGGAAATCTGCTGTCATCCTCTCATGTTTCAGTTGATATATCAATAAGCATCTTACCGTCAGGCCAAGAGACACCAATGTCAATAGAGCTGTAGTGTGGTGGCTGGTGCTGACGGACTCATGTTGCATTTGAGTTGAACGGCATAGGGCCAAAGCAAGAGGAGTCCAGTATGGCATGTATTACAGCACCCAAAACCCCATCCATGACTCATAAATCAGGCCATTTCCCGCACTGGAGGCCATTATGTTCCTTTCTTATTGCTTGTTAGCTTAACGAAATTAGAGCGTGCAGCCCTCATTTCAGGTGCCCAGTTTACACAAGATTGGCCGTTGCCCGTTTTAGCAGGAGACTGAGAGCCACACTTTCATCACATCCTGCACAGACAGCTAATAATAGTAAATGGTAAAATACATAACATTTTGCAAATTGAATATTGCGCTGAAGTAAAGTGAAGGGGAGTTTTTATGTGGGAGATAACCTTGTCTAAGCCATTCTTACTTACAAAGCACATAGTGATTTGAATTTTTAACTTACCGTGTAGTACACCCTAATGAGATGACTTTCTCCAGACTTCAGGGCTAGCAAGATACTTTCCTCCTCATTCTCAGTGAGTTATGTGCTCCTCTGCAGTCAAGGAACATTATCATACAACCCACTTTGACAACCCTCCAAAGAAAACCAGTGGCCCAAAACGACACCATTGTGCACTTGCCAGGGAATTTCTCCAGCCTATACCCAAAATAACAATATAAAGAAAATGCAAGAAAGAGACAGAAATATGTCATCATAAGTGCATATTCTGAACTCCTCATTACGTGAGTCTACACTCGCCAGAATATGAAAATCACAATGACAGAGCTCCTTTTCTTTTCAGACCACATTGATGCATGGCATATCAAATGCAACACAGATCTCTCCATTAGGAAACCACAGACATGCAAGGGAGCTACGGATGATATGCCGCCATTGCCAAGGCACAAAGGAGCCATCTTGGTTTAGACCGATGATCAGATTCTCCTGGTCTTCCAAAGAACTTTTTATCAACTCAAAGAGACTATTGACTGGAACAGAAACCCAAGACTCACGTATATCAGCAGACTTCTGCCATTGGCTGCATTCCAAATGCCACCATCATAACTTCACACTAAAATCTTTACCTCTCTCCAGAGCTCCCAAGTTCATCATGTTGCCCCCTGCCTCTGCTAGACCAGTATCTCAGCTGAGCTGGGAATGCCTGATGCCTGCAGCCCTATTGTTACTGACTCGTCAGTACTATGAGCTTTGAAGCACATTCAAGACGCCCATGACCTTGTATTCATATCCAACTGCCAGTGCTGTTGGCCTCACTGGACATGTTTCGGGGACAACGCCAGTACTTCTCTCAGTGAACTTCTCCTCACAGGCCACACAATTAACGTGAACATTAGGGATGGTAAGAGAGCCCAGGAGGCAGCCTGCTCTGTAATTTCTGGTACAGTGTATTTGCATTTTAATGCACAGCTGCCCGCTTCAACGTTAATGGTTCCCAACTGCTGTCTCGTTGCAGTGGCACTCTTCTGAGTCTATACTCGCCCTCAGCCACAGCCCCAATTTCCTGGAGTTACTGATACTCCTCCTTCAAACCACCGGTAATAAAATTAGGATAATTGGCAATTTGAACCTACAATCACAAGTATGACCAGAACAATACTTCTCCTTTCAACTCATTCTTACATCAAAACCCATCACCTGCATACCCAGCTGTCCCGCTGTTTTACAGAAACGTATTGTGAGGTTAAAATCTTGCAACTCAACACAACTAAACTCTGCTGTGCAATCTGTGCCTGGAGACAACTGCTGCCTTAGACATTCTTAACCTTGTCAAATCTCACAAACCCAACAAGGCATTCCAACACTCAATGAAGTGGATTCCTTATAGAACTCTGAAATGTGATAGTGGCACAAGATAGCAACCAAAGAGGATATAATTCACTGCAAGGTACAAGGAAAAGGCTACCACCGGGCAATGAGAGATGCTCAAAAATCTTATCTGAGGAAGTGTATCCATAGGGTCACTAATAAATCAAAGACGAGCTTTGATGTTTATCATGAATTGACTAAGAATGATCGTGTTAAAATCAACCAATGTACATGCATCTCCACAATACTGTAAGAAATTACTTTTATTGAATGGTTCCAAAATGTCCAAACTTTCAACTCTTTTAAAGCAAACTTTTCTCTATTCACACCAAGCTCCGGCAACTTTATGACTATGCACAATTACCTCCTACAAGTGAATAGAGGCTGGTGAGATGCTTGGCCTGGCTTCCTAATACAAGTGTCCATTTTATCTTTAGATCCATGCTCAGCCTGTTGACTTAAACAGCTCCTAATGGTGTCACTGGGCATTGCAAATATGAAAAATTCCTTGTTTGAATCTGGAGCTGTGCTTGACCCTGTAAGACAGGCAAACATTATTCAAGTTGTGAGACAACAAAACCAGACACCATCCTGACTACCTTCATGCCAACCTCCATCTCCAGCTCCTCAGAAAGATCCTAGAAGAGGAGATGCCAACATTTCTTCAATAGTATCGGAATTCAGGCCACCACCATTGCTCGTTTAGACCCTCAAGAAGCACCAAACAGTCATAGTAGATGTAAGAAAACATCCCTTATAAACTTAACACTGTTGACCAAACAATACTGCTGGATAGGCTGGCAAAAGGTGTTGGAATAGTAAGACCTGCTTTGTTCTTAAACAATCCATTCTTTCCAACCACAGATAGAAACTCAGGAATGGTACTCTGTCATGTCCTGCCAGGTTCATTTCTCGTCTACAATTGCTGGCAATATTGGCAATACTTCTTAAAAAGAAGCCTTTGAGAGCATTTTCTGTAATAGTATTGGGACTACTTTTCAGGAATTTAGAAAATAAAAGGGCAGTATTATTTATCTACTCAATGTTCTAAGCAGTGGTGATTGTAGAGTAGTTTTACACTAAGGATGTGTATAGATGCTCATGGAGCACAAAGCATTGCATCAATGTACTTACCCCTATAGAAGCCCGCAGGTGCAAAGAAAAATTGCCAACATTGTATGAGTGCCCACACAACCCTTTGTAAACAACTGTGGGCAACTGCTCCAGTGACACTGACTCTAGCGGGTGTTCCATCCTGATACAAGACTAACCCCGATTGGGCAAATTCATGTTTTTTATTCTCCTGACGAACACAGTGCAGAGCATACATGCACCATTTCGGAATAAATTACTCTGCCTGCGTCAGTAACTGTTCACGGTTGGGTAACTCCAGTTTCCTATGTAATAGGATAGTGCCCTATCAGTCTACACACTTCAATCCAAATCGGTCCATAACTGATATTCTCAAATCCATCTGATCTGAAATGAGACTACCTGACTCTCGTAACATATCAATGGGGGCCCCCCATCTTGCTTCTTATGCATTGGGTTTCCCACCAAATTCGGAAGGGTGCATAACAAATTCTGAACTTTGTGTTTCTGGAGTTTTATGTACATTATCCTTTCACCAGACCAATTAGTCTTACAACTTCCCTCATGTATATTCACATTTTTCAATTTGCATATCTCATTGTGTGATTGTCTAAGCACTGAGCTGATTATTATATACAATTCAACTGCAAAGATTAAATCATTCATGGAGTGATTTTTTTGAATTTAGTCATCTTGGGGATGAGTTACAAATCGTTTGTGCATTTCTTAATTACCTTGAATGATACCAAGGAACAGTAGAATACTGTACAGGCAGATTAGCGCAATCTCGGCATATAACATTGTAATATTAGAAATTGGGTTACTGGTTGGCTGGAGTGTGAGCCTTGGTGAAGCGACAACCACAATCCTAGTCAAGGTAAGGCACAAGCAAACCCCAAATTAACCTGTGCTCAACCCCCTAGTAGCTTGGCACAGAGCAGTCAGCCTTAACTTGTATAATGTATTTATGCAACACTTCAAACAACAAAACAATGAAATAAAACTCACAAAAAGATACCACACCAAGCTAGAAAAATAAAGCAAACTGTAATAAACACAAAAAGACCAAAAGAACGAACATCCAATCAATAGAACAGGAGTAATTACTTTTTAAAGCATAAATTACACTATGGCACCTAAAAGCAGACGGTGCCAACAACAGCTACCTGGTCACACTGGACCTGCCTGTCAAAGTCAAAAGTTCAGGGCAATCACGATGGAGCATGGACCGGATACAGTCACAGATTAGTCCTGCTGAAGTTTTACCTGCCAAGAGCTCAGTTCACCTTGGAGAGGGTCGCCGGGAGAAAGGATAGTGTCACAGGCGGTGATTGGGTGATGCAAAGAGCTGGCAGGTCATCGCAGACGGGCATGCTTGAGCTTTGTTTTGGTGGTCCCCCACAGGCTGATGATGCTGCTGTGTGACGAAATGGGCTGTGGGTGGCTTGGGCTTAATTTTAGTGTGGTTCCCGTACAAACAGGCCCATTCTGAGTTGATAAGAACCCAGAAGCTTGATGTATAGAGCCTGTGAGCCACAAAAAGGGTCCATGGCCTGAGAGGTACCACTTGGGTGTCAGACATTTGCTGCATCTTGGTCCAGGAGCTGGTTGGGAAGCCTCATGTGTCCCTTAGGCTCAGATCAGGAGGCCAGCAAACTAGCCTTTTGAATCACTCTGGGGTCCTGGGCTCAAGATGAAGTTGCAGGTCAAGTTATTCTTCCAAATGTTCTAGATAGCTGCTTTTTGTATTTAGGAGGGGACATGTTGCAAATTCTAATTCCCCCCTTACCATATGCAATGAATAAATATCTAAATGTAATTCTAAATCTTGTTCCCCTGTTTAAATGTGATTAATGATATTGAATGTTTGGAGAATTGCTTTTATAACAGCTTTGGCCTGTGGTTGGAATGCAATGATTATGATTTTAACCACTGCTGAAGATGTTTTAAATTAGCTAATGACCAATTTTGTATTGTGCAAAAGTCATCCTTTTTGCCCTGATTTTAGTGGTTGTGTCTGAGGTCCTTCTTTTTTGCATTGGTGAGCTTGTACTGGAAGGTGGGAGAAGCTTCTAGATAGTGGCTTTGAAGTCCATGGAATTCCCTGTCTCCCCTGCCTCAAAGCTGGCTAAAGTGACAATGCAGGGCTGTTCGGTCCTTTGTGTGAAGACGGAGCACAGGCCATTCAGTTCTAAGTGGGGCTGTGCTTAGCTTCAACCCCAGACCTGCCACCAGGTGAACTATCCAGGCACACCTAATTCCTCTATTGTGTGACCGTCTGGGAGGAATTCACAAAGTCTATCATTTACACCCAGTCACGTGACCCAGGCCAGGCTATAGGCACAAAATGGCTAAGAGTAGAAAAATGGCTTATGGGAGGAGTAGGCCTCACAGTCGTAAAAAACGAATTTAGGAGAGTTTTCCTCTATCAGGTCATGTAAAAAGTTAAGTATATATCCAACCTTTTAATTGCAAATCACCCTTCCCTATAAGGTAGACTGTTAAGGAGTGCCAATTCCCTCCTCTTGAAACCACAAATCTTCCGCAAAAAGAGAACATGCCAACAAACCTTCTCTGGCTCTGCTCCTAAAATTTGGAACTTTCTTCCACCAGAAATTCGGAGGATCTCTTCCAAGGCTGCTTTCGAATTGTAAGCAAAAAAGATTCCTCATGAATAAGTTCTTACCTTAACAGGAAGGGAAATGTTTTAGCTCTAAGTGCATCGGACATATCATAGTATTGGTCATTATTCCAATATATGATTATTATTTTGTTTTTGGTTATTATTCCTGTACAGGATTATTGTATTTACTCCCCTTAAGTCATTATGCTACATCGTCTTGCCCATTATTCGTTCACCCAGGTGTAAAAATGATCTATTCGATGTTCACCACTTGATACAATGCCTATTAGACGCCCCATTTGACTCATATATAGATTATTACTTTGGTATTGGTTATTATTCCTGTATATGATTATTTCACTTACTCCTCCATCATATAGCCCACTCCTCGTTCACTCAGCTTTTATAAATGAGCTGTTTTGTGTGCACTATTTGATTCAATACCTATTATACTCCCGATGTTAGACTCATGTTTTGATTTGTTACCTTTTCCTATAATTGTAAAGCGCTCTGATATCCTTCAGGATCAAGTTTGCGCTATATGAAACTTTATAAATAAATTCTTAAGGCCGACCTTTGGGTTGACATATGTAATAAAAAGGGAGTTTAAGGCTTGGCATGGGGTTTTTAATGCCAAGTTGACATTACAGTTTAAGGCTCGGCAGGGGGTTTTGTGTATCGATTTAGATTCCGAATTAATTTCCTGATTCATGCCCTTACATAGGTGTAATTCAAATTGCCCTTATATAGGCATAGAAATCCAGTCCTTATTTAGGCATATCCCATGCTACCCAAATACAGGCATGGCTACTTCCATCCATTCATCTACATCACAACGATTTCTTGGAAAACCACTCTCTTAAGCCGTTAGGGACTTCCTCTGGCCTGGATATTGATTTCTCTGAGAACTCATTATTATGCATGAACAACTATTCCTTAGGGGTACATTCATGACGTTCATCTGCCCGACTTTTACGTCAATACTGGCATTCATAAACACCTTCAAGGTATAAATATACCTTCAATTACTATGGCAAAGCATGGTGTGGTTCGGTGCAGTTCGCCTACCTACTTGCACGACGCAGCTCGCTACAGCAAGTGCCGAAGGAAGCCAACTCTCCAGCTGACTCACTGACTAGAAGCTGAAATCCAGTATCCAGCTCCAGTGTTTCTGACTCACCTTGCGGGGTGTTGGGAAATCTAGTCCAGTGAAAGAGATACCAACCTCTCTCATTCTAAGGTATAGAGCTGATTAGAACCTAGAGAATCCTTTGGCAATTCTTGGCAGATCTAAAATGTATGCTAAACGACACCTACTTCTTCCCTGGTACTAGACCTAGGTTAGGCATACTTTAGAAGCACCAGTTGAGTATTTTAGCCTGTGTTATTTATGTATGTATTTTTATATATGTCATAGCAAACAGACAATGCTATTACAGTATTATTTTATATTACTGTTTGCGCTGTACGCATTATACTTCGCATTCTGTCTAACGATTGCAGCAGTTCATATCTCTATGCAACTCTGTAGAAACGAAGCATGCACGATTGACTGAGTGAAATAGTTATCTATTGTTTCCACGACTCTGAAGATATTGTTTCGGTCCTAGGGGAAACAAGTTGTCATGTTTATGCGGTTGTCAAAAAGTTTGTAGTGACCTCTGAGTTAGCAGGAACACACACAATTAAGTTTAGTATACTCGATAGAGACATACTGACCTCAGTCCTATGTCAAATCTATAGTGTATATTATTCCAATGCCCAGAGCCTATTGGGAATATAGGAACTACACTACATGGCGCCCAACGGTTTGGTAAGGCACTAATTTAACGCTAGATACTGAAGTAACTCAGTCGTGCTTTTCTCACAGACCCCATACTCCTAATACTCCAATAGGCGTTTGGAGTGGGTAAGGGATAATATCCGCCATAGCTGAGTAGGACGGAAAATCCTATGTATTAGTTTTTGGTTTGTTCAACGTTGAAGGATACAGTGTTCCAAAATATTGTGCACCTTATTTTTGTTTCATTGAGAGTTGCTCTGCAATTTTCATTTAACAAAAATGTCTTTAACAGGGGATAACAACACTGAAGCCAGTGGAGCTGCAGCTGTTCTTGCCAATGCAGCTTTTAACCTCACAGGTTTCAAGAAACCGATGAGATTGTTGTAATCATTTCTCCTAATTTTAGGAAAGCCATCACTATAAAAGTTATAAAAGACGGCCTAACATCGAGAGGTGGTAGGGCAGTTTTTGCGATAGAGGCACATGAATATCACCAGACAGATGTATTCTATTCATGGATGATCTTCCCAGAAGCAAATCCAGTAACACATTTGTTTCACTTCTACAAAGAAGATGAACCACCAGAGGAATATATTCCTTTCAAGGATATTGAAATTCCACTAACATACCAGGAGCATGAGCTCTGGTTTAAAGGCGCCCTAAAACATTTAAATCACATTACCAGGCTCGGTCCACTTAGAAGACAAGGAGCAACATGGCCGATTTTAGCCAGCTACACACCTCATCCTGACATCGAAGATATGTCAAATGAATTAACTAAAAGAGTTAATCAAAATCTATAGACAATTGGTTCAATACGTTATGCGGACTCTCACAGTCCAACCTGCAGTGCTTATTCCACAACATACCTCACATCAGGGGAATACACTAAAAATTACACCACAGACTTTACACTCAGTCATAGGTAAATTACCTGCAAAACGTGAACAAATTCCATTCTGGATAGCTCAAAGAATTACTCAAATCGAAGCAGTGTCTCCTAATACAGGCCCTCATGAGAAACACCGAATTTTAACAATCTGTTTACCGATGGGGATCACACCACATCTGGAGAACTGCACCACATGGGGTACAGTCTTCACTGTAATTTACACTAAAACACATGGTGTTCCGTCAATGGTGGTAATACCTGACGTCCTGAAACAGAGATCAAAACGAATATGGGCAGATCCTGCTTTAAATTTGGGTATGAAACTACTAAAAGATTTCAAACAGGTCTCAGCAATAATATTAGCTAATATTAAAGGAGAAGCAGCATCAGTGGAGATCCGCTAGAAGTTAAGGGACTTTGACGTAACAAAGCAACCACAAGAACTAAAATGAATAATTGAAATATCCTATGAAGAATTAGGTAGAGACAGTCTAGGTGGGAAACCCGTGAAACCACAACTGTCTGAAAGTCCTGAAAAGGTGTTAGGAACCAGGGCCAGTCTGTCCTCCATGGCCATGCTCCACCATCACATGATCAGCATTGAGGGAATATAAGCACCGCCCTCCTTTGAATCAGTGCTTGGTATCGTTAATTTTGGGTTCCAGGTGCTGGGTTGTTGTTCCTGAGCTATAGCTTTGTCTGGGGTTCACGGGCTCGTGTTCCCTGGTTGATTGTATCCCGTTTTTGTAAAGCTTTGTTTTCTTGCCCTTCCCCCCTCCCTCCCCTTTTTTACGTTAGTCATCCTCAATTCCTTCCCCCTTGTTTGGATCCTTGCTCCTTGGAGCTCGTGTATTTCTGACTTTGGTCTGAAGAGCCGAAGTGAACCGGGGCTCCGGTTCACTCGACAACAAGCTGAAGTAGAAGCGTGTGAGCGCGCTAGAAGAAACTCTCACCGGTGCCTTCGGTATCCACACGGAAGCAGCGCACTGGGTTTCCGCATTTTTTGTAGGCAATCCGCCTCTTTGTGTGCCGCTTGGGCGTTTTCTGTTGCGCTGGGCAGAGCTGCAGACGCTGCCGATCCCGGAAGAGCGAAAAGTTGATGTTAGACACTTGTACCTGGTGGTTTACGGAAAGACGCTTATGGACAGTAGTTTGGGGGTTTTTTATGCCTATGGACCTGGCTTTTTCCCCCTAGAATCCCTGATTAGCGCAATTGATTCCCGAGAGCTGTTTCCCTTTCGTTCACCCCTTCTGGAACTGGAAGCTCCCATCTACTTCGGAGTTTCACTCTTCTTGCTGCAGAGACCTCCCGAAAGCAGTTCCTGTATCTTACACAAGTAAGGAGATTGTGGGTTGTGTATGGTGGAGTGTGGTTATGAGACAGGGTGGAAAGGGAGGGTATAACCAGACATAGGAGAGATATTGATTCTGTGTATCTTGTATTTCTAGATACAGAGGCGTAAAGGTGGAGGTTGGATATCGTATTCCATTCCAGCTTGGGGTGAAGCATTTTGACGTCCCTTCCCTTTGAATTCCTTTCCGGCCCCCTATCCTAGACTCGAGTGTCTTCTTATGTTGTTATATTACATGAGTCGCATTAGAGTCGGGGTAGTGGGTTGGGCATACGTCGTTCCTGCAGTGTCCGGGCAGGTGGAAACCAACAGAATACCAAGCCCACGAATTTAATACACTGCCTGGACGAGGTATGGACGAGGAATTGGGTGGTCCTACGGAGGGAGCCGAACAGGTTCCTACTTTTCAGGATATAATAGGGGCTGTTGCTGCCTTGCAGACTCAGGTGCAAGACCTACAGCAGGAGAATGCAGGACTAAAACAGGAGCTGGGAGCAGTGAGAGCCAGAGAACAGCTGAGAGAAAGGGGACATGGTCCTGTCATACAGCCAGCCACTTTTCAATACGGAGGTGGGACAGGTCAGAGAGCGGATGGGGGTGCTCCCGTAGCGGTAACTGTCACAACTCCTGTCCCTGTCCCTTTGGCCCCCCCTGAGAGATTCATGGGAGATAGTAATAAGTTTGGGACCTTTATGACACAATGCCAATTGCATTTTATGTGCAGGCCGACTGCTTTTCCGGATGACACGGCAAAAGTGGCGTTCACCATCTCGTATTTGGCTGGCACAGCCGCTCAGTGGGCTACCCCTCTTGTGGATAACGATGATCCGGTTATACATGACTATCGGACATTTAAAGAACTAATGAGAGGCCTCTTTGCTAAACATGCGTTTATGCAGGCAAGCGATGCAGAGCTCCTAAAGTTGCGACAGGGCAGACAGGATTTGCTAACATATATATCGACATTTAATAGATTGGTGTCAGAGACACACTGGCCAATAGACAAACGGACTTCCTTGTTCTATCAGGGTTTGTGTGACGAATTAAAGGACGTGGTGTCGCAGGTGGTAGATCCCCCCGACGACTTTGCCGCCTTTATAGATCTGGTGGTGAAGTTAAATCATAGGTTGTCTGAGAGGCGGGGCGACCGTAGTCGAGGTCAGATGCCTAGGTGGAATTATCCTAAACCAGAAATGAGACCACCTGGTGAACAAAAAATAGCCCCTGAACCCATGGAGATAGGCGGAGTGAGAGGTCCGTTAACCATGGAAGAGAAGAGGCGAAGGAGAGAGTTGAATCTATGTCTGTACTGTGGACAAGGCGGCCACTTTGCCCGTGAGTGTCCAGTTAAACCTTCAGGTCTAGCCTTCAGTAAAAAGATAGCTTGTGTACATGGGAATCGGGGTTCAGACGTGAGGAGAGGAGCAGTGGGGACCTACGATGTACTGAGGGCGATAGACCAGATTCCTAGGCATTTTATGATCCCTGCACAGTTATTGTGGGCTGGAAGGAGCCGTGTATCCGTGTCAGTACTGTTGGATTCCGGAGCCACTGGAAATTTTATCGACATATCATTAGCGGATACATTGGGGATTCCATGTCAATACAAACAACAGCCAGAGCCGGTAAGGGCTATTGATGGGACGGAATTGACATCAGGCTCTATCACACGTCAAACTGAACCACTTACGTTGTTGTGTGAGAACGGACACTCGGAGTTAGTGGTGTTTGACCTTATAGATGCCCCTTCTTTTGGTGTGGTGTTGGGAGTCCCATGGCTTCAGGGACATAACCCGAGGATAGATTGGGTGCAACGGTTGGTTACCCTAGATTCCAAATATTGTCTTACACATTGCTATAAGGAAGCTAGTGAACAGGTCTCTCCTTTGTCTTGTGCTGGAGTAGAAGGGGTGTCTGTCCCTGTACAGTATTCTGCCTTTCAGGAGGTCTTTGACAAGACCCAGGCGCAGGGACTCCCTCCGCACAGGTCGTTCGACTGTAAAATTGATTTAATACCAGGTGTTCCTTTACCATCTTGTCGCATTTATGCCCTCTCGGAACCTGAAGAAGTGCATCTTAAAGAGTATCTGGACGAGATGTTGAGGATGGGTTTTATTCGTCCCTCTTGTTCGCCTGTGTCATCGGCGATCTTCTTCATCCCGAAGAAGGAAGGGACCTTGAGGGCATGTGTAGACTACAGGGCCTTGAATAAGGCTACTGTAAAGAATAGGTACCCTCTTCAACTCATCCCTGTGCTGTTAGACCAACTACGCAAAGCAACCATATTTACGAAACTGGACTTGCGGGGTGCTTATCATCTCATCCGAGTGCGGCCCGGGGATGAATGGAAAACAGCGTTTAAGACCAAATTTGGTCTATTCGAGTATTGTGTGATGCCGTTCGGTTTATGTAATGCACCGGCGGCATTCCAATACTTTATTAACGAGGTTCTCCGGGAACAACTGGACCGAAGTGTCATAGTCTATTTGGATGACATCTTGATTTTCTCGGAGACAAGGGCGGAACACCACGACCATGTAATGGAAGTCCTGCAGAAGTTGCAGGACAACCATTTGTATGCCAAACTGGAGAAGTGCCAGTTCAGTACACAAAAGGTGGAATTCCTGGGGTTTATCATCACAGCAGAGGGTATCCGAATGGATCCCAGGAAAATAGAGGCTATTATCACCTGGCCTATTCCAACCACGGTCAAACAGATCCAGGCCCTTTTGGGGTTCGCCAATTTTTATCGGCGCTTTATCCCCAATTTTTCTGACATCGTGTCTCCTATGACCCGATTATTGAGGAAGGGGGTTTCCTCTGACTGGTCCTCTGAAGTCCAGAATGCCTTCCGTTTGTTGTTGAGGTCCTTCACGTCAGCCCCTGTATTGGTGCATCCCGATACTGCTTTACCGTTTTTTGTGGAAACGGACGCTTCCTTGTGTGCGGTAGGAGGGGTATTGTCCCAGAGGGATGCTGAATCAGGTCAGATGCATCCTATCGCCTTCTTCTCTAAGACCTTGCTGCCTGCGGAGCGCAATTATACTGTGGCAGAGAGGGAGCTGCTGGCGGTGAAATTGTCGTTCGAGGAGTGGCGCCATTATCTTTGGGGCGCTAGACATACGATCACTATCTATACGGATCACAAGAACTTAGAATTCTTTCGCTCTGCCCGTGCGTTAACACCTCGACAGATGCGGTGGGTCTTGTTTTTTAACGAGTATGACTTTGTCATTACTTATCGACCCGCCGCACAGCAGATAAAATCAGATGCCCTTTCCAGGATCCATGTGGAGGGGAAGGGGGAGAGCAGAGTGAAGGAGGATAGACCCATGATCAGTGCTGAGAGGATTGTAGGGGTGACACAAGTCGAGGATTTTCCCGCTCTAATTAAACGGCACCTCCAACAACTGGATTTGGCCCCTTGGATGGCGGTGCCACAGGTATTGATGCAGGACGGGCTATTGTACCATGGGGACCGTCTGTTTGTGCCCCCCTCCCTCAGACAGAAGGTATTGGAGTGGTGTCATTCTTCTTCATTGGTAGCACATCCGGGGATACAAAAGACGAGGGAGATGTGTCTGCGATGGTTTTGGTGGGATTCACTGATCAGGGATATCCAGGGATATGTGGCAGCGTGTCCGGTGTGCGCCATTAATAAACCTCCCCACACCAAGCCATCTGGTCTGTTGCAGCCCTTAGAGGTCCCTCCTGCTCCTTGGCATACTATTAGTATGGATTTTGTGACGGATCTGCCTCTGGTGTCAGGACATACCGCGATAATGGTGGTGGTTGATCTGTTCACAAAGATGGCACATTTTGTTCCATTACCCAAAGTGCCTACTGCAAGGGAGATGGCATTAGTCTTCATGTCATCAAAAGTTAGACTCCATGGGTTACCATCTGCGATTGTGTCGGACAGGGGAGCACAGTTTGTGTCTCATTTCTGGACGGAATTGTGTTCGGTGTTGAAGATAGAGATAAGGTTGTCATCAGCCTACCATCCGCAATCAGACGGTCAGACTGAACGGACGAACCAGACCATGGAGCAATACTTGAGGTGTCTGGTGACGTCCTTGTCGTGTGATTGGAGGGTGGCCCTTCCCATTGCGGAGTTTGCGTACAATAACAGCTTGCATTCCGCTTTAGGTATGACTCCTTTTTTCTGTTCATTGGGTTATCACCCCAGGGCGTTAGCCATCCAGCCTACGGGGCGTGTGCCAGCCATAGACGATGTATGTAGGTCCCTGGGTGGGATATGGGACAGAGCACGAGAACAGTTACAGGCCTCCAAAAAGTCTATGAAGGTTCAGGCAGACAAACACAGAGTCCCCGCTCCTTTATATAAGGTAGGGGATCAGGTGTGGCTAGCTTAGCGCAATCTTAGGTTGCAGGGCTCACGTAAACTGCAGCCTCGGTTTGTGGGACCATTCGCCATACAGCAAGTGATTAATCCTGTGGCCATGAAGTTAGTTTTGCCCAATGAATACAAGGTCCATCCTGTGTTTCATACATCACTGTTGAAGCCCTATGTTCCATCAACACAGGTTCTGCCACCACCCCCTCCTTTGTTAGTCGATGGGGAAGAAGAGTTCGAGGTTCAGACTATTTTGGATTCCCGGCGTAGGAGAGGTCGTCTCTTCTACCTGGTGGATTGGAAGGGATATACACCTGAGGATCGAACCTGGGAACCAGCTGGTAGCGTACACGCTCCTCGGCTGGTTCGAGCGTTCCATAGACAGCATCCCTCTAAACCCCGTCCGGTAGGGAGGGCCTTTGGGGGGGGATACTGTTAGGAACCAGGGCCAGTCTGTCCTCCATGGCCATGCTCCACCATCACATGATCAGCATTGAGGGAATATAAGCACCGCCCTCCTTTGAATCAGTGCTTGGTATCGTTAATTTTGGGTTCCAGGTGCTGGGTTGTTGTTCCTGAGCTATAGCTTTGTCTGGGGTTCACGGGCTCGTGTTCCCTGGTTGATTGTATCCCGTTTTTGTAAAGCTTCGTTTTCTTGCCCTTCCCCCCTCCCTCCCCTTTTTTACGTTAGTCATCCTCAATTCCTTCCCCCTTGTTTGGATCCTTGCTCCTTGGAGCTCGTGTATTTCTGACTTTGGTCTGAAGAGCCGAAGTGAACCGGGGCTCCGGTTCACTCGACAACAAGCTGAAGTAGAAGCGTGTGAGCGCGCTAGAAGAAACTCTCACCGGTGCCTTCGGTATCCACACGGAAGCAGCGCACTGGGTTTCCGCATTTTTTGTAGGCAATCCGCCTCTTTGTGTGCCGCTTGGGCGTTTTCTGTCGCGCTGGGCAGAGCTGCAGACGCTGCCGATCCCGGAAGAGCGAAAAGTTGATGTTAGACACTTGTACCTGGTGGTTTACGGAAAGACGCTTATGGACAGTAGTTTGGGGGTTTTTTATGCCTATGGACCTGGCTTTTTCCCCCTAGAATCCCTGATTAGCGCAATTGATTCCCGAGAGCTGTTTCCCTTTCGTTCACCCCTTCTGGAACTGGAAGCTCCCATCTACTTCGGAGTTTCACTCTTCTTGCTGCAGAGACCTCCCGAAAGCAGTTCCTGTATCTTACACAAGTAAGGAGATTGTGGGTTGTGTATGGTGGAGTGTGGTTATGAGACAGGGTGGAAAGGGAGGGTATAACCAGACATAGGAGAGATATTGATTCTGTGTATCTTGTATTTCTAGATACGGAGGCGTAAAGGTGGAGGTTGGATATCGTATTCCATTCCAGCTTGGGGTGAAGCATTTTGACGTCCCTTCCCTTTGAATTCCTTTCCGGCCCCCTATCCTAGACTCGAGTGTCTTCTTATGTTGTTATATTACATGAGTCGCATTAGAGTCGGGGTAGTGGGTTGGGCATACGTCGTTCCTGCAGTGTCCGGGCAGGTGGAAACCAACAAAAGGTCTTTTCTAAAAACACTCCTACCTCTTCTAAAAATAAGTGGGAAAATAGCAAACAAACTTCTAAAGAGAAGTGTTCTCAATCCCGTGGTAGGTCTCCTCAAAAGGAGCCCTCTGAAAGGAGATATAACCTCAGGAATATGGATCTTTGAGAAAACCTGAAAGATATCAAGATACTGATACACGTTCCTCTCGTACCTTTCGACTTTGTCACAGAAATCCGAAAGAAGAGAACGGTCAGAAAACCAGGAAGAACACGTGAAGTCCAAAGACAATCAACACATTCAGAAAAGTAAACCAAAAACTCAATTCACCAAAAAGAAAGTAGCAGGTCTAAAAATCAGACATGCCGAGGATCTTGAGGACACAACTCAAGAATGAAGAATGGGCTCAGACAATGTTGGACAGTGCAGCAGAAGTCACAATAGCTTGCCAGAACCTGAAAGGTCTTCTGGAAGACATTGAAGTTGAAACTGCAGATACCAGGGTTAGCTCTCCACATAGGTTATATGAAATAACACTCCAAATGGAGGAAGACATACCAAGAAAAGTGAAAGCACTCTTTTGGGAGAGACTTTCTAAGGGTTATGACATACTTCTAGCTGAAAAAGAATGACCACCACAATTTGTCAGGGAGTGCCCACACGGTGAAGACATCATTATGCCAGCCTTCTCTAATCATTTCCCTATACATTTAAAATACACTAATGCCAGGAAATGGGCAGTTGCCCAAGCCCCAGAATTATACAAAAATCATGTAAAATGGGATAGGAACTTGCTTTGCCATAAAATCCAACTAAAAAAATCAACCAATTGCACAAAGGCAGTACCCAGTTAAGCAAGAAGCTAAAAAAGAGGTCAGGGAGATATTAGATCAACTTGAATACCAAGGGATGATTGAAACATGCACCTTGTCAATGAACTTTCCTTTGTTTTCTGTCTCCAAACCAGACAATACGTGTCGTCTAGTATTGGATTACAGACATCTAAACTCTTGTTGCAAAACATTTGCAGTGCAAAATGCACACAGTGTGGCATTAATGAATAACATTGTGCGAAAAAAATAGAAAACCACATTAGATATTTCTAACGGTTTCTTTTTTTATCAAAACATTGCACCAGAACATAGGTATTTGACCGCTTTCTCAATTATGGGGATACAACGTCACTTCTGTCGTCTCCCTCAAGGATTCAAGAGCAGTCCTGGGTTGATCTCAGCAAGAGTAACAGAGTTACTACAAACTTATGATGATGAAGCATTATCATATGTGGATGACATCTATCTGACGACTTGGATAGGCACTTGAACAGGGTGAATGCCATTATACTTGGATTTGCCTCTGAGGGTTACAAATTCAATTAAAAAAAATCTAGAATTGCCCATCTCAACGTCCTATTTCTAGGGTATGAGTTATCACATGAAGGTAAAATCCTGGCAGCAAACTTTCTGGAGTAATGTGTGCTGCTCCAACCTCCGAAAACATTGAAAAACATACAGTCGATTCTAGGATTCTTGAATTTCATAAGAAGTTACATTTTAAACTACGCAGAAAGGGTTAAACCTCTCTATGAATGAATCAAACCTGATTTTAAAACAGTAAATTGGACACAAAAACACACAGAAATGTTGCGTTCACTACAAACAGACATGTAAGCAACTAAGCATTTGCAAACACATGTAAACGTACGCAACTTAGTGATCCGAATAATTCCGGGTCAATGCGGATTCACCTACTTAACTTTTATCAAAGGTGAAAAAGTTCTAATAGCTTACAAATCACATTTGTATACACAAGCAGTAATGAAATTCACTTCAACAGCAAAAATTTTGACAGCTGTTCAGACCGCTTTAGCAAAAGAAAGAGCCCTGGCACAGGGTAAACAAATTATGGTCGTGACACCTGTACATGCCTTAGAGGCAGTGACAAAAGCAAGCATTCCAAATGCTACAGCTTTACATCCGAGATGGATACAATGGGTTAATTATCTTACTGCAACAGATGTAGAATACGTTTTTGATCCGTATTTGAAAACACAAGCATTTTTACAATACAAACATGAATGTCCTCTGCCTACTGAAATTCTGCCTCTTGACCAGTATGAATGTATAATTTATACTGACGGATCAGCTCAACCCGCTACGGAGGGTAAACAAGCCTATAGTGCTGCGTGTGCAATCATTAAAGGTCGTTGGCGCGATGGCAAATTTAGACCAATGGTCACTAAAACTCAATCCTTAGGAGATTGTACAGCTCAGGGAGCTGAACTACAAGCATTCAAGATGGCACTTGAAAACACGGACCGCAAATTCACCACACTAATAGTTTGCAATTCATTCTATTGTGCTCAATCTCATAATGAATATTTACAGAATTGGCTTCAAAACGGGTTCAAAGATGCAAAAGGTGCCACAATAAAGCATAACACGCTTTGGGAACAAGTAGTTCAGTTGAGAAACAGACTACAAAACACTCACGTGATACACACGCTGAGTCATCAACGTTGAAGGGAATTCATTGGCTGATGAAGCCGCGAAGGCAGCTGTGCAAATGGCTTCCGTAGCTGCAATCACTTGTTCAAAAACGAAAATAGACAGTGAAATAACGTTGGCTGTTATTGCAACATTCAAAGGCAGCGGTGCAGCGTTACCTCAAAATTTCCACTCAAATCCTCATATAAAATTGATGCAAACAGCGTTCCTTTTGCTCGAATCCCTGGAGTGGGGGACAGAGTAATTCCAAACAGGTAACACAGGGTAGTTTGATTCACGAAGCACATGTGGGAGATGGTCTGATACATCAGGGGATCTCTAAGATGATATTAGAATTAAAAGAGATGTACAGGTGGCAGGAATGAATGCACACATTCACACATTTGTAATTAACTGCAATGACTGTAATAGAGATTGCAGCACAGAATGCCGCCAGATTTCTGACTATAGCATAGCCAGCCCAGTACAGACACCATTGTTAGACAGCATTAGACTTTCTACACGCAGACGTCCCTATGGACAAATGCGGTCCCACAAATGTTAAGACAAGGTTCATTTGGATGTGGCCACAGCGCTCGGCTAATGCTCAAACTGATATAATAGATTTGCGAGTCTTTATCGGCACATAAGCAATCAGTACGCTATATCCTGACCAGGGTCCTGCGTTTAGCTCTCGAGCTTACAAAGAAGCCAAGGCCAGTTTGGGCGTTGCATTGTGGTATTCTGGTCCATTCCATCCTGAGGGAAATTTGGTTGTGGAGAGAAAAAACCGGGACATAAAGCAATCTATAACAGCTAGGGTATTAGGTTTGGGTGACGGGTGAGTCAAACATCTAATAAGTGTCCCACGTAGTCTTAACAACTTGCCACGAAGTTCTCTAGGGGGTATCACTTCATATGAGGTCTTTTTTGGGACAAGAATGTTGGTTGTAGACCTTGATTGTCAGACATCAGTGATGGACCAAAAGAATGTTGATATCAAAGATCAATTGGCTGTTTTACAGGACTTAAATAAACTAAGCACGAAACAAAGCAACGTGTTCCTGAAGCCAACCACCACTGAAGAGAAAATGATCGTCCCAGCAAGGCCTGTCTGGATCCCAAAGCTTGGAGATCTGGTCAGAGAGAAGATCGCGGACACAAAGGAATTTGTGGCTTCTTACAGAAAACCAGTACTTGTCTTAGCAATCCACGGATCAAGAAAAGTTTTACTGCCACCCCTTGCTGGTAAAAAGGAGAGCAGGTTTGTGTCTATCGACCTGATCAAACCACACTATGTGGCCGATACTAAGCAGTAGGCCAAGTGGACTCCGACCAAGTAGCAGACGCACTCCTCTAGCTACTATTCAAGAGGTTCAAACTGAGAGACTCATCACCTTTGAAGAATCTGCAGTGAAATAAAGGACTATGCAACAAAGCCATGGAACTTGTAGCTCTTGAGACCCAAATAACAGTTAGTCAAGAAAAACCTGTCTACAACGAAGTAACAAGTGATCAAGTGGTTCCAGCGATTTTAACGAATCCGGATGCAATCCCAACCAGTGATAAAACTGCCTCTGGCTATTTCATTAACTTTAATATGTTTTCTGAGCGAACCTGAAATGACGTCAGCAAAAAGAACTTTCAAGAACAAGCGACTGACTTGGAAAAGACTTATCTGGTTTCACCATGGATTGAACTTTGGATTGTGTTGGGTGTACTATTTCTTCTACTTTGGTAAGCTCCTGGTAATAACTCTGGGAAAGCTGATAAATGGAAAATATGTCAAAATGGACACAGCAAGTAAGAAAATCAACTTACTCCTCAAACCACACAAATCATCTTATCGTGAACAAAGAGACTTGTCAGCAGTGATCATCACAGCCGTTCCTGTACCTGATGATATAGCTTGGGACAGAACAGAATATGACATTTTTGGCCCGTCGGAGCTGTTGAAGATTCTACACCAGTTCAAGATTTTATTGAATGACTTTGTTTCACCTACTTCTTTTTCTGACGATTGGGACTTCGAGACTATTAATAATATGATGTCAGACTTAGAAATGTCTGCAATGTTCACTAATCATGAATATTTAGAAGGTTCTTCAGACTATGAACAAATGTATTGCTATAATCACTATGGTCATCATTTCTTGCGCAAATCAACAATGCGTAGAAATGTATTAATGTATAACCAATGGGAACATTTTCTTACGCCACCAAAGGGTAGCTCAAAAACTTTCCCCAATAAGTTTCCATACTTTTCAGGGTTCAATGTATCCAATCGAGAATCTTTTTACGATAGAAATGTAAATTCATAAATGTATATTTTCATGCTTCATTCATTTAGCATTCTAATGTAGAAATATACTTGGAATGAAACATTGCTTTAATGCGTACAGCACCAATGCATCTTTTATGTGTACAACCAGTTCAAATGCATTTTTATGTACTTTGGGTGGGTTTTTCACACTTCATGTGTAGATATGATTTAGATATATGTAACACGTTTAGAATCTAGTAACGTCGTACATAAGAAAGTGGAGTGGGTGTTGTGTATCAATTTAGATTCCGAATGATTTTCCCAATTCTTGCCCTTATATAGGTATAATTCACATTGCCCTTATATAGGCATAGAAATCCAGTCCTTATATAGGCATATCCCATGCTACCTAAATACTGGCATGGCTACTTCCATCCGTTCATCTACATCACAACGTTTTCTTGGAAAACCAGACTCTTAAGCTGTTAGTGACTTCCCCTTGCCTGGATATTGATTTCGCCAAGAACTCATTATTATGCATGAACAACTATTCCTGAGGGGTTCATTCATGACGTTCATATGCCCAACTTTTACATCAATACTGGCATTCCTAAACACCTTCAAGGTATAAATAAACCTTCACTTGCTATGGCAAAGCACGGCATGGTTCGGTGCAGTTCGCCTACCTGCTTGCACGACGCAACTCGCTACAGCAAGTGCCGAAGGCAGCCAACTCTCCAGGTGACGCACTGACTAGAAGCTGATATCCTCCTGCCAAGAATCCAGCTCCAGTGTTTCTGACTCCCCTTGCGGGGTGTTGGGAAATCGAGTCCCGTGAAAGAGATACCAACCTCTCTCATTCTAAGGTATGGAGCTGATTAGAACCTAGAAAAACCTTTGGCACTTCTGGGCAGAACAAAAACGTATGCTAAACGACACCTACTTCTTCCCTGGTACTAGACCTAGGTTAGGTACATTGGGGTAGGCGAATTTTAGAAGCACCAGTTGAGTATTTTAGCCTGTGTTATTTATGTATGTATTTTTATATATGCCATAGCAAACAGACAATGCTATTACAGTATTATTTTATATTACTGTTTGCGCTGAACGCATTATACTTCGCATTCTGTTTAACAATTGTAGCAGTTTATATCTCTTGCATGAGAAATAAGACTGTTCAATAAACCCTTTTATTGAAACGCCCGTCTCTCTATTTCTATGCTACTCTGTAGAAACGAAGCATGCACGATTGACTGAGTGAAATAGTTATCTATTGTTTCCACGACTCTGAAAATATTGTTCCGGTCCTAGAGAAACAAAGTTGTCATGTTTATGGGGTTGTCAGAGACTAATCCCTTCTTGTTTAATCGAGATGGTTTCTAGTGACCTCTGAGTTAGCTGGCACACACACAATTAAGTTTAGTATACTCGATAGAGACATACTGACCTCGGTCCTATGTCAAATCTATAGTGCATATTATTCCAATGCGCAGAGCCTATTGGGAATATAGGAACTACACTACAATATGTAATAAAAAGGGAGTTTATGGCTTGGCAAGTGGTTTTTAATGCCAAGTTGACATTACAGTTTAAGGTTTGGCAGGAGGTTTTAATGCCAAGCCGACATTGCAGTTTACAACTGCATATATATTGCAATGGCAGGCCTGGGACGTGTTTTATGGGGCTACCTAAATGGGTGGCAAAATCAGTGCTGTAGGCCCACTAGTAGCATTTAATTTACAGGTCCTTAGTACATTTAATACCAATCTACAAGGGACTTATAAGTAAATTAAATATACCACGTAGGTTTGAGCCAATTTAACCATGTCTTAGGGGAGTAAGCAATATCACTTTTGCACTGGTTAGCAGTAGGAAAGTGTGCAGAGTCCTAAAGCCAACAAAAATAAAGTCAGCAAAAATGAAGGAGGCAAGGCAAAACGTTTGGTGAAAGACCACCTTAAGGGTGGCAGGTCTAACAAATGTATACATGCAGTACTGAGCGTGGCTTTTGGTCGACCCCCTGCCCCATCATCCATTGATTGCTGGTACTTTTTAGCAGTAGACACTGGCTGGGCTGGCTGTCCATAAACCAGTGGCATTTACGGAAAGGTTACTTAAGGTTTAAGTAGTCCCCTGTGGCAAACTTTAAACCATTGACTACATCCTCTGTTGTCTCTGTGCCCCAACCCAGTACATGTTGTGGCCCTTTCAGCCAGCTGCTACCACCTGCTATGTGCCTTCAGCTGTGAGTGTGGTTTTGGTTTTGCCAGTGCTTGTTGAAGTGTTTCCCAAGCATTCACAGAGTTGAAACAGCATCATCTAATGTTTTTTCTTAACTTTTTGGAAATCCATTAGAATAATTCTAATGTATGTGTGTATGCTTGGCAGCCAAACGCTGGAGAAAAACACTGCAAAGCCAGTAGCTCTGTACCGTGTACCAAAGGTTGTATTTTGTTGCTTTTACCAAGGTTTGTTTGAAATCAATATGAAGCGTCTTTATTCCATGTTACGACCATATTGCATGCATACTGGCTCTCTGTAAACAATCTATTTCTAGGACATTTTGCTGTTTTTTAGATAGATGTGTGAGCATCACATAGGTTTATTTGTCAAGGGCAGGAAATCAGTGCACATAAAAAATGCCTTCTCACACCTTCATATAAAATGCAAGATGCACACGTGACACTCAGTCCACGATGAAAGATGCCAACAGTGGCATCTGTTTTTCAAACATTAATATGTTAATACTGTTTTATGTTGATTCCACTTAGTGAAACTACGAAGGTGATTCTTCTAATGTAAATGGAGATAAGCAATTCAGATCAGAGGATAATTAATGCAGTTAGCTTTAAAGACGTTTTATATGGCAGCTTTTTGTATTTAAGAGGGGCATGATGCAATACCCACCCCCTTACCATATGCAATGATTAAATAGCTAAATGTAAGTCTTCATCCTGGTCTCCTGTTTAAATGTTCTTAATAATATTGAATGTTTGGTGAATTGCTTTTATTCCAGCTTTGGCCTGTGGTTGAAATACGAGTATTTCGATGTTAACTACTGCTGAAAATGTTTAGAATTAGGTAATGAGCAATTATGTATTGTGAGAAAGTCATCCTTTTGGCCCTGATCACCCCCATTTTTAGGACAGATTCTGATGGTTACTGACTCTGATTGTGCCCTTGGCCCTGCTAACTGCTGTGTTTATGTATTGATCATGTGCATGACCTAATGGGATTCCAGTTCTTAGATAATTGAACTGTAGAATCCTGGAGATGAGTCGTGTACAGGCATTGCTGGAAGAGGAGTGTCCAGGCTGTACTCCTTAATTTATTCTGGGTTCAAGATTAAACTATGATTTGAATATACTTTACATGCCTCAGTGCTTATCTATTTAAGGTTGAGGTGCAGTGCTCTGAATAAAAGGTATATGGTAATTAGGTGTACCTACCTACACTTAGTACTGACAAACTACCTATTAGTCCCTAGTATATGGTAGGGCATGTAGATTTGGAGCACCAACAGATTTAATGCACGTAAGGGTGCACTGCTGTGTTGCCTGTTGTCAATTCATACGTCCGCCCTGCTTTGCAAGCTGCTTTTAAAATTAAAATTATATGCAAATTAAACTTTGGATTTAAAGGTACTTCTAAAGTATTAAACAACCTTATTTTTACATATAGGTCACCCCTATGGTCTACCCTAGGTGTCCCTAGGGTAGGGTGCCATGTAAAAATAAGCAGGGACATTTAAAAAGATGTTTTATATGCCATGATCAGGGAATAACTTCCATTTTGTTTTCCCCATTGTAGCCTTTTAGCTCCATAGGCTAACAAGGGAATACTGTCATAACGTGTGATTATTGACAGGAGTGAGCTAAAATAATATGTCAAGGACTTAAAAGATTTACAATGGAGGTGTAAATACACAGACAATTCATTTACAATATAGCGCAATACTTAAGTGACCGAATAAATACAGCAAACAAGTAATATACAATGTTTTAAAGTGCAACACTAAATACAGTACTTCTAGTTTGCTCATTACGTCCATCATTATATACAGGGAGTTAATACAATACATCTATTTTATGCTGTGCAAAAGTGATTAAGACCTAAAATACCAAATTCCCAGATTTCATAATTAAATGAATTTACTATAACAGTTACAAAAATTCAAATAATTCTAAAAGATATTCCGAAATTGTGCAGCAAATGTGAAAATTGTTGCGCTGACTATTTCTGATGGTGGTACTTATAAACAATTCCTGGCCTCCACTGCTGTAGTTATATTGTACTTTAAAAATATTAGTCTTAACAATTGGTCCCGCAATGACTAAAGATGAGGACATGCAAAAGCATGTGATCTAAATCTTCCCGCAGAGGTCACAGATCCTCTCCTCCTTTGCTGGCCCTTCCCAGGATCCCGTGATAATTCATAATGGGAGTAGATTCAGCCTTAGTAGTAAAATGGTTCTATGTACACCATGGGATGGGTTCCATAGTACATTCGGCTGCGTTTTTTTTTTTTAACAAAAACTACTTTCCAATATTATCTTATTCCAGGCATACTGAACACACAGTGCAATATTCCTTTTTCTGACACACAGTGCGATATTCCATTTTCTGACTTGCTTCATTGATTGATTTTTTAATCAGATTTTTAAATCAGATTTCTTAAAGTGAACCGTATGATTTTGACCAGATGTGAACAAGTCCAGAGCTTTTATATAATTTAAAAAGAGGGCCCTTCTTACCTTCAAACAATAAAATATTTCCTGTTTCAATGCAACTGAAATGGACCCGGATTCATTATTCAGTAGTTTATTCCCCAACCTTAAAACAGCAGCTTTGACAAACACATTCATGGAGATAGCCCAAATTCAAGTAGAAAAGCTGATGGGGCAGTCAAGGAATTCAGATTGCAGATTTTGCCCTCCAACTTTCTAAAAATAAAATAAAGCAATGCCGCTCTTTCATTACCTCATAATGTATAGCTCAATGCAGGTGGAATCTTAATCCTATAAACCTCCAATACAAGGGGAAAATGTGTTCGTCCACAACACTTATATAGTCTAATAATGGCAGAGTCTTGAGATATAGCCTTACTTTTACACTGAGTAATGTGACCCTTATTTTAACAATTACTAGAAAACATTCTGCCTAGGTATGGGTACAGATTCACCACTTCCAAGTTGTCTTTCCTCAGGGAACAATGCAAACCCTTCCTGACTCTACACCCTGTCGTCCTAAAAGTCATGACGTTACTGGGTAGCTTATCAGAGTTAAATACAGCATACAACGTTGTCGGCATAGAGTAAACATCCAATATGTCTTTCTCCTAGTTTAGGTGGATACCCCTTACACTGACTGACTCTGCAAGGTAGATTATATATGTAGAAGGAAAACGGGAGGGGCGGTAATAAACACCTGTGCTTCAAACCATTGTGCGTTTCTGAATACTCGAGAGAGTCTTATTTTCTCCCATCAAAACCGAGGACCAAGTTGAAGAGTACATGGCAACTATTAACCTAAGCAAGTGCACCGGGATCGCCAGTGCCACCATTTTCCTCCATAGCGCCCCACAGTCAACACTATTGAACACTGTGGATGAATCAATAAAAGCAGATTACAAGGCCATTCCCTTCCCTTGGGATACATGTCTATCAGTGTTTGGAGGGACATAATATTGTCTAAAGTTCTGCAATTTTTGCAAAAGCCGGCTTGCTCTGCTGGAACACGATTATTACTAATTGCCCAATCCTGTAGTTGAAGGAGAATGTTCTTAAAGAACAGTTGGCCAATCTCGTCCAGCAATGCAATCTGTCTAAGGCTAGAAGGGGAGGATTGGGGCGTGGCCAAGATGGCGGGGTGAGCGGACGCTTCTTCCTGCAGCTCCTCCGGCCGACTAGGCCCGAGCCCTTTTTTCGTTAGCTTCTCTCCCCCGCTGAAGCTCAGCGGCTGAGAGACGGGCAGCGGAGATCCTGGGGCACACATTGATGCTACTTTGGCCCCGATCGCCCCGGTGGAAGCACGCTAAAAGACCGATTGCCGGACGGAGGAGCGCCTTGGAGGCGGAGCAGAGCGGGGCGCTGTCCGGATGCCTCGGCTGGGGCCTGGTGCTGATGGCTAGCGATCTGGAGTGAAGCTCGCCCCGGTGCTCGGCGGGGATCGTCAGAGGGGCAACGGCTGCGTGGCTTCGCTGGGCGAGGACCCTGCCGTGTGATCGTGGTGGTGCTTGGACCTGCGGTGGTGGCCTCTCATGTGGAACGGGCCCCGGCCCCGTGGCCAGTTGGCGACAATGCTTAAGATGGGAGCCAGGTCTGCCTTTTCTCCTCTCTAGCTGGACGGCCCTGGATAGAACTTTCCTCTCTATACCTGGCTCTTAGGGTGGCCCTGGTGGCATCGCCGGGCCTGGTCGATCTACCCGGCCCCGCCCAACCGCCATCTTGTCTTCACGGCGACGGTGACGCAGCCCTCCTTCAGTGTCGCTTGAGGTCGTCTCCTACACCTCTGCTTTTGCACAGCTCTCCCTTCCAGCGAGACGCACCAGCCGGGGTTCCCCTAGCGGGGGTCCCTGTTGAAATCTTGGCTGGGCACCGAACGGCTCTCTGTGACTAGACTGGCCCGCCATTTTGTCACCTGTGGCGTAGGTCCCCTATCTGGCCGGGAGTTCCTTCTCGAGGGACTCTACCGAACGTTGGAAGCTCAACGAGGGCCGAGCCTACTGCAGGTAGCCGAAGCCAGTGTTCCTACTTCAGTTGAGTGTGGCAGCGTACAGGACACGAATGTCCGGGAAAGGAGGATCGAAGAAGGGGAATCGCACCCTGCCAGATATGCTTAGCAAGGCCCAGCAACAGCGAGACAGGGCGCAACCATCTCCGGGCTCTTCCCGGGCCGCTGCGGACCCGCCCGGGGGTGAGCCCCCCGTCACGAGGTCCTTCATGGAGGAACTGTTCAGCTCGCTTAAAGCAGACTTCCAGACGCTGAAGCAGGAGGTGGCCAGCGAAGTACGCGAGGTCCGCAGGGAGGTGAAGGGCCTTGGTGAGCGGATGGAGACTGTGGAGGCGGCGGCCCAACGTCGGGACGACTAGATTGTCCATTTGCAACAGGACGTTCTCCGTCTCAGGGAGCAACATGTTGAACTCCAAGCCCATAACGAGGACCTGGAGAATAGGTCGAGGAGGAATAATATACGGGTACGGGGTGTACCGTCTGCAGATGAGGGGACAGACCTGGTGGGCTACTTGCAGGACTTGTTCCGGGACATTCTGGGAGAGGCCGCGGACTTCCCGATCCGCATCGACAGGGCCCACAGAGTCGGCCGACAGCGACAGTCGGCGGCGCCTCCGCCGGACATCTTGGCCTACCTCCCTGACTTTCCGTTGAAGGAGCACATCATGTCCGAGGCCCGCAGGAAACAACCCTTGACGTTCCGAGAGCGACCTGTGGCGCTGTATCAGGACCTGTCGGCCATCACGTTGCAGAAGCGCAGGTCCTTCAAGATTGCAACCGACTTCCTGCGCGAACACGAGACGCCGTACTCCTGGGGGCATCCCTTTCGTTTGATATTCCGTTGGAACGGGGTACTGCATCAGCTGTGCTCCTTGCAGGATGTTTGCGTCGTCTTGGGGCTCACGGCTACTGAAGAGGATGGAGCAACACCGACTTGGAGGCGCTCGGATAGAAGAGGACGACGGCGGTCGGCGAGAAGGAGATCGGCGACGAGTTCTGGGCGGCCTGACTCGCCCACCAACAGAGCGGACATGGCCAGTGCCCTGAGAGAAGCGGCAAGGGACTCGGCCGCCTCGAACGGTGTGGCCTTGACGGCCTAGACTCACTCCGGGGGGAGATGGACATAGCTTCTTCGTTGCCAGGTTTGGGGGTCGAAGGGTGGGCCGGGGGGGAGCGGGGAAGGCGAGTGGCCGGACGTCCACTTTTGGTACTTTCTGCAGACTTGTCCGGTTTGGAACTTGACTGAGACAATGGGTTGTTTGTGTTTGAGTTGGAATTTGGCTAGTTGCCATTGGTTCATTTGGGGTGGGGTCGGGAGTTGTTCAGGGGTTGGGAAGGAACCGTCCGATGTGTCCTGTGATAACGATTGGTCCTATTTTGCTTGTCCTGCGCTGCTGCCCCGTGCCCCTCCCCCGCCGGCTGCCTGCCCGCGACATAACGTCTCCGGACTCTGAGAGATATGTCGTCCCTGAAGGTGGTGACCCTTAATGTTAAGGGTCTGAATAACCCTGTAAAGCGTAGGGCGATTTTGTCTCTGCTGGAGGGGACACAAGCTGATATATGCCTCCTGCAAGAAACCCACTTGTTTCCCGTGACTGTCACAGAATGCGCTCTGCCAAATTCCCCACCCAGTTTTTCTCCTCTGCTGCGTCCAAGACTGCGGGGGTGGCTATTCTGTTGGCGAGTTCCTTCAAGGGGGAAGTGTTGTATAAATTTGCTGAACAGAAGGGGAGGCTTTTGGCATACCGCCTCCGCCTAGGTGGCAGATCGTTTACTGTTGGCTCCTTATATAGCCCGAATGATCATCAAGAACGCTTTTTAGATTCGGTGCTGGTGGATGTAACTGCCTCCCCTGATCGTCATGTTATCCTAGGGGGTGACTTAAATATAGTTTTCGATTCTGCCTTAGATAGGTCAGCGCAGCGATTCCCGCAGACTGGGGAACTTTCCCAGGCTGGGAAGGCCCGAATCACCGACATGGATTTGCATGACCTTTGGCGCACCCTCCACCCTACAGATAGGGATTATTCCTATTACTCGCATGCGCACCGGACCTACGCACGGTTGGACTACTTTTTGGTTAGTGGACCGATGCGTGCCGCTGCTACGGCGGCGGACATTGGGGTCCTGACACTGTCTGATCATGCGCCGGTCGTGGGTGCGTTTGCGTGGCCGGCGACCTCCCCCTCTCGGGGGGTGTGGCGCCTTAGGGACACCCTTCTGCACAAAAAAACAGTTGTAAAACATATTGAAGAGGCCATACTGGAATACCAGGCACACAATAGTAACTCAGGCACCTCATTGGCGACACAGTGGGCGGCGCTGAAGGCGGTCCTCAGGGGGGAATTCATCTCCATCTCCTCGGCAGAAAACAGGGAACGGCAGCGGAAGAGGGAGGAGCTGACTTCCCAGGTCCGGGAGCTAGAACAGGTCCACCGCCGTACGGGCGCCCCAAGGGTCTGGCGGCAGTTGAAGGCTGCCAGGAAGCTCCTGTCGGCGCTGGACATGGACAGGGCGGAATACGCAGCGTTACGTCTGAAACATGCATTCTACACAGGGGGGATAGGTGTGGCAAACTCTTGGCACATAGGCTTCGTGTCCCGCAACAGCGTAATTTGGTGAAGGAACTCTTGGGTACAGACGGGGTGGCTGTTTCTGGTGATGCGGCGGTCGCGGAAACTTTTTGTAGTTTCTATGAGGCGCTGTACGCCGGGGAGCCCCCCTCGTCGCGGGAAGCCATGGAATATCTGGAATCTGTGACCCTTCCGGCGCTAGACCCCGCTCAGGTGGAATATCTTGAGCGCGATATCCACGTTGAGGAGGTGATTTCCGCGATAGCCAGACTTAAGCACGGGAAAGCCCCGGGCCCGGACGGTTACACGTCCCTGTTTTACAAAACCTTTTGCCCGGTTGTGGCCCTTATCCTCGCCTGGTTGTTTAATTCCTTCTCTGAATCAGGAGCCATCCCACCGGATCTTCTGAGAGCGACGGTCTCAGTGATCCCGAAGCCTGGGAAGGATCGGGCCTTATGTGGCTCATATCGGCCCATCTCGCACCTGAACGTCGACCTCAAGTTGTACACAGGGATTCTGGCATCCAGGCTGGCCCTGCACCTCCCGGGTCTGGTCGAGGCCGACCAGGCTGGCTTTGAGCCCGGCAGACAGACTGTCGACAATACTAAACGAGTGACGCACATTTTGGAGAAGGCTTCGCGGATCCCAGGTGAGCGGATGCTGCTGGCGGTGGATGCAGAGAAAGCCTTCGACAGGGTACACTGGCCTTACCTCGAGCAGGTGCTCAAGAAACTGGGCATCGGTGATAAATTCTGCTCGATGGTTTTCAATTGTTACAGGTACCCTTCAGCGACGGTGAGGGTCAATGGGTGCAGCTCCCGTAGTTTTGCAATCGAGCGCGGCACTAGGCAGGGATGCCCACTTTCCCCACTCCTCTTCGCTCTTTACATGGAGCCGTTTGCCCAGAGGATCCGCCAAAACCCATATGCAATCGGGATCAAGATGGGGCAGTATGTTCACACGGTCAGTCTTTATGCGGATGATGTCCTGCTGACCCTGGACAATCCCAGGAGGTCCCTTCCCGCTTGCATCCGCGAGTTGGATGCTTTTTCACGAGTGGCTGGTTTCAAAATGAACATGGGCAAGTCGGTGGCTCTGGATGTGTCTCTGGCTGCGGATACTAGACGGGATCTTCAGTGGCTCTTTCCCATGCAGTGGTCATCTTCCCTGGTGCCATACCTGGGGATTCTGCTGGCGCCGACGTTGCCAGAGATGGTAACGGCTAACTACACCTCTCTTGGTAAGAAGATCAAGGAGGAGCTTGGCCGCTGGACCAAGGGCCTGTTGTCTTGGCTTGGCAGGATTGCTGCGGTCAAGATGACGGTTCTGCCCCAGATCCTATACCTTTTCCGAGCCTTGCCGCTCCAGCCTCCAGTGGGTTGGATCAGGCAGACGCAAATTGACATCGCGTGTTTTGTCTGGATAGACCGCAAGCCGCGGATGAAGAGGGTTCTCTCCACGCTTGCCCCGGAAGCGGGGGGCCTTGGTATTCCGGACCTCCAGAAATATTTTCAGGCGGCGCAGCTGCGCTACCTTGTGGAGTGGAGCAGGTGGGAATCCGATAAGCACTGGCTCTTTCAGGACCAGGCGGTGGCAGGGCGTACCCTCCAGGAGGTTCCATTCTTGCGCCGAGTCCTCCGCCCCCCCAACCTTTACGCTTCCTTTGTCACGCGGGTTCCCCTGAGGGTGTGGGACACAGTTTGCGAGGTTCGGGAACTCACCACGTTCCCCTCGCCATTTACGCCCATAGCGGGTAATCCTGATTTCTCCCCGGGGATGGAGCTGGGCGCTTTCTCCCATTGGAGGGCGGCGGGCTTTTGGGCGCTCTTTCAGATTTATGGTTCGGAGGGGGTGGTCCCCTTTCAGCATCTTCAACAGGAGTTCCACCTGCCGGAGTCGGATAGACTGCGATATATGCAGGTTCGGCACTGGGCGCTTCAACCCCAGGCGCGGGACACAGCTGATCGTCAGATAACACCATACGAGCGGTGGCTGGTGACCCGCGCCTCCGATGCTAAACTGATCACTGATCTCTACAAGTTTTTACAGCCCCCTCCGTTTCACTACTACAATCCGGGCAGGGAACGATGGCACAAGGAATTAGGTAGGACACTTAGCCATAGGGAGTGGGACCAGATTGCATACCGTGCGAGACACTCAGCATATCACACTGGCCTCACTGAGACATTCACCAAGGTGTCCACATACTGGTATTACACCCCGGAGAGACTGCACGAGATGAACAGGCATATCGAGAAGGAGTGCTGGAGAGGTTGTGGTCAGGTGGGGACCCTTTCACATATTCTTTGGGATTGTCCCTTGTTGGCTGCGTATTGGAAGGAGGTTCTTAATGAGGTTGATATGCACTTTGAAATTGAATTACCGCGCTTTCCGGCGTATATATTGCCTGGTCTTCCTAATGGCCTGATGTATCCGCTGAAGTCCCGCAGGGGCAGGCAAATCGCGATAGCGCTGGGCTCAGCGGTTCAGAACATCCTAATCCACTGGCGCACCACCACGGTCCCCTCCATCACTGGCTGGTTGCACAGGCTCTGGCATGTGCTGGGTATGGAAAAATTGTCACTCACGGTAGCGGGGGAGACAGACCAATTTGATGAGCTGTGGCAATCCTTTCGTGCGCTTTTGACTACGGAATTTAGGGAACTCACCTGTCTGAGGTACCTCAGGCTTCTAAGGTTGACGCCACCGGTGATTCCTGCAGACTAGGAGGGATAGCGAGGCTGGGTTCATGGAGGGGGGGGTGCGGCGGGGGGGGGGGGCAGGTAGTGTCCTTAGCGGTACATTGGACGGGGGGTGGGGGGGAGTTGGGGTGAGTTGGAGTGTTTGGGGGGGGGTTTTAGGGGATGGTGGGTTGTGTTTCCTTGTGTTGCTGCTTATTATTCTCTGCTCAGACTGATGGTGTTGACTATGCCCAGATTGAAGGTATTGCTTATATTTAGCTCTTTTCAATTGCTGTTGCTTCCTTTTCCACAGCGGACTGGTCCACCGTCGCACCCACAGCATCATGCTCATTTCCTTCGCTTAAATGTATGTAACCCTAACCTCCTATTCCCTCTCCCTATGTTTTTGTCTTAATAAAATGCTTTAAACCTAGAAGGGGAGGATTTTGGGCCCTTTTTATACAGGGGCACTAATACACTACCCTTCTAGGACGATGGAATAATCCCATGCTGATAACAATATTGGAACTCCAGGCACAACAGCAAGGCCCATGCAGAGACCTCTTGTTTGATGACAGAATTTTAATCTGGTCCCAGAAAATTGCCCCAGAAAATCTTGCCTTTAATAAAACCCTCTATCGTCTCAACAGAGGTTGGGCCATAATTGCCCAGAGAGGGAGGCTCATCCCTCAAGTTCAGCAATGTTCCACAATTGAGACTGATGGCATATAACTGTGGGATATAATAGGATCATTCTGTGTCAGAAAATGGAATGGTCTCTGCCTTAATTCACAGTATTCTGAAGAGGCAACCTCTCTCAGTTTAATCCATTTCTGTTCCTCCTTCCTCCTGCGTTCAGACACCTTCAATCTAGTTCTTACCCACTTCAGTTGGTTAATTTCCCTTTGACTCAATGGCAACACCTGCTTAAATAGTTTTCTTACTAGTGAACTTATATCACAGTTTTCCCTCTTTACCTCCCAAGAGGAAGCTACAGGGGGTTTAACACTAGCACAACTTTTTTCCTTCCACATGATCAAAACTCGCCGGCGAACAATCCATTCAGACAGATCACCCTGATGAACAAGATGATAGTCTTCGCACCAAACTGCTTGATGTCAAAGCCAGCTTGAAGTCAATTGACTCTAAGATTGATCATCTAACGTCATGCCTTGATCAGGTTAAACAGCAGGCCGACTCTCAAGACTCCCAAATCACGCAACTCAAGTGCAAGGTCTCCGAGGCGACCACGTTGGCACCGAAAGCCGGCAGTGACTCCTCAAAATGGACAAGGTCCTCGAAAATTTATGCGCCAAGAAAGAAGATCTCAAATCGCGGTCCCGGAAAAACAAGATACGTGTTATTGGCATTCCAAAATCTACAGCGACTGGGGAAATGGAAGACTAACTTGAATGCCTGCTGTGCGAGCTTTTCAACCCTGTCCTGTCCAAACACTTCATCATTGAACGGGCGCACAGATCCCTTGGCCCAAAGCCCCCTCTTGGGGCGCCTCCCAGACCCATCATTGCCAGCCTGTTAAACATCCTTCAGAGAGCTAGAGAGCTAGGAGAGGTGAGGCACCAGGGTAACGTGCTGTCATTCTACTCAGATTTCACCTTATCCGTCCAGGTGGCCCACTGGGACTTTCTTCCCACCAAACACTTACTTCCACAGCTATACATCAGGTACGCACTAATGTACCTTGCAAAGCTCTGCATTGATTCAGGTGATAAACCTAAGTTCTTCACAGATTCCAAGACTGCCCTAACATTTGTTAAACAGCTGCGGAAGTCCCTCCCTCGTGGCCGCCGAGTGGTGTCTGAGGATGGCCGCACCAGTGACAATGACAGACTTTTGTAAGCTCTGATCCTATTTTTACAGTTACCCTGCCCTCAACTAAGAATCTGCCTAATTACATTTCATGTTCGGAACTCTACTTATTGCTTCCTTATATTCCTTAATTCTAACTCCCCTCTGAAACTTTCAACGTTTGACCAGCCAGCCTTACTGGCACTGCACTGGGGTAACTGACTGAGCCCTCACACCCTGAAGGGATAATTTCCAGCCCTGTTCACTTCATTCCAAGTTTGGCATCCATGAGAGGGAGGGGGTTTACAGCTCAACCTAATTGGGGGGGGGGGGGTTGGTGTGGGAGTGGAGGGTTGGGGGTTCTTCCAAAGGGGCATGTAGAAGTCACCCCGACTCCTGGCTTTTGGTAATTTGTTATTTTTTTTATATTTTAGGCATGGCACTGACCACATTCACTGGACAGCGTCTCATTCTCCATGACACTGTATATCCTCATATGATTAATGATAGCGAACAACGCACTATCTACCCACTTTACACTGAATCATGACTGACACAACATTCCTGGCTTGGAACATTAGAGGCATGAACGACCATTGTAAGGCATGCCTCATACATGCATACCTTAGCTGACACAAAGTGGACTTGTGCTTCCTCCAAGAGACCCACCTCCTCCCCGCCAACGCATCCAAATTGCGCTTGAGGTACTGGGAGAAGCCTATTCTGTGTTCTACTCTAATTATGCGCGCTGCGTCACCATTCTCTTTAGGAAAGACCTCCCATGGTGCGTCACAAAGACTTTCATAGACACGAGGGCAGGTATGTGATACTAGGAGGTACCTTTTACAAACAGCCGGTGATTCGGGCTGCGCTCTATGGCCCAAATACCGACAACCCCAAATTCTACACCCATGTATGGAGTATAATATCCTCCATCGGCCCCCTCCCCCTGATATAGGGGGTGAGACTATAACGTGGCTCCCATGGGGACATAATACTGGTCGGGTGATCGCATAGTTCACCCCCAGGCCACTTCCACCCTATGCACCATCTCTGATTACAATGCGCTGATCGATGCTTGGCGCCACACTCACCCTGACTCACGTGAGGGCACTTGCGTGTCTAACAAACACAGCTCTTGGTCTCGTATTTTCCTATGGCTCATTACCCGTGACGTTGCGTCTTGGGCACGTCCGTAGATCAACGGGCCCACACTTTATCAGATCACGCCCTGGTAAATGTGAGCTTGCGATTCCCACTTAGCCTTCGCCGCATGTTTGCATGGTGCCTACCTCTTTGTACGCTCCGTTACACTGCATTTCGAGAAGGAATTCGGGGAGTCATCGCAGAATATTTAAAGCATAACACTGGCTCGGTAGAATCCCCCTGGACCCTCTAGGACGCCTTTAATGTTGTGATATGGGGGAATGTATTGCCAGACAGTCTGTGGTGCTTAAATCTATCATAGGTACCCTTGAGCTCCTGGAGGCAGACATTAAACTGCTCAATCAGCAACAGGCCCGGGACCCAAACCCTGACATCCTTGCTGATGCCAGAAGTAAATTATCTGAATACCACTACGATGCTGAGAGGGAAGTAGCATTCCTAGGCAAGGAATTTCGAGCCCGTAGATACCGGGAAGGTGACCGCCATTGAAAAACCCTTTCACACTTATTGAGGAAACCACATGCCATTTCTTCATACATTACAGGGCAATGCGATGAGACTGCCAGAAGGACCACATCCCCCAGCCAGTTCATTGCCAGGGTCTCCGCTTTCTATTCCCAGTTATACACTGCCATCAAGGTGACGCCTCGCGAAATCCTAGATCAATACTTTGACTTGATCAAGCAACTGTGGCTCGGCAACAAGCACCGTGAATACTTATATGAGCCATTCACCACAGAAGAGATAAGCAAGGTAATCTACCCAGTGACACAGCTCCGGGTTCTGATGGTCTTATTCCCATGTTCTATAAAGCATACGCGCCATTCCTCATTTGGCCAAGATGTACAACGATTCTCTTACCATGGGCAAGAAATGCGAGAATGACTCACGTGGTCTACTAGCACATCCCCTTTTATTGCAAACATCAATTAGCTCTCAGGTGAGTTTTCGTACTATGACTGCTGGGACTAGTAGGCAAGGTTCTTATCCCAAGTGGGCCGTTGTCATCCTGTGCACTTTGGAACAAAGTTCATCCTGGTGAAATAAAATGTCCCGCACAGCAGCGCTTGGCAAATTTCACAGCTCCAACCTGCTCTGCAACATGCTGCCGTCATATGCAGCCGCAGACTCACAAAGGTATCTTGGCCGTGCTACAAGTGGCCCGAGCAGGGCCACCTCATACTTGAAAAAAGGTTGCACAATGCTTGAGAAGCACTTCTACGGCAGTAACCAGCTGACAAATCCAGCTCTGCCAGCTCCGACACCTACCACCTCTCAGTAATTCCTGACGCGTTTCGAGCTTGGTGCTCTTCTTCATGGACAAGAAATATAGAGAATGACTCACGTGGTCTATTAGCACATTCCCTTTTATTGCAAACATCAAGTAGCTCTCTGGTGAGTTTTCACGCTATGCCTGCTGGTAATAGTAGGCAAAGTTCCTATCCCAAGTGGGCTGTTTGGAAAAAAGTACATCTCAGTCAAATAAAATGTCCCGCACAGCAGCACTTGGCAAATTTCACAGCTCCAACCTGCTCCACAAAATGCTGCGATCATATGCAGCTGCAGACAAAGGTATCGTGACGCTGCTACTCGTGACCCTCCAGTCTCTCTGGGATCCCCACTATGCGTAGATTGGAACGTCAGGAGTGATTTTCCAGTTCCTCTATCTTAAACTCCATTGAGAACTTTTGCTTCTGAAATATAGCTACCTTTTCCTTCATTATTGTGTACCTGGTCCTCTAGCTGTGAAATCCTTGCCTCAGCTTCTTTTAGCCTTTCTGGGATTTGGGCCACATACTCCTCTATCTTTGCGAGTCTGATATACAGGGCTGCTATCTCTGTAATTTATGAAGCTTTAAGATCCCGTATCTACTCCAGAGTGAGATTGAGCATAGACTTGGCATCTCATTGTATAATTAGTGGGGTGGCCCCCTGAAACAAACCCTCTTGTGGCACATCCTGGATAGATTAATTCTGTATCTTTCCACTGATCAGGTCCTCCTGCTCATTATCTCCTTATGGACACAAAACCCCTGACATCTGTGTTTGGGATGTCAATGTTTGAATAAAATAAATGCTGGAGGAAATAGCGGAGGTTGACGATGATATTTATTGATCAACTCGTTGAGATTTCTCTGACGAATCTGCGCCAGCGCTCAAACCATGACACACTCAAGCTTTAACCTTCATAAACAAAGGATATTTCATGACACCCTTGGACTTTGTAATGCTGACCTCCTGTCCCCAGTAGCTTCAGTGGGACTCTCACCCGGTGTCTCAATAGTTGTAGGTGAACTTAAGTCAGGACTCATGTCAAGGTTGAAGCTTATATTTACTACCTCTGGATCTCCCTCCTGGCAATGTCCCTGATGACATCCCTAAGCACTTATGCTATCATCCTGAAAAGCTATATTGCTAGACAATGTGATGTCCTTGCTTGAAGAGGCAGTGTGAGTAGCTTGAGCTGTTGCCTCTCCCACTCGTTTCTTCACCCATTAGGCTAGCACAGTTGTGTTGAGATGCGTTGCAGGGTTAGAGGTTTTTTGAGTGACTTCCCTACTTTGGCACCATCAAGTCTTATATCTTATTTAAGTATTTTTGTGTGAGTGGGAGGGCAAGACAATCACCGCTGCTCAGGGGGTAAGGAGGGGTGGTGGCAATTTAATTTGTTTGCTTATCACAAAGAGATCCAAGGAGTTGCGCGCCGCTGGTTTCGCGATCACCCGAAAACCTACCGCCGCTCTTCCTGGGGGGGCTGGCCCGCACTGCACCCGTGGTGCGAACTCACCCTCGGACCGTGTGGCAATCGACCTTCAGATGCCGCGACGAGAGTCCAAAATCCGGACCCGGACCCTTACAGCTCTGCTCCCGCTCCTAACGCACCCTTAATACCCAAATCCCTGACGCAGAGTCTGCGTGATTGTGCGATCCCATTCAAATTGAGTTCCTCGTTGTAAGGTAAAAATATATCTAAAATTTACCTCTGTTTAGGAATAATCCCGTTTGCGGTAGCTTGAATGATCCTTGAAGTTGCTAGGGAAGTTACCGTTGCAGCCTGACCCTATGTAAATGTAAATGTACATGTATTTATATAGCGCAAATCGCCCACATCGCAGGCATCTATGCGCTTGCTTAGGGAACCCGTCCTGGTATTCCCCTGTGAGATACCCCGGCAGGGTATCCACAAGGTGAAAGCCAGGCATCCCGCCGCGAGGGGCAGTTGTGGAGATTAAGCAAGCTATTGCCCAGAGTCGCAGAGTGTGAACCCATGAGTCGAGTAGGCACCGGAGCGAGAATTATCGAGTCTGTGGAATTATTGAGCCCAACCCCTGTCGGGGCGGGGAATTGAACCCTGGTCCAGGGCCGATCTCAGCTTCCGGGTCTGCCACCTCTAACCCCTGAGCCACACTTCTCCATGATGGTGGCCGTTTGATGGGATACTGCAAACACCTCAACCTGCACCTACAGACTCTTGCCGTTGATTTAAACAACGTATCACTGACTTTTGAGGTGGCGACCGCTGGGGGACACAGAGCATCCTTATATACAACTTGTTTTGTCAGCAGGCTTCCCCTCACTATGTGTGGCCTGACCCTAATATAGCGCCCAAGTATACTTGTAGATGCAGCCTGTTTTGCACTGTTCCGGTGCAAACTGCAATTTAATACCACCCGAGTCAGCCTACAACCGCTGTTAACTGAACCAATCCACCAGATAGCTAGCATTATCTGAGGGTCTTTACTGCCATTTGTTTGGGTGACACAGCATTGCTGGTCATATAGTTACTTCTGCTTGCCAATTCAGTGGGAGGAGCCTAATGTGGATGGCCATAAGAGCTTTGAGCTCGGAACACGACCCCACAATACCACATGAATCTTGGTGGCCAATCAAACGCCTGAGCACATGATTCCTCAGATATACAGCATATGCGCTTTGGATTCGGGGAGTGGGGGAGCAGAGAGTGGCCTCTAGTGATCACAATGAGAGCTTGGAGGACTTGCTGGCACCTAGTTTGGACCCTTGTAATAATGGGAACCGGCCTGAATGTTACATCAAGGTCGGAATTCCCTTGCTTAATCACAAGATGGCTGCCACAGGGGTTGATACCATGTTGCGCTATAGCCGAATGTGTGAACCCATTCTCGAAAAGATATCTGGGTAACAGATATTCATCACGGATCGAGGACCTATACGATCTCAATTTTTCCCACCTTCTATTTAAAATACAAGAGCTATTCTTTCAATGGAATTCTCACCCTTTAACCATTCTGGGGCATGTCGCCTTGTTTGAAATGTCTATTCTCCCGTTGTTTAACTTTTTGTTTTAGGCCCTCCCAAGTGTCTTAATAACATCTTTTTTTAAAAAGGTAGAATCTATGTTTACGTCTTTTATCTGGCAGTAATACATTGCCAGATTCGCAATAAGCACTCTATACGAAGGGTTGGAAAAAGCTGTGCTGGCGCTCCCAATCGTAGAGATTATTATTTTGCTTATTTTGCACAGTACATGTCTAGGGTCTCAGCAAAACTTCACATGGGATTATCTGTGTACTATTTTTTGCAGTTGATTTGGACAGAATGTAATATAGGTAATATGCTAAAGTGAAGTCTCCAGAAAAGTTTGGTACAAGAGTTTGCATTGGTTTCTTCAGAAACATAGGGATCTTTTTAGGAGATATGCTATTCCCTATAATAGTGCCACAACATCCCTGGAGCCAGGTACTTATTTTGCACCCAAAATTGTCCAAAAACGGGCAAAAGTAGGGTTTAGGAACCTATTGGATTTCCTCCTGTCAGAGAGATGGCTAAATAGCACAGAAATTTCTGATTGAATACAACACGATTTTCTGCTCCTGGGCTCTGATAGAATATTGTATAAACTATTTAGCAATCTGGACTTGTGCTAGATAAATTGTAGTAAAAATATGCTTCCGGCAATATTCAAACACTATGAAGATAAAAGTCCTGGGGAATGGAAACGGATGGCCACTTCAATAAAAAGTATGTATCTCACCCAAAAAGTAATCAGAAAATGGGAAAAAATGTGAAGAGTTGGAATTAGCAATGTTATTTTTCAGTAAATGGCTCCTATATGGAACTCCGCAGTTTCTTGCACAAGTAAACCCTAACCTACCGAGCCACTGTTTCCGTTGCTTTGACGGGTCTGTTGCCAACTGGACACATATAATTGGTCAGTGTTCTTTTGTCCAGGTATTTTGGAATGACATTTTTCAGTATTTGGAGACAGAATGGCAAGTTGAATTAGCCTCCCGCACCAGGTTGAAAATTCTAGGGTATGGCCCCTCCCTTGGCCTGAGCAATAAATGGATAAAATTATTATATGTTGCAATGGATGTGGCCAGATCCCTCTTGCTTCAAAAGGGGCTGACATGGCAGGTTTGAACAATAAGGGAATGGTTACTAAAAAGTAAGCAAGTCAGAAAGAGTGAATAGTTATATGCATTGTGAAATGGGGGCACCAAGAAATGGGGTCAGCTGTTTGAGTGAAAACAGGGGTGTGAGCAGATGAGTGGATTGTTCTATTGCCTTTCATTGCACATTCAGTTTTAGACATATCGTTTGTACTTATAATTGCTTATTCAAGATACCCCTTGGGCTATTTATTCTGTGCTTTTATATGATGTGGAGGTTTTAGCTAGTATTTTTCTCTTAACCGCTATTTGATGTATTTGAACACGTAATATGTATTTATTGTTGATTGAAGCATGAACAATATTTATGAATGTATTCGATGTCATGGTGTATAATATTTTGGATCTCAATTCAAAATATAAAAAAAGAAATTTAAAAAACCTGCCCTGTGCTCATTTCTGTCTTCCTAGCATTACATGTTGCGCATTAAAGGGGGAAGGTGACAATCGTACACAGTGTTAATAACACATACAGCAACGCATACAGCAATGCACATGTAGCATGCACCGAATTTTATGAATGGTACTATCAGTCAAAACTAAAAGCATATGAATAGGCATATATTAATTTCACTGGAACGTAAACATCCGAGACACAGTTAGAGTTTTATCTGTTGTAAATAGATGTGTGCGAAGCTCACCAACATTAAGTTGGTATATGCGACTGAGAGAAATAGCGCGCTAGATCTTCTCCCACTGAGATTTCTGAATGTGGGCAGTCGCCGCAGGTCCTTACCACTCGCTATGTGAAAGCTGCTGCTCGTGTCAAAGTAGCTGCCGCTTGAGTAGAAAATCCACTCCAGCGGCAGAAAGAAGCAGCCCCCTCTGGCGTTCCACGTGATGCAGTACATGGTGATTTTACAGCACGAGTGAAACTCCCGGTGCTAAAAATCAACGCAAACAGCGCTATGTATCCGACTCCGCCCCTCTGTACTTCTGTGGGGAAACTGGAAGAGCAGGTCTTGCGGAGTAGTGCTTACTGAGCTCTTGACTTTGTCTGTTCTGAGGCGTGTGTTTCCTCCCACTAACCGAACTGCTGCATTTCCAGCCCTGATGTTATGATATGTGTGGTTTTATGCATTGCAATGACAGGATAGTGTTTGCATGATGTGTGCAACATATATATATTTATCCTATTGCACTATTTGTGATGGTTTGACAATTGCTTAGTTGGCAAATTGAATATGGGTTTATGTGGTTTTGGTCTATGTTTATATGCAACACAGATGCACATTTTTATATAATATGGTGTGATGTCTCTTTAGTGGTGTATTTATTGTGTCGCTAGTGTATATGTGTGTTGCACAAACGCTTTACACATTTCCTCTGGGATAAGTCTGACCGTTCTGCCAAGCTACCAAGGGGGTGAGCAAGGGTTATTTTAGTGTGTAAAACCCTTGCTCTGGCTAGAGTGGTGGTTCTGCCTGGCTGAGTTGCATGCCCTAGTCAACCAGAAACACTGTTTCTAGCAGAGGAGGAGGCTATTATGTGGAGTGGAGGCTGTACCACACTTTAGAAGCAATGTAAGAGAACACCCATCCTTCTGATCTGGTTCTGTTTATGCATGAGATATTTGTGAGTAGGAATCCTACAAAGCGGAGGTGTCTGGGTGGTTGAAGGAAGTAGATGTGACTGTTCAGGTAGGTGGGGTTTATGTTATGTAGTGCATTGAATGTAAGTGTGAAGAGTTTGAAATTAGCGCATTTGTGTATCAGGAACCAATGGAGCTTCTTGAGGTGTGGAGTGGTGTATGTTTTGTTTGTGAGGTTGAGGATGAGTCTGGCTGATGAAGTCTTAATGGTCTGTAGCCTTTTAGTGAGTTGTTTGGTAATCCCTGCATAGAGGGAGTTTCTGTGGTCCAACATGCTGTGACGAGCACATGAGTGACAGTTTTTATAGTGTTGCTTGGGAGCCATTTCATGATTTTTCTCAGCACCTTGAGGGTCTCGAAGCAGGATGCATTGCTGGCGTTGGCTTATGCAGTCATGTCCAGTTTGCTGTGGATGATTATTCCGAGGTTCTTAGTTTGCGTGCTGGGTCTTTGCCCAAGATGGGCTGACCACTTCTTGGAGTCCCATTGTGAGGTGTTCTTGAGATTCAGTTTTCTAAACTTAAAATAAACCCCTATCCTCACTAACCATTTAATCACATTGTGGGTGTCATATACGCCTCTTCTGTGTAGGTTTATAATTTGAATAGTACACTTTAATATATGTGTAATTGGTGCAAAACAAGATATCAGAAATGGCACATGTGGTTGCGCATCTGCAGATGAGTATCTGAATCTCTGCAAACTTTTAAGGTTTATGTATTTCCACAGATTACATATGTCTCGCGTTCCTTCTCAATGGCAGCACACCCTTTATTCGAAAAGAGAACTGCTGCTTTCGCTTGTACTTAGAGATCGGTCACGTTCTATGTTCCAGTTTCCCTGATAATGCATCAGCATTCAAAAAACTCATTTTATGGTAATTAAGCGCTATACAAATCTTCCAGTTCAATACATCTTCACTGAGCGGTTGCACCATTGCAACCTGTTAATGTTGAACTGTAATCAACAAAGGCACCCTACAGACAAGCCGCATGGACCTACATTGCTTTTGTTTTTTATTTGTATAAACGTATATGCCAAACTTTAGCACTATTGTTTTGGGTAAAGCTTACAAACCACAATGGAGTACTACTATTGATAAATATAGAACTATTGAAATGAGGTCATGCCAGAATTGTAAAAGTTTTAAGCACAGAGTTGAATTGCTTTTGAATTAATTTTTAATAGCACGTATGATACCACCACATTCAGAGGCCAGCATTTATTGAAACGTATTCATTTTATTTTAGTCTTCTGTGCTTGCAAAAAAATAAAAACAAAAATACGTGCACCGGAGACAATTGCTTGCCAAAGTCATATCTTTGGCTTTGCCAAAGTTTGTTAGGTTTGGCAACACACATCTGCCAGTCGACAGTAAGCACAACACACAGCATCCGACATACGGAGAGGAGCTTTGAATCAGTGCCCTCCAGCCGGTGGCTTCCTTGAAAGAACCTCCTTTAAGCACTGGATCGATGGGTTTCTAGTCACACTGTGTTATCAGACACCGCATTTCCCGGATGTTCACGTTTCCCATAGAGATTTTGAATCAACGAGAGGGGCCCACATTAGTAACAGTGTACAGGCGCTGTGCGTGAGCCAGCATGACTCTAGTTAGAGTGTATGAAGTGTACATGTGCTGGCAAGGTGCTGAACTTGTTTGTGGGTGGCTGCTTGGTGCTGAACTTGTTTGTGGGGGGCTGCTTGGTGCTGAACTTGTTTGTGGGGGGCTGCTTGGTGCTGAACTTGTTTGTGGGGGGCTGCTTGGTGCTGAACTTGTTTGTGGGGGGCTGCTTGCCTCTTCCATACTTGAGGCGCTTCTGGTTTGGCACAGTGAGGACTGCTGTTCCACAGACTCTGGTGCTGTCTCAACCAGAGAAGCTCTTTCTGATCCTATGTAAACTAATCTATTTGACCCTCTCTATGGGGAAGAATATGGAGTTTGCAGATGAAACGCGAGTCACGTTTCACCTCAGCAATGTCCTTCCTTGTCTGGCAGCTGAGGCTGGGCATCTCTGTCAGTCGCAGGCAGGCAGCAAAACTCAGGGGGCACTCCATAAACTCCGAAAGGATTTGCTTACGATGTGACGGCCATGTGTTTTCTCTTGGGCCTGACTTGCTACTTTTCCGTGAAGCCAATGACCCTTGCCACTGTCTCCAAGCAGAAGCTGGTCGCTGCTAGTCAGCCTCTTGTTAGACCCCATACAGCTTCTCAGATGTCTGCCACTTTACTCACTTCTAGCAGTTGGCCACCACGCCCTGTGTTCTCTGTATTCTCAGCAGAGAAGCCTAGGTATGAATGGGCAAGAAGAGTGGCTTTCTCTTGAATCCAGTAGTTGCAGTGGTGGTTCATCTGCAAGCGGGTTACTCAAGTTTCTACAATCAGCATTGAATTGCAAGTAAAAGCTTATAAACTATTTAATCCAAAGTAAATGCAACGTTGTTCACGCGCTGCATGCTAAATCATTGCAGGGCAGTCTTCCGCACTCCACGCATCCCCTTTGCTCTCTTGGGCATTCGACCCATGGGGTCAGAGATTCTCTTGCAGCCCATCGGCTCCCCTACCTAGTGCGTGAGGCTGCCGAATAGGGAGAGAGCTTGGGCTTCTGCATAACCCTGATTGGCATCCTACACGGGGTAGGTAGGCAGCCTCTAAGGAGGAAACAAATATGATTCCCTTTTCTGTAACATAATTAATAACAGGCAAGCTTACTCATCTTTCCTTCCCACTGAAGAGATGATTTAATTCGGCATTTCCTATGAAATTGCACTGCAGTTTCCATGCAAACACTACTACTTTACAGTGAAGTCTGGGGGATCAACTGGTTCATAATTCCTGTCACTTTGCAGTGCTCCCTCCGAGGAGCTGATGATCTACGTCATTTCCCCATGCAGTGGCTGATTACCCTCAGTGAGCCTGTTTTTACACCCGAGCAGGGCTTCTCACAGCTATCCCACTTTCTTCAATCTGTCAGCGGACTGTCATGTCCCCATCTCTTCTCTTAACTACTCTTATTCTTGATCCTACTCTTACTCCTGTGTGTGCATATTTATAATCCTACATCATACTATACTTATTTATGCTTACTCTACCTTATTCATGTTTTCATTCGGCCTTACTGCTTTTCTTTTTACTATGTGTTCCCACTTCTTGGTACTCCTACTCATATTTCTAGATGAGCCTCCTACTACCACTTACGTGTACCTACTCCTACCCTTTTACTTGGTAAATATACTCTTACTCCTGCTCATCTTCTTACTCCTTCTTATTTCTGCATTACTTCTATTTACTCATATACTTGTTCCTACTTAGACTTACTTATTCTCCTACTGTGTTTACTCCTGCTCTTATTTCGACAGCTACTTGCACACCTACTTCTGCGTTCTCCTAGTATTTTTTTACTCTTAAACTTACTTCTACTATTATTCCTCCTTATGCCTACTCTCACTTTTGCTCATACACTAACTTACTCTTGCTTACTCCCTGCTATACCTATTTCTATTTGCTCCTATTCTTATGCTTATATGCATCCCTCAGAATGGGCCCCACCTGGCAGCAAATGTGGAGGCTTTCCTAGGACATACATTTGTCTTCTGCTGGAGAGCAATGTCTATCTTGAGTCTCTCGAGGTATCAGATGACTAAAATTGTATTTCTTTTGCGCAATTTAACACTCTGAATTCCAAGTAATCATTCTGTTGTCATTTTACCTATCCATACCTACTCATATAGTCCTAAAATAATGCTATCTTGTCCATAATCACATTCCTACCTAAGACGAATGAATAGAAGACTGCCTCAAATTCACGGTGGTGTAGCTAACAGAGTTAATATATCCCCCACACACCTCCCTAATGGTATCACCAACCATCAGTGTTCCAACCCAATAATCCCTGTACTGCAGTAACCACAATTTCAAAGTGGGTAGTATACACATGGAGGCGCACCTGGCTGCCCACTACCATCTCCTAATGTTAAAAGAAACTTGCATATTGAGGGGGAAGCAGTTAATTGATAATTGATAAAAACTGATAGTACTCACAGTATAGCATTGAAGTGAATTATAACCTTACAACATAGTTAAACTTTAGCATCATATCTTTATATCTTGCATTTAGCTATTCTACAATTCAACACGTATTCCGTCTGCATTATCAGTTATTTATGACTACATTTGGTCATGTTTCCCTGATGGCCAGTCTACATCACAAGACATTTCATGTTTGCCTCGTCCATCACTGGCATTCTGTGGGGAGATTGCTGCTTTCTTGGTAATATGTTTGTAAGTGTAGCTTCGGGTTGAGTGAAGAGGTGGGTTTGGTCCTCGGAGGTGACCTTTAGTTTCTCTGGGTAGAGAATGGAATACATCACCTGTGTTCCATATAGGTCTCTAAATCACAGCAAAGGTTCGTCGTTCCTCCTGTACACTTTCTGTAAAGTCCGGAAACATCCACACTAGTAATTCCTTGGTACTTTAATTTGCCTTTATCTCTTGTCTTTTGTCTTGTAAACTAAAGGACAAGGTCCCTATATCTATGATTTAGAAATCTGACAATTATTGAATGTGCAGGGGCATCTTGTGGTGGTCCTGATGCAGTGGAACAATTTTTGAGAGTGGAGGTACTGCCTTCTATATTACATCACTGACCCCATAGGGACTGTGAAAAATCCAATTGCCACACAAATAACAAGCTTTACCGAAGCAAAGTGTTGTGTTGGCTGGCAACCTTTTAGCAATTCTTATTTTGGGCAAGAAGACAAAAGAGGAAAAGAGGAAGAAATCAGGCAAGAAAGAAAAAAGAGAAAGAAAGAAAGGAAGAAGGAATGAAGGAAAGAAGGAAAGCAAGAAGGCAGGAAGGATGGATAGGTTTGCGGGATAAACAGATCACACAGACGAGCTTATTCTCAGAGTTCATGTGAGCTGATGTAAAATAGCAGCTGTCAAATAAACATGGGCTATCCAAAAGGAATTTACAATAGCATTAGCAGTAGATGGGATCTGATAAACCTGGAATGTGCCCTATACTTACATCAAAAGCATCCCACTACTCGCGCGCATCCAAGATGGACGCGTGAGCACAGGGCTCCCGAAACCCTTTCCGTCTCCCGCATCTATCCTGCCACGTATCCTGATTTAGACGACGGGTTCTACTAGCTGATGCCCTGCTGACACAATATCTCTTTTCAAAAATCGATTTGGCCGCCGAGAAACTTTGCGGCCTAAATCGACGACTATCCACGGACTTGAGTCCCCGAGGTACCCAGGTGGCAATTGAACAACAACGGCCAGTGAGACTCGGCCACTGCCCCTGTGGTACTTTTGGTTTAGTTTTTGGTCATTGTCTACTGCGACTTGCTGCTTGTTGACACTGCTGGCCTGTGTCTTGCTGCTGGCTCTAAGCTTGTCTTTCGCCTTCGTCCCCGGACTCTACAAGTCAGCTTTGCGGAGAGCCATTCTAACCAGGTCCTAAAAGGCCCGTCAGGGCTCGCTGCTTAAAATGGCAGGCAAGGCGGAGAGCGAGAAGTGGGCCACCAAGGGCACGTACCGAGGGGGTATCACCCAATCCAATACTATGGATCGCTTCACCCGCCCGAAAGGATCCACTGGTGGTGTGGGTAAAGTTTTGGACGAGACTGGAGATGGCTCTCCTGCGACGGAAGAATTGTCATTGAGGGACGTCATGGGAGCCATTGCAAGTGTGAAGACCTCTATGGGCCAGCAGTATGAGACACTGGCTTCTAAGATAGACACAGTGGCTATCGAAGTCAACCTCATCAGGACGGATCTCGCGAAGACCAATGAGCGGGTCAAGTCCCTGGACATCAAGACTGCAAGTCCCACTACTTATGTCTCGGATCTTCAGACCGAAGTTCGTAATCTCCGAACATCTAATGACTTGTTTGCCCGTCGGCTGGATGATTTCGAGAGCCGGGCCAGGCGCAACAACGTCCGCATCATCGGTGTTCCAGAGAATTCAACGGAATTATCCACAGACCTCCTGGTGGAGGACCTCGTGTTGAATCACCTAACACCCAAGGGCCTCAGTAACTTTTTCACGGTGGAGCGTGCCCACAGAGTTCCCGGCGGGAAGCCTAAACTGGCTGCCGCCCGAGGCCTATCATTGCCAGGATTTTTAATTTTCTGGACAGAGACGCTATTCTTCAAGCATCACTCACCAATGGTCCCACCAAATTTGACAACGCATCGATCAGTTTTTATCCGGATTTTACACAGGCGGTGCAAAAACAATGCATGGGATTCCCCGGGGGTGAAACGGCGACTTAGAGACATGGGACTGAAGTACGCCATGCTTTTCCCGGCCCGATTGAGCATTGAATATGAGGAACGTGTGCTTTTCTTTGACCGCCCTGAGGGTGTCAGTGACTGGCTCGATACTCTGCCGGCACATCGAGATCGCACAGAACAATCGAGGGGCGCTGAAGGTGGCCTGGAGGAACAGGATGAGTGAGTCCTTACCGGCGTGCCAGCTCCATGGACTTATAGCAGTGGTTTGATGATTCTTATGTACATATATTGGTGATTACCCGGGGGCGGGAGGAATCGGGACTCTTCCTCCTCTAGGGGTTTCTTCTCTTTTTGTAGGTTAGTTTAATGGGGCGACAGGCACACTGCAAGTTGGGGTGGCTTTTTGTTCTAACGCAGGGGTGCAGGGTGGGAGGGTGTGTTTTGGGGATTCCTCTGGGGGTGGTGGGGGGGTCTTTGTTTCTTTGTTTATTTTGAGGCTACGCTTTGCTGCATATTTCGTCCTTTGTGCCTCTTTCTTCGTGGGGGGAGCACTGTTCTCATTTCTAGGATGGGGGTAGGGGGCTGAGGGTGCTGAGCTGGAATGTCAATGGTCTGGGCGATAGGATAAAGCGGGGGATAGTTTTGCAATACATGAAGCGTCTTTCCCCAGATATAGTGTTATTGCAGGAAACGCATCTAATAGGGAACACATGCCATGCATTGAATAGACGGGGCTATCGTCTGGCGGCACACTCCGGATTTACTACTGGGTCGAGGGGGGCGGGCGTCCTTGTTAGGAGCTCCCTCCCCCTGGAGATAGACGACACTGTGCTGGATGATAGAGACCGATATGCGGCCATTACGGGCTGATGGGAAGGGAAGACGATCTCCATACTCTCTGTATATGTCCCGCCAGGCCTACAGTCGTCCACTACATTTTCTGATTTGGGAAGGGTGGTTTTGGGTTTCCCTGAGAGTATGTTAGTTGTGGGTGGGGACTTTAACTCGGTTGTCTGTGGTAGTGAGGATCGTAGCCCCCCCAGGATTCTCCCGAAATCACAATCATGGCTGGGCAACTTCCTGGATGCGCTGGGTCTAGTGGATTGCTGGAGGCAACTGCACCCCAGACAGGCACAATATAGCTTTTATTCGGGAGCACATAGGAATCTCACGAGGCTTGATTATATCCTAATACCAGCGGTGCAGGTGGTCTCTGTGAGGGAAATTCGACACCTTGCTAGGGGGATCTCGGACCACTCCCCACTCTGGCTTACTATTGATGTAAAGTTGGGAACTGAGGGCCGGGTTGCTCCGATTAACCCCTGGCACCTTCGTAATCCTAAAACTAGAGACGAGGTGGTTAAATGCATGGATTATTACTTTGCTGAGAACATGGGGTCGGTGTCCTCCCCCATCTCCCTGTGGGAGGCTTATAAGACTGTGATTCGTGGTCAAACCTTGTCCTTGATTGCCAGTGCGAGGAAAAGCAAGAATGAGGAGGTGGTACGTTTGGAGAATGAAATTACTGCTTTGGAAGAAGAGTTGGAATCCGGGGTTACACCTGAGGGGTTGCATGCTCTAGCCCTTAAACAGTCTGACTACAGGGCTCTGGTGACTGATGCGGCCAAGGCAATGAGTCGTGAGCAACAGGGGCGTCTGTATGATGTTGGTGATAAAGCGGGAAAATTGATTGCTTGGTTGGATAAAAGAGAAAGATTGAATCGGGTGGTGCCTGTTGTTGAAAGAGCGGATGGGACGCGGGTTGTGGACCCGGTTGAGATAGTCGGGGTCTTTGCCCAGCACTTTCAGAAGGTTTACGCGCCGGTCTCGGACAGACCGGAGGAGGACACACATTTGCTACTTAGGGATATCGCGCTGCCTAGCCTGTCGGAGTCAGACAAGGAGCTTATGGAGGCGGAATTTTCCACAGATGAAATAGCACTCGCTATCCGCTCCCTTCACTCGGGGAAGGCCTCCGGCCCGAATGATATCCCGATCGAGCTGTACAAGTTGTGTCCCGACAAAATGGCGCCGCATCTTCGCCAAATGTTTTTGGAATCGCGAGATCTTGGATCCCTTCCCCGGGATCAGAGACTGGCGTCCATTGTAGTCATCCACAAGGACGGGAAGCCCCGTGATCAATGTTCATCATACAGGCCGATTTCGCTTTTGAACGTCGAGCCAAAGATCTTGGCAAAACTTTTGGCAAATCGGCTGATAAAGGTGATCAGCGATTTGATACACCCAGATCAGTCTGGGTTCATTCCCCATCGAACTACTGTGCTCAACCTTCGCCGTCTTCATGGCGTATTGGCAAGGGCGGGGTCACTTCGTGAGCCGGCCATCTTGGTTTCTTTGGATGCCTCGATGGCCTTTGACATGGTGGAGTGGCCGTATTTGTGGGCAGCCCTTGCAAAATTTGGTATTGGCCCCAATTTCATCTTGTGGGTTAGACTCCTGTATGAGCAACCGCTAGCCCAAGTGGTGGTCAACGGTAGGGCCTCAGAACCTTTTGTTCTCGGAAGAGGCACACGACAGGGCTGCCCTTTGTCACCACTGCTCTTCGCGCTCGCCCTTGAGCCCCTTGCCGCGTGGCTTCGGTGGGAACCATCGCTCAAAGGCATTAGGTGGTCCCCTGACTTTGAGGATCGTATATCGTTGTATGCGGACGATATTTTGCTGTACCTCACTTCCCCTCATAAATCATTAGGAGTATTGTTCGACATTTTGAATTCCTTCGGGAGGAATTCTGGCTCGGTTATTAATTGGGCCAAGTCCTGTATTTACTCGCTTACTGGAGAATTGCCTCTCTTGCCCCACATCTGTCCGATACCGATTTCACACGTCAGTTTTAAGTATTTGGGGATTTATATTTCGTTGGACCCCGCAGCACGATATGAGAGGAATTTGCTTCCTCCGCTTATCCGGCTTAGATCTGACGTCACGGCGTGGTGTGGTTTGCCGCTGTCCCCTGTAGGGAGAGCGGCCCTCTTTAAGATGATGTCTCTTCCCCGATTCCTGTACGCCATCCAAAAACACGCTTGATTTGGTGCCTGCCAGTTATTTCAGCGAGATTGAGAGCCTCCAGAGGAAGCTTGTGTGGGGCGGGCGACCTCGCATTGCACTGGCGAAATTGACTTTGCCCTGGTACGATGGCGGCATAGCGTTGCCCAATATCAAACAACACTATTGGGCATCCCAATTGAGTGCAGTCAACCACGCAATGTACGGTCCTGTCCCGAATCCCGCATTCAAAATGGATAGATGGCAGCTACCGGGAGGCGACTATAATAGGGCGCTCTACTCTAGATCGGCTAGGAAGAATCTGACTGGCCCCACTGGGGTTGCGGTACGGGTGTGGGGTAGTGCAACCGCTGCCACGGGGTGGTCGGACAAGCTGACTAGAGCTACCCCGCTTTATGCGGCAGAGAGACTGGGCAGTCTCTGGACGACGAAGGGATTCGACAAATAGGACCTCATCGGCATAAGTAAGGCCGGAGATCTCTGGGTCAAGAACAGAATCAAAACTTTCGATGAACTCAAACAGGAATACGCATTGAGTGATAGGGAGCACTTCCGCTATATCCAGATCCGCCATGCGCTTGAGCCGGTCTTTCCAGCCGGAACCGCTATTCCAGAGTCCTCTCCCCTGGAAGATAGAGTGCTTGACCGGTGCGTCCCCGATAGTACTATTTCTCTCATTTATAAAAAACTTATCAATGACCGCTCGAATCTCCTTGTACAGCTTCGTGGGGCTTGGACCGGCGATGGACTGGAGTTGGATGATGAAGACTGGCAGGCCGCGATATCTTCCCCCAAAGAGGTCGGGATTCCGGCGCGTCTCCGGCTGGTGCAACTGAAGATTTTACACCGTGTCTATGTCATGGGTCCACGCCTGATGTGTATGGGTTATTCTGTGGACGGGTTGTGTAGGCGCGGCTGCGGTATGCTTGCTACCTTTCTTCATATTTTATGGGAATGTCCGGATGTTGTGGTATTTTGGAACCGTGTGCATGCTGTTATGGAAGAGGTGACGGGTGTTTCATTATTGCCAGAGGCCAGACGCTGTTTGTTGAACGTCTGGGAGCCGAATGACTACAGCGTTGCTCAGATTCAATTGGCCACCCTCAGCAAAATGATAGCGAAAAGGGACATAGCCCAACTGTGGGGGTCTCAAAGGGCACCTCTAGTCTCAACATGGAAAGAAAACATGGACTGGTGCATGTTCAGAGAAGAAATTGTGTATGTCGCCCGTGGCAGGCCCAAGAAGTGGGGGAGGATATGGGGCCAATGGAACTCGTATCGTGGAGAGATTTGTACCCCCCCTTTTGTAGAAGTCTCTGACATTCCTCTGTCCCCGTGACCGTGCATTCCGTGGCATCTACATCCTATTGTATACGACTTGCTTGCCTACTCTCGGCCACCTTCCCTCCCCGAGATCCTCCATCCTTTTTCAAATCAGCTCCTTTAGCTGGGTCGCTCCCCCTGCTGCCTGGGACAGCCACTTACTGTATAGTCTATTGCCTCGGATCTTTTGTTTGTGTATTTGTTTTATAAAATATACAATGTGAAACCTTTCATTCATCCTCCTATCACCACAGGATCTCTACATTGCCATGCGGTATCGCTGCCGGACCCACGGGTTGTCGGCTGATGAGCTGTGTAACATTGCGAATCTGGTATTTATTGCTACTGGCCGGCCTCTGTGGTTGTAGGTCTGTAACTGTACTACTTTTCTTGTAATAAAGATTTTCAAAAAAAAAAAAAAAAAAGCATCCCACTATCACATTCCAATAGCGAATTCTTTCATATACAAACAAAAATGCATTTTAATTAATTCTATGTTTATATATCACGCATACAATAAATGCAAATGTTGTAGTAGGTAATCATATTTAGATGTTATAAGCCTACAAATGAACTAAACCAGTGCTGACTTAACTTAGCCTAACCTTGACACCATATTAACGGAGACCCCACGTTAAAATTGAAAGGCCTGTTTTCAACATGGATTAGTTGTTTGCACAAAATATTTTCTCTTTTGCTGCATATGTTGTAATTTTCCAGAAGCCTTTCTGTTAGTTAGTCATCAGGCATTTGATTTGTATTAGACAACAGATAGTGAGCTTGTCACCGGGAGGAGAAGAGGCAACAGGAAGGATGATTCATGGAAAGAACTGTCTGGACAGCAAAATGTGGATAATGTATATTTTCAATGACTAGCGTCTGTAGACAATTGTGCAGATGTGAGAGGATGGGAGTTCCCTTATTCCCAAGAGTTTGCTAAAATTCTATTGGACGATGTGGTTAGAGGAAAAAGACACTTGTTGCCATCTAGAATGCTGTGATTTATGTTAGTGCATGTTCATAGAGAAAAGGGAGATATCTCTCACTCGCAATTGTTGGACACTCGTCACCAAGTTTCTTTATACCTCTCTACATGGGAGGCTGTTTAGCCTATTCCCTGATGCCTGCTGATTTACAGCTCATTACACTTTTCACCTTATTATGCAAAGGCTTCATGTTTATGCATTGATTCTCTCATCAAAACTCTTTACTGGGTGTCAGAACTGACACCTTATTCTATTTTTATTCCGATTTGATTTTGATTAGGAAACTTTGTTTATGGAACACAGTTGTTGTATTATTACATAGTTAGAGATATAGAAAAACCCAGTCCATCAACAGCAGGCCGTAAACACAAAGACAACTCTAAAGTAATTATAAAGTCAAAACAAAAACCCTGGTACTGAAGGGAACCTTGCATCTGGATGTGCTCCTTGTGCAAGAGCAAATTACAGTCACTCACAGTGAAGTTAACCAGTGATTTAAGTAGGCTTACCCATTGCCCCATGCTATATGTTGTAGTGAACAAAAGCAAAATGTGAATTTACTAACAGACCAATAGATAAAGAGAGGTGGCTGAGAGCTCCTTTAAGTAAGTATATTATACATATAAATATACATATAAATGTAAACATTTTTGAAAAATCCGAAGGTATTAGTTTAGGCCAGATTTAACAAGTGTAGAAAATGAGTCTTACCAATTCAACCAGAGAGTGTTAAGGGTGTAGTATGCAGCTGGTGGTGTATTTTGAAGCATTTATTCGCAAATGTATTACTATAGCACAGTGTGGTAAAACACACGTCATTTACAGCTAGCACATTGGCCGTTGAAAATGCTACTAATTTTACACATAAATATAGGTTAGCTGATTAAAATCCGTATAAAAGAATAATATGTGGAAATCAGGTTTCATTGAATGTTTGTCATTTACACATCCCCAAGTATAGTGTTTTGTTTTGTTTTCCTCCCATTAAAATCTTTGTTTCCATCACTTATCAGCAGTACACAAAAGAGCTTCATATGAGCTTGCCTGACTGCTCATATAGTTTCAAATATTTGTTCAATTCAATTAAAAGCATTTAAATTTTGTTTGTGTGTTATTAAAAATTGTGTGGTGTCCTACAGCCTTTCTTTTAACACCACCAAGATTGGCATATAGTTTCACTTTACCAAATCCTCTCACTTCAGTCAGAGAAAAAAAGAAAACACCAATTTAATGTTCAAGAACGAGAAGCAATTTGTGAGAAGTCTGAGTCTAGCATTTGACCTGTCTTGAAAGGCATCTTTATTGCTCATTCACCTCAGGATTTTCAGCCTGGTTATTTAAGGGGTGCTGCAGCACCCACTGCCCCCACTTCCAGCATCTAAGTTTGATGCTGGAATTAAATGGGCTCGTTCAGTAACAAAGACCTCTGGAAGTTGGTTTCATATTCTCATTACATATTTTCAACTTTTCTGGTGCTGTATGTGAGGACATTCCTATTGTTCAGATGTCAAGCAGGTACAGGTAATGGGACACGGCTAGAGGATAAAATGTCTCCTGCAAATGTTTTTCTGCTCATTTTAGTCCCTCCATTAAAAAAACAAACTCTGTAAAATAGTGAATTTGGCTCAATTTTCCTTAATCCAAAATTTGTGGATTTTGCACATTTTAGAGCATAATAGGCCTATCTTGTAGGCTATTTTCAACACTGTCTGCCATTCAGTCTTACACTTCTTGGCATTACTGCCACTACTCCCCACTTGTTCTTTTATCTCTCCATCATTTCTTTTTCATTTTAAAGTAAACTAGTTCTCATCTAGCCCATTCCCCTGAGTGTCATGGAACTGGATCCTTGGTCATGTACCCATGATATGACATGCTTCTGGGTTATGCTATTTTTTCTATGCCAGTGACAACAATCTTCTTGCCTTTCCCATTTTTCACAACTCCCTTCCGTACTCAAGTCTCTAGTTATCTCACTGTTATCTAGCACTGGATAGCGCTTCAATCCCTTATATCCAATGTTTCCTTTATAGTCTTCTCCAGAGCTTTTGACCTGGCACTAACCATGTATTTTCCTCTTCATAACCTCTCTCCTCACCCCTCTGACAAGAATCTTGGAGTGCTATTGATGCCACAATGTACTTGCACAAGCTCTGGTACCCTGCACATCCTCACTGTTATTAAACCCCTGAACACAATCTAGCCATGTATTATTCCAGCCTCGAGACCCTTTTTAATTGAGTGTTCTTACACTCAACACAAGCTATACCTTCCTTACTCTCCTTGGAGGATCAGCTGCCCTGGATCATCCACCATAACACAGTGTCCCACTTCTCAGACACATAACTCAGCACCTATTTACATGGATGGTGAGGGCTTTGCTGCTACAGGTATCTCTAAGTGTGCTCTGTATTTAATATTTGACACACCCCCATTATTGCCCTGTTACTTGTCACAATATAATTTCAGCTGTATTTTAACATAGAGTGTTTTAGAAGAGAAAGGAACACCATTTTACCCAGACAGTTACAGAGGGTGAAACCCCAGCTGTCAAAAAAGTGAAGGGATCTGGAGCATTATTTTAATCGGGTAGTAATACTTACAACCTATAAATATGAATGAACACTAAAAATAAACAACTATAAGCAAGCACAGTGCTGTTGGCATGTCCAGACTTAGTAGTTCCAACCATGTACAATATTTCACTGTTGCCAGAAAAATGGTATGCCTTTTATGCCTGAAAGAGATTACTAGAGGGCTGTGAGGTGTCTACCCAATGGGGTAAATATGATGCAGCTGAAAGGCTATTTTACAATCGAAGCAGCTGATGAACTAGGAGTCAGGGCACCCTTATCAGAAGAGGGGCATATGGACTCTTAATTAAAGCTTGGCTGCTGTGCCCCAGACAAAGAATAGCAGGAGTTACCATCAAAAGGACTGCAATGAAGAAAGTAGTGTACACTCTACAGGGTTAGTAGCTTGCCTGTTGTAGTGATGAGACATGTTTTGTTGACTACCTGGAAAGGTTTCATGGTTGTGGTATCTGCTAGTAGGTATTGTGCTGGTGTGTTTTGTGGAGCAAAACACACCATCAAAAACACACACCAAACATTTTCGTACCTTGATGAAGGGTTCTCCTCTTGATAACATGCTGGTTGTCTCCATATCATGAGATAGGAGAAGCCCACTGTTGTACATAGTTTTACACTAACGTCTGTGATCTTGCCCATATTACTTAAAAACGTTTGTGGAAACGATAAAGAGTAGGAACAATGCGATGTACAACAATATATAAAGTGCTTATTTGATCATTAGAAAGAAGTGCCAAAAAGTATAGACTACTTTACATGATTATATTTATTCTACGAACCCTTTGTCTCGGGATGTGCTGTAGCAGAAGGACATATATTGTTATGTGAGGCACATTTGCACGTTTTACCATTTCATGAAACTGTTGTATGTCTTTTTATTGGCGATCAGTTAATCAAAACATGAGTCGGTAGCCTAAAACGGGAAATCAATTTATCAGTTGAACTACTTCCTCTTTTCTGAAATGTTACTTATTAGATTTTTGTTTCATAGTCCATTTCCTTCTTTACTTTTCCAGTAATACGCCGCAGCCTAATCTATTACTGGTGATGATGAATGATTCCCCTAGACACAATTCTGCTGTTTCTGCTCAAGAATATTAGCTTGATTTTAAAGAAAAAACAGAAGAACATTTTCGAAGATGTTTACTAAAAATATTATCATTAATACTGAAACTATAAAGTCATAGGAATATTACTATTATATCTGATTACTATACAATATAACATGTACAAGATCCACTTTAATCTATACAATATCTCAGAAATATGGAAACAGATTTTGTAAAATGCAAATAAGATGTACTTTGGGAGATTTTAATTGTATTTTAGTTAGTTTATTTCTAATATGACATTTATGAATAGAGAGTTGCCTGTTTCTGTGTTTGTATGTGTGTCTCATCAGTAGCTGTGGAACAGATGTGGCGCCCTGAAATGGCTCTCATAGGGATTTTGACAACAAGCAAGTCTGGGAGATTCTCCGTTATTAGTTCTTTGTTAAACACTCATATGCATGCACTACCCCTGTCGGTAGACACTGTTGCAATTATGAAGTAATCATTTCTAATTTAAATGTTTTCGTCTAATTGGGAGAAACAGTTTCAATCCTGAAGCCAACATCTGGATATTGTAAAATTGTTCCTGTATTTGTCCCACTTATTCATCTATTCTGTGTGCTACATTTGCGTGAGAAAGAAGGAATAGATACCTTTCTATCAAAATTGAGGCAGGGACGGCTGGTATTAAGGGAAGAAGTGAGCGTTGCCCCACTAACAATAAACAAAACAAGCATTTACAATGCAGTTGGTCTCGCAATGACATTATTTTGAGCTATTGACATTGTAAATGCCATTGTTTTTTGGTTTTGTTTTTCTTTTGTAAAAGATAAATAAAATGCATTGTGTTTTAAAATGGCAATAGCTAAAATTTTTGTAAATGCGAAACCTATTACATTGCATTACATTTACACTAGTGTAGAGAGAAGGATCATGCAGGGCGTGGAAGAGAAGGGAGACTACATCATACTGGCTGCATCAGGTCACCGACTGTGAACAAACGCCTTATAATACGCCAGGTCGCCGCATGCCTTGGGCACTAGGGGAGGTTACACGCTGCTGACTTAGGCGGTTCAGTTGACTTGGCCTATTCAAGACTAAAAAGGTGATTTCAAAGTTGATTAGTTGCCTCAGGCCAATGTACCTCAAGGTTAGTATGTCCTAGTTGTAGAGGGACTTTGAAGTACCAAGCCATAACGATATGCACTTGGTTGCCTCGTGGCAGAAGCTGCAGCGGACTTGCGCTTCAAGGGTTAATGCTAGCGCCGGCATCATGCTCCAGGTGCTAAGGTGCCTGTGCCTCTAACGTTAACACTTGGTTGCCTCAGGCACTAGGTGAGACACAGCTTGAATGGTTAACATATACTTGTTTGCCTCGTGTTCTGGATCTCTATGAGACCTACGTACTACCTTCAAGGGTGAAAAAGCCCTCAGCACCTCAGGCACTGGCACTTCAAGGGGTTAAGTCTCCCTCTGCGTATCCACCTGGATACGCAGGTACTCGCAAAAGTGAATACTTTCTGGCTTCTTCGTGCTCAGAATGTGCAGAATGACCCTTCACACAGTGGGTAGGGGAATGGTAAACAGGGTGTGCACTCAGGGCTTGACATAAGCAACTAGCAATTTGTGATAGCGTTAGCTCCCAGAAACTACACTGTGCCACAAGAACTGTTGTGAAAGGGGTTAAATGTAAAATAAACTCAGTGCCTGTTTAGAGAACCAGTCCCCGTGGATGGCGGGTGAAAAGAAGACAAGGCGTCATAAGTCACCAAGCCAACAAGCCTGGGGCCGCTGCCATCAAACCCTGGCACCCTCCCGGCAGGCCCTGGCTCCGGTCCAACACTTCACTGATTCCCGCACGGCTGCCATGATGCCAGCACACGGGAAGAACGCCTCATTGCCAGGTATCAACTGGCCCACATTGATGGATGATTATCAGAAGGCGGGCATCGGTGCCGCTTTCCGATAGGTGCACCTAATTACACTATCAGGAGGCAAACGGGGCGTGCTCATTAAGTGATAATGTGATTAAGTGATTATGTGAGTGTTTTGTTCAGGTGATGTTCAACGTGAATCCACATGGGTTGTTTTCCCTATTTCTTGGCATCTGATCAGTCCCGACTACATCTGTGTTTTGTTTCCATCTTGAACCACTTCCAGAAACCCAGAGTGCCAATGACCTATCACCCGGAGCTATATCTGCACCAGGATTTATCAGGGTTGTTTCTGAACAATGCTTGGTTAGTTGTGGCTGTTTCCGTTCTGCGGCTGGTTGGTTGTAGCTGTTGCTACACAATGATTGGTCAATTGTCTTTCTTCTCACAAAAGTCACAACAATCACGCACCACAGACTTTTTTACTTGTCTGTAAAATCGTAGAGCCCTATGGTCATCTCTTGACGGAGGATGCACCTGCCTCTCCATGGTGGCTTACGATATTCGGGCCGCTCTAGCAATGCCTTCCGTATCCAGGCTGTCGTTGACATGCATGTTGTCTTGTGTTTGCCTGGTGATATTTTGGCGGCTTGTTGCTTTGCTGTTTTTGCTGGGTCTCGTGGAATGAGGGCAGCTTTTCGTGTTCGCTGTTCTCAAACAATGCCTCTTTCCCCCCCAAAGTAAGTGGGAATCGACAACCCTGGAAGTTTGTGAGAGGGCAAGAATGCTTCAGCGCCTTGGGCGGGGTCATGATGAACGCTATATAAAGGCTATTACGATACAATACAGGAACACGTTTCGTTCAGTCTTTAGCAGCCCTCTCTGGGCCTTATCTCGGAACTCTCCCGGCCAGGCTCTTCTTTTACTATTCATTCCATAACATAGGAGTACCAGAATTGAAAATTGTATGGCTTGTCAGACACCTGCGTAGAGGCAACCGCAGCGCTGTCTCACTTTCACCCAAGGGAGTGCCTCATCCGCTCAGTTCTAAATGGGAGTGGCCTTCTAAACCCAATGCCCCACCCGAATATGGTCCTGCGATGAAGGCATTGCCGCAGCCTGTCACCCTTCTCAGCTGTACTAGGTCAGGCCGTGTGTGTTAGGGAGGCACGGGAGGGACGCCAACCTCCAGACCTTCTGTGCAAGGAGCTGTACCACCCACACGCGCTCTCCCAGGTGCACATTTTTAGGCAGCAGAATTATTTGATCGGTGCTTTATACACGACGGGACAGAGCAAGAACTAGAACAGGCCTTGAGTCTGAAGAAAGGGAGTGTTTAATAGGACAAGAAAACAGCAACAAGAGCAGCATCGGAGCATGACGAGCTCTGAAGTATGGACAGACTGATGCTGTTTTATTTTGTATTTTTACGCTCAGCAGTGGAGAGCCGCACTGGCTCGATCGCACGCACCTGCCTCAGTGTACAGGGTAGTGCCTGCAGACTTTCTCATCTATAGGGGAGGCCATCTGTTTCTAATTAGCATGGCCACGCTAAGGCCATGCTAATTTGAAACAGATGGACCCCCTAACGATAAGTAAGTGCTTCACAACAGCCGTGGAGTAGACGATCCTGTCCGGATGGGCCAGACGAAAAGGGGAAAGGGCGGCAACAACAAAAACTCATTTCCAATGGCAAGCCACCATTTATCATAAACGGTGATGCCAGCCACTGAAAAAGAGGGGAGGGGCTTCAAGTCCCCTACTGAAATCTCGTTGCTCACAAGAGTCTCGCAGAGTGGGCAGCATGTTACGCGGCAATGCCACGCGAGACCTAAAAACCACAGTCTCGCTTTAAAATACTTCCTAGCAGGTCTGGACCAGCCGTAGCGGGCATCGGGCATTTTCCCGGGAGGCTGGAGCGGGGTGGGCAGGTTTTACAGATCTGGCAGCCGGTTTTGCAGCAGTGCTGCAATATCGCCCCCAGTAACAAAAGCAGCAGTGCTTAACAGTTGCAAACCAGGGGGGAGGTGGCTGGAGAAGGAAGGGCTGGGAGGGGCTGGTCCGACAAAATTGCCAGGGCTGCTCTGGGTCCCTGCTTTGTGGTGGTTTGTTTCAGGCAATAAGTAAGCTGAAACTAATTTTATTAACAGCTGAAAATGTGAACACATCTGCGCAGGTTCCGCCTGGCCGAAAGATTACTAGCCCTGGATGGGCAGGCAGTGTTGTGTCTTCAGGGTGATAGGCTCTGCATTTTTCAATTACATTCTATTTGCTTCATTCTGGATGTTAAAGGCCTGTTACCTCGGCGTCGTTCACTTAGTGCCAGATACAAAAGAGGCTGGGCTGATTATGTGGAAAAGTCAAAATCAGGCAGCAATTAAACAATTCTGTCCGTTTTCATGGACATATGCAAAGTAATTGTGTTGTTGTTGTGTAAATTAAATTCCATTGCACTGAGCCAGGTCTCTTATCTATATCCAAGTGATTGATATACATTGATTAGTTAAAGTTTGAGAATCACATGGACCACGATGATGCTGAGTGGCACACTGACCTCTTGTACTGAAACAAAATGAAGGCATTAGTGCTAGATCAGGACAGATCCATGTCTTTATCTTGTGCCATCGAAGTGAGTCTAACAATGTCCTGGCCTCTGTGCACCTTTGCAAAGACATTGAAAGGGAAGCTTGCATGAGTATGAGTGCAGGGTGAATGGGGATACTGAGTGTAGGGTGGGTTGTGTGCCTGCATGTGTGCAGGGTGAGGGTTGCCATTTTATGAGTGTGGGGTGAGTGGGGACCACAGCCGGACTGAAAAATGAAACTGGCCCTAGCAAACAGCTCGGTAAGCCTCAGGGAGGGGCGCGGGGGGACTTGCTAGTTGGAAGCACCACTCCCTTCTCACCGCTGCAGCTTTTGTTACAGAGGGCCGATATTTCAGCAAAACTGGCCTCCGGTAACAGAAAAGGCCCGCAGAGGTCCAAAACTGACCCTTACTGGCCTAACCGGTGAATTGCCCAGTGCTTGCTACGGCCATTCCGTCCCTGGTGGGGATGCTGTAGGGGTAAAGGGTGAGTGGGGACTGTGTATGAGTGAAGGGTGAGTGGTGTGCCTGAATGAGCACAGGGTGAGTATTGTGCCTGTATTAGTGAAATGTGAGTGGTGTGTCTTAATGAGTGCAGGGTGAATGGGGACAATGTATGAGTTCAGGGTGAATGGTGTGTTTGTATGCGTGGGGATGGTGTATGAGTGCAGTGTGAGTGGTGTTCTTGTATGAGTGCAGAGTAAGTGGGGACACTATGAGTGCAGGGTGAGTGGTGTGCCTATATGATTGCAGACTGAATGAGGATGCTGTATGAGTGCAAGGTGAGCAGTGTTCCTGTATGAGTGCAGGGTGAACAATGTGTGTGTATGAGTGCATGGTGATCAGTGTGCCTGAATGAGTGCAGGGTGAGTAATGAGAGTGAGAGTCCACTTGTTGTGTGGGGACACTGTATGAGTGCAGAGTGAGTGGGGATGCTGTATAGTGCAGGGTGAGTGGTGAACCTATATGAGTGCAGAGTGAATGAGGATGCTGTATAAGTGCAAGGTGAGCATTGTTCCTGTATGAGGACACGGTGAACAATGTGCCTGTATTATTAGTGCAGGGTGAGTGGTGTGCCTCTGTAAGTGCAGGGTGCGTGGGGATACTGTATGAGTGCTGGGTGAGTCGTATGCCTATATGAGTGCAGAGTGATGGAGGGCATGATGAGTGGTGTTCCAATATGAATGCAGGGGGGAAAATGGGCATGTATGAGTGTGGGGTGAGCAGTGTGCCTGTATGAGAGCAAGGTGAGTAATGAGAGTGAGAGTCCACTGGTTGTGTGGGGACACTTACACTGTATGAGTGCAGGGTGAGTGGGGACGCTGTAAGAGCGCAAGGTGAGTGGGAGGTGTGCCTGTATGAGGGAAGGGTAAGTGTGTGCCTGTATTAATGCATGGGGAGCGGTTTGCCTTTATGAGTGCAGGGTGAGTGGTGTGTTTGTATGAGTGGAGATGCTGTTAAGTGCAGTGTGCGTGGAGTGCATGCATGAGTGCAGGCTGAGTGGGGACACTGTATGAGGGCAGGGTGAGTGGTGTGCCTATATGTGTGCAGAGTGAGTGAGGATGCAGTATTAGTGCAGGGAGAGCAATGTGCATGTATGCCTGCAGGGTGAGGAGTGTGCCTGTATGAGTGCAGGGTGAGCAATGAGAGTGAGAGTCAACTGGTTGTGTGGTGACACTGTATGAGTGCAGGGTGAAGGGTTTGCCTGTGTCAGTGTTGAGTGAGCAGTATGCATATGTGAGTGTAGGGTGAGCAAAACAATGTGCGTCTGTAACTGTAGGGTGAGAGGGGTAATGTCTGTGAATGTAGGGTGCGTATTGGGTATGCGTGTGAACAGAGAGTTGCAAGTCTATTTGTGAGAACCCCCTGCATCCTGCACTTGTGTCTGATTCAAGCTCACTCACACTTTATATTCAACTTATAGATTTCTGCCCTACCATTTTTAAATGTAGGGTCTGCTACTCCATTGAGACGTACATATATGTAAGAGATGAGGTACACATGTGACATGGGATGAAGACAGAGACTCTACTGAGAACCACCGAAGTGGCAGAGCGATTCAAGTTCTGGTTATTGTTTCGGGAGGATTCACAAAAATTTCTGCTTGAGCACATTTGGGAAAAGCATTGTGCACTTGGTCAGTCCATTACATTCCCACCCCAATTCTGGGCATGAAAATGTGGTTCTGTCTATAAACATTCACAAACCTATTAGGATAATACACTGCAATGCACTTTCTTCTCTAATAACTTCACCTCCTTCATGACCAACATGGCCAATAAGATGAGGGAGAACTGCCTAACACTCAACACGAACAAAACAGAGATCCTGATATTCAGATACAAGAGCTCCCTATGGCACACTTCTTGGTGGCCATTCAAACTAGGCCCCACGCCCACCTTCAGAAACCACGCCTGAAACCTACCATCGTTCTAGACAACAAGCTCACAGTTTATAAACAAGTTAATGCTGTAGTCACATCCTGATGCTTCTTTCTCAGATTGCTTTGCAAGATTCTCAAATGGCTCCCCACGCACACTGTATTCAGGTTCATGCAGGCCCTCATAACCAGCCGATTTAACTACAGCAACATGCTCTACATCAGCATCTTCAACCAGCTCACTCAAAGATTCCAGACAAACCAAAACTCAGCCACCAGACTCATCCTGTCCCCAAGAGTGCTCAGATCACTCCCTACCTCACTGAGTTACACTGGTTACCCGCCCAGGAATCATTACCAATTCAAACTGCTCATCCATGCCACAAAGCTCTTCATGACAGCAGACCAGCATACCTCATCAACCGACTTTACCGCTACCATCCATCCAGACATTTACGCACAATCTCCCTCTCCCTCGCATGTGTCCCGCATCCGCTGCAGCAAGTTAGGAGGGCACTCCTTGCTCATCACCACCAAGATGTCGGATGGACTTCCTCAACACATCTGAAAAGCTATTTCGCTCCTTAACTACAACAATAAACGGAAGACCTGGTTGTTTAAGTAGGAGCTCATTCATAAAAAATGTCTCAGCAGCTTTCCTTAAAAATGAAGCAACGACTAGTTTAACACATTAATCTTACTGTTGTAACGCGCTAACGGGATTCGGACGTCCAACGGTCGTGCGCAGCACCAGCGAGGTAGTGCACGCGACGACCGTTGGACGTTCGCAGCACGGAAAGGGTTAAGAAAGCATATAAATATAGGCAGTGCTAAATTTGAGCAGGTGGTTTCCGGTACTCGGCAGCGGCACTTATGACAGCCTGTTTGTCTGAATTAGAGTGAGCACAACAACATTTGTTTACTAATTCAATATATCTAAAAAAATGACTATTACCTGACTCCCAGGCTAATCTTATAGCCTTGGAGGCAGGTAATATCCATCACACTTGTAGGATTGTGATGGTTAGTAGCTGGTTTGGTACTGTCATTGGCAGCGCTGCAGGTGCAATGGGTGTTGCAGGCTGATGTGGCCTCCTGATGAGGGCCTGACACTTTATTTTTTTACAAATTTAGTACTCAATACTGGTCATTGCACGCCAGGCACCCCAATGAATTCACCCGCTTTAGTTGACTTTTTACCATGTGAACTACACAGTAGCATGGAGCTTCGTGGCATGTACATTTGCAATCTACAAGAGCCCCACTTCAATCCCATTCGATGTATTCTAATATTTTAACAGACTCAGTCAATAATTGAGTCTGAAAATGGTGCCACCTCCCCTCTCAAGGGTATAATATTTCATGAAAAGGGTTGCTATTTAAGCAATTGACCCCATATAGCAGCTTACTGTGAGCACGAATGTAACAACAATTAAAAAAGAGTTAACAAACTGTTACTCCTTGTGTATGCTTACCTCCCAGGAATAATTAGCCCTTTAGCCTCTGCGTTTTTCGCATTGTGGTAGGTTTTAAAGCATGTGGCACATAATCCATTACTCACTGTCTAATTTGCAGATTTTAGCAACAAGTTTGTTAAAATGACCAAGCAGTGAATGAATACTGCCAATGAATGTGCTGCATCACGCTGCCTAACTTGCCTTATCTTCTTGCATAGTTAAGTGAACCCTACCGCATTCATTTGCCCTTTTTTTGCTGCAAAATTAAAGTTGCTCTGCTTACACAATCTTTACAATGAACCTTTGTTGTTCAGTCTACGAAAGTCACCTTTCAGTTACAAGGAACCTTTTTGTAGTGTAGTATTTCCTACTGCAGACTATCACGTTTTATACTGTTAATTATGGCTCTTAGTTTATAGTGCACCACTGCTGTAAGATCAACAATGAATGGTTATTCCACGTAGTTATTGACAAGGGTTACATATAAAATTATAGTGCATTTCAGAATGAATACATTTATATATTGTATCAATTGTAGACATATGGATGTTAAGAAAAAATCCTGAACCACAAAGCCAAAACTATTGGCTTTGACATTGCTTGTTTAATGCATAGAGCACGGGGCGGCAAGTACTGTATCTGCATTCGCTGCTGGCCTGCCCAAGGCCACCAAGCATTAAACATTAAGTTGTGCGCTAAACCTGTAGTTCCTTTTCCACCTCTTGCTACCCAAAGCCTAGCAGCAAAAAGGCACACATATATAGCTTTACAAATTGTTTTCAGCAGGCAAAAAGGAGCAAATTCATTAACACAATATGCATGCCAGCTACTCCTCCTCCGATAAGGCGGAGGAGTGTCGCAACACTGCTCTAAGAGCAGTGCAAAATAAAAATAAAATAATAACAAAACATTATTATCATTTTATTTTTAGTCTGGCTGTAAGTTCCGTGTTAGGGCTGGGCGGGCCTGGGGTCGGGTGACGTAAGAAGAATGAGGAGTGGTTGCTCCACCATAAGTGCGCATGACGGTTTGGCATGCCGTCTTCGGCCAGTCAAACAGTCATGCGCACTTAGCATGTTCTCTACCGGCTGTATTACACAGCCTGGATGGAGAACATGTACAGCCTCCCACTCCCTCTCAGACCGCCAAACCACAGCGCTTAGACTAATCAAAACACTGCTGTCATGCTGGTGACAACAGCACCGTGATTGGCTAGGGGAGTATGGAAGCCTTGGTGCTTCCGGGAGGCAGGATACAGCGAGGACGGAAGAGAAGCAGCATGTGACGACCAGCAGGTAAATCTTCTTTCTTATTATTTTCTAACCCCCTCCATTTTCCCCCACCACTATCCCCTTCCAACTACCGCTGATGCATGCCTTGTGCACGCTGGTGCTCTAGAGGCAGGGCTTTAAGTGGGCAGGGACTCACCGGTGCTGAGCACCAGCAGTTTTCTAAAGAGGGCCTCAAAACGGGTCTCTATCGGCTCTGTTTTGTGCCCTGGCACAGGCGGACATCAGGCACATTGATGTGTACTGCTCACTTCTCACTAGTGGAGAAGTTAGGGCATGAAGTCATGCCAGGCCAGCGTTGTAGGGGAAGGTAAAATCCTTTAAGGAGTCCCATTTTCTCTTTGGGGTTCCCTTCTCCTTTTGAAACTCAGGAGCAGCAACATTGTCGTGGTGTCACCAGGGCTTTAGGTGGAACCTTTTAAAATAGTACATACAAGCCATTATTGCTGCTTATTTATCTTATGCAACCAACAACCATTGACAAAGCCAATAGTCCTGACTTGTTGCAGGTATGATGTTACTGATTGTACCATATATGTGGATGCAATGACAGAAACCACAAAATGCAAGTCGGGCGGCACACTATGCTAAGCGCAGATTTTTAGCTTATGTGTTTAAGCCACGCCCTTAATTGAATTGGACACGCCCCTTTGAGAGACTCCTCCCCCCTGTTTTTTTTATCCCACTTAAAGCCCTGTCTAGGGGGCTCCGTGCTGTGCACTGAGGGGGGGAATTATTGCAGTCCCAATAGGAAGCAAGTTTAGATCAATTTGCCCAATGCAAAGTAACCAAATTACTGCCTCGGGTATATAATCTCTTTGAAACTTTATTGTGTGGTTGTAAACAGCGTATACAAGAGCATCATGAAATATACAATCATAATCTGTGGAATATTAAACAAAAATAATGCAGAAAGAGCCAACACGTCAGAAATGTTGCCAAATTAATTTACCTGAATAATCACATATATCCTTCTTTCAGAAGTTCAATTATTATACATACTGTGCCTAAAAATTATTTGCGATATTCTGCAAATTACCAATAAGAGTGGGTTCATTTCTGGAGTATCCTGTCTCACCTCTTTCGTGGCTGGAAAGTAATATACAAGCTTGCAGGGTGCTAATTGAAAACTAACAGTCAAGCCTAGAATCAAGAAGTAGCTTGGATTTCACTTTATTCGATCCGGAAATCTTATTTCTCTTAGTGAACGTCACAGTATGTCCTGTCTTACATTTTCCCATTATTAACATCCCTGCAAACACTTCTCCAATCCATTAGTAATCTTTTTAGGCTAATGGTGCAAGTAAGGGAAACAAAACTTCCAATTCATCATACAATTAGCTGATGTGCAACTTATTATTCCACGTGTATGTGTGATGCAGAGGAACATCTTATCATAAGCGTCACACTTCCTGGAATTTGTGCACCTCACTGCACAGTTCCTTGTAGCGACGTTCCTTATTTTTTGCTAGATAAAATTGTTTTCAAGTAGGTTCTGCTTGCTTATCTCCTGCCTGCTCCCCTCACCTGGGTTAATTGCTCTCTCTCTGACATTTTCTGACATTTCTTTCAGATTCAATAAAGATAAGCAAGAGAGTGCACAAGCTCTAACTTCTGTCGATTCTTAATGTGTTTTAGTTGAGGCATGTTACTGAATGCAGAGTAAATGTGAGCTTTGTTTTAATCTCAGACTATTATTCTGTATTCCATTCAATGGGAAATAAATGAAAGCCGTATGCACAAAGCCATGTCAATATAACAATCACGGTAATAGCAAAGGTGTTTTAGGGTCCTCACACCCACGCACCAAATGGCAGGAACAAAAGATTTCTGATAAAGAGCCCCTTTTTGAGTACCCGTCGGGCATTGCAGCGCTGGCCAGATGAGGAGTAAGTCCATATGATGAAGCATGAACCTAGCTTCTGGGTGTGTGAGGACTCTAGTTCCAGCTAGAAGGATCCCCCATCCTCTATCCCTCTTTCTCTCTGTCCACCCTGTGGGAACCTCTGATAGCAGCTATACCTGGCTGGGTGTAGCTGACCCCCCGGGCACCGATGTGTGCTGAATCAGCTCTAAGTTTACTGTTATTCAAATATTAAGTTCATAAGTATCAATGTTTCCAAATAAAACGGTTACTCATTATTCTTCTGTATTTCATTTATTCTTCATGAAATTGTTTTTCAAAAAAATCATTTTCCGTTATTTCACATGAAATCCAATGCATTTCGGCAGTATTATTCTGCCTTCATCAGGGAAATAGGAAATCTACAAATTAAAGAAACACATTTTTAATCTATATACATATATGGTATGTTCCATCTGCTTCAACTTAACTTTTCGATGTTTACCCACATTTCATAATAATTAAATCAGCGAGCTTTCTGTTTAAACTCATAGAACATTCAAATTCTCCTTTGCGCTATGGGCATGATTCGAACTAGATTATAATCCGTGTCTAAAGGCGGTTAGGTTCATTCCTCTCGATTGCTGGCTCTGCTTTTCTGCCGTCAGTAAAGCGCTTGTTAAAAAGTGTCTAAAAGCCTCGCGTTACGCGCTGGCAATATTTGTTTAAACGGTACCGAAAAACGTAATGCGTGGGCCAACTGTTCTTAAGCAGAGTATGATAATTGAAATTATGGGTGTTTTACGCGCTTAAACCGCCTAAGTTGGTAGTCAGCTTACCTCGGCGTTTCTGTTCCTCGCGCCATTCCTCTACGGACTAATCCTGATTGCTTCCGGTATTACGCCCCTGGCGCCTGCGCTCTATTGTATTCTCGCTAATCCGTTTTTTTGTATATGTGAGGTCTCTCTAACTTTATTGATGTACTATTCTAGGGGATCTAAGCCAGTGCTCGTTTCCACTATGTTATGGTGCCGCTGCTGCGCTTGCACTGTAGAAATTATGCTCAAAAGGTACCCATACAATAAAAATATTTTACTCATTTGGCATGATTCGAATATTATAAGTAGCAAAGAAATTCTGTTCTTTCATTGAGTCCTCCGGGCTTCAAACTGCCCAGGTTGTAAATCCAGTAATTCTCCTGTTTTAGCAACTTGGTTTTATTCATGGAACCTTCCATTCTAGGCAGTATTTCCAGTACACATACTCGTAGTTGGCTGACATTATGTTGCATTTGTGTAAAATGTTCCACCACACTGGTTTTCTGGGATTTAAGTCTGATCGTGCTTTTGTGTTCATTCATGCGAACTTTAAGTTTCCGTTCCGTATGTCCTACGTACACGTCTCCACAAGGACATTTAATCATGTAGATTAAATTGCTTGAATCACATGTTGCATTCACTTTTAATGATATGGGGTACCCCCTTTGTGGGTGAGTTATGCTTGCTCCTTTAATGATGTTGTTACATGTGTTACAATTATAACACGGGATCGTGCCCCGGAATGATGTAGCCGTGTGTTTTTCTTCCTGTGGTTTTAAGAAATCCGCTAGATTTTTAGCACGGGTATGTGCGAAAATTGGTTCCTCTGAAAAAATTCCTTTAAAGTCTGGTTCCATTATTAACATTGGCCAATGTTTCTTGATTATTTGTTTAAATTGGGTGCTCACTGTAGAGAATTTGCTGACGCATGTGATGCGATTGCTAGATGTGGATGTTTTTCGGATTAATAACTCTTGTCTGGATTTTTGTTGGGCTCGTGTTAATGCTGTTTGTGTGATATCTGGAGGATATCCCCTTTCAATGAATCTTTGTTTCATTTCGTTCATTTGTTCTCTGCATTTTGAAGCCTCTGAGACCACTCTCTTAACCTGTAGCATCTGAGAATAAGGGAGGTGTTTCTTGAGGGCTGGAGGGTGGTGGCTATTGAATTGCAACAGGTTGTTTCTATCTGTTTGTTTGCGATATAAGTTTGTGGAAAATTCATCACTTTCTTTGGTTATCTCAACGTCAAGGTATTGAATTATGGATTCTTGAATATTCCATGTGAATCCGATTTGGTCTATTTTCCTGTCCATGTTTTGTAATTGATGTTGAAGTATGTTCTGGGAACCTTTCCATATCAAAAAAATATCATCTATGAATCGTACATACATGACTATGTTGTTGTTCCAATTCGTGTCGTGAAACACGTGTGTTTCCTCGAATGCTGCCATGAACAGATTTGCGTACGCCGGAGCGGCGCAATTTCCCATAGATGTTCCGCTTTGTTGCATGAACCATTTCTTGTTATGTTCAAAGTAACTGTGGTGCAGTGTGAACTGCATGAGTTCTAAAAGGAAAACTTGTTGTTCTTGTGAATAATCACTTTCGAGGAGGGCGCTTTCAATAGCTTCCAAACCTTGCTGGTGCGGTATTGATGTGTAAAGGGCTTTTACATCAATGGTAGCCATTATCATGCTTTCATCTGGTTGGATGGAGGATAATTTGATAAGAAAATCTGTGGTGTCTTTCAAATATGATCTAGTTTTCAGTACTAGTGGTTGTAAATATCTGTCCAGGTACTTCCCAACTGGTTCATGAATGCTTTGTTTGGTGGACACGATTGGTCTGCATGGTGGTTTCAATAGGTCTTTGTGTACCTTGGGCACTAGGTAAATGGTTGGAGTTCTTTGATGTTCTTGTGTAAGATATTTGAATGTTTTTTCCGTGATGGTTCCCTGGTCATGAGCTTTTTGAACTATATTCAACAAGACTTTTTTAATTTCTGTTGTGGGGTTAGTTCCGATCTCCATGTATAGATTTGTATCACTTAGGTGTTCATTCATTGTGTCTTGGTAATATGTTTTGTTGAGGATAACCGTTGCACCCCCTTTATCTGCCTTTTGACATATAATGTTTTGATTCTCGGCTATGGATTTGAGGATTCCAAATTCTTTCTTGTCCTTGTGGAGACGTGTACGTAGGACATACGGAACGGAAACTTAAAGTTCGCAAGAATGAACACAAAAGCACGATCAGACTTAAATCCCAGAAAACCAGTGTGGCGGAACATTTTACACAAATGCAACATAATGTCAGCCAACTACGAGTATGTGTACTGGAAATACTGCCTAGAATGGAAGGTTCCATGAATAAAACCAAGTTGCTAAAACAGGAGAATTACTGGATTTACAACCTGGGCAGTTTGAAGCCCGGAGGACTCAATGAAAGAACAGAATTTCTTTGCTACTTATAATATTCGAATCATGCCAAATGAGTAAAATATTTTTATTGTATGGGTACCTTTTGAGCATAATTTCTACAGTGCAAGCGCAGCAGCGGCACCATAACATAGTGGAAACGAGCACTGGCTTAGATCCCCTAGAATAGTACATCAATAAAGTTAGAGAGACCTCACATATACAAAAAAACGGATTAGCGAGAATACAATAGAGCGCAGGCGCCAGGGGCGTAATACCGGAAGCAATCAGGATTAGTCCGTAGAGGAATGGCGCGAGGAACAGAAACGCAGAGGTAAGCTGACTACCAACTTAGGCGGTTTAAGCGCGTAAAACACCCATAATTTCAATTATCATACTCTGCTTAAGAACAGTTGGCCCACGCATTACGTTTTTCGGTACCGTTTAAACAAATATTGCCAGCGCGTAACGCGAGGCTTTTAGACACTTTTTAACAAGCGCTTTACTGACGGCAGAAAACCAGAGCCAGCAATCGAGAGGAATGAACCTAACCGCCTTTAGACACGGATTATAATCTAGTTCGAATCATGCCCATAGCGCAAAGGAGAATTTGAATGTTCTATGAGTTTAAACAGAAAGCTCGCTGATTTAATTATTATGAAATGTGGGTAAACATCGAAAAGTTAAGTTGAAGCAGATGGAACATACCATATATGTATATAGATTAAAAATGTGTTTCTTTAATTTGTAGATTTCCTATTTCCCTGATGAAGGCAGAATAATACTGCCGAAATGCATTGGATTTCATGTGAAATAACGGAAAATGATTTTTTTGAAAAACAATTTCATGAAGAATAAATGAAATACAGAAGAATAATGAGTAACCGTTTTATTTGGAAACATTGATACTTATGAACTTAATATTTGAATAACAGTAAACTTAGAGCTGATTCAGCACACATCGGTGCCCGGGGGGTCAGCTACACCCAGCCAGGTATAGCTGCTATCAGAGGTTTGAAACATATCTCTCCAGACGGGGAGAGAGCTCCGGAGGCACGAAAACAACCCTTATCTCCCAGTTGAAACAGCGGTGCTCTACCCTACACTCCTAGTATATTACTTTACCCGCCCTCAAGGATAGAAGCACGCATATAAACCATTGAAGAATCAACCAAAACAAAGAATGCAATACGAAGAAATCACAGCCTCCACGGACAGGAGGGCTGAAACATTCGCATATGCGACAGACGCTAGTGAAAAAATCTATTCATTAATTCAACCATCAAGCAGAGAACCAGTTTACTCAAAAAACAAGGAACAGCAATTAAGACATCTACTATACTTAACTCGTAAGGAGATCAACCAGAGAATGCACGCATCCACCATGATTAAATACCACAAAGCCCAAAGGATACCTAGAGGCCTCAGGATTGCCCTCAAACCCAGTTTGTGCAAAAATTCCAAAACTTTCACAGAAAAATGGTTCGCGATTTTAAATAAGTGCAGCTTAGACCTCATCCTACTGATCATAGAAGAACTGGCTTAGATATTAGAAGAACTCACTCACGAAATAGAACAAACCAAAACAGAAATAGCCAAACTATGCACACCAGAAGAACTAGCTGCAACCTTAGAGGACATAAATACTCAATTGATAAAACATACCCAAGAAATCAATGAGCGCAAGCTACGCAAGTATAAACGAGATACTTTGGATTACAAATTACAAGAAGTCTACACATGGGCTGAGGTGTATGCGAGAAAACGACAATCCAAAGGATACACTTCTCATACTGATACATCTTCCACGGATAGTGAAAGAACAATTCAGACAAAAAACATACCTCAAAAAACCACACAATCAAAGGAACAAGCCACCACATCAACAGCGGTACCTTTTTTAGAGGAAGGCCGGATAGAAACAGAAGACTCCGGAGGGGACGCAGAAAAAGAAACAGGACCCAACCAACCGCAAACACGGTCTACACTAACCAAGAAAGAGAGGAAGAAACAACAACAGACCAACAAAGTTTAGTGTTAAACATATCGGACTATAACTTCAGCAAAATTCAAATAGCAACACTACAAAAAGGATTATCTTTCGTCCCAACAGCCCACACCAATACTTTAGAGTTGGAAGTAAGTTTATTCAAACTCACAAGAAAATTGCGCCTCAGACATTTCTTTGAAAATATTGTGGAAAAACAACCCACAACGGAAACAGATGAATTAAAGGGATTAAAGGCCAAAAGTACATACATGCCCCCGATTAGCCACAAAACTATAGACTTATACGAACAACTATGTAGTAAAGACCTAAAACAACTGAGCACCAAACGAAAACCGCACAAAATGAACATCACCAAGAAAGAATTTGGAATCCTCAAATCCATAGCCGAGAATCAAAACATTATATGTCAAAAGGCAGATAAAGGGGGTGCAACGGTTATCCTCAACAAAACATATTACCAAGACACAATGAATGAACACCTAAGTGATACAAATCTATACATGGAGATCGGAACTAACCCCACAACAGAAATTTAAAAAGTCTTGTTGAATATAGTTCAAAAAGCTCATGACCAGGGAACCATCACGGAAAAAACATTCAAATATCTTACACAAGAACATCAAAGAACTCCAACCATTTACCTAGTGCCCAAGGTACACAAAGACCTATTGAAACCACCATGCAGACCAATCGTGTCCACCAAACAAAGCATTCATGAACCAGTTGGGAAGTACCTGGACAGATATTTACAACCACTAGTACTGAAAACTAGATCATATTTGAAAGACACCACAGATTTTCTTATCAAATTATCCTCCATCCAACCAGATGAAAGCATGATAATGGCTACCATTGATGTAAAAGCCCTTTACACATCAATACCGCACCAGCAAGGTTTGGAAGCTATTGAAAGCGCCCTCCTCGAAAGTGATTATTCACAAGAACAACAAGTTTTCCTTTTAGAACTCATGCAGTTCACACTGCACCACAGTTACTTTGAACATAACAAGAAATGGTTCATGCAACAAAGCGGAACATCTATGGGAAATTGCGCCGCTCCGGCGTACGCAAATCTGTTCATGGCAGCAATCGAGGAAACACACGTGTTTCACGACACGAATTGGAACAACAACATAGTCATGTATGTACGATTCATAGATGATATTTTTTTGATATGGAAAGGTTCCCAGAACATACTTCAACATCAATTACAAAACATGGACAGGAAAATAGACCAAATCGGATTCACATGGAATATTCAAGAATCCATAATTCAATACCTTGACGTTGAGATAACCAAAGAAAGTGATGAATTTTCCACAAACTTATATCGCAAACAAACAGATAGAAACAACCTGTTGCAATTCAATAGCCACCACCCTCCAGCCCTCAAGAAACACCTCCCTTATTCTCAGATGCTACGGGTTAAGAGAGTGGTCTCAGAGGCTTCAAAATGCAGAGAACAAATGAACGAAATGAAACAAAGATTCATTTAAAGGGGATATCCTCCAGATATCACACAAACAGCATTAACACGAGCCCAACAAAAATCCAGACAAGAGTTATTAATCCGAAAAACATCCACATCTAGCAATCGCATCACATGCGTCAGCAAATTCTCTACAGTGAGCACCCAATTTAAACAAATAATCAAGAAACATTGGCCAATGTTAATAATGGAACCAGACTTTAAAGGAATTTTTTCAGAGGAACCAATTTTCGCACATACCCGTGCTAAAAATCTAGCGGATTTCTTAAAACCACAGGAAGAAAAACACACGGCTACATCATTCCGGGGCACGATCCCGTGTTATAATTGTAACACATGTAACAACATCATTAAAGGAGCAAGCATAACTCACCCACAAAGGGGGCACCCCATATCATTAAAAGTAAATGCAACATGTGATTCAAGCAATTTAATCTACATGATTAAATGTCCTTGTGGAGACGTGTACGTAGGACATACGGAACGGAAACTTAAAGTTCGCATGAATGAACACAACCGCACGATCAGACTTAAATCCCAGAAAACCAGTGTGGCGGAACATTTTACACAAATGCAACATAATGTCAGCCAACTACGAGTATGTGTACTGGAAATACTGCCTAGAATGGAAGGTTCCATGAATAAAACCAAGTTGCTAAAACAGGAGAATTACTGGATTTACAACCTGGGCAGTTTGAAGCCCGGAGGACTCAATGAAAGAACAGAATTTCTTTGCTACTTATAATATTCGAATCATGCCAAATGAGTAAAATATTTTTATTGTATGGGTACCTTTTGAGCATAATTTCTACAGTGCAAGCGCAGCAGCGGCACCATAACATAGTGGAAACGAGCACTGGCTTAGATCCCCTAGAATAGTACATCAATAAAGTTAGAGAGACCTCACATATACAAAAAAACGGATTAGCGAGAATACAATAGAGCGCAGGCGCCAGGGGCGTAATACCGGAAGCAATCAGGATTAGTCCGTAGAGGAATGGCGCGAGGAACAGAAACGCCGAGATAAGCTGACTACCAACTTAGGCGGTTTAAGCGCGTAAAACACCCATAATTTCAATTATCATACTCTGCTTAAGAACAGTTGGCCCACGCATTACGTTTTTCGGTACCGTTTAAACAAATATTGCCAGCGCGTAACGCGAGGCTTTTAGACACTTTTTAACAAGCGCTTTACTGACGGCAGAAAACCAGAGCCAGCAATCGAGAGGAATGAACCTAACCGCCTTTAGACACGGATTATAATCTAGTTCGAATCATGCCCATAGCGCAAAGGAGAATTTGAATGTTCTATGAGTTTAAACAGAAAGCTCGCTGATTTAATTATTATGAAATGTGGGTAAACATCGAAAAGTTAAGTTGAAGCAGATGGAACATACCATATATGTATATAGATTAAAAATGTGTTTCTTTAATTTGTAGATTTCCTATTTCCCTGATGAAGGCAGAATAATACTGCCGAAATGCATTGGATTTCATGTGAAATAACGGAAAATGATTTTTTTGAAAAACAATTTCATGAAGAATAAATGAAATACAGAAGAATAATGAGTAACCGTTTTATTTGGAAACATTGATACTTATGAACTTAATATTTGAATAACAGTAAACTTAGAGCTGATTCAGCACACATCGGTGCCCGGGGGGTCAGCTACACCCAGCCAGGTATAGCTGCTATCAGAGGTTTGAAACATATCTCTCCAGATGGGGAGAGAGCTCCGGAGACACGAAAACAACCCTTATCTCCCAGTTGAAACAGCGGTGCTCTACCCTACACTCCTAGTATATTACTTCACCCTGTGGGAACAGCACACCCTTCTTGCTGATGACAGCAATACATTTGTAGCACATTGATGGAAAGGAAGAGCCAGTTTTTCACCATTTGACATATTACACTTTTTAGAAATGTAGCTGTGGGAAAGTATATCCTTCTCAGTGGACACTTCTTTTTAAGAATATTTTTTGCTAGTTTCTTTACTCTGGACACTGTGATACTGCCATTCAGTATCACGGTACATGTGACGTGTACCTAAAAAAGAGGTGAACTACGTCACTCTTAGCTTTTAAAGTTTTAAATAACACCATCAGAAATGTGGTGCAAAAAAGTGCATCAGCGCCATCCAGGATAAAATGTCATATGTGGACTCCGGTGTACAATGACACCATCAATATTTGTGATTGTCATACTCATGAGGGCGAAGAATTCAGCTACAGCCTTCTGCACCCAAACAGGAAGAAGTCTGGTATGCATTTGACAACAGTGTGTTGTAGGAGGCCATGTCCAGTCAAACGCAGAGCTCCCTCATCTTAATCCACTGCTTCTGCGTTCATGGTGACCCAGAGGGGATTCCTGCAGGATGGGGGTAGTGCTGAACACAGGTGGAGACAGTGCAGTGTCAGAATGCTGCATGACTGGTTGTCGAATTAGGGCTTATTCGTTGAGGTGGAATGAGTGCTACGAATTTTCAAAAACGGTCACCACTAAGCCTTCTAAAATGCCTATCACAAGATGATGGTCTGTCCATTCAAAGCTTCTAGAGTGTCAAAATCCAAGATATTGTAGATATGCCAGGTACTATTCCAACCATTCATAAGCATTGCATTGCTTGAAAGGGGAGAATGTGCCCCAACACACTTTGGGGCAGATTTACAAACCCCTTCCGTCAGTTTTGCGTCACTTTTCCCATGTTAAAAGTGATGCAAAAGTGGCGCAAGGGACTTGTAAATCTGCCTCTTTGTTTCCAGATTTCTCACCACATTCAATCCCTAATTGCTTCCGTAATTACCTTTGAATTTTTCCTCCAGGTGATTGACCATTTTCTTTATGGATCATTCCGGGAATCTTCTGGTTGGAGGTTGGTAATTACCTGCAGAAAACATGGTAGAGGAAAGTGTTCGGACATGTAGAAAAAAGGTACTTTTATACAGTAAATAAGTCATCTAACAAAAGTTAGTAGCAACTAACAGTTCTGGTATGTTTAATGTATAAAAGTGTGAATAGCCAGACAACGATGTTTTCACCTTCTAGGGATTGATAACTATTTCTATTACGAAGCCTCGTTGTTTTTCTGTTTAGCAAACAGCTAGAAGAAAAGCATTTCAAAGTTTCTTTTTCCTGTTTATCAAAAAGCTAGTTCAATTTTAAAGGTAGATTTTTGATAACACTATTAGAAAGGTAACTTTAAATGTTTATTTTTCAGAATATAATGAGTTTGTTAAATGTAGCTTGAAGGAAGGTGGGCAAGGGATAAATTAAAGCGATGTATGTTGGTAAATATGGTCAGAAATGTATACATACAGATGAACGTAAGGTGGTTGACTTTCATGAACCTACAGAGAAAGCATCAGTGGTTTGCTTTAAGTTAACTGTGAATAACATTTCAGTTTTCATACATTATCACTCCATGTAGGAAATTGGGTTACTGTTTGAGGGTAAAGAAACTCTTCTCAAACAGCAACCGCAATTTATCTCAAGGTGAAGTCACAAGCAAATCCTGAATTAACCTGTTCTCAACTCGCAGGTAGTGTGGCACACAGCAGTCAGACTGAACTCAAAGGCAACATGTAAAGTATTTGTGCAATACTTCAAACAGTAATACAGCGAAAACACACCACAAAAGGATCCCACTTCAGTTTATAAAAATAGTAGTTAATAAAAAAATCTAGAACAAAATGCCAAAAAACCAATCAGTAGAACTGGAGATATTCAATCTTAAAGACTTCAGTAAAAATCACACCAAAAATCTCAAAGCGCCTCACTGGGACAAAGTCACAAGTTCAGGCTGAAGCGATGGAGTGTAGGTCTGTTACAGGGACCCAGTTAGGCCCAGTGAACAAAGTACCTTAAATCCTGGTATGCGGTGCGTTGCAAGGCTCGATTATGAAAATGCATTGCAGAGCTGAAATGATGCGTCAGTTTTAAGATACGGCAAGGCTAAGGTGTGAGTTCCAGCGTCATCATCGAGGATTCCATCAGCAAGTGCTCGCAATATGAAGTTCATTGTGAAGGATGTGCTGCACATTCGGAATGATGAGTTGGTCCCAAAGGGCTGTGAGGGTGCGATGAGGAGTCTGGTGGCATCTATAAGGTGGTCATCAATGAGGGATGCAAGGGCCTGCACGGAGTATGTGTTGAGTAGTGGCGGTTCAGATGAGGTGATGGACTACGATGCAAAGTGTGTATGTCTGATTGTTCCGATCCACAGAGACTGGCAGAGCACTTTAGACCCACTTCCAACAGTCGGAGATTGGGGTGAGCCCACTTGTCAGGGTAGACTCACAGAAGATAGAGCCCAGGTGCTGGCTAACAAGGTCGTTGGAGCCATTTGTCCCTGAGGGTCTAGTCAGCAAGTCATCCAACTATCCCTGAGAGTCCTTTTGTGGTCCTGGTTTCAACAGCAGCAGGCCAGCACAGTAGGGCAGCTGTGCTTCAGAGCAGTAGTCCAGCAGCATGGCAGTCTTTTCAGAAGCACATAATTCCTTCTTCCTGGCAGGGTATCCAAAGGTCCATAAGTGTACTGAACAGTTGGTGCTTGAGGTCTACTATGTATACCTAGTTGTGATTTTTTAAATGGGGTAGTAGTTTCTAGAGGTTTCCCTTTGAAACCCTCAGGCATTCTGCCTTCCCTGCCGTGGCTCCAGACTAAATACAGGGGGTATGCTGCCCTTTGTGTGCAGGCAGGACACAGTCTTTTCAAGTGTAAGTAGGGCAGTGCTCAGCTCTGCTCTTCCATCCTGCCAGTGAGGGTCCATCCAAGCATGCCTAAGCTCTCTATTGTATGTGGCTGTCTAGGAGGAATACAGAACACCCAATTGTCAGCTACACCAAGTCGTGTGACCTAGAAAAAGGCTACAAACACTAAATGGCTAAGGCAGGAAAATTTCAATTTGCTAATTGGCACTTTCGAAATTGTAATTTAAAATCTGACTTAGCCATAAGTTCGGATTTTTCATTACAATTCCAAAGACACCAAACATGAACTTGTTACCTACTCTCATTTGAAAATTACACCTTATGAAATGTAATAAGGCAACTTCAATGTTATCCTACCGAAGACCTTGCATTAGGGAAAAACAGTTTTTCACTATGGGGACATGTAAAACTTAAAAGTACATGTTCAACTTTTTAAATACACCACACCCTGCCCTCTGGGCTGATCAGGGCCTACCCTAGGGGTGACTTATATGTATTAAATGGAAAGGTTTTGGCCTGGCAAAAGATTTATTTTGCCTGGTGGCAGTTTAAAAACTGAATGTACAGGCTACAATGGCAGAGTAAGACATGTTTAAAATGCAGCTTAGGTGGGTGGCACAACCAGTGCTGCAGGCCACTAGCAGCATTTCATTTACAGGCCCTGGGCACAATTAGTGCCACTTTACTAGGGATTTGTGAGTAACTTAAATATGGAAATTGAGGGATAAGACAATGTTGCCATGTTTTAAGGAGTGAGTACATGCACTTTAGCACTGGTCCGCAATGTTAAAGTGCACAGAGTCCTAAGGCCAGCTAAAATGAGATCAGTAAAAATGGAGAAGGAAGGCATAAAGTTAAGTCTAATCGGTCCTAATTATGAGTAGATAACTTTAAAGAGTTTAAGGAGTCAGAAAATCTAGGCGACTGTAAGGTCTACTTCTCTGAAATGCATCATTTCTAGTCTTCATGGCTCTCACTGACAAGTATATTAGTTACAGCCTCTGAAATCTACCAACTTTGTTTTGGGCCCTAGCCCTGGGTTTCCTATTGTCTATAATTGGACGATAGGAGAAGGGGGCATGAAGGAAGGTTTAAAATGTTGGCATGCAGTAGTTATGTCTACAAGCTTAGATACTATTCGATAGGTGAATGTTTCCTTTTTCAAGTGCTATCCTTTTGCATTGACTGTAAGACTATCGCTGTCTATACTATCTGTCCGCAGTTGCAGCTATAAATCCCTGCACTCATGATATTCGAGTTACAATAAGGACTATTTTGTGCTGACAATTGATGGCTCCTGGTTCAATGAGAAGAGCTGTGATAACATCAGATCTGTGTTTAATTAGACTTGTATTGCTAGTTTTGCCTTTTCAAGTGAAAAGAGGTCTGTCACACATGCCTACGTTACAGTTTCCCTTGTCCTTATTGATCTTATTCAGGAAAAAATACTTAGTCAGGAGATCGCTGCACCCTGACTCGCAGACATGAGTTGCAGCACAGTAGCACATACAAGGAATTACAATAAAGAAATGTTTGTGCTGTAAGTTACTGGGTTTCGGATCACCAAGAAAAGCTGTTATGGCATCAAGTCTGCATTTGATTGCACTTGTTTTCTAACTTTGCCTTCCCAAAATAAAACATACTTTGGCATTTTCTGTAGGTCTGGCTCATGAGTACACTGTCATGTAAGACCAAAACATCCATGCAGGTTTTAGGTAATTAAGGGATAACCTTTTAATGTACTGCTACAGCGGACTCACATGGATCACCCCCCTCTACAACCTATACCAAGTGTGATCTGAACATTTCGACATTATTCACGACAAGCAGCTTCTTGCAGGATTCTAATAGCTTCTAGTGCGTTGGGTAAATGATGTGTGCAAACCAGAAAGCAGACAATCTGTGTTAATGGCAATAGAGAATTTATGATAAACACTTAGGGGCATATTGATAAGCCCCTATCGCCACAGGAATGTCACTTTTATGACGTACCTTTGACGATAGGTGCTGCGCCTTAATCACAATGTGGCGTTAAGCCACTTAATGTGGCTTAACATCACCTTGTGAATAAGGCACCCTTTCAAGCTATACTTAGAGTGAAAGGAATGGGCAATGGGTGTTCAGCTGGGCGGTCCGCCGCAGAACCCATTGATTTTGACGCTGCCCCATATTTACAAGGAAGGCTTAATTGTGGGGCAGCACCAAAATAAAGACCAGGGAAAACATGGTCTTAACCGCTTTGCCGCGGCGCACATTCTGCCGCGGTGCAGCAGAACTTGATGCGTGCGCAGATCGGACAGCCCCCAGCCGTCCGACGAACATGCCCACCGTGACGTCAGATGGCTAGGTGCCATCTGACGCATGGAAGAGGTTAAACAGGCCAAACAAGGAGAAATTCTTTATTTCTCGTCGTTTCTGCTGTTTCTATGTGTGCTGCATGTGCAGCACTCACAGAAACGGCAAAATGCAATGAAGGTAGGTAGGTAGATTGTGTGCAGGAAGGTTTGCACAAAAACAATCATTCATGTCGGTTTGCTATTTCTTTGAGTGAGACTTGCAACAAAATGCAGTTCGGTTTATCCTCGCAAATTCTACTTTGCTATCAAGGTCTCACTCCTTAGGTAGTGCTTTGCTGAATGTTCTACACAGCTTGGGCTATGTGTTTCATTAAAGAAAGGATAGTTCTATTCGTTTCACAATTGTATCAAAATTGAGCGTAGTAGTTCTAGGTTCACGTTAGTTTCTTTAAAATTATTTTCACAAATATCAATTTTCCAAAATTAATAAATATATCGATGAGAGACCTCCTTCCTCAGCTGTTCGTTTTCCACAACTGCTTTGCAGAGGCTTCAGGTCTTTGTGCCCTTGGATATTTTGTGGATTTACAATAGTTAAAAAGTGTTAGGTGCAACACTAGGTCAGAATTACATTTGAGGCATGAGAAAGAATACTGCTGTTCAAGATCTCTTTGCAACCCGGTCTGCATAATGTGAAGCAAACCAAGTGCAGCTAAAGTCTGAGATTACTGCAAATTACATAAAAATATATATCTCCTCCAAATTTGTAATCTTCACACTATTCTAAGACTGCTAGGTCTCATAACAAATGGTATAGAATTCTCAAAAAAAGTTAGTAGTGAGGTATCTGATAATGCTTTGAAAACAGACAGTCTCCAATGCCACACATTCATTCAAGGTGGATCAATGGCAAGCGATTTTTAGAATGAGCAATTTACAAGATCCTAGAACATTCCACCATTGTACAAACAATTTGTCATGTTTATCAAATGGGAGGGAGAAGCGTGCCTATAGGTGACTGGGATCACATAGGAAGATGCTGTATGTGTCTGCTCAACTGATCACAAAAAATGTGGTTGAAATCATAGCGGATTAATCTGACCACCGGGTCTTAGTTGACAAGCTGTTGAAAGTCATCAAGGAATGGAGAAAGAGGATGCCTCTGGCCCCTACAACCTGCCTAAAAAAACATATTTTGGGGCCGCAACTCATCATGTTTTAAACCCGCAGTTTTCAAGTCACTCCAGTTTCAGAGCCTACAAGAAGCTCAGTTTTCATCTTCCATATAAACAATGCGGTCCAAACGACCCTAACAAATATCAACCTTTTGTAGTTAGTCAAAATAGTGCCCAATTTTTTGATCTACCAAAAGTTCGAAATCTGATTCCATGGTTTCAATCTGGATTCAGAGTCAAAAGTAGTACAGGTGATAAGGATCTCGCTCTGTCATGCACCATGGGGCAACTAAGTTATAATATGTATGCAACATTGATTTCCAAACCTCATGGCAGAGCTCGCCTTTGGACTAAGCTATTTTAATGGTTTAGTCCAGCAGAGCGCCATTCAACAGCTGCATGGCTGATTGTTGTGTGTTACGAACCAACAGCTCAGTCTCCAAAAGACCTAAGGGATCATGTCTACGTAAGCTCACCACAGAGCAGTGTAAGTTCTGTAATACCCTATTTTTACGTAGTGCTGTAGATTTGGCAGTGGTTCAAAAGGGGGTCGTGATGGACGGAGCATCTTAATCAATCAAACACTCACACCCAGTCAAAAGATCTGGGTTTGATCCATCACCGTTCTTTAGCCCCTTTAGTTCGGGCTGGACTGTTCCCATGAGGCACAGGGTCAGACTGATTTGCATATAGCCATGTCTGAACTGGGGTGGCAGAGTGGGCTAAAGAATGGTGATGGATCAAACCCAGATCTTTTGACTGGGTGTGAGTGTTTGATTGAGTGTTTGATTGATTCAGATGCTACGTCCCTCACCACCCCCTTTTGTACCGCTTTTGGCCGCCATAAGTGTGGCAGGGTATGCTCAGACGTGAGTCCCTTGCTCACTTTGCCACTGGATTCAAGCAAGCCGGGCTGAAGACGGCTGGAATGCCAGAAACCAGTCCTCGGAAGATTGTTTCCGGTCCAGTGAAGACATGGCTTGGCAGTTCGGGCTGGACTGTTCCCATGAGGCACAGGGTCAGACTGATTTCATATAGCCATGTCTGAACTGGGGTGGCAGAGTGGGCTAAAGAACCGTGATGGATTAAACCCAGATCTTTTGACTGGGTGTGAGTGTTTGATTGATTCAGATGCTCCGTCCACCACCACCCTCTTTTGTACTGCTTTTGGCCGCCATAAGTGTGACAGGGTATGCTCAGACGTGAGTCCCTTGCTCACTTTGCCACTGGATTCAAGCAAGCCGGGCTGAAGACGGCTGGAATGCCAGAAACCGGTCCTCGGAAGCTTGTTTCCGGTCCAGGGAAGACATGGCTTGGCAGTTCGGGCTGGACTGTTCCCATGAGGCACCGGGTCAGACTGATTTGCATATAGCCATGTCTGAACTGGGGTGGCAGAGTGGGCTAAAGAACGGTGATGGATTAAACCCAGATCTTTTGACTGGGTGTGAGTGTTTGATTGATTCAGATGCTCCGTCCATCACCACCCCCTTTTGTACCGTAGATTTGGCAGTCTGCACTGCCAGTAAAGAGCCTATCTACCATCTGATTTACCGTTACCCAGAGGTGTAATAAGAAGGCATTTTCTAGGACCAACTGGTGTAGATTAAAAATCATACAGTGCCAAGTTTCAGGCAAAAGGTGCTTTCCGCATACAGACTTGCAATTCGCAAGAGGCAGTCATCAAAATTATTTAATGCCTCCAAGGTAGATTCAAGAACCACAACTAAACTGAGTAGCCTGTATAGGGTTTGCTTTTGTAACCACAAAGAGGAGATACCATTTGGGCCACTTTGTTAGACTTTAAAAATAATTGTCAAATCAGTTTTTAACTACTAACAGTGGAGCAACTGGAAGCCACAGCTGACGGAGCAGGACCAGCTGTATGATCGTTTCAAAGAAGCAACAGTATTATGCAGAATTGAATCTAAACGAATTACAACAAACAAATATGCTAACATTTGATTCCCACACCACTGCAGGAGGGCAGATTTATCAACACTGCACCGCCGCCAAGTGAGGCATACTAGCACAAAATGTAGTAATGCAAAAGGCACTTTGCTGTTATTTCTCTCTCCTTCCTTCCTTCCTTCCTTCCTTCCTTCCTTCCTTCCTTCCTTCCTTCCTTCCTTCCTTCCTTCCTTCCTTCCTTCCTTCCTTCCTTCCTTCCTTCCTTCCTTCCTTCCTCCCTTCCTTCCTTCCTTCCTTCCTTCCCATTTGATCCTAACACCCCAGATCTGATGCTTAGTATCAATGGGACTCTGTTTACTTGGCAGGTGTCTATGTTTTGCTACCTGGGTATTAGGGTATGCCATACAGAACAAGATCTCCTTGATGGAAACCGTACAAGGGCGCCTACCTCTTTGTCGTCCCAGATGACGTTTTGGAAAACTTTACTACTTAGCATCTCAATTACAATGGGTGGCTCATTGGATGGAGGGCCGATATCTATCAGACACAGCGAGTAATGACACTCAATACACAAAATACAATATCCTCTCATTGCTTCACACATGTGGCAAGAAGCCTAGCCTTTTCCCTTTGCTGTTGCAAGTGGCCTATATATGCTTCCGTCGTTCATTGTATCTCACCAGAAACATCAGAACTTATACTCCAGTGATTCCTTTACTGGAGACACCAAGGGGCAACAGGCTAACTACACTGACTGATCGTGAGGTCTGGCATACAGCAGGACTGCAAACATTAGGTGACTTCTACCTAGAAGGTACGCTCATACCATACAGTGACCTTAGGCAGGATGAAGGAATACCTCCAGGACATTTCCTTATCCATGCCTTATGGATAAGTCTGCTGGGGTGAAGCTGGGGGGGACATTGTGCAAAAGCTTCAAACAAATTTAGTACTCCAGTATATTTATGTCATCGGAAGTGACAGGCATCTCACAAGCTGGTTTGCGAATGCACTCCACCGCCATACAGCAACGGATCTAACCCTGTTACATCTGAAATGGGAATCTGATTTAGGTTGATCATGCACAAACACAGAATGGAACACAATAACTGCAAGCTCAACATTTTTCCCCCTTTATGCCCAATTTAGATTGATACAATATTATATAATACACTTCCTTAGGTTTGCTTTTGACTCTTTCACTGTTGTTTTTACTGTCGTTGCCTGCTCTGTACTGTTTATTTTCTATATTTCCTGTTTTTCTCCTACATTCATTCCCCCTGATAGTTGTGCCAGTTTTTTCCTTCTGTTCCTCGCCAGTCCCGCTCTCCCGCCACTGCGTCCCCTGCATCACCGCCCCCGCTCCCATTCGTCTGCTCCTTCCTTCCCAGCTGCTTTTCCCTCCCACCTCCCTTCTTATGGCAGCAGCTGCGCGGCCGAGCAGCGGACGCGTGCAGTGGGCGCACCGCTGGCATGCCTAAGGCAATCCTGTCTGCGCCCGTCCGTGTCTGGACCGTGCCCAGCGCCAGAACCCCTGGCCACCATGAACACCATGAAGCCGGACTCCCCTATGATGCCAGCACCCTCCACGCACTCAACACCGGAAGAACACCCTCCTGCTTCCAGGCCGCCCTGAGGCGCACCCAAGGACCCTTCCCCTGCCAGAACTTCAGCTTCACCAGCAACAGACCGGCAAATCCACCCACCAGGATAGGACGCAACCACCTCAGATGCATACTGCTGAACACCCGCTCCGCATGCAAACACGCCATCGAACTCTGGGGTCTGCTCGACACATCCTCCCTAGACATTGCTTTCCTGACCGACTGCTCGGCACCCAACATCGCCACAGCCATCCCAGACAGCTACAAGATCACCCGCAGAGACCACACCATCGAAGTAGGAGGTGGAATCGCCATCTTCCACAAATCGACCCTCAAGGTCTCAACCAACTCTGACGACACCCTCAACACCGCTGAACACTTGCACTTCCAGATCCACACTGATCCCAACACCACCATCAGAGGAACTCTGATCTACAGGCCCCCCCGGACTCCAACCACAGTTCTGCGACTCAATCGCCGGCATTGTCAGCACGCACGCTCTTTTGTCCAAGGACTACATTCTCTTTTGTGGACTTGAACTTCCACCTCGAGAAAAACAACAACACCAACTCCACCACCCTGCTCGACAACCTCAACAACCTCGGACTCAAACAGCTCGTCACAACTCCCACCCATTCTGCCGGACACACGCTTGATCCCATCTTCTCCGCAGGCTCCCTCGTCTCCTTCAGCCACACCACCAAACTCCACTGGACCGATCATCGCTGCGTCCACTTCACTTTCAAGAAGCACACCATGCACCACCGCACACCACTGATCCCCCGCTGCTGCTGGAACGAAATCACCGTAGACCAGCTGCACACTGGCCTCGCCCACAGACCGCACCGGCCCCGACGCCGTCGCCAGCAAACTCAGATGCTGGATCGAAGACTGCACCAACACCGTCGCCCCAATCAAGAATCCCTCCAACAGCCGCACCAACCAGAAAGCCGGATAGTTCACCGCAGACCTCCAGACGTCCAAACAAAACTGCCAAAAGCTGGAGAAGAAAGGGCGCCACAAACAATCATCAGAGAACCAAGCAGCCCACAAGAACGCTATACGCTAACATGATCACCTCATCAGATCCGCCAAAAATACCTCCTTCAAGGACCGCCTCGACAACAACGCACACAACAGCAAAGAGCTCTTCAACATTGTAAAGCAGCTCTCCAACCCCAGCGCCAGCACCAACGACATCCCACCTTCGCAAGACCTGTGCGACTCCCTGGCCTCCTTTTTCTACCACAAAATCGCAGACATCCACGACAGCTTCGACAACCAGGCCTCCACTACAGCCCGCAACACCGCAGACCCCACGGCCACCGCCCATGGCGACCCTCTCCTCAACTGAACCAACATCAACGACGACAACACCATCAAAATCATGACCACCATCTACTCCGTCTCCCGGTCGGACCCGTGCCCTCAGCACATCTTTAACAAAGCCAGCGTTACCATCGCACCCCACCTCCGCAAAGCCATCAACATCTCCTTTGAGACCGCAACCCTTCCCGGAGAGCTGAAAGCATGACGAGATCAACGCCCTGCTCAAGAAGCCCAAAGCAGACTCCAAGGACCTCAAAAACCTCTGGCCCATCACCCTGCTCCTGTTCCCGGCGAACGCCATCAAGAAAACTGTCAACAAACAGCTGACCCGCTCCCTCGAGGAGAACAAAATCCTGGACTCGTCCCAGTCTGGGTTCCCCAGCAACTACAGCACTGAAACGGCCCTCATAGCTGCCACTGTTGACATCAGGGCCCTGCTGGACAACAGCGAGACCGCGGCCCTCATCCTCATGGACCTGTCAGCCGCCTTCAACACTGTCTGCCACCGCACCCTACGCACCCGCCTCCATGACGCAGGAATCCGAGGTAAAGCACTGGATTGGACCACCTCCTTCCTCTCCTGCAGAACAAAGAGCATCTGCCTCCCTCCCTTCCGATCAGGAGCCACCAAGATCATCTGCCGCGTATCCCAAGGATCCTCTCTCAGTCCAATGCTGTTCAACATATGCATGGCCCCACTCGCCCATGTCGCCAGATTGCACAACCTCAACACCATCTCTTATGCGGAAGACATACTACTGATCCTCTCACTCACCAAGGATCCTATCACCGCCAAAACCAACCTCCACGAAGGTATGAAAGCTGTCGCCGAATGGATGAAGAACAGCCATCTGAAGCTGAACTCGGACAAGACGGAGGTCCTCATCCTCTGCTCCACGCCTTTTGGCCTGGGACGATTCCTGGTGGCCGACCGCCCTGGAGGCGGCCCCAAAGCCCACCGACCCCGCACGCAACCTGAGGTTCGTCCTCGACTCAACGCTCTCCATGACCAAGCAAGTCAACGCCATCTCATCCTCCTGTTTCAACATCCTCCGCATGCTCTGAAAAATCTACAAGTGGTTCCCCACAGACACTAGAAAAACGGTCACCCAGGCCCTCGTCAGCAGCAGACTGGACTATGAAAACACCCTCAACGTGGGAGCCCTGGCCAAACTGCTGAAACGACAGCAACGCATACAGAACGCCTCTGCCCGCCTGATCCTCGACATCCCTCGCCGCAGCCACATCACACCCCACCTGAAAGACCTGCACTGGCTTCCCGTTAACAAGAGGATCACCTTCAAACTCCTCACCGACGCACACAAAGCCCTCCACAACACCGGCCAGCATACCTCAACAAACGGCTCACCTTCTACACCCCGAACCGCCAGTTCCGCTCCGCCGACCTCACCCTCTCCACCATCCCCCGCATCAGGAGAACAACCACCGATGGCAGATCATTCTGTCCTACGGCAGAACTAAGACCTACTAACCTTCAGGGGGCTACTCAAGACCTGGCTGTTCGAGCAGTAGCTGCACCGCCCCCCCCCCCCACCCAGCACCTTGAGACCCTTTACAAATGTCTTGATTGATTGATATGCGATGTTCCGGGTGTTCTCAGCATGACGCGGATATCATACACATGTTGTGGTCCGGTGCTAACATACAGCAGTATTGGGAGGGGGTGATACAGCACCTATCTACCTGAACTGAAAGTGCCATCTCGAATACGTGGGAAATATGTGTACTGTGGTTAATTACAAGCGACAAAAAGTGCACAGACACAAGTTGATTTTTAGATCTAGGTCTTGTGGTGGCTAAAAGGCTCATAACGAAATGTTTGAAATCAAAGATTCACTGCATTTCCTGGCCTGATCCCGTTCTTAACTGGGCCAGGGTTGAGGGTGTGTGCCTCCATAGGGAAGACATGCTAGGGCTGCGTAAATTTCCTGTCTCAGATAGTTGGAATTCGATCCTTGTGGCTTTGCAAATCAATATACTCCCTGATCCGGTAGTGGATCTCCCACAGAGTGGGGAACTGGTGGTTAGATGAGAGGAAAAGACAGGTACCTACCCTGATGGGACAAATTGAATGGTATGCTTCATGTACATATTTAAAGCTAATGGATGTCAATATCTGGGGCATATTGTTATTTTTGCAGATTAGATGTATTTGATACTTGTTTTGGAAGATGACCTTGAGTACGGGTTTTATTTAAGTTAGGTAATGTTTCTCTCCTTTTTGGTTTACAAATTTCAAGTTTTCTCTAAATGTATTTGAAGCAAGCAATACTTACATTTTGCCCTCATATATCAGTCTGTTATAATATGTGGTATGGAACTCAGATTTATATAAGCACTCAACAGGACAATATGGGCCATATGTACAAACACATTTTCCTATAGACCCAGAATGGATAAAACCCTTTGATACATTTGGCCCGATGTGTTTAATTACAATGTAATTTATTTGCTTTGGAGCTACTGTAAATTAAGTGAATACAGGAGAGCAGCTGTAACATGAAAATAGATCAATCAGGTGGATAGATCTGCATGTACAATAAGCACATAGACACTTCTTAGACTTGAGTGCTATAAACATTCATAGTCATGGAGGACTGCTGTATTGCCTTCCTGTATTGGCTCCTGTGTAAATGTATCACTTATGCATGTGTTGTACTCGTGAAATGTTTTTCTATTGCAAAAATCACTGAATAGATTAAACAAAAAGAAAAAGGGAGAGTTCCCTAGGTTTTACATGAGCATTCTCACTGTAAGACCCAGTGGTTTTACACAAACTATCTACTAAAATTGGTTCATAGTGTTTTGCACAAAAAATGTTCTTTCCACTGGCAGTTGTTAACCAGTATAAATGTTCTCATTTAGAAGCTTTTTTTTTTAAAATGGCATGTGTGTAGCAATGTACATCCCACACAGTATGTGTGAACTGTTTGAAAGTTAGTCTAAGCATAGTTTTTTGTTCTGAAAGGCTACTCTTTCAATACACACACACCTTTGCAGTATGGAGCAAAGGTATGTGTGTGGCGCTAGGCAGCCTGTTTGTGCATCAGCACCGGAGAAGAGAGCATCAGTGGGGAATCGCAGTAGATATAGCTTAATGATACTCTCTTCCCGCAGCGCAACACAGTGCTGCTTTTGTTGCTGAGCTGCGTTGAGCTGTGTCATTGTAAATCTGCCCCAGGTGTGTTTTATATTTCTATAAGGCATATATGTTGTATAAGATTGCCATTGGAGTTACGATGGGTGACCATTGACTCTGAACACTTACTCTTTGGTTGCGAACAAACAATTCTTTTTGTCAGGATGAAAATTACCGAACCTACATGCTCCTCAACTAGGTATTTTAGTCAGGAATGCATCTTTTAAATCTACCTGATTGAAGGAAAGGCATTCCTGGAAATGGATTGTCATCCAGCGGCACACAATGGGGAAGCTGTGGTTTCATGCAGAAAATGAGGCTACTATTATATTTTCTGATAACAGCATCTAGGGGTGTATTCTGTGTGTGCTTACAATGACTACAATCAGTACAAACGATATGTAAGGCTTCCCTTTGATTGAAAACACATAGATGTTTAAAGCCTCTTGTGTGAAATGGTTTCACTTTGTTGCATGTTTGAAATGCCACAAAATATACCAAGAAAGAAACGACCTGTGACTTTCCCCACAGGGCCTCACTGAGCCCAACCCTTTTTAACACATACATGGCCCCTCTGGCCAGCTTGGTCAGATCCCAAGGCATGAACATCATCCTCTCCCTATCTGCAGACCCCACGATCACCAAAGCCAACTTCCACTGGTCCATGACAAGTGTCTCCAGCTAGATGCAGAATAACTGCCTCAACCTAAACTCTGACAAAATAGAGGTGCCCATCTTTGGTAGCAACACATCCCCGTGAGATGACTTCTGGTGGTCAGCAGAGCTCGGCCCTCCTTCCACATCCTCAGAACACAATAGAAACCTTGGCATCATACATCACAGCAAGCTCACAATGAAAAAAAAACAGGTAAAAGTAGTGTCCTCAGCCTGCTTCCTCACTCTCCTCATGTTCTGGAAAATCTTCAAGTGGCTCCCGATCGGCACACGGCGCGCAGTCACTCAGGCCGGTCACCCGCAACCTAGACTACGACAACACCTTCTACCTCGGTGTCACCTCTCAGCTGCTGAAGAGACTTCCAGCCATGCAGAACACAGCAGCCAGGTTTGTCCTCGACCTCCGGAGGTGAACCCACATCACCCATTACCTCATAACACTCTACTGGTTCCCCGTCCAAAAGAGATGCCAGTTCAAAATGATGACCCTCGGCTACTAGAAACATTTAAATGACGTCGCTCAGCTGATTGTGTTTTCGTTGTTGGTAACACCGCCCATGTGTGGAGATTAGAGAAAGAAGGACCAGCCTACGTGAAACATAGGCTGACCTTCCACCAACCCATCAGACATCTATGCTGCGCATCCCTCTCCCTTGCCTACACTCCCGAATTCTGCCAAATCTGGAGTGGAGTCTGCTTCTTCTCCCAGCTGGCCGACAAGACTTGGTACGGCCTCCCTCTCCACTTCCGGACCTCCCCATCCCTGCAGGAGTTCAGAAGTGGGCTAAAAACCTGGCTGTTTAATTGACCAGGCCCAGCAGCAGCTACCCCCTGCTCCTGGATACCCTCACAGGTGATAAGCAATGCTTTACAAATGCGAATCGATTGATTGCTTAATAAAGCTGTTTTTACATAATGGGTTTTACAAGCACTTTCAAAAAATGTTTATCTGATTATGGCATTTCCATTTTTTATTCAGTTGTGCAGCCTTTATCATTGTTTTGTTATGTTATGTCATGTCATGTCATGTTATGTTATTTTATGTTATGTTATGTATGGTATGGTATGGTATGGTATGGTATGGTATGGTATGGTATGGTATGGTATGGTATGGTATGGTATGATATGGTATTGTATGGTATGTAGATGTGTATGGCGCAGCTTATCACCCATGAGGATTTCCAAGTGCTGGAGCTAGAGGAAAAATATTTTTGGGGTCTCGAAAAATCACACATCACCATAGTAGTCCCAGACACTGAAGGGGACTACTTTGTGTGTGGATGTTTTCCTTGTTGTTATTGTTATTGTTATTTTTGATTTGTAACGCGCTCAATCACCTGCAGGCCTCTAAGCGCTCGGAAATCGATGGTACAAACAACAACTTTAGAAGTACAGAGAAGCATCCACTAGCCTAGATGGCACTCAAGGACCTCCTAAACAGCAGTGTTTTCAACCCCTTTCTAAAGCGTAGGAGGTTCTCTTCCCTGCGCAGTGGCTCAGGTAGTGTGTTCCATAGCTGAGGAACCAACACCGAAAAGGCTCTTCCACCCTTGGTAACAAGTTTGTACCGAGGGCAGACCAATAATTGAGAGTCTGAAGATCTGCGAACTCTCTTAGGGCTGTACACTGCCACACAGTCTTTAATGTATGCGGGCGCCATGCCATAGATGGCTTTGTGGGCTATACACAAACTTTTAAATTCTACTCGCTCCTTGATGGGGAGCCAATGGAGACTCTGTAGCAGGGGGGATGCTTTGGTTCGTCTTGGCAATCTAAAAATGAGGCGAGCAGCATCATTCATCACCACCTGTAGCCTATTTGTCAGGATTTTTGGTAGGCCAAGGTAGAGGGCATTTCCGTAGTCTATTCTTGAGATCACGGTGGCTGCGACAATGGAACGTAGCATAGATTGAGAGATGACGGGTACTAACTTCCGTAGCTGTCGGATAATATTAGTGCAGCTGCCCACCACTGAAGAGATTTGGTTGACCATAGAAAGGTCACAATCTAATTTGATCCCCAGGCTCTTTACGTTCAGGCTGGGTTTTGGGGCCGGGCCTAACTCTGCGGGCCAGTAGAGATCACCCCATGGTGAGGTGGCAGATGGAATCACCAGTACCTCAGTCTTATCTGGGTTGATTTTTAGAAGGTTTCCTGTCATCCATTGGACCGTGTATCTCAAGATATTCTGAGTGTGGAGTTGAGCGGCACTTGTGTTGTCGACACTCAGCAGCAGCTGCGTGTCGTCCGCGTAGTTGTATACTGTGCAGCCCATGCGCGCCAGGGAGGCAATCAGAGGCTGCAGGTATAGATTAAATAGCAGTGGGGACAGGGCCGAGCCCTGGGGCACCCCACATTCTAGCTTTCCCACTGCGGAAGTTTCTTCTCCAAGTTGTATTCTTTGGGTCCTTCCTGACAGAAATGACTGCAACCATCTAAAGGCCAGGCCTTTGATGCCAAAATCACTCAGTCTTTCCAGCAGCAGCGCATGGCTGACGGTATCGAACGCCGCTGAAAGGGTAGCATGCATAGCACATAGGGAAGTTCACCAATGACTGACTTACTTGATAATTTGTATAATAGTAATTCTGAGGATTTTAGCTTATGTCTGAATATGGATTCCGAGCCAATGGTAATCCTTGGTGCCTTTGACCGCATTACAAAACAGGTAGCGGTTAATTTGACTTGGCAAGGTAAGCCAAGGCCTAAGAAATTGAAAAACTGGTTTGACCAAGCTTGCACTATTGCACATACGGCAGTTTTTGGAGGCTTTGAAAGAGTCTGCCAGGGACACTAATAAGATTGTAGAGGCCAGAAGGGCCTACAAAAAAGCAATAAAAATAAGGAAAACCCAGCTAAAAGAGATGGCATGGGATGAATTGATTCAAGCGAGTGTCCTGACAAGTAGCACCCAATTCTGGAAAGTGATTAATAGTCCATTATTTGATGAGACAGATAATACGATTAAAGATTGTCTCATCCTCCCAGAAAGGTTGGTGGAACACTTTAGTGGCCTATACTCAGAGATCAGTCACTCATCTTTCATTCCTCGTGGGGAAACTATACAGGCCCCAAAAATCAATTTTACGGAGGAAGAAGTAAATGGAGGCGATTGTGTCTATATCAAAGGGGAAAGCACCAAGCCCGGACGGGGTACCGGCTGATTTATATAGGGCCGATCCTAGGTTATGGGCAAAGATTTTAACTTCTGTTTTTAATGCAGCCTCTAACGTGGGTCTCCCAATGTCTTGAGGTAAAGCAGTTATAGTCCCAATATTTAAAAAGGGCTCAAGAGAAGATCCGGCCTCTTATAGGCCCATCTCACTCTGCTGCAAAGATTATGGGAAAAGCCGTACTAGCCCGCTTGACAGACTGGCTGGAAAAAAATTCAGTCATCTCGGACCTACAGTATTGGTTCAGACAGGGAAGGGGCACAACGGGACAATGCCTTAATTTACATATTGTCATAGGGAAGTACACGGTCGCAAAGCAGGGGGACATACATCTAGCTTTTATGGATTTGTCCACTGCTTTCGACCTTGTAAATAGGCAAAAGCTTTGGATTTCCCTATACGACATGGGGCTGGACCCTGTATTGATATCTTTCCTGGCTGATATCCATGAGAATACTACGGCAGCGGTCCGTTATAATGAGAATGGGAGTCTGACAGATGCTTGGCCAGTTAAGCGAGGATTAAGGCAAGTATGTATCCTTGCACCCTTGCTGTTTACACTTTATATTAACAACTTGGGAGACAAATTAATCTCATCTTGCAAGGATATCCCAAGAGCTGGCACAAAAATGATCCCCGCACTATTATATGCAGATGATGCAGTTTTGGTGGCAAGAACGGCAAGAGGCCTACAATCTCTTTTAGATTGTTTTATTATTTTTATGGACTCTCTAGATTTAATAACCAATTTTAAAAAGTCACACTCTATGTCAAAAGGTGGGGGACGGGCAAAAAAGGCAAAAAAGGCAAAGGGCAGGAGCTCATTTAAGTCCCAGCCTTCCCATACTTAGGGATTCTTTTTGATGACAGAAGGTCATGGGTTACGCTGCGTGCCCATAAAAAGAATACCCTTGCCAGGGCGTCGAGTGCTCTGTTGGGGTTTGCAAAGCGATTGGGTTGCAAACCACTCCCGGCACTCATGAAAATTTATAACGCTAAGTGTGTCCCAATGATGCTATATGGGAGCGAGTTATGGGGCTACACAGATCTTAGTGAAATCCAAACAGCAGAAAATTTCTTTTTTCGAAAATTGTTGTCGCTCCCATCATCTGCTGCTACTTTTAATATTCATGAGGACCTTGGGGCTGGCTTTATTTCAGACCAGATCGCTGTGGCCCCATTGCTAGGTTGGTTGAGAATTTGGGCACAGCAGCCGCCAAATCTAAACCAATTGATTATTCAAGACTGTATGTCTCTAGACAGAGCCCTCGCTATCCCGTGGATCCATTATATTAAAACCCAAATGGATTCACTGGGTAGCCCTGATCTGTACATGAATCCTAATGTGTTAGGCAAGACGGCTATTAAGGCCGTAAAGTCTCAGTTCCTGAACAGGGCAATGTTAATGAGGGAAGAAGGGGAATTGGTAAAACCTTCAGTCAGGAGTTTTGTAAGCCTAAGTATAGGGAGAGAAATCCAGCCGTACTTGACCTATACAAACAAGCCATATCATCTGTTTGTGCTATTAAGGTTTAAGCATACCATGCTCCCATAGCTATTATCATTGCCAAAAGGTTTTTTCAAAGAAGGGACTTTGGGGCATTGCCCCTGTGATAATTTTTCTGAGCAGAATACCTTGCATATGTTTTTTCTGTGACTTTTATGTTTTATTACGCAAGAAATTAATTTTGCCATTGTTAAGGTGCTGTAACTTTGGGCAAGTCAGGCCGGCTATGGCCTACTGCAAACGCTTGGGTCCTCAGTGGTGTCAGGCGAAGAAACAAAGTACAGCTACACTAGTAACCATCTCCTACCTTTGACAGAAAATTTGTGGTGTGACGATTTAGCAGATGAATTATTGAATTTTAAATGGAGAACTCAATGGGTGACAAACTTTTTAATCTGTATATTTGTACGCCAAGTGTAATATATTTGGTCTATGCATCATTGATAGTATTTGTTTATTTGTAATGTGTTATTGATATTATCTGTTTGTTTGTAATGTGATTATTTACATCATGAAATATTGTCCTGTGTTTTGATGGTTTTAAATTTTAACCGAATAAAGCAAACCTTTTGACTGACTGAAGTGGGCTGACTCATTGCCCCATGGTAAATGCTGGAGTAGGTGGAAGAAAAATGGGAATGCTGCAGCAGACTTATGGAATAAGCCTGGCTCAAAACCCCTATACCTAACTCTATTATACACATAATTTTGGTGAGATCAAAATCTAACACCAGACCTAAATAATCCAATCAGTCTAGCTTTAGCTGCCATCTTCTTGCATTTGCTAATATTTTTTTGTATATTATCTTTGTAATCCTTTATTACAAATAGATAAAAATAAAAAGGCTTGCAAAGGCACATAGATAGAGGGGGTTGTATAGCTAAAGAGTTGTGCAGGTACATACAAATATAGATAGCTGGATAGAGATGGTTGCATAGATGCCTAGATGGAGAAGGTACCAAGTATTCAGTTACTGTCCCAGTCAGTTTGTATCCCCACTGGAGGGCAGCTGATGACCTTGTGATGGGAGTGTGGTTCTGGACATGGACCCATATTCGAAGGCTGAGGAATGTGTCTATAAAAATCAGGGCTGCCAAGAAAACACCAAATGATATAGGGCAAATGGTGGAATAATTTTCAATCTGTTGTACCTACTTTGTAACGATTTTCATAGTGCTGCAGGTTTGTGTTAATTTTGAATCCATGACAGCTTCTGGTTGTGGTCTGCTACATTATGATCTAAAAGTTCCATTATAATCAGAAAGTTATTACACTATGTACTGTTGATGACTGCCACCTTTGTACTGTGCTTTTGTTTATAAAATAATTTTAAATGATGTGTAAAAAAGTAATTACCGGCCTCTTCACACCTCCGAAATTAGACAAAAGTGTGTGAGCAGCCTCAGAGCAAGCATGCACGCGATCACATCTACCTGATAATTGCTGCAGTTGAATGCTCCAACAAGCGTCAAGAAATGCCATTTCCTTGTTTGCACCAGTGCCAATGGTATCCATGCTATACTACTGGAATGAGCGTGAAAGTTCTTTCATTAAAGAAAACAAACTAAAAAAGTAAGGAAGGGGATAAGGAAGGGTTTGAACAATTATTTGCTCAAACGTAGAAATATGAACCTATCCCCACTGAAGGTAGAATAAAGAAAAGATGCAGACAAGTAGACAGTTAACGTGAGTATAAAACAAGCATTACAGAAATATCTGTGCAATTTTTATGTAGATCCCACAGCTTGAACCTAATAAATAATTCAGCCTAAAATGTCAAATAAGGTGAACATCTTGAAATTAAAGATGTTTTATTTTTCCATTGTGTTTTTTAGTGTATGAAGTATTGTTAAGAGAAAAGCTTCTGGAATGAATCATCACCAGATGAACACTTGCTGGCAGTATGACATTAAGTTCACTACGGTTGCCACCTACTGCTCATAGCCATTAGTTTGATACAAATAGGGCACATATGTCATAGTCAATAAAACACACTCCCAGCCTAGGCAGTTCAAAGTACCCAGAAGCCTATTTTATAGCAACATCAATATTCAGGGTGACACACCAAGAGTACACCTCTGTGTGTACTGATAACTACGATAGGACATTGGCACTTATGCATCCTGACACTTGGACTTGTGTTTAAAGTGCAGCCTACACAGGTCGTGGATGCATATTTAACAGAGACGGCTTATGGCCAAAGAGTACATAACGCCTGTTCTTCTGAACTTGCTGTGTTAACTTAAGTAGGCAAGTCTTTCTAGCCACTACAGAATGAAAAAGCGTTTTTTTACCTTAAGTGTTGTTCAGCTAACTGGTTCTCTTTCTCATAGGGCTCTCTGTGTCACATAATATAGTGGCCATTGTATCCATCCCAGTATCACATCAGGGTGTGCTTGGGGTAGGTTGAGGAGCAGAAGGCTTTATACTTTACTAATAAATTACAATAAAAGCTCAACAGGGATCATAGTGTGGCATTGTGCTTGTCTGACAGAACCTCCATTTATGCTGCCAAAGAGATGTATTATAAATTGAACTCCCAGGCAGTAATGTGGAGTGGATTCAATTGTAACTTTTAATGAAATCCTTTCTGTGTTTTTAATGCACAGTAAATTGTTAGATAAAAGCCAGGTGTTAAATACAAGTAAAGCCCTCTAAAATTGATATGAGCAACATGAAAGCTCCTCAAGAAAAAGTCCAAGTTCCCAATCACTGTAGCCCGTTAATCCTGTTTTGGGTGAAGACTCCTATTTCGCCCAAAAAAGACTGAGCAGTGTGACTCAAGGGAATGTGGTGTGGTAAGGTGTGCAGCTGCAGCATCATTGTTATGGGGTAATGTGTGTTTTAATTTGCACACACTTGTTGACCCATTATGCATGAGCTGAACATTGGCCTGGTTCCCCTTCTCCAGCAGAAGAGTTGTGCACCCAATTTGGTGTACTTGTACAAAGACGATTGTCTACATCAGACAGACCATTCACAGATACATTATGAATATGATAACGATACATTTGCATGCCATTTTCACGCTCTGTGAAGGGGACATGATATTTTTGTAACCTTTTTGGACATGCTGAACAATTCTAGCCGCGACATCCCATTCTCCTTGAAAAATATAAAAATTCTGTCAAACGCCTTCCCACTGACAAGAATTCCCTACTCACATCCAATACTGATCATCCAAGAGGGCTAACAAACAACTAACCTTGTAAAGACAGAGGTTTTTACTTCGTCTGAGATTTTTATTTTACAACTGATAGAAAGAGATGGCTGGTCAGACAGGCCGTACAGAAGTACCTGTTTATACCCATGACAAACACCTTGTGACTGTGAAGACAAAACACATGACAGAAAAGAGCTTGATATGAGTGACAGCTTTCAATACAACAAGTAACATAATTAGAAAAGTGTTTGATAAAACCTAACATTCCATTACTGAATTTTGTAGGATAACTTTCCTATGTTGTTCCTCTTTAATCAGTCATTCTGTTCTGTTTCACACTACTGAACTTTAGGTTAAAGGTAAGCAGTTCTCTGCTCATCTCCTGGTTTGACTGGACCTGATAGAAAGCATTAGTTAACATGTATCCTTAATTAATCATCTCAAGAAAATCTTGGAACTGGAGGGAACTGGCAAAGGATCTCAAGGAAAAACACAATAACAAACAAGGAGTTAACAGAACAGGAATATTTTGAGGAATCTTCTGAAAGGGAGGTGATTGTGCATACTGCAAGTACTGAGAGGGTGTTCTGGAGCTAAGGACACTGATAACACCGTAACCAGCATCCTTTCTTGCCAGGCTGATCTTTGGTATTACAATCTGTTGTGAGGAATTTGAACAAAGGGAACTGCCTTGTACTGTACAAATTTAACTTGGAGACATGATTTTTCAAGTCCCTAATATATCATGTGTGTGCGGCAGAGGAATTTGATTTGTATTCTCTGCTTGAGGAGAAGCCAGTGGACTTTGTTCTGCTCCCTGAAACATGGTCAAATGATCGAGACCTAGGCCCTTCCAGATTGCAAATTTTTATACCAACTCCGAGTTGGCCATAGCAGACTCTTGTAGTCCTCAGAATACATCATTTATGTAATAGGCTACAAGAGTATCCATACTGAAATAATTTTAGCACATGCTTCTTTCAAGTTGAAAATGGAGGCCTTCTTCAGCATCCTTAGGATATGAAAACAAGATGAGCTAACAGCATTCATCTGCATTCCAGGGAAAGATTGTTATCAATCCACACCCCAAGTGATTTAACTTTGGAGTAAGAGAAGCTTGAGGGAGTACTCCCAGCAAACAGCTTCAGATATCATTGGCTCTTTTTACAGCCTCCCACAAAGTTTGCTTTTCCCTCCACCCAGACATCCACTGAGAGTGTCCAAAGATAAGATTGTGATACAGTTGAGTAAGGAAATGGGTATTATTGAGTTACATTAACAGTTGAGTAAGGAAATGGGTATTATTGAGTTACATTAACGATGCAGAGCATTATCCTGTCATAATCTGAAGTATCCTCTTTCTTTAGACATTAAGCAGGAGAGTAGGCAAAGAAGAGCCATATGTCACTATGCTTGTTACGTTATCGGTCTAGGACAAGCAGCAGTAATACTAGAGACTGAGTACAATAGGACAGAAAAATACAAACCATTTGACTACCAAACCTGAAATAAATGTATCTCAAACCTTTAAATGAGGGTTGAGTGGTTCATCATATCAAATGCGGCAGAAAGATTAAACAGGAGTAATCGGGCAACATCACCATGGTTAATTTTTGTTTTTAAGTTATTCAGTGCCAGCAGAAGGAAGGAAAGACTTAGTTCCTCTACAATGTCAATGTTCAAGAAACTCTGAAAGTTCTGTGAAAAAATAGAGCTGGTGTGCCATGATTATTTCAAAAAAAGTAACTATCTCCCAGAGTGACATCTAGATTTATTTTCTTCAGAAGAGGGTAAACCACTTCGGATTTCCATTTGGCAGATACATGATCTAACAAGAGAGATTCTCACATGTAGAATAGGTGTCAGGGATTTGAGGGCGACAAAGGAATAACATTTGTCTTGTGCCCCTAATTTATGTTCTCTAGCTTGATGACCTGATCAGGGGAGACCAGTTGGAAGGAGATCTATGTAGCTGATATTGTGGTATGGCAGCCACATATCTGGTTGTTCACTTTCTCGGATCTTGGCATAATCATTGGATTGTGGGCATGAGTAATACAGCATGTTTTTTGCAAAGGTACTGCAAGGTTATCATTTCCTCATTTTTACAATCAGAATTAGTCAAGAAAGCTCTGATGTGGAAGTCCGGCTGGATGAGTTAATGGTGACCAGAACATATATGTTAGGAAGGTACATTTAGCATTTGCAAGCCTTCATTTATAGTCCTGCAGTTGTATTTCATGAGTCTGAACATCTTAGAGTTTCACTCCTCAGAATCTTACAGTTACATAAATCATGACAGAAAGTTTTTTTACCTAAACACGGGTAATCAAATTTCAGAATACCATCAGTATTTTTCACAGGTTAAAATCACCTTAGGAATCACTACAATTCATAAATTAATATGGTACCATTAACAAATGATTTATATTGTGGCTAAAATCTGCTATCATCTTTTCTGTGTCTTCGTTCTGTGCCATCAAAGTGTCTTCGTTCTGTGCCTTAAAATACAGACATCCACCATAGTGCATTTCAGTGGGACAAATATGGCATATCCTTATCATCAAAAAAGTGTTCCAGCTAAAACGACCCATGAAAAACATGCATCTAAAACATTTTTGATATCTGTTTTATGGATTATGGAAAATCTATATCACAATTAGAAGGCATTCACATTGAGCGGCAACATGACTTTGGATAAATCTGTCATGTAAATCTTGTGGTCTCAAATAATCTCCAGTATGGCATTTATCTTGAGCTGAATGGAGACCATTATCCTTTAAACGTTCCATAGCTGGGGCTACTAATAAAGATGTGCCTCTGAAGGTCAGATGGTGTACTCATCATCAAAGACTTGATGTATTTCTTAAATGTGCTTTGGTTCTTGACCTGCAATTCTCCATCGTGATGTGTGCTTCCGGTGGGCATCTTTATCCTGATGACCTTGGTACGGTAGACATGAATTGATCATGAGGTTGTAACTGCTGCTATTGCTATTTTGGTATATGTTTCTCAGTTTTTATTTGATTTAAAGTCCTTGCTTAACTGCATGTATATGCTTTTTTGTTTTCAAGTCCTTCAGCTCAGTTTCTGTGATGCTCTGCTTTGATGTACTGCACTCAAATTTGTTCATTTACATGCTACTCAGATACACATGTTCCCTTTTGCCCATTTTGTACTAAACCAGCCCTTATCCACTATGAATTTGTTTTTGTCTTTTGTTGCTTATGATAAGTGTCAGCTTCCTTTAAATCTGTAAGTTTGGTTTTCTTGTGTTTACTGGCTACTTTTGAACTGGGCATGTTTTACTTTTTACTTGAGAGCAGTGCAGGAATTGAGGGGGATTTTGCCAGATCCTGGTTCCGTCAGCTATGTTTGAGTCAGATTTTGTGTCTTGCAGACCCAGTGAAACATGCTGAAATTATCCAGTTGTAATTTTCTTACAACAGACCACAATTTAGCAGAGGCCATACGTTGTCTAATTTCTATTCATAGAAACAACCTGCAGGTGTCAAGGGGACTTTCTTAGTTTTACTTTCTTGGTGGAAAACAAAGGACTTATTTAAAGAGCCATCAGCCTTTCTTTTGTCCAAATATCAACCTGACTGGGAGCCATCTGGAGCCTAACATTAAGATGCCAATGCAATGGAAGGGAACAATGACACTCAGTTTTGCAGTCCATGAGTAATTTGGGGAAACTATGACTTGAGGAAGATTTTTGACTTTGTTCAACCACCCTATGTAAGAGTTATCCAAACAGTGTAAGAATCCCAAATTTACATATGTGTATGAATAATTACACAATGATGATTAAAATGACACTTACTGATTTATTCTTTTATTAATCATTTTTAGGCACTACTTATTTCAGTGTAGGTTGTCAGTGCTTTATCATATAAGTGTGAAAATCCGTTTATGTGACATGTAACATAATTCAATGGTTTATAAGGTGTAGGAGTCACTTATCATCCACACTTGTAAATATTATATGTTAAGAATGCATGGTCAGGAGGAACACAAAGTCAGGACATACAATATAACACAGTGATTGGTGTTGTCTACACCCAAACAAAAAACTTTTTACCCACAGAATCCTTCTTTGTAAACCTAGAATAACAACAGATTTAGTGTAAAACAACAAGGATCTAAACCAGTGCTTCCCAAACTTTTTTTAACCATGACCTAGTTTTTAGAACAACAAATAGGCAATTTTGTTAATGTAAATAAATCGTTTTGTAATAGGGCGCTGTCATTTAAAGACAGCATATTTTCCTTTGAAATGGCCACTAAATGTGCTCAAATATTTGGTTTTACTGATAAAATATATCACACAAAAATGATAATGTGTGGAAATCGGGTTTCTGTGAATATTTATTATTTGTTTATCACCAAGGAAAGTGTCTTGTTTTGTTTTGATCTAATTACATTCTTTCTTTCCATGACACTCCTGAACTACTTCAAATGTGCTTCATTTTGTTTTTCTAACTGCTGTATGTGTACAGTGCATTTACAGTTAAAACAGAATTTAAAGGCATCTTTATTTATGTTTGGAGAAGTGTGGCTCAATGATTAGAGCGGCAGACCCTGATGCAGAGGTCTGGCCCGGGACCAGGGTTCAATTTCCCGCCTCGGCGGGTCTTGGGCTCAAAATTCCATGGACCTGATAATTCTCGCCTCGGTGCCTATTCCAATCATGGAGTCCCACTCTGCAACTCTGGGCAATAGCTTGCTTAATCTTCACAACGGCCCCCACAATGCTAAGGATGCCTGGCCTCCACCTTGGGGGTGCCCAGGAGTGGACGCCTCACAGGGAAAGCCAGGATGGGTTCCACAGCGATATTCGTACAAGCGCCTTGAGACCCTTGTGGGTGAGTAGTGCGCTATACAAGTATCAATTTACAATTTTACGAACCACCAAAAATTAACTCACAACAGAACAGTTGGTGAAGACCCACTGTTTGGGAAACACTGGTTAAAACCCAATCACATCTTTGATGCTCGTTCATAACTCACTATGCTGCATTAGATGGATTGTGGCTTATGAACTAAAAGTTATAAATTCATCTCTGTCTCAAAACCATACCCAATTACTTATTAATATAAAATACAAATCTGTGATCTACATGTTAGACAATGTGCATTAAACACAGTTACCCTGTATGCCACTTTAAGTCAAAACTGCAAAAATTGGACAAAACACAGGGCTCTTTCTAAATTGCATTAAGCACCAGAATTATCTGACTGTTATTCCCCTGAAAATTGCTGGGGAGCAATCTCTGCAGCAGGTGTCTTAACCCTATAAGATATTTTAAAATACAGGCTTTTTGTAACTAACTAAGTAAGCTTTGTCCTTGTTGGCAATTTGTTTGCAGCAGAATAATGTATTAGGTGACAGTCAGACACCACTTTTTCATGACTCCACCCCCTTTCCTATGCCACACCTTGACCCCTATTTATGCGTCCTCAAAGTACTTTTTTCTATTGTCAGCACAGCCTCAGAGTTTCAGGTATGTCTTAGACCATCGATTAACACATGCATTTTTATTTCTATGTATTTTTACACAGTTACTTTGGTGGACCCTCTAGGCGAAGTATTTTAATATTGTTTGATAATGGCGAACTAATATAGCAATAATGTGTCAACATTTAATGGTTAACGTTCTGCAAGTACATGCTTACATTTTTCGAAAGTTAACTTTTTATACTATAGTTGCTGTAAATCTAGCTTAATTAATACATGTTTTGATAGTTAAAGTGTGAAAGCATAATTGTGAACAGAAAGAACACATCTTGCTTTTGGCTATAGTTTTTTAATGATTTAAGATGGCTCACATTATCCTACCTTCAATGTGAAAATTCAGTTCAAGATGAAATTGGAATTGTTCCTCTAGGGAGGAAACATGTCTATAGATATTCCTCCTTGCAAGGATTGTCATAACAGCAGGTTGGCATGTGTGGAGTGTGGTAGAAGTTAGACTGAGGCGTAGGAGAGGCAGACATTTCCCAATAGATGAATTTGCTGCAATGTGGACAGTTTAGCTTCGTGTAGAGAAATTATATTCCTGGGATCTGTGATTTACCCAAACAAAGAAATTCATCCTTCGCCCCATTTTTATGTTGTTAATTTGCTTGTATGATTAACCACACAACTCATGCTACCTCTTTTGGCCTACTTCTTACTGTGTGGGCTTGGTTATAACATTCAACAAGGTTATATGTATTTTTCTGTCAGTCTTGCCACGAGTTAATTGAGCACTATTGGATGAAATAGGTATGGGAACATGTGCACTCACTGGTTGGCTGTTCAGGAACAGCAGGGGGTAATTTATGAAGTAACTCTGTGACCCTTGTGGTCTTCCCTATGAATTATACCAAACTGAGTGCCTTCAGATGAGCTGCAATCGAAATTGCCATCCTTATTAATAGAGGCCTTAGAAGGGTATTCACGTACAGAGCCCCCATATGGAGCAAATATAACCATGTGCATAGTAACTAATTTGGATTAAAATATTTAAGGCTTATCAGACATCTCAACATTAGTCAATAGCAGGATGTGGAATTATTGTCTCACCTCCCGTTTTTTTTAGACATGTTCGTAATGGTGCAGAATGAAGAATATTATTGTTAAACACTTTAGAAGATTTTTTTCCCCTCTCCAAAATTTCTGCCATGTTTGGTATGAGAGATATCTCTTGCAGATACACAAATGACAAAAACATGAACTGCACATACAGAAATTCCGAACCTAAAACTAACTAACTTCATGGTGATAATGTAGCAATAGTGGTGGCTATACACGTAAAAAAAGGATTTGCAATGCATTAGGTCTGGCTTTAAAGGAATGTTATATGGAATGTGCAGCATTACAAATATGGAAATGGATAGGTTTTTGTGTGGAAGCAAAGATCTGTAGAATAATATTGGTGTAAGTTAAAAGGTTAGGTGACAGTTGCACTGTCAAGCCAGATCTAAAATACAGGTCGATTAATGGCTGCCCTCCTCTTATTTGTGCTGCTACCAGAGAAAACACAATAAATTACAAAGTTATCTAAGACACCATTATAGCATTTATAGGCCCTCATCCTACTAGACCTCTCCGCAGCCTTCAACACCGTCTCCCACCGCACTCTCGCCTCAGACTCCAAGTCGCTGGCATTCGGGGAACCACCCTCGACTTGATCCACTCCTTTCTCGCCGGCAGAACCCAAAGGATCACAATCCCACCCTTTTTTTCCAGTTTTATATAGCGCGAACTAGAACCAAGACATCAGTATCAGAGCGCTTTACATGAGCACCAGTTTCATTACATGAGTACGCATTCATTTTTGTTAGACACGGGCTCTCCGAACCCACAGAGATTAACTGCGGAGTACCCCAAGGATACTCCTCAGTCCCACGCTCTTCAACATCTACATGGCCCCCTCACCGCTATTAGACAGCATTGGCTCAGCAGAGTATCCTACGCAGATTACACCCAGCTCATTCTTTCCCTCACGAAGAACCCTGAAGACACCTGACTAAGCTTCCAGGAAGGAATGAAAGATGTCGCAGCCTGGATTAGCAACAGCTGCCTTAGGCTCAACTCAGAGACCTTGGACCCTCCTCCACCACCTGGGACAACACCTGATGGCTCTCCGCCCTCGGAAGCCCACCCACTCCAACAGACCACACCTGAAACCTCAGCATCATTCTAGACTCCTCCCTCACCATGACCCGTCAGATCAACGCCTTTGCCACCACCTGCTTCAACTCCCTCTGTATCCTCGACAAGACCTTCAAGTGGACCCCCCTGAATGCAGAAAGACAGTCACACACGCACTCATACCCAGCAGACTGGACTACAGTAACGCCATCTATGCCAGAGTCAACAAATCCCTGCTACACAAGCTCCAAACGATACCAGAACACCGCAGCCAGACTTGCCATCGGAACCCCATGATATGAGCACATGACCCACCACCTACGAGAAGCCCACTGGCTCCCCTTTAAGAAAAGAGTAACCTACAAGCTACTCACCCACGCATATAAATTCTTCCACAACATCGGACCCAAATACCTCAATGAAAGGGTCTACTACCACGTACCCAAAAGGAACTCCGCTCCACCGACCTCACCCTGGCAGAGACCCCACGCATCGGCAGAATCAGAGAAGGTGGAAGATCCTTCTCCTGTGTTGCAGCAAAGGCCTGGAACAAGCTATCAGTCAACATCAGATGCTCTGCACACCTTCAGGAGGATCCTCAAGACCTGGCTCTTCGCCTGATCTGGAGCTGCACCCATCCCAGCGTCTTGAGACCCTCACAGGTGAGTAGCATGCTTTAAAACCCCTGATTGATTGATTGATTGGTTGTGCCCCTGAAAGTTAAAGCTCAGGCAGCTGGATCAATAAACAAAATGATCACAGCGCTGTAAAGGGCTAACACTTTTTTGCAGAAGCACACATCTTCTGCCCAATCAAAGCATACACACTTGGCTTTCAACATGTGGGTGGAGCCAAACCCATAACCTGGTGATTCTCACATAATTGTCTAGCAACAGCTGCTCTGTCAAGTCAATCACAATGATATTAAGCAAAAGCAGTACAAGTAATCTTAGCAAGCAAGAACATTGTGTGCAGCAAATCCTCTTTAACTAAAAGGAACAAACTACCATCGACTCACAGCATGATCACACAAAGGAAGCAAATCCAAGGATCAGCTAAATGGAATATATACTGTGGCTCATAGTGTGGATACTTTTATGTATTTGAAATAGTAACATACTGCAGTAATTGAAATCAGAAATTAGACAGCCCTAGAGGATCAAATATGGAAATGGAAAATTCATTGTTTTCTTTTTGCTCCCAAGAAAACAATACACTTCTGCTTTTGTTGCTCTACCCAGTCCCCTCAACTGCAGAACTAAATTAGAACATTCTCTGGCAGGAAACTGCAACCCTGCAGTTTGCATGAAACATACACTTGCGTGTTTTTTGCAGTATGAAATCAGTGGGTGGGCCTATCTAGAAAGAGGATTGTTAGACCTGACATCCATGGCATGGTACTCCACAGACTTTTTTCCTTTACTCCTCTATTGTTGCTTAGCCCATTTGTTTTTGGGCATTAGGATTCTGTCTACTTTACCCCTGCTAATTTGTAATTTGTAATTTGTAACTGGGTTTTGTATCGCGCCAGCTCACCGAAGGTCTCAAAGCGCTACTAACCAAGTACAGCAACAAGAAACAGGATGAGTATATAAAGAGTCTAAGGCTAGTAACCGTCTACTGGGAAGTGAATGCGTCTTTGAAGAGTAGAGTCTTCAAGGACTTCCTGAAGTGGAGAAGGTTGGACTCTCTGCGAAGCGCCTCCGGTAGCTTATTCCAGATGATCGGAGCCTGAACTGAAAAGGATCTGCCTCCTTTTGTTGCCAGCTTAAAGCGTGGACAGGATAGCAAAAAAGAGCCGGACGATCTCAGGGCGCGCTTAGGTTCGTATATTTCAAGCCTCTCTTTTATATAGGCTGGCGCCTGTCCGTGGATTGCTTTGTGGCAGATGCACATACTCTTGAATTCGACTCTTTGTACTATAGGCAACCAATGTAGCCTATAGAGCAAAGGGGAGGCATGTGTCCGCCTTGGCACTCCAAATATCAAGCGCGCTGCGTCATTCAGAATGACCTGAAGACGGTTTGATAAGTTTTTTGGGAGGCCAAGGTATAACGCATTGCCGTAGTCGATTCTAGACACTATTGTGGCTGAGACAATGGTTCGAAGCATATTCCTTGAGAGTATGGGGACGAGCTTACGCAGTTGCCTGATTAGATTGGTACAAGAACCAACTACAGCGGACACTTGGTTAGCCATCGAGAGTTCCTGATCAATTTTCATACCGAGGCTCTTAACGCTAGGGCACGGTTTAGGAGTGTGTCCAAGTTCTTGTGGCCAAAACAAATCATTCCAGGGGGAGGACGAGGTTGAAACTACGAGAACCTCCGTTTTATCTGGGTTGATTTTCAATAAATTGGACGACATCCAGTTTACTGTAAAACGTAATAATAATAATAATCAGGGGTAAAGTGCTGTGCTCTCTGTCCCTTAAACATGGTAAAATTGGCACTAGCACATTTGATTTGCTTATGAGTCCCTAGTAAATGGTACTGCGTGTACCAAGGGCTGTAAATGACATACTACAGATAGATTGCTTGTACCAACCACTACAGTAGCACTGTAAATATGTATCAGGCCTGCCACTGAATCCTGCAGAGCAGTTTTAAACTGCAATTTTGACCTGTCAGAGTAAACCTTTTTTAAGCCCAAACCTTCCTTTCTGATACTTCTACAATATCACTAAGGTAGGCAATAAAAGTTTATAAGGCAGGGTGCATAGTAGTTAAAGAGTAGGACTTATGCAGTTAAGGTTTACTTGTGGTGGTAATGAATCTCGGACCCTAGTATAAATTTCCTGATTCAGGCCCTTATATAGGTATACTTAAACATTTCCTTATATAGGCATAGAAATCAATACCATATTTGGCCTAAACCATGCAACCCAAATACTGCATGGATACTTCCACTAAGCTCCAAGAATTAACAACGTTTTCTTGGAAAAACCCGCCTTCAGCAGCTCGGGACTTCCCCCAGCTTGAATATTAAATTATCTTAGAACTCCCGGCATTTTCCAAGAAATGAGCCTTTGAGTGACGTTATTAAGTCCAAACATGCGTCAAACATCGGCACCTTCAAAGTATAAATATGCCTTGATTTTCCTAAACAAGCACACGGTGGTTTGGAGCAGATCGACTATCTACTTGCCCGACGCCCTGCAGCAGCAAGTGCCGAAGGAAACCGACCCTCCAGCAGATGCACTGGGAGACTCTGTCATTTCTCCTGCCGAGAAATCCAGCTCCAGTGTTTCCAGGCTACCCTTGCGGGTATCTGGGAAATCGAGTCCCAAGAACGAGATACAAGACCTCCTTCATTCTAGAACCAAGGGCCAGATGTAGGTCGCCAAATACCAGTCGGTAACGGCGAATTCGGCCGTTACCGACCGGTATTTGGAGATTGAGATGTAGGGGGCCTAATATTTACCGATTCGGTAAATTTACCGATTCGGTGAAATACCGAATCGGTAAATTTACCGAATCGGTAAATCTAGATGTAGGTGGCACTGAAAACAGTGCCACAGGCCCTTAAGAATTTGTTATTTACCATGAAATACTATTACATGGTAAATAACAAATTCCTGTGTACATGCACATCTGTGCAGGTACACCTGTGCCATGTGACACACATACATGCCCTTAGGTATGTATGTATGCCACATGGCACACAAGCCAGAATCAGGGGTGCAACAGGGTGTCAAAGTGACACCCTGTCCCCCTTAACAATTCGGTAATTTTACCGAATCGGTATTTACAGATTCGGTAATTGACATTGATTCCTATGGGCCTGAAGGCCCATAGGAATCAATCAATGGCAATCACCGAATCGGTAAATACCGATTCAGTAATTACCGAATCATACCGATTCGGTAAAAATTACCGAATTAATACCTGCATCTCATTTGCCGAATCTAGAATACCGAATCGGTAAAATTCGGTATTCTAGAGTCAGTAAATGAGATTTACCTACATCTGGCCCCAGAGGTACGGAGGTGATTAGACCTCTTAGAGAATTATTGGAATCTGATTCCTGGCAGAGAACTCCTAAAACTTAAGCTACTCCTCTTATACTTCCTCCCTCGTACTAGACATAGGTTAGGTACACCGGGATAGGCGTATTTAGAAGCACCAGTTAAGTAATTTAGTCATCCTTTTATCACTGTATGTATTTTATGTCTTTTATACATTTTATGCACTTTATGGCTTAGAAACCATATCATGCTTTTACAGTACTACTTTATAATACTGTTCATATTTATATGCATTGTACTTCGTATTACGTTTTACTATTGTAGCAGTTCATTTCCAATGCTTGAGAAAGAAGACTGTTCAATAAATACCTTTTATTGAAAACGCCTGTCTCTCTGTTCCTCTTGCACCTCTGGTGAAACTAAGCATGCACGATTGACTCAGTGAAATAGTTATCTATTGTTTCCGCTACTCTAGAGATTTGATTTCTTATTCTTGGGAAACAAAGTTGTCATGTTTTATGCGGTTGTCAGAAACGAATTCCTTCTTGTTTATTCGAGAAAGTTTCTAGTAACCTCTGAGCTAGCTGGCACTCACATTTAAGTCTAATATAACCAGTAGAGACTTAGTAGACCTCAGTCCTATGTCTAAGCTGCAGGATATATTATTCCAATGCGCAGAGCCTATTGGGAATATAGGAACTACACTACACTTGTACTAACAGCGAAAAACCAGGTTACTTCATTACAGTTATTAAATGATAACTTACATTTCTGAACAGATTGAGAATGCCTTCGCTAATTTTAATAGTAATTTAAAATCATCTTTAACAGTACACCCGGATTATAAGTTACTTTTCTGAAAATGCCATTTTTAGAAAGTTGGCATTTTTCTACCTGAACAAAATGTGCCTTTCTGCCAGCGTCCAGGGTCACATGACTGTGAACATCTCACCTGTGGTGGGATGTGTGTACCTTCCAGACATGGATAACAAAGGGCCTTGGGTGTGGGGCCATGTATTCCTTTCCTGATCAGTATGGCATGGGTTTGTACTCTGCCCTTTCTGAGCATCAAAGGATAGCCTGATGGCTGTGCCCGTCCTGTCCTGATTTCTAAGACTACCTGTCCTGCCACTGAAAAATGTAGATCACATCTAGGCATGCTTGCCCTTTGTTACCCTAGACAGCTTGGAGGGAGGCCCAGGAAAGGGGAAATGTTAATCAAAAGGGCAACTCCCATTAACAGGCTGGTACTGCTTATAAGAATTACATCCTTATAACCTCTCATTAAAATACTGCAGGACCTGTGGAAGATTCAGTAGAGGAACTATCCTGCTCTCTGAAGAAGGAAGAATAGACATGCTTGCTTTGAACCTAGGATTCCTAAAAGTGACTCCAAGGGTTATTTTGTTGACCTTCTGTTTGAGCTATAGGATACAACAAGCTTCCAGAGGCTTTTTCTGCAACTGCCCCAGCTAACCAGCCCCACCAGTGCCGCCTGACCCCGGCTGCTGGCCTCTGCTGGAGTATGTTGTGATCCTCAAGAGAAACTCCTAAGTTCTGTACCTTTGGCTGGCATCTGAGTGCCATCCTTCTGCTGCAAAATCAAGCTAACGGTGAAACTCCAGATGTTTGTGGCTCTTTGCGTCCTGAAGCTCCTTGTGTCAGGAACAGTCACAGCGACTCCCACCAATTTGTAGTTCACACCTGCTCTTTGCACCAGCTAATGCCTGTGTCTCCCACCAATGTGAAGCTCCAGAGATGACCCGCTCCTGCACTGACAATGATCTCCTTGCCGCTATGCCAATGCGAAGCACCGACTGAGACTTCTCGCATTGACCGGATATCTGAGAAGGTAAAATCTTAACTGGGACAGACTTGGTCATTGTACCTAACCCACACTCCATGGCGGTCAGCCTGAACTTGTGACTTTGACCTGGTTGAGCACCACCAGATACCCGGAAATGGCACTTTGTGACTTTTGTGGTTGACCCTGTCAATGATGGGATTTAATATCTGAGTGGGGCTCTCACTATTCTTAACTAATAACCCATGTTTCCTACAAAGATGCACTGATCTATCCTTCTCAGGTGTATCCTGAAATGGGTGGTTCGAGGGAGTGATACCCCATGACACCACATTAGGAAGGAACGAAAAGTTTACTAACTGTCAGACACAAAGAGCATGGATAGGAACAAGGAAGAGGATTGCAACACTGAAGGCAATCTAAGAGATGAGTTGAAAAGGTTCCTCTTGGAACCTTCTACTAATACCAATACCATCAGAATCATGTTGTAAGTTGTCAGAAATGCATATTGTTCAGAATGTTAAATGTTAAATGTTAAATGTTACAGGATTTCTAAAGCGCATGGCTGCCCGTGAGCGTCCCAGCGCTGAATGAGTACAGGCGGAGTCGTAAGGGGAGGCTCATGGGAACAGCCAGGTTTTCAGAGATTTTCGGAAGGCCAGAAGATTAGGCTGTGCACGAATGTCAGGAGGGGGGAAGTTCCATAGTTTGGAAGCGTTGTAGGAGAAACGCCGACCTCCTGATCGCGCTCTCTTGATCTTGGGTGGCAGAGTTAGATGGACGTTAGAAGATCGAAGAGGTCTGGAGGTGTTGTAAGGAGTCACCAGGTCTCTGAAGATGGGAGGCGCTTTCCCGTTGAGGATTTTGTGCGTTAAACAGAGCGCCTTAAATTGCACTCTTTCCACCACAGGCAGTCAGTGAAGCGCTTTAATGGCTGCCTTGGCCGAGCACCGGCTCTTGGTGTTGGTGAGGATCCGTGCGGCCGCGTTCTGCACCACCTGAAGTTTAGTAGTAACTTTCCATGGGGCACCCAGAAATATTGCTTTGCCATAATCCAGACGTGACAGGATGAGGCCTTGGATGAGGACTTTCCTTGATGGAAAAGGGAGCAATGGTAGAATTTTCCGGGCAGATCGCAGAAGCCCATAGCAGACCCCGGCCATTTTCCTAGCTTGGGCTTGCATGGTGAGATTTTGGTCCAGCCATAGTCCGAGGCTTTTGATCTCGGATTTAGGGGTTGGGGGCTTGCCCATGCATGGCGGCCATAGAGATTCTGGACGAAAATGAGCCTGATTCCCCATTACCAGTATCTCCGTCTTGTCGCTATTGAGCTTCAAGTGAGAACTGTCCATCCAGCTGACTATGTCTCTCAGACAGGAGTAAAGATTGGTGGTAGGGTTTTCCTGCTGAGAGAGGGAGACAACCAGCTGGGTGTCGTCAGCATACGTTAGGAGTTTGATTCCGTGTGGGGTGACTATTTTTTCCAGCGGGGACATATATACGTTGAAGAGCGCGGGGCTCAAGGAGGAGCCCTCAATCAATCAATCAGGAGTTTGTTAAAGCACGACTACTCACTCGTAAGGGTCTCAAAGCACTAGGGGTTGGGTGGGTGGGGGGGGTGCAGGTTCCATTCCATCAAGGAGAGGGTCTGTCGAAGAGCCAGGTTTTGAGGTTTCTTGCGAAGATGGGGAGCGATGTTGTCTGTCTGAGGTGAAGCGGAAGGGCGTTCCATGCTTTGGCTGCGTGGAAGGAGAAGGAGCGGCCTCCCAATCTGGTCTTTCTGGTACGGGTGACCACAGCGTAGGAAAGCTGGGCTGATCGTAGGGTCCTTTGGGGTGCGTGGAATTTGAGTCGGCTGTTCAGGTATGCTGGTCCGGTGCCGTGGAGGGCCTTGTGTGTCTTAAAGGTGATTCTCGCTTCGACGGGGAGCCAGTGGAGTGTGCGCAGGTGCTGGGAGATGTGGCAGTGTTTTGGCAGGTTGAGGACCAGTCTTGCGGCGGCGTTCTGGATGTGGATGAGGTTTTTGTTTATTCCGGCATAGAGTGCGTTGCCGTAGTCGAGTCTGCTGGTGTTCAGGGCATGAGTGACTGTCTTTCGGTGTTCGAGGGGGATCCATTTGAAGGTCTTACGAAGGAGGCGGAGGGTGTGGAAGCAGCAAGATGAGACAGAGTTGATCTGGCGGTCCATTTTGAGCTCGAAGTCCAGGATGATTCCCAGGTTGCGTGCGTGGTCTGTGGGGTTTGGCGGGTTTCCGAGGGCGGTGGGCCATCAGGTGTCGCTCCAGGCATCGGGTTTGGGCCCATGATGAGTACTTCTGTTTTGTTGGTGTTTAGTTGTAGGCAGCTGTTTTTCATCCATTTGGCGACGGCTTCCATGCCTTCTCGAAAGTTGCATCTGGCACTCCGCAACGTATAGGGGTCTCTTTGGATGTGTAACTACCCTCGATCACCTGGAATGAACGGTCATGGAGAAAGGATTTCATCCAGGTCAGGGCAACATCTGTAATCCCAAGATCACTAAGTCGCTGGACCAGGATTTGGTGGTTGACCGTGTCGAAGGCCGCGCTCAGATCCAGGAGGATCACTGCCACTGATCCTCCTGCATCCATGATCTTCCTGGCCTCCTCGACACTGTGATTTGCATATACATATATATATATATTTCACATTCACTTCATTTACTTTCGGCACTCAACAGCACTTTAATTCATATTTTTCACGAAAATCCAACTGTGTTTAAATCTTGGGTCAATTGACATACAAGAGGGTTCTGTATAAATTGCTGCACTTTGTATATTAATGACCAAGCATTTAAGCTACAATTATGCAATGACCTATAATCCTTAATCGCTGGTGTGTAAATATATGAAATGTGTATATATAGATAATTTTTTATCAAATCTATTTTTGTATAGAAAAGTAAAAACACCCTTTCCCTGGATATTTTTATATTTCTAATTGCACTTTATCAAATTTTCCCTTGAAATCTCATGGGGTGCACCGGTGAATGTATTCATGCTGTATGTATTTATACTGTTAGTCATGCATTTATGCCATGAGTTTTCTTTCTTTCATTGTAAATTGCGATGGTTTATAGCTCAGGTCATCATAAGCATTTATTTTTGATAATTCCCTCTTATCAGTTGGAACAAAGTAATTACTTTAATAGTTTTACTTTATACGAAGCACAGTCTTTCTTCTAAGGTTGAAAATATGCTGCATCTCACCTTTTCTTTATGTTTATCACCTTCACAATCACGTGCATAGGGTGCTAGCTGTTTTAATGCTCCATTGAATGTTTGAACGTTGTCATGTGATCAAGCCACTCCGGTGGTGAAACGCGTTATGGCGGACTTATGAGGAAATAAACGCTACTGCTTGCACTTACTCTGGGCTCGTGTCTGCTTTTTCGGTGCTTGCTGGAAATTTCACGCTGCACCTGATCTCTTTAAGCGGCTTTTGAGATATATATATATATATATATATATATATATATATATATATACATACATATATATATATATATATATATATATATATATATCTATATATATATATATATATATATATATATATATATATATATATCTTCACACGCCGGTTCCCAGTTTCCCGGCCATTGAGCGCTCGGTGTGGGTGCGGTCCCTACGGCAGAACCTCGCCGTTAATTATTTAACACTCCTTCGCCGCTTGGACAAAAGTAATGGGCGCACTCCCTCTGAGTTCCACAAAATGATTTATTCAGATCTCTTCAGCAATGAAAACAACACGATCTACGCGTTTCAGTGCCCCTAGCACCTTGCTCACGATCCAAGCGGCGAAGGAGTGTTAAATATATATATATATATATATATATATATATATATATATATATATATATATATATATATATATATATATATATATATATATATTTATTTATTTATTTATTTATTTAATTATGTGATTTTTAAAGCGCAGCAATTACCCGTGGGTGTCTCGGCGCTAGGAGCTAGATTTATTACCAGTGTCTTAGAGAACAGATGCAGAGTTCTATATCTGAAGATGCTAATTAGTTCATTGAGAAAACAACCATGTCTTGAGTTGCAACAGGCGCCCAAACCGCACAAACAGTCAGGCCCACTCGGGCAACATAACAGAACAGTCGGACATGCAAAAACATGCTTGAGTCTGAGACGCTTTCACTACAAGTCACAGCAGCATTCCCAACGCGCGCTCAAACAATAGCGGTAATTCGTAATTGTAACGCTTTTGCCGCTTACCTGGTTGATGAGCAGGACGCATACATGTTGACATGTTGGGAGTAACCACACGAGTGAAACACAGGCAAACCATGGGGCCTACCAAATCGGGTCCTTTTATTAGGAACATTTATGGCAAGCACTTGGGAAATCAGTAGCAATTTATGCTAATGAATACATGAGACTGTCTCTTTTTTTCTTTTTGTCTTTCTCATAAGAGAATCACCTGTAATGTTATGTACCTGAATTGTTAGCTGTGAAATTTAACATGCTACATTACTTATAGGTTGTCAATATTATTTTCCAAACACTATAGGGTGATTTAAGACTTTAGATCATGTTTTACTTAATAAATTGCCTTAAGTGTAAATGTGTCACATGTCTAAACACTGAAAAAAGACCTTCCCAACATGCAGGTGAGCCTCATTGTAACCATGGCAACATCTGGTTTGAGCCTGTATGTTAATTGATAGACATGCCCAGAACTCATTTCATGTATATAAGTAGATTTGAAAAGTTAATGCAGATGTAGTGAACAAGGCGGCAACGCCGAAACGCGTCTAAGCAGATACTGATCGAATAAATCGAGTTTGGATTCAGATTCATGGTGTCAGCGCTTTCTTCAAAATTTACAAGTCTGGTATTATTGGATATATATATATATATATATATATACATACATATATATATATATATATATATATATATATATATCTATATATATATATATATATATATATATATATATATATATATCTTCACACGCCGGTTCCCAGTTTCCCGGCCATTGAGCGCTCGGTGTGGGTGCGGTCCCTACGGCAGAACCTCGCCGTTAATTATTTAACACTCCTTCGCCGCTTGGACAAAAGTAATGGGCGCACTCCCTCTGAGTTCCACAAAATGATTTATTCAGATCTCTTCAGCAATGAAAACAACACGATCTACGCGTTTCAGTGCCCCTAGCACCTTGCTCACGATCCAAGCGGCGAAGGAGTGTTAAATATATATATATATATATATATATATATATATATATATATATATATATATATATATATATATATATATATATATATATTATTTATTTATTTATTTATTTAATTATGTGATTTTTAAAGCGCAGCAATTACCCGTGGGTGTCTCGGCGCTAGGAGCTAGATTTATTACCAGTGTCTTAGAGAACAGATGCAGAGTTCTATATCTGAAGATGCTAATTAGTTCATTGAGAAAACAACCATGTCTTGAGTTGCTTTCTGAAGATAAGCAATGTGGGGCTAGATTTTATATTGAGAGGAAGAGAGTTCCATAATCTTGCTGCTGCAATGCTAAAACGTCTGTCTCCCCAATTGACTTTCCTTGTTCTGGGAATTTGAATCAGGTGAGCGGTGTTGGAACGAAGCATTCTGAGGGTTGGTAGAGGCTTAAGGGAATTTCTAAGAAATTTGGGTCCCATGTTGTTTATTGCCTTGTACACAATACATAATGACTTAAACTTAGTACGGCTCCTCACCGGGAGCCAGTGCAGTTGAGCTAGTTGTCTTGAGACGGAGGTAAATTTTGGAATGCCAAGTAAAACTCTGGCCGAGGCGTTCTGAATCATTTGCAGTTTGGAAATAACTTTTTCTTGAGCGTTGAGAAAAAGGGCGTTGCAATAATCAGTACGTGAAAACACTAGGGTGGAAATAAGAGTTTTGCCAGTTGTGGTGGGAAGGTATGGCAAAAGCTTCTTGATTTTTCGCAAGATGTTGAAAGACGATGAAACTACAGAATTCACGTGGTGATGGAAATGAAGTTTGTCATCGAATATAACTCCCAAGTTTCTCACTTTGCTGACTGGTTCAGGTGGAGTGCCCATTTATATATATATATCCAAGCTCCAAGTGCCCCCAAGGCAAGGATGCACGCAGACGGCAACTGGCAGAAAAGCCCTTTATTTTAGAGAACAGAGTCCAGCATACCAATATGTATTAACAGCCTGAATGTTGATATCAGCCTGACGCGTTTCAGAGCTCCTGCTCTTTCTTCAGAGGCTCGACATCACAGTTTGTGCATTCTGACACGCCCAGTTTATAATTGCTTAATTAGACGCCCTCTGATGGGCTGGATTCTTCGCTAGGCCCTCTGGGCCTTGTAGTTTGTGTTCAGAGATTAAACTCCATAGATGGAGGCACATATTTATCACTGTAGTCATTTATTCAAAGCCCTCCAATGGGCCTCAGAGTGCGGGGGTCCGTTCTCCATTTGTTACGTTGTCATCCCACATCAGCAGGCTTGTCATGATTCCTAGCCCAGTGGCCCCCAGTGATAACGGGCTAGTGCAATTCTTCACGGCGGGACTGCCATGTGTAAAATCCAAGCTCCAAGTGCTCCCAAGGCAAGGATGCACGCAGACGGCAACTGGCAGAAAAGCCCTTTATTTTAGAGAACAGAGTCAAGCATACCAATATGTATTAACAGCCTGAATGTCGATATCAGCTTGACGCGTTTCAGAGCTCCTGCTCTTTCTTCAGAGGCTCAAAATCAAAGTTTGTGCATTCTGACACACCCAGTTTATAATTGCTAAATTAGACGCCCTCTGATGGGCTGGATTCTTCGCTAGGCCCTCGGGGCCTTGTAGTTTGTATTCAGAGATTAAACTCCATAGATGGAGGCACATATTTATCACTGTAGTCATTTATTCAAAGCCCTCCAATGGGCCTCAGAATGCGGGGGTCCGTTCTCCATTTGTTACGTTGTCATCCCACATCAGCAGGCTTGTCATGATTCCTAGCCCAGTGGCCCCCAGTGATAACGGGGTAGTGCAATCCTTCACGGCGGGACTGCCGTGTGCAAAATCCAAGCTCCAAGTGCCCCTAAGGCAAGGATGCAGCTTTATCTTTGCTAATAAACTAAATTAAGCATCTTGAGGTGTCCTGCGCTGTTATTTCTTGAAGAAGGAATTGCATTGTCTGATATATATATATATATTCAATGAAAAAACCATAGGTTTTAGCCCATGTATAGTTAGGGATTAGCATTTTCAAAACCTTATTTTACTCTCATAAAACCATTGAAATTCGCATATATAGTTAGATGCGCTAACTATATATCGCGCACCCGCAATCCACTGCTGATGATGTCACATATTACATCATTCATGACATGCTCAGTGACATCACTGATGACATCACTGATGACATCTCAAATGACATCACTGATGACATCACTGATGACAACATCCAGTGACTGTATGTTTCTGTAAAGTTAAAATATGTCTTACATATTGAAGAATGAGTGGATGTATAAGTGTCTGGATGAAGGATTTAGTAGGTGCATGACTGACTGTATGAGTGAGTGATTAAATGTGTCTCACTGAGTGAATGGGTTAGTGACTAAACTGTCTTAATTTGTGCATCATTATGTCTGTTGTTCTGTAAACTGCTGCATGTGTTGATCAGTAGCTATATGAGTAACTATATGGGTTATTGATTGGTTGCCCAAGTATTTGTATGGGAGACTGAGTGTGTGTGGGTGGCTGGGAGGTGTATGACTTTGTGCATAGATGTGTGAGCAGTTGATTCACTAGATGTATGGGTTCAAAAGTGCATGTGGAAACAGCTGTATGGGCGGTTGACTGTGTGCATGAGTGTATTGGTGAGTGAATGGATATCTCAGTGCTACATGTCAAAGTAAGTACATATGTAAAACACAGTACATGTGAGAATTGACATATATAAATAACTGTGCATAAGAGCCAGTGAATGTGTGAGTGGCTGTATGGATCATTGTGAACTTGTATCAGGGATTGTATAAGAGAGTAAATATGTGTTAGTATATGTTTGAATAAGTAAGGTGTGTATAACTGTATAGTAGAGGAAATTGAGGTGTGATTGATTCTTTGCATGACTGACTAGGTGTGTGAGTAACTCCATGGATGAGTGACAGTCTGTGAGTGTCTGTTTACACTGAGTGTATCTAAGGTTATATTAGAGTCTGAAGAGGTTCATCGTATTATCACATGCATGATGTCATTAGTGATGTGCTCAGTAATGTCAGATGAGATGTCAAATGAGATGTCATCAGTGATGTCATTTGAGATGTCTTCAGTGATGCCATCAGTGATGTCATCAGTGATGTCATTTGAGATGTCATCAGTGATGTCATCAGTGATGTCACTGAGCATGTCATGAATGATGTAATATGTGACATCATCAGCAGTGGATTGCGGGTGCGCGATATATAGTTAGCGCATCTAACTATATATGCGAATTTCAATGGTTTTATGCGAGTAAAATAGGGTTTTGAAAATGCTAATCCCTAACTATATATGGGCTAAAACCTATGGTTTTTTCATTGAATTTCAATGGTTTTTTAATAACAAATATCAAAAGCTGTCAAATGTCAAGTACGTGATAGGTAAAAACATTTTCGTGTTTATGCACGTTGATGTGCTTTAAACGCTGCCCCCCCCCCCTCTTTTCTCTTAGAAGTACTCTCTCTTTGCAGATAGTGAAGGGTAGTTAACGCAGGCCTTTGCCCCCGTTGTAATCCGTCGTGCCTGCTTGTCTCTCCATTTGATTGATTGTTATCCAAGCATTTACTATTTTTGAATTTATTCTCTTTGGTTCATTCTCTATTTACTAACAAGCACAAAGCCGCAATACTCTGTTTAGTCTTTGCAGATAGTGAAAAATCGTGTTAAAAAAAAAATAATCGAGCAAAATCAGTAGGCCACTAATGGGATCTCTTTTTGACCTCGCTAAAATAGAAACATTAGGAACAACCCTTCATGAGAAATACGAAACTAGTGAGATGAACTGAGCTCCACACCATGATGGCTGCAAGACAGCTCGGCTCCGCCACCCACCCCGCCCAAAATAACGATAAACTCTATGCAAATATTATAAATATATACAACACACCAGCAAAGTAACAGGGTAAAACATTTTATTAAATAACTATTTACATAACTATTTTATACTTTTTGTTGCCTGATCCGGCTAGCTCAATCGATCGAGCATGAAACTCATGCATTCTGATAGGAAGCGTTGCTGCTGATGCTATGCAAACAAAAACTGGTTTTCAGTTTGTACATTCTTCAAGATTTTTCATCCAAGGCTGGTTGAGAGTTTGTAGAACGATGGCTTCAGATTTTCAACATACGGTGTGGTGGCGCGGACTGGGAGGGTGCGCTTGACTTCTGCCCCCTCCCCAAGTCGTGTTGCCCTGGTGTGGCCTAAGATCGCCCCCGACATAGGCGGCCGGCTCCCGGGGTCCGGCGGAACTTTTTGCCTTTTGATGACTCTTCCATTCCGGACCTTATCCCACACTCCGTTTGACCTGAACACACGCTGTAGTGGGGCGCCCCTTTACCGTTTCAGTTGCTATTCCGCCCGCTTTTGCTACACTGTGCCTCTTCCGCCATTCAGCTGTTTACTGCCCGCTCTTGCGACTACAGCGTCTCGCTCACCATGTAGTTGAGTTGCTCTCGCTCTTGCGATGCAACTATAGGCGGCTGCCACAGGACTCTCAAAATGGCGGCCGCCTCTTCAGATTTGGGCGTGGTCCACTAAAATGGCCATGGGACACCTTGGAACTCGGACGTTTGTCTGCTAGGGCTTGGGCCCCATTCTCGAAAGCGTCCACTGAGCCTTGAAGATTCTACAAAAGTCTTGGGAGCCCCCGACTCCCGCAGGCTTCTGGTGGGGAGCGGCTGCCATGATTGCTCATGGAATGGCCACGACTGAGATACGAGATGGTGGTGCTCTCATGCTAACGCCAGCTTCAGTCTGAAACATCCAGAAACACTGTAGACTACCAATTCGATCAGTTCCGGTAGCGCCCCAACGTGACCCGGTAGGGAAGAACTTGCCCTCCCCTCTTTGACTGATGGTTCTTGTTGCCTGTCCCTTCTGTTGTCATTTAACAGAACTTTTTAGACTGTTGAAAGGGGTTGTGTTCCGACCGCTGGTTGGTGGAGACATTTTGACTATATTCTGGACCTACGTTGTCGCGTAATGCGTTATATGACACGCCGCGTTAGCGCACCCGGAAGTACTCCAGTGCGCGAAACGCAGCTTCCCGGAAGGGATCCGGGGCACGGCGCGCAGCGCGTAACGTAAGCATAACAGGTCATGTGACTTGCTAATAAAACTTTTCATTGGTTCATTTTACTTTTGTTATACTAATGATGAAAGGCTTGGTCATATGACCTAAAAATTACGCTTTTTATTGCTTTCGAACATTATTTTTTCTTAAACATATATGTTATAATATTCCAGGCTAATGTATTTTCCCGGAAAATTTACAACTGTCCTGCAAGTAAAATATATTCCTTTTTCTAGCAAAAGGGCGTTTCTTCGTCCCATGACGGAGCCGTTGAGCAAAAGATGCTCGGCCTGCTGTCTTAGTCGCCGATACGCCTGAATATCAGATTCTTATCGATCACTTTATGTCGCAGGAGTAAAAAACACAACAGCCCTTGACCATTTATCTTTACTGCGTTCCTGCGTATTATACCTTTTAACCGTCATGTAATTGGACTGCTTTATTTCACTTGCCTTTTACTGATTCGAAAACAGAAACTAAAATTAAAAACTTTACCAATGTAAATACTACTACCATGTTTTGTTTTAAAAACCTTTATTGTGAAAATGTCAGTATACAAATACGGGCCTATAACCACGTGGGCCGGCCACAGAGCTAACTGGAATCGTATATGATGAGGAGACATTTACACTGTAGAGGAACGCAACGAGCGGGCCATTAGGTTGCAAGAACTAAGGTGTCTAACAGTTGCGGAATCGGTGGACGTACATTTTGTAATTAAAATACGACAGGGCCACTTACAATAAAATTATCTAGATATACATTTGCGGGCAAGTACCATGGGTGACGTTAATTCGAACTTTCAATAGTACAGTAATCAATAACACATCAGAACTTAATATCAATAGGGATGTCGAAATATTCAATCAATTCTCATTTCTGCCCGCCATGTGCTTCAAAACTGCATACGAATCTCGTGATATCAAGGTTGTGCAACCAGTACACAACAAGGAGGTACGAGTCCCATTTATACCGGCGCCATTTTGGGCGAGGCCGGGCAGGTCCAGGATATAGTCAAAATATCCCCACCAACCAGCGGTCGGACCAGAACCCCTTTCGGCAGTCAAAAAAGGTTCAGTTAAATGACAACAGAAGACATAGGCAACAAGACCAACAGTCAAAAGAGGGGAGGGCAAGATCTAAAGCCATTGTTCTACAAACTCTCAAGCAGACTTGGATGGAAAAATCCTGAAGAATGTACAAACTGAAAACCATTTTTTGTCTGTATAGCATCACCAGCAACGCTTGAGTCAGCTTTGTGTGAAAACGCCATTTTGATTCAATCAATAGCGTCCCCCTGCACACATTCAGGGACCTGGTCGTGTCTAAAGGTTAAACGGATTGTGGGACAAGATGCAGAAAGGAAAAGGAAAAAGTTCCGCCGGACCATGGGACTTTCGGCGCAGCATTGTAGGATGGCCACACCAGTGCGGCAACTTGCTAGACACCACCTCGGTGCCATCCAGATCTCGGCGCGTTGTGCTTCCTTCAGCCTACTGTAGCCGCAAGTGCGGACGCAACTCAGCTGGATAGCGAGTGAAACACCAAGGGGCGCCCCACTGCAGCCGAGGAGCCTCCATCTTGGGGACGACGCACAGCATCACATTGCTTTCTCAAACAGCCCCCACTGACTGACTCGACCTCACAGGCCAACGGGGCGCCCCACGCCGAATTTCGGCGCAGCATTGTAGGATGGCCACACCAGTGCGGCAATTTGCTGGACACCACCTCGGTGCCATCCGGATCTTGGCGCGTTGTGCTGCCTTCGGCCTACTGTAGCAGCAAGTGCGGGCGCAACTCTGCTGGACGGCGAGTGAAAAGATAAGGGGCGCCGCACTGCACATCAGGTGCCTCCACCTGGGGAGGCGAGAGAGGCCAGTTTGCGCCACCTCCCCCCCCCCCCCCCCCCCCCCCAGTCACCCCACGCCGACTTTCGGCGCAGCATTGTAGGATGGCCACACCAGTGCAACTTGCTGGACACCACCTCGGTGCCATCCGGATCTCGGCGCGTTGTGCTGCCTTCGGCCTATTCGCACATCGGTCCGCTACTGACACCGCCTCACGTGCCAACGGATTTTCTACGCTTTTTATAGCAGCGCGTAACGTAAGCATAACAGGTCATGTGACTTCTTTATAAAACTTTTCATTGGTTCATTTTACTTTTGGTTTCCTAATGATGAAAGGCTTGATCATATGACCTAAAAATATCACTTTTCATTGGATTAAAACATTTTTTTCCCAAACGATGAAAGCCCCACCTTGTTTCTAGATGTTTCAGACTAAAGCTGGCGTCAGCCTGAGAGCACCACCATCTCGTGGCTCCGTCGTGGTCATTCCGCGAGCAATCATGGCAGCCGCTCCTCACCGGCAGCCTGCAGGAGTCGGGAGCCCCCAAGACTTTTGTAAAATCTTCAAGGCTAAGGGGACGTCCGAGTTCCAAGGTGTCCCAGAGCCATGTTAGTGGACCAGGCCCAAATCCGAAGAGCCGTCCGCCATTTTAAGAGTCCTGTGGCAGCCGCCTATCGCTGCACCGCAAGAGTGGGCGCAACTCAACTACATGGTAAGCGAGACGCTGTAGCCGCAAGAGCGGGCGATAAACAGCTGAATGGCGGATGAGGCACAGTGTAGCAAAAGCCGGCGGAATGGCAACTGAAACGGTAAAGGGGCGCCCCAGTACACCACCTGGGGAGACCCGTTCACGCCGCCTACCCTGCCCCCCCCCCCCCCGGGGCTCCCCACGCCGTTTTTCGGAGCAGCATTGTAGGATGCCAAAACCAGTGCGACAACTTACTGGGCATCACCTGGGTGCCATCCACATCTCAGCGCGTTCTGCTGCCTTGGGACTATTCGCACAACAGACCGCTACTGACGAGGCCTCCCCGCGCACCCCCCGGGACGCCCCACGCCGTTTTTCGGAGCTACATTGTAGGATACCAAAAACCAGTGCGGCACCCAGGTAACATCACCTGGGTGCCCTCCAGAACTCAGCACGTTGTGCTGCCTTGGGACTATTCGCACAAAACACAGCTACTGACCATTGTTGCTTCTTTTTTCAAAAAAATGTTTAAATGTATTTACTGTTTTTGTTGCGTTCTATATATTTAAAAGTTATTAAAGTGTTATAATCCTACTTTGTTGGAGTACTATATATTTATAATGTGACACATAATTGTAAAAACTTTGATGTACAAAGAGGCATCCCTGGAATCTTCCGCTTCAGGCTCGGTCCCACACACCCTCACAGTGAGAATCCCCTCCCCAAGCACAATACAGGATGGTTATCAGATAGTAGGAACGCGTGTGGTGTGACAGATCTACTGTAACTCCTGTGAAGAGGGGTGATTCTCTACAGCTGGGGCCATAAACTACATCTGCAGGGCTAGGTGATAGCCTGGGACCGGCTTGAACAATCGGACACAGAGGAAGAAGAGTGTCAGAGGGTGCGGTAGTGAATAGGGTGAAAGGGTGGTGTCGGGCGGGCACAGGGTGTGATTCTCAGGGAAGAGCAGCGCACATGGGAGGAGGTTTCTGGCCCATGCATGAGAGAGAGAGCGGGGTGACCAGTGCGTGGGGGAGATGCTTGCGAGGGTGAGGAGCCATGCTGAGGATCAGCGGCGTGCAGAGAGTGGGTCTGGTCAAGGCATCTAAAATGGCTGCCGTGCTCAACAAAAGTGTGGCATTGCAAAAAAGACAAGATTGCGCAGACAATGTTTATCAATAAGGATTAATTTATAACAATTATTTAAAACAAAATATTTACTCGCAGTGACAAAATGGCGGTCAACACTTCCTGATTTCCATCAAATCGAACGTTAACAGACGTCACGCAACAAAAAAAAAAACGCTCACGCACAGCCGCTTGAAGACATGTATCAACATATATGAACCTCCTTAGCCACCCTCAGAAAACAAAAGGGGTCAGGATACGTCTCCCGTACCCCCTTATACCTAGTAATTTAATGAAATCGAAACACAAAATGGCGAATTCACGTTTCGCTACCAGTTTGCGAACCGAGAAGCGCTTCTACCGCGAAAAATCTAATTTTTATTATTTGCCCTCCGGGACACTTTAATAACCCCAACATCATTCCTAGGGGGTCAAGAGAGGTCTACCTAGCCCCCTTTCATTAAATTCCCCCTTCGTTTTTCTCCTCCTCGTGTCTCTCGATCCTACCGACAGACAAGATGGCGGCCGCACCAGACTGTTTAGAATGTTGACAGACACCGGAGAGCCAATCAGCTTCGCTACGCAAAGCTCCGTTACGCGAAAAGTACGCGATCTGGAGCGCTATCTGGGACGCGGTCACAGATATACCTGTTTTTTAAACGTTAACTTCTCAAAATCCACTGGAGCACATATATTGAGACCCAGCAAAGGCACATCGGGCTAACAGTCCCTATAATTTTGCCAAGTTTCGTGCAAATCCATTCAGCCGTTAATTTGCGAACCGAGAAGCGCTTCTACCGTGAAAAATCAAATTTTTTTAATTTTCCCCACTGGACCCTTTAATAACCCCAACATCATTCCTAGGGGGTCAAGAGGGGTCTACCTTGCCCCCTTTCATTAAATTCCCCCTTCGTTTTTCACCTCTTCTTGTCTCTCGATTCCACCGAGAGACAAGATGGCGGCTGCTCCGGACTGTTTAGAATGTTGACAGACACCGGAGAGCCAATCAGCTTCGCTTTGCGAAGTTCCGTTATGCGTCAAGTACGCGAACCGGAGCGCTACCCGGAGCGCTGTCACAGATATATACATTTTTTAAAACGTTAATTTCTCAAAATCCACTGGAGCACATATATTGAGACCCAGCAAAGGCACATCGGGCTAACAGTCCCTACAATTTTGCCAAGTTTCGTGCAAATCCATTCAGCCATTCGAGCTAAAAGTGAGGCCAAACGCCCTGTGGAAATTAACATGGGAAAAACGCGTTTTGGGACCCCCCTTTTTTCTCGGCCCCCCCTTGACAAACCCCCCCCAAATTTTCAGGGGCTGCTCAGAAACATGCCATTTTCCTGAGAATTTCAGCCGCAAACGCCAAAGTTATTAGACATAGAATTTTCAAAAGTCCCATAGGAAAAAAATCCTAACTATATATACCTACTGGCTATCGCCAGTAGGTAATATATATATATATATATATATATCCAAATCGCCTCGCGCTGGCGCAAGAAGGAACCACACTCCAGGTTTCTATTCAACACAAATTTATTCAAGACTGGCGCGTTTCCACCTTCCCGGTGGGAGTCATGCATATATATATTTATATATATGTATAGTCCTATGCTTAAAGACTTTGCTGTAGAAATGGCAAAGGGCTTTGTCCTTTTCTGTCTCGGCGTGGATGGCACTGTGCTAATCCTTATGTTTAAAGACTTTGCTAGAAAAACAGACATTTGAGTTGCGCAGATCTAGAGTGTCGCTGGTGTTGAGGGTGCTCTAACAGGAGCTGCTTTCCACCTAAACTTGAGAACTACCCAGAGTTCTCTTCTTCTTTTTTGCATAATGTATGCGTCACTCTATGCCTGAAAGGGTTTTGTTTTGACTTATACTGGGTGCTCCATTGTGTCTGGACAAAGCTATGCCTCTCTGAAGAGCTCTAATTAGAGCGAAACACTGTGTCAGGGGTTGCTTTTACTCATTTCAGGTTGACTTGAGTTGGTATTTTACTAATTCAACGCTGTAATACTGTGCCTGCAGTGATAAATGAATTTTGTCATTTTACAGCTCGGCAAGGACAGCACTGTGCTAGTTCTATGCTTAAAGACTTTGCTGTAGAAATGGCAAAAGACTTTGGGATATATTAGCAAGAACCTCGTTAAAATTATCGCTGTTTTAGCAGCTTCCTGCCACTAAAAAGGCGATAATGGGCTTGCTAATATGCATTATAGAATTCCAATAGAATCCCAGGTTAGATATCCTGCACATCTAACCTGGGCTTCTATTGGAATTCTATAACGCATATTAGCAAGCCCATTATCGCCGTTTTAGGGGCAGTTTCATGCTACTAAAATGGCGATAATTTTAAAGAGGTTCTTGCTAATATGCCCCTTTGTCCTTTTCTATCTCGCCGTGGATGGCACTGTGCTAATCCTATGCTTAAAGACTTTGATAGAAAAACAGGCATTTGAGGTGAGCAGATCTAGAGTGTCGCTGGTGTTGAGAGTGCTGTAACAGGAGCCGCTTTCCACCTAAACTTGAGAACTACCCAGAGTTCTCTTGTTCTTTTGTGTATGTATATATACATACATAAAAGAGAAGAGAACTCTGGGTAGTTCTCAAGTTTAGGTGGAAAGCAGCCCCTGTTACACACCAGCAACACTTTAGATCTGCTCACCTCAAATGTCTGTTTATGTCTATGTATGTATATAAATATATATATATGCTGTGGCTTCTACTTTCTTTGTGGAGGAAGTTGGATGGTTACATTTGTAGCGCGAGTTCCAGTGGCGCGCTAAAGAAGCCCCCGCATCACCAAGAGGCCCTGGTTTCGCTAGTCTCCGCTCCGGTGGATTTTGCTGTCCAGGTTACTGGAATTACCTAGGCCCACCTCTAAGCACGGGAGGCTGTGAGGAGGTATAGGCGATTGGTAGTTACCTTGGGGGTGGAGCAGCCCTCTACAAATCAAGATGCAGCAGGACATTTAAGTCGTGAAACACGCCGGCATCTGGTTTGAATCACCCTCGGCACTGAAGAAGGCATAATACGCCGAAATGCATCCGCCACTTTGGGTGCTTTATATCTGCCAGGACATCTGTTCAAAATAAAGGTGCTTCCTATGATTCCCCTGCAGTGGCTTCTACTTTCTTTGTGGAGGAAGTTGGATGGTTACATTTGTAGCGCGAGTTCCAGTGGCGCGCTAAAGAAGCCCCCGCATCACCAAGAGGCCCTGGTTTTGCGGGTCTCCGCTCCGGTGGATTTTGCTGTCCAGGTTACTGGAATTACCTAGGCCCACCTCTAAGCACGGGAGGACAAGGGGCGGTGCTGAAGACATTGTACTTCACGTCGGGCGAGGTGGCATTCCAACCTTGCCCCCACCGAAAGAAGCCCTGTACTACGGAGGTTGATGCGGTTTTGGGGAATCGAGGGGGCCATCTGCTTTGACAAATGGACTTTGGCAAACAATATCGCAGGTGCTACTCCACCATCCGCAATACCTGCCAGCAATCAACAATGCATGCTGGGACCTGTAGGCGCCATACATGAGGCGGCTGTGAGGAGGTATAGGCGATTGGTAGTTACCTTGGGGGTGGAGCAGCCCTCTACAAATCAAGATGCAGCAGGACATTTAAGTCGAGAAACACGCCGGCATCTGGTTTGAATCACCCTCGACGCTGAAGAAAGCATAATACGCCGAAATGCATCCGCCACTTTGGGTGCTTTATATCTGCCAGGACATCTGTTCAAAATAAAGGCGCTTCCTATGATTCCCCTGCTGTGGCTTCTACTTTCTTTGTGGAGGAAGTTAGATGGTTACATTTGTAGCGCGAGTTCCAGTGGCGCGCTAAAGAAGCCCCCGCATCACCAAGAGGCCCTGGTTTCGCTGGTCTCCGCTCCGGTGGATTTTGCTGTCCAGGTTACTGGAATTACCTAGGCCCACCTCTAAGCACGGGAGGACAAGGGGCGGTGCTGAAGACATTGTACTTCACGTCGGGCGAGGTGGCATTCTAACCTTGCCCCCGCCGAAAGAAGCCCTGTACTACGGAGGTTGATGCGGTTTTGGGGACTCGAGGGGGCCCTCTGCTTTGACAAATGGACTTTGGCAAACAATATAGCAGGTGCTACTCCACCATCCGCAATACCTGCCAGCAATCAACAATGCATGCTGGGACCTGTAGGCGCCATACATGAGGCAGCTGTGAGGAGGTATAGGCGATTGGTAGTTACCTTGGGGGTGGAGCAGCCCTCTACAAATCAAGATGCAGCAGGACATTTAGGCCGAGAAACACGCCGGCATCTGGTTTGAATCACCCTCGGCGCTGAAGAAGGCATAATACGCCGAAATGCATCCGCCCCTTTGGGTGCTTTATATCTGCCAGGTCATCTGTTCAAAATAAAGGCGCTTCCTATGATTCCCCTGCTGTGGCTTCTACTTTCTTTGTGGTGGAAGTTGGATGGTTTTATATATATATATAATATATTCACTGAAAAAACCATTGGTTATAGACCATACATAGTTAGGGATTAGCCTTTTCAAAACCTTATTTTACTCACACAAAACCATTGAAATTCCATATATAGTTAGTTGCACTAACTATATATCGCGCACCCGCAATCCACTGCTGATGATGTCACATATTACATCATTCATGACATGGTTAGTGACATCACTGATGACATCACTGATGACATCTCAAATGACATCACTGATGACATCTCAAATGACATCACTGATGACATCACTGATGACAACATCCAGTGACTGTATGTTTCTGTAAAGTTAAAATATGTCTTACATATTGAAGAATGAGTGGATGTATAAGTGTCTGGAAGAAGGATTTAGTAGGTGCATGACTGACTGTATGAGAGAATGATTAAATGTGTCTTACTGAGTGCATTGGTTAGTGACTAAACTGTCTTAATTTGTGCATCATTATATCTGTTGTTCTACAAACTGCTGCATGTGTTGATCAGTAGCTATATGAGTAACTGTATGGGTTATTGATTGGTTGTCCAAGTATTTGTATGGGACACTGAGTGTGTGTGTATGGGTGGCTGGGAGGTGTGTGACTCTGTACATAGATGTGTGAGTAGTTGATTCACTATATGTATGGGTTCAAAAGTGCATGTGGAAACAGCTGTATGGGCGATTGACTGTGCATGAGTGTATTGGTGAGTGAATGGATATCTCAGTGCTACATGTCAAAGTAAGTACATATGTAAAACACAGTACATGTGAGAGTTGACATATATAAATAACTGTGCATAAGAGCCAGTGAATGTGTGAGTGGCTGTATGGATCATTGTGAACATGTATCAGGGATTGTATAAGAGAGTAAATATGTGTTAGTACATGTTTGAATAAGTAAGGTGTGTATAACTGTATAGTTGAGAAAATGGAGGTGTGATTGATTTTTTGCATAACTGACTAGGTGTGTGAGTAACTCCATGGATGAGTGACAGTCTGTGACTGTCTGTTTACACTGATTGTATCTAAGGTTATATTAGAGTCTGAAGAGGTTCATGGTATTATCACATGAATGATATCATCAGTGATGTGATCAGTAATGTCAAATGAGATGTTATCAGTGATTTTATCAGTGATGTCATTTGAGATGTCATCAGTGATGTCATCAGTGATGTCATTTGAGATGTCATCAGTGATGTCATTTGAGATGTCATCAGTGATGTCATCAGTGATGTCACTAACCATGTCATGAATGATGTAATATGTGACATCATCAGCAGTGGATTGCGGGTGCGCGATATATAGTTAGTGCAACTAACTATATATGGAATTTCAATGGTTTTGTGTGAGTAAAATAAGGTTTTGAAAAGGCTAATCCCTAACTATATATGGTCAATTACCAATGGTTTTTTCAGTGAATTTTCAAGGTTTTGTAAATGCAAATCCCTAACTATATATGGTCTATAACCTATGGTTTTTTCTGTGAATTTCAATGGTTTTTTAATAGCAAATATCAAAAGCTGTCAAATGTCAAGTACGTGATCGGTAAAAACTTTTTCGTGTTTATGCACGCTGATGTGCTTTGAACGCTGCCCCCCCCCCCCTCTTTTCTCTTAGTAGTACTCTCTCTTTGCAGATAGTGAAGGGTAGTTAACGCAGGCCTTTACCCCCGTTGTAATCCGTCGTGCCTGCTTGTCTCTCCATTTGATTGATTGTTATCCAAGCATTTACTGTTTTACAATTGATTCTCTTTGGTTCCTTCTCTATTTACAAACAAGCACAAAGTCGCAATACTCTGTTTAGTCTTTGCAGATAGTGAAAAATCGTGAAAAATCGTGTAAAAAAATAAAAGTAATCGAGAAAAATCAGTAGGCCACTAATTGGATCTCTTTTTGACCTCGATAAAAAAAAAACATTAGGAACAACCCTTCATGAGAAATACGAAAATAGTGAGATGAACTGAGCTCCACACCATGAGGGCTGCAAGACAGCTCGGCTCCGTCACCCACCCCGCCCAAAATAACGACAAACCCTATGCAAATATTAAAAATATATACAACACACCAGCAAAGTAACAGGGTAAAACATTTTATTAAATAACTATTTACATAACTATTTTATACTTTTTGCTGCCCGATCCGGCTAGCTCAATCGATCGAGCATGAAACTCATGCACTCTGATAGCAAGCGTTGTTGCTGATGCTATGCAGACCAAAACTGGTTTTCAGTTTGTACATTCTTCTAGTTTTTTTCATCCAAGGTTGGTTGAGTTTGTAGAACGATGGCTTCAGATTAAAAAACATACGGTGTGGTGGCGCGGACTGGGAGGGGGCGCTTGGCTCCTGCCCCCTCCCCAAGTAAGATTTTCATACGTGAAAGTACGTTCATGATTTTGGTCCCTGAGTTGCTTCGATGTGACTGCCATTCTCAAATGGCATAAGTTCTGGATGTTGGGTGCCATAGTTCAGAGTTCTGAGCAGCGCTTGTAACACTGTCTGAAGCTTATTTGCACGTACTGCAGCTTCACTATTCTCAAAGTAAGTGAGGGCCGTTTGTGGACCTGACTGCATTTGAAAACAATGTGATATGGTACCTCCCTAAACCGCTTGACGGAGGCCCCCGAGGGGCGGTGTGATGGCACGGACTCGGAGAAGACGCTTGGCTCCGACCCCCTCACCAAGTCTTATAGCACTGGTGTAGCCTGAGATAGCCCCCGACATAGGCGGCCGGCTCCCGGGGTTCGGCGGAACTTTTTGCCTTTTGATGACTCTTCTATTCTGGACCTTGTCCCACAATCCGTTTGACCTGAAGACACGCTGTAGTGGGGCGCCCCTTTACCGTTTTAGTTGCCATTCCACCCGCTTTTGCTACACTGTGCCTCTTCCGCCATTCAGCTGTTTACCGCCCGCTCTTGCGACTACAGCGTCTCGCTCACCATGTAGTTGAGTTGCTCCCGCTCTTGCGATGCAACGATAGGCGGCTGCCACAGGACTCTCAAAATGGCGGCCGGCTCTTCAGATTTGGGTGTGGTCCACTAAAATGGCCCTGGAACACCTTGGAACTCGGACGCTTGCCTGATAGGGCTTGGGTCCCATTCTCGAAAGCGTCCCCTCAGCCGTGAAGATTCCACAAAAGTCTTGGGGGCCCCCGACTCACGCAGGCTTCTGGTGGGGAGCGGCTGCCATGATTGCTCGTGGAATGGCCACGACGGAGCTACGAGATGGTGGTGCTCTCATGCTGACGCCAGCTTCAGTCTGAAACATCCACAAACACTGTAGACTACCACTTCGATCAGTTCCGGTAGCGCCCCAACATGACCCGGTAGAGAAGAACTTGCCCTCCCCTCTTTGACTGATGGTTCTTGTTGCCTGTCCCCTCTGTTGTCATTTAACAGAACTTTTTGGACTGCTGAAAGGGGTTGTGTTCCGAACGCTGGTTGGTGGAGACATTTTGACTATATTCTTGACCTACGTTGTCGCGTAATGCGTTATATGACACGCCGCGTTAGCGCACCCGGAAGTGCTCCGATGCGCGAAGCGGAGCTTCCCGGAAGCGATCCGGGGCGCGGCGGGCAGCGCGTAACGTAAGCATAACAGGTCATGTGACTTGTTAATAAAACTTTTCATTGGTTCATTTTACTTTTGTTATTTTAATGATGAAAAGCTTGGTCATATGACCTAAAAATTACGCTTTTTATTGGTTTCGAACATTATTTTTTTTCAAACATATATGTCATAATGTTCCAGGCTAATGTACTTCCCCGCAAAATTTACGACTGTACTGCAAGTAAAATATATTCCTTTTTCGAGAAAAAGGGCGTTTCTTTGTCCCATGACGGAGCCGTTGAGTAAAAGAGGCTCGGCCTGCTGTCTTAGTCGCAGATACGCCTGATTATCAGATTCTTATCGATCACTTTATGTTGCAGGAGTGGAAAACACAACTGCCCTTGACCATTTATCTTTACTGCGTTCCTACGTATTATACCTTTTATCCGTCATGTAATTGGACTGCTTTATTTCACTTGCCTTTTACTGATTCGAAAACAGTGACTAAAATTAAAAATGTTACCAATGTAAATACTACTACCATGTTTTGTTTTAAAAACATTTATTGTGAAAATGTCAGTATACAAATACGGGCCTATAACCACGTGGGCCGGCCACGGAGCAAACTGAACTCGTATATGATGAGGAGACATTTACATTGTAGAGGAACGTAACGAGCGGGCCATTAGGTTGCAAGAACTAAGGTGTCTAACAGTTGCGGAATCGGTGGACATACATTTAGTAATTAAAATACGATAGGGCCACTTACAAAAAAATTATCTAGATATACATTTGCGGGCAAGTACCATGGGTGACGTTAATTCGAACTTTCAATAGTACAGTAATCAATAACACATCAGAACTTAATATCAATAGGGATGTCGAAATATTCAATCAATTCTCGTCCCCGCCCGCCATGAGCATCAAAACTACATTCATATCTCGTGATATCAAGGTTGTTCAACCAGTACACAACAAGGAGTTACGAGTCCCATTTATACCCGCGCCATTTTGGGCGAGGCCGGGCAGGTCCAGGATATAGTCAAAATGTCTCCACCAACCAGCGGCCGGACCAGAACCCCTTTCGGCCCTTTATGCTACAAGATGGTGTCTTCCATTCAGAAAATATTGTTGGCAGCATTTTGAAAGGAAAGATAAACAGCCGTTCTCCTAGTGAGTCTCACATTGTTACATTTAGGAAGAATGCTGAAGAGTAGTATGTTGAAAATCTGAAACCATTGTTCTACAAACTCTCAATCAGCCTTGGATGGAAAAAAAAATCCTGAAGAATGTACAAACTGAAAACCAATTTTTGTCTGTATAGCATCAACAGCAACGCTTGAGTCAGCTTTGTGTAAAGCCGCCATTTTGATTCAATCAATAACGTCCCCCTGCACACATTCAGGGACCTGGTCGTGTCTTCAGGTCAAACGGATTGTGGGACAAGATGCAGAAAGGAAAAGGAAAAATGTTCCGCCGGACCTCAGGAGCCGGCCGCCTATGTCATGGGCGATCTTTGGCCACACCAGGACAATAGTGAAGCTGCAGCAGGTGCAAATAAGCTTCAGACAGTGTTACAAACACTGCTCAGAACTCTCAACTATGGCACTCAACATCCAGGACTTGCCATCCGGATCTTGGCGCCTTGTGCTGGTTCCGACCTATTCACACATCGGTCCACTACTGACATCACCTCATAAGCCAACGGGGCACCCCACGCCGACTTTCGGCGCAGCTTTGTAGGATGGCCACACCAGTGCGGCAACTTGCTGGACACAACCTCGGTGCCATCCGGATCTCGGCGCGTTTGAGTCACTGTACCGCAAGAGTGACCGGAACTCAGCTGGACATGCCGTCTTTCGGCGTAGCATTGTAGGATGGCCACACCAGTGCGGCAACTTGCTGGACACAACCTCGGTGCCATCCGGATCTCGGCGCGTTCGAGTCACTGTACCGCAAGAGTGACCGCAACTCAGCTGGACACGCCGTCTTTCGGCGCAGCATTGTAGGATGGCCACACCAGTGCGGCAACTTGCTGGACACCACCTCGGTGCCATCCGGATCTCGGCGCGCTGTGCTGCCTTCGGCCTACTGTAACCGCAAGTGCGGACGCAACTCAGTTGGACGGCGAGTGAAACGCTAAGGGGCGCCCCACTGCAGCCGAGGAGTCTCCATCTTGGGGGAGACGCACAGCCCCCACTGACTAACGCGACCTCACAGGCCAACGGGGCGCCCCACGCCGACTTTCGGCGCAGCATTGTAGGATAGCCACACCAGTGCAGCAACTTGCTGGACACCAACTCGGTGCCATCCAGATCTCGGCGCGTTGTGCTGCCTTCGGCCTATTCGCACATCGGTCCGCTACTGACGCCGCCTCACGTGCCAACGGATTTTCTACGCTTTTTGTAGCCCTATGCCGCATAACAGGTCATGTGACTTGTTTATAAAACTTTTCATTGGTTCATTTTACTTTTGGTTTCCTAAAGATGGAAGGCTTGGTCATATGACCTAAAAATAACACTTTTCATTGGTTTAGAACATTTTTTTTTCCCAAACGATGAAAGCCCCACCTTGTTTCTGGATGTTTCAGACTGAAGCTGGCGTCAGCATGAAAGCACCACCATCTCGTGGCTCCGTCGTGGTCATTCCGCGAGCAATCATGGCAGCCGCTGCCCACCGGAAGCCTGCAGGAGTCGAGGGCCCCCAAGACTTTTGTAGAATCTTCACGGCTGAGGGGACGCTTTCGAGAATGGAGCCCAAGCCCTAGCAGGCAAGCGTCCGAGTTCCAAGGTGTCCCAGGGCCATTTTAGTGGACCAGGCCCAAATCCGAAGAGCCGTCCGCCATTTTAAGAGTCCTGTGGCAGCTGCCTATCGCTGCACTGCAAGAGTGGGCGCAACTCAACTACATGGTGAGCGAGACGCTGTAGCCGCAAGAGCGGGCGCAACTCAGCTGGATGGCCGCCACCTGGGGAGGCCCGTTCACGCCGCCTCCCCCACACCCCCCCCGGGGCGCCCCACGCCGTTTTTCGGAGCAGCATTGTAGGATACCAAAACCAGTGCGGCAGTTTACTGGACATCACCTGGGTGCCATCCACATCTCAGCGCGTTCTGCTGCCTTGGAACTATTCGCACAACAGACCGCTACTGACGAGGCCTCCCCGCGCACCCCGCTGGGGCGCCCCACGCTGTTTTTCTGAGCTGCATTGTAGGATACCAAAAACCAGTGCGGCACCCAGGTGACATCACCTGGGTGCCGTCCAGAACTCAGCACGTTGTGCTGCCTTGGGACTATTCGCACAAAAGACAGCTACTGACCATTGTTGCTTCTTTTTTCCAAATTTTTTTTAAATGTATTTACAGTTTTTGTTGCGTTCTATATATTTATAAGTTAATAAAGTTTTATAATCCTACTACTTTGTTGGAGTGCTATATATTTTTTAAAAATCGGGTGAATGGGGCCTTGAATCGGGTTATTGTCATGTGTGGGCTTTGGAAGTGTGCTGCTACAGGATCGGACATTTCAAACTCAAATGCACGTTCTTTTTCCTACCTTTCCGAAGCATGGAGCGCAATAGCAGGCAGAGAAAGGGTGATGCAAGTGTTGAACACTGCCTGGCCTGGCAAGTTGCTGGCAGTGCCCCCCCCCGCCCGCTCCTGAAAGAGGGCACACACACACCGCCGCCCCGAGTACTTCACAGATCTTTAAAAGACCATGCGCTTGTTAATGAGGCTTAAATGGTTTATCACCCCTTCTAGAGCCCCTACATCGGCCCTCTGACGTTTCCTGGAAGAATTAGCACGTAACATAATACCAAGCCCTGTCAGCTGAAACCCCCGAGGAATCCGGTTTTTGCTTGCAGGAATCGGGAGGCAGGGGACTAGCACTGAAATCGGTAGTCTCACGCCTGAATCGGGAGGGTTGGCATGTCTGGATTCTCTACAGCTGGGGCCATAAACTACATCCGCAGGGCTAGGTGATGGCCTGGACAATCGGACACAGAGGAAGAGGAGTGTCAGAGGGTGCGGTAGTGAATAGGGTGAAAGGGAGGTGTCGGGCGGGCACAGGGTGTGATTCTCAGGGAAGAGCAGCGCAGATGGGGGGAAGTTTATGGCCCATGCATGAGAGAGAGAGCGGGGTGACCAGTGCGTGGGGGAGATGCTTGCGAGGGTGGGGAGCCGTGCTGAGAATCGACGGCGTGCAGAGAGTGGGTCTGGTCAAGGCATCTAAAATGGCTGCCGTGCACGACAAAATTGTGGCATTGGAAAAAAGGCAAGATGGCGCAAACAATATTTATCAATAAGGATTAATTTATAACAAAATATTTTATCGCAGTGACAAATTGGCGGTCAACACTTCCTGATTTCCATCAAATCGAACGTTAACAGACGTCACGCAGCAAAAAAAAAAAACGCTCACGCACTGCCGCTGGAAGACATGTATCAACATATATGAGCCTCCTCAGCCACCCTCAGAAAACATAAGGGATCAGGATACGTCTCCCGCACCCCCTTATACCTAGTAATTTAATTAAAACGAAACACAAAATGGCGAATTCCCGTTTCGCTACCAGTTTGCGGCCCAGTTCGCGGCCCGGGAAGCGCTTCTACCGTGAAAAATCATTTTTTTTTTATTTTCGCCACGGGACCCTTTAATAACCCCAACATCATTCCTAGGGGGTCAAGAGGGGTCTACCTTGCCCCCTTTCATTAAATTCCCCCTTCGTTTTTCACCTCTTCTTCTCTCTCGATCTTACCGAGAGATAAGATGGCGGCCGCTCCAGACTGTTTAGAATGTTGACAGACACCGGAGAGCCAATCAGCTTCGCATCGCAAAGTTCCGTTTCGCGAAAAGTACGCGAACCGGAGCGCAGCCCGGAGCGCTGTTACAGATATATATCTTTTTTTGAACGTTAATTTCTCAAAATCCACTGAAGCACATATATTGAGACCTAGCAAAGGCACATTGGGCTAACAGTCACTACAATTTTGCCAAGTTTCGTGCAAATCCATTCAGCCGTTCGAGCTAAAAGTGAGGCCAACCGCCCTATGGAAATTAACATGGGAAAAACGCGTTTTGGGACCCCCCTTTTTTCTCGGCCCCCCCTTGACGAAACCCCCCCATTTTCAAGGGCTGCTCAGAAACAAAATGTGCCATTTTCCTGAAAATTTCAGCCGATTCCGTCCACAAACGCCAAAGTTATTAGACATAGAATTTTCAAAAATCCCATAGGGAAAAAATCCTAACTATATATACCTACTGGCGACAGCCAGTAGGTAATATATGTATATATATATGTATATATATATATATTCACTGAAAGTTAGGAATTAGCATTTAAAAAACCATTGAAATTGCTCTTATATAGTTAGTTGTACTAACTATATTTCGCGCACCCGCAATCCACAGCTGATGATGTCACATATTACATCATTCATGACATGGTCAGTGACATCACCGATGACATCACTGATGACATCTCAAATGACATCACTGATGACATCACTGTGAATTTGCACAGTTTTTTAAATGCTAATACCTAACTATATATGACCTGAAACCTATGTTTTTTTAGTGAATTTGCAAGGTTTCTTAAATGCTAATTCCTATCTATATATGACCTGAAACCTATGGTTTTTTAAGTGAATTTGCAAGGTTTTTTAAATGCTAATACCTAACTATATATGATCTGAAACCTATGGTTTTTTCAGTGAATTTGCAAGGTTTTTTAAATTCTAATTCCTAAATATGTAAGGCTTGAAACCTATGGTTTTTTCTGTGAATATATATATTTAATATAATATATATATAATTTTTATTTTCAAGTTTTTTTTATATGATTACAGGGTCCACGCACCATGAGCACTCCGTAAGCACACCGTAAACGCTCTGAGCTCTTACCCCGACAAATTTTAAATTTCTAAAACATAATATCTATGTTTTTTTACGTAGATTTTAAAGGTAGTCAATATCTGCTTTAATGTAGAAAATGTTTTTTTTAACTTTTAACAACAGTATATTACTTTTTAAAGTAGTAACGAATCTCGCGAGGGTACGTCGTTTTTTCTGTCATTTTATTAAAAATAAACATTATTTTTAACCTTAGGAGTGCTTGAAGGACCCCCTGAGGAGGCCTAAGGGGTCAGGGACACTCTACCCTACCCCCTTCCCACATTTTTAAGTTATATTTTTCACTCTCTTCTGAAACCACAAAATGGCGGCGATAGGGCTCGCGCACTGTGCATTTACGTAGCACTCACAGTGCATGCACCTAGCACTCATGGTGCGCGGACCTATTGGAATTTAAAAAATAAAATAAAACTAAATGGAAATGGACATCGTCTCCTCTGTAGATACCTTGTATGTTGTAATGCAAATTATTGTGGTATATTGAATCCATACTGTAGTCTTTCAGGAAAGCAGAAACAGATTTGTTCACATGATTCCTTCCTTTCTCAATGTGTGGTCAGAATTGGGGTAGGGGGTCATGATTTCCGACTCTGGTGAAACACACTTGCTGTTCTATATACTTACTTATGTTGTAAACTAGTGCATCAGAGACAGTCAGTGAGAGAAAGGATGCAGGACATGAAGAACACAAAATTGTATCACTTTGCTACCACCACATAAATTACATTTAAATAAGTATAATTTTCAAAACAATTTTTCTTTACTAAATTAAAATGTATTTATCAGAATTTTCAAAATCTAAAAGAACTTGTAGCATTTCTTCATCAGGAATTTCTTCCGTCAAAGTGCCTGAAAATGATTTGTCAAACTCAACAATGTCTACACATTCCATTTATTCCATATCTAGTGTTTCATCAAAAAAATCTGCCATGGTATCTCCTTCATGTTCTTCATGATTTGTTTCATCTATAGGATCAATATTCACCACAGAATAAGTTGCCTCAATAAACGTTGCTGTTATTTCAAAGAAGATGTTGGTAGGCTCCTCATTTTCATTTATCATTTTATGTTAGTGTACTATTAAAAGAAAGAGAAACAGCGCTTACTGCATGATTTCCTGCTCTGGTTAGACACACTTGCTGTTCTTTAAACTTACTTATGTTGCAATCTTGTGCATCAGAGACAGACAGTGATAGAAAGGATGCAAGACATGAAAAAGAGATGTCAAATATACATTTAAGAAAATTTTGGGGGAGAAAGGAAATATTTATGAGTAAACTTACTATGTAACACCAAAAATTATCAGTTTGCTACTACCTCATAAATTACATTTTGATATGTATAAATTCTCATACAATATTTATTTACTAAATTTAAATTTATTGTCGGAAATTTTCGAAATTTAAATGATCATCTAAGATTGCATCATCAGCAATGTCAATATTAAAAATCTCCCAAAAGGAATCCTCAAACTCAATGAACTCCAAAGCATCCATTAAATCTGAATCCAAGGATTCATCATAGAAATCGTCCATGCCATCTCTCCATCATAAAGCTCTCCTTCAGGAACATCCTCAATAACAGTCACAAAAATTTCTATAACGATATCAAATGACTCTTCATTTTCAGCCATTATTGATGTTAGTGTACTATTAAAAGAAAGAGAAAGACAGTGAGATGGTGCAGGGGAAAAGTAAGATAGGGCAGAGAAAACAGCATTAGTACAACTGCACTTTAGGACCATCTACAAAATGGCGACCATATCTGTACCCTAAAAGTGAAAACAAAGTTGACAGTCTAGACTTTTAATAGAAATGGAAAAGGGAACTTAATTTTTGTACTGCACACAGCACTTTAAAAAGGGTCTAGCCATCAGGGACTCTATGGTCCAGTGGAAGGCTTGTAGTAGCTGAAACGCGTAGGCCGTCGTAATCGTTGCTCGTTCTTTTGCACATGGTGTGTAAATAAATACTTTTGTTTAAAAACTTACCTGTTGCTGTGTCGTGACTTCTATCGCAAGGAGCGAGGTGAAAAGATTCCAGGATATATATATATAGATATATATATATATAGCAATTGAAGTCAGCAATGGACATTTGGAAACATCTCTGTTCAGGAAGCCCACAGCGGGCAATACAGTGCTACATGCTCTTAGTCACCATCCTCCACATTTAATCCGGAGCATCCCTTATGGGGAGATGCTCAGGATAAGGAGAGCATGTAGTACTGAGGTCCAATGTGGCATAGCACAGCAAGCCAGTAAGCTCAGGTTTTTGGCTCGCGGCTACAGTGAAAATATAGTTGCAGCAGCTATACGCAAAGCCAATGCAATACCACGTGCAGTGGCCTTACTTCACAAAAAAACACAAATTCCAACCGTAACATCTGTGCAACAACCTGTCAGATTGATATGGTCCTTTAACAGCCAACATGGAGCGCTTAGAAAGATTATCAACAAATACTGGGACTTAGTGAAATGTGATCCGGTCATTGGAAAAACTATGCCCAAAAAAACGGCCATCATTTACCGGAAGGCTTATTCTTTGCAAGATGCACTGGTGAAATCTAGCCCTGAACTTGAAGTAAGGAAGGATTGGCTGGCAGGAAGTAAAGGGGTTAGAAAGTGCCCTTCCTGTAAAGCCTGCACACATGGGGTGAACAAAACAGAGTACTTTATACTTTTCTCCGATATTCCATTTAAGATCAGTAAAAAACTTACCTGCAAAAGTGATTTTGCAGTGTACGTATTGGAGTGCCCATGTGGCTTGTCATATGTGGGTAGCTCCAAGCTGCAGGTACATAAAAGGGTCCTTCAACACCTAAGGGCTATTAACACCAATGACCCAGTATACCCAGTGGCCAGGCACTTCAGGGAACAACACAATAGCAACAGTGCATTACTCAAATACTATGTCATTGACTCAGTAGCACCCATGAGGAGGGGTGGGGACAGAGATGTTGCACTTAGAAGATTGGAAACTAGATATATCTTAATGCTAGATAGTAAGGCACCTAATGGGCTTAATGCTTCGGAAGACTTTGACACCTGGCTTTAAATAACCTATTTTCCCGCAACAGATCCACTATGTGGTGTTTCTCTACAACATCATAGGACAGACCTATTCATAGGTGCAAAATGTGGCATTATCAATGTAATTCCAGCTTGCCATTGTACTTGTTCATTTGATTTGTACTTCAGAGTTCATATAAGTTTGTTTATCCTGCCACTGCTTGTGTTAAGATGACAGGCGTGGTTCAGTCTGATTAACATCTGAAATTCATGTAACTAAAAAAATGTTTTGTTTAGTTCACACTACACCCAGCACTTTATTATTCTTTTTCACATTTATTTAGATGGTGTGTGATTGTTTGAACACATATGAGTGTGGTTTATGCACATTACGCTGGTTAGCCCACCATTGGGGTAATATTGATGGTTATTCAATTTTCTTATATATAGAAGTTTGGATTTTTTAGACGATGGGTACTTGTAATTCGCATGTTATTTTATTAGATGTATGTATATGTGTATATGTCTAGATGCAACAGAACACCTATGAATTATATTGGAACTGTTTACAAAACCAGGACTCTTAACATCTATACTTAGATGGTGATTTAGTGAAGGGTTCTCTTATATTCAAAATGGATTTATCCAGTAATCATGTTTTAACCCATTGTCACCAGCGTATTAGACATAATTAGCATTACGCTAGTTTGTTTTTACACAAAATGTAATTAATTGTAATACCATGCTCATTGGGATTTATCCCAATACTCGAGTTCTTGTTTTCACAGCGCATTCTCATTTTAAATGTCATTACAATGTGTAGTATGTTTACTATTTTTATTGCGCTGTATTCACACACCCATGATGATTGGCTTAACCAATTGCACTAGCACTTTAAATTTCTGCCATCCCCCTCTGGGGTGCCATGTGAAACGTTATGCTGTCCGTTTGTTGCAGAATAAATTAATTTTTACTCACGGAAATACTGGGTCTCCTGTTCTTTGGCGGCGCTGCGGTGATATCAAGACTATGGCGTTTGTTCGTGAGAACCTGTGTGGATATATATATATATATATATATATATATATATATATATATATATATATATATATATATATATATATTATATATATATATTTATACATATATATATACGTATCTGAACAAGGGCAAGTGGTGCCCGAAACGCGTCATCAGAGGAAAACAGCAACAAAAAATAATTAATTTGCCTGCAGTTTGTGGTTCCTTGGTGGCTGAGTAAGCATGTACGACGCTGCAAGAAGACGAAGGTCCTACTTTGATTTGCATATATATATATAGATATATATATATATATATATCCAACCACTGAATCCCAGTCATTCGTAGCTTCTTGCCTTTGGCGGTCCTGCGCAGACCCCGGAAACCCGTGTAAATCAGACAATGCAATTCCTTCTTCAAGAAATAACAGCGCAGGACACCTCAAGATGCTTAATTTAGTTTACTAGCAAAGATGAAAGCTTCATCTTTGCTAAACTAAATTAAGCCTCTTGAGGTGTCCTGCGTTGTTATTTCTTGAAGAAGGAATTGCATTGCCTGATATATATATATATATATATATACATATATATATATATATATATATATATATGTATATATATATATATATATATATATATCATTATCAAATGAATGCGGGTCTGCGAGGCTGTGGACTGTTTCAGCCTGCCGGCAGGAGAGAGCATAAATCGAGCCAGGAATGTGTCCCTGAAGCGCACTGAAGGGCTTGGAACATTATAAATAAATTGGGAAGAAAAATAAATTGACCAAAACTACGGACCCTACCAGAAGGGCGGATTATGGACTTCAAATCCCGGCATGCCACTCACTGAAGAGCGAATGCCCGTGAGGGATATTAAATTGAGGTCCGGTTTCCGGGTTTTGCCAAACCTTCCCCCTCCCATGATTAAGGTGCAGGCAGCACCGAAACGCGTCGGGACTTCACACCAGTTGGGGCTGCTTTCCGTGGCTCAGCAATAAAGGATTTGTTAATCAGCTTTCCTGGAGTGGCGTCCTTGTGTTCTGGGGCATCTCGAATGATGTTGTCGCGGCAAGCCCCAAGCCGCGGAGGATGCACCGCCTACAAATGAATGCGGGTCTGCGAGGCTGTGGACTGTTTCAGCCTGCCGGCAGGAGAGAGCATAAATCGAGCCAGGAATGCGGCCCTGAAGCCCACTGGAGGGCTTGGAACATTATAAATAAATTGGGAAGAAAAATAAATTGACCAAAACTACGGACCCTACCAGAAGGGCGGATTATGGACTTCAAATCCCGGCATGCCACTCACTGAAGAGCGAATGCCCGTGAGGGATATTAAATTGAGGTCCGGTTTCCGGGTTTTGCCAAACCTTCCCCCTCCCATGATTAAGGTGCAGGCAGCACCGAAACGCGTCGGGACTTCACACCAGTTGGGGCTGCTTTCCGTGGCTCAGCAATAAAGGATTTGTTAATCAGCTTTCCTGGAGTGGCGTCCTTGTGTTCTGGGGCATCTCGAATGATATATATATATATATATATATATATATATATATATATATGAAATACAAGCTCCTCCTCGAATTTCGCAGCGTTTCAGGCAGCAGCGCACGCCGGCAAACGAGGGAGACGGACCACAGGAATCAGCAAGGATGGTTTAGTGTTGCAACGACACAGAGAACAGCTACGCGTTTCAGGCTAACTCGCCCTTGTTCACACTGCCAGATGACATTTGAGATGTCATCAGTGATGTCACTGACCATGTCATGAATGATGTAATATGTGACATCATCAGCAGTGGATTGCGGGTGCGCAAAATATAGTTAGTACAACTAACGCTATAGGAGCAATTTCAATGGTTTTGTATGAGTGGGATGTCCAGCTAACTATAACACCCCTAAAACTTATCATTTTTTGAGTGAATTTCAAAGGTTTTTTTATATGCTAATTCCTAACTATATAAGGCCTGAAACCTATGGGTTTTTCAGTGAATTTCAAAGGTTTTTTAAATGCCAATTCCTAACTATATAAGGCCTGAAACCTATGTTTTTTTCAGTGAATTAGCAAGATTTTTTAAATGCTAATTCCTAACTATATAAGGCCTGAAACCTATGTTTTTTTCTGTGAATTTGCAAGGTTTTTTTGAAGCTAATTCCTAACTATATAAGGCCTGAAACCTATGGTGTTTTCAGTGAATTTCAATGGTTTTTTAAATGCTAATTCCTAACTGTACATCAGGCCTTAAACCTATGGTTTTTTTCATTGAATTTGGAAGGTTTTTTAAATGCCAATTTTTAAATGTATTAATTGTTATTTTTTTAATACTGATTTACTACATTTTTGCTGGCAGGTGTTCAGAGGGCACGCCCCCTTTTTACAACACTCTGCAGCGCAGCTCCATGCGCCTACTGGAGATACCTGTTGGACTAGTTCCCTCTAGGGGACCTCTGGATTGAACAGGAATTAATTCCCAAACTTAAACTGTGCAAGCACGCCCTGTAGAGACTTCTAAATTGGGGGATTAAGTTCCCTTGCATACTGGGGGTCCTTGGGGGCCAACTAGCCCACCATGAGCCTCCATTATGCGCCAGCGGGGCTGCGTTACTTTTCCCGGGGGGAGGCGATCCCTGGGGCAGTGTAGGGGGGGATTAGACCCCCCCACACACTTCTTTATCACTATGCCCCCATGATTTTGTCCCCCCGTGGGGTCATTTGAAAAAAAAATGGGTTTAAAAAAAAATATTGGCCTTGGGGGTCCTTGTGGGACCACCTGGGCAAGTGTTTCTACCCTGCCCCCTTTTTGTGTTCTACACATTTGTTTTTCTGCTTTCTTGTACCTCGGTCTACCGAGCACAAGATGGCTGCCATCAATTTCTGTTTTGGAGTGTTGACAGACAGTGGCAGCCAATCAGCATGCAGCTTGCGCACAGGAAGGTAGGCATACGGTGCACGCACGGTGCACGCATGGTGCGCGCTTATAGATATATATATTTTTTCTCTTTTGATTTTCTCAGGAACTACTGGAGGGATTTACACCATTTAAGCAAAAGGGTGATCTGCGAATCCGACTACCATTTTGCCCAATTTGGTGTACTTCCGTTCATCGTTTCGGGCTGTATCCGTGTCTAAACGTCCTATGGAAATTAACATGGGGAAAACACGTTTTTGGGACCCCCCTTTTTTCTCGGCCCCCGCTTGATGAATCTACCCGAGACTTTCAGGGAAGAAGTGGAGCGGAACGGGCCATCTTCTTTGAGAAATTCGCGAAGATTCAACAACTGTCGCCAAGGTTCTCCCAATAGAAAGTTGCGGATTTCCTATGGAAACTAGGTCCTAACTATATATACCTACTGGTGACCGCCAGTAGATAATATATATTGTGATCTGTACCTGTGGAGACACCGGCGATTGTGGCCGAAGTTCAGGACTTTAGGACTTCATATATATATATAGATATATATATATAGATATATATATATCTATATATATATATATATAGAGAGAGAGAGATGTATATATGTGTGTGTGTGTGTGTGGCTGCTTTTCAGTTGCCTTTTTAAACCTGAGCAACTGCTTCATTAAAGTTGTAGCTTGCCTAGTATATGTGGAAAACTGTGGTTGTACTTCAAGGAAGCACTATGCAAAGAAATATACAAAGAAAGAAAGACATAGTGAAAAGTTCGTGAGGCCATATGAACTTGAAATAGGTCAATTTTACACAGAGGTTATGCACTACTTATTGCTATCCATTCACTCTCTCTTCCATCATTCATCCTTTTAAAACTCAGTAAAAGTAATCGGCGTATTGCAACTAAATGTTCAGTAAGGCCTCTTGGACCTGGCCAACTTGGAGAGAAAGGTTCTGTGTCTAGTCTGGGCTCTTTTGTTCTGATTACATCCCTCTTGATACGCCATTAGCGTGTTTTGATTCTGTTTGTGTCTGCACACTTCAGTGTAATCAAGAGAGAACACAGAAAAGAGTAATTGCTTTTTCGTTGTAATTGTAAAATGGATGAGCTGTTCGCTGATTGATTACCATTGAGTAATCAATGTGCCATCCGTTTAACTTCTCACTCGAGAATAATTGTTTTCTAAATTAGGTGGCTCGGGTATGGCTGTGCTGATTTGAGCATTGGGTTGATTTTCCAGTGCCACCCTCCATTGGCTAGGTTATAACATACGTGAATGATGGCATCTTCGGGTCCCTCCGATAGGATGCTGATGGCTATTCTCACTGTCAGTAGTTTCATGTTGTTTTTCGTACAGAGGAGCAGAAGGCTGACACCCCTTAGGCAGTGGATGGTAGATGGCAGGTCCTAAGATTTTGACGTCTGCACTGCATGAATTGTATGTCAACATGAAATAGATCATCTCCGGAGGGGAGGGCATAGCAGCCGCTCTCTCGCTAAGTAACAGCATGAACTCGAGACACGTGAAACCTCTTTTTTAAATTATTCATGAGGCTGAAAGGCAGGGAGGGGGAGTGGAAGAATGGTGACTCCATAAATCAGAGTGTGAGTTCGGTTTCATTAACTTGATGACATTTCAAAAAAGAAAGGATGAGATGCTGCATCACGAAGGCCTTAGGTGAACTGGCATTAAAAACAGAACGCCTGCAGTCCACCCTGATATCCGTCGTAAGAGGTGTTTTATGTCTCTTTTGTGAGGCAGGGAGAGTGGATGTCTACATTTTAAAGCACTTTGGTAATCATTAATTCCTTCCCTGAGCTGAATCCTGTATATGACGACACAGCCCATTCTGACTAATGATGTGACACTTCGAGCCTATATGTGCCTCGATGTAGAATTCCACAAGCCTTCTCTTGTGTGATCTACTCACTGTGTACTACTAATACCATGGATGGAAATGCAAACTCATTCTTGTAATACATAATCCAATGTTTAAATCGGATGAGAGGTCAGGATGCTGTTTTTCATAAATATTTAACGTACTCTGCTTGCATCACGAATGAGAGGGCTAGATTTGTGATGTAATAGATCATATAATCTGTTAATTTGTTCATGGATAATTCATAAATGATATTACGAGTCATAAATAATAAAATATAATGGCTCTACAATGATTCCCATTGAAAATAGACCCTCTAAGCCTCCCATATCATTGTCACATTATCTCCCATGTGCATTTAAATGAATCCATTCAAGGAGCAGGCATTGTTTTTTGTGTCAAGCAAGGTTCTCCTTGAAACACATGCCAGCCTAACCCCCCTGATCTCTTAAAGATGCACAGAATCTGAATCCAGGCATTTCATTGTTATTACCTGGGTGAGTCAGTGGAAACCCACACTGGCTAGGAATGGGAGATGGAATTGGCTAAGGAAACATCAACATTCTGAGTGAGGAGTCCTATGTTGGAAGCTTGCAATGCTTGATTAATGCAAACATCAGTTACAATAAGTGCAAGGCAGCCGGGGCATGCAAGATACCATTCCAGGATCCAAATTATGTAAGCAATGTTGCACACATTATTTAGTATTACAATTCTAAGATTTACACCCTAACTGTGAATGTGGGGTAGACAATATCTAAGCATTAACTGTATTTCCATTGTTGCTTCATTAGCGTTCCCACTTTATTTGCAATATTCTTATGGTCGTACTTTGTTTTATGTCAGTGGTGCACTAAGGCGGGCTTATGGGCAAGGCGGCTCTGCTCTGTGAGCAGGGCGGGGGAGGAGTGGTTTGACCACTCTTGAGTGCGCAAAGACCCACCAAGCCAGTCATGCACACTCTTCCCTTCTCCATGCAGGCAACCTGCATGGAGAACATGGCCACCCCATTGGCCCTTGGCTGGTTGTCGTCCTGACCAATCACAACGCTGCTTGCAGCGTTGTGAATGGCTTAGGAGAGGGAGCCTGGCTGCCTGCTTCCTGTTCCTGTCGGAAGCAGGAGAGCAGAAGCAGTAAAGGCTTGGGATCTGGCGGAAATGTCGTTTTTTCCATTATGATACCCCCTTCATGCACACACACCCTTCACCCCAACATCGTCAGCATTTCACCTTCACTGCTGCACACTGACTGTTGGGCAGTAACAGGCAGGGTTTCAATGTCTGTCATAGCATTTGTGATCCCTCTTGCAATTTTTACACTTAACAGGTCATTATATAATAAGGAAGCCTTTCCAGTGGTAAACAGAAAAAAGTAGAAACTCTTAGAAGGAGATCCAGGAATATATATGTTTAAGGGACACATGAGACAACTATGCTGTTTAGGGAGTTAAGCACCCTCTGCATTCACCTAAAGCGACCTGCAGGTTGAGTGGTCGAGTGTAAACAAGGATGACTCAGACTTTCAACATTATCGAGTAAGCATGCGGAGGCGCATTACACTGGATTGTTAAATGCAGCAGAATTGCTGTATCATAAGCTGTATACAAATTATGATTACAACTTTGGTTTAACTGAGAGTGGAATTTGTGCATGATTCAATCAAGCATGTTATAGCGTAGGTTTCGTGTCGTATGTTGGTGAATGAAGGACATATACTGCTTCCAAAATGATCTGCCACCCTGGCATCAATTACAAGGTGGGGGCAGAGGTGGGTATAGAACCAGACTGATGGTCATATTCCCACCTCTGACTTTATCAGGAGTCTGAGAAATGCCATCCAAGTATGGATCTGTAGCAGTATTTACCCTTCCAGTTCTACATGGCCAGATGGAGTCCGGGTGGTGTTGGGTTGGCAATGTAGCCACCAGCTCAGAGATGTCTGTAGTTCCAACCACCCCCTTCTCAGGGCCCTTGGGATTCTACTGCCCCATTGTGTATTCATTCCCTCCGCTCTAGGCAGGGAGAGGTCGCACTCGTTACCCCCACACCTCAAGGCACAATGGTAATCCTTAGTCATTTCACTTCTATTAGGTAGATGATTGCTTATCTAAGAACTAAGCTTAACAATTTATGTTCAAGGAAGGCGAGAGCAAGCAAGACTTTCCAAATGATAACCACAAGGAGAGGTTTATAGGAAAGTGGAACAGTAAGAGGAAGTTCGGTGGGGAAGAGTAGATTTTACATTCACTTAAAGTTTGATAAATGTACATATACATTTCTGATGAGCAGACAAAAGCTGCAAAAGTGACAAGAAGAGTAAAAATACTTTAAAAATTAAGAATGTGCATGATAGTAGTTACAGTAGAGGATAAAGGAAATATTTGCATTAAAATGTCTTAAAACCAAGCTTGATTATTGTATTCAACGAGATAAATATATATTTCCACAAGTTTAAGGCATGGATTGCGCTTGACCTCCTCACCTTCTCCAGTCTTCTGTGCAGATATTGGAAAGAATTCTAAGTTAGACCAGAGTTAGGTGTCAAAAATGGGTAGAGAAATAATAGACAAAGAAAGAGTTTTGAACAGTGTTGCCAATATCCGCAACATTCAGGTATGTCAGTCTCAACTTGCCAAAACACTTAGGCAGACATGGGTAGGGCTCACTGTGGGTTCGCTGCATTCTTCTCAGCCAGTCTGTCGATGGCGAGAAGAAATACTTAGGGGAAGATTGACAAGCCCCTTGCGCCTCTTTTACGCTGCAGTTGCGTTACTTTTGTGCCGCAGCTGTGGCGTAAAAGTTGCGCCATTGTGCGGGGTATTTACAACGTGACGCATCTGGGAGACATTTTAAAGCCTGCGCCATAAGGAGGTGTTCCGGCGCAAGGGGGGCGTTCCTGCACAGGAACGCCTCCTAAAAGTGGCTGAGTGAAATCTACAAGATTGCGACACAACTCCAGCAATGCGCCGCCTTTACGGCACAGATGCGTGACGCATCTGTGCCGTTTTTGGCCCATGGTGCGCCGCATTGTAAATGCGGCGCACCATGGTTGGCAAAGCTGCGGCGCACAATTACTGGCGCATCCCTGGGGATGTGCCAGTTATTGTAAATCTGCCCCTTACACTTTAACGTGGGCCAGGCAGTGATGGACAGGGAAATCGCGTGAGAGCATCAACATTATAATTTGTAGCAGAAGCTAATTTACTATTCAATTACTTACTGTGTTTTTCTTTAGCACTACTTCAACATATGTTATTAGGGCACAATGAAACAAGAGTTACATATTACTGGACCATAATATTTGTTCGTAACATAGAAATCATTGGGGCATTGGACTTGAAAAAACAGAGAGGCGGGGGGAGGGTGGACAAATATTAGTGATGAGGAAGATGGCATTATTATATGACTCTGCAGAGAGAAGGGGATTAGAGCATATGTTTGAACTGTGTTAGACGAGAAATGGTTTCCGAATAGAAAGGTCTTGAGGTGCTTACTGAAGGTAAGGATATCAGATGTCATTCCTATTTTGTTAGGTAAGGGGTTCCAAAATCAGGGACCAGTACTAGAGAACGATTCTTGACGAGCCATAGATGAGTTGAATAATGGAGGTTCTCCTAGGAGGGAGGAGTTGCCGTAAGATTGCTTGATTTCATCTGAGAATTTCAGTAGTTCATAGAGGTAACCGGGCTGGTCCACCTGAAGTGCTTTGAAGGTGATGCAGCCACTTCTAAGTTTGATTCAGTCACCAAGCTGAAGCCAGTGAAGGTCTTTTAGTATGGGCGAAATGTGGTCAAACTTGTTTTGACTGAGATTAGGCGTGCTGTGGAATGGAAGGTCATTTTCAGTGGACATTCAGTGGTTGCTGGAGGACCAGATAGTAAAGCATTTCCCCTGTCAATTCTGGAGATCACCAAGGCTTGGGCCTCCATTCTGAGTTGATTGTTGGTGAGGTGATGTTTTATTCTTTTTTGTTGTCTATGGTGTAGGTTTGCTGTTTGGGCTAGTTTCCGTATATCAGGTTGAAGGAAGAATTTGCTGTCTATGAGGAATCCAAGGTACTTGACCTTGGGGGAAGGTGCGAGCATGCAGCAATAAGAAGTTAGGACAGAGATTTGTGATTTAATCGACTCTGTTAGCTGCTTTGTGTGACAGGAATAGGAACTCTGTTTTTTGTGGTTTCAGTTTCAGTGAATTTGTAGAGCCCCAGTAAAATACAGAATCTAAACACTCTTTGAGTTCAAGAAAATCTTTGTGGAATGTGATTTTTAAGTAATTGTGGGTAGTTTCCACATGTAAGTGAAGATCAATCAATCAATCAAACAATCATGGGTTGTACAGCAAAAACTACTCACCCATAGTTTAACACTGGAATTGTCTAGCAGTAGGCTCAATAGTTCTACATACAATTTCAATAAGATGGGTGAAAGAATAAACCCTTAGAGAATGCCACAAGTTATCTTTTCCAGTCTGGAAACGTTGGAGCCTACTTTGACTAGATTAAAGTGATTCATGAGGAATGATTTGCACCAGTTTAGAACTGAATCTTTTATGACAATACTGAGTTCAAGTGTTTTTCGTAGCATTTTATGGTCCACTATGTTGAAAGCTGTGGACAGATCCAAAAGAATTAAAAGGCAAGTGTTTGGCCTGTCAACCTTAGGGTTTTCCTCCCTGTTTAGACCTGGCATCTTTTCGGTGGTTTCCCCAGTCTTTTTGCTTCTGACCTCCAAATGTTGATGTGTGCTGAACTTCGTTTTTGCTGGTTTTAGGACTCTGGGCACTTTCCCACTGCTAATCAGTGCTAAAGTCCAAGTGCCCTATGTCTAAAGTACAATAACAATTGGTTTCTCTATGATTGACATATTTAATTTACTAGTAATTCCCTAGTACAGTGCACAATGTGTGCCCCTCGCCTGTAAATAAAATGCTACTAGTGGGCCTGCAACACGAATCTGTCTCAGGTCTGCCACTGCTGAGCCTGTGTGTTCCGTTTTAAACTGCCATGTCGACCTGGCAAGTGCACCTACTTACCAGGCCCAAAACTTCCCTTTTATATGATGTAATGCACCCCTAAGGTAGACCCTAGGTAGCCCTATGGGCAGGGTGCAGTGTATTTGAAAGGTAGGACATGTGGTTGTACGTTTTACATGTTCTGGTATTGAAAAACGACTGAATTCGTTTTTCACTACAGCAAGACCTATCTCTCCCATGGGATAACTTTGGAGCAGCCTTGCAACATTTTACAAGTGTATCTTCCAAATCGGAGGTGATGGACAGCTGAAGTTTGGTGTCTCTGCACTCACAATTTACAAACACATCTTTTAGTGAAGTTGGGGCCAGATGTACGACCCATTTTTGCATGTGCAGGCCCATGTACAAATGCTATTTAGCGAGTCACATTTTATTTGCGACTCGTTAAATAGCGTTTACAACTCGCAATTAGGAAGTGGCGTTTCAAGGGCGTCCCTTCCTAATTCGACTCTAAACCTTATGAATGAACGCAGTTGCGGTCGCAAAACAGTTGCAATTTACCACCTACTTTAAGTAGGTGGTAATGCAGTCACAAATAGGAAGGGGGCACTAGGGGACCCCTTCTCCTTTGTACATGCATGTGAAAATATTTTATGAGGGCAGCCATTAAAAAATTAAACGAAAATGTTTAATTTTTTAAGGAAAACGGGCTGCATTTGAAAAAAAAAATGCTTTATTTAAAAGCAGTCCCAGACATGGTGGTCTGCTGAGCCCAGCAAGCCACCATCCCTGGGAGGGTTAGCCATTCTAAATGGGGTCGCAAAATGCGAGTGCCTCACGAATATTGATGAGCCTCGCATTTTACGACCCCATTGGGAATCGCTAACAGTGTCTCTGACACTGTTGTCCATTTGGAACTGCGACTCGCAAATTGCGACTCAATTTGTGAGTCGCAATTCCAAATGGTCATACATCTGGCCCATGGTTCCTAAATTGCAGGTCTGAAAATACCACTTTTATAAAGTTAATATTTTCTTACTTTATCAATGATGTGCCTCTGCCTGTCTGAATACACGTCTGAGTTGGATGACAGTTGGGTTTTGTGAATTCACTATAGGCAGTCACACACAACGAGACCTGAGATATGCCCTGCATACCCTGATGACTCATCACCAGGCTGATGGGTCTTCCTGAGCTAGAGTGGTGAGAGGATTGGACACGGACACTGACATCTGCATAGAGCTGTGCTTGTCCCTACAGAAAGAAGTCTCCACTCCTCTTGGTTGTCTGGAGTCAGGACCAGGAAGGGCAGGGTCTTGGGAACTACAAAGACTTTTGCCTACTTCAAAGGCTGAAACGGGTATAAGTACTGGACCTCTGACAACATATACTCAGAACACTTTTGGATTGCGGACATTTTGCCAGGAGGACGAGCTGTGTTACTGTCTGGAGAGACGCTTTGCTCTTTGCTTTGCTGTGCTGGCCTGCTGCTTCTGTCCTGGGAGTAAAAGGACTGGACTTTGCTTTCTACATCCTACTTTCCAAGTTTCTCGAAGGTCCTGAGATGAGCTTACCTCCTGTTGGAAGTCTCAGGGCCATCAAAGACTTCATCTACCGGCACCTGGTCCTCTCTGCTGAGAGCCATGTATTTCCAAGTAGTGCCAATTCCAGTTCTAAGCCATTGGAAGTGAGTTATGGTGCTAAAAGAAGAAAAACATGCATCAACTCAAAGCATCACTTTGGTGTAGGCGCACCACTGCAAGAATTGATGCATCACCGCTGCCTGCCTCATAACTGCAGTAACCACTCGCCAAGTGCATGACACCCCAACCGCTGTTTACAAAGCAAGTACCGACTTTACACAAGCTATGACTTGCTGCCAATAGATTCACTGATATAAGTCTTAAGCACTGCAACACCGACATCCGTGATGCACCACTATGACTCCAACACAGCAGCGCCAGTGGTTCAAAATAAATGCCACAAAATCGACGTATCACGCTGTGACATCTATGAATTATCAGCAACGGAACTGAGATACCACCAACCAGCTTCACAATCGATGCATCACTTCCCCTGCACCTACCATAGTCACTGGGTGTTAGCAGCACCATGACTCTGCACCACCTCCAGGAACTGACGCTTCACATACTACAAGCAACGCATCATCTCCTTTGTGCAAAGCACCGTCACAGAGCACCAATGTGCCAATGATCTGCACAGCAGTAAGAAACCGATGCATCACTTGCTTCAATGGCACCTCACCTCCCCTGTGGCATGCATCGTCTTTGATTTTTGACGCATCAAAGGTACTTTGTCCTGCACAAGCATAACCATTGATTTGAACTAGAAATTTACATTTGAAAAATCATATATTGACTCGTGTATGTTGGATTTTTGTTGTTTTGGTCTTGTTTCATTCAGTTAAATATTGGCTATATGTCTAAACTGGTGTGGAGTACTTTTATGGGGGTTCCACTGTGTGTGTGTGTGTGTGTGTGTATGTATGGCCTGTAGTTATCAGGAATTGTCGGATCAAAATAAGGTTTTGTTTAGATTTGGGAAAACTTGACTGGGGACAAGAACGAGAAAGTAATATTTAACAATATTAGTCGGTAGGCTTTCCTATCAGGATTTCCTACGAGTAAGGAGTAGGTTTCATAAGTTAGATAACCTTTCTGATGTAATCCAGTTAGAGTAATTTAAATGATCTCCAAGATTTATTTGTGTTCGTTGCGTAGTTGGGTTCCTGGGCAGGAGAGATATGAGGTTGCATTTTGACTTTGTTTATTTTATTTCTAAAGAATTTGGTTTAATACATTACAGTCAATTTCTGATTGTGCTTGGTTTGAGTATGGATATTATTGTAGAAAAATTTGAATGGAGACTTGGACGATTTGAGATTAGATGTGGGAGGCCTTGGCTAGTTGAATTACTACTTTATATATTTTTCTCACAGCGTTTATTTTGGACTGGTTTTAAGGAGATATTTCAAGGATTTTTTTGTTATTTCTCAGGATGTTCAGCTCATTGTTAAACCAGGGTTAGTGCTGTAATTGTCCAGGCTGTTTCTGGGTCTGTCATGTCAAAGACGGTTTCTGTGATCTTGGCATAGGCATGTGATAAGAACATTGGGATCATTGTGCAACTATGGTGATTCATGTTTGGGGATCAGGAGAAAATGTAGCGCTATTTCAATGATGTTTCTGTATTGTTTACATTGAATTGTGTTGGTCATTCGAGTGGTGGGTACTTGTGAAGACTTGACAGGAATTGTGAAGTGGATTGGAAAGTGGTCAGACCAGTCAATTTCTTCATGTGTGGAGTTAGTTAAACCTACGAGAAAGGAAAGTATTAAATCCAGTGTTCTGCTGTTGATGTGGTTTGGGACCGATAGTAGTTGTGATCAATTGAAAAGATTTGATGTGTCAAGTATATCGCAATACGGGCTTGAATTCTCGTTCCCCCAGTCAATGTTGAAGTCCCCCAGATAGGTAATATTTGGGTGAAGAGTTTGATTGTGGGCTATATTGCATTTATAGGGTTAATGAAGTTTTATAGTTTTTTTCAGAGAAAGGTAGATCAGGTGCATGATAAGTCCCTCGCCCGACCAGTTAATATTGCCAAATTCAAGCATTTAAAGGAAGAAAGGTCCAAGTCTGGTACTAGTGTCAGAGCTTTTCACCATTAAAAGGGCTGATTGGATGGATCATGCCATGTGTAGGCATGGTCAGAGTTCCCGGGGTTTTACTCTGGGAAGTGACAGAAAAACTCCTCAGTGCTCTGCGGTGCTCCACCAGCAGCAGAGTATGTTAAGTTGCACTACTCGCACTGATTTTAAGCGCCAGGAGTTTGTCACACGCTGTAAAATCAGTGCCAAGGGCACTCCATGTCACATCAGAGGGCGCTGCTTTTTTCTACCACTTGAGTAGACATTCTTCCTCAACGCGAGCGGCCGATTTCTCAACGTGAGCTGTTGCATCCTGCCGTGACCGCCCGCATTGAGAAATCTCGCCAAGAGGAGGTCCAGCATGATGTCTGGACAGCCCGCATTGAGAAATCTCGCCAACAGGAGGTCCAGCACGATTTCTATAATGCGGTGCTCAACAACTTACAGTTAGTGAGCAGCACAATAGAAAAAACTCTGCTCCACTCCGCTTTGTGGAGTTTTTGGGAACTCCCCATGGAGAGCAAAGTGAGCAAAACTCTGCGAACTCCGCTAATGCATCAGAATTCTTCGCCCACTCCTAGCTATGTGCTGCATTTTGCAGCTCGGTTCTAGGTTCGGGATTATCAAGAGGTTGGGTTTCTCTGAGTTGCTGCTGCTGGCTCCAGGACGCTTCCTTGGAAGCAGCTGCACACTTTAAAACCTTTATTATATTGTATTGTATGTCCCAAAGGATGTGGGCCCTAGGCATAAAATACAAAATTACAAGACAATCCAGAGGAAGCACACTGGAGATCCACACTGGAAAACCCACATGAAGCAAAGTTAGAGTCCAAACCATGAAGGTTTACTTAAAATTTTGAAATTATTACAGAAGGCAAAATGGCAAATCGTTAGTCAATTCAATTCAAAATTCTCCAAATGCAAACAAATGTGAATTAGCATATGCAATAAACACAAATACTGACTAACACAAGGGAAATAATGAGCCAAAGAGCAAATTGTTATAGGGACTGCTGAGTTCAAAGTTAAGAGGGAATCATAACAAATATTTAAGTATTGAACCAATAGAACTATCAAGATGGAGTCTGCCTTCATAGAAAGCAAGTGAAAGACCTCCCAAACTATTCTAAGCTCAAAGTCAAAGGACAAATTAAGATGGAGTTTGTCTCTAAGGAAAGGGTAAATATACTTATACATCCAAGGTAAAAACACATCATATGGAAAGGTATAGGAGCACCATCATGCATGAACAATAGGAAGTGAAGTTTAATCAACAAAATAATGAATAGCAAACAATGACATATTAGAAATGACATATGCAACTTCTGTTAGCCAGATGAAGTAGCATTGTAAAGATCCAGTGGAGCTCTGCTCCTTCCTTCAGAAACATCAGGGATAAGAAAAAGAACATAATTCATGTTGCAAAAGAATGAGGTTGTAAAAATACTTGAATGAAACATATTTATAAGAAATCTCTGAAGGACATATTTTTACTCACGCTACACAGACAGAGAAATGAATACCTAATTTTAAACAGTGCGAGTACATCACATGCAAATGGATTTAAGGCCTACTTATGTCAACTTTAAAGCTTAATTATGTTAAATACAATACACTTACATTATTTCTAACTCCTCAATGTTAATTAAACACATTTAAGTTGTTAATATTAAATTATCTCCCACACTAGTAAAACAGTCAGAAAGAATGACTAGGCAATAAAGAACAACATGAAGAACAACTTGTTAGTGAGAAAACTGTATAGGGTTTAGGTGTGACTTTATGATTTTGCATTGAGTGGATGTGCATGTATGTTTGCAAGAATGTGTGGGCATGTGATATGTTTGGATTGGTTTATATGTCTTTGTGGGTGTGTGTGGGTGTTTTTGTGTGTGTATGAGTATATGTGAGTCAGAAAATGATAGCCTAGTAATTGCTCAAATAGCTGCATTGGGAGACTTCTATATTGTCCCAGTGTAGTGGAAATACCCATTTACCTGACACAGTGCTAGGGCCTAATGCAGAAGGTATCCACTTTGTAGGAAACCTCCATCCAAATTCCAAATAAGTTAAAAGTGTTCTGTGAATATGCCTAAAGAGGACCTCCACTACTGCATTGAATTTTACAGAAAAGGTCACACGTCCCCTCTGTAATATCGACCTGTGGAATAAGCAAACAGAGAAGTGAAAATAGAGATGTATCAGGGTCTGCTTCAGCGCTGGTTACACCCCTCCAATGACCACCTTTGCCATGGATTCACTCTCATCCACCCATTAACAGTACTCCTCAAGTCTCTGTAACCACCATCTTCCAGATGGATTCAATTAGTTTTACAGCGACACTCATACCAGTGTAGGTTGTCAGAGCACTTTACATCACATACATATTACACGAAGACAATCCATCATATGTGTGTACATCAGTGTATAAAAAGTGTTATATAAGACAGATGACTACATTGTGTTTGTCACATCATTCATACTGGTAGGCAGTATAGTTTAGAGTGCTGGTCTGGAGATGCAAAACACAGAATTTAAGAAGTAACACAATGGTTGGGGATTGTCTTGGCCTCATCTGATGAATGTAGGGTACTGCTTTATGGTGCGATCAATAAAGAGGGCACTGAGCAGGCCATCCCTAACTTACCCTATTATAAAGCCCCGTGTTGTAATGTACACCCCGGGCGAAGATGGTTTACCAGCAGAGTTTTACAAATGGGCCTAATCTGAGGCAAATCTTCTCTGTGAGGCCTTCACTGAGGCTGATTGCACGGGCTCCTTGGGTTCAGTTTCCAACAGGGTGCTGATTTTGGTCCTTACCGAACCAGGAAAAGACCCTATTCTTCGCAGCAGTTATCGCCCCATATCCCTGATCAATGTAGAAGTCAAGATACTGGCAGGTATTATAGCTGCCAGCTGTAAGTGGGTCCTGCCCTCTCTGATTCACCATGCGCAAGTAGGGTTTGTCCCAGGCTGCTCATCTTATAATCATCTACGCACGTTAACTCCTGCGGTCTGGCTGGCAGTGGATCTTCTGGATGAGGCCTTGGTGCTGTCGTTGGATCCAAAAAGACCTTTGACAGGATGGAATGGGACTACCTGTGTGTCACTGATCAAAGAAGCTGCTGCAAAAACTAGAAAAATGAATTTTTGATGCATTAAATATCTGTTATAAGGAAATGGTAAATGTTGGTAACGTGTGCATGCAGCTGTTTAAAATATTGAGAGTGCTAGAACATATGTCTACTGGAGTCACTCAGACTAATAATGCCAAGACCTGCTGCCAATAATTCCAAACTCATTTTCACAAAATAGTTTAAATTCACCGAACAAAGTTCAAGAAAGTAGGAGTGATTTCCAGAATACTTCACCCACTTGTATCAATATAAATGATACTCATGCAAATATAGTACAAATGTATTTACATTTTGGAAACCACCATCACAGGGACTCAGAGGTATCATCAAACTATTACACGTTTTAGCTGCATTAGGGAGAGGCGCTTCGCCTTCATCTCAATGTAGGTCATGTTGGTAAGATTTTAATGACCTGTTCTTTTCCATGTAGTAATTGTAACTATCTTGATCGAAAACACCCACTCAACAGCGTGGATTTATTTTGAGTGCTCCCTGAAACATGGACATGGGTATAGGCTTCAAAGATGCATCATTTAAAAGGACTAGCTCACTACTCTGCTATTAGTAATGGTTAAAGACAGTCACTCGGCTACCTGGTTTCACATTCAGTGGTGGTCTAAGCGACAAATGCTCAATTAAGCATGAAAACGTTAAGCAATCAATCATGCTGAAATCAGGCATTCAGGAACGACAGGGTGCATAACATAAATGTGCAAACGTGCCCTGTATTGAACACTGACTAAAATGAATAAACGAAAACGTTATTTGTATCAAAGTTGGAAATGTGCCTATTGATATTATGCGCTGGCAGACTAAAATGTGATTGGAAAAAAGCCTGATAGGAGATATTAGAAACAAAATTTACAGTAGCTGCCAGCGAGTTGACAGAGTGCTACGTTCCTTTTGTGCTGCTAAACGTTCCTTTCGTGCTGCTAAAAGCAGCATCAGGATTGGCCTGAGCACCAATGATTTTCACTCCCACACAAACTGGGAGCCTGTGCCTGCTCACTCCAACCCAGAAATGCAGCTGGGGTTGGAGAGAGCTACACTGCGTATGTGCTTTTGACGGGCCTGAAACGGTCGGCCAAACCCGCATGCGCAGTACAGGCAGTGCCCAACGCTCCCCATACAGCCTATCACCACTCTGGCCCCAGCCCCAAGCCACAGCTCTGAGAGAAAAATAAAACAATAATAAACAAGAGTTTATTATTGTTTTATTGCCATTTTTGTCAGCTGCTGGCAGGTGAGATGACACTCCTCCGTCAGAGAGGAGGAGCCGCTACTGTAAGGTAAGCAACTCCTGAGTGGGACTCTGTGGAATCTGCAAGTTACATGTTTGAATCATGAAAATTCCAGCTCTTTCATTTTACCTTCAAGGATTGATAAAAACAAGTATTATACAGTTGCACCACTGAGCTGGTAATCATCTCCCTTAATATGTACGGAACACTGATGTTGAAAATCATTGGATTCGAGTGCTATCTAAATCACCCATGAGTTTGCTCTGAATTAGTGCAAAGCTTGAAACCCCGATCCTGTTTAATTAGGAGGGGATGTAAGTAGTGCAGGCAGAATTCTTCAGTGTCAAAGGAGGGGGAACCCAAAGGTTGCATGTCGAAATATGAACTATTGAAACATCGGGCTACCAAAATTTCATGCCAAAAATATCAGGGCGAAAATATTGAGAAGGTAAGTAGATATAGATAAGTATAGATTTACTATTCTTAAGTCTATGTAACTTGAAGATATCTATCTATCTATCTATCTATATATATATATATATATATATATATATATATATGTTATGTTAAGTTACGTTAAAAATATTTATACCGCGCACGTTCACCAACGGTTTCATGGCGCTCTTGACATAACGGCAGCTGGGGTGGAGGAGTTACTCAAGTGCTGACTGAAACAAGAAGGTCTTTAACAGTCTGCGAAAGTGATCGTAGTTGGGACAGAGGCGGAGTGCAATTGGGAGGGAATTCCAGGTGGTGGGGGCCATGGCAGAGAAACTCAGACCACCATGCTTTTTCCGTCTGGTTTTGGGAATGACAAGGAGATTAAGAGTTGCAGAGCGGAGGTCTCTGTGGGGAACATACCGTGTCGGGCAAGAAGAAATGAATGCAGGGGCTAGCTCAGAAAGGGCTTTGAAAGTAATGCAGCCCAGTTTAAAGATGCAGCGTTTAGTAATGGGGAGCCAGTGAAGGCTACGCAGAAGAGAGGTGACATGCTGATATTTTGGCTGGCGGAAAATCAGGCAGGTTGCCTGGTTCTGGACAAGTTGTAGCCGGTGGAGATGGATTGATGGAATTCCGGCATACAACGTGTTGGGATAGTCGAGTCTGGAAGTGATCAGTGCTAGGATGACTAGAATTAGGGCATCTCTAGTGAGGAACCTGCTGATTTTACGAATCCGCCTTAGATGGAAAAAACAGGATGAGGTGCCTGCGTTGATTTGAGGCCGCATAGAGAGGTCCTGAGAGATGACCACCCCCAGACTCTTCACAGTGCTGACCAGGCTAGGTGGAGTCCCCAGGGAAGAGGGCCAAAAGGTGGAATTCCACGGATTAGTGGAGCCCCCTACAAGTACCAGCTCCGTTTTTGTGGGGTTCAGTTTTAACTGGCTGTGGAGCATCCACTCTGCGATGTTGAGCATAGTGGATTGAAAGTTGGAACGGGAGGAAGGAAGAGGGTCAATGGGAAAAATTAACTGAAGATCGTCTGTGTAGTTGAAAATTTTGACCGGGGTATTACGGGGGGAAGCAAGGAGGGGCTGTAGGTACAAATTAAACAGTAAGGGTGAGAGCGCGGAGCCCTGAGGGACCCCGCAGGTAAGAGAAGAGTAGGGCGCAGAAAGGGTAGATAAGTGAACTGCTTGAGTCCGATGGCTCAGAAAAGATCGGAGCCAGTCGAGGGCCACCCCCTGGATGCCGGCGTTGTTGACACGGTCGATCAAAATAGTATGATCGACCGTGTCAAAAGCAGCTGACAGGTCCAGGAGGACAAGGGCCTGAGAGATGTTATTGTCTGCACCTTTCCTCAGGGCATCCATGACGGCCACTATGACCGCCTCGGTGGAGTGGAGGGGTCTGAAGCCAGCTTGTTGGGCATCCAGGAAGGAGGAATTCTTTATGAAGGTACTCAAGCAGCGGGTAACGTAGGTCTCCAGAATTTTGCCCAAGTAGGGGAGGAGGGAAATGGGACGATAATTACTTAGAAGGGTAGGGTCAGCATTCGTTTTTTTAAGAATGGGTATGACAGCTGCTTGTTTGAAAGAACAGGGGACCTCCCCAGTAGCGAGAGAGTTATTAAGCAAGGCTAATGGGGGGCCAGGGCATGCCAGGAAAGCCTCTCTAAGGATCTGAGGGGGGCAGCAGTCATTAGGGGAGCCTGAGCTAACCTTGAAAAGGAGCGAGGAGAATTCATTTTGAGAGATTGGTGGGAACTGAGTCAAACGGCTAGGATTTATGGGGGGAAGAGGTAACGGAAGAGGTGATGAGGGGGGAGGGATGTTGTCTTTGATAGTGGTTATTTTGTCTATGAAGTAAGAGTTCAGAGAGTCGCACAAGGTTTGGTTGGTTGGGGTTGGGGTGTAATCCTGTCAGGCAGGGTAAGCTCATTAACAATAGAAAAAATGTCTTTGGCTTTGGTGTTAGAATCCAAGATTTTTTGGGAGAAATAGGCAGTTTTGGCAGATAGAATAGCTGTTTTGTAGGTGTTCAGGGCGTCTACATAAACCAGTTTAAGCTGAGGATCATAGTTGCGTCTCCAGCGGCGCTCTGCCTGCCAAAGAGCAAGTTTATCAGCCTTAAGCTGATCAGAAAACTACCGTTGAGCGTCGTGGGAACGCCTAGCTTTGATGGTTTTGTAGGGAGCAACTTTGTCACAGGCAGATAACAGCCATTCTTCAAGGTGGGCAGCCTGGTCGGCGACCGAAATCGCAGGTGCTGGAATGGAGGAAGCCAATAGGGCATGGAAATCGGTTATGTTGGCTTTCTTCCAATTGCGAGCAGATAGATTATTAATAAGAGGAGGGGGGCGGGGAGTGTAAAGATAAAGAGAAAAGGAAATAGAATAATGGTCGGACCAGGAACATGGAAGTACGGAGGGAGGGGAGATATCAAGGTTGGATGTCCAAACTTGATCCAGGGTGTGACCTTTACAGTGAGTAGGGGTATTAATGTGCTGGTGAAAATTCATGCCTATATGTATGTATGTATATATATATATATATATATATATATATATATATATATATATATATATATATATATATATATATATATATATATATATATATATATATATATATATATATATATATATATATATTCACTGAAAAAAACATAGGTTTCACACCAGTTATAGTTAGCTGGAAATTTTACTGACATAAAACCATTGAAATTCCCACGTTATAGTTAGTCGGACTCACTATAACTTGCGCGTGCAATGCACTGCGGATGACATCACATATTACATCACTCATGACATGATCAGTGACATCACTCATGACATCACTGATGACACAATCCTTGTGACACAGTGACAGACCTCCTCTCACTGTAAAGTAACCTTTGAAACACATATTCAAAAATAGAAACTAACATTTTCAAAAAAGTGCATATACCCATACCAGTTACAACAACCAATGCAGTAATTTCACCATCTATATACAAATTCACACATTCACCAACAGTTTTATGTATTCACTCATACATATACTCACTCATCATATGTAGTGATACCCCTATTCATTCTGTTACACACCGACAGTCATCAAAAACTTACTCATATATATACTCACACATGCAAATAAACTAATAAACATCCATTTATTTGTATATACAACTATACACACATTAGCACATTACTTCTAAGGAAACTTACACATACTTACTCTCTTAAACAATCACTTATAGAAACACATACTTATTTAAACAGGAACTCTTTCAATCTCTCACTCTCACATATACTTACTTATATACATCAATGCTCATATATACACGATTAAAACATATGTAGTTACTCATAAAGACACTAGTGAGAGAGGCATTCACTCACTAACACACACATATACACACTCATCCACCCATACAGTCCTGCACATATGCTGTCTTCAAAACACATACAAACAGTGAGTCAGTCATTGATGCATCTATGTGCTAAGTAACAGCCCCACCAAACCATACAGACACTCATACTGATACTAAAAAAACATCTACTAACCCATATACACACACATGTAGCTACTCACCAACCCATGCAGCCACTTATACACAAAGTAAAACACTGATACATATATTTAAATATTTAAACATTACTCTCTAATATATGTATTCACTAAGATACACTTAATAAGCCAGTTAACCAATCAATTTTTTTTTTAAAAACATCCGTTTAGACACTTATTTAAACATTTATTCTTCCATCGACCTTTACATATACATATATAAAACATGTTTATTTTTCTGAAAGGCACACATTCACTGGATGGTGTCATCAGTGATGTCATGAGTGATGTCACTGACCATGTCATGAGTGATGTAATATGTGATGTCATCAGCAGTGCATTGCACGCGCAAGTTATAGTGAGTCCGACTAACTATAACGTGGGAATTTCAATGGTTTTATGTCAGTAAAATTTCCAGCTAACTATAACTGGTGTGAAACCTATGTTTTTTTCAGTGAATTTAATAGGTTTTTTAAATGCTAATTCCTAACTATAACTGGTGTGAAACCTATGTTTTTTTCAGTGAATTTCAAAGGTTTTTTAAATGCTAATTCCTAACTATAACTGGTGTGAACCCTATGGTTTTTTCAGTGAATTTCATAGGTTTTTTTAATGCTAATTTTTAACTTTTTGTAGGGCTTCATACCTATGTACTTTTTAGTGAATTTCTAAGCTTATTTTTTCACAAATGTCTTTAGCTGAGAAAGGTATGTTTTTCTAAAAATGAACACTATAATGTATATTAAGATAATATTTTTATTTTAAAATAGTATTTGACTTTTTTTTTATATTTGACTCTGGAGCGCTCCCGGTGCGCGTACAGGTGCTCGTCCCGTCAACGCACCAACATAAAAAAAAGAAAAAAATAAGTATGAAGGAGTGACTATGAGGAATGGGGACAGAGAGAGTGGTGTTAAGAGAAAGAGAGCTAGAGGGAGGAACACAGAGGGACTGTGTAATAGATAGTAAAACAGAGAAAAAGTGTAAGAGGAAGTAACTGAGAAAAAGAAAAAGAATAAGGGAGCAAAAGAAGAGAAGGTTCTGGGAGAATGTGAATCGATGATGAAAGTAAAAGGAAGGACAGTTAAGTATGGGGAATGACAGATAGTGACGGAACCAGAGAAAAGGAACAGCGGTGACGGAAGGAAAGAAAATAGCAGTGAGTGTAAGTAAAGAGGAGTGAAAGAGGGTACATATAAGTGAATAAGGGTAAGACATGGGGAGTAACAGAGAGAAAGAAGAGAGAGAGTAAAAGAAGGAGTGTCACAAAGGGACTAAGTGAACCAGTAAAAAAGGTAAGTGAAGGAGTGTGGATAAGCAGAGGCACTGAAAGAAGTTGAATGTGGTAGGAAGTAAACATGCAAGAAAAGAATAAGTGAGGGAAGCAAAGTAAGGAAACAGGGGTGAGGTAGGGTGAGAGAAAAATAGTGAAAATGAAACAAAAGGTGATAACAAAAAATATTTTGTAAACACACTTACCATATAATCAATAAAAACTTGTATCTGTGAAAAATAAAAGAAAAAACATGTTATAATTACTTAAAAATATATAATAAAATAGAAGAAACAGTTCATGAGGTTTAAAAATCTACCAAAGTTTACTAAGAAATGAAGCAAAAGTGAAGGATACAAAAACAGAAAGAAAGTAATGTAGAAAGAGAAAAAAAAGGAAAAAGAAATACAAAGAGAACACATTCCTAAAGGTAAGTAAGATACTAAAAGAATGTAAGATATCAAAACAAAATCAGTAAAGATAAGAAAGTAAAAGGAAAATGAGTGAAAAGGAGAGGAGTCTGAATGAGAAACTATTAATAAAAAAGAGGAATAAAAGATGACTGAGAGTGAGTGAAGTGAAGTCACAGAGTGAAGGGATGAAAGGAATGAGGTTATTATAGAACGATGAAAAAACAGGAGTGAGAGAGTAAGTACACAGAAAAACAAAAGGAAGAACTAAGTGAACTACAGTACAATGAGTGCAAAAGAAAAAAAAATGGAGAATAAGAAAGAGAGGGTTAGGAAACTAAAGCAGTGGTACTGAGAGAATATGAAAAAGATAAAAAGTGGTGGAAGCAACAGATGAAATGCAGACAGTTCCTATTAGATTGAGAAGTTGTGAATGAAGTGCAGTAAAGAAACAGCGATGAAAAAAGAGTGTAAATTAGTAAAGAGAGGTAAATAAGGGTGAAAAAGGAAAATGAGTGTGAGACAATGTGAACACAATATAAATTACACAATGCAAACTACACAATAACTTCTACAATATGTTACATTATTTATTTTTGCTGTTCTCAGAATATATTGAATTTCACTTAAATTAGTAAGTTCAAAGTCTTCATTATATAACAGCGGGAAAAAAAAACACAATCTAAAAGATTGTGTTTAAAAAAAACCATTCAAACATACATCTCATGAATGTACAATAATGTTTGATTCACTTACTTTTCCGTGAGGCCAAATAGAAGATAGTGAAGGTCCTTTTGGTGGAAAAAAGTCTGCTGTACTCTAAAACTTCCATTTCATCGACTTCCTATGAAAAAAGATCTAAGAACTTCATACTTTACACTTTCCTCACGGCCAATTAGTGTCAGATATATCAGTATTTTTTACTTTGAGATCCACTTAAAGTATCTACATGAGATAAATAATTTAAAATATTAGATTAACTAACTAACTAACTAACTTTTAGTATCTATTCCCGACTTCAAAGGCCAATTCCCTTTACTAAAACTTTGGTTTTAAAAACACTAGATAAGAATTTGTAGAGTCATAAGGCAAACGTTGTTTATAAGTTAAATGAGAATCATTGCAGTAACTCCATCCATTTTCAGATTTTAAGTAGCATGTATAATGTCCTGAGGTTGTCGAAGAACCGTCATGATAAATAATAGCTTCAGTTGTAAAGGTTCTTCCTGAAATTGATAACTGAGAAGCTACAAAATTTTTGATAGAAGTTGTCAATTTAGTTCCATCAGGTCTACATCGTTGGAAAACTAAAATGATATACTGCCCATAACTTTGTATAAATAATGTGGATAGCATTGGATAGTTACATTGGGTACACACCATATTATGATCTGCTGCTTTAACTAGATTTTTAAAAGACACTGATTTACAGTCAGGTAAAGTCAAATATATAAATTTGTCAGTGTCTATTCTAGTAGTACTTGATAAACTACAATTGTGGCAGTCATGCTGCTATTGATAAGAAAGGCTGAAAAGATTATCTACGTCTACACCTTCATCTTCCAAAACACCAAACATATACATTACAAATTCCTGACAATCCTGCTGAATGTTCTGTGAAAATTTATCTTGACCAGAACACATATCTAAAATATTTCGAATTTCTGTTACACTTTCTATTTGTGCTGTACAACTGCTACATTTCTCAAACACAGAATTCAATAAACCACACAATCTTTGATCCCGATTTTCAACAATCTGTTCTTGTAAACTTTTAAGAAAAAAAACAACATTAACCACTACATTAGCATAGCAGTTGACACCAGAACTATTTTCAAACTGAAATCCAACAACATTTTCTCCACAATTCTTTTTCTTCCTGTTTTCAATTACAGTTTTCTCTACTTTTTGTCTTTTTGCAACTACCTCACTACAATTATCCTCATTTCTTCGTTTACGGCCTTCCACACGTTTTTCAAACAAAGGATATAGAGGCAAATGTGGAGCATACTCTCTTCTTAACCTATTGTATTCTTTTACACAATCTAGATCTGCAGAAATATTTGTCTCATCACACGCAATCAAATACAATCCTGATAAAGTTCTGACTCGTGATAATGCCACATATGCCATACCCTCTTTAAACACAGATCTTCCAATGTTTACCAAAGCATTATCTACACTTAAACCTTGAGATTTATGAATTGTTACTGCATATGCCAAACAAACAGGAAACTGTTTTCGGCGAACATATAAGTCTTTTACAAGTAAAAATCTAGCAGAACCACGACTTATTTGTTGTACTTGTTCAATGCCATCAAATTTTATTTTTAAAAATTCAATTCCATCTCTATTTCTGTAATTCACAAAATCAACAACATAACCCATTGCTCCATTTACCAGACCTCTTTCAACATTTAATTTCCTTCTCAAAATGATACGACAATTTAAACACACATTCAGAGTCTTTTCAAAACCAGCTGTTTTAGAAATACTTTTCTCTAATGAATCCAATTTAATTTTCTAATTTTCAGACAAAACAATTGTTGCACCCATATGCTCTATTTTATCTATTGCTTCCAGTTTCACAATCTCTTCATTTTCTAACTCTAACATTTTGTTGTTGAAGATGGAACATTCTTGGAGAGTTGGCATCAAACATATCCCAGATTTCTTCTCAGTCATTTTTTTAAAAATATTCTCTGGAAGAATGTTTTCATTTGGAAACAAATTTGAAATTAATCGACTATGCAAAGCTTTTTTCCCAAGCTCAGTCACTTTTCCAATTCTTACATCTTGTAGAATATTTTTATAATCTTCATCCTTTGCCTGTCGCATATTTTGAAGCAGTTCAGCATATTTAAAATGTAACCATATATTAACGTTTCCAATGCTTCCAAGGGACTTCCTAGTATCTTCATGTGTGAGCATTTTAAACACTGGTTGTCCTTTTACTGGAGTCAACTGCAATAAATCTCCAAAAACAATAATGTGTTTTCCTCCAAATAACACATCATACTCTGTTCTAAGAATTTCTTGCATTCTCAAATGCACAAAAGCAAGCATTAGATTTGAGACCATGCTTACTTCATCAATGATAAGAAGTTTCATTTTCTTCAAGACTCTTGAAACTTCAGAACACGCATCTCCAGATAACTTGTTGTAATGCAATTTATTATCATGTTCAACTGGCAGCATCAGTAAACGATGTAGAGTAATCCCTTTAATGTTATGTGCTGCCAGACCAGTTGGAGCAGTTACAACACAAGAGAGTGGTGAATCTGTCCTTTTCTGCAGATAACTTGCAATGGCTTTAATTAGAAAACTTTTTCCTGTCCCCGCTTCTCCACTTACATACAGTCGCACAGGGTCAAATGATGTACATGAGCACTCTTTTTTCTCATGTCTGAATCCATGTTCAATCTGCTCTGTGACTTCATCATATATCTTTTTCTGCTCAATGTTTAGTTGCTTTACCAAATCTTCTAAGTTAACTCCATCCTCTTGAGCTTGTTCTATAGCTCTTTCCACCTCATCCATGGCAGTGGCAGCTTCATTTTGGATAATTGGTCCTCCTAGTGGATCCTGGCTCAATGTAGTAGAACTCTGACTATCTTGAGAACTGTCTCTAGCTATCTCTTCAGCAATTGTGGTTTCTTGCTCCATTTCTTCATTCAACATTTGCAGATAATTTACAAAAATAGGACATTCTATGGTATCCTTAGTTGCATTAAAAGAGTCTTCATAACAGAGAAAATCTCCAAGTAGTTCCTCTTCTGTACGCCATGACTTAAAGAGTTGCAAAAGAGCTAAATAGTAAAATTCTCTTTTCTCTGGAACTTCACAACTCAATTTTCGATGATTAATCAAATGGCCTTTTTTCTGTTTCACTAGACATCCTTCATAGCCAATGAGTGCATATTTTCCATTATTAATATCTTCTGTGATGTTCCTCTTATAACTGTAGTTTTGCAGAACTTCATACAAACAAATGTTCTCAAGGTGAGTACTTCTATTTGGATAGTATGTATCCAACATATTTGTCTTCAAAATATCTGTATTGTTTTGTTCTTTCTCCGCCAAATATTCAATTTCTTGTACAGATTTCAAAACTCGGTTTCGTGTTGCAGCAAGACCTAGACTCACCCAAATGATTGTTCTTGATTTGGCATAGAGACTTGCTGATGATAACCGATCAGAACATTCATATGCTCCAATTTCTCGATGCGACAACATCTTCAGACTGAAACTGTATAATTTCTTGCTTAGACTCTTTTCATGTGAAATGTCCTCCCACATTTCCTTCAGTTCTGTCTTTTCTTTTTTTGTGATGTAAGATGTCACATATCGAGCCACAGCAATAGAGTTGTCAGCAACGAACTGAATATCCATGTTAGCATTCCACATGGACAAAATCACTGGGTTGTAATCGTTGATGTACTTAGATTCTTCATTTCTTTTCAAATTGTATGTATTTTTGGGAGATTTCCTCGTCACAGTAGGTCGTAGAGATGACATCAAATTATTTACTCTTCCCTTAGAAATCACTGGTCGAGGAAATGCAAAACGACATTTCGTGTAGTACTTTTCCTTGTTTTTAAATTTTCGACGACAGTACTTTCCACAACGATGAGATTGAAAACGTAAAACTTGTTGCCTTAAATTGTTTTCTTCAGTAGATTTTGGAACAGCACATGTTGAATACTCTTCAATGAAACTCATCATCTTTAATCCACAACAACATATGTATATTTTTTTAATAGATGCATGGTCAGGTCTCAGCGCCAGGATACCCTTTGGGTGACAGCTGCGCTCAACAAGCAATAAATACATACATACATACATATATGAGGAGCACCTCTCGCTTGATATTCCTTCCTCCAAAAGAAATCCAAAACCTCTCCAAGGGGAGGATTTTTTTTGTTGGTAATAAAAGACATCATAGCTTCAAATCTATGATTAAAATATCTGCAAACATTCACTGGATCCAAAGAACACAGTTCTCCTGGTGTTTTCAATTCTATATTTGGTATGTTTTCATTTGCCTCTCGTAGAAATTGAAGTAAATCGTCCCATGCATACTCAGCACATCTATGAGTGAGGAACCATTTAGGAGTTCCTAAGTTTCTTAGCATACATTTCAATTCTCCATGACGACGAAACCAATACTCGTTGGTTCCACGTAGACATGCCATGAGATTGATTAGCTGAGATTCCAAAATACTGTCTTGCAGATTAACTTTCTCCATAAAGTCCCTTGCACAAACATTTTGCAAATGAGCTCCACTTTTTAATATATGATTAACTGCATAAGAAAGCCCAGACAAATCACTTTCAAACAGTAGATGAAACAAATATGGAATGCATTGACGAAACCTTGGATCTTCAGCATATAATCTTAGAGTCCGGTATTCAGCTGCAGGAATTTGAACTGGTCGATCATCATATCGTCCACCACGACCTGTTGGAAATAATTGTGGAAAACAACGAGCTTCCAAACTTTCTTCCCATACACTAATGGGACTTCCTTTTGCTGCTCTCATTTGAAACAAGTCAATTGCATTTCCCATTACTTCTTTGGAATGCAAAGGATGAACAGTATAATGTTCATATATTTCTTCACTTCTAGACACATCAACTTTTTCAATTTGACCAACTGAAGAATCACTATCTTCTTCTATAGCTGTTTCCTCTGCTCCAACACTTACATCTTTGTAGTACTCATTGTTTTTGACCAAATACAACGTTGCCTTTTTGACTTTTTTAACATCCACTAAATCTTGCCAGATTTTCTTACTCTTTGTTGGAACCCCATTAACTAGAATAACTAAAGGATCTTCTTCTACTCTTTCTACACCAATAGTATCAATATTTTTCTTTACATCTAGAGGCAAATAAACAACTCTTCCCTTTAATCCTCTCAGTAAATCTGATGCAGGCAATTTCCCTGTCTTAGGCTCCATGCGTACAATAGCCTGAAAAGGATGGACACATTGAATCAAAATAGATTCATAAGTATTTAGATCCATCAATTCAGAAGGAATATCTATCAACTGAAGATTATTATAAACTGCTCTAGCAGGCATTTTATTTTCATTTAATTTATTTAAACAATAATTACAAATACGCTGATCCAAACTCAAATCAAAAGAATTCTCCACCAAATCCTTCCATTCACTATTATTTTCCAATTCACTTTTTGCATATAAATCAACTAACCTAGTCTGAATCTTATAATGAGTCCGTCGACAACACACACAAGTTAAATTAGGCCTTTCACTTGATTTCACCTTAATCTTGATAATTTCCTCATCAAACTTTTCTAAACTTGAAATCTGTCCATTATCTTCTGCATTACCATCCATTACTATATCTATTTCTACACTGTCCTCTTTGTTCCCAAAATAACAAAACTCAATTTCTTCACAAATAGTCTTCACATCCACTTCAGATCCATGCAAAAGAGCACTGTTTAACTGTTTAAGCTTAAGTGCTGGACTTTTTGCATAATACAACTTTCTCACTAATTTCCTCACCTTATTATATTTATGATGCACTGCTAACATCCTAAAATGATGAAAAACACTCCGACAAACTTTTCTAGAAAGACAAGCTAATGAATGCCCATGCAAACCTGTGCTTTCTCTCACTCTGCAAGGATCTAACTCTTGCAAGATCTTCATTTTTTGTTTGAGACTTTTCTTACTATATGTACGTAAGAAATTTCGAAGCAAATCGATTGATTCCTGTCGCACACTACAAATACTGCTGCATTTCCATGTGTACACTGGACCCTTAGTACGTCTCCCTAAAACTTCATCAGCTAACACCTCTTCTGCATCTCTAGATACAAGTTTCTCTTTTTCCATCACACAACCATCTATCATCTCATATGCTCGACCACTGGTGTCAACTGCATGCACCAAATCATTTTCCTGAAAGTAACTCTCCTCATTGAAAAAAGGCTCAGAACTTGAACTATGCATCCATTCACCAGAAATTACTTCACAAAAATTAGTCCGATTAATAATTCTTTTCCATCTACTGTTCGATTTGAAAACATCAATTGCCTTATTAAGTATCCTAATTCTATTGATTATTAAAATAAATAATTTTTTCTTAACTTCAAAAGCCTGATCAACAATCTTTTCTACACTTTTCTTTTTCTTGTAAAAAGCAGCTCTCAGTTTACTTTTCTTATCATTTTTTAGCAAATTTAAAACTACCCTACTGCGAAACATTCGCCTACGAATGTCCCTAAAAAGATTTACCCTTCTATTACTATCCATATGGCCGGGATACCCGTCACCCCCTCCCAACACAATCCCCAAGAATGGGAAGACGGAAACGGTTCTTGAACTTTTGGAAGGCGGGAGGGAGTTACCCTCCCGGCCGTATTTATTAAAATATGAAACAAAATGAAAACATTAAAATAACAGTTTCATATCATGTATACGATGTTTATTGGCTAACCTTAACATATCTCTAATACAAAGGTTCTCCTAGCCGATTCTAAAACATCCTGTAAATGCATTTCTCAAAATTCAAATTGTACATCCTAACATTACGGGCCAACGGCAAGGTCGTAACCGGTGTCAGATCCCTAATACCAGAACTCCCCCCCTTACTTGTGAGGGGCGGGCGCACAGAGGACTGTACCTCTGTGCCAACTTCCAATTTCCCTTGTCGTAACGGGGGCCCCATATTCACTCGACGCCATCTTGGTGGTCGTCTGAGGACTCGTGTGAGGTGTCTAGAAGGTAGCGTAGACCCCCCTCCCTCCCCACACTGCTTACCACATCCGCCGTCGCGGATGTCTTGGCCCCGGGAAATTCCAAGGAGGGGCCCGTAGCCCCTCCTCCCCAGGGAGGGGCATATGACCGCCTTCCCTTTCGGCGGTCCCATCCTTAGAAGGGTACCGCCTCCCCGTGTGAGGGGCCAATGGCCGCCTCCCCCCGGGCGCTCCCATCCATAATGGGTGGCGCCCCACCTCTAGGGATCTTCCAATTACTGCTCACCGATCATGACCTTACCGCCCGACCAAAAAATAAATACGACATTTTTGAACCTAATGAGGATGAAATAAACAGTTATGCTGGGCATTTCGACTTATAACTTTTATTCAAGCAATACCCGCTTTCAACTCAGTTGCGATACCACCCCTAAGTACATGCAAACAGAGCAACCATTTTATTGTCACATCAAAAATTCCAAACTTTATTAAACACAACCTGAAAAGAGATAATACTTCATTAATCGACATTATTGTACTAAAACGCTGTCCTCAGGGGCTGGTGGGTGGGTCAAAATTGGCTCTTTGTTCCGTCACGGGCTCACGTGCAACGAAGAGGTGCAGCTTCCAAGCACAGGAACAAGAGGATGCTTCCTTGGATTGTTGCTCCTTTATTCTTCTTTGGGAGGGGTGGACCCTCCTCCGACCGCCTACAGGGCGTGGCCGACGGTGTAGGTGTCTAGGACAACCCCTCGTGGGCGGGAAAAGGCGCGCCCCGGCTACGCCGCTTCAGGCATACCAGCCGTGACACGCCTCCCGCCCAAAATGGTTTCCCGGGGGGATCGGGGCACCCGACCATACGTTCGGGGGGACCGAGTGGTCGCCCCTTTCCATATGGCCGGGATACCCGTCACCCCCTCCCAACACAATCCCCAAGAATGGGAAGACGGAAACAGTTCTTGAACTTTTGGAAGGCGGGAGGGAGTTGCCCTCCCGGCCGTATTTATTCAAATATGAAACAAAATGAAAACATTAAAATAACAGTTTCATATCATGTACAATTTCATTTATACATTACGATGTTTATTGGCTAACCTTAACATATCTCTAATACAAAGGTTCTCCTAGCCGATTCTAAAACATCCTGTAAATGCATTTCTCAAAATTCAAATTGTACATCCTAACATTACGGGCCAACGGCAAGGTCGTAACCGGTGTCAGATCCCTAATACCAGAACTCCCCCCCTTACTTGTGAGGGGCGGGCGCACAGAGGACTGTACCTCTGTGCCAACTTCCAATTTCCCTTGTCGTAACGGGGGCCCCATATTCACTCGATGCCATCTTGGTGGTCGTCCGAGGACTCGTGTGAGGTGTCTAGAAGGTAGCGTAGACCCCCTCCCACCCCACACTGCTTACCACATCCGCCGTCACGGATGTCCTGGCCCCGGGAAATTCCAAGGAGGGGCCCGTAGCCCTTCCTCCCCAGGGAGGGGCCTATGACCGCCTTCCCTTTCGGCGGTCCCATCCTTAGAAGGGTACCGCCTCCCCGTGTGAGGGGCCAATGGCCGCCTCCCCCGGGCGCTCCCATCCATAATGGGTGGCGCCCCACCTCTAGGGATCTTCCAATTACTGCTCACCGATCATGACCTTACCGCCACAGGCCGGATAGTTGACCGGCTTTCCGGACCCCCCACAAAAGCTCCTACTAAAGGTCATGGCTACGTAAACTCTTTAACCAAGCTATGAAGTCTCCTATGAGTAAGACATTACCCTCCCGGGACAAATGGACCCCATCCTCCAAATACATATGGTCCCCCCGGATACATCCGTGTGGAATACAATGCAATTTACCTGTACGAAACAACCGACTCATTTTGTTATTAACCTTCTTTACCGACTGGTTCAAAGCTGACACAGAGAGGGCCCCCCGCCACACCTTCCGAGGAATCATGTGTGACCATGCAATTGTGCACCCCGGAACCCTTCTCGCCAACCAACTTACTGCGGACAAAATTGACTCGAGAAGTACTCGTCGACCAATGGTCACCAAATCATTGCCCCCAAGATGCACTATGATTACATATGGCGGTGACCTCGTCCGCCCTAACAGTCCCTCAATAAAACTTTGAAACTGGTCAATACAGAGCCCGCCCCTTCCGTGGAAGGTCACCCTGTACCCGTATTCCCCAGCCACGTGAATCATATCACCTGCTTTGAATACGTCCACGGCACGCCTCACGTATGAGTGGCCAACGACCCACACCACTCTTTCCTCAGCGGGTGATCTTTGACCACTGTTCCCCAGGTGTCGGGTCCACTGCACAGTCCGCCCCGCAAAGCCTGCTCGCGAAACTGTAAACCAAACAGAAAACAAGAAGCGTGAGTACATGACATAAGCTTCACAACATGTGCAACCGCACATACCTTTTATAACAGTTCGAGGACCAACGCCCCAACTGTTTCACCTTTTCAACACTCAGACCCCTGGCTGTGGCCTCTGTCGCAGCCCCTATCCGGAAGGAATGGGTCCCAAAATCGCTTGGGTTCAAGCCCGCTGCCGCGATTGCCATTGTTAACACCCGCTGAAACTGAAACCTAGTCAGTGGGGTGGCGTTGGTGTGCCTCAGCAAGCTTCCCCCCCATGATGCCGCCCTCTGCGCTAAATACTCCTCTACGCATTTTACTGGGCACATGGGAGATCCCGGAATCCGCTGGACTACCACACTGTCCCCGATCGCTCCCTGATCGGTCTTGGACCTGGCTATTGAGACTACCATTGTCTCCCCCTTAATTTGAATGTGTTCTCGACACAGACCTCCCCCCGTATCCTGCTTGTTCCTTGCTACCAGTTCGCTTACCCGCATAGCCCCATGGAATGCTAGTGCAAAAGCGGCCCGGAACAGCACCGTCTCTGATTGAGATGCACATGTCGCAGGGAGTACGGGCATTAACAGGGACAACCTTACTAGACCTATCGGGTGCCTCTCATCCACTCTACGACCCTCAAGGCGTTGCCACCCACGCAGTGCCTTCTGTACGAGAAAGGACGCTGTGGGGTCCTGGATTCCATGTGCCCGCGCCATGAAGGAAATGGCGGCCCGGTGCCTATTGGCTGTCGCCACTGATCTGCCTGCCTGATGTAATGATACCAGGAATTTCAGGACATACTCCTCCTGCCCCCACTGCTCCCCCCTAGCTGAACCCAAAAACGACCAATAGTAACGGAACGCCCCTTCATAAGCCTTCCTTGTCCTGGGTGCTAGACTCTCTCCCACAAGGTTTTGTAATCCGGGGCACCGAGAGACCAGAGAGCTTCGGGAAATGGTGCCGCCACCAAGTCCGCTGAGGGCAGAAAACCCCGGAAGGCCTGCATATGGGAACGAGAGAGTGCATCAGCTGCCTGGTTCAGTACACCCGGCACGTGTCTTGCCCTAAAGTGGACGTTTAGTCTCATACATAACAGGACAATTTCCTTCAGCAATCTCAAAATCCATTTGCAGCGTGCTGCCTGATTATTGATACATTCCACAACAGTCATATTATCAGACCAGAACACCACAGAGCGATCACGAAACCCCTCTGGCCATGTTTTTAAGGCCACCAGAATGGGGAACAGCTCCAGAAACCCAATGTTACCTGTGAGCCCATCGTTGTGCCACCACACTGGCCAGGGTCGTGCCGACCATTGATTACCAAATATGGCGCCAAAACCTACACTCCCTGCCGAGTCGGTCCACAACCCCAGCTCTTCGGAGGAAACTGGCGGTTTGTTCCACACGACACGACCGTTGAAATCCGCCAGAAATGCCAGCCATATGCGCATATCTTGGCGAACCTCTGATGACAGTCTTGTGCGGTGGTTCCCTTCCTTGAGGCCAACCATAGCTTGGGCGATAGAGCGGGAAAAGGGGCGAGCCATCGGTATCACTCTAAGGGCAAAGTAAAGCTGACCCACAGCTTGTTGCAACTGATGGAGAGTTACTTTTCTCTCGCCGAGGCAAATTTCGAGCGAGGCCTTAAATTTCATTACCTTCTCCTTGGGCAAGCGGAAGCACCCCTCCACAGAATCGAGCTCAATTCCCAGAAACTCGAGTGTAGTAGATGGCCCTACCGTCTTGCCTGGTGCCAGTGGCACACCAAATTCCTTCATGAGATTACAGAATTCACTCAAGGCCTGAGCACATTCCGTGTCCCCGGCTGCCACCAGGAACAGAAAATCATCAAGGTAATGCATGATCAGTGTAAAACCCGTGGCTCTGGTGAAAGCCCATTGCAAAAAAGTACTGAACTTCTCAAAATACGCACAAGAGATGGACCAACCCATTGGCATACATTTATCCATGTAGTAGCGTCCTTGAAACACAAAACCTAAGAGACGCTGATCCTCTGGGTGTACCGGGAGCAACCGGAACGCTGACTCGATATCTGATTTAGCCATCAGCGCTCCAGGCCCCAGGCGATTCAAAATGGCGACGGCCTCATCGAATGATGCGTACCGCACCGAACAAACTCCCGGGTCAATCGCATCGTTCACCGAAAGACCCCTAGGAGCGGACAAGTTGTGGATTAACCTAAACTCACCTGGGTCCTTCTTGGGGACTACTCCCAACGGTGAACAAACAAAGTCTACAACTGGCGGCTTGCCATATGGTCCCGCAACCCTACCTCGGGCCGCTTTCTTTGCAATCTTTGCCTGTACCACCGTCGTATTTTGTTGAACCGATAGTTGGTTCTTACATTGTGCTTTCCCCCGAAAATCCCCCACCGGGATGCGGAAACCATATGAGAAACCGTCTCGCAACACCCCGGCGGAGACATGATCAGGGTATTCGTTCAGCCAGGGGATCATTGCCATGATATTAACGGGAGTAGGTAACGGTGCCCCTCGGTCGATTTTAGACCTGTTTGGCGCCTCCTCTACCTCCCGTCTCACCAGTCTTGGCTCTGCACGAACTCTCGGGGTGCGAGGACTGTCCGCACCCTGCACACTCATGCCTGAACTTGCATGTCCCATGTGGCCTAGTGCACTTGCCTCTGTTAAAGCTCCAACAGACCCCTTTCCTACCTGAGTTCCCATTACGCATTCTGATCACTGTTTGCGCCCGCCCGAAAGGGCGCCCCCAAAGAATGGCGGGAAGGCTCAGCCCCATTCCCGCCCAAAGAAGGCGACTTCGCCGTGTTGGACCCAACAAGTTTCTGCCAGGAAATGGAGTCGAAACAATCCCACGTCAGGGATGGGTCGTGCTCCTTGGCCTTACGAAATTTGTTATCATAACCAAACCATTGATTGCCTCCGTACGATTCATAGAATTCCATAATACGTGTCTGGTAACAAGCTAGTTCCAACAATACTTCAGGCCTACGTTCCCCCATAATTGCAGTGAACATTCCAAACGCCCTGGCCCAATTAGCGATCGTTTCATCTACTCTGAAACCCGCCATCTTTGCACGCCATACACTCGGATGCAACAACTCCTTCTGATTTCTAACATGCTCTATCTCGTAGTGATCGGTCAATAACGAAAACATGTTCACATATTTATCTGCCCAAATCCTTTCTTTCACATCCATCGGGATATGTTGAACCACCTTTTCCCTCCTTGAGGGTAACGATCCCTCTCCCGCTATTGGCAACGGCTGCTTACCCGAACAAGTAGCTGTGACTGTTTTCGCTGTTGTTCCAACGCTCGATACTGGTTGTTCCATGGGAACCTGCGGGGAAACAAGAGGACAAGGTGCCTTCGCAGCATCTTTCGATTGCCGCAACTGCTTCATTATCGACCTGGCCTCCTCGGCCGTGGCCCCCTCGTTGTCCCTGCCCAACCATGCCGCCAACTGGGCAGCCAATTCAGGAGGCATATCCCCCTCGTTAACAGGTGTGACCAAGACAGGGATCGGTTGTCCCGCGTTCGGGACCGGAACTGGGGCCTTGACCGGACTGACCGAGCTCGCTGGAGGTGATTCGGGAACAGGAGCCTCCCCTCCTGCCGCCCCATTCCTGGTCCTTTTACCCCTCCCGGTAGGGACTACTCCCGGCAATGCTGGTCCGATGACTTTTTTCGGTCTCCCCATACCATTCATTGCCGCCATCTGCTTCTTCATGTTCGCCATGTCCTTTACCAGCATACGAAGCATCTGTTCGGTCCCAACCTTCTTTCCGACCTTCTTGCCAGGCATCGTTCACGGATATTCGACTCGAGGTCCTGGATCAAAGCTTCGAAATCGCTGAAAGAAGAAACACAAAATTACAAGTTCTCAAAAATTGGCTCTTTGTTCCGTCACGGGCTCACATGCAACGAAGATGTGCAGCTTCCAAGCACAGGAACAAGAGGATGCTTCCTTGGATTGTTGCTCCTTTTATTCTTCTTTGGGAGGGCGAGGACCCTCCTCCGACCGCCTACAGGGCGTGGCCGACGGTGTAGGTGTCTAGGACAACCCCTCTTGGGCGAGAAAAGGCGCGCCCCGGCTACGCCGCTTCGGGCATACCAGCCGTGACACGCCTCCCACCCAAAATAGTTTCCCGGGGGGATCGGGGCACCCGACCATACGTTCGGGGGGACCGAGTGGTCGCCCCTTTCCATTCTCTTCTCTCCTGCTCCAATCGAGACATTTTTTGTGGGCCTCTCCTTCCTTTTTAGATTTGTTGACTTTTTCTGAATATTCACATTAGCAATATCATTTTTTTTTCTACGACATATGTTGCGAAGAAAAGACTTAATTGGCTTACCAGAAGCTTTTCTGGTGTTTTTTGAAGTAGTTGTTGTAGAGGATTCCATAAACTCTGTTGTTGATGTTCTCCTTTTCCGTATGGTATTTTTGATAATTCTTTGCCTTGAAGGCATTTTTGCTTGCTTTTCAGAAGTTGATTTGAATCTGTTGTTCTGTTAAAAAAAACACATGATAGACCACTATTAGCAAACAACAAAGTAATGTCAAAAAGCAAACAATATAAACAATAAATTGCAACATATTTAAGTTTATACAATAGCAACTCAGGGCTTTATTTATAAAGGCCTTGCGCCACCAGTGCATCACTTATTACCCATGTTTAAAGTGATTCATCAGCTGCACAAGGCAATCATAAAAAAGGGCCAAATGCAAATACCAATCAATTGCACCCAAAAATCGTTTTTTAAATAACATGTAAGAAACACTGCGCAGAACCTATGTACAACCACTCAATATCAGCAAACGAAGTCAGGGCTTTATTTATGAAGGTCTTGCGCCACAAGAGTATCACTTATTTCCCATGTATAAAGTGATGCACCAGTTGCATAAGGCAATCATAAAAAAGAGCCAAATGAAAATACCATTCATTTGCACCCAAAATCGTTTTTTGAATAACATATAAGAAACACTGCGCAGAACCTATGTACAAGCACAGAATATCACTTTTGAAACGTCACTGTTTCCCCAAAGACAAATCCTCTATCTTTCAAATGTTGATATCAAGCATTATCAAAAATCCAAAATCAAATCAACAGCAAACAAAGTCAGAGCCTTATTTATGAAGGCCTTGCGCCACCAGTGCGTCACTTATTACCCATGTTTAAAGTGATGCATCAGCTGCACAAGGCAATCAAAAAAAAGGGCCAAATGCAAATACCAATCAATTGCACCCAAAAATCGTTTTTTGAATAACATGTAAGTTTCACTGCACAGAACCTATGTACAACCACTTAATATCAGCAAACAAAGTCAGGGCCTTATTTATGAAGGTCTTGCGCCACAAGAGTGTCACTTATTTCCCATGTATAAAGTGATGCACCAGTTGCATAAGGCAATCATAAATAAGGGCCAAATAAAAATACCATTCATTTGCACCCAAAATCGTTTTTTGAATAACATATAAGAAACACTGAGCAGAACCTATGTACAAGCACAGAATATCACTTTTGAAACGTCACTGTTTCCCCAAAGACAAATCCTCTATCTTTCAAATGTTGATATCAAGCATTATCAAAAGTCCAAAATCAAATCAACAGCAAACAAAGTCAGAGCCTTATTTATGAAGGCCTTGCGCCACCAGTGCGTCACTTATTACCCATGTTTAAAGTGATGCATCAGCTGCACAAGGCAATCAAAAAAAAGGGCCAAATGCAAATACCAATCAATTGCACTCAAAAATCGTTTTTTGAATAACATGTAAGTTTCACTGCGCAGAACCTATGTACAACCACTCAATATCAGCAAACAAAGTCAGGGCCTTATTTATGAAGGTCTTGCGCCACAAGAGTGTCACTTATTTCCCATGTATAAAGTGATGCACCAGTTGCATAAGGCTATCATAAATAAGGGCCAAATAAAAATACCATTCATTTGCACCCAAAATCGTTTTTTGAATAGCATATAAGAAACACTGCGCAGAACCTATGTACAAGCACAGAATATCACTTTTGAAACGTCACTGTTTCCCCAAAGACAAATCCTCTATCTTTCAAATGTTGATATCAAGCATTATCAAAAATCCAAAATCAAATCAACAGCAAACAAAGTCAGAGCCTTATTTATGAAGGCCTTGCGCCACCAGTGCGTCACTTATTACCCATGTTTAAAGTGATGCATCAGCTGCACAAGGCAATCAAAAAAAAGGGCCAAATGCAAATACCAATCAATTGCACCAAAAATCGTTTTTTGAATAACATGTAAGTTTCACTGCGCAGAACCTATGTACAACCACTCAATATCAGCAAACAAAGTCAGGGCCTTATTTATGAAGGTCTTGCGCCACAAGAGTGTCACTTATTTCCCATGTATAAAGTGATGCACCAGTTGCATAAGGCAATCATAAATAAGGGCCAAATAAAAATACCATTCATTTGCACCCAAAATCGTTTTTTGAATAACATATAAGAAACACTGCGCAGAACCTATGTACAAGCACAGAATATCACTTTTGAAACGTCACTGTTTCCCCAAAGACAAATCCTCTATCTTTCAAATGTTGATATCAAGCATTATCAAAAATCCAAAATCAAATCAACAGCAAACAAAGTCAGAGCCTTATTTATGAAGGCCTTGCACCACCAGTGCGTCACTTATTACTCATGTTTAAAGTGATGCATCAGCTGCACAAGGCAATCAAAAAAAAGGGCCAAATGCAAATACCAATCAATTGCACCCAAAAATCGTTTTTTGAATAACATGTAAGAAACACTGTGCAGAACCTATGTACAACCACTCAATATCAGCAAACAAAGTCAGGGCCTTATTTATGAAAGTCTTGCGCCACAAGAGTGTCACTCTGTGGAGTCAGCTCTTAGTTTGGGAGCTCCGGCGAGAGAGGCCAGTCGACCCCAGATGAGTGGCCCCCCCGTTCCCATTTTGGATCAGGCTCTCTGCTTGGGAGCTCCGGCGATTGCAGCCAGTCGACCTCAGCAGAGTAGTCCTCTTCTTCCTCCTTCTGTGGAGCCTGCTCTTAGTTTGGGAGCTCCGGCGAGAGAGGCCAGTCGACCCCAGTTGAGTGGCCCCTCCGTTCCCATTTTGGATCAGGCTCTCTGCTTGGGAGCTCCGGCGAGTGCAGCCAGTCGACCCCAGCAGAGTAGTCCTTTTTCCCCTTCTCTGGAGCCGGCTCTCAGCTTGGGAGCTCCGGCGAGCGAGGCCAGTCGACCCCAGCTGAGTAGTTTTCCCCTCCCATCCCTGAAGGAGTTCGGCGACTTAGCCCTGACGATCTCTTCTGGTTCGCCTTTGGATCCTCTCCCTCCAAGACTATGGAAGGTGTTTCAAGAGGACCTCTTCCAGCCCCTGCATGCCATCTGCTGCCAGTCATTCGACACAGCTATTGTTCCAAGTTGCTGGAAGAAGGCAGTGGTATCCCCGCTTTTAAAAAAACCTACGCTCGACCCTGCTTGCCTTTCTAATTACCGGCCAATCTCCCTGCTCCCTTTTCCGGTTAAAATTATGGAAAAACTGGTTACCCGCGCTCTGTCCAGCTTCCTAGAAGGGAACATCTGGTTGGATGAGACGCAATTCGGCTTTCGCCCAGCGCATGGGACGGAATCCGCGCTGGTGACCGTGCTAGACAATCTGCGGGCGCGAGTGGACAGTGGTCGGGCAGCATTCTTGGTGCTGCTCGACATGTCGGCCGCGTTCGACACGGTCAGCCATCCCACCCTGATCTCTAGGCTGGAGGAATGCGGGGTCAGAGACAAGGCCAGGGACTGGTTAATCTCCTACTTGGACTGCCGTCAGCAACGGGTTTCATTACCCCCCTTCAGTTCAGAGGAGCGGAGAGTGGGACAAGGAGTACCCCAGGGCTCAGCCATCAGCCCTATACTCTTTAATGTCTACCTCCGCCCCCTAGTCCAGCTCATTAAATCCTTTGGTATCTCCGCATTTAATTATGCGGATGATACCTAGCTGGTCTTCTCTCTGGAGGGACAGGATGCAGTCACACTGGAGACTTTTCACCTGTGCATGCAGGCGACAGCGGAATGGCTCCGGCTGAACTCGCTACAGTTCAACGGAACAAAGACTGAGGTCTTACACTGTTCCACTGATCGAGTTCCTCGAGATCTCCCAGTAGACTTCTGGCCTCCGTCCTTCTCAGAGACGGTGTCTGCGGCACAATCAGCGCGCAATTTAGGCGTTACTTTTGGGCCTAACCTGCAGTTGGATCTACATGTAAACAAGACCACCTCTACATGTATGATGTTGATTCGTATGCTGCGCAAGGTCCTTCCTCTCCTCCCTGAGCAAGCCAGACCAGAAGTAGTGCGTTGTACCATCCTAAGTCGACTTGACTATTGTAACGCACTACTTCTGAAGGCCCCGGTAACACTTCTGGGCAAGTTGCAAAGGGTGCAAAATATTGCTGCCAAACTCGCCCTTTCTCGCCCCTACCACAGCTCTTCTACGGCAGCACTGCGAGAACTTCATTGGCTGCCAGTCCATCTGCGGGTGCGCTACAAAGCAGCGTGTATTGTGTTCAGGGCTATTCATGGCCTGGGCCCCATCCCTTTGCGGCGAATGTTTGCCTGGTATTGTCCATCTAGAGCTCTACGCTCCTCGTCATCCAGGCTACTGGTAGTCCCGCGATTCCAGAGAGTGAGGATGGGTGGCCGCTCGTTCAGAGTAGCGGAAGCCAAACTCTGGAACTCTCTGCCTATATCCTTGAGAAGCCTTGAAGATCTCTTATCTTTTAGAAAGGCTTTGAAAACTCATCTTTTTCCCAGGATAGGCTGAGCTACTGTTTTTCACTGGAGTACGGGTCAAAGCGCCAGGATGCCCTTGGTGGTGACAGGTCGCGCTATACATGTATGCCACAATACAATACAATACAATTTCCCATGTATAAAGTGATGCACCAGTTGCATAAGGCAATCATAAATAAGGGCCAAATAAAAATACCATTCATTTGCACCCAAAATCGTTTTTTGAATAACATATAAGAAACACTGCGCAGAACCTATGTACAAGCACAGAATATCACTTTTGAAACGTCACTGTTTCCCCAAAGACAAATCCTCTATCTTTCAAATGTTGATATCAAGCATTATCAAAAATCCAAAAACAAATCAACAGCAAACAAAGTCAGAGCCTTATTTATGAAGGCCTTGCGCCACCAGTGCGTCACTTATTACCCATGTTTAAAGTGATGCATCAGCTGCACAAGGCAATCAAAAAAAAGGGCCAAATGCAAATACCAATCAATTGCACCCAAAAATCGTTTTTTGAATAACATGTAAGAAACACTGCGCAGAACCTATGTACAACCACTCAATATCAGCAAACAAAGTCTTGGCCTTATTTATGAAAGTCTTGCGCCACAAGAGTGTCACTTATTTCCCATGTATAAAGTGATGCACCAGTTGCATAAGGCAATCATAAATAAGGGCCAAATAAAAATACCATTCATTTGCACCCAAAATCGTTTTTTGAATAACATATAAGAAACACTGCGCAGAACCTATGTACAAGCACAGAATATCACTTTTGAAACGTCACTGTTTCCCAAAAGACAAATCCTCTATCTTTCAAATGTTGATATCAAGCATTATCAAAAATCCAAAATCAAATCAACAGCAAACAAAGTCAGAGCCTTATTTATGAAGGCCTTGCGCCACCAGTGCGTCACTTATTTCCCATGTATAAAGTGATGCACCAGTTGCATAAGGCAATCATAAATAAGGATCAAATGAAAATACCATTCATTTGCACCCAAAATCGTTTTTTGAATAACATATAAGAAACACAACACAGGACATATATACTATCATACAATTTGACTTCTAAAACATAACTATCTGCTTCTAAATATTCTCCATAGAGCAAACAAGTCTCTATCTAAATTAAATAAATCATTACTTACCTTTACAAATGCTTTGGGAGATTGAAAACAGTGTCAGACACACACACCAATTTCTCTTTAGCAGGGCAAAAAGTGTGCACTCAATACACTGAAACCACGACTGGCATAGAAAATCTCTAACTTTGTACACATATGCCTTAATTAAACCAATCAAAAGTCTTCCCTCACTATTTTCAAACTAACACCCTTCCCCCTCTCAGATTTTTCTATCTGTTACCATAGCAACTCCCTCCTAACTGAACTCTCAGGTTCAAAAGTTTATTGTACAATGTTGCAAATTAACTCAGCAAGGATGTTTGACCTCTCAATACACCAGCCTAACCAGGGTATTTTAGCTTTTAGTGACTTTTTTTTAACCATTCAAATTGCTTCTTTAACACAACACAACCATGCCCCCTAACTTTCAGTTTTCAACTATCTGAATCCACCAATCATTGCTTATGATTCAAGAGCAGTGAAACTCCACAATTATTTTTTTGTAAACTCCTACTGTTCCAACTGCCATTTCATTCCTACACTTGATCTGACTGCACCAGAACCTTCTCACATCATGTATTCTGTATGGATTATAGGACATAGCTACATCCACTGGGCTCAAAGGTATGCAACAAGCAGAAATTATCACAACCTTGATTTATCAAATGTTGAAATCAAGTGGATTGGCCAGAGAGGATTAAAATGTCATCAATTGATACCATTGGTGAAAACCTTTTTGCATCTGCCAAGCCCAGACCTTTTAATAGTGCACTGTGGTGGAAATGATTTGGGCACTATGACTGGGGTTGGTCTGGAAATGCTCTTAAAGGACACATTTCATCAATTGATGATACTTTTTCCACAAACTGCCTTGGTATATTCAAATATATGCCAAAGACAGGAATGGAACTGGTCCAACCAATTTTGTCCACAATTTGAGAAAGCACGGAAACATGTGAATAAATCTGTTTCTGCTTACATGAGAGACTATGGAATGGGTTCAATATACAATAATAACTTGCGTTACAACATGCAAGACATCTACAGAGGAGATGGTGTGCACTTCTCAGATGAAGGAAATAGAATATTCCTCCTGAATTTAAGACTGTGCATTGGAACCTACTTGTAGGTACCTAAATCAGCCACAGAACCCAAAAGCTCTTTTCAGAGCTACCCTACCTCTGATCATTCAAAACGTTTATCTTTTTCTAACTTTTTTCACTATTTTTCACCAAAGTACGCTTTCCGGTACGCTTACCGGTGCGCGTACCAGGCGCTTCCCCCGTAGAAAATTAAATAATTTTTTTTTTTTACGTTTATGAGCCTCCTAAGCCCCCCTCAGAAAACCTAGAGGGTCAAGAAGTCTCTACCGTGCCCCCTTCTAGCCATACCGAACATTGTTTGCCCTCCATCTTGTCTCTCGATTGTACCGAAGCACAAAATGGAGGACTTCCGTTACGCTGCCGGTGCGCGTATCGGAGCGCGCACCGGTAAGCGCTCCAAAAAAAAAGGTGGGAAAGTAATTTTCAGAAAAACCACTGGAGACACTTTCATCAAATATAGAATACGTCCTACTACATAGCAGTCCCTACCATTTGCCCAAATTTGGTGGAATTCCATTGAGACATTTAGGCTACAGGCCTGTCTAAATATCCTGAGGTAAATTACATGACAAAAACACATATGAAGTGTGAGAATTTACAACCAATTAAAAAGTTTCTTTCATTGTCTTCGATTATTTCCTGAAGTTTGATTGGTTAAGTACAAGAATATATATAAAAGAAGAGAGGGAAACACAGCCATTTTGACTACTGCTTCCAGAAGTACATTTGAAAACAAATAACACTGACAACTTCAACTAATTTCTCCAAGGTAAGTTGTTTTTTTGGAAGTATGTTGTACACTTTAAGTTAATTTAAGAAAAAATATTCTTTTAGTTATATACTATCCCTCTGTAATAGTTATAGATTGAGATAGACTTCTCTGTAATAGTTATGGATTGACTTAGGCTTCTCTGGTATACAGTACCCTAACTCTACTAATATAGTTATTTTGTATGCAATTTTCAGAAAGAAAATGGAAGGTGAAAATCAAGCAAATGTTACTTCTATCGAAGTAAAGGTGGAAAAACCAGAAGACCAAAAAGATGAAGTAGATTTCATGGATGACTCTTTGGATAAACAGTTCATAGAATGTTTGGAACAAATGTAATCATGTACTTATAATTATGAGGAAATACCGGACAATATTATGTTACAAGTTTTATTAAATTATGAAAAAGAATCAGAGGAATACATTTTTAGTTAATAATTTTAAATAAAAAAAATTAAAAAAACAATAAAATTAAAAAAACAACAAAAAAAAAACAATTATTAAACATAAAAAAATTTAAAGTGATTTTTTTCCCTCAGTACGGTCCCCGGTCCGCTCCCCGGTACGCGTACCGGGCGCTTCCCCCGGGAAAATAAAAAATAAAAATATTTGAGACCCCGCGGGGCCCTTTATTGGCCCACACATCAAACCTAGGGGTACAGGGGGTGTCTACTCTGCCCCCTTATGGTCATTTCCCCCTTTGTTTTGGCCACCTCTCATGTCTCGATCCTACCGAGACACAAGATGGCAGCCGCTCCGGACTGTTTAGAATGTTTACAGACAACTGAGAGCCAATCAGCTTTCTGCGCGCAAGTCGCGTGGCGCGCCCGGTGCGCGTACCGGGGCGCGGCTATAGATATATATTTTTTTGAATCTAAATTACTCAAAATCCACTGGAGCACATATCTTGAGACATAGCAAAGGCACATCGAGCTACCAGTCCCTACAATTTTGCCAAGTTTGGTGTAAATCCATTCAGCCGTTCGGGCTAAAAGTGAAATCGACCGCCCTATGGAAATTAACATGGGGAAAACGCGTTTTGGGACCCCCCCTTTATCACGACCGCCAGTAGGTAATATATATATATATATATATATATATATATATATATATATATATATATATATATATATATATATATATATATATATATATGTCCTGCAAAAATATGTGCACCATCGTCACGCAATCCAGACCACACCAGCAGTACTTCAAAAGGTTTTTCTTTATTAAAAAAGGTTAGTAGGCAAGACGCGTTTCGAGTCTAAGACTCTTTCTCAAATGCCATATGCTGCACAACTGTGGGTTCGTTAGGTTTAAATAACGGGACTTTAAGACATTGAAAAGGGACCAAGTCCATTTAACCCAGATTTAAAGGAGCAGTTCGTTGTTCAATCTTTGTGGATATAACGCTGTTTTTGTAGTCTTAGAAGCAAAGTAAAGTACCTTTCTTATTTTGAGTTGTTTAGTAACCCCCAAGTGGTAAAAACAATGCAGGTTGCTTTGCTCAATTCCCCGATTAATTTTCTACTTTTTCACATCATGGACTTCAAGTCCCATAGTGCTCCACAACTGTTCCGTTTTTTTCTCAACTGGTTTTCAATGTAGATAACAGTAAAACCTTACTGTTGCATCGTGTACTGCGTGCCATTCAAGCTTTGTAGGAGTAGTTCCGTATCACAGACATGATGCGCAGGTAACAGTTTCACAACCAGTAGGTATATATAGTTAGGATTTTTTTCCTATGGGATTTCTGAAAATTCTATGTGGAATAACTTTGGCGTTTGTGGACGGAATTGGCTGACATTTTCAGGAAAATGGCACATTTTGTTTCTGAGCATCCCCTGAAAGGTTGGGGGAGTTTTGTGAAGTGGGGGCCGAGAAAAAAGGGGGGTCCCAAAACGTGTTTTTAACATTGAGCTTTCCATAGGGCGGTTAGACTCACTTTTAGCTCGAACGGCTGAATGGATTTACACAAAACTTGGCAAAATTGTAAATATGGTTTGCCCGACGTGCCTTTGCTATGTCTCAATATATGTGCTCCAGTGGATTTTGAGAAATTAACGTTTTAAAAAACAGATATATCTGTGACAGCGTCCCGGTTAGTGCCCCGGCTCGCGTACCTTACGCGTAACGGAACTTCGCTAGGAGAAGCGGATTGGCTCCCCGGTGACTGTGAACATTCTAAACAATCCGGAGAGGCCGCCATCTTGTGTCTCGGTAGGATCGAGACACAAGATGTGGCAAAAACAAAGGGGGAAATAAGCATAAGGGTGCGGAGTACATCCTCCCTGACCCCCTAGGTTTGATGAGGGGGCTTTAAAAGGGCCTCGCGGGGTTAAAAAATAATAATTTTTATATCTTTTTTTTGCGGGGGGAGCGCTTGGTACGCGCACCGGGAAGCGGTCCGGTAAGCGTAATATTGGGAAAATAGGATGAAAGAATGTTCAAATATTGTATGTTTATTGATTGTTCTTTTTGTTTTTTTTATTTAAGTTCCAACATGTAGGTACCAATGCAGAGTCTAAAAATAAAAATACATTGTTTCCTTTGTAGATATCTTGCATGTTGTTTCAGAAGTTATTGTGGTATATTGAATTCATAGCGTAGTCTGTCAGGAAAGCAGATACACCATGGAGGCAGGAGATGATAAAGAGATGTTAAATACACATTGGAGATGATATGGTGGAAGAAAGGAAGTAACTATGAGCAAACTTAAAGTTGCACATTATATTTAAAGTCTAATTTTACATTATAATCAATTTGCTACTAGTTTAAAAAATACATATAAAAATGAATAATGTCTCCAACAATTTTTGAATTATTATATATAAATTTATTTTTCTGATTTGTTTTCAAAATTAAAAAGAACTTCTAATAATTCTTTGTCAGAATTTGTCTCATTTTCAATTAGGAAATCCACAGATTCAACACATTGCAGAAGTTCAAAGTCCCGTGATTCATCAAAGAATTCTGATTCATTTTCTGTATTTTTGTTGCATTCTGCAACAATTTCAAAGTTAGTTTTGTTCTCTCCTTCCATTTTTGTGCTGTAAAATGAATTTTAAAAAAATATATCAGTACAGATAGGGCACTGTTGGGTTTAAGTACAGACAGGTAGTTTGGTTTTTTAAACAGTGATTTTATCTTTGGCCAGTGTATGGTATCAGAATGGAAGTAGAAATATAAAAAAAATGTATGTGATAAAGCCTAAGTCAATTCTTAATTATACAAGACAAGCCTAACTCCATCCATAACTAAAACAGAGAAGTCTATCTTATTCTAACTATCAGAAAATGTTTTCCTAATTAACTTAAAGTACAGAACATACTTCAGTTTTTAAAATAACATCTTACCTTTCAAAAAGAAGTTTAAGTTCTCAGTTGAAATGCACTTGATATGTACTTCAGAAGTAGTAGTCAAAATGGCTGTGTTTCTCTCTCTTTCTTTATATATATTCAGGTACATAACCAATCAAATGTCATGAAATAATAGAAGATTTTGATAGTAGTATTTTGATTGCTTGTCAATTGTAACACTTCATAAGTGTTTTTGTTAGGTAATTTACCTCAGGATATTTAGTCAGGCTTACAGCATCATTTTCTCAATGGAATTCCTTCAAATTTGGGTAAATGGTAGGGACTGCTATGTAGTAGGGGCTATTCTATATTTTATGAAAGTGTCTCTAGTAGTTTTTCTGTAAATTACTTTCCCACCTTTTTTTTATGGAGCGCTTACCGGTGCGCGCCCCGGTACGCGAACCGGCAGCGTAACGGAAGTCCTCCATTTTGAGTATCGGTAGAATTGAGACACAAGATGGAGGACAAGCAATGTTCGGAATGGGTAGGGGGCACGGTAGACACTTTGTGACCCTCTAGGTTTTCGGAGGGGGGATTAGGACGCTGATACATGCAAAAATAAAAAATAAAACTTTTTAAAAATTTCGCGTGGGGAGCGCCCGGTACCCGCACCGGTAAGCGAACCGGGGAGCGTACTTTGGTGGGAAAAAAAAAGTAAGAAAAAGATAAACGTTTTGAATGATCAGAGGTAGAGTAGCTCTGAAAACAGCTATTGGGTTCTGTGGCTAATTTAGGTACCTACAAGTATGTTCCAATGCACACTTTTAAATAAAGGACGAATATTCTATTCCCTTCATCGGGGAAGTGCACACCATCTCTTTTGTAGATGTCTTGAATGTTGTAACGCAAGGTATTGTTGTATATTAAACCCATTCCATAGTCTCTCATGTAAGCAGAAACAGATTTATTCACATGTTTCTGTTCTTTCTCAAATTGTGGAAAAAATTGGTTGAACCACTTCCATTTCTGTCTTTGACATTAGATGGCATACAAAGTGCATTCCCCCCTCCACACTGCATACATTACGAGGCCCCAATTCAATTCAACATCAAACTCGGGAGTCATGGTTGATTTTCTGCAGTGTGCTTGTTTATTAAAAATTAAGTTCACAGGTCAATTACTTCATTGACCCACCCATTTCTTTATTTATTAGTAAAATATTCCATCACAGTATTTTAGAATAAATCTTGCACTTATATACAATATACACTCATTTACCGCCCATTCTCCAATGGGACTTTGATTTGACTTCAGGGCTGCGCCAGCAGGCCGCAACCCAGATCACCTGCTCTCTTTACGTTAACCCCCTTCCGGTCAACAGAGCCGCAGGTGAGGAATGTGCCCCCACTTGGGCAACCAGCGGCCTCCGGGGTAGGGCTGAAGAGCCAAGGCCACCAGCAGGCCAGCCCCAACTCTCCCGCCAGCCCAGAGTCCAGAATGATATAGCAAACCTGTTCAGAGGTAAAAGTGTCACTAGACAAGAAGTTCCCGTGGTATTCTTGTCCGGAACCCCGCCACTGTCCTAACTGAAAAACCTTATTATAGGGATGGGTGGGTGGGTGTCTTCTCTAGGCGACGTCCGACTCCTGAGCGGTTAGCGGACAAAGAGGGGGCCTCTAAGATGGTCGCGGGCTTTTATACCTCGCGCCATACGACTACTTCCGGGGCGCTCCGCCGTCCACCGTTCCTATTGGTCCTAGCGCCATAACCACTTCCGGGTCGGCCGACTCGGAAGTGAACCTACTCTGGGTCGGCCCTTTGGCTGCCACTAAAGACGCCATTCCCCGAGGGGGGATGGCGCCTTGCATAGATGGCATACAAAGTGCATTCCCCCCTCCACACTGCATACATTACGAGGCCCCAATTCAATTCAACATCAAACTCGGGAGTCATGGTTGATTTTCTGCAGTGTGCTTGTTTATTAAAAATTAAGTTCACAGGTCAATTACTTCATTGACCCACCCATTTCTTTATTTATTAGTAAAATATTCCATCACAGTATTTTAGAATAAATCTTGCACTTATATACAATATACACTCATTTACCGTCCATTCTCCAATGGGACTTTGATTTGACTTCAGGGCTGCGCCAGCAGGCCGCAACCCAGATCACCTGCTCTCTTTACGTTAACCCCCTTCCGGTCAACAGAGCCGCAGGTGAGGAATGTGCCCCCACTTGGGCAACCAGCGGCCTTCGGGGTAGGGCTGAAGAGCCAAGGCCACCAGCAGGTCAGCCCCAACTCTCCCGCCAGCCCAGAGTCCAGAATGATATAGCAAACCTGTTCAGAGGTAAAAGTGTCACTAGACAAGAAGTTCCAGTGGTATTCTTGTCCGGAACCCCGCCACTGTCCTAACTGAAAAACCTTATTATAGGGATGGGTGGGTGGGTGTCTTCTCTAGGCGACGTCCGACTCCTGAGCGGTTAGCGGACAAAGAGGGGGCCTCTAAGATGGCTCAAGAGCTTCGGAGATGGCCCCTAGGACAGTTTCTATAAATATCTCAGTGCCCGCCTCTGAAAGGTGCACTCCATCCTCCGCGTATAACTCTGGCCTGGTCGTTTGTATCAACTTGTGACGAATAGTTCTAATACTAGATTTTTGGAGAATTTCCGCCACCGACTGGTTCAACCTTTTAATAGATTTGTTCACCGCTTTCCTAGGAGCGCCCCGTGCCCAAACGAGCCTCGGGATGACTTCTGACCACAGTACTATGGCTTCCGAAAAAATGCTTTTGACTGCTGCTAAAGTAGAGAACAGGGACTCCTTCACTCCTCTCCTACCGCCCGGAATCATATTGTTGCCTCCGCAGTGTAACACGAATACATCCGGATAAGGCATGCCTCTGGCCAAAGCCGCCTTAACATCTCTCGGGACGTCCGCTAGGCGCTGCCCGCCTATGCCTACCCAATGATGATCGCAACCTTGCATCATGGTCACCCTGTCTTTGAGCGTCTTTTCGAAGTGCGCCCCCGCCCTGCAAATGAAGGAGTGGCCACACCAGCAAATTTGGATTCTCTTAGGGGGTGTACCTATAGTAAACATTAAAAGATACGGTGAGCATGAATCCAGGCAGAAAGGTACGCAAATTTTGTGAAAAGCTTTTGCTAGATTAATTGCGGGCGGACATAACGTTCATAACATGCTGATTTCCAGCGACCTAATCTCTTGATTACTTGTTCGGGCAGGCCTAAGCCAGCAGCTGTTGTCGCTGCTCCTATTCTGAAAGAATGGGATGTAAAGTCGGAAGGATCAACTCCGATCCTTGCCAGGGTCATTTTCACTACTCGTGTAAACTGAAACCTGGTAAGAGGAAGACCACTCTCATGAATTAACAGTCTATCTTCCGGTACCTGGGGCCTGACCTGGATGAATCCCCTCAGTAGGTTAAGTGGACAGAAGGACTCCCCCTCTACTCTACCCAATTGTAACCACGTCCCTTTGCTCAAAGGATCTGTCTTCGATCTACGCACTCTAAGTCTCAGCACCCCTTCGGACTCGATTATGTCCGAGCACCTTAGGCCCCCCTCCTTATCTGTCTTGGACGCTGGGAGCAATTCAGAGATCCGCAATGCTCCGCAAAAGGCTAAAGCATAGGCTACCCGGAATAACTGCGTCTCATAGGGGGAATAACAAACGAAAGGCAGTGCCTCCAAGATCTTTACCAACTTCCCTACGTCTATGGGTCTCCTGGTATCTTTTTCCCCTGGCGTCAAGCGCTCCCAACCTCTCATTGCTCTTCTTACCCTCTGATCCTTTGTCGGGTCAGAAACTCCCTGTAGCCCTGCATAGAATGCCAATGCCGACAACTGTCTTTTCATGAATGCCACTGATTTTCCCTCCTCTTTTTGTCGCACTATGAAACCTAGCACGTTCTGAGGCACAAAGGCGTCCCTCAGGCCCGCTCCCCTCAAGTAAGCCGCATAACCCTCCCAGGACTTTTGATACATACTCTTAGTCTTGGGGGCCAAGGATGCAGATATCAACTCGGAAGCTGTGGGGCACCAAACTTCCATAGCTCCGCTGGAAAGGCCGTCATTGTCATCTCCGCTTGTGGCCAATGTTCTCGGAATTCTGTTAACTTAAAACGAGACAATGCATCAGCTGCTTTGTTCTCCACACCTGGAACATGTCTAGCAGTAAATTGGACATTGTGGCTCAGGCACTGCAGTACTAACTCTTTCAACAGCCTGAGCACCCAAGGGCATGTTGCTCTCTGATTATTAATCACCATGACAACAGACATGCTGTCCGACCAGAAAACAATGCGCCTGTTTGCAAGCACATCTCCCCACAAGTGTAAGGCAACCACTATGGGAAACAACTCTAGGAAGGAAATGTTATGGGTCAGACCTTGCTCTATCCATTCGTCTGGCCAATGTTGCATGCACCATTTTGTGCCCAAGATCGCCCCGAAACCAATGCTCCCTGCGGCATCAGTGAATAGCTCAAGGTCCGCATTTGAGGTGCTGGCTGCCCGCCACAACACAGTGCCATTGAAATCCTTCAAAAAACATTTCCAAAGCATAAGATCCTCTCTCACCTCAGCTGATAGCCTCACTCTGTGGTGCATTGCCCGCAGCCCGGACATAGCCCTCGCTATACTCCTGGAAAACGCCCTGCCCATTGGTATGACCCGCAGGGCAAAGTTCAGTTGGCCCAAAAGAACTTGCAACTGGTGTAAGGTTACCTTCCTTGTTCCCAGGCAGTTATCGATTGCGGCCTTGAAGGCATCTACCTTAGCCTTTGGCAACCTGCACACACCTGATGTAGTATCTATCTCAATGCCCAAAAAGGTCAAACATGTGGTCGGGCCTTCGGTTTTTTCCTCCGCCAATGGCACCCCCAGCGACCCAGCCAAATGCTGGAAGCCCAGGAGGGCCTTCCTGCAAGACTGGGAACCCTCGGGACCCATGAATAGAAAATCATCCAAGTAGTGGACTACTGCATGCGATTTGTCTGAGGTCAGGAACTGCTCCACTGCCCATTCCAAGAACCTCGCAAAAGTTTCGAACACTGCTCAGGCAATAGAACACCCCATAGGCATGCATAAGTCTACAAAGTAGTCACCATCAAAAGTGAAACCCAAGAACCTGGTATCTTCTGGGTGAACAGGCAGCAACCTAAAGGCTGACTCAATATCAGTTTTAGCCATTAACGCTCCTTCCCCCAGAGCCTGCAATTTTTCAATGGCCGTGTCAAACGTGGTATAACGTACCGTGCACAGGTCTGGGTCTAGCTTATCATTGACAGATAACCCTGGGGGGCTTGATAGATTATGAATAAGACGGAATTTACCTTCCTCCTTTTTCGGAACCAATCCTAAAGGCGAACAGATCAGATTATGGGTAGGTGGATCTTTGAAAGTGCCCCCAACCCGACCTAAGGATACTTCCTTCATGATTTTGTCTCGTGTTGCCTCCATGTTTCGCAACACTGAATTTTGATTGCGGGGAGGGACATTAGAAGGAGGGGCTGAAGACGGGATACGGAAGCCAGACGTAAAGCCATGAAGCAGGAATTGAGCCTCCTCGAGGTTGTCGTACTTACTGAGGAGATGTGTCAGGACTTGTCGTTTAATGGGAGTTGGTAGCTTTGTCGGAAGTTTTAGGTGGCTTTCCCTTTGGGGTGACATGGCCGGATTGTTCCTTGGGACTTCCCATTTTCTTAAAGCATCTGATTTCGGGATGGGAGGTCCCGCCGCAATACGAACAGCAGTGCTTGAACCTGCATAGGACCCCCCTAGTACACTCGTTTCTGTTAAACTGCCAGCAGGCCTGTTTTTTCTCTCCGACGCCTTTGTCACTCCGAAAGGACTGATTCTGAGCAGGGGGAGCCGTGTTAGACGCTGAAGGGGAGGAATAGAACACTGTGTGCCATAGATTGATCTCCCGCTGGTCCCATGATATACCTGGGTGGACCGCTTTCATCTGTCTAAACATTTTATCATACTTTAACCACCCCTGACCTGGAAACTCAGCTGCCGCACCATGGATCAAGGATATATAGCTCATCATTTGAGGGCCCAAAACAGGATATTTTTCCAATATAACTGCGGCATAAATAGCAAATCCCGTGATCCAATTTTTCATGGACCACTCCACCCAGGACTTCTTTTGATTGTGATCACCCTCCTTCCCACTTTTGGGTTTTCCCGCCGCTACGCCTGCATTAAGGAGGTCGAACACCTCCACATATTCACCCCTGAGTATCTTTTCCTTCATGTCTGCAGGCACATGCCAGGTGATCCCTGCGGATGGCGATAGGGTCATTGAGGATGATCCAAACATTAACGGGCTGAATGCTAACAGAGGGTGACCTGTTGGTTGTGCCCCGACCACCCCTTGTATCTGGCTATTAGGAGACCCGGCCCAGTCAACCACGGTGCTAGCCATCGGGCCCTGTGTTGGACACCCTAAATTAGAGTAAGCATTCATCATTATGGGGGCCCCATTTGTCGGGTAGGACGTGGTAGGAAGAATCGAGCTCATGAGGCTGTTACCTATCGCTTGCCCATGTGATCCATACAATTGCATTCCTGGTAGCTGCGCGACCCCCCCGGGTTGCACCCACACTTGAGATACTCCGCTACCCGGTTGCGCCACAACTGGCGGTAACATACCCTGCGGACCGGACCCCCCCCACAGGAGTGACGGGGAGCCCCCCTATTTATATGGGCCTAGTCACCACGTGCTGCCCTTCGGTATCCTCATTGTCTTTATCTGCACCTGAATTCGAGTCCAATGCCTCTAGCACCCCCTCCTCACCTGGTGATGCTGGTTGTGCGTCTGCCGGCCTAGACCGTTTGCCTTTTGTAGCACCTTTAAGCTTTTCTGGGGTTCGTTTCGCTCTCCTGCCTCTCCCCCTTTCTTCCTGCGAATTCGCATCGGCTCTAGCTCCATCTCTCATGTTCTTCAGTACCCAATCTACGCCTTTTTCTCTTGTGAACTCCAGCAGCTCCGTAAAGGCGAGGTATTCATCACTTTTGTCTGCGGGTTCTTTGCCTTTCGGTGCCCTCTTCGGCGGCATCCTGCACTTAAAGAGAACAAACGTTAAAAACCTCTTAACTGATAGTACATGCATAAAGGCAAGCCGTGCGCGGCTTGATCTCGTTCCCGGGGAATCGGGTTGTGCTAATTGCGCCAACGCTCACCACCCTGGATATGAAGACCTCAAAACATTTAAATTTACCGCTGGAACCCGATCCTCCCTCCGCAAAAGGTATGAACAAAGAGCTATGCTCATATCGTGCTCCTTCAATTTAAAATGCAAACATACAACACACTGCACGGCCCGCTAACCTAGATCACGAGTCGGATTGACCCTCGCTGTTCACTCCGGCACGAAGGTCCCACGATGTCTTCTCTAGGCGACGTCCGACTCCTGGGCGGTTAGCGGACAAAGAGGGGGCCTCTAAGATGGTCGCGGGCTTTTATACCTCGCGCCATACGACTACTTCCGGGGCGCTCCGCCGTCCACCGTTCCTATTGGTCCTAGCGCCATAACCACTTCCGGGTCGGCCGACTCGGAAGTGAACCTACTCTGGGTCGGCCCTTTGGCTGCCACTAAAGACGCCATTCCCCGAGGGGAAATGGCGCCTTGCAATATTTGAATATACCAAGGCAGTTTGGGGAAAAAGTGTCATCAATTGAAGAAAGGTGTTCTTTAAAAGCATTTCAAGACCAACCACAGTCATAGTGCCCAAATCATATCCACCACAGTGCACTATTAAGAGGTCAGGGTTTGGCAGATGCATAATTTTTTTTATTAAAAACATATAAAATATATTTTTGAATTAAAATAAAAATACTTTTTACAGCTTTTGATATTTACTATTAAAAAACCATTGAAATTCACTGAAGAAAAACATAGGTTATAGACCATATATAGTTAGGAATTAGCATTTACAAAACCTTAAAAATTCAATGAAAAAACCATAGGTTATAGACCATATATAGTTAGGGATTAGCATTTACAAAACCTTATTTTACTCGCACAAAACCATTGAAATTCGCATATATAGTTAGTTGCACTAACTATATATTGCGCACTCGCAATCCACTGCTGATGATGTCACATATTACATCATTCATGACATGGTCAGTGACATCACTGATGACATCACTGATGACAACTCAAATGACATCACTGATGACATCATCCAGTGACTGTATGTTTCTGTAAAGTTAAAATATGTCTTACATATTAAAGAATGAGTGGATGTATAAGTGTCTGGATGAAGGATTTAGTAGGTGCATGGCTGATTATATGAGAGAGTGATTAAATGTGTCTCACTGAGTGCATGGGTTAGTGACTAAACTGTCTGAATTTGTGCATCATTATATCTGTTGTTCTGTAAACTTCTGCATGTGTTGATCACTAGCTATATGAGTAACTATATGGGTTATTGATTGGTTGCCCAAGTATTTGTATGGGAGAGTGAGTGTGTGTGTGTGGGTGTCTGGGAGGTGTGTGACTCTGTGCATAGATGTGTGAACAGTTGATTCACTAGATGTATGGGTTCAAAACTGCATGTGGAAACAACTGTATGGGTCGTTGACTGTGTGCATGAGTGTATTGGTGAGTGAATGGATATCTCAGTGCTACATGTCAAAGTAAGTACATATGTAAAACACAGTACCTGTGAGAGTTGACATATATAAATAACTGTGTATAAGAGCCAGTGAATGTGTGAGTGGCTGTATGGATTATTGTAAACTTCTATCATTGATTGTATAACAGAGTAAATATGTGTTAGAATATGTTAGAATAAGTAAGGTGTGTATAAATGTATAGTTGAGGAAATGGAGGTGTGATTGATTCTTTGCATGACTGACTAGGTGTATGAGTAACTCCATGGATGAGTGACAGTCTGTAAGTGTCTGTTTACACTGAGTGTATCTAAGGTTATATTAGATTCTGAAGAGGTTCATCGTATTATCACATGAATGATGTCATCAGTGTTGTCATCAGTGATGTCATTTGAGTTGTCATCAGTGATGTCATCAGTGATGTCACTGACCATGTCAATAATGATGTAATATGTGACATCATCAGCAGTGGATTGCGAGTGCGCAATATATAGTTTGTGCAACTAACTATATATGCAAATTTCAATGTTTTTGTGCGAGTAAAATAAGGTTTTGTAAATGCTAATCCCTGACTAAATATGGTCTATAACCTATGGTTTTTTCATTGAATTTTTAAGGTTTTGTAAATGCTAATTCCTAACTATATATGGTCTATAACCTAGGGTTTTTTCAGTGAATATATATATATGTATGTATATATATATATATGTATATATATATGTGTGTGTGTGTGTATATTTATATTCTGATTTATATAACACAAACTCAACTCAAAGCTATTGGAGCTACATAAGCTCCAGTTACATTGCACAAGGTACAAGTAAACATACACTTTTGGTGGGCACACGGAGATTAAGTGATTTGCCCAGAATCACAGTACGTTGAGCCAATACCAAGACTCGCGCCTGGTTCCCAAGTTCCAAAGTAGCAGCTTTGGCCGTTAAGCCACATCCTCTCCCAATATTATCGAGGTACATATATGTCGAGTTAAGTAAAAGGAAGATATATTTATCTATGTATACCTACCTTACAAATATGTTGGTCCTTGATATTACGGTCACACTACTATTGTAGCCCAATATACTAGAGTTGATATTTGGGTGAAATACCCACAAGTTTTGGTAACTAAATCAGTCTGTTGAACTGAACAGTATCTTGTCTCCTTGGTGCCTGTGGCCATACATGGGAGCTGTCGGGAGTGGTTTAGCAGTGATCAGTGGAAGATTAGGTATGCCCCATTGCATGTTCGGAAACTTCCTCAGTCTCAGGCCAGTTCCCACTGCGCAACTCCAAAGGCTTATAGAAACACTGTGGGAGGCCAGTGTGTGTCCATTGGAAGAGTCAGCAGTGAATAGAGCAGCCACTGAGCCGCATGCATGTTGCAATGTGAGCTATAAGACACAATCCATATCCCTTTCATCTCACTCTAGCAGCCCATGCGGTACAGCTTTGATGTAACAATCATGTACCCGAACAAGGATGCACGCAGCGATGAACTTAGCGTCACAATTAATCGGCCAACGTAAAGTCCTTTTGGGTGCTTGCCTAATTGCGCCAAAAAGAAATCATGTTCCAGACTGTGTTCTTGACACTGTTAGGTTAAGCTCACCATGTCTCCCCATCCATTAAAATATATTTCTGAAAACATTTACCATTTCTAAAGTCCTCACCTATTGATTTTTACTTCTGCTATTACATAAAGTAAATTGCACTTGGCCTATTGGGCATTTCTTAATCAATATTTGTTGTTTCCTTCTGATGCCTGATTTCCTACCTCAGAGGTAGCAAGTCCTTGTTGAAGCCTCTGGTCCTTATGATTTGCTGAGCAATGTATAGGTGACAATGTTTCACTGAACATGCCGGCATCTCTATTAAGCTGTTGTCTCCAAATAGTGCTGCTTCACTTTTTACAAACACATACTTTTATAATAGATTCATTTGTTTTGGGTTTGTGTTTGCTCACATTTTGTAATACACACGGCTGTGGGCTTGAGCAGCTTAGGCAGGAGATAAAGACAGCAAGGTCCTTGTAGTGCTATGTGCATGTGCACCTCTGTATACATCATTATGTGTCCTGCTTTGTGTGTATTCACTCTGCTGGTTTACTTTCTGTAAATGTCAGGGTTGAATTATGTTCCTTGAGGGAAAACTAAAACCCAGCGTCCTTGCTCTCTCTCTCTCTCTCTCTCTTCTCGCTATACCTGAACACTTCTAAAACTGAAATTCCCTTTTCCCTGCCTGCTCTCCTCAAGCCTACCTCACCTCTTTGTCGGTTTCAATCCCCCCAACATTTCTTGCACTCACAATTTCTAGATGTAATCTTAGCATATTTGAAAATATCATATTTTAACTTCCGTAAAATGTGTTCTTTTTGATCTGCTGTTGAACAGAAGTCTTTATTTATCCTTTCATTCGTCTTCTTTGTGCTGGGTTATTGTTCTCGGATTTCCCTGGTTTTCGTGCTGGTTTCTCTTTTCATCTTTGCTTCTAACTCTCCCCACCCACCAGCACTTTATTCTGTTGTTGCTGGCTGCTCACCACTGGTTAGTCTTCATGTCGTATCTTTTTTGGGGGGTTCTCTGCATCACTTATAAATGTATTCATGAACTAAACCTCTGCACCCGGCCTGTCTTCACCAGATAGGGTGTCTGCTCCGGTTTGTGCACTCCACTCTGCCTCCCATTTCATCTTGTCTCTCCCCGTTCAACATGTAAACCTGTTTTATTTTTATTTTTTGGCCCCTAAACATGAACATCCCCATCTTCTCTTTCCCATTTGCTCTCATGCTACATTGGTTAATTCTCCTTCTTAAAAAATATCTCTGACCCTTTCGTTTTACATGAGCTTTCTTGAAGGATGTTTCATCACTCAGATGGCGTGATCGGTCTGCTTCAACAATGTTTCAATATGATTTAGATGCCTCAATCAAAAAATGTAGGTCAGCTAATTGTAGGCTGATTTTTTTTTCCCGCTCTTGCTGTTCTCCATATTCCACCCCTGGATTACCTATGTCTGAGAAGATACTGCAGACTGACACAAGGGATAGGCACATAGAGAGAAGTTCCCCTGTCGATATTGACACCTGCCGTAGTGACTAGGATGATTTGAGTGCTCAAATGGCAAATGCAGCATTTGCTTCAACAGGCCTTGTGGGTTGGGCTTTTACCAGTTAGACACTTGCCACCTTTAATCTAGAACATTGTAGGGACCTAGAAAATACTTTGGACCCTAAACATTCTGTTAACCTGTGTCCTGAGTTTTAGAAAATACTTTTATAGCTATAAATAATGGACAATCTGAGAAACACACGTGTGGACGCACCCGAGGTTATGGACGTCATTTACCAGTAACCAGTGTATCAGATAGCACCATGACTTACCTTCTGGAACCCCTGGCACTTCCCTTAGTAGCCCTGTCAGTTGCTCTAAAAACAACAGCTGAAACAGAAAGTAAAAAGGGTTCAAAAAGTGCTCAACACACTGCATTTTCAGCTTCTTTTCTTAGACTTTCAGCAGCAGATAGAAGGTTGTTGAGTGGTTACAGGTGGGGCAATGCGTGAAGCCTGTAATGATGTCGGGGAAAAATCCTTTAAGTGGCTAAAATCATTAATCACCACATCTGCAACAAAGGGAGGACAAGCAGGTTTATTGCATATGCACAGATAAGACAGCTGGGAGAGTGACCACACTCTAAGAGAAGCACAAGTCAGTCTCAAATTAAGCATGCTGCTAGCCCATTCGAATAATACTATTTTTGGCAAACAGCCATTACTTTAAATCAATATTAACAATAGAAAAAGCTTCCTGCTTTTCCGTTCTGCGCTACCCAGTCTGCACACATTTCCTCAAATTACAGCTTACCTGTTTTTGATGACTCTAGCATTCAAGCTACCTATACAGATCTAAGTTTGGAACATCCCATGCTGCTCTGAATTTCCTGCAACATAATCAAGTCACGAAAGGTCCCAGAAACACACAATAGGAGGCAAAAACACTTAAAAGCCATACCGCAATTAAGCCTTTTTTTCAAAGCAGGCGGTAGATCATTACCAGCTAAATGTGCTATTTATACATGCATTTTAACAAGACATTTAAACAGACTAATACAAAATGTCCTTCTTTACACGATAATAATGCTTTACAGTTTCTGGGTGAGAGACATGTAGAACAAAATAATTAACAGAATGATTTGGGCCTAAAGCTAAATTTGGGTTTTTATTCCTTTCATACCCCCTCTCTAGTTGATTCTTTGACTACTTCTTCACTACCCCTGTACATTCCTCCCAGTTCTGTATTTTGCATCTCTTTATTCCTAATTATAGGAAACATACTTCCCACTTTAGCTGTAACTCTCTTGCAACATAGTAAAATAATCTAAAATACTAGTCACATCAATAGCAACAGAACTATTACAAGCAACAAGGCCTTAAACAACCCCAACATCTAGGACGGCACCCAGGCGAGCCAGCCAGTGACCCACTAATCTGGAGCATCCCCTCTTTCTTTATCTGTGTATGCAAATTATGCAAAGTCAATATGGCCTGAGTCAGGTTTCGTTCATCTTCATTTGCTGGTATAAAAGTGCAGCATACGGAATTAATCTTTTTACATACCCCTCTTTTAATTGCTGTCATCAAGTCCAATATATAACGATGCTGCATTACCATAAGGCTGATTGAACGCAGTTCCTCTTTAATGGCAATAAAGCCATTTTCAGTCACATTTATAGTCTTCATTAACTCGCACAGGTAATTTGGACCCAGAGAGCAGTTGCTTGAAACATGGGAAACAGACTCCCAAACATTTTTTGGCGGTCATTGAACTGGCTATACTCTTTGGGCACATTCTGCCACACTGAAGTTCCAAAGTACTCAGCCATCCTTTTTCTTCTGTGATGATGCAGCAAAGTTAATGCTTTACTAATAGAATGCAAATGCAAATCTTTTATTTCTTTTGCTGGTATTACCATAGTTGAGGTATGCAGAGTCACCAGAGAACAGATTCCACTCCAGTCGGGGGCAATTGAGTGTATATTCGAAAGCCACACTGCCAGAAAATATCCATAAGGCTGGAGGTACCGCCCTGCACATCGGCATTGTTTATAGTTGGGCTACAATTGAGATTCCATCCCACTTTAACAACCCTATTTCCCTGAAGGCAAAAAGAAAATTTCATTGTTTTCGTAACCAGCTTAGGATAATGACATGATCCTTTTATATCATCAAATCTCAAATGACTATTTGTTTCTCTCCCATTCCATAAAGATATGGCCCTACATGTGAACCTAGCTCCAGTAAACCATTTATTATTGGCAAATACTGATGCTTCAATACTTAATACGGCCTGGCTGCACAATCTTGGGGCAGTGGTTTAGCAGGATAATTACTACAGGTGGATGATGGATTAGATCTCCCTGGAATACCTCATTCCAATACTGCTTCCTCCCAATTTACATAACTATATTTCTGCCCTGCTCCCTTCATTTTAAATATCTCTTTCATTATCTCTGTTTTATCTGTCAGAATTTTCTAAAATTTCACGGATTGTATCAAATCTAGTTGTATTAAGTTGGGCATTCACAGGACTAACGTGAGTTGGCTGTAACAGTGCTTTTATCCTATGTAAGAAAAAATGCAATAAACAGTTTGATATATTAACAGGTACTTCTTTAGGACACACTAAAGGTGGCATTTCAATGACATGGGGTGTAAGCGAACAAACATAAAAACTACCATTTTGTGTATTGGTACCTATATTATGCATACTTTTATTTCACAGATTATCAAGTAAAAATCTTGCAAAGGATGTATATCTGTTTCATTAAAAACAGCTCTTTGAAAGCATATTATTTCTTCCCTGTGGGTGGGGTCTTTTGCATCTACATAACACATAATATAATAGAAAATTATTCAGAGTAATAATCATAACCACTGAACTCATTTTTATAATACTGAAAATATCATTTACCTTTCTCTTCATTGTGTCATTTATTCTTGGACCATTGCCTACTCACCTCTCTACAGGAGTGAGGCCAAAAATGGAATAAGGTCAGTTACGTGTACCCAGTTCCTCATCCACTCCCCTTTTATTGCTGTTGGCTTGCTCTGTGTTACTCATGAAGTTGCACACGAAGACTCAGGAACCAATACTTATTGCAGTAGACAAGGGCAGGAGTGGTGCAGTACTGTCGGCCTGTTGCAACTGAACCTGTTTAAAATAAACCTGTACAGCTTTTGTTCAGATAGACATCTATGTGTTAATTTCTTGCCAAACACTTTCTCATGCAGACTTAGTATAAGAATGATACATTTGATTTTGTTTAAATAAAATTTAGAATGCTTACCTGTTACGACTTGGTGAGGGGGTCAAATAATGATCCTTTGAAGGGGCATTTCTCAATGCATACAGAGCAAGGGGAAGGCAGTAAAGCCAATTCTTTTTCAGTGTCCCACAAATTTTTGATACCTTACTTTTTAATAAGCCATTCATCCTCTCCACTATTCCATTACTTTCTGGGTAGTAAATTGAGTTAAACTGGTTTTCCCCTCCAAATAGTTTAGTAATTAGCTGAAATACTGTGTTTGTGAAGTGTTTGCCATTATCGCTGTGTATTGCCGCTGGAACACCCACCTCAGTATGACCTCTCTCACCAGGAATTTAGATGCCTGGTCAGCATCACACCTGGAGCAGGGTCCCGCTTCAATACATCCTGAAAACGGACACACCACTACTAACAAGTACCTATATCCATTACATTTTTGTATCATATCTATGTGTAACTCCATGAAAGGAGCTGAAGATATTCCAGCCTTTGTATTTTCAAATGCGTTTTCCCATTTCCCTGCTCCTTCATGTAATGGAGGCAGGCCCTATTTTAGATTTTCTTTATCGATGTGTTGCCACATAGACAGGATGTGCTCCCTGTGTCCTAAACACCAGTGGCATCTGCATTATAGTGGTATTCCTGCCACCATGTCCCTCATTGGGTGTCTAAAACCTCATGGCATAATTATTCCACACACATAAACTTTGTTGCATGCAATCATAAACCCAATCTAGGACCCCATAACCTTGAAAAAAACATAAATTAGCCATATTTATCAATTCATGGTGAAATGATACTGCTCTTCGCCACACTTTAAACTGCGGCACCATACCTTCTATACACCCCGCAAGGGTATTAGTAAATGGGACAACATTATACCAACTATTTTCTCCCTACGCTACTATTTTATTGGGTGTCAAGTCTTCTTTTTTCTGCTTAAAACTTATAATTCCCTGCATATTTTGTACATGAAGAGATCTTACTCCAGCTGGAGGGGAACTTTGTCCTAACTCTATCATAGCCTCTGCTCGAAATGGACGCCTAGGCCTTGTTATACTACTGGAAAATACGTGTTCTCCTCTTGTTTGTTCTCAAAAGGCACTTTGTTCCTCTAATCTCCTATTTATTTCAGCATTTCTGATCTCAGCCTCTTGCCACATTTGCATGAGTTCACGGTCAGAACCCTTCTAATTTCACTCCGCACTGAGTTTATCTCTTCCTCATCTTTCTCATCTCTTCCTGTTTCATTCTTGATTTCTGTACTATATCTTACATCCCTTACAACTGGCTTTTCATCTGCCTTATATAATATAGATTTATATATATTTGAGCAGTTATCTGCAATATGGCTTAGTCTCTCAATTGTGTTCTGTATTCCTTTCACATGGTTGGTCATGTCACGAGAAACCATATCCTCTTCCTGATACATATTCAATTGTGCCCCTAAGTCAAACTTTACTTGTGGGTTTTGGGGAATCCTGCAGGCCCATTCCAATATGTCCTTTGCCTTTTGTTCCATCAATTTTCCATTTTTGTCTTGTCTTAATTTTACTGAAATATCTCCTGTTGAGGACACTGTTCCCTAATATACTTTTTTAGGTTAGAGAGAATCTTTAATAATTGTTTGAGCAAGATCAACCACCCCCATGTTTAACAAGTCATCAACATTTACTGTAATTTTGTTTATGTCAGTCAAGGGTATTAATGTAGGGTCTTTGTAGCCTACAGCTGGAACATCAGTGTCCACTCAGTCTATTGAGGTAGTGGATTCCTTATCTTACACTGACAATGATAGATACAAACCATGGCGGCATTAAGCACCTTTAATTATCTCAGAATATGTCGGGGTGGTGCTGTGAATTCCCCATAGGAATCCTGTCTGAATATCTTCCACATGTCTATGATGCTAATCTTTTTGTTATTTTATCTCCTTTATATGCTCTTCAGATATTCGATATTACATGGGCTATCACTGCATTATCAAAAGAGCCATCTGGTGGCCATGGAACCAGGGAAGTCTGTGTACCTTCTGCTCATTCCTGAGAATAGTGTCAGGTCAAGGTGCCTACAAGGGATTTTATTCGAGATATATGACTTCTATTTATTCCATTATACTGGAATTACTTGGTGGTTCGGTCTAACCAGAGCTTGAGCCAAAATTCACAAATTTAGATATTCATTTAATATAGCAGAAAAAAGCAGAGAACACATAGGGATATCTTTTTGTAAATATACAAATGAATTTTTTTATATGTAAACCAAATTGAAAAGGGTACAATCAGAAGAAAAATACATTCAGCAATAAACCATGAAAGAGGTTTGTACAAATTATCCTACAACTCATGAATAAAATCATCTATTCCAACAAAATCAAAGAAGTGACATATCTCCTGATACAAATGACAGTCACTTAGGTACATTGAATATTTGGGAAATAGATGGTAAAGCTCGACGTTTCGGTCTTTTGTGGCGTTAGTCTGTCAGACCATCTTCAGGACGATGAGTATTGCATATAACAAAGACCCTTATTAGAGGTCCGGTTATTGAATAGGACCCAGCACAGTTAATTCAAATTCTAAAGGAGTCAGATTCACATCACAATTTCAATATCGGAGCTACCACTGGTCAGGTATTTAAAAACAGCCTAGCAGTGTAATGACAGTTTCAAGAGGGTCAAATTTACCTCAAGATTTCAATGTTGTAACGGTCGATTAACTCTCAAGTGGCTCGCACACGGGCATCAGTTCTATGGCAGCAGTGTGGATTTACATTCCTGAGAATATCTTTTTGTCCTATCAGAGTCTCCTAGAAATTTGGAAACCATGTGTCCTAAAGGAGTCCCTTTCTCTCCCTGCCTCCCTGTGGTGGATTTCTTTAAAAAAGGCATGACCTCACAGTTATTATTTTTGTATCTACCAAAAACTTTTTCTATTTCTGTTCATGGGGACAATACTTGTGAACTATAAGACTTGTAGAGAGGAATTGGCCTAACAGCTAGGCCGGTCGACCTCGAATCTGGGGAACTGGGTTCAAGTCTCAGCAATGACGCTGAACGTCCTGTGATTCTGGGCAAATCACTTAATCTCTCCGTGCCTAACAAAAATGAATATGTGTCCTCATGTAATGTAACTGGTGCTATGTAAAGCGTTCTGATACCCAATTCGGGTCAAGTTTGCGCTATGTAAAACTCTGCAAAAAAAAAAAAAAGACAGACTACTCTTTTTTTGTCTAGCCTCGTCTTGAGTTATCCCTGAATAAGAAAGTTGTGGGAGACTTCCAAGAGTTTCACACGAAAAACCTACACTCAAATCAGATGGATCTATGTTACATGGAATAAATCTACTTGGTATTCTAGTAGACCCAACTTTTACTATTCTTAAATGCTCCTTTACTAATGGAGTTAACACTAAAAAAAACTGTTTGTACCACTGATAATGCAAGAGAACTCATGATCTATTACACATGCTGTAATAATCACAAATCTACATAATATATATAAAAATATTTGGATTTTTTTTAAATCAACTCACATAACATATTTGTAGAAAATGTCAACTTTTTCCCACTTTCTCTGATGATTTCCCAATTCAAACTGTCAGGATTAACTTCTTATATATTTACTATTTTTCTGTTAATTACACAAGGGGAAAAAACAGTCTAGCAAGTTCAACTTAATACACATCTATTTCTCTGACGAATCTTAAACAAAGGTCTGCCAAGATCAACAAAACATATTTACTTCTCTCTCTCCCACTCTGATGATTCCTAAACAAAGGTCTGCCAGGATTAACTAAATACACATCTCCGTTTGAAACAGTTGTGGATCAGTACACAAGGAATAGATGAACGCCCTTTTTTCCTACCTTATCGGGCCGTTGCAGATGTCCCCCGGACTGATATCCCTATCGTACAAAAAAACAGATCTTGTGTCTCAACGGGCGCCTGGCATCTCCCTCAAATTGTGCGCAACTAAATTAGTAATCCGGAGGGGAACCGTCCCAGTGGCAGGCCAGAGCAAGGGGGATTGCCTTGCTGCTGGCTCTGCCACAATGTCCTTAAAAATCCTTTAAGTCGCTAAAATCATTAATCACCACAGCTGCAACAAAGGGAGGACAAGCAGGTTTATTGCATATGAACAGAATAAGACAGCTGGGAGAGTGACCCACACTAAGAGAAGTACAATTCAGTCTCAAATTACACACGCAGTGAGTCCATTCTTATAATACTATTTTTGGCAAACAGCCATAACTTCAATCCAATATTAACAATTGAAAAAGTTTCCTGCTTTTCCGTTCTCTCCCACCCAGTCTGCACGCATTTCCTCAAACTTCTGCTTTCATGTTTTCGACACTCTAGCATTCACGCTAACTGTACAGATCTAAGTTAGGAACATACTATGCTGCTCTGAATTTCCTGCAACATACTCAAGTCACAAATGTTCCCAGAAACCCACAATAGGAGGAAAAAACACTTAATAGTCAGACCTCATTTAACCCTTTTTTTTTAAAGCAGACTGTAGATTATTACCACATAAAAATGCAACTTATATCTGCATTTTAACCATACATTTAACCAACCTCCTTCAAAAATTCCTTCTTTACGCGATAATAATGCCTCAGTTTCTGGGGAGAGACAGGTTAATCAGAATCATGAACAGAATTATTAGGACCTAAAGCTAAATTTGGGTTTTGATTCCTTTCAATGATATCTGCCTTGTTCAATAGATACCTGTTATCACTTTGGTTACCTCTGACTTTTTGGTGAATTGACGTCGATGCTAGTGCTTACGTGATAAAATACTTATAGCTCTACTGCTCCTATGTGTGATGATACTGATGTGGAGGGTAGAAAACAGAGAACCACTGCAAGAAAAAAGGAAATAGAAGATGTGGAGACAGACCACAACACCATGGTGGTCTTTCTCTGCTTCCTACACTTTCCTATACACTCTCCCCCTGTTTCAGATACATCTACACTAGCAGGGGCTGTGGTGCTGGAAAACAAATTTGTGTCCTGAACACTATTGTGTTCCAAGTGCTGAGCTTTGGTTATCCAGCATGTTGAGCCACAATCAGTTCCTGAGTTCTGTAAGCTTTTTATACTACAGTGTGACCAATTTAAACTCAGGCCACACCATTCATTTCATCTTCTTGTATGTTTTAAATATGGTCCCTGAGCTAAGTCTTAATTGCCTTGTGATATTTTTCTATCACCTTAGCTCATACAGGTGTAGACAAACTTGTGAAAGTAGATTTTGTCACATTATGATTACGACATTTCTTCAAAGGTTTATATTGGGAAAGGCTAGGTAGTGGTTCGGTTGGGGCTGTTTCTGGGGCAGCTGGGCATGTTGGAGTTGCTGTGGGAATTGCTTTAAAGATAATGTTGCAGGGATGTGATATATTTATCATTATTATTTATTTTACACCCTCTGTAAAGTATTGCACTATGATTTGTGCCACCTTTGAGCACTTTACATATGATGTGTGCAACAATTTAAAAATAAAAGTGAGCAGGGCATTATGGGCTGTACTACTACATCTTCAAGTATGTATTAAAGTCTTTACTTAATTTACATTGTGATGTGTTGAGTTTATGGTAAAGGCTTGGTACTGGAGTGCCACAGTAGCGTGTGACAAGCCAGTTTTACACATTAGGATCATGCTATTGAAACTGTTTTACTGGAAGTGACTGTATAAGGTCTCAGTCCAGATATTAGACCATGAAGTATAGTTTCAAATCTTTGACCTTCAGAGAGATCTTTTCTCGACAGTCCACACTGCTCAGAGCTGTTGTAGTTCATGTTGATTGGAACGTTCAAGTTCAAGTTCAGGAATTTATATTGCGCACTACTCACCCAGAGGGTCTCAAGGCGCTTGGGGAGGGGAAATATTATATATCGAATAGCCAGGTTTTGAGTTCTTTTCTGAAGGAGATGTGGTTCTGTGTAAGGCGGAGGTGAGTGGGGAGTGAGTTCCAGGTCTTGGCCGCCAAGTAGGAGAAGGATCTACCTCCCATGGTGGATCTTTGGATACGCAGAACTGCGGCGAGGGCTTGATTGGATACCCCGTGGTAACAGAGCGCGCTATAAAAGTTTTAATAAACATAAACATAAACATAAACATTGGAGGATCTCAGTTGGCGGGTGGGTGTGTAGAAGGATAGTCGAGTGTTGAGGCATTCGGGACCTAGTTTGTAGAGGGCTTTGTGTGAGTGGGTGAGGAGACGGAACGTTATTCTCTTGTTGACGGGAAGCCAGTGGAGGTCTTTCAGGTGGCCGGTAATGTGATCATGGCGAGGGATGTCTAAAATGAGTCTCGCTGATGCGTTTTGGATGCGTTGGAGTTTTTTTTGTAATTTGGCTGTGATTCCGGCGTAGAGGGTGTTTCCGTAATCTAGTCGACTCGTGACCAGTGCGTGGGGGACAGTCTTTCTTGTCTCGGAGGGGATCCAGCTGAAGATTTTTTTGAGCATACGCAGTACTTTGTAGCAGGAGGATGAGACGGCGTTGACTTGTCTGGTCATTGAGAGTGCGGAGTCCAGGATGAAGCCAAGGTTTCGTGCGTGGTCTGTGGGTATGGGTGCTGATCCTAGAGCCGAGGGCCACCATGAGTCGTCCCAGGCAGAGGGGGATGATCCCAGGATGAGCACTTCCGTTTTGTCCGAGTTAAGTTTCAGGCGGCTGTTTTTCATCCAAGTGGCTACTTCTTTCATGCCTTCATGAAGATTGGTTTTGGCGGTGTTAGGGTCTTTGGTAAGGGAAAGGATCAGCTGGATGTCGTCAGCGTAGGAGATGATGTTAAGGTTGTGTTGACGCACGATGGATGCGAGTGGGCTCATGTAAACGTTGAAGAGGGTGGGACTGAGTGATGATCCTTGTGGTACGCCGCAGATGACTTCGGTGGCCTCTGATTTGAATGGGGGAAGTCGGTCTCTCTGAGTTCTCCCAGCTAGGAACGAGATGATCCAGTCCAGGGCTTTTCCTTGTATGCCGATGTTGTTGAGGCGTTGTATGAGGGTGCTGTGACAGACAGTGTCGAAGGTGGCGGAGAGGTCGAGTAGAATGAGGGCTACTGTTTCTCCGTTGTCTAGTAGTGTTCGGATGTCATCTGTAGCTGCGATGAGGGCGGTCTCGGTGCTGTGTTTGGCTCGAAAGCCGGACTGTGAGGGGTCGAGAGTGTTGTTGGATTTGAGGAAGGCGGCGAGCTGACTATTGACTGCTTTTTCAATGACTTTGGCAGGGAATGGGAGGAGTGAGATGGGGCGGTAGGTTTTGAGTTCAGAGGGGTCTGCTGTGGGTTTCTTCAGGAGGGCGCTGACTTCGGCGTGTTTCCAGCTTTCTGGGAAGGTAGTGGAGTTGAAGGAGCAATTGATGACATCGCGGATGAGGTGCGATGATGGAGTCTGCTTTGTTGAAGATGTGGTGGGGACAGGGGTCGGTTGGCGAACCAGAATGGATGGAGTTCATTAGGCGGATGGTGTCTTCAGTGGTGATTGGTTTCCAGGCTCTGAGGATGTTAGAGGGCGGTTTAGTTTCGGAGGGGGGTGGAGAGGATTGTTCGTTGGAAGTGTTTATGAAGCTGTTATGTATGTCGGCAATTTTGTTGTAGAAGAAGGAGGATAGTGAATTGCAGAGGTCTTAGGAGGGAGTGATGTCGTTTGAGGCAGCGGTGGGGTTGGTGAATTCTTTAACGATGTTGAATAGTTCCTTGCTGTTATGGGCGTTGTTGTCGAGTCGATTCTTGAATGCTGATTTCTTGGTGGATCGAATCAGTTGGTGGTGTTTGCGGGTGGCTGTCTTGAAGGTGCCTCTGAGTGTGGGTCTGGAAGTGGAGGTGTTCGGCGGATGTAAGGTTGTCGTCGAAGCTGGTCGTGATTTTGATGGTGTTCTTATGGACAATGGCGATGCCTCCTCCTGTTTGATTGGTGCGGTCTTTTCGGGTGATCTTGTAAGTATCTGGGATAGCTATGGCGATGTCGGGTGTTGATGATGTGTTCATCCAGGTTTCTGTAAGGAAGGCGGCGTCCGGTGAAGCAGTGTCGAGTATGTCCCAGAGTTCGGTGGTGTGTCTGTGGACTGAATGGGTGTTCAGTAGGATGCATTTTAGGTGGTTAGGGTCGGAGCTGCGTTTGGAGGAGGAGGGTTTGGTGTGGGTCTTGATGCAGGCGAACTTGCAGGAGTGGCAGGTGAAGGGTCCGTGGGTGCGTCCTGGGGCAGCTTCGCAGCATTGTGGTGTGCATCCAGGGTTAAGGGCTAAGAGGGTGGCGGCGTCATACGTTAAGCGGGAGGAGTGCAGGGTCCGAGGGCCAGGGAGTCGGCGCTGGGCGCAGTCCAGGCGCGGACGGGCGTAGACGGGCTTACCTTTGGCACACCATCGGCGCGCATGGGGCGCGACCGCTGCGCGTGAACGCTGCGCGCAGAAGCAACTGTCATATATGGATAGTGGGAAGGGAGTGGCGAGGGAGGATCAGCTGGGAGGCGGGATCGGGTCGGAGGGGACTGGCTCCGAGGCCCAACAACAACAAATTGGCGGCTAAAGTGAAACAGGCAACAGGATGGGGCACAGCGAGTAATTGATGGATTTAAACACCCTGAGAAGTTAGCGCTACAGATATTGAAGCTCAAACGATGTTAATTAGGGTCAAAGCTACAACAGCGAACGTGCAACTTGGCCTGCGCATAACAATGTAAACAGTGCTAAGTCTGGATAACGTCAATAATACTTCTAAACACTCGGCAATGCTTCAAACAGTAAAGAGCTATGACAAGCGGCAGCTGGCAGGCACTGCTAATTATAAACACTCGATAATGCTTAAAATAGTAAAGCGCTGTGACAAGCGGCAGCTGGCAGGCACTACTAATTATAAACACTCGATAATACTTAAAAAAAACGGTAAAGCGCTAAGACACGCGGCAGCTAGAAGACAAAGCGCTATTAATAATTATAAACACTCTAGCGCTATGACAGGCAGCGGCTAGCGGACACGAGTAGCACAGAGAAAGCAGCGAGAGCAGACAACGATACCACTGAAGCAGGGTGCTTGGGGAGCGACCGTCTCTGAAAGCGTCAGGGCAGTCACAGCGCTTCTGAAGGTGGGGGCCAGGTTATACGGTCAGTGGGAGGGAGGATCAGCTGGGAGGCGGGATCGGGTCGGAGGGGACGGGCTCCGAGGCACAACAACAAAATGGCGGCTAAAGTGAAACAGGCAACAGGATGGGGCACAGCGAGTAATTGATGGATTTAAACACCCTGAGAAGTTAGCGCTACAGATATTGAAACTCAAACGATGTTAATTAGGGTCAAAGCTACAACAGCGAGCGTGCAACTTGGCCTGCGCATAACAATGTAAACAGTGCTAAGTCTGGATAACGTCAATAATGCTTCTAAACACTCGGCAATGCTTCAAACAGTAAAGATTGCTTTGTGCTTTTGGAGTATTCAGAAGTCCTGTAGACTGTGTTAGTAGTTTTGTTTTTGGATATGTCTGGGGTCTGCTGTATCTCTAACTGTTTAAGACAGTGTTCATTTGGTTTCTGAGATTCTTGAATGAACTAATTCTTACGTTTGTATGATCCAGGAAATGTATAGAGCAATGTGTGATTCTGGGTAGATCGCTAAATCTCCCCTGGCCTAAAAAATGTATGTGACCTCATGTAATGTAAATGGTGCTCATGTAAAATGCGCCAATACCTTCGCATCGAGTTTGCGCTATATAAAACTGCGAAAAATAAAAAAAGTATTTATAAATATATATATTATAATAGTTGGAGAAATTTTGAGGCATTGTCACTTTCTGTGGTGCAGTACTTTTGGGCAAAAAATAGTAAATCCTGCATTACTGTCATTGCATAATAACGGCAAATTAGGAGAACATTGGTAGTAAAATTTTACATAAACATGATACTGGCAGGGCTTTAAGTGGGCCGGGTCCTGCCGACGGTCGGCACCGGCCGTTCTAAAAAGCAGGTGCTGAGACAGGTCCCTATCGGGCTCTCCAATTCTGTCATCACCCACAGGGAGAAAAAAATCTCTACTCTGCAGCAGTAAAAGTAAACCCTGCACTGCTTTTGATGTGACTTTGAAGACTCATTATAGTTTTTCCACAGGCTCATTTCAGGGCCTTAGCATTTTTAATAGTATATACAACGAAGCCGAGGTAGCGCATTTCTCTTATTCAACTAACAAGCATTGACAAAGTCAATAGTTTTGGCTTGTTGTAGGTGTAATTTTACTTGTTATATTTTATATACAATTGCAATCAAGCAGCAAACTAACACACGGCCGGCACCCTATACTAAGGACAGATTTTCGGCTATTTTTAATCCACGCCCTTAATTACACCGGCAACGCCCCTTTGAGAGCCACAGGCAGTTGATGACTTAATATACATATATATTATGACACAAGAAACGGAAGGACGTTATGTTTTTTCGGCCTGCATCACAAAGTTTTCAGAAAATACGTTTTAAGACGACCCTGCCTGTTCTCTAAGAAATAGAATACCAGCGTTACCGTCTGTTTGCTGATAACAGCATTTGTAAAAGAATAACAATAGGCATGTGCTCCTTCGCGATAGCAGGGCCCTTTGGAGCGGCAATCGGTGGTATCTTGGACTGTAATCCGCCAGCTCCAGTAAGAAGCGTCATGTCTTTGTGTGTGACTCGCTAATTTCACAGTTAGTTGAAAGTGCCTCTTTGAATGCAAATCCACGCTCCGTGCTGCAGAAGGGGCCTGCTTGATAAACGAGAATACGCCAGGAATAAAGGATGTGAAAAGACGCTTCGAAGGCCTATTAGAGACCGCGTGCTTTTTTTTCTTGGTTATTCAGCTCCCATATTCCCTTTCAGGTGACCCCGCGCCACTTGATGAAAAGGCAGTGCCCCGCGTAGGCCACGCGCGCGCTGCGCGGTCGGCTCTGTTCTCAAAGCCGCCGCCTGAAAGAGGCCCAGCTCGGTCGGGTCTGTGCTTCCGCCGGCAACAAAGGCTCTCGGGACCTGCCTCACTCCTTCCAAATCTTCTTTCTCTTCAATGGGGGCGATGCTCTCGCCTTATCACTGATGCCGGTAAAAGACGTCTCATTCGATAACAAATCTTTCTTTTCTATTATTGGAAAAGTTTTTGATTTGTGATAACAAAACCCAGCTCTTATGTTACAAGAGAACCAAATGTGTCTGGTAGACTCCCTGCAACATTCTGAATCCGATGGGTCATAATAAAGAAGCATTTAAACCTTCGTGAATTGTTTCCTCTTTCAAAGTGGTTGATTCTGCATGAAAGCCATACATGTGGGTGCCGCCATGAATTCCCTATACGCTGTTTAATTTGAGCCGGTGCTTTCCGTGAGCACCAGTTAAGGACACATTATTTTACAGGGAGAACAATTGATTTGCCTAGAATCACAGGATGGTGAGCTGACACCGAAACTCGAACCTGGTTTCCCAGCTCCAAAGTCGTCTGCTCTGGCCTTTAGCCACATCCTCTCCCCACTTTCATGGTTAGTAGTTGGTTCTGTTTTAGGCAGCGCTAACAAGAGAAATGGGCTTGTGCAAGCTGCCTCCCGAGGAGAGCCCCGGCTTTTTTTTTTTTTTTTTACAAATTAACCACTGCTTATACTGGTACCAGAGAGTGGTCTGTCCTAAATTGTACATTTATTCACCAGCTGATATTGAGCACAACAGCTGTGGCAAACCCAAAGGACTAGGCTTTTTATCAGTGAAAACCATTTAAAGAGCTTCATTAGCAGAAAGCATTCATTAGCTTGGGCAGTAACAGTGCAAGGCTTCCCTGGTACTCACAACAGTTACAGCAAAGATAGTTGTTACCGTGTGGGCTTCTCGCTTGCACACATATGTAGAATAACTCATGAAGAATTGATCAACGTTACCTCATACACGCTGAAACATTTGTAGGCTCAGGGTCTGCTGTAGAAACCACCAGGGCAATAATGTATGTCTCATAGCATGTCTCTTATAAATAGAGATGACATTCTAGCCCTTTTGTTTTTCTCTAAGAAATACGCTCCCATCACTCCAGTTGTGACTCCCAGACTTTAGACCACTACGGGCCACTTATGCAAGAGACAGATCTGCTGTCAGGTAAGACGCCCTTCTTTCTCTAAACTTCATATCACAGTACCATCAGAATTGACTAGAGCGCAAGAATGTCAAACGATTAGATGCTGTCACGAACATTAATAAAATACCCTTTCAGCCCTCAACTAAAAGTCCCTGAGGGCCTTGTCCCAAATATACTAAAAGGTCTCCCTAAAATGCTCTGGCAAAAAAAACACAATCACTGTGGTTTGTCCAGTTACAATCTTTGCAGGGACCACTCAGCTGAGCCTTGTGCTACAGTCATGTCTCTGTCGTCATGGAGTAGTAGTTTCTTGATGATGCTTAAATTGATACTGGAACTTGTCTACTTTTTCTCCTTAGTTTGTTTGTTGTTTTTGATATGTGAGCCTTCCCCCTGCTTATAAGTACCCTCACGGAGGAAATTGGAGCATTCATGACGGTGGCATAATGTTATCAAAAACTGTCACAGTGTTATTGGACAAAAATATAATCGGATTCAAATTAACCTTGGGTCCTTTTGTACAACTGACCAAGTGATCCTGTATTTTTAAAAGGGCCAATAGAAGTCATACCACTATTGCAGGTAAATTGTTCCTTTTGTGGGGCCTTCTATTTTGGGGACTGTTGGAAGCAGAGAAGGATCATAACAACATTCTGATATTAATCAAACAATTTGTGCCAACATTTTACCGAATCAAACATGGGTTTATGTCACTTTGGACATTAACCCCTTCACTGCGGCGGCTATTCCGCCGCAGTGCTAAGAGGGCGGGGCGGCCGCGCGGCGGCCGCATGCTGGTGACGGAACCGCTTCGTCACCAGCGTCGGTTGAGCTGTGCTTGTGACGGAGCGGTTCCGTCATGGCCCGCCCCCTCAATAGAACGTCCAGCGCAGGCGCGAAATTCGCGCCGCGCAGGCTTGCCGAGCGGGCCATGACGGAACCGCTCCGTCATCAGCACAGCCCAACCGTATCTGATGACGGAGCGGTTCCGTCATCAGCATCCAAGGGGTTAAATATATTTCCTTGTTTTGAGACCAATATGCAAACTAGTTTTCTGTGACACCACTGGGGTCCTGACTTGTATATCCTTTTGATTTGAATAAGCAATATATGTTTTCCTCTTTACAAATCTGAAAATCAGTTAAAAAACCATTGCCATGCCAGACAGGTTTTTTTCTTCCTGGTGGCATTGGCCATCCTGTCGGGACATCATGGGTTCAGGCCCAGTTGTAATCTCATGGAAGATATATTATTGAAGTTACATACTATTAGAAACAAAACAATATATATTTTTCTACAGTGATGAAACATTTCAAATTTCTTTCGAGAGTAGATACAAATAGTTTTCCCTTAGACTGTGTAAAACAATGAAGTATTAGTTGAGAGGTGTAAGAACCCACCTCAAATAATAATCACAATCCCTGACAAAATCAGCCTGTGCTTAAAACCACCAGTAAATGTAAATGTATTTGAGCTTATATAGCGCACAGCTACCCGCAGTGGGTGTCCCGGCGCTTGCTTAGGGAACCCGTCCTGGTATTCCCCATGTGAGATAACCCCAGCAGGGTATCCACAAGGTGAAAGCCAGGCATCCCGCCGCGAGGGGCCGTTGTGGAGATTAAGCAAGCTATTGCCCAGAGTCGCAGAGTGTGAGCCCATGAGTCGAGAAGGCACCGGAGCGAGAATTATCGAGTCCGTGGAATTTTTAGCCCAAGACCCGCCGAGGCGGGGAATTGAACCCTGGTCCAGGGCTGATCTCAGCTTCCGGGTCTGCCGCCTCTAACCCCTGAGCCACACTTCTCCTAGATTGTAGTAGATTGGCACAAAGCAGTCAGGCTTAACTTAGAGGCAATGTGTAAAGTATTTAGGCAGTATTCAAACAGTTAAACAGTGAAACGACAACACAAGAAGATTCCCAAACTAGTTTAGAAAAATAGAGTACTTTTTAATACATAAGATTACACCAGTATGAAAAAAGTCCAATAACTATAACCGGAAATATATATTTTAAAAATGTGAGTTAAAAATACCACCAAAAAGTACAAAGCACCCTGGGCCCCCCCCCCCGGTGGGAGTGTGGAAAAAGGGATTAGATTACTGTATGGGACTAGAGCGCCCAGTGTTTGAGGCCCGAGGCTGCCCCAGGAAGCACTACAAAATTTGGAAGAGATGGGCGGAGTACAGGGGATTGTGGCTGGAGCCGCCAGTACAGCGGGATGTAGATACTGTAGAAATGATTTGAGTACCGGAGTGAGGGAAAGTATGCATCACTAGTTTCATAATGATTTTATTTCTTGGACCAGTGAGGACATCGTGCAAGGGGCTAGGGTGGGAACCAGGGGGGCGGTTAATACCGGGTAGGGGGGTTGGGAGAACTATAGTAATTATGCTTTCTTTTGACTACTGTATTGATTGCTATTCTGTGCATTTTGATTATATGCTCACAGCCCCTCCGGTGTTCGGAGCGCTGTGGTTTACTTGCAATCTCTCTTAAGAAAACAATAAAGTTTTGTTCTAAAAAAAAAAAGTACAAGCGCCAAACGCGGTTATCTGGTTTCGCTAGACTGGTCAAAAGTTAAAGCAGATTACGATGGAGTACGGTCCTTGTATGAAAGAGGGTCTAGGTTCATCTTGGTGGAAAAGTTACCTTTCTGGAGAAAAGTGGTTGTTGACGATTCGCTAGCAGGGCAAACAGGTTTGCTGGACCAGAAGCAGTACTCAACAGCTGTGGGTTGCTGAAGAGCAGAGTCTCAGCACTGTCATCAATGAAGGTGGGAAAGCTCTGCATGGTTGAGGTTTATCCCTAGGAAGACCTCGACAAGTTGCTGCTTGGCTCCAATCCCAATGAAGCTTTCTTTCTTCAGAGTTGGACATTTTTCTGGAAGTCAGCTTTCCTTGAGGGGGGTCAGACCAGAAAGTTGAGTCCAACCAGCGATTCAACATAGATGGCTTCCGCTAGACAGTGGTTCCAGTGTCCTGCTGATTCTCTGGAGAAAACGATGGCAAAAAGTTTCCAAGTCTCAGCTTTTGGAATTTGGTCTGAAGCAGTACACTTTAACACCAGCTAAGGGTTCAGGACCTGAGGGGTGCCACTTGGGGTGTTAGAACTCCATCAAACCGAGGCTACCAGTAGTGTCCAGGGCTTGTCTATTTGGAACCGGTTAGTTGGGCAGTTGCAGGGAGAGAGGCCTCCATCTAGAAGTTTATTGTGTCTCTGTTGCTCAAATAGGAGGGCGGCCAACTTATCCTTAGTGTCTCTTATGGGTCCCTGGGATCAAGGCAAGCATGTCCAGTCTTCCTTCACTTTTCAGACAACAGGTTGGTCTTGCTTTTGAGCCCCACAGGCCCAGGAGTGGTCTGAGGAGAGGTCTGTGGGATCCACTTGATCGCCCAGTATCAGCCTGTGGGTGAAGGAAACTGATGGCTACTCTCTTTTTTTAAAAACATTTTTTTTAAGTTTATTGTTTTATGCAAGAAATACAGCAATAGACAGTATCCAATTCCAAACATGCTTAAAATTACATACAGACTCAAAATCAAAACATATCTAAATCCAATCCGCAATTGGTGCCCAAATTTTCATTTCCAGGGCCCTTCTTTTAACCCCCTTAAACTTATACATAGCAGATTCTATATTGTACATAAATAATAATATTTCCCGCCAAATAAAAAAGGAAGGGGGGGTCAGGATTAATCCACTCCCTAGTGAGACAGGCTCTGGCTACCGCCATAAAGATAAAAAAAAAGCAAGTTAGTGATTTAGATCTTGGAGTACCTGAGCCTATGCCGATTAGCAACAACTCTAAAGTTACCTTGACATCGTGATTAACAACAGCAGCAAAAAAACTTTCATTTTTTTGAAAGAACTCCCCAAGCTTAGGGCATTGAAAAAACATGTGTACTTCATCGGCTGCGTGCAAACCGCAACGGTTACATTTCGTCCCCACTGTCCTACTCCATTTAACAACTTTGCTGGGAGTGTAATAAAGGTTGTATATACACATAAAATGTTGAGATTTCATCATCCCGGTAATTAAAAATTCAGAAGCTAGTTTTACAGCTTCGTGGACATCGATATCAGGTTTCCCCAATTTGCTGACCCACTTCGCCTGACACTGATCTACGTCGTCCCCAAATTCCTGCAACAGACACGAATACAAAATAACAATTGATGGTTTTTTTGTGCAAATGTTCCAAGAGGGGGATTTTATTCATTCTAGTAGCTGAGAGAAATTGTGAGTTTTGAAGAAAGCTGCGGATCTGAAGAAACTGAAAGAAATCATTTTTTGTTAAAGAAAACTTACTCTGTAGCTCCTGAAAAGAGGCCAATTGGCCATCAAAAAACAAATCACCCAAATAGCATACTCCTTTCCGCTTCCACCTAATGGCAGATAGATCACAAAAAATCGTAGAAGGTAAAAGGCCGGACGCAGCAAATGGTGTACAAGCATTCAATTTAGTTAAGCCCAAATGCTTCCAAACTATCTGCCAAACACCAAAAGCTGTTTTCAGCGTCTTGAATTTCGTTTTTTAAAGCAGCTGGGTTCAATCAGCTTAAGAAAACAGGATTTCATTTCTTCTCCCATGATCATTTCATAGATTGACGGTGTTATGCAGAGAGGAATTCGGGCTCTATCACCAATTATCAGAGGACCGATGAATTGAAGAGTAGCCGCTATATAGTAGAACACAAAATACGGGACATTCCACCCGCCACACTCTTTACTAAGAATCATTTTTTTGAGGGCTTTCCGCTGTCGTTTGTAGCCCCACAAAAATCTGGATGTTGCCCTTTCTAAGTTTTTAAAGCACGAGAGGGGAAATTCCAGGGGTATTGTGCGATACATGTATAATACCTTAGGTAGGATTAGCATTTTTAGGACATTAACTCTACTATTCAGGGATAAGTGTAAATGGTCTAGACGGTCTAGCATTGAATTGATTTTAGCCACCACGGGGTTCATATTTAGCTCCGGTATATTGGATATAGGTAGCGAGATTTAAATTCCAAGATACGTAACCTCCGTGACCGTAGGAATATTGATCAGTAGGTTATCCCCAGAGCAGAGGATCTGAGTTTTCGACAGATTAAGTTTGTACCCGGAGAAAGATCCAAATTGTGAGGCTAAATCATTAATTACCGGCACCGCAGTCTGGGCATCTGTTGTACCGATAACGATGTCATCAGCATATGCTAATGCTCGATAATTTACATTGGCTAGAGAAATAGGTTTGATCTTTTCTTCCAAATTAAAGTGATTAATTAAAGGTCAATATAAAGTGCAAAAAGTAAAGGAGAACAAGGGCACCCTTGTCGGGTACCCCGGGTAATTGAAAAAAAAGAAGATACTTGTGCATTAATGCGAATGCACGCTTTAGGGGCTAAATACATGGTCTTTAGTGCAGTTAAAAAGCCCTGACCAAATCCTTTTCGAGCCAGAATATCCCATAAGTAGACCCAGGTAACCCGATCAAAGGCCTTTTCGGCGTCCAATAATATTACCCCAATGTTTGATCGGGTTGCCTGGGCCCAGTCTAGAAGAGTGATTAGCCGGCGAATATGGTCCGCCGTATCACGTGCGGGAATAAACCTATGTTGGTATTTAGAAACCAGAGGGATAATGACAGTAGATAATCGCGAGGCCAAGATCTTAAAGAAAATTTTACTATCTGCATTTATCAATGAGATAGGGCGGAAATAAGACAGAGAAAGGGGAGGTTTTATCCTTCTTTAAAAAGACCGTAATTATTGATTCTTGCCAGGAAGGAGGGGCTGTGCCCTGCTGCGCTGCTATAAATAAGGAGACTGATTCAGGTTTAAAGATGCCACGAAAAAACTTGAAAAAGTCCAAAGGGATAACGTCAGGGCCTACCGCTTTATCTGATGCTAGGGACAAAAGAGATGATTCTATTTCTTCCCAAGTAATGGGTAGGTCCAATTGCTCCCTTTCCTCTACTGCTAGAGTACCATTTACAACAGCATCGATAAACTTAGTTGCCCTGGCTACAAGATCTCCACCGACATCCTCTGTATAGAGTCTAGAATAAAATTCACAAAACACCCCAAGTAAGTCTATAGTATTGTTGACAGTTCTCCCTGCAGCATCCATTTTATCTATACTAGAGAACACAGTCTTCTGCCTTGCTCTCTTAGTCAGGTGTGTCCCTGAATTTTCTCCCACTTCATACACCTCCAATCGAAATACAGCAGGTTTTTGAGCAAGTTTTGTGGCAAATCCATGATGAATCCTAACCTTAATAATAATAATAAAGAGCTTATAGAGCGCTCAGTAACGCCATCGCGGCGTGTCCCCGCGCTTCTGGGCCAATAACTCTTTTAAAATATCATCAGTACCAAGTCCCCCATTACATGCCTGCATAAGTTGTATCTCAAGGTCTCTCAATTTATTCATCTCCGCTTCTTGCTTCTTCCTACTCTCCCTCTGTTTTTTTAATGAGTAACTCAGGTTTTCGGCCCGTACCCCGCATTTGAACGCATCCCATACTTCCTCGATAGAGGCAGATGCCTTATTGTTTTCAATAAATTTCGGAATCCATGTATTCATATGTTTGATATAAACTGAATCAAAAAGAAGTTTTCGCTCAAAGGACCAGGGTTTCTGATTTTGTGGAAGATTTAGATCAATACTAAGAGCAATGGGATTGTGATCGGAAATCACTTTGGGGAGAACCTTATACCCTAAGTTTAAAGAAGCATTGATTAGCCCTGCAGCAACAAAGAAATAATCAAGCCTAAAGTGCTTCTGGTGTGGGGCAGAGAAAAAAGTGCACCCAGATGTACCCCTTGATCTAAGATGCCCTATATCAAGTAGTCGAAATTCCTGAATAATACATTTAACAGCTTTATATACATTTTTCTTCCTGCCTACGTAGGATTAGTGCCAAGTATGTCAAATGTATTGTCCAGGTGCAGATTAAAATCCCCGCACATCATTAACAAAGGTGGCCATAGGGCTAATTCAATGCTTAATTGATCTAGAGCAGAGGGATCATCGACATTGGACGCATAGACTGAGCAGATGGTCAAGATCACATCCCCAAATTTCAATTCAGCTATTACCCATCGCCCCAGTGGCTCCTCTTTAGTTATTCTGACCTTCCCCAATCCAAATCTTTTCAAGATAGCAACGCCCCTTATAGTAGAACTTTGTCGCGAACAACCCACAACCTCTAATCCGAGATCCATAAGCCACCCTCTGTTCTTCCAGGGCAGATGAGTTTCTTGAATACATATTATATCCATCCACATTGTTTTCAACATCTGTCCCATTATACCCCTTTTCCTTTTATCGTTAAGCCCGCACACATTCCAGGAACAAATCGAAATTTTACCCATTTTCCTGTCTAGTTACAAACCTGTCACAAACCAAAAAAATACCATTAAATATATGAAGTGTATTAGAGCGAAAAAGCAAAAAAAACAGCAGGTTTTGAGTCTTGATTGACAGAAGCTGTCCATTTACTATTTTTCCTTGCCCCCAGCACACCACCCCTTCCCCCCACCCTCTTCCCCCGTCCTCCCTCCACCCTCACAGAACCCACCCAACAGAGGTGTAAGGACAAAGGTCCTCATTGATGGTAAGTGGTCGTGGGTAAAGTCTCTCCACCTGTGCTGCCCAAAACCCGCTTACCACCTTATACCTGAGTTACCATACAAGAGAAAGAAAAAAAATACATAATCAATTACTAATTCCTGAAACATTGTATCTACAAATTGTTGCGCTTTGATCTCTAAAACAAAGAAAGTTGTTTTCCCTCTGTACACAACCTTCAATTTTGCTGGGTTTAGTAAAAATACCTGCCCCCCTTTTGCTTGAATGCCGACATTAACTGCTTGAGCCTCCAGGGTTGTTGCACATTTACTTGGCAAAAATCTGGTCGAACAAAAAATTCATGCCCCAAACCCTTCCTAGTTTGTAAAGGTCTGGCTAGATCATACAGGATTTCTCGAAGTAAATAATTATACAAACATATAAGAATAGCTCTTGGTTTCCCACCATCTCCACCAGGAAAATCAAAATGCGACCTTGAATCTTGTTTCTCTCTACTACCACGTTGAGAATTATAAATTGTTATAATGTAACAAAGTGTTTCACTATGGGAGAGTCAGCCATGCAACAGTGGAAAACATGTATGAAGATTTTTCACTGCCAGGACATGTAAAACATTATGTATACTTTTTAAATACCATACACCCTGCCCTATGGGAGTATATTGCCTATCTTAGGGAGGTATTATGCTACTACTTAGAAACACTACCACCAAATGGAATGGACTCCCCCATTCATTAAAATCTACAACTGAGCTCTTAGCTTTTAGTAAGATGTTAGAAACCTGTTTTTTCACCAACTGAACCACTTAGCACCTGGATCACAGCTTGCACCAAGATGCCTCTGGGTATATGTTGCGCTTTATAAAAACATTTAAAAAAAAGGAAGGCTTGGTCTTTTGAGATTGCAGTTTAAAACTGCATGCCCAGTATGTGAGGCAGGCTTGGTACATGTTTAATAATGCTACTTTGGTGGGTGGCAACATGAGTGTTGCATCCACAATTAGCATTTAAAACATGGAGTGCCATATACTATGGACTTATAAGTAAATTAAACTTACCACTTAGGAATTTGTCAGTTTTACCATGTTTAAAGGGAGAGCACAAGCACTTTACTACTGGTTAGCAGGAGTAAAGTGCACATAGTCCCATGGCAACAAAAATGGGTTCAGTAACAGCAGACAAATCTGGGGTAATACCAAGCAAAACAAGTTTATTTCTAACAGGCTGCCTGAATCCTGAAATCTGCAGATCCTTGCAATCCTGCAGGATTACTTAGCTATGAATTATATGTGGGGTAAAGTACATTCTGCTGCATAGTATAAGGATATTGTAAGTCACCAAGTAGTTTCAAGACAATATAGAGGTCTTGGATAATAAGGCCAAAGACTTTGGGGCATATTATCAAGGGGGTTTATCTCCGTTTTTTGGCTTTAAAAGCCAAGAAAGCGGAGATAAAATTATCTCCCTATTAAAATTATCTCCCTATTACCTAGCTGTCGCTAACACCAGTTAGCGACAGCTAGTAGGAGATAGCGACCATCTTGGGACCCACTTTGCATGTCAGTGATATTTATCACTAATGACATGCAAAGTGGGCGTGCCAAGATTATAGCGACTGGAAACAGTCGCTAACAACGCTATCTCCTATTACCAACTTTTGGAGATATTCGCACTAAGCGCGAACATCTTCAAAAGCTAACATCTGTGCTGAGCAGTTCTTAGCCATGTTATCCAATGGGAGGTGGATAACATGGCTAAGAGCATTAGCTCGGTAATGCATGAATATCACTGACTTTTCAGCGATATTCATGCATTGCGGCCGATTTTTATCGCATTTGCGATAAACCTTGGTAATACCAAGGTTTATCTGCGATAAAAATCGCCGCAGCTCAGCAGTAAATTTTTGTCTCTAACCAAGCAATAGCGATAATTATCGCTAATGCTTGGTAATATACCCCTTTGTTCTTTTATTAGATCAGGCTAATCTAATGTGGTTTGTAATATCCGTATGATATACAATAGCATGTATTTTTTCTGTATAATACTGATAATATCATTACCCAAAAAGTTGAAATCCTGAACCTCTTGGTCCTTCATTTGTAATTATGTAGAATATATGTAGGTTCTGTAGTGTGAAATTAAACTTAAACTCCCCAATAAATAGTTAGGAATGTGTTGCCAAAACAAAACTTAGTTCAATGTAAGTTCATTTAAAAAATAACTAGCTCTTGCGTGGTAACATGCAGGGTGTTATTTTGTGTAAATTGCTTAATTCGGCTAATGACTATTCATGTCAGGAAGACAGTTAAGAAGAGCTATAAAGCTAATTCTCTTTTTCTAAACATCATATGTAATTCTATCACATGACCTACCCTTCACACACTCGCCTGGTAGTTGAGCAGCTATGCTATTTTCTTATTAGAGGTCACTACTGATTTCACAACTACAATGTAATATCCATTGACTTATTCCCTCTACAGAGCTTATAGGTCTTTGGGATGAGTAACTGTCAGAAATTGGGTCTCTAGTTGGCAGAGGTACACACACTGCCCAAGTAGGGACCACATTTGTAGTCAGAGTACGCTTGATACACACTAAAAGATAACCTGTGCTCAGCCTCTGGCAGCTTGACACAGAGCAGTCAGCCTCATCACAAGATTCAATGTGTAAAGTATTTGTGCAACACACACACCACACAAACACCACAGAAAGACTCCACACAAGTTTAGAAAAATAGAGAATATTTATCACAGTAAAACGACCAAAATGATAAAAATCCAATAAGTAGAACCTGAGTAATCAATTTTTTGAAGAATAAACCAAAAATACTGCTTATAATTCAATAGAGCTAAAAAGTTACTTGAGTGTGCGCTAGACCGGGGTAATTCCAAAGTTCAGGCTGACCGTGATGGAGAGCAGGCTGGCTACAGGACTAAAACAGGTGCTGCTGGCAAAGTACCTTGGGTGGAGCAAAGCGTAGTTGTCGAGAGTACGATACATCAGTTCTGATTTTTCCCAGTCGGGTTGCTTCTTCAAAGTTGAGCTTTGCTGTCAGGAACTTGCATTGGCATAGCGTTGTTGTTAAACCTCACTGTCGGGTCCCACATTGAGCCATGCACGGATGTCTTCGGATTGACATTGAATCGGAATCAAAGGGCACTGAGTCAGTTCTGATCACTGCAGTAGTGCATCGATTTTTGTAGCAAAACGGCTGCAGAACCCACTTGAGGCCTAGAACAGGGGGAGGCACCAAAGCAAATGGTAGAACTTGCAGACAGCAGAATCCAGCAGAGTTGCAAAAAAAGCCTTTTATGACACTGAGATTTCAGAAGAAGGGAGGCAAGCCAGCAAGCCCTTGGAGTCACTCTGGGTTCAAGTGAGACGGGTACAGTCCTTGTCCACAGCATAGTTGATATCAGCAAACAGCAGGGGCAGGTCAACACAGTCAGTCAAGTATAGTGGAAATCCTTGTAGGACAGCTGTCTTTACTCCTGTTAGAACTTTTCACAAGTCAAGTAGTGTACTGTCTTGGTAGGGCCAGAGCCCCACTTCTGATACCCAAATGTGCCTTTGAAGTGTGAGTGATTTCTAAAGAGCGTCTTGAAATGCACAGGTCCCCTTTTTTCCCAGACCCTTTCTTCCACAGCTATCTGTGGGGGGTAATCAGCCCTTTGTGTGGGACACATAATACTGCCTATCAGCACTCACTCCCCCTTCCTGCCCAGTCACGAGATTAATGACCATTCTTTTTTAAACTGCATGTCTTTTTGAAAGATAAAGGGTTTGTTTTTTACCAGTAGTCCCTGTGGTGCTATCTTACTTCTCAAATACTCTGTCATTGGTAATCCATGTAAGGCCATTTTTACTCTGGTTTTACGTAGGTTAGTTAGTTCATCCCAGTCTGCTATACTGGGTCCTGGTTCAGTGCTGCTTAAACCCTCAAAAGGGTTGACTGCCTTCAAGATTCGGTCGATCTCGTCTTCCCTGAAGGTGAGGCCATGCTCATCCTCCATAGTGTGAATATTATATAAGCGTGTGCTTATATGAGTGATTGGTGTATGTCAAAATAACTCCCACAGCTGCACGCTGCCTGAATAACATAATTAACAAGGAGGGGAGAGAGAGTATATAGATGGATTCATTCTCCTTAGTCAGTAGTAAATAAACAAGAGGAATCCACTCAGGAAGGGTTTCCCTACTCAGGTTGGGAGTACCCTGTGTTGTAAAATACCCCTCACACACCAAAAGGACCCTTGGTGTCATGGTTCATCATTGCGGTCCTTTGTCTAAGGAGAAACTGCACTGATCTAGTCGCCTACAAATCCCAGGCAAATGACCTCAAAATCAAACTACAGAAGAGGAAATACCCTGACAGAATCATAAATGCTGCCATGAAGAGGGCCAGAAACAACAATAGAGACGCACTCTTGGAAAACAGAATACAACCCAGTTCGGAGCAAACAAGACCCATTTTTTTTTTAAATATATCTTTTATTAGGTGCAAAGGAGAAGTAAAAAAAACAAGCATATGCCATACAGAGTCTCGATGAATGGAGATTCAATAGTCAAAGAAATGCATACATAGATCTTAGATTAGATCGCAAAGTATATCACAACAGTTCGCTGAGAAAGTCAACGTTCAAGCAGTGCGTGATCATGCTGTCTTAGTTATTGTATCCTGCCAGTTAAGCAACTTCAATAAAAGCGTAACGGGGAAGGGGTATCAAACTTGGGGTCGTGCGGTGTGCGGTGCAACAGTTGGTGGGGTCTATGGAAGGGGGGGGGGCGAGTAGAGAGGGGGGAGGGCCCGGTAGTAGTGCTTTAGCAGATTCGTGTCTGTTCTTGCATGTTCGGGAGCTATGCTGGCGATGCGGGAGGGTGGCAGCAATCCTGGCGTGTCTGCGGGGCCGGGGGGGGGAAGAAGAGGGGGTGTCTAGGGGTCAGGTGTATGGGCATTATGTCTGTCGTCTGCGGCGCCTGGAGCGTGGTGGCCATCACTATGTTCCCCATCCGGGGGTGTCTGTCTCTCTGGAGTCTCTGGTGTCTGGGGTCCATTGTGGAAGGAGCGGATCATGTCGTCCACGGAGCAAACAAGACCCATATGCGTAGCTACATACAGTACACACTCCAACGAAGTATCAAAGATAATCAATAAAAGATGGGGCATTCTGTCCAGTGGAATACTAGGTTTTGAGAAACCACTATTCGCTCACAGCAGAGGGAGGAATCTCAAGGACATGCTGCTCCACACCTGCCCAAAACCAAATTTACCACCGCCACTTTCAAAACATGGAATACAAGGCCATTTCCCATGCGGTAACTGCGCCAGCTGCCATCTAACAAAAAGGAGCAAACAATTAATATTCAACAATGGAACCAAATGGGAACAACGTGGAATGACTAACTGTAATAGTCGCAATGTAGTGTACATGGTCACTTGCCCCTGCGGCCTAGAATATATAGGCATGACCACGAGAGCAGTGAAAACACGGCTAAGTGAACATAAAAGTAACATTCGGTGCAATAAAGCACAACCAAAATGGCTACACACTTTCTGGAAGCACAACATTGTGTAAACGATATCTGTTGGACAGTCATAGAACAATTACCATCAGAATCTGGTCTACTCGAAAAGGAACAACGATGGGTGTTCCGTCTAGGGACCCACGTTATAGGCCTGAATGATGAGATCCCATGGGGACAACTGACATAAACTCAAGAGACCACACCCCTTTTTTCCCATGATCATCCGTCACAGGTAGGATGATTTACACTGTGTACTACACCACTGAAACGATTCACGTTGATCGTTTAGGGAACATGCTCTGCAAGGCTCCACATACTGATGGCCTTTTCAACGAGCGTCTTTTTGGTTATGACCACCGCCAAACAAATTTTTTGGGACACTCTTTGTAAATAACTAGAAGGCATCCTTCGAGTACACACATCCTGTAAACTTGTGTTGTGAGCAGACGTGCGCATTATTTTATTATGTATGCGCCTTTTTGAGGTAACCATGTTTCTCCACTAAACGAGTGTATTAACAACACTATTTCTAAACAATATTGAAAACTCAAAAGGAATCGCAAAATCCTTCGAATGTGAGCGTGAACGGACAAATGTGTCCCGACAGCAACCATGCGCAGTAAGTAACAACATTAGAAGACAGATAATGCGCATGCGCATGAACGGGTAAAACTATCCTGGTAACAGCCATGCACAGCAAGCAATAACTATCGAACATAGACAGGGCACATTCGCTAATGCCAGTGTTCCGCGTAGGCATACGCACCTGACTGCCATTAAACATAGACGGACCAGGAAACCCATGTTTGGGCATATCCGGCCAATCAATGGACCTAATTAACGATTAACGGCAGAATAAAAACGACGAGACTACGGCAGCCAACGCACTCTCAGCAGAGCCGCGTATGGGGCAGTCAGGCAGCAGTGGCTCCTAGACTTTCGTGAGTATTTTTACTAGCAAAGGTGAACATCGATACGAGGATGTAAGTACCAGTGTAAGCATCAATTATACATCTTTTTACAGGTAGCGAATCTGCACGTGTACCCCAACGTTCCTGAGGCTCATGAGGCATTGGATTTGACCCATAACAGTATGCCTTTTCATTTCCTTTTCCTCTTCATTGCCTCTCACTATATCTTTTCTGCACCTCCTCCCTCCCTGTCTTTTCTTCGGTCTCTGTCCAATAGCGCCAAGATGCTCCTTGGAGTGAACGCTGCGCTCTATAAAACAACTTGTTAATTCATTCATTCATTCATCTAAACCCTGAATATTACCACCACCATAAAAAAAAAGAAAAGGAAAATAACTCGTTCTTAGAGTGTGTGTTTTATGTTGAGTGTATTGTATGTCTTGTACATGTCCCTTTTTCACGCAAGGCGCGAATTCACAAGTAGAATGACATTTCTGTCTAGTGATCGGAGCCAGCACAATGATTGTATTTTTTCCACAGGTCACTGCACCTAGTGTTTTATTTAAAGGAGCGGACCACCAGAAAATATTTAATTGTCCTCTTCCTTTACAGGTCGACATTCTGCGACTATTGAATCATCTAGTAGGTACATATCACGACCTGCACTAGATTTCACTTTTGTAAATAACTACAAGTTTTAACTAGAGATACGTGAGTAAGGTGGGGATTTGTGTACCCTGTCCTGAAGAAGGAGCTTAGTCTCCGAAACATGTTGACACACACACATGGGAGGCAGTGCACATAGTCTTGCATAATACACCTCCATTTCTCTGCACGTTTTTAATAGCGCCAGCCCGGGGGCAGATTAAAATTGTTTTTTTACCCCACGAGCCAGGCCCTTTTTAAACATCACTCACCGTATAACCTCACCACTCATGTACATAGATACCTTCAAACACACCACACATAGTCTAAAAAGTGCTCCCGCGTAGTCGCCAGTCGAAGCACGCCGCATCCCGTAGAGGGGTGCGAACACCCCAATGATGTAGCATGACACCAAGGGTCCTTTTGGTGAGTGAGGGGTATTTTACAACACAGGGTACTCCCAACCAGAGTAGGGAAACCCTTCCTTAGTGGATTCCTCTTGTTTATTTACTACTGACTAGGGAGAACTAATCCATCTATATACTCTCTCTCCCCTCCTTGTTAATGTTGTTATTCAGGCAGCGTGCAGCTGTGGGAGTTATTTTGACATACACCAATCACTCACATAAGCACACACTTATATAATATTCACACTATGGAGTGGTTTTAAATGCCATGTTGTATGGCAGTAGACTGCACCTACAGGTCTTGCAATGGCAGGCCTGAGACAGGTTTGAAAGGCTACTTGTGTGGGTGGCACAGTCAGTGCTATCGGGCCACTAGTGGCATTTAGATTACAGGCCCTGAGTAGAGTACAACAGCATACCACTCTACAAGGGACTTATAAGTAACCTAAATATGCCAATCAGATGTATACCAATGTCTCCATGTTTAGGAGAGAAGTACATGCACTTTAGCACTGGTTAGCGGTGGTAAAATCCTAAGGCCAACAAAAAGAAGGCCAGAAAAATAGGAGAAGGAAGCCAAAAGGTTTGTGATGACCCTTGAGAGAGGGCCATTTTACAACAGAAACTATGGCCATCATCTCTATGTCTTAACCTTCACAGGGTTCTATGCAGCAGGATGGATAATTCTGCACGATAGCACAGATTTGGCACTAAATGTAAACTAAGTCAGTTGAACAGTAGACTGGATCCTCACAACTATGTAAGGTGTAACGGATTCCTAGAGAGCTTCGCTGTAAACAGACATTCTTATTAAAGTTTCCTTTACATTCATAAAATGAAGCCTGTTAAATGGAAATTTCTTTAAGAACTTGTAAACTCTAGTAATCATTGACAGACCATACTATAATTATCACACACATATTCTATTATGAAAATAGTGAACAACCAATGCAGGGGAAGTCACCACCATATCAGTTTTTAACATAGCTTTTGAAGAAGGCAAGGAACCAACTTGTAAACAAACTACCTCTATTGCTTATCTCTCTGAGCCATATATGTTTTGCAATACTTATCATCACTAAAGAGATTACAATTAGAAAATGTTATGCATAGCTTTCCCAAACTAGCCTGATGCAGAGGACCCCTTCTACATCTTTTGGTTAATATTCAAGCTCTCCATTTAGAGGCAGATGTGACCCCAATGCAAAGCCTTTATTCCACTCACCCTCAAGTTCCTCCCACTAAAGGAAGCAGACATTTCCCTTTTGCAGTTCAACTAAATTCAATTGTATTGTTCCTTGTGCTTTTTGGAATCCAGATATTTCCTCAAGCTTGGCTCCTACAAAGGGCAACTTCTATAACCATTTACTGGCATTTTAAGAGTCAACAATCTTTGCTTTATACACTGAAAACAAACATTTTCTTGTGCAATCAGAAGTGTATGGAGACCTATAGTCCACTCCCAGGAGGCCTGATGAAGGAAACAGGCCATTCCTCTCTTAACTCCCTCTTATCTCTACTTTAATTGTGTGATGTATTGTACTTGTGTTTTCTGAATAAATTTGTGGAGCTACGTCGTAAATGGTTTTAGGTAAGTAATTATCATAGTAAGTAATGAGGTTGAGTAGGGATAGGTGAATTTGAACAGGCAAACAGCATTTGGATTATTTGAAAGTTTCACAGATGAGATGGTCCATGAATGATTACACAATGTATTCCTGTCTGCCAGAATCAGTATCAATCTATGCTGGTATAGGATGCACAGTAGCATTCCTCTGAGTATAGGCCATTTCAGAAAGGTTTCTTTGGTCGGAGCAGAACTGATGGCTGTCCTGAATTAAATGGGACCTGTGCTTGAATTTAGTTCAGTATCAGATCAGCTGAAATGCCTATTCCGATGCTAATTTTGCCATCTAAGAAGCCTGATAGGTAGTACATGTGAAGTGGTTGGATGAACCTTTGGCATCCTCTACCCCATTCTCATGACAAAAAACAGCATAATTATTCACACTAGAGCACCCAGTGATTGGTGGTAAAGGGGGCAGAATGTGGGTAAATGTGTGTGCAGAAAATGAATAAAAATGTAACAAATTATGTTTTAGGGGTGGGCAGAACTCTTGGAGTTTCCCTCCAATAAATTCCACGGATTTACAAAAAAACTCTGCAAGATTCTGCCAACAGGTGGAAATTATGCAGCTTGTGCTGCAACATAGCTCCGGTAGCGAGAGCAGCACTGAAAATCAGTGCGAACTGCACCATTCACTGATCAAGAGTGCGCTGCCTTTCGTGTTGATTTTGCTACTTCGTGAGTAGGAAATCTGCTGGAGTAGCAGCAAATCTACTCGAACGGTATCCCTCGGATCCCGAAGGCCGGCGATCACCCGTGTTAGAAAATCATGCTAGGGGATGCCAAATTTCACTCACACTCACCAGCTCGCATATTCTGTTGTGTTGTGGGGGAAAAATTCTGCCACATGGAGATTGGCGGAATTTGGTCAAAACTCAGTGTTAAAGAGTAAGGCGGAGTAGCCAAAATTCAGCCAATTTCTCAGGCTAACGGAACTTTCCTCCCACCCCTAGTTATGATGCAATAATGTGCATGTGATATCATCCAAAATTATAAACCTCAGGACACAAGTTCAGTTACTTCCTAATTACAAAACAAATGTATTAGTCTCATTATCTGTCATTAGTTACAAACATAATGAATTTAACAAAGTACTAGAGAGAAGAAATAGCCATTTTTTCTACATTCCTTTAGCTCATATGCCTGTTTTTGACATGGCCACGGGATTTCCCTAAAACGTTTAGCTTTTTCTCCTCCTGGTTTTTGCAGATTCTCTTTTCGTGGCCTTAGGACTCAAGGGACTTTCCCACTGAAATGCAATGTGAAAGAGCTACCTAAACATGCTAGTAAGTAGTGCTTACTTGATTGGTTTCGGTCAGTGCCCTGTAAAAAGGTACTCCACATTCCCAAGCCAGGTACTGCACTGGCTGGTGGTGAGATACAGCACTGATTGTGCCCCTCACCAGAATAACCTTCCAAACACGTATTAAACCAGCCCTTACAGGCAAGTAGGTGCACAGTTGCACCTATGCTCAGGTTGGCAATTTTAACTCATTATCCTAAGTAGACCTTCCACTACCACTAGGGCACCCCTAGGGTAAGCACTAAGGGGTGAAGCAAGTGGCAGTCAAAAGACTGGGCAGGTACACAGAATTGTTTCCTTACCAGGTAGTGAAGAACCCCCATGTGGGGTTTGCCTTCCTAGGAGGTCAGCACTTATCATTCGGCGAAACATGGGTTTTGCTGCTTCTCATTTAGTGGCTGTACTGCTCTGGGCACTTTCCCACTGTAAATGCAGTGTGAAAGTGTGCACACCATTCCGACAAATGTTAGGTAGGGGTGCTTACCTGATGTTTTCAAACATGTCACAGCGTGCCATTGCGGCCCTGTGTGTGCACACTTGCACCGAGTGTGTTTTTAAACCTGTGTCAAGCCTGTCATTGCAAGCCTCTGTGTGCCCAATTGCATTTATGCTCAGGTTGGCCTTTCTAAATCATTGGCCAAGACTGAGGGTGCCTTTCACTAACAATGGAGCACACCTAGGGTAAGTCTTAGGGGGTATAGCAAGTGATAGGTTAAAAGTTAGGGCTGGTACACGTGTGTTCCTTGCCCAGATAGTGAAGAATATCCATGTGTTTTTTCACTACCGATGAGGTTTGCTCTTCCCATAGGTTAACATGAGGGAATGGTTGAAATGACTTCAAGCAGCAATTGTGCCTTACAGCGGAACACCCTCATAATGTTTCCTACCATTGGATTCACAATGACAAATCCTCTCCTGTGGTAAAGAGAGATTTGTCATTAATAGCTTAGAAATGCCTCTTTTAGAAAATGGTCCTTTCTCTGCTCTAATACTCTTTGTGTGCCTTTTAGTTTGATTCTAGTTCACACTGGAGGATGGGGAGCACAGCTGTGCATTCCCCAGAGACAGCTATAAACATTGGGCATGCAACTGAAATTGTATTGTATATAGTATTTATAGAGAGCTAGAAACAGACAACGGGTACCCTGGTGCTAAAGATACGTGAACTCAGGCCAGCTTGGAGCGAGAGGGACTAGAGCTCAAATAAAACATTGCTCGAAAATGCTAGAATCAGTTTCGGGGGAACAGCTACGTTTTAATCATTTTCCTGCAGAGGGACAAGGTACTACATTGTCTGAGTTTGAGTGAAAGTTCATTCCAGAGGTTCACAGCAGTAATACTAAATGCTCTTCCCCCCACTCAGGCCATGTTGAACCTGGAGACCTTTGCCAGACAGGCAGAAGAGGAACGGAGGCTCCGAGTGTGAGTATACCAAACCAGTTTCTTCTGTAGCCGCTTAGGGCCAAGTTCATGCAGAGCCCTAAACCCTATACAAAGGGATTTAAAATGAATTCTTTGCTGCACAGGGAGCCAGCATAGCTCAGCTAGACACATTGAGGCAGAAGAGCCTTGTGGTCTTGACAAGGCTTATTTTTCTGCCGTATTCTGAACACGTTACATTCTCAGAATTAGATAATCAAGTCTGCTTAAGATCACGCCTCGAACAATCAGAGCTCTGACTGAGGTTGGAAGCAGCAGAAGGATCTTTCTAAGAGCTTCAATAAGGCCAAAACAGCACCCAACCATCTTATTCACTTGCGACTCCAAAGGCAGATTGGCATTGAACAAGACTCCCAAGTTACGCACCTTCTTAGACGGCGCCAAGGGAGTAGACAAACTGAGAGGCCAAAAGTTGTGAGGAAGAGGCAGAAGGACCTTCCCAAATGCGCAATGTTTAATTTTGGTCTTATCCAAATTAAATTATAGAGAGTTATTTCTTAACCAACGCGCGGCGCAGTGTCATGCATACACGCATGAAAATCCTGCATGGCGTTAGGCTGGGTTCCATCAAGAGATAGAATAATCTGGGTATCATCAGCATAATATACCAATTTCACATTATGAGCCTGAATGGTATTAATCAGTGGGCTCAGATAGATGTTGAATAAAATTGGGCTGATGGCAGATCCTTGTGGCACCCCATGGCAGATGTTATTGAAGGCTGACTGGAATGTGTAAGAGCCACTACCTGACGTCTGCCCGATAGGATCGGAACCAATCCAGGGCAGTGCCCACTACTCCTACTTCCACTAGACTGGTTAGCAAGATATCATGGTTAACCATGTCGAAAGCGGCAGAAAGGTCAAGCAAAATAAGTTTTGCTGATTGTCCCCTGTCTGCCAACAGACGCAGATGGTCATCACGGTCACCAAAGCAGACTAAATCCGTGTTCTGGACAGAAACCAAATTGTACATCTGCCAGACCGTTGTTACATTCTAGAAATGCTGATAGAGACTTGCTAACCAAACGTACAAGAATCTTGACTGGGTAGGGGAGGAGAGAAATGGGCCGGTAGTTACCCGGGCAGGTTGGGTCAAGAGTGGCCTTCTTCAAGAGTGCGTAACTATGGCCTGTTTCCAGCCAAATGTTACAACTCCACTGAGTAACGATTTATTGCAGATCCGTCGGAGCCTGGGAAAAAGTTCTGAGGCAAATTCCTTCCAAATTGTGTGTGGAAGGGGTTACAGTGGGGAGCCCGAGGAGACACCCAGGGCGAGCCTGCTAAATTCCTCCTCCAAAAGGGGCTCAAAATGGTCCAGGAGACTCAATTTACCAGTCCCTTCGCCAGTCTGTGTTCCTACACAGGGCACTCCTTCCACACCATCAGTCGTGGTTGCTACTCCATAAGTCATGACTTCTAACCCCATGCTGATATTAGTTTTAAGCCCAGTAATGATAGTGCTGATTTTTTTGTCAAAAAGGTTGCTAAACTGTTGCAGAGATCTTGCGTAGGCGGGATCTCGTTTTGTGAACACTGAGGCTTAGTGAAGTCATCAACTATTTTGAAGATGCATTTGGATTTATTCGATGTGTTCAGAATGATCTCTGCAAAATATTCCTGTTTAGCTGCCAAAATCTCTTTTTTATAGAGATATAGCTGCTTTCCAGGCGATCTCATCCTCTTCATGCGTTCTCCATTTTCTTTCTGCCTGTTTACATTTTAGTTTCAAGGCTTCCAGTTTTTCATTGAACCACTTAGCAGAGGGTCTACCCCTATGTTTGCAGATTTTCAGAGGGGCAATTTGATTAAGAGTTGCAGAGTCATGGTTACAAAGGTCCATATAGTTCTCCTCCACTGACTTAAGTTAATCAAAATCCTCTTTGATAGAGAACGTTGGTGAGTGTTTTGCTTTTTCCAGTATCCGCTTCCAGTCGCTACCCAGGAAGTCCCTTACATCCCCCAGAGTGTGGGCTTCTTGGCTGGGGTTGACCGTCAGAAATGTAATCAAATGGTGATCAGTCAAGTCTACAGAAAGTATCGCCATATGGTCAATAGCTAGTCCCTATGACAGACCTCTGTGATTTCAGGGACTAGCTGGATAGATTGGAAGAAGAGGCTTTGACACTTGGCGCCAAATCATGGCCCCACTAAAGATTAGGAACTGCATTCCACAGCCCCATCGGAAACCGGACTGAAATTTAGGGCAGACATCTGTGGTTCAAAGGGAAACCCTCTTTACCATCCCCCACGTCAATGGCACACTACTAGTGCCATACTTTGGCAGAGGAGAGATACACTTGTGGGGATGTGTGACTGGAGATTATAGAATTGTGTTTTGCACACTGCCAGAGGAATCTGTTGTGCACAAGAAGGATTACGGCTCTTTGAAGGGTCAGTGCACCCTTCCTGAATATTGGCTGGCCTGAGCTGACTACCTGCTGCTGTGTGGCTCCACGAAGTGTTCTCTCCAATGGCTTGTTGGCTTGCCCCTGCTCTCTTATGGAGGTCTCATCGATATCCAGGACCCACCATTAGTGACACACACCATTAATGTGTCACCCATGGCACACAATGTGCCCACATTGTGTGCTGAATTCCCACTGATTGCAAGGTGTGAGGATGGGTCTGAGTATTGCGAGGTGTGAGTATGGATCTAAATATCATGCTTGGAGACTGGTTTACCTGGTGTCGAGCCCCAAAAGCACTGCCCGCATCTCTGGAATGAAGGACAGGCCCCTCTAGGGCAACGCGGGTTGTACACAACCGCCTGTTATGCCTTCCCAAACGAAGAGTCCGTCAGACAGTAGAGAATACAAACAAGCATTTCTTACTGTTACTCTGCAGAGAAGCCCGTCATAACCTGCACCCTAAGATGACCGGAGAGGGACTGACTCCCCAACATTTGCTAATAGATGATAAACCCTTCAGGAGACTTTGGCCACTCCTCTGGTGGAAAAGTACTAGTCTGAGCCGGACACGAACAAAGGAGGCACAGAGAGATGAGCTGACACCTGTCAGGTTGGCATGCTATCAGCGACCCAAGGCCACTGTGCTGAGTCTCAGTGTCTCCTAGCGTGGGAACAAAACTACATGCATATAATGGAATGTAAAAGCATAATATTTGTCTTGTTAGCAAGTGGAGCTGCGGCCTTGGACAGAGCAAGGAAATATAATCAAATACAGTATTCTGCTGAAGTAAGCTATTCTGAATTCTAGGCCTAACACGGGCTCAGCAGAGGTAGTCAAATAAGGATTGCAAACTACAAAATTGAGTCACACTGGCTAACTAAAGCTTACATGCTGCAAGGATAACTCAGTGAGTTGCATACAAATATGGCGGCTGCTACTAACTTTGCATATAATGCTAACTAAATATAGCACAATGCAAGAATAACACAGCTAGGGGATTTTTAGACTAATAGGAGTATGGCCCCTTTACCGTAGGGCCTCAATATGCATAAGCGTATTGTTGATGGTGAGTGGATTCCACGATTGCGGGATCCCGCATGGACCGCTTTCTCGTACTTGTGCCTGTGTGTATGATCAGAATTATCTGATGCAACTAAAATCAGCATGCACCAGTAGTTGTGCCTCATTTCCAGGGAGGCACGGAATTTGACACTCTTAATTGTGTATGACGAGAATCGTCTGGTGTGACTCAAATGAAAGCGCATCAGACGTTTTGTTTCATTTTCAGGGAGATATGGAATTGACAACTGTTCGTTATGCTAACCGGAATTGTCTGGTTTGGCTCAGCTCTGTGTGCACCAGAAATTGTGCCTCATTTCCATGGAGGTGCTCAATTTGCTACTCTGCAGTGTGTCTGACTGAAACTCTCTGGTGCAACTCCTACTGACGTGCACCGGACATTGTGCCTCATTTACAGGGAGGAGTGGATTCATTTTCCAGAGTGAGTAACATCAACCTTGATAATATGTTTCTTTCAATATTAACAAATACATTCACAACTCTCCACACATTGAAACTTTACATCGGCTACATCGATTTCAGAATTCTGTTTGGCAGAATTGATCAAAACAAGCTTTGGCTTACGCTGAATTCTTCGGACACCAACCACATATTGCTAAAAGTCATCCAAACTTAACTCTTGGATAACTGAATCCAGGTAAAACTGGGCTATAAGAAAAGTTTTGCTAATAGAGTCCTAAAACAGGGTTGGGTTTTAGCCTCAATTTTTTAAATCTATATTTATATGACATTGCCTAAGTGTTGGACAATTCAAGAGCATGCCTACCAAAATATCGGAGGGAAGTCCATACCAATGATAATGTATGCTGATGACACTGTGAGTTTTTACCATACCAGCATGGCATTGAAATACACTTTCAGAGGGTTTAAATCTTATTGTAATACCAATCAAATAATAGTAAATCATGGGAAATCCAATAAGCTCTTCTCTGGAGGCAAATGGAAACCTAGTTAGCTATTAAACAAGGAAGAAATGACAGTAGGCCACTGTTAGACCTGGCATCATTAGCGTGGGTCTCCCTTCATCTCTACTCTTCCTATCCTTTATATTGGCTGGATTTAGATGTTCTGGGTGCTGTCCCACTGCTACTCAGTGCCACAGAGTGAATGCTCCCAGTAAATAAATGACTGTCTGAATAAGGAAAACTATAGTACCTACATCAGTGTAGTCTGTTTCAATAGTGAGTTACACTCCATTTCACTGTCGCTAATGCGAAACGATCCATACTCATAGGCCAGGATGGGCCGGTTAAAGATTGCTTTCTACCCTCCTATGAGGCCCTAGGAACCCGATAGGAACCTCGAGTTTGGTAGGTATATACTCAGGACATTGAGGGGCCTCTTTTAGTAAGAACCGTTTATATCTTACATGTGTAGAAATACCTTTCCTGAAAACGTGGTAGTTTCTTGCCTAAGCTTTACTGTAGGTTGTTGGGCGTATGTGTATTGGCCGTCTGGTTTTGGAGCAGCAGGGCCAGCTGGGTCAGACCTGGCTGGAGAGAGAGGTCGGTATTCAGAGCATGGGTGAGGGGTGACTCTTTGTTCGGAGTAGGGCCGTGCCTGGCAAGGTGAATGATGGCTCCACCTCCCACTGGGTGTCCTGTAGCAGACCCCCTCATTCTGAAAGGGCAGGATGGCGCCTCGTAAACCAAGACTCCCTGACCCCACCAAACTGGTTCTGTCAGGAGTCAGTGATTTGCAACCTTAGAGAACAAATACTTTTTAGGTATAAAATGTTGCACTGGAACTTTGGCCAGGTGTGTTCCTTCGGGATGTCAAGACATCTATAACTTTCATCAAGCTTGCCAAAGAAACTACCAGAGGGCCTAAAATGGAGCGCGCCTCCTGCAGAAGTCTCAGGGACATTACACTTCACCCCGTCAGCCGTCGCAATTCCTGTGCGAGGAGTTCTGCTTGCAGGTGAGGCCTCCATTGAGTAACCCGGAGCCTCTAGTTCTACTACTAAACCTCCCCGGGCCGCCGCAGCTAAGAGAGAGCTGCCACTGCAGAGAGCCCACCTGAATCAAAATTGAGACTTTCTAAACTTTTGCTGAACCTGTGTGGGCCGCTGCAACTAGGAGAGAGCTGCCGCCGCTGAGCACCCGCCTGACTCTGAACCTTTGAACCTCTTTGCTAAACCTGTGTGGGCCGCTGCAGCTAAAGAGAGAACTGGCACCGCTGAGAGCCCACCTAAATGTGTACCTTCAACTTTTTTGCTGGATTCATGTGGGCCGCTGCAGCTGAGAGGGAGCTGCTGCTGCTGAATGCCCACCGGAATCTGCACCTTCGGGCCTTCTGCTTAATCTGCGTTGGCCCCCGCAGCCAAGAGAGAGGTGTAGCCCCTGAGTGCCCACACCCTTTGCCTCTTTGCATCATAGTGGATTTGTCCCGTGGGGAGCTGCAGCAAAGAGAGAGCTGTAGCCACTGAGTGCCCACACCCTTTGCTACTTTGCATCATCGTGGATTTGTCCCGAGGGCCACCGCAGCCAAAAGAGAGCTGTAGCCGCTGAGTGCCCACTCCCTTCACTACTTTGCATCATTGTGTGTTTTCTCCTCTTTCAAAAAGCGCTAAGAGACTTGGCGGTGTACATGCGCTATATAAGAGTAAATTAACATAACATAACATTTGTCCCGTGGGCCGCCGCAGCCAAGAGAGAGCTGTAGCCACTGAGTGCCCACACTCTTTGCTACTGTGCATCATTGTGAGTTTGTCCCGTGGGCTGCCCCAGCCAAGGGATAGCTGTATCCGCTGAATGCCCACATCCTTTCTTACTGTGCATCATCAGGATTTGCCGTGTGGCCGCCGCAGCCAAGAGAAAGCTGTAGCCGCTGAGCGCCCACACCCTGTGATACTTTGCATCCTTTTCATTTGCCCCACAGGCCGCTGCAGCTAAGAGAGAGCTGTGGCCGCTGAGCGCCCGCCACACTGACAACTTTGCATCCTCGTAATTTGCCCTGCGGTCCGCTGCAGCTAAGTGAGAGATGTGGCCACTGATCGCCCGCACCCTTGACCACTTTGCATCCTTGGGATTTACCCTGTGGCTGTCGCAGCTAAGCAAGAGCTGCTGCCACTGTGAGCCCACCACGGAGCTGCACGATGAGAGCCGTCAACACCAGCCCGGGACGCCGCAGGCACGCGCTCGTGCTGCTGAGCGCCCGCCTGTCCCTGAGTGCCCAAACCACTGTGAGTGCACCCTGCGGACCTCAGTCCCTGAGACTTGTGGTCGCTGGGAATTCGTCTGTCACCATCTCTGCTTCTTCCAGAAGCTGCCTGCTGTAGTTCCTTCCAAGGACAGGTATCTGGTGTGCACCGGGCTGAGTAGGTCCCGGCCCTGAACACAGTCAGCGTCACGCTTTGGGGGAATATGTTGTTGTCCCTTTGAATCCCTATGGATTGAAGTGAATTGTAGTTGTTGAAACGCTTTGAGAGTTTTGAGTTAAACTGTTAGATAAAGTTACTATTTTTCTATATCTACCTGAGTTGTGTCCCTTTGTTGTGTCATTACTGCCTGATTGTACATGGTCATAAACGCTTCACACACTGCCTATAAGATAGGCCTAACTGCTCGTGCTACCTTACCACAGGGTTGAGCAGGTGTTATCATAGGGGGTAGCCCACTTGCCCTGACTTAGGAAGAAGGATCCCTATTTGGACATTGGCGCCAGCCAGGGCCAACTAGAGACCCCCATTTCTAACACCCACGTTTACAAATACCTGGTTTAGTAGCACAGGAGGGTTTGCCAGAAACAAAAGCGGAATTAAAAGCCAAGGTAATCAGTTTGGTATTTACCTGTTGAAACTGGTGAACAAATTGAACGGTTCTTCAGCAAAGCCGATGTTTGATTTTATAGGCCAAAGTATCTTTCTTCTGCCTTTGTTAACTAATGGCTGCAATGTGTTTCCTCCATCACTGATGAATTGGCTGTACACAGTGCAATACAATTTGGTATGGATTAGACAAAGATGTAAGAGTTCAGAGAAGGACTCATCACCATTCTTCTTGTGGTCCCAAATTTGGAATCGCCTAAAGATTATCTAAGACAGCATAGTTATTTTTCTCGCTGGCCAGAGCTTTTACAAATGCCTGAAGGCAGAGAATCATCTTTACCTCTGTCACAGTTCAAATTTATTGTAAAAAACACTGTGACCCAGACTTTTAAATTGGGCACTAACACCTGTTGTGCTTTGAAGCACTTCAACAACTTATTAGTGCTTTATTTTCAGGAATGCTTTGACGTTATTTAACAGAAACCCTGTTGTCAGCCTTAGATTCTGTCAGTTTGACATTGGAGTAATAAAAAATAAATACTTGGAAAGGCACTTTTCATAGAGAATGTTGCAGAATCTGTCAACACACTTCTGAATCCTCAGGTCATGTAATATTGTTGCTGTAAATGTCTACCAAACAACAAGAGCGAGTATCCTGTTTATGTAACAAGTGTTCCTATAGAGTCTCTAGCTCTTAGCAGTACGGTGGGGACCCTAAGGGTTTCTTAAAGAAACCTCACTCACCAACCAAGTTAGTGACATGCTTCATTATTGGGATCCCACCCTAGAAGCTGAGTGCCTCCAAGGTGTGCTTGGATGCCTGAGTAGATTATTTTGAGTGAGGTGAAAAAAGTGAACATGAGTTAAAATTCACTCAAGCTCACCTACCTGAAAGGTATTTGAATATTGGTGTCGTTGGGCAAGTTTTAAAATCAGTGTTGGATACTTTTGAGATAACAATGATCTCATGTACCCCTCATCATGGTCAGCATGTTTCAGTCATTTGTGCTAGGTGGCCTAGTGAGTCAATATGGTTTTCTTCTAGACCGAAGAAAGTACGAATGCAGACTCATACATGCATAAATGAGCTTGTATTCAAACTCACTGTTATTGAATCACCTTTTACGATAAGTTCTGTATGATAATATAAATGAGAGAGACATTGTACTTAGGTAAACATAATATTTGGAACACATGCATAATCTAAGCGGGCGCATAAAAGGTTATGGACTACTTTCCACACCTGCTGGAACCTCCAGCATACATTAATACTTATCCACCACATTCAAATCATGTCGTTGGTACAACATAGGTATTCTCCTACAGTGTTTGTGATGGCCATTCCTAAAGAGATTTGTGACATATTTATACATTGTGTAGAATTACTACACAACATGGATCGCTCCGAGGGGTTGGACCTTCTTGTCAAACTCTAAAAATGTATATACATTGTGTGGGTTAACTTAAGGTCTTGTCCCACAGTCTGAACCAGATCTCCAGTCGATCACCCACTTTCCCTGACTTCATCATGGCTTTTCACCTTCCAATACACCTACTGTTCCTCCTTGTGAGCTCTGTATCCTAATGTGGACACTCTGTTAGTGACTTAAGTACTGTGGATTCCTAAATAGGGCTTCTTCTGGGGACAGGCAAACTACATGTTTGATTGGTTGATTACCTATTGTGGTTGTGAACTACGTGCCCAGATAGTGATTGGGCCTCAGGGTAAAGCGTCATCATTGCGGCATCTCTCCAGTGCAGCTTTGAGCCGTTGGGCATGAGAGGCCCCCCATACAGGGTGGGCATGAAGCCAGATACACATCTAAGTAACAATGTGTTTTGGGTGTGGCTCAGTGAGCCGGCCACCTGACCCCACCATAGTGGGGTATGCCCAACCCCTGGGTGATTCGTGCAGTAGCACTAAGAGTTCCGTTTGTCAATGGCTGCCATGTTGGAATGGCTAATAGCTCATTCATCTATTGCCAAAACAATCAAACATTTTTAGTGTTCTGTGCATAGTTATTTGAATCTGCAATTCTATGTAAATGAAAGGTAATTGACTGTTATTTTGATCTACTCTTAGGATTTAGCCAGGCATTAGTGGACGAAGAAGGTAAACTATCTCATAATTGTTCTAACTAACAAATATAGTTACTTTCCAGTCATGATTTTGTTCGGGCATCAAATTATCAGTATAGGAAAGAGTCTCCCCTGCTGGTGTTTATAAGTAACACATAGCCATGGGTTTTATATGATGGAAGCAGCCAAGTCTCAGAGTGGGATTGATGTATCACTTTTGTTTGGTGTTCTAGTAATATCCAGTCTGCTCCCACATAGTGCATGTATGGTTATAATGGTAGCACCTTGGCTTGGTTCTCTCTTAAGGATATGTATGCAAACACTATACTAGCATTATGGGTGCTGATTGGAAATTTCAGGAAAATATGTATATGGTCCCAAGCTTTATTATCGTTGTAGTACACTGTGCCAGGGGATATTGTCATGTAATCCTGTCGGTGGACAAAAAATATATCCATTGTTGTTCTTTATCCAGTTGTACACCATCCGTGTTTCCGGAGGCCTGTTCAATTTGTTCCACTACCACCCTTCTCATGTCGTTGGTGGTATGTTCAGCTTTCAGAAAATGATCCGTCACCCTTGTGGTATTTCTCTTGCACCATATGTTCCTAATGTGTTCACAGATACGTGTTTTTACCTGTTTCGTGGTCATTCCACACTTTGGAGATTGCAAGGGTTGGTTTTGAGGTACACAATGTTGGAGCAGTTACAATTGGTATGTTTTCTTAATGTCCATACCTTGCCTGGTTCTAGAATAGTTAGTTGTACTTGTGAGGTGGCATACACTGAAGTTCCCACAGGCATAGTTGCCCTTGACCCCAACTAGTAAGGCCGTTGGTCCTCATCCGGGTGTTTTCTCTACTGTGGGCGCATTGTCACAAGGCTGTCTTAAAAAAAAGGGGTTTCTCCTAATTCAGATTTTGGGATATGTAGGATCCTCCAGTGCTTTTTAAAAACTATCTTGATCTCATCTGAGTTGTAAGTTGTAACACATGTGAGTAGTGACTGTTCCGTGTGGGTAAATTGTTTCCAACGAGGCTTCACCATTTTGGTTGCTCTCACGTTTACATGGGGCCTTGATGATCTTTTCTGGGTATTCTTGTGTCTGCGTTTATTCTTCAAGGCTGCTGCCTGTATCATGAAATCTAATTTTTTTGTACAGTTCCTTCTTAATCTCAAGAACTGGTCATAGGAGGGTTCTCTTTCAGTATCCTTGGGTGGAAGCTATCGAACTGTAGCAGAGGGCTCCTGTCTGTAGATTTTTGGTAGGTCCTGGTGGTCAGTTTACCATCTTCAACAAGCTGTAAATGTCTGACAAAAGATGGAGCTCTTCTGTTACTTCCATATTGTTGACATCTAGGGATCACCTCCTCTACCGCAGAAATCATACACTGCTTCAGTCCTCACAGCTAGCAAGTGGTTTGGAAGAGTATGTAAAAATGTTTTCGAGAAGTTAAACGTTTCTTCTGCAGCGTCATCTTATACTGCTAGCCTTTCATTTTATATTGCAGCAGAGCCTGAGTGAGTATTTGTACCAGCAGATCTGATTGCTAATGTGCACTGGTTACTGTATACCCTAAAACCGCAGAAAGAAACTATTTTTTTATTTTAAATTGCCCTAAAGTGCTAATTTGGCTATTTTAGCTCAGGAATGTGTTAACTATTGTGTGTTTTAAATTTTTAATGTAATGTTTGTATGAACTATGCTATTAAGGTATTATTAGGCCAGATGTATGAAATTGAAATGGCGATTTTACTAGGTATTGACTCTGTCTTCACATGCAACTGCACACCTTGATTGATAAAGTCAAATAACTATGTTAATCTAAAATGAACACAAAAAATGTGTCAAAGTATTTGAGCTAAAATAACTTGATGAATTACATAACAATTTTTATTATACAAGCTTAGTTATACTCAACCAACTTCCAAACCAAAAGGAAAAACATAAAACTATATGGAGCACTGCAGTGGCCTATATTCCAGGAGCATAACTACCACACCACATTAAAGGCTATCTTCCGGTCTAAAGAGGTTTGTACCATTTTGTCAGCATACACACTTGTAAGAAATCTACCCGGCAGACTCAGAAAGGCCAATATTCTGTACTGTGAAAAGCTGCTAAGAAAAAAGCCTGCGCTATTCAAATAAATATATAGAAAAATAAATAAATCTCCAATAGCAACCTGATCATAGCACCTCATGGCTTACATTCTGTATAACAGATGAATGTTAGGTCCTAAATTTCCCGACCTGTGAGTCAATGACAACGCAGTTAGCAATGCAGGTAAGAACTGAGAAGAAAACTTAAAGATAAAAAAGTAATATATTACTGTTAAACAAATTGTAAAGTAGACTGAAAATTCTGAAATCATAATATTAGCTTATAGGGTTACCCGTTAACATGAGAGTTATTGGGGTCACACTTGGACAAGATTCTAATTATTAATTTAGAAATAAATCCACTGATGGGATTTCCTCACCCATACTATCCTTATTGTGTAAGAAATTCAGTAACTGGTTTCTCCACAAGATTTAACACTTTGTCCATAATTTGAAGGACTTTCTATTACCACATGACAGTAAATTAGGCCTTGAGTGTCCATTTGGAACTTTCAGTGTGATATCCAGTCAAGGTAAATATAAGTCATTGATTAAGGTGTGAGGTTGGAACTTAATGCAAAAGTTTACCTTTGTGTACCTCTGTGTTTACCTTTAAAGTTTGTGCCTAGTCGGTGGTATAGAGCAATATCTAGCTTTGTAGAAGAAGAAGATGGTAATGTCCCTAAAGATTTTCAATGCTCCAAAGTTTTGGGGCAAGAACTAGCTGCAAAGAAGCAAACTTTGTTAAAGCCTGTACATGTCCTTGGCCAGTGTCTGAAGAGAAATGACTGGATTGCATCAGAGCCTTCTTGCAATCGGTTCTCCTTTTGTGGATTCTCTAATGCTTTGACTAGCTCATAAACTTGTTGCTAAACAAAGTTCCCTGGCACGAACTTACACGGAATACTCTTTGACGACTTTGATTGTCTCCAAGAATGGCAAGCGACTTTTCAGTCCAAGGACATTGTGATTTTACAAGTTGTGTGCTAATAGGTTTTTCTGGTAATATGATTGCTCAGTAAAAGCTGAGTAAAGATTTTCTTGTTGTAATTCTCCTCCTGATTAAATTCAAGTAAGTGCCATTGGCTCTCTTCTTCCAGGGCTCCTGCAAACTTCTGGTTCTTCTGTCTACCTTACACACAGCCACACATACTTCCAGGTACTGGAGATCCAAGCATTAGGTAGTGCACAGGAATCCTGACACTCCATTGAGCCAGATAGTCAATCTGGGGAGTGGTGAGTCTTGTCTTGATGGCAAGACTTCCATCCATCGGATCTATGGACCTTTTCTTGTAGTCTTACTTGGTGAGCCAGTTATAAATGAATGTTATTGGACACACCACAGGAAATAAGGACTTTTGGAACCATTTTAATACAAATATGAGAGCATAAGGTGTACTGACTAACAATGACAGACACCTACTTGTATTACAGTATGGCATAACAAAATTCTGAGGGGCCGATTTCTTAAAGTTACGCAATATAATGCAACAACCAAGTTGCTATGGATCATTATTTGTATTTTGTATTTGTATGTCGATTTGTAGAGCGCGATTGCTGCCCGGGGGGCATTATGCGAGAGCATTGCAGAGCCATATCTACTAAAATATGACACTGCTGCTTCCTTTCCCAACAATGGAGCACAATTAAGCTGCCTAACGTAATGCACACAACTTTGCACCCTAGTGTGGAAACATATATGTGCTGTGTAGCATATTTCTTTAGAGACACTGTACCGCTCTAGTACGAAATACTATTCCTGGACAAAGTTAAAACATTTCACACATTGCTCTGTACTGTACCTTGGAGTACACATTTCTCAAACTTAGCACTTGCCTTAAGGACGCATTCTTTTTTGGTTCAAATCCCTGTCTACGATTGTTAATGGATAAGGCTTTGCACCAAAAATCATGGAGGGTAGCGTAGAAACGGCCATGTGCAACCCATGTCCTGCCCCTTCGACACAAAGTAACTTAAATACCTATTTGTGTTACTTTATAGGTTGTTTTTCAGTGCAAGTAAAGCCTTGCACTGGAAAGCAAATAGTATATCTACACTTTGCCCCAGTCACATCACGTTTTGTGACTTTACACCGGAGCAAAGTGTTAAAGAAACTTATCGGACACTTTTGATTCTAAGTAGGCCAAATCATACACATCCATTTCCTAATAATGCAAATGGTAGAGGTGTCCACTGGAGAGCAAGAGGTTAGAGTATCTTAGTGCAAATCTCTCTTTTATTTCCAAAAATAATATGATGTTATATCAAAAAAGGAGGGGCTTCCATGCTGGGCCTGGAGTAATAAACGCATCACTGGTTACCATGGTGTTAATATATTTCTCCACTGTTGGAACCTGGGATGTCAGGTCACCTAGGGTAGCCTGGCCTAGGGGCAAGACATACAATTCTAGAGGCACAAGTGTAAGGTTGCAAACCACCCAATAGTAAATCCACGCAATAGCACACAAAAATAACACTACACCAAAGTATGGAAAAATAAGTACTGCTTTATAAAAATATAGCTCTACTCTTTGGTTCAGAAATGCAGTTTAGTATTTTACAGCTTGTTTTGAGAATAGATGATATTACTTTCCAGATTACCAAATCAATACATTACTTGCATCAACAGTTCACTTCAATACATATTCAGCTTCAGTAGGAATCACAATAGACCTTCTTTGTTCTACAATTTCAGGACATTACAATTCAATTAAGGGGAGAAGCAGGACAATTGTACACTGAGAAAATCCCCTATAACTTCCTCCACGTGAACCCCTCTGTCTCACACACTTTATAGTAAAGAGGGTACAGTCATTGAGCAATTGACTAAAGTGGGGAAGATCAATAACCTCAGTTACTCTAGGGACATTCTGGCGAGGTCAAAAGAGTTAGGTTTCTTCCAGGCAGTCAGCCCAAAGATGGCACCCAGTAGGATGGCTAGGATCGCTCCTCTGATACCTCTTTACCCGACTCTTTAGATTCCTGTAGGCCTGTAATCCCTGATGACAATACTGAGAAGGTTTAGGGAAATCCCCTCCTGTATAGAGGACTCCTTGCCGGTAGATGAGGCTTCCTGCTCTCTGATTTCCCACACCCCCACTCTCCTTACTTCGTTGAGGGTCCCCTTGTCACGCTGAAAAGTACTGCTGGGGGAAGAGGGAAACAACAGGATCGAAGGCGGAGCTCCTGTAGGGCGGCTTGCTTTCCCCGCCGATCCCCACAGTGCAGTCACGCTACCTTGACACAGCGCTAGGCGAGGGCTCCCTTAGCGGCAAAGAACGAGGCAGAAGGGCAGCTCTCCACTTCCCGCCGAGACGCTACAAAGGGGTCCGCCGGCCTCCCACTGGGCCTGCGTGTCTCCCGGACGCTTCCGACTCGTGTCCCAGGCCACTTGCACACCGAGGCGACTCGCCTCTAAGACACGCTCCTTCCTCAGCCCCGCCTCCCGCAGGCCTCGCCTCCCGCAGGCCTGCGCGTCACAGGATCCACTTCCACAGACAAGGAGCGAGGCAGCGCGGGCGCGAGGGACTAGTGTTCCCGCTTGGCGCCGCCCTGTCTCCGCTCCTTCGCTCGCAGTCTTTCCCCTCACCTGGCTCCAAGGATAACACTGCCCAGAGCGGAACGCTCACTTCTCAGGGCCACAAAGGCTCCGCAGACACTCGCCTCCCCCTCGCAGCTTCGAGGAAAATACAGAGCACAACACCTGGCTTGAATCTGCTTCCTCCACAACGCTGGTAGGTGAAGCTCTGCCAGAGGGGGAATACAGTGAAGTCTCCCAGCAGGAGCGTCCCGACCGGGATCAATGGGGCCAGGGATTAGAGGGGGGCTTCCACCGCAGAGAGATCGGTCTTTACAGTAGAAGAAGGTGGTTGGGAGGGATTGGACAGGGGTTGAAGGGGGAACGTCTCCCTGTAGTGGCTGTCTGTCACAAGGACAAACTAACTGCTCCCAGTGCGTCCTCCTCCTCTCACCACTGCCTCACTCCTCCACTCTCTGGTCAACACAAAATGGCTTCCTAACCCCTGCCCTTTTATAGACAACCCCCACAGGGTCCAGTAGGGTCCAGAAAGTTCTGGAAGGCCTAAGGTTATCCTATGGGGCAGTCTAAGATGTGGCAGTTGGAAACAGTTAGGGCCCTCCATTTTGTGAATTACAGCATTTTCCTGACAGAACAGGCCTCTGGGCCTGAGGTGAAAAACTATGAGGGACAAAAGAACACCTATCCCCTTGACCAACACCTAGAAAAACTAGTGGACACAAACATTATTAAGGGTATGAGGGGCAAAAAGGGGACAAAATAAATAATAAATTGGAGGGACTACGCAAAAGGCCAGACAGGTCTAACACGCGTCCCCCCCAGCTGAATGTGGGGAGAACTACCCAACCCCTTGGGAGTCCTCATCACTAAGGCGGAAATACCTGGAGAGACCGTCTGCATTGGCGTGGTCCACTCCAGGCCGATGTTCCACCCGGAAGTCCATTCCCTGTAGGGAGATGGACCACCTCAACAGCTTGGGATTTTCCCCCTTCATTTGCATCAGCCAACGAAGGGGTCGGTGGTCAGTCTGAACCAGGAAGTGCGAGCCCAAGAGGTATGGCCGCAGCTTCTTCAGAGCCCACACCACCGCAAAAGCTTCCCTCTCAATTGCACTCCACTTCTGTTCCCGGGGAAGCAGTCTTCTGGATAAGAAGACTACAGGCTGATCCAGGCCCTCTTCATTTAGTTGCAATAACACTGCCCCAATGCCATGTTCTGATGCATCTGTTTGGACAATGAACTCCTTGGAGAAGTCTGGGGCCTTCAGGACCGGTGCCGCACACATCGCCTGCTTCAATTTCTCAAAAGCTTGCTGACAAGCTCCCGTCCAAACTACCCGTCGAGGTTGTTTCTTTGAGGTGAGCTCTGTGAGGGGCGCTACAATAGTGCCATACCCCTTCACAAAGCGACGGTAGTAGCCTGTGAGGCCCAGGAAAGCTCGGACCTCAGTCTGTGTCTTGGGGGGTTCCCAGGCCATGATTGCCTCAATCTTCGCCTGCAGGGGCTGCACAGTCCCCCTACCCACCAAGTGTCCAAGGTACACAACCGACCCCTGCCCAATCTGGCATTTTCTGGCCTTGATTGTCAATCCAGCCTGTTTCAGGGCCTGGAGAACTGCTTGCAAATGCTGCAAATGGTCCTCCCAACTGCTACTGAAGACAGCAATGTCATCCAAGTAAGCAGCAGAGAAACTCTCCATTCCAGAGAGGACCTGGTTCACCAGCCGCTGAAATGTGGCCGGGGCGTTCTTGAGCCCAAAGGGCATCACACAGAACTGAAAGTGTCCCTCAGGCGTGGAGAAGGCTGACCTTTCCCTTGCTCCATCTGTCAAGGAAATCTGCCAGTACCCCGAAGTGAGGTCAAAGGTACTCAGATATTGGGCAGCTCCTAGCCGGTCAATTAATTCATCCGCCCTAGGGATCGGATGAGCATCAGTCTTTGTCACTGAGTTCAGTCCTCGGTAATCCACACAGAACCTCAGTTCAGGTGTGGTGCCTGGTGGCGCGGCTTTTGGCACGAGCACCACCGGACTGGACCAAGGGCTGTTAGAAGGTTCAATAACTCCCAGCTCTAGCATCTTGGCAACCTCTCCATGGATGCTAGCCTTCACCTTGTCGGACAGCTGGTAGGTATTTGACTTCACTGGTGGGCTGTCCCCTGTGTCCACATCATGGGTACACAGGTGAGTCCTTCCCGGGACAAGGGAGAACAACGTAGAGTACTGCTCCAGGATCTGGCGGCAGTCCTCCCGTTGCTCAGGAGTTAGAGTGGGAGAGAGAATCACTCCCTCCACTGACCCATCCTTCTCTTGAGACGAAAATAGATCTGGGAGAGGTTCGCTTTCCGCTTCCTCCTCCCCATCAGTCACCATCATCAACATGACTTCGGGCCTCTCATGGTGGGGTTTGAGACGGTTGGCATGCAGCACCCGTAGGGGCTGTCGAGGGGTCTTAAGGTCCACCAGGTATATGGCCTTACCCTTCTTCTCCAACACTTCAAAGGGGCCTGTCCAGCGATCCTGGAGGGCACTAAGCTCTCCAGGCTCCATCACCCACACTTTCTGGCCAGGCTCCAATTCCACCTGGTGAGCATTGTGGTCATACCGCTCCTTCATGACTGCCTGGCTGGCCTCCAAGTTGTCAGAAGCTTGCTTCCACAACTTCGCCATTTGGCTCCTGAAGGCCAGCATATAGCTCACCACATCCTGGGGGGGTTTCCTGGGAGACTTCTCCCAACCATCCTTCACCAGGCTGAGAGGACCGCGTACAGGGTGCCCATACAGAAGCTCAAAGGGGCTGAAGCCCACTCCCTTCTGTGGCACTTTCCTGTAAGAAAAGAGCAAACAGGGTAGGAGGACGTCCCATTTCCTCCGCAGGCTTTCGAGCAGACTCCTGATCATGCCCTTCAAGGTTTTATTGAACCTCTCAACCAGTCCATTTGACTGGGGGTGATAAGGAGTGGTGAACCGGTAGGTCACTCCACACTCCTTCCACATTGCCCGCATGTAAGCTGACATGAAGTTGGTCCCCCTGTCGGACACAACTTCCTTGGGGAATCCCACTCGGGTAAAGATCCCCATTAGGGCTCTAGCCACTACAGGTGCAGTGACTGTCCTCAGAGGAATTGCCTCTGGGTACTGTGTGGCATGATCCAGCAGGACCAGGATGAACCTGTGACCAGCTGTGGTTGGTGGATCTAAAGGCCCTACAATGTCGATGCCCACCCTCTCAAAGGGTGTGCTAACGACTGGAAGTGGTTCCAGGGGAGCCTTTAGCTTCACCCCTGTTTTCCCACTGGCCTGGCAGGTTACACATGTCTGACAGTAAGTGTTGGACGCCACTTTCATCTGAGGCCAGTAAAAGTGGAGGACAAGCCGTGCAAAGGTCTTGTCCTGGCCTAAGTGTCCTGCCAGGGGTATAGCATGAACCAATTCCAGCAGAAAGGCTCAGTATTGTTGCGGGACTACCAAGGCCCTTGATGAACCAGGCAAGGGTACCTTGGGTTCACTGTAGAGGAGTCCATCCTCCCAGTAAATATGGTAGTGTCCCGTAACATCACCTGCTGCTTGGGCTTCAGCCTGTCGCCTCAGTCCCTCAAGGGTTGGGCACTCCCTCTGCCCCTTACAGAATTCCTCTCTGGTAGGACCTCCCTCCACATGCCACTCAGCAGGGATGGGTAAATCCTCCAGAGAGTCTACTTCCCCCTCCACGGACTCCTGGTCCACCACCGCAGGTGGCCGATCTGTCACATGGGGTGTGGAAGCCAGAGCAGGCTCTCCCTGTCTCCGGGTCTGTCCCTTTTTAGCAGCGGGTTGGGCCATTGTTCCAGGCTCCAACCCAGGTGAACTCCCTCTCCGGGCAGTCGCAGACCGTGTGCTTGCACAGGCCCAGTCAGGTGTACCCAGCATCGCAGAATGCGTCCGGTATTCCACCTCTCTCCAAGTGTTGTGTTCCATGTCATTCCCCAACAGACAATCGACTGGCACGGCAGGGCTTACGGCAACTCGAAGTGAACCTGCAACCCCCTCCCACTCAAAGGGAACCTCAGCCACTGGATAGTGGCCCATTCTGCCGTCAGCCATCGCGGCGGAGTGGAGTACATTAGGAACCACCTGCTCTGGAGACACCAGTTGACTTCTCACCATAGTCATACTGGCTCCTGTATCTCTCAGAGCCTCCCCTCTCTGGCCATTGATGGTGACCCATTGCCCATACCTTGTAGTATTTGGGGGCACTTGGATCTTTGGAACCATCTCCCTCTCTCCCAGGGACACTAAGGTGACACCTGCCCACTCACCCCCCTTATCTAAGGGCAACTCCTCCCCGAGCGCTACACTAGCTACTCCCGGTGACTTTCCTCCAGTGGGAGGAGGTGGTCCCTTTGGGCATCTGACATCACCCTTATAATGTCCAACACCACCACATTCAAAACAGTGGAGAACCCTTGGCTGCTGGCTTTGGCCAGGATTAGGGTTTCTGGGCGGGTTTGCCTTAGGGGTGAAACCTGCTCCCTTTCCTTGGAAATTATTTTGGGGACCTTTGGAGAACTCCTTCTTTTTATCTCCCCCCTCCTTCTTCTGGGGGGCGCCCTGTCCGGCTTTTTGAGAATCCCCTCCAGTCCCCTTTGAGGACACCCGGGTACTTGCCCAGATGTCCGCCTCCTCTGCAAGCTTCTGGGGATTGGTCAGCTTGCTGTCCACCAGGTGTTGGCGCAGCTCGGGAAAACATTTCTCGAGGAGGTGCTCTTTCAAAAATAGATTATACAGCCCCTCATAATTCTTCACCTCACTGCCCTTGACCCAACCCTCTAAGGCCTTTCTGGCGTAGTCAAGGAAGTCCACCCAGTTCTGGGTGCTTAATTTGTGGCTCCCCCTGAACTTCTGACGGTACCTTTCTGGGGTAAGCCCAAACTTCCTTAACAACGCCAGCTTCATGGTGGGGTAGTTGGTTTGTTCCTCTGGTTCCAGGGCCAGCAAGGTGTCCCGACCAGCAGGAGGCATGTATTTATACAAACCACCCCCCCAGTGCTTTTCCTGCACCCCATGGGCTCTTAGGGAGACCTCATAAGCAGCCAGCCACTTAGCTATGCCATCCCCCTGACTGAAGCTAGCTGTAAGGTCTTTCGGCAAATAGGGTCTGGCCTTCCTGGCTGTCTCTTTTGTCTCGCTGCCACCATTCATTTCAGGAGAGGACCTCCGTTGCAGGCTTCTGAGTTCTAATTCCTTCAGCCTGATCTCATGGGCCATCCTCCTCTCCTCCTTCTCCTGCTCCAACTTAGCCAACTCCCATCTCAACTGTCTTTTCTCCCTCCTATCAGTGAGTTCGGCTTCAGTTAAGCTTCCCCCAGAGGCGCTACTGCCCCTTCTGGAGTAGGACACTGGTCCTGGGAGTAAGTTTTCCCCCTCAGAGTGGAATAACCCATCTATCTCCACCACCGTGTCCTGGTCTACCCCTTCATCCTCCTCCTTCCTTTCTTGGTGTGCCTCCACCCAAGCCCTGAGACTGGTCTGGAGCTCCCCCTTCCTGGCACCATGCTTGAAAAATACCCCCATTTGCTGGCAGAACACTTTCAGCTGAGCCACATAATAGACCTCTAGGTTTTCCAAGGCAAACTCCATTTTGAGATAGGCAAACCTAGATTACACACACCAGAAATTTTAGAGTTGCAAGGGCAACCTAAAGCTATCTCCACCCACCACCAGGAACAAATTTAGAAAAAATAAAAAGACAAATTAGGAGGGCCGCAAGGAGAAAACTCCTGGTGTAGGTTTAGTGTATTACGTTGAATTACTATTGAGTAGCTGCAACCAAGTCAGGATCCCACCGCTAGGCACCAATCTGTTGGAACCTGGGATGTCAGGTCACCTAGGGTAGCCTGGCCTAGGGGCAAGACATACATTTCTAGAGGCACAAGTGCAAGGTTGCAAACCACCCAATAGTAAATCCACGCACAAAAATAACACTACACCAAAGTATGGAAAAATAAGTACTGTTTTATAAAAATATAGCTCTACTCTTTGGTTCAGAAATGCAGTTTAGTATTTTACAGCTTGTTTTGAGAATAGATGATATTACTTTCCAGATTACCAAATCAATACATTACTTGCATCAACAGTTCACTTCAATACATATTCAGCTTCAGTAGGAATCACAATAGACCTTCTATGTTCTACAATTTCAGGACATTACAATTCAATTAAGGGGAGAAGCAGGACAATTGTACACTGAGAAAATCCCCTATAACTTCCTCCACGTGAACCCCTCTGTCTCACACACTTTATAGTAAAGAGGGTACAGTCATTGAGCAATTGACTAAAGTGGGGAAGATCAATAACCTCAGTTACTCTAGGGACATTCTGGCGAGGTCAAAAGAGTTAGGTTTCTTCCAGGCAGTCAACCCAAAGATAGCAACCAGTAGGATGGCTAGGATCGCTCCTCTGATACCTCTTTACCTGACTCTTTAGATTCCTGTAGGCCTGTAATCCCTGATGACAATACTGAGAAGGTTTAGGGAAATCCCCTCCTGTATAGAGGACTCCTTGCCGGTAGATGAGGCTTCCTGCTCTCTGATTTCCCACACCCCCACTCTACTTACTTCGTTGAGGGTCCCCTTGTCACGCTGAACAGTACTGCTGGGGGAAGAGGGAAACAACAGGATCGAAGGCGGAGCTCCTGTAGGGCGGCTTGCTTTCCCCGCCGATCCCCACAGTGCAGTCACGCTACCTTGACACAGCGCTAGGCGAGGGCTCCCTTAGCGGCAAAGAACGAGGCAGAAGGGCAGCTCTCCACTTCCCGCCGAGACGCTACAAAGCGGTCCGCCGGCCTCCCACTGGGCCTGCGCGTCTCCCGGACGCTTCCGACTCGTGTCCCAGGCCACTTGCACACTGAGGCGACTCGCCTCTAAGACATGCTCCTTCCTCAGCCCCGCCTCCCGCAGGCCCCGCCTCCCACAGGCCCCGCCTCCCGCAGGCCTCGCCTCCCGCAGGCCTGCGCGTCACAGGATCCACTTCCACAGACAAGGAGCGAGGCAGCGCGGGTGCGAGGGACTAGTGTTCCCGCTTGGCGCCGCCCTGTCTCCGCTCCTTCGCTCGCAGTCTTTCCCCTCACCTGGCTCCAAGGATAACACTGCCCAGAGCGGAACGCTCACTTCTCAGGGCCACAAAGGCTCCGCAGACACTCGCCTCCCCCTCGCAGCTTAGAGGAAAATACAGGGCACAACACCTGCCTTGAATCTGCTTCCTCCACAACGCTGGTAGGTGAAGCTCTGCCAGAGGGGGAATACAGTGAAGTCTCCCAGCAGGAGCGTCCCGACCGGGATCAATGGGGCCAGGGATTAGAGGGGGGCTTCCACCGCAGAGAGATCGGTCTTTACAGTAGAAGAAGGTGGTTGGGAGGGATTGGTCAGGGGTTGAAGGGGGAACGTCTCCCTGTAGTCAGTGGCGTCACTAGGGGGGTGCGGACCGCACCGGGTGACACCATTAAAAGGGGTGACACCATGGTCCGTGTCAACAATAATCTTGGCCGGCGGCTGGGTAAGGTTCGACAGACAGTAATATTGTTTTGCATTTTGGTGTCACTGACTCCGTGACACCAAAATGCAAAACAATATTTCTGTCTGTCGATTCTTACCCGGCCGCCGGCCAAGATTATTGTCCCAATTAGGCTACGACTTTGGCATCCGGACGTCAATGACGTTCGAAACGTCACTCACGTCGTGACGTGGCTCCCGGACCTGACGTTTTAAAAATCCATTTGCTTCTTTACACGTGTAAACAGCGCGGGCTGCTAATGCTCTCCAGAAGCCCGGCCTCCTGCCTCATCATGCCAGGCAACAAGGGCTCCTGTTTCCTGCCCTTGGCAGTCGGAGCACACAGCAGCATATTGGTCTGGGAGGCGGAATGCAGAAGCAGAGGAATGGTGTACCTGAGCAGAACTGTGAGCATATTTTTTAGACTCTACAGTCTACACTGTATCGAGCGCAGACACTTAACTTGAAAAATCTCCCATTCATTATATTTGTTACAGATAGCAAATCTGGAAAATAGGGAAAGGCAACCATCGCTCCATTTCCAAATAGTGCTGTCTATAGGTCATGCACTAAAAGTGAGACTGTATGAGTTTAGTGTACGCGCGCAATTACGACGTCTTAAAAGCAGGAGAACATCGGCACTCGAAGCCAGTATCCTAGGGCCTGACTGGCATTTTATCTGGTTAGACATTTCAACAGGGAGCTGAAGGAGGCTGATTCTGAAGGTTGAGGTGCGCTGCCTGTCTCCAGCTACACGAGAGGTATGGAAGTAAGCACAGTGGGGGGGCCTGAAGACTGAGAAAAGAGAGAAAATAGATGGAAAGAAAGAGTGTAAAAGATTGAGCCTCTTAAGATACTGTCCCTGGACTGTTGGACTCACCCTCCTAATCCATCGGATAAAATTAACAATGTGAACCACTTTTGGTATGAGCTTGTCTGCAGGGCCTGCTTGAGGGTCTTGCACAATGGGACGGGGCGAGTAAGCGTGGATCAGGGTCAAAGGCGTGGGTAAAAAAAGGGGGCTTCTTTACAAGTCGCTTGCGCCACCGGTACGTCACTATCCCATTTTAAAAGTGAGGCACTGGTGGCGCAACGGGCTTGTAAATAAACCCCCAAATATTCCATAACTTTTTTTTTGAAACCTCTATTAGAGGTCCGAGTCTGTAACTGGAGGGCCACAGGATTGAATCATGGTTTAAGCGATAGAGAATATTTAGGGACGTAACACAGGCCCTAGCAGCACCTTCGGGGCTAGTGCAGGAGTCTGGATGCTGCTGCCCACTAGTGCTGGAGTCTGCCCATGCCGGTCTCCACAGTGATGGCTGGCTTTCTCCTGCCTCTCCTAACGCTCCAGGGGGAGACATTCAGAGGATCTCTCCCCCAGCCCTTCCTGCAGTTACCGGTCCTCGAGCCCCAACAGTTTATTTATGCGTTTTTATATAGCGCAGACTGTACCCAAAGGCTTCAGAGCGCTTCACAATAGGAACTGTAATGATACATGAGGAGAAAATAACAAGTGAACAAATTACAAAAGCAAACGTTAAGTTACATGTGGCAAAAGTGACAATTGTGAGCAAACAAAATATATGAGGTAGCAAACGGTGCAATACAGGAGGAAAATGTGACGTGTGCAGGTTACAAGAGAAAGCAAAGTACAATTAGAGGCATAATACTGCACAATATGGCAGACACTCAAGCACAAGAACAAACGTTACATAGGCAATGGTGGCACTTGTGGAAGTATCTTAAGCAAACAAAATGTGAGAGGTAGCAAACAGTGTGCTACAAGAGAAAAGTGGCGTACTAAACACTCCAAGGCCTCAAAAATCTTACCCGACCCAACACCAAGAAAGGGGAGGATAGATTCCACCCCTGAGATTCATGCGATGCGGGCAAGAGGAATCATTTCAGGAAAACCAAAGGAAAAAGAAGTCCCTGCAGGCTGAACTCTGGCTACCCGACCTGGGGAAGTGAACCAGGGTTTTGCAGCACCAGGTGCACGCTTGTCTTCCTCTACAGCTGGTAAGTGGCACCCCCATTCTTCCCTTCGCTGTGTTTGAAAGTATGCCCTTTGGTGATTACAACCTGTGCTCCTTGTGTCTGAGCGTGCGATATACCCAGTAAACTGCTTTAGTCTGTAGTTGCGCTATTGTGTGCAAGTGTAACGTACTGCCCACTGACTGAGTTGCACCTGGGTGACATGTTTCCATAAGTTACTGTGCGCATCTTTCTGAATCCGTGCAGACGTAACATGCTATGCCCGGAAACAGTGTAGCCCTGAACCGGCATGTAGGGTTCTTGTGCTGCCAGTAAACCTGTCTCTAACTGGGCATGGGTAGACTGGTGCCATGTGTAGTGTGTGTGTCCTGTACTGTCCAGGACATGTGTGTAGCTGCACATGACACGCGGGTGCCATGTGCATTTTAGTCCCGGTGTAAAGCTGTGTAAGGGTATCTGGGGGGGGCATCATGGATTCATGATGTAAGTCGTGAGGGGGTGACACCATGAGTTACCCGCACTGGGTGACACCAACCCTAGTGACGCCACTGCCTGTAGTGGCTGTCTGTCACAAGGACAAACTAACTGCTCCCAGTGCGTCCTCCTCCTCTCACCACTGCCTCACTCCTCCACTCTCTGGTCAACACAAAATGGCTTCCTAACCCCTGCCCTTTTATAGACAACCCCCACAGGGTCCAGTAGGGTCCAGAAAGTTCTGGAAGGCCTAAGGTTATCCTATGGGGCAGTCTAAGATGTGGCAGTTGGAAACAGTTAGGGCCCTCCATTTTGTGAATTACAGCATTTTCCTGACAGAACAGGCCTCTGGGCCTGAGGTGAAAAACTATGAGGGACAAAAGAACACCTATCTCCTTGACCAACACCTAGAAAAACTAGTGGACACAAAAATTATTAAGGGTATGAGGGGCAAAAAGGGGACAAAATAAATAATAAATTGGAGGGACTACGCAAAAAGCCAGACAGGTCTAACATCCACTTTGCTAGGTACTAACGTCGTTGACTATTCTACCTTCATCCTGGAGGGAAATCCCATTGAGACCTCCACATGATTTTCAAAATAGCACAATATGAGACAGAGTACGCATGGCAGAAACATAATGAAATGGTGCACTTTTAATTAAATGGCTATTTTCATGTACAGACCAGGAGACATAACTGGTATCAAGTCTTATTCATTTTACTAATGTGGACTGTACAAGGCTTTGGTCATTTTACAGACTCAAGATGTGTAAGTATACTAGAGGCCCTAGTCACCAGAATAGGCCAAGATAGAAATGGTACATAGGCAAATTAATGCTAGGGCAGATGAGGACTTTATGAATGTGAAGTTATCGTAACGTAATTGTATGTTATTTTTAAGTAAGGGCGTGAAAAAGACTAGGGGTCCCCACCCCAGTCCTGAATAACACGTTTTAAAAATAGCCTTTCTCATTTATGTCTTTCTGTGGTTTCAGATTGAGTAACTGTTCTTTATTAACTCAAACTATGTTGAACGGTCCAGTTGGGATAGATTTCAGGAACATAAATCCTTTTTTGGTGGCTTTAGCAGAAGTTAAATAATTTTGTCCATTTTGTATTTTCATTTCAACAAGTTTTATTACACATTTTTTTTTACAAAAGAAACATGAACACATTAGTAGTTCTGTAACAGGGTTTGCATCGCCACATCAAATTACTATTGCCCATACTGCACTGTACATACCTTACTTGTGTTAATATTCCATAGATTTTGCCCATTTTGTAATAATTGCATTTTTTGGACTTTTCCTGTGCTTATTTTCTTCTCAAATAGATCTAAAAGAAATTCTATATCTCCAAAACCACGTAAAACACAGTCATCTAGCGAAAGGTTTTGTAAAAAAAACACACACACAAAAAAACCACGCCTGGAATTTTTGCATAATGTAATTGGGTTTTCAATGGGAACATAAAAAAGTTAACAGAAAGGGCCTTAGTAGCGCGGTGAAAAACATGTCATTTATAAGGTTAAATACTTTGCCCTGTATTCATTGGTTTATTTCTCGGTTGAAGAGCTTGCTGTAGAAGGTAAGGCTGTGAACCCTCCTTTGCTTTTAAGTGACTTGATAAGGGATTCTTTGGAGAAAACATTACTATTTATATATGCAGACACGCAGTTCCAGACTCGGTGTTTCCCAAGGAGGATCGCTTTCAAGGCTTGTTTGTTCTGCTTCTTTACACTAAAGGAATACCATTTAAATAATGTATTTTGTTTAGGAAATGATTTAACTATGTCAGAAGCCATTCTGAAGATAAAATATCAAAGCAGGCCTACATTATTTGCGTACAGAGTCCTGTTAATTTTATTATGCACAAATTGTGGATTGAGTGGTAGAGGGGGGAGCTAAGCACCACTTGAATGCACGCACAGCAAAAAGCACAAACTGTGAACAATAACATTAAACCTCCCGCAGAAGTCATTTACTTGATACATTTCTGTAAAAGGTTTGTCTGAGTCACAACCCACTGCTTTTTGCTGTATGCATTCACATGTAAGGGCAATCGTTCTCTCTGCTTCTAATATCCAGGCTGCTGAGAAAACTCAGTATGAGATGAGTCTGTCCTACTGGAAATTAAGGCATGTTGTTACTTCACATGCCTTTACCACGCATGTGATACAAAGGATCGCTGTCATTACCACACATTTTTCACAGCAACATTTATATATATATATATATATATATATATATATATATATATATATATATATATATATATATTTATTTATATATATATTAACGCTCCAAAATCCTTCCCAATCCTCCCTGGAAAGAATAACATATATATATACTAGCAGCCCGCCCCAGCGTTGCCCGGGGCAGAAGGGGGCTGGGGGCAGCATTTTATGCTTCTGTGCACTCCCGTGCACTCCCGCAGAAAAGCCATGCTGACTCCCGCAGGATGCAGGGAGCCGGCAGGGACCGTGGGGGGGCTTGGGGACACCCCACAGCCCCCAACGAGGAGGGCCAGGCCACGGGGGATGGGGTCCCTGGTGCCAGAAGTGGCCTGGGAAGGGGGAGACGCGGCCCCCCTCCCCAAAAAAAAATGGCCAGCCCAGGGGGATAGGGTACCAAAAGTGGCCACAGGAGAGGGCAAAGCAGCCCCCCTCCTAATTAGAAAAATAAAATAAAAAGAAGGCCAATGCCCCCAGGGATGGGGTCCCCTGGGGCAGAGTATGGCCTTGGGAGGGAGGCCACGCGGCCCCTTACTGTTTTTTTTTTAAAAATAAAAATTGGGGGCAAGCCCTGGGGGATGGGGTCCCCAGGGCCCAAAAAAAAGAAAAAGAAGGGGGGCTCCACAGCCCCCCTTCTTAAAAGTAAAGAAAAAAAATGGGATCTGGAGGAGGCCACGCCCCCTCCCTGCACCTCTCTGCTAACGCGCCCCCTGGCGCGTTTGCAGAGGGGGAACTAATTCCCCTTGCATACTGGGGGTCCCTGGGGGCCAACTAGCCCACCAGGAACCTCCAGTATGCACCAGGGGGCTGCGTTGCAGAGAGGTGTAAAAAGGGCCGTGGCCTCAGAACACCTCTCTGCAACGCAGCCCTCTGGCGCATATTGGAGGTTCCTGGTGGGTTAGTTGGCCCCCAGGAACCCCCAGTACGCAAAGGGAAGTCGTTCCCCCTCTGCAAATGCAGAAGAGGGCTGCCTTGCAGAGAGGTGTAAAAAGGGGCATGGCCTCATTACACCTCTCTGCAACGGAGCCCCCTGGCCCATACTGGAGGTTCCTGGTGGGTTAGTTGGCCCCCAGAGACCCCCAGTATGCAAGGGGAATTAGTTCCCCCTCTGCAAGCACGATAAGGGGCTGTGTTGCAGAGAGGTGTAACGAGGCCACGCCCCTTTTTACACCTCTCTGCAACACAGTCCCCTGGTGCTTTCTGAAGGTTCCTGGTAGGCTAGTTGGCACCCTTGGACCCCCAGTATGCAAGGGGACTTAATCCCCCAACTTAGAACATGCTACGGGGCGTGTTTGCACAGTGGTGAAGGTAGCGGGCGGGGTTTGAGGTGATATGTGTTCAAACATGCCCTGTGGCTCGTTTTAAGTTGGGGAATTAATTCCTCTTCAATCCAGAGGTCCCCTATGGGACAACTAGTCCAACAGGTACCTCCAGTAAGCGCCACGGAGCTGCGTTATAAAAAGGGGTCGTGCCCTCTGAACACCTCTCTGCAATGCATACTGGAGGTACCTGGTGGGCTAGTTGGCTCACAGGGGACCTCAGGATTGAAGAGGAATTAATTCCCCAACCTAACCAGTCAATGTTAGCTTATGGAAGGAAATTCAAGTTACTGTAAGTATGGTTAGAATTACTTTTCAGAATCAGTAGTGGGCTCAAAGATGCAGCACTGACGTCTCTCGTGATAACAGGTGAGTAAATCGGAATTCGTAGTTCGGCTGATTTTTGAGGAATTTTTTAAAGTTCCAAAACTCCACACTTAGAAGAATTTCCAAGTGAAACCAGTCAATGTTAGCCTATGGAAGGAAATTCAAGTTACTGGTAAGTATGGTTACAATTAATTTTCAGGATCAGTACTGGGCTTACAGATGCAGCACCAAGATCTCTCCTGATAACAGGTGAGTAAATTGGAATTCGTAGTTCAGCTGATTTTAGAGGAATATTTTAAAGTTCCAAAACTCCACACTTGGAAGAATTTCCAAGTGAAAACAGTCAATGTTAGCCTATGGAAGGAAACTCAAGTTACTGGTAAGTATGGTTAGAATAACTTTTCAGGATCAGTACTGGGCTCAAAGATGCAGCACTGAGGTCTCTGCTGATAACAGGTGAGTAAATCGGAATTCGTAGTAAGACTGATCTTACTTTGGTTCAGTATATATAGAGCCCCTTTCCTACACCATCCCCTCCCTTCACCTCTGTGCAAACACGCCCTTCAATCCTGAGGGTTCCTAGAGTCCAACTAGCCCACTAGATACATCCAGTAAGTGCCACAGAGCTGCTTAGCAGAGAGATGTAAAAAGGGGCACGGCCTGCACCACCTTTCTGCAACGCAGCGCAGTGGCACTTCCTGGAAGCACCTGGTGGGCTACATGGCCCCCAGGGTCCATTAGGGTTGAAGGGGATTTTTTCCCCAACTTAAAACGTGCCACAGGGCGTGTTTGCACACATCACCTCAGGCCCCGTCCCCTCCCTTCACCACTGTGTAAATGTGCCCTGTGGCCGTTCTAAGTTGAGAGATTAATTCCATTTCAATCCTAAGGGTCCCTAGGATCAAACTAGCCCACTAGGTACCTCCAATAAGCGCCACAGAGATGCGTTGCAGAGAGGTGTAAAAAAGGGCGTGGCATCTGAACACCTGTCTGCAACAAAGCTCCCTGGCGCATACCGGAGATACCTGTTGGGCTATTTGGCCCTCAGGGACCCTCAGTGCTGAAAGAGAATCAATTCCCCAACTTAAAACATGCCACGGGGTGCGTCTGCACAGTGGTGAAGGAAAGGGGCATGGCCTGAGGCCACATGTCTGCAAATACGCCCTGTGGCGGTTCTGTGATGTTCTAAAGGTAAATAGGGGAGAGTTTTGCGTAGCAGCCAGAGGCTGTAGTAACAAGACCCTGTTATGGATTTGATGTTATCTTTCATAGAAAGTTTGTGGTCTAGTTGGATACCCAAGCTTTTAACTGAGGAGGAGGGGGTGGGGGCCTCGCACAACTCTGCTGGCACCAATTGGCTGACCAGTAGTGGGCGGCTTTACCCAGGAGCATCAGCTCAGTTTTTTCCGGGTTAAGCTGGAGACACCGTTTTCTCATCCGGTCCGAGATGGCCAGCATTCCTCTTGAGAACCGAAATTTCTCATCCATGTGGTTTGAGCCGATCGAGAATAGCAGTTGAGTATCGTCGGCATATGATACGATCTCGAAGCCAAAAGGTTGCACAATTTTTGCTAGTGGTGCCATATAAACATTAAAGAGCGTAGGGCTCAAACACGAGCCCTGTGGGACTCACTTATCTAGCCGGAACCTTTGGACGCGAAAGAATTTAAAGTGGTAGTTTGGCATCTGTCCATAAGGAAGTTCATTAGCCATTTTAGGGCCATACCCCCTATGCCACACTCCTGTAGTCTCTCCGCCAGCAATTGATATAGTATCAAAAGCCGCGGAGAGATCTAATAGGATCAGAATCATAGAGCCTCCTGCGTCAAGGGTAAGTTGTAATGAGTCAGTAACAGCCAAAATGGCTGTTTCTGTGCTGAAGCCAGGGCGAAAGCCGGACTGGGAATGTTCCAGGAAGTTATTCTGTTCCAGGTACTGGCTAAATTGCTTATTTATTGATGATTCTAATGTTTTACCCAATAGTAGCAACAAGGATATGGGTCTGTAATTCCCTAACACCTGGGGGTCTGCAGATGTTTTCTTCAGAATGGGCCGCACAAACGCTTCCTTGTAGGTGGGTGGAATACAGCCCGTATGGATGGAAGCGTTGAAAATGTTTGGGATTACAGGGGCACATATGGGGAGAGTAAGGCCATGATGCTTGGGGGGCATAGATCTGCTGGGGAGCCTGATTTCGCAATCCAAAGTAGGTTATTAATCTCCTCGATCGAAATGTCCGCAAACTGATTGAAATGGCCAGTGGTAGATGTCTGACAGTTGTCTTCGGACCAAGTGGGGTCCGTGATGGGAGGGGTCACAGTCGGGAAATTAGAATAGATTGTGGCTATTTTTTCCTGGAAGAATTTTGCTATTGAGTCACACACTATCTATCTATCTATCTATTGTCCTCCCTCTATCTATTTATCGCCCTCCCTCTATCTATCATCCTCCCTCTATCTATCTATCACCCTCCCTCTATCTATCACACTCCCTCTATCTATCTATCGCCCTCCCTCTATCGCCCTCACTCTACCTACCGCACTCACTCTCTCTATCTATCGCGGGGAACAACCTTTACAACGAAGGTTTTACAACGCGGTACTGTTACCCCGCAACTTTTACAACTCAAGTCGTTACAACGACTTGCGCTGGGGGGCGCTCCAGGATAGTAAATAGTTTAATTTACTATCCAACTCCTTCCCTACTATCCACGGGGACTGGAGTTTGAATATTACATTTAAATAGTTACTATCCAGCACCCCTCAACGCAAGTCGTTATAACGACTTGCGTTGTAAAAGTTGCGTAGTTACGGCACGTGTTGTAAAATTACGCGTTTTAACGTTGTACATCCATCTATCGCATCACCACAGCATCACTCAGCACCTCCACAGCATCACTCAAGGGCACCACAACATCACTCAGCACCACCACAGCATCAATCTGTGCAACCATTCAGCAACAACTGGTTCAAATATGTCTCTCAATGTTTCAAGCTTTATTACAAATGTCACAAAAAGATGTTAATATTTCACTTCTGTTCTTGGATTTTCGTCACAATAAAATACACTGCATAATCTTCACAAAAGTTATTTACAAAAGTTTAAGCTATTGCCATTATAAATTAAATTAACTTTTATTTAAGTATTAATTATTAAAAAAATTAAAAGCCAAGCTATTAATTTCGCTATTTTCAAAACCAACACATAAATAAAAAATTTGTAATTTACAATACCAATAGCTCAAACCTTCCTAATGCGAGACCTATTGCATTGCAAATGCTAGTTGTTTTTTTATCGGCAAGATACGTGCACCCTGCACGGATTTTGCAGATTTTGTTTTAAAAAAAGTATTTTCTTTTGGGCCCTGGGGGTCCTTGTGGGACCCCCTGAGCAGGCTTAGAGGTCAGGGTGTTTCTACCCTGCCCCCTTTTAGCGTTTTGCCTGTTTTTTATGTACATTTCTTGAGAGATGGCTGCCAACACTTCCTGGTTTGTAGTGTTGACAGCCAATTAGCATACAGCTCGTGCTCGGCAGGGTGCGCAGATATATATGTACATTTAATTGGGATTTTCTCAGGGACAACTGAACGGATTTACACCATTTAAGCAATAGGCACAAGTCTGAACTAAGGACTACCTCTTTGACAAATTTGGTGTAATTCTGTTCAGCAGTTCTGGCTGTAGCCATGATGAACGGTTCCTATGGAAAATTGCATGAGGAAAACACGTTTTGGGACCACCCTTTTTACTCGGCCCCCGCTTGTCGAATCACCCGGAGACTTTTAGGATAGGAGCGAACCAGAGCTGGCCATTAGTTTTGAAAATTTCACGAAGATTCGTCAACCGGCACCAAAGATATTCCAAATAGAATGTTGTGGATTTCCTATGAAAAATAGGTCCTAACTATAACTATCTACTGGGGACCGCCAGTAGATAATATATAAATGTATTTATATATATATATCCCCAAAGGTGACCTCCACTCCAAGGTCACAAAAAATAAATAAATATATATATACGCTATAGTGTGCCAGACAGCCTCTGAGTTTTCTTGGTGTTTTTGCTGCTGGCAATTTACTGGGTGCTCCGTCCCTGCAGGGTTGGAGGCTCCTTTGAAGTCAGAGGTCTTTTGGTGATATATATATATATATATGTACATATATATATATATATATATATATATATATATATGAAACCAAGTCTCTGAAGCAGAGGAATTGAGCCGCACACATTCACATTGGGAAGCAAGTCGGTTTATTTCCATTTCCAAAGCTCTGGCGTTTAGTAATTCATTATTCCCTGATGCATTTCGGTCTACCTGACCTTTCTCAAAGGGGGAAGCCAGGAGCAGTCAAGAGTCTACGTGAAACGTAAAAGGCCACGTTTGCTGTGTTTTGAAAGAAATGTTTGCCCCCTGGTGGGCGCCTGAATGGTGTCTTGTTCAGGCATTGTGGTCCTTGAAGTACGTTTCGTGTCCAGTGGTGGCTGCATGATTGTAACTTTCAAGTTCTTGTGGCTGTGAAAATGCCGTTTTGTTTCCCGTGATCCCCTGTAAGCTGTCTTTTAAGTTTACTGGGGCCCAACCAAGGTCCAGTCCTTGGTGGCGCATCTGCCCTTCTTGCACTCGCAGGTTTCCAAGGTTTTGTTCCAGTTTGCGGGCAGTGATAGCGCACGTTGCTGGTGGTGCGTCGCTCTCGGCAGGACCGGCCGAAAAACATGAAACCAAGTCTCTGAAGCAGAGGAATTGAGCCGCACACATTCACATTGGGAAGCAAGTAGGTTTATTTCCATTTCCAAAGCACTGACGTTTAGTAATTCATTATTCCCTGATGCATTTCGGTCTAACTGACCTGTCTCAAAGGGGGAAGCCAGGAGCAGTCAAGAGTCTACGTGAAACGTAAAAGGACACGTTTACTGTGTTTTATATATATGATGAGATGTCATCAGTGATGTCATCAGTGATGTCATTTGAGATGTCATCAGTGATCTCATCAGTGATGTCACTGACCATGTCATGAATGATGTAATACGTGAAATCATCAGCAGTGGATTGCGGGCGCGCGAAATTTAGTTAGTACAACTAACTATATAGGAGCAATTTCAATGGTTTTTTAAATGCTAATTCCTAACTATATAAGGCCTGAAACCAATGGTTTTTTAAGTGAATTTGCAAGGTTTTTAAAATGCTAATTCCTAACTACCCCCGTGCCTGTTGCTCGTAACCTCGGTGTCCTGATCGACGATAAACTCTCGATGAGGCAGCAGGCAACTAAGGTCGCTGCAATCTGTTTTAATACTCTACGCTGGCTGCAGAAGATAATATGGATGTTGCCTGAGTCCACTCGAAGAACTGTCGTACAAGCCCTTGTGATGTCCCGCATCGACTATGGCAATGTGCTCTATCTAGGAGCAGATAAAGCCACAATCAATAAACTCCAGGTTGTACAGAACTCAGCTGCTCGCCTGCTGCGCAATGTTCCACGTAGAACGTCCGCAATGCAAGCTCTGCGTGACCTTCACTGGTTAAAAATTTCTGATCGTGTGGTCTTCAAAACTTTGTGTTTCCTATTTAAGATTCGTCAGGGTTTTGCTCCCATCTACCTTCACAATCTTGCCCAGCCATATCAGCCTGGCATCTCTTAGGTCATCCAACAATGGCAATCTTGTGATTCCTAGAATCCGACTGGCAAAAATGGGAGGCCGTTCATTCGCATATCTAGGACCTAAGATGTGGAATGCTCTCCCGTTGGCGCTAAAAACAGAAACTAGTCTTCTTGCTTTCCGCAAAAAATTGAAGACTCTTCTGTTCTAAGTTCTTCGGTTCTGTTTTTCTTTTCTTTCAGCAATTGCTTGTTTTCTTCTTCAGTCTGTCCCTGGCGCCGGGAAACCCATTGCGGGTAGCTGTGCGCAATACAAGTTCAATAAATAAATAAATAATAAATAACTATATAAGGCCTGAAACCTATTGTTGTTTTAAGGGAATTTGCAAGGTTTTTTAAATGCTAATTCCTAACTATATAAGGCCTGAAATCTATGGGTTTTTAAGTGAATTTGCAAGGTTTTTTAAATGCTAATTCCTAACTATATAAGGTTTGAAACCTATGTTTTTTTCAGTGCATTTGCAAGGTTTTTTAAATGCTAATTCCTAACTATATCAGGCGTGAAACCTATATTTTTTTCAATACATTTCAAAGGTTTTGTAAATGCTAATTCTATTAGCGAATAACGTTTATATATGTTATTATCCTTCTGGGACCACCTGAGCAGCCATCTTGTTTCTCAGGAGAAGTGAGGCACAAGAGAGCACAAAACAAGAGTGGAAAACACGAAAAGGGGACAGGGTTGAGACCCCTGACTCCCTAGCCCTTCTCAGGGGATCCCAGAAGGACCACCAAGTGCAGGTTCAACGCATGGTACGCGTACCGTACATGTACGGTGCGCGTACCCTGCAATTTTTTTTTTTTTTTTTTTTTGCCCTTGGGGGTCCTTTTGGGACCCCATGAGAAGAGCTAGAGGGTTGGGGGGTCTCTACCCTGCCCCCTTTTCGTGCTTTCCACTCTTGTTTTGGGCTCTCTTGTGCCTCAGTTCTCCTAAGCGTACGGTGCGCGTATGATAAGCGCATATAGATATATAATTTGCTCAAATTTAATTTTCTCAACAACTACTGGAGGGATTTTCACCAAATATTGAAAAGGCACTACTGCATACCTTTCCCTACCATTTTGCCAGGTTTGGTGTAATTCCGTTCAGCCGTTCGGGCTGTAGCCGTGTCTAAAGGTCCCATAGAAAATGGCATTTGAAAAATTTCTAATTCAATTTTCTCAAGAACTACTGGAGGGATTGTCACCAAACATAGCAAATGCACATCTGCATACCAGGCCCTACCATTTTGCCAAGTTTGGTGTAATTCCATTCAGCTGTTGGGCTGTAGCCGTGTCCAAAGGTACCTATGGAAATTAACATGGGGAAAACACGTTTTGGGACCCCCAGTTCGTCCCCCGCTTGACGAATCCCCCCGAAACATTCAGGGAAGGAGCGGAGCGGAGCGGAGCTGGCCAAAATTCTGGAAAATTACACACAAATTCCTCAATCAGCACCAAAGTTATTCCCAATAGAATGTTGAGCGTATATAGATATATAATTTGCTCAAATTCAATTTTCTCAACAACTATTGGAGGAATTTTCACAAATTATAGAAAAGGCACTACTGCATACCTGTCCCTACCATTTTGCCAAGTTTGGTGTAATTCCGTTCAGCTGTTCGGGCTGTGGCCGTGTCTAAAGGTCCCATAGAAAATGCCATTTGAAAAATTTCAAATTCAATTTTCTCAGGAACAACTGGAGGGATTTTCACCAAACATAGCAAAGGCACATCTGCATAACAGGCCCTACCATTTTGCCAAGTTTGGTGTAATTCCATTCAGCCGTTCGGGCTGTAGCCGTGTCTAAAGGTCCCTAAATAAATTAACATGGGGAAAATACATTTTGGGACCCCCTTTTTTCTCGTCCCCCGCTTGATGAATCCCCCCAAAACTTTCAGGGAAGGAGTGGAGCAGAGCGAAGCAATTTCTAAGGATAATTACACGCAGATTCCTCAATCGGCGCCAAAGTTATTCCCAAAAGAAGGTTGGGGATTTCCTATGGTAACTAGGTCCTAACTATATATACCTACTGGCGACCTCTTACCAGGTCTCCACAATCCCGCTGTGGTGGACTTACTGGAGGTTATAGGAGGGCTGCATGCTCCTTTTCCCTTAAATTAGTTAACTGTCCTGGAGATGGGGTCCTCATTACCTTAAGTCAGCTTGACAAATGCTGTGGGAGTGCCAAGGGTTAAAAGAAACAAAATGGAAACTTTGTAGGCGGGCCATGGAACCAATTGCAGGAAACCAGCAGGTGCAAGGGAACCCTGGGGTTCCCCCCACAGCCCCCATCAGAAATAAATGCTCAGTGTGCCCTGACTGGGCACTGGGATGCCCCAAATATATATTTCAATATTACTAAATGGGTGTTCAGAACCCCTCATTTATTATTCACTGCTCGTTTCATGGACGACCCATATTTTCCAGTGGATCTCTTTCCAATTTATTTGGTGCCTGGTGGTGTCTCTAGAAGGGCAAGGGCATCACCAAGTATCTTTTTAATATAGTGGGGAGTTGCAAGGATTCTAACAGCCCCCCAGCAACATACACAAAAACAGTAAGTGTCCTGGGTCAATGAAGCCATGGCCCCCAGAGAGCCTACCATATTAATTAAAGCATCCCTAGCTGGAGCCTAATGCTCTTCTGGAGTGCAGAGCCACCTCGGTGTGGGCTCTAGGGCTGCAATTTTTAGCTTTAAAATGCTAAAAAAAATTCAAAGACACGTTGAGGGTTTTTTAAACAAAACTTTATTACTTTTTTCATGACAATTTATTTTGTTAATCATTGTGCTGTGTGAATGAATACAATATACATTTCAATATACTTATTGGTCATTTTTTGACAAAGACAATAGATGTGTTTTATATATGTTGGTATTTTTCACCCTTTCATAAACCAATAGGCCCACTTTTATATTTTGGTGCTCAGACCCTTTAACAAAGTCAGTAGGTCTGCCTTACTTAAAATGACACACAGGCCCTTTACACCCAACACCTGCCGTGTATGGCTCTTGTGCAGTGCAGGGGGGTGGACACCAGTAAGAGTAGGATGCAGGGCATGGCCTCCGACCAACCCCATGCAGCCATTGGGCAAATGTGTAGAGTTGGCTGCCTGTGAGCATCAACACCCTACATGCCAACATGCTAACTGTCTTCAGGGGGTTGGACGCATGGCACGGCCTTTAGCCATGCAAGGTGTTAGATGCAGGGTAGGCCAGGCCCTGTGGCCAACCCCATGCAGCACAAGGCTACAAGTATGATCATAAAATATTACTTTAGGTTAAATAAACACTCAAAATCCACTGAAAAAGCTGAAGGTTAAGGTGAAGTTATAGTTAGGTATATCTTACTTTGCAACTTAGAAATTCACTGAAAAAAACAAAGGTTAAAGGACGTTAAACTCTGCCATTCCCAGTCCAAAGTCCAGCTGAAGAAGGAGGAGTGTTATGCATAGGGCTAGCTACCGCACCATGTAAAAAAATCCTAGCTACAGAAATATCAACTAAAAGATCAAAAGATATCCCAGCTTGGGGAGAAAGGAATCTCCTTCACAGATAGCTATGATGCCTTGTGATGATAACCAGAGATCCCTGGATGCTACAAAGCTGATAGACAAGCTTTCGTCTAAGGTCATCTCTAAACAGGCATGACAGCCCAAGTGGCAGCAGAGATGCCCTGCTTGGTATCGGCGAGACCAGATAGACACAGTCTGGACAGAAAAGAATGGCTCCTGGAGAAATGCTGCTATATCCTAGACACATGGAAGAGAAGGCCCCACAAAAGCAGGGAATAGCACTGATGCTAACGCCAGTAGCCAACAGAGCTCTGATTGGTTCAGAACCCCACAGTCCCAGAGTCATCAGAGCAACCTTCTGCACAAAGAAAAAAAGGATCAACATGAATGTTATGCAGTGTCATGCCCCTACAGATTTAGCAAGGAAGAGAAAATAGAACAGTTTTTCAACAGACTCCAGTCCATCCTGGAGAAATGCCTTGAGCAATACATTCTCAAACTGATAGGGGTTCCCAATGCTAAAATTGGAAGCAACAACACTGGGTATGAAGAAGTCATGGCAATGACAGAGAATGGTAAAAGGCTCTCAAATTTCTGTGCCCTGATCAGTCTGATGATAAACGGTAGTGCCACAGTCTTCGCCAGTCATACAGCCAGCTGACAATACTTGCCAAGCGGCAGCAGAAAACAACCAAGGAAGAAATACGGTAAGCCACCAAACATCTGAGGAGTGGGAAGGTAGTAAGATCTGACAATGTCCTGCAGAGGATCTGAAGGCAGGCATTTAAACACCAGTCGACATGCTATACCCCATATTTTGATGGCTCTGGGAAGAGGTAAAGGTGCCATCAGACTGGAAGGCTGGATATCTGATCAAGATCCCCAAAAGAGGTGACCTGAGTAACTGCACAAACTACTGAGGGATAACTATTCTCTCAAACGCAAGCATAGTGTTCAACAGAGTCATCATGAACAGAATGAAGGGACAAGTTGATGCTCAGTTGCACCAACGAGATTGCAACAACGGACATCATCATTGAGCAGTCGATGAAATGGAACTCACCCCTCTTGTCAACTTCCTCAACTAAAAAAAAGGCATTCAACAGCGTGGACAGAAAAACCCTTTGGAAACTCTTCTGCCACTAGTGTGCCAGATAAACTTGTAAGAATAATCAGGCACTCTTATGAGAGTATAACATGCAAGTCCATGGAGGACAACTCACAGAAGCTTTCCAAGTGTGGACCAGAGTCCACCAGGGTTATTTACTCTCACCTTTTCTCTTCCTGCTGGCCATAGACTGATCATGAAGATATCCATAGCGAGGAGAAGAAATGTGATCCAGTGGACACCTTGGACGTGGTGTACTTTGCAGACTACCTGGCCTTACTCTCTCATACCCATCTGCAGATGCAAGAGGAGACCAACAAAGTAGCATCCACATCAGAATAACTTGGTCTCATCATCCACAGGGGGAAATACAAGACCTCCATGGGCAATGCCATACATAAGTATGGCAGTGCATATGCCGATGTCAAGGCAAGAATCGGCAAAGCAGGGGCTGCCTTCATTCAGCTAAAGAAGATCTTGAATTCCAGTGACCTAACGCCGCAAAACAAGATCAGGCTTTTTAACACCAACATAAAATTGGTCCTCCCGTATGGAGCAAAACTTGAAGGACAACAGTGACCACCAACAGCATGCAGATCTTTATCAACACCTTTCCCAGGAAATTCTTCACAATACACTGGCCTAACACTATCAGCAAAAACAACCTATAGCAGCAGACTTTCCAACTCCCTGTTCTTGACAAAAATGTTAAAAGACACCGGGGCAGGATAAGTCACACCCTCTTCTGGACTCCTCAAGAGAAAAGGAAAAGAGGAAGGCCAAGATGCCCCTGGTCTCAAGGCCTCAAGACTGACTGCAGGAGATGGGTTGCACCTGGAGTCAGATTGTAAAAATAGTACTGGACAGAGATGGCTGGAGAGGCATGCGATGGCCTATACCCCATGAGAGTCAGTTTGAATAAGTAATTTATTAAGTAAAAAGATGTTATAGTTAGGTAGAAATGTCAGATAAAACCTAGTTGTAATTGACCAAAACCAATGAAAGTCACCTGTTATAGCTATCTCAAGTAACATAACCTGTGCTCTAAAGTAACTATTACTTACTCCCCTGTCATGCACAGTTTTGGCATCAGTGATGTAATTTCAGATTTTGCTTTAATGTTATCAATGATGTCAGAGAACATGTCATGAGTGATGTAATATGTGAGGTCATAAGTAGTGCATGACGAGAGTCTGAGTGATAGTTACTTTAGAGCACAACTTATAGGTACTTGAGATAATTATAACTAGTGAATTTTATTTTTTTTATTTTAATTTTAAATGTTATATTTTAATTGACATTTTCACATAACTATAATGTCCCTTTAACCTTTGTGTTTTCTCAGTGAATTGCTAAGGGTTTTTTTATGCATAGTAAGATATTATTACCATATCTAACTATAACTATTGATCACATCTCCAAGTTACCCAGAGGCGACAATCGAGAACACAAAATGTGGCAATTGGAATCTAAATATATCTGTAACTCAAATCTATGACCCACAGGAGTCCAAACCAAAATGAGGAGCTGCTTGTAGACCTTGGATGAAATACAGGAGGACTAACATCAGTATGTATAACATGTCTCAAGATCGGAGTATTAAACTCATCGCAAGATGAGAGTATGATCACCGGTGGGGGAGCTCAACATCCTGATGTTTCAATTGTGTTGAACATTCACAAGTGAAATCATCAAATGATGTGAAAAAACATTTCTCGTAACAGGAAAAAAAATCCAATCATCTTGGATTATGGCAAACACTGGCAAGTGAAATTATTTAGTTATGAAAACATTTTGGTGATAAATTGAATGCAGAGCTTAACAAATTAAGGGTAATAATTTCATATAGAGTAACCACCTTGGGCCCAATTATAGTGAATGTCAAGAAGTGGGATGGAAATCTGGATACTCCGTGAAAACGAGTGAAAGGAGACAGCTGTCATGTCAATTAACATGACAGAAAAATGTGTTGTAGGACGATGAAAGTATTTTTTTCATCAAAATAATCAAATTGAAAATGAGCACTGGATGCACCTCTTCTATATAAAATGCACACATGATCATTATCAGTTAGTATAATACATTTTATGGATACACGGTCATGAAGTATACCAGTTTTTCTTAACATACAATGGAGATTTGTCCTTTGACAGTTTTGTTATTGTAAATTGAATCTTGCAAGGAATCAGGAGACATTATCACTTACATTTGTATTTAGTTGTTTTGGCATATGTTGATATATATTGAACTATATCTCATTTGGTTGATAATCATTCCTGACACTTTTTTGCATCTATTTTGAAATGTTTTTAATTATGTTTTAATCACACATTATCCTTGTGTTGCACTGGGTTAAGGTTTGGAAAGTTAATTTCCTATGATTCCTAATGGGAAAAGTAGTGATACACTTCTGTTAGATTAGTTATACCCCAATGATGCTGTAAGGAATATCCTGTAAACAAGGCCATGTAATGACTGAAATGTGTTGGGATTTTGCGAATCCATCATAAAGCTACTAATTTGTGAATGAATGAACTTTGGCTCACCTTGGAGTGCAGAGTTCTAGGGGGGGATTTTTTTGTGCAGAATAGTGAAGAATTGAGGCAGTGGATTCATACGCTTTTCCTCCTGCACCCTGAACGGACAGAACAAATCAGCTTTATTTGGATATATATTCATACCAAAGGTAAAAATAACGTTATAGTTAGGTAAAATGTTCAGTATCAATGTAAAGTTTTAAAATCTAAAAAAAACTAGAAATTCACCAGTAATATTATTCTCAAGTAACTATACTTCATGACCTAAAGTAAGTATAACTCGAACCTCAACCAGACAAATCTTCTCATCAATAACTTCATTGCAAATGTTACAGTGATCCTACCAATGCTGTCATAGAAGATACCACAAATTATGTAATATGTGGGGTAATTACAGTGCATGGCAAGGGTGGGAGTTTTAGGTACCTTGGGGCACGAGTTATAGTTAATTGAGGTAACTATAACTGGTGAGTTTCTGTGGTTTTTAGAATTTAAAACTTTACATTGTTACTGGACATTTGTCCTAACTATATCTTTACTTTAACATTTGTTTTTTTTCAGCAAATTTCTAGTTGTTTTAACGTAAAGTATTATTTTATTACCGTATATAGAGCCAACCCCGCAAGATCACAGCAAAAAAAATGGCGGGCCTTCAGTTTACCTTAAAAATATGGGGCCCAGCCCATTTAGGGTTCAGAGGATCCCTTCCCTCATGCTGGGTACATTTAATTAAGGGGAGTGGGTGCGCAACCCCCTCCTTACGCCTGTAAGTGCCCTGGGAACCCCATCTCCCGGACCAATTTTTTTAAAAAAGGGAAGGGTTCAGCATGATCCCCCTCCCTGACCGAACTTAGTCCCCAGGTACCCCTTCCCTTAGGGCCAAAATGTAAAAAAAATCCTGGAGGGCACCCTTTCCAAGCTTTAAAAGGACACTGGGGACCCCATCCTCCACTTCAGTAACTCAACTTAAAAGGTAGGGGAACCTAATCCTTTAATCACGCCGGGGACCCCATCCCCTGGGCCTGGCACAGTGACTGTTTTCTAAGATGCCCAACCCTGAAACACAGTAGTTTTCCTGTATGCACTACTGCAGGCAGCGAAACATGTGTTTGCTCCCGTCTGGCTCATGAATGGGGGCCGCACACCCTCTTCCCTTGTTTAATTGTATTTGGCACTGGGGGTTGGGGTTCTTGTTGCCTTTTAAGGCTTCACAGCTTAGAGAGGACATACGGCCCCACCCCACTTTTTATTTGAACAGGCCCCAGTGGATGTGGTTCCCAGTGCCAAATAAGGCTGGAGGGGGTTTCATGCCCTCTCACCTTACTGTGCATGTTATGGCTCCGGGACTAGAAGGCCAACTCTATGATGCACACGCCAAAGGCTTGTGCATCATAGAGTTTTTCATTTTTAAAGGAAGGCATTCTTTAACCATGTGACCCTTCGTACAGTAGGCATTGAAGACAGACCATAAACGGGACACAGTTAAATAATCAGGTTATTTACATCATAAAAATAACTACAACATGTTGCATATGGAATTAACGTAAAATGAATTTAACTGGTTGCATTTAGACCATCTTTACTATATGTGGTATCTCAGAGTGCTACCTAACACATTTCTATTCTATATTGATTGCAGAAAATTCATATTGTCCATGCCATGGTTTGTACTAAAGTGCTAATAGTGAATAAATATTAAGTTATAAAGTGCTGTGTGCTAAAAGTGCTAAGTGAAACTTCCTATTAATAACAGTTAATAACCATTTATAACAAAGGGAGGATATTATAGTGGCCTAGAGGAGCTGATACTAATAGATGGGTCTTAATGTATTAGGAATATTAATGGGTTTCCAATATATACATACATTATATTTAAAAATTCGTAGTCTTTCAGTTACGACCCAGTGCATTGAAATCAAGTCGTGTATACAGAAGATTGCAATAATCAATATCTACTAAATAACAGATTATCTACAGCATCACTAACTACACTGATCAACATATCAGAATATTAACCATATCTCAAATAAATTCATAATGAGCAAGTACAATTGTGCATATCCTCGCTATTATTCAGACTGGTTGGTGATTCGGAATCTAGTTCCAAAATAAATTGTGTCTCAAGCTGTCGGAGAATTTTTTCTCTGTTGCCTCCTCTTCTTAGAGGTGCTATGCTCAAATGACAAAATATGTCCGGCAATTAAGATTATTATGATGTTCTGATTTGAAATGTCTGGCCACCGGATATGTAGGGTCTGAATTAACAATTACCCTTAAGTGTTGCCGAGTTCTCATGTCCACCTGTAGCTTCGAGCTACCCACACAGCCCAAAGGTGTACTCAAGGACATATACTGCGAATTCTGTTTTACAATTGTAATTGCCCTTTAAAGCCACGGGTTCTGGACTAAACGGTGTGAGACATATATATATATATATATATATATATATATATATATATATATATATATATATATATATATATATATATATATTCAAAGTATGTGGAAAAGGTGAAATAAAGCAGGAATTGTGGGATAAAACCTGTTAACAACTTTAAAATATCTGGGCCATTGACCCTCCCAGCACCCCAAAATAAGTCAAATGAATGGTGCGGCATTCTGCAAAACTATTTCAAGGATAAATTTAATAAATAAAGATAAACCATCATACACTTCAGGATGTACATATTGCTGGTAAAAATGAATAATAAAATAAAAAGTAAAGAGAACTCATACTTACAGTGAGCGTTTCATTTTATGTGTCAGAAGAAAATGGCTTTCAGATATTCAACAGTTTAAATTGTTAAAGTGTAAAAATGTGCCATGTCCTACTAATAATGTTCAAGAATATAGGAAGGAGATGATATGTTTTTTCGCTAATTCTATAAATAGATCATTTAGATTAGGTACTGTTGAAGCAGGTTTGCCTCATGCCTCCAATCAAGGAGGCATCTCTGATCTGGATCTTACATATTGTCAAGCCTATTCAAAAGTACCCTTTCACTTGAGGCAGGTAGAAAAACATGAGTTTCAGAAATATCTTGAAAGACAATAATCAGGATTTTGATTGCACAGGGATGCAGAAACAGTCACGCATGATAAGCATTCTTCTAAATTGGACATCTTGTATAAAGTTGGTCTGGCAATCCACTGCTGTTGATCAAAGCTAATATGATAGATAGGTGAAGGAAAATGACTGAATTTTAGGAGATAGTTATACGCTTGTTCATAGTCTCTGCTTAGAGTATAGATTGACTAAAGTGTATCTTGGTAAGGTATGCTTTGCTTTAAAAGGAGTATTGTTGTTGCGTCGTAACACAGCCCTGAATTTGCAGAGACTTCACAGGATTTTGGGTGGCTCCCCGAAAATAATGGAACCGGCTGTCTTAGTGTCCCTGGATGCCACCATGGCATTTGATCGGGTTGAATGGCCCTATCTATTTGCGGTTCTTGCTAAAATGGGTTTTGGGTCGGAGTTTATTGGGTGTGTTCGATTGTTGTATGCCGCTCCTTTGGCCAGAGTGATCGTGAATATCTGTAAATCAGCTGATTTCGCCCTTGGGAGGGGCACGAGACAGGGATATCCCTTATCCCCACTTCTTTTTGCACTGGCGTTGGAGCCACTAGCGGCATGGGTCCGATGGGACCGTTCGATACGTGGTTTTGGTGGACACCGGAATGGGAGGATAACATTTTGCTTTATGCGGATGATATCCTGTTATATCTTACTGACCCCCCCAGTGCATCCTTGAGTAACTTTTTGGATGTCCTGACGATATTTAGTAGATACTCCGGGTTCGCAAAAAAACTGGATAAATTCAGTATTGTTTGTTATATTAGTGATCCACCTGTGATCCGGAGGTCGTGCCCTATTAAGGTCGAGCTAGTGCGATTTAAGTACCTTGGCATGTACGTAACGCTTGATCCAAAGGTTAGGTATGCTAATAATTTGGAACCCCCATTGCACCGGCTCAGAAAAGACGTGGAACGTTGAGGAGCTCTCCCCCTGTCACTGCTTGGAAGGGCGGTATTGTTCAAGATGATGGCCTTGCCTCCGTTCTTATATATACTCCAAAACACTATAGACCCAGTGCCTGTTTCTTATTTCAGGGAGATTCAGACACTCCAATGCCGACTTCTTTGGGAGGGCAGGGCCCGTATTTCCTTTGTCAAGCTTACTCTTCTATGGTATGGCGGGGGCATTGGTCTCCCAGATTTGAAGAAATACTACTGGGTCGCCCATCTGGCGGCTGTGAATCATGTAATTTATGGCCCTCCAGGGGACCCAGGCCATGCCATGGACCGTGTGCAGGCTCCGGGTGGGGATATGACTAGAGCTTTGTATGCCAAACCAGGAAGATTCACGCTGTCGGGCCCGACAGCACACGCGGTGAACGTCTGGCATGCAGCTACTAAGGGTTTGAGGTGGGAAGGGAAACTGACGATGGCCACCCCCTAATTTGCATGTAGCCAGGTTCTGAGCTGGGATGGTGCAGTGAGCTAAAAAACGGTGATGGATCAAGCCCTGATCTTTGGACTGGGTAAGAGTGGTCTGCTTAATTCAGACACTCTGTTCATCACCACCCCCTTTTCCACCCCCTTTTCTGAATCGATTTTTATTTTGGTCCAGGTGTCATGTTAACCTAATTGGTGCACAGAGGTCCACACTAGCACCTGTTGTGAAGTCTGGGACCAATCCTATGACCCAAAGGAGCTACCACAAATCCTACCCTAATAGTTGACAGAAGGATACTGCCCCTGTCCTGGGTGTAGCACATGAAGCGATGGGGGCATACCAGTGTAGTGTGTTTTGTTATTTATAGTAGACCAAAACTGTCAATGAAAGTGTGACCAATTGGCCTCTCTGGTGTAAAGGTAAAATGTTATGTGAAACCCATGCACTTGCACTGGTATCCTATATGTTTTTCTATTGCATATACTTGTACAGTGAACCTGTGTTATAGGCGCAGTCGTGGGGGAAAGAGAGAGAGAGAGTGTATGTGTGTTTGTGCATGTGTGTGTGTGCTGAATCCAGTGTGAGTCTTTTTGGATGCCCCTGGTTTATCATGGCACAATAAGGAGGATGAGGACACCATGACATGTATTGTAAGTGCATTGTCTACCTACCTGCGGCTGGATAGTGAAGATCAGGCACTGAATTGAGGAGTCTTTGGTGTTCGTGAGCCAATCAATCTATCCCAATCCTAATGCAATGGCTAAACAGGGCAAGTGTGACATGAGATTGAGCTTGGCAGAGGTGGGCTACTCCGGCTATATGACCTGGGTTGAGGATGTACTTGATTATATTCTGCCATATAGATTTATCAAGAAAACAAGCACTACTCCATCTCTCTCCTGGTACTCACCTTCTCTGAGAGAGGCCAAACTAGGTTGGCAGAAACTGGAGAGCCTAATTCAGTGTTGGGAGGGGCAAACTCAAAGAGGCATTCAGGGAATGTAAAAGGCAGGTGTTTGCCCCTAAAGCAGCCTTCTTTCCAGCTAAAGTCCTGGACGCAGAAAACTCCTCAACAGAAATCTTTTCTATAGTTCATCAATTCTCCACCCCAAACTGTGTTGGGAATAAAAAGGTTAACTTTCAGGAGTCAGGCTGTTGGATTTTTTGATGACAGAATCACTGCCATCTTGAAAACACTAAAACTGATAGACACAGTAAACACCTTAGAGGAGACAGTTGTTGGTAATCTGCCACCATAGCTGAAGGATGTGAGAAAGGCTTTAAAGTGGAATGAGCTGTGCTCTAAAAATTGACTTGAAAAATAGATTTCCTTAACATCTGTAAATGTTAAGGCTATCTCACTAGCTTTGAAGTCTGGATCCCCATTAGTTCCTCTGTCACCCTTCTTGTGGAAAGTAGCTGCAGAGGTCCTAGGTCCACCACTGCTGGATATCTGTTAGAACTCCCTTAATAGTGGGATTTTCCCTTTGGAGTAGAAATTGACCGTGGTGGTGCTACTCCTAAAAATAGCTACCTCGGAACCTTGTATGTTGTTTTGCTACTGACCTATTTCCCTCTTGCCTTTTGATGGAAAACTCATGGAAAAACACGTTAACTTTTTATTATCTTACTGGTTGCTTAAAAATAACCTTTTTGAGACATCTCAGTTCGGGGTTTGTTCATATATTAGCATAGAGATGGCCCTTTTAATTGTGGTAGATGGCATATGAATGCTGGCCGATCTAGGGCAATGCACGACCTTACTGCTATTAGATCTGTCCGCAGCAGTTGACACTGAGTCACATGACATCTTATTCACTAAGCTGAAGGAGATTAGAACACTGGAATGGCCCTTGAATGGTGTAGTATTATCTACAGGGCATTTTGCAAACTGTCTCCCTACCTCCCTATGTGGCTGAGTTTAAATATTTAAGTCAGGGAGTGCAGCAGGGATCAGCTTTGAGTTCGACATGTTTTAATATATACATCTGCCACTGGTGAAACTAAATCGTTTGGTCTCAGTGTGATGAATTATGCAGCTGACAACCAGCTGATCCTCACAGTAGATCAAAAAGCTGAAAATCCACTCAAACCATTTCAACAGTGTATGGCGCAGTATCTGAGTAGTTACATTTCAAACTCACTCAAATTCAACTCATACAAAACTGAAGTGCTCTGGGTGAGACTTCCCCGTGTACATGATCTCATACCCTAAGCTTTTTGGCCCAGTTTCTGGACCTTATTATCATCACCTGCAAAATGGTAAACACTCAACTAGGGATACACCAGGACCCATATCTCTCCTTAAGGGTCAGATTAATCACGTTGCATCCATGTGCTTCTTTCTTTTTCTAAAACAGCTGTGAAAGATCCAGCCTCTTCAGACCTGGCTCTCCAGCTGGACATCCAAGTGACAGTCATAGGTCACCTGGAATATTGGATCTCTCTCTTCTTATGCTTTGATTCAGGGCCTTTAAAGATACTACAAAGAATACAGAACATGTCTCCACTTCGTTTGCCATGTTCTTCTGCTTTGCTCAGTACATTTAAAGCACTTCATTGGCTGACAGTGGGCAAAAGGGTCATGTGTAATCCATCTGTATAGTCTATAAGGCTTTCAACCTCAGCGGCCTTCATTATTTGGTGAAGAAGTTCCATCAATACTTTCATGCTCGCAACTTATAATTAGCTGGAGCTAATTTGCTAGTGGTTCCTCACTAAAAATGCATTCGTACAGTAGGCAAATCCTTTGCAGTGACTGCATTAAAGCTTTGAAAAGAGCTCCTACTGGCTTACGATTCACACCCACACGTCTAAAATTAAAAAAGGCCTTAAAAACCTGGCTTTTCAAAAAGAAGTCGGATTTAACTAGTATTGCATGGGGCTCCCTAATATTACCCCACTGTAGCCTAGATAGGCCAGTTCTCTCCCTGTCTGTTACTCTTTCTACTCTGCCAATGTTTTCAGCCCCAGAGCACCTTACGGGGTAGTAATCATGCTATATAAAATTGTTAACATGACTTAACAGGATGGAAACAGGCTAACCTTAGAAATTCTATGAAGAGTTTGTGTGCAAGTGGCTGCTGTTTAGTTCTTCCTGAACACTGCTATTTGAAAGATGGCAGGGGCGAAAGATGAGAATAAAGTTTGGGTTGTTCAAGGTGAGAATGTTTTTAAGCCCTTTTGTAAGTCCTTGATTATTGCTTTATCAACTCACCCGTCATTGTGCCTCATTGTGCCCATGTGAAGGGTGTTCCTGCTTGGAAACATCCCGAGGGCTAGCTATTGCGAAAGGAATCACTTTATACAAAGGCTGCATCCGGAGAACAGCATCAGATGGAAGGAGAACCACGCTAAACTGGTTCAAATGTTTGACAGTAGATTCACATCCTTTGTCTGGAAAATGTCTATGTAAGTGGGATTCAAATCACCCAAGTTGGTTCCTGTCTCGAGATATTCTTAGCCAATGATTGTAGTGTTCTGTAGAGTACTAGAAAAGCTGCCATGTAACCAATGCTGATGTCTGCCAGACCGGTAGACTCCCAGAGGTTAGGGGACATTAGAAGAATGCTACACTTTTTACTGCAGGAGGTGAGATTCTGCTTCATGCTTAGAGGTCTGTCTGCCGCCCTTCTTTGAGAGGTAAAAAGTGTGCCTGGCTCTGCAGGAGAAGAGATAGTTCAGGAGGAGAGTTCCAGCCTGTTCCTGGCATGTGAAACATCCAGATAAAGTAGATTGCACTGAAAAGCGAAGCCAGGAGCAACCCATGAGCTGAGCGGGTCTCCCGGTCTCTTATTGTTGATTGTTGAGATCTGAGCTCCTGCTCACCACACAACATCTATAAGAAGTCTTGAACTGCTCATCTTTGCACCCCTGAGAGACCAGTATGGAAAGGGTTGTACCAACCCAATTTGCAGACCCATAGTAAAACAAACCTTAGATAATCCGTAGCGAATGACCTCTGCCCTCTAACCCCTTGAATGGGGTCTGACATCTGCCTCAACCAATTGGGGTGGCCGGGTTTCAAGTGATGAATGACACAAGGAAGGCCAGATTAGGCATAATGAGGATTAGCTCTTTGTCTGCTACTACTGAATTTCCTTCATTAAATCATGAGGACATAGCACTAAAATACCCCTGGTTGTGGCATGTCATGCCTCATTTCTTTTAAATACGAATACTACAAAATATTTTGGTGATAAACATGTCAAATTTATTGAATCATTGAGCCACAGACGAAAATGCAGCATGGCCCACAGTAGTTGGTCATAGCTGCAACTGATAGTTGAGTGATGAACATAACTGATATGAAAAACCAAAGGAAATGATGGACGGAGCGTTGACATTACAAGCACTCACCCCCGGTCAACTGATCTGGGTTTAATCCATTACCGTTCTTTAGCCAAGTCTGCCACTCCAGTTCAGACATGGCCATATGCAAATCAGTCTGACCCTGTGCTTTATGGGAACAGTCCATCGTTCTTTAGCCCTCTCTGGCACCCCAGTTCAGACATGGCCATATGCAAATCAGTCTGACCCTGTGCCTCATGGAAAATAACTGGTATGGCCATAATTACTACTGTGCAAAAAAAGGTGAAATGGATACAGGATGCCAAACGTTCTGCTACCCTTCTAGCTGCACAACTCAGAATAAGAGGAAGTACTGCACTCTGAAAGTCATATGCTTTGGCAATTTGAGTCCCTGTCTGGTCAGATCCCCTATTAGCTGGTCACACCCATTCTTGGAGGAAACAAAATTAACAGAGAGGTGTTTAACAGGTTTGGGATTCAGCTGTGCAATCTAAATAGCCCATAACAACTCTCCTAACATCTAACAACCTGGGGGAAATATCCTATAATCGAAAATGTGTGTGCCCTATTTCCTGATGAAAAAGTAAGCCAGACAGAATCTTGTTCAAAAGGACATGCCTGGACAAAGAACTAATGCTGTCAGTATTATGTATAAATATATTTGAGAGCATATCAGAAATAAACAAACATCCAAGATATTTTAAGGAAGATATGGTTACACGAAAAACAATCTTGTAAGTAAAAAATGTCAAATGAGTTGTTATCACTGAAGGTCTGTGTTGAGCATCTAGAACAAAGGAATGCACCACGGGAGGAAGAAACATCTTTCTGGGTAGATCCACGATTATAAAACCCTTCAGTAACCTGGAAACCGAAGAATCCTGACATGCCAATCCATCCATGTATTTCAAAATGGTTTGATAGTTGTCCATTGAACTTAAGTGTTGTCACTGCCAAACCTGTATAGTAAGCTTCTACTAAAAAATCTGCAAACTTTGGTGAGGACAGGAGAATTGAAAGTAAAGTATCATTAGTGCGTGTAAGACCTCCAGAAACCTTCTGAACTGCCGCACAACTACTGCAGGACCAGTAGAACGCCCAATATTTACGAAAACCTTTTATCACCAATCGTAAAGAGCACTGTTAGTTTTATGCTGAAAACGAACACATAGGGTAAAAATACAGAGGAAAAAGACACTAAGAAAACAATAAATAGATTTCTGGCCTAAGTGGACACTCTGGCTAACCCGTTGGTCTATGTGGCTCTTTCCGCTTAGTTTGATGAGGAGCTTTTGATTGAATGTCCAGGAAATCACCAGTAGAAAAATGAGAATCAGGAGCATTTGTAAAGGGTGACTGGTTTTCATGATGTAGTTGGTGGCATTCATTTTTAAGAGGACACAGGCCTCAGGTCTTCTGAGGACTTTTGCTTAGCATTTCTGCAAATAGAAGGTGGATCCTGCCTGCATTTTGCATGATTCATGCTTTAGCCTTGGCCGAGTAGTACTCAGGTTAGGTTATTGGTCAGCCTCATGATGGTAAGGTAAAATTAATTATATCCTCAGCTTTGAGAGAGGGCTAGTCGATCCCTGAGAGGATATTGATCTCTTAGCTAAAGCTCATTCAGCCTTCAGAAATCCAGGTTCTACCCCATCCTTTTTCTTTTTTCAGAAAACAATTTTGTGATGCACAAATTATGGTTTGTAAAATATTGTTTCATTTTATATGCAAAAGTGGAGACTGGCTGAATGCTAATTAAAAAACTAAATATTGATGAAATGTAGTACAATACATTGTGCAATTACTATATATACAGTTATTTTTCAGATACTTGTATTCAACATATAAAAACTGTAACTTTTGGTTTATATCTCCCATAGAAGATGTTTTGTAAAATTAATGTGGATGTTCTAGCTGTGATTAACACATTTTCTGTTCACTTTGATTCCAGATCACATTTTTCATGCTGCTGTCTGCTGTGTGTGTGATGCTGAACCTAGCAGGTTCAATCCTCTCCTGTCAAAACGCACAGCTAGTAAATTCCCTAGAAGGCTGTCAACTGGTAAGTCTAAAGCTAAATATGGCAACATTTTCAATGTGTTGGTATTTAGATCTCTTGTGGGGCCACTGTGCTTGAGTTGATTCTATTTCTGTTCTGACTGTGTTGATATGGTGTTTTGATCAATACAATCATGTTGGAAATACAGATAATTTCATGGGTTGGTTTTAATCTTAGTGCCTCCAAGTACTATATTCATTAAAGCGTGAGCCCGGTCTAAGACACTACACTAAGTAGAATAGGTTTTTCCAACTAGACCCTAGAGGAATTTAGACTTAGTAGTTACAAATGGCTACCATATTATCCAGTTGATGGCATATGTTTTTTTGACTACCAGTGAACTACTGCGACAAACACTAGCTGATTTTACTTGCTACATGTAACTAGTTGTTTGAGTTTGTCTTGTGGGTTTCAGTTGATGCCTTAATGTATCTAGTCAAATGTATCTTTTAGTTACTGTAATGGTTTGTTCGGGAAGCATGGAAATGAGAAGCATCCAGTGCAGCTAAAAGCAATATAAAATGATGCTGAGTGGTGCGCCGTGCAGCAGTTGAAACGTTCCAGTTGCAGTGCAGGGTGCTCCTTTCCTCGCAATTTTTTTAAAGTTTGAAGTTTGTTAGGGATGTAGATATACATGGCATAAACAATAAAAGACATAGATATTTCATCAGTCAAAAAAAAATTAAAAACAGCCTGCCGATGGTGGATTCACCGCCATAGTGCGTCTATTCTCCGCCCACCAGATAAGGATGTCTGGTGGATTGCTGGCGGATGGGAAGTCCGTCTGCCACAGGTACGGTTGGACCTACCGTGCATTCACAAAATGGTGGTGGTGCCTAGGGCAAAGTCCGCCACATTAGAATGCTGCATCCCCGGCAGCCTGTGTATGGCGGTTCAACCTCCATTCTCAGGCTGGGGGGATGTACTTTGGGGGTCTGTAGCAGGTTCTCTTTCAGCAGGTTTTGTACTTGTGCACCTCAACATTTTCCTACACCCTTTGCATGCACTGCATGGGGCCTGCCATGTAGTGCAGGGAAATGCAAAACTTGCATTTTTACCATTGCGGCGGGTGCTGCAGTTAGCAGCACCTGCCACAATAGTAAAAATGTACGATGCATCCGCCACAGTGGCGGTGGCATTGTGATTGCACTTGTGGGACTGCAGCCATATAAGCAGACTTCCCCAATATCTGTGACAATCCGTCCGCCATCGTAATCAGGCCCTATGATCTAAATTCCAACATATGTATGCTTGAGGTACAGCTACTCGGGTGGACCGGACTATTTCATTAGTCCTATAGTCTAATATCATTTTCCAACAAGCTATTATTCATAAATACTTTCATTTAATTTTTAAGTTTAAGTCAAATTCTGAAGATCTTCCTTGAGGCTAAAGTGCTTGAGTCCATAGCGAAAATTCAACAATAGTTTACCATCCCCTCTTAAAGGAGTAAAACATTCTGTAGCTAATAGATTCCTAAGAGTGTCTTCACTCCAATGAAGTACAGCTGCCAAATCCCTTATAAAGGTGCTAATTAAACCCATTTCTAGTTGTAATGCCTCAATTGATGCCATCATATTTAAAGGGCATATAGAATGCATAGTCTTCCCCTCCATCCTATGCATAAAGTGCCAGTGATCTATTTTTTCTGTTTCAATACTGTACACTAGGGTCGGAGGAATTTTTATTTTATAGGGTAGAGTGGTGTGGCTCACTGGTTAGAGGCGGCAGACCCGGAAGCAGAGAACAGCCCGGGACCAGGGTTCAATTCCCGACGCGGCAGGGTCGTGGACCAGGGTCAGCGGACTCGATAATTCTCGCCTCGGTGCCTACTCTAACCAGGGATCACACTCGGCAAATCTGGGCATTAGCTTGCCTCATCTCTACAACGGCCCCCCACATTTGCCGGGGATGCCTAGTTTCACCTTGGAGATACCCAGTAGGGACCATCTCACAGGGATAGCCAGGACGGGTTCCCCAGCGATCTACAGCGCCACGACGCCTCAGGGCAGCAGTGCGCTTTACAAGAACACATACATTACATTACATAGGCTGTTAAAAGATCGTAAAAATGTCTTTGACCCATTGCTCCATAAAGTGCTTTTACTACATTAGCATGGGCTGTCACTCTTATCACATGTGCTATATGCTCGGTATCTGTTAAGTTGGCAGCACAAAGAATTCCTATGTAAGATAGGAGTACGATTTAATGACTTCCAGTGCAATACTACTTAGATGCCAGTTGTATTTAATGGGTATACAGCAGTCTCTTGCACCAAACTTCATGCTCTTACTTTTATCTATATTCAAATTTAAGAAATGGATTTCGGCATAGAAAAATAAAGAATTTAGACTATTGTGTAATCTTTTTGAAGTCAGATCTAATGTGACAGTATTGTCTGCATATAATAAAGTGCCCGAAGGATATGATTCCAATTTAGGAGCATCAGCGCCTACCAGGCCAATATTCAATTCTGGCAGGTCAGCGATGTATAATGAAAAAAGAAGAGAAGCCAAAATGCATCCTTGTTTTAAGCCATTCCTAGTGTAAATGTTTGATCAAATGCCAGCATTTTGGAATGTCATATGAATCCAAGGTAAATTCTGCAATCTGATATGGTTCAGTTTAAGACAGTTTATGCTGTATATCTTGTTCTCAAACTCTCAACAGATTATTATGAACACTAACAATCTGTTTTCATATCGATGTCTTAACCTCTTTCATGCGTCGGATGCCCCCGACATTGGGTCGACTAGTAATTCTGAAGGACAATTTCCAAACCTTTAAACAATGTAAAACATGAAATCTGTTTGTTAGCCCTTATTCCAAGTTCTGCACCTCTAAATCGGGAGCAAACTGCGCACCCACTAATAACCCAATCCCATGATAATGGCAATTAGCAGAAACTCAATTTACAACCATGGCCTATATAATCAGAACTATTAGTTCATCCCCTGAAACAAACACTAAGGGGTTCATCTAAAGGTAACTGCAAAACACATGTGCAAAACGTCCCAACTCAGATAACATTTTGGGCCAGTTAGTAACATAAAAATGAAGACTAAAGCAGGCAATTAGTATTTGCTTCTTTTCTAAACACATACATTTGTATTGTTTCCATTTCGCTACTATTAGTACTTTCAATGTAAATCACAACGGAACACATTCTGCATCAACTCTAAATCAGTAGTGAATCCAAAATGGCTGCCAATAATATTCCAATTCTTTTTTGCAAAATAGCCAGCACCTAAATAAAACCAAATAACCTTATATATGTGTGCCCTACCATACAATTGTTGCTAGATGGTGGGCATACAATGTTCTCCTTAACAAACCTTAGGTGAAACTAATTAAAACAAACATTGGCAAAGTCAGGTCTCAACTGTGTTATTTATGTGGCAATATTGAATGCTTTATAAATGAATGAGAATGTATGCATATTTTAGGTTTTACGTGTAATGGCAAAATGCACTATTACTAGGTTTTGCTTGAAATGGTGCTTGCACCATTTTGGCATTACATATTGTTTCTATGCACACTCCGTTCACATAAAAAGAGGCTTCAGTTGAGCCTTCTTCCACTTTTGTCTTGAGACATTGTTCAAACTTCAATTAGATCCTCTCACAGTAGCTTTTTATTCTCATGCCTTTCCATCAGCTTACATGCGTCCTTTTACTTTTTATAGAATGCAGTAAGAATTATTTAATATCGGAAAAGAAGGCTCTCATCATTTGATTAAATTTTTTTATCTCATTCATTGGTTGTTTATCCAAAATATTTGTTTATGTTCTTCCTTTCAATAGGGTTATTTTAATTAGTTTGTGTATTGGCAGACTGGGAAATAAGTCTCTGCACTACCTAAATATGTAAAATGCCAATCTTCCTTTCACCTGGCGTGCCATGATGTTGCTACTGGCATCCATGCTAAGGCAGGAAAGCTGTATTTGTTAGTATACACCAAACAGAAGTCCTCCAAGGAGAATACTGCACAACCCACTGAGTATTTCTGCTGATGTGGGTCTCTGCTTTCTGGGACACTAACAGTACCTTAAAGGGTTCAGGTTAGCAATAGGAATCCAAACGATCATCCATGAATGAGTTACACTCTTAAGGCTCATTAGAAACAAAAAAAAGCATTTCAACATACTTATTTTAAAATTATTATTTTAAAACTTCTGAATCTAGTTTGGATAATGTTGTTTTGTAAAATCACAGAAGATAAAGTATTTAAGCATGTCATGAACTGTGAAAACAACTGGTAAACATTGAACATCACAATTTGTAGCCTTTGAACCTTCACTGTACTATTTTTAGGCGCTATGCTAGATCTAGCAGATGAATAAATAATAAGCCTATTTCTTGAGTTTCAGAGGTGGCACGTGTACCTGGAACAACAAGGTTTGTTGTCAGTTTGGAATAGCTTGCCAGCTATTTTGAGCACAAGGGCAAGGAGATTGTGTCCTTTCACAATCCTGGCACCAGTCAGTGAAGGGAAAATGCTTTGCGGAGCCTCAGAGAGACTTCTTGGAGACTTCTTCTGTTAAAGGGGAATCTGGTCCTGAGCCCAGTTAGATCTGTGTCTAGATCTGTGCCTGGGTGAAGATTCTCTCTAATTCAGTAGTCAATTCATGGGGTTTATATTGACTTTTAACCTGTACTAGAGGACTCTCCATTTAAACCACGCCATAAGTGGTGAACCAGCATGATGAAAATACATCAACTCCAACTACGTGCGTATTTTACACATTCACTGTCAAACCTTGAAACGTAGATATCATGCACCTTGAACTAGACTTGTGTCGCATTATCAGTAGCAAAGTCATTGTTTAGATTAATTGAAAACGTTCTGTGAAAGAAAATGACATGCTGAATGTGGACCCAAGTGCAGATAAGCCAATTAAAATGGAAACTGTAGCTAAAAAAGAACCTACAATTAAAATAAATAAGCCTAAAAGCAAGTGACTAAAGTAAATATAATAATAACATTGTAAAGATGAACAGTCATAGTGTTTATGGCATCCCTGGAATAACTTCTAAACTAAACAATCACTGAAGGCATTTTTGCATGTTCTTGCGTACCATAAGTTCATGACATTTACAGAATAGAAGCATATGCTAAAAATTTCAATCAGTTTTGATTGATGAAATCAAAGTGCATCTATTGTTGAATGTTCAATAACATATGTTTTAAACTGAATTGAAAGGATTCCCTGTATTGGAAGACATAAGTTTACAAATACAATTGCTTGAAAGCTGAAGTTGCAGATAGAAATCTAATGTAGTCAGGAGAGAGAATTGAAGCTATGCTGAACAGTCTCCTATAACAGATTAATGATGAAAGAGTGCGGAGGGTGGCATATGCAATCACATTTGTGACTTACAGTTATAGGGAAAACATACCTTAAATGGCCTCTCTTAAATGCAATATCGAAAGGGTTGCAAACCCTTTTTTGTGAGTCAGAAAGAATTGCCTATCTTGCGGATCATGCTTCCTAGAGGAAATCATATTCAAGTATCCAACTTAAACATCTAAGACAATGTGAATCACCCTTGACTTCAATATAGATAGTGTACATTATGAACACCTCTTTTTGTGTAGTTTATTTTTCCCAAATCACAACTCTGGAATTCCTTTGTAAATATCGACACCACATCACCTATTTTAAGGTCAATAACTGTAATATTACATGATAAATATTGGACAGTTAAAGAACTACTCTGCAGATCTTCAATAAAGGTAATGACAGAATCATTTAATGATGTACATTTGTGACATGTTTTTTTGGGGGCAATGAACAATGTTATTTGGAGAAGTAGGCTGCATAGCTCAAGGTAACTGCCAAATAAGCATTGCCATTAGATTAACCAAAATGAGCATTCAACTTAAGTCTTTATTGACATTTGCATGTTTTATGAGGAATATTATTTGTTGATCTGACTGTACCTTCCTTTTACCAAAACTTTCTCAGGTAATTTCCATTGATATTGTTGGGTCCATGTCTTTTCCTTTGCAGGAGACTAGAGGAATCTGGATTCAGGGTGTGGTCAACAGCTATGACATGTTCTTGATATCATGTTGCTAGAACAATCAGCACACAGCTTTAGGCCAAACACAGCTGCCCAGCGGTGTGCCCAGAGAAGCACCTGAGCACATCATATGGCCATAAATATTGGGATCAAAGAACATGACATGACCTCTGGCCAAGCCCTGCACAAAGCTCCTGGGCTTTCAGAAGCTTCTGTGTGCTGCCTTTGGTCATGCACAATTTCGGGGTGTATTGTGTTTCCTTGAACAATATCCTGTACCATGACTTCTACCATGACGTCCTGCCCTCATAGCTGGTCTGTGTACTCATGGCTCTTTTTGTTTTGTATTTGTGGACCAGATTCTGAAGCATGGATACTGATTGATTTTTAATTGCATGTCAGAGCAAGGATATATGTGCTTTTGAAATATAGCATCTTAATCAGTTTCACATTTCACATTTCATACCGCCTACTGGTCTAACTTGCATTAAGTATGTCACATTTCCATGATTATGGAACATAGGTAATTTACACTGTCAACTGTGGTGGGTCCTGATGACGGATGCTTGCTTATATACATAATCAATATGAAGTTTGTATACACTGAACATTAAATTTTTAAACCCTTTTATAGAATTGTAAAAACACAGGGTTAATGTAAATGTGTATTGGCATTTATATAGCGCACTACTTACCCGTAGGGTCCCAAGGCGCTTCGACCGCTGCGAAACCCTTCCTGGCTTCCCTGAGAGATGGTCCATTAATGGGTATCTCCAGGGTGAGACCAGGCATCCCCGGCGGTCTGGTGGGGCCGTTAGTGAAGATGAGGCAAGCTAATGCCCAGAGTTGCCGAGTGTGATCGCTGATCAGAGTGGGCACCGAGGCGAGAGAATTATCGAGTCCGCTGACCCTGGTCCAGAAACCTGCCGCGACGGGAATCGAACCCTGGTCCCGGGCCGTCCTCTGCTCTCGGGTCTGCCGCCTCTAACCAGTGAGCCACACTACTTCACTCTTAATCTTACATCTAACACTACCCTATCCACCCAGACATTGCCATAGACCGATAGACTCACATAGACACACACTTACACATGCATGCACGTACACACAGACACACACATACCATAAGTGTAAATGGTGTGTAGCTCCACCACATTTCTGAGCATAAGGGAAAGAGAGCAGTGCCCAGGGTGTGGTTTGTGTTGAGGTTCTCGCACTAATACTTTTTGTCAGGTGTTTATTTTTTTTTGCTCAGTTGTTGCTTGTTTTCTTATTCTTCTAATTTCGTATTTATACAAAGCTTAGACCTGGTGTGTCGGATGTGTGCCTTAAATATGGCTATCAAGTTACTACAGAGAGTGAAGCAAAACGTCTTGAAAATGAATTATGAGAATGATCAGATGATTGTCATTTTTCAACAATATACTTAATGGAATAGCTGTTGAGAATGACCCAAGTATGTATGTCTGTAAGTATCTCCACCCTGCAGTTTTGGCTGGTGCAGGATTGGATATATGACAACGACCCTGCCAGAATGGTAATGTTGAAGGGAAAGGGGAGTGGTGGCGATGCTCATTCTTTTGAAAGGAGAGTTGGCTTTTTGTGGTGTGAAGCACATGGTCATAAAGGTCTTTTAGGCCCTTGGGTAGTGATGGAGAGGTGCCACAACTGGATAGGTCTGGCCTTTAGGGGTTTGGATGTTAGGTCCTTGTGAAAAAACACAGGGGTGTCTTATTAACTGCTACTTTTTCTGGATATAACATAGGACAGATAATGGTAACAATTTTGTTTCTTGCAAAACTCTCTCAAATCAAATGAAATAGAGGCTATTCAGTCTGCATGGGGGCAGTGATGGACTAGATAAGAATAAACAATCTGCAGTGCAACACATATAAAACAGAAGTTTTTGTATTTGGTCCAGATCCTGTTCCCGGCTGGAAAGGAAGCTGTCCTATGGAGATGCCAGCACCCCCTCACCCACCCACACCTATAGCTAGGAGCCAGCACATTCAATTTAATTGTCAACTTTCTTTAAGGCTCATGTCTTCTCTGTGATCAGAGCCTGTTTTGAGATAATGCAAGCTTTAAAAAAGTTCTGGGTCTACTTCCATGGGAGGCTCAAAGATCTGTAGTTCAGGCCCTGGTTACTTCTTGACTGGAATGCGCTAATGTGCTTTATCTTGACCTTCCTGAATATCTTCTCCAGTATTTGCCAGTTGTACAAAACATGGCTGCTCACCTTTTGTGAACTCTCATAACAGGCCTTCATCTTAGCATACCTGGCAGAGCAACACAGGTTGGCAGTCAGGAACAGAATTCTGTTTGAGACTTTGGTATTGGTCCATCAGGCTTTTTATAGACATGGCCCACAATATCTCACTTCCAGTGGGTGAATAGAGGAGGTTGATCCTCCTTTACTGGCAGTGCAAGCCTGGAATAGTTTACCATTTAAGCTTGGGGGTATGCAGAACAAACTAATTTAACAGAAAATGTTAAAAACTTCTGAGATGTTTATCTGCTGTTTAGCACCAAAACACTCTGTGAGTATATGTGTGCTCTATAGGTTTAGTCTAGTCATTCATTCATACATCATTCATAATTCATGATGAGGGAGATAGAGGAATCAAATATTTGAGGTTTACAAGTCCCTGGTTCAGGCTCCAAATACAATCAGGAGAGACACTTCTGCTTACTTCGAGGGGTCCCTGTATGCCGAAGCTTTCGCCCTATGCAGCTGACTAGCATCTCCATGTGGGGTGTCTAGTTCACGACCAAGGCGAGATCCTGCACTCTTACTCACCAGGTACAGGGGTTAGATCATCCAGGAGGGTTTTCTTGGGAGACCTTACATTTACACCCTATAAACGTAGGTTAGGGGTTGCATCGTAGGAGTAACAAGTCATTTTTATTTGCATAGGTAATAGAAACCATGTCAATACAAAAACATCAAGATTTAAAGCAATTATGCATACAATGTTAAAAAAATATTTCATAATGTACATCCTTTATCTTTTCAAAATCATTTCTGTAAATTAATAATTTAAGCGCCCAAAAATAGAAATGCTGTTATGTTAGGATACTATCTTGTAATAAATTATGAACCAGCCTCATGAACTTCACCAGGCTGCAGTTCAGCTGTGGGTCATTAGGTACAAAGCAGGTAAAAACTGTTTGTCTTTGTGAACGTAACCCACCTTGATTAAAATGACATTTTAACAAACGCTTTCGTTCTTCCAAGAGGTCAGTACAGGAACATAACAGATGCAGCAGATCTTCTGGTGCTGAGCTGCATAGCCCGCCTTATCCTTTAGACAATGTGGAAAATACTGAATACAGGGTAACAGGCCTAGTCTGCACTTCAGGAACTTCATTTTAGTAGTTTTGGCATAGCCCAAGTCGAGGTAGTTCTGTGGTGCTGGTATGGAGTAGGTGTTCAGGGTCATCCATCATGTGACCTATTTGTAGGATTGTTATATAATTTTTATCTGCCTGCATATATCTATTTTAATAGCAAAATGGTGGAACTGTTCGTTCTATTCACTATTTATAGCTCTCTATAACTTTCACCTGATTCTGTCTATTGATCATTGCAGCACATATATTCTATACAAGAATTACTTTGGTTCAATAAATATTGAAAAAACGTCCCTTCATGTATTCTTTGTATATTTCCCTGAGCACAAGTGAACACGAGTGACTGAGCAAAAAGTCCGAGATCTGTTACCACAATTCCTGAGGGGTCTGGATTGTCATGCTCAGTAGTTGCCAGAACTGTTCACTCCCTGCCCAGATTTAGAGAGTCAACTTTGGCACTGTAAGCTAGCTGGTCCAAAGGACAACATATCATGCGGGGTGCATAGATTCAGTCTGGCACCATCCCTATGTTTATGTCAACCAAAAAGGCTCAGTTCCAACTGATTAGTGGAAACGCCATTACAGGTCGACATACTGTCAACTGATGGTAAATGTGTAGCCTTCAGTCGTAAATGAGAATGCATAGGTGAGCTGCACCAGGCTTGAAATCCCATCTAAACTTTGTCGCTGGCTCAGCTCTGAGCTAGGCAGTTTTTCCATTTTAAGAGAGTCCTTGCAAACTGTCACCAGTATGACATTACATCCCCTTGTGTCAAAGCAAAGTAACAAACACATGGACCAAAATGAGCAAAAATCTTGGCACAGAGAAGTGTTGCAATATTCATTTTTAATTGATAATTCTCATTGTCTTCTCTTCACAGGACTGAATCTCAAACTCTCCTTACCACAAAATTTATATATCTTACAGCTCAGTGGTTGAAACATTTGCTCATCATCAAACTCTTCCAGATGTAACAACTGACAAGTCTATAGAAATAGTTGGTAAAACGCCACGGAAAACATAGAAGCTGGGCGCTAAGATCAAATTAAAAAGCTGCAACGAGTGTCAGAGAAGAAATAGGTCTGCGTCCGAAACAGTTGATAGAGGAGCGACATTCACGGCTCGATTCTACAGCTTAAGTCATCCGCCCACAGCCATTGATATAGGCTACCCCTTGGCTCATTTTAATATAACGAGACGTTCTTAAACCGTTCCGTGCATGGTGAGGCTATTTTAATTATCCAGATGCAACATCCTCGAACCAAATTAAGGTCAGAGGCCCCGATTCTGTGCATTGCACCATATACCAGCCTATAGTTGAACGCAGTTTGAGAACCTATTCATTTCGGTTCACACAAAGGGGAAAGTTTAATGACCCCCTGGTTACGACAGACATTGTGTAAAGTCTTGAAAAAGGTGGCTAAAATCTGGGAAATCCACCGAAACGCGTCAACGCTTTCTTGTTCTGTATAATTCAAGACTCTGTCATCGTTGTAGATACATTGATTATTTGAGTACACAACATCGATGTTAGAAACCAGGAGTCCGAACATATGATTAGTATTGTACAACTTCTATGACTTACTGTTTCTGTCCTTGTGCACCAATTATGCGGGTCATAATTGAATGTTTTGAATATTATGAAATGTTTTGAAATGTTTTTATTTAGCTTCTAGCATTGTTTTGTCTAGTATCTATTGTATTTTATTGAATTTTATTGTATGTATACATAATACATCGTGATTCCTTTTTCTTAATTAGTTTGTGGATTTGTCTAAAATCTTTTATTTTGGTATAGATTGTTTTGGCTTTTTCTTTATAGTTCAGTTCAAGGGAACCCCGCTTTTACCAAGTCTATAGAAAATACAAACAATATACACTAATGCCTCTTGGGCACTTGATACCTGCACTCGCATCTGCCGTTGCCCTCAGTGCCACTGGAGCTCCCTATGTGGAATAAGTCTCTCTGGAAACCTGTTGCAGTAATTGATATCAGAGTGCAAATGGTTCATACTGTCTGCCCCTCCAAGCCAAACTGAAGGTACTAGAGCAGACATGGAAGAAAGACTGTGTACTACTTTCACTGCAAGCTGTCTGCCGCTCCCTAGTCCTCACCAAAGCGCAAACGTACCCACTGTGACATGGGTGATGCTGGTTTTCCACCTGGCTTGTGCGATGGTCCTACAGCGTGTTTAGCCCCATAAAACCACAATCCTACATTATCAAACAGTAGGCAGGGAGCACAACCTAAAAATTACGCCACCTCACCATTTCCTTCAGTGCTTCTGTGCTCACACAGAAACAAACATATTTTGGCAAAGCTGCTGGCTCTCCATAATATTATAAATGCTGAAATCAGCCCACTTTGTTGAGAACGCAGAAGCTCAGTTTTGAACAGAGAGTGTGGTACTTGGGCGGGGGTTGATAAACACAACTCCTCTGACGGAGTTCAGAGTTTCTGTAAAAACTCCACCTACATTTGCATGGTGGAGTCTTTTTTTTGTGCATTTGGCTCGCCAACGTTAAGATGGCGAGTGAGAAAAATGAGTGCTAGATCACCTCCCGGTGAGATTTCTCAATGCGGGCAGTCGCGGCAGGTCGCTACCTCTCACGTTGAAAAAGCTTGCTCGTGTTGAGAAAGCTCCTGCTTGAGTAGAAAATCTACTCGAGTGGCAGAAAGATGCAGCACCCTCTGATGTTGAGCGTGGTGCCATTTGCGCAGAATTTCCTGCACAGGACAAGCTCCCGGCACCAAAAATCAGCACAATCAGTGCGACGTTCTAAATTCTGCTGCTCACAGAACGCTGCGAGTTTTTTTGAGGTCAGAGTGCCACAAAGCTCCCTTCAGCTGCCTTTATTTCCAGCAGTTAGGTAGAATTAAATAGACGAACCACACCAATTCAGCAGCACCGTCTCAATGGATTCAGCGAGTCTGTGCTTGTGTTTGAGATGGGGTATATTTGCTTTTATACCACTAGTGCACGATAAACATGGGCGAATATTCAACATTTCCCTTCAGCATATAAGCTTTTATGCTAGGTTGTGGCCTAAACACATTTGCTGGAACTTATTATAATTGTTCAGGTACATTATATGCAACCCGGAGTTAACTCAATTCCTTACACATTTACCTTAGGTTCAGAAAAAATCCATTTCCACAACTAATTAAGAAAGTCCGGTTCTGCGATGTGCTCAACGTTCTAGTGCCACAAAACAAGTAATTAGGTACAGGCCCATCAGGGATTTCGGTATAGACCTACCTCCCTGAAGACATGATAACACCGCCCCCTGGTTCACTGACATAGGAAGCCCTGCATTGGACTGAGAGCTGCCCAATCAAATCTGAGGACATGCTTCCCTCCAGCAGCCAGCCCAGCATGGGATGTATGTGTCTTCCTATTGATTGAAAATCTTGAAAGCGGAGGAGTTTTAAAAGACATTTTTAAGGGTTAGACAAGTAAGATCACCGTCTCACATTTGGGGACTCCATTAACCCCTTCACTGCGGCGGCTATTCCACCGCAGTGCTAAGGGGGAGGGGGGGCAGCGCAGCGCTCCCGTGCTCGTCACGGAACCGCTCCGTCACGAGCCTCGGGTGGGCTGTGCTTGTGACGGAACGGTTCCGTCATGGCCCCGCCCGCTTAATAGAAGGTGCCGCGCAGGCGCAGAATTCACGCCGCGCAGGCGAGCGGGCCGTGACGGAAACGTTCCGTCACCAGCACAGCCCACCAGAGGCTCGTGACGGAACGGTTCCGTCACGAGCACACAAGGGGTTAAAGAGTAAGGATTAAGACAGGGCAGGGAAACATAGCGGTAGGATTGAGGCAGAGGCACTCCACTACCTGAGCTATTTAGAAACTCATCATTAAATGGCCATAGTGAGACTATACAGCGTGGTTCGGGAATTCTGACAATGATAATAAATGAGACAGTTTATGCAAAAGATCCGGACCGCTTTCCATATATCTTTGCATGTATATGTTCAGACATCTAGACTCTAAATAATCTCATCCACTGTCAGACAGCCGTGTGACATTAACAAAGCATATTTTGGGAGGACAATTGAAGCTAAACATGACCAGTAGCAACAAACACTCACTTGAAAGTATGTTGGCTTGGGATACTGGTTAAGTTATAGAGATAAGTGGACAAAAGTGAATCTCTAGGCACATCTCACATTTTCAAGACCAATGAATTGAAATAAAGTGGAAAATAGTTGATTGAAATCCTCTAATAGTACACAGCTGCTGCATGATTGCTGGTGACACATTGATCTCCTCGCCAAGAGCAGGTCAACCCGGGCCCTCCTAGAATGCAAATTGGTCCAGACAGTTAAAGTTGAGGGTGCTACAGTTGCACAATAGAGATCACTTCCTATAGGTCGAAAGAGATCTGATCTTACTGGCTTTTACAACCATATATTACAGTACTTAATCTGTGCCGGTGTTTTACAGTGCACAGCACTAGCACGTATTTGTAAACACTGTCCCTATTAATGAGAATCCACCATATGGTGTCGATGTGTGTGTACTTTTTAAGCAAAGTCCATTAGGGGAGCATTTAACTGTTTAATGAATCTGAAATAATAACAAAACTCGAACTTAAGCCTTAAATTTAAATTGACATGTGTTACGCCAACTGCAGTGGACACATGAGCAATACCTTGGGCCCTGGCACTTAATTATTTTACAATGTATTTGAGAAAATCTGGTTGTACCCGCTCAAACAATCAAAATCAGTGACTTTGTTCAGATGATTCTGATAAGTGATAAGGAGTAAATAAGAATAGATGTGGTGACATGCGTCTTTTTAAATCACTTAGCAGTCCAAGGATGTGCAACAGTGAGTACCCCTTTGAGGAAATCATTTCTGAATCACTGAGTTGAAAATATCCGATTCGACCTGCCATGCTTTTCAGCAGGACCACTTTCTGATGATTTCGATGTATTAGAGAAGGTGAACCAGCAAAACATAAAGGCATACCTCGTCTTTATGCATTTCAGGCAACTGGATAACAATTGTCTGAAAAGAGCATTAACATTTAGAGCCTGATTTAGAGTTTTGAGGATGCATCGTCCTCCTTATTGCAAGTGCATTATAATGTATGGTACTTGGAATGAGGAGAAAGATATTCCTACGCATTTATGGCGTTGTACTCTTAAATCCGGTCCTTAGTTTTCATCAAGACTCACAGTATGTATTTTACATATGCAAAAAATGTAAAAGGTGAAACTGATGCATATGTAATGTATTTATATAATAATCTAAAGATATGTATTTCATCAAATCCCTTAGCATACCTTGTGGCAGTCTAGTATGTCCCTGTGCCCCACCTACCTTGTGACCAACTCCTGCAGGGCAAAGCTTCTGTCTATGAGCAAGGGGGTTGGTCAAAGGGACTGACCTCTGTCGAGGCTGTTGCGTAATTGACCATGCAACCAACCCGCTGCACCCATAGTTTGTTTACGTGTAATATTGGTTGGCAACAGGACTTTTGACCTGCAGCCAGGCACTGCACCCAACCTTCTGTTTGATCAACCACCATGTGGCCAGTACCTGTTGTGTGTAGCCAAAGTGCAGCCACAAATACTTTGTAGGTGCCTAGTTTCTAAAATTATTTGTTCAGCATGTGCAGGTGTCTATGGTGACTGTCTTGGCACATGGTTTGGCCCTGCACTTGCTCTGTTTTTCTCAGCATGTTGTGCACAGCCTTTGGTCATGCGTTGCTCTGGTGTCAACTGATATACCACGAGCTGTCACTGGAGCTGATAGCATAAAGGCTGTATGCAGCAGTCTTGATGCAGGTCCTGCATCAGCCCCTGTGAAACTGAGTGCCTGTCCTATGAACATGCGCTGTGGGCTCTGGGCAAATGGCTAGCTTGCGGTCCAGCTCTTTGCCGAGCCTGTGCCACTGAATCGGCTATATATGACTTGTTTCTTAGCTCTCTGATCTGACAGGTATGCACATTATCTTGTAAATGTGAGTAATTGTGATATCCAAGTTATTTGTGATTCTGGGATGCACAAATTATGGCTGAATGACCAGCCCACTTATAACTGGCCCCTTATTTTTTGGCGAGTAGGGAATCAGACTAAGAGGAATCTCCCCACCAGATAAAAATCATATAGAGGAACGAATCGGAAGGCCGAGTCCTTTAAAAAGTTACTTGAACTCTGAAGTGGATTCTGAAGTCTCTTTAACGTATGACAGAGAGTAGTGTTTTTCTTAAATTTCGTGTCTTTTAAAAACCTTAAATCCTTGTTGTTGGAATAATAACAATGAAATCGGAAGAGCAAAGTGAAACACATCAGAAAGCAGTTACTAATTTGTAGCAAGAAATATAAAAATTAACTTAATGTAGTCAGATTTTTTTTAAAAAAAAGGTCAGATGAATTTCCAGTGGCGGCTCCTCCTCTAAGGCGGAGGAGCATGGCCCCACTGCTCCTAGAGCAGTGAAAAGGGGAAAATAAAAAGATAATGAAGTTATTATTATTTCATTGTTTGTTGCTGAAGGGCTGTGTTTTAGCGGGGCTGGGCTGGTGGCACATCGAGGAGGAGTAAACTGTGCACACTAAGTGCGCCTGACTGCTTGGATGGCTGTTTTAGCCAACCAAGCAGTCATTCACACTTTCCATATTCCTCACCAGGATGCATTACACAGGCTGGGGGGGAATATTCATGCAATGTGATTGGTTCAGGGGAGCCTGTGTCCCGGGAGCTTCCTGCTGCTTCTTCCGGACTAGAGTCAGGAAGAGCAGAGAAGCAGTCGGAGGAGATATGCGCCTGTTGAAAATGGTGAGTTTTAAAAAATATATATTTTAACCTCGCCCGGGCCCCACCCACCATCCCCGTTCCCTACCAGTCGCCTTGGTGAATAGCTCATTTCTGATGATCACTATCCAGTTTACTCTGGCGTCTGGTGTAGGCAGCAGGTGTTATGACATCTCAACCAAACTGCAATAAATTATTACATTTGAGCAGCTAAGACTTTTTTCCTATTACAGGCGACTAGAGACATCACAAATTGACTGTAGTAAATTAGAGACAATCTTTATATGGTAATTGTAGGCTTCCATGTATTCACTATTGCCAGTGTATGCCTATCCATAGTTATCTTTGTATGACATATATATACTGGCAGTATGTTAAATGTAAAATTAAAAAAATCAAGACTATTAAAATATTATGAAATCTATCTATAATCTATCAAAAGGTATTATTTGAAAGTTTACAATTTAATGTAAATTTAGTGTAAAACACTGACATGCTTAATCATGCTTAATTGATTTCTATGAGAAAAAAAGAGAGGGTGCAAAGCCTCACTTTTCATTGTCTCCAACATACAGCAGTAATTCTCGTCCCAGAAAAGCCCCCAGCTAAGCAGAAAGGAAGACTACACTCAGGAATGGAGAGTAGCCTCCTGTTTCACCTAGTACTCTGGTACCATGGGTGGAAATTGAAAGGGGAGTTCAGGTTGGAGGCATCATGTGACCAGGGTGCATGTTGTCATGCTGGGACTGACCAGGAACACTTCTGTTTGACACTCTATACCTTTATAAGTTCAACCAGATGTTATCATTTTAGATTACAATTCTATCACCCAGTAGAGGTCCGTGCAGGTGGAGGACTTAACATGCATCCTCTGATAACTCTTTCACCACACCTACTTCGTTTGATTATACTTTTCACATAATCCCACAGACATTATTTTCTATATTCGGTTTGATTTCAATTTAGGTTGCTATCAAGGGGGGTTTCATTAAAGAGCATTGTATAAACAAATAAGGTTTTCTAGCATCATGTCAAGTTTAAATATATCCTTAATGTAAGAAATTGGGTTATTAGTTAAAACGGTTGACTACCAATCTCAAGTAATAAACAGGGCTCAACACCCTGGTAGCAAGCGCACAGAGTAGACAGGCTTAATTTAAAGGCAATGTGTGAAGTATTTATGCAGTATAAAACAGTTATAAAGTAAAAAACATAATAATAGTCACAAGCCAATTTAGAAAAATAAAGGATATTTTATTGTAAAAGAATAACTCTAAAACTACAAAAATCCAATAATGATGTTAAGTGCCACCTGTGGTCATGGTAGACCTAGGTCCTATTGAGGCTACCCAAGATAGATGGCGGTTCGGATACAGAAACCAAATCCGCCCTGGTCTGATGTTTTACCTTCAAACTTAGGGCCCGATTGTGAGTTTGGTGTTCCTCCAGGAGAGTGCCACACCAGCTCTTTGCGGGAGGACTGCAAAACCCGTCCACACACTGCCTGCCAGATTAGGAGTTTAATCCTGATCAGTTGGGAGGTGCTGTTGGAGTCCCACTGCGGTACCTTCCAAAGGCTCAAAGGAGAGCCTTAAAAAGGCAAAGCCATGAGAGCACTGTTGCACATTCCTGCACGGGAACTAATGATGTGCATTTCTTCCTGTGCAGGAACAGGGGTTGCAGAAATACAGGGGGAACAACATATGTCCCCTGAATGCATCCCCATTCACAGATGCCAAAGGGGGCCCAGTAAGGCCACCTGAGTTGCCTCACCACCACACTTTCCATGGTGGGCTCACTGCCATGGAAAGGATTGCATTGAGGTGACTCGTAATATGCTTGGTGGTGTCGCAGCAGCACCACCAGCATATGGCAGCCTCTGGCCGCTGCACTACTGACAGAGGATCATGGCTCTCCAGTGGTGGCAGCCGGTGGACTGCCAGTCTGGTGGTCCACGGACTGCCACCGTGACTGCAGCTGTCCAATGGACTGCGATAGTTATAAACAGGCCCTTAGTCTCTAAAATCTTTAGCAGGGCAAGATAGCTGGGGCAAAGGAGGGCTCGAAGAGGTCAGATATCCATAACATGAGGTCTGGGTCAAGCCATTGACTTTTGGCAAGGAAACCTCTGAGTAGAATAAATTTGGATTTTACACCGATGGAAGGTCCCTTACTGGTCGGGTACCTTTGGAAGTTTTCTACCTTCTTACTGTGTCACTATTTTTGGAGCTCACTTTTCTCTATTGGGGTGAAGCTGTACTGTAGACTATAGCTGAAGTGGGCTCCATGAGGTTTGATATCATCCCTGCGAAGTCCAGCGAACATGGATTTGCCTTAATGTAATAGGTCTGAGCGTTGGGAAACTAAATCTTCAGTACAGCTGCAACTCACCTTGATTAGATAGGTTTAACAGGTTTGTCCTGGTCCTCTAGAGTTTCTGAGTCCCATATGTTTTGGGGTTGTAGGAGAAGTCAAGGGTTCCAGGACTTGAGGAGCATCAGCAGGGTGTCAGGACTCACACCAGCATAGGCTATCAGCTGGGTCTTGCGCAGGCCCAGTTGTAACTGATCTACTGGGAATTTTCAGGAAAAGCCTCTTGTAGCATACAAAGGAGGCCAGCCTGAAGTCCCTCGGAGTCTTCTGAGGTCACAGACAGCAACTTTAGTCCTCTTTCAATTTTCCTCAGGAACAGTAGCACTCTGAGGAGGGTACTGGGATGTCGTATTTATGCTGGGCACCAGCATGTGAGTAGAGGAGACTCTTGTTCCCTCTGTAACCAATAGGGTAAACGTTCCTAGGGTTTACCCTACAGCTTTTGCAGCATTTACTGTGTGTAGTAATGCAGACAGTCCCACAGTGACTCTAACTGCCTAAATCCAAGGTTGTGAAATTGTTTTCCGCTTGTCCAGAGCCTGTGTGCTCATCCCATAGGTATAGCCAGGGAATTGAGTGGCTCTGCCTCAGTGTCACGCTAAACCAGTGCTGGAGGCAGCTTCCCTCTGACTGAACTTAGTGCCTGTCTGACGGCAAGAAGAAAAGTGTCATGATACATCTCCCTGTGACTGGTGAGGCTCCTTTGAAGTAAATTAAGTTCCTGGGCAAAGCCCATATGACCATCTTGTTGAAGCAACAAAAACATGTTCCCACATCCAGGCATCTGTCTCTGCTCTGGAAGCAGTTTTCACACATCATTTAGGGCTTGAGTATTCAGAGTACTGCAGCTGAAGGCTAATGCTAATTATCCTTCAGAGGGTTCGGACATGGAAAACGTAGCTTTGTAAAAGTACCCTTTCCCTAATACTTATAAAAAAACTGATTTCACCACTTGATTGGGTTTTTTAATAAATAATACTTATAAAGGTGTAATCATGTTTGTAGACATGCACTGTACCTTATTGGCTATAAGGTCTACATAGGGAGTGACATATTAATGTTTAAAGGGGAGGTTTCGCCCTTTCAAAAGGTTTTATTTTATTAGATTGTAAAGGCAGCCAATTCAAAGAAGGAGCTCTATAAAATCTTAAAAGAATTATCGACTATCCCTGTCCAGACTGGTGCCCCTGTCTTACAGGACTGGGTGGACTCCCTCTCTCATTTTTTTTAAGACAAGATCTTTGTTATCCATTGCTCTTTTCCACCTTCCGAAACCTTAAACACCTTGGGAGAGGACGTAATCGACTGTCAGCCCTTCCCCTCTACTGGCAGACTTTCCCAGTTCAATTCAGAAGATGTGGAAACAGCCTTGTTGAAAATCAAATCTGGCTCACCAGTGGACCCGATGCCACCTCGCTTTTTCTCCACCATTTCCCCTCTGCTTCGTGACAGCCTCGCTGACCTATTTAACAGATCACTGTCACAATCAATGGTTCCTGTGATATGGAAGGCTGCCAGAGTTAGGCCAAACCTAAAAAACCTTCTGCAGACCCTAAAATTCTGATAAATTATCAGCCGATCTCTCTACTTCCCTTTTTTGGAAAAAAGCTTGAGTCTTTATTTAACAGACAACTAATAATCCATCTTGAAAGCAACAGCCTTTTGGATACATCACAGTCGGGTTTTAGGGATGCACACAGCACTGAAACAGCGCTGGTGGAAGCCATGGACAACATCAGACTGGCATTGTATAAGGGACAATCATCGATCCTTATACTGCTAGATCTGTCGGCTGCCTTCAACACCATCTCCCACAGCATTCTGTAACAACAGCTCTGGAAGGTTGGTGTCAGAGGGAAGGCCCTGAAGTGGCTCAAGAACTATCTAACCGATCAAGCCACCACAGTTCAGACCGGAGATGTGGTCTCATGCAGTCGGCCAATAAGGATGGGAGCACCTCAGGGCTCCATTTTGAGCCCAATGCTTTTCAATCTCTGTGTAACTCCACTGGCCAGGGTGATCAGGTCATACGGCTTTGATGTAGTATCATATGCCCATGACACTCAGATTCTGATCACCCTCGGTCCTGACCCCATGGACACAAAACCATGCTTTATTAATTGCATGCTGCACAGTGACAGATGGATGAGCACTAATCATCTGCAACTAAATGGTAACAAGACCTAGGTGATACTCTTTGGGAAGGCATTCAAGCACTGGTCAAAAGATTGGTAGCCCCCAAAACTAGGCCCCTGTCCAATTCCTAGGCCGGCAGTGCACAATCTTGGTATTCTAATTGATGAGCAACTATCAATGAAGAACCAGGTAAACCAAACAATAGGCACCTGCTTTGGCATTATGCGCAGTTTGCGCACAATCTTTAAATGGATCCCGATAGAGGTAAGGAAACCTTTGGTACAGGGACTGATCATCAGCCGGATGGACTATGGGAACGCCTTGTTGACACCGATAAGATCTGCTGTCCAGGCTACAGGTTCTGCAAAACACCGCGCCCAGGCTGGTGCTGAATCTTCCGCCTAGAATACCTTCAGCACCCAGCTTAAAACTCCCTCACTGGCTTCCTGTAAGGAGGAGAAGCTGGTTCAAAACCCTCTGCCTAGCACATAAGAATATGTACAGTAGGTGCACCAGCTACCTGGCAAAGAGACTCAGCTGGTACCAGCCTCGCAGGCTATTAAGGTCCAGTAACAAATTTCTCCGTACCCCTTATAGAGTCCGCACTGCCAAAAATGGCGGAAAATCATTTTCCTTCTTGGCGCCCGCCCTCCCGACCTCCGCACTGCAACTGATCACAATTGCTTTCGCAGGAGCTAAAAACATGACTGTTCGATCATTAAATCTAGTTAGATCTTCCCTCTAGCCGGAAAGTCAGAGCTGTTCATCAGCGCCATGAGCTCAATAAATATCCCTGATTTGATTTGATTTGATGAGCCAAATTGCAGTTTTTAAACTGCTTAAGTGAAGCTCCAATGGTAGGCCTAAAGTCAGGTTTGCACCACTACTGTAGTGGATGGCACAATGGATGCTGCAGTCAACTATTGACATACATATGCCAATTAGGAGAATACCAATTCAACCATGTTTAAAGGGGGAGCACTGGCACTTCACTACTGATTAGCAGGAGTAAGGTGCGCAGAGTTCAATAGCAAGCAAAACAGATAAGATAAAAATCTGAGAGTACACCCCACAAAACTTGGCCATTTCTTACACATAACAACAGAAACAATTGTCTTTTACATCCATAGATTGTGTATTTTGATAATTTACTATTGCTTAAAATGACTACCTACTGTTTTTCAAGCACTGTGTCGGATTCGCATCTGTACGCTCAAAAGAGTGCAGGGTGTTTGCTTCATAAAGAACATAAAATGGCTCAGATAATATCTTTGAAATATATGTTTAATAAAAAAAGACTGAGAGTATCAATTTTGAAATGTTCTATTGTGACACATATCGAGATTAATATACTGGCCAGTTACTCCTGAGAGGTGTCAGAAAATGTTAAAGAGAGGATGGATGCCTCCGTTGATTAATGGTACTTTCAGCGGCTCCTGACAGATTTCGAGTTTAGTCTGACTTCTACATCTATCACATTTCACTTGTCCGAGTTGAAAAACAACCACTTTGTAGCTATCCACCCATTTTCCTATGCTATTTAGGAAGACATGACAGAAAAGGCAGACTTTAGGTTAGGTCGATGAGACACAGGTCTGTCTGCCATCAGTACATGGATATGATGACAACCTGGGCCTCCAATTAGGCGCCCAGTAAGGCACACTGCAACTAACCAATGAGCTGCTTAGCTAATAAAAATGCATTTCTTCCAAGAAATAAAGATGATGATGTCATAAATCATGACATTAAATGCATTCATTTTTTCCCTTTACTGTTCAGTGCAGGGTCTCATTTGACATCAAGCCAAATTACATTTCCTTTCTGCCCACCCAATTTCCCCTAGCTATATACACAGTACAAAGGCTGAGCATTGGATCATAATATTGTTATGCATATTTAAAATGTTACAAATAAATACCTTTGGGGCGATTTAAAGTTTTACATCTGCGTTAACTAGGGAATGTCAGAGTTGTGTAGCGTTTTACACTGCAACTACAGTGTCCCAACTACAGTGCCCCTCGATTATGGTTTTATGAGTGAAAAAGGCTCTTTAGAAGTAATACATGACTAGCAACTGTGTATTTTCGTGTTCTGTTGCATGGTTTGTAGCAGCATATGTAGCACAAGGCATGTGGTGTTGTGTTTTGTAATTGTTACTAGATCCTCAAGATTGTCTCTTATGGTCCTTCACCTGTAATCTATATTTTATTATGATATAGTATTTATTAAATGAAGAGAAGGTCCGTCTCTAAAATTCAAGAACATAATGCACTAATTACAGTTATAAATCAATGTCTCCATATAGTAGCATTTGGTAAATGTATTTTTTTTAAATGTTGTTGAATAGTTCACATTTATGTTAATTTGTGTGAAAAAGCATTTCCTTGAGATACCTGTGCGGGTATTTAGCTACTTGCAGAGATCCAAGCTTCTTTTCAGTTTTTTGCAGTCCCGCATGAGTGTGGTCTTCCTGTCAGTAGAGTCTAGAATGGCACAGTAAGCAAAAAAAGACGAACTAACTATAATGTAGGCCATAGCGATTGTCAAAGGCTGTTAATGATTCAATGATTTCTTCCATTTAACTTGAAATGACAAGAGAAATTACAATGTCAAATTATTAATCCGTTGTCATCTTTATACTCTTTAAGTACTATTATACTCTTTATGGATTAACATAAATTCGATTTGAAGTATGAGACTGGAAGTGTTTTTCTTGTCTTCATTTCACACATGTCATGCTTGAGGGAGCACAGATGGTTCCAACTTGAAGCCCCCACTGGTGGCTTGTCCCAACCCATTGTTTCAAGACTACTGAATTATCAGAATAGTGACTTGATCCTAACAGCTTCATAACAAGCTGCAAGATCAACCCTTATGCTTACAAGAACCCATATACATAAAAATCTGATGGCAACAATGGTTCACATTGGTATCATTTACAAAACATATATTATATGGTTATTATTTCCTCTCGTACACCTGTGGCTTGGATGTTGAATTATTTAACATTGCAGTGGTTTTCTCTGAGTTTGCTTCCCTATCGGGCCTCTGGAGAATTGAGCTAAATCCTGTATATTCCCTTTACACCACATAGGGAGACCCCTTCATCCTCAAATGTTAGATCCTCAGTTGCAATTATCAACAACTATCTTTAGATACTAGGGTATCAACACAGATCATACACCCGGAGATTTATGCAATGGAAACTTGGGCAACGTGATGCAGGCACTCCGAACGCAAATCATGTTTGGGTAATTTCTGTCTCTGCTGGTAATCGATTATGTGGCGTTTGTGAAAATGGCAGTGATACCCAGACTCCTTTATTATTACACTACCCTTCCCCATCTTCTCCCACACTCCTTCTTTAGGCAACTCAACTCCTCCTTGGTTACTTTCATATTGTTTTATATGTTTTATATGTTTAACATTCATAAAGCTTTAGAAAACATCCACAATCACTGGCTGATGTCATCAGTGATTTCATTTGAGAAGTCATCAGTGATGTCACTGACCATATAATGAGTGATGTAATATGTGAGTTCATAAGCAGTGCATTGTGCGGCATAAGCTATAGATAGCTCAGGTTACTATAACTGCTTATTTTGTATGTTTTTTAAATGAGTAAAATCTGAACTTAACTATAATGTACCTGTAACCTTTGTGTTTTTAATTGACTTTCTAGGAATATTTTTATGTTATTTCCTAACTATAACATCACTGTAACCTTTGGTTTTGTAAGTGAATATCTAAGGCTTTTTTAATTGTATTTCCTTACTGTGACCAGTAACCTTTGACAGTGAATATATGAATGAGTGTATGAGTGTCTCAATAGATCTGTGAATTAGTGTGAGAGTGTCTCAGTGGGCCTTTCAATGGGTGTGTGAGTATCTGAGTGGGTCTAGGAATGGCTGCATAAGTCTCCCACTGGGTGTGGGAGTGGGTTTTTAAGTGTCTGGGTGGGTCTGTAAGTGAGTGTGTGAGTATCTGAGTGGCTGTCTGAATGGGCACGTGAGTGTCTGAGTGGGTATATGAGTTGGTGTGTGAGTGCCTGAGTGGGTTTGTGAGTGGTTGTCATAGTCTTTGAGTGGGTTTGAAAATGCCTTCAAAGATGTGTGAGTAAGTCTGTGAGTGCATGAAAGTCTGAGCGGGTCTGCAAGTGGATGTGTGATTCTCTGAGTAAGTCAGTAAGTGGGTGTGTGAGTATGGGAGTGGGTCTGTGAGTGAGTACATGAGTCTCTGAGTGGGTCTCTGAATGAGTGCATTAGTCTTTGAATGGACCTATTGGCTGCAGCATATTTTCCTGTATTTGCCAATACTTGTTCCTCCTCTGCATCTCTTATCAGTTTCCTGAAGCCAAGATACTGTCCACATCCACTCTGGTGGAACAATTTTTTCATAAAGTTTTGCCTCTTGCTACTTTTTCCTTTAACCGTGGATTCATATAGCACAGCTTATCACCCAGAGAGATTAATTCATTTGCCCAGTGAATGGTTAAATATCCGACTGATCCCACAGATCACCTATATGCGAAAGACCTATAAGGTCCCATTTGTCAAACCCCTTGCATTTCCACAAGCTAAACAGCTGTTCCGAGTCCCATAGCGGTGTTGCCAGTGTAAGTCTGCGCTCCCAACCAAGGCCTTTAGAGGCAGTGTGCAAGACATGTACCGAATGTTTGGTGGGGGCCGTGAGTGTAAAGCGTTGGGGTTTAGAGTTAAGGGCTCTATTGTAGTTTCCACCAGAGAGGAGCCACCTGTCCATGCTGTAGCCTGGGTCCCCGGGTCGGGCGTAGGTGCCATGGTTAATGGAGGCCACTTGGGCCCCCCAGTTGTACTTTTTAACCGCATGCGCGCTACGGGTTTTCCCGCTGTGCGCTGACTTTTGAAAATCGCGCGGTTCGTGACAAAGCCAGCTCGTCATCCGCGCAGCACAGGTAACGCCCATGACGAGCTGGCTTTGTCATCCGCAGCGAAGGGGTTAATGTCAGGGAGGCTGATGCCCCCATCGTACCAATTCAGGGAAAGCTTGCTGAGAGCATATGTGGCTTCCCATCCTATAACAAATCTCGCTGCAGCTTGCAGGATAGATGGGCAGAAGAGTTGGAGATCTCCTGAGAGAAGGTGATTGGACTAATGTACTGCATGGCAACCCCAGTGTGTCCCAAAACACATCATTGACTCATTCAATACTATTAAACACATAGTTAGGGTTTACTTATAACACATGGTCTGGAATTGCTATTGGTTATGCACATACTGAAGCACGGTTTTACAGGTGGTTGGCGAGGCAATGGAACAAGATACCTTGAAGGTCAGGAAGTGTGGCTGCTGGGCCAATAGAGTGACATGTAGGTTATTGGATTTTGCACTGATATTTGTCAGGTGACAAATTTCTGTGATTTGGAAAAACCCAAGGGGTCCGGCTCTGACAGGAGGTGCTCAGCTTTAAAGGTTGCTACTCACAGACCTGCCATTGGTGCATGTAACTGATCAGATATTGCCTCCTCCAAGCACTGAACACTAAATATACTAGAAGAGAAATGCTTAAAAGAGGCAGGCATTGAAACAGGGAGTCTCAATTGTCTGATCAAAGGAGACCCGTTACCACTATAAACCCTGCCTAACTGTTATGTTTTTCAGCATCTTAACCCATGTAATTTGAGGCAAGTTGTTTTGCTATAGGGTCGGACCCAAATAAACCAACAAAAAATCGTTTATTATACTGTTTATATGAGTAATATCACTTAAACACTATATGATGCATACATCAAGAGATACATTCGAGGTGATGTATAAAAAGGTGAGAGTCAAATATTAACATTCTATGCTTCTTAATTGTATATAGAATTATTGCATTTGTTAGTGCATCCCCTTGTTTCTCCAAGAAACAGCCTGCCTTGAACCATTAAAAAAAACTTTTTGGTACTAGCCACTGTAAGGACATGTTGAATATCAACATTCTAAATATCCTGCCTTATAAATACCATGCACCCTGCCTTTGTGGCTTCAAAGTCAACTTAGGGGTGGCATTTATATTTAAAAGCACGATTTAGACCTGTTAAAAGAGTTTATTCAACAGGGTGAATTGCAGTTTTTAAGCTGCCACAGTCAGGCTACAATGGTAGGCACGAAGCCATGTTTGTACTGTGACTCTAGCAGATGGTACAATAGATTATGCAATCCACTAGTGTCATTTACTTACAGGCACTGGGTACACTTTGTATCATATACTAAGGGCGTATAGGTAAATTAAATATGCCAATTTGGAGTATAAATAATTTCAAAATGTTATAGTGGTCAGGGCACATGCACTGGGACCCGGTTAGCACAGTCACAGGTCACAGAGTAAAACAAAACAGCAGCATCAGTCATCAAACGTGTTGTTGGATTTGTTCACAAAGTACAGACTTTTCAAAATCTAGGCTTTCTTATAGATGTAATGAAAATATTGGCTTTTTGTCAAATGTATCTACTGTGCAATTGTTTTGCACCTGTATGTAATTTAAGATTGATACTTGCAATGCAAAGTTCATCTTCCACTTTCTTTTCATTGCACTCTTCTTTGAGGGTAGGATGTAACTCTATTCATGCAGTCTGCTCAGGAGAGGGGGCCCACTGCCAGCTCCCATATTTGTATAGCCCACAAAGCTGCTTTGGTAATGGGATTTTCTTTCAGCGACATCTAGGGCCAACACATGCACACAGTCACTCAATTATTATCAAACTCTTCCATCAAACAAAAAGACAGACTCATTGGCTTTGCCAATTCTATTTGTTTATGCCTCTGCCTTCCTGACCAGGGGGGTCAAGGATAGCAAAGGCAGTAAAGGGGGACTCACTGGTAAAACAATGCTAGCAGCTCCTGCTAAGCCGTAATGGGCATTGCAGATGTACTTTCTAGGCCCCTATTAATGTACCCTTAAAATCTGCTTATTGAACATTGTCAAGCACTTTATGGTCTCACTTCATTCATACATGTGTAACCGAGGTTGATGCTTTGCAGCAAGTGACTGGCTATCAACAGCTCCTTGTTGCAAGAAGTGAATACTAACCCATGTGTGGGAGCTATTGTACATCATCTACTTGGCCAATTCAATGAATTTACTGTATCACAGATCATTTTGTTATGTATGGCTCTCACTGAGATCCAGTACTCTGAATACCAGATTCTAAATTCAGTTACAGCTACTGCAATTTCATAAAGAAGTTCCCGGCGACTTTGCTAGGGTTCTCCAAAAGCTTGTCAGTTTGGTGCTGTTTCTCTGCTGTGATGGAGAGCAGGGAGCACAGCTTCAGGCGGGAAAAGTGAGGAAAGGTGCAGAGTGGTGGTGGTGGGTTGCAGGAGAACAGGTATATGTTTATAAATTTGGACAGTGAAGGTTTTGTTTGAAGAGAGCATGGTGTAGGTGGGTTGTTTTTTTCAAATGTAGGTGGAAATGAGTTATATATGAAGAGGGTGGTGAGGGTAAGTGGCCTACCACCCAGTTATATGTATATATTTTTTCATGTTTGCGGGGTACGTAATGGTAAGAGTGGTGTGAGAATCCTTTATGACTGCAAAGATATTGAAAGTAGGAACAGATAATTTCGGTGGGCCATTTATAACATAACATTGTGCATAGTAATAGTGTGGGGGGAGGGGGGAGCAAATAAAAAAAGTAACAAAAAAAGAATAAAACTTACCTGCTGCTCGCGCTGCAAGCCGCTGCCTCTGTGCAGCCTCTCCAGCCTCCTCGTTGCAAGGATAGCACAATGCAGCATTGTGATTGGCTCCCCTAAGCCAATCACAAAGCGTTGTGACTGGTCTGAGCGCCGTGGTTCAGCGCTCAGATGGGGACACATGCACACAGGTGCATGTTCCCCACCTGGCTACGTAATGCAAAGTGCACATGAATGTTTGGCCGGCCCAAGAAGACTGGTCTAAAATTCATGCACAATTTGAGTGGGCAAACTACTCCTCCCCTTGCCCCAGCTCTGGCCAGCGCCGCCCCTCCCTGCTCCTAGGAAGGGAAAAAGAAAATGATAATAAGGCGTTTCGTTATTATCCTTCTCTTGTTCCTCTGCATTGCCTTAAAGCAGTGGGTCGACTCTCCGATGCCTTAGCGGAGGAGCTGCGCCTGATGTTTTCTCCTTAGGATTCTGAGACAACTTGAACTCTACTCTCTTTGTCCATTTAATTCCCCTCAGAACCCTTGTACCTTTTTCACTGTTACTCATCTATGATTCAATGGGGCTTATTTACAAGCCCCTTGCTCCGCCGTTACGTAACTTTTTATATGGGAAAAAATTAAGTACGGGCAACGCAAGGGGCTTGTAAATAAGCCCCTATAAGTAAACGATGAGTTCAATCAAGTGAATAATTATGGCGTACACATTTGTAAGCAATTCCTTCTTACTGTTTTCTTTCATATGCACTTTAAGATAAAATGGTAATTGGAAAAACTCGAAGTACATCAGGCTGATAACTGCTTATCCTTATCTCTAAATCCCTTAAGCCATTTCCATTTTGAGATTGGTTTGTTTTGAACTAATGTATGGTCTATGTCTACGTGTGTCCAATTAATTTGTACAAAGTAACCTATAAAAAACTGATTATAATTTAAAGTGAACTCAAGTTCTATATTTAATGTTAGTCTTTTCACATATACAATACGGTTATTTTCATCATAACTTGGTGTTATTAGCCCACGTAAAATCAATGCATCTTGGTAAGGCAAAAACGTATTGTTCAAAGCAAATTCCTAATCTACTTTGCAAAGGCTTCTGTACAGATTTCCCTTGTGTTCACTTTCATTCACAAAGAGAGATGACACGTTTTATCTACTGTACTCCACTCCAGTGGCGGCTGGCAATTTTAACAGGGAGGGGGAGCCACACACGCCAACATATGCACTCACTCACTCACACCCATGCATTTACAAACGTACGCACACCCATTCACAGCACTCACTCACAACAAATTCAAATTTACACATTTATACATACACGCACGCACCCAACATTAAAAAGCATAAAACGTACCTGTCGTGCAGCTCTGGGAGAGGAAAGCCTCTGAGGTCCTGGGAGGTTTAGGATTGCTGCCTTACCTTACTGGCTGACCTTAGGATTTTAGGGCAGCCAATCAGAGAAGGCAGCACTCCCTACCTCGTCACAGGCTGAGATGGTTTCACTGACGGGATGAGGGTAAGCAAGATGGTCAGCCGTGCAGCGGCTTCCTGACCAGAGGCAGAATCACAGAAAATAATATAAGGATCAACTAAAATATAGGAACACCCAGTGTAACCCCAAAGACTTCAATGGAAATCACAATAGTGCAGTCATGTGTAGCGCGATACTCACCTTTCTGTGCAAGTCACTGTGAGAAAACACTGCACTGGGCTGAGCTGCTCTTTGCATGAAGGCAGTTGCTTGGTAAACTGATGACCACGCAGGCTAAGGGAAGTGCTCTGCATTTCCTGCAACCTCAAGAATGGTCCCAAAAGCCATCTGCGGGCAGAGGTATAAGAGGAATGGCTGCTGCTGTGGTCATCGAGCATCCTGGAACAGAGACTACGGTTAAAAGTTTAGCGGCTGCGCGGAAGAACGGCCAAAGACTCGCCCCCACAGTGCCAGCCACTTAAAGGAGACTGCCAGAGAGAGGAACCCCTGCAACCCCCTGCAGCCCCCGCCTGGGTTATCTGTGCTAGAGCCGCCTCGACCCTCCACTGAGGTGATGTCAGATCCCTCCCCTACTGCTCCAACATGATGAGGCACCGATTCTGAAGAGGGCAAAATCACTGTTGCTGTCTACTCTCAAGGAAGGAGAAACTCAAGTCCAGAATGGCTCAACAGATGGAGAAAAGGTAATGGATCCCACGTCCTTTCCTATTATGTAGGCTATTGCCGAGGGTATGGCAAATGATCTTGTATTGGCCCAACCTAAGATTACAGACCTTGTGGTGATTAATGATTGCTTCTGTTTATTGTTTGATGAGGCATGGTCAACACATGGACCTGGGTCAGGCTCACTTACTGAATCCAGTGGGAATGAAAGTATATCTGGTACAGGTAGAGCTGACCTGGTGCAACAGCTTGCAAAGTGCCTAGAAATGAAGGGCGATCTAAATAACAGAAGAAAGATCTAAAATTGGACTATTGAACGACTGAAAAATTGGTTGGTACCTTAATAACTAATCCACAGGATGTTCCTAGCGCTCCGGCCCGACCTAGACAAACATAAATACTGGGGATCAGGAATAAGGAGCGCTCATCGCCACTATAAAGGAGCTTGCTATCGGAAGGGCAGCATGGATGGTGTTTCTTCGACAGGTTGAGGCCAGTTATTATTAAAAAAAAACATGATTTAAGTGATTAACAGCGGCAAAAAAAGTCTGGGGCACAGTGGCCAAGATATAACAGGTATACTCCAGTGTGGTGGTCTCTCTTACTTCCATCAATATCATACGATGCAATGGCCAGAAAATATTGAGCCGTCTGGTATTATTTAGATAGGAGATATTTATTTTGCTGAGCAAATATGCCTATTTTCATATTTACAGAAAGATTATGGAGTAAGGGCTGGCTCTTGTTTTAAGTATATACAGATAACAACATTTTTAAATCAAATTACTCTACTTAGGTAACGTCCCCTCCTGGAAGCTGTTATCCACCCGGAGTGTCGGCTAAAGCTCATTTATAAAATCCTAGTGAATTCTATGCCGGATGATTTAGTGAAGGTTGAAGACAACTGGGTTAGGAAGCTGGGTGATGGAGATACATATCTATATAGGTCAATTACACTAGGAAGGAAGATTAGTCTATCGGCCAACTTGAAAGCCCAGCACTATAAAACAATTTTCAATCTTTACTCTACTCAGGCAAAGCTATTTGGGTGGGGTAAAATGGAAGATGATAAATGCCCGAGGTGCACACAAGGCCCAGCTGAAACACGTGTGTTTTTAGCTGTGATTAATTGGAAACTCTAAAGCAAGGGATGGTGGATTTTCTGCAGGGGGCGATCGGAAAGCAAGTTTCTATTACGCTACTTATGATGCTTCTGGGTTATGATAAAAAAGATCCACTGGACACAACCCCGATTATTTTCATTTCTATCCTTGTTGCAGTTGCTTGGCTCTTTATAGCAACCAGATGAAAGGATCCTGAGCCCCCTACCTATCGAGCTTGGTTGGGTCGCCTACTTGGTATATATAACCAAGAAAGAGCACTATATAATTGTAAGAGAAGGCGCCCTAAGGAAAGGTGCCAAAAGATCTTGGGCTAGATGTAGGTAAATCTTATTTACTGATTCATAAATACTGAATTTTACAGATTCGGTATTTATGAATCGGTAAATAAGAAGTAGGTAAAAGTTCGGTAATTTTTACCAAATCGGTAGGATTCGTTATTTACCGATTCGGTAATTACCGAATCGGTATTTGCCATTGATTCCTATGGGCCTTGAAGCCTATAGGAATTAATAGCAAATACCGATTCGGTAATTACCGAATCAGTAAAAATACCGAATTGCCAAGGGTGTACATGTACACAGGAATTCGTTATTTACCACCCAATGGTATTAGGTGGTAAATAACGAATTCTAAAGGCCCTGTAGCACTGTTTAAAGTTCTACCTACATAAGAAATTACAGATTCAGTAATTTTACCGATCGGTAATTTTACCGAATCTGTAAAATTTACTGAATCTGTAAAATGTACCGAATCTGTATGTTTTTGCTACCCCTACATACCAATGTCCAAATACCGGTCGGAAACGGCCGAAAATCGGTATTTTCGTCCGTTTCCGACCGGTATTTGGACACCTACATCTGGCCCTTAGTCTCCTTTGACCAAGTTGATTTCCAAAGAACGTGGCAACAGGGATTGGTTTGTTCATGACTCTTGGGGGGAAATGCTTGGGATTGTAATACCTTGTGGTCTAAATTTCGAAATTTGTATGAGCTCTATAATATTAAGAAAATGTTCTCAGTTGTAATTTATTCCACCTCTTTTATGAGACCGATATAATTAATCGTTTGTATAACCCATTTATATCTAATTCAACAAATGTGGTACAAGCTATTTATATGTAATTGTATGTATTTGCTATTCATTGCATATTTAACGGATGTATTTTGGCTTTCTCTCAGGGAAATAAATATATTTAAAAAAAAAAGAAATTGTTTCAGTGAGAGCTGCTGACAATACCCCACTGCACTCTGTAATGTGGTGTCACTGATTGACACTCAGCCCTTGGCATTTCAGGGATTAAAACCAAAGCGCCTAGGTCAAAGACAATCAGTAATGCTCCCCTCATCACAATGTCAATGGCCTCAAAGCACTTTTGGCAGTCTAAGTGGATCATACAAATAGAGCTGTTAAATCCACAGCTTGCCAAATTCCAGCTGTGCGTTTGGCGCCTGTACTGCTTCTGGCTGCCCGACCTGAACAACAAGAGTGTCTGTCAGACTTTCTTTTGCTCAAACTGACAGAACTCTTCATCTTTGGAAAAAGGTTAGGGGGCGTGGTCCCTTCACCCATATGGATGGGCCATGGCTGCTCCTATGCCGCCTATTTTGCACTTAATCCAAGCCATTTTGTATCTTTTCCCAAACTTGAAGATGACAAAACTCCAAGTACCATCAAGTTTTTGTAGATAAATGTCTTTGAAGGCAGGTTGATATAGACTTGGGGAAGGTGCTATAAAGAAACGATGGAGTATGCACAGCACCTTGTAGGTGATTCGTTGTTGTATAGGGACACAACAAAGAGATGTATGCACATTGGTAGTGCTGCGTACTCCCAAAGGTAGTCTGGCAGCTTGGTTTTGAATAAATTGGAGGTGAAGAAGTTGGACATTTTTTATATTTACGTACAGATTGTTACTATAGTCTCTAGTCTTACCCCCAATAATGGTGGAGATAGCCTTAGCCATAATCTCTAAAGTTATGTAGGTCTGAACTGGGTGAAGTTGGTGGAGGTCGAACTCATGAAAAGACACCAATGCTGATACTTGGTCATCCAAGATGATGCACTGCTTCTTTTGGGCATATCTTACAACAAACTCAAAAGTCATTCCACAAACTGTAGATCATGTAATTGGAATGCCAAATAGCAGCAACATCCAGTATGACATCTACACTCCAGTACATGTTGTAAAAAGGAATTACAGGTGCTGAAATGACAAATATGCAGTGCCAAAAGCCCATTGTGAAAAAAGAATTGTGCCTGTGTTTGAAACACATTATCAGCTGAAACAATTTACAGTGCCTTTAATATCTTACTACAACCTTCAAAGTGCCAAGGCTGCAAGTTTATTGAAAGAGCTATTTACAATACTTTTGCAGCATCTTAAAGCCTCTCTGTTTACAATCACCGCTGATACACTTACTGTGCTGACTATCAAACTAATTTTTGAAATAAGGAAGCAGCAATCAATTTAACCACTGAAACAGAATGGATGCCTATACCATGTAATTAAAATTAGCCATTACTCTTCCTGAATCACTGTGCACCTTGAAAATCTTGGACCAATTTTAGAACTAGAGTAAATGATTTGCTGGCTAGTTCCTGGTCCTCTGGTTCACCCTTCAACCCTTCCAAAATGGAGGGGCCTAGAGGAGGTGTCTGAGCACTCATATTACACGATCTGTTGGCTGATTGCAACATTATCGACTACCATTACCTTATCCAGAGATTTATGTGCAGTAGATATTGATGAAAATTGCTAAAAGTTCTTAAGCCATCATTGCCTGAAAGGGCCCAACTGTTGCACTCTTGCAGTACACATCACTGTGTTTGCTGGACTGTAGTATACCTGAAGATGCTCTTCTGTCAGCTGTTAGTTCTTGTTCATCACCATATATTATCTGGCATTTTATAGTCACCTGGAATGAAATTCTATATGTATGCAGAATATATGCAACTGGTATTGAATGTGACTCAATCTCATTCTTCCCCACAACTAGCACACCTTCCATTGCTACTGTCCAGTGGTGGATGTCTGAATATTTTTCAAAGCTCAACTCTGCAAAGGGCACCGTTTTAGTGACAGGTTGTAATAAACTGCCTGCTATTCTTGGTTGACTGTCGTACTCATTCGAAAAGTTTGCACCTTACTGTACACACAACCTACATTGGAACCCCAGACAGTGTTTCCAGCACTTAAGTTTTCCAGTATAAAATTCTTCGGGTACATCTTGCCTCTCAAAGCTTTATATGCCAATGGTCAATGCAATTGTGCAATCCGGTTTGGATTGTGATGACAGTGTTTATCTAGGTGCAATAGAAAACGTTATTTGAGGACTGAAACATATTCAAAGCACAACAGCTAGATTGATCACAGGGCAAAAATATGGTACATTTTTCTCCCACTTTGGTACATTGTCCACAAGGCGGTCTTCACTTTTTGGATTGATTAACTAGCATAAAAATTGAATTGATATACACTAGTGGGTACTATTCCCAACTTGCACCTGCTATGCATTCTGTCACCTCATTTGCCAAGGTGAGTTGATACAGCAGTTTAGGTAGCTGGAGCCAAATTCTGGAACTGCCTACAGAACATCTTACCTGCTCAATGTTCTTAACCTTATCTACTGATATTTATGGTATTCAAATCCTAGTTGTTTTCTTCACAGTCTGGCTCAAGCCACAGACTGATACATCTCCCTAGCTGGTCCAAGAAGCTTAAAAAAACATATACTTTCTATATAACTCTAAGAAAACATTACCATCAGCATTGCCATTACCACGATATCCACAACCACCATGAGTTCCACTGCCACCAATGTCAGCATTGCTACATTATATTATTATCATCACTACCTTTACCACCCCACTATCACCAACACATTACCATTATCACCACAACTAACACCCTAGTTACAAAAATAACAACCACCATCATCAACAAAACTACCCTTACTAAACCCACATTTATCACTATCACCACCATTACCACCACCATTATTACTACCATTATCATCACCTCCATTACCACCACAATCAGGTCGATTACCACAATTATTATTGACACAATTACTGGGTATACCACCGCAATTACCACAATAAATGTCACCACTACCATTAAGACTATTACTCTACCAATATCCCAATTACTACTTATATCACGAGCATCACAATTACCTCCGTTATTCCTACATTACCACAATTACCAGCACCACAATGACATTCAGCATTCCCATCACATCACTATTGCCATTCCAACGAACACCAATCCCACAACCATTAATAGTTCTTACCATTAAAACCACAATTTACAACAACCACTGTTGGAAATTGTGTTACTGGTTGTGTGAGGTGAAACTCTTCTCAAGCAGAAATCACAACTTCTGTAAGGGTGAAGCAGAAGCAAACCCTAATTTAACCGGCTCTTAATCCTCTGGTAGTTTGGCACAAAAGCAGTCAGGCTTATCTTATAGGCAAATCATTTAGAAAGCTAGAGTAAAATGTTATAGATTATTTGACACCAAAATGACAAAAATCCAATCAGAAGAAACAAAGATAGCCAATTTTAAAGATTTAAGTGAAAATAGTTCATAGAATTCCAAAGCTCCAACTGTAGTTATCTTGTTGCAGAGGACCAGGCCAAAGTTACAAGTTCAGGCCAACCGAGATGGAACGTGAACCGGACACAGGGACCAAGTTAGGTCTGCTAAACAAGAGTACCTTTTATCCTGGTTGAGGAGCATTGTGAGATCCTGCATCGAGGATGCATTGCTCAGCAGAGGTTCTGAGGAGCTGCAATGCTGCAATATGAGATCCTGTATGATTTCTGAGGATGCTGTCACTGAGGGGATTATGATGAGAAGTCCTGCACTGAAGATGCAATACGTACCAGCTGTGGTGCTTGCAATGCGGACTCCTGTGTCAAGGATGCATCATGCAGTGGTGGTTTCAAGAAGGCTGCAGGCTGCGAAGCGTAGTACTGCATCAGGGATGCAACACAGAACAGCAGTTCTAAAGCAGATCTGCACAGAGGTGCATCGCGCTGCATCAGTTCTCTCCACAGGACCACAGCTGAGCTGGCAGAGCACCTTCAGGTCCACTTTCAAGGGTCCAGGACTTGGGGGACAAGTCTTACAGCAGGCTGAGTCTAGGTGCTGAGTTCAAGGTGGTCAGAGACTGGTCTGTCCCCGAGACTTCTGTTCAGGAGGTCAACCAAGTGAACCTGGGTTTACGATGCAGGTCCAGGCCTCCTTCATTCTGGCAGCAGGACAACATGGCAACTGACTAGCAATCCTTCTGGCAGAGCAGCACAGTGTTCCGTCTGAGTCTTCCACAACTCCAGAGGTGTACTGAAGAGTTGGGTCAGATGGTCCAAAATGTATACCTGGTACCCACTTTGAAGGAGGAGAAGGTTCTGGAGGGTTCCACCCCAGAGGTGCTTTGAATTTCCTGCTTACCTGCTCTGTCCCCAGATTGTCCGGGGTCACAATTCAGTAGTGTCAAACCCTTTGGGAGTGTGCTCAGGCAGAGCCTTTGTGATGTGCAAGTGTAGTAGGTGACAACTCTTCCCCCTCATCAAGTAAGAGATGGCCTATCCTGCCATCACCTATGGCAAATTGTTTCACTGCCTGGGAGTAAATAACCAAGATCAACTGCCAGCTACACCTAATCATGTGACCTAGGGTACAGGCAGCAGCCACCAAGTCCTTGAGACAAAAAAAATGCTTACTTTCTAAAAGGATGGGATATGAGTATGAATTTGTGACATTGTAGTTGTTTTTACCATGAAATTGTTTTTTTGTATGTTGATTGTAGCAGTCTATAAATGTGAAATTGGTGAAATATAACCAACAAATGAACTAAAATGTACTAATAAAAAGTGATTCATTTAGACCGAACTATAAGTCTTGCTCTCACATTTATTTTAATTCTAATGTTGGAGAATTAGAGAAGGTGTACTGAGGATTACAGTATTGGCAATTGTGTAGTTTTCTAGTTAGTCAGAGGCTTGGCCTTACTGTGGGGAGCCCACACCCAGTGTTGTTTTCCACTACTTCTAAAAGTGGCATTTTTAGAATTGTGACTTAAAATCTAACTTTCCTATTATAGAAAGTTTTAAATTACAGTTCTTTAGACACCACACTCGATGTTCCTATCTTCTCCCAATCAAACTTTATCACTTTTTGTAATATGTTAAGTTAACTCAACATTATCCTATGAGAGAGGTAGGATTCACAGAAATGAAAAACTAATTTAGGAGTTTTTTACTACTAGGACGTGAAAAACTACATGTCCAACTTGTTACCCTGGGTTGTTTATGGATTACCCAAGGATGGTTTTTATGTAATAAAGGGAGGTTTGGGCATGACAAGAGTTTTTTCTTGCCAGATTGAAATGGCGGTTCAAAATTGCACACAGAGGCTCCTGTACCAAGCCCGGGACATGTTTAAATGACTATTTAATTGGGTGGTACAATAAGTGCTGCATGCCCACTTGTAGCATTTAATTTACAGGCCCTATGTACATGTGGCACTACTTTACTAGGGACTTAAAAGTAAATTAAATGTAGCAATTAGGTGGAGGCCTATGTTATCATGTTTAAAGAAAAGAGCACAAGCACTTTAGCCTGGTTGGCAGTGATAAGGTGTGCAGACTCCTAAAGGCAGCAAAAACAGGAGGCTGGAAGGCACAAGCGAGGGGAAACCATGCCAAGGAAGTAAGATCCACAACCACCAATACTGTTTCTCATTAAATAAATACATCACCACAAGCATAGGTATATATAGTATTTGACTATATGTAAAAACATTATAAATCTATTCTAAGTTGATATGGTTACTAAATATTTATATAAACGCCTCAATGTTAAGAAAACACAGTTTTTTTTTACAGTATACAGTGTGGTGTTAGTTTGTGTTTTGAAGAATAATGTAAAATCATAGTTGCTGACTTGCTTTTTAAACTCACTCCCGCCCCTTCACCCGCTCTTTTATCAAGTAAACATCACTGTTTAAAGACATGCAGTAAATAATTTCCGAACGTAGTTTCAACAATGAGTATGTGTCGCGGCTGCTATACATCATCTGAGCTAAAACGAGAGCCCGGCCTGGTATTTCACGGGCAATTGTCCAAACTGAAACACTGCCTGTGAAAAGATGATTTGATTCATTCAAGCTCAGGTAGTTGGGGCTAAAATGAAACTGTGTGAGTGTTATTAAATGGAATATTGATGTCAGCCTTCAGGGTGCTCTAATATTATCCTTTCTAGCCATCCAGCAGTGATGTCAGACCTTCAGCTCCCGCTTTGTTGAAAGGATGATGGGTCAATATCACTCATCGCCTGGCAACAACAGGGAGATGTCCTAGAGAGCAAGCTCTTCCAATTTTGAAAAAAAGGATTTCTTATCAATGTAAAGTGTTTGGTAATCTGTAAGCCTAGGCTGGATAGAAAACATCTTGTCTTCTTGCTGATAGTTCTCTGCTAAAGTAAAGCTTTTTGATACAGAAAAATAATAACACTGGATCACTAAAATGTACAGAATGGTCTGTAATTGTTGGTTCTTGCCTCAGTGTTTGCCATTCCTGTAGCAGACAGCGGATTCAAATTTACAGTTTTTGATATGTGTATTATTAAACCTGCTGCTTTGCTTATTGATGTGTTTGAATGGGGTTTGTACATTGTATGTGAATATTTTACGTTCACTGCAGGATATATATAATTGGTTTTTAAATCTCTCTCTCTCTAAATATATATATATATATCTATATGAATATATATATTCAATGAAAAAAACATAGGTTTTAGGGACAGTTATAGTTAGTTGGACATTTCACTCATACAAAACCAGAGAAATTCCCCTGGTATAGTTAGTGTAGCTAACTAAAACTCAGGCCCCTGCAATGCACTGCTGATGACGTCAAATATTACATCACTCATGACATGGTCAGTACATCACTGATGATATCACTGATGACATCTCAAATGACATCACTGATGAACCTGAGTACTGGGGTCGCCTCCTCTCCTCCCACCTCTTCAGCCTCTTCCTGAAGTTTGTAGCAGGAAGCACCCAGGTTCCCAGGGCCCCTTAAGCCAATCACAATGCTGCAATGCAGCGTTTTGATTGATCTTAGTGCCCTGGTTCGGTGCTCAGATTGGAACTTAGAGCCTGGGCATTTTCTCCACCAAAGATGTACAGTAAAGCGGGTGGAGAAAATACCAAGTGCACATGACGGTTTGGCCGGCCCAAGATGGGCAACCAAACTGTCATGCACACTTGGAGAGTGCCACCACTCCTTCCCCTCCAGTACTCTGGCATCACAGAGCCCTACCCCGCCTGCAGGAAATGAATGGTGCCACTGCAGTAGAAATAATAAAATTATAATAACATTGCATAATCATTTTATTTTCATTTTTTTAACTGCTCAGAGAGCAGTGCGGCGATGCTCTTCTGCCTTAGCGTCCCTGTTTATTTGGTTCTCCACCTAGTAACAGATCCTGCATGCTCAGAGATAGAGACCAGAAGCAGGGACAGGCATGAGCTGATGCACACACCAAGCAACAAGACTAAAGGGACACGTTTACCTGTGTAGTGGGATTCTGTCACTGCATGTAGCAGCAGAAGGGACTTCTCCACTAGCTGAAGTTCTTAACAACATATTTTATTTTTTGTTTCCTCCAACAAATTGCTTGTTGTTTATTAATGCCCTCATTTGGTATTCAGAAAATGGTTGTTGCCATTAATGCAAACATTTGTTATTCAATAGTAAACATTCACTGTGTGGTGGGTAATTGCTTACAATATCACTCAATTATTACCAATTTGTAACTCAACAAAAGCATAAAGTCACTGAATCGCACATACCCGTTTCTCAGGTGAAAACAATTCAAAGATTGGGAGGATTACGTCAAATGTTGTCAGTCATCTGAGACACATAAAAAAATACAAATATAACATACGACTTGATTATTATCCTGGCAATCTGCTGCACAATTGTATCATTGAAAAGATTCAATATTTATATATTTTTAAAACAACACTGACACACAAAAAACAAAATTGATTGTATACCCATTTTTAGTGTGTTACCAGATTTAAAACTAGATCACAGAAGCTGAATATTAAAATTCCATTATCCCTGTGAATTAAGATGGTTCACAGTTTTGGTTCTCAGATCTGCTTTTGCCCTACTTGTAATTAATCACTAATTAGACCCTAGCTTCTCATGCCACAGGTCCACTGTAGTTGATGGGGAAGGCCTTGGTTTGTTATCATTGATGAACAAGACTTCTAGAAGGATATGCAACAAACTTCTCATTGTAACTCATAGTCCAATCTTGCATCGTATTTACCACATGCACTAGAGATAATGTCAGGCTGATATGGACTATTAGACACATCAGAGCGCCATTGTGACAAGTACATCAATATAGATATTCGTAGTCCCAAAGCGTGCTGATATTGCTGTGGACATGATGCTGGGAAATGTATCTTGTAGTCAGTGGCGGCTGGTGACATTTGAAAGTGTGAGGGCGTAACATTTCTGGATGAGTGACCTGTGGTGAGCGAGCTGGCATTGGGAGTGAGCCCAACTGTCATAAGGGGAAATGGGAGAGTACTCTCCCGAGAAAATTGTGAAAAAAAAGAGTGGACAAATGGTGCATTTTCAAGCAAATTTGAGAGAGCAAGTAGGTTAATAGGTAGTTGTGATAGTATAATTAGGACATTGATAGAGGCATATTATACGATAGTAATATAGGTAGCTGCTTATTCAGTATAACCAGTGAACTTCATAACAGACTTTGAGATAACAATGCTGAGCAACTTCTGCTCAGATTCCGTTATATTTGTTGCTGCCTGCTGGGCCCTTTCAAGGGTGCACCTTTAAAGCCGATCCCGACACCCAATGCTGCACACGTTGATCTTTGGAGCACTACTTTCCGATACTTGATTCTCGGATGTGGCAGGGCCGGGCCCTAGCAGTGTCCAATAGTAAGTGGTGACTGCCACTCAGCTGCTTTGGGTTACACACGCTGGGCCACGGCTGATTTACTGCGCAGTGGGATAATGAGGGGACAATAAAATATTGCTCAATTAACATTAACTCTGTAGAAAGACTACTACAAGGACTATCCTTTGTCTGCGTTTCCTGTCCAGTGGTAAAGAGTTGGAAGACGTGCAGACTGTTCCAGGCCACCTGTCCCATCACGATACCCGGCCACCTCATTCCACCCAGAAGCACCCACACTCCATTTACTGCATTCTCAGTCTAACGTATATGCAGCTAATATTAGTGCTCTGTAGACTGCAAGAATATTATGCTCACGAGTGACTGAAATTGAAATAGTCAAAATATAACATTTTCTTAATTTCTTCAGAAACCAAAATATTACAAAAGCACTGCGCAGGATACTATTATTGCTGCCTTCAGTTCCCAGAGGGAGACAAACATAAACATCACTATGGCACTATTTTAGCAGAGGCAAAAAAAGACAGCTGCTGATGATCTCTGTGTGTCCAGACCTGTGACTATGTGCTATTAACCATAGCATTGCAAGGCTGTGAAGTGCACTTTGCACAGGAAATACCCACATTATCCAGAGTGATGAGGAGAGCTGTGTTTGTATAGTACTTTATGGAGAGCCTCCTAGAGTTCTTGGGCACAAACAGATTAATGTATCTGCCTCTGTGCGATGGAAGGTGCTTTGTGAACCACTGCGACTGTACTCTGCTGCAACCTGGCCTTGTTAGGTTTCGCCTGGCGTAGCACTGTGCAGCAGTGTTTGCGCAGGTGAAATCTTTTGAGAACCAGTATGGGGCTTTGTCCCGCCTCTCTGTTCCATTGGCTAGCTCCATAAATGGAGGCTAGCCATTGGAACAGAGATGCGTCAGTCATTGCCCGAGCAGATTGGTGGGCGTTCCGGCGATTTTTACTCATCCCGCCCCTTTGTGAACATCATTGCGGCGGTGGGCGGTGGTTTATTTATTTTTTTTTTTATGTTTGTTTTGGTCATTTCTCCGGAGATGGCTGCTGGGCAGTAGCATTTATTCGATGTGCTGTTACGCTTTGGCTCACAATGGTCGTCAGTAATGGCTCCTCGTAAGTCTGCAGTGACTCTTCCGTTAGCCAGCAAGAGCAAAGCAAGCCCCCATGGATACTCCTTTAATTTAGAGATAGTATGTTTCTTTATATAGAAAATAGTTGTTAGTCAACGCAATCTCAAGGAGTTGAATTATAAATTCAGTGGGGATTTGCATGGGTCTTGGTCGTGTATTTAATAAATGTTCAATTACATCCAGTCCTTCTGTCTGGGGGATATTATTATACAGTGATTTGATATCTAAACCGGCCATGAGGTCGGTGACCATGTTGGAAGGGAGGTCCTCTATTATATTAATCAAATGGGTGCTGTCTTTAACAAAGATATTGGTCAGTGGAACAAATTCCTTCAGTATGGCGTCAATATATTTCCCAAGTGACTCCAAGACGGAGCCACAGCCAGTGGATGAGTTCTTGTGTATTTTGGGTAGGATATAGATAACGGTTGTCCTGGGGTGTTGATTGTTTTGGAAGGCATGTACTTTTTTGCTGATGATTCCATTGTGGAGGGCCTGGGCGGTGGCGGTGGATATTTTCTGTTGGATAGTTGAAAGTGGATCAGAGGTCAGTTTGCGGTAGTGAGTAGTACTGTCAAGTTGGCGAAGAATCTCTATAATTGTCTAAATCCATTATGACTATCCCACCGCCCTTGTCGGTGGGTTTTATGACTATGTTCTTGTTGCTTAAATTGTCCATGGCATGTTTTTAAGAGAGTGGCAGGTTGTATGGTACAAATCGGATTGGTGTTTAAGTTACTTTATTTCATGTAGAACAAGTTTCTCAAAAGTAAAAATTTCAGGCGCCATTGTAGAGGTTGGTAGTAGGAAAGTGGAGGGTGGCCTGAATTGTCTATCAAACTGTGGATTGGTGTTCGGGGTATTCGAGAAAAATAGTTTCAGACGAATACGTCTAAAGAATAGTAATAGGTCTTCCTGAGGTGTGAGAAAATTACAACGAGCTGTGGGGACAAAGGAGAGTCCTTTGCTGAGTATGGAGATTTTATCGGAGGATAAGCGATGGGTGGAAAGATTGAAAATGGGTATAGTCAAGTCAGTGGTGGTAGACTGCAGTACAACTGGCAGAGCTGGTTGTAAAGCGAAATTGTTCGTCGGAGGGTTGGGTAATCCCACATGAATGGTGGTCCGAGATGCAGACGGCAAGACTGGTTGTGAGATTACATTGTTCGTAAGGGGGTCGTGTAGTCCTACATGAGTGCTGTTGACTGGTGGGTTGCAGGTAGGAGGAACGGACATGTCAATGGGTGAAATTACCGTGGTATCAGGCAGTAATAACCTTCTCATTGGTGGGGCCCCCATAGATAGAATTTGTGACGGGTCTGTCTCTCACCTGCAAATTTGGTTTGATAGTTTTGTCTCCTGCGGCCACGTCCGCAGCCGCGGTTTCCTCCTAAAAAACCAGTTGGGAGGAGTGGGGGCGGTTGAGGGTACATGTATGGGCCTGAGCTTGTGCCCTCCACACCATTGTGTTCCTCTATGATTGTGTTGGAGGAATCAGAAAAAGTAATCAACTGGTTATTGCGGTAGCTGCCCCAGTTCTTGTTTCTAGGTGGTTGATATGGTGTGTTGGAAAAAGCGTCCAGTAAATATGGGTATGTTTGGTCTCTGTTGTAATTCTTTATATCTTTTTGAATTTTGTTCACTTTTTTGTTCTCATCAAAACTGTGGAATTATGCAATCGTGGCATTAACTCTGTCTAGGAGCCCCTTGGCATTAGTGAGGGTAGTCTCAGCTAGGATAAGATTTTCTAGCTCAGCTATTTCTTCTAATTCTCTCTTACTGTGTTCTAATGCTGTATCGATACCCAGGACCATCCACTGCCTGCTACAAGTCGTAGCCAAATTACTAAAACCGGTGCGGAACTTGGGATCCTGGGTAAATATGGCAGGTACGTTTCGTATTTGAAGTCCCAGAGGGATGGTGTTGGACTTCAAGTATTCGGTTAGCATGCACGCATGCAGATCGGTATGAATCTGTTTTTTCTTTAGATTTTCCATTCTCTCGAGAAGTACCCAGGAAGAATTGGGTGCTAAAGGAAGGGGGGGAGATGTGTGAGATAAAAGGGAAGGGCCACTAAGAATAGTATGGATATAGTCATCCGAATAAGAGGGGGTCTCCCTGGAAGACATAATCTGTAGATTAGTTGCACATTATGTAACACATGATTGTGTAATGTATATTTGGAAACATACTCTCGCAATGCAGCCTATTGCTCAATCTTAGAACAATAAACAAACAGGGGTAAACCCGTTAACCCAATTGAGACCGGTTAGAAATTGCAACAAAAATACAGTGTCTCAACAGGAATATCACGTTGGAGGACAGTTCAAAACAAGAGACAATCACATAGCAATGTGAAAATAAACAAGGAGACCAACGTATAAACCAAAGGTTGTTATTTGCATATAGAAGCACATAGATACAACTAAATTGCAGTAACCATAACAACCAAATGTTTACTGGCAGTGTATAAGTGAGTGAACGGCGCAGTGACACATGTGATTATAAAAACAACATGAGGCGGCGCAAAGTGAAAAGAATTGGTGAAGGTCAAAACAAAAGTATTTACAATTACAAACAAAAATTCATCAGGTAAAAGGGGGATTCTGTAGAGCACTGTACCTAACTCGTGTAACCATCGTCCTGATCATGACCTCAAGTCATAGAGGTTGAAACGCCGACGACCCTGCAAAGCCATTTGCGGCCTCCTAATGGTCACTTGCAAATAATGAATTTTTGTTTGTAATTGTAAATACTTTTGTTTGACCTTCACCAATTTTTTTCACTTTGCGCCACCTCACGTTATAATCACATGTGTCACTGCGCCATGCACTCACTTATACACTGCCAGTACACATTTGGTTGTTATGGTTACTGCAATTTAGTTGCATCTATGTGCTTCTGTATGCAAATAACAACCTTTGTACTATCCGTTGGTCTCCTTGTTTTTTTCCCAGTTTTTTCCCTGTGCTTTACTCTCGTTTTGTACTGTCCTCCAACGTGATATTCCTGTTGAGACATTGTATTTTTGTTGCAATTTCTACCCGGTCTCAACTGGGTTAACAGGTTTACTCCTGTTTGTTTATTGTTCTGTAATAAAACAATGGCATCCACCAACTGTTCCCTCCCTTACTACGTGCATCAAATATTACAAACCTGGAGTGGACATGCACTTAAACCACATGGACGGCAATTACAGGCAGGATGAATTTATATGAGGCGATTCCAAGGGCCCGGAATTTATCTTGAGGAGTTGGCCTAACGGCAAGGGCGGTCGACCTCGAATCTGGGGAACCGGGTTCGAGTCTTGGCAATGATGCTGAACATCCTGTGATTGTGGTCACATAATCTCCCCGTGCCTAAGAAAAAAAATATATTTGTGTCCTCATGTAGCGCAACTGGTGCTATGTAAAGCTCTTTGATACTCGATACCGGGTCAAGTTCGCGCTATATAAAACTTAGTTTAAAAAAAAAATCACTCTTAAACCAGTCAAATCTGCTTAAAACGATGAATAACCATGCAGGCCCAGTTTTTCTAGATAAATTTACAAATGGTATTTCCGTTTGCATGGGGATTAACACTCTCTTTTAACAGCTATGATCTATGAGTTATTGCACTGATCACCTGATCTAAAAAGATGGTAAATAAGAGTTGGAAGGGCAGCAAATGGGGCGAAGAGCAGAATAGGCAAGGGAGGATATGGCATAGCAGGGGCAGAATTATGTGGTCCCACACCCCTTAGAATTGGGTTGGGTGAAGTCTGGTGAATATAGCCTGGCTGCCACATCCCAAAGTGAATTTATCAGCCTGATTATTCAGGTGTTGGCCCACCAGGCCAAATAAATTGGGCAGAGCAGTGTCCCACCAAGGGGTACTGCTCTCCTATACATTTCTATTCAGGTTTAATAATCAAAACGGGAGTACTCAAAGCTTTCCTACTTTTAATATTACTAGTTACCATTCTGCAGTCAATTTGAGGCAGTAACAGGGGAGGGGTCAATGTGGTGATCAGTAGGAATGAATAATGACATGCAAGTGGTAACAAACAAGTTGTCAAGAAAATATGATATGGTTTGATACACAATCAATTGCAGTGGGCGAAATCCTAAACAATAAATAGATATTCCAGTGAACACTAATATATATCCGGATTAGATTTGGAGCAAGTTCAGAGAAGACCAGCATAGACATATGGCCTGCTGGTACGTTTTGAAGAGCTTTGTAAGGTTCATTGGTTTCTCCATTGTTAACATTAAAGAAAATGTTGAACTGTATGAGCTGAACAATTGATCGCCCCTGGAGAGCACATTTATAAGGATAATCTGATTTCTGTGCATGTTCAGCATGAAGTGGATAGCTTTGTTGTGAGTCATTTGCAATTTGAAAATTGTTAGGCTAGAGTGCCAGATTTTGGTGTCACAATAGGCCATTCTTAAAATACTAACTTACAGGATAAGTCAGTAAAGGTAGGACGCCTTGTGGAGTAAGTGATGAAAGACTTTCTTTTCCATATTGTTAAGATGAGGAATTAGACATGTAGAATGAAAGATGACTCCATCGTCGTGTTCTTTGTTAGAAGGCAGATGTTCTGTTCCTGTAGAGATTGGCCATTTGATCTAGAAGTTAGTAGTGGTTGGGACCACCTGTAGAATTTGGGACATGAAAGCAGTGAGCCAAAGCATATTTTAGTTGTACTAGCACCAAATGTTATCTAGACAGGGACCACTCTATTATCGTTGGAGTTTTCAGTAGCTTCAAGTGCAGCGGAGTGCAGATCCCTATAGTACTCAACAAATGATGGAAGCATTCTCGGAAAAGCATATGCAATGCATTACATGGTATGTGCCGTTTTCCAGGAAGAAAAAATATAAGAGAGATCAGCCCCTACAAATAGGCTTCAATGGCAGACTCATTTCTTGGCATTTGGTCTTTAGTTGTGCCACTGTGTGAATGCGCTGAGCTTGTGCACTGGATCATTACACATGTCATCTTGACATGCAGCCAGTTGTCAGGATGTTAGTCTGCTTATCTTAAGACATTTAGGGGCTCATGAAGTTGTTGGGCGGAATTGTCTCAGAGCTACACCGTCTCAGAATCAGGATCGACCGACATGCGGTTGGCGATTTCGACCGCCGGATTACAATGCGGCCCTAAAACAGGTTTCTATGGGGAAATGGGGTATGTGCGGGAAACCCTGCACCCTGTTGCAGGCACCCCACTCTGCCTACCACACAGTGCAGGGTTATATGAAGGGCCCTTAGGTACTCCCTCGGATATCAACCGTAGGCCCCCGGGGCTAGGGAGCCTTGCTAGGTGCCCCCAAAGTCACTTTCCATCATCCTTACTGTGTCAGATAGGTCGACGTGGAAAGGCTGTTGGAAATCGACATTGTGTTCCCGACAGCACAAACGCTGTTCATAGGGGTGTACGATGCGGTTCCGACAGACACAAATACTCTGTAAGTCAGTTGGAACTGAGTCAAAATGACTGGACAGTCTACATTCCGACCGCGAACATCATAATCGGGCATTCAGACTGTAAAACAACGAGACGGCCAGTAGGGCTCCAAAACGTTCGGGGAGATTACGACTGTCGGGCGTATCCTTTCTACCCAACATCGTAATGAGCCCATTAGCTGTGTCAACTGATTTTGTCCAGCTCGTCCTTATGGATGCACTAGCTTCGGGTCACTGCTTGTGGAGCTAATTGCAGTTGCTACATTTTTTGTGTTGTTGTGGCTAACTGCTACATCCTTGAGGACTCTACATCAGCAGTGAACTTGGGATGCCGCTTTATATGGAGCTCCTGTAAGGCTCCCTTCAGGTTTTTTGTGTGTTGTCTGGTTTGAGTTTAGTTATTGGGCTTCTCTTGTCTACGAGGTATATGCTTTCATAATCACACTTCTGTTTTTCAGCCAGTCCAGGGCACTGATGTGATTGAAATGATTAGTGTGAGTCATTTGACGCTTTTGTAGGTGGTGAAACAAGTGTCTTAGTGGCATGAGTTGATAATGGTATGAGGTGTGCTGGATGTGACTGATGTGTGCAAATTAGTGGAAGTTCATTTGTACTAGGGTGGGTGCGACCTGAGTGGCGACAATGTGTCAATGTAGCTCTCCATTTAAAGTATGTAGGAACATATGTTGATTCTACATTTGTTCATCCCTAGGCGGGCTAAGAATCACGGCTGCTTTACTGTTTTGTTCTATTGCTGTATAGAAGCTTGGTGTCCATTTAATGTCTGTCCTGGAGCTGTTGTTTGATGTATTGGTATCGATATTACTGGTCCTCCTTATTGTTGTGTGTCATGTGTTGCATTTCTACTTCGTCATCAATTGTGATCTATTTCTTGGTGGATCTGCGGAGAATGGCTGATTGATTTTACTATGAGAAATATCAACCACTATCTGCACAAAGGTTCCACACCTTATTCAACATCTCCTGTAAAACCAATTACTATGTGTTCATAAAATAACACTATGAGACAACATATAAAAAGAGAGATGAAGAAATTTGCTAAAATTCTTAGATCAGGATTACTCAGGGGCTGACTTAAAACAAGCAAAAGAAAGAATGTCAAGAATTACAAAAAATGAAGCATTTCGCTTTCATCCATGATTGAGAATCCAGCGTTAAGGAAAAGAAATATAAATGAGTATTAAAGCTAACTGGAACATTTTAGAGAGTGAGGCGGCATTACATTGTACAATTCTGCAACGAATATAGTTTGTTTACACATCAAAAGAAACTCAAAAATTACTTGGTAAGAACATACATCCGTAATCGAGAACAGAGAGACCCAACCACGATCATGGGAACTCACCCAGGTCTGAACTGCTCGAATTGTAATAGAGTAGTTAAGGTCTCAAATGTCGATTGAACAGCATCAGGAAAAACGTGCAAAATCAATACACACAGAAAGTGCGATACTGAAGAAATACTTTATCTAATAAAATTCCCATATTCCAAAATTGGTGTTGGCCAAACCACACAGCAGTTAAAGACACGGATTGTGGAAAATTACTTTACTACATGAATTGGAAATATTACATCAATTGTTGTACACCATAGGTTTGAAAACAAACACCAAATAGCCCAAATAGTGTAACAGATTTGTGGAAAAAATACATAAATAAAGGGGATGCTGAAAATACTCTTACAAAGGGAGTGTTTTTTTTTTTTTATGTAGTGCCTAAATGTCCTTCGCCCGCGCTGAGGAAACAATTGTCATGATTTGTGTGAAAATAGTGGGAAAAGCAATAAGAAATACATTCCAGATATGGAAAACACTGGTATGGTATAATTTACTTGCATGTATAAATTTCAGAATTGCCGAATTATAGGATTATAGCTCAGTATAAGGCTGGGCTATATATGGACTTCATTGCCCACAATTCTCGTTATTTGAACATTGTAATCTAACTCCAGAAAAGCAGTGATCAATATGAGACGTGCAGGAAACAAGAGATACGCCTTGTGGCCTCGTGAAAGGGATAAGCCAATGATCATTGACCATTACAGGAATGTGATACCACCATAAGGGTTATCAGACCCACTCGTCTCCCATAGCTTAAGTAATTTCCTTTTATGAAGAAGAAAATCTCCGTATTTTCTGTTAAGGAAGCAGTGGTGACCGTTCACCCGTGCCAATATTGAGAGCGAATTACGAGGAGAAAATGTTATAAGTTGTGAAAGAAAAACAGAGAATGGATGTTTGATTTATGAACGCCTAATTGAGAGGGTGTGAGTAGCAAAATAAAAAAATGGGTTTTATTTTTTAGATTTATTATCGGTTAATGACTGATACTCCAGAATTCACCCTGTTATAAATGCTGCTTTACCAGTTTGTTTAACCCAGAGAGTAGTATTTCTTTACATTGTCTTCCGTTTACAGAAAAATGTAACTATATATATAATTGTAACTATATACATAATAAATGTAACTATATAATAATTTATGTCCATAGGAAACGACATATAAAGGGGGAGTGTTTGACTATTTCACTTTTTAGAAACTGCCAAACTTCAGTGTGGAATTTAAACCTTTAGTTCCTAAAGAACCCCTGGAAAGAAGTTGATCATAACATAACTTTCACTCAAGGGTATCTTAGCACTAAATAACAGATGTTTATTGTTACCCAAATCGAGTACTCATTTTATAGACCTCAGAAGGATGTACGGCTGAATGGACCTGCCAGGATTTGTACTTGCGACCAGGAGGTCGAACACAGGCCCTTACAGTTCAAGCTTTAGCCCACCGAACCACTAGACCCGACACTTGTCATTGTGTGGGCAAGTACCAGGGAAACGTACCCTGGACTATTGACTGACTCAATTGAGAAGCATGTGGGGAAATTGGCCACTTTGTAGTAGCACCAGACGAGCAGAAGGGCTTGAGTGTGTAGGTCTAAAACATAGTCTATGTGAGAGTAGTTATTTCCATGTTTGGATAAGATGAATAGTAGTGATTACCCTGTATTTGTGTGGAGAATGAGGATGTTTGCACTGGTGAGATTCAACATGGACAGATTGATAGCTATTTTAGATGTGAAGCTTTATTTTGTGTGAGTTCATACTGTGTTTTATTGTGTTTGAGTGAGAGGATTTGTGTAGCAAAAGTGTCAGAGTTCTTCAGTCATGTGATGTTATGAAGTGCAGATCTAATGCTTCACAAGAGTCCACACACCAGAAGCGATGTGGATTTTCACCTCAGGTTTACTGATGGAATAAGCGAATACATGACTGACACAATACACCAAGTGACTGAGCACCACATACTTACAGAGAACAAGGAGTCTGAGACTCCGAGACATTGACCTAGACAGTTATGGACTGAATGCACAATATATTTCCTTCAGTGCTCAATGTGATCTGGGGGTTGCAGGTGGGACCCAGCAGCACTCCGTTTTGGGGAACAGAATTATTTTCAATCATCAGACTTTGATCCAGAACATTGGGGGAGAAAGGTAGCAAAGAGGAAGAAAGAGGATGAGATAGATAGAAAACAATGACGAAAGAGGGAAAGCAGAGAAAATAAGAAATCTACAAGAGTGAGATATAGGGGGTAGGGAGAATATATTGGTGGATGACAGAGGCATGTGGTAAAATCAAGAATAGACAGGCTTGCTTTCAGCAAATCTGACATTCAAAATAATTTGGTCTGGCACTCAATCTTTTACAATTTAAGCACTGAATAAATTTGAGGCTCAGAGTGCCAATCCAGCATTCAAAGTTTGCTATGTTATAGTCATTCCACTAATAAGCAAATTTCACTTATAATATTTACAGTTGTATACATCTAAACATTGCTCAGTTAACCAGTAACATTGTTATGCAATGAAATGAAGTGCATCTTTGTAAGTGACAATTAGACACATGCCCCATTTACAACCAGCCATAGTTATAAATGGGGTATAAATATCAGAGCCTGAGGAACCAATGCCAACAGCTATTTCAACTGGACCTCATCTTTGCTTTGTAATTTGGAAAGTAAGTGTTGATTCATATTTGACACAAATTTATCTGGCAGAAACCAACTCCTAAAAATATCTATGGGAGTTGAAATGATCTAACATGACCTTCTCCTAGTATTGCCCCTGCATTTCCCTGCAAAATTAGAAACATTTCCCTTATGGTGTAGCTGAAAGAAATGCATGGTAACCACATTTTCAGACAGTTTCCTGCATTAAAGACTAGTTACCAACCATTTTGACCACTCTGTACAATTAGGGCGAAATCTCTCGTGTCACAGGCTGATTCAGTTGTAGGTAGAAGTCACATATGTATAATTAAAAAGGGTATTTGAAGATAGTGTAGAAATATTAGGTTTTATTAAAAGATGTTATGGAAAAGTGATCTTAGCAAAATATGCATTGGTAACTATTAGACCTGGCATCATTGGCGTGGTTTCGCCTGACTCTTTGCCTTCTGACCTCCTAGTTTTTAAACTCCATGTTTGCTGGTGTTAGAATTCTGGGCACTTTACCACTGCTAACCATTGCAAAAGTGCATATGCTCTGTACTCAAAATATGGCAACATTGGCTTATCCACAATTGTCATATTTAATTTACTAATACATCCCAGGTAAAGTGCACTGTATGTGCCCAGGGTCTGGAAATTAAATACTACTAGTGGGCCTGCAGCACTGATTTATTCCTGAGATGTTTATTTTAATGTATGTTTTAATGTACTTTTTAATGTATGTATGTTTTAATGTATGTTGCGCTCCACCATTTTTGATGTAAGCAACCGCCACAGTCAGACATTTTCATTTCACCCCTAAGGTAGGCCCTAGGCAGCCCTATGGGCAGATGCAGTGTATGTTAAAGTTAAGACATGTACTTTTGAGTTTTACATGTCCTGCTAGTGAAAAAGTGCTACATTTGTTTTTCACTTCTGCAAGGCCTATCTCTCCAATAGGTAAACATTGGAATAGCCTTAAAATACACAAGTCTAATTTCCAATTGGGAAAACAAAGAGATTTAGTGTTTGGCGGCTCTGGACTCACACTTTAACTTGCCCACACACCTGCACTGCGCCTCGAACCCGGCGCTCGGATCCTTCCTGGCTGCCCCTTCCCTGCATGCGACCAGAGACCAGACCGCCGCCGCTGATCGCCCCCTCCTCGCCTGACTCTCGGAGGGGACGGGCGGCTCCACCATCTTGGGCGGGTCTGGACTCGGCGCTGCAGCGCTTTGGCTCCTCCACCCCCTGTACGCCCCCTTGACCCTCCCTCTTCATGTGTCATCCCCACTTAACTGTTCCTGTCTTCCGGCGGCGCAGCGGGCGGGCGCAGCGGGCGCGACGAAGGCGCGCCGAAGTTGCACCTAAGTTAAGCCCGTCTGCGCCCGTCCGCGACGGGCCGGGACCAGGGGCCACACACTCTGCCTCTCGCTTGGTTTACACTGCTGCCCAACTTACTGCACTATCTGCCTTTCCCTCTCTTGCCCCTCTCCCCCTTCATCACCTACAATCACTTGGTATTCTCTCCTCTCCCCTACTTCACCCGACTCTTTTCTCTTCCGACTCTCCTCCTCTCCCCTCTATTTCACCTCCGGTTCCTCGTTCCCCTTCGACCCCTATGGTTGCCTCTGCCTACCTACTTAACACCCGGTCCGCAGTTAAACACCAGACAGCACTTTTTAATCTTTTAACCACTGATTTTCCAGACTTTTTATTTCTGACCGAAACCTGGTTCACTATTGACTCTCTCCCTGATCTTCTAGCCATCCTCCCTGACACCTACTATGCCCTCCGAGCTGACCGCCCGGATGGCAAGGCCGGCGGGGGGGTGGCGATGATTGTCCGGTCGTCACTTAAATTTCAGCTCCTTCCTCACCCCCCTATTTCTAACGTGGACTACCTGGTGGCCCGTTCCATCAACCTTCCTTCCCCCCTCACTGTGGTTCTTGTCTACCGCCCCCCTCAATAGATGCCTTCTTTTGTAGCCTCCATCCAGGAGTTGCTGGCCACCCTGGTGGTCAACAACTCCTCTGTGCTCCTTCTTGGTGACTTTAACTTCTGGCCAGGAGATCCTAAGGAAGATCTTTCTTCCAAAGACTTCTCTGCCACTCTTCACTGTCTGAACCTTACCCACCTTCCCACGTCACAGCCCGACCCACGTGCATGGCCATATACTTGACCAAATCTGGTCGTCCTGTCCCCTTGCCTTACCTCCCTCCATCTCTCCTTGTGTCTGGTCCGATCACTCTATTATTTCCTTTTCTGTTCACTTAGGTGTGGTTGACAAACCCTCTCCCCCTAAAAACCTTCTAGCCCGCAACTGGAATCAAACCGACCTTGATTCCCTTTCACTCTCTTTGGTTTCTTCCGCTCCTGATCTTACTTGTCTTCCCCTTGAATCCCAGGCCAAAGCCTTAAGTACATGGCTTGCTGCTTCGTGTGACCGTGTGGCCCCGCTAAAAAAGATCAAAGCGGTTCGTCCATACGACGCGCACAAATGGTTCTCCACTGAGCTCAAAGCACTAAAACTTGATCTCAGGCGTGCGGAACGCCTCTGGAGACGTCAGTATTCCCCTCCTCTGCGCGCTCAGTACAGACAACTTCTTACCAACTACAAAAAAGCAGTTCTTAATGCCAAAACCTCTTATTTCACGGAGAGAGTATCGCTCTCCGTGAATAAACCCCGCGAAATCTTCTCTTTGGTCCGCAATCTTGCCACTTCTGATCGCTCCTCCCCCGGCTTGGTTCCCTCCCAACCCCTCTGTCTTTCACTCAATAACTTTTTTATCGACAAGATTGCGAAAATTAAAACTAACATTCCTACTGTGCCTCAGCCTATCCTCACCAGCCCTGCCACTCCCCCGTCCTCTTCCCTCGACACTTTCCCCCCTATCTCCCCTGACTTGTTTCACAACTACCTGTCTCAAGTTAAATCTGGTTCTCCTTTGGACGGCGCTCCTGCGCGTATCCTCAAAACCCTTTTCACCAATTGTCCTGGTCCTCCCCTCACTCTTCTCAACTCCTCATTGGCCTCGGTTGCTGTCCCCTCTTCCTTTAAATCTGCTGTTGTTCTCCCTATTCTAAAAAAACCTGGTCTAGATCCTTCCCTCCCCACTAATTTCCGTCCCATTTCCCTTCTCCCCTACCTGGGTAAGATCCTAGAGACCCACGTCACCTCCTGCCTCTCCTCATACATCGAGGACAATGGCCTTTTAGCTTCCCACCAGGCGGGATTCCGCCCTGGCCATTCTACAGAAGCGGTGGTTCTCGCGGTCTTGGATGAACTCAAGGGCAAGGCAGATGTTAACCTTCCCCAAGCCTTGGTGCTTCTCGACTTGTCCGCTGCGTTTGACACGGTCGACCATTCCATTCTTCTCCACCGTGTCTGCGCAGCGGGCATTCGGGGCGCGGCCTTCTCCTGGCTAGCATCCTTTCTTCAGGATAGGCATCAGGCCGTTCATCTCTCTGGTTTTTCTGCCCCCTCCTGTCCGGTCACCTGTGGTGTTCCTCAGGGCTCCTCTCTTTCCCCTCTCCTCTTTAATCTGTACATCTGTCCCCTTGTTTCTTCTCTTCTCAAGCTGGGGGTCTCTGTATATAATTACGCAGATGACCTCCAGCTTGTCTTTGATCTGTTTACTTCTCCCGATTCTATTCCCAAGTTCAGTTCCACCCTTATTTTTATCTCTGAGTGGATGAGCGCCAACCATCTTAAGCTCAACCCCGATAAGACGGAACTTGTCCTCACGGGTGGCCCTTCTAACCCTTGGTCCCCTGCACATTGGCCCCCTTCTTTTGGCCCCCCCCACGCCCTCTTCCTCTGTTCGTACCCTTGGCATTAAAGTCAGCTCTGACTTAACCATGCACAGCCAGATCAGCTCTGTTGTGTCTTCATGTTTCCTTTCCCTCCGTCTTATTCGGAAAATTTCTCGCTTTTTCACCATCGACGCGCTTAAAACCATAGTCTTGGCTTTAGTCATCTCTCGCCTTGACTACGGCAATGGCCTGTACGTGGGCATCCCCTCCCACGAATCCCGACGTTTACAGGCCATTCAAAACCAAGCTGCCCGTCTCATTCTCTCCCTCCCCAAATCCTCTCACATCACCCCGGCTTTGAAATCCCTTCACTGTCTCCCCATCCGCTTCAGATCCCGTTTCAAACTAGCTTGCTTTGCCTTTCGTGCCCACTCTCGCTCTGCCCCTGCTTACATCACTTCCCTCATTTCTTCCTATGTTCCCTGTCGCACCCTCCGGTCTTCCTCTCTCTCCCTTCTTCACATTCCCCGCTTCCGCAAATCCAGATCCGGGGGCACTCGTCTTTCCGTCTTGGCTCCCCAGTTCTGGAACAGTCTCCCACTTCATCTTCGCTCCATTCCTACTCTTAGCCATTTCCGTAAAGCCTTAAAAACTTTTCTTTTTTCTTTGGCTTTCCCTTCTTAGGTTCCCTTGTGTCCCCCTCTGTGAGTTCTGACCCAGGTCCCCCAGCGCCAGGAAGCCGCTTGGCAGCAGTGTGCTTTATTAAATATTGTTTTCATTTCATTTCATTTCATTTAACCCCTTGCGTGCGGCGGGAATTCCCCGCCCATGCTGACTCCGCCTTGCGTGGGCGGAGTCATGACGGAACGGTTCTGTCATCAGCACAGCTCACCCGTAGCTGATGACGGAACCGCTCCGTCATCAGCATGCAAGGGGTTAAAATCACAACTTATGGTGAATTCAGGTTTTACATTGTAAGTCTGAAAATGCCACTTAAGAGAGTTGACATGTTCTTTCTTTAATCATTCTTGCCTCTGCCTGTCTCTAAATACATGTCTGGGTTGGGTGACAACTGGTCTTTGTGCATTCCCTTTAGACAGACACAGAAATGGAGCTGTGTTGTGACATTTTATCCTAATGGCCCATCACCAGGCTGATGTGCCTTCCCTTCGGTAGATTGGGAGGCAGTAGCTGATACTTCTACCTGAATAAATCTGCATACCCCTGTAGTGAGTCTGGAGCCAGTGCAGGTGAGGCAAAGGCCTCTTTGAAGTCCCCCCACTTCAAAGGCACATTTGGGTATAAGTACCAGATCACTGACACCACCAATTCAGAACTTTTCTGGAATCAAGCACATTCTGCCTGGAAGAAGAGCTGCTGTGCTGTAGGAAAGGCTGCCACTATGCTAACTGCATTGCTTTATTGGCCTGCTGCCTTCTGATTGCTGTAATGTAGGAGAGACTGCCACTTTGCTACCTGCTCTGCTGTGTTGGCCTGCTTACTCCTGCTTGTTGCCTGGGAGTGAGAAGGGCTGGGCCTGTTCTCTACATCCTTGAACCCAAGTTCCACCAAGGGCTTGTTGCCTTGCCTCCTTTCTCTGAAGTCTCAGGGTTACCACAGACTTCTGTAGCTCTGCTGGTGCTGCTGAACTCTGCCATCTGTGATTCCTACCCTTGCCTGAGGGGCAACCCTCTAGTACTGAGCCTCAGAAGTGGGTTCTGCAGCATTTTTCTGCAAATATTATTACAGTGACCACTGTACACTGATTAACACCGAAGTAGTGCCGATTTGACGACACGGTCTTGACGGTGTGTTTCGCTGACAATGTAGTGCTGATCCGGGGATTGTCTGTGCAAGGCCTGACTTTGACACAGTGCCGAACCTTCTACACCTACTGCGAGGCTCCACTCTGATGCATTGACCCGACTGTGGGAATCAGAACTGATGTTGGGAGTCCTCAATGCGACACTTGCTGCATACAAAGGTACTTTTGGGTTCCGCATGGGTTCTATAGCCGGCCTGTCCTCCATTGCGATTGACCTGAACTATGGATTCATTGCTGTCTAGCACGACCTCAACTAACTTTTTAGCGATATTGCCTTATAAACACTGTTTTTGGATTTAACCTTTCAAAATTCATGTCTGGAGTTCTACTCTTTGATTTTTTGTTGATTTGGTCTTGTTTTACTGAGATAAATAGTCTCTATTCTTCTAAACAGATGTGGAGTCTTTTGTGGTGTTTTGATTGTGTTAACTGTGTTTTAAGTGTTTCAAAAATACTTTACACATTGCCTCTTAAGTTAAGCCTGACTGCTCTGTACCAAGCAGCCAGTAAATAATTGTATCACATGACCACTTTCTTATAAATGTAAGTGGATCATAACCAAGCTATTGGTGCTGAATATGCAACATGCAGTGTAGTGGTTAAAACATTTTCAGGTCTATTGCGAGCAGCCCGGTGGCAGTGGGCTAGCAAGCAGGAGTTGTGGGCTGCGACTGCGTATTTTAGCATCTTTTACCGCGTTGTCACGCTGATTGAAAGCGCTGACACGCGTTGATTTTTAAATTGTTTTTCTGTGTCTAACCTGCACTGAATTTTAACAGGTACCTTCTAATACTTACTTTGCCTTCCAGGGACACAGCGGGGCCGGCTGGTAGCTTTTTCCATCTCAGGCGCCCAGCGGTAGTGGCCGCCATCTTGGATTGGGCCGGTTCGTCCGACCCCACCCACGCCACTCCCCCCACCCTGCTCCTCTATTTAGGAGCATCTCACAGTCTCCCCAGCGATTGCGAGCAGCCCGGTGGCAGTGGGCTAGCAAGCAGGAGTTGTGGGCTGCGACTGCGTATTTTAGCATCTTTTACCGCGTTGTCACGCTGATTGAAAGCGCTGACACGCGTTGATTTTTAAATTGTTTTTCTGTGTCTAACCTGCACTGAAATTTAACAGGTACCTTCTAATACTTACTTTGCCTTCCAGGGACACAGCGGGGCCGGCTGGTAGCTTTTTCCATCTCAGGCGCCCAGCGGTAGTGGCCGCCATCTTGGATTGGGCCGGTTCGTCCGACCCCACCCACGCCACTCCCCCCACCCTGCTCCTCTATTTAGGAGCATCTCACAGTCTCCCCAGCGATTGCGAGCAGCCCGGTGGCAGTGGGCTAGCAAGCAGGAGTTGTGGGCTGCGACTGCGTATTTTAGCATCTTTTACCGCGTTGTCACGCTGATTGAAAGCGCTGACACGCGTTGATTTTTAAATTGTTTTTCTGTGTCTAACCTGCACTGAAATTTAACAGGTACCTTCTAATACTTACTTTGCCTTCCAGGGACACAGCGGGGCCGGCTGGTAGCTTTTTCCATCTCAGGCGCCCAGCGGTAGTGGCCGCCATCTTGGATCGGGCCGGTTCGTCCGACCCCACCCACGCCACTCCCCCCACGCTGCTCCTCTATTTAGGAGTGTTTCACAGTCTCCCCAGCGATTGCGAGCAGCCCGGTGGCAGTGGGCTTGCTCGTGGGAGCTGAGGGCTGCGACTGAGCTTTTAAGTTCTTTTAGCGCGCTGTCACGCCGATTAAAAGCGGTGACACGCACTTACTTTTAAATTGCTTATTTTGCTGACTAACCTGTACTGAAATTCAACAGGTACCTTTTAATCCTCACCTTGCTTTTTCAGGGGCCCAGCGAGGCTGGCTGGCAGCTGATTCCACCTCAGGCGCCTAGCGGTAGTGGCCGCCATCTTGGATCGGGCTGGTTCGCCCGACCCCACCCACGCCACTCCCCCCACGCTGCTCCTCTATTTAGGAGTGTTTCACAGTCTCCCCAGCGATTGCGAGCAGCCCGGTGGCAGTGGGCTTGCTCGTGGGAGCTGAGGGCTGCGACTGAGCTTTTAAGTTCTTTTAGCGCGCTGTCACGCCGATTAAAAGCGGTGACACGCACTTACTTTTAAATTGCTTATTTTGCTGACTAACCTGTACTGAAATTCAACAGGTACCTTTTAATCCTCACCTTGCTTTTTCAGGGGCCCAGCGAGGCTGGCTGGCAGCTGATTCCACCTCAGGCGCCTAGCGGTAGTGGCCGCCATCTTGGATCGGGCTGGTTCGCCCGACCCCACCCACGCCACTCCCCCCACCCTGCTCCTCTATTTAAACGTCCCCCATGTGTCAGCGCAGCGGACGAGCGCAGCGGGCGCGCCGTAGGCTCGCCGGAGTCAAGCCAGAGTCCTGCCCGTCTGCGCCCGTCCGCGGCAGGCCGGGGCTAGGGGCACCCCCCCCTTGCCCATTTCCCTTCATATCCATCCTCCTTTCTTCTTTCGCTATGGTCTCCTGGTACCGTCAGCCCCTCCACATCCGCCCTACTGGCTCAGCTAGATCTACTATGCCGTCCTCCCCCCTCACCCCCCTCCTTTATCCCGGTCCGCCCTTCCCCCCCTCCGCCCGTTTCATGTACTCCGGCCTTTAACACCACGGCCACGCTACTAAACACCCGATCTGCTGTTAGCCATCAGTATGAATTATACGATTATATCGACACCCATAAACCAGATCTCCTGTTTTTAACGGAGACCTGGTTTAAGGCTGACTCCCTGCCCAGCGTTTTAGCTGCACTTCCCCCTGGTTACTCGGCTCTTCGAGCAGACCGGCCAGAGGGCAGGAGAGGCGGTGGAGTGGCCCTGATAGCCCGCACTGACCTTCAGTTTCAGATTCTTTCCTCCCCTCCCATTCCCGAAGTAGACTACTTGGTCATCCGATCCAATTTTCAATCCTCCCCGTTAACCTCTGTTTTAATTTATCGCCCCCCCCATCCCTCTCCCACTTTTGTCTCTAACTTCCAGGACATATTGGCAACGCTGGTAGTGAACAACTCTTCAGTGTTAGTCTTAGGTGACCTAAACTTCTGGCCTAATGACCCTGCCGAGAGCCCCTTGTCCAAAGACTTCACCGACCTTATGTCCAGTCTTAACTTCATTCCTCACATCCACAGCCCTACCCACGTTCAAGGCCACTCACTCGACCAGGTCTGGACCTTGAACATCCCTACCACCCCCCCCACCATTTCCCCTTGTCCTTGGTCTGATCATTTTTTCATTTCCTTTTCCCTTGCCTTAGCCCCCATTATCAAGCCTCCACTCCCTAAGAACACCTGGGCTAGAAAATGGGGCAAAGTCGATCTGCCATCCTTCTGCTCTTCGCTAGCCAGCACTAGCCCTGACCTCTCAGGCCTCACCGCCCCTGTCCAACTGGACACCATTAACAACTGGCTGACCCATGCGGGTGATGCCTTCGTCCCCCTCAGGCGTATCACGGTCAAGCGAGCTCACGCCGCCAACCGGTGGTTCACTCCCATTCTTAAGGAGAAAAAGCTGGCTGCACGTAGGGCAGAACGAGCATGGAGGAAAGCATACTGTCCTTCCCTAAAAACCATCTATCTTTCCGTGCTCAAGGAATATGAGCAGAGCATCCTTGATGCCAAGACCTTATTCTACTCTAATAGAATATTGTCAGCAGAGTCACAGTCGAAGGAAATTTTCGCCACAGTGCACGAGCTCGCGTCATCTAACAGAGTCTCGGCCTCCATTCCACCCTCTCAATCTCTCTGTGACTCGCTTAACGACTTCTTTGTGGACAAGGTGATAAAGATTAAGGCCAATATCCCTCCCCCATCCCCCACCTTCACCAATCCTCCCCCCCCCCGTCTCCTCCAAACTCACCTCCATCCCCCCCTTGACCACAGCCACGCTTCTCCCCCTGCTTCACAGAGTGAAATCAGGTTCCCCCCTAGATTTCGCCCCCGCCCACATTCTGAGAGAAATCTTTCGAACATGTCCATCCCCTCCCCTCACACTTCTAAATGATTCCCTCAGTAATGGAGTGGTTCCCGCCCCCCACAAATTTGCAGCCGTCATTCCCATCTTAAAAAAGGCTGGTGCGGACCCTTCATCCCCTTCCAACTATCGTCCCATTTCCCTCCTCCCCTACCTGGCAAAGGTTCTTGAAACCCACGTCACCGCCACCCTGAGCTCCCACGTGGAAATCAACCACTGCCTCTCCCCTCGGCAGGCGGGCTTTCGCCCCCTCCATTCTACGGAAAAGGTAGTGGTCTCAGTTATGGACAGCCTACGCGAGGGCATTGACACCAATCTCCCTCAGGCCCTCATTCTTTTAGATCTGTCCGCCGCGTTTGACACGGTGGACCATTCCACCTTACTTTCCCGTGTCAAGGCGGCGGGCATAGAGGGTCTAGCCCTCGCCTGGCTTGAGTCCTTTCTGAGTGGCAGAGCTCAGGCAGTCCACCTCACTGGCTTCACTGCGGCCTCCCACAAGGTGACGTGTGGGGTCCCCCAGGGTTCCTCACTTTCCCCCCTTTTGTTTAATTTATACATCTTCCCCCTCATTTTTATGTTACAGCAGCTCGAGGTCACGGTGTACAACTACGCCGATGACCTCCAGCTTATTTTTAACCTCTCCCATTCCCCGTCATCCTTCCAGAATGTCCAATCTGTCATGTTGTTCATTCAGGATTGGATGAACTGCAACCACCTCAAACTCAATCCGGACAAGACTGAACTAGTCCTGACCGGAGGTGGTTGCAGTCCTTGGTCCCCTTCCCACTGACCCTCCCCACTTGGTGCTCCCCCACTCCCGGTCCCCAAAGTCAAAACCCTTGGTATCTTCCTCAATCCCTCACTTTCTGTTCATTCACAGGTTAGTTCTGTTGTCTCCTCTTGTTTTTTCTCCCTCAGAACCATTAGGAATATCTCTCGGTTTTTTTCACTCCCCGCCCTAAAGATCATAGTGCTGGCAATGGTGTTGTCGCGCCTCGACTACGGCAACATTATTTACAATGGCGCGCCTGCCTACGCCATTCACCGGCTGCAACTAGTGCAGAACCAGGCGGCCCGACTCATCTACGGCCTGCCTAAATATCATCGGGCCACCCCTTTACTGCAGGCACTGCACTGGCTGCCGGTGAAAGAGCGGGCCCTGTTCAAGCTCGGGTGCCTTACCTTTCAGGCCAGAATGGGCACTGCACCAGAGTTCATCTGCTCGGCTATCAAGCCTTACACCCCAGGGAGAGAGCTTCGCTCCTCTCACCTGGCCCTCTTAACTGTCCCCCGTTTCAAAAAGAAAAGGGCCGGCGGCACTAAGTTCTCTGTTTTGGCCCCTGTGTTTTGGAACTCCCTGCCCGTGACACTCCGTACAACTCCCTCCTACACGGAATTTAGGAAAAACCTCAAAACTTTCCTCTTTTCTCGTGCTTTTGTTGTCTAATTTCTCCTCGCTTGCCATCCCCCTCGCAATCTGAAGCGCCATGAAACCGCATGGTATAAGTGCGCTATATAAATGTTTTTAAATTCAAATTCAAGATAGTTACCCCAGCGGAATACGTTCCTTTACCCGGTTGGTAATGGAATGGGCACTATGCCACATTTCTTAGTGGTGTCATGGAAGGTGTTCCCAGTGGGAAGAAATACATTTTAAATATTTTTCTTTGTACCTTTCTTCCCTTCATACTTCAAAAGGGGTTGTCCTTTATGCAGGCATTGTAGTGTTGTATGCAGAGTGAATCGGAAGAACTGAAAAACTCAGAGTTACATGTATACCTTTTGCAATTCTTCAAATCCTTGGCAATGTGCAAATCTAAAACGTCATAGGTGCAATTCTACAATATGTAGTTTTAAACATTTTGTGTGCCAATGTTTTACTAAGAGAATATTGCTTAAAAACCTTGAAGAGTTAATCTCGTTAGTTCAGATGCACCATTTGATATTAAGTTTTGAATCGCATAGGTATTAGGTAACAATCTGTTTCAGAAAGATGCATGGCGCATGGAAAGGAAGTTTGAACAGTATTGCTGAATAATTTGAGTATCCTGCCACAGTCTGTACAGGCCAATGATCTATTGTGATCTGCCACCATGGGTGTAGAAACAAAGATATTCGACCCCTCAGGATGAAAGGAACTGGCTTTACACTAACTATTGGTAACTGTGACTTTTGTTTGCCCTCCTTATTTTGATCTATGCACCTCTGCACTTTTGTGAATGGAAAGTGTGTCAATAATTGTGAATGTCACATTGGCCTCTGTTGTGTGTAAACTGGGACGCGATACCAACCTAGAATAGATTATCAAAATGACCCTCTTTTCTACTGGTACAGAAAAAAAAACATTGATCAAAAACGTTTCTTAACAATAATTGGGCCTTAGCAACCGAACTAAAAGTGTTGACATGTATGGAGATTTCTTTTCCAAATGGTTTCCCAAACAAAAGACCCTTTGACACTGGACCTTACTGTGAGGACACTATTTCACTGAACTATGGATCTTGTTTCAAAAGATCCTTGCATCTGTCTAAGGGAATGGACATATGAGCGTTGTTAATCAAACAAATGATGCTTAGCTCCAATTTTAATTTTGTAATGTTGATTGAGGTTGAACACTCTAACGCATGACCTGCTACTTCAAATTGTTTCATAATTGGACCTACAGAATCCAATAATCCAATAATTTATCTTTACAAGCGGCGGGCTTTGTGAATTATTTTGTGGGGTTTTTCCCTCACTTCATTTAGAACATTAATAGCTTAGGGTCTAAGGTGGTGCTACCAATATGTGATCCTTAGGAACAGGTTGAGAGCATTCATAGTTTCATGTATTCTTTATTATTTTGTGCAAAAGGGTTCTCTTATTTGCCATTATGTACCCTTCACATGTGGAATGGTAGACTACTCAGTTGATAACAGGATAAACAAGAATGAGGGATCAAATAAAGGCTCCTTTACATTGTGGAAAATCACAGCATGAGATTGAAAGTCTTTCTTTTCTTTAGAAAAATGTGAAGCCCTTCTGTGTTTATCATTAGTTGGTCTGAGCCAATTAAGGTCTGAATTGTTTTACTCATCAGAGTCTGAATCCAGCAAATAGTCTACTGTTGAATGTTTTTTTTACCGATTTTTAGTATTAGAATGAGCATCAGATCTTTTTAAAAAAATGTATGTCTATGAAATAGGGTTATTTTGTTGGCGAGTTGACAAAATCATCCAATGATGGCCCACCTGTAGTCCTTGTACTGACATCTTCAGAATTCCTGTCAGCAGGAGATCCTGCCATTGCAATTGACCTATATTTCACTTTAGCAGTTGGCATCAGGTTTTTATATACCGTAGGCTTAATTGGAAAAGTAATAAGATATTTGGACTCTTATGCATGCTTGAATGGTCACAATACCCCTGCTTCCACCCTGGTGGGTCTTATTCTATCTTTAACATTTCCCTTTATGTTTTGAACAATGACTCCCATGGAAGCATTCACAGCAGACTTCATAGCGTTATTGATAAACTGTTTCAGACAATCTCTGAAAATCTCTTCTTTTTCATACTTCTCATTTTGAGTATGAGCAGCAATTATAAATTAATTCTACATCAGTAGTTTACCTGCAAGTTACGTAGGTTTTGTAGTTCATTAAGGTTCGATTAGTGTTTCTTCCGTTGGCACTAACTGTCAGCTATAAAAAATAAGCAACAGGAACTACCGCGTAATTGGAATCTCTGTCCTTGACATAAAAGTGTGTCCTTAATGGATGCCTCACCCAGAAAAGAATACATTGTGGTTCAAATACTTATGCAAATGATTTTCTAAAAATTATAATTTCATGTAATAGCGCAATAATCACAAGCCACTGCTTCTGTCAGAGCAAAAAAGACCACTTTATTATGACAGGTACATTTCTTTCCAATCAACAACTTTGCAAACAAGTTGACATCATAAATATATTAAATTATCTCATAAAACTCCCAACCTTTTGCGAAAGTTTTCCGCAAACAGCTCAATCCAATTTTTTTTTTAAACAACCCCATGTTATTGCAAACCCAATTTTTCCCTTCCCCTCCCCTGCATTATTCCTTCCCCCCACCAGGATGGATAATGCCATTCCAGAATTTCCACCACCCTAAAAGCGCCACCCAGGAAAACCGAAGAGTTTTCCTGGCCCCACCTTGCAAATTGCTGAAAAGGAAAAAACATCATAAAGTATCTTTGCACAATAAATTCCCATTCCATAAATTTGCGAGCATACCCCTAAGTTCAAATAAATATTAGGCCTGACCCAGCTGAGATAAATGAACACCATTGTTTTTTTTAAAAAATGCCCTATAGATCTTGTAATGTTGCAGTTGGACAACATATAACATAACATGTGTATTTGTAAAGGGCACGTTCACCCAGAGGTCGCTTGGCGCTGAATAACATATGTTCATTGTTACCCAACTCAATGGTACTCATTTCATCGACCTCAGATGGATGAAAGGCACAGTGGACCCGCTGGGATGTGAACCTGTGACCATGAGGTCGAACACAGGCCCCTACAATGGACGCATTAGTCCACTGACCCACCAGACTTGGCATTTTAATTCCCATTGCATGATAAAATACCTTCATGGCCCGACTGCGTTTACGTCTGCCATTGTCAAGTGCAGCATGATTCCTTGCCCCCCTTCAATTTTTTCTGAAAATAAATTCTGTCCAAATTAAGCACGCGCCTGACCAATTGTTCATGATGGCGGCAAGGTTCAGCTTCATTTGTTTAAAACGAGTCAAACCTGTTAAAGTAATTTTCCCCCAAATGGATGACCAGCGACCCAGAGAGTAAAAAATTTCAGGTAACGTAGGAAACAAAACTGCCCACCGCATACCACTCTTGCCCTTCCATAAAACTTCATGTATGGCACTTGGAAGTCCCAGGGATCTGCATAAATTTGGAGTTCTGCAAAAATCGCTGCTCACTTTATGAATGAATGGCCCACTATCCAGGTGTTCATTTCTCTGACAAAGGGCCCTGCACACAACCTAAATGGAAAAACAAACATTGCAAATAGAAAAGCAGAACAAAATTCATTTTCTAACATCACATGATGATTTCCACCTCCCAATCCGCCGAATGTCAGCCCATTCCCAACCCAACCTTGCAGCTTCAGTAGCAGCGCCAATACGAAAAGAATGGGTTCTAAACAAGAGGGGGTCTTTCCCCACCCTAATCAGAGCCTTCCTTAAAACTGCTAGCAGGTGAGGACTAGTAATCTTAGATCCGTTCATGTGACAAAATATTACACCAGACTTTAAACAAATAAGATTGGTAAAACCTACCACTCCACCTCGCTCCTGTTGAAGTGTATCCAGGTACCCTTACCTAACTGATCTATTTTAGAAGCTCTCTACTAGATCCTAAGTTTTTGTTCCTGCAAGAAGATTTCATCGCTACAAATGCCAGAGAGGTCCCATCAACCCAATAACTCAGAAACCCTAAATGCCCCTAAAAAGGGCCGAATCATGCATAAACTAAAACGATAAACTTTCCACTCATCAAAGCAGCAGAAAGGTAACTGCTACAAAAGCAACTGCAATAACTCAAAAGTCACTGGTTCCCGTTAAGGAGATGTATGCTTCCGCTCCATGCTGAGACCCTTTAAAACTTTCCTAACCAAAAAACCATCATCTTGGTTGTATCCCCACCATAACTGCCCATAGAAGGAAATTCCAGCTAACTTTCCTGCAATAGTGGTGTGCTATAGACCCTTGTTTATTAAATGCATTACAAACCCCACATTTTCATTATTGACTACCTTCCCAGATTGAAAATCAAGGTTGCCCTAACTTAAAAACTCCGACCAAGCTTGGTGATAGTTTCTTCTGGTGGAGGGAGCTGACTCAACTCAACGATCTTCACTCTCACAACTCCCAAATGCTCTGTGGGATCAAAGTCCTGTTGAGGTCTGCCCCGCGCCAAATTGTGAAACTTCTGCCAATAAAAGCGAGACAAAATACCGGCTACGGAATTATTATTACCAGGAATATGTAATGCAAAACTCTCAAATATTTCGCTCTCTGCTTGTTTATAAAATCTACAACAGCCATGTTATCAACATGAAAGAGTACAGATCGGTCACAGAATTTCTTTCCCCAGACAAAAAGTGCCACAATCAAAGGAAAAAGTTCCAAAAAGGCAATGCTACGCCCATGCTGTCACTAGTGAGAAGACCAACTTTCGGCGCACCACCGACCCTCCCAGAACAAGCCTAATCCATTTGCACCTGACGCATCTGAAAAGAGTTGAATCTGCCACAGCATATTCTCATCAACGAAGTGGAGAGACACATCATTGAAATCCTCTAAGAACTGCAGCCATATACAGAGATCTTCCCTAACAGCCTTGGAAATCCTGACCTTGTTATGAGGATAGGAAGCCCCTGACATTGACATACCCAGACGCCTACAAAAAGTCCTGCCAGCCCTGACCACTAATGCAAAATTCAAATAACCCTACAAATGCTGGACTTGTCTGGGTTCTAATTTTGTTTTATCAATGACCGTTAGCAAACACAACCTAATTTCTTGCACTTTCTCGGCAGGCAATCTTGCCATCATATCCATTGTATCAATCTCAATTCCTAAAAAGGTTAGTCTTGTGCTAGGACCTTCCATTTTCTCTGGGGCTAAAGGGACACTCAGTTCCTGTGCCAATACTTGAATATTTTGCAACGCCAAGCTACACTGATTAGTATGACCAAAACAATGAACATGAAATCGTCCAAATATTGGCAGACCATAGTATGACCACTAAAATGGGTAAAGCACCAGGGTAGTAAAGTGCTAAAAGTCTCAAAGAGAGCGCAGGAAACAGAACATTCTATGGGGAGGACCTTGTCCACGTAAAAAGCACCATTAAAGAACATACCCAGAAGTTTGAAATCAGAAGGGTGTACAGGCAAAAGACGAAATGCGGATTGAATATCACTCTTTGCCAATTCCGCCCAATTCCCCACTGATCTCACCAAATTCAAGGCATCATCAACTGAAGCATAAGACACACTGGTGTCCGATGGAGAAATAAAGTCATTGATAGACTATCAACTGCTCCTTCGAGACAGTCACCTTCCCGGAAAGCTGGAAGCACGCCGAGATAAATACCCTTCTGAAGAAGCCCAAGGCGGACCCCAAGGACCTCAAGAACTTCCGGTCCATCTCCCTGCTCCCGTTCCCAGCAAAAGTGACAGAGAAGATTGTCAACAAACAGCTAACCCGCTACCTCGAAGACAACAATATCCTGGACCCTTCCCAATCCGGCTTTCGCAGCAACCACAGCACCGAGACCGCCCTCATTGCCGCCACTGGCGACATCAGGACCCTGATGGACAAAGGCGAAACAGCCGCCCTCATCCTCCTGGACCTATCAGCAGCCTTTGACATAGTCTGCTACCGCACCCTATCAGCACGCCTCCATGACGTCGGTATTCAAGAGAAGGCCCTGGCCTGGACCACATTCTTCCTCTCTGGCAGAACCCAGACCGTCCGCCTCCCACCCTTTCGCTCAAAAACCACTGAGATCATCTGCGGCATCCCACAGGGATCCTCCCTCAGCCCAACGCTGTTCAATATCTACATGGCTACGCTCGCCCACGTCGCACGACAACATAACCTCAACATCATCTCCTATGCCGACGACACCCAGCTGATCATATCCCTCACCGAAGACCCCCACACCGCCAAAGCCAACCTCCACAGAGGAATGAGGGCCGTACCCGACTGGATGAAGGACAGCAGACTGAAGCTGAACTCAGACAAGACGGAGGTCCTCACTCTCGGACCTGCCCCATCAGCCTGGGACAACTCCTGGTGGTCCACATCTCTAGGCACAGCCCCGGAACCCACGGACCACGCACGCAACCTGGGGGTCATCCTCGACTCCACCCTCTCCATGACCAGGCAAGTCAATGCCATCTCCGCGTCCTGCTTCAAAACCCTCTGAATGCTACGCAGAATCTTCAAATGGATCCCTATCGACACTAGAAAAACCGTCACCCAGGCCCTCATCACCAGCAGACTCGGCTGCGGGAACGCCCTCTACTCAGGAACAACAAACAATCTCCTGAGACGACTACAACGAATCCAGAACGCCTCGGCTCGACTGATCCTCAACGTCCCCCGCCGCCGCCACATCACACCCCACCTGAGAGGCCTGTATTGGCTCCCCATCAACAAGAAGATCACCTTCAAACTCCTCATCCACGCACACAAAGCACTACACAACACTGGACCTACTTACCTCAACAACCGACTCAGCTTCCACACCCCCACCCGAAGCCTCCGCTCAGCCAACCTCGCCCTCGCCACAGTCCCTTGCATCTTGAAAACCACAGCCGGCGGGAGATCCTTCTCCTACCTCGCCTCCAAGACCTGGAAAACTCTCCCAACCAACCTACGACAGGCTCAGGACCTGCTGGCCTTCAGAAGACTCCTCAAGACCTGGCTCCCCCCCCAGCGCATTGAGATCCTCACGGGTATGTAGCGCGCTAAAGAAATGTAATGATTGATTGATTGATTGATAGACTGACCCTCCAGCCAAGATAAGTGATGAATCAAGCGATACTCCCCAACTGACTTCTTGGGTACTACTCCTAGGGGGGACACAATCAAATTTTTTAAAGGAGTCTGTAAGAAAGGACCAGCTACTCTGCCAGCTTGTACTTTTGAATTAAGTTTCTGCTGCACTATCTGAAGAAGTTCTTTAGTGGATTTGAATTGTCTTACCATCTCCTCTGCCTAGGCCCTTGATATCCAATTTGAAAACCTTCTCTGAAACCCTAGTACAGCTAAGCAGCAGCCTCTTCGTTTGGACATGAACGCAACCATTGTTCTTAAACCTCAAATCGAATTGGGCTATGCGCCCTTTGGTGGATATGGAAATGATGCACCTTTCCCCCTCTGGTATATCCCTTGACCACCAAACTTGGAACCTGTGAAATATTCAGTGAGTGGATATTTTCCCCCACATTGCGAGCAGTAGTGTTGGTAACAACAACATTGCCTGTTACAAAATCCCCTACTTAAGTTCCAGCAGGCTCCTGAAACCAAAGGTTGTCCTCTGCCATACCAACCTGCACAAGCCTGGGCGGGACGGGGTTGAAAGGGCGATAAGTGACCGGCAAACCACTTGCTGTATGTGTTGTGGCTGGTGGATGAGTAGAAGACATCCATTGAGGCCACAGTTTGGAATCTCCATCCCCCCATGGCTTATCATGAAATATACTTATCCTGGCTCTGAATTCTTCATCATAACCTAACCAGGCATATCCACTAAAATGCATTTGGGCCTTACGAATGATATCTATATATTTGAACATAGCTTCTGCCCTATCCTGGTGCCGTTCACAATATATGCTTGCATATATGAGAAATTCTGATGTCCAATTTGCAATGGTTTTGGTAACCCTGGGCCTTTTAGCCTCTTCCCATTCCTCTTCCTTAGATCCCTCCTTAGACTGGATGTCCCTGTGTAATAATTTAAAAACATCTACTAACACATGCTTCCAAATTCAGTTTCTTGTTCTGTCTGAAATGTGTGACCGCAAAGGCATCACAATACCCATATATATGGAAGCTTCTAATGGATATTCTGATCTTCTTCCTTCTCGTCTTTCTAAGAATGAGCTATCTCCACCACTTTCTTTGGCTGAATAGTAGAAGTTGCGTCGATCATACCACTATCTGTCTGTATCTTTAAGCTGTGTGCCTGGATTCTGTAATACAACTTCAGGTTGCGAGATCAAATCAGCATTCAACCCCCCCACCAATAGGACGTGTTTTATTTTCTTTGTGGTCAGATTGATGCCACGTGTTCCACCACTGTGCCTTGCCTGACAGTAGCTGAGATGAACGTTTATGAAATTTCCTAGGATCATCCCGCTGTCGAGGGCCGCTCAGCAGATCTCGATCCGCTCTGGACTTCGGTAATACACTAAAAACATGTGCTGTCCCCAACAATCCCCTTTGCTTAGATGTGAAACTGTCAGGGGTTCATCACAATCCCCCTCCCTCAACTCCCTCTCCTCCAATTCATCACTGTCATCCCCATAATCCAGATTGTCATCATGCATATCCAACACAGCATTACTCACTCCCGGCTTTTCCCCCTCACCCACAGCCCCTTCGGGGAACATCGTTTACAACGCAACTTTTACAACGAAGTACCTTTACGACGCAACCATTACAACGCAAGTCATTACAACGACTTGCGCTAGGGGGCGCTCTAGGATAGGGAATATTTTCAATTTACTATCCAACACCTTCCCTACTATCCACGGGGACAGGAGTTGGAATAGTAAATTAAACTATTCACTATCCAGCGCCCCCAACACAAGTCGTTGTAACGACTTGCGTTGTAAAAGTTGCGTCGTAAAGGCAGGCGTTGTAAAAGCATGCGTTGTAACGACATACATCCGCCCCATCATATAACCTCCAATTATGTGCTGACATCTGCTTTAAATGTCCAGCTTATGAAAGAATATCCGCGTGTGATCTTCATTGAGTATTTGTCCCACCTAGACAAGCCGCATCTTGCTCCGCTCCTGACATCCACAAAGGAGCAACAACGTGACCGATCATGTCAGTTACCAGCCCTGAGAGGGGACGCTGGGCGGGCACGCAAACCGAAGCTTTCTTTGCCGCTAAGGTATGTTACGCACCCTAGCCTGCCCCGGTAAGCAGGTGGCAACTCCTTTCGCAGCCTTATGTATCAGCGTTCAAAGCCCACCCATGCCTCCCCAGGGACACCAGGTTGCAACAAATCATCCCGCCCACCTTAGCAAAGGACATGTATTGCATCGCAAATAGCGGCATTATAGGCCATTAATAAGAAAATGACCAATTAACGGAAATCCCCAATATGAGGTACCTAACAGAGAAATATGGCAACAAAGTCCTACTACCCCGTAGAGCACTGAAGCTACAATAAGCACCTTTCCCCCAAGTCACCTACACATATAGACTACCTAAAAACTCGCCTCCCAGCTAGTCTAAACCCATCAGCTAGCGTGGGCTGCACCATTTGCGCGAAAAAGCCCAGGGGGAGACCGTCTCGTGCCATGCTCCCCCTGGGTTCCCATTCGCTGAAATAAATATCAATATTTATGCGTAACCCTACACCAGGATATTTTCTACTAGTGAAAAGTCACAAATTTATGTTTACTGTTAAGCTGGAATGCAACTCAACTTATGATGTTGAGAATTTCCTTTCATCTCACCGCTATGAAATATGGAATATTTAGTATTTTCTTTATACTTTTTATACTTTTTTGCAATAGGTGTTGGTATTTACATTTAATATGGACATTTTTTGGGTGACCCCTACCTTTGGAAAAAGTCCCCCTGGCCCTTTGCCCCTAAACATACATTTGTGAAAAATGTGCTATACCTACAGGTGTTCCACAGTCCTAATTTACATTTCAGGTAATACGTGTCAGTAGTACCCGAAGCAGTAAATCACACCTCCTAAATTGAACTTATCTGCTTTGTAAGTTGATGGCAATATGGTCTGTAACGTTCTTGATATTGCTGAAGTAGTTTAAAAAGAGGGCAGATTTTTTAAAATTTCTGAGTGGTCAGCACCTCCTCTTTTGAAGAGACACTTAGCAAGTGGAGAAATCATTGATAGTGTTTCTGGAAAGGAGATGCAATACTAGAGGTGTTAATATGCACAAACAAAGCATTCCAATTCAGAATTGATAGGGTCGGGCATTGTCCAGAAAGCCAGCATTTCTTCTCTCCATAGTTTACATGGCTGCTCAACAGAAATTCAATGACAATTTGTCAATTATCCTATTGTTTAGACACGTGCTTAATCAAAATCAATAAAGTGTAATTCACTTACTTGAACAGTGAGCACAGTTAATTTAATTAACAGAAGTAATTTCTTTTAGAACTTGAAAAGTATTTGTTTTAGTAACAACATGTTGTTCCGCTACAAAAAGAAACTCCTCTTATTCTCTATTATTCCCATATTCGATTTACTTTACATACATTAGAGAGAGTTATAAATTGAACATGTATAAATGTCATGATTGACTAGATTAGTTTGCACTTGATCTATTGTACACATCACATACCTTTCGTTCATACAGTAATCATTTACACAGGACACAGTCTTCCAGATTTAAATATATGTTGCAGCTGTGCACGTAGTGAAGCAAAGAAAAGAGAATTCCTTCATATATGCTTTCATGACCAATTAATAATTTAGGTGATTTTGGTAAAGTGAAGCCCTATCGAAAACAGCAGATCTTCATGCAAAAATCTAGTATAGACTAGCCATATCCTTCTAAGAGCATCGAGAGAGCTCCAGTCAAAGCTCTTGGACGTTGGGTTAGCAAAACTGGGATTTCCAGGGTCAAAACCACTACAACGTAAAGTGCAGATTTGTCATACCCAGTCTGTCTTTTCCATCCTAGCTTTCTTCACACTTCAAGTTGGGTAGGCAAGTTAAAACAGGTAATGGAATATTTATTTGCTTTAAGTGTGAAAGTGGTAAAGATGGAAATAGTTATATCAATGCTGCTTTATTTGCACCAAAGATAGATATATATATATATATATATATATATATATATATATATATATATATATATATATATATATATATATATATTCACTGAAAAAACCATAGGTTTTAGGCCTTATATAGTTAGGAATTAGCATTTAAAAAACCTTGAAAATTCACTGAAAAAACCATAGGTTTCAAGCCTTATATAGTTAGGAATTAACATATAAAAAACCATTGAAATTGCTCCTATATAGTTAGTTGTACTAACTATATATCGCGCACACGTAATCCACTGCTAATGATGTCACATATTACATCATTCATGACAAGGTCAGTGACATCACTGATGACATCTCAAATGACATCACTGATGACATCATCCAGTGAATGTGGTTTGCTAAGTTATTTAAATATTCATTATATATAGCAATTTGCATTCAAGAATGAGTGGATATATTAAAATAAATATTTGGATGGAGGATTTAGTAGCAGTGTAATTGACTGTTTACTTGTCCAATTTATAGTGTCTCACTAAATATAGTGGATAGTGACTAAACTGTTTGAATATCTGTATCTCTTTGTAAGTTGTTGTGTAAACAAGTACTCCAGTTGGTTACTAGCTATGTGAAAGTCTGTATTAGTTATTGATTAGTTAACTGAGTATTTGTATGGGAGAGTGAATGTGTGTGTGGTTCAGTGGGGGTGTGTGACTGCCCAAAGATGTGTGAATAGTTGATTCACTAGATATATGAAGTTAAAACGACATGTTCTAACAGTTGTTTGGGTGAGTGAATATCTTTATGGGTGTGGTGATGAGCAAATATATTTCTCAATGATACATGTCCAACAAACTAGAAAAATAAAAGGCAGTGTATGTGTCAGTTGTTGTATATAAATAAGTATACATAAGACTGAATGATTGTGTGAGTGACTGTATGGATCACTTTATACTTGTAATAATGATTTTATAATTCACTAAGTATGACTTACTATCTAAATGAATAGATGAAGTTGTGTTTGTATAAGTGTGTAGCTAAGTAAATATGTAAGTATGATCCATTGTTTGCATAAGTGAGTAGGATGACTTCATATGTGAATAGGATGTGTGCTGGTGTGTAATGTCGATTTAGGTGTATAAGTATTTTTGATAGTGTTCTATTGTTCATTGACAGCATGTATGAGTGAATCTACAGGTAAGTGATTAGATGTGTGTATACATTTATAAATCACTGAGTGGGTTTTTAGATACTTGTATTGCTGTAACAATGGATTCAAATATCATACTCTATTTTACAAAGAGTGATGAAATATTTTATTAGTATATGAAAAGGTGTATGTGATTGTAACGTGGATGATGTCATCAGTGATGTCATCAGTGATGTCATTTGAGATGTCATCAGTGATGTCACTGACCTTGTCATGAATGATGTAATATGTGACATCATCAGCAGTGGATTACGGGTGCGCGATATATAGTTAGTACAACTAACTATATAGGAGCAATTTCAATAGTTTTGTATGAGTTAGTCCAACTAACTATATAGGAGCAATTTCAATGGTTTTTTATATGTTATTTCCTAACCATATAAGGCTTGAAACCTATGGTTTTTTCAGTGAATTTTCAAGGTTTTTTAAATGCTAATTCCTAACTATATAATGCCTAAAACCTATGTTTTTTTCAGTGAATTTCAAAGGTTTTTTAAATGCTAATGCCTAACTATATAAGGCCTGAAACCTATGTTTTTTCAGTGAATATATATATATATATATATATATATATATATATATATATATATATATATATATATATATATATATATATATACACATATATTTTCTGAACTCCGTTCCCAAATCCGCTTTTCCAGCAAGAAAGGATGCAGACCCAAAGCTAGTGCTGAAGCTGTTTTATTTCGCGCGCACCTCCGCCATATATATAGATACATATATTGCTCTATCAACTAATAACAAACATTTGCAATGCAATAGGTCTCGCATGTGATCAAGGCTGCCGTGTTGCAGCCGAAACGCGTCATGCTGGGGACTAAAGAGCAATAAACCACCCTTGAACTAACTTGTCGCAGTGTTTGTGGTTTGTACCTACGTTGAGGACTCTGCACTTTGGCTGAGAGTAGGAGTTGGAACGGATATATATATATATATATATATATATATATATATATATATATATATTCACTGAAAAAACCATAGGTTTTAGGCCTTATATAGTTAGGAATTAGCATTTAAAAAACCTTGAAAATTCACTGAAAAAACCATAGGTTTCAAGCCTTATATAGTTAGGAATTAACATATAAAAAACCATTGAAATTGCTCCTATATAGTTAGTTGTACTAACTATATATCGCGCACACGTAATCCACTGCTAATGATGTCACATATTACATCATTCATGACAAGGTCAGTGACATCACTGATGACATCTCAAATGACATCACTGATGACATCATCCAGTGAATGTGGTTTGCTAAGTTATTTAAATATTCATTATATATAGCAATTTGCATTCAAGAATGAGTGGATATATTAAAATAAATATTTGGATGGAGGATTTAGTAGCAGTGTAATTGACTGTTTACTTGTCCAATTTATAGTGTCTCACTAAATATAGTGGATAGTGACTAAACTGTTTGAATATCTGTATCTCTTTGTAAGTTGTTGTGTAAACAAGTACTCCAGTTGGTTACTAGCTATGTGAAAGTCTGTATTAGTTATTGATTAGTTAACTGAGTATTTGTATGGGAGAGTGAATGTGTGTGTGGTTCAGTGGGGGTGTGTGACTGCCCAAAGATGTGTGAATAGTTGATTCACTAGATATATGAAGTTAAAACGACATGTTCTAACAGTTGTTTGGGTGAGTGAATATCTTTATGGGTGTGGTGATGAGCAAATATATTTCTCAATGATACATGTCCAACAAACTAGAAAAATAAAAGGCAGTGTATGTGTCAGTTGTTGTATATAAATAAGTATACATAAGACTGAATGATTGTGTGAGTGACTGTATGGATCACTTTATACTTGTAATAATGATTTTATAATTCACTAAGTATGACTTACTATCTAAATGAATAGATGAAGTTGTGTTTGTATAAGTGTGTAGCTAAGTAAATATGTAAGTATGATCCATTGTTTGCATAAGTGAGTAGGATGACTTCATATGTGAATAGGATGTGTGCTGGTGTGTAATGTCGATTTAGGTGTATAAGTATTTTTGATAGTGTTCTATTGTTCATTGACAGCATGTATGAGTGAATCTACAGGTAAGTGATTAGATGTGTGTATACATTTATAAATCACTGAGTGGGTTTTTAGATACTTGTATTGCTGTAACAATGGATTCAAATATCATACTCTATTTTACAAAGAGTGATGAAATATTTTATTAGTATATGAAAAGGTGTATGTGATTGTAACGTGGATGATGTCATCAGTGATGTCATCAGTGATGTCATTTGAGATGTCATCAGTGATGTCACTGACCTTGTCATGAATGATGTAATATGTGACATCATCAGCAGTGGATTACGGGTGCGCGATATATAGTTAGTACAACTAACTATATAGGAGCAATTTCAATAGTTTTGTATGAGTTAGTCCAACTAACTATATAGGAGCAATTTCAATGGTTTTTTATATGTTATTTCCTAACCATATAAGGCTTGAAACCTATGGTTTTTTCAGTGAATTTTCAAGGTTTTTTAAATGCTAATTCCTAACTATATAATGCCTAAAACCTATGTTTTTTTCAGTGAATTTCAAAGGTTTTTTAAATGCTAATGCCTAACTATATAAGGCCTGAAACCTATGTTTTTTCAGTGAATATATATATATATATATATATATATATATATATATATATATATATATATATATATATATATATATATATATATACACATATATTTTCTGAACTCCGTTCCCAAATCCGCTTTTCCAGCAAGAAAGGATGCAGACCCAACGCTAGTGCTGAAGCTGTTTTATTTCGCGCGCACCTCCGCCATATATATAGATACATATATTGCTCTATCAACTAATAACAAACATTTGCAATGCAATAGGTCTCGCATGTGATCAAGGCTGCCGTGTTGCAGCCGAAACGCGTCATGCTGGGGACTAAAGAGCAATAAACCACCCTTGAACTAACTTGTCGCAGTGTTTGTGGTTTGTACCTACGTTGAGGACTCTGCACTTTGGCTGAGAGTAGGAGTTGGAACGGATATATATATATATATATATATATATATATATATATATATATATATATTCACTGAAAAAACCATAGGTTTTAGGCCTTATATAGTTAGGAATTAGCATTTAAAAAACCTTGAAAATTCACTGAAAAAACCATAGGTTTCAAGCCTTATATAGTTAGGAATTAACATATAAAAAACCATTGAAATTGCTCCTATATAGTTAGTTGTACTAACTATATATCGCGCACACGTAATCCACTGCTAATGATGTCACATATTACATCATTCATGACAAGGTCAGTGACATCACTGATGACATCTCAAATGACATCACTGATGACATCATCCAGTGAATGTGGTTTGCTAAGTTATTTAAATATTCATTATATATAGCAATTTGCATTCAAGAATGAGTGGATATATTAAAATAAATATTTGGATGGAGGATTTAGTAGCAGTGTAATTGACTGTTTACTTGTCCAATTTATAGTGTCTCACTAAATATAGTGGATAGTGACTAAACTGTTTGAATATCTGTATCTCTTTGTAAGTTGTTGTGTAAACAAGTACTCCAGTTGGTTACTAGCTATGTGAAAGTCTGTATTAGTTATTGATTAGTTAACTGAGTATTTGTATGGGAGAGTGAATGTGTGTGTGGTTCAGTGGGGGTGTGTGACTGCCCAAAGATGTGTGAATAGTTGATTCACTAGATATATGAAGTTAAAACGACATGTTCTAACAGTTGTTTGGGTGAGTGAATATCTTTATGGGTGTGGTGATGAGCAAATATATTTCTCAATGATACATGTCCAACAAACTAGAAAAATAAAAGGCAGTGTATGTGTCAGTTGTTGTATATAAATAAGTATACATAAGACTGAATGATTGTGTGAGTGACTGTATGGATCACTTTATACTTGTAATAATGATTTTATAATTCACTAAGTATGACTTACTATCTAAATGAATAGATGAAGTTGTGTTTGTATAAGTGTGTAGCTAAGTAAATATGTAAGTATGATCCATTGTTTGCATAAGTGAGTAGGATGACTTCATATGTGAATAGGATGTGTGCTGGTGTGTAATGTCGATTTAGGTGTATAAGTATTTTTGATAGTGTTCTATTGTTCATTGACAGCATGTATGAGTGAATCTACAGGTAAGTGATTAGATGTGTGTATACATTTATAAATCACTGAGTGGGTTTTTAGATACTTGTATTGCTGTAACAATGGATTCAAATATCATACTCTATTTTACAAAGAGTGATGAAATATTTTATTAGTATATGAAAAGGTGTATGTGATTGTAACGTGGATGATGTCATCAGTGATGTCATCAGTGATGTCATTTGAGATGTCATCAGTGATGTCACTGACCTTGTCATGAATGATGTAATATGTGACATCATCAGCAGTGGATTACGGGTGCGCGATATATAGTTAGTACAACTAACTATATAGGAGCAATTTCAATAGTTTTGTATGAGTTAGTCCAACTAACTATATAGGAGCAATTTCAATGGTTTTTTATATGTTATTTCCTAACCATATAAGGCTTGAAACCTATGGTTTTTTCAGTGAATTTTCAAGGTTTTTTAAATGCTAATTCCTAACTATATAATGCCTAAAACCTATGTTTTTTTCAGTGAATTTCAAAGGTTTTTTAAATGCTAATGCCTAACTATATAAGGCCTGAAACCTATGTTTTTTCAGTGAATATATATATATATATATATATATATATATATATATATATATATATATATATATATATATATATATATATATACACATATATTTTCTGAACTCCGTTCCCAAATCCGCTTTTCCAGCAAGAAAGGATGCAGACCCAAAGCTAGTGCTGAAGCTGTTTTATTTCGCGCGCACCTCCGCCATATATATAGATACATATATTGCTCTATCAACTAATAACAAACATTTGCAATGCAATAGGTCTCGCATTTGCGAGAGTTTGAGCTATTGGCATAGTAAATAACTACCACCCTAATTTAGATGGGTGCATATATAGCAGTTTTTCAATGCCTTCACTGGCAGTAAAAAGCTTGCTGTAAAGTGCATTGAAAAGTGTTGTACGTGAAGTGGTGAGTTAGTGATGAAGTTGCAGTGTTACAAGAGAGGCCAAACAGTGAATGGGCATGAAAGTAAACTTAACTATGAAGGTTGGCAATAAGATTTTGTAAACACACCGGAAAGCTCCTGCAGGGAAGCTCTGTTGCTGTTTATCCTGCCCTTGTTTGGTGTTTGTATTCGGGTGGTACCAGGAGGACAAGATTGTGGAAACCACGAAGTGGGACATTCCATTAATAAAGGAGTAAGAATCCAGTTTCCCATTCCCAAGCAGCACAGAATGAGGTGTCAGTGCAGACCAACTTGAGAAAAACAGAATGCGAAGCATTATGGGGCAATTTAAAGTAACTTTAGATGTAGTGATAAAGCGCAGACCAACATTAGGAAAACGGAACCCGAACCATTAAGGGGCAATTTAAAGTAACTGAGCACACAATGGTATGTTGTCTGCACTACGCAGGATGGCCTGTTAGTAAACTCTTGCTGTGTATTATATTTTAAATAAAATAGCACACAGGAGAACTTTTATGAAATAGCCTCTGTACTTTGTTCGCTTAATTGTGCAGTTTTGTGTGTGGTCCTGTGGTTCAAAAATTAAAGCCCGAGAAATAGGAAGATGGTGCCCAAAATCGTGACGAGTAGGTGGAAGGATGAGAAGGGGAAGCGGCAGCACAAGTTGGAATAAGGAACAATGTCTGTGTCTTGCCCGCATTAACAAAGTTACAATTGCAGCACTACAGAGGGGCATCTTCTCTCAATTGACATCTCCCAAGCTCTCTCGAACAGGTATGGCCTTTATTCTCCTGTTACCTGTGTTTAACGACCCCCCTTTCCCCCCCCCTCCTGGCCGCTCATCATAGCCGCCCGACTCCAACACCCCCATTGGTCCACAATTTGTCCCACAACATTCGGGCCGTTCTAGGCTCTACAGGCTCCCACTGCCACTACTCGTACTCCACCTGCCAACTACTCGCCACTGATTCTCTGGTAATTCCTCTGACAACTGCTTACCCCCACCGCCGAGCCCCCGATTTACATCCCGATAGTAGCCCTAGCGCCCAGCAACCATGTCCATACCCCGTGGCACCCGCAGCACTTTAGTAGTTACCTGTAGGCTCCATCAGCGCCTGGCATCATTACCCGGTCTCCCCCTCGGCACGGGAGCCCGGCGGGCAAGCGGACAGCATCTCCTCTTTTCCCGAGGCTCCCTCAGCACACGGGAGCCCCGCACCAGCCCCGCACCAGCTGGCATCATTACCCGGTCTCCCCCTCGGCACGGGAGACCGGCGGGCAAGCGGACGGCGTCTCCTCTTTTCCCGGGGCTCCCTCAGCACACGGGAGCCCCGCACCAGCCCCGCACCAGCTGGCATCATTACCCGGTCTCCCTCTCGGCACGGGAGACCGGCGGGCAAGCGGACGGCGTCTCCTCTTTTCCCGGGGCTCCCTCAGCACACAGGAGCCCCGCACCAGCCACGCACCAGCTGGCATCATTACCCGGTCTCCCCCTCGGCATGGGAGACCGGCGGGCAAGCGGACGGAGTCTACTCTATTCCCAGGGCTCCCTCCGCACACGGGAGCCCCGCACCAGCCGGCATCATTATCCGGTCTCCCCCTCGGCACGGGAGACCGGCGGGCACATGAAAGGCTTCCCCCAGGCAGGGGGAAGCGGAAACCACGTTGTCCCGGCCCCGCCCACAACCAGGCGGTGGCCATCTTGAGGCGGCTTGGGCCGCGGCGGTGATCTCGGAGGTAAAACGAGGGGTGGGCACCCTCGAAATTAAAATAAAACAGATCAAAATAAAAGAGAGAAGCCCCCCAAGCCCCCCCCCCAAAAAAATGTTTTCGAAAAATCGTGGGGTGCGCACACGGTGCGCGCTTACAGATATATAATTTTTTTCTCTTTTCATTTTCTCAGGAACCACTGGCGGGATTTACACTATTTTACCAAAAGCGTGATCTGCGTACCAGACACTACCATTTTGACAGGTTTGGTGTAATTTCCTTCAGCGGTTCAAGCTGTAGCCGTGTCTAAAGGTCCTATGGAAATTAACATGGGGAAAACACATTTTGGGACCCCCCTTTTTTCTCAGCCCCCACTTGACTAATCCCCCCCAAACTTTCAGGGAAGGAGAGGAGCGGAGCGAGCCATCTTCTTTGAGAAATTTGCGAAGATTCATCAACCAGCGCCAAAGTTATTCCCAATAGAATGTTGGGGATTTCCTATGGAAACTAGGTCCTAACTATATATACCTACTGGCGCCTACCAGTAGGTTATATATATATATATATATATATATGCGCCTTAGTACTGAGTAGCGAGAGAACATCTTGTGCAAACACCACAAGAGGATGCACCAGGGGCGGCCTTAGGCATGTGCAAGCTGTGCACCTGCACAGGGCCACCAAACCCCAGGGGCCACCACACCAATATATATCCTTAATATAATAATCCTCTGAGGATGGATACATATTTGTGTGGCGGCCCCTGGCAGGGATTTGGTGGCCTCCGGCTCTGTTCCACTTCCAAACACCCTGATCCCCCCCCCTCTTTACTGGCCTCCGCGCTCCACCCCGCCCGGACCCCTTCATCCGGGGCCCCCTACCTACGCTCACTGCCCAGGGCCACCATAAGCCTAGAACCACCCCTGGATGCACCTTCAATCCCAACCCAACAGAAACCCCCTTTTTCTGCTGCCTGTTGGTGCTGAGTTTCCCCACTAATGACAACAGCACACACTCAGTATGCTGGCAAGATTTATAGGCATTAGGGGGTATTATGTAAGACATTTAGCTCCAAGAGGAAGATAGCACACCCTTGTTTCCTCCTAGTATTGCTTTAGCATTGGTTAGATGACAAAGGAAAGGCAAGATTGCCTTTCCCTCTTGTATTCCCCTCCTGAGGAAACCTGCTTCAGGATTGTGCTATTATTGTGATCTTTGACAGTAAAATCTCAGCAGATGCAATTTAAAATGAGACTGGCGTAATTATCCCACTGGGAAGATATCGGTCCGTGCACCCCACTCACATTCTTGCACTTTCCTAAAAGAGGCAATATGGTAAGTAGGGTAAATCTATAATCTGTTGTCTTGGCCTGCAGTGCACTTATATATTGAGTTCAGTTTGGCAGACTGTGTGCAGAGAGATGGGGGCAAAAGAACCTTGAGAATTAAAGCGTTGTGCAGTTCTGGAGATAATCACCAAGTAGGACCAATCTATAATTCCTCCTATCTACTGCATTGTGTAAGGGAATATGCAAGGCATGAACTCCACCACGACTGAGGTAATAGTAATCTAAGTAGAAACCTGGATCACAGAAAGTCTTATGTGGCTGCAAGTAATTTTTCACTACTCTGAGCATTATCGAGGATGACCTGCTACATTCCTGCTTGCAGAGCATACATTGATACCATAGTAAGCATTCTCAGTGAAAGAGAACGTTATTCTTCAGTTGAATACTTTCTGTGTCTTTGGATATGAAACACCCACTTACAGAATATATGTTTATAAAACACGATTTTGATTCCTCATATAACACTGTCAGCTAGAATAAAAAACAGTGTATAATTGTTTAAAGACTTTTCATATATTCGTGTCTGTTTCCAGTATATTGTTAGTCTTTTGATGCTTTCTAAAAATGCATTTGCTTAGATGTTTATTTGTTGTATTTAATATCGGTTTTATATAGCGGGACAAGACTTAATAGGTGACATATTGCATTACATATAGATATAGATGTTTTACCAATACAGTTTAAAATATTTAAGGTGTTTCCATTTCAGTTATCAAGGTTATATAGCTCAGGGAACAAAATACACTGTGTGGAGATTAAAATAGATAAAGAGGACGAGGAAGAGATGTAACTATAGATAAAGAAATAAAACTCTGTTTACATGAATACTAGCAGCAGCATTATTGTAGTAGTAAGCATGATAAATATGATGTATTATATTTATAAATAGTGATTAAAATATTAATGTTAATAACAGTGGTGGCCACTATTTAGTGGGGGTGACAGGCGGGACTAGGGGATGAGGAGGGTTGTAAAAGAAAAAAACCTTCAGGGCGGCCGCCCGGCCGCCCCCACTTCTCATTCTGCTCGCAGCCGCCGCCTCTCGCTCCTGGAAGCAGGAACGGATAGCACCCAGGCACCTGACTCCCCTAGTCAATCACAATGATGCAATGCAGCGCTGTGATTAGTCGGAGTGCCCTGGATTGGTGCTCAGCCAGGTAGTGGGAGCCTGGTGCACCCAAGCAGTAATGCATCATGGGTGCAGAACAGGCAAAGTGCGCATGACAGTTTGGCTAGCCCAAGATGGCCGATCAATGCATCATTGCATACCTTGGAGTGGGCAAACCACTCCCCTGCTCTTGCAGTCCAGCCCTGCCATGCACCTGAAAAGGAAGACAAAAATGATAATAACGCTAGTTATTATCATTTTAATTTTAATTTTAGTTTTCTTTAACTACTGCTTACAGAGCAGTGGGGCGACGCTCCTTCACCTCAGCGGAGGAGCCACCACTGGGTAATAATAACACCAGGAAAAACATGTTGAACTCTCTCAGTACAATAAACCAAAGGAGGGACAAGGAGCGGATTCATTAGGTTCAGCACCTGTACTCCTAAATGGACAATCTAGCACAAAAGGAGGGTGCAGTTCCTCATAGGGGGGAATAAGGCTGTTAGAAGACCCTGTCAGATAGACCACAGTGATCCTGGGGATCCGAGTGATCAGATTTGATTCACTCAACCATGCTTTTCTGAGCACCTGACCAAGCTGGCTGCTTTACCAGGAGTGGAGTGTACTTTGAGAAATCCTAAGACCAGTGAGTTACTGCAATGAAACTACAGGAGTACAGGGGATTGAAGTACTTCTTTGAGTTGAAACTGTGCCCGTTTGGGTGCTGAGTTGATGTGTCCTTGTACATTAAGGTTTTACAGGGTGAAGCCAAGAAAGGTGGTGCATTACACAATGGTGGGCTGCAGTGTGACACTGCTGCAGAGTAACACTGTAAGTGCATTAAGTCAAGCATATCAATCAATCAGGGTTTTTGTAAAGCGTGACTAATCGCCGATTAGGGTCTCAAGGTGGGTGAGCTTACAGTAGAAGGCAACTTTAGGAGGGGAGATCGGAGTGAACTATTTTGTGAGGGGTTTTACTTTAAGGTAATGGAATGTGATCCATATATGACTGTCATCCAGGATTTGTGCCATAAATTCTACATGTTTTAGGGAAGATCGTTTTAAAATATAATGCAGTAATATCAGCATCCAAGATGTTAGGATAAAGATGTGAGGTTCTATATAAAGATGAAAATGTTAGGGAAGAAATGTATGCTTTGAGGAACTACTTTCTGTATCATTTTGGGTTGGAAATCTAGTTATCAATTTGCATACATTGACAATGGTGATCAAAGTATGATGTGAATCAGCTGAGAACTATGTCACTCAACCAAATTCCCTCTTGTAAAAACTGATGTAGAGGTGATCTCCATAGCAGTCATGGCCTCATATTATAAGATCTTTAAAGGAACCATTAGCAACCACTTTCAGATTAACTGCAGGCATGAAAATATCCTCACTGAGGTGCTACATTCAAGTAAATCATTCACTGAATAGAAAAAGGAGACTGTACACCAAATCTGTGACTAAGAGCCCAATTTAGAGTTTAGCAGACGCGATGACCCTATCTGCCAAACCAATGGTCCGTCACTATATTTAACGTTGGGCACATGGTCAGCTTTCCATCGACCAATCAGCCATTGCCTCTGTTGATGATAAGCTTCCTTAGACAGCTTAAAGGAGCAGGGGCTGTCAGATGAAGGGCATTACACCACTTGCCCTAATTAGGGTGGATGGTGTTATGTCTTTTTTTTTAGAGAAATAAAAAAAAAATGTATGACTCCTGTACCCAGGGGAAAAAACTCCTAGGGTGAAGGATCATGAGGAAATTGTTTTGGAGTTTATTTTTGAAAAATAAAAACTTTCGTAAAGTTTAACCTTCAAAACCAACAGCAGCCATTTACCAAACATTTTTACCTTGAAAGGAACCACCAGGACGGGGGTTCCTATCAAAGAACAGAGATCACCACTGGGCTGTGGTGATCTCTAAATTTGACAGAGAGTAGTCCGTCTGGGTGGCAGACATAATATCCTCCAGCACTGTGGCAGACTGTGCTCCATCTCAGATCCGGCCCTAAATCTCTTTTTACTAGAGGACCTCCTATGATGGTGAGATGTTGAAAATTAATATGTTATGTAATATTATGGTATGTTAATGAAGCTTGTAAAGCGCACTACTACCCAAAGGATCAAACACTACTTATCCCAGCAGGCCAGAAAGCAAGTTGTGGTTGCACTCATTGGCTCCCGACTTGACTACTGTAATGAGCTGTATGCAGGACTCGGCAGGGGGCTCCTGCAGCGCCTTCAATTGGTTCAAAATGCGGCGGCCAAGTTTGTGTTGGATTTACCAAGACGGGCGTCGGCCACCTCCGCGAGGAAGGCGTTGCATTGGCTCCCTATTGAGGACAGGATCTCTTTTAAAATCCTGTGCATGACTTTCGGTGCCTTAGCGAGAAATAGGTCTGGGGGTATTGGGGCGCTCTTGGCCCCCTATAGTCCCTCTAGGAATCTCCGCTCCACCAATAAATCCCTGCTATGTGTACCACGCATTCGCAGAGTTAAATGGGGTGGCAGAGCTTTTTCCACTATAGCACCAAAAATGTGGAACGCTCTCCCTATGGAAATTAGGGCCCTTTCCACTCCTCAGTCCTTTAGGAAAGCCCTGAAGACACGGCGATTTGCCAAAGCTTACCTGTAGTTTTGCTGCTGCCTTTTTGTGATTTATTTTTAATAGGCGCCTTGATGCCTTCGGGTTTTAGTTGCACGTTATAAATTTTCTTTCATTCATTCATTCATTCATGGCGCTGAAAGCTGCCGGCTTGGTTGCTGAGAAGAGATGACTGATCAGGGAAAAAGCCAGATTTTCTGCCCCCTTCTGAAAGAGAGGGGCTCAGTTGTATTTTTGAGGTGAAGGGGAAGGCCGTTCCAGGCCTTTGCGGCACAGCATAAGAAACTCCCACCCCCCCCCTCCAACTGTCCTTTTTGATGCGTGGAATTAATTTTTGTTTGGCCTCTGCCGAGCGCAGTACTCTGGCAGAAACATACCATTGCAGGTGTTGTCACATGTAAGCAGCTATAACCCCAGGACTTGGTGGAATTACTTTATTCATTTGTTATTCTGACGTGACTATTATGAGAGCTGGGGGACTTTACATGTTAACTCTCTTCTATTTAGGGGAATATGGGATCTATATGGACACCCTGTATTTCTAGTTGGGTATTTATTCATGTATGTCTATATTTATTTATCCATATATAACTTTTACAATAGCATATGCTAGAAAGTTAATAAGAAGCAGAGAAGTTTCCCAAGATACCTTAAAGAGTGATGCAAATGAGCCAAAGCCTATGCAATAGATATAACATAACAATCAATAAACAGTGTAACTGCAGCATAATAGTGTGCATATGACCCCATGGTCGCAGGTACAAATCCAGGAATGTCTAACCAGCCTTTCATCCTCTGAGGTTGATAAAATAAGTACCAAAAAACATCTGGTGTTTAGTAACAAAATACCAATTTAGAATGCATGTGCACTACATAAAAGATACATGGGGCTGTATTATGAAAGTACCCCTAGGCAAAACAAGCGTTTGTGCCAGCTTTGCACTCCTCCAGGGCACTTTGGAATTACAGGATGGGCCACAGATGCTTGGGCGTCCCCTTCTGTAATACCAATAGTACTGGCGCACATAAAGTGCCAGCTCTATCTTCAGAGGGCATTCTCTCATTTGCATGGGGGCGTGGCTCCATGCAAATGAGCAAATATCTTTGCCTCTGCACCCGCACTCTATTACAGACGCAGGCAGAGAGGCAAAAATGCTGTAAGTAAGCACACTGTCAGTGCGTCCCTGATAGCAGACCTCTGGAAGGCTAAAGGGGGTGCCATGGACTGTTCCCATGGGGCACAGGGTCAAGACTGATTTGCATATGGCTTGGTCCAAACTGGGGTGGCGTAGTGGGCAAAAGAACGATTGATTTAACCCACATCGTTTGACTAGGGGAGAATGTTTGCATTGCCAGCATTCCGTCCATCATATGTTGGCTGTAACACTTTTCGCCCTAAGTGGTCAAGGTATGCCCAGACATGGGTCCCTTGCTCACTGTGCCACTGGATGCAAGCTAGCCTGGCTGAAGAAGGGTGGCATACCCTGAAACCAGTCCCAGGATACTTTTTTCCTGTCCAGGGAGGACCTGACCTGGCAGTTAGGTCTGGACTGTTCCCATGGGGCACAGGGTCAAGACTGACTTGCATTTGGCTGGGTCCAAACTGGGATGGCGTAGTGGGCAAAGGAACGATGGATTTAACCCAGATATTTTATTTTATTTATTTTATTTATTTTATTTATTTTATTTTATAGCGCTGGACTCGACCCCCGAAGGGGTATCTCCGCGCTTGATTTGCTTATGTTACCAGATATGCTGTTGGTGCCAGAAAAGGTGACCAGTAGGAAATGTAAGGGGGACTATGTTTCATAGAAGAGATGTGTCTTGAGTGCTTTCCGAAATGATAAAAGATTGGCATTATTTCTCAGACTGAAGGGAAGTTTATTTCAGGTGGAGGGTCCTATGTATGACAGTGCTCGGCTGCCCTGTCTGGCCTTCTTAATGGAAGGGATTTTTAGTAAGGCTTGGGTGCTGGAATGCAAGAGGCGTTCCGGTTTATGGATTTGGAATTTCTGACTCAGATATTTGGGGCCTGATCCATAAAGAATTTTATGTATAATGCAGCAAATCTTGAAATTGATTCGCTGACGTATGGGCAACCAATGGAGCTGTTCCAATAAGGGCCTAGAAGGTGTTCTCGCAGGGACATTAAGGACCAGCCTGGCCGCAGTATTTTGGGCCACTTGAAGACGGTTAAGCACATGTTCATTTGCAGAGATGAAGAGACCATTGCAATAGTCCAGACGACTTATTACAAGGGCCTGGACAAGGGTCTTTCTATAATCGTCTGACAAGAAGGGGAAAACTCTTCTTAGGAGACCGATGGTCCGGAAGCAGGAGCCTGTCACTAGGTTTACATGTTCTTTTAGAACCAGACCTTGATCCAGTCTTACTCCCGGATTTGTCACTGATTGCTTTGGGCAGGGGACGGGTCCTAGCTCTAAGGGCCACCAGTCCGGTGACCACAGGAGATTGGCTTTTCCAAAGAGCATAACTTCTGTCTTGCCGACATTACACTGGAGGCAGTTGGAGGCTATCCAGGTGGACACCGCTCTCATGCCCTCGGCGAAGAGATTTTTTGTTTTCGGGGTGAGAGTCTAGAAAGGAAACAAGAGCTGGGTGTCGTCGGCATACGACACAGGAGTGAACCCGTATGCTCTCACAATGTCAGCATGGGGGCCACGTACACATTAAATAATGTGGGGCTTAGACATGAGCCCTGTGGAACCCCCTTGGTGAGCTCCCTAAAGGTGGAACAATAGGAGCCCAGGCTGACACTTTGAGAGCGGCCAGTGAGAAAACTCTCCAGCCAGGACAGAGCTACGCCTCCAATTCCAACTCTCTGCAAACGGCCAAGGAGAATCTCATGCGACACAGTGTCGAAGGCTGCAGACAGGTCCAACAGCACCAGAATCATGGAGCCTCCTCTATCCTGTGTCATCTTGATGTTATCTGCCACGGAGAGGAGCGCAGATTCGGTGCTGTAGTTGGGTCTGAACCCTGATTGAGAATGGTCCAGACCCCCTGTGGCCTCGATGAATTTTGACACATGTGTGTTCGCATGTTTTTCGGTCAGTTTGCTTAAGAGTGGTAGTAAGGAAATGGGGCGAAGATTGGTAAGGTCTGTCCATGGCAAGGCCGTGTTCTTGCGGATTGGGTTGACTATTGCTTTTTTCCAGTCTTGTGGTATTTGCCCTTCTTTAAAAGAGAGATTAATAAATGTTTGTATCATAGGGCAAAGTAAAAGGCTTAGTGACGTCATTAATTTGGCTGGAATAAGGTCTGACGGGGAGCCTGTTTTAATACTACTTAGCAGTGACAGGATTTCCGTATGACTGATTTCAGGAAAGGCGGTCAACTTAACTTGACTATTACTGGGAGGTGTCAAGATGTATTCGACCTTGTCCCTAAAATTATTGGCCAAGGTAATTTTGTCGTAGATAGCATCTATTTTTTTTTCAAAGAAAAGGGAGATGTCGTTGCATAGGGTTTGGGAGAATTCATCTGGGCTTTCGCAGGCTGATGGTTTCACAAAAGTTTGTAGGATCCTAAACAGTTCTCTTGCTAGCTGAGATGTCAAGTTGTTTTTCCTGGCTAATCTGATATTTTTATAGTAGGAAGATAAAGCTTCAGAATGGTTTTTTTTGCTGTCTTCAGTATGGGATTTTCTCCACACTTTTTCTAGTCTCCTACAATTCTGCTTTTCTGTTCTGAGCTCGTCCGTATACCATTTCTCCTGCTTTGAGGTGGGGTGCTGTTTCATAAGTTTCAGTGGTGCTAGGAGTTCTACTGCTTCTCTCAATGCAAGATTATATTTAGAGAGAGCGGATTCTATGTCGTCTGTAGCTATTATATGAGGTTCTTTCCAAACTTTTTGGATCTCCTCTAAGGTGACCCTATGCCATTGTCTGCGCCATATGGGGGAGCAAGGGGTTGTTTAACAGGTTTGGCTAAGCCGAGAAGGGTAAACACAATTAAATAATGATCTGACCAGTAGACTGGGGTCGGAGGGTGACTATATAAAGTTGGTCCATTAGAAAAAATAAGATCTAGAGTGTGTCCTCCTGTGTGGGTTGACCCATTGTTCTGCAACTGAAATCCTAGATGGGCAAGGTCCGATAGCAGAGACAGGGTGTCAGGGTGATCGGGGATATCAGCATGAATATTAAAGTCCCCTAGTAGGAAAAAGTTTTCTTTGGCCTTAAGATGTTGTGCTATTAGCTCAGTTAGGGAGAGGGAAAAACCGGTGTTGGGCCCTGGAGGACGGTATATCAGAGCGCCTTTCCAGTTTTCCTTAGAACCTGAGGTTATTTTAAATATCATCACTTCCATCAGTGGACAACTACTTTGTTCAATTAAGGAAACTCTTAAGCAGTCTTTATAAATTATGGCTAATCCGCCTCCGATTTTGACTGGGGGAGAATGGTTGCATTGTCACCATTCCGTCTATCATTTGTTGGCTGTAACACTTTTCGCCCTAAGTGGGTTGGGTATGCACAGACGTGGTTCCCTAGCTCATTGTGCCACTGGATTCAAGCTTGCCTGGCTTAAGAAGAGTGATATATCCTGTTACCGGTCCCAGATTGCTTGTTTCTGGTCCAGGGAGGACCTGGCCTGGCAATTCGGTCTGGACTGTTCCCATGGGGCACAGGGGCAAGGCTGATTTGCTTATCACAGGATCCAAACTGGGGTGGCATAGTGGGCAAAAGAACTATGGATTTAACCCAGATCTTTTGACTCAAGTCAAGTCAAGTCAGAAATGTGTATAGCGCGCTACTGAATGTTTGCATTGTCAGCATTCCGTCCATCATTTGTTGGGTGTAACACTATTACAGATGCAGACACAGAGGCAAAAATGCTGTAGGGAGACACACTGTCAGTGTGCCCCTGATGGCAGCCCTCTGGAAGGCTAAATGGGGTGCCATGGACTTCCCAGACATCTCATGGCAGGCGGGTGCAGTCACTCACTGCATCCACCTGCAAGGGGATCTCTAATCCCATTTAAAAGTGAAGGTGGGTTGTCGCCTGCACTGTAAAACACAGAGAGTCTGCTTCAAAGCTGCTCTGTTTTTCACATGAATGCACTGCCCGGCGGGCAACGCATTGCGTGTAATAGCGCGCACTTTCCGTGTTTGCACCTGGTGCACCTGTATTACGGTGCGCCAGGCACCAACAGGGAAAGTATGCCTATAGAGTAATAGGGACTATGGAGGTTATTTCATGAGATTTATAACCTTAAACTAGTTATTATATCAATAATCCCTTAGCTGACGTTATACCATTGAGGCTATTTTTTAGAGAAAATAGTTTCCATTCAGAGTAACCAGAATGTCTTCTCAGATGCCTTGATAAGGAAAAGGAATTCTTGATGCAGGTGTTAAAAATAATGCTCCGAGCATTGTGAGGTAAGTAGTTATTCATCATTCTGAGAATTATACTTAATGGTCATATTTTCAAAAGTTCAGATTTGAGGATCCTATGATTTGATGCAAATACAGACTTGCATTGTAATAGAAAGGAGCCTTTAAAACCAGATATGAAAAAGTTGAATACAAGGAAATATATAATCTCTCTCTCTCTCTCTCTCTCTCTCTCTCTCTCTCTCTCTCTCTATATATATATTTATATATATATATATATATATATATATCTACTAGCAGCCCGTCCCAACGTTGTCCGGGTATGAATTGCTGCCGGCAAGTAGTATATTGTTTTGTAGGATTTCGTTTTGATAGCATTTCCTATCTGTGACAGGCCAGTGAAACGCTTGGATTCACAGTGCACTGCTGATGCACTTAAGAGTGTGCGTTCAGTAGTGTGTGAACTCGAGTTTCCCTACTTTATTTTTCCTTGCAATATTATATAGCGCAAACTCAACAACATGGCATGAGCAAAATTAACATTACAGAAGAGCACAATCATTTGCGGTAGGCACGGGGAGAAAAAAGCGATTTGCCTGGAATCACAGGATGTTGAGCTGATGCCGAGATTCGAATGTAGCTACCCAGCTCTGAAGTTCGCAATTCTAGAACTTGTAGCGGGAGGTGTGTCTAAAAGTGAATGTCGGTGCTGGCCATCAATGAGAGAGACCTGTGCATTTTTCAAATGGGTGGTGAAAAAGTATGAGTATGTTGCTGGAGATGTGGGCCGCCGTGCCGGGGGAGGGTAAACACCCATTATTCCGCAACTTTCTTTCCGCATACCATTACTCCGCATACTTTCATTACGAAAGTACCATGACTCCGCAATGCCATTATAAAGCATGGCATTACATTTTATATGCTTTTACCACGCATACATTTACAACGAAATTTGTTGTAAATGCATGAATGGTAAAAGCATGTTTTTTTAAATGTTTGGATAAGGTAAGTATGGGTATAGGGGTATATGTTTTGGGGTACTGAGGTATATGTTTTGGTGTGTTTGGGTATTTTAAGAGTTCAGATATAGTTTTGGGTTATGGGGTACAGGGGTAGTTTTAGGGTTTAGGGATAGGTATGGGTTTTGCGGTACAGGGGTATTTTTAGGGTTCAGGGCTAGGTTTGGGTTTTGGGGTATTTTAGGGTTCAGGGGTAGGTTTGGGTTTTGCGGTACAGGGGTATTTTAAGGGTTCAGGGCTAGGTTTGGGTTTTGGGGTACAGGGGTATTTTAGGGTTCAGGGCTAGGTTTTGGTTCTGGGGTACAGGGGTATTTTAGGGTTCAGGGGTAGGTTTGGGTTTTGGGGTACAGGGTTATTTTTAGGGTTCAGGGCTAGGTTTGGGTTTTCTGGGTACAGGGGTATTTTTAGGGTTCAAGGGTAGGTTTGGGTTTTGGGGTACAGGGGTATTTTAGGGTTCAGCGGTAGGTTTGGGTTTTTGGGTACAGTGGTATTTTTAGGGTTCAGGGCTAGGTTTGGGTTTTGGGGTACAGGGGTATTTTTAGGGTTCAGGGGTAGGTTTGGGTTTTGAGGTACAGGGGTATTTATAGGGTTCAGGGCTAAGTTTGGGTTTTGGGTTACAGGGGTATTTTTAGGGTTTAGAGATAGGTTTGGGTTTTGGGGTGCAGGGTAAATTTATAGGGTTAAGATGGGTTAGTGTTGAAGGGTGTTGGGGAATTTTAAGGAGTAAGGGTGGGTTATGATTTTGGGGTGCAGGGGTATTTAAAGTGAGCAGGGTAGGATTAGCACACGATTTGAGACATGGCATGAATGGCGGAACGTACCACACGCCCCCAGCACACGCCCATAGCATAATGCAGACACGCCCACAAGAGACTACTTTGCTGGCACGGTTCTTTTACCTTTTAAATGTATATGGTGGGTGTCAGCATAGCCTATGTCCTTGTGCTACAACTGCCCTTTCCAACGCTGTGTGTCCTTCTGCTGCAACTGCCCTTTCCAACGCTGTATTGGGTCAGCGTTAACAGTGAGGGGTCAGTGGGAAAGTGGGACATCAAAGGTTGCAGTCGCAGGTGGTACACATATGTTCCCCCTGTATCGATTCCACGGGCCCCATACATTATTCCATTTCCTCGGGCGGCCCGAGCCAAATACACAGTTTTTTCCCGGAACATGCACCAATCCATGTTTTCTATCCACACCTCAATAGCGGGTGGCCTCTGGGACCCCCACTGCTGTGCTATGTTCCGTTTAGCAATCATGGCCCCCAAAGTCACCCATTGAGTCTGTGCCGTATTGAGATCAGTCGGCTCTAGGTGTGGGCGGAAAATCCGTTCCGCTCGCGGATTTTGCGGATTTTCGGGAAATCCGCAATCCGCGAGATTTGCGAATTTCCCGCAAAATCCGCAAATCCGCGAGCAGCGGATTTTGCTCGCGCTGCTCGCACTGTTAGCGTGAGTTCGCGCCCCGCGAATAAGTGCGAAATTGCAGAAATACGATCTTGGCAAAACTGAAAGTAACTACTTACCAGGTTCAAAAGTTCAGGCACATCATTAGTAGCCATTTCCTGTAGGGCTTCCTGAGGGGCCCCTCCAGAGTTCAGTTGCCAGTTGAAACTATTATGTGACCCTGCTCTGAACCTCAGAATAGTTACACATATGCCACAAAGGTCCTGAATTACAGCTAAGGGAGACAAGCAGGAGCCAGGCTGGAAGTTAAAATCCATTAATCAGCCCCTAATTCATTATTGTCAGTTGGGGCAGGGCAGGTGTTGTAACTAATTTTGCAACAATGAAAGCACTTAGCAAGTGCAAAAGATCACTAATCAGGGCGCACTAAGGAAGCAGGTGCCAGCTAAAAAAATATTCTGTGACACATTAATCAGCCCCAAATTAATTCAGGTCACTTGAGGCAGGAAAGGTGTGCTTTGCTTTGCCGAAAATAATGTACACTGGACAACCAGAGGGTGTAGTGATGAAACAGAGGGTGGCATGGGTGGGCCAGAGGGTGGCATGAGTAGTCAGAGAGTGGCAGTGGTGACAGAGAGTGGCAGTGATGAAGAAGAGTGTCCCAAACAGGCTGGACACGTAGAAACAACAAGTTCGCAAAACTTGCGACCCGACAGGTAAGTTCGCAAATTGCGAAATTGTAAAAACCCTCGCGAACTGGCAGAAACACGGGCGAACACAAAAAAAAAAAAAATCCGCAAATTCGCGGGAATTCGCGGATTTTGCGGATTGCGAATCCGCAAATCCGCAAAATTCGCGGATTGCCAATCCGCAAAATCCGCTCCTTAGTCGGCTCCCAGACATTCAACAAACATCGCCTAGCTTCTGGCAAGAGAGCCACCCCTGTTACTTCCTGCATCACCTCGTGGACCCTGCCCCAATATTCAACCACATATCGACATTCCCATATGATATGCAAAAACGTCCCAAAGTGACCACATCCCCGCTGACAAAGACCGTCCGTCGTGAAACCCATTCGGATCAAATGGGGACCGTGACATAGACTCTGTGTAGTATTTTATGCTGAACCAATCTCAATCGGGCAGGAATCGCGACCTCCTTTGGTGAGGAGATCGCCGATTGCCAGTCCTCATCATCAAGTTCTAGGCTGTCTTGGGTCCACTTATCCCGCAATTGTGTCAAAAGGTCAGCTCTATGATTGATCAGCTTCTTATAGACAAGGGAAATGGTACTATCAGGTAGATAACCATCCAATATACGATCCTCCAATGGGGTTGCCTCCGGTATCTCCACCCCTCCGTGAAAACCGATGTCAGTGCATGACGAACCTGCGCATAGCGAAAGTATTCCGTCTCTCCCAGTTCGTACTCAGTCTGTAAGGCTGCAAATGATTTAACCTTTCCCTTCACCCAGAGGTCGCCCACTGTGGAAATGCCAATGAGATCCCATTTGTCGAAACCTTTAGTATTCCACAGTCTGCCGAGCCTCTCAGAGCCGAAAAGCGGGGTCGCTAAAATCAACTGTCTTTCCATCCAAGCGAGCTAGTAGCATCATGCCATACCCGCACTGCCGCCCTAGTCGGCCCAGTCAAACTCTTCTCCACAGACCTAGAATACAACGCTCTGTTATAATTGCCTCCAGGAAGTATCCATCTATCCATGGCATAGCCAGGAGCAGACACAGGCCGGTACGTACCATGATTAATAGCCCCCAACTGCGATGCCCAATAATATATTTTAATATCAGGGAGAGCAATCCCCCCATCATACCACGGGAGCGTCAATTTAGCCAACGCTATATGCGGTCTACCATCCCACAACAACTTCCGCTGCAAACCCTCCAATTCACAAAAATAACTAGCTGGAACAATATCAAGAGTATTTTGAAGGGCATAGAGAAAACGAGGAAGCGACAGCATTTTAAAGAGGGCAGCCCGCCCAAACATAGATAGCGGAAGCTTCTGCCAGCACGCAACATCACGCTTCAGCCGAATCAACGGAGGGAGAAGGTTATTTTCGTATCTGACCACGGGATCCATGGAGACATATATCCCGAGATATTTGAACCCATCTTTTGTAATTTGAATCAGACAATTACGAGGCAACACAGGCGCATCACCACACAGAACATACAAATAGGATTTCGCCCAATTTATAACCAATCCCGAATTTCTACCATAGGAAGCCAGCACATCGCAGAGAACATTCAACGATTTCCTGGGAGAGGTCAGATATAATAAAATATCATCCGCATATAATGAAATGCGATCTTCGAACTGCGGAGACCATCGAATGCCCTTGATCGAAGGCTCCCAGCGAAGCCAAGCTGCGAGAGGTTAAAGGGCCAAAGAAAACAAAAGAGGAGAAAGTGGGCAGCCCTGTCGGGTGCCCCTCCCAAGACAAAATGGCGCCGAAACACGACCGTTAACCACTACCTGAGCGAGGGGTGCTGTATAGAGAAGACGCACCCAGCCGATGAAGTCCGGGCCGAAACCAAATTTGGCCAGTACTGCCCATCGATACGACCATTCAACTGTATCAAAAACCATTGTGGCGTCTTACGACACCAATACGGCCGGCTCCCGTAACGTAGAGGCCCTCGCTAGAACACCATGCAGACGCCTAAGATTTAACACAGTATTCCTGTGCGGGATAAAGCCAGATTGATCTGGATGGGCAAGCTCACTAATGACCTTAAGCAATCTAGTAGATAACAATTTAGCCAAAATCTTGGGTTCCACGTTCAACAACGAGATCGGCCGATATGAAGCACATCTATTCCTAGGCTTCCCTTCCTTATGAATCACCACTATCAACGCCAGTCTCTGATCTCGGGGGAGAAGACCACACTCCTGAGATTTTAGGAACATGTCTCTCAAATAGGGAGCAATCTTGTCTGGCCTAAGCTTGTAAAGCTCAATCGGGAGACCGTTGGGGCCCATCGCCTTACCCGAGTTCAGGGAGCGCACCGCTAAGGCCACTTCATCCGCGGTAATCCTACTGTCCATGAGGTCACGATCCTCCACAGACAGGCACGGAAGCAATATGTCCCGTAACAATAAGCGAGAATCCTCCTCCAGTCTATCAGATACAGAAGAGTAAATAGAACGAAAGTGATCAGCGAAACAGTCCACTATCCCCTGCGGATCGGTTATACAAACACCACACTATGTCTCAACCTCAGGACCTACGCGACTAGCTCTATCTTTCTTGTCCAGCCAGGCAATTAATTTACCAGCCTTGTCACCAACGTCATAAAGACGCCCTTGCTGTTCTCGACTAAGGGCCTTCACCCAGTCCGTAACCAATGTTCTGTATTCTAGCTGCTTCAACTGCAGGACATGTAGTCTAGCACGGGTCACCTCTTGCTCTAGCTCCAGTTCTAAGTTGACGATTGCGGCCTCAACCCTAACCTCATCTTCCTCCTTCTGCCTTTTGACACCTGTAATAAGCCTGACCCCTAAGCACCGTCTTCAAAGCCTCCCATAGCGAGACCGACGAGGAGACTGAACCTTCATTATCCTGGAAATAATGCTCCAACGCTTTTACCAAATCATTCCGAGTCTTAGGATTGCGCAGATACCTAGGGTTAATGGGGGTTATCCTCCCCCCTGAGCCAGGAGCCAGTTCAAATCTAAGCCAAAGCGGGGAATGATCCGAGACACCTCTAGCCATATGCCTGACCTCAGCGACATACAACACCTGGGCCGCAGGTACCAAAACATAGTCTATCCTCGAAAGACTACCATGGGCGCCCGAGAGGAATGTATATTGCTGCTGATTGGAGTGAAGCAACCTCCAGCAGTCCATCAGGCCCATTGTCTCAATGAAGTCAGGCAACCATCCAGGGGCCCTTCTGACATCCCCAGGCGGATATCTATCTAACACACCGGAGACCACTGCATTAAAATCACCACCCAGTATCAAGAAATCACCCGGAAGATTCAGTATAACCCGTCCCAGGTCAGCAAAGGTCGCAGATTGCAAGTCAGGAAGAACATAAATAGACACCAGAGAAAGCGTACAGCCCTCCCAGCATCCCGATACGGCAACATAGCGCCCCCTTTCATCCAAAACAATAGATTCCACCTCTAATGGAAGAGAATTATTGAGAAGGATGCCAACTCCTCGGGACCCAGACGTAATCCCAGCATGAGCAACTAGGCGATATCCCTTCCTATTCATCGCTTTGCACGTATTCCCTATCAAGTGGGTTTCTTGAAGCAGAACCACATCAGGAGAATCTCTTTTACGTAGTTGCAATACTACACTGCGTTTAATCTTATCGCCCAACCCATTTATGTTCCAGCTCATCACCCTCAACCCCCTACCCCCATCATGAAAGAGAAAGAAGACCCAACCCCCCCTTGAGTCCAGCACAACAATGAAAAAGTCTCGCGAGATGGTGCCTTGCAGGAACATGAACAAAACAAAGACCCATTGCCCACCCCCCAACCCCCCAAACTTCCTGTTACAATACACCCCTCCCTGCACCCCTGCTTCCGACTATATAGCCACCCCAACTCGCAGTGTGCCTGTCGCCCCCACATCTAAACTAAACTACAAGAAGTAGATATGAGGAGGAGAGAGACCCCCCGATTGCCCGTTAACACCCCCACCTTACTGCATGCATCAATATAATGAGTTCAGAACCACCACAATAATCAGCACCCTAGGTGGCCCCAGATACCAGAATAACAGCGCTCATTCCTGCTCTTGTGATCCCCCCTCCGCACCACCACTCTGTCCCTCCGGTTCTTGCTGGGCCGACAAAGTGTCCAACCAGTCAGCCGCGATCTCCGGCTTGTCAAAGAAGTAGGCCCGCTCACTGTGTTCGATCCGCTGCCTATCCGGGAAAAGCATTGCATATTTGAGTCCCATGTCCAGAAGTCTTCTCTTCACTCCCAGAAAACTGAGTCTCTGTTTTTGAACAGTCTGCGTGAAATCCGGATAGAAACTGATGGACGAGTTCTCATACTTCAAGGGCCCACCCGCTCGTGAGGCCTGGAGGATGGCATCTCTGTCTCTAAAATTAAATATCCGAGCTATCATAGGCCTAGGCGGGGCACCCACTCACGGCCTCCCGCGATGGGACCCTGTGTGCCCGCTCGACAGTGAAGAACTTGCCCAGGCCTTTGGGTGCAAGATGTTGGACAATGAGATCCTTTGACAAAGAGGTCTGCCACCTGGTCTTCCTCCTTTTCCGGCACTCCGATGATGCTCACATTGTTCCTCCGGGCCCTCCCTTCGAAATCCTCCAGGCGACGGACGACAAGATCATTCAAGGCCCTCAGATTTCTAACCTCGGTCTGCAATTCTGTGACATCATCCGTGAGACTTGATGTTTTAATGTCCAACGATTTGACCTTTTCGCTGGTTTTCATGAGGTCTGTGAGAATCAAATTCACCTCAATGGATACTGTGTCTAGCTTATGAGCAAGGGTCTCCATTTACTTCCCAAGGGAGGATTTGATCCCATCAATGGCGACCATTACATCTTGTGACGTTGGTTCAGTTGCCAGACCAGGGGAATCTCTCGCCTCATCCTGTGACCTACCCGGTCCAGTAGGCGATCCCTTAACTTGGGCATAGCGGTCCATAACATTTGATTGGGTGTATTCGACCCGTCTAGTGGTCTTCAATTTCTGCTTATTCCCCTCCGGCTTGTTCGCCATTGCGGTACAATCCCCAACTCGTCGTCCAGTTCAGGGGGGGTTACTACTTCTGAATGCCCGCCAGCCGATAAGATCGATCCCTCAGTTTCTGATCTGTGAAACATGATCACACCGCTCCCACAGAGGCAAAGTACAGAAGGCCTCGAGGCAAAGCACCAGCGATGGTCGGCCAGACACCCAGCTCTCAAGGCAAGAATTTGTCCCTCAGCAGACTGTGCATTCAAACAGCTCTTTTAACAGCGATAGGGTCGTCCGTGCTAGTGAAATGCACCCAGGTCCGAAGTCGATGTCGATTAATGAAATTGAATGCGAAAGTAGGGCCAGACCGGCCACTTCCGGTAAACCGCACCGTTGCTGTGGAACTACACTTCGGGCACTCTGCCAACCCAAGCGCAGGGCATCCGAGAGGTAGAGGCGCAAACTCTCTAACTTCACAACTCGGGCATCCGGGGTCTGTTCGGGACACGGTCTACGGCGTTCGATTCTCCCGTGGTTCAGCTACAACGAGAATTCAACGGCAGACAGGATAAGTGGCAGGATATATTCGGGGGGCTACGAGAGTATCGGGAGCCCTGAGCTCAAGCAGCCATCTTGGATGCGCGTGAAGCTCCTCCTCTCAAAGGCTTTTTAAATGCTAATTCCTAACTATAAAAGGCCTGAAACCTATGGTTTTTTCAGTGAATTTCAAAGGTTTTTTAAATGCTAATTCCTAACTATATAAGGCCTGAAACCTATGGTTTTTTCAGTGAATTTGCAAGGTTTTTTAAATGCTAATTCCTAACTATATAAGGCATGAAACCTATGTTTTTTTCATCTATATGTCTATTTATATATATAGACAGATAGATATATATATAGATATATATATATATATATATTACAAAATAACTCCGCCCTCGTCAGAAAAGATAACCAGACTCTCAAAGTGCTGCAAATTATCCAATTTAATGGCAAACAACGACGTGTTTCGGATTTCTCCAACTTCACATGAAGAACTGTGAAGAAGGAGAAATCCAAAATGCGTTGTTGTTTGCCATTAAATTGGATATTTTGCAGCACTTTGAGAGTCTGGTTATCTTTTTTTACAAGGATGGTGTTATTTTGTAATATATCGGGTTATCCGGTAACCCATACCAGACCGCCCAAGGACAGCTCCGTCTAACCGGAACTGGGTGTTTATATATAGGTATCCATCTATATATACATGTATATATAGATGGATATCTATATATATCTAGACATATATAGACATATAGATATCTATCTATATATATATATATATATATATATATGTATATATATATATATATACATGTGTGTGTGTATGTATACATATATTATGTCATAGCTCTGCGGTTATGCTGGCCTGCATCCAGAATACTGGTGGCTAGCGCCTTACACTACACAAAAAGTCCTCACTCCAGTTAAGAGTGATGTGGCACTTAAGGATGTAGAAAATGGCATTTTATTTAAGGCAAAATCGGAACAATAGAACACGTTTTGACTGGAAGCCCAGCCTTTCTCAACCTGTATATATGACCAATATATATATTATTTTATAATTTAAAAATGTTTTGCGGTGACTTTGGAAAAGCTTCTATAAAAATCTAGACAATTGTTAGCTGCACACAAGCTTTCTAAAATGTATTTAGTACATGGTAGCTTCTTGGTCTATCACCCTATTGCCATTTGTTTTTGGGCCTAAAGGTATTTTTGACTCCAGGACAACAATATTTCAGGGCTTGTGTGCAATCTATGCACATCATACCAAGCTAATCGAGAAATGCGTTCAAAACCAACTGACCCAGCACATCGCTAATTTCATGCTATTGGACGACTGCCAATCTGGATTCAGAACAGGTCACAGCACGGAAACAGCGATCCTACATATAGTGGATGACGCAGTACAGGCCCTGGACAGCAATAAGACATGTCTTCTAGTACTTCTTGACTTATCATCTGCATTCGACACTGTAAACCATGTAAAACTACTAGACAGACTTCACAACAGGATGGGAATGTCGGGAAATGTACTAAAATGGTTTGAATCCTTTCTTCAGAACAGAACACAAAAATTCTGGGTCAACCAGACACTATCCACATCAAGTCCAAACTCGATCGGAGTTCCTCAAGGCTCGACACTATCTCCATCACTCTTTAACCTTTATGTCGAACCTCTGACTGGAATCCTACGAGACGCAAACATATCCTATCATATGTATGCGGACGACACACAAGTGTATATCAAAGTCGAATCTCTGGAGGACATCAAGCTACTGAATGAGGCTTTGAAAATGGCACTAAGATGGCTAACCAGCAACCACCTGAAGCTCAATGCACAAAAAACGGAATTCCTGTTGATCTCTCCTCCGAAGAGACATTCGGAGGTAGAAGAATGGACCAGACAGATCACAGCTTTAAACTGCACCCCTACACTAGTGGATTCTGCGAAATCATTGGGAATCACATTAGATAAAAATCTTGACATGAAAGCACACATCAATGTAATGGCAAAAAATGCCCGCTTTCACCTGAACTACTTAAGGAAGATGAAACCTTTCATCTCATCAGCAGATCTCAAACTGGCAATTCAATCACTAGTTATCTCAAGAATCGAATACGGATGTACAACCCTAGCTGGTCTACCGAAAATTGCCACTGCACCTCTGAAAGCATGCCTCAATGCAGCAGCAACGCTCGTTACCGGATCGAGGAAATTTGACCATATCTCCCCACATCTAAAAGCGCTAAACTGGCTGCCATACGAAGCCAGAATCCAATTCAAGATGGCATGTGTCACCCACAAAGCACTTCATTTCAAAACACCAAGATATCTGGCCCAGAAGCTTGAACTTTCAGGAGGAGTCAGACCAACCAGGAACGCCAATGCGCTGATACTGAAACCACCCATCTTCCGAAAAAAGAAAACATACGATAGAGCCTTCTCAGGAGCAGCACCCAGAATATGGAACTCACTCCCTCCAAATATCAGGAAAATGACTAACACGACAGCATTCAAAAAGGAAACCAAGATCTTCTTAATGAGTAAGTTCCTTACATAGCAAGGAAATGACCTCAACAACACCACGTGCTAAACTTCTCCCTACGGACTAAGAGAAGAAGAAAGTGAGAGTCGCAAAATAGATGGGAACTTGCCTCAAGTGCCTTATGGACCCAAAACCGAGAAGAAGTATACACAAACAAAGATAATTTGCCTGATCTATATTTAAAGGAATACAATGATCAAATATATTCGAAGAGCCGTAGACGCTGACTGAAAATACTGATAATGTGTAAACAGATGTCAAATACTAGACTATACTAGAATATGCTATGATATGTCCCTGATAGACCTATACAGACCCTACCTCACAGAAATGTAATTGTGTACCTTATTGAACTTTGATGGATTCTTTTATAGAACTTTTATATGACCTATCTACCTCATAGCAGTGGGATATGCTACCATATAGCACACATTTACCTACCTCACTCGCCATATAACAATTTGTATGTATTTAGTGCGAATTATATAACTCATGTATATGTCATTGTGAAGCGCTCTGATACCCAAGGGTCACGTCCGCGCTATATAAAACTCTTTAAATAAATAAACTCAGAACACAAACTACATTCCATGTCCATGTATAAAATCTTGGCCCACTTAGCTGAAGTTAAGTGGTATGCTGTTTAGTTCTTTAGCTACAATAGGGTAGAAATCATTAAATGTCAATCTCTATAGTGAAATTTGTATTAATCTGTGAAGAACAAATATCTAATAGGATGGTTACCTTGTTATAATAAGCCAGTCAACAACCGTTTGATGTGATTTCCGAAAACAAACCAGACTGAACCTAATTCTACTAATTCTTTCTGTCTAAATTGTTTAATCAAGTTCAAGTTCAACAAGCTATATTCGATTATTTTATATAAGAATCATAAAAGTTGATTGTTTAATCTAATTTCACAATTTGATTGACGTTCACCAGACAGACAGCAAACTTGCTGCAAGCCATTTCAGGGAAAAATGCTTTATTTTTTCGTGCTACTCCAAACGCAGCAAAGTCACAAATTTGAATGTGAGATATTGCACAGAAATCCTATTCACTTTCTCTCATTATTAATGAATCTAGTGGCTTCTTTTCCCCTTAAGCCTTATATTTCCCCTTATACTCACTGTCCTGTTATCTTTGTGATTTCTTGTCCCTGTGTCTCTGGCCCTCACCACTGTTCATCTGGCTCCTGTTCAGCTGTTTTTTGTTCCTGTCTGTCCTCTGATCCTGTACCTCTCATCCCTAAACCTCCTATTTTCACGGGGTTCCCCCAACTCATTTATACCTTTCTCTGCAAGTTTTATTGGAGTGACCTCATTGTAGCTCTTTTATTACTAATTTCTATGCCCCCCTTGTATTCCCTGCTCATTGCTCCCTTTTACCAATATGTTTATTAGTCAATAAGAACATTTCAAAACAAGTTATAGTTATTTCTTTTTGACAAGATGATACTAGTTATGATGGTTCTTACTAAGAATAACTTAGGCTCATACAACCCTACAAAATCCGCCTACTACAACTGGTAATATCACCAGAGCCAATAAGGGGCAGTTAAAATGAAACTGCAAACTAAACTTGTTTATAAGAACATCAGTCAAAAGTTGATGGATTTATGAAAAGGCCACAAGAATATGAGTAGGACTCCTGTCTCCTGCCTCCTTAATACTAGAAGCTGATGAATCTGTGAGGGCTCCGTAGAAAAGATTGAGCTTTGACTGAATATACAGTTTTAAAGTGTTGCAGCATAATGTTTACTGGAGTCCGTTAGTCCACACTATAGTTGTCAATACCTAAGGCTTGGACTAAGTGACAATGAGTGTAACGAATGTGACAACCCTGTTAGAGAATTTCTTATCTGTTAGGAGATGTATACAGGCATGACCCTCACCCGATCCCTAAAAACAGAAGACACATACAACTGTTGGTATTTCCCATCAGTAGGTTATTCATTATGTACTACTACCACGTAAATCCTATGCATATGATTGTGGTCATCATTATAGGTGTAATAGCCATCAATAGAAAAAACTAAATGAGTATTAGAAAACCCAAAAGCATTTTACAGCACATATCCCCAAAATGATTAGTCTAATCTCTATATAATACCTATAAATACTTTACCAGTCTCATGTTTATTTTATCTCTATTAGTAATCTCGCTACCTAGTATATGTCAAACTGTGTAACTATCCCTGTATACCTAAGAAAGCTGGCCGGTCTGCAGTCAGATAATGGCACTTCTGCATGTACTGTCTCTCTATCAGTATTCATATCTGCCCCTCCTAAATTCCTAGGTATCTTTATATCTTTCTCTCCTCATATGCTCTTTATAGAGGGAAGGGGGAGATTATGTGTACTCTCTCATATCGACACAAACAATGTCTCAATTAGAGACATGCTTGAAATGTGAGCAACAGTGACCAATTCTGCTTTCTTTTGTCTTCTGGATATTTTCTCCATAGTGGGTTTCTCCAATGAAGTGGTGTCTGACAAGGGCACCAACTTTATATCTGCTTATATGCCATCAATATGGAAGGTGTGTGGAGTTACTTATACGTTCTCCACCCCTATCATCCACTAACAAATGGGCTTGTTTAATGATTCAATAAGACCCTGAAGGGCACGATCAAAGGCCTGCCTGAGGCCTTGAGGCGTAAGAGGGATGCCCTCTTGTCATGACTTCTCTATGCTTACAGAGAGGTACCATAGAAGGGGGTTGGCTTTAGCTCCTTTGAGATTCTGTTGGCCTTTGGACTCTTGACACATTACCACTGCTAACCAATGATAAAGTGTGTGTGCTCTCAGCTTTAAACATGGGCAATTTGTTCACACTCAATTGGCACAGGTATTTTACTTGTAAGACCCTAGTAAAGGGGCACTACGTGTACCCAGGTCCTGTAAGGTAAATGCTACTAGTGGGCCTTTGTCACTGATTGTGCCACCCACTTAAGTAGCCTTTTAAACATATCTGAGGCCTGCCATTGCAACCTCTGTGTGCAGTTTTTAAGTGCCATTTCTACCTGGCAAAATAAACCTTTGCTAGGCCTAAACCTCCCCTTTTCAATACATAGAAGTCACACCTATGGTAGACTGTAAACAGCTGATAGGGCAGTGTGGAGTGTATGTAAGAAGATAGAAATGTACTTTTAACTTTTCCATGTCCTGGTAGGGAAAAACTCTTACATTTGTTTTTCACTACTGCAAGGCTTACCTCTCCCATAGATTAACATTAGGTTAACCTATTACATGTAATAAGTGATAACTTTTAAATGGGTGAAGTAGGAATGGCAAGTGTGGTGTCTAAAGAATTGTTTGTTAAAACCATCTTTAATGGTAAAGCTAGATTTTAATTCACAATTGTGAAAATGCCACCTTTAGGAAGTCAGTACTTTCTTGTCCCAACCATTTGGTGCTTACAGCCTGTATCCTGGTCGCTTGAAGAGGTATAGCTGGAAGTTGGTTGTTTTGTATTGCTCCAAGACATTCAGACAAAGGGAGAATATGTGTTGGCAGGATGGGCCACTTCTAACTTGATCAGGGGGAGGAGCTGACACCTACCACACTTGCACATCACAAAGCCTCTGCCCAGTACACTCACAAAGGGTTTTGGCACTAGTATTTCGTGGCCCTACATAAGCTGGTGTCAGGGCAGGTAGGCAGTATATTCCAAACATCTCTGGGGGTTGGAAGCCCCCAGGACCTTCAACTACTTCAGAGAGGGCATCAGGTTTAAATAATGGACCCTCAGAACCAACTCTTCAATACACCTCAGGACCTATGGAAAACTCAAAAGAATTGCTGTGCTTCTCAGTAAGAAGGACTGCTACTCTTGTGCCCTGCTGCCGTGCTGTCCTGTTGTCTTGCTGCCTGAGTCAGAAGGACAGGACATGCATCTTGATCCTAGGACCACAAGAGTGACTTTAAGTGCTTGTTGGCTGACCTCCTGATCAGAACTTTGCGGACAGAAAAGGCTCCAACCTTTTTGAACCCAGCACCTGGACTCTGTCTGCTGTGCGTACTAACCCCAAGTGGTGCCTCCCCGGTCCTGGACCTTTGGTAGTTGGCCTTAAGATGCTCTGTCAGCCCAGCTGTGGTCCTGTGAGCAGAACTAATGCAGCACGATGCATCTCTTTGGAAAGACAGCAACACATTGCATCCCCATGCAGGACTGCGATTGCAGCCCGCAGATTCCTCGAAACTGCTGCTGTGCATTGAATCTTCAGTGCAGGCCTTCACAAACCAAACCCCTTGGTGACGGCAGCTTCTGCGATGATGCAGGAATTTTCATCCTAGCCCCAATAGCTTCTTCGGAACATCCGGTGTGCGACTCATCTTCGATGCAGGACTTCACATCACAAGCCCCTTTTCGACAGCATCTTCGACAATGACACGACTTTCAGCCCCCTCTGAACTGCCACTAAGCAATGCATCCTCGATGCTGGACCTTGCCACGCTGCGCAACTAGGATTTAAGGTATTTTGTTCAGCTGGCTTAACTTGGTCTCTGCATCCGGCCCGCGCTCCATTGCTATTGGCCTGAGTTTGTGACTTTGTCTCGGTCTTGCGCAGCCAGATTACCACAGTTGGTTCTTTGTGCTTTTAGGCACTATTTGTACTTAAACTTTTGAAATTGCATATCTCCGGTTCTACTGATTGGATTTTTGTTGTTTTGCTCTTAAGTAATTTATTAAGTTTTACTCTATGTTGTTAAATTGGTGTGGGATTTTTCTTGAGTTGAGTTGTGTTTTCACTTTATTACTGTTTCAAGTGCTGCATAATTACTTTGCACATTGCCAATAAGTGAAGCCTGACTGCTTTGTTCCAACCTACCTAAGGGTTAAGCACAGGTTCCTTTTGGGTTTGCTTGTGGCTGCTACCTGAGAAGTGTTTAACCCCCCTCAACCAGTACCCTAATTTCCAACAGTATCTACATGAATGCTGTTATCTCACTATGTCTACTGTTTCTCCTGTATCTTTTGAGTCTATCTGTTTCTCCTGCAGCTACCGTCAACGGTATGATGACATTTTAGTTAGCTTTTGCATGTCGTACTTCTGTCTTTGGTATTCACTTTGTTTGTGCTTTATGGGTGAAGTGATTCTTCATATCTTTGGGGTTTCATGTCTTTTGTGTCTGCTTTCTCTCCATGCTCATAGCGTACGTCTGCCCTTAGTATTGCCTTGTGGTAATTTGTGATTTATGGGTAGTGTCATTGTTGGACCCGGCCCTTTTGGCAGGTTCACCCCGAGACTTTTTGCTTTTTCCTAGCCTGTTTCTGTGACCTGGTGTTGGTGATTTTAGGCCTCTGCGCACTTTTTCACTGTGGTAAAGTGTAAAGTGCGTGAGCTCTCTGTGTATGTGTGGTGAGTGACCTGCCCTCCCATAGGAATGCATGGGGAATATGTATGACCATTAAGCATGGGCGAATTTTGCGAATTCGCGATTCATGAATTTGCGGATTTGCGAATTCGCGATTCGCAAAATTTGAGAATTTGTGCGAATTTGCGGATTTTTGTTTTTTGCGTGTTCGCGGGGTTTTTTGCATGTTCGCGGGTTTTTTTGCGTGTTCGCGGGGCTTTTTGCGTCTTCGCGAGCCGCTTGCATAGCGAAGTTACCCATGCAGTCGTTTATGGGAGAGGGAGAGATAGATAGATAGATAGATAGATAGATAGATAGATAGATAGATAGATAGATAGATAGATAGATAGAGAAAGAGAGGGAAAGAGAGAGGGAGAGAGAGAACGAGAGAAAGAAAGAGAGGCCGGATCTCTGAAGGGCCAGATTCCTGAGTTGCCCCTACAGAACATACAGCTTTTTATTTTTAGCAAAATGCATATGAAAATTATGCTGTAAAGGTCTCTTTTAGTTTAACCCCTCCTGACAACTCAAAATGGGTGTATTTGCCATCCTCTCCCTTCTTCCTGTTTTTTATATCTGTAAGTGCTTCCTGATGAGGTTTAATTCCTTGGACAGGTGCCTCGTTGCCTACTTGTAACTATTCTCTGACCCTGCTTCAAGGGTCAGAGCAGGGCCAGAGAATAGTTGCAAGTAGATAACGAGGCGCCAGGTTGCAAAGAAATTAGGTTCAACTTTTGCACCTGCTGCTGTAACCCCTGCTTGGCCGAAAATTCGTCCCCGCTGATTCGCGGATTTTACCGCGATTTCGCGAGATTCGCGGATCGCGAAATCGCGGAAAATCCGCAAATCCGCCCGCGAAACGGATTTTACGCCCACCCTTAATGACCATGGTAGTTCCTGATGTGTGTGGAGTGCAGGGTCGAGTTTGGAATTTGAATTTGAATTTAAAAATATTTGTACAGCGCTCGCATACCCAGCGGTTTCATGGCGCTAGTGGTGATCAGTAGGTGGCAGCAACAGGAGATTTAAGGATAGGCTTGTTTAAACAGAAAGGTTTTAAGGTTTTTTCGAAACAAAAGATAAGAAGGTGAAGTGCGTAAAGTGACCGGGAGGGTCACTTTACGCACTTTAGTATGTGCGAACTCGTGAGATTGAATGCTGCGCAATGATATATGCGGCATGATTGTGTCTAGTGTAGAAGTGCTACTTTTACAAGTTGGCATATTTGTGTAATTTGTGTATGGCGTGTGATTGGCTGGTGAGCCTGGCTCCAAGAGTCTGGGAGGGTCTGCCCCGGTGGTGAACTGAGTGTTTAGCATGCTGATGTGAGGGGAGGACTGCACCTGGGCCTGAAGGGCTGGGCTTTCCCCACACAATGCTGGCTCCACCCCCTGTGGTGCGTCTGATGTCCCTAGCCCGGCCTGTGAAAAGGAGTTCCCTATAACCAGTTGTGGCTGGTTCTCACATTTCCTGCACCCTGCTAGACAAAGGAATTCACTGTATAAAAAGGGGCTGTGTCCCCTTACAAAATGTTCTTGTTTTTGACTTGAATCCTGCCAGGGGCATGCTGCTGCTTGGGCTCAGGGGAAGGCTTGCCTCCCTGAGCCCTGCCCAGCCCCTAGATACCTAATGGACTTTCCTTTTCTGGGAGCTGCTGTGCTCCACCTTACGTCCTGGACTATTGAGGTCCTGGACTCCTGAAGAACTTTGCTGGAGCTTTATTCTTGCCCCTAGCGCTTGGGAGTGCTTTATTTTGCTTCTAGCGCTTAAAAGCGCTTTATCTTGCTTATAGCGCTTGAGGAGCGTTGTATTTGCCTGTAGCGCTGGGAGCGCTTCTCTTTCATCCCGAACGCTGGGAGCGCTTTATTTGTAAAGCCTGGTGCCCACCCATCAATATGGAAAAACCTATCAGCGGATTCTTTCTTACTTCCCTTCGTCAGTGGATGTGACTCCACACCAGAAGACACTGGTCTTTCTGCCTCAAAATTAGAGTCAGTGTCTCTTTGTCTAAGTTTTGGTGACTGTTTTGCCCTAACGCTTGTCAGCGCCAATGTCTCCTTGACCAAATGAATGTGAACTCAAGCCCCAGAGATATTAAAATTGCATCCAGTGTCAGTACTATGCCTCCCATTCACAGACTAATAAATGTGGAATACTGCCTCGCTTGCTTTTGACTTGCTTTTCAGAGTATTTAAAAATGTGCCTGCTTGATCCTCTTTCAGGTCATACATCTAAAAATTCCTCTCGTCAGTTTCTGTATCTTCCAGTCCAAATGATACTGAGTATCTCTCCCTGTCCCAGTGTTGGTATTTGTATCTCCCTGTGTCTTTAGTGGATCAAAGACTGTTGATGAAAAATAAGTGCTGGTCCCCAAAAATCAGTATCAGTGGACCCCACCTTTTATCACCAGCTCCAATGAAACAGTGCTGTGATTTGATGACTCCATTTCGCAACTTACTGAGCTGCAGTTTAACAGTTCATTATATTCTAGCACTAGTATAGGTTCTGTTTGAATGAGCCATTACGACTAACACACCTTAAATGAATGAAAGGTAAAATGAAAGGCCAGAACTACAAAAGCAGTGGCCGGTTATCCAGTCAGCAGTGTCCAGCAAAGGTGCCATGGGGCTTAATGCAACTAAGGATAAAATTGCCCCCCACCCCTTGTGGAATATCAAAAATCTGCTACATTTGGGGTAACTGGGTTTCTGCCATCTCTAGGCACTGGTGCCACTGCACCTGCTGAACTCTTGATAGCTATGCCCCAGTTGGTTACATTAAGAAGGAGTCATATTTTCTCTTTTCTTTTCACAGTCCAAAATACAAGGCACAGCTCATTTATTTTTGCAGATTTATTTATCATTTTTGAAAGAAGAAACACACAACAAAAACAACCCTTAATGTGGGTGTATTTAGAGAAACAGTTGACTATATTAAAGTTGCGGGTTAGGCCTTCCAAAGAGGGAGGTACATTTGCTTACCCAGAATAGCAAGGCATTTGGTACCGTTGGTATTGAAAAAGGCTTCAGTTGAGCTTATCATACGCGATGAAAACTATGGATAGTCATTAAAGAGATGAATGAGAAATATGAGGTAGTAGAGGTAACCAGGAAAGTAGAATCCCTTTCAGTTCGAGTTCTGGCTTTCTTATAATTATAGGTAGTCATGGAGTGGCTGCCAAATACCTCTGGGCCAGGATGTGGAGAGTTGTAGCATGGCATATATTTCGGTTGCGGTATCGCAGTATGTCATACTTTTCAACTAGTCGGGAATAGAGGAGCATCATTGGCTATCCAAGTGCAGGGCGAGCTCACGCTTCACCAGAAGCAGACCGTCAGCCATAAATCTACAAACGTCACATGGTATATCTTCCACTTATCCCTTGCAATGCTAAAAGCAGGACTGGAGGTAAGTCAGCCTCAATCATTACTGAGAGTTGAGTAAAAACTTCCCTCGTGACCGCAGGACCATGTCAAGTGTGTGAAGTCGGCGTCAGGCACGTTGAGCACTTGGAGGGCCTACACGGGTCAATTTCGGCCAGGGTGCTGGGTGTGGTGTATGTATGCCTGATGATTTTGTAATGTATAATTTGTTTCTGCTATATGAGCTTGGTTTGGTTGCAGCAGTAGTACCCGACTTTGTCAGAAAGGGGTCCGCTCAGTTCGTACTCCCTGATCTCACTAATCTTCATTGGCCAGCAACAGTGCTACACGAGTATGATATAATTTGGACACCAGGTGTCCACCATCAGTGTCTGTTATTACCATTATTAATGGAGGGAACTCGTCAGGGGCAAATGGGTTTTTGCACGCAGGGCACTGTGGATGTGCGGCAATATAAAATGGTCCATGCGGGAAGCACTGCATTATTACGCCACACTTTGCAAACGTTTGAAGACCTCTTGCCGAATAGTTGGCAAGAGTTGTCTGAACGTTTGCAAAATGTGGTGTGATAATGTTAGCTAGACCAACCTCTAACGTATGGAGGCAGCCATTGGTTATTGACCAGTGGCAGAGTGGGGGAATAAAGGAGACTACCGGCAAGCAGGCGAAGGAGCCGCCAAGCTTATGCTAGAGAGTGTCTGAATGTTGGTGGGGTCCAGCGGAAAACCATGTGGAAGGATGGAGGCGAGATGTGTGGGTGCTATTTGACTGCGCTCTGGTATGGCATACAGGAGTCGGGCATTGCAATGGTGCCAGAGGTATTCAAAATGGCATTGAGCAGTTAAATAGTAAATCTGGGAATGTGGTAGACCCCCCACAGTTATAAGGGAGCACCAAAGTGTCCTAGCTCACCTGGGTCCTACAACCCACCCAGACTAGCCGCAAGAGAAGACTCCGCATCATAGAGTAGAATGCATTGGTAAGGGGAAGCAGAATGTTTATAAAAAGGTACAGAAAGCAGGGAAGAACAGACATTTTGATAATCGGTATTAGGCTCAATATTTACAGTGGAGGTCGACACCACCCGATTTGTAAAGTTAGTTTGTCTATGGATGGGCCTTAATTCAGGCAAATTACCTGCTCCTTGTCCCAGTGTTTCCAAATTCCAAGATATCGGACAGGGACCTCGCACCATTTCAAGGGGAACTTGCATGCTATTGGTAAGGTGGTGTCAGTAAGCGGGAAGAGTTCGATTTTATTCCAATTTATGATGAGGCCAGAGAATTTGCTTAAATGAACCACCTCTTGAATTATACAGGACAAATTCTGAGCTGGGCAATGGATAAACAATAATATGTGTCAACATATGGGGCCATGAAAAAAGGGCCTGACTTAAATTATACTCCGTGATGGAGTTGCTTTTCCTGAATGTTTTGGACCAGGGGGTCATATTGGACCAGGGGGTCCATGGCTATAATGAATAGGAACGTGGGTAGCGGGCATCCCTGTCTGGTTCCTCTAGTGATGTTGAAATGACCCGAGTGAGAGCCATTTGCCTGTATGCAAGCCCTAGTCTGTGAGTATAATAACTTGACTAGTGCAATGAACCTGCGGGACAGCGCTAGTCTCTGCAACATCGCTAATAAGAAAGGCAATTCCAGAAAATCAGACACCTTCTCCGCAGCTGGCATCTTGTGGGAACAATACACAATACATTTTCAGGAAACGAAAGTAAAGTGTATTGTGTATTCTTTTTAACTTGTATATGTAATCCTTTTTTTTATTTTTGCATTGTATAATTGCATAGAATAAATTTTAATGGAACTATTTAGTTTTTTTTAATTTATTTACTGTGCTCTGCTGACATACTGTGATATTTTAATGATGATTTGTTTTTATGCTCTTTCAGTGCTAAGTTGCGATTGCCCATAACGTGGGTCTGGCATAGTTTTTGCATGAACTGTGCCGCTTATTAGGGACTTTCTGTTTTCTCGCACTGTGATCAGCCTATCCCTATTGTACATTACGGTACCTCCCTTTTATTATTACATTAATAGAAGGTGCCACCATTTTTAGGTCTCGCCTGAGCCAATGCGCTTGCTAGTATTGCCATAGAGCAGGGGTCAAGGGGAGAGCGGATTTTAAGCTCTTTAAGGCAGCGAGAGATTAAGAGCCAGCGATGTGAATAAATGCGTCTAAAGAAAGTATGTAAGATGAAGTGCCGGTGCCATATGCACTGGGCTCTGTAAGTTAGACGATGGAGCCCTATTTTGAAAGCTGTTTTGGATGGTCATGATTTTTTTCTTGGAAAAATTAGTCAAGTTCAACACACCACTCTGCCGTTGGGGTACAGGTTCTTGAAGTGACAAAGGGGCGAAGGAAGGAATCAACGATTTTGTAGATTTCCTTTGCTTTGTTGTCATCTTCCAGAACCCTGGTGTCGTAAAAGCTCTTTTTGGCTAGGTGCAGTTTCCGCAGATAAATCTTTAATGCATTCTTATATACAGCTTTATCGTCTAGGTGGTATTTTAGTCTCCATGCTCTCTCCAACTGTTTCGAATGTTTCTTGTAGGCGCTGAGCTAGGTGTTAAACCAAGGTGACGTTCAGCATGATCTGGCCTGGGATTTCTTTATGAATGGAGCTAGCGAGTTCACAGTCTCACTAGTGGAGTGGTGTGGCTCACTGGTTAGAGGCGGCAGACCCGGAAGCAGAGGACGGTCCAGGACCAGGGTTCAATCCCCGACACGGCAGGGTCATGAACCAGGGTCAGCGGACTCGATAATTCTCACCTCGTGCCTACTCTAACCAGGGATCACACTCTACTCTAACCAGGGATCACACTCGGCAACTCTGGGCATTAGCTTGCCTCATCTCCACAACGGCCCCCCACAAACGCCGGGGATGCCTGGTTTCACCTTGGAGATACCCAGGAGGGAACATCTCACAGGGAAAGCCAGGACGGGTTCCCCAGCGGTCTATAGCACCAGGACGACTCCGGGTAGCAGTGCGCTTTACAAGACACACACATTTACATTTACACATTTACATCCAGCTGTTCAGGCGAGCGGTATCTTCTTCCACACCACGAGACAGGACTTCTGGTATTCATAGTGAGGGCACAGTTGATGATGGCCTCCGGCTGTAACTTATGCAAAGCCCAACAGGAGGAAGAAGCATTGCCTATCGAGGGAGGAGTAATGCTGGTCTGTGGCCATGCAAAGGAAATGAGATAGTGGTTGGTCCAGGGAAGGGGTCTAGGAGTCATGGATGTGGCATCAAGGAGCGGGTCAAGAATGAGGTTAAAATCTTCCCCCCGAATATGAGGTCCGTGTTTACACGGCCCAATAGGGACACAAGGATGTGGAAAAGGTCCAGAGAGTCCGTGTTTGGGAGTTAAACATTATTAGGCAATATGCATTGGCCTGCCAGTATGCCTGCGACCGCAACGTACCTACCGTTGCCATCAGTGAAGTGGGCTGGGAGGTGAAATGAGATGCATCTATGTATCAAAATGCATATGCCCCGTGAATAGGTGCTGTAGTTAGAGAAGTAGCAGTGTGGGCCTCCTGAGGAGGCGAAATAGTACAATTTCCTGGGGGGGGGGGGGGGTAGAGGTGTCTCCTGCAAGAATGCAATTTTTACCATGTGGCATGTAAGATATCGCAACACCTTTTTGCTCTTTTGTGGATTATTTATGCCTCTAATATTCCAGGATAGTAATGGGAGCTCAACTAAATATCCTTGCCAGTCAAGTAGTTCCAATGACTTGGAAGTGGACACATCCCTGGGCAATCAAAACGGTGAAACCTTCCTAAGAACCTCCACTTGCCAACCACACTGGGTAGTTATATACCCAGTGAATCCCTGAGCACATTACCAACAACTAAAAAACAAATACCCCAATAGTCCTTAAAGTGGTGTACACCTTAGGGGCGAACAATGCTGTGGTGACTGAGCCCCTGTTGTTGATCTTTAATGAAAACAGCGGAGGTCAGAACTGGTCATTGGGGGTAGTAGGGGTGTGGGCAAATCATGTGGTTGCAGCAATGAAGCGGTTCCCAACCGAGGCCGGTGCAGCCTGAAAGTTCAAGGGGTGAGCACTTTAAGGCAGTCCATGGCACTGTTCAGTCAGGTGGAAACAGGTCCATTCTGGCAGAGGTGTGTAGGTCCAGTAGTAGGTGTGGCACTATGGGAAGGTGGCTTTTCCTTTTTGTACTGCTCACAGAAGGCCAGAACACCCGTGGGGGTGTTGAAGTAGTGGGCTTTGGCGGTTACATACACCTGCAAACGGGCTGGATAAAGCATGGCATATGTCAGTCCCAATTTCTGTAGCCTGATCTTGGCCTCAGCGTATTTGCAACAACCGTCTTACACCATCATGGTGAAGCCGGGAATAAGGATAGTCGAGAGCCTTGCCCCATCTCGCTTGCCAATCGATGTGCAGTGTCTTAATTAGAAAAGTTGAGAAGGCAAGCCTTGATAGGGCATGGTGGGGCACCAGGGGATGGCTGCGGACCAAAATAGTGATGGGCACGTTGCACTACAAATTTGAATGTGAAATTCTGGTGACCGATTAGGTCCAAAAGGAGGCGCTGGTCCTGTGTCTGTATGTTCCGCAACCTGGTGGGATCTGGCCTCAAGGTCCTCGTTCTTGATGGCCACTGTCTTGAAAATACATTCAAATTTCTCTAGGTGCTTCTTCACAGTCTTTGACTCATCCTCCAAGGTCGAGACGCACTCCTCCGTCCCATCCAACCAAGCATTCTGGCGGTACAGGTTCTCTCCCTTGTAGTCGATGCGACTTGTAAGGGAATAAACCAAGCGTCTATTGAGCGAAACCCCACACAGAGTTCCGCCATGATTGCTGCCATGCCAGATGTGTGTTCCTGGTATGTGTGCCTGCCTCGCCTGCCTCCATGTTATTGGGTGCCCCTGATTAAGCATGGGCGGAAAATCCGTTTTGCTCGCGGATTTTGCGGATTTTCGGTAAATTCGCAATCCGCGAGATTCGCGAATCTCCCGCAAAATCCGCAAATCCGCGAGCAGCGGATTTTGCTCGCACTGTTCGCGTGAGTTCGCGGCATCCCAGTACAACTTCGCGCCCCGCGAATAAGTGCAAAATTGCAGAAATACGAGCAAAACTGAAACTACTTACCAGGTTCAAAAGTTCAGGCTCATCATTAGTAGCCATTTCCTGTAGTGCTTCCTGAGGGGCCCCTCCAGAGTTCAGTTGCCAGTTGCAACTATTATGTGACCCTGCTCTGAACCTCAGAATAGTTACACATATGCCACAAAGGTCCTGAATTACAGCTAAGGGAGACAAGCAGGAGCCAGGCTGGAAGTTCAAATCCATTAATCAGCCCCTAATTCATTATTGTCAATTGGGGCAGGGCAGGTGTTGTAACTAATTTTGCAACAATGAAAGCACTTAGCAAGTGCAAAAGATCACTAATCAGGAAGCACTAAGGAAGCAGGTGCCAGCTAAAAAAATATTCTGTGACACATTAATCAGCCCCAAATTAATTCAGGTCACTTGAGGCAGGGAAGGTGTGCTTGCGTTGCCACAATAATGTACACTGACTGGACAACCAGAGGGTGCTGTGATGAAACAGAGGGTGGCATGGGTGGGCCAGAGGGTGGCATGAGTAGTCAGAGAGTGGCAGTGGTGACAGAGAGTGGCAGTGATGAAGAAGAGTGTCCCAAACAGGCTGGACACGTAGAAACAACAAGTTCGCGAAACTTGCGACCCGACAGGTAAGTTCGCAATTTGCGACATTGTACAAAACCCTCGCGAACTGGCAGAAACCCGCGCAAACACACAAAAAAAATCCGCAAATTCGCGAGAATTCGCGGATTTTGCGGATTGCGAGTTCGCAAATCCGCAAAATTCGCGAACGCGAGATTCGCAAAATTCGCCCATGCTTACCCCTGATCTCTCTATTTCCCTTGTGTGATGGAATGAGAGGTTGTGCTCTTTAGGCTCTTTAGGGTCTCCATGCACCATGGTCAGTGAGGAATATCAAATATTTACTATGGCCAATGGGGGCAAACGTAGATGAAGCAGTCCTGCTGAATCAGGGCAATCGCTAGATGTCACCCTCAGCACCGGTTGTGATCAGCGCAGTCCTCTGGTTGCATGTGATAGCACTCGACTTGAGGGAGTGGGCCATCAGGAGTTAAGGTGGCAGCATCAGCAACCACTCCACCCGCTGCTCCAGTCTACGGGACCAGCAAAGCAGGAGCTGCTCTCTGGGTGACCAAGGTAAGTCAAGGTGTTGACCCAAACAGGATATGTACTGTTGCCGACTTATGCCCCTACTGTCCAAGAAGCTTGGCTGCTGCCTCCAATATGGGGTAGGTTGCTGCAGGTCAAACGATGCGCCGGGGGGCCATGAGGAATACCCAGCGGGGGTCCGCCAGTGTCGTCTGCCTCTATCCCAACTACCCACGCCACTGAGCAGGACTATATGACTGGTGTAGAGAGGCCATCCAAGGCCAGTGCACTAGTAGCAGTGGCGCGCAGCAACAGAACCCTCCAGGTCCCCGCCAGGCACTGCAGTCAAATAGTGCCTCCCCAGGACAACACGTGCAGTATTGGCAATTGCTTCTTACCAGAGCTGGGAGGTAGCAAGGAAGTGGCAAGGCGGAATTAGGTCACACATCCTAGTATCTGCACTCCACTCCATAGGCCAGGTGCCCCGTTTAGCCATAGTGCTGCCCTCAGGTTTCCATCAGGAAGGTCCTGATTCCATGCCAGTGCTGATAAAGTGTCCCCCGGCAGTCGCTGGATAAAGCACTTGGTATAGAGCTGGCAGGCAACAGGGCAGCATAGGTGACCCAGTGGGGCTCAATAGCCAACGGTCACAGGTTCGCCATCGGCCCCTGTCACCACTGGGCCTCGGAGGCAAAGGCCGTGCTGCCATTCACATGGTTCTGTTCAGTGCTACCCCACTGGAGAATTAATCAAATCCGCTTTGTCCTGTTCCCTGCACTATGCTAAACTCATGCTGGTCCTTAGATGAGGAGTAAGGCCCGTTCTGGTGGTGTTAAGGGCTTACCAGTGCTTTAAATGGACCGGTACTTACCTGTACTGATTCCCGGCACTTCTCAGTTTTCTCCCCTAGAGTAGCAGAACTTCTCCTCGTGTCAAGAGAGTACCGGTACTCTTAGAGGCAAGCTGGGGTCGGGCTCAGGGGTATGGTGTTTCATGCAGCGCAGGTGCTGCTGAATACCTTCAGGGGCTCTTGTCTGTGAGGCTCTCTGACAGTCACAGTGAGTGTATTCCAGCGCAGGTTGCTGCTGCCGCCTTACACTCTAACTGACAACGTGACAGGAGTTAACAGGAGTTAGGAGATGTGGCCTGCTGGACAGAGCTACCCACATTGGAACGTTTGCATTGTCAGTTAGCGTGTAAGGCTGCAGCCCTGGAATACACTGTCAGAGCGCACAGCACCTGTGGCCAAGTTCAGCTTATGTGTACAGTGCGCAATTAGTACTTTTTTTGCAGTTATATATAGCGCACACTTGGCAGGAGGGTATTAAAGCACTTTAAATGAGTAGTGCAAGTTCTACACGAAAGCATAGTTTATTTTGTTTTTATGGCACAGAGAGCTGAAATCCCAGCTTCTGCTCAACATCCTGTTATTCTGGGTGATCTTCCCGTACCATAAAAACAAACAGATATATGTTTTCATGTAAAACTCCTGCTTCTCACGTAAAAAGCTTTAATGCCCTCTGGCCAAGGTCACAAAATATAAAATTGCAAAAAACACTAATTACGACGTGCACATATGAAGAAACTTGGCCGAAGGACACTAGAGCGCTTTTGCAATAAATAGGAAAATGCCACCATCGTTAAATACCTGCCTCGATGCCACGCCCCTACAGACAACCCCCCTTATAGACCCTTTAGACCACGGGTACTCATAGTATGGCCCGAGGGCCGCCAGCGGCCCAGCAAGCCTTCCTTGGCGTCCCGCGGACCTTGTAGACATCGTACCCATGTTTTTGAAAAAAATGTTTAGAGTGTCTGCAAACACTGAGGGTTTTAGCAGTGTGACTGTGAGAGACACTGCTGCTCTGTGGGGGCCATGGCGATTCCAGTGATAGAGTGAAGCTGCAGGGGCCTAAGAAGAGGTGAAATGCAACAAAGCCTCATTAACATGCAAATGGTCTTTTAAAGACCTGTGAAGTACTCGGGTGCGGCTGTGTGTGTGTGCCCGGGAAGCTGTCTCAGCCCCGGCACACACAGTCAGGGTGAGATGACAGAGGGAGACAGAAGGAGAGGAGGGAGCGAAAGGGAGGGAGTCAGAAGGAGACAGAAGGAGTGGAGGGAGCGAAAGGGAGGGAGACAGAAGGAGAGGAGGGAGCGAAAGGGAGGGAGATAGAGGGAGGGTAAGGGAGGGAGACAGAGTGAGGAAGGTAAAGGGAGGGAGAGGGAAGGAGAGAAAGGGAGACAAAGGAAGACAGGGAGAGATAGAGGGATAGAGGTGTAAAGAAGGTGTTTTCTTTAATAAAATGATTCGAAGAAATCAATCTGGTAAGTTCTTTGAAGTTTATTCATAAAGGAATCAAGACATCGCGGGAGTGCGACCTTCCTCTCTGTTGTCCAAGCGGAATCTGTTGGAGAAAAACGCTTTTACAACAGAGAAGAGGTTACATGCACGAGGATGCCTATTTCAATAAGGCACAGTTCAAAAGATAACTAGACAGCATGCGCACCAAACTAGACGTGTGCGCATGCAGTCAATAACATGGAAACAATTCTAACAGTGAGGAGCGCGTGAAGCGCGTACAGAAAATGAAGGCTATATATTACAAAAGGGAGAGTGAGAGGGGGAGAGGGAGGGGGAGAGGGAGAGAGAGAGAGCTAGCGAGAGGGAGGGAGACAGAGAGAGAGAGAAAGTGAGAGAGAGAGAGAGAGAGATAGAGAGAGAAACAGAGAGAGAGAGAGAAAGAAAGAGAAAGAGAAATGTGTGTATGAGGGTCTGGTGGCTCAGTGGACGAAGGCGTCCGCTGCAGGGACCTATGTTCAACCTCATGGTCACAGTTTTTTTTGTTGCTCTAGCCCTTCCCCCTCCCCCACTGACCCCGCCCCTACTGGTGCGACCCTCGGACACAAACCACACTGTAAATTTGGCCCCCGAGAGAAAGTTTGTTTTGTGAGTACCCATGCTTTAGACCCATCCAAATAAATTTGGTGAGTACTGGCACTTTTCTTTTTCCATTTAAAGCACTGGGGGGGTTACAGGCACCGGAGCTTTACTGCCATGTTGCCCTCTTGGTCGCCTGCGTGGCCACGCCCCCTGCATGGCACAGCTCTTGAGGTCCGAATTTGAAATCACTACTGTCCTGAGGTAAGGTTTGTTGCCATTCCTAGGGAAAGTGCAGCATGCGGCAAAAAGAGATATTAAATATAATTTGGGAAAAAACAGACGTCGGGCATCCATTAATTGTCATAATTATTAGCAATCATCCGATGAACATAACTCAGATAGGATTCGGTTAGTTATTGCACATTTGGAAAATATGATTTGCTTTGATTTTGCTCTAGCATCTTGTACTTTTTATGTCAAGTGCTTGCAGTTATTTTTTCTACCACCGTGATGATTTCTAGGTGCTCTGAAGCCCATTATACGCTGTTCTCTCTGGGAAAAATGATTAGATGTGAAATATAAGTGGGAAAATGTTGTATTATATTGTCGAACTTTATTATGTCTAATATCTGGAGCGGTTAGCGAACCGAGGATCTATATCATCATCAAAGTATATAGTACATATATCGTTCTACAGACGCATTGTGCCCTTTTCAATGGTCAGTAAGAAGACCTCTTACAATACGTTTCAGACGATATCCCCTGTAAAAGGTTTTCTGTTTGCATTTGAAATGTACATCAGAGGTATCTCCCTGCGGTGATGTTACAGGTGTGTTGCTGCTTTACACCAGCTGGCTTTGACATTACACTGCAAACAAAGTGTGAATTTCCGCTCCGCGGTGCCTCTCTAACACCTGGTGCTATTTCAGGCTTCCCCGGCAGACATCAGAGGAAAGCCTCGCTCGAGAGCCTTCACAGCATCAGTATTCGCCACGTGCTTGAAGAGTTCAAGGCTGTCTAATCTTACACGGTGGACGTGTGTGTAGCGCTGAGATCTTTAATTTATACAAAGAAGGTGTTGAAAGAGGCCCGCTGGTTCAAACAGGCTGCTGTTCAACAAAGCTACTCTCAGGAAACTGACGATTAGAACATACGATTGATATCAAGGTTAAGGATACGCCACTTATGTGGCATTTGCCTCCAGTTTTGTACCATACAACTAACAAAGGGACAAGAAGAGATGCCCCGGTTGAGTCTGATCATTTAGTTACACTCACCATATGTGAACATGAAGTTCACCATTTCCACATTATCTGTGCTGCTTTCAGTTTTCCTCATTCAGTTTCATATTTCTATTACATTAATTGTCCTCCCAGTTTTAATGTACTCCTGTCCTGTTATTAGTTGACACTGTCCAGTCCAAGGCCTCCTGCTCTGTCGCTCTAGTGTGTTACTTCAGATGTCATGGCATCTGCTGCACACATTCAGTATATGAAAAATCCGAAGTCATTAATGTTTAATGCACCAGACAATATGGTTTTCATCACAGTGGCCTTTTGTGCCAAGTGATGGAATGATTTCAACTTCAGCTTCCATCTCTTACTATTTGCTTCTAATATCGGTTCCTTTCACATTTTTGACCCTGAACAAAACACGCACTGTAAAACGAAATGCAATTTCACAATTCCTCACCCACCGCATTTTCCTCGCACATAGAGATTTGATACTCCGAAATCAATTGCATAATATAAATATTTCACACCCAAAAATAGATTCTAGTACATATGGACCAAAAAAGCTTTTAAATGTACAGCACCTGAAGTGCAACACAGTCCCTGGCTGTTTGCCAAGGTTAATTGATCAGCTTTCATTTGTTGATTGCGGTAATCAAGCATTGGAATACATTTGGCCCATATGGTATAATCTACCCCAATTAGATGGGATTGGGGGGGTTTGGAGTGTAACAGAAATAAAAAAAGTTAAATGCTTAGTTTCATTTCACGCAACACGTAAAGTATTAGCCCTTCTTTATCAGGAGAATGTTTATTTTTACTAATCATGCACATTCTTGTTTACTGGACAGACAGTGTAGCCGTTTTGTCAAATACTGAACAACTGTAATTAAGTGAAAATATAATACAAGAAAAATTCTGAACTAATTTAGAAATATACAGAACATTCTTATAAATAAAATGACACTAAAATAACAGAAATCCAATAGGAAGAACTAGAGATAGGCATTTTTGGGGGTTGGGTTAAAAAAAACCTCCCAAAATCTCAAAAGCGCCAACTGCGCATGTGTTATCCTACACATTTGTGCCAGAGTAAACTGTCATGCTAGACCAGGTCAAAGTAAAAATTAAGCCGAACTCGATGGAGTGCACACAGGGACCAGGTTTATCCAGGTAGAAAGTTTGCCTTTTGACTTAGATACTTTTGTGGCAAAAAAAGTGGTTGTCTACAAGTTGTCATCTGGGCAAGCTGGATCAGAGGAATGGCTTGACCACTGGGCAAGGTCTCGGAATCAATAGGTGGCTGTTCGGTATTAGGCCTGGAGACGCTAATGAGGGAGGTTGTTGGCATCGGTCGGGTGCTGCTCAACTCCAGTGGAGCTGTTCATCTGGTGCTTCTCAACGTTGAATCCAGCAAAGCCATCCATGAACTTTGCCGGTGGCAATGCTAGGTGTCAAATCTGGTGAATCTTGGAGTTAGGCAGGGATTAGTACACTCTGACAACAACCAAGGTACCAGAACCAGGGACAGTACTTTGAAGAACCGGGTTTTAGAACCCAGCGGCGCCAGGGATAACGCCCGATGTCTTCGGATTCCCCTGCCTTGGCAAACAGAGACACGGGACACTTCTTGATGACGTCAAAGACCAAATTTATTGGCTGCAACCAGGAACAGAGGTCTACAAAGCACAACACGGGTGGTTCGCTAGAGACTGCACAAATTCATAGAGCGGAGCATCGTCTTTTATGCTAAAAATCACATTCCTGGCTAGCATCGATTACTTACAAACTGACCAATCGTAGGGTGACATTTCAAACATATCGCATAACGACAATCCCACTTTCCGTTGTCCAGCCCACCAGAAGTGACCAAGCAAAATCCAACATTCCTGCTCGAACGGGCCGGACGAACCCATCATAAAAGACCTCAACCCAATCAATAATTAAGCCATAAAGGAAGGAACAGAAGCAAATGAGAAGCAAGATAGAAAGGTGTGTGCATGTACCATAAACTCAGCAATGTCCTGCTCTTTGATCTCTATCTGACCAGCTGCTTAACAAGGAACTGGCTCAACGAGGTCAGCCTCGGCCAAGGTAGTCAGCTCGGTCAGGTCACATAGAAGTCGGCTAAGGTGTACGTGTCCCAAAGACTCGTTCGGCCGTAGTCATCGGCCTATGTGAGGGCAACCACACAAAATGGCTGCCGTACACAAAATGGAACCCGAAGGTTCGAACGAAATCCATGAATACGTAGTGTTCTCATCGATCGGTTATGACGAAAACACTCGTACATACTGCACTCGTGATTTGCGGTCAGCTGATACCAAAAACGTCTATATCCGACGACCTTCATTGAACAGGTTCAGAACCACGGAACCATAGACCCTCCTTTTGCCCTTACATAGGCAACAAACCCAAACCCATGTCAGTCTGAATCCAGGTCTATATTCATCAGATCATCAAGATGTTGCTGTAGCATCATCCTAGTACTTAGCAACTCTCTCTGGACAGGTCTCCTTGCACACAAAGTAGCACAGAGGCCACAGATAGCAGGAGCACACTGTACACAAAGACAGAACAGGAAAAGGATAGCTAGGATCATCCCAATGACCATCAGAATTTTCCATCCCCACGTGGATAACAATCCCCAAAACCATCCCATCAATGACCAATCTCCCTCGTCTATATGTACGGACTCGGAGACCTTATGTAGTCTGGAAATGGCCTGGAAAACTGTCGGAGCGTTGTCTGGAATGAAAACGCAGCAGCTTGATTGAATCAATTTACACACCCCACCTCTATCTGCAAGTATGACATCAAGTGCAACTCTGTTCTGAAGAGTCATAAGGCGATCCAACTGGAGCTCAGCAGTCAAATTACTAAGGGCACCGGCAGTTTCAACTATGGTGGACACAACCACTCTCGTCAACTGTCAAATGTTCCTGCTATTAGCCATAGGTCCCCAGAACGGCAGAAAACCCTTAAAGAAATCTCCCAACTCTTGTCCTGCGTTATCTTCCTTACTGAAGACACCTCTAGCAACTCTCGGCTTATGGTAATCTGCCGCAGCTGTAAAAGTGGGAGGCAACAGGAACGAAACAAAACATGTGCCCGAAAAGTCAGGGGGCAACCATGTGTATGCTTTGTCGTAACAGATGAAATAGGTACCCTTAGCTGCTAAAAATGCTGGGGAAGTCTGAGACACAAAAACATAAGTCTCAGTGCAAACACTCTTTCCTAACTGAGCTCTCGGATTCTTGCCATTACCTTGCAGACAATAATGACCCTGATGGGGCACTATCCAAATCGGTGGACAGCTTTTTGCTCGCTGGTTAACACTCAGACTAACTCCAAATCCAGTAACATTCCAACCAATGTATGCTTGTGTCTCATCTCTCGGGATAGTCTCATAGGAACTAATTTCTCTAATCATGTCGACTATGCCCTTGACCAGAGCACTAGTCTTCGGACTATCTTTCACAGAACGTTGGGGATAGACTTCATGATCATAAATGAACATCGTTCTATATGCCCAAATAGAACCATTGTAGCTAAAAGGCAAAACCAAGTACGGAATACCTTTATCGGTAGTATGGGGCATAAGGCCACAAACCCAACAATTTGTCATGTTCATAACTAGCTGGTGTTGATGCAGAAGTTGAACAAAGGAATTATTAGCAAATTCCAATCTTCTAACAATTTCATGTTTGGGCAGAGGGTGAAAAGAATGAGAAGAAACAGTAGGAGGAGGCATAGGTTGTGTAGTGGGCATGAACGTCACTTGAAAAGAGAATGTCACATATCCAATTAAAAACATCATTAAGCTAAGCAATTTAAGCAAACACAATATCAAAAAACGTTTTCTGCTCATTAATTTACACATTTTGCTCTTAAAGCTTATTCTTTCAACAGGTTTCTCCATCTCGAAAAACTCCATCCTCTCTAATTGCTGCTCGAGGCGGTAGGGTGTTTTGTGCTAAGGAACACGTCTGTGAGCCCAGGGCAACTCCCTTAGACCAACCAGAACCGTCGACCTAACGTCTTCGGCTTGCACTCCAAAGACTTGACAACCGCGACCCTACAGCCGAACCCGGATGGCAGTTCGAAAAACAAAAATCAAATTAGTTCCTCGAAGGAGAGCTAACCTTTAAAAAATCAGAAAAGAAAGAATTTAATTTATTAGTCCAGCGACTGTCAGTCACAAATTATAACGCTCTTTGCCAGGCAATGTCTGTTCACGGAAGTCAGGTTCAACAGTGTTCAAACGGTTCAATAAAGGCACAGCTTCTTGAAGAAGATCATCACTTTCTTGCTCAGTGTTTGTCCCAACCAAACGGGCATCGCTGAAAGGCAGAAAACGAGGCACGGTCTCAGTTTCAGAATCAGGAAGTCCTCTCTGGACCCACCGGTCGTACGGCAGAGGCAAAGGGGCCCTCTTACAATGTATGCCATGTACCCAGTTCTTTTTACTGTGCACTGGCACTGCAGAACGGGTAGATAACAATGCCATATATGGTCCAGTCCAGCGGGGCTGCTCGTTCTTGGTCCGCTGAAAGTTTTTCACGAGCACCCACGTGCCAGGTTCAATGGCATGTCCTGGATCTTCAGAAGCTTGTGGCAGTGTATCGTGAACCTGTTGATGCGAAACACGCAATATAGCCGTCAATTCATACAGGTAGTCAAGCAACACAGGATGTTCTATTTCGCTAAACTTTGTCGGCCGCTGCACACCCCAAATGTTTGCCGGGCGACCAAACACTACCTCGTATGGACTCAGACCCATTCGTGAATGCACAGTCATTCTAGTGGACAAAAGGGCTAAAGGCAAGGCATCTGGCCATTGTAAACCAGAGCTCGCTTGAATTTTGGCCAATTTCAGTTTAAGAGTGCCATTATAGCACTCAACTAGACCAGCTGATTGGGGGTGATTTGCAGCGTGGAACTTCTGCCTAATGCCTAACCCATCACATACTCTCTTCATCACTTGACCCACAAATTCACTCCCATTGTCACTCCAGATCATTCTCGGCAAACCATATCTAGGGAAAAATTCCTTAATAAGGGCTTTTGCTGTGAACAAAGCAGTGTTATCTTTCAAAGGGTATGCTTCCACCCATCTAGAAAAAGAGCAAACAACCACTAACACGTACTTCAGGTTGTTGCACCTCTCCATGTGCATTAAATCTAGCTGCAAAGCCTCAAACGGATACGTTGGAGGAGCAAAATGACCAGCTGGAGTTGGAATTCCCTTACCAGGATTGTACATCAAAAACACCATACAGTTCTTAACCAAATTCTCTGCACACTTAAGAATTCCAGCATTCTGCCATACTGGAGCTAACAACTTACAAATCCCTTTCACACTGATATGAGCCAATCCATGAGCCATCGTAACCACTGGAAGTACATACGCATCGGGTAACAACCATCTCTGATGCTCTGACAAATCAATCCAACAACCATTCGAATCCAATTTACCCTTGCTCTTTCTCCATTCATTCAACTCTTTCTTCGTAGCTTCAGCTTGGATGGATTTCACCCTCTCAATCTTATCTTCACACATACTTCTATCCGGAATCCGGTGACATCTCGCCGGACATACTTCTATGCGGGTCCGGCGACATCTCGCCGGACCCGCAACATACATTCGACTCATCACATTTCTCGCAGTTTTTTTCGCGACTTCATCTGCAAAAGCATTACCACGACCAACATCATCCGTAACTTTCTTATGCGCACTGCATTTCACAATCGCAACTTGCAACGGCAAAGTAAGACATTCAAGAAGTTCATTCACCATCTGACCATGCTGTATCTTTGTCCCATGCAAAGTCAGGAACCCACGCTCTTTCCACAAACGTCCAAAACTATGAGCAACACCGAACGCATACTGGCTATCGGTAAATAAAGTCACTCGCTTTCCTTTCGACAACACACACGCTCTCGTTAATGCAATCAACTCTGCTGCTTGCATGAATTATATGGTATACGTGCAGCTTCAACAATCGTATGCAAAGTCGTAACAGCATATGCCGCAGTTGTATCACCATTCGGAAACTTGAAGCACGAACCATCAGCCTATAAGGTACCATCATATTCTGGAAGAGGAGTATCCCTAAGGTCTATCCTCCCTTTCGTTTCTTCCTCTGTCCTAAAGAAGCAATCATGCTGTTCAGTACCATCTGTCTCAACTGAAATCGGCAACAACGTAGCTGGATTCAACGTGTTGCATCTCTTTATGTGCACATGACTCGCTAACAAGGTCAATTCGTAACCCGACAACCGAGCACTAGTTAAGTGCTGTGTCTTGGTACGATTCAATAAGGTATCCACTGCATGTGGAACCATCACAATCAGTGTATTGTCCATCACTAAACCAGCAGACTGTCGAATCAAACAGCCGCTGCCGCTGTAGCTCTCAAACAACTCAGCAATGCTCTAGCTACCGGATCCAAAGTCGATGAAAAATAGGCACATGGACGCTGCTTATCGCCAAACTGATGAGTCAAAACTGACAATGCACATCCCTCTCTCTCGTGGACATACAATGTGAAAGGTTTGCTGTAGTCAGGGGTACCCAACACAGGAACCGAACACAACGCATCGCGCAATTCTGAAAAGCTCTTCTGACATTCGTCAGTCCAAGGAATAGGATTAGGAGTATCCTTAACCATAAGAGCTATCAAAGGTTTCGCAAGCAAAGAAAAATTAGGGATCCACTGTCTACAGTACAACGTAATACCTAGGAAAGCACGTACTTCTCTCTGTGTCGTAGGCACATTCATTTTCGCAATAGCTTGAATTCTTTCTGGGGTCAGTTCCCTTCCCTCCTTCGATAAGAAGTGACCTAAATAGGTAACTTCTTGTCGACAATATTGCAACTTTGAAAGAGAAACCTTATGATGGAAATCAGACAAATGACGTAACAACGACAAAGTAGCCTCTCTACAAATCTCTTCATTGTCAGCAGCAACTAACAGATCATCGACATACTGAATAAGAGCAGCACCATCAGGTAAAACCAACAAATCAAGTTGTGTCTTCAAAGCTTGACTATAGATCGATGGACTCTCACAATAGCCTTGAGGAGCGCGCTTAAACCGGAAACTACGTCCTCCTAAAGAGAAGCCAGAAATATCTCTACTTTCCATGGCAATCGGGATGCTGAAGAAAGCATTCTTCAAGTCAATCACCGAAAACCACGTGGCTGTAGCCGGGATCAAAGTCAGTAAAGCGGTGATATCAGGCACAACAGGAAATTACGGAACCACAATCTTATTCACCTCGCGGAGATCGATCACAAACCTATACACAGGAGGCTGTGAAGAATCAGCCTTTTCAGAACAGGCAAAACAGGACTATTGCACACATTACCTCTCGTTTCCTCAATCACACCTTTCTCAATCAGATCATAGATGATCGCCAAAAGTGCTCTTTCGCCATCACTGGAAATACGATATTGCGGAATACGTGGCAATCTAGCATTCACTTTCAACGTCACAACATATGGCGGAATCTCTAGGAGACCCACATCATTCGGACCAGTAGCCCAAAGACAATCAGGGAGAGAAGACATTTCAGGTGGAAGTCGATCTTTAGACAAATACATCGGAGAGATCACTCTCTTACCCAATGTAAGATGTACTCCCGAAGGAGAACAATATAGCGTTGCATACAATCTCTTCAACAAATCCAATCCCAACAAGTTCTCACCACAACCCGTCGTCAGAATGAGGGGTGCTTCGAATTCACATGGCCCAACAGAAATAGACAATGGACTAGAAATTGGATTCGTAACCGAGGCGCCAGAAAACCTACTGAAACATTCGTTAAGCCAGACAAAGGTGCGCCAGGGAGTTTAGAGTGCATAATAGAACTCTTCGCAGCACCAGTATTCAACAGAAAAGGCTCTGACACACCTGATGCAATCACTTCAACATAAGGTCCATTCTGATCTACTGGAACTGAAACAATACAACTCCCTCTCTTTGTCTATGGCTGTCCTAGCAATCATTACCATCCACATTCTCACTTTCAACATAGTAATCGTCCGCATAGTACTGTGCCGTCCTACCAGACGCACCATTCTGCTGATCAAAGCTATTCATAGAGTTCTGTGGAGGCAAAGAACGCACATTCTGAGGAAACACACCACGTCCTCTACCTCTAGGAGCTTGTTGAACACCTCGCCCTCTCACACCAGAAGCACCATTTGTGCGCTGTAACAGAACCGGACAACTACTTTTGAAATGACCCTCTTCTTTACAATATGCACACTGATTAGGACCTATGGGAAAACGCTGTGGAGAAGACTCGAACCTTTGCGAGTTTCTCTGATATTGCTGAGGTTGCTGATAATTGCGCTGATTATTACGAGGTGGATAAGCTTGCTGTAGAAGAACTTTAGTCTTCAATTCCTTAGTCTTCCTATCTGCTTTCTCTATCTCATCCTTATTTCTATTCTCATAGTACTGGGCAGTAGCCAAAATCTGCGCTGACGTAGAAACAGCCCAAGCACTCTCAGAATCCATCAATTTAGCGCACAATTCTGGAAGTAAATTATGAACAAACTTGTCAACGAACAACCGTTGACCACCGTCTGTACTCATGTCTTGACCACTGTGGTCGACGAAAGTCTCTTCGAACCTAGTGAAAAAGTCGGACACAGTCTCGTCTTTCTTCTGCTTACATGCAGACAACTTGTCCCAATTGACACGCATAGCAGGCATCAAAGTCTTCATATATTCAATAATTCTACCAGGGAGTTCAGCAATCACATCCTCGGGTTTAGCACCACCTACTTATCTATCATCTGCAGCTCTAAGATTATTCCATGTATCACCTAATTCCTGCGCATGATCCGTATGACGAATCTTTCCCCATATAGGCTGTGGAACAACATTCCCAAACAACATGTCTATATCGGCTAGATTCATGATACATGAATCTGCGGTTTGAGATAGCTCCTTATAGTACCCTGCTGGATTTTTACGTGGATCAGGCAAAGTCTGCTTTAAGGCTAAGACTTCTGCACGTTTCCATGGAACATGTACCCATACTCGCTGAAAGTGTGGAAGAACAGGTGGATGAGCAGCTGCATCACAGGTCTCCAAACTGGGGGAACCTCACGCATCGAACAATCGCTGAGAAGGAGATTCATTCCTAAATGACAACAACGTCGCAACTGCTTTCTCAACCCCAAGACCCACAATAGTCCCTTTCGCAAACTCAGAAGGCACGTGGTACAACTCAGGCGGAGTTTGTCCTACTTCACCATCTTCCCATTGTTCGCGAAGGAAAGAACACATCATATCAAAAACATATCTTTGTTTTGGTGCTTCCCATTGATGGAAAACATCCATAACACCCTCGAGATCATAAAGCGAAGGATACGTAACCCATTTGAGCGCTAAGTGATCTAACACAGTCCGTTCATCAGGACTAGGCAACTGACTATGCAACTGCTTATGCTTGACAACAGGAGACATGCCCAATAAACCCAAAAGAGGAGAAAAGAGACCAGCAACGGCATGGGTCATTCTCTGTCGAGCAGAAGGAGAAGTTGACAAAAGAACAGGAGACAGAGCAGAATGAGAAGAAACCAACGTTGGAACAGTAACAGGAGGAGTAAACAAGACAGGCGTAGGAGTAGCAGACGAAGGAGGTAGCAAAAGCGGCGGCCCTTGAGAAGGCTGCACCAAAGGAATAGGAGCCAACGGAAGAGGAGCTGGCTGTTGAGGAATCACAGGTGGCAAAGCAACCGGAGCTTGTGCAACTACAGGTGGCGGAGGTGCCGTAGCACTATGCACATAAGGGGGTGGCGAACTCAATAGGTGCGACATTAAAGGATCTTTTTCAAGATCTTTCTTCTCTTCTTGCTGTTGAGGTGGCAAGGCTGGATAGCACTTGTCTACCGCTAACTTATGTTGCCTAAGCATCTGTTCGCTCTCTTGTTCTTCTTAGTTATCTCTAACCTGTATAGCAGCTTGCACCATTGACATACCTCTTTCTCTTTTATTTCGCTTCGCTAACTTAATTTCTTTCTGTTTGGCTTCCTTTCGCCATAGGCGGAAAGAGTCAAACATCGCCGGCCGGGCTTTCTTCTTGAACAGTTTAACTTCAAGATTGTCAAAAATCTCAGTTTCAAAGCCACCATAACTGGGCCACTGTAGGACACCGTCTTTCCTGGTATATTTGATCCATACTTCATTATACGCAATAGGGCCCACTCCATGTTTTACATAGAGCTCATAGGTCGGAGTTCCAATCGGAGGAACCGGACACGAATCCTCCAATCGGGAATCCCTAGTACAACCACAACCAAATATCTTTCCAAGTCTGCTAAGACCAGGCATCTTCGCTCACTGGTCTAGCTTCAAACTTCAAGGGAAATCTCAAAACGATAGTCTCGTGAATACACGAGTCCCTCAGCTTTGGGGCCTGCAGGTACCAAATCAAAGCGATCCTGAAGGGATACCAAAACAAAACTAAGGACTGGAAGACGCTCCACTCATACTTAACTGAAATGTCGATGGCGTAACTAGAAGACCCGTCTATCATCTCACTCTACAAATCGTCTAATGGCTCCAAGACAGGGCGACAGTCAGGGCAGCAGTCCTTCGTAGCCGTCGGAAAGCGGGAAACCTCACAGCAAAGACTTTCGGACCACGACGACATACAAGGGTCGATGAAGTGGCAGGCCTTCCTCCAGAATTTTCACATGAAGCTCTTCACCATCTTCAGGCTTGGACCGGTACCGCTGAAGTCGCCCCACGTGGGCGCCAACTGAAGAACCGTGTTGTAGAACCCAGCCGCGCCAGGGATAACGCCCGATGTCTTCGGATTCCCCTGCCTTGGCAAACAGAGACACGGGACACTTCTTGATGACGTCAAAGACCACATTTATTGGCTGCAACCAGGAACAGAGGTCTACGTAGCACAACACGGGTGGTTCGCTAGAGACTGCACAAATTCATAGAGCGGAGCATCGTCTTTTATGCTAATAATCACATTCCTGGCTAGCATCGATTACATACAAACTGACCAATCGTAGGGTGACATTTCAAACATATCGCATAACGCCAATCCCACTTTCCGTTCTCCAGCCCACCAGAAATGACCAAGCAAAATCCAACATTCCTGTTCGAACGGGCCGGACGAACCCATCATAAAAGACCTCAACCCAATCAATAATTAAGCCATAAAGGAAGGAACAGAAGCAGATGAGAAGCAAGATAGAAGGGTGTGTGCATGTACCATAAACTCAGCAATGTCCTGCTCTTTGATCTCTATCTGACCAGCTGCTTAACAAGGAACTGGCTCAACGAGGTCAGCCTCGGGCAAGGGAGTCAGCTCGGTCAGGTCACATAGAAGTCGGCTAAGGTGTACGTGTCCCAAAGACTTGTTCGGCCATAGTCATCGGCCTATGTGAGGGCAACCACACAAAACTGCTGCCGTACACAAAATGGAACCCGAAGGTTCGAACGAAATCCATGAATACGCAGTGTTCTCATTGATCGGTTATGACGAAAACACTCGTACATACTGCACTCGTGATTTGCGGTCTGCTGATACCAAAATCGTCTATATCCGACGACCTTCATTGAACAGGTTCAGAACCACGTAACCACAACTTGGGAGGCAGCACTCACCCAACAGAAGCCAGCACGGGTACAGCAAGATAGAATCTATCAGCTAGCAAGCTGAAAAAGGTCTCTTGGAGTCACTAGTGGGGTCATGGCTTAAATACAAGCAGGTCCAGTATTCCTGCAGGTCCTTCAGACAGCAGGGCAGTCCTTCTTTTGATTATTTTCAGTTCCATGAGTGTTCGTATAAGAAGTCTGTGAGGTTCACTTTTATACCCAGTGCCATCCTGTGACTGGAGGGGAACGTTTGCCCCCTCGCCCCCAAACCAGTTCTGGTCAGTTCGTCCCCAAATCTGGGTTTAAAACCAGCCTGACTAAGGAGTCAAAAGGGAGGCAGATCTAGGTGTGAGTTTCATCTGTCAGTGATAAGGTGGGCATCCTTTGAAGCTCAAGAAGGTGCTGGAAACAGCTCCTAGGCCACCCTGCAAAGAGAGGAATCCCCCCTCCCCACACCCAGATCCCTTTGTCAATTTTCTGAGATCAATACACATCTCCCCATTGAGGTGCCGTCAGAGGTTAGGTGGCAGCTGAATGCTTGCAAGAAAGCCTTTTGGTTTTAGACAGCAAAATGACAATTTTCTAAAAGCGTCATTTCTGAAATAATAATGTAAAATCCATCTTGACCCATTACAACGAGACCTTGAACTTTTTTTCTAACTACTTTCAAACTAAATTTAGCATTTTTAAAATGTAATAGTGTAAACAAGCATTAACCTTTCGAAGAGCCAGCCTTGCGCCAGTGAAAAACGACTTTTGAGGTTTTTCATTGGCAGGACATATAAAACATTAAATATGCATGTCTTGCTTTTTAAAGACCATGCACCCTTCCCAATAGTATTTTAAGACCTACCTTAGGGGTGACTTCTAAGTATTAAAAAGGGAAGTCTGAGGCCTAAAAGAGGTTCCTTTTGCCACTGTGAAATGGCAATTCAAAACTGCGCACCCAGGCTGCAGTGGCCAGCCTGGAGATATGGACTGCTGTGGTGCTTTAGTGAATGGCACAATGAGTGCTCCAGCCAACTAGTAGCATTTAATTTGCAGGCCCTTGGAACAGGTTGTATCGTGTACTAGGGACTTATAAATGTGCCAATCAGTTGTATGGCAATTTTACCATATTTAGAACGGAGAGCACAAGCACTTTACCACTGATTGGTAGGGATAAAGTGCACTGAGTCCTATGGCCAACAAAAAAGGGTTCAGCAACAGAAGGTAAAAATCGAGGAGGATACCATGCAAAATGTTGCCATTTCCAACAAAATGTGAAAATATCCCTCCTGTCTTATTCCACGTGCATTAAATCCTATGGCACTTGTAAAAAAGTGCATGTGATATCGATTACATTTGTGCTACAGTAAACTGTCTGCCAAACTATAAATCAGGCCCTCTGATTGGAATACAGGTGTCTCAATCAGTTGCAACTGAACAATAACCACATAAGATGCCTTGAGTTAAGATTTCCTAATCAAATAAATGTTTTATTCTGTATTTCAAGCGTTAATAGTCAAACTGAAACATTTATGAAAATTGTTAGAACACAAGCGTCCTTAAAAAACATTCAACATAAATATTCAACTCAAAACATTAGAAAGGGAAACCCTCACCAATGAATGCGTGTGAAAATATGTTAAAATAAGTAATCAAATTGTATCAGTGCATCTCAGTTCGCACTGTTGTTGTGTCAGAGATATATATGTTAATTAAACACCATTCTATTGACATTTGGGTGATACAGAATCAAAATAACATAATTCTGTTCGAGCGGTTCTGTTTTCAGCACTGTACTTCGAGGGAAATCAATCAAACAATCATAGCATTCGTATAGCGCGCTACTCACCCGGACGGTCTCAAGGCGCTGGGGAAGGGGGTCCGCTACTGCTCGAAGAGCCAGGTCTTGTGTTGCTTCCTGAAGGAGAGGTGGTCTTGGGTCAGTCGGAGGTGGATGGGGAGGGAGTTCCATGTCTTGGCTTCCAGGTAGGAAAGGATCTTCCTCCGGTGGTGGCTCTGCGGATGCGAGGGCGAGGCTGGTCGATCGTAGCTGGCGGGTGGGAGTGTAGAAGGTCAGGCGGTTGTTGAGGTACCTGGGGCCCAGGTCGTGGAGGGCCTTTTGTGCGTGGGTGAGGAGTCTGAACGTGATCCTCTTGCTGACGGGGAGCCAGTGCAGGTCTCTCAGGTTTCCGGAGATGTGGCTGTGTCGGGGGATGTCCAGGATGCGTCGTGCGTAGGCGATCTGGATGCGTTGGAGTCTTTTCTGAAGTTTGGCTGTGGTTCCCACATAGAGAGTGTTTCTGTAGTCTAGTCAGCTGGTGACGAGTGCCTGGGTGACCGTCTTCCTGGTTTCGGTGGGGATCCACCGGAAGATCTTTCGGAGCATGCGCGCGGTGTTGAAGCACGAGGATGAGACTGCGTTGACTTGTCTGGTCATCGAGAGGGAGGAGTCCAGGATGAAGTCCAGGTTGCGTGTGTGGCCCGTTGGTTTGGGTGCGCTGCCCAGGGCAGGGGGCCACCAGGAGTCGTCCCAGGCAGAGGGCGATGAGCCCAGGATGAGGACTTCCGTCTTGTCTGAGTTCATTTTCAGGCGGCTGTTCATCATCCACTCGGCCACGTCTTTCATCCCTTCGTGTAGGTTGGTTCTGGCCGTGGCGGGGTCGTTGGTGAGGGAGAGGATCAGCTGGGTGTCGTCGGCGTAGGAGATGATGTTGAGGTTGTGTTGGCGTACGATGGCTGCGAGGGGGCTCATGTAGACGTTGAAGAGGGTGGGGCTTAATGATGATCCTTGTGGTACGCCGCAGATGACTTCGGTGGCCTCTGATCTGAACGGGGGGAGGCGGACTCTCTGGGTTCTTCCGGCGAGGAACGAGATGATCCACTCCAGTGCCTTCTCTTGGATTCCGATGTTGCTGAGGCGCTGCACTAGGGTGCGGTGGCAGACCGTGTCGAACGCTGCGTAGAGGTCCAGGAGGATGAGGGCCGCTGTTTCCCCTTTGTCGAGCAGGGATCGGATGTCGTCAGTGGCTGCGATGAGGGAAGTCTCGGTGCTGTATTTGGCTCGGAAACCTGACTACGAGTGGTCGAAGGATTCGTTCGTCTCGATGAAGGCGGCAAGCTGTCCGTTGACGGTCTTCTCGATGACTTTGGAAGGAAAAGGGAGGAGCGAGATGGGACGGTAGTTCTTGAGGTCGGTGGGGTCCGCTGATGGTTTCTTCAGGAGGGCGCTGAGTTTGACGTGCTTCCAGCTCTCCGGGAAGGTGGCGGTGTTGCAGGAGGTGTTGATGATGTCCCGGAGTTGGGGTGCGGTGATGGAGTCGGCCTTGTTGAAGACGTGGTGGGGGCATGGGTCAGTCGATAATCCGGAGTGGATGGTGTTCATCGTGCGGATGGTGTCTTCGGTGCTGACCGGGTCCAGGCGCAGAGGGTGGTGGTGGGGGGCGTTGGTTCGGTGGTGGGGTACGTGGTCTGTGTGCCGAAGCTGTTGTGTATGTCTGCGATCTTGCTGTGAAAGAACAAGGCGAGTGAGTCGCAGAGGTCTTGTGAGGGAATGATGTTGTTGGTTCCGGCACTGGGGTTGGAGAGCTTTTGACGATGCTGAAGAGTTCCTTGTTGTTGTGGGCGTTGTTGTCTAGTCGTTCCTTGAATGCTGTCTTCTTGGTGGTTCGGATCAGCTGGTGGTGTTTGCGGTGGCTTGCTTGAGGGCAGTCATGTTGTCTGCAGTCGGGTCATTGCGCCAGGCTTTCTCGAGGGTGCGGCAGTTCTTCTTGGAGTTCTTGAGTTTGTCGCTGAACCAAGAGGCTTTCTTGCTGCCGGGTCTGCTGGGAGGGGTCTTCAGTGGTGTTAGGTCGTCTGCGCAGTTGGTGATCCACTGTGTGAGGTTGCTGGCTGCTTCGTTGGGGTTCGTTGTGCTGGCGGGAGGGTTCTGGCTGAGGGAGGTGGTGAGCTGGTTGGTGGTGATCTTGTTCCAGCTCCTGCGGGGAGCCTGATGTGGGCGGTGGTGGGTCGTGGTTCTTCTGAAGCTGGAGTGGACGCAGATGTGGTCTGTCCAGTGAAGGCCGGTGGAGTGGCTGAAGGAGATGTACTTCCTGGAGGAGAAGACTGGGTCAAGCGTGTGACCGGCGTAGTGGGTGGGGGTGTTCACCAGTTGCTTGAATCCGAGGTTGGCGAGGTTGTCCAGCAGGGTGGTGGTGTTGCTGTCCTTGTTGATCTCTAGGTGGAAGTTGAGGTCCCCTAGGAGGATGTAGTCAGCGGAGGGGAGGGCGTGCGGGCTTATGAAGTCTGCGATATCTTCGCTGATTTGTGTGCGAGGTCCTGGGGGTCTGTAGATGAGAGTGCCTCTGAGGGTGGTCTTGGGGTCGGTGTGTATCTGGAAGTGCAGGTGTTCGGCGGCTGTGATGGTGTCGTCGGAGTTGGTCGTGATGCGGATGGTGTTCTTGTGTACGATGGTGATGCCTCCTCCAGGCTGGTTGACGCGGTCCCTCCGGGTGATCTTGTATCCGTCCGGGATGGCGATGGCGATGTTGGGTACTGAGGAGGCGTGCATCCAGGTTTCCGTGAGGAAGGCGACGTCTGGTGATGTTGTGTCGAGCAGGTTCCAGAGCTTGACGGCATATCTGTGGACTGAGCGGGTGTTGAGCAGGATGCACTTGAGGTGGTTGGTGCTGGGTGTCGGCTTGGCGGGTGCAGTGCAGGTCCGGAGGCAGGTGAACTTGCAGGCTTGGCAGGAGAAGGGTCCGTGGGTGCGTTTCGGGGTGGCTCGGCAGCAGGCAGGGTTCTGGCCGGCGTTGAGTGCGTGGAGGGTGGCGGCGTTGTAAGTCCTGCGGGTGGGCTGGCATCTTTGGGGGCCAGGGGTTCTGGCGCTGGGCGCGGTCCAGGCGCGGACAAGTGTAGACGGGCTTGCCTTTGGCGCGTGTTTGGCGCACAATCGGAGTGCCCGCTGCGCGTGAACGCTCCGCGTACACGTGCACTCCGCCGAAGTGGGAGGGAGGAGCAGCTGGGAGGCGGGAGCGGGGCGGCGAATGGGAAGGGAGATAGAATAAAAGCAGCGGGCCGCAGGGGAGCAGCGGCGGGGAGCGGGGAGAAGGGCGGGAAAGAATGCAGGGGAGGACACGGAGAAGGAAAATACAGAGGCACAAAACATCCAAAATACAGAAAAATACAAAGGCGGAATGCAAAAGACTCAGGCAGAATACAACCAAGCAAAGGACCAGGAACTCAGCTGCAGGGCAGCGTAGACACTCGGCAGAGCGGGGGCAGCCTGGGCTCACTCACGGGGAGTGTGCGCGGTGCGTGGGGCGACCGGCCCAGAGCAGGGATTCTATATAAATATGAATGATGCCCGAACACATTTATTGCTAGGTACCCTGGTCCCTCCTCTAGAACAATAGGCATGTTTCGACTCCTAATGGCTGCCAGTCTCTTAGAACAAGGAATTAGTGTTTCCTCCTGTTGACAGGAAAATTAAAGGATGTGGTTCCAGAGATCCTATAGTGTGAGTATAACTTATAACCATAACTTAATAGTACTTTCTTAAATACAACACTGATGTGCACAGTAAAAGAAGCACACTTTTTATTGCGCAGAACATACACGTGTAGGTTTTTTTTCTCCTGAGTACAGCAATGTGTAGCGTCTTCTAAATAAAAGAATGCTAGAACCCTTTTGGTTACCACTGTACACCGTAAGCCTGTGATGTAAGCATTGGAGAGATGAGTTGAAGGCAGGCTTAGAATGTGGTTTTCTGACTTACACGCAGTGTAATAAAGATGTTCACTACTATTCTTCGTGTGGCATGGTAATTGGCGAGTACCTGGGCTGGCTGGACGCTACACAATGGATATGCTTTACCCAAACTATTTGACTGTAAGTTAGAAAGGACATTAATGTTATGGCATCCATGTGCATTTATCGAGTTTAAAATTACTAGTGAATAACATTTTGGATGGGATGTTCTGCTAAATGTGTATAGTTGTCTTTCGTAGAAAATCAATGCATTTTCGATAGCATTCGATGCCTTTTATATAAATGTGTGTTAGAATAACTAGATAATAATGCAAGAAAATATGCCTTCTTTACCAGCCACATTCTGTGCTTTTGCATGACAGATAATTTGGTTCTCCACTGCTGTCTGATTGTAGAGGTCCTGAATGCTATAGAGGCTTCTGAGTTTGTCCATGAGCACCAGAGCCAGGGTTTGAGGATAACCACTGCTTATGCAAAGGATTTCACTTTAGAAACACTGTATGTAAATTAATCTGATGTAGAGTGGATGGAAATCAGGCATGGCTCAGGTCCCAGAGATCCTCCGAAAGTTACCATTGATGTAATAGTGGATGGTTTCACTATTGTAAACACCATTGAAGATGAAACTTGAGCGCAGTTTTTATTGTGTTATCTTAAAAGGAATCTCTTCTCTTTTGCAGATTAATTTTGATAGTGATGGTGTCTGCGTTTGCTGCGAAATGCAACATCAAACATCTGGCTGCAGCAACCTTGGAGAAACCCTTAAACTGAACCCACTGCAGGAGTGCAATGCTGTGAGATTGACACTGAAGGTGAGGACGTTGTGTTCATTATTTGGTCTTAAAAGTCTTGCTTGGGCTTCCCTTGAAGAACGGGCTTCTTTTTAAAAGTTAAGTAAATCAATTTACAGAGAATCACACTATTTTAATATAAGAAACAACACAGGCAGTGAGGGAAAACAATTACAGCCACACTTCCTCTTCTATCACTGAATGTAAGTTCACCTGACAATCTAGCTTGTGCCCTCTTTTGTAAGTCCACTGCCCTAGGACCTAAATTTAAACTGTACAATATAATCGCTCAAAGAGGCACATAATAAATAGCATACAGTATGCGCACAAATCACACAAATTGTTAAGGAGACTTGTTTTCATAGAAAAATCTTCTTTATTCTTGATCCACACAGCCAACGTGTTTTCACCCCAGCGGCCTTGCTGGAATTGGCCGTTTTCCGGCTCCAGACAAGTTCAGTGCAATGCACTAGATCCACAATTAGTTCCAGATTCAGTATTCTGTTTCGCACACAATGCCAACGGTGACCTGACAATCCACCCGGTCGAAGAACACTTGGTTACTAACTTTGGATACCTCGCAGAAAATTCCAATCTGATAAGGATATCTGTGTAATAAGTGAATATTGGAGGATCACTCATGTACTCGCAAGGACGTGGAATAGAATTTTCCGCGTCAGCCCTGATGAAGCCCGCTGGGGTGAAACACGTTGGCTGTGTGGATCAAGAATAAAGAAGATTTTTCTGTGAAGACAAGTCTCCTTAACAATTTGTGTGATTTGTGCGCATACTGCATGCTATTTAATATGTGCCTCTTTGAGCGATTATATTGTACAATCACACTATTTTATCTGCAGTGTGCAAGTATGTTAGAAACTGCTGAATTTGTTTTTTGCGTTTTCCTGCAATAAAAGCATTTACAAACGCAGTTGGATTGATCTTGTACAACTATCTCTTCGAAACCTGGGCATCAACAACACCAGCCTCTACCCTCCAGACAGAGCCATGGCATGCATCTCACTCATCCTTGACACACAGTTTACATGCGGAACATCCAGCCCTCTCTCAACTGACAGCCCCCTGGACCTTTAATTAGTTGCATTTTGCCTTTCAGCAAGATGACAATCGGGGCTGATGGCTGTTGGAAGTCACTTCTGATTGGTACCTTGATGGTGAGTAGAGCTGAAATGAGCCAATGGCCTGCGCGCTGTGCCACAATTCCACCACCTCGGGCCAGTTTCCGTCCTCCCTCCTATGTCCCGCAAGTCTGCCACTCCTGCGAGCTCCTGGATAGTGCCACATTTTTGTCAAAGTCTGTAGCTGCTGCACAACTTGCCCTCAGACTCCCAACTCCTCACTTGTTGACTGCTGGGACTCTCTGCAAGCCAGCACCTTGGCTGATGAACTGCAAGACTCCTGTTATTCATTAAGATGAGAGCAGTGCCAATCTGCAGACCTTCATTGATGAAAGCAGCGGCAATTTTCACTATTTTTCTATTATGAGCTCATTTTAAGTATTGAGGAGGCCTCTATGTTAAGATTATGGCATCTGGCAATATCTAATTGTATTTGAGTTGCATACAATTTGCGCTTCGCAACAACAACATGGATATTCCTAATCTTTCAGCCTTAAAAATGTCAAGATTGACAAAACCTGCGTCGGCTGAGTTTTCTCTGGAGGCGTTATTTCTTCAAAATAAACCAACTTTAAATGGAAACAGGATTGTGTTCTTTGTCATAAAAGATCATTGTCTAAACTTGTATGTACTCACATAATCCAACTGCGTTTTAATAATAATAGTACTAGTACACCAATAATGTAAAGCACGTTGTCATATGAACAAGTATCCACTATTGTTCTGTATTAAGAGACTTTTTGGGAGAGTGCTTGTTGCAGTTCCTCTATATGCTCATGAATGGCAAGTAGCTAGCAAATGATCCACGTGCAGGTTTATTAAGTTTTATGAAGATCCAATGGGGATACATTTACGGGGGGTCAACAATATTTTGATTTACTACCACCTGTGGCATTGTTTGGTGGGCCTGCACACACTTTGGCAGGGACATCAAATGTTTAAACTTCTTGCAGTTCCACCAAGTGAGGGGTGAATTAAAAAGGGGATGTAAAACGTATCCAGTTACTAATAACATTAGCACCTTGTGAAGAATCTGCACAAAATATGGCAGAAGCCTGTAAGGTTTGGTTTTTGATTGGTATATCAAGTTTTGTGCCAATCCACGAAGAAGAGGCAAAGTGAAACGGGCAGGGCAGTACAATTTTCAATTATATGTAACTTTAGTGCTGCTGAATCTGCTTCAAATCTAGCAAGCAGTTAGCAAATGACACCCAGTGCATATATGCAAATTTTGTGTAGCTCCCATTTACCGGGGCGTGTGGGGGGGGGGGGGGATTTAAATGGAGTTTAAGGAGGTGTTCATCTGCTAATATTTTAGCACTGTTTGATGAATCCATGCAAAAGTTCACAGGACTTTAATGTTCTTAGCTTACTATTGTCTATGTCAAGTTTTAACCTCTTAAGTGCTGCGTCGGGGCGTTGGCCGACGGCAGCACTACCTCCCCAGTGCTGCGCACGACCATTGGACGTCCATTCAGCACTAGTTCCAATGGACAGCGCAGCACTGGGGAGGGATATTTGTGCCGCATCTAAGGTGTTAAGCAGATCTGTTAACCAGGCAAGCCATACAAGCAACAATCAACTTCTGCTGAGCTCATTCTAAGGTGTTCTGCTGAGCTCATTCTAAGGTGTTCTGCTGAGCTCATTCTAAGATGTTCTGCTGAGCTCATCTTAAGGTGTTCTGCTGAGCTTATCCAATGGTGTTTGAGCACAGGGAATGGACGAATGCTGTGCACAATGCAGGATATGTAAATGACACGACGAGCGCAGTGAGGATTGGGCGTCCAAGGCCTTCTTGCTCAGCATGAGTTGGGTGGCCACATCGGGATGGTGGCAGGACCCACTGTGGAATTAGAATATTGAACAGATTTTGAAAACAATAACATTAATTGAAAAACGTTAATATTGCAGTAATAGCACAATGGTAGTTATAGGTAGGACTGAGTTTTCTTAATAAGTTTGGTGTCTTTTGACAGATATGCACGAAACTGTCAGGGGTCAAGGGGAGCGGTAAGGGGGTCAGAAGGGCACTCATTCTGCGGATAAAATCATTTTTTTAAATGACACATTTTTTAGCTGCCAAATATATATGGTGGGTTATTCTAAGTTAGACCTCGCAGTGGTATTCTAGAGTATTTGAGCTGACCTTCCAATCTGAAAGTAAGTGTGGGGGTTCCAGGACAATCAAAAGTTACTGAGCCCCAATAGTTTCAAAGTGGGGGCATCTACCTCTCGTGTTCTGCAGCCTTCATAATATGAACCTCAGACTGGGGACGAGGTACCTAGTATTTAGAGAATCAGAGCCATCCAAGGCTGAATTTGGGATGTGCTGTGGGCTAGCAACTCAACATAATACAAACCAATAAACAAACCAATAAATCAACATTGGTTGAATGCTTTCATATTAAAAAGAATAAGTACTTTAATGTACGCACAGCTAAATACTGCAAGCAGCATTAGAAATACATAAAACATGTCATTTGGTAAAACAAAGCATAGCCTTTCCTAAGGAGCCACACTATAATTACCCGATTAAAATGTTCTAACAAGGGTTGTGGCAGAGGACTAACTAACAACAACACCGTTGCATATTATGGCAATTTGTTGAATTTCATTCAACAGAATACCTGCCTAGAGGTTTAAACATATAATATTTACAGTACACTTATTCTTGCTTTTCGCATATGATTTTCATTATTAAAAAAAGTCATCCTACAGGTGATAACGTGGCTTTTCATCCTCCTCAAAAATGTTGCCAACATTGCTGCTTCCATGTTACTCATTGATTACTTAGCAGCAAGGACAGACATTTTTGAAGCGTTATCATCTATCAATGTTGCCTGAGTGGAATTACCCTCCTGTTTTCTGAACCCGTTTTTGTTGGTTTTTAGGGCTTTGCACACTTTACAACTTCTAACCAGTGTTAAAGTGCTTGTGCCCACTCCTTTCAACATGTTGAAATTGGCTTATAGTTATACCCATCTTGCACATTTAATTTATTTGTAAGTTCCTAGTCTGGTGGTGCTATATATACCCAGAGCCTGTAAATGAAATGCTACTAGTGGGCCTGCAACTCTGAGTGCGCCACCAACTTAAGCACCCCTTTAAACATATCTCAGGCCTGCCACTGCAGCCAATGTATGTAGTTCTAAACCCATAGGAGTACATTGGGTTGCTTTATTATATTTAATAAGTGCTAACCTTTGATTGGGAACAGGTAAACCTTTCATGTATGATGTCTAGGAAATTGTGATTAAATATCCTCTCAATTGGAAAAGTCAGATCTTTAGGTACAATTTTGAAAATCCCACTTTTAGTAACCTTGCATTTTTCTGCCCCAGCCCTTTGGTACATGAGTTCCTGGGTCATATGACTGGGTGTAGTTAATAGCAGTTGGACTTTGTTTATTCCTCCCAGACAGCCACACAATAGAGGGATTTCGTGTGCCTGGATGGGCTATCCACTTACAGGATGAGGGAGGCGGATCTGGACACAGCCCTACTTGCTCCACTTGCACCTGAATAGGTTGTGCCCTGCCTTCACACAAAGGACTTGTCACTACTGCATTGTTCATGCGGACAGCTTGGAACCAGGGCAGGGTAGAAAGGAAACTTCAAGGACTTTAAGGCAGTCCTTAAGAAACTTCCCCTACTTCAAAGTGGGCACCAGGTATCAATATAGGGCCCTCAGAACCAATTCAATAGTACACAGCTGCATCTGTGGACACAGAAGTAAGACTGCTGTGCTGCTTTGCTGCCAGAAAGACTGCCACTCTGCTACCCTGCTGCTCTTCTGTCTGCTACCCGGCTTGCTGATAAGGAAGACTGGACCTTCACTCTTCATTCTAGGCTGAAGTGACTCCAAGGGTTAGCCAGCTGATCTCCTGTCCTCAGCTATAGGAGACATAAAAAGCTAGAGAGGCTCCCTGCTACTACCCTGCTGACCTGCTGCCTGGACCTCCCTGAGCCCCGTTGGCATCTGCTGGTGTGAGTTCTTGATCCGCAAGAGGAACCACTCAGGTTCTGGACCCTTGGTGTGGCATCACTTGACCTCTGTCCTAAAACAAAAAGAAGATATCCTGAAGTTTTGCTCTGTTCATGAATGGGTCTATTTGAGCTAAGAACCTGCCTCCTGCACCGACTTTTGGCTCCACAGCAACCACCAGTGACGGCCGGCAATGCAAGATATGCTTTTCACATAACAATATTAACAGCTTGCATGGCTACCAACATGGACAATCTGTGATGGCTGACAGGATCTTCGCATTAAAGTGGAGACCATCCGCAATGCCTGGTCTGCTTTTTAAGTTATTTCCACAACCATCGACCGACACTCTCCCTGTTCCCCGTGGCCTCTTACATCACTAATGGAACCTTTCACACTGGTCTTTGAAGGTGACCCTTTCAGCAGGACTAATCCGGTCCCCGTATCCGGCCCACACTCCATAGCATTCAGACTGAACTTGTGACTTTTACCCACTCTTGCACAACCAGGTAATGGTGAGTGACGCTTTGTGCTTTTAGATATTTCACTTACCTCAAATCTTTTAAATTCCCTAATTACAGTTCTACTGATTGGATTTTTGTCATTTTGGTGTAAAATATTTTATTAAACATTACTTTATTTTTTTAGTTGGTGTGGGATTTTTCTTGTGTTGTGTTTCCACTTTATTACTGATTGAAGTGCTGCATACATACTTTGTGCATTACTTCTAAGATAAGCCGGACTGCTGTTGTGCCAAACAACTTAAGCACAGGTTAATCTGCAGTTTGCTTGTGACTTCACCCTAAAAGAAATTGTGCTAGCCGCTCGAAAGGGTTTCACACCCTTTAACCAGTAATCCAATTTCCAACTGAATGCTTTGGTGCCCTAACTTCTCTGGGGGTTAGCACGATCTCATGGTACTATTTGTGGGTGTCTTATTCCTTTGACTCTCACGTGCCCCCTACTTCTGGAATGCATGTGTGCTGGTCAAAATGGCAGTGTAACCTGCACACACAGGTTGCAATGTCAGGGCTGAGACATATTTGAAAGGCTACTTAAGTGGGTAGCACAATATGTGCCTCAGTCTCACTAGTAATATATAATAAAAGAGGCCCTGTGTATATGTAGTACCACTTTACTAAGGCCTTACGAGTAAATTAAATATGTCAATTGAGTGTAAGCCAATTTTACAATGTGTTAAGAAGGAGCGAGCATAATTACTTTAGCACTGGTTGGCACTGGTAATTCGGCATAGTCCTAAAACCAGCAAAAAAGAAGACATCAAAAATAGGAGAATGGAAGGTAAACATATGGGAGAAAATTATGTCAAGGATGGCAGACCCAACAGCTCTGCTATGTTTGTTTGTCTATGCCCACACATGCCTTCTCCTTCCCTGTCAAACTTTAGAGGGGTCTCCTGATGAGCTATGGAGACATGGCTCATCTCTCTTTGTATTATTCACGCTGTAAGGAACAGCTTCTAAAATTCACAACCTGTCCCCTTGCTCCAGAAACATAAGCTACACTTCCATGTAATGTACATAATATTTTACGAGGCATTTGATTTGCCAGCTGAGAGGCACGGCAGTTATTGAAATTGAAACATGAAACTCAAGAGTTGAGTTTCATTAGTGGCAGACTCTATACACCTCATGCATGAATGTATGAAGCATTCAGCTAAGGTAAATGTCTCTTTAGCTGGCCATAAGTACATGCATTTAAAACTTGCCACTCCGCCAATCCAGATCCTACTCACAAATCTACCCAGCAGTTCAAGCCAGCTCGCTTTAAGGGGCGACTTAACTGGTCCTCCGAATATTCTGGTGTACCTGGGGAATTCCGGATTGGGACTGAAAACATATGATATGAGATACTAAAGCTCTTTCTAAAGTATACCCAAGTTCTTAACACTGTTTTTCAAAAATTTCAGCTTAACTTTTTAAAAGTATTTTGGATCCACATATTTGAACAAGAAGTGGTTCTGCCCCAATCCACTAAGCATTGCCTCATATAGTTTACCCATTGAGGATCGATCTGCTTTGTTGGCCAACATCCGAACGTTCTTAAAATGGAAGGCGTAACAATACATCTGGAGATCAGGCATAGCCAGCCCTCCTTCCACCAACCTTCTCCTCATTTTTTCCATGCAATGCTGATCCCCCTTGAGGCCCAAATAAAGCTTCGGATGTTTTCCTGCAGTTGAGTGTTACACTCTTTGAAGAATGTAAGAGGTATAGGGTTAAACAGAAAAGTAAATTTTGGGAGAACAATCATCTTAAACAAATTAACTGTACCATTGATGTTAAGTGGCAAATTGGTCCATCGCACTAAAAGTTTTTCTATGTCTTGACTTACTTTTTTCCAATTAATCTGCGGGATGTCCTCTGAGTTATAAAAACTCCCAGATATCTCATCTGCAATTTCACCCCCTGATTAATCATATCTGGGTTGCAGGCCATAACCATGGTTTTATCCGCATTGACCAAATACCCCGATATTTTACCAAATTCTACGGCCATCTCAATCAATCTGGGTTTTGCAAAATTGGGTTCATTATGTAGAATAACATATTATCAGCATACAGGGTAAATTGGTCTCCAACTCAGCCGACTTGAATGGGACAATTGAGGAATCTGTTCTAATCTGGTGTACAAAGGGTTCAATATAGAGATTTTAAAGGAGGGGAGATATAGGACTACCCTGCCTTGTACCTCTGATAGTCTGAAAGAGGTGTGATAGCTTTCCATTCACCAAGACTCTTGCAATTGGGACCCTATACAGATTTTGTATTGTGCTTATCATATTTTGAGGAAATCCAAAGCTCTTCAGGGCTTCCTATTGTAATCCCCAATGAACCTTATCAAAGGCTTTAGCCGCATCCACAGTGTTAGACCTTGCATCCTTGACATGGGTTTCCCCTGTATTTTTGCCTTTTCCTCCTGTGTTTTTACTCTGTGTTGGATTTCGATTTTGCTCGGCTAGATGCTTTGGGCACTTTGTCACTGCTGTTCTGTGCAAGTGTTCCCTCTGTAAATTGTTGTAATGGATTAGTGTTTCCATAATTGGCTTACTAGGTTTACTATTAAGTCCCTAGTACAGTGCACTGTGTGTGCCCAGGGCCTGTAAACCCAATGCCTCTAGTGGGCATGCAGCACTGATTGTGCCACCCACATGAACAGCCTGTAAATGTAACTCAGACCTGCCACTGCAGTCTCTGTGCACAGTTTCGTACTGCTAAGTTGACCTGACAAGTGCACCCATTTGCCAGGCCCTAACCTTCCCTTTTTATACATGTGAGTCACCCCTAAGGTAGGCCCAAGGTACCCCTGAGGGTGGGATGCAGTGTATGTGAAAAGTAAGACATGTCCTGATGTGTGTGGCATGTCCTGATAGTGAAATACTGCCAAAATTGTTTTTCACAATGGCAAGGCTATCTGTCCCATAGGATAGAATGGAAATTAATGTATAACATCTTATAAATATAACTTCCCATTGGGATACAGTTTAGTATACCTGAACTCGGAATATAAAGATGGATCTTTTAGTGAGGATAATTTTTACATTCTGTGTTTAAAAATATCACTTTTAGAAAGTAGGTATTTTCTTGCATAACCATCCTGTATGCCTCTGCTAGGATTGTCTATTCCCTGTCTGGCTTTTGCATTTCGGGGGCTGGGAATGTGCATTATGTTCAGACAGCCACTTGGGGGGGGGGGGGGGGGGGGGGTGAGGTGTTTCCTACCTCTCCAGGGTAAGTGAGGGATGGGCTTAATAGACCCGGATTACATTCAGAGTAGGGGGGGGTTCTTTGACATCTGAATGGGCCTAGTCTGCCTTGGACAATGCTTTATCCACCCCTGCCAGGAAGCTGCACTTTGGCTGGGCACAAAGCTTCTCTGCCATCAGAGAAAAAAGGAATTTGTGCTATAAAATGTGGGGCCCAGACCCCAGAATTGTGGATTACTTCTGGAATTCAAGAGGAACCTTTGCCAAGGAGAAGAGCTGTAGAAACTGAAGGAGAAGTACTGCCCCTCTGCTGTTTGCTGTCTGGGGTAGGCCTGCAGTAGCTGTTTCTGCCAAGGAAAGGTCAAGGACTCTGCTGTGTGCTGTGTCCCCTGCTTAAAGAATATCTCCAAGAGCTTGAAGGAGAGCTTGCCTCCTGTTTTGAGGTCTCAGAGATTCAAAGACTTCACCCTCAGCTCCCCTGAAATTCCTTGCTGGGTGTTCCGACCTGCCAAGAGGTGCCTGTTCTGGGCCTCTGGAGGTTCTTCCTGCTGCTGGGAACTTGAAAAGTAATGCATCAAAAATTAGAGTGACACATCCGCACCTTTTTCTAATGCATAACCGAAGAAACCAATGCATCACCTGCCCGCAGCTGGAGAAATCACCGCATCAAGTGAACGATCTACTGAGTCTGAGATCACCGCACCGATTCAGATGCTAGCCCAGCTTTGCGGCTGCAAGACCTAACGCATCGTGGAACCACAGCTGAAGAAACTAACTCAGCGCTGTTGCCGCCTCATCGAGATTCGACGCCTCCCTGATCCTCACGCATCGCACTGGGACGCCAAGTCCACAAGGACACTGGGGCTGCTGTAAGAAACAGATGTATCACCTTTCCCCCCCCCCCAGTAACAATAAACCGACACATCACTTCCCGTTCAGTAAGGAACCAACACATCACCTCCCCTGCGTGGCAATAAGGAACCAATGCATCACCTCCCCTGGAGTAAGGAACCGATGCACCACCTTACCTGCGAGTAGGGAACCGACCCATCACCTTCCCTGCAGCTGTTCATGCTTTTGATTTTGACGCATCCAAGGTACTTTGTGTTGAAAGTGTTGCATCTATAATTTGCTATGGACAGAACTGTTTCTACATTTTAAAAGTCATATTTTGATTACTATATTAATGATTTTTTTTGTTTTCTCTTGTTTGGTTTAGATAAAGATTACTTATTTTTCTTAACAGGTGTGGTGTCCATTTGTAGTTTTTTCACTGTATTACTGTCTGTGGGCAGAAATACTTTACACACTGCCACACACTGCTTCTGAGATAAACCTGTCTGCTCGTGCCAAGCTAACAAGGGGGTGAGCAGGGGTTATTTTAGAAGTGTATCCACCTTGCCCTGACTAGGAAGAAGGGACTTGGACAACGGTGCAAACCATTGCCAATTAGAGACACCCATTTCTAACACACAGCCACTACTGTTGAATGAGATTTCTGGGCATCCGCCATATCAATGGCACCCATCAACAAGTACATAAGCTCATCTAACTGCTGCCCTGTCATAAACCCCCTATGATCCGGGTGGGTGACACTCTTAATTACTCCAGCCAACCTGAAGGCCAATATCCCTGAAAGATCTTATAATCAACGTTTAATAGGGTTTATTGGTCTATAAGATTCTATTCTAGCAGGGTTTTTATCTGGTTTTAATACTAGAACTATAATGGCCTCTGACCATGAAACTTGAGATTCTTCCCCTTGCACATATATTGCATTAAACAACACCTTTAATACAGTGATTTGTGTCTCAATTATTGCCTTATATAGCTCAAATGGGAGACCATCTGGGCCTGCAGCTTTACCACCTTTTATTCTTGTACACTGGGCCTTTATCTCCTCTTCTGTGACTTCTAACCCTAATATATCCATTTGTGCCCTTTTTAATCATGGTAGATCTATATCCATTATCCAAGACTCTATTATCTCCCTTTCCGGCTATAGGTCCTCTTAATATAGCCTACTCATATACCTCAGAGCTTCTCCTCTGATCTCAGTATTAGTATCCAGAGGCAGCCCTAATTCTGAATCTACCAAGACACGTATTGTATTCCTAGCTTTATCTGCTCTGAATTTCCAAGCCAAGAGTGAACTACATCTCTCACCATCTGAGCAGAGTTGCAGCTTACTAACTCTCCATTTTCTGGAATTTTCTTTGCCAGCAGACTGCCTGCATATCCTAAAATTCTCCTTGCAGGATAGATATCCTAGCTGAACCCCTCTGATGAAGCATTCTGAAGTTCTGTTTCTTTCAGCTTTATTTCAGCTTGTGTCTCTTCTTGCTTAGTATTTCTTGCTTCCTTCTAATCATTATGGCGTTGATTTAAGCTCTTGGGTATGCCTTATAGGTATCCCAACACTATGGCTCTATCTAAAGTCTACCTTCTCTGTCCCTGTTGTTCGTGAAGTCTTAAGACTAGAGTCCCGGGAGAATGATCTGAAAGTTAAGCTGGGCCATGGGCCACTGACTCTACTTCGTCATATAGGGAATAGTCAATCCAAAAATAATCTATCCATGAATGATGTCCATATTTTTTGCTATGAGAAGTAGAACCCTTGGGGGAACCCATCTTCCTATGGCAAGCGTCTAACAAATTCAGTTCTACCATCATATCTTTTAAATTACGCAAAGTCTTAGGAGTACTTGTATATTTAGTTCTCAATGTTCTATCTAGGTCTTTATTTAATACAATGTTAAAATATCCCCCTATAACAATGGGGACAGACATTTCCAAATGATGGCGTCGCAGTTAAGGTAAATGTGACCTTAGATTTGCATTGTAGACAGAGTAAACTATATAAAAGGAACAGACTCGGGTCATTGTACCATGTGCCAAACAAATGTTACATTTTAACACAGTGTAGACAACTGAACAATATAAAAACACCATAGATTATACAATATATCTAAAAGTAAACATGTATTCCCTTTTAGTATCCAAATAATTTGCAAGGTATCATCATCACTGTGTGTCCGGTTGTATAAAGTGTAGACTCGGTTTAATATGCCACAAGGCTTTCTGTGTGCAGTTGATAGGCTCATCAAACAACAGCCCTTCCCACCAACATGCGGATGTAAATTTGTTCCTTTTATGTGCAACTTACCCTGTAGAAAAATATTTGCACTGGAGGTTGAAGCTTAAAGCCAATTTTTAAAGGCCATTATAGTACATGAAATTCCATTTGAGAGTTTCATAACATAGCAGTGGTCGAAATCAGAAGTCTAAAATGGAAAACTGTGGGTTTTCACGGGTAGATCCCTTCTCCTAGACCTAAGTTTGCTTTTTGTTGGAGCACAGCAGAGATAGGTTTGAAAGTGGTTCTGTGCTTTTGAAAAGTCTCAGTAGCACTTAATGTAACACAGCGATAATCTTAAAGCCAACACATTTTGTTGCCAGATGCTAATTCCCATTGAATGTTTGGTAAATCACCTGGGGCCGTATTACGGAATAGCTTGCGCCCGGCGCACACAAATGTGCGCTGTCATCTGTGCTGCGCCCCTTTGAATGTTTATTGATGCACTGTATTATGTTTCTGCTGCGCAAAACCTGTCTATAATAGGAAACTGTTTGTGTGGAATGTTGTAGCCAAAAATGAATTTATACCTGCACTGATACAATATGCGCAAATAAACACTAAGCGCAAAGTCTGCGCCACCATCGCAGTGCATTACAAACTAATCCTCCTTAATGCCAACAGGTGCATACTCTGGTGCATAGCGACACCTAGCGCCGGCACAGTCATGTGTAATACGGTCTCAAGATGGAAATCTGAGATCTGAGGAGCTATTCAGCTTACATCAACCAGAAGTCTTTTTGCTAAATTGTGACTTACTGCTTCCCCAAGGATAGATAGGCTAGTCATCAAAGATGCAAAGCTGCTCTCAGGTTTCTAGTCAGTGTTACCTGTAAGAGCAGACTGACTCAAAACCCAAACAGTAGAGCAGAAGGTCAATCAATCAATCATTACATTTATAGAGTGAACTACTCACCCGTGAGGGTCTCAAGGTGCTGAAGGGAGGGGGGGGGGTGCTGCTACTGCTGGAAAAGCCAGGTCTTGAGGTGTTTGCTGAAGGTGAGATGGTCCTGGGCCAGTCGTAGGTGGGTGGGGAGGGAGTTCCAAGTCTTGGCGGCCAGGTAGGAGAACGATCTTCCTCTGGTGGTGGTTCTGCGAATCCGTGGAACGGTGGCGAGGGTGAGGCTGGCGGAGAGGAGCTGGCGGGCCGGAGTGTAGAACGTGTACAGGAGTGTAGAAGGTCCCGTTGTTGCTGTGGATGGAACCCAGGGGGCAAGCTTTCCAATGGATTGACTCTTGCCAAGAAGGAAAGCTACATCTATTGGTAAAATAAGTAAAACATTGTAATCTAAAGCTTAAACCTACACAGGACAACTATTAAACCCATTCTGTTTATACTTCAGTTCTGTGATGGAAAAAAGTATGTAGCTATTGCTTGGGTGTAGTTTAAGTATGTGTCTCAGGCACCCAATGAAAATGTCTACCTCAAAACATTGGGGGAAAACCACTGGAAGCTAAAACATAAGTGTCAATCGCTGACCAAGGATGGCCACATTAGTGGCTCCAAACTTGTTAGGTTTTGGCAGGGGGTTCCTTCTGTAAGAATTCTTCCCTGCTGTACAGAAAACAATCATCTATGATGTTATCCTCTCAGTGGTGCTCCTCTTTCTAGCATTATGAAAGAGAAGGAGTAAACTAACTGATGGGCCTGGCCCTCTCTGCAGGGTCCCCTCCCAAACCTAAAACTTCACCCCTCCTATTTTGCTGAATTCTTTTTGTTGGCTTTAGGCCTCTATGCACTTTACCAATGCTAACAGTGCTAAAGTGGTCCCAAAAACATGGTAAAAGTGGCCTAACTTCCTAGTTTATTCTTCTCATCGTTTACCACATTCACTCATTTTCAAAACACATTAAATTGAGTTATGGCCAGCACCCTATCATAGTACTCACATCAGATTGTCCACATGTTGTGGGTATCTATCCTTCGCCTACACACCCCATATCCACCGCAGCAGCAGGTGTGGACGCTCCTTCTCAAACCTGGCAGCCAAGACTTGGAACAACCTGCCCCTGTAGCAACAGACCTCCTCCGCTCCACTGCAATTCTGAATGGCTATTCGACTGAGCCTGAGCCTCAGCACCTATCTTAAAAAGCATCACAATTAAAACAATGACACATTACAAATTTCCACACAATAAAACAAGAAGGAAATGGTCATACGCAGTATACCATCCAATTTATAAATACCACAATAAAGTTTTAGAACAGATTAAACATTATAATCATTTGTCTTTAAGCCTTCTTGCCCTAATAGTCCATGCCCAGCTAAGGAACTTAGATACAGCACAAACATATACTTGGTAAGTATCTGACATCAGAATTCGCAAAGGCCATCAGATGAGACCTAGTACCCATATTCCTGCACACTGGCTTTAACCACCTAGATCTCGGAAGTTTATATAGGCAGTGCACTCAAATAAAATGTGGGGCACTGTTTCCAAGATCAGCGGACAGAATGGACACGAGCTAAGGGAACTTGGGGACACACTCCAGCGTGCTGTAAATTCGCCAAGGGGAAGGGTGCCAATCCTAAATTTAAAATACAGCATGCGATCATCACGCGGTTTAGTAATAAAATCAAAATAGGGCTCTAACGAGGGTACATCCTTTAGTAGAAGATAGCTAGAAACAATCCTACCATTTTTAGGGTTTGAATATTTTTTATTGTACACCCAGCTCCAGTAGATCTGCTTCAATTGGGATTTTGACACAGCTGATCTAGTTGACCATACCTCCCCCAACCCGAGCTCAACAAGTAGGGATTTTACATTTCGCAGCCAACTAATTTTGACCAGCCGGACATAGACAGAATTTCTGTAAGTCCTTCCGCATAATGAGCAAGTTCCGGGACTCGCCATAAGCGTGACCACAATAACAATGAGCGGAACTGGGCCAGGTCCTTTATTGGGCGATTCCCCAGATCATACAATATCGGGATCATAGGTGTGCTTTGGGGAAGGGACAGCAATGACCTAAAGAATTTGTTCTCACACTGGGTAAGCTGGTCAGTGTTACAGGCACCCCATAATTCTGCCCCATACAGGGACCCACTAACTGCTCTTGCGTTGTAGATCTCTACAATGGGGGAAATAGGTTTTGTTGTGGAACTACAATGTTCTTTAATAAGTGTTCCTGTTACCCTTTTAAGGGAGAGGACCATTTTGTTGATATGAGGGCCCCAATTCATTCGATCAGAGAGTCTAATGCCCAAATAATCAAATTCTGCCACCCTATCCAACTGTACCCCATTCAGATTTGGCGGAATCCCCATTTTTTTAGCCGGATTTAATACCAAATATTTAGTTTTACCGGTATTAATTACCAGACCCCTGAGTTTACAAAATACATAGAAACTATTGAGTAGCTTCTGCAAGCCTGCTGGGGACTTTGAGAGGAGGAGGGTGTCGTTCGCAAATAGCAAGGTAGGGATACGTTTACCCACCAGGGAGGGAGCGCCTGCAGATGTTCTTAGCAGATGCTCCACCACTCCATTAACATAGAGAGAAAATAGAGTGGGGGCTAGCACACAGCCCTGGCAGACGCCACCTCACCTGAGCGAAGTTTCCCTCGTGAAGCTTGATTAAAATACTCAGAATGTATGAAGGTATACCCAAGTCCTGCAAAACCCCCCATAGACTCTGCCTCGGCACTAGATCGAAGGCAGTCTTCAGGTCTATAAAGGCCAGGTAAAGACTGCCTCCGCCCAGAACAACTGTCTTCCAGTACAACAAGCGTAGTCGGAAGGCTAGCTCAATTGTTCCCGTTCCAGGGCGAAACCCTGCCTGTAAGTCGGATAGGATTTTGTTGTCTTCGACCCACTGAAGGATTCTGCCTAATACTACCTTCCCTATAACCTTTTGCGTAGAATCTATTAAGCTAATAGGGCGGTAGGTGGCGGGATCGTCCCTAGAGCCCTTCTTAAAAATAGGGACCACCTCCGCCCCTCTCCAAGACTCTGGGATTGGCGCACCCTTCATGATGGCATTAAGGAGATCTGCCAAAAACCTCCCCCACTCTGAGTAATTTGATCGCAACAGGTCTCCAGGAACCCCATCGGGGCCTGCTGCTTTGCGCGGGACCAAGGAGCAAATAATTGCTTCAACCTCTTGTGCCGTGAATCCAATGGCCTCCTCCTTGGGCAGTTCAAGACTATCTAAAAACAGAACTTGTTCGCCGAGAGGGTCAACTGTGTACAGGGAGGAAAAATGGGCAAACCAACTGTCACCAGTGATGTTACAGGTGATTAAGGAATTATCCGGTCTGTTCCTTGATCTTATAAGATCCCAAAAACCATGTGCGTCCTTCCCCGCACTGGCCATCTGGAGGTCGTGCCAAAACTTATCATCCCAGTCCCTCTTAGCTTTCTTGATTGCAAGATTATAATTGTATCTTGCTACTTTAATGAGGGGCGGCTGCTTGCCCTTTATTGCCTGAATGAGTAATGATTTATTTACTCTACAATTCTTAGAATACCAGCCTGGTTTGACACTGCGTTTCTGGCGCCCCTTAGAATTATTGCCTTTAATCAAAAATAGATCTCCTAAGGCTTTAATTGTATCACAAAATGTTGATGAAATGATGGTCGGGATTGAACCACCAAGTTCTATTTTACTTTGGTAGGAAGCCAAAATGGAGCCAATAAGCTCAACCTTACCCTCATCAAGCAGAACTCTAGGCCAATTAAGGCGTCTGACACAATTTGAAGGGCACACCTCTGCCGTGGAGAGACATTCGAGGGGGGCCATAGACAATAGGGAGCTCTTCCATAAAGGAAGCAAAGTCAGGGAAAGCGGATTATGGTCACTAAGGGTCGTGGATACAACCACCATATCCTCCACACTTTTCCATAACTGTAAGTCTAGGAGGATGTAGTCTATGCTTGATGAGTGACCAACTCTATTGTAAGTATTCGCCCCCAACATGTCCGAGGCTGTTCTTCCATTAACTGCTCTTAAATCAAATTCCAGTGTCAGAGCATTAAAATGGACTACTCTAGGTGACCACCTTTTAACAGGGGGAATTGACAGCTGCGGAATACCCCTCCTACCATCCTCTTCCATAATATTAAGAAAATCATCAGACGCAAGAGGCTCAAAAGTACAGTTCATATCACCCGCCACCATGACTAGTGGGCCTTGCGACTGATTTCTAAGCTCCTCCTCAAGTTTGGTGACCGTGGGCGATGGGGAACTGCCCTTCGACCCCCTGGCATAAATATTAAAAATAGTTAATGATTCCCCTCTCTTAGGCCCATACAGAGTCACTTTTTGTAGATCAGGAGAATTGGTTTCAGTTTGGGCAAAACGAAGTCCTAGGGCAATATCCACCCAGATAAGTAATCCTCCTGCTTGGTGGCCTCGCCCTGAACAAGAAGGAGCTGCTGGAACATGATAAGTCAAGAAACCTACTTTATGGCAGGGAACTAGACTCCATGTTTCTTGGAATATACATATGTTATATGACCCAATAATTGCATTCCAATCTGGGAGATCGAGCTTCCTACCAATCCCGGCCAGATTCCAACTTATGATTTTAAGATTCGGCCTTACGGGTGGCGAGACCAGAGAAACCAAATTGGAGAGGTCACATCCAGTAACAAGACTGGGGGGTATAGGAGGGAGAACTGGTGGCACATTCGCGAAATCAGTACTTAATGAATGCGAAAACGGTTCTCCTAAAACAGGGGTACATGGTGATCTATCACAATCTCGTGTTACTGGAGCAGGTTTTTCCAGGACTAGCCCCATTATATCAATAGCCACTAGGCCAACCTGGAACACCCCTGCCTCTTGATGGAGGGAAGCATGTGCTATTGGGAAAAGTAACTGGACAGTAAGGCACTCCAAGCTCAATGCCCCTAAAATCATAACCCACAAAGCAGGTGGGCAAAATTTGCTGATGAAAGTAGCTTAAGTCAAAAGTGCCAATCCCCGAGCTTCCATGTTTGGGTTGCTGGTTGCATATGTGGCTAACAGCCCTAGGGTCACCAAAATACAATCGCCACTTATATCCTTCCTACGGTCGCCCACCCAACTTGCTCTTCGAACATTTAAGATTTTCCCATCATGGTGTTTTAGAATAGGCGTGTTAGTATTTAGCCAGATCATGGTTTTATTTTTCAGTTCCTGGTAAGATTCATATTTACCCTCCTTAAGTTTAGGAACCCCTGTTAGGACCACAACATAAGGGAGACATGCTGGGGGTAAACTAAGATCGACTGTATCCGTGGTTGCCTCAGCTATGGGATCTTCAGGGGCAACTAGTGGAGGACAATTAGAGGCCAAGGGCCTACTAATAGTGACATTAGAGTTGGAACCCGGGTTCGATATAGGCGTAATATCTGTACCCAGGGCCTGGGAGTTGCTCCCTCCTACTTGGGGTGCTAAGTTATTAACCCCTTCCATGCTGCTGACGGAACGGTTCCGTCATGCACTACGGGTGAGCTGTGCGGATGACGGAACCGTTCCGTCATGACTCCGCCCGCGCAAGGCGGAGTCAGCATGGGCGGGGAAAACCGCCCGCACGGAAGGGGTTAATGCATCTACTTTTAGCTATAACATTAGAAGTCTTAGATGGGGCTTTCCCTGCCGAGGGGCCCTCACTTGCACTCCCCCAATCTTGGGTTGCTGGCTCAAGTACTCCTCTCGAGTTATTATCAGAAGAATTTACCAACTCCCTGCTTTTTGCCTGGATTTTTATTAGAGTTTTCAAGGAGTGGAAATTATCAAGGGAAGTTTGTTCAAGTCTATCAACCCTTCTCTTTAAGTATTCCAAGCTCTCAATAATAGGTGATAACAGAGTTTTCATGAGTTTCTCTAAATTAATCAAATTAGACTCAAGAGTAGGGGGCCAAGGGAGATAGTGTCACTAGGACTTACAGTCGCCAGAGTGGCAGGCATATGATGTGTTTGGATATTATCTACACTAACTGGTATATCCTTCACCCCGCCCCCCACTCTATGGCTTTCCCTCGATTTTTAGGGCTTCTTAGTGGATTTTATACTCCCACCCCCTACACCACTAACAGCTCTTTTCCTTTTAATGGACAGCCCTCATGCTCTTAGTTTTGCTCCTACCGCTGGTTGGTCCTGTTGTAAGGTTATGGGGGCGCAAACTTGAACAGAAGCGGATGTCCCTGCAGATGCAGTTGCTGGGCTGGAGGTCTTATGTACCCCAACAGAGGCACTGCTATCTAGGGCCTCTTCTGAAATAGCTGGAGATTTACAAGTAGCAGATGGTGTCACCACAGGGGTTACCAGCGGAGGGGCGATAGAAGTAGGAGATAGAGAAGGAGAGATAGGAAAGTCTATTACCACAGGAGTATCTCTTCCTAGTGAGACTCTACGCTCACTATTTATTTTGTGCACTATTTTTACCAGGTAATTGTCCATGGTCGACCCCCCAGAGTAAATCTTGTCAACCTTCAGCTTCGACATGCTCTATACAATATGCAGAGCCAAGATACTTTTTCAAAATTAAGTGTCCGGCAATACGTTTCCTGTCCCCAAAACAAGATCTTAAATAATGGCAAAAAAGTACAACAGACATGGCTTACATAAAGGAAAAGCAATAATCTGGGTATTTGGCCAGGGGTCATGGCCCAGCCCAAGCTCCTCAGGCCTCTGAGGGCCACAGAGGGCCCGCCCTTTGCCCGGGCTTCGCCCCGGGCGCTCCCGGGCAGCGGCAAACGCTAGTTGCTTTTGAAGGGCAAACAGTTGGTGGGGCGGGGCGAACAGGGAGAACGGCCCAGGTGTCACGGGCTCGGGTTTACCAGGACTCCTGGGATATCGAGTCCCGGTCCCGATGCTCGCAGCCCTGCAACACAGACACGCACCCACAGCAGCTTCCACAGGTCCAGGTGAGATAAACCGGCGATGCGGGACCCGCGAAGCGGGTTCCGCGAGGTATGGAGTGTTCAAAGGAATCCACCAATAGCAGCAAAAAAGTCAATAGTAGCGTCCCACGTTGATTCGGCAGGCAAGGGTTTTTAAGTGAGTAGGTGGGGCGGGGCGAACAGGGAGAGCGGCCCAGGTGTCACGGGCTCGGGTTTACCAGGACTCCTGGGATATCGAGTCCCGGTCCCGATGCTCGCAGCCCTGCAACACAGACACGCACCCACAGCAGCTTCCACAGGTCCAGGTGAGATAAACCGGCGATGCGGGACCCGCGAAGCGGGTTCCGCGAGGTATGGATTGTTCAAAGGAATCCACCAATAGCAGCAAAAAAGTCAATAGTAGCGTCCCACGTTGATTCGGCAGGCAAGGGTTTTTAAGTGAGTAGGTGGGGCGGGGCGAACAGGGAGAGCGGCCCAGGTGTCACGGGCTCGGGTTTACCAGGACTCCTGGGATATCGAGTCCCGGTCCCGATGCTCGCAGCCCTGCAACACAGACACGCACCCACAGCAGCTTCCACAGGTCCAGGTGAGATAAACCGGCGATGCGGGACCCGCGAAGCGGGTTCCGCGAGGTATGGAGTGTTCAAAGGAATCCACCAATAGCAGCAAAAAAGTCAATAGTAGCGTCCCACGTTGATTCGGCAGGCAAGGGTTTTTAAGTGAGTAGGTGGGGCGGGGCGAACAGGGAGAGCGGCCCAGGTGTCACAGGCTCGGGTTTACCAGGACTCCTGGGATATCGAGTCCCGGTCCCGATGCTCGCAGCCCTGCAACACAGACACGCACCCACAGCAGCTTCCACAGGTCCAGGTGAGATAAACCGGCGATGCGGGACCCGCGAAGCGGGTTCCGCGAGGTATGGAGTGTTCAAAGGAATCCACCAATAGCAGCAAAAAAGTCAATAGTAGCGTCCCACGTTGATTCGGCAGGCAAGGGTTTTTAAGTGAGTAGGTGGGGCGGGCGAACAGGGAGAGCGGCCCAGGTGTCACGGGGGATTCGGTTTTACCAGGACTCCAGGGATATCGAGTCCCGGTCCCGATGCTCGCAGCCCTGCAACACAGACACGCACCCACAGCAGCTTCCACAGGTCCAGGTGAGATAAACCGGCGATGCGGGACCCGCGAAGCGGGTTCCGCGAGGTATGGAGTGTTCAAAGGAATCCACCAATAGCAGCAAAAAAGTCAATAGTAGCGTCCCACGTTGATTCGGCAGGCAAGGGTTTTTAAGTGAGTAGGTGGGGCGGGGCGAACAGGGAGAGCGGCCCAGGTGTCACGGGCTCGGGTTTACCAGGACTCCTGGGATATCGAGTCCCGGTCTCGATGCTCGCAGCCCTGCAACACAGACACGCACCCACAGCAGCTTCCACAGGTCCAGGTGAGATAAACCGGCGATGCGGGACCCGCGAAGCGGGTTCCGCGAGGTATGGAGTGTTCAAAGGAATCCACCAATAGCAGCAAAAAAGTCAATAGTAGCGTCCCACGTTGATTCGGCAAGCAAGGGTTTTTAAGTGAGTAGGTGGGGCGGGACGAACAGGGAGAGCGGCCCAGGTGTCACGGGCTCGGGTTTACCAGGACTCCTGGGATATCGAGTCCCGGTTCCCGATGCTCGCACCCCTGCAACACAGACATGCACCCACTGCAGCTTCCACAGGTCCAGATGAGATAAACCGGCGATGCGGGTTCCGCGAGGTATGGAGTGTTCAAAGGAATCCACCAATAGCAGCCAAAAAGTCAATAGTAGCGTCCCGCACTATATAAATCCAATGATCTATAGTTGGAATCTGGAAATGTTTAGCTTTCCATCATTAAGTGCCTTGAAACAAGCATTTATCTAGCTGTATGCCAATGTGGGGATGTTTTTTTATAAATAAATATAAGTAAGGGAATCTGGATGTCCCTACCTGAAAACTACTGAATCAGAGTAACACGAATAAAGATGACGACGCGTGAGAGCCTATTTGGTACTTAAATTGTTGGGTTGTGCGATGGTAACCTTAAGTACCGCAAAGGTATCCGCATTGACTCCTCAATATTCCGTAATAGCGACACCCACAGTTTTAATGCATGTAGGAAGCATTCTATTCCCCGAGTGTGAATTAATATAGGGCCGTGAGGCGAGAAGTACTTTTGTCATAACGCTTGATATGTGTATGTAATTATCCTGCTGGTGTATCACATATATTTATGAGATCACATTTTGAAAGTGAAATGGTTCCACTCCATCTATTATATTTTAAGATTGACTACGATATCAAGTAGAATTTGAGCGGTATTATGCTTTTAACAGGAGCTGTAAACAGTGCCACGCTGATTGAAGCCATGCAATTAGAATCCGTTTCAGCTGCTGGACTTTCCATTTAGAGCCGCTGAGTATATAATCTGGGCTGAAATACATCTGTCCTTGAGTTCTTAAGTGAGAGGTGTATATAGAGTGTAATTTCATGGGTGAAAAACCTTGACTGCTCATTACCTTTCTCCACATTATTTTGGCATTAGAAATGAATCGCTGTAATTGAAGTCAATCATGGGTAAAAGAAGTTGTCTTTGTATAACTGCGAAAAAATGAAACCTGCACAGTTAAATCAATATTGGTGTTTAGAACGTGATGTTCGGGGTTATTAATCACAAAAGTCTTTTAATCAAAATATGTGTTTATACATAGAGTGTAGAGTTTACTTACCCGTGTTGACTTTGGGTACCTCAATCTCTACCACTTCATGTCCCTACAACGGTTGGTGTAAGGACCCAGAATCATAGTGGAGCAGTGCGAATGGCTACAACCCTCAGTTTTAACAAGTGTGCTGTGCACTGTGGACAGCTTTCTCTGGCTAGATACCACCTCATGGGGAAGGAAAACGAATGAGAGGTAGGGAAACTGTAGTGTCTTGGTGTGTACACGTTCTAGTGTTCCTGTGTAATGTAACACACTATACACCCACCCACCACAGACGTCATGGTGTCACATGACGCTGCCAATAAAAGAGGCTGAGCGCACGTGCTCAGGACCTTTCCTACCACTCATTCCTGGTGTCCGTGTCCATCCTTGCTGCGCCTACCATGAGGGCCCAGGGCCCATACATTCAATCACTACAATGGCGACGAGGTCGGTAGTGAAACCCACGCGTGCCACTACCCTACACTGAGGAAAAGGGGGAGAGAGTGCCCGCCTGAAGAGCACCCCCTGCAGCAAGGCACAGCGAGCCGAGGAGCCGGTGAGCACGTCGGAGCCCAGCAGCCACCAAGAGGCTTACAACACCGACGGTGCCTCCCGCGTCAGCCGCCACCAGCATGTGCCTCGAGGAATGAGCGGACCGCCCAGAGCCCACCTGAGACGGCCACAAAGCAAGCACAACACCAGAGTGGTGCACGGGCCGGGCGGAGTCCACCCGCCGCGACCGCGACGCAGCAGCTGGCCGTTGGCCGAAGGTGAGCCCCTGGGGGCGAAGTGCCCAACAGTAACTGTGCCAGTAAATAAGCAGGACCAGCGGAGCCTACCCGCGGCCTGCCCGAGTCATCCCCTGCCCCCGCCGCGTTGTAAAGGAAGTGGCGGGCCCAGAGTAAGCCACGGCGCGAAGGGAAGGCGGCCGGACCCGAAAGTCAACTAAACCAACGAGGGGGAGGGAGCGGAGTAGCTAACCGCCTCCCGACCCCCCTCGCGACGTGGTCCGGGCCAGCGGAGCCCACCCGCGACCGGTTGGCGGCACCTCCACTGAAGGAAGACTCAGCAGTGCCAGCGGAGCCCACCCGCGACCTGCCGGCGGCACCCCCAGCGAAGAAGAGACTAAGCAGCGCCAGCGGAGCCCACCCGCGGCCCGCCGGTAGCGCCTAGCGGAGGACAGTGACGGCAGAGCCAGCGGAGCCCACCCGTGACCTGCGAGAAGCAAGGCAGGTCTCCGCCGCGCAGCGTGTGCGTGTAGAAGCTGCAGCGGCGGGAGACCGGCGAAAGTGGGGCTAGCGGACCAAGATCAATAAAAAAAGGACAGAGCCGATGGAGCCCAACCGCGGCCTGCCTCGAGCGCCCCCCGCCAGGGAAGAGTGACCGGAGAGACCCGCTCCCCCGCCGGAGTGAAGCACAAACCCCCGCCCGCGTGAGGACTGCCGAGGCTGCCGCGGGCGGTGAAGGGTAAGCGGGAGACCGGAAAGTGGAGCCTGCTGGGCCGGATTGTTACCGGCGTGTAAATAGGCAGAGCCGGCGGAGCCCATCCCGCGGCCTGCCTCAAGCACCCCCCGCATTGGCAGATGAGCGACGCGCCTAGAACAGTGCCCCCGCCGCGCGAGGAATGCATAAAGCTGCCGCGGGCCGGGAGGGCGGAAAGTAGTGAAGGCAGGACAGGCGCCGGTAACAACAGGTACCCCCCACCTCGGGGGAGGGCAGGAACAAGGTGCCGGGAAGCGGCCGCACCACCAATACCTAAGGTGCCCCCTCCTTGTGAGCTCCGGGGGAGAAGCAGAGTGCCGGCAGCGCGGTCAATACCGCCCAAGAGTAACCAGCCCCACCGGAACGCTGATCAAAAGGAAGTACCGGTGCACCAATAAAGACTGTGAAATTTGCCCCCAGCATCAAAGCTGCATAACACCTAAAGCAAAGAAAAGCAACTCACCCATTCACAGCAGCAGCTCATTCACTGCAGCAGCTCCAACCCCCTGTGCACTGAAGCAGTAGAGTGCACACCAGGGAAAGACAAGACAGGCTGCTCACAAATCCAGCAACATTGCCACCCAGTGGCCAAAAGCATTAGTGCACCAATATCCTCCAGCACTGAAACAAGCATTGTTCAACGCAAAAGAAGTTAGCACCATTGAGAGGCAACAGACGGAGTAGCGCCCCAAGGGAAAGCATCTTAACGCCGAATCCAGAAAGCGCGCTCTGCGCAGAAGACACCCACACGCACTAGCAAGGAGTCGGCGGCTGCCACTTCCGAAGCGACGTGGGAAGAGGCACGTATGTCTCACATAACATCAACACCTCACCAAGCATCCAAACAAGGACAAAAACGTCTGGAGAAAACGACTGCCAAGCACTGGAGGAACGATCAGGGAATAAGACTGCCGAGATCAGAAGACGGAGAGAGCAGTGACTCCTAGTGGCCACAGGAGATCACCGCAGCATCAACTACCCCGCCAACGGTCCGAAGCAGCAAACATCTGACGCCAGCCAAAGCAGCAAGTACCCAACGGTCCAAAGCAGCAAAGTACTGGACGTCAGCCAAAGCAACAAGAAAACGACGCCAGCCAAAGCTGCAAATACCGACGACACGCAACAAGTGTCCGAGAAGCCTTGAAAAGTACGGGCGCAGATAACACGCCACGTGGCAAGGCACAGCCCCCACGAGATGGAAGAAGGGCACAGGTAACGCCACAGTGCAGAACAGTTACCGAAGAAGACCACTAAGCGTGGCACCCCCAGAAGCCGATCCACAGAAAGATTGCGTACCAAGTATGACCCGCGACGGGTTCCCTAAACTACACCAGAAAGTCCGACAGGACGACCGAAGAAACCTGCCAAAACATCAGCAGGAGCGGACCGCCAAATGGTCCAGGACGTTCGACCTAGTCAAGGTCTCTGAACACCATCCCACGAACGTCACCAACAAGAATCTAGAGAAGAAGGGTCGCAACACCAACTCAGGAAGCTGAGGAAGAAGGAGGAAGTGTTCCAGTCGGGGACAAACCAGGATCACACATGCAGCGGGCGCGCCCTGCATGGAGGACCCAGGTCAGGAGAGAAGATGCAAGATCGGACCGAGTGATGTCGCGAAACAGGAAGGGAGAAAAGGAGAGATTCGAGTGGCACGCCTGCCACCGTGAAAAGAAAGGAAGAAGAGTAGAAGAGCTGCGTGGCACATCTGCCACCGTGAAAAGAAAGGAAGAAGAGGAGAGATCCGTGTGGCACGTCTGCCACTGTGAAAAGAAAGGAAGAAGAGGAGAGAGCTGCGTGGCACGTCTGCCACTGCGAAAAGAAAGGAAAAAGAGGAGAGAGCTGTGTGGCACGTCTGCCACTGCGAAAAGAAAGGAAGAAGAGGAGAGAGCTGTGTGGCACGTCTGCCACTGTGAACAGAAAGGAAGAAAAGGAGAGATCTGCGTGGCACGTTGCCACCGTGAAAAGAAAGGAAGAAAAGGAGAGACATGTGGCACCCCTGCCACTGCTAGAGCGCAAGGAAGTATATCCACGTGGCCGTTGCCACAGTTAAGCATGGAAGGAAGTATATCCACGTGGCCGTTGCCACAGTTAAGAATGGAAGGAAGTATATCCACGTGGCCGTTGCCACAGTTAAGCATGGAAGGAAGTATATCCACGTGGCCGTTGCCACAGTTAAGAATGGAAGGAAGTATATCCACGTGGCCGTTGCCACAGTTGAAGAGCAGAAAGAAGTACATCTGCCCATTCCCAAGCTGCGGTGGATAGAAAAGCTTGGTGGAACTGAACACTTCACTGCATCCTGAGATAAGTTAATTCCCCAAATGTGAATTATCAAGTTGAGTTTTTTCATTGATTAAAAAGGGGAGTGATGTAGTGTCTTGGTGTGTACACGTTCTAGTGTTCCTGTGTAATGTAACACACTATACACCCACCCACCACAGACGTCATGGTGTCACATGACGCTGCCAATAAAAGAGGCTGAGCGCACGTGCTCAGGACCTTTCCTACCACTCATTCCTGGTGTCCGTGTCCATCCTTGCTGCGCCTACCATGAGGGCCCAGGGCCCATACATTCAATCACTACAGAAACTGTTCTAAACATCTTGCCTTTCCACAATACACCGGTGTAATTTGTAAACTGGAGAATTCTGAACTTTAACTAGGTTTTATCTCTCCTCTCATTTTGAATTATTATTTTTACTCAGTTTGAAGTTTAACCTCTACATTTGCACATACCGCATGCATTAAATCACTCAACATTTCATACTCATGACTGCCCTCTGTATGACCCTGTGGCCAAGCACCTTTAACAATTTCCCCCTTTCAGATGATTTCCTAGCTTCTAAACACAGTGTAATGGTTCAAAGAATTCAAATTTGCCGAAAGAACACATTCTTCCATAAGAATAATACTCGGATTTCTTAGTGAATGTTGACAATTAGGAGAAGGATTGGAAACAGCACTAATGTCGTAGATTCCTTTAAATATATACTCAACAGTATGAAAGGGGTCAAAAATTGGCTTTTAGGTGATTCACCAAAAACTTCATTCCTACTGGTTTCAAACAATAGGAATATCACCACTAAAATAGAGGTCGAATGTTTGATGACAAAACCCACCGACTGAGGAGTAAAGCAAGCATGCATTAAAACTCCTTCCCTTGGTTTCAGTCACTAAGACTGGTTTCTTTTGATTTCAAGCTTCCATTTGCAAGCGCCACAAAGAAAATCAGGTTACATTTGGTAACATGCTGCACGAGCCTTGGTACTGCAGAAAGTCAGCTAATGGGGTTGAGGTTGGGCTTGTCCATCATGCACCCTTTTGCCCAATCAAAAGCAAGGAAATAATACAACCCCTCGAATACTATTCTAGGTTCTGGTTAGGGAAAAGATCATGAACCTGGCGCTCTCGCGTTGTTTCCTGGAAATTTGAATCTGTGAGCCCTTGAAGCCACAGCAAATGCGTGTTCCCGATAACTTTAGGTACGTTATATTTTCTGCAATTTGCTCCTCCTGTGCATGTGTGATTGCATGCCACGTGTGTGTGTCTGCGTGCGTGCACGAGTGTGGGTGTCTGAATAAGAGTTTGCATGGGTAAGAGTACCCAGTCCCTGCCGGTGTTATGCGCTTTTTTCTTTCTAAGTTGGTTGGCACAGGTACATACAGCAAAGGAAGCCTCTCTGATTCAGTGTACAAAAATGAAATATGTTAGAATAAAAATGCCCATGTCTTTTTTGGCTTAAAAATGATTTGCCTCCCGCCGGCATCAAGTCTGTGGGACGAATGGTAATCAGACATTACTTATCAATCATGAAAAAAAGTAAATGTTTGAAAACTACACTATTCCGACTTGCCTTCGGCTGAACACAGCACTGACTCGGGCTGCAACGGATGAACATTGGAGACTGACAAAACCCGCCTGATAATATTCATTTGCTCTCATCGTTCTTTTGTCAAGTATTTGTATAACGGTCAAAGCTTCTTTCTAAATGAGCAATGTCAGGTGGCAAATCATTTTTAATACTAATGACTTTATGATGGGTATAGTCATAACCAATTCATTATCAATGTTGCACTTTCTTTATGTACCGAATCCAGCCTTCTAAAGGACACCTCCCTCCGCTGCGAGGTCCGATGTAGGCCTGCTAGAACACTGATGTATGAATCCTTGTTTGAAATGGTTTATAAATGGTTAGTACATCTCCAGATTGTGCTATTACTGTGAAAGTTTATGCCCCAATTACTGATAGGTAATCTGCATTACTCCGAATACAGGTAAATCAATCAGGATTCAAAAGGTGCGGCAAATCACCCAAAAGGGTACCCAGGAGCTTGTAGGTCCAATAGGCTTATTCAAACTGACCGGTCTTGGGGTCATTCGGAATTTCAGAAGTGAGGTGATGGTCCGGAGGTGCGTGGGGAGTCTGCTCTAGGTCTTTGCTTCAATGTGGGAGAAGGAGCGTCCTCCACTACTGCTTCGAGTAGTGGAGGTGGAGCGCAGGCTACTCGATGGTTGGTGAAAGTTCAGGCGGTGGTTAATGTTGGCAGGGCTTTGGTTGCGTAGAGCCTTGTATGCGTGGGTGAGCAGATTGAATTGGCATCTTTTCTGTACAGGGAGCCAGTGGAGGTGCCAGAGGTGGGTTTGTCAGGGAAGGCAGAGGATAAAAGAAGGATCATTTTTTAAATGACATTAAGAGCTCTCAGAAGTCAGAGATCCCCCTTGCGAATGAAAACAATGCAATCTCGTGTATTATTCCTTCAAACAGTGCTATTACTGAACCTTTTATCCTCTGGAATGACAAACCACTGTCTTTTGATATCTCCAAAGAGAGGCTAGACAGCCTTGATCAAAACTCTATGGAAGCCTTTCACACTCTTTATGGGACCATTAAGTCTGGATCCCCTATGGAACTTCTTCCTCCCAATCAATGGAAAGAAAGGGAAGACGACTTATCACTCCCACTGTTACAGCTCTGTAACCAGTCCCTCAAAATGAGGCGCGGTGCTGGCATGCTGGAAAAAGCCCATAGTCAAGCCATTGCTTCAGACTACCCTACAATGTTAACCCACTACAAACCAATTTCTCTCCTTCTATTTCTAATAAAAAATTTGGAGCAATATGTCAGTAAAACTTTGTCCCATCATCTGGAGGAGTATTTATTGTCAGAGGATGAGTTATTTGGCTACGGACCAGGCTATGGCACCATGAGTGCTTTACTCTGTGCCACTGACGAAATTCTTTGAATGGTCAACAACGGTCAGCCGGTAGTGGTTGTCCTTCTCGATCTGTCAGCGGCCTTTGACACATGAACCACCACCCCCTGCTCATGAGATTAGCCTCTGTAGTTGTTGTTGGTCTGTGCCAAAAGAGCTAAAATCATACCTACGTGATCGCTGCCTGGCTGTTTCTTTGCCCCCTTCTGTTTTAGTTTCAGAAATATTTCTCATGGAGTCCCAAAGGGCTCCTAACTCACTCAGATTTTGTTTAATATCTATATCAGACCATTGATTTCACTTATCAAAACCTATAAGATCAGTACAATTAACTATACAGACGATACTCAACTGATTTTATCACTTAACAACAATCAGTTTGACACTATTAGCAACTTTCAGGCCTGTATAACAGACATTTCATATTGGATGAGTGTAAATTTGCTGAAACTAAAAGGAGGTAAAACAGAACTTCTTTGTTTCTCTCCTAGTAAGGTACTGATGCCCATGCCCTCTAATTTCTGGCCTCTCTCCACGGAGACTACCCTTGCTTTCTCAGAGAAGGTTTGCAACCTTGGAGTTACTTTAGATGAATATATTTTTCTCGAAAAGCATGTTAATGGAGTAGTAGGGGTTTGTTTTGTACTTCTTCGGAGCCTTAGGAAGCTCTTCCCAATGTTACCTGTTCAAGCCAAATCTGTAATTGCTAGCTGTGTAGTGTTTGGCAGACTTGAGTACTGTAATGCCCTTCTCCTTGGAGCCCCTAATTATCTGATTAAGAGACTGGACAGAGTTCAGGTTGCTATAGCCAAACTGACTCGAATTAGATCGTGGAATTCTGCCGCCTACAGTGCTCTTGGCGTCCTTCACTGGCTTATGTCGAAATGGCTCACACACTCTGATTTAAACCTTGTTTTATACGTAGTGGTGCTTTCTATTTGATTTTTGGTGTTCAGTAGGATATTGCCTTCTGATCCAAGGCATGACCAAAATATTTAAAAGTAGCGCTCCCTGTAGGGAAGCGTCTCCTAGTTGCACTGCTGGAAAGTTTTGTAATCTTAATCCAAATTAATAAGACTTCACTTGATTGTCTTTCAAGTGGTTCCTTTATTGTATTTCTACATTTATGACATTACAGTATTTTAATTTCTATACATTAGTCGTTGGATCAATTCACAAATGAAATCCTCGAATTTAACAATCCCAAGTCAAGTCAAGTCAAGTCAAGTCAAAGAATTTATATAGCGCGCTACATACCCAGAGGGTCTCAAGGCGCTTGAGGAGGGGTGGGGAATTACTTGTCAAATATCCACGTTTTAAGTTGCTTTCTGAATGCTAGGTGGTTCTGGGTAAGGCGAAGGTAAGTGGGAAGTGAGTTCCAGGTTTTAGCCGCCAGGTAGGAGAAGGATCTACCTCCCATGGTGGTTTTGTTGATGCGGGGTACAGTGGCAAGGGCTTGGTTGGATGATCGTAGCTGGCGGGAGGGGGTGTAGAAGGACAGTCGTGTGTTGAGGCATTCTGGTCCGATTTCGTAGAGTGCTTTGTGTGCGTGGGTTAGGAGCCGGAAAGTGATCCTCTTATTGACGGGAAGCCAGTGGAGGTTTTTCAGGTGACCAGAGATATGTTCTTTACGCGGGATGTCTAATATGAGCCTGGCTGAGGCGTATTGGATTCGTTGGAGTTTTTTCTGGAGTTTAGCGGTAGTACCGGCGTAGAGGGTGTTTCCATAGTCCAGTCGGCTCATGACCAGAGCGTGGGTGACCGTTTTCCTAGTTTCGGTGGGGATCCAACGAAATGTTTTTTTGAGCATGCGAAGAATGTTGAAGCAGGATGAAGAGACGGCGTTGACTTGTCTGTTCATCGAAAGTGAGGAGTCCAGGATGACGCCCAGGTTCCGTGCGTGGTCTGTCGGGATGGGTGCTTTTCCAAGGGCTTCTGACCACCAAGAGTCGTCCCATGCGGAGGGGGAGGTACCTAAGATAAGGACTTCTGTTTTATCTGAGTTCAGTTTCAGACGGCTGTGTTTCATCCATTTGGCTACTTCTTTCATTCCTTCGTGTAGGTTAGTTTTGGCGGTGCTAGGGTCATTGGTGAGTGATAGGATCAGTTGAGTGTCATCCGCGTAGGAGATGATGTTGAGGTTGTGTTGGCGTGCGATGGCCGCGAGGGGGCTCATGTATACGTTGAAAAGGGTGGGGCTGAGTGAAGATCCTTGTGGTACGCCGCAGATGACTTCAGTGGCCTCTGACTTGAATGGTGGAAGGTGGACTCTCTGGGTTCTACTGGTGAGGAACGAAGTGATCCATTCTAGTGCTTTTCCTTGGATTCCGATGTTTCTGAGGCGCTGTAGAAGGGTGCTATGGCAGACTGTGTTGAAGGCTGCGGAGAGGTCGAGGAGGATGAGGGCGACTGTGTCTCCATTGTCCAGTAGAGTTCGAATGTCGTCTGTTGCTGCGATGAGGGCAGTCTCCGTGCTGTGTTTTGCTCGGAAGCCGGACTGTGAGGAGTCGAGGGATTTGTTGGCTTCGAGGAAGGCGGCGAGCTGGTTGTTGACAGTTTTCTCGATGACTTTGGCCGGGAATGGAAGGAGCGAGATGGGACGGTAGTTTTTGAGTTCGGTGGGGTCCGCTGTGGGTTTTTTCAGAAGGGCGCTGAGTTCAGCGTGTTTCCAGCTTTCCGGGAAGGTGGCGGAGTTGAGGGAGCAGTTGATGACGTCTCGGAGGTGCGGTGCTATGATGGAGTCTGCTTTGTTGAAGATGTGGTGAGGGCATGGGTCTGTGGGGGATCCTGAGTGGATGGAGTTCATCAGGCGGATGGTGTCCTCAGTGGAGATTGGGTTCCAGTCATTAAGGATGTTCGAGGGGGGTGAAGGTCCAGCAGATGGTTGGGTGGGTTGGTCTCCGGGTTGGTTGTCGAAGCTGTTGTGGATGTCTGCAATTTTGTTGTGGAAGAATGAGGCTAGGGAGTCGCAGAGGGCTTGAGAGGGGGTGATGTCGTTGGAGTTGGCTGAGGGATTGGTAAATTCCTTGACGATGTTGTAAAGTTCCTTGCTGTTGTGGGCGTTGCTATCTAGTCGTTCCTTGAAGGCATTTTGGGCTGGATATCTCTTTTTCAGGGTATCTTTAATTCTGAAAAATAATGGAATGAAGTGAAATGAAATGTCAAGGTTATAAAAACTGTACTCATCACTAGGTGGCACGTGTGATGGCGCTCATGGGTGGTAGGTCTTGTGCATGTTGCTTTTCCAGCATGTTAATGGCTGATTTAGTCAAGATGGCTTTATCAGTGAACATTGTGGGTGTGTAATCAAATGTGTATGATTAATCGTGTTCACCCCAAGCGTGGGATACAAAAGCAGTGTTAAACAAGGAGCAAAAGTGGATAAACGGTACAAGAGCACCCTATCATGTGTTGCAGGGGGTCTTAACTACATGGAAGAGCTCCATGTTCATTCATGCTTGACGCAAGTAAAATTAAACTTGTATTAAATAGAAAACCAAAAGAGCATAGTTGGTGAAAGAAAATTGTATGATTAGTAAATGCATATGGTCAAAACTGCATTGAAAATATTCCATGCTCTCATGTTCGGCACAAAGTCTGACATCGACAGGATAGTCTTCACTACTCTGAGTCCAGGACTTCCTGAAACAGTGCTCACATGTGAGATATGATCTCCAGTCTGCAGACTTGTTCCTTAGCTGACTTATATTACTTCTCCTAATATGGCGGCTGACCTAGCCACCCCTAGAAAAGGAAGGAAATACTACATCATAGCATGTTAATTACCTAAGCTATGAAAGACAGCCAACATGAAAGATATAATCAGTCCCACCCTCTGGGAAGGTGAAGGCAATATATAGGACTGTTCCAGTGAAGTCCTGGAGTCAGAGTAATGAAGAGGACTGGTAAGTAACTGGGGCATTAACCCCTCGGCTGCCTTCCCCCGCTTCGGTCCTGAGATGCAAGACTATACCCAAGCATACCACATTGTTTATATCCATGATATGGAGCAAAAAAAATTTAAAGACAACTTTAATGATTACAAACATTAAACACTGTATGCTAAAAATGACAAAATTGTAGAATTATACAGGCAGACATTATGTAACTGAAGACAGAACATGATTTCCAAAAGAGGATGAGAAACCTATTCCTCCATGAGACCCTATAATGGTATTTAAAAAGTCTAAGGAACGCTCCTTGTTGCTGCACCGCAAATTTCTTGAAGAGAGGCCCACTTGAAGGACGCCCATGAAGGTCGACCATGCAGGGGAACAGACTAATCTTATAACCAATAAGCTTTAATAATGGCAGACTTAAGCCATTTAGAAATAGTAGCTTACGATAGAGGAGAACCTTTATTAGGAATACAAAAGGTAACAAAGTAGGAATCCACCTTTCTAAAAGGCGAAGATTGCTCCAAGTAAATGGACAATGATCTATACCAATCAAAAGTATGCATCTGAGGCGGGAGCAGAAAAAAAGAAAGGTAGCACAATATCATCTGTACAATGAATAAGGAACTTTAGGCAAAAATGCATCACTTGGAGAAAGAACCACCTTATCCGGAAAGAAACTGATAAATGGTGGAACTGACAGAAGAGCTCGAATCTCACTGACCCGTCTCTCTGAACAAACAGCAACTAGAAAACAACCTTTTTAGTAAGAAATTTGAAGTCTACTGACTCAAGTGTCTCAAATAGAAGACCAGTTAAAGCCTTCAATGCCAAATGTAAGTCCCAAGTTGGGGTTGAGGAGTGAATTGGGGGACGCTGCAAAAAGAAGTTACGCAGGAGGCAAGATGCCAAAGGCAACCTGCAAGTCGGAATAACAGCCCATTGGTAGAGACAGCTAAACCCACAAACAAATCCATCACATAAGAAATTAAAAATCTTACCAGGTTCATGCAGTGTAGGTTGTAAATGTTTTGAAAAACATCAACGTTCAAAATTATGCCAATGCCGAGCATACACTTTTCCAGTAGCTGGGCACCTTGAAAGCTGAACGGAATCAGCCACTTCTTCCGAACATCCCTTCTCAAGGAACATTACCCTTTCAACCCAGATTCAATCGGCTGAGACACTTATGAGAGGGGATTGGCTGACTCAGAGGAGAGGAATGAAGAGAAAAAACCCAAGCCTTTGTGATCGCCAGCTGGCGAAGTAGAGGAAACCACGTTCTCCAAGACTGTGTGGGGCAAATAGTAGGACTTTGGTCTGATCTGTCTGAATTCTATGCAAGACTTAAGGAATTAGGGGAAAGGGAGGGCAAGGGAGGAAAACAATACAGAAGACAACATTGTCGATGGCTGCTCATGCACTCATTGGCTGCTAGTGAGGTGTGTCGATGAGTATAAATAGCACAACGTCATTCTCTATACAGGTGCACTGTTTATCGTAGAGAAGCACTGAGTGTATATATAATTTAGTGAGTTTTTCATTCACTCCATAGGCGTTTATGTATCTGTAATTCTTTTAGATAAGGGTAACCGTGGAGACAATCACATGTAGCCAGCAGCCCTTAGTGCAGGTAAGAGCGGTGGGGCGAGACGGGGCAGACTCTACAGATAATGATGAGAGATAATTATTTATTTCATTTTCCCTAGTCAATGTCTACCGAGTCCCCCTCCCAACCCTCCCCGCTGCTCTTACCTGTACGGGCCGCGCCTGCATGTAACATAAATACCTGACTGATACTGATGTGTTCAGCATTGACCTTTATGACTGTTTATCATCCAAGGTCTTCAGGAGACCTCTAGGAAAATGTGTCCTTTCAATCTAAAGGGATTATGTAAATGCTATATCAAATAGTTTAAAAGAGTTTTAAAATATATAATTGGCACTATAGTTCTTCGAGACTCGAGGATTCTTCCAAAGTTTTCTTCATTTTTGGTACCAGGTGGACAGTTAATGATCATCATCTTTCTCTTGTGTCTGAAGTTTATTCACAATGAATCTGGCTCCTTCTGTGCCTCCTGTGGGGGTCTTCAATCAGCAAACATCAGTGTTCACCCATATGTAGACATTCGTCTGAAGCACACCTCATCTTAACACACATTCAAGTGGATGTCCCATCCACTTGCAGATTTCATTAGGATATCCGGTAGAGGTCCAGCCTGGACCCATTTTCCTTAACTCTGTAGATTCCTGGAGTTCAAAGGATCACTGTTTTATTGGTTGATTTAACAGAGTTCAGGTTGAATCAAAGACCAGGGGGTCGATTCTGATCCTGGTAAAAAACGGTCCGTACGATTCGTATCCGGAGCCATCTCCGTACGAATCGTACTCGTCCGTCCGAGTCGCGTAGTACGATCAGTATTGCGTGAATCCGTCCAAATCGTCGCGATCCGTACGTATTGCAAGGCTGAATCCGTGAACCGTACGACTCGTACACATGCTGTACGACCTGACGAGTACGATCCGAAACAGGGTATGAGGACTCAATTTGTACGGCCCACGTCGGGTAAGGGTGATTCGTACGGAAAAGCACATAATCACATACACACCATAAAGTCCGTGCACCCCATGATTGTGGGATACGGTGCGTACAACCCATGATCGCAGGGTACGGTGCGTACACCCCGTGATCGCAGGGGTATGGTGCGTACCCCTGCGATCATGGGGGTACGATCAGGGGGGGGGGGGGGGCGATCCGTACCTGTTTCGAGGCGAAATCTGCTTTTATGGCTTTTTTCAGCTCTCATAGGAAAAGGGTCGTACGGTGCGTACCCGACACGAATCGTACTTGCTGGGTTGGAAAACCCAGCTGCGAACCATATGGATGTCGCGTACAGCGGGGTCCGAGGAAGAATCGTACGGGGATTTCATTCATACGGTCTCTGTACAATTCGTACGGAGTCCAGCTCCTGGTACGAATCGTACTTTTTCGTACGTACGGGGGACGTTGCAGGGTACAATTCGTACGCGAAAAACGCTCCGAACGGCTATTTGGAGCGATTTTTCCCGAATTGGAATCGACCCCCAAGTGTCACCTGAAGTGCAAATCAGCACCCAACAGATAGTGATTGAGATCACAAAGGGAGATGCACTCTTATTTGTTCATAGTGCCAAGGCTAAAGATGTGTCCAAAATCCTTGGTTCACCATGACCACAACAGTTGATCACCAGATTCTGTCAATGATACACTGATGTTTTCTGTGCTTAGGCCCATATTATGCGTTTTGCATTAGCGTCTGGTACTCGCAAATATCTTGTACATTGTGAATTGAGCTTCTCTAAAACAGTATAATGCGTAAACCCTGTGAACACCAGCAAACCAATGGTGTCAATTTTAGCTGAAGGTAATGAACTTACAGTATTGGAGCAAATGTTCTGTAGTCTAAATACAGCATTGATCATTGCTAATTCAGCGCCAACATCATTCTAGACAAGTTTTATGTGACACATTGGGGAAGAGGATATGCTATCTAGGTTACTACAGAGTGAGCTCAACTAGTGTTCCTTGTGGCAAAATGTTATTTTTCTGGAATAAGTTATAGTAACTTTCCACACAGGGAGAATGTCCAGAAAGAATCTAGAGTAGAGGCTTCGACTCTACCTGAAACCCTTCTCTGTTACATGCAGTATTTAGGAACAAAAGAGAAACTTAACACAGTGTCTGTGTATAAGTTTACAACAAGAGAGAATGGAGTGCTTCTCTGATGTTGTTCCTGGTAATAGGCCTCTGAAGTGACGGTGGTAGATTCACTGTCATTCCACCGGCTGGCATTATATTATTATATTATATTATTCCCACAATATTGTTAATCAACAGGTTCCTTTAAAAAGATCAGAAGAGACGAACTTATGGTTCTTTTGGTGATCCTGTGTTGTATTAATGTTCTGTTTCCCTTCTGCTTCCATTGACAACAATCCCAGGACGGATGCTTCATTCCACTTCTTTGATTCTCAGTGGTCAGAACTATCACTCCCTTTATTACAGAAAGTGAAGCTGCATGTGTGGCTGCTGAAGGGACTGAGCTTCCAAATACATTATTTTCCATGTAGTTAGCAATGGCTTGTCAACTGTCTGATCCTCCCTCTATTATCAAGGCATGCCTCCAACATTTGTATACGGTATGAACAAAAGTCTGTTATCCTGCACTCCTCTGAGAGTTCTCAACTTCTCCCAGGCCTGTTTTCTCTGTTTGTCAGATTCAGCCTTTAGAGATCATTTAGTGGCTGCGTGCAGCTAGAGTCTCCTGGGTTTTGTTTTTAATATCAGCATTGAATATTCCATTTAGTCCGAAGGCTCATCGTTATAATCCTTCTTAACTCATTTTATAAATTCTAATTTAGCTGCTTTAAGCTAAAAATTTAATTTCTGCATAACCCTTGGGATAACTATGGGCTATTCCTATAAGGAATCATATTTGTAGTGGTGGCATTCTTAGGCAGACCTTTTCCTTCCTTCCATGTAAAGATGTTATCCAGCATTTACCGTATTCAAATGGGCTGAATGGACAGGTGTTGCTGTAAGGGCTCTACTTACATTTTCTTTTCACACTATACACTAAAAGTAAGTGCTATGGCTGCTTCTGATGGAAAGGCTGTTTCTGTTATGGCCTCATGTTTGTAAGAATCACTGTTATATGTTGTACTACATAAATACATCTCTGTAGCATGCTATATGTCCGATGTGATATAATATGAGATACGATATTATATGTATTTGAAATGAGATATTATACATTTTTAAAATTGTAAAATATTTGAAAACATTCAAATGTTTCAAAATTGTAAAATCTTATTTGAACTCAACAGCATATAATTCGTTGATTCTGGCTTCTGTGGATAACTATGAGCAATTATCTTCTTTTTTCGTGGATAAGATTCTCAAGAATTAGGAAGACCTAGCTTTATCAGCATCTCTGTTTTAGGGGATCAGAATATTTGAGAATAAGTCCTATTGTGTCATGTTGCCGGAATAATCTGGGGGCTATTTGTTTGGCTCAAACTGAGCTACCTCTGCTTCGTTGTAAATCTGGCTCCCCTATGGATCCGTGCCCTCCGGCCCTATTAAGACCATTTGCAAAAACTATTGCCCCTGCTCTTAGTAAGCTCTTCAACAGTTCTTTCGAGTCAGCTGTAGATCCGGCTTGCTGGAAGAGGGCTAAAGTAATCCTCCTCTTAAAAAAAGCCATTGGCAGATCCCGTGATCTTGTCCAATTATTGTTGCATCTCTTTGCTACTTGTCATCACTAAATATTTTGGAAATATTTCAAAGTGCTCAGCTGACCGATATTTGGAGGCAGACAACTTCCTTCATTGTACTTAATCATGCTTTCGTCTGCAGCAAAGTATGCGAATGGGCCTTCATAAGGTATGACCTCTGCAAAGAAAAAAACTTTTGCAGACCTATCTATACTGTCTAATCTTCAACCCATTTTCTTACTCCCCGCACTAACCAAAATGCTGGAAAAAATGGTTAATGGCCAACTAATTTCCTCTCTTGAAAACTCCACCCCGTCAATCCAGCTTTAGACCCAAACATTCCATGGAGTCTGTCCTACTGGAAGTCTCTGAAAATATTAAAATGACTGTGGATATGGTAAATAATGCGATGCGGATATTAATTGATCTTGTTTGATACCATCTCACATTCTATAATCGTTCAACAGATAAAGGACTGAGGCATTTCCCACAAAGCCCTGTCCTGGATCAAATCCTTTCTGACAAGCAGGGGACAAGTAGTTGCACTAGGACCTTTTTCATCAACAGAAAGCGCATGGGCATTGGAAGTACCATGGGTCTCATCTCTCAACCCTGCGTTATTCAATATATGCATGGCCCCTCTGATCGCCCTTATATCCTCATTTGGATTCGCCACTATGTTGTATGCAAATGATACACAGCTGATGCTATCCCTCAGCAAAGACTCTTTAGGTTTAGAACTAAACTTACAAAGCTCTCTTTCTAATGTTATCCTGTGAATTCAAACAAATCACATTTAAATGCAAAATGGATAAGATTCTGCTATTTGGTAAGTGGAACCTGTTCTTTCAAACTCAATGGTAGCCAAACTCAGTGCCCCACCCCCTGCCACAGTAGAAGTGGCAAAGAACCTAGGGATACAATTAAGCACCACCCTCTTCTTCTGCCTGCAAGTTCTGGCAGGAATGTGCTTCAATTTAATTAATTCCTTTAAAATAATGGACTATCTTCCACTGGCAACCAGGAAAACAGTCACCTTTGCACTCATTACCTCTAAACTTAACTACTGTAATTGTCTGTATGCAGGATCATCCACACAAATACTCCATAAGATTCAGATGGTGCAACGGATCACTGACATAATATTGAATACAAAAATATAGACTCACCAAAATGTCGTTGACAAAATATAGAATGCAAAAATATCGAATTAAAAATATGGTTGTGAAAAATATAGTTAGTCAAAATATTGATTTTTTTTAAATGTCTTAAAAGTAATTTAAAATTAATGAATTGATAAATATAATTAACTGAAACATACTTAAAAATACTTAACCTTAAAATTAATAAATAATTAATTTAAGTTAAAAAAACATAGCATTTTATTTTTTAATATATATATATATATTAACGTAATTTTTACTGTAAGATAGCGGGAAGGTAAAATGTACTATTACCATTTCAGTAAATGTGCAACAGTAGCGAAAGCGTTGGATAGCGTAGGGGTAAAAATTACTATTCCCACTCCAGAGAGTGCAACAGTAGGGAAAGCGTTGGATAGCGTAGGGGTAAAAAATACTATTCCCACTCCAGAGAGTGCAACAGTAGGGAAAGCATTGGATAGCGGAAGGATAAAAATTACTAATCCCACTTCAGAGAGTGCAACAGTAGGGAAAGCGTTGGATAGCGTAGGGGTAAAAATGACTATTCCCACTTCATTAAGTTTAACAGTAGGGAAAGTAAAGATGTAATATATTAATAAAAATAAATTAAATATCAATACCAATAAAATATTAATTAAAATTAATTACCAATTTAATATTATATAATAATTATTTTGAAATACAAATACATATTAGTTATTAAACATTAATTACATATTCATAATTAAGTAAACACTAATTAATTTTCAATAACAAAAAATTATTGATAATAAAAATTAATACCAATTAATAACTAACAGTAAATTAATTATCAATACACAAAAAGTATTTTTAATATGGACGTAATTACAATTACATTACTTCCCACCCTATTGCCCTATAAACTCACAACTACAGAAAAAAAAATCATAATTAGCAAATATTTATTTAATAAAAATTATTTACCAATTAATACAAATTAATTACCAATTAAAAATAATTACCAGTAAATTAAAAATCAATGGCAATAAATAAAAATACATTATTTACTTAATTACAATTAAATTACTTCCCACCCTACTCCCCTATAAACCCACAACCTGCTACTGAAAATAAATTAATAACAGTAGCATAGTTATCAATTAATCCATTATTAAAAATGAATTACCAATTAATAAAAATGAATTACCAATTAAAAATTAATTAACAATAAATTAAAAATGATTATCAATAAATAAATAATTTTTGTTAATTAATTACAATTAAATTACTTCCCACCCTATTCTCCTAAAAACCCACAACCCGCTACAGAACTAAAAAGCTAAATTAAATTAAAAATAATTAATAATTGGTAAAAAATAATATTTAATTTAATATAATGATATTACTTCCCACCTTATTCCCCCTAAAAACCCACAACCCGCTACAGAATTAAATTACGCAAAAATTAAATAACATTAAATAATTACTTAAAATAAATTAAACATACATTACAAAAATAATATACACTTTTCACACATATACTAAAATACAAAACACTTGAAAAAATTGATATTATTAGAAATTCGATATATTTAAATGCCTATATTATATACTTTGATATTTTAAACTTCTATATTTTGACAATCGATATTATATTACTTACCTTCAATTCGATATTTTTAACCACTATATTGTGTCCATTCGATATTTTGTCCAGTCTATATTTTTACTTCGATATTATGTCCAGTCTATATTTTTACTTCGATATTATGTCCATTCTATATTTTGTATTCGATATTATGTTTAGTTACCGGTGCAACATCTCGCGCCAGACTAGTGTTGAAACGCACCAGGTGGAGCTCCACTTCTGCAGCTCTAAAAACTCTACACTGGATACCCATCCACAAAAGGATCCCTTTCAAGATCCTCCTACTGGTTTCAGAGCATTTAGGTCCATAAAACCCAAATGTCTGACCTCCCCGTTCACCCACCACACAAATCAAAGGATGCTTAGATCTTCTCATACCAATCTTCTCAACCTTCCACCCTTTAGACTCAAGACCTTAGGTGAAAAGTCCTTGCATAAACTTGTCACTAAGGCTTGGAATCAATTCTCTAGAACTCTGCGTTACGTAGACTTCGAAGCCATATTCAAAAATACCTTATAGACCTAGCTTTTCATGGCCCCTGACACACTCTGTTATTGCCTAAGCTAAGCATTCTACCAATCACTCTCTGCTCCCTTTTTAGTTCCTCCCCAAATTAGATCATAGGGATTCAAACCTAGGCGCCAGGATGCTGAACTGCGAGTGGCAGTGTGTTAAATAAGAATAACAGTCATTCATTCATTCACAATTAAAACTGTCTTGGCTGAGGGGAAAATGCAGCACTGATTTTGCTTGATTTGTCTGTGACTTTTTATACAGAATCTCCTACGGTTCTATTGCAGCGGGTGGTAGCTCAGTCTGGTATTGATCTAAATCCTTCCTTGAAGGAAGGGAACAACAGCTTTGGCTTGCCCCCTGCCACATTCCTCCTCTGGGAAGAGGCTGTTGCGTACGGAGTTCCACAGACATCTTCCTTGAGCCCTTCTTCATTTAACATCTATATCGCACCATTTGTCAAACTGATTAAATTGCATAGCCTTGTGACTGTCTCATATGCTGATGATGCCCAACTACTCCTCACCTTTATCACTCTGCCACAGACAAAGTTGGTCATATGTTGCCACGTTTGACAGATGTTCTACATCGGCTGTAGAACAGCTATCTGCAGTGTAATGCAGATAAAACTGAGATTTTATTGTTTGAGAAGGCCAGAGGCCAGTGAATCAACTACAGTGGCCAGGGTTCTGCCGGCTCCCTCCCTTCTATGTCAGTTGATAGAAAATCCAGGAATTAAAATAGATGTGGAGCTTTCCCTGGACTCCCAAATCCTGCCAATATGGGGACTTGCTTTGGTCACTGAGGAAATTATCAGACGTCTTACCATTAGAGAAATGCAGAACAGTAGTCCATGCGCTGATAATCAAGATAGGACTATTTGAATTGCCTCAATCTTGGTTCGCCAGAGTACAAGATCAGAAGACTCCAAGTGATGCTAAATGTAGCAGCCCGCCAATCACTTTCAGGTTGCTTAGAGGTTTCCATTTACTTCCTGTTAAAAAAAAAGTCTGTTCAAGGCGCTGACAGTTATTCATTGAGCTTACTACAAGTGTGGCCCTACGTACCAAACTTCTAGGACCTTGCACTATAAGCCTTCCAGAACTCTCCATCTGCAGTGGCACTGCTGGTAGGCACAGCTAGATTCCACTTGGCTAGGGCCAGTGGACGGTCTTTCTCTGTATTTCCCAGTACAACATGGAATAGGGTTCCGGTATCTCTTAGTTCCATCTCACAGGAGTCGCTATTAAGGAAAGAGCTTAAAGCTCACCTTTTCAAAGTTAGCTGGCTTGTGAGCTTGCCTTGACAGATGTAGTGCCAGGACACTCCTTGGAGTAGTTGCGTGCTTAACAAATTGCCTCATTTATTGATATGATATGATAAGATATGGTATCGAATTGGAATGTACCTGTACTTCATGTCATTTTCATCAGATGAGGACGAGTGACCATGTGGCATTCATTTTGTAGTAATGAAGGACCAAAAGTAGTTGGTTACATCCAATTTTTGCATTAAGATGGAAATAGCTTCTCCCTTTTCTTAAGGCTCTTGAACCTCAAGGTTGTTTTCAGGAAATGTCTCAACCTGCATGCCTCATGTAATTTAATTTTAATAATGGACTGCAACTTGCAAAATATAATGTATGCTGCTATGCAGGCTAGGTGCATTGTAACCATTGGTGCAGCACGTGCAATGAGAACGGGGCCCAGATCCCTGAGGGGGCCCATTGAACCCTGATGCTTTTTTTGATTCAACTACTACAACAGCAGTCAAAGGGGCCATTTACTTTGCTTGCACCAGGACCCAAGCCATGCAAGCAGTGCTACTACTTTAGGCATGCATGGGGCAGCAGACTCCATCCAAGTGTCCTGATATGCTACTTGATTTGTATATCTTTCAAGTTCAAGTTCGTGGATTTGTATAGCGCACTGCTCACCCAGAGGGTCTCAAGGCGCTTGGGGAAGGGGTTCATTATTTATCGAATATCCAGGTTTTAAGATCTTTTCTGAAGGAGGTGTGGTTTTGAGTAAGGCGGAGGTGAGTGGGGAGTGAGTTCCAGGTCTTGGCGGCAAGGAAGGAGAAGGATCTACCACCCATGGTGGATTTTCGGATGCGCAGGACCGCGGCGAGGGCTTGATTGGACGATCTTAGTTGGCGGGTGGGTTTGTAGAAGGACAGGCGATTGTTGAGGCATTCGGGTCCTAGATTGTAGAGGGCCTTGTGTGCGTGGGTGAGAAGGCGGAAAGTAATTCTTTTGTTGACGGGAAGCCAGTGGAGGTCTTTTAGGTATCCGGTGATGTGATCTTCGCTGGGGATGTCTAAAATGAGTCTCGCTGATGCGTTTTGGATGCGTTAGAGTTTTTTCTGTAATTTTGCTGTGATTCCTGCGTATAGTGTGTTGCCGTAGTCCAGTCGACTTGTGACCAGTGCGTGGGTGATAGTCTTTCTTGTCTCTAGGGGAATCCAGCGGAAGATCTTTTTGAGAGTGCGAAGTACGTTGAAGCAAGAGGATGAGACTGCTTTGACTTGTCTGGACATCGAGAGAGAGGAGTCTAGGATGAAGCCAAGGTTGCGTGCATGGTCTGTCGGTGTGGGTGCTGTACCCAGAGCGGAGGGCCACCAAGAGTCGTCCTAAGCAGAGGGGGAGGATCCTAGGATGAGCACCTCCGTTTTGTCTGAGTTGAGTTTGAGGGGGTTATGTTTCATCCAGTCGGCTACTTCTTTCATGCCTTCGTGAAGATTGGTTTTGGCGGTGTTGGGGTCATTGGTGAGGGATAGGATTAACTGGGTGTCGTCGGCATAAGAGATGATGTTAAGGTTGTGTTGACGCGCGATGGAAGCAAGTGGACTCATGTAAACATTGAAGAGGGTGGGACTGAGTGAAGATCCTTGTGGTACTCCACAGATGACTTCAGTGGCTTCTGAGTTGAACGGGGGGAGTCGGACTCTTTGAGATCTCCCAGCGAGGAATGAGGTGATCCAGTCCAAGGCTTTTCCTTGTATTCCGATGTTGCTGAGGCGTTGTATAAGGGTGCTGTGGCAGACTGTGTCGAAGGCGGCGGAGAGGTCGAGTAGAATGAGGGCCACTGTTTCACCGTTGTCCAGTAGTGTTCGGATGTCGTCAGTAGCTGCAATGAGGGCAGTTTTGGTGCTGTGCTGGGCTCGGAATCCGGATTGAGATGGATCAAGGGAGTTGTTGGATTCAAGGAGGGCGGCGAGCTGGTTGTTGACGGCTTTCTCGATGACTTTGGCCGGGAATGGGAGGAGGGATATGGGCCGGTAGTTTTTGAGTTCGGAGGGGTCTGCTGTGGGTTTCTTCAGGAGGGCGCTGAGTTCGGCGTGTTTCCAGCTTTCTGGAAAGGTGGCAGACCTGAACGAGCAGTTGATGACATCACGGAGATGGGGTGCGATGATGGAATCCGCTTTGTTAAAGATGTGGTGGGGGCAGGGGTCGGTTGCCAAGCCGGAGTGGATTGAGTTCATTAGGCGGATGGTGTCTTCAGTGGTGATTGGGTTCCAGGTGCTAAGGTTGTTAGTTGGCGGAGTAGGATCTGAGGGGGGTGGGAAGGGTTGAACGCTGGGGATGTTTTCGAAGCTGTTGTGGATGTCGGCAATTTTGTTGTAGAAGAAGGAGGATAATGCATCGCAGAGGTCTTGGGATGGAGTGATGTCGTTGGATGCTGCGGTGGGGTTGGTGAATTCTTTGACGATGTTGAAAAGTTCCTTGCTGTTGTGGGTGTTGTTGTCAAGACGATCCTTGAGTGCTGATTTCTTGGCTGATCGGATCAGTTGGTGGTGTTTGCGGGTGGCTGCCTTGAGGGTGGACATGTTGTCTGTGGTCGGGTTTTTTCTCCATGTTTTCTCCAGGGTGCGGCATAGCTTCTTGGATTTTTTAAGGTCATCATTGAACCAAGGAGCCTTTTTGTTGGCTGATTTGATCTGGTGTTTTTTCAGGGGAGCTAATTCGTCAGCACTGTGGGTGATCCATTGTTTGAGATTGATGGCCGCTTGGTTTGGGTCCAGTGAGAGGGTGGGAGGGTTTTGGTAGAGTGATGCGAGGAGTTGGTCGGAAGTGATTTGGTTCCAGTTTCTCCGAGGGATAGGTTGAGGGCGGTTGTGGGTCAGGGTGGTTTTGTAGCTGAAGTGAACACAGCTGTGGTCCATCCAGTGGAGGGCTGTGGTGTGGTCGACTGTTACTAATTTGTCTATGACATTCTGGTGGTCAATAATGATTTGCTCCAGGAGCTTAGGATTTGTCAGGTTATTTTTCAGGTTCTGCTAAAGCCTTTTAGTGGGATGTTTGTGGATAAAGTACTCTAGCTAGCTGACACTCCTGGTGAGCTAGATTGCCTTTCTTCCTTGTCGTAAGAAAATGTGACAGTCCCTAGAAGGATTTGTTTTTGAAAACACCATCTAATTGAACTAGTTTGCTGGTTATGCTATGTTTGTACTTCTTTATTGGTGATTTGTATCCTCTGACTGTGCTGAGATATTTTAAATATTTATTGGCTTCTTGTTTTTAGGTTAGAGAGGTTTCTATCTTTTTCTTTACTTTTGTTTGCGCTGTTCTCATCAAACCCTCATGTATTTGTATTCTTTTCAAAGTTGTTTTCTGATGTGATTGCTGCCCTAAGAAGGATTTTTTTGTTTCTCTGGCACCTTCGTTTGTCTGTTCTGTTCGTTTGACACGCCATTATATTGCATTCCCGTGATGCATGCCAGTTTACACTTAAAACTAAGTATATTTTATAGAGCAAGTCGTTAATTCACGTTGACTTGTTTATGTTTATTTTGATATTTTTATTATGTATTTTAGAATGTTGTCGTTTTATTTGTCCCAATAGAGGGGGACAGGTCAGTTGGTAATAAAATACCCAAAGCACATACGCTAGACATTAAATCAAACGTGCCATCAGTTAAAAGCTCTGGCTATCTTACTGCTGCCAACAAGAAAGAATAGAGCAGTGATGTAAAGGCTTGCCTAAAAGATAGGTTTTACAAGGACGATAATCCTCCTCACTGTGAAGTACTTCACGTCACGGACATCAATGGAAGTGACCGTGCTACAGCAGAATTTGTGGTAGGCAGTAAATCTGTGTTCATCACATAGAAAGTGCCGTAGCACTGTGCGCCCCGCAGTCTACTCTCTGGAAAGGAAAGGAGGCAGAATTTTTATTTTAGAGTTTCATTGGTGCTATGAGGGGCAACTGCCCAAGAACAAATTACATAACAAATGCTAAGCTTCAGCAGATGTCAGAATACTAAAATTATACATTATGAGTCAAGCAAAGCAAAATATATGTACCTTAATCCAACATCTGAACATGTAGGGGCACATTAGGATGACGGGCGGGCTTTGTCCGCCCGCCACCCTAGCGGAATTCGGGACCGCCCGCCTAAAGGGCGAGGGTCCTGACATTGCCATTAGGATGCGCCCGCCACAGTGGCGGCGGGCGCATTCCTCAATTTAACATTGTGGCGGGCGGTGCTCACTGCTCCTCCCGCCACAATGTTAACAACAAAAGCACGCCTTTGCACAATCAAAGTGGCAGGCACCGCGCGGTGCCTGCCTCTACGATTATGCAAAGGCAGGGGGGTACCACAGGTACCCCCCCGTGTGCCACCCCCCTTTGGCCTTCACTCTGGGGGCACAGAAAGGCATTGTAAAAAGCCCATTGTAATATTGCGGGCGGTGTCTGACAGACACCGCCTGCATGTTAATCGTTTTCCGCCCTGACCGCAAGGCGACCGGGGCGGAAAACAGGCGGGCGGTATTTTGCACCGCCACCTTCCCCTCCGCCATCCTAATATGGCGGGGGGGATTTGGTCTTGCGATGTCGGGCGGTTTGCCTCCGCCAGGCCGGCGGTGGCCACCGCCAGCCTGGCGGAGGCAAACCGCCCAACATCGTAATGGACCCCGTAGTATCAAAGTACTGAGGGACTCATTATGTTGTCGGCCGGAGTTGCCTCGGACCGACATCGTCGAGACCCAACACCGCAATTACAATGCCACAAACTCCCATTTCTCTATGGGAGCTAGTGCTGTGGTCGGTAACCAGCCGCAGAGGAAAAGACTTCCTTTAGGACGAAGCCGGATTCACGCTGTGCCTTCACAGCACCGCCTACAGAATTAATGCGTCTCTAGCACGCATTTGTTCTTCGTGCAAGTTGTTACAACAACTAGCTTTAGGGTGGGGGCGCAATGGTGAAGTGGTGTTGAAATTAAAGTCCAACACCTTCCCTGCTGTTGCGCAGGCTGGAGTTGGAATAGTAAATTAAACTATTCCAAAATCCAGCGCCCTCCCTAAGGCAAGTTGTTAATACAACTTGCATGTAGAACAAATGTGTACAAAAAACTCATTTTTTTCAAATGACGGAGTTTCTAAAGCATTCGTGAAAAACAAATGCAGAATCCCATCATCCATTTGGCTGCAGCACAAGTTCCCATAGAGAAATGGTGCAGGGATTAACAAGGGGGTGCCATCGGTGGCCCCCCCCCCGGCCCTTAACCGCAGTCCCCTAAGGTATGGAGGTCCTGCAAGTGGCCCCTAAAGTCACCTTCCAACAGGCTTTTCATGTCAGAAAGCCCGACATGAAAGCCTGACAGAAACTGACATCATAATCCCCACGGAAGAAACGCTGTCCTTAGGAGATTATATGGGCCTCTGACAGGCTGACGGACTCTGAGCCCATCGGAAGCCAGTCGATCTGACCGGATGGTTTAAATTCCGACCGTCTACATTGTAATTAGGACTTTAAACCTACGATGTCGGCTGGTGAGCCTTTGATGAGAAGTCAGAAGCTCACCGACCGATATCGTAATAGGGCCCTGAGAATTAAACGTGTTTTTTTTAAGTGAATGAGCCATGTAGGCCCATTTGCAGAGTTGTAGTATGTAGGCCACTATCAGAGAGAGGTCAACTGTGTAAAAATGAGTTGCTTTTGTTTTAGTTATTGTATATTATAATACATGTTTATTGACTGCCCTGTAGATGATGTCTTTGAAAATGCTGGGTCCCATGCAACAATGCAACACCTGATATGTAGGTTCTGCAGGTAGTCAGAGAGGGCACACAGCATGTTTAAAGACCTTATCATTTCCTGCACCCACATAGCATGGGCACAGGCTATGCAATGAGTGAACCGAAGATAAAAGGTCTAGGTATTGGGCTAAACCTAGGCCATGCACAATCCACTTTGGCTTTAGATTAATGCGCCAGATCTCACTAGGACTCAGCCTATAGCAGTCTCGCCGCTGCATTCTGTATTCTCAACAAGTGCTGGTGAATGCCTAAGGATAAGGCATTAGCATAGTTAAGCCTTGATTACACCAAGGCTGTGACCAACAACTTTGGAGTATGAAAGGAAGAATCTTCCTAATCTTAAGCAACAGGAGAAAACCGGAGGAGGTGAGTTTATTTATTTGTACATTAAAAGACAGACTAGGATTGAAACTTATTCCCAGAATCTTGGCATACAATACCAGAGTGGGAGGAGAACCAAGCACCTGGGGCAGCAGATTTGACCCCAAGAGACGAATTCTTGACAAATAGGCGAACCTCAGTTTTAGACAATTTAAGCATAAGGCTGCTATCTATTATCCATTGATCAATGGCTACTGATTAGCTCTGAGGGTCCCCACATGGCTAAGTGAAGGGCTTAGAAACATGTGCCATCAGCAATGCCCCTATCAACAAGGCAGATCATGGCTTTTATGCATATTACCCTGTTCCTTTTAAAGATGCTGGCCAATGGATATCAACATTCAGGGCATGACTGTAGTAACTGCAGTTTATGTCTAATATCCATATATGCACATATTCAAGAAATTGGATAGGGTATTGGATGCTGTAATTCCCTAACAAAGTGAATCAACTAATGCAGTTCCATTCTCACACCATCTATAGTAGATGTCATCGAAGCTGCAGCAAAAAAAATGTTACACCCTGATCATTTTAATATGCAAATATAGCAGTATTCATGAAAATGGACACATATTTCCTAATTTGCAATTTATACAGGCAAAATAGTAAATAGATATCAAATAGATAGTAAAATATAAATGTATATCCTTGTGTATTCGCAAATAAAATCAATTCTGTAGTCACAAGTTAACAAGCTTTCACAACTGCATACTATACTTCATACTGTAAGAAGAAACATCTGAACTTAGCAATCAAATCAACACCACTTCCCTATACCACCTGCCAGGTAATGACAATTCATTCACTGAAAAACTACATGACCTCATCACCAACATTCTAATAGACTCCAAAATTCACCTACTGCTGGGAGACTTTAAGTGAGATAACAACAGCAGGAAAAACACATCAGTTATAATATTATCCTAATTTTTGCTCAACATAAACCCAGCACAGTTATTGCAATACCTTACCAATCACATAAGAGCACCTCTGACTAGTTATTATTGATCCAACCAGTGAAACTGAGGAAAAATCAATTCAAACTGACAAGCCTATCCATAAATTCTATTCTGTATCACCATAGGGAAACCATGTCTTCTAGTGGAACCCAAGTATAAGAATTGGCCTAACAATCTATCTCTTGAAACCTTAAACATAGCAGTAACTTCTCCAAATTAAGGACAAGGCAATGCCTGCTCTTTAGTTGGCCATTACAATACCAAATCATCATGGATTCCGTGCCATTTTTCTAAAAATAAAATAATAAAGAAAGGAACTAGTAATGGATGGTTCACACTCTCTTTAAACACAGAAACAAAAAAATCTTATGGTCCCTCTAATGTAAATAGAAAAGATAGCCATCACCCACACTAGTCATAACCTAAAATGGCACAGGTGGAATCAAAATTCAACTTACTATACACCAAAGTGTCTTTCCTGAAAGACCAACCAGTAGCTTTTATACATCATACTGGGAAATCCCCTCACTTTTCGAACAATCAAAGTACTGCAGCCTCTAAATCTGTCCATATCACTGATGAAAGATGGTCAAAACCGGCAAACTGTTTAAGCAAAATATCCAAGACATAAGTGATAGTGCTGACTTTACCAGGGGAGCTTACAACAATTACACTGCACATCCCAACATAGGAACACCATTGGATAGCAGGAATTTTTGCTGCCGGTAAACCTTCATGATATCACTTTGACCAAATCATCTAATCCTGCCAGATCAATAATCTCTTCTCTGCTCTCCACATGGGAATGTATCAGTAATGCTTCCCTTGCCACAGGCTTGTCCACACCGCTTCAAAGGAAAGCATTATGTTACCTATTCTGAAAACACTGGACAATTTGTGACTAATTGTAGGAAACTGTGTTTTTGTTGCCGTACAACCCCCCACACACACACTTTTTGCCTGGTATCTGGTGCAACTTTGACTGAAATTGAGCTGGTTTCCTGCTAACCAGGTCACTAGCACCAGGCCTCGTGTAAACCCCAAGTAAGTAGTACCCCTGGTACCTTGGGGATTGGACCTCAAGAGGGTCCCTAAGGGCTGCATCACCCATTTTGCCACCCTAAGGAACCCCTCACCAAGCTCATGCAACCTGCCATTGCAGCCTGCATGTTTTTGTGCAGAGAACATCGTAGAGTCAACATGGCACACATGCTTGTGTGCCATGACATCAAAACCCTGCATTTGGTATAGGTGAGTTACCCCTACAGCAGGTCTTGGAGCCCTAAGGCAGGATGCACTATACCCGGGTGAAAGTATATCCACAAGAGTGGATATGTCCCTGTGATATCTGAGTTCACCTTTAGATATTACTAGTCTACAGGGAAGCCATGACAAGTATATGTGTTGGAACATCATGATTCCAGGTTTCCCAGCCCCAAGATGGCTTCACTGCACCCCAAGATTTTTGGTACCAAACATCTCATCTTAATAAACCTGCACTGATTCCAGTGCTCGACCTTAGAGGTGCCCCCTTAAAAACTACAGACTACTAGTTTGTTGGCTGACTGCTCTCGACCAGCCAGCTACCCTAGACAGGTTTCTGACCCTCTGAGGTGAGAGACTTTGCTCTTGGAGGTCAGGAACAAAACCTGCTCCAGCAGAAATGTTCACATCTCCTCCAATGAGGAAGGGCATCCCAGAGCAGGAAGCTTCAAAGACCCTGATGCCTTTGAAATGCAACTCAGGCCTCTCCAGTTAGTGGTAGATGCCAACATCCCTGTCCTGACTCCACTTTTTTGCAGGTGTCTAATCTAAAATATGTTAGATTAGACAGTGTGCAGACACCTAGCCAGCACCACCCCTAAGGTGGGGAAGCTGATATAGACCCCACTTGTCCAAATCCTCTATCTTTTGTTGGAAAGAATGTGCCTATTACAGCCAGGGCTATGCCCACTTTCCACAGGAAGTGGTCATATAGAGGGTGTAGTCAACCTAAACATAGGTAACCCATTGGCTACTACCTGGTACTCCCCTTAATGTCCCTAAAATGTAGTCTTTAGGTGGCACTCTTCTACCCAGAACTTCAGATTCAAATGGCCTGAAGATGAAGAGTACAAAGAAGAGTTACTGAACCTGAGTGCCTGCCGCGGAGTTTAGGTGCCTACCCCAGCCTGCTCCTTTAAAACTTGACAATTGAGCTGAGCTGTCTCGTCCTGCTGCTGTGTGACCTCTAAGAATACCAGAGGACCACCAGCCGTTGCACATTTCACAAGAACTTTCTCAGAGTAGATAGACAACTCCCCTCCAGACGGCAGACACCCAAACTGCAGATTCCAGTCCACTGACTTGCAGCTCCCAGCCCGATGGGCACAGCAACTGACCAGAAAGAGGTACTTGTGCTCTAGATGATCCGATCTGTCTCCTACCAAGTGTGGGGGCACCAGGACTGACTGGAGCCATGCAGTGATAGCCCTGCAACCAACACCGACCCGAAGAGTCCAGTCGGGACTCCAACTGTACCAGAGCCCAGCAGATGCAGATGGACCTCAAGACCCCCTGAGTCCTACTTCGAGAGTTACCCAGCGGTCCAAATATTGCCCTTGCTAATTGTTGGCCCCTGACCTCAAGTAACACCTTTGCACACTGAGGCCAGCCAACCTACCTGCTCTGCACCCAGCCCAGGCGGCCTGGGTAACGACTAACCAGCTGTGTTCCGCTGTCCATAAGGCCCTTTTGACCCTAGCCCATGTTTGGGAGCCCAAGCAAGTCCCCTTGTGCAGACTGTTCTTAGAGGTCCCCCTTCCTTGTAGCTCGCTGGCTACCAACTCCACCAGCTCCCTGCTCCCAGTGGAATTGGGGAAGCACCCGACAACCTGCTGGTAGAACATTAAATCTTGGCTACCCTACACAGAAAGGTGAACCCTTACAACTGTCTGTGATGTGTGCTTTACCTACCTGCTTGTTCCTCCCACAGGATTGTATAGTGTGTAATTGCACTCAACTTTGAACTATCTGCTTATCTTTGAGAATTCATAAGAAATACAGTAATTACCTTTGAACATAGTTCTTGGTTTAAGAGTATATATAAAAATAATTGATATTTTTCTAAATTGGTCATGGATTTAATCTTTGAGTATGTGTCTCAATAATTGCCTACTTCAGTACAGCAAATTCTAAGCACTAGCCTCTGACAAGCCTAACTGCTCGCCCACACTACCACACATAAAGCGTTAAGCGAATTGGGTACTCACTGGACTCTTTACACAGTGCACTTCTTTTTACTGCACTATATAGAGAGCCAACTTCCAACACTAATCAACTGAACAAATATGTCAATGAAAATGGTCATATGATAAGTTCTAATCAGGCTTCAGAACTGGATACAGCATCAAATGTATTATGCTTATTAATATTGATGACAGCTTCCATATTCTGGATAAGGCACAAATGTTTTTTGATCATACACAACCTCTCTGACACACTCAATACAACTACCATAGCATACTGCTTAGCATCATTTTGATTCTAATTGTGACTTATGGGACTATATTTAATCCCATGGGAACTCTTTTCGGAATTCCATAATAATAAAAATCAGTACCATCCTTTTCAATTAATATCTTTAACTATTTATAGACTTTGTAGACGGTCTATTATTTTTATTCCACCAATATGCTGATGATGCATAGATAAATGTCACAATTGGTAATAGTTTATCAACTGACTACATCAAGAAGTGTATATGCAAAATGCAGCACTGGATGATCTCCCAGCAGTTAAAAAAACAGAGAACCTCAACATTAGGCAAGACCCAAACAGTAATATTGCTCAAATCTAGCAACCTAACCTACAACACACCGTTCTCTTTTCTAAAAGGATATACAATGCCAAGTGCCTGCTTAATACTTTTCTTTAAAGTCAACCTAGATGCAGACATAAATGCTTTGTCAGAAGATGCATATCAACAAACGTTTCTAAAGCCCATCAAGAGTTTTATACCTACAAAGGATCTAAAACAAATTGTCCAAGTAAAAGCTATCTTCTTACAGGCCTCCCTGCTGTCAACACGACCTGCTACAATCAGTCATCAATGCAGTGGCAAAACAGTCAAGTCTATTCACGAGCTTCAAAAAATGTGATAATACTCCAATGCTTATCAAATTTAAGAGGTTCCCTCTTGCTGTATTTTTTTATGCAGTGCCATCATCTCCTTTTCACCCCAAAGGAACTGAGGGCTCAAAAATCGAACCAGCAGACAACCTAATTTGTTGCTTCTTCAGGTGCATATTCTGTTAGTGTCTATGTTTGCGGGTCTATTGACACCATTAGCCCTCACAACAAAGATGTGTGTATATAAGTTCTCAAAATTGATGGACAGAATACAGAACAATGTCATACATTCACCCCACTACAGAGATCTGGGCCTAAATCCATCGTTCTTTTGCTCACCATGCCATTCCAGTTTGGACCCAGCCATATGCAAATCAGTCTTGACCATGCACCCAATGGGAACAGTCCAGCCCGAACTGCCAGGGCAGGTCCTCCCTGGACTGGAAACAAGCATCCTAGGACCGGCTTCGGGCTTTCAGCCCTCATTAGCCAGGATAGCTTGACTCCAGTGTCCTGGAGAGCACGGGACCCACATCTGGCCATACCCATCCCACTCGGGCTGACAAATGCAAAAAGAACAATTGATAGACAGAATGCAGACCAATGTCTGACATTCACCCCATTACAGAGATCTGGGCCTAAATACATTGTTTTTTTGCTCACCATGCCATTCCAGTTTGGACCCAGCCACATGCAAATTAGTCTTTACTCTGCGCCCAATGGGAACAGTCCAGCCCGAACTGCCAGGCCAGGTCCTCCCTGGATTGGAAACAAGCATCCTAGGACCGGTTTCAGGCTTTCAGCCTTCATCAGCCAGGATAGCTTGACTCCAGTGGCATTGAGAGCACGGGACCCACGTCTGGACATACCCGTCCCACTCAGGGTGACAAATGCAAAAAAAACAATTGACGGAAAGAATGCAGAACAATGTCATACAGTCACCCCAGCACAGGCATCTGGGCCTAAATCCATCGTTTTTTGCTCGCCATTCCAGTTTGGACCCAGCCATAGGCCAAGGCAGTACCGGCTGGACTGTTCCCATGAGGCACAGGGTCAATACTGATTTGCATACAGCTGTGTCTGAACTGGGGTGGTGAAGTGAGCTAAAGAATGTTGATGGATTCAACCCAGATCTGTGACTGGGGGTGAGTGTTTTAAAAGTTTCAGCACTCTGTCCATCATCTCCTTCTGTTTGCTTTGTTCGCCCTGTGTTGGCAGGGTATGGCCAGACGTGGGTCCCTTGCTCACGTTGCTACTGAATTCAAGCTAGCCTGGCTGAAGAGGGCTGTTATCCCAAAACTGGTACCATGATACTCGTTTCCGGTCAGTATTAGACATGGCAGTTCAGGCTGGACAGTTCCCATGAGGCACATGGTCAAGACTGATTTGCATATAGCTGTGTCAGAACTGGGGTGCCAAAGTGAGCTAAATAATGATGATGGATTCAACCCAGATCAGTGACTGGGGGTGAGTGTTTTAAAAGTTTCAGCACTCCGTCCATCATCTCCTTGTGTTTGCTATATAAGTATTCCACAATGCACTTCAGTGTTTCAGGTGCTACAGAAGGCAACAAGGCTGTCTGTCTCCTTAGGGACAAAAATTACCCAAATCAGAGTTGTGTTCCTTCCTTTGATGCTGTCTAAACTGTTTAGTTATGTGGTTCAGTGGGTTAAATTTCCAAGGTCTAAAGGTAGTTTGGCTCCTCTCGGTTTCTGGTCAATTATTTGCAGGAATAAATGTGACCCATTTTCTTTATATATGCAAACAAAAATGCCAACTGGTGTGATTGTAGTAGACTCCATTAAAGTGCCATACAAATCAACAGTTTTACAGAGAATGACATGTAGTTGCTAATTGGAAGATCGCTCCCATCTCTAGTGGCAACCTGGCGCGTGTCATGTCTCACACACACGCTGGACGTTATCATCCAACTTGTTGAAGTGGGTTTCTTGCCTCTTTTCTCACCCTCTCCTTCTTGCCCCCTTCCCCTCTCTACTCAGATGAGTATATTAAAAAGATTCTGGAAGGGCCATCTCTCTCTTCTCAAACACAACGGACACTACACAACCAGCAACCTCCAATTTGTCTGAACAATTAGAGAAATGTAAAAAGAAACACATTATACTCCAGCTGATGATATGTATTCTAACTGAATACTTAAGGTCGGGTACTATTCCAGTAGGCCAACAAGTTAGGAACATCCCGGTAATCTTCATTGATGATAAACATTTATTTACACTGCTCTATTTTCATAGGAAAAATGTGCTCACAGCACTGAATGGTGCTACGTATTGACACTTCCATTGAGCACTCCAAAAACATTGCAGAAGAGATCCTTGGCCTCTAGAAACAGATTAAAAGACTCTAAATTGAATACAGATGCCAAAAACATTTTAGCAAAGATAGAAAAAACGGTCTTGAAATTTAAAATATTAGAACAGGACAAGAAAACCAATAAATTCAAGAAGAACATTTGTAGCTACAAAATCGACAAGACCTATCCTTTCGTGACAGATGAATTGTATGCAAACAGGACATACAGAAATCCAAACTTCAGAAGCCTTTGGGGCAGGTATAATAGACAAAACACCAATATCACCTTCTCAGATACATTAGGTGAGTCCTCTGTTAATTCAGAACCAGGCGCAGGCCCAGCACTTCCACAAGCACACCAAACCCAATTTTGCTTAGGGAGAGGACAGGCCAGACCACCCAGGAGGGGGAAAGGGTGAGGACAGTGTTGGTTCAGCACTCTGGTTGACCACCAAACATGCTGGAAACATTACCAGTGGGGACATTAGCAATTCCCATTATACCCACTTAACTTCCTGCCAACCCCGCTAGCACGACCAATACAATGAACAATCTCCAAACTATCCACAATCTCGATACACCAACTTTTCTCTGTGGAGATTTCACTATTAAGTAAGAGCCTCTCATTCGTTCCCACTATTCACCCTAATTTTCTGGATCTAAAGACAGAAGTAGTTCTTTGGGAAAATTCATTTTCACACATTTTTCTGTGAAAATCCCCATACACCCATTGTTGGTAATACAGATCAACCTCCTTCTACTTTCAGCCCATCTCAAGACTCCCTTCCACCTGCAATGCACACTTTTGAAAGGCTGGAACTCAAAGGTATGTATAATTTAGAAGATCAGTGGAAATGTATTCCCTACAATATCTCCATTCAGGAGAAATTGGCTCTTTCCGTACTCAAACTTAATCAAAGATGGAGGCATAGTTATCCACGATATTGATCGGTATCACAGCTGGCAAACAATGACCATTACCTAAGACTAAACGCATATCCTACTAGAGAACTTATTCTAGACATTACTGAAAAAAGCAAGGCAGATGGCTTTCTTAGTCATAACAAATTCCAGTTCTTTAATACCAAATTCCCCAGAAAGCCAGTCATCTATACTCTACCTAACATACTTAAGAAACAAGAATCACCACCTGGGTGACCTATAATATCTGGTTGCGATTCTATTCTCGAACCTGTGGGCAGAAACATTGATTTTTTTTGTAAAGAACCTGTACCAACACACTATGTTATGTAAAGGACAGGATGGACATGATCAACCAGGTTAACCACCTCCCTTTTGGCTCTGAGAGCTGCATCCAGAGTACAATGGATATAAAGTCACTGTATACGAATATTCCTCAGCTGGAGGGGATCAGTGTGATCCACAAGATCCTGGAGAAAAAGGAATCCGCCCACACTCTGTACCTACGTTTTAGAGCTCCTCACCCTGAGCTTGACGAGAAACCTTTTTCACTTTGACAGTCATTATAAGAAACAGGTCAAGGGAACTTCCATGGGGGCTGTTTCCACCCCCAACTTCACTATCTTGTTTATAAATGACTATGAAAACAACATGAATCTCTCTAACACCATTCCCTTCTGCAGTAATAATCCTATTTAGAAGCACTACATAGACAATATTTTCATGATCTGGCAGGGTTCATCCGGCACACTTGTAGAGTTCCTTGCCTGGCTCAATGCAAACTGGAGGGGCCTGAAGTTCACACTTGAACAGAGCAGAACTGAAATCTTCTTCCAGGACCTCATGATTAGGACAGCCGGTGGTGAACTCTATATATCACTATACCGTACACTCACCAAAAAGGAATACCTTACTCTCTTACTCAAGCCATCACCCTAGGCCCCTTAGGGACTCCATACCCTATTCCCAATTCCTACACATTAGTATTAACTGCCTGCCTAAACAAGACTTCTTGCAAGAAGCTAGCACCTTGTCCAATAAATTGATCGCAAGAGGGTACCCTTTAAAACTGGTTAGGAGATCTATGAAAAGGTCATGGTACTGTCTCAGAGGTATATTGAATATTGAATTTTGCCTTTGGACTTAGTCCTTTAAGTAAAAGCTAAAGCTCACTAGGCCCTCGGAGAGGCACTTAGAGACTCACCAGATATCTGGCCAAGGCGAACAGCAGGGTCTAGTTCAGGAGCAGTTGACAATGGTCAGTTGCAGGAAACACCTCCTGTAGCTTGTTGCTTCCCTGTAGCTTGAACAGAGGTTGTTCATGCACATCTGGTTTCTGTGAAAAATGGTTTCTATTATGGCAAAGTTAGGAGGAAAGGCTAAAACAATTTAGTGTTTCTGTAGTAAAATGCTTCATTCGGTGTCTGTTAAAGCAAAAGATAATGTGATAAATTGGTAAGTATGTTGCTAAATAGTTGCTTGCTCAAATTCAGAAAACACATTGGAAATGTATCAAGCAGGTGAAGAATTATGCTCTTCCCTAGCTTAGAGTGCAAAATATTATTCATGCCAACGTCAATTGATATGCCAGAAGAATATTTATCTATTTACTCCAAACTAAGGATCCATATTTGTTTGAAAATCGTCTAAGTACCTCTGGCCCATGGATCTGAGTTAGAGTTCTACAGTTGATGGCGGTATGCCCTTAGTGGAATATCTCCCTACTTCTACCTCTACTTCTACCTTCCAGAAATAAAATAGACTAGACACTGAAAGTAACAGAGCCAACTCAAAAGGAGGCAATTCAGGACCTGCTGGGGATTTGTGGAAAAGTGGAACAGACATTGTGGTGGGGACCACGGGGCCTGGCTGCGACTGCAATGGAGGCAGATGTGTCTGGGTAGAGCTCTGCCGGAGGCTCCCTTTAGCAGGCTCTATTCTCCGCTTAAAGTTAATTGCTGGGACTTTCGCCCCCTACAACATCATCCCACCAGCAGCCCGAGCTCTGTTGCTGATTCCACCCTACCCGGATCCCATTCTGCGGCTCCCGACAGAGCGGGCAGCCTTGTGCACCGCTGCTATATGGGGGAGCCTGGCTACACGAGCCCGCGGCTTCGCCCCACCCTCAGGGCTGTGGATCCTGGCGCAGCTTCTAAGGGCCATGTGAAGCACAGCGCCGTCACCCTTCCTGCCACCGACTACCCCAGAAATGCTCAGAGTGCCGTGGAACGCTGCCAAGACAACTGCGACGGTGCCTACCTGCCGCTACTGCCCGGCCTCACCCAGGCGAGGCTCCCACCGTGGCTGTGGAGGAGAAAGCCTCACCCAAGCTGGAGCTGCCCTCTCAGCGCACCTAACCGGTGAGCCACCGCTGCCTTCCCGCGGCTCTCTACAGCGGCCATCCCTGCTGGGCGCTCTGATGCTGTGCCCCGCTGGACCCTCCCTCGCAGCGCCAAACATTTCTGCTGCGCCATTCCTTCCATCGCTGGCGTAGATACACGCCTGTGGCCTCACCCCGACTGAGAGGCTGCCGGAGTTGTTCCAGGGGCTGGGAGGTGGTGTGAAACTCACTGGTGCCTGCCCCCATCTGTGAATATTGTGCCCCTACCTGAGGGGTCCCTGTGCTGGTGCCATGTGATAGGCCTGCCGCCCTCTTACGACATACTTCATCACCGCCTATAGAAGACTAGGGACGTGCCCTGACGGGCTGGCTGCAGATGCTCTTTTATTGTACACACACCCCTGCACTGCAGTTGGGAAGACTGGGCCCTGTCAGTGCCTGCGGAGGCCCGTGCAGCTTGCGTCGCCGTGTGCCTCTGGCTCTTTACTGTGGCGCCACCATGCAGCAGACTTCATGACACGGGAACGGCACCCACCCCATGACATACACATAACTTTGGTGGGGGCCGCCCATACTCCTTGAACATTTCCGATGGGGGTGCCTCTCTCTGGAGTGATCGGTGGCCACATTACAGTGCGGGAACAGAAGTGCAGCTGCAGAGACCCAGCACTAACACCTCAAGCTGCGAAGGTCCTACTGCTGGTACCCCATCGGCAATAACATGAACTGTACCGCAAGGCTCACGACCTGGGGCTATCGTGCTGGGACCATTTCAAACAGGACACAGCTCTAGTGTGCATGGTCTGTGCCTCATGTCGGGTGGCACCCATGCAAGCACTGGAACAGGAGGTGCACAACCCCCCTGCCCTCAACCGCGCCCAAATCAAACAAGATGGCGAAGCAGGGCCACGCGGATCAAAACCCAAATAAGTTGGATGCTGTACTTGCTGCGGTCGAGCGGCAGGAGGAAAACATCAACCAGACTCGCACCTCCTTGGAGTCCAAAATTGATAAGGTGGCCATGGACCTTATCCACTTACATGCAGATCACAGGAAGTTGGTGGATCGCACCACTGTACTGGAAACCACGCTCGCTGATATAAAACCGCAGGTGGCTCAAACAGACAGAACTTATTAAATCGAGTTGAGTTCCAGGAGGAGAGGGCTGAAGACGCTGAAGGACGAGCACGGCGCAATAATGTGCGCATAGTGGGTGTGCCGGAGAACTGAGAAGGAAAGGACCCTGTCACTCACATGGAAAACTGTCTCAGAGATCTGCTACCTGAGGGGACCCTCTCGCCCCACTTTGTCGAGGAGTGAGCACATAGAGTGCCGGCGAGGCCTCCCCCTACAGCCTCAAATCCACGGCCCCTCCTTATCCGATTAATTAACTACAGGGACAGGGACTCTATCCTACATGAAACTAGAAAGCTGCAAGATGTCCAAATTGACAATCACAAAGTCATGTTTTTACCGGACCACACAATACAAGTGCAGAGGCAGAGATTCTCATTCATGGTGGTGAAAAAACGTCTTCGACAAAGCAACCTGAAATACTTGCTCCTTTTTCCGGTGCGCCTGCGGGTGGTCGCCAATGACAAAACACATTTCTTCACCACCTCGGAAGAAGCGGAGGACTGGCTGGACACCTTTACTGCTGTGGGACCACGAGATCCGTCAAGACAGCGACACTGCCGAGACCGAGGGCCCCCTTTCGGTGCCTCAGAAGGGAGCAGAGATATGCGAGAGAGCGGACGCCACCTTCACCTGCCATGGGGCCACACTCCGATCTGATCATCGGTGGACAGCGGGAAGCTCTTCAGGCGGTAGCGGAAATCAGTGGATCACTGATGGCCGAGGATGCTTCTAACTCCGGCCAGCATGAACTAACAAGCGATGATGAACGAATGTATGGCCTGCAGCCTTCACAAGACTTAGATGGACAACCGGATGTCACCCGCAAATGGCTGATGAACTAATGTCAGTGATGTGGGACTCCGTCGTTGATTGCGCTACAACTTGAGGTACTGTGGTTTGCAGGGGGGGAACGCAGAGGTCTACAATGCGGACTCATGTGGTGGTTACTGTTGGGACTTTCAACGTCAGCACAGGACAGAAGGTATTACTAAGGTCTGGGCTGGGAGGGTGGGCTCACATTGAACAGTGTGCTGATGGCATTTCTGCTCCGTTCCATGCCGCTAGATTAGGGTGTGACATTGTGTTATTATGAACAGTCCTCTTTATCTCCTATACTCAGCCTGCAGATGGGGAGTCTCTGCATAACAGATCACATGCTTTACAACTTATCGCTCTGCGGTTCGCATAGCAGCCCCCCTGATTGTTCTGGTTGTTATCTCTATTGAGAGTTTGGGCAATTGCTAGTTGCATTCTGCCCTTTTGGCATTCTTTATGATTTTGTTGTTGTGGGTTTCTTTTGAGACATCATTTGCTATATGTTGCATCATGCACCGCACCATGCTGTGATCTAGAGGCTTAAGGGAGTCGTTAATTACCAGGTTGCTTACACCACATGTGTTTGTTGGGCTGCCATGTGTGCATTTCCTGTCAGCAGATTGCAAAGGATATGGTCACACTTAAAATAGGCACGTGGAATTTGAGGGGCCTGCACTTACCATCTGGCCGGTATCAGATATATTCATACCTTAAACGACACCACATACAAATAGCTCTCCTCCAGGAGACACATCTCGCTAAGGCGGAAATCCAACACCTACATCGTCGCTGGCGTGGCCAGCTGTATGCTACGGGGTACTCGGCTTTTGCCCGAGAGGCACTCCTATGGGTGCAACAGGGGTTTCTTTTAATATAACAGATTCATTGGTGGACACGGAGGGCAAGTATGTTGTGGTTAAAGGCACACTAGATGGCCGGTAGGTTGTCATTGCATCACTCTACACCCCCAACACGGAGCATGCTGCCTTCTTCGGCGATCTCTCACACGTCCTGACGCCATGATAGGACATTCCCATGTTCTTGGGGGTTGATTCTAATAGCGTGCTGGAGTTCTCACTGGACCGTTCCTTCCCGCCCCTTCTGGGCACGAGTGAGCAGATTGCCAGGAAGGCACTGACCAACTGGACGACGCAGTGGCGCCTGAGGGACATCTGGCGACATCGCAATCCCCATGACAGTGTATACTCCTATTACTTAGGTGCTTATGGGCAGCAACAACACACAAGACCCACCACAAAGGAAACTCCACACAAGATTATATATAAAAATAGCCTTTGTATTATACCAAAACATATTAGATAAAACACACACTTTACAATATGTCAACAGGCACGAGCAGAATTTACAGGGGATATGTACAGGACAGGGCCACCTGGACCACTGTCAGGAATATGCACTTGTAGATTTTAGAATACTTGTTAGACTTAGCACTTTGTAGGAATAACACTTATTAGAAAATGTAGCACACAACCAGTAATCACTGGTAACAGGTAAGTACCACCTACGCAACCCTAACCACCTTAGGAGAATATCATTCGGGGAACCAGGACCTCACTAGCAACAATTGTACTAGGAAGAAGAACCACCTAAGTATCACCATACATTTAGGGGTATAAGCAAGAACACATTACACATGATGCATCACAACATTCAGAGGTGTAGGGAAGGAAAACACATGATGCATATACATACATTCAGCGGTGTAAGAACAAGGCACGTGACGCATCAAAACACATTCAGAGGTGCAACAAGGAACAATTCGCAGAAATCACATTAGCCAAAACCTGTGGCAGTCCCTAGGCCAACTGGCCTCTCTAGGGTTAGGACGCCCGGTGTCCCAATGTTATGTTATGTTATATGTTATGTTATAACTGGATTTGTAGCGCGCACTTTTAGTCAAGACTGTCCTGGCACGTGGGAAAAACAATGGCAGATAGAGCTAAGGAGTTAAACTACTTGTTGAAACAGATGTGTTTTTAAGAGTTTTTTGAAGATGGCCAGATCAGTGGTATGTCTTAATAGGTCTGGTAGGTCGTTCCACATGATGGCAGCTCTAACAGCCAGAGACTGACCACCTAGACGTGATTTCCTAAATCTGGGGACCACCAGGCGTCTAAGGGTCGCCAAGCGGAGTTGGCGCGTCGGTTGGTAGAACGTGAATCTGGTCCTCAGATAAGATGGACACGGGCCATGTAGGGCTTTGTGAGTCAGGACCAACGCCTTGAATCGCACTCTTTGAGCCACCAGGAGCCAATGAATATCGCAAAGCTGTTTGCGGACACTTAGTCTCCTGGGGATGTCAAAGAGGAGCTGAACCGCCGCATTTTGATCCACTTGAAGTTTGCCCAGGAGAAAGCCAGGAGAGCCGATGTAGAGGGCATTGGCGTAGTCCAAGCGCAAGAGTATCAGCACCCTGGCTACTGCCTCCTTGGCAGCTTGTGGCAGAAGGGGAAAAAACTTCCTTAGGGTTGTTAGGGTACCGATGCATGAACCCACCAGTCTTGTGATTTTCTCGCGGAAGCACAAGTCAGCCCCAAACCAAATCCCAAGGTTCTTTGCTACCCCACAGTCGCCCTTGCTGCAGGGGAATCCATTGGGCCATAGTGATTCATTAAAGGCCACCGGAAATTGGCCGTAGAGAAGTATTTCGGATTTATCCTCATTGCATTTGAGGCTGGCCTGGGCAAGCCAAGCAAATACTGAGGACAGACCATGTTGGGCTTCATCAGTGCGTAGGTCACTGCCTTAGCAGGTAAAGAGGAGTTGGGTGTCATCGGCGTAGGCCATAATTTTGGCACCCAACCTCTCTGCTAGGTAAATAAGGGGTGTCAGATAAACAATGAAAAGCAAGGGGCTCAAAGTCGACCCCTGCGGGACCCCTGTTTCTACTTTGTTATCTGAGGAGTGGAAGAGCGGCATCCACACTTGCTGGAAACGGTCATTAAGAAATGATTCCACCCAGCTTAGAGCAGCGCCTGTGATGCCTATATCCGACAACCTGGAGAGCAGCTGAAGATGGGGTACCGTGTCGAACGCGGCAGAGAGGTCCAATAAAATCAGTGCCGCTCTGCCAGGCCCCATCCAAACATTCTCTAATGGCCTCGGTGACATCCACGAGCGCCGTCTCATTGCTGAAAGATGTTCGGACGCCGGATTGTGCGGGATGCAAGGCACCCGAGGACTCCACAAATTTTTCTAGCTGTCTAAAATCTACCTTCTCACAGACCTTGGCTAATGCTGGGAGGAGGGAAATGGGGCGGTAATTAGATGGAAGCAGAGGGTCTGCCATCGGTTTCTTGATCAAAGGGAGAAGTTTTGCTTGTTTCCATTGGGGGCATCACACCTGACGTCAAGGATTCGTTGACCAGGGACCCCACGAAAGGAGCGATAATTTCCCCCACCCCACTTAAAACCCTCGCTGGGCAGGGATCCGTTAGTGACCCTGATTTTAGTGATTTTAAGATAGCGATCACGTCCTTCACCTCTGCTTGTTCAAAGCATGTAAAGAGCTGGGATGGTTCAGCACTGGCCTGAGCCAGCATAGTAGGGGGAGGATAAACCAGGGCCGGGAGCTTAAGGCTTGCCTGAATTTATTGGATTTTCTCAATGAAAAAAGAAGACAGATTCTCACACCTGCTGGGGGAAGGGGGTGCGGAAGAGAGTTCTGCCACTGGAGACGTGAAGCTTCACATGATGGCAAAGATTTCTCTGCTGTTGTTTTTTGCTCTGGAAATTCTCTCAGTGAAGAAGTCACCTTTAGCTGACTTAATAGCGGCATAATACTCTTTCTGCACTGCGCTGAGTTCTGCCTTGGCTAATGGGCAATAATCCCATCGCCAAGCCCGTTCCCGAACTTTGCACCCTGACTTCAAAGTTTTTAAATGGTCAGTGTACCAGGGAGATGATGGAGAGGCTCGTGGGCGCCTATTTCCTGATGATTGGGGGAGAGTCTTTATGGTAGTGCTCATCCATTTAGAGAAATTCTCAACTGCCTCCTACAAATTGCTGGCATCTGAGGGGAGAGTCTGGGCCAGTGCAGAGGTCAGGGCTGGGATATAAATTTTTTGCAGGGAAGGACCATTGTTCTCACTACCCGAAGTGCGAGTGCTACCAATGTCCCATGAGAAACAGACCAAGTAATGGTCAGACCATGTCACTGGGCGAGGAACTTCTAATGCCAAACTAAAATTAGAGTAGACAAGGTCAAGACAGTGGCCTCCTGAATGGGTGATATTTTGTACCTGCTGACCTAGAAGAGTTAGATCACAGAGATCCACCAAATCTCTTGTCCCCGGGGCTGAGGGGATATCCACATGTATGTTAAAATCTCCTAGCAGCAGGAATTTAGAAAAACTCAATGCTCTTTGCGTGACAACCTCCTCTAAAGATTTAATAAAGGTGCCAGGGGGACCGGGGGGCGGTAGACCAACATCCCTCCCAAGGTAAAATGTGGGGAAAGGGCTATGGAGAACTCCATCACTTCTCCTTCTAAAATATCCCCTGCTCATTCTTTTTTTAAAGTCCATTTAACCCTGAAAATCACGGCTATGCCTCCGCCTCTACCTGAGCTGCCCACTAAGTGCTGGGCAGCGGTGGAGAAAATGATGGGGCCAACCAGGGGGCCTCGTGGGCCCTGAAACTAAAAAATGCCCCCTAGAGCCTCCCGTGGCTCAAGCACACTGTGGGGCAAGGTGGGAGCGGGCCGCTGCCTTCTGGGGCCGCTCTACCACAGAGAAAAGGTGCCCCCTGAGCCTCTCGTGGCTCTAAACACTGTGATGCCCCTGGAGCCCTTGTGGCTCTGAAAGCAAACAATTGCCGCCTTGTGGGAGCCTCTCAGGGCTAAAGAATAATGGTGTGCCCCCTGAGCCTTTCAGGCTCAAAAGAAAAATGCGGCGTCGTTGGAGCCCCCCCTCTGAGGGCTCGAGGAAATGCTGCACCCGTCGGAGTCCCTCCCTGGGGGACTCTGCATCAAGTGAGGCCCCACGGGCTTTCCAACACTGCGGCCCTTGCTCTGGAGGGGAGGGGCGGGCACCGGTAATGTGCCCCGACACCCCCCTCTCCTTCCCGGATACTCACCGGTCTCGTGGAGGATGGGGGGCTGGAGAGCTCTCGCTCCTCCTGCTGACGGCTGGCTCTTGCTGGGGGACTCTGTGCGGCAGGCGGGGCTCTCCCTTCCTGCCGGGAGCCTCGCTGGCAGCCGCATCTCTGCTCCTGCACTCCGGGGCTCTCCCTCCTCCTGGGAGCCCTGGGGGAAGCACAGTCACTTCCTGTTGTCCCTCGGTCCAGCCCCCGGCCTGCCTGATTTCCTGCTGCGGGCCAGGCGTCGGCGGGGACAATCTCTGGATTGGCTCCTGATTAATTAAAGGAATATACAATGCCGGCAATGCCCCTGGCGGGGTGGGCACCTGTCAGGGGCCAAACAAAGGGGGCGGGCACACGGCAACACGCGGCGTGGGCTGCTGCACAAGTGGGATGAAAGCGCTACCAGGCGCTATAATCGCAAATAAAGCGCTTCCAGGCGCTTACAGGGGAATACAGCGCTCCCAAGCGCTATACGACAATTAAGAGCGCTCCCAGGCGCTAGGGAAACCATGAAGTGCTCCCAGGCGCTAGGAAAACACCAATCCAGCACAAAGGTCAGCAAAAGTCCTTTCAGGAGTCCAGGACATCAGCAGTCCAGGGACTGGGCAGGGCCCAGGGGGGCAAGTCTTCCCCTGGGCCCCAGCAGCAGCACACCCCTGGTAGATTCAAGTGGGAAAACAAGAACATTTTGTAAGGAGACACAACCCATTTTTATACAGTGAATTCCTTTGTCTCAGGGTGCAGGGTGAGGGAAAAAACGGTCGCAGCTGGTTTTGGGAGCACTGTGATGTGCTCAACCACCCTTTTCTTTTACTGGCCAGGCTGGGGTCATCAGTCGCACCACAGGGGGCGGAGCCAGCATTGTGTGGGGAAAGCCCAGCCCTATTCAGGTCCCAGGTGCACCACTCCCTCACATCACACATGCTAATCTCAACACTCACCACCGGGGCAGACCCATCATGACTCATGGAGCCTGGCACACCAGCCAGCTCCAGCCAATCACAAGCCAGCACATTCACTGCACAGACAGACACACTTCTAGAAGTGGCACTTCCATATTAGACACAAACACGCTGCACACACCATTGTGCAGCATTCAATCACACGAGTCCACACATACAAGACTCGAGCCTGCAAACCCCACGCGTCAGGAACTACCAGGGACACATACATTCCCCATGCATTCCTATGGGAGGGCAGGCCAATCTCACCACACGCACTCAGAGTGCGCACACACTTCTCAGAAACTAAGAATCACCATCCCTAGGTCACATGTAAAAAGCAAAAAGTTTAGGGGTGAACCTGCCAGAAGGGCCAAGTACAACAGGCTACATGTGCGGTTAGACCGCTACATGCTCTTAGAATAGCTGCTCCCACGCATCTCTGCAGCATACTATCTAGGCAGGACGCACTCAGACCATAACTGGCATGTGATAGAAGTTAAATATAACAAATGGAGAGAGTCAGGGAAATTACGCCAACTATGTGAGGTGGGAACTCCTGGTCCCCGGGATTAATTTTAACAACAATGGAGGAGTACCCCGTGGGAAAAAAATGGTTGAAACATGTAGACCTTATTATTAATTTTTCTTGTAAAACTCACATAGCACACTACGCTATTTTTAACGCATTACTCTTTTTGAGACACCAAAGCCTACCTAATTAGGCACGGGTGCCACACTGTTTTTATAGGGGTCCAAGCACTCAAGAATAAAGTCTTGAAGTGAGTAGTTTTGGCCCTTTCTAACAAACTTGTCACTGTAATTTTTATGCACATATAAAATAAAAAGAAACCCGCTCCACTGTAATCAGGTGTCGCAGCACACCCTGAGGGCACTCGGCCTATGGGGTGGGACCCCGATGATGAAGCATCTCAAGGTTGGTGAGTGAGGGGTCTTCTAGTAGGACATGCACTGTCCGGTAACAGGTTGGGGCACACTGTGCTGACCTGAGCTTTAAGCACTAGAAGCAGAGAATGTTCTCTCTTTTTTTCCCAGGGGGTACTCCTCCATTGTTGTTACATGTGATAGAAGTTGCCTGCTAATGTCTCCGGGCACCGATTCCCACCTAGCGGCAGCAGTCGGATGTTCTGTTGGATGCCCCTTTTCGTAACCTGTTGGCCACCAATATCACCCAATACTTTGAGGACAATACGGATACAGCCATGACGCCACAGTTTGAGTGGGATGCTTTTCAGGTGGTGATTAGGGGTGACTGCCTCTGCTTGCAGGCAGGAATGCGGAGGCAATTAGAAAGTAAGCCTTCACAACTCAAGAACAGACTACTCAGGAGGGAGGGCGAGGCGATAGGGGGCCACACAGCATCCTTGGCGCAGGATAGGGAGGAGCACTCCAGACTGCTGGAAAGGCTTCGCCATTTAAATTACACTGCACATTCGGCACATACCCACCATATGGGGGACAAACTTGGTAAGCTGCTCGTGGTTGATCCACCAAGATGCAGTCACCGTGCCTGTGACGTCCATTAGGACCACAAGAGATGTCACTGTACATACACAGAGTGATATACATGGCGCCTTCGTGTAACACTATTCTGAAATGTACAAGACTTATTTGCAGGCAATAGACGTATATTTTCGGGACTCTGATCTAACGCTGCCACAACTAGCGCCGAGTCAACAAGAGGACCTAGATGCCCCAATACTACAGGATGAAATCAGGGATAGTATTTTCTCCCTTTCCGATGGCAAATCTCTTTGCCCGGATGGGCTGCCGGTTGAGTTTTTAAAGCATATTCAGACATACTAGTACCGTAATTGCTATGGGGAATACGCAGCGGCGTTGGACGCCTCGACACTCGCGCCTACACAAAATGAGGCGCTACTAATTTCCCTATTAAAACCGAGTAGGGACCCTGACCTCCTTGGCTCCTATCGTCCAATGGCTCTGTTAAAAACAGACTATATGATAATCGCCTCCATCCTCGCGAAGCGGCTAGCCCCATTTTTGCAGACTCTAATACGTCATGATCAAAACAGGTTTGTGCCAAACAGAAGTACCTTTTCCAACATAGGCAGACTGTTCAGAATCCAGAAATATGCACCAGGATGCTGGCCATAGTCAGGTTGTTTAGTACTGGATTTAGAAAAGGACTTCGACTCCTTGGAGTGACCCTACCATACAGCGGTGCTGCGCAAATATGAGCTGGGGGAAGGATATCTGCAATTGGTGCGGTTACTTTATACGCGAAATACAGAGCAGGTTTTCACTTGTTGGCTCATTTCTGATACAATACGTGTTCGGAGGGGAACAAGTCAGGGGGGCCCCCTATCCCGTTGCTTTTTACCCTTGCTATGGAGCAACAAGCTGCTTTGCTCTGAGAGAGCAGCACAACATGAGGCATTCCACTAGGGGATGGGCTACACGCAGTGTCTCTCTATACAGACTATCTGCTGTTGTATATAAAAGACCTACATGCCATACCTCCGGCAATATCTACGTTATTTCGTACATTTGAAGCAGTGTCGGGACTCAGGGTCAACTGTGCACAATCGGGCGTCTACTCTTTCCAAAATGTTGATTGAGGAATCATGAAACACGTGTCTAGGGATACGAACTGGAAATGATAATACAGCACTGGCTATGAACACTTTGAATTGAGCGAGAAATAATGAACTTCATGAACCATCATGCTAGAGGTAATTTCGTTGGGGCGTGTCTGGTGCGCTCCCACCCCTTGAACTGTTTAAATTTTGTGAGCTGACGAGCTCGGGAGCCTGCACCTTCATGCTGTGAGTGGAACTGGTCCTGAGAGACAAGGCAGCACGCCCTGCAACCTATGAACGTTGCTTTTTCCCCTACTGACGATTGAGGAATTATGAAACACGTGTCTAGGGATACGAACTGGAAATGATAATACAGCACTGGCTATGAACACTTTGAATTGAGCGAGAAATAATGACTTTCATGAACCATCATGCTAGAGCTAATTTCTTTCGGGCGTGTCTGGTGCACTCCCACCCCTTGAACTGTTTAAATTTTGTGAGATGACGAGCTCGGGAGCCTGCACCTTCATGCTGTGAGTGGAACTGGTCCTGAGAGACAAGGCAGCACGCCCTGCAACCTATGAACTTTGCTTTTTCCCTACTGACGATTGAGGAATCATGAAACACGTGTCTATGGATACAAACTGGAAATGATAATACAGCACTGGCTATGAACACTTTGAATTGAGCGAGAAATAATGAACTTCATGAACCATCATGCTAGAGCTAATTTCGTTGGGGCGTGTCTGGTGCGCTCCCACCCCTTGAACTGTTTAAATTTTGTGAGCTGACGAGCTCGGGAGCCTGCACCTTCATGCTGTGAGTGGAACTGGTCCTGAGAGACAAGGCAGCACGCCCTGCAACCTATGAACTTTGCTTTTTCCCTACTGATGATTGAGGAATCATGAAACACGTGTCTAGGGATACGAACTGGAAATGATAATACAGCACTGGCTATGAACACTTTGAATTGAGCGAGAAATAATGAACTTCATGAACCATCATGCTAGAGGTAATTTCGTTGGGGCGTGTCTGGTGCGCTCCCACCCCTTGAACTGAGTACATCACAAAGTGGCTAAGTGGCAAGAACCGACAGATACAGCGACTGAGTCCCCTCAGTGGGCACAGGCTCAAATCTGCTGCTTGTTTCATCCACTGGCGAAACTTCCTCGCCCGAAGCAGATACATCTGGAGCTGGCTCACATATGTTTCCGGAGGAGTCTGCAACTTACCAAGGACACAGTCCCTTGTGCCCCGACACTGCCCCTCCTTGGGACGCCCAGAGGCAGATGTACTGAGGCAGATGCAGCACTGGCATCCTGGCATGAGGCAGGAGTAGAAACCATGGGAGACCTATACGCAGATGGTAGCCTTATACCCTTTGCAACCCTGGCGACAGACAGTGGTATACCAGTGGGACAGTTCCTCCTTCACACAGCCATTATACAGACATTGACGGCGGCATGGGGAGAGCTGACGGATGAGCCGCCACCTCCCCAGCTGATACAATACTTACATGTTATGGGGGAGTGGTCACATGTGATCCATTGGCTGGTGCAAGCCTTGCACATCCACGTGTTGAAACCACACAGGCGTCTCCGAGCACTCTGGGCTGAGGATAGAGGCAGACCCTGGACTGATAAGGAATGGGAACTTGTTTAAGCCAGTGCCACGTACATACCGCGTACCTCCCGATTTAAGCTTATACAAACATATATATTACACAGAGCGTACCTCTCACCGGACAAAATAAACAAATACTTTAACATTACCACTTCTGATTGTCCGAGATGTCGGCTTGTAGATGCCTTCTTCCTGCATATGTTGTGGTCCTGTCCCTTGCTCCTGTCCTGCTGGTGCAGAATTATAGAGACACTTGCACACTGCACCAGCACCCAGATACCTACCACGTGGGAGGTCTGTATTCTGGGATTTTATACTCGCATTAAAACCAACAGGGTAAGGTCTAGATTTTGCGATCTGGGCCTAATGACTGCAAAACGGCTGATCACTAAGAGGTGGAAGCATAAGGATCCCCTGAGGCATGCAGTTGGAAACAATCCCTAGAGATATGGGCGAAGGCAGAGAGTGCTGTCCTTCACAGGGAAGAAACAGCGGAGCTGTGCAAATACCCCATAGCACAATCCTGGGATGGTATCATCAAAGTCCTTACACAGCCACATACTCATGCACCACTGCATGCACCTCCCGCCCAATGAACCCCTCATGCCGTGAACGGCAGAGTCCTCTACTGCAGATGCCGGTCCAGGTCACAACCTCACATGCCTTGGGGACGTTCCATGGGAACGAACTTAATCGCACGTCGCCCAGACGTCCACATGACCACGTATAGCACGGAGAACGTAGCCCACACTCACTACAAACATTCCAACCTCGTAATAGCTTCACCTGGATGGCACCCTATATGATGACCTCACATCTCCTTTGGTATTTGATGTCTCACTTTCCCTTTTTTCCTTTTTCATTTCTCCGTTCTTATTTTGTTGAAGTTCATATTTTTCAAATCAGAAAAAGTTGATGTCTAGTAATCCTCGCTGATATGTACACAGCTCGCCCACGAGACAAAGCGAATTGAACTACACCTCAAGGTGCGCTCGGAATGTAACATATCTATTAGTTACATGCAGTACCTACACGCAGGCAACCTATGGTTGGGTAATGCGGGTTCATATGCTAATAGAGATAACAACACAAATACACTGTTGGTTCCGATGATCCTTCATGTATGCATGACACTCTGAGCACTAGAGACACATATATTGCTACGTTTACATGATGGTAACACCCAGATTTATGTGTTCGGGCTCATGGCAACATTTAGTTTATCGCAAGATTATTGTATGCAATGATATGATATAATTGTATAAGAAAAGACAAAACGCAATAAAGACATTTAAAAGAAATGGTGCGGGACCATGTATAGTCCAGAGATCATTAAATGATGTGTTTCAAATAAGAACATGGAGGAAAACAGGACTTTGGGGCTGAGGGACGGATGATAATCTGAAGGCAAATTTTAAGTGCGAAACATGACCTATGAGGCACAAAAGAGTTAGCGGTAATGGGGACCATGAATGGGAAATGGGAGAAAATAGGCGTGTTAGTGGGAGAGGAGACAATAGAGCAAAGCGTAGATGAAGGAGGAAGACATCATGAAGCAAAGAGGGAAAATAGAACCAATGTGGAAGAGAAGATCAGATCATCTAAGGGAGAGGAAAACAGTGCTGTAGGATAGCAAGATTGAATAGGAACTCAAAGGGATGGAGCATGACCTATGTGGGTAAGTGAAACATGGAGCTGGGTGTAGTGAAGCACAGGGTGAAAGACAGGGAGAAAAGATTACCTCTTCAAGATGCCTCCTAGAGTAACATGGTAAGTGCTTACCACCCACTTTGATAAGCTTTTGATGATGCTATTAGATGGCTTTTCGTTAGGTAAAAACATCCATTAAACACATGTGCAAATAGTGCATTTACATAATGAAATTTGAATTCAACCTCATCTTCTAATATGCACAAGTCTAATGTTGGAAAGTTCATAAAATGCCTACCTACTGCAATATATATAATATTAGACCACGTATATTGTTGGTTAGTATCTGTACCTGTAAGAGCTGCTACCTTACCTTACATGCAGGACAGACAGACGAAGCAGCAGCTCACATGGGGTGTCCTTTACAAACTCTTAATTTTCAGTGTGCAGCGTTTGAGTGCGACCATTCCATGATTCACTCTTAAACCATTGGAGATAGAAATGTCAGCAGTTAGTGAAAACATATTTTCTATTTTCTACATTTCGATCAATATGTCCTGCCCCTTAGGGAATATTAGAACAGTTACCCCACACACAGAGTTGCAGAAGGCTTTTGCATGCAATCCTAAAGTGATCCCTTTCTCTGCCATCCTTAATTCAGATTCTAAGGTGTGCAGGTCATCGAAAATTCAAACGTGACCTGCCCTTTCTTTCGAGTCATTAACCTTTTAACCCCGCAGTAATGTCTGCAGGGTCACAATGAACTGTGGAAGGCCATAAATATTGCTAGTCATTTAAGCGTTTTTACCTTGAAACAGTGACAACTGGTCTAGTGGCTCTTGATTAATAGTCTTTGCTGATTGAACACCCCGCTGTGATGCAAAATAGCCTGTATCAGCCCGCCTGCTCGTCAGCCTGCAATGAATGCTCAAGAAATTGATTTAGTTCGACAAACGTTGTCTTCTATTGAACCATAAACATAGCACAAAGCGAAGGAAAGACAGAAAGGAAACGTCGGTCATTGACAGACGCAAGTGCATGACAGGGAGGTATTGAGACAGACAGCTGCATAGAAATAGGATCAGAGATTGGGGAGAAATGCACGTAGATAGGCAGAGACATAGACGGGCGAAAATATTGAAACTCAGGTAAACTGATATTCAGTCAACTGAGTACCAGAGAGACAGATAGATGTACGTAAAGAATGAAGTATATATTCAGTTAGATAAAACAGATAGAGAAACAATTAGCATTAGCAATGCAATAGGTCTGGTCTCGCAGTTACAAGAGTGTCAGCTATTGGCATTGTAATAAACAATGCCTTTTATTTATGTGTTTTTTTTAAAAGGCATTATTATTTGCAATGTCAATAGCTCAAACTCGCGTAAATGCGAGACCTATTGCATTGCAATGCTTTTTTCCTAAGAATTGCATACATTGGTTTACACTCTTGTACCTGCACTGGAGCATCATTGTCCTTTGCAAGTGATCAGTCCTTCAGTTGGTGCCAGGCAGCTCCTACCAGGCACCAGGGCCCAGTCCTTCGTCCATGTTGCTGCCCCCTCTGCTGTGCCTCCAGTGCTCAGTCAATAGGTCATGGCTCCTGCAGCCGTTTAATGTCATCAGTGCCCAGTCCATTAAGTGCACCTGTGTTATGGCATCATTACTCTGCCCTGGTATAGTGACAACAGTGCAACATCGAAAAAATCACAACTGGTTTTTATAACAACAATCACACTGACAAGCGCACAGAAACAATGTCCCTGAACATAACTCACAGCCCCGTTTCAATGATGTCTGACATGCCTGATCACCTACTGTGAACACCCACGAAGGGAGATCGGCAGGCAGCTTTGCAAGCGATTCAATAACAACGAAATGTACATTTATTTTATTTATTTATTTTATTTATTTTGAAAGTTTTATATAGCGCGAACAGGATCTTTGCAGATATCAGAGCGCTTTACACGGCTGGGAATGCCAGCAAGAGATTGGGGTTACACATAGGTAGAACACATCAATAATACAAATATAACAGTTAAATGTGTGCATAGATAATCAGTGGCATCGATAATGCCAGCAAGAGATTGGGGTTACACATAGGTAGAACAACACATCAATAATACAAATATAACAGTTAAATGTGTGCATAGATAGTCAGTAGCATCGATAATACAGGTGAGATACATAGTCATAAAGTTCGAACAGCGATTTAAATGTGTGCGTAGATGGTAGTAGCAACACTAATTCAGGTGAGATACATAATCATACATGATCATACATGCATAGAGTTCGAGCAAAGTAATACAGGTCGGAGTAGGGTCTTCCAAAAACCACGCTAATCGGTCAAGTGTATTTGGCCATAAAAATGGCTTTTACTTCTTTCTTAAAAAGAGTGAAGGAGGAGATGAGCCTGGTTTCAGGGGGGAGTGAGTTCCAGATCCTGGGTGCCATTCCTGAGAAAGAGCGTTTATATGTTTTTACCTTCCGGAATCTTCGAGGTTTTAGCAGAAGGTTGTCTGTGCCTCTAGTGATTCTAGAGCCGCCAGAGATTGACAGCTTCTGAGTGAGGTATCTGGGAGAGCTCAGGTGTAGAGCCTTGTGTGTCATGCAGGCGATTTTCAGATGTATTCTGGCTTCAAAAGGCACACTCTTTGTGTCAGTCCAATAATTATTCTTTTTCACTTGCAAGGGACAGCCACCAGCCTAGTGTGATAAAACATCAAGAAAAACTACAGTATTGCTGAAGTACTTGATAAGGAAGATTTTGAATATTTGAACAACTGATTCACTGCAGTTAAAGTCCCATCCATTGTTAAGGTTAAAGTATCTTTTAAAAGCAGAATATTTGGGATTTCGAGCTAATCCACTCCAGCAGCCATCTCGTGAATAGAACACGGCCTTCCTTCCGCTCATTCATCGCACCACTATAGTAATGATATAGTAAAGTGTTTTGCGTGGAAGCCCATCCCCATGGAGCGAGCGATCTATCTATCTATCTATCTATCTATCTATCTATCTATCTATCTATCTATCTATCTATCTATCTATCTATCTATCTATCTATCTATCTATCTATCTATCTATCTATCTATCTATCTGTCTGTCTGTCTGTCTGTCTGTCTGTCTGTCTGTCTGTCTGTCTGTCTGTCTGTCTGTCTGTCTGTCTGTCTGTCTGCCTGCCTGCCTGCCTGCCTGCCTGCCTACAGGCCTGCATGCCTGTCGACCCTCTCAGTCTTACTAGCCATTCACCTATTCGTCCACGTCTGTCTCTTATTGTACATATCTAGCTTATTCGATAATAGAGGTAAAGTGAATTTAATGTTTTTACTTACTGTTGATAACATAGTTCAATGTGTCCTTGCGTCCATTTTTGATTCAAGGATGCATTTCATGCAAGAAAAATGAAAAACTCAATTGCCGCTTTCTGATTACTCACGCTACAGATTTGCCGCTTATAGTGATGTCATAGCCACTGCTTGTAAAGCGAGATTTTAGACATTCCAACTACTGTTTGGAACTTTGTTAACTGAAAAGTCTATCTATCTATCTATCTATCTATCTATCTATCTATCTATCTATCTATCTATCTATCTATCTATCTATCTATCTATCTATCTGTCTGTTTAATGATAGCTATTTCTCCGAAACCCGCAGTCAAAATATTTCTTTTTATCAATAAATCGTTCTCTCTAACTATGTATGTATCAACCTATCTCTCGATTTAACTATACATCTGTTTATCTTTAAATGTATTTATTTTTCTACGACTATGTTGTCTGTGTATCGTGCATCTGGCATCTATACATGTGTTTTACTGAAAAAAATGTGCATTCATGTTTGTGTTTTACTTTGTGTTTGTACAATTCACAGAGACAAGACGATGCTTGTTGCGGTAATGTAAACAACATTTGTGTATTTTACATATGAGTGACCTAAGAGGGAATGATGAAGCACTCTGTTTCACGTGCTGGTGGCACAAGTGCCTGTGGTGTGCTTAGAGAACCAGCTGTCGGCTGCACTCACCCTGATTCCCCCAGCTAGTTTCTGCAGTCCTGTTTTGTTGACACACATCTCCTTCTCTTGCCATGCTTGCTAGAGGTTGTGTCAGTGCCGGCAGCCTTATCGATTCAAGGACCTGTCGCAAGAGCAGACGCCGGAGCGCAGACAGCTTTACTGAGACATCCAAAACTTCACGGGATCCCCCTCAGGCAACCCACCTTCAGGGCTTGGAAGAAAGCATCAGCACTTCCTCCCATCTTGCGTATCCCACAGCACAGCTCTCCGCAGACTGCTTGAAGAGTGCAAACCAGGCGCGAAGAGGAGCATCGGCGCACGGTTCTTGGAAGGGTTTGTAGCCGCCGAAATTGCAGATTACACATTTCTATGCATCAAACTGCTGCGTGCATGGTGGAGTGAGAGAGGGAGACATCCCTGTAACTCCACAAATCTTTCAGTCTGTGATGTCAATCTAAAATTGTTCCTTAAGAATTCGTGCAACTGCCAGACGGTGAGCGCAGCGACTGCAGCGGTGCTGCGACAAAAGTAAACAAATAAAAGAATCTGAGATACCACTACGTGTACCGCATGCTCCTGTCACAACATCGGGGCGCACAGCATCAAACCACGAGCTGCTAACGCACAGAGTGACTCGTTTATGAGGCAGCAAGTTGAGCAGCGTTAATGCACTTTAACAATACTGTCTCATGTGTTTGTTTCAAGAGATTTTCCGAACAATAATCTTCGCAGTTACAAATGAACGCTCAGGCAATACGGCAAACGTGGGCAACAGCAGATTAATAACTCTACTAATAAACATTGTTACAGCAGTGATTCAATTAAAGGCCCTCCCCGCAGGCCTGCAGCACTGAGAGTGACACATTTACACCAAGTGTGCACGCGTATGGTGCGAGCAGGAGTGGTGATAACACCACGAGCATTACGCATGCACATCTACTGTGCGAGTTTTCTTTTAAGTACTGCAGCTGACGTAAGTGTGCAGCGGCCAGACCGGAGATGTGCATGCATATGGTGCGAGCAGGAGTTGTAATAACGCTGTGAGCCAGCCGTACGCGTGCACATCTCCTGTCTTCCACACGCATGCACATGTCCTGTCCCCCTTCGGCCAAGAAACCGACAACAATGGAGCTCGCCAAGGTGGGCAGCGCATGCGCTGCATCGCTAGGCGAGACCTTATATTGAGCTGATGAACAAAATGGCGAACTTTAGGAGTGGTTAGCAGATAGATAAGCGATTAAATAATCAAGATAAAGAGGGACACATTCCACAAGTAGCAGGTAAATAGAAAGAGTGAGAACAGGGAGATAAACAGGGAGCACCAAGAGAGAAAGAGAGTGTGCATGGGTGGACGTAAGAGAGTCAGTGCTAACTCTGAGCCTGTGATTTCCGGTGCTCGGCCCTGGCACTTGGACCTCTGACAGTCTGCCACATGGTGGCATGGTTTGTCTAATCGAGAAACATACAACAACAGTAATTATTCATTCTGATACCTGCCGTCCAAGCCATTCTTATAGCTGTGAAGATTTCAAATATTCTTAAGTGTCACATTTGTAGGAGGTTAGTAGTTGTGCGAGTGCTGACACTGGCAGGGCTAGCAAGGGTAATGCAAGCTGCAGTGGCCTCATGGCGAGGGCCTTGGAACTTATGTTTATTTTACAAATGATGCACTGGCGAGAGTGAGTTTAGCAAGAAATGGATGGATGGGTGGATGCGTTTGTGTGTCTGGGTGCTTGAGTGTGCATGGATTAGTATAGATCAGTAGATATTTAGATAGCTTGAAATGCAGGCTGGCATATAGATAATAGATAGATGAAACAGATTGTGTCGATTAAACCACTTGTCAGGCTCAATACATCCACTGCCATTAATTCTTCCTAGGGATAAGATTATCACTATCATTAAGGAAAGAAAAACGGTAGGGCCTTAAATTTCATTGGAACATATGTCCAGATGCCGACATATTACAGATCCTAAATTATCAAAAATGAACCGAATTTCCCTTTTGTAGCCTTCTACAACATACTTTCAGGATAGACTCACACTAGGTCCTGGTCATCACACCTGACCAGAGATGAGGGCGGAGGAGTGTGGTGTCAATGAAGCAAATGGACGGGCTTCCAAGGCATTCTCGGATGCAGTCTGAGAGACAATACCAGTTATTTTCCGCTTTTATCTAAAAGTACATCTCCGTTGTAAAACAACTTTGTTGGGATGAGCAGATCCTGGTCACTGGTAAGCATGGGCGGAAAATCCGTTTCGCTCGCGGATTTTGCGGATTTTCGGTAAATTCGCAATCCGCGAGATCCGCGAATCTCCCGCAAAATCCGCAAATCCGCGAGCAGCGGATTTTATGGCTTGCTCGCACTGTTCGCGTGAGTTCGCGGCTTGCCAGTACAACTTCGCACCCCGCGAGTAAGTGCTAAATTGCAGAAATACGATCTTAGCAAAACTGAAACTACTTACCAGGTTCAAAAGTTCAGGCTCATCATTAGTAGCCATTTCCTGTAGTGCTTCCTGAGGGGCCCCTCCAGAGTTCAGTTGCCAGTTGCAACTATTATGTGACCCTGCTCTGAACCTCAGAATAGTTACACATATGCCACAAAGGTCCTGAATTACAGCTAAGGGAGACAAGCAGGAGCCAGGCTGGAAGTTAAAATCCATTAATCAGCCCCTAATTCATTATTGTCAGTTGGGGCAGGGCAGGTGTTGTAACTAATTTTGCAACAATGAAAGCACTTAGCAAGTGCAAAAGATCACTAATCAGGAAGCACTAAGGAAGCAGGTGCCACCAAAAAAAATATTCTGTGACACATTAATCAGCCCCAAATTAATTCAGGTCACTTGAGGCAGGGAAGGTGTGCTTTGCTTTGCCGAAAATAATGTACACTGGACAACCAGAGGGTGTGGTGATGAAACAGCGGGTGGCATGGGTGGGCCAGAGGGTGGCATGAGTAGTCAGAGAGTGGCAGTGGTGACAGAGAGTGGCAGTGATGAAGAAGAGTGTCCCAAACAGGCTGGACACGTAGAAACAACAAGTTCGCAAAACTTGCGACCCGACAGGTAAGTTCGCAAATTGCGAAATTGTAAAAACCCTCGCGAACTGGCAGAAACACGCGCGAACACAAAAAAAAAAAAATCCGCTAATTCGCGGGAATTCGCGGATTTTGCGGATTGAGAGTTCGCAAATCCGCAAAATTCGCGAACGCGAGATTCGCAAAATTCGCCCATGCTTAGTCACTGGACATTAAGGTCTTTTTTAAGCTCTGTTTGGGCTTTTTTTGAAGGTAAAACGTTCACTGTCGATCTATCCCTATCTTACTTTTGCCCAATTTCGCACTTGTCAATTTGTGGATTAGAACACCGCAACCTATGCCGCTCTTCAACATTTTTCTGCAGATACTTTTTCCTCTTTTGAAAGAAAAGGGTTTGCCAGCACGGAGAATAGGTGTGATCTTAAAGATGTAAATATGCTCGGGGGCCCCACGAGCATAAGGGCCCTGGGGAGCCAAGAATTTAACACTCATTTTCCATTAAACATTTTTATTCCTGCGTCTGGTTGTGTAGGCAGGACTCAGTGAACTGCTTTGCCCAGGGGCCTCTAATGCTGGTAAGACAGCTCTGGTGGCTATCTGCCTAGCTTTTCTCGATGGCCAAAATAACTGACCCACTCTACTGAAAGGATACTTCTTACGATTGGCACGTCCTCTGCCACAGTGAAAGAAACATAGACACAAATGAGCTCAGAGCAGTGTTCATGGGGTCGGGTCTTCTTCAACAATCAAGGATGTTTTTGAAAGTTGGGGTGGTGCACTGTATGTCTTTTTCCTTTCCGTGCTTGGCCAACACATGCGATTCCGGGAGGATCTCTTTTGCTTTCTCTGACTTAAATGATAAATATTTGCAAATAGGCAATATAAACTATGAAAATGAGAGCTCTATATCATACGGTCCAAGCTTCTTCCTCGCTGCGTCCCAACATCCAGGTCTCTAACCTTGTCTCCCTTTGTACCAAACAAAATTTAATTCGAAAAAAAGTACCTCGTTTTATGAGACGTGCCTGCTGCATAAAAAGGCTCTCTGCATCGGTCCTCAGCTTCTCTCTGCAGCTGTGTTGGCATGAATTAAATACCTACCGCAAATACATATTTTGTTCTACCTCCCGCTTAATTACCCCACACTCCAATTCAAGCCAATGAACGAATGCAGTTCTCTTCTTTCTCACTCAAAAACTCACACTTTAGATATACAAAATGGCATGAAGTTTGTTCGCTAAATGTTTTGACATAGTCCAAATGACTAGCTAATCCATCTTATATCATTATTGTTATCATCGTTATTATTATTATATCAGGCACTCGTAGTGGCATGAATCCTGCTATATATCAGAGGATTCCGTACAATGAACATCTCAGATACCTGCATACTGAACATATGTCCTAGAACTCCACACTGCATTTATTAGAGGCCAAAACACTGTGTATACGTCTGAGGCTTCCTTACTATGTATATGATAGAGGCCTGCATTCTGTTCATATATCTGAGTCAGGAAAATGACATACACATATTCAAATGTAGAAAAAAGTATAACAATTTTACAAAAATGGGTTTTCTCTAAATAGAGAGAACATATCTTTCTGTCGTATGTGGAAGAGCTTTCATGGGATAATGATGCATGTTACATTCAAGATAGGCTTGAATGCATTTAAATGTGACTACATTTCATATCAGAGGCTATATGTCTAGGAGTAAGGTCTCAGAAAAGAAGACCATCTCTGTGAATGGTAATGCAAACAAATGTCTGCTCAATCGCCATGTTTTAGAAACTCTACTACCAGGAGAGTGAAGGAAAACCTTCTGCTTCACTGGTGCGAATATTGACCAGAGCTGCAAGAATATTGATCCATTTTTTTTTTTTTTTTTTAAATATATTTTTATTGCAGGAATCAGTAAATCAGTACAGTAACGACCAGCATGGTATCATAAGCAATAGTAACAGAATAAAGCCCTCTGGCCCCTCTCCATAAAGTCTGTACACAGCCAACGAGCCCACAACCCTGGGGTCGGGCGGCGAATCGCAATGGGGGTCAGTAGGATGCTGGAGCTGGTCCGGATAATGCACTGTCCTTCATCTGCTTTTCCAAACAATCCTAAAACCCCCAAACTAAACCCCCTCCCCATAAATGTCTACTAACTAAAAGAACCCCCCCCCCCCACCACCAGCGCCGGGGAGCTATCAACATAGGATCTGCTATCGGACCCACGGGGAAGGCAATAGGACTGTCAGTACTAACGTTCACCGGGACTCGGGGTGAGTCGCTTCTTCACTTTCAGAGTCGCTAGGGGCACTATAATCCCTGAGGGCCTGCACCAATATCTCCCACTCCAACGCGGCCTCCTGCGCCTTCTCATTACCCTGCCTCCAAGCCAGTTGATATCTCAGTGCGCTCTCTCCCGCCGCCCACTTCACAAGCTCACTGCGCCATCTGCTGCCCGCCGGACCAGCTCGTGCCTTCCAGTTCCTAGTCACCTCTCGTTTAGCAAGGAGGAGCCCCAGGTCGATAAACTTACTAGAAATTTTATTCCTGGGGGTATGGGGAAACCAGTGTAGGAGCCCCACCGCCGCATCCAATGATAAGAGTCTCCCTGTCACCTCCTCCAGGGTCGTCGCTACCTCCTGCCAGTAGGATGTCAGTTCTGGACAGGCCCATAACATGTGTAGGAGGTCCGCCTCCTGAGCCGGGCATCTAGGGCATTCCGCCGAGGCCGTGGCAAAATAACGCCTGATTTTCACCGGGGTCAGGTACGCTCTATGGAGAACATAATAGTGGACCAGTTGGAAACGGGCGTTGCGTGTGCCCTTCCAGGCCCGTCTCACCAACTGGGACCAGGTCGTTTCCGGGATCTCCCTACCAATGTCCTCCTCCCAGCGGGTCCTCAAAGTGGTGAGAGGAGCCAATCCCTCGGTAATCAACCTGCCGTATAGGCAAGTGACCGCCTTCACCGTGCCCGCCGACATCATTACGTACTGGCACACCTGAGATAAGTGGGGTTCCTCCTGCCCGTTCTTCCAGTATGCCTGGATCGCTCGTACAATGGCCGAGTGCAGCAGAAAGTCACCTCGGGAGATCCCGAAGCGGTCAATGAGATCCTGAAAGGACAAGAGCGCGCCGTCCTCGTACATATCACCAACGAGCTGTAAACCGGATTCCTCCCAGGCCGCCAAGCGTGACCAATCCCCTCCGTGGGGGAGGGCCGTCAGCATCCCCAACGGTATTTCTGGCGCATATGGTGTTCTCAGTTGGCCTCGGGCGTGGGCCCGATTCCAACACAGGCGGACAGTCCGCTCCTCCATCGACAAGTCCCGCAGGACTAAGCGTTGTCGCAGCGCTATAAAGGAGAGAACATGCCTGGCCATACCTGTCCCTCTTCCGTCTTCCGGGCCCCGGAATTCCCTGGCGATCTCCTGGGTAAAGGTCTGGAGCTGTGCCGCCAGATAATACTTTTCGAAGTCCGGCACAGCGAGCCCCCCCTCGTCTTTCGGCCTCATCAAGGTATTGAGGGCCACCCGCCGCCGGCCCGTTCCCCAGAGGAATCCGACCACCATAGAGCGTAATCGACGGAACGTGGCCGGTGGGACCCAGATCGGCAAAGTCCGGAAGTAATATAACAACCGGGGAAGCGCCACCATTTTGAGCAGGGCGATACGTCCCGCCACTGAGAGCGGCAGCGTGGCCCAAAAGTCCATGCAACCTCGGAGTGCTCGAATGCAGCGGGCAATGTTTCCATCTAGGAGGTCGGGTTGTTCGTGGTAAACGAATACCCCAAGGTACTTAAAGCAGTCGGGCTCCCATCTAATCTCCCTACTCAGCGCAGGGGCGGGGGTACCCCTGCGTACCGGAAAAAGACAGGTCTTAGACCAATTCACTCGGAGGCCCGAGACCTCTCCGAACTCCGTGAGCGCCAATTCCGCTCCCCGTAAAGCGTCGACCGGGTCCTCTAGGAAGAGCAACAGGTCGTCCGCATAAAGCGAAACATAATGCGGGCCCGCAGACGTCCATAAGCCCGTATAGTGGGCTCCCGAGCGAAGGTGCAGCGCCAGTGGCTCCACCGCCAGCGCAAAAAGAAGCGGGGACAAGGAGCACCCTTGCCGCGTGCCTCGTTCCACCGGATACCGCGATGAAATCAATGGGCCCGCTCGGACCCTGGCCGAAGCAGAAGCATAAAGAACCGTGGTCCATTGGACAAATCCCTCCCCTAGGCTGAGTCTCCGTAACACCGTGCAGAGGTAGTCCCACTCTAGGCTATCAAAAGCCTTCTCCAGGTCCACCGATAAGACTACCGGGGACGGGGCATCCACAAATGGTTCCCCTAGCAAACGGAACAACCTACGAATATTCATAGTCGTGTTCCGCCGTGGGATGAAACCGGCCTGGTCCTCATGCACCAGAGAACTCATGTGTCCCAGCAGCCTCGAGGCCAAGATGCTGCTCAGTATTTTGTAGTCCACCGTCAACATCGATAGGGGACGGTAGGACCCCGGGTCGGATGAGTCTCGGCCCGGTTTGAGGAGAGGAACCACCAGCGCCTCACACATCGAGCTCGGGAGTCGCCCCAGCCTCTTCGCCTCCCTGTAGACCACCAGTAATCGAGGGGCTAGTAGGTCAGCGTAAGCTGCATAAAACTCCACTGGTAGGCCATCGAGTCCCGGGGTCTTGTTTCTCGCCATCCGTTTAATGGCCCCGCGGATCTCCCCCAATTCAATGTCGGAACCCAAAGTTTTCGCCACTTCCTGCTCCACCGTGCGGAGCTCCAGTGGGCGAAGGTAATTATCAAGCCGGTCTGGGTCACGTGCGGAGCGACTGCGGTATAAACCTTCATAATAATGCCGGAAGCAACTAAGAATCTCCGGTTGGGTGCATACCTCGGTTCCGTCTACCCCACGCATACTTGTCGTCGTTTTGGACTGGCGCGTAGGGTTGGCCAACCACGCTAACAACGCACTCGCCCTGTCCCCCTCCGCGATAGACCGGACCGTATAGGCCTTATAATCAAAACAGCGGAGCCGTTCGACCTCCACCGCCACCTTCTCCCTCGCCTCCGCCGTTTGTGTTTGCAATTCCGGGTGTCCGGGGCGTCGAATCTCAAACTCGCGGAGTTCCCGGTCCGCTGTGTCTAGGTCAGCCAGGATGACGCGCCTCATGCCCACCTTCTTGGAGATACAGTAGCCCCTCACCACTACCTTAAAAGCGTCCCATTCTAACGCCCTAGTACTCGCGGAGCCGCCGTTGGACGCAAAATAATCCGATATCCTCTCCCCCAAGTCCGCCTTGAAGACACTGTCCTCGAGGATCTCGGGTCGCAATTTCCAGGTGGGCACCGCCGGCGTCCCCGGAAACCAGCGAAGGTCCAGTAGGAGGGGGTTATGGTCCGAAATGGTCCTCGATAAGTACTCCGATCGGACCGCTGCCGAAACCAGTTCGGGCGATCCAAGAAATCCATCTAGTCTGACATGCAACTCATGGAGGCTTGAGAAATATGAATAATCCCTAGTTGCGGGGTGATGCGCCCTCCAAATGTCCGTCAAACCCCAGCGGGTCTGCCAATCCTGACGACCCTTAGCCGTGCGACGGACCGGGGAATCGGGAAGCGGGGGATGCGAGCGGTCTATGTCCACATCCACTACGGAGTTAAAGTCTCCCCCCAGCAGGAGGGGCCCGGCGAAAAAGTGGGCCAACGAGCCCGATAACCTGGAAAGGAAGGCAGTCTGGTCTACGTTAGGAGCGTATACACAGCAAACGTTCAGGTCCCTCCCCCCTAGAGTGCCCGAGATGGCCACGAACCGCCCCTCTGGATCCAGTACTGTCCTCGTGACTTGGAAGGGGACCCCTGCCCTGATCCATATTAGCGCCCCCCTGGCATAAGCAGAGTACGACGTGGAGAAGACCTGCCCCCGCCACCTACGCTGAAGCGCCGCCCCTTCCGCCTTGTTCAGATGAGTTTCCTGTAGCAGCGCCATTTGCACTCCCCTACGCACTAAATAAGCGTGGACCTTGTGGCGCCTGGACATAGTGTGAAGCCCCCTTACGTTCCAAGTAACACATTTCAAGTTAGCAACATCAGCCATTGTCCCAGATTGTTCTTGCACAGTCCCCCCATCCGGGTCCCGTCAAAGAAAAGACATCAATCCTCCCAGCGCTGATGGCGGCCATTTTCCCCAACCCAAACCAAGCAACCCAAAAACCCACCAAACTCCCCTCCACCCACCCCAGAACAGGACCCAAACTGCACCATCTAGATCCCATCCAAACCTCGTCCTCCATCAACCCCAGAGCCCCCTCTAATCCTACGGTCGCCACCGTAGGAAGGCCTTATGGGCCAGGTGCGGGCTGGGCGGAGGCAGTGGGCCCTCGTCGCCCAGGCCACCAGGACTATAACAAGCCCCAAACAGTGCTAAGACCTCCCGGGGCAAAAGCAGAGGCCCCCCAACCCTCTCCCCCTCGTTATCATCAGTAAGGAACGGCAACCGCCTCCCCCCCGCCGGGCCCCCACCCAAAACAAAGCAGTGTACCCCGTTACCCTTGTCCATCCAAAAGGTCCTCCACCGATTTCGGTGTGATCACCGGTGTATGGGCACTATCTGCCACTGAACCCTCCGAGTCCGATGGTGCTCCCTCATCACCCGGGTTTTCTTCCTCCTCGATGACTTCCTCCCTTGCTCCCGACAACTCCGACAATACTTCCAGCACTCCCCTCCGTTCCGATGATGTCTCCGCAGTCGAGGGCCCTCCCGTGCGGCCGCGGCGATTCCTGACCCTCTTGGATCGCCACCTTTGTTCCGGCTCGTCTGCTCGTTGGGACGAGGAGCCAAAGCCATCTTTCCCTGTCCTGTACAAATCGAGCCAGACACAGACATCCTCCGGGGTGTCAAAGAACTGGGTTTTGTCATCGACAATGATGCGGAGCCTTGCAGGGTATAGGAGTGAATACTGAATGCCCTCGCTCCTGAGCTCGCGCTTGACCGCCAGGAAGGAGAACCGCTTGCGCTGCGTCTCGTAGGTGTAATCTGGGAAAATGTTCACCTGACTGTTCGCTACTTTGAACGGGCCATTGTGCCTGGCGGCATTGAGGATTAAGTCCCTGTCTCGGAAATGCAGCAACCGCGCCACCACCGGCCTCGGGGTGCGTCCTTGCTGTAGGGGCCGTGCTGGGACTCTGTGGGCCCGTTCCAGAGTGTAGAAGGAGGACAGTCCCTCCGGGACCACCGTGTCTCGGATCCAGGCCTCCAAGTATTGCACCATGTCGCCATCCTCGATCTTCTCCGGCAGGCCCACCACTCGGATGTTGTTCCTCCTGTTGCGGCCTTCCGCATCCTCCGCCCTCCGTTCCAGGGTCTCAATTCGGGATAGGGCATCCTTCATCGTCGCAGCCAAGGTTCGCTGCGCCGGCTCCAAGGTTTTCACCGTGCCCTCCACCTCCTTGACCCGGTCTGAAAGTTTGCCATGGTCCGCCCTGAGGAGGCCCAGGCTCGTCGCTACCTGAGCAATGTCCTGTTGGAGGGCTGATCTCGTAGTCTCTATCGCCTCCAGGACACTGTCGAACTGTTGCTGCATCGGCGCGCCACCAGAACTTTTTGGGTCCCCATGCTCCTCTTTGTCCTGGGCTTCAGAGTCCGAGGCGGTCTGGGTGGATCCCTTGGCTCCTCTGGGTTTCCCCATGCCTCCAGGGGCACTCCGTGAGGGTCCCGTAGTAGGCGTCTCCGAGTGCGGGTGTCGACCACGACCTTCCCGGGTGCTTGTCCCCAATTCGGGTCCGGGCGACCTCCTTCTCCAGAGCCTGTGGAGACTCCGCCGCTTCGGCTCACGCCATCGCCACGGCGTCCGAGGGCACCGATGAGGGGGCGGAGACAGCCGTCGTCGAGTCGGGCAGACCCGTTCACCCACTATAACCCCGGGGTGAGGGCCACCTACTCCCTCGGGTGATCTGTGGCGCCAGAGTGTCTCGCCTCCCATGTAGGTGGACTGGCCAGGAAGACGTAGCTAGTCGCGGAGTCGCGAAGCGAGCCACCGCTTGGACCACAGGGCGTCCGCTCCCGGTGCCCTCCACTGCGTGGGCATCCGCCCGGCCGTCCAACCGAGTGTAAATCCGTTGCAAGAGGTCCAATCCAGTAATGTCCAATGTCCAGAACAGCCGGGGAAGGCGAAGCAGAGCGCCAGTCGCCACCCGCGGCACCTCTGCAACTCAGTAGTTCCGAATAGGGGGACAAAGGGGTCCGGGCGCCATGTTGGGCCGCACTCCGCAACTCCGCAAACTTCGGTTTTACTCCGAAACTACCCTCGTCCGAGCTTCACCAGGGGCCCCGGCAGGTTTCCGTCGGCACGCTCAGCAGAATGCGGGGTCTGGGGTGCCCCGCAGCCTCCGATTTTCAGGATAATTCCGGGCTTAGTCCCGGAGCCGAGCACTCAGGCGACCATCGCCATCGGCGCCCAAGCCACGCCCCCAAGAATATTGATCCATCTTGGTAGGAGGAAGAAAAAAATGTAGCAGAGCACTTTACATGTTTTGAGAAATGAGATTCTCTGACAGGATTGTCTGACTCCTAACACTCTCAATCTAGTAGGCTTCAACTTGTTAGAGGACGAGTGAGAGACCTACCTGTTCTCCTGTTTTTTTTGAAAATTATAATGTTTATTTTGGAACTTCGAACCAAAAGGTATGATCCTAATAATATTGAGCTGAACACAGCACTTCTGACAGACACATTGGAACCAGTACTTCATGTATTCGGTGTATGGAAGAAAACATAATGTGTTAGGTTCTAGATTTTGCCAGTTTTTTTTTTCTTCACATACACATATAGAAGTTGCTTCCTTTTCAATCTAAACAACATGCAGGAGTCTGCTATGTTCTTGGATCTCCCCACTCTTCTGCAGTGCATACTTCAGCCCACTATTTAACCTCATTAAGTCCTTTAATCAAACCTGCTACAATTACACACATGACACTCATATCATCTTGTAGCTCAGAAACATGACAGACCTATTCCTAGTTGTGAACCAATGGATACAGATCAAGCCCTAAAACTCAATAGGCAAACTGGGAGACCTATCACTCTGTGGCTATCTGGCCTCAGAAACCACAGAGTGACTATCGACTTTAATTGAGTGCGGCAAGTGAAACAAGTTGCCAAAAGGATCTTCCTCATCATGCTAGCCCTGTACCATATTTTGTTTCTTCTACGTTTTTCTAAGAACACCCAGGACACCATAGTCCTCATACTGTTGAACACTGGACTCTGCAAACAGATGTTAAGTACAGAGAACTTAGAATGTGACAGCCAGATAAAAACTACAATTATGGCAATGCAACTGGATTGCGTCAACCATGCAAACACCTCACTTGTTTTCCACAGCAAAGCTGTCCTCCTTTAAGGCACTCACCTTTACCCATAGGGACATCTACAGCAGTTGACCATCCTCCACCCAATTTACACTTCAGTGATGAAAGAAAAATAAAAAATCATCCAAGCGTAGGAACTCACTGTTGGTAAAGGTTTGAAAAATTCACCACCAAATGGAAGTCAACAAGGCAGTAAAGGCATAGAGCTTCCTTAAAAGATTAAACCCTTACTGTAAACACCACCAAACTAGTAGCAGACGGAGGCAACCTCCAACTCGAAGTTGCACACGACCGTGTGTCACACACCTTTCTCTTCAATCAATGATGAAACTCAAGTAAAGATTGCCATGACATGAAAGAAGCACCCCCATTGCTACTCATGCATAACAGTGAAGTGTAAGGAGAATCTTAGGGAGGAGTAAGGAGGAGCTTGCAGAGTAAATTGCAAATACAAACACCCGCCCAGAAAATGGTAAGTCCATTGCTGTTCACAAATAGTTAATGCAGCCCAAAAGGGGCAAAACAGCCTTGGAGTAAATCCAGCACTACACATGGACACTCATAGACAAAAAATGGATTTAAGAGAACACCACCGTAGGAAATAAATGTTACAAGCAATATCTAATTTAAAAATATTATTCAAAGTAAATAAGTTACTATTTAATTTTTAAACATTTAATACAAATATTTTAAATTCATTAAACAAATATGTACTATTAACATTTACTATTAATAATTAAATATAATAGTGTAAACGAAGGCAACATATTTTCGAATTTTTTTAAATAATTAATAAATTAAATTATTAGATTTGATTATTTAAGTATTAGATTTTATGTGTTGCTGTGCTATAACACTTTTATTTTAATTTCTAGGCTACTAATAATTATTTGAAATTACTGTACAGTTTTGTTTTACCTTAAGATATTGTAATAACTGTTTAAATGTTTATTAAACTTTGTTATTTTGCCCTATACATTACCATAGGGAGATCTCCGTCTTGGTGGTGGAAACCTCTGTCTATGTGTGAAAAATTACTGGCAGTAACTATATACTCATACATTCTATTCTAGTTCTACTCCCTGTTTGAGGGGGTGGAGACATCGAATTTATTAATAACTTGAAACGTTTTGTACCCACCTGTTTGCCCTGCTGAGAGTCCTGCCAAAAATTCAACCATCACTTCCCCCGCCTCACTGCCCCTTGGTAGAACAATCTTCCGGCCCTGTCGTGTGGATTATGGGAACTCCCTGTACCTCGGGTCACTGGAGTACGTAATCAAAAAGATTGTATTCTGTACAGACTGCTGCTGTTCACCTTGTTCTTTCTCTTTCCTGCTCAGCTTCAGCCTCTCCGATGTTAATTAGACTTCATTGGCTATCTGCCCCTAAAAGGATTATTTTTAAGGCTGCTTGTATTTTTCACATAGCTCCTCATCATTCCGTATCTGTCTTTTTACAGACCAGGTTACGCCGGTATATTCCCTTTAATGCTTGCACTCTACTAAATCTCTTTTTTTTTAGCTTGTGCCTTCATTCCAACTACTGAACTACGGGGGGCGAGCCTTCTTGGTGCAGGCCTCATGCTTGTGGAATGGGCTGCTTCTCTCTCGCTGCTCACTTTCTGACCTTAGTCAGTTTAGGAAACTGCTCAAGACTTTGCTTTATCCAAAATAGCTTTCTGCTTTAGGTTATTTTGCTATTTTGCCTTTTCTTCAGAACCAGGACACCTCTCCAGGTAACTGAGCGGTTAACATATTGAAATAATAATACCAGTTATAGTAATAATAATAACAATGATAGTAATAATAAGTCTGCACCTAGCAATCAATTTATAATCGGAAATGATAATAGCTAAGAAGTATAAATCTACATGTGTAAATGTGCCTTTGTGAATAGGAACGAACGTGTGATATGATTTGCAGTTTAAAAATAGGTTTTGAGGGGTGAAGATAAGATTGCAATGCAGCAGCATCTCCAAAACACTGCTCAGTGGAAAAACCATCACATGCACCTCCAAATGAGAAAATAATCACCAATTACTGGTGGAAGAACCACAAACCACACACGCAAAAAAGCTGAGAGTTGATGGCACGGTAGGTGTGTGGATGAGCAAAGATCTAGATGGAGAACTAAAAGACTGTGAGGTCACAGCAAATTCAGATGGTGGTGGATGTCTGATGTTGAACTGAGCAGAGAAGCAGTTCCTCTCGCCGAGAGGCACAGGGAGGTAGACATTCTAGTGAACTACAAAGAATTCCTAGACAAACAGAACATAAGAAGCCAGTGGGTGCAATTATGGAGCAAGCACACCTTTTGTAACATGCACACACCACTTTGCCCTTGTAACACACGGTTGCTACCTCTCACATGTTTTTACCTTTGAATACTTTCACAAGTGCCACCTTGCCTACGTAACGCTTGTTCGTGTACCTAGCATTTATTGCAGTATTATACCTCAAATTATACTCTGTTTTCTCTTATAACTACACACTTGTCACTTTCCTCTTGTGCACTTTTGACTACCTCATGTATTTTTGGTTGCTCACAATTTTTACTACCTCAAGTATTTTGTTTGCTCACAATTATCACTATTACCTTTACTACCTCACGTATTTTTGGTTGCTCACAATTTTTACTACTACCTCAAGTATTTTGTTTGCTCATAATTGTCACTTTTACCTTTACTACCTCATGTAATTTTGGTGGCTCACAATTTTTACTACCTCATGTATTTTGTTTGCTCACAATTGTCACTATTACCTTATGTAAGTAACGTATGCTTTTGTAATCTGCTCTTTTGTAATGTTTCTCATTATGTTTCATTTCTGTTCCTAATGTGAAGCGCTCTGACGCCTTCGGGTAAAGTCCGCGCTATATAAAAATGCATAAATAAAATAAATAAAGGTGGGAGGGGGGTAGGCAGGGTTGGCGGTGTATGTCATTCTGAGCTGGGATGGTGCAGTGAGCTAAAAAACGATGATGGATCAAGCCCTGATCTGTTGACTGGGTACGAGTGTTCTGTTTATTTCAGATACTCTGTCCATCACCACCCACTTTTCTGAATAGCTTTGTCCACCATAAGCGTGGAAGGGTATACTCAGATGTGAGTCCCTTGCTCATTGCACCATCAGGATTCAAGCAAGCCGGGCTGAGGACGGCTGTAATGCCAGAAACCGGTCCCCGGAAGCTTGTTTCCTTCCCAGTATAAGAATTGGCTTGGTAGTTTGGTCTGTCCTGTTCCCATGATGCACTGGGCCAGGGTCAGACTAATTTGCATGTAGCCAGGTTCTGAGCTGGGATGGTGCAGTGAGCTAAAAAATGGTGATGGATCAAGCCCTGATCTGTTGACTGGGTACGAGTGTTCTGTTTAATTCAGATACTCTGTCCATCACCACCCCCTTTTCTGAATCGTTTTGTCCACCATAAGCGTGGAAGGGTATACTCAGATGTGAGTCCCTTGCTCATTGCACCATCAGGATTCAAGCAAGCCGGGCCGAGGACGGCTGTAATGCCAGAAACCGGTCCCCGGAAGCTTGTTTCCTTCCCAGTATAAGAATTGGCTTGGTAGTTTCGTCTGCCCTGTTCCCATGATGCACTGGGCCAGGGACAGACTAATTTGCATGTAGCCAGGTTCTGAGCTGGGATGGTGCAGTGAGCTAAAAAACTGTGATGGATCAAGCCCTGATCTGTTGACTGGGTACAAGTGTTCTGTTTAATTCAGATACTCTGTCCATCAACACCCCCTTTTTTGAATCATTCGGTCAGAGACAGCAACTAGAAATAGTTAGCACAGCACCCCACTCTGTTATTTTTTCCAGCCCAATCCCCTGTGAACGCGTAAAAGGAGGATGAAGTTCCTGCAAAGGAAGCAGTAGTGAAGATCAAGTATCTAAATGGCCAAAGCTAACATCAAGCATCATAAAACCCAAGAAGGGTGCTAACTGAGCAGACTTCCCAAATTGAATTCAAGCCAAGGAACTAAAAGGCGCAAGGGATTGGCCTGCAAATGGTAAAGCTACAAAAGTAATGCGAATTACAACAGAGCCAGTTCACGCTGTGCTCAGTGAAACAAATGATGCTTGAGACCCCTGGGTGAAGGAGATAAAAAGAATCATTCAGTGGAACCTATGAATCATTACAGTTGCCCTCCTTTAGGACAAAGTTCTAAAGAGGAAGTGAAGGGTTAAAGGACATTACCAGGGAGGGATTGTGGCCCAGAGCAATCAGCCAACAAGAGGAGCAGCAGAGATTGAGCCTGCCTTGGGGGCCCTAAACTGGTGAGTGCTGCCACCTGGGGGGTCAGTGATGAGAGTAAAACACTAGGACATCAGGCCTGCGAGATATGGTGGTGGCGGGGTTGACCCGCCTTCATCTCGCTCTTCTCCCTGCTGGAATTATGTTTGACATGCTGGGGGAACCTCCTGGGGCCTCCAGGTGGGACCATTGATGACATCATAGCCCTGACCTGCGTCCCCTCTTGTTTACTGCCTCTTTTCCCTGTACCTGATTGGCGGCTCCAGAGGGCCTAGTAAGACCACCATCAGGGCTACCCGACACAGCAGGCTGAGCAACATACTGTGCCTGCCCATGGGGGACTGAACTGTGCAACGTGCCACATAGGTGCCCTATTGGTGAGCACTGGTACCATGCAATGGGCCCTCAGGGTTGCAGGGCATGGAGACACATGAGTGAGCCAGCCTTCCCCTACCCTCCCTCTCTTGGCAACAGAATCCGTGATTACCAGTGTGCAGCCGGGGAAGAGTGCATTAGTAGAGAACAGTGGGGACCCCCTCCAAAGATACAATGCTTTGCCTGCCGGGTGGTGGCGCTGGAGAATAGAGCGGACAAACTTGTGGTACCGCTGTAAATCTGGCCAGGCCACAGGCCTTCCCTGGTGAGTACTGCAGGGTCTAGCAGGGCTGAGGAGTGTGGAGCTGTGAGTGGACTGGGAGACAGCCTCTCCTGAAGATGTTGTTGTGGGGCTACCACCTAGGCACAAGGCACAGGACATCTGCTTGGCAGAGGAGTGGGGCCTTTTGCGAGAGAACCAGCACTGATGACCTAGGGCGAGGGACTGACTATTGGAGATGCTCTGAGAACATTGAGTCTTTACTGCAAGACCTGCCTGCCAAGATATTTTTTTGTTGACCTACTAACACAGAGCTGGCATGAGCAGAGTCTCTTTTCCTCTGCTGCCCTGGGGGATTTAGTTCCATCCACCAAAGCCCCGGGGATAGAGACACGATGCATAGTCCTACTAGGGCCCTACACTCACAGTTTGAACAATTGGGGGAAACAGACACTGAACAGGCCTTGCCCAGGGAACCTAGCAACTACTAGACCACAGTGTCACACCATAAAGCTTGGGGACCTCACCCAGGAGTAAATCGTTTGCAGCCTAGGCGGGCCCCGAGGAAAGCATGTCCCTGACAGCAGATCAGCACTGGTCCCCATATCCCAGGAATATATGGACCACTACCTTTACGGAGATCCGCTCTGAAATCGTCTTGCTCAAGATGGATTTTTAGTCTTGCATTCAGGACATTCACAGGGAAATCTCTGAAATTGGAGGATGCCTGGACGACCTGGAGCGGACAGTGGATGGGTGCACAGAGATCAGGAGATGATCTGGCATAGAGTGGTGGTGCTCGAAGATCAACAGGCCAAACTGAAGGTTAGGCCATATAGAAGTTGCCGAAACAACATCCATACATGAGGTGTATCCATAGCAGCAGGAGGAGACAATATCATGGCTTTCATAACCAAACTCCTTTATGTGATCTAGAGAGATGATGATGCTTCAGCACTGGCCCTTGACAGGGCACACCAGCTAATGCCAGTGACTGGTCACCCCAATCCAACCCAAGACATCCTGACACAGGTACACTTTTTCACTGATAATCGATCCATTCTCCGGGCCACCAGGGGCAAATCGGACTTGCTGTACTGAGACCATACTATCCAGCTGTTCCAGGATCTCTCCCCAGTCACACTGCAAAAGCGGCGCAACTTTAATTCAATCGTAGACCCGCTGAGGGACTTGGACATTTGCTTTCAATTGGGGCACGACTTCGCTCTCTTGTTCTTCTAGGAGGGGAAATGGAGGTCTATGCTCTCCTTCTCCTATCCAATTGCTGGAGATCATGTATGATCCATCCAGAGTGGGTTCGTTGCTACCCTGCCGGGTCCTCTGGAGGTGACCTGAGTCCTGTCTGGAGTGTGGGGCAGCACCGCCGGCATGACAAGTGGCAAAAAATAGACTGAATCTCAAGGGGCTAGGCAGGAAATCATTATCCATCTACACGATATGGGGAAAGACTACCTATCTGTCTGCCTCTGCCGGTCCCAGTGCCCCAGAAAAGACTGTCCATTTCTGGGGTGGCCTGCCCTCATCTTACCTAGGGTCGGCCTGGCAGTTCATGGGTCCCTATCCCTTGGATAAGCTGGTCCATGGGGATCTGGGGGCTGTCTCCAACTTCACACAATGCAGCCACACAATGACTTCCCTTTGGGGAGGTGACACCTCTGGCAAGATCTATGCATCTACATGCTCAACTCTATGGTGCGTTAGCCCGTAACTGTCTAGTTTTGTTATTTTGTTATTTTCTTCTATGTACAGCACTTCTTGCTGGGATTGAAACCTGGACTGCCTGTTTCCTCTCCCTACCCTACTACACCTGATTCCCCGCCACACTCCTTGTCAGCTATGGGCACTGGCTGCGCCATGTCTTCCTTTGATTATGGAGACAGTATTGCACACTAAATTACTTTCTTTAAATGTCGGGTTTATACTCGCCTAGCAAGTGCAAGCAAGTCTGGCGATGCTTCGAGCAGCAAGACCCAGAAGTAATCCTCAGTCATGAGACTCTTCTCAAAGTGAACCGGTCATTGTGACTCATTTCCAGGAACATACAGAATTCGTAACTCTTCATGTTTGAGACCTGAAGTGTCTGGTGTGACAGAGTTAAGGTAGCATGGAGCACTGTGGGATAGGTTACAGTACAACTCACAAAAAGGGCTGAAAAGTTGGGTAACCTTGTTGGTTACAGAATGGGCAGGAGTCTCTGCCACTCACAGACTGCCGCTGATCATAAAAGAGGCACCCTTGATACCCTCTTCAGAACAGTTCTGGACCAGTGACAGACTGAAGAACTGCCTCTGTTGTTGAACCTGATGAGTGATCCAGCTCACACTTGTACTCAGGATAGAAGAGTAGACTATTAGTAATCCCCATGGCCTGCTTCAGAAGCACAAAATCTACAAGAATCCCAAATCTTTGCTGGGGTCATCTGACCAGTTCTAACTAGATTATCTCCCTAGACCCTGCAGGTTGAGTTTGACCTGGTCTGGTGGAACCAGATACCCACAGTTTGACACTTTGCGCTATTTGGTGCAAGAAATCCTAAAACGTTTGGGAGTCCTTCTTCAGGACTTATTGCCCATTTTCAGTTAATTTAAACTCTTTTGATGGCAAACAATATTGATATACATGTTAAACTTTCAGAAATGGGTGCACTCAAAATAGCTGAAAGCTCAACTGTCCTAGGTTCTGCCAAACAGTAGCAAAAGAAAGCTTGATAAAGTCATTTTGTTTATGTTTGGATTTAGATTTTTTTGTTTCATAAAGCAATATTGTATTTGGAACTCTGTAGGTAGCCAGCCTATTCCTCCTACTGTTGGAAAACCTACTTAAGTTTGATTTGGTGGGTGTCTGAGGAACTGGAGCATAATATTAAAGTAAGACATGAGTACTTAGTACTTAGCACTGGTAATTGTAGCTTTAATTTCCAGATATTCATCGTCATAAATAAATCAACCTTAACAACTGTCGTTTGTGCTGCACCAAAGAAAAATCAAACATTAATCCTTAACAAATTGACTTCCAACTATTTTTGGATCTGCAAACCTCTAAGGGAAGCCCTACATTTGTTTCTCTACCTTGCTACAAGACCGTATTTCTGCCTTTTTTTTGCTTATCTCAGTAACGATAAAAAAAAGAAAAGTCTATATCCGTATCTGCTGCTCCAGCTCATCTAAAACATGGCAACCAGGCTAGTCCTGTGCTTACCACTGTCCTAACACATTTACAGCCATCTTCGATTGCTTCTCTGTCTTCCTATCAAAGGCGAAAATTTTAAATATATCACAACGCTATTCATGTGCCAAACACTTGAACTCCCTGCATTGCATTCTGTGGGCTACTTCTACCCAGCTGAACATCCATGAACAAAGGCAATTTGTAACAACAAGGCACCTTGGACTACAGATGCAAAAAGGCCCACTTCACTCAACATTTACTGCAGTCCAAAAAAAGGGGTAGTTCAAGCAGAAAGTTGCATATTCACTAGGTATCCCATTTGTTGTCCATCCCACAGGAAAATATGGAAGAGAAATAAGTTGATGTGAGCATGGTTTTGCAGATGGCAGCACAATAGGTGGTCTAATTTGGACCACCAGTGATTTAATGCTGACCACACCTAATGACTGGGGATATATGCTAGTGTGCGTAGATAGCAACTTCTGTTCTTATTACTGTTATCGAGGACTCCAAAAATGCGCCTATTGATGGTGGAAATCTGGAAGTAAAAACATCTGCATTGGAATGGCAGGGCTCAGCTGGCAGGACCAGAAAGGTGGATTATTGGTAATGAAGTTTCCATTGTTCATCTTAGATAACACATACTGGACCAGTGAGTATCAGTTCACTCCCTGAGAAGAGTCATGGCAATGCCCTATTACTCTTGAGCTTTTCAAAGGGTTTGTGCTACTGACATTGAAATAGGTTAAGTTAACATCTTTAAGGGAGTATTGCAAATATGGTTCACTAGTTTCCCATAACTATTGATGAGGGAGAAGTGATTCCAGCAAAGTGCTCAATACGAGGGGTAAATAACTGACAACTCTCTGTTGTGGAAGCAGTATCTTGACGGAAATCCTCTTTGGTCACCAACAGCAGATGCTAATAGCACTGCCCAGCAGGTGATACATCCACGCTAATGCTTTGTCATGTTGTGTTTTTACCTGTTTGTGTGAGGCCATCAATATCCCTGTGGGAATACTGAACCCCGCTGTGGAGGGAGACCTATTTGGCATCCTGCACAGATAGAGCTTCCTTGGTGTATTATGTGGCTGAATAACTTAGTGATAGGGATCAGAGCATATCTTTTCTTTTCAGGTATGACTTGATTGTCATGGGTAGAATTCTTGTAAACAGTGAGTAAATTATATGATAAAATTAGGATGCTGGTTTTCATTCTGCAATCGTGTTTTCATTCTGCAATCAAAGGTCAGAATTCATGTTTAATCAATTCCTTAAAACCATCAAGAAGTTAATATTTTTATCAGACCCAAATGTACAAACGACTTATATATTAGAGAATGGACTAGGAAAAAAATCAACCCACACAAACTTTGCCCAGGCTACATATGTCTACATATGCCTTCCTCGAGGCAATCTAAGTATTCACAAGGATTAAAGCCCAAGTATAATTAGCAGTGCAATCTAAAATGTCCAACCTCGTTTGTCCCAGTGATATTAAGGCACTTTGGTCATCCTTCTACATATCGGCCTGTGCTGATGTCTGTTTTGTGTCTGTCTTTCATAAGCCGGGTTAGCCTCATTAGCAGCAGCGGTAGCAGTTTATGTATTTCCATCTTCAGTTGAGGACTTTTTATGATGGAGACGAAAATATTAGTTTTAGTAAGCATACTATTTGCTTCAGAAGAAAGCTTTTCATTTTCGGTTCCAGTAATGGCAGCATACATAATGCATGTCTCTTTGGATGTGGTGTAGTGCATGCAATGTATCTCTTTACTTATGGTTGTGAGTTTAAGAAAATAAATAAAACCTCGAGCAATAGTTGCAGTGCTGATTGCATTTTTGTTTAGATTGAACTGTATACCACTTAAGAAGTCATAGGCAACATTTATAATCGGGCCAACTCAAAATGTGACAACTTTTCGTGTGTCTGTCCACAGGACCTGCTGTTCAGTGTGTGCGCATTGAATATCATCTCTACAATTGTCTGCGCTTTAGCTACGGCCATGTGCTGTATGCAGATGGTTTCTTCTGATGTTCTCCAAATGGTGAGTGGTTTTCCTTAATACAATTGTTTGTGAACGTGCATGATTGATATAGATGATACACATTTACTTTGCGTATATTTCTCACATTTTCTTTATATGCAAATAAAAAAGTTTGGAAGCGACATATGCACCATTTCAGAAGCAGTACTTTTGTGTTAATAGCTCCTGCATCACAACTCTATTCTCATGTCATATCGTTCTTTTGAAAAAGCTGTGGTTATGGTACATTTTGAAGGTAAAATCTGATCTATAAGTTGTATCGTATCTATCAAAATCTTTATTTCGGCTACAAAAAGTAACCATAAAAGCACACACACGTTCACATTACAGCAATAAAATAAATAATAAGCTTACAGCAATTCTTTATCCAAGATACCATAACGACTACAAAATAACAAGTCATTGAATGGATAAAATGACATAAACACATTGTACAAGGAATATCATCCAAAATGTCATATGTCAAGAGGCCTTGGCTTCATCCCCCCTGAACAAAGATATAATTCAACAAGATCAAAAAAAATGAAGAGCACTTTAGTAAACAAGCAGAGCTAAAAAAAATAATTAAAAACTACCAAGATACATATGAGAAGCCCGGCTCAGGGGGAACAATTCTAAACAAAGGTGGCCGTGGATCTCTAAGACAGCTCCTGCTTAGAACAGCATCAATTTCCACCTTACAACATTTAGAAAAGGAGCAGACATTGAAACAAAGTGAGGGAGTTTAGTTGTTAATAGACCCGGGCGTCACCTCCTATTCCTATACCACTCAACCTTAAAATTGGAATAAAAACGTTTTTTTCTAAAAGCTTTATAAAGCTGGCGAAAGAAAGTAAAATGCATCAGGCTCTGTAGGGAGGACTCGTCACATGGACAAAGTAAAACTTTAGCAGGATCAAACTGGTCAATTGCCACCTTACAAAGCCTAATCTAAATCTGATCCGAAGCAATTTATGTGTCCACGCAGTCTAAGTATAGTTTCATCACATGGAAGGTTTGGAGCTTCATATAGTCCATAATGGCACTTTTTACAGTGTCAAATTCCTCCCTTGTGTGATGGCACCAGGCTTTGAAAGGTTTCTTAATCCAAGCGAAGTCCAATTTAGTAATGCCGGTAGGGCTAAAAAATAAGTCAGATCTCCACAGGTTTGTTCATTCAGACTTAATAAATTGAAACAGAGGAATTTTCAAGCGCCTAAGACTAGATAAGCATTTGAGGATAACCTCTGTGTTAAGGTTAGCATGCGGATGCTCCCAAATTGCACACCAATGATGTCCTCCACCCCCAGCTCTTGATAAACAAAATAGGTTGAGCTGTACAGAGGTACACCCAGCAGACACCCCAGTACCTTATTATGCTCACCCTGGAGGGAGAGGGTATTTGAGTACTCCCATAGGTCCTCCACATGCGTGACAATAGAGAAACATGTACTTCTACCCACAACAGGGAAGCTATCGGTTTGCTCCCAATGCGCAAGGCTAAACTATAGTTAAACACGGCTGCACTTGCATATCTATGTGAGGCTTTAATTTTACAGGGGACCAATTCCCTCTAGCATCAAAAAGACCATCCAGCATAGAAGCGAGAGGGTGTTCTTGTGAATAAATGCTGCACGGTTAATGGGGCTTGGAGTCACAGGTCATAGTTAATTATTTTGACCGTTTAGTAACCAGACCAAGCAACGCAATGAAACTAACAAAGTCCCTAAATAATGCTCAAGCTATTAGGGAGTTTTTGTATGTAAAACAGCATTTTTCCAATGAGAAGGACATCCAGGTATTTTTTGGTAAGGGCAGCTTCTAATCCATTTATTTATGAGAGGAATACAATTGGGGCAAGGACGCAGCACTGGTACACCCCTCCCCAATTTAAAATATGTTGGTTCACTCCCCCAGGGGCACAAATCTGACCGATGCTGCATGGTCATAATGTAGGGCACATAAAAACCCCAATAGGCCAGCCTCCACTTACAGCTACTTTCTGTGAGTTTCTACATATATGATGTGGTTAGATGCTATCTTCATTGCTTTACTCTTTGGAACTTTGAAATAATAGAACCTTATGTCAGCACTCTCATAAGTGAACCGAATAGACTATTAGGTCCTCGGATAGCATCAAGACAGTAACAGTATATGCAGTTATACAAAATGTTCCAACTACTCAAAATTTGAAAACATCTCTTCTTCTTAATAAAAATGCACAATAAAAAAGATTCATAAAGGATAGTAATTCCACTGTTGTTTTATTGATTTCTTTAAGTTCACTGCTGTCTTATTGGTTTCTTTTTTCTTTTTGCAACAAACAGCGGACACGCGTTTCGTCTTATTCAAAAAGACTTTTTCAAGGCTGTAATAAATACAAAATGCACATTTTTCTTAATTTGTACAAGTTGTGGGATCAGATAAAACCAATTGAAAGTACCATACTCTAGATTTTCCAAATAATGTACTAGTACAAAGAAGTGATTTTCCCTTATCCAATTGAAGGATATATAATAGTAATGTATTGAAGTACATATGAGCCCTCATCTGAAGACCCAACGAAGCAAATTCAAAGTCAGTTCCAAGACAGAAAGAAATCCCAAAAATAAACAGAAAAAACACACCAAGAACAAAGATGTGTCAAGCTAGATAATGTCATCATTTAGATTGGTAAATTCCACATCAAGTAGAAGAAATGGGATTTTAAGAACAGAACTGAGACCTAAGGGAAAACGTGACTAAATAGAGGATTCTTTTCTCTAAACGAAACACCCACCATATTGACCACATTTCAACCGGATAGCACTGTTCCATATACACAATTCAACGTCATATTCAAATAACAGACGAAGTCCTCAGCTCAATGTGTTATGTCATTAGGAGCTGGTTTAACAGAAATAATTCTGTAAAAAGGAACAATGAAATAAATAAAGCATCTAATGGCGCAAGTGGAAATATATATTAATATCACAAATTGTAAGCTTTAACACAGGCGGGGCATCTTATCTTATCTTATCTTAGGTGTCATTTGTAGAGCGCACTGACGCCGAAGCTTCCTGGCGCTAAGAGACAGAGTGAGTGAGGGGAAAGCAAAGTAGCGTGCATGCCCAACAGAATTCAATCTAGAAGATAAACAAAAAACCCTATGCTAAGATCTTTAGTGTATTGTTTTCTTGATATAAAACAGTCAAGAGAAAGTTCTCTATAAAACACTAAATGTATCCGACATTTAGAGCCAGAAATAAAGAGGAAACATCTTCCTCCATCGATTTTTTGACGTATTTCATTTGCAAGAATTCAAGAAGTCAACTATAGATATTATTGCTCTAGACTAGAAAAATGTATATAGAAAAAGTATGTCATCCATTAAATAGAAGGGGTAGTAATATACAAGGAGTTATATTTAAAGAAAAAGTATATATGCCCTCTGTGTAAAATGTATCCCTTCATAATTTGTCACGCCGCAAAAAATAGTCAACTAGCTGTCAATGCACCTATTGTGTAGCAATCAAATCCTTCAATTATAAGTTTAAAAAACAAAATATAGTCAGAATAAGGGTATAAGGTACAATGGTCAAACATGCGCAATTGTCTCAAAAGTATGCCTTCAAAGTGCAAATATAGATAAACTGCGTGAGACTCAAGTACATAATTAATCTGTATGCCTTAAATATGAGTAAGATACATCCCGTTGCTGCGATCAATTGTAAGTTCCTCTTTCCTTTATCAGCTCGAGCACCATCTATCTTTTTAAATGTTTGCCAGAGTAGTCCTGGTTTGACTTCATTCTAAATAAATAAAACGTTTTTGATATGTTTATTTATGCTAAACATAGTGAAACAATCCCATCTGTTGCCCATTGCATCCTACTTACAACACGCAAATAAAGTCTGTGCAAAGCAAAATGTTGTTATGATTACGTATACATGTCTCAAACCAATAGAGACTGAGCAAAACAAAACGATGAGTACACTCACCGAACCCGAGCGTGATAACCAGGGCTGACCGGTATGGAGTCCTTAATACGTCTCCATTCTGCAACTACAAAAACGAAACATGCTTGGTCTCTGTATTACCACAGAATGTCTGCAATTTACTCTTTGCACTCACCGAAATTCAAACGGATGTGGCGCAATTACCCGACTCCAGCGCCATTCAAAAAGTTCCCCATTCGCGGTTTCCTTTTTTTTAAAAGGGCCACATTTGAAAGTAACATGACTCAAATACCCAACTATTTCTGGGACTAGGCAATTTTTCTATCTAAAGGTAGCACCATATAACGAACTGTACCTTTTGTCATATGACAATAAAAACATGTAACATCATATCTACATTGATATGTAATTCCCATAACAATTAACCAATTCTTAAGTGTTTTACATTAAAGCCTCGCTCTTCACAAATTAAAGTTATGATCCTATGCCCCCTTGATTTCCTAATCCTTAAACTACTGTTTTTTTTTTTAGTTGCTTAGTTATATTGAATCCAAGCGACTCATGTGTTTCCCTATTTGAGAATAATGTTCGTATTTTTTAAAATCATTCCGAAGAGAAACAATTTGTATTAGCACTCGTGTCCCAAGTGTAGTCCATCTTCACTTTCTATATATAGTCTCTATACTATTTAGAATTAAGTTCCCATGTACTAAATCTGGGAAACATATGTATATATTTATTCATATGTGGCAGTCCAACACAAATTCTTGAGAACCATCACCAAATGATCCAAGAGAGAAAGAAAGAAAAGTGAAATAAAAAAATAAGACAATAAAAGATATATCAAAAATAAAAAATATATAGAACTTTAAGAGGAAGAGATACTTGTAGTGAGATATGAGTTGCATGAAAAAAGCAATATTGCCTAATACACAATTCTACGCTATATCATATTTGATGTATAGCTTAACCTTCATTTAGGACCAAATATTTTCAGTTTTTATTATACATCATGTTTACACAAAAATAAAATAAGATAAATATAGTTATTAACAAAGGAGTGTGAGAAACATGCATACAGTCATTATTTCAGAATAGACACTGTAAAGGACATAAACTGTTCATGCACTTTTTTGTATTTTATATGTATTCAATTTACAGAGAAAGAAACATTTATAATTGCATTCTGTCACATACACATATACAGTATATCATTAGGCACAGAGGAAGACATGCAATTCCCTGTCTTCATTGAGTCCCAGTTCCACACATCTTAATTTTATCATGCACTTGGACTCCAATTTCCTAAGAGCTAAGACTCTCTCTCCACCTCTTATATTTTCCTCTGCTCCAGCTATACCATGAAAACTAAGTTTCATGATCTCTGAAGTCTTATTCATGTTGTTGAAGTGTGTAGCTAATGGATAGTTTGAGTTCCCATTTTTGAGAGCTCCTATATGTTCCTGTATCCGTTCTTTAAGGGGCCTAATTGTGCTGCCTACATAAATTAGGCCACAAAAACATCTTATACAGTAAACCACAAATTTGGTATTACAATTAATAAATTGGTGAATTTCAAGTATCTGGCCTGTATTGTAGGAAAAGCTCTGTTTTTTGTTTTCAGCATACTGGCAGACATTGCATGTGGTACATTTATAAAAACCTTTCGCTTTTTTGGTAACCATGTTTCATTGCTTGTATTCAATGGTGGAAGATAGGATGGAGATAGCCTATTGTGAATAGTTCTACCTCTCTTGTGAGTGATTTGTTTTTTTTGTTATCCACTTAACCAAGCTGTGATCAAGTTTTAAGAGATGCCAGTGCTTGTGTAATATTCTGTAAATCTTATGGCTACAAGAGTTATATTGCCTAATAAACGTGGTTATTTCTCTCTGGTTTATTCTTTTTATTTGTCCTCAAAAGTTTATTACCACTACACTGTCTTATCTTTTTTTGTGCCTTAACTAGAATGCTATTATCATAGCCACTGCTTGTAAAGCGAGATTTTAGACATTCCAACTACTGTTTGGAACTTTGTTAACTGAAAAGTCTATCTATCTATCTATCTATCTATCTATCTATCTATCTATCTATCTATCTATCTATCTATCTATCTATCTATCTATCTATCTATCTATCTGCCTGCCTGCCTGCCTGCCTGCCTGCCCGCCTGCCTGCCTGCCTGCCTGCCTGCCTGCCTACCTACACTCCTGCATGCCTGTCGACCCTCTCAGTCTTACTAGCCATTCACCTATTCGTCCACGTCTGTCTCTTCTTGTACATATCTAGCTTATTCGATAATAGAGGTAAAGTGAATTTAATGTTTTTACTTACTGTTGGTAACATAGTTCAATGTGTCCTTGTGTCCAGTTTTGATGCAAGGATGCATTTCATGCAAGAAAAATGAAAAACTCAATTGCCGCTTTCTGATCACTCACGCTACAGATTTGCCGCTTACAGTGATGTAGTTACTCAACATTACATAATGGCGTATTTTGGGGACTTTTGCATAACAAGCACAACGTGAAACTCCCTAAATTATACAAATTGTGCTGGTGTAATTTAACATTTTCCTGGCCTAATTAAAATAGTAAGTGAGTTGGCAAACCACACTTAGCTTCCTCTTTTGCTATCTCTATGGACAATAATGGATATAGTGTAGAGAACATACTGAACAGATTATTATATCTACATTGAATATAGGTAACTAAGTATACATTATTTGATAGATGATACATTATGATAATTCGTCTTGAACTATACATCTCACATTATTATAAACTTCAATTTCGTTTTTAAATGAATGCATTAATCTTAATACTGGATAGAGACCTTTGTAAATTCAGCAAATGAAAGGCTAATTGTCGTTTGACAGCAACCAGGGAGTAATTGACAATTAAATTAACAATATCTACCCCTACAGAGGAAGTGAATCAATTAATCCAATTAGTTCAATTAGTTGAATCCTTGGACGTTTGAAATGGTCGCTTATTCTTCAGACCAAAGTTAACTAAAAACAGTGATTACTGAAAGGCGAGAAATCGAAAAATAATGAGACAGTTTGTGCAGCTTAAGCTCTCTCCTGGTTCTAAGGATATCTAATGTTTCTGTATCTATAACTATAGACATTTTTTAGAAATATGCACAGTGACTAATAAATGATTATCCCCAAAAAATATTTGCTGAACATTTCTCGCTCCACCTCTTTTCTTCACTTACTTAAAGATGTAAACAATACAGAGGCTATTGAACCAGTTGTTTCTGTGCAGTGTCAGGGTAAGAGTTGTAGAACATCTGGAAAGCATGGCAACCTATCCGAAATGTTACATGCCCATAGCCATTTATTTTAGAGGAATTTATCCGGAAGCTAAGCAGGGCTACTTTAATTAATGATTTATAAGCAAGGAAAGAAGGTAGTAATAGATCTTTTTTCTTTGACAAAACCCTCAGGAAATCAACAATTAGTGTAAGTGTTTATTAAGCTATTAAGACAGAGACCATCCAGTGCTCTAGACAGGCAGCAACTGTCAGTTTACACACAAACCAGATCCCCCATTCCAAATCACTCTTTATTACATTACTGTCTCGACTAGCTCTTGTCAAGGCAACCAATCCTAATATGCAAGAGGTAGCATCTCATTGCTTGCTGGACGTAGTAGTGCAGTAAAGAAATCTTGTTTTATTCAGATAGAGACCCCCTTGCCACTTGTATCTAACTATGCCACGGTGCCCATGGATGAGACAATTTACAAGGTAATAGAAAGCAGTTGTAAGAGAAGCCATCCTTTGCAACTGAGCGTGATGAAACTGTGATACACCCAATGAAAATGTGTGAAGCAATATGTACATTTGACAGTTCTTTCATCAGCTTTACATTATTCTACGGTGTTGAGGGAAAATTAAAAATAATGCAACAATTGATTACTAGAATCCAACCAAAAAACAGATTTAATTAAAATACATTTCTGTAATGCATTCTGTACAAGAGGGGGTGCTTGTCAATTGTAGCTAGCAAAATATGTTAGGTAAATTAATACTTTGTACTGATGAGAAGGATGTTACACATTGTAATTTATACTTCTGTTTTGTCGATGGCATATTATCTCCTGATTTCAAGTCTACTGCGGCTGGCAGCTCACTGATATAGCAAAGGATTTAATGGTTTGTTATGGAATATGTAGCTTTGTAAACTGACGGCACACTTTACCATTCCGAACAGCTAACAAAAGTAGAAGTAAGAGTTCAAGCAGACTTGTCGAGTACTGTTAAACTACTGCCCTGTGGCATTCTCACGCTTCTGAATATTGACTTGTGTAATGTAGTCACGTTTCTCAGCCATCAGATGTATTAATTCCTATTGTGTACATTTATTGAAGATTCCTGATTTCTCTTTTAGGGATTACAGGATGAAATTTTAATTCCCGGTCCATGGAAAGTTATCGAACTGTCCAGTTACATCAAAATTGAAATCTTGAGATTAGGGCTATCTGAAAACAATAATGTGAGCCACAAAACCAGGTGTAGTCAGGAGCTTGGTCCTTGTTGAAGTTTAACAAACCTTCTCAAAGTTTTTATGAAGCAAAATTAAACTCGCCCCAGGCCTACTGGTATGACAATCTTTTTTGTTGCTGCAAGATGCCCCCTAGATGGGACATCCTGCAGCAGGGAATTGTGCCGGAGACTTGTGATACTAATATTGCCTACGCTGAATGTGTTGGGATTGGAGGGTGGGTTGATCAGGAATTTGGACCTTTTGTTGTGAAAGGTGGGGAAATTGGTTGAGTACTTTTAATTGAGGTACAGAGACTAAAAACCAGGGCCAACTTAGAATGGCAGCCAGAGACACCAGAATACCTAATACTTCTCCTGTCCACTTTCAGCAGTGGCATTATTTCCTGCTGCAACTAATTGTCACTTTCACTGACCCTCTCACTTAAAAAAAAATCAAAAGCTTTGCACGGCACACAAATAAAAAAAAATCTAAAATGTTGCACTGCAACTGCACACCCAGTTATGATATTGAGGCTCAACTGTCTAATGTCTAAATAGAGAGAACTGATGGCTTTTTTTGCCACTCGCTGGACCATTTCCACCCAGTCATACACCAAAACATCTGGTTAGAAACTCTCTCTGGGCAGTGTATGAAACATATATTGTCTGACTTTTGAGAGGACATGAGAAGTGCAATTCCTGGTTAAATATGGGGTTTCCCTGGACTGCACCAAATTGTTGTTAGTCTCTGGGAAACCCACAAGTGCCCAGTGCATAGGTCACTCAGATTTAGAAAGCGAAATGAAGGTCTGTTAACTGGATACAATTGTTCCTTTCACCAAAAAATGTAATTGCCAGATTGTGTCATGGGTTGGGCTTTTGTTTAGCATTAGTTCCACCTACTGTTAGGTCGACACAATCACTGCAATTTATAAGCATGTCTATGTATTTGAATAGAACAAGCACTAAAAAACAGAAAAGTATTTTATGCTCAGGTACTAATAATCATACTTTTTAAAATGAAATCAACCAACAGCAGGGCAGTTGTTTTAAATAATGATCGATTTAACCAGTAATAACTGAAATATGTCAACAGAATTGTACACCAACATATTGATGTTGTGATGAGACATTGTCAATTTGTTGTTTATTCAAGTCATATGCATCAGAAAACAGAGTTGGGGGAATAGGATTACCAGGTTCGTCCTCCTCAGTCAAATCTTGTTATATCAAACAGAGAACCCAGTCTATTTACACCTGATAACACTCCTATGTCAGGAAAAATAGTGTTTTTCTTGTAAAACCTTCACCAACCAGGGTTACCCCTTGGTGGCATGTTTCATCATCGGGTCGATCCCAATCCGCTACAGATCGGGGCGTGCTGCGACCTACGATCTACTTATAGGTCTTTATTCGATGATAAAGAAGGTGTTCATAAGGGGGGGTAGGGGGATAGTGCTGTACTATGGTGTATTTTAAAAATACCTGGCTAGAAGGTATATCTATTTTATTCCTACCTCTAGTTGGTATGTTTAAAAACTAGGGGGTAATTAGGAAGACAAGGTTATCATGTGCCTATGATCCTAAGGGTCAACATATTTCGAGCTATGCCCCTATTGGCTCTTCTTCAGGACCATGGGAAACTAGTTCCTTGGTACCACTCCTGTATGATATTCACAGAAAACAAGCTACTTGCATGCCATTCCACATTGTGGAAATACATAAGTATACCACCTAATTGGTGTTCTTTATTTTTCTCTCTGAGGAGATATAAAAGGAGAGTTAGGTGTCATTACAATTTTTTTTGCAAATTTTATACTCTTGAGCGTAAAAAGTATATTTGCCTCATTTTCCTCAAATATAAATTTTCCAATGTCGCCCAGCTCTGTTTTTCCTACAAATGTTACCTGACCTTTTTGTATGTTTTTCCCTTGCGTCTTTTTTATGTCTGTCCTTAGAAAAGCGGAGATCGATTACCCCATAGTGTGCCCATAATTGATGATTGCACTGTTGAGTATGTAGTTTGTATATCTAAAAGAATGTATTAGTGTTTTATTAATTTTTTTTAGCCTAACTTAATCGTGTTTTTTACTTGTAATTACTGCTAATTTATTATGAAAATGAGATATTTTACTTGATTGTATGTTTGAATTTTATACTTAAATGACCTTATTGTTAAGGATGAATAAAGTTAATTGAATCTGAAATCTTGACGTGATGCATTTTCAAAAAACTAAAATATTGGAAAAACGTTTGAGAAAACTAGGGGTGACCTTCTTTTATCACCATTACCCATTCTTATTTACTTTAGTCATGGCCAGGACTCCAGGAAATTAAAAAATATTATTAACTGAGGGATGAATGTTCCTAGTGTAAATATACCAGATGTATGAAGGTACAACGCGAACCGTTACAACGCGTACCTTTACAAAGCAGGTTTAACAACGCTAGTCGTTACAACGACTTGCCTTGGGGGGCGCTGGATAGTGAATAGTTTAATTTACTATTCCAACTCCAGTCCCCGTGGATAGTAGGGAAGGTGTTGGATAGTAAATTAAACTATCCCCTATCCTAGAGCGCCCAAAGTCGTTGTAACGACTTTCGTTGTAAATCCTGCGTTGTAACGGTACCGTGTTGTAACGGTTCCGTTGTAAAGGATGTTTCCCAAATAAACCTATGTGTTTGAGGTGTTGGCTACCTAGTTATCTTTTCAAGTGAAACTGACCCACAGAATGTTGTCGTAGAGGCCATTAACATATGTTTTAAGCTTAAACACCCAAGGTTATTCTAGTCATAGACCAAATGTACCCCAGGCACATGGGATTTTGTGTGCACTGATATAAAAAAAATTATCCTGATCAGTATTTTTTACAAAAGCATTTACAAAACTCTGAATTTAAGGCACACATTTATGCATGTTTACCACTCATTCTTCAGGGACTCTCTCTGCAGTGTATTTTGTAGACTAAAAATTGAGGGCCTGATTATGACATTGGCAGACAGGGTTACTCCGTCACAAACGTGACGGATATCCCGACCACCAAATTTTATCCTATCGAAATTTATGTGCTGCTGACATCCGCGAAATTGATGTGCTGCTGAAATTCAGGAGAGCCATCAAAACGCATCTGTTCCCCCATTCCTCTTAGGATTCTGTTTTGTGTGCTTCCTCCATCTTTCTGTTGTGTTGTGTCTGGATTCCCTTCCAGAAGCGCCGGGACGCCCCTTTGCTGGGGCATCTGTGCGCTATAGAAGTCTTATTAACATAATATAACATAACATAACATAACATAACATAACATAACTATTATTAGGGCGGAAGGGATATGAGTCACATTTGTGATGGAGTATCCCAACCGCCAAGCTCTTAATCAGGCCCTAAATATATAAGGAAAACAATCTGATACCTTAAGTATGTTTTACAATATCTGTAAGTAAATGGGCTTTATTTGGGGAGGATGTGAGAGGTATCCAAGTAAAACATCTCAAAATCATTTATGGCCAAACACGCATTTTCAATATTTTAAACTTGGGTTTAGGAAAATGTGTTAAGTATTTAGCCACACTAAACCAGTGAAAAAGCCAAAACACTATCCACTAAAATTACAACAATAATTTTTTTAAATCTAAAAAATGGCACCAAAGTAACAACAATCAATTAATGGGAACTGTAGATATGACTGTGTAAAGTTTTTTTTTTTGTTCAAATCTGTTTTTATTGTGAACACAGCGATAAGCCTACAACCCCGTGCAGGGGCCGGCCGCGCAGTAAAAAATGGATAGGCATAAGTAACCAGGGGAGGACGAGGTATTAACACAGCACCCAGCCTACAACCCCAGGAGGGGCCGGCCGCGTGGCTTAGGGGCAACGATGGCCGAAGGCAATCACGCGCTGATGTTGTAACGTTGTGTGGGGGAGGCACGTGTGGGAATAAAGGCAGTAGTGTCACGTTTTCCAAAGGCCCAACGGGGCCCAAACTACCCCGTAGAGGGGCGGAAGCCAAGGCGGCAAGTAGGAAGGGAGAAAAAGTCGGAGGAAGAGAGAGCAGTAGCGAGAAGAAGAGTGGAGCCTGGGGAGAAGGACCGCAGTCGCCGGCCGGGGGCTAGAGGACGCGAACTGGTGAGCTGAGTGTTAGAGCGCAACAGCATCCGCGGTGGGGGAAGCAGCTAAGGGTCTAATCTGCCTGGGTCAGCAGGGACGAGGGCATCCTCGAATAACTGCAGAGCGCGCAGCCGGGGGGGCATGTGGCGGGCATAGCTGATGGAGCACAGATGGCGCACAAGGGGTTCCCACACTGCCTTGAAGCGTACCCCCCTCGATTGCACTCGCGCCGTAAGTAGCTCCATAGTCAGGACCTGCCAGAGGCGCACAAACCAGGAGGCTATCGGCGGTGCCTCAGCCCGCTTCCAATACAGAGCAATGAGTTGCTTAGCAGCGCCTAGCATGTGAAGAGTGAGGATCCAGTCGCTGCGCGTGAGGGCCCTAAGTGCAGGGGGTCGAATGCCCAGGAGGAGCGTGCAAACCTCTTCAGGTAGGGGGAAACCCAACACCTTCTTAATGTGACTGAGGACCTCCTTCCAAAAGACAGCTAGGGTAGGGCAGGCCCACCAGATGTGTACGAAGTCGCCAGTCGCGGTGCCACACCTCCAGCACAGCGGCGAGGAAGTAGGGAACATTTTGCTGAGTCTTAGGGGGGTATAGTACCATTGCGTTAGCATCTTGTATGCGTTTTCCCTCTGCGGGATGCTACGATAGGTTTTAGGGATGTCAGTCCATAGTCGGGCCCACTGAGAAGGAGTGATATCGTCGCCGGTCGCCGACTGCCATTGCCTCTGGTAGGGGTGCGCAGGCGGGGCGGTGTTGCAGGATGTTGTAGATCTGGGAGATAAGCCGTTTCAGCCCCCCGAGGGAGCGCGCCAGTTTCTCGAATGGTGTGTATGCCCTGGTGGCAGCCTGGTACATATCATCTCCCATAGTCCAATGGCGCAGTTGGGCATACTGTAGGCTGGCGGTCGAGGGGAGGTCAAATTCATCTCTGCAGTCTGACCAAGATTTAGGCGCCCCTCCAAGGAAGAGGTCCCCTATAACTCTGCAGTCCCCTTGTGTCCACCTCTCAAAAGCTCGGGTCCGGGCCGCAGGGGGGAAGTGTGGGTTACCTGCAATGGAGGTGTGCGGAGAGGGGAACGTGGTTAGGCCCTTTGACACTGCCACTCTGTCCCATATGTCAAGGACTGTTCTCGTTGGGACCGCCATGTACGCACTTCTGGAGCGCGCCACACGCGGTAACCAAGGCAGGTCCCATATGGTGCGTCCCGTGACCACCCGGTCCATGTGGAACCAGTGTTTGTCGCTTTCGCGTGCCCCCCACTCTATTACGAATCGAAGGTGCGCCGCCCAGTAGTAGTGGAGGAGATTCGGGCAGGCGAGGCCGCCCCTGTCTCTTGGTTCCATCAGGACTTTCTGCGAGAAACGGGGCCGCTTGCCCCCCGAGATGAAGGACGTGAGGTCGCGTTGGAGACTTCTAATGCAGTGGTGCGGGATCGGGGTGGGTAGGCACTGAAAAACATAGAGTATACGGGGGAGGATCGGCATCTTGACCGCGTTGAGCTGCCCTAGCCAGGAGATCATCAAGGGCTTCCATTTCCGCAGGTCCGCCAGGACTTCCTTGTGGCAAGCTGCCCAGTTCCGTGTGGACCACGAATCCAGGTGGGGCGTTAGGTCCAGACCCAGGTATTTAATGTGGCCCTCCGCCCAGCGGTAGGGCGTAACCTCTTTCAGGAAGGCGACTTCTTCTTCGGGGACGGTGAGGTTAAGCACCCAAGATTTGGTATGGTTAATCTTTAGGCCTGACGCTTGTTCAAACAGTGTGAGAGCTCCGTGCACCGCCGGGAGGGAGTCCCTAGGGCGCGTAAGAGTAAGAATCAGGTCGTCCGCGAACAGCGCTACTTTGTTGGTGCGTCCCCCGTGGGGGATTCCATGGATGTCGGGAGTACGCCTAATCAGCTCCGCCAGCGGCTCCACCGCTAGGGCGAATAGGAGCGGCGAGAGCGGGCAACCCTGCCTTGTGCCCCTGTGAATCGAAAGCGGCGCTGTCAGTTGGCCGTTGACCCGGATTCTGGCTTGCGGTCCGAGATAGGGGGCCATGCACCTAGAGATCATGTGAGGGCCAAGACCTCGTTTTTGGAGGACCGCCCGCAAGAAGGTCCAGTCGACCCGATCGAAGGCCTTTTCTGCGTCTAGTGAGAGGAGGCAAGCCGGGATATCCCAATGCCTTACCTTCCCCACTAGGTGTGCCAGTCTGCGAACGTTGTCGGCCCCCTGACGGTCCCGAATAAAGCCCACCTGGTCCGGGTCGACTAGCCCCGGCATGTACGGGTCCAGCCGTTTGGCCAGGATCTTGGTGTAGATCTTGAGGTCAGTATTCAGGAGGCACACAAGTCGGGGTCTTTCCCAGGTTTGGGGATCAGGGCGATCTCCGGCAGGCCCATATCGGGAGACGGTCCAGTGGCGTCAGAGAAAGAGCCATATAGCCGCAGTAGGTGCGGGCGGAGCTGGGTCAAGAATAGGCGATAGAAGGTCAACGGTATGCCGTCTGGTCCCGGGGTTTTCCCAGTGGGGAGGTCTTTGACAGCTTCTGTTATTTCCTCCTCCTGCAGGGGCCCCTCTAGCGTGGCTGCACATGCCGGGGACAGTGGAGACCCCTCAAAATCCGCGAGAACGGCTTCCCGTGCTTCCGCGGAAGTGGGCTCCTCCGCATATAGGGAAGAGTAGTAGGCGACGAAGGCGTCCTGCTTGGCTTTCTCAGAGGTGGCGCAAGTGCCATCCTGCTTCTTGACGTTGGCGATGTGGGCCCTGGCCGCACGCGCTCGCAGCCTGCCAGCCAGAAGGCGTCCAACTTTGTCCTCGCCCTCATAGTAGCGTTGTTTGAGCGCCAGCAGGGAATGTTCTGCTTTGTTGGTGCGCAGAGTGCGGAGTTGCCCCCTGAGGTTGGCGAGTGTTCTCTTAGACGCCAGCGAAGGGGAGTCCCGGTCCTGAGCCTCCGCTAGTTTGATTTCACTAGCCAGGTCAGTTTCCACTTTGAACGCCTCCCTCCTCCGTGCCACCGCCAGGGAGGTAATATGGCCCCGAATGGTGGCCTTGAAGGCATCCCAGACCGTATGGAAGGGCATGTCAGGGGTGTCGTTAAGCGCGAAATACGAGTCTATGGCGTCGCGAATGCTGGCAACGTCCTCCGGGTCCCGAAGGACAGCCGGCGGGAGCACCCACCTGCGCTCACGAGGTGCACGGGTCAGGGGGTCCTGCAGCAAGAGTTCTACATGGGCGTGGTCCGATAGGGAAATGTCAGATATGGCGGCAGCTAAGGAGTCTCGGGCCAGTTCAAGGGAGGTGAAGAGGTAGTCGATACGGGAGTATGTCCTATGGGAGTGTGAGTAGAAGGAGTAGTCCCGGGTCCCCGGGTTGTGGTAGCGCCACACGTCCACGAGTCCCAAGTCTGTAAGCTGCGTTTTAAGGGTAGAGGACATTGCCCCCATGCCATTGGAGGAGGCTCCCGCTCGATCCAACTCAGGGTCCCACACTAAGTTGAAGTCCCCGCCCAGGATCACGTTAGGGTCACCCGATGGGAACTGGTCCCGCAGGAGCGCCTGGAGGTATTTGTCCTGCGACTGGTTGGGCGCATATACACATCCCAGGGTGAGTTGCGTTCGCCCCATCTGTACCGTGGCTCGGAGGAAACGCCCGTCAGCACTCTTGAAGGGTTTCGTGGGTCCCCGTCTGAAGCCCGCCCTGCAGAGGATTGCCACCCCCGCCGTCTTGGTGTCAGAGGAAGCCCAGAACTGCGTGGGGTATCTAGGGTGCGCCATACATCTGGTGTCTCCCTTCAGAAGGTGCGTCTCCTGGAGGAGGATAATGTCAGGGGAGTGATGCAAGAGATAGCGCCAAATCTGATGTCGCTTGTTGGGGGAGTTGAGCCCTTTAACGTTAAGTGATAGGACCTTCAAGGGCGCAGGGATGTTCGCAGTCATCGCACTATGGGGGAACGGCGCCGCGCAGGAACCAAGGAGACAAACCCCCCCGCATGCAGAGCAGCAGCTGCCTCGCCTCGCCTCCAGCATGTCAGCCCCCGCAGGTCCCACCGTACCACCCTTCCGCAAGCGCGGGGAGAGAGCAGGAAGAGAAGGTAGCGTGAGAGAAAAGTAGGAAGGAAAGAGGGAGAAGGAAGATAAAGGGTGTAGAGAAGAATCACAACCAAAACAGGCCAACAGGGCCATTGTACATTGTCCCAGGTACCGGACATCCTCCACCCGAGGGTTCGGATGAACACAGGAATGTCACTTCCTACGGGACAAAGTGAGGGAGCGAGGGCCTAAGTGGGGAAATGAAGTCCGGTCGTCTCGTGGCCCGTCCACCCCGCTGTCACAAGGAAGTCCGGGGGTGTTTGGACCAGGTGAACCACAGGTCCGGAGCAATCGCCAAGAGGGCGCTGGAACACGTCGTCGTGGAGTAGGGCCCGATAGGGGTAGGACCCATTGTCTTTCCTTCTTGTCCCCCACAGGGGGGGGAGAGCCATGGGGGCAGCCCTTTAGATAGGAGGGGGGTCGCAGTTCCAAGGATGGCGGGGACGTGCCGCAGAGGCGTGGTAGGTCAGGGCCAAGCGGCAAGGTGGTGAGGACATGCTCAGGGCAGCCGGGGTCTCTTTAAGCAGGTTCAGTTAGTGTCTGGAGTTGAGGGGCGATCCCCTCCTTCAGTGCCGGAGACAAGAAGCTGGGAGGCCTGTTCCTCGCGGTCGCCCTCAAGAGAGCGGATGTGAGCGATAATGTCCTGCTTGGTCTGCCAGGTGGAAACGCTGTCCACTGGGGAGATCCGTCGGCGCCTGCGCACAGTGGACCAGTCTGGGCGCGGAGGGTCCCTCTCCGGGTGGTGAGAGCGGGAGGGGCTGTGATCAGGGGATCCCGGCATATCGAGCAATTGCACCGCTTCTCGGTAGGAGCGAAGTGACCGTCTCTTACCTTCCCACCGAAAGATGAGGGCAAAGGGGTGACCCCATTGATAGGAGATATTGAGGGCCTGGAGTCTCTCCGTGATCGGGCGGAAGACCTTCCTCCTGTGGAGCGTGGTGGGAGCCAAGTCTTGGAAGATCTGGATCTTGTGGCCTTCGTACCGCAGATCTGGGTGGTCTCTAGCCGCCTTCAGTATGGCCTCCTTCTCCGTGAAGTAGTGGAGCCTGGTGACAATGTCGGGCAGGAGGCCCGTCTTGCTCCCCGCCCCAAAGACACGATGTGCGCGATCAAGGCGCGGTGGAGGGGCATCCTCCTCGCCCCGCACCTCCTGCAGGAGTAGGGCTACGTAGGCCATGGTATTAGTCCCCTCTTCTCCGAGTGGTACACCCCGTATGCAGAGGTTGTTGCATCGCCCCCTGTTTTCCAGGTCCTCCTGCTTGATCTGGAGCTGGATATGCTGTTCTTCCAAGGTCGCCACCCTCTGCCAGATCTGCTCCAGGTCTTCGGTGCGGGAGTCCACTGTCTTCTCCAGGCCGTCGACCCGGTCGCCGAGGTCGGTAACTTCTTTGCGCAACTCTTTGACGCATGTGTGGACCTCCGTCCTGAGGGATCCGATTTCGGACTTTAAGTCCGCCATGAAGGATGACATGAAGGCCTGGGTCACCGGGGGGGAGTCGGCAGGCTGCAGAGGTTTCGCCCCTGTTGCTGGTGGGCCTCCAGAAGACGGCGGCGAGCCCGCTTTTCCCCACATGGAGGCCACTGACGCACCTCTGGTCGCCGCCGGCGGGGGGTCCGGCTTGTTCCCCTTGCCACGCGTCATGGTCCACTCTGGGCGTCGGATAATGGTGGGGGGGGGGAAAGGGCAAGTCTTCGCGTGCAACCCCCGGTCCGCGGTAGAGGAGAGTCCAAGGGAGGTCCACAAGCGTCCCGGTGGGCCAGCAACCCAGGGTCCACGATCAGGGGCTCCAGGCCTCGAGGCAGGGGATGGCAGGGTGTAGTAAGGGCTCCGCAATCCTGGAGCCGGGCTGGCCTGGTGTTAGCCCGTAAAGAACGCCAGGGCAGCAGGGGGCTGGCACGTAGGAGGGCCGCGTGGGCGAGGGAGATGGCCCCGCGGGTAGGCAAGGCTGCAAGGAGGCAGAGGGGGTGAAGGAGGATCCTTGTCGTCAGACTCCCCACTGCGGCCAAAGTTCGGGTCCCACGGGCTGGGGGCCTCCAATGGACGTGGCAAGACTCAGCCTCCCGCCCCCGCGTGAATCAGGGCTTTCCCCGAGAGCGGAGTCCGGGTGGCCCCACCGCCCTCAGCCGAGGCTCGCCAGATCAGCAGGGTGATCGGTAGCAGGGGGGTCCTGTGTGCATGCGGGCCGGCCACCCGCCTCCAGATGCAGCCCCTCCAGCCGCCCCCAGAAAGTCAAGATGGAGGTCAGGGGTGAGGTAGGGCCCTCCCAGCGCCAGACCCCACCTAGGACAGCCAGAAGGGGGGGGCAGCGCGGAAGCTGCTGCTCACCGTGATGATCCCGCGGTGGGTGGTCGATCAGGAGCTGGGGATCATATGTAGAGGGCCTCCGGCGTGTAGTCCGGGTCCGGTCTCGCTTTCCCGCCCAAGCCGGGGCCTCCTGCAGTCACGGTGCTCGGGCTGGCCTGACCCCTCCAGGAACCGCCAGGGGGAAGGGGCGACGCAGAGGCTGTGGCTCACCGTTCAGGTCCCTCGGCGGATGCGTGGTCTGGGGCCGGGGCTCGGATGGGGAGAGCCTCCGGCGTGCACTCGGGGCCCGGCCTCTCCTTCCCGCCAAAGCCGGGGCCTCGCGTAGTCTCCGCGCTCGGGCGGATTCAGCTCCTCCCGCCGGGGGGTAGCCCAGCGCCAGCCGTCCTGTTGGTGTGCCCAGGCACAATCGGCTCCTCAGGGGAAGGCTCGCCTCGCGGAGGGCCCGGGAAGGCACCAGCACCTCGCCAGCCTCTGAGATCAGCCCTGCTCCGGGGGAGTCGGGCCAGGGAACTCCCCGGCAAAACCCGAGGCAAGATGGCGGCCGGAGGCCGATCGCGGAGGTCCCGGGGCTCCGGGCGGCTGCAGCGAGGGTCTCAGCAAGGAGGACTCGTCATCGGGAGGTGTCGCTGAATGGGCTGGAAGTAATCGGGGGCCCCCAGGTAGAAGAGACCCCCGGATGTCGCTTAAACAGGCTTTAGAGACAGCGGGGCGACGGAGCTCACTCGAGACGCGTCCGTTTACATTGCTGTCCCGGCCACGCCCCCCTGTGTAAAGTTTTAAGGCAAGGAAAAGGTAAAGCACCAACCAGAAATCACTGTTTGTGGTTGATTTCAGTCCATGAACAATGAAGTGCTTGTCAAATACACCAAGCGGATCATCTCACTCAAAGTTTTTACTTTCTTTCTCAGTATTTTTTTCATCAAAGTCCTCTCCAAGCCACATGCTACTGGACAAGGTCCTGCTACTGCCATTGGTTTAGGCACGAAAAGCTCTGAGTGACAGAAATTCAAATTTCACTGCCGCCAAAGTAATCTTGTCAGGTAGATACTTTTAGCGCCTTCACCTATGAAGATTTCTACTTTTGGACTTAGGCCTTGTGCCGGAGGTTCCCCCTGCCAACATTATTATCCACCCAATTTAGATTTGAGCGGACCATTGTTTGCCGATGGTGGGGAATACTCCCTCTCTATCTTCCTTGGTTAAACTGCTCCGACAGCCTAAAGGAGTAAGGGCCAGCGGACATTTGGCTATATGTCTGCCCACCTAATTTGGATGGGTAGGCATACAACTGTTTTTCAGTGCCCTTCACCGCAAGGACGACTTGGCATTAAGGGGCTGTCTAGGTGGTAAAGAGTCCTTGGGAGGAAACTCTTGTGTTGAAGTGGGCATTATTGTTTCATTTTAAAAATGAAAACCTGTCTGTCAAACTTGCAATGTTATGTTATATTAATTTAATTTATAAAGTGCGCCACTCACCCTGGAAGGGTGTAATAAAAGAGCCCCTCTTGTGATTTTGGCACCCTATGATAACCCTCAACCACCACCATTTTAACTGGCTTTAGTGTATTATTTTACCCTAGCCTTAATGTAGGATGGTCCTGCATATGCCAGCTTCTCTTCTGTCCTGTAACCTTGCTGTCTTTCAGTGGGAGCTATTACAGAGTGGAACAGTCTTGCCAAGAGCAGAGAGTTTGGGATGTGCATTTGAAGGAGTGAGAGGGAGAGAGAGGTGTGGCAGTTGTGCAGGGATGTGTATTGTATCGTGCATTGGTGAGAATTATAGGATCTTACTATTGGATTTAAAATGGCTTGATATCTTTTTGCTGTCTGACTCTGCCTAGCTACTGCTGGCACAGAGGTGCTTGTAAGTTGTTTGGGTTATTCACATTCAAGGTATTTCTGTTTTTCTAGAGATTGTTTTTGTTGAGTGTACTCTGGAAGGCCTTGTGAGAGCTTTGTCATGATAGAGGCTGGAAGAATTGAGAATAGAGAAAGAGACGTGAGAGCTCCTTACTGCCAGTGGATGCTTGCCTTGGAGTTTGGCCAATTCTGGTAAAATTCCTCTGGCGGTGGAAAGTGGTCTTTCTTGAATCTTCTAGTTTGTTTGTAGCTAGGGGTTGCAGGCTGAGCGATTACTGAGCTCTGATCCCCGGCTGTGTGAAGACTTCCCCCGGCAAGAAGTGGGCAGTGTATGCATCAGGTGATGTATTGTGTTTTTTGGCTATTGCCATTGTGATGTGATGATTTGAGTTTTGTGGGTATTGCCATTGTGATGTGAGCCAGTAGCTGTGATAATTTGAGGTGTATTCTTTGTGGTGTGGGAGGTGCATATTCAGAGTGATCCTCTACTGTGTGAAAAAATAATATATATATATATATATATATATATATATATCCTGTTTTGTCTTTTTGACAAAAAAGTAATCGCTGCCTCCAGCGTGAGCGTTGTTGTCAAACGGACCCTCAAGGAGCAGGTCCGTAAAATGCAATCCACCTTTTCCTAACCGAGAAAAACAACAACAAGTGGGGTGCAGTTAAAATCTTTTTATTTCAGGCTTCCATCAGACGTGTTTCGGAGCTTTCAACTCCTTGCTCACCGACAAGTGAGCTTCGCAGAGAACGCCATTAAAAAGCATAGCAGTTCCGTGTCACGTGGTCACCACCCCGTGTAAATAGTGGAAAAAGACTATTGTGCATATTTTACAAATTTTAAACGGATAAAATGATCTATTTTTACATATTTCCACAAACACTTAAAAAATGTCCTTTTGTGCATGGCAAAATTAAAATAGTAAAATTTATCCAAATGGTATTATTTACAATGGTTACGTGCATTGGGTTACGAGCCACCTTGATGACCATGCCTTAGCCATTGTTTTCAAGAGTGTCAGCGCAATAATGTATGGCTATCTGCCGATATCGACCCCTGGGCAAAAATACATACCACATATACAATCATATATACAGTAAAATATACAATTATATATACACACACCACCATTGATTACGGATAGTACAGCCCAAGTGGGCAGTAGCCCGTTTCTGAATTGCTTGTATATTATAGCCAATCTGCAGATGTAATTGTACAGGAGATCTTGACTCGACATTAAATTATTACATGCATAGCATTGCTTCTTCTCATTCATGCTGTAACAACTAATCTAGCCCAAGTGGGCATACTCCAAAAGCATCCAACCAGACTATTGCTATTATTAATTCGTTTACCCCATCTAAATTCCCCAAAATTCATGTGACTCATGACTCGTGATTACCTATTTACAAATTCATGACAGAATGTACTATTACCTTTGTTTATACATATTGATGATTACAAGTGTGTGTAGAGATCTTCTTTTACATTTAAACCTTCTGGGTCTTCTTTTACATTTAAACCTTCTGGGTACATATAATTTAATTCAATGATGTAGGGGGACTCAATTTTCTCAATTTCTTAATTCTATTACCCCCGCGCTTATCAAAAGGTACCGCATCAATTACATAGTATGTTAGACCTTTACTGTCCTTGTCCTGGAAACTCTCAAAATGCCGAGCAACTGGGTATGTTCTGTCCCCATTTTTAATTGCTCGAATGTGCTGAAGCACTCTTTTATGGGCTTTCAAGATTGTGCTGCCCACGTACCTCAGGCCACATGGGCACTGAAGCACGTAGACTGCAAAATCTGTCTTGCTTGTAAACTTGCCCTTGATGTTTTTTATTTCTGTTGATAATCCTGACTTGTATTGGGTGGTATTGATACCTTGCGTGCATGCTTTGCATTTTGGGCATTTCAGGAACCCTTTCCTTACATCAAGCCATGTAGATTTGGCTGGTTGAGCTTTTAGGGTATTCCTTACCAATAGTTGTTTAAAGGATTTCGCTCGTCTGAAGGTCAACTGTGGTTTCTGCGGTACAACTTTTCTTAGAGTAGGGTCATTCCTTATTATGTGCCAATGTTTGCAAATGATCTTTCGTAATTTATGTTGCTGGGCACTAAACTTGGTAATGAACCTACACTGATTACCCTGTTCCTTTTGCTGTGCGTTCCCAGTTCTTTTGTCAAACAAGAGATCTTCCTTTTTCTTCTTTTCTACCTTCAACATGGCTTCATCCACCCCTATTTCGGAACCTCTCTCGCAAATGTGATAGCTCTTTTTTAGTCTCATCAATGTCACTACAGTTGCGTTTAGTTCTTAAACATTCCCCATATGGGATGCTTCTTTTGAGGTTAGTTGGGTGAAAGCTGGAAGCATGTAGCAACGTATTACCCGCTGTGGTTTTTCTATATAACTTTGTTGCTACTTTGCCGTCCTGGATGTACACTGTTAAATCTAGAAAGTGTACCTTCTCTTCCTGATCTCATTAATGAAACTGAGCTTGAGATCATTCTGTTGTATTCTCTCAACAAACAGTTTGACCTCGTCTTCTGATCCCTTCCATACCAGGAAAAGGTCGCCAATATAACAACTCCAATGCATTATGTTGCACTCCCATTCTGCTTGAAACTGCGTCTGGATCACCTGCTCCTCCCACCAGCCCATATGCAAATTAGCATAGCTGGGGGTGAAGCAGGTGCCCTTCGCAGTTCCGCAGATCTGATGGTATGGGCAGGGGTCCCCAAACAGGTCCTGGAGGGCTGGATCCATGCTAGATTTTTGGGATATCCCCATTGAGATACATGTAGTTTTTTGAAAAATCTGGCATGGATCCGGCCCTCCAGGACCAGTTTGGGGACCCCTGGTATAGGGTATCGTTGAAGAGGAAAAAATTACTCTTCAGACAAATCTCCATCATTTTCAGAATCATATTGGTATGCAACCATAATCTAATTGGTCTAGTTCCTAAAAAAGGTTTTGCTGCCCGTAGGCCATCAGTGTGCCTAATGTTGCAACATCAATAGTTATCAGGAGATAGTCATCATCCCAGGGTAGATCATAAATCTTTCTAAGGAAGTCGCTCGAATCTTGGGTAAATGAAGGCAAGGTTTTTACTAATTCTGATAGAAAAGAGTCTACATATTTCGAAGTTTTCTCATATGCACTCCCTATGGCTGATATAATAGGGTGCCCTGGGGGATTGTTTGTGTCTTTATGTATTTTCGGTATCAGATAAAACACTGGTGTCACTGGCTGATCAATTTTTAAAAACATGTATTCATCATGGGTTAGGAGGCTCTCATTGTACCATCTTTCTAGTTATATATTGAAGCTATGATGACTTTCCAGCATTATAGTACCGTTAACTTCGCTATAACATGCTTTGTTATTTAATTGCTTTAACGCTTCACTTAAGTACATATTTTTGTCCCACAGGACCACATTGCCCCCTTTATCTGCATGCCTCACTATGCAGTTGTCATTATTGTTCAATTTTTTTACTAAAGCATAGTAAGTTGCCTGTTGTTGTGCCTTGAGTGAATTTTTTATTGAATTTTTTTCTTTGCCAGTGTCCACACATAGGGGTCCATTAGGAGGGCGGGCGAATTGCCCCCGCCAGGCTGGCGGTAGCCACCGCCAGACTGGCGGGGGCAATCCGCCTGTCATCCTTCCCTGTATTCCCCCGCCATATTAGAATGGCGGGGGGGCCACGGCGGAGCAATACACCGCCCGCCACTTTTCCGCCCCGGTCGCATTGCGGCCGTGGTGGAAAATAATTAATATGTTGGCGGTGTCAAGCAGGGTGATGCCTGGTCTTCACTCTGGGGGCCACCTGAGGGCCCCCAGAGTGAAGGGGGGTATTGCATATGGGGGGTACCTGTGGTACCCCCCTTCATTTGCATTAACAAAGCGGCAGGCACCGCACGGTGCCTGCCGCTTTGTTAATGAATATGCAGAAATGCATTTCTAGCATTGTGGCGGGCGGTGCTGAGAGCACCGCCCCCCACAATGCTAGGAATGCAGGATGTGCCCGCCACTGTGGCGGGCACATCCTAATCCTGGCGTCGGGACCACCGCCCTTAAGGCGGGCAGTCCCGTTTACCAATAGGGTGGCGGGCGGGCCTGCCTGCCATCCTAATGGACCCCAAAATGTTTTCAATTTATTGATAACCAGATCATTAAATACATCCATTATTGATCTGGTTATCAGTTAATGAAAAAAATTAAAGGGGCCAAATTGTCTTTTTTCACTATTTACACGGGGTGGTGACCACGTGACACAGAACTGCTATGCTTTTTAATGGCGTTCTCTGCGAAGCTCACTCTGCCGTAGGCAAGGAGTTGAAAGCTCCGAAACGCTTCTGACGGAAGCATGAAATAAAAAAGATTTTAACTACACCCCACATGTTGTCATCTTTCCTGGTTGGGAAAAGGTGGATTGAATATATATATATTTATATATATATATATATATATATATATATATATATATATATATATATATATATATATATATATGTCTTTCTAATCTGTTGCAGGACGTCTTATCAGTCATTGCTTGTTTATTATTATTATTATTATTATTCAGTATATTTATTGATTCATGCCATTTAGATTATAGTTTGCTACATATAATTGAATCTTTTGCATTTGGTATCTTAGACAGCCTTTGTGTAGAGCAGAGCTTTCCAAACTCTGTTTCGCGACACAGTACTGTGTAGCCTGTGAATGGTGGGTGTGTCGCGGGATGCCGCTGGTATTGCGCAGTTTTTACGCCAGACGTACGCGAAGAAAGCAGAGGGAGGCTGTTTGGCAAGCGTGTGCACATGCGCAGTTCAGTCCTCAGAGCCATTCCGGCAGGAGTGTTAGCCCGGGACGAGGAGGAAACGGCGGGCCTGGAAAACAATCCAAACCCCGCTGTCTGTCTGAGCCCCTGCACCAAGAGCATCGAGCCTCCAGCTGGCCTGACCGACCTGCTGCACTTTTCATTCTGACACTGTAAGTAAGGCCTTGACAGTCGGGACTTTCTCACAAGTACCGTGTTCAAGTAGGTAGGGTAGGGCCGTAGACCGAGCCTTTCTGCCTGATGTGTTGTTTGAATATTCGCTGGTCCTGGTTTGCCCCTGCCTGGAGGCTGAAAGTAGCGTGTGAATAACTGGATTGCTGAGGGGCCCACTCGAGTATGCCTCTTTCTGTTCGCATCAAGGTTCTTGCCATTCAAACAGTGTGAGGACTCATTGGACTTCTCATGATGCCAACGGTATATTAATTGGTAGCCTTAGTCATAAAACATTTTTTCAGGATTTTTCTTTTAAATCCAAGTGCTTTGCAAATACGGAAATACTTTAAAAGTTGCAGATAGAAAGCACAGGACAAGGTCGCACCTCCGTGGGCTCCTGCATTTTCTACAATAAACTTGGAAAGAGGATTTACACTTGCCTCGATGTCTATTTGTCAACGTTACACCTGACGACGAATTGTTTGGCATAAGTCCACCCTATTTCTTGCACTTTCAGCCTTTGGGAAGCATGAAGTCCTGCGATTTGTTCCTTTCAGTGCACTGCGGTTTGCCCAATTCATTGTGGGTCAATTCTAGAGTACGATCAGGCCCTTGACTGACTTGCTCGCCAGTTTGGCTGAGGTAGCTTACCAGCTGGTGCCTTTGTGAGCAAGTGTAATTTAAAGCTGATGAAGGACTCCTTTCAACCTCATTTGCTGCTGTGCAGCATGTGACCAGTGATGTCAACACGTGATGTGCTGAGGCTATTTCAGATTGGGGCATAGTTCATTGCTACACATAAAAAAGTAGACTTTTGAAGTGGTTTTCTGAAAGATTTCAACTGTTTTCACTTTGCAACCATTCGTTGGACAGTTCTGTGGCACTGTGAGGCAGGTTTTCTTTTGATATATTCAGGAGAATTGGATATGCAGGGGTTAATCTTAAATGAGTTAATAGAGTTGCCATTTCTACTTGAGCAAGGTAATCTTGGGGAGGGTGGAGTGGTTGAGAAATTATGAGCTGGAGCATGGAACAACAATTAACCTTTTGCTGGCCATAAAGCAACACATCATCTTCTTAGTACGAGAGAAATGTATGTTTCAGGTAAACCACCCTCAAAGCTTCATCGACTGAGTAAAGCTATATTGCAATTCTAACTCTGCTACAAGTTCTGCAGTCATGCTCAGGCTGCTAATCAGATGATCAGGTTGGAAACTGACCGAAGTTTATTATAACTTTCTAACTAGTCGCACCCATAAGGTCAAACTTTGCCTTTTCAAAACATATGGAATTAGGATGAATGCAGGGTACCTCAAGGCTCTCCACTTAACCACTTCTATTGACCATCTTCAACAAGCTGCTGTTAATCATTAGGGAAAGAACCCTGTAGTTCCATGTATACAAAGATGCTGTTTTTGCACTAAAACAAAATAAGTACATTTAATTAAAGTAGAGCTGGTCACCTCTAGGTAAATAAAAGTGAACAAAAATTGAACGCCATAAACTTAAAGCTTCAGCTGTTCAGGTTAGACACCAGAATGGTTTGCAACACCCACATTCCTCCGAATTAGCAAAATATTTGGGCATTGTATGAATCCCAAACCTCAACTTTCAATCCAATTCCGGCAAGTGGCCAAATTGCCCATCTTTTGTTTAAGAAAATTCAAACAAACTGTGCCTAAAATTGATCAAATGAGCCATAACAGCAGTCACTCTTAGAAATTCTGAAGTAGATTATGCTGTAGAAGTAGTGGGTGGCGGCTCTAACAGTCAGACAGTATGGCTTCATGAGGGACAAACAAATGAGCAAAACTGGGTCTTAACTAATGGAAGGAAGAATTAAATTATCAGGACTGGCCTACACCTTTGAAATGAGTCGGCATTAGCCAAAGGGAGGTTTAAAATGACCTGTGTGTTATTTAAATGGCTTTCAGATATGTTCAATCCTTTGGTTATTTGTATAAACCTTGATCTATTAATTAGCATTGACGAGTAGAAGCCATTACGTCAGTAATGAATAAGGTCGCATACCAATGCGCCATCACTCGATGGCATATTGGTAGTAAACAATAAACAGCATTTTTCAGCAGAGGTAACACTCGCCACGCAATAAGCGGAGCTGCTCCTCCCCCCCCAAATAAAAAGGTACAAAAAGGGTTAGCTACATTGTATAGGTTTACATCTAAATCATCAATCATACACCTGAAAAGTAACCTGAGCAATGTATTTGATAAGGCGTGCTTGAAGACTGTAACCCAATGCTCAGTATGAGGGGAGATTTATTTATTTTTTAAACATAAAGTTGATGTGCATTTGTCCTCTTCAGGTAAGGAGACATTCAGGGTTGGGCTGCTTGCCGTCAATGTGCATGCAATAGTCATGGGCTAATATAGTGGCGAGGTTGGAGGTGGTCAGTTAGCCATTAGTGCCTGTAGCGGAGTGAACCTCATGGTTGGCCTCAAGACAGGTAGACACCTGCGTTAGACATACCAAAAATTCTAGCAAATTCTTGATTAGCGCATTTTTACCCCAAACATGGTCAATGGACTTCTGATAATAAAGTGTGGGTGGGGGGTGGAGGTGGGCGCTTGTGCAACTGTACCTATCCTTTCGTAGTTGCTCCATAGTATTGCTCTGGGGAATTGGTTGGATGGTTCCTGTGCCAGGGTACCAAATTATGGCCCGGTTGCCCAGGCTTCCTCCCCTAGGACGTAAGAGGGTGGTCCCTCATTAGGTTTAGCGCTGGAATGCTTGTTGTGGGTGCAGCTTTCTAGTGGCCCGGCTCGCTTGTGCAGGGGAGCAGGTGAGTTTGGCCAGAGTAAAAATTTGGTAAGAACACTGGGAGTAAGCAGAAGGGGCCCTATTCATTTCTCCAGGGCTGAAAGGGTCAGCTTGGTGGTCAACCATGACTCTGGATAGAGAAAAGGATAGGACATTGGGGTCTAGCTAGCTGGGCAGGTGCTGAATTATTAGTAAGTAATGTGTATTGTTGAAAATTGTATATTCAATGTTTATTTCTATCTCCTATTTGTAATAATTAGGATTTAAGAAGTGCTTTCTCAAAACCAAAACATCTGGAATTAGGAGGAATGCAGGGTACCCCAAGGCTCTCCACTTAACCACTTCTATTGACCATCTTCAACAAGCTGCTGTTAATAATTAAGGAAAGAACCCTGTAGTTCCATTCAAACAAAGATGCTGTTTTTGCACTAAAACAAAATAAGTACATTTAATTAAAGTAGAGCTGGTCACCTCTAGGTAAATAAAAGTGAACAAAAATTGAACGCCATAAACTTAAAGCTTCAGCTGTTAAGATTAGACACCAGAATGGTTTGCAACACCCACATTCCTCCAAATTAGCAAAATATTTGGGCATTGTACGAATCCTAAACCTCAACTTTCAATCCAATTCAGGCAAGTGGCCAAATTGCCAACTTTTGTTTAAGGAAATTCAAACAACAGTGCCTTAAATTGACAAAATTAGCCATAACAGCAGTCACTCTTAGATGTCTGAAGTAGATTATGCTATAGAAGTAGTGGGTGGCGGCTCTAACAGTCAGACAGCATGGCTTCTTGATGGACAAACAAATGAGCAAAACTGGGTCTTAACTAATGGAAGGAAGAATTAAATTATCAGGACTGGCCTACACCTTTGAAATGAGTCGGCATTAGCCAAAGGGAGGTTTAAAATGACCTGTGTGGTATTTAAATGGCTTTCAGATATGTTCAATCCTTTGGTTATTTGTATAAACCTTGATCTATTAATTAGCCTTGCCTAGTAGAAGCCATTACGTCAGTAATGAGTAAGGTCGCATACCAATGCGCCATCACTCAATGGCATATTGGTAGTAAACAATAAACAGTATTGTTCAGCAGAGGTAATACTCGCCACGCAATAAGCGGAGCTGCTGCTCCAAAAAGAAAAAAGTACAAAAAGGGTTAGGCTACATTGTATAGGTTTACATCTAAATCATCAATCATACAACCTGAAAAGTTACCTGAGGAATGTATTTGATAAGGCGTGCTTGAAGACTGTAACCCAATGCTCAGTTTGAGGGGAGATTTATTTATTTTTTAAACATAAAGTTGATGTGCATTTGTCCTCTCCAGGTAAGGAGACGTTCAGGGTTGGGCTGCTTGCAGTCACTGTAATAGAATTGGGCTAAAATAGGGCGAGGTTTGAGGTGGTCAGTTAGCCATTAGTGCCTGTGGCACAGTGAACTCATGGTTGGCCTCAAGACAGGTAGACACCTGCAATAGACATACCAAAAATTCGAGCAAATTCTTGATTAGCATATTTTTACCCCCAACTTGTTCAGTGGACTGCTGATAATAAAGTGTGGGTGGGGGGTGGAGGTGGGCGCTTGTGCAACTGTACCTATCCTTTCGTCGTTGCTCCATAGTATTGCTCTGGGGAATTGGTTAGATGGTTCCTGTGCCAAGGGACCAAGTTATGGCCCGGTTTCCCAAGCTTCCTCCCCTAGGATGTAAGAGGGTGGTCCCTCATTAGGTTTAGCTCTGGAATGCTTGTTGTGGGTGCAGCTTTCTAGTGGCCCGTCTCGCTTGTGCAGGGGAGCAGGTGAGTTTGTCCGGGATTGACCCATGCATTGAATTTGAAGGATTAAACATGCTGTGAAAACCTTTTTGTGAGTGCGCTCTGTGTGTCCTTTACTTGCGGGAGGATTTGGGAGGTAATAAATTACTGCTGGGCTCAGTCGTGAAGTGTTGCACCGCATTAAAGATGTTCCACTACATGCAGCGAAAACCGAGCCTTTCTGTAGTGATTTTTATATCTATAAATCTACAATCCAAGGTTGCCCCTTTTGGAACGCGTCGGCTGCAAGGAACGATGAAAGACTCCCACCCATGATGCTGCTTCCTCCATTAAAGAAAATACAATATTATCTACTCGTGTGGGCTCTTCCATGGGGGCAACTCTTTTGACTGGATGTTTAGCAGTTGGCCCAGCCGCGGAAGAGCCACGCTGCATTCAATTCGGACCTGATGACGCCATTCGGCTGCTTTCATCAATAAGGGACAGTAGTAAGTTTTATGGTGGCATAAAAGAGCAGCTCAGCGGAGTTGGACCTGACATCAACCCACTTGGGATTTTAAAAACATTTAATTCAAGTAAATACGGACAACTTACTGGAATAATATGTTGCACAACTACAGGTACCAGAAGGCTGCACAAGTCGTCACACCCACTGGAGCAGGTACATAAATTGAAATTCGTATGCGCAAGATGTCGGCTGGAAGAAACGATGAAAGACTCCCGCCCATGATGCTGCTGCCTCCATTATTAAAGAAAATACTATATTATCTACTCGTGTGGGCTCTTCCATGGGGGCAATCTTTTGACTGGATGATTAGCGGCTGGCCCAGCTGCGGAATACGGACTTGATGACGCCATTCGGATGCTTTCATCAATAAGGGGACAGTAGTACGTTTTATGGTGGCATAAGAGAGCAGCTAAGCGCGAGTGGGGCCTGACATCAACCTACTTGGAATTTTAAAAACTTTTAATTCAAGTAAATACAGACAACTCACTGGACTAATACCGGTGCGCAACTACAGGTACCAGAAGCCTGCACACGTCTTCACGCCCACTGAGGCAGGTACATAAACTGAAATTCGAATGCAGAAGATGTCCCGCCTTACTTTGTGAAATGCCTGTGATGAAAGGAGAGATTCCCGAAACGCGCCGGCTGCAAAAAACTCCCGCTCATAATGCTGCTGCCTCCATTAAAGAAAATATAATATTATCTGCTTGTGTGGGCACTTCCATGAGGGCAACACTTTTGACTGGATATATATATATACATTTTATTTTGACACACACACATATATATTATATAATATATATATGTGTGTGTGTGTGTGTGTGTGAATAAAGATATATATATATATAGGGCACGTTGTGTACCGTCTTGCCTACGGAGGACATCCGCGGCTCGGAATCGCTTGCTTTTTCAATCACGTTAGCGCCGCACCAATCAGTGAAGGGACTTTTGGTCTATCGACCCCCTGGTCCGCCCGGAACGTTCTTTGCAGACCTCGACTCGGTGTTGCTGGGACTGGCCCTGAGAGCAGAACACTGTATAGTAGCGGGGGATTTTAACTTTCGGATGGATGACCCGTCTGACCCCGCTGCTATAAAGCTTTCCGAGGCCATGATCCCGCTGGGTCTTATCCCTTATCTGCAGGGGCCGACTCACGTTAAGGGGCATACTCTTGACCAGGTCTTCTCTACATCTCCTTTGGTGGTGATAGAGACTCTCCCGGTTCTGTGGTCTGATCATTGGCTTGCCAAATTCGCAATCAGTGGCACTGTCAGGTTGTCCACCTCTGTCCCGCAGCAACGGGGACGAGCGTTCAGAGCGTTCAACAGAGTGACCCCTGAGATGCTGGCTCAGGCTGCTTCGGATCATCCCTGTCCTCTCTCCGGTGAGCTGGAGAGAGATTTGGAGTCCCTGCAAGCATGGCTTTCTGACAGGCTTAACGACCTGGCCCCGGTGTTGCCCCCCCGCTTGACAGCTAAGCGGGTCTCGGCCCCTTGGTTTACCACTGCACTGTGGGCTAAGCGGCAGCAGTGTAAGGTGGCCGAAAGGGCCTGGCGGGCACACTATGATAGTACGGACAGGTTGGCCTACAAGGCTGTGGTTAAGGCTTACCACCGGGATATCCGCCTTGAAAAAAAAGCCTATCTTGCGGGGAGAATTGAAGCGGCCTCTAACTCTAGGAAGGAGATCTTCACCATAGTCAGAGAATGTATTTCTCCTCGGACCATTACATCGGAAGAGGTGCCCTTAGAATCCTGGGCGGCGGATCTTGCTTGTTTTTTTACAAGCAAGATAAAACTCATACAGGACTCTTTTCCAGCGGGAGCACCTGTTAGGCCGCTTACATCCGAGGCCGGTATGTTTCCTCCGGCCTCGCAGGGCGTCATATTGGCTGAGTTTCCATCTTTGTCAGCCCCAGCCTCCTAAGCGCTTATGGGCAATTTGAAATCTGGGTCTCCACTTGACCCTTGCCCAGCCAAGCTTTTGGGTAAGTTGGCGGAAGTAATCAATCCACTGGCGAACCCTCTTCTGAATCTCTCGTTGAGGCAGGGAGTGGTTCCACCAGTTTGGAAGCAGGCAATGGTCATCCCGCTGCTTAAAAAACCGGGTCTTGACCCGAAGGTCCCAGCCAACTATAGGCCGATTTCACTGTTGCCGGCTCTCGTTAAGATTTTGGAGAAACATGTTCAGTCGGTGCTCTCTAATTTTTTGGAGACTCACGAGATCTTGCATGACTCCCAGTCTGGCTTCCGTTCAAATCGTAGCACCGAGACCGCGCTCCTTGAGGATTCTGAAACTATCAAAGGGGTGTTGGACACCGGGGGCAAAGTCATGTTGGTGTTGTTGGACTTGTCGGCGGCTTTTGACACCGTCCCCCATGATGGCCTTCTCGCAAGACTCTATGAGATAGGTCTTCGGGGGACGGTGCTCAGCTGGTTTTCGTCCTTTCTAGCTGGCCGCCGGCAAACGGTCTGGACATCGCCTGACACCGCCGTGATGCCGCCTTTGGGAGTCGGGGTCTCTCAGGGCTCTATATTGAGCCCGACCCTCTTTAACATCTTTATGACCCCTTTGGCGGGGGTGGCGGAGTCATTTGGTGCCCGGATCGTGTCGTATGCCGACGACACCCAGCTCCTCTTTTCTTGTGAGAGAGGAGCAGACTTTGACGGGGAGAGTATCCGGAATTGCCTTGGGGCTGTGTTCATATGGTTCCAACTGAACAGCCTCAAGTGCAATTCCGATAAATCCGAGGTACTCTTTTTCGGGTGCGATACGGAGCCTAGCTGGCAGGCCTGGTGGCCCATCGATATCTTCCCTCCGTCCGGTTCTTCCCCTATGGCTAAAAACTTGGGGGTTAAGATGGACAAGGGGCTGACGATGAAAGCCCAGTTCCTTGGAGTGACTGGCACCTGCTTCGGTCTATTAAAGATGCTGCAGAGGTTTTTGCCTCTTTTGTCGGAGGAGCACAGGAGGCTGACTGTGCAGGCTCTGATAGGCTCCAGGTTGGATTATGCCAACATTCTTTACCTGGGCCTACCAGAGTACCTGTTGCAGCGGCTTCAAGTTGCGCAGAATGCGGCGGCCAGGGCCATTTTTGGTCTAAACAGACGTGTCAGCGTCTCTGGCTTATTGTTGACGTTGCACTGGCTACCCATCCGCAAACGGATCGCCTTTAAGGCTATGACTTTGGCCTACAAGGCTCTCCATGCTGTGGGAGCAAAGCATCTCCAAAAGAGACTGGCCTTTTACCATCCGGCTCGGTCTCTGAGGTCAGAATCTTTGCTCCTGGCGGTTGTCCCTCGAGTTAAGAGAGCGCGCCTGGGTGGCCGTTCCATCAGCCTGCTGGCTCCACAGATGTGGAATTCGCTTCCGCTCCCACTTCGGGGGGTTACTAGTCTTCTTGACTTTAGGAGAGGTCTTAAAACCTGTTTGTTCACTCAGTAGACCTCCCTGCAGCCCCTTTTCTACCTGTTTGTTCTGTACTCTTTTTTTTCTTGTTATGTTATTGCGAATCAGTTCTCCTTACCTAAAGCGCCGGGACACTCTTTTTGAGTAACCGTAGCGCTATACAAAAGAATAAATAACATAACATAACATAACATAACATAACATATATCTATATATATATATATATATATATATATATATATATATATAGATATATATATATATATCTATATATATATATATATATAGATATATATATATATGTATATATTTGTTTTTTGGTTTAGCATTATGTCAATTTTCCACCGTTCAATATTTTGGCATTCGTGATTGATTTGCTGTTAATTTATGGATGATGATGGGTAATTATTTATATTTGCTTTCAATATTGTTTTATTTATAAGATTTATTTTTAAGCTACATTTGGCTCGAGCGTTTGACCTCGAAGCTGGGGAACCTGGTTCGAGTTTTGCCAACATCCTGTGATTCTGGGCAAATCACTTTTTCTCCCGGTGCCTAACAAAATGAATGTTTCCGTCTAGAACGCAACTGCCGCTCATGTAAAGTGCTCTGATACCTTCGGGTCGAACCCCCTCCAACCCTCCGAAAGTATTGGGTTGCTATATGGCGGTTTCTGATATTTGTTGTCGATATTTGTGAACGTAGATATTGTTTTTCTCAACATAGATTTATACAGCCAGGTAGTAGTTTCTAACTAATCTAAAGCAGGCGTTCCTATTTTTTTATCTTCCCAGAGCAAAGGTTTTACATTTGATTCCTAATACACAATGTAAACCTCTATAGACACAAGACGCATCTCAGGGTGGGATAGTGCCATGAAATGCATGACGTACTGCATATTCCACTGTATATGCCTTTGTTCCCTTGATTTAGATAATGGCATCCTGTGATGAGGGCACAGGAAGCTAAAATAACGTTGTCAATATTCTGTAAGAAATCTCCTAATTGACTTTTAATGTGTACAATTAAAAACCATATCACTTCCATGTTTGGTTGAATAGGAGTGCCTGTGCTTGAATTTATTAATATTATGTTTATAAAACACATTCCTGGCTTATGTTTTCCAGAATGTAGTATGTGTGTTCTATGCCATCAATGCATTGTTAATGTTAAGAGTCTTTGTAAAAAGAACATTCCTTCATTTTCGAATGGTTTTAAAGAAAATTCACATGTTTTGTAACAAAGGAGAATTCATGTTAATTGTTTCAAGGTGCCAATTCTTCCTGAAGGTGTCATTGAAATAGCGCAGACGGGCGGATTGTGCAACTGAGTGGATGGGTTGCTCTTTCGGTTTAAATATTGTGCAAGCCTCCGATTTCCACATAACGCTGAACACTGTTGCATGGGCACATCTGACATTCTTTAATATGCCCACAGGAAGTCAGAAAAGAATGAAAGGCAAGTGTTAACCTTCAAAGATGCTTCAAAAATATCACACCATACCCTCCACATAGATTACTGCTTGAATGGTGCTCATTACACATTGCTGGCTAAACAAAAAGATGCGTTAGATAAATATCTCTATTATCTTCATTGTTCATTTAATGTTATGTAGAACTTTATTTTCTAAATGTAATGGCCTTCTGGCAGACATGCAAGAGAACAAAGAGAAGCTATTTAACTATAATGCAACTTCTATTATGAATTTGTAGAGTGGCACACACACACACACACGCTCAAACACACACACACACACACGTGCATGTCCTGGTGAAACCTCCGCGCAGGGATGCCCAGATGTTTCAAAGGTTATTACTGCTTGAAAGAAATAGAAAATTAGGACTAAAACATACAACGTTGGCATGTTAGGGCCAGAAGTTGGGAACGTCTACTCCAAAATGCTACACAGCAAGCACAGGGAACACATGTGTTGTGAAATCCTGTTAAAGACAGAGACAGACACAGACAATATCTCAGGGGGTAATTAACAACAGGAGTATGTGAATTAGTAATCGTGTAGTGCTAAGTCATGTCCGTAGAGATGCAATTCAAATTAGTTGGGGCAGAGATTTAAACCTACCTCTGTCCTGCCTCTCATGTAGAGAATTTTTTGCCACAGGTGCAGAGAAACACACCCTTAGGTCCACATTATTTGTGTGATGTGGAAGTCGCAACACAGATAAGCTGGAGAATGGGCATCTACCACAAAGTTGGAGGAGGAAATGGCACAAGGAGTACATGCAAACACGAATATACTCATACAAAAGGGTAAGACTTCTGAAATGTACTAAGGTTACATCTACATCTATTCCAGTAGTATGCCGGTCAAAAAATGCTCACATCTATGACAGCCAAGTCTTGGAGCAAATGACACATCATATATGATCTCTCACATGTGTTGCAAGGGAATGAAATGCCATTCAAGGGTGGCAGAAAATAACACTACTGGCACAAAGCTCTACTCCAGTAATGTATCAATGAACTAACTGAAAATATGATCATGTAACCTTAGTAATTGCTGACACCTATAGACATTACATAGTAAAAACACAACAAAATATAAATATAGTGTACATTTAATACAAATAAAAATTATTTAGAAAAAATAGCCTTTTATCTGCGTAAATTGCAAATATCTATATACATCATAGTACTATAAATCACATTATACAATGTATTGTGTTATAAATAAACCTGTGTGTATATATATATATATTATAGAACACAACTCATCTCACATCTAACACTGCTCAAAGATTCCTCATAGCACACACAGACACAAGAAATTGGGTTATTAGTTGAGAGAGGTGAGAGTCCCACTTAAATAATAAAAACAATCCTTGTCTGGGTGAACCAGAAAAGCCATTAAATAAAACTGCTCTCAACCCTCTTAACTTAATTTAGAGGCAATCTGTAAAGTATTTATAAAGCACTCAAACGTAATCAATTTACAACAGGTGACAAGAAAAAAATAGTATATTTTAATAAATATATTGGCACAAACATGAAAAAATCAAATAAGTTAAACCTGAGTTATGAGTTTTTAAAAGTGTGGGTGAAGATAGTGCCAATAAACACAAAGTGCCACTTGCGGTTATCTGGTCGCACTAGACCGGGTCCAAGTCACAAGTACAGGCCTACTGTGATGGTGCCCAAGCCAGATACAGGGACTAGGTTCATCCTGGTGGAAAGTTACCATCTAACTTAATCCAGGTCCAGGTCCACACTGGGAGCCGCAGTCGGAGCTTTGCATTTGCAGGGACCCGAGGAGATTATTGCAAAGAGAGCAGCAGCGAGTTTGTGGAAGGCACTTCCTTTGTCTAATCCCGACCTGGTTCTGGTCAGTACTTCCCTATCCCCTGGGATTAGCTCCAACCTGTCCAGGGTAAAAAAAAGGATAGAGAGGCCCAGGTGTGAGCTGCATGTGCCAATTTCAGGGCAGGCAGGAACTGAAATAAGGAAGAGGGCGGACACAGCCCCCAGCTCAAGAAGAGCTAAGTAAAACCTCCCAGGTCCTTCTGCTCAGGAGAAGAACACCCTTCCCAACACCTAGGGCCCTTTTGTCCCCAGACTGCAAGGCCCTAAGAAGGAAAGCCACAAACAGTCATGTGGCCATGAAAAGGAAAGAACATTTGGTGTAGGCAGAAAAACACCAACTTACAAAAGTGACATTTTCAGAATAGTGATTAAATATCCATCTCTACCATTAAATTACAATACTAATGAGTCGGAGTAGTATTTCTCTATCTGGTCCCAAACGGAGGTTATCACTTATTAAGTTTAATAAGGTAACCAACTCTTTGTCTGTAGGAGAGTTATCTTGCCATAGTGAACGTCAACTGTGTTTTTTTTGCTGCCAGGACATGTCCATTCAATTCTATTCAATAATACTTTATTCGGTTACATGACGATAACCATAAAAGCACATATCAAATATTAAAATGACTAATAAAGCATTAATTAATATACACATTATAGGACATGGCCCCTCTTACATAACCATCATTTCATTTGGTATTTATCATATCATGATCGTTTTTCTGCACTTAAAAACATTTTTTTAAAAGACTGTAACTGAGGCTTCTACAATTTCTGTCTCTAGTTGTTGGAGAGCCACAAGAGCCGGGCGACAGGACCTCATACCAAATTTCTTTAAAACAGGGATAATCCATAGTTTCCTCTGTGCAGAATAAAATTTGCTGAAAAATGTCACGTGTATTGCAGACTGGTCAGAAATATCATCAGACGGACATTTGCAAAGCTGTTTTGACCAGTCATTTTTAACTGGAAAACTTAATAATCTATACAGGGTACCCAGGCAGAAACGCAACAATAAAAATCTATCATAGTCATTCTTTATAAAGTGTAGTAATGGCTGCAGGCTAATAGTTGTTAGTGTGAGAGTATGTGCTTGCACCATGGTTTTATTCATTTCAACACACAATCTTTGTTCACACAAAAAACTCAGGCATTGATTGTTAAGATTTTTCCTAGACAGTCCAACCATAGTGAGTGGATCATCATAAAATTATTGATGGCCTATATCATGTAGAAAGGATTTAACATAAGACAACCAGCTAATGTATATCACCCCATCCAGGCCCCTATAATCTTCTAAGACCCCACGATTAAAATGTGTTTCTTCGGTTGTCCATATCCTATGCCACAACAGAACCGGTTGAATCTTTATATTATCTTTTTAATATGTCAAACCTAGTTCAGTGTGGCAAATAAATGAAGAAGTACTGTTAGGGACCATCAAATGGAATCTTAAAAACATGTTTTCTGCTGCCGGCAGGGAACTTACATCCGCATACCCACATATGCCTGCACCATAAGTTGCAACAGGGACACATTTCGCTTTATAAACAGTTAATAGTTCAACCGTGGCCCGTCTGCCTAATTTCCTACTAAAATTTGATAGTGCAGATAAAGGCTTTATATACAATAGTTTCCTAACTTTAACAGCCTGCGCCCATGACCCTGTACGGTCAAAGGAAATACCAAGGTAGGAAAATATATTTGCACTTTCAATCTGTTTTTTATCAATAAAGATAGGTCCATTCTTTATGCATCCTATCCCGCAATACATTGTGAAAGTTTTAGATACATTAATAGTAAGGCCTCTCTCTATCATAAAATTTGCAAAACTGGTAATGACCCTTTGAAGTGCCAATGGTGTACGGGCCATTAGGACAGCATCGTCAGCATATAGCAATGCGGGGATGGGGTGTTTATCAGCCTCAGGTAGGTCCTTACATTCCTGAACTAAAACATTTTCCAGGTTATTTATGTATAGAGTGAAAAGGAACGTGGCGAAGACGCAGCCTTGCCTCACGCCTCGTCTCACATTAAAGTGTCCAGTGCATTCCCCTCCAGCCCCGAACCGTACCCGTGCCCTTGCCCCTAAATATAACTCTCTTAAAAAAGAGAAAAAAACTGAACCGATGCCCAATTCCTCTTAAATCGACCACAGTTGATTGTGCCTTACGCAATCAAACGCTGATGATAAATCGACGAATGCCAAGTACAGGCCATCCTTTTTTGCTTTAATGTATTTATTCAATAGGATATTTATATTAAGGCTCTGTTCGATTGTGCCTAGCTTTTTGTAGAAGCCAAACTGCAGATCACTTATCACCGACCGGTCCTCTGCCCAATCTTGAAGTTTATTCAATATCACCAACCCATAATTTTCACTCTTGAATCCAACAAGGATATTGGTTGGTAACAAGCCGGCTCATTTCTATCCCCTTTTTTAAATATTGGTACGAGAATAGACTCATACCATGTTGAAACAAAGCCAGCTGAACTACAGACATTGAACACTTGTGTCAGCAATGGGCCCCATAGCGCTATGTTGGCTTTAAAAAGATCAACAGGGACACCTTCCCTCCCGAACTTGAAACGATGGCAAGGTTTACCTCACTTAACTCAAAGCAGAGTGTATTACCATGTTCCCCAGATGCTATACCAAACTCTACCTCAGGGGTCACGTTATCATCTGTCCCCAAAGATACCTCATCATACAAAGAGGAGAAGTGCTCTATCCATCTATATTCTGGATTTCTCTGTTCTTAACCTATCTTTTCTACGTTTTAGGGCACCCTTGTACTCTTTCCGTGCCTCTTTGATCTTGTCCCTGTCTTTCTCTTCCATATATAGAGCGTACTTAAGCTTTCTGTAAGCCCTAGTACAATTTGGATCAAACCATCCATTTATCCTTTTGTTCTTTTTCCTATTTTTTATACTGACAGTTAGTGCTCTCATAATGTGGTCTGTGATATCTTTGAAACCATCAACAATTCCTTTAGGTGTACTATTTTCATCCAGGCATGCCATGATTTTATCATAACAATTAGTTACAACATTGACCATGACATCTTTTGGTTCCACCTTATCCCAGCTAAAAGTGTAGCCATTTTGCCTTGATAGAGAGATATTCTCCAATATAGGTTTGGGTCTGCGGGCACTGCTTATTTCTTGTCTAAATAGCAAGATACCCACGCTATGTGCAAAATGATCACTTAATAAAATCTGGTGCATACAGAAATCATCGATATTTGAACTATACCGATTGGAAACCAAAATAAAATCTATTGTAGAAACAATTCCACGTCCATTAAAAGTAGGACCAAAGGGAACAGGGGGACTACTTAAAATGTTTGCAAATCCCAAGTCAAATTGAAATATTATGTCATTTAAACTTTCACCATACCTTCTATGTGGAAAATGGGGAAAGACAGTCTCCAAATCATATGTTAATCCACAATTCCCGGTGTCCGAATGTTGACAGAGAGCAGTGTTAAAATCTCCCCCCAGACTATAATTAAATCTTTACTCCCTACTTCCTGCAGATTTTGCAGGTGGTAACGAATAGTCCTCACAACCCCTTCTAATAATTCACGGGGAACATTGTTATAATAATTCACTATTATAACCGTACAGCTGGTATCTACCACTAATCTAATAATCTGATAAAAACATTCCTCGAACACCATGTCAATTGTTCCAATGTTGATTAGATTCGAGATATAAGTGCACAGCCCTCCTTTTGCTCTACCATATTTAGAGGGTATCGCAGGTGTATGTAGGGTTTTATTCCGATTAATGTGTATTGGATCTACTGCCCACGTTTCCTGCAGGCTAACAAGATCATATTGCTGGATAAACGCATTCCATTTGTCACTTTGGATTTTAGACCGGCTACATTCCAAAACATAAAATTACATCTACCATTTTCTCTAACAACTGTATTAAGCTCCGAACGTTCCTCAGGGTGTTGTCTTTCATTGTGGTAGGTATGTTTGGCTTATCATTAATAGCTACGATATTTTCCATACAAATATTCTCAACCAAGTCAGTGTCTAATATGTCATGAGGTACTACAGTTTCATGTGTGACAAATAGATCTGTTCTCCCTATTACATGCTCATTCTTACAGATCATTGAGCCTTCTTCCCTATTACTTAAACTGGTGGTTGGAACTTTGATGCAATTTTCAAATACATTATTCGTATACTTAGATTTTGTTCCATTTTTATCCAAACCCTTCTGTCAATCAACTTCTTCCAGGCTAGGTAGTATGCTAAAACAATTATAAGAGGGTACACCATATCTTTTATTATGATTTATCAAAGGAACTGCCCTACTCTGAACTCTATGGTTGAAATGACTAGGTTTGTAAAATAATCCAAGTGGGACAATATTAATCTTATCAGTCGAAATTAGACTATTGCCCTCCCTACTCGGGATTGACTGAATTAAGTGTGGGGTCTGAAAATTTAATATCACACAATCATCAGCCAGGTCTTTGCGGTCCCTTCCTATCCAGCCCACCCTTCCCGCCATTTTAAACTCAGCAAACAATCTATCAGTTAAATCAGTTTTCACCCCAAGCCAAGATATCGATTTATTTCTCAAACTTTCATATGACTCCACTGTTAGTTAATACCAATGTATAGGTGTCGCCGCAGGAGGTAGATCTATGTATTTTACTTGGTTCTCGAGTTCCGGCCCCTCTATTACCCTTAGTTCTCCCAACACCTTTGGCCCATCTGATTGGTTGACAGTGCTACTACTGTTGGCAAGATGCTTGGAGCAGATCCCCGCATTTCTATTACCAAATGTAGGTTGCACATTTGTAATAGAGGTGTTCGGGTGAGTGCTAGGGTTTAAGTGAATATTCGATCGTTGAACGCACTGCATAACATTGGGCTCAGATGGGGACACACATCTATTATGACATTTAGACAGAGCGTCTTCTATTACCCCCAATCTTCTGCTCATTTTATCTAGGGTATCCCTAAGATAGATATCAAGTGCTTCTAATTTATTTCTCACTTTTAGCACTTCATCCTGTGTGCGGGAATCTGAGCTAGCTAACGCCTTTTCCCACCCATACATTTTATTCGCTATAGGTGTCCTACTCTTCTTTGGTACTTTTGTTTGTTTCAAATGTGTTGCTGCTGGGCCCTTTACACTACTATCTCTCTTCTGCTTTGATAAATTATCTGGGTTTCTCGGCCGCTTCGAGGGTGGTTGGGGGTCACTCTCTGAGACACTATCTATAACATGATCTGAGATATTCACGATACATCCATTTCTACCGTCCAAACCATCTGGACCACTTCGCCTTCCCATTTGGTGGGCAATTATCACTTTATCATTGTCATTATCACTAACAGGTACAGTGGGAGCCTCTACGGTATTAGTTTTATCTGGGTTCATGGCCTATTCTACTGTTAAAATTTGCTTTCCTATTGCACCCATTGCACCTGTCAAATAGTTTATAAACGATAGGCAGGGCCCTTCCCCCGATTTACTCTGCCTCTTTTTCTGTGTTATGGATGATGTTTTTCTCTTCCCCATGCTGTCCCAAATACAGACTCAACAGTTAATAAGATTAGTAGTGTCTCTTTCCTTGCTGCTAAAACCTAGGTACAATCATACACGTCACGCAGTCCATTAATTATTATTTAGAGTGTCCCAGGTTTTCACATGTATGTAGATGGTCAATAAATTCTCTTAATTTTTGATTAAACGAGCACCAGTTTGGACGCAGGCAGAGTCCTTTTGTCAATTTATCAAACCATGCGTAGAATGTCAGGAACACAGTACTTTAGATGATGATCAGATGATGTTATCCCGGCTAACAGCCAAGACCCAAGAGCCGTGGCCCAGCTCAGCCTCTTCCGGCCGATGACGGGCAAGGACGGGCCCAACCTCAGCCCGGGCGAGCCCGCGTGCGTCCCGCCTCGCCGGAGCCCTAGCGATGCTTTAGCCACCGGCTTGGCGCCAAAAATGGCTCGCGGCTCCTGCCGCGAGTTTGCAATGCCCCCTGGACCTAGTAGTCCGCCCGCATTGGCTGTGGCAAGTATGGAGGAGAAACAATGGCTGTGGTTGCAGCGCGACAGTGGTGACAGCAAGTATCAGCAAATGACCATGTAACTGGGCGTCCCCGGACATGTAAAACTTAAGTACACATGTGCTAGTCTTTAAATACTATCAATCAATCAATACATTTGTAGAGCTCACTACTCACCCAAGAGGGTCTCAAGGCGCTGAAGGGGGGCGGGTGCCGCTATTGCTCGAATAACCAGGTTTTGAGGTGTTTCCTGAAGGTGAGATGGTCCTGGGTCAGTCGTAGGTGTGCGGGGAGGGAGTTCCATGTCTTAGCTGCCAGGTAGGAGAACGATCTTCCTCCGGTTGTGGTTCTGCGAATCCGTGGGACGGTGGCGAGGACGAGGCTGGTGGAGCGGATGGGCGGATATGTAGTGTGGCGAGGGATGTCGAGGATGAGTCGTGCGGAGGCATTCTGTATGCGCTGAAAGCGTTTCTGAAGTTTGGCTGTGGTTCCTGCATATAGGGCGTTCCCGTAGTCCAGTCGGCTGGGGATCCACCGGAAGATCTTTCAGAGCATGCGCAGGGTGTTGAAGCATGAGGACGAGACTGCGTTGACTTGCTTGGTCATCGTGAGGGAGGAGTCCAGGATGAATCCCAGGTTGCGTGCGTGGTCTGTGGGTGTCGGTGCGGTGCCCAGCGTCGTGGGCCACCAGGAGTCGTCCCAGGCGGATGGGGATTGTCCGAGGATGAGGATCTCTGTCTTGTCCGAGTTGAGCTTCAGACGACTGTGCTTCATCCATTCTGCGACATCTTTCATTCCATCCTGTAAGTTGGCTTTGGGGGTGAGTTGGTCATTGGTGAGGGAGAGTATCAGTTGGGTGTCGTCGGTGTAGGAGATGATGTTGATGTTGTGTTTGCGTGCGATGGTGGCGAGGGGGCTCATGTAGATATTGAAGAGGGTTGGGCTGAGTGAGGAGCCCTGGGGTACGCCGCAGATGATCTTGGTGGCCTCGGGGCGCAAGGGAGGGAGGCGGACACTCTGGGTTCTGTCGGAGAGGAACGATGTGATCCAGTCCAGAGCCTTTCCTTGGATCCCAGTGTTGTAGAGGTGGGTTATTAGGGTGCGGTGGCAGATGGTATCAAAGGCTGCCGAGAGGTCCAGTAGGATGAGAGCGGCTGTCTCTCTGTTGTCCATCAGGGTCCACAAGCACGTTACCACTGGATATCAGGGCTGAAGTAAGAGGAGTCCTAATGCCACTGGTAGGACACCTCCACTTCCCACTCTTGATCTCATAGGACCCTGACCATCAGTACTTTAAGGCCCTGCGCTCCATCACCCACACTTTCTGGGCAGGGTGATACTCCACAGAGTGGCCTTCAAAGTGACTAAACCCTGCACCCTTCTGAGACACTTCTTGGTATGCAAAGAGAAGGCATAGTAAAAGGACATCCCACTTGCACCTCATGGGTTCTAGTAGGCCATAGTCATGTCCTTCACGGTCTTGTTGAATCATTCAACAAACCCATTATTCTGGTGTGGTATGGTGTGGGGAAATGATAGTTAACCCCACATTTCACCCACACGGACTTCATGTTGGCAGACATGAAGTTGGTCCCCATGTCAGATACAACCTCCTTGAGGAAACACACTTAATATCCCCATCAGTGTCCTGGCAACTGGGGGTGCAGTCATTGTCCTCAGAGGAATGACCTCCGGGTACCTAATTGGCACTTTGATTTCCAGATTACTCTCTCATTGCATTTTTACAAATGACGTAATTTATGGATGTCTCAATCGTGTTTTGTATATTACGAAATGTAATGTGGCCGATTCAGCTGTATTCACTTCAAGGTTTTTGATCCTTAACCAAGGCCACTACATCTTGCACCTGCCTGAAAGACTATAACACTAAATCAAGCATCTAAGGACAAACCATTAGAGTATATCACTAGAATATTCCTGTTGATATAATTTGGGGCCAAGGAAAAGTAGCGGAGCAATAATAACATTCATACTTCTTGTTACTAATGTCATATGGTATTTCACTTTTGATGAAAATATTTAATAGACTACTTATTAACTATGTTCTAAATAAAACTGGTTTCTTCTTACTGAACACTTTCAAAAAGGGTAAACGTTGAACTTTTTTACAAGCATTTTGTGCCCTGTATGAGCTGACATTTTATTGATCGACAGAGACATGTGGGAATCATTAGATATTTCTGTAGTTTGGGCAACTGGCAGTAGGTTACTGGTGGCACAGCAGACATCTGAGAGTAACAAATTATTCCAGAACTTGACAGCTTGTGTTAGTTTATTGTTGGGGGGTCAAATAAGTAGTGTTCTAATATTGTACCACAAAAATGTAGAAAACATGTATAGTTGCTGTAGGAAGAGGGAGATTTCAGATAAAAGGGAGTGAGCTGTGTGCATGTCTGTGAGTGTAAAGTAGAAAGAGAATGTGGTCCAGTTAGAAGTGATGTGCTAAACGTGACAAGATATCCACATCTCAAATAATGTTTCTTGACTCATTAATTGAAAATTAAAATGTATATTAGTTTGATGAACAAAGCCTGCCAACTTGCTTGAGTATTAAAAGCATATCTGCTTTTTTCCAGGCCTGTTTAAAACACTGCAGAAATTGTAAAGGGGTGCCCGGCTCTCTCCTCTGCTATGGATATAGTTGAGTTTTTCTAGGCAGGAAATTGTTTTTAAAAGCATTACACTACTTTATATTCCTTGAAAAACTAAAATCCTACATTGCCCTGCAAGGGCCTGTCCTTCCCCTCCATAAAAAAACATTGTTCATATCTGTAAGGTTCTGTCTTTCCAATAACAGCTATAATATAAGAACAGCACATTGCTCATAAGTAGTAAGCGCGGGCAGAGAGCTCCGTATGCCCACGGAGTGTGCGGAGTGTTGCCTGCCCCGCGCTTTGCGAATAGGTGGAGTAGGCAACACCCCACACACTCCGCAGTGGAGCGGAGTTGAAACCAGCCCCCTCCTCCCACTTGCCCTATTAATAATAGTTATAGTTGCGATGGAGGAAGAGGGCAGCCCAGGGACGCTGCAGCTCAGGTAAGGCGTGTTTTTAATACTTTATATTGTTTTTTTTAAGCTTCTATAACTATTTTTATTAGGGAGGGAGGCGCGTAATGGAGCTATGCGGAGTGTGCTGAGATTGTTTTAACCTCCGTGGCGCTCCGCATAGCCCTGCTATGCCCACTACGCCCAGGGTTAAGAAATAGCCTACCCACTTCCAGAGGACTACTGTGAGAAACTGGATTATTATTTGGGGTGACTGACTACCCATCTCAAGGAATAATCACAACACTTGTGATGGTGAACCCTCAAAGTCTATAAATTAACCTGGGCTCACCCACTTTCAGCAATGGCCCAGAATGCACAGGCTTAACTGATGCAGTGCCAAAACAGTAATAATGTGCAATAAAAAATTTGAAAAATAGATTACATTTAATAAACAAAATGCATTACTATTACACAAATCCAATAAGGGAAGAGGAAATATCAACTTTTTATGTTTTAAGTAGAAATAACACAAAAAGCACAAAGCACCAATGATAGTCAATGATCGCAGTACACCATAATCTGGGTGCAATTTGAGGCTGAGCGTGATGGAGCCAAGGTCTGATATACTAACCCTGTTCATCCTGGTCCAGCCTTTTGATTTAGTCTCTTACGTCCCAATCTTTAAGCCCTTTACATCCCAATCCATCCGATGATGCTCTAACCCATGGGGTAAATCCTTCCGGGGCCAACCCTACCTACTTTAGAATTTTCAAAATAGCAAAAGACCTATGCCTTGCTCAACTTAGGCTCTAAGCGCTGAGTGTGTGTGGGGAGTGTACTATGGTAATCCTAGTGTCCTCCTATATCTAACACTATACTGTAGATACTGTTCTCACAACAAACACAGGGACAGAAATCTGGTAGAACTAAAGTATGGTCCTTCCCCATCCAGACTGTGGATACACAAGCATTATCTTTGAATCCTGGTTTCTCCTCTTACAAGTGTACCTAAGTAGTATATGTAAACCATAGACATATGCCTGTTAGCGCAAAAGCAGATTCCTTCAGCAACCAGACTGTGGATACACAAAAATTATCTTGAATTATCTATCCTATTATCTCCTCTTTCAAGCGTCCCCCAAGTGTTATATGTGGATCAACAGATCTATCAAGCAAAAGTTGACAGTTTAAACATGTATTATTATTGCATTATCATAAATCATTCTTGCAAACTGATCCTGTGCCCTGGGCACACCCCACTTTTTTTGCTGCCTGATACTAGTGGTCACTGACTCTGACTGACCCTGGGCTCTGCCTAACTAGGACCAGGGCCAGTGCTATGCTGGTAGAAACACTTTAAATACAGTGAAAACACCTACATACAGTAGAGTACACAATGGGTTAGGGTACCCCTATGCTTGGCATGACCTCCCTTATAAGACCCTAGCACATAATAGGGTAGGAGGATTGAAACTACCTATATGCCTAGATGCATCAACCTATTTAGGAAGTGCAAACGGTGCGAATCGCAAAATTCGGCCGTTTGCACTTCCTAAATAGGTGTCTGGGATGCATCAAGCATTTTTGGAAATTCGCTATTTTTAGCGAATTCCAAAAATGCGATTGCTTTTAAGGAATCGCAAATTTGCGATTCCTTAAAAGCAATGCATGATTATTTTTAAAATTGCGATTTCGCCAATAGGGGGTGCAAATTACCACGAGGTTGAACCTCGTGGTAATTTGCAAAAATGTGTCAAAATGCCCAAAGATGCATTTTAAAACACTGTCATGTTACAGACACACATGTCCGTAGGGCATGTGTGTGTGTAACATGCACTTAAAAATACATTTCAGGGGTGGTTCCTTTGGACCCCCCTGGCACCCATGGAATGCATTAACATTTTGCGAGTTTCAAATTGCCTTTTGGCCCATAGGAACCAATGGGAATTGCGAAATCGCAATTTGAAAATCGCAATTTTATTGCAATTCGGTAAAAATTGCGATTTTTACTGAATCTCAATAAAATTGCGAAATAAATGATGCATTGCCATTTGCGATTCCTTATTTGCGATTCCTTATTTTTCGCAGATAAGAATCGCAAATGAAAACGTTGATGCATCTACCGGTTAGTCCCTAGTATATAATAGGGCATGGCAGTTTAGAGGCCAGCAGCCCTTTCTGCACTGGCATGTCTGCACTGTGCACTGCTGAAGCCTGAGGTCCGTTTAAAAGCAGCCCTGGGTTGCAGGTCTGCTTTAAAAATGCAAATTGGGCTTTGGTGTTTCTGGGCACTTAGAAATTGATAAAAGACAATGTGAGGGCATATAAGGTACCCCCAGGGTCTTGCCTAGGTGTCCCAGGGGTGGGGGGGGGGGCGGGGCAGGTATTTATAAGGAGGACCCCTATAAAATAAGTTGTGGATGACTACCAATCGATTTGTAAGGGTTTTATCCAAGTGGATTGTGGGAACTGAAGTCCAAAACTTCCAAAGACCATCTTGGAGCTTCGAAGCCCTTGAAGTAAATTTTAGACACTTTGGGACCCTTTAGAGAACTTTGTGAAGTGGTACCAGCATTTGAAGCAATTAGTGGCCAGCCAAGCCAGCAACCCTCAACCATGCGCCGGCTTGCTGTCCAGGTTCGCCCCACTAAAAAGATCAGGAGGTCTGACTTCCAGAGTTTGACTGATAGTAAGCAGAAACCCAAGCCAACAACCCTCACCTAACCTGGCCTGGTGAAAAGCAGCGAGGGACACAGCAGAAAAAAGCCCTGTCAAAGTTTCTAAGACCAAAAATAGGAGAGGTGGTGGAATCAACGGCAAGAGTCAATCCAGAGTCAATCCACCAACTTTCAACCATGCTCCGGCCTTGATCTCTGGTTTGTCCGACTGCAAAGCACTGGAAGTCTGACTTACACAAGTTTGGCCGGGAGCTCGTCGCTAGGCAAGACGGCGAACCCTCACCAAATCCCGCCTGGCTGAGAACTTTGAGAGACCCCAAGAAGAAAAGCTCCAGAAATGTTTCTAAGTCATAGGGTAAAAACTCTGCCCTAAACCTACCACTAGGAGTAGTCGCGCAAGGCTCTATCACGATCAGTTTGAAACTTTGAGTTTGTCCCGGCCCAAAGCAACCAGAAGTCTCATTTAGCGATATAGAGTACTATGTGCTATATAGTGCTAAATCTTTGAAAATTCATATCTCCTGTTCCCTACATTTTTGTTTTGGTGTCATTATAAAGATACAAATATTTCCTATTTTCATAAATTGGTTTTGGATTTTTTTTTTAAGGTGTTGTATCTTAAATATTTACTAAATTGGTGTTTTTAAATGCTTTACATACCTGTCTTGGAAGATAAGCCTGCCTGCTCGCAGCCAAGCTTGCAAGGGTTGAGCATGAGAATAATTTTCTAAGACCTGTACTAAGCCCTATATTGTCTTAGCCTTATTGCAAGTGCCAGTGGTAGATATATATGTAATATGTATTAATAACCCACTTTCTGGTCTAAGTCAACCTTATGCACCACATTTGGTGATGTGTTCAATAATCGAGATGAGAGAGAGATTTCTAGTTTGGACCAGTTTCTGGACATGACTTGGGGCCTGCTGTCGCCAAAGATGATGAAGAGTAATTTGGTATGGAGAAGCGCACTGCAAAGTGATCGGACAAAAGAAATTGCAGGGAAGGGTCCGTGGTGAAATTTTTAATGTTTGAGAAAATCAGGTCTAGAAGATGTGAGAGGTACCTTTCTCAATGTTACTTTCCCTAATATTTATTTGAAAAAATCTGACTTCACGATAGGATTGGATTTTTAACCCCTTCTGTGCTGATGACGAGCCTAGGCTCGTCATGCAGCACGGTGCTCGTGTGCTGGTGACGAGCCTAGGCTCGTCATGAGCCGTGGAACGCTCACACGCGGGGCTAATTTCCCCACTGTGCTGAGCGTTCCATTGCGCGGGCGTGGTCATGACGAGCCCAGGCTCGTCACCAGCACACGAGCACCGTGCTGCATGACGAGCCTGGGCTCGTCATGAGCACAGCGGTGCCGTGCGCGGCCCTCCTCCCCCCGCGCTGTGGGGAAATTAGCCCCGCAGCGAAGGGGTTAATAACTATTAAAAATAGTGGCTTGATAATTCCCTAGCTCGTTTTCCTTTCTTGAGATACAGTATTAGGGCCTGAATCACAAAGATAAACTTACACTTTTTCCATATGACAAAGGTATTTACTAGTAGTATCATTCCATCTGCGGAGTCTCTAGACATAAAAAGATAGGCGACTGTATTATCTTTTTAGGTGCTGTCCAATTGAAAGCTTACACCAAAGTGAAAGTTTATTCTTGTTAATTAGGCCCTTAGTATTTTAATTAGTACTCTAATTTCCCACATAGCACAGCTAGACTTGCCAGAGTGGTAATAGCTATTGGTTGCTACTCACTATATAGATATGTTAGCATTGCATTTCTACATGTCCTACTTTTAAATAACAGGCACCCTGCCTTGTGGGGTACTAGCCAGCGTAGGGCTGACTTACTAATATTTAAAAGGGAGGTTTTCACTTGTCGATTGAGTTTATTTTGACAAGATGAATTGCAGTTTTTACACTGCTCCAGTCAGGCTACAGTAGTAGGCTTAAAGCGATGTGTATACTGTTACATTAGTGGATGGCACCACAGGTTCTACAGTCCACTAGTGGCATAACGTCCAGGCTCTAGATACACTTTTTACTGTATGCTAGGGACTTATAGTCAAGTTAAATATGCCAATTAGGAACATGCCAACTCAGCCATGTTTAAAAGGGGGACGCAGGCACTTTACTGCTGGTTAACAGGTGTAAAGTGCACCGCAAAAATATAGTGTCAGGCAAAAGGTGAAATGCCTGGAGTGACCATGCAGAAAAAGTGGATTTACTACAGTTATAGTATATTTTATCAATATTGAAGTTCGGGAAGGATGAGGAATATCCCAGTAAAACAATTAAATGTTCATGGGTTAATTTTGGGGTCGTTCAGCCACACCTACAACCACCTGTTAAGATATAATTTGAAAGTAAAATACTAGTAACAACAAACAGTGGCTTTCTGACTAAATATGTCATTTTACCATTATACCTCATAGCTACAATAATTATAAGCACTTGCATGTTTATAGGCATTTTCGGCACTGGGTGCCATGCTAGGGGGTGTTTCTATCATTTATCCAAAAGACACACCTGAAAACTGGGTGTGACATCAGGTTCCTCTTATTCGGGTTACTCAGGAAGAAGAATTGAAATCAAAACATTTGTGAATCATGTAATCTGCCAGCACACACTGTAGGTCTGGGGACTATGTAAAGCCGCCTCTTGAGTATCTTTGTGAAGTCAGTTGTTCTAATACATGGATGAAATATAAAAATAGTCTACTGCCTATGTTAAAAAAGTAAATATGTCGAAAAGATTTCCTACAAATAGTTTAACATGTGTTAATTATTTTCAATAAATCTCCATAAATTACATACTTTCCTGCTTTGTATTGACGTTTGTTGTCTCCCCGGTACTGCTATAATTTGTCATGGCATTAAAATATATATGATAAATTAAAAACTCACAGAGGAATTTTATGACCACATATAGGAACATGGTTGAAGGACGATGTATTCAATAAGGTCATGGAACTCTAAGGTGACTTGCAATATCCTTATAATGCATGGCATGGGTACTTCATTGCTTATAATACATGGTCAGAACATCACCTTTTTCAAAAACAGCTTAAAACTTTGGTGACGTATACTTCATATAAAGTGTTACTATGATTGTAGATAGGAAGAAGCATAAAAGTGGAATCTAGTGTGAAAGTAAACACATCAAAAAGCAGTTAGTAATTTGTTGCAAAGGGGTATGTGTTTAAAGTAAATTAGGTTAAAATAAAGCTTAGGCTCAGAATGGGTGGACAAACGTTGAGAGGCTGTATTCTTCCTATAATTACATTTAGTGTGCAAAACATAAACATATTGCCATATATATTTCCTTTCTGCTCCTCACAGTTTCTTTTCTGAAACCAGATCAGAAGAAGGAAAAGCCAGTTCTTGTTTAAACCGCAGCTTTATTTTCCGTGGCCTGCTTTTCATCTAGAATGCTGACTCTGGCAGTTGGCATTATCATGTTAGAAGTCAACTATAACAAGGTATTACAGTTATTATTATTATTATTATTAAAAAAGATTTGGTACCGCGCACGTACACCAATTGGTTTCTTGGCGCTCTAGACCAGGTGGGAGAAGAACATTCAGGAACAGGCCGCTAGCCGTGCGCCAAACGGAACAGGTAGGTTTTCAAAGAATTGCGGAAGCAACGATAGTCAGTGGACAGACGGATGGCAAGAGGAAGGGAGTTCCAAGTAACAGGAGCAAGAAAAGAGAAACAGGCTCCCCCATGTTTCTTACGATTGAACCTGGGGGTGATCAGAAGGTTATGAGTTGAAGATCTAAGGTGACGGGAAGGGACATAGGCGTGCAAACAGGAAGAGATAAAGGCAGGGGCACAGGTAAACAAGGACTTAAAGATGGTGCAGGCCATTTTAAAAACACACCGCTGTACAACTGGGAGCCAGTGTAAAGTTTTCAGCAAAGGGGTGACGTGCTGATGTTTAGGTTGCTAAAAAATTAATCTGGCTGCCTGATTCTGGACCAGTTGGAGTCGGGAAAGATGGCAGGCAGGGACCCCCACGTATAGACAGTTGGCATAATCTAGACGTGAGGTAATGAGGGCAAGGATAACAAGAATAAGGGCCTCTTGGGATAGAAACCTGCGAATCTTCCCAATTCGGCGAAGATGAAAGAAACAAGCCGAAGTGACGGTGTTAATGTGTGGCCGCATTGAGAGGTCACTAGAGATGGTGACCCCCAAGCTCTTCACAGTATTAACTGGACAGGGAGGGGAACCCAGAGCTGTAGGCCAAAAGTTGGGAGACCAGGGAGTAAGAGAGCCACCGGTCACCACCAGCTCCGTTTTGCTTGGGTTAAGAAGATATGTCATTTCATTATTACAGGTGACTATAAATATGACAAGTTACCTATATTAATAAAATTAGAAAGATTTTTTATAAAGGGATAGTAGGTTCCTATGTATTATAAGTTGATTAGGAGTATTAGGTTGCACATGTCAGTTACGTTGAACCATATTTGCAGTAGATAATTTGATTTCCAAGTGATACATTAAATAATGTATAACATGGAGTCACTTGCCAGTTCCTAACAAATTAACCAACTAGTTAACTTTTCTGAGGTGTCATAAATGTTCACATTCATAAACGCTGCATAAAAAGTGCTTTCTAGCTCATACTTAATAATTTCCGTTTTTGGTAGTTGTGTTATTCACTTCAAACTACTTAAATGACAAAATTCATGGTAATTGTAAATAACAAACATAGACACATTACATGTACATTAATTCTTTTGTAATCCAAAGCATTCTACTGCTTTAAATATTCAACTGAATAGATTTGCTACATAGTTTCAAGGAACATATATTGTTTGGAATCAAACAGATCCTCTGCGAAAAGTATAATGAACATAAGATTTTGACTGGCAAAAAATCATGCCATCTGTGTGTAATTACAAAAACAATTTAGCCAGTTAGCGGTAATGTATTTATGGAGAAACGCATGCTCCTTGAATTTCACATTTATTTTTGGCAGATATTTCAACTTAACATGACATCCCACATGTTCACAATATTAGAAACTATAGTTTTGGATCTTTTGCTGCTGTTTTCCATTGCAAACAATATGTCAATTAACCAGATTGTAATATAATGACAAATATGTCGCCTCGCACCTTTCCAGCAAATGTGCTTTGAATCTGCCTTGTTGTCTTAGCAGGTGTAAGTGAATAAAATCTTTATCTTTCCGTTTACATCGAGAGAAAACATATGAGTGTGAACAATTATGGCACTGCAGCTAAAAAAGTTGAAACCTGTTTTCAGATGTTTACATTCTTTATTTGCCGCAACACCTTCTTTGAAAATATTAACTAAGATTTTTATGCCTAGGTTTCAAATTTGCAAACTGATCTATGTACCTATAGGTCAGTTCAAAAAATTCTGAATTGGAGAGGGTTGAAATCCAACATACCTCATAAATATTCAATAATATTCAGTAAATCACAAATTGCGATGCCTATTGAATACAGTTACAGGGATTGTGGCCTGTAAGAGACCATCATTTATGGAATTGCATTTAAGTAAAGACACGTTTTTAAAGTAGATTAATGTTCATAAAGGAAATATGCATGCTTCAAAAAAGTGTTTGTTAAAAGTTTCTTTGAGAGTTGGCAGTGGTCTTTTGGACCAATGCGTACTCCTCCATAAATGTTGAGCCCAGTTCACTAAGGAGAAGGGGTCCAAAGTGGGGCCGTTCTATTCTGTTAAAAAGTTACCATTCCAACTTGGGAGTGGAAATGTTTCAGTGGTTTGTGATTGAAGTTCTGATTGCACCCCATTGATACATAGGGTACCGATTCACAATTTTTAAGGAAAGCTCTCAATATGCCCCTTCCAAACTGCGAATCTTTAAATGTTGGAAAGTGCCGTCCCTTGTAAAGTGGTATAACATATACCCTGGGCCTGTATAATTAAAGCAACTAGTGGGCCTGCAGCAGTCATTGTGCCACCCACAGAAGTAGCCTTCAAACATGCCTCAGGCCTGCCACTGCAGTACATGTGTGTGCAGTTTACTGCCTCTTCGACTTGGCATTTAAAACTACTGGCCAAGCTTGAAACTCCCTTTCTATTACTCATATGTCACCCTTGAGGTAGGCCCTAGATAGCACCAATGCAGGGTGATATGTAAGTGAAAGGTAGGGCACATACTTTCATGTTTGGCATGTCCTGGTATGGACAAACTACACATTTTTAGTCTATTTTCTGGAATCCAGTTTGTAGTAAAGCACTTCTGTTCGTAGGAACATATATGTCCTTTTAAAAGGTTTTGTTAGGGTATTGATGTAGGGGGATCCAAGGGAATGTCTAGAGGTTAGTTATAGTTTTGTTTGTTTATTTTGTACATTTATTTGTGGTGTTTTTCACTAGTGTGTAGGTTTGCGTTTTTGTACTCTGTTTTAGTAATGTATTGATATGTTTGGGAATTTATTATTTTGTGCAGGGTTTGTTTCTATAAACATGTCATATAGGCATTGGGATTCACCCTTTGTTTTAAAGAAATCTCTTTTGGTTTATAACAAACCAATATTTTTTATATTGATTTCCTTTTTTTCAGGTTTTCTTAAGCATTTTTTTAAACACTTTTTTATGTTTTGTAAGTGTCCTAAATACTTTGGATTGCTTCGAGGGATCTCTATTGGATTGGTTACATTTTTGCATTCTTTTTGGGCTTTTTTGATAATATTTTTCTAGTTTTTGGTATAGTATACTTTTTGACTACATGAATAAAAGGCTGATCTGCAGCCACATAACAGTATGGCCGCGATACCCGCCACCCCCTCTCAACACACTCCCCAAGGATGGGAAACCGGAAACAGTTCTTGAACTTTTGGAAGTCGGGAAGGGAGTTACCCTTCCCGGCCGTATTTATTAAAATATGAAACAAAATCAAAAACATTAAAATAACAGTTTCATATTATGTACAATTTCATTACCACATTGCGATGTTTGGCTAACCTTAACATATTCTCTAATACAAAGGTTCTCCTAGCCGAACTAACATCCTACAAACATTAACTTGACATTTTGAAATTGTACATCCTAACGTTTAAGGGCCAACGGCAAGGTCGTAACCGGTGTCAAGATCCCTAAACCCGAAAATCCCCCTCACTTGTGAGGGGCGACCGCACAGAGGTGTACCTCAAGTGCCACTACCAATTTCCCTTGACTTGACGGGGGCCCCAATAAACTCGACGCCACTTAAAGGTCGTTCGAGGACTCGTGTGAGGTATCTAGAAGGTAGCGTAGACCCCCTCCCAAACCCCACACAACTTACCACATCTGCCGTCGCAGATATCCTGGCCCCGGGAAATTCCCCAGGAGGGGGCTGTAGCCCCTCCTACCCAGGAAGGGGCCTTGACCTCCTTTCCTTTCCTTTCGGCGTCCCATCCTTAGAAGGGACCGCCTACCCGTTGAGGGGCCAATGGCCACCTCCCTCGAGCGCTCCCATCCGTAATGGGTGACGCCCACTCATAGGGATCTACTAATTAGTGCTCACCGATCATGACCTTACCGCCCGACCAAAAAATAAATACGACAATTTAACTAAATTACTCTATTAAAACAACCATAAATCATTTCACGGATGATTACTGATCAATGCCTAGTGCATAAACCATTTCGCGAATTACTTTATTTGTAGAACATATTGTAGCTGACCATTCTTTATTGCATACTAAGAATAACACGACAGTCACCACAACCTGCAAGAAATAGAATTACCATATCAAAACTTTATTCAACTCCACTGGCTGTCCTCAGGGGCTGGTGGGTGGGTTCAAAATTGGCTCTTCGTTCCGTCTCGAGCTCACGTGCAGCGAGGGGGTGCAGCTTCAGAGCACAGGAACAAGAGGATGCGTTCTTGGCTTGTTGCTCCTTTTATCCGTCTTCAGGGCGGGCGTAAACCCGCCCCTGCCTGCCCTTAGGGCGTGGCCAGCCGCGTCAGTGTCTAGGCCAGCCCACTCGAGGGCGGGAAACAGCGCGCCCCGGCTACGCCGCTTCGGGCATACCAGCCGAGGCTCGCCTCCCGCCCAAAAATGGCTTCCCGGGGGGCTCGAGGTACTCGGCCATACGTTCGGGGGGACCGATTGGTCGCCCCTTTCCATATGGCCGCGATACCCGCCACCCCCTCTCAACACACTCCCCAAGGATGGGAAACCGGAAACAGTTCTTGAACTTTTGGAAGTCGGGAAGGGAGTTACCCTTCCCGGCCGTATTTATTAAAATATGAAACAAAATCAAAAACATTAAAATAACAGTTTCATATTATGTACAATTTCATTACCACATTGCGATGTTTGGCTAACCTTAACATATTCTCTAATACAAAGGTTCTCCTAGCCGAACTAACATCCTACAAACATTAACTTGACATTTTGAAATTGTACATCCTAACGTTTAAGGGCCAACGGCAAGGTCGTAACCGGTGTCAAGATCCCTAAACCCGAAAATCCCCCTCACTTGTGAGGGGCGACCGCACAGAGGTGTACCTCAAGTGCCACTACCAATTTCCCTTGACTTGACGGGGGCCCCAATAAACTCGACGCCACTTAAAGGTCGTTCGAGGACTCGTGTGAGGTATCTAGAAGGTAGCGTAGACCCCCTCCCAAACCCCACACAACTTACCACATCTGCCGTCGCAGATATCCTGGCCCCGGGAAATTCCCCAGGAGGGGGCTGTAGCCCCTCCTACCCAGGAAGGGGCCTTGACCTCCTTTCCTTTCCTTTCGGCGTCCCATCCTTAGAAGGGACCGCCTACCCGTTGAGGGGCCAATGGCCACCTCCCTCGAGCGCTCCCATCCGTAATGGGTGACGCCCACTCATAGGGATCTACTAATTAGTGCTCACCGATCATGACCTTACCGCCACAGGCCGGATAGTTGACCGGCTATCCGGACCCCCCACACACTCCTAACTAAAGGTCATGTCCTAACGTCCCCAGCCAAGCTATCAGGTCTCCTATGAGTAATTCGTTCCCCACCCGGGACAAATGAATACCATCACCTAAATACATACTGTCCCCTTTAATACAGCCATGCGAAATAGAATGCAGTGTACTTGAACGGAATAATCGACTCACTTTATTATTAATCTTCCTTACTGAATGATTCAGAGCAGAAACTGAAAGAGCCCCCCGCCACACTTTTCGCGGTATCATATGGGACCATGCGATTGTGCACCCTGGAACCCTTCTCGCTAACCAACTTACAGTGGAAAGCATTGCCTCGAGAAGTAGTCGTCTACCAGTGGACACCAAATCGTTGCCCCCAAGATGTACTATGACTACAGACGGCGGTGACCTCGTCCGCCCTAACAAACCCTCAAAAAATGATTGAAACTGGTCAATACAGAGCCCGCCCTTTCCGTAGAAGGACACACTGTACCCGTATTCCCCAGCCACGTGAATCATGTCACCTGCTTTGAATACGTCCGCGGCCCGCCTCACGTATGAGTGGCCCACGACCCACACCTCCTTTTTCACAGCCGGTGATGTCTGACCGCTGACCCGGTGTTGGGTCGACTGCCCAGTCCGCCCCGCCTCGTAGGCTTGCGCAACTGAAAAACCAAAGAAAAACAAGAAGCGTGAGTACATCATTACAGCTTCACAACATGCACATCCGCACATACCTTTTATAACAGTTCGAGGACCAACGCCCCACACGTTTAACTTGTTCGACATTCAGACCCCTGGCTGTAGCCTCTGTAGCAGCCCCTATCCGAAAGGAATGGGTCCCAAACTCGCCGGGGTTCAAGCCCGCAGCGGAGATTGACATCGCAAGCACCCGCTGAAACTGAAACCTCGTCAGTGGGGTGGTGTCAGCGTGTCGCAACAATGTCCCCCCCCATGATGCCACCCTTTGCGCTAAGTAATTTTCTACGCAACTTACCGGGCACATGGAGGACCCGGGGATCCTTCGTATGACTATGCAGTCCCCCATCGCACTCTGGTCGGTCTTGGACCTGACAAACGAGATGGACATTGACTCCCCTCTGACCTGAACGTGCTCTCGGCACAGTCCCCCCCGTCACATCCCGCTTGCTCCTTGCCACTAGTTCGTTTACCCGCATAGCCCCATGGAATGCCAGCGCAAAAGCGGCTCGGAATAACACTGTTTCATACTGGGATGAACACGTTGAAGGGAGTACAGATAATAACAGGGCCAGCCTATCCAGACCTATCGGGCGCCTTTCATCTACTCTGCGACCCTCAAGGCGTTGCCACCCACGTAGCGCTTTTTGTACAACGAAAGACGCTGTCGGGTCCTGGATCCCATAAGCCCTTGCCACAAAGGAAATGGCTGCCCGATGCCTCTGGGCAGTAGCCACAGATTTGCCTGCCTTATGTAAAGACAGCAGGAAATTTACTACCCACTCCTCCTGGCCCCAAAGCTCCCCTCCAGCAGTCCCCAAAAAGGCTAAATAGGAACGGAACGCCCCTTCATATGCCTTCCTTGTCCTGGGTGCTAAACTCTCGCCCACGAGGTTTCGTAGTTTGGGGCACCGAGAGACCAGAGAGCTTCGGGAAAGGGTGCCGCCACCGGGTCCGCTGTGGGCAGAAAACCCCAGAAGGCCTGCATACGGAAACGAGAAAGCGTGTCAGCCGCTTGGTTCATCACCCCCGGCACATGTCTTGCCTTAAATAGGACATTCAATTGCATACACAACAAGACAATTTCTTTCAGCAGCCTCAGGATCCATTTGCATCGTGCCGCCTGGCTATTGATACACTCAACCACGGTCATGTTATCAGACCAGAATACCACAGAGTGATCTCTAAACCCCTCAGGCCAAGTTTTCAGGGCCACCAGAATGGGGAACAATTCAAGAAAAGCAATGTTACTCGTCAACCCATCCTCATGCCACCATGACGGCCATTTTTGAGCCGACCATTGTGTGCCAAAGATGGCACCAAAACCAATGCTCCCTGCCGAATCTGTCCACAGCCCCAGCTCCTCGGAGGACACCGCCGGTTTATTCCAGACAACTCGACCATTGAACTCCGCCAGAAATGCCAACCAAATGCGCATGTCCTGGCGAACCTCGGCCGAGAGCCTCGTGCGATGGTGACCCTCCTTCAGGCCGCCCATGGCCTGAGCGATCGAGCGGGAAAAGGGGCGGGCCATCGGTATTACTCTCAGGGCAAAATTCAGCTGTCCCACCAATTGTTGCAATTGCTGCAACTTAACCTTAGACTGACTAATACACGTCTCCAGGGATGCCCTGAACCTAAGCACTTTTTCTCTTGGTAAACGAAAACAACCCTCCTCCGAGTCGAGCTCGATCCCCAGAAACTCGAGGCAAGTCGAAGGACCCACTGTCTTACCTGGTGCCAGTGGCACGCCAAAATGGTTCATTAAGACACAAAATTCATTCAAAGCCTGACCACATTCCGGATCCCCGGCTGCCCCTAGAAACAAAAAATCATCGAGATAATGCATAACCTGATGAAACCCCGTCTTCCTTGTGAAGACCCATTGCAGGAAACAACTGAACTGCTCGAAATAGGAACAAGATATAGAGCACCCCATTGGCATACATCTATCCATGTAATAGTGTCCCTGAAACATGAAACCAAGAAGACGCTGATCGTCTGGATGTACCGGGAGCAACCGGAACGCTAACTCGATATCAGATTTCGCCATCAGCGCACCGGGCCCTAGGCGATTCAAAATGGCTACGGCCTCATCGAAAGATGCATACCGTACTGAACACACTGCTGGGTCTATCGCATCGTTTACGGAACAACCACGTGGGGCTGATAAATTATGTATCAGCCGAAACTCACCCGGGTCCTTCTTGGGGACCACCCCTAAGGGGGAACAAACAAAGTTAGCAACCGGTGGCACATTAAACGGACCGGCGACTCGACCTCGAGCCACCTCTTTCCCAATCTTCTCCTGTACCACGGTCGTGTGCTGCAATACTGATGTTTGGTTTTTACATTTCGCTAAACCCTGAAACTCCCCCACTGGGATGCGGAAACCATATGAAAACCCGTTCCGCAACACCCCAGCGGAAGCGTGGTCCGGGTATTCGCTGAGCCAAGGTATCATTGCCATGGTATCAATCGGAGTAGGTAAAGGCGCCCCTCGGACTATTTTAGACCTGTTTGGCGCCTCCTCTACCCCCGTTATCACCCGTTTTGGCTCTACACATGGACTCAGGATGGGACGCTTGCCCACACCCGCTACATTCGTGCCTGAATTTACATGACCCTTGGGGCCTCGTACATTTACCCCTGTTAAAGTTCCAGCAACTCCCTTTTTTACCTGTGGTGCCGTTCGGCCTGGACTGGTATTCGTTACTCGCGCCTGATCGAAAGGAGGTCCCAGAATATTGGCGGGAGGACTCCCCCACACTACTCCCTACTAATGGCAGATTCAACATACCAGTCTCCGACATTTTTGACCATGACACAGAATTGTAACAATCCCAAGTTAAGTTTTTATCATGTTCTTTCGCTTTCCTGAAAATATTATCGTAACAGAACCATTGATTGCCCCCATGTGACACGGAATACCCCATGATACGTGACTGATAAATCGGCAATTCAGACAGTAACTCGGGCTTACGTTCGCCCAGGATGGATGTAAAAATCCCCCACGCCTTGCCCCAATTGCCAATGTTCTCATTTACCTTGAAGGTGGCCATCTTTGCGCGCCAAACACTCGGATGCATGAGCTCCTTTTGGCTCTTCACATATTCCATCTCATAATGATCGGTAAGTAACGAGAAGATGTTTACATATTCATCTGCCCATATCTTCTCCTTAATAGCTAGAGGGACATGTTGACCCAACTTTTCCCTTCTTGACGGGGCAGACTCATCCCTCGCAATCGGCAATGGCCGCTTACCTGAACCGGAAGCTGTATCTGCGGCTGAGCCTGTCCCAGGTGGTTTTCCTACTGCCGCAGCCGGCGTGATAACTGGCGATGCTGCCTTCGCCGCCTCCCTCGTTTCACGCAGCTGTCTCATCAACACCCGTGCGTCGTCAGCCGTGGCGCCCTCGCTATTTTTACCCAACCACGCTGCTAATTGTGCGGCCAGCTCGGGCGGCATATCCTCCCCGGACACGGGGGTGACCACCGCGGGAATCGGATTCCCCTCTGCCGGCACCGGAGTTGGCTCTTCGAGTGGGGTACAGGGAACCGGGATGTCCCCTCCAGCTGCTCCCCTTCTGGGCCTCTTGCCTTTTCCTCCCGGAGCTGCTCCAACCAACGGACGTTTCGGTCCCTCTTCTCCATCTTTCTCCGCCATTCGCTTCTTCAGGTCGGTCACCTCCTTCATAAGAACACGCAGCATCTGGTCGGTAGTCATTCGCTTTCCGACTTTCTTAGGCATTCTCCGACCGAATATCTGTAAGACAAACAAGAAAGATTACCACGTTCAAAATTGGCTCTTCGTTCCGTCTCGAGCTCACGTGCAGCGAGGGGGTGCAGCTTCAGAGCACAGGAACAAGAGGATGCGTTCTTGGCTTGTTGCTCCTTTTATCCGTCTTCAGGGCGGGCGTAAACCCGCCCCTACCTGCCCTTAGGGCGTGGCCAGCCGCGTCAGTGTCTAGGCCAGCCCACTCGAGGGCGGGAAACAGCGCGCCCCGGCTACGCCGCTTCGGGCATACCAGCCGAGGCTCGCCTCCCGCCCAAAAATGGCTTCCCGGGGGGCTCGAGGTACTCGGCCATACGTTCGGGGGGACCGATTGGTCGCCCCTTTCCATAAGTCATGTTTATTTTATTTGCTTTTGGTGGGAAATGTCATATTTTATAATTTGTGTAACTATTATGTGATTCCTAGTTGGAAATGTGTATTTTATGTGTTGCAACTATTCTATGTAATAGATTACATCTTTCTATGAGCTTTTTTTAAATTCATATATTATTTTTTTACATCAGCCTTATTTAAGATTGGAGTTTTATTTAGGTTTGAGTGACCTAATAAAATATTATGCTTATTATTTAAATGAAAAATGATTCGTCAGGTTGGTTAAGATAATAACGTTTTTGGGGAGTATTGTAGGTTAGGATTTATTTTCTTTAAAAGGACGTTTTAGTTCAAATATACGTTTTACTCACTTTGCAAAGGCATTTGTTGAGTTGTATATATATTTTTGGTAAGGGCAGGGCATCGGCAGAGTTTCCTTGTTCCGGCTGATGCTCAGTTGATGACATTTGTGTAAACTTTTATATTGTTGATATAATTGTTTGTGTGATTTTATTGGTTACGTTTGTTTTCAGTTTGATTTTCTTGGTTAGTTTAAATTTTTTTATCATATATGTTCTTGCATGGTAAATGCTAATTTAGATTTTATTTATAATGTTTAATATGTAGTTCGATAGTTTTGATTAGGTCAGTATTCAGGGTAAATCCAAATGACTTTGGTGAAAGTTGGAGTTCATCTCCGTCAAGGTTCATGTTAGTGAACTAAGGGCCAGATGTATCAAGGCTTTTGCGACTCGCAAACAGCCTTTTAGCATTTTCTGGTATGTATGAAATAATCGCAATGTAATTAATCGCAAAAAATTGCGATTCCTTATTTTGCCATAGCATTTAAGGAATCGCAAATTTTGCGATTCCTTAACTGATATGTATGAAACATTTTAAAATTGCAATTTTGTGTTAAGAAATCGCAAATTACCACCAACTTGTAGTTGTTGGTAATTTGCGATTTCTTTCAAAAATGCCCTATTTGGCATTTGTGAGGGTGGCATGTGGCACACATACATGTAGACATGTAGATTTCAGGGGTGCAGCGGGGTGTCTTTGAGACACCCCTGAAATAATTCTGAAATTGCGATTAGCAAATTGCGAATTCGCAATTTGAGAATTATTGCACTCTCATTCCTATGGGCCTCCTGGCCCATAGGAATGCATTGGAAATTATTCTTTATTTGCGAATTCGCAAATTGTGAATTCGCAAATAAAGAATAATAAGGAATCGCAAAAAAATAGCGATTTCGTACATACATACCATTTTGCGAATTCTAAATAGCGATTCGCAAAAAATCGCTATTTAGGATTCGCAAAACGGTATCTTGATACATCTGGCCCTAGGTTTACACTAGTTTTTTATACATGCCTTGCTGCCACAGTCTCATAGTTTCAGATGCTGGTGGTACAGCATGCCAAATATATGAGTGGTGTAATTTCCCCTATAATATTGTAACTGGTATTTTATTTTCCTGGGATGGGTAACCCTACGTTTTCATGTATAAACTGATCTGTGAATGACAAGGTGAATGGAGTCCACAGGCTTTCGGAATGAAACCTTAGCTTTAAGATATGTGCTAATGCAACTGCCAGCTGCATATATGTTTCTGCCTCAGAATGAAAACACTGTGTTTACACATTTAATTCTGTATGCTGGAATCTTGTACTGATAATTCACATAAATACTCATTAGAACATCTGTGCATGTTATCAGACCAGCAGAGATCTAAGTTTCCCCTACAGCAGCCCCAGGCAGTGGTCTTGATCTGGCTGCAGCCTTCTACAGTGAGTACCGCAACCAATTAACACTGAGAGCTGTACATATTCAAGAGGAAGGGTAGCATTATGTGTGACCCCTGCTTTCACCTCTACGTTGGATTATTTTGTCATGCCCTTAACTCACATATATCTGCATACATATAAAAGGTACTGTGTAGCTGTTTCGTTTGAAGGTTGGGAAGTGCATCTAAATCCATCAAAGACTGTTGTGCATTGTGCCAAAATATGAAATAAGGCATCAAAACAGTATTCCTCCTGAATAGGCAAGTTGCCAAGATTTTTAATAAACGAGTACTGGAATAAACCTGTACTGAACCTCAGACTTGACATGTGAAAGTTGTGGACTCACCAGGACATGAAAGTATATGTGGCCACACTGTTCCATCTAGAATGCAGTTTTACCCTAGACAACGTGCCTTATGATTGATGGTTCCGAAAGAGACAGAAGTAACTTTGCTCTTCCACTGTCTAACAATATGGCTATCCTGTGCCATAGCTGGCTTGCCTGTCTCTATCATGCTGGGCATAAAAATCAATGTATGTGCTGTCTCACAATTTTCACCAAGCAAACTTTGTAACTGCAATCTCTACTTTAGCCCCTGAAAATTCTTCCTAGTCTTATACTGTTGCTGGGCCTGATTTCCTGCCCCCCCCTTTCTAATTGTTTGTCTGCTGTTGGCTTGGGCTGTTCTTGCTAACAACTCTTCTCCTCCCGCTCTTCAGCTTAGTCTACTCTTGCAAAGACTAAGGCCCTGATTATTTGTGGGCCAGTCAATTCCGCGTGCATAAGCGACTGTTTGTTCATGGGCCGGAATTATGAGTTTGACAGTATTTAACACATCCGATAATTCTAGGATGTGGAAAATACCTCTGATGTCATAACATTTCAGCAGGCTAAACCGGCTGAAATTTAACGGGAAAATTTAAGGTATTTAACATACCATGCACATTTTGGTGTGTTAAACACTACACAAACTCGTGATAGGTGTTGTCACACACGATAAATAACGTACTGCATGATATTGTTATTTATCATGTGCGATATATAACCTCTAACTTCGTATTTAGTGTCTCGGACTAGTGCTAGGGCTGTACTCTTTGTCCTTCATGTGCTACTCTGCGGAATCAAGAAATGGGACTGGAGAAAACAACATCATCCACCATCACCAATTATTTCCTGGTTTACTGTTTTACAGTCAAACTCTGATCTTGGATGTAGACTGCCGATACACAGCTTTAGTTCAGGCAGGAGAACAGTCCACTATCCTCTCTTTAACTACAAATATGGTGAATATCAGGTAGGACGGAATATCTGGCTCAATACTCAGGTTCTCTGTAGGTGGTTGTGGTAGCGAGGTTAACGATAACGGAAATAAGATGCAAATTGTACTTTCAGTGTATTTTTAAATTTAATTCAGAACACATCTGGATCCCATAAATTCCATGCATAGTTGTTTGCACTGGGCATTTTTAGACTAGGACTGGCTTAAAAGAACCCAATTAGAAAAATACAAAAATCTTTGACCAATGCTAAATACACAACCTAGTACCTGAGTGGTACAACACTTTTCCTTATGCATTTTCATAATGGCGCATGTACAATGTGAATATGTCATTGCATTGCCCCATTTTGTAATGCAACACTGTGTCCTGTGCTTTCTCAACAGGACTATGAACATTTTTATCTCTTGGGGTGAATGAACTTGCTGTTGATTCCTGTGGATGGTTCTATCTATATTTTAATGCTACAAAGAATAGTTTTTCATTTTTCAAGCTCCAAACTAATTTCCCTATCTTCTCTTATTCCAAACCATGGCTCAGCCTATCACATGTCCTTTTTTGTTGAGTACACTGTGTTGCTTATTTTGAAATCTAAAACTCTCCCCACCCCCCAATATTCTTAGTAAAGCTACGTCTCTAAATGAATGCTTGGTTTGTCAGCCTGTATTTTATCTTTAAGTGCATTCATAATTTTCATGGGGTTCATTTAAAGTTTCCATGAAAAAAGGCCTTTACTTAAGATTGTATGACAAGGCACGATATTTCTTTCACCAAATGTGTCAGTGCTTAAGTATGTGATGTCTCCACCATGCATCTAATTTCAAGAAGGTAGAAAGTCAAATGTAGTCAAAATGCATTTTATTGATTTGAGAGTTACTCCAAGAGTTAGTTTCCTAATGGATAATGTCTGCTACAATGACTACTTTCCTTGCATTCCTTACCATTTATGAGCAATATCACTCTCTTCCACATGTTACAACTGACGGATTTGTATTCATTTTAGGTCTTACGCTTATGTTAGGTTATCCAATACAGGTACAAAAAAAACATATATCCTTTAACAACAACCACACTCCCAGTAGACAACGCGCATAGATCTAGATATTTTAAAGCTATCTTTTTGGAGCTCTGATTATCAGTTGTACGCAGGGCGGATATAATCCATGAGGCAGACAATTGATGAATTGTCATATATCTTCTTCATATATATATATGTGTATAAGGAAAAGGGGAAACTCAGTAACCCTTCGACCTGGGTAATCTAGTAATATAGCAAAACAGGGGTCCCTAAAAGGGAAAGTGTGAACCTCTACTTCCTTGGAGAGAGTAATTTACATCATCAAGCGATTGGTTCCATTTCTCATTTGGACAGTTGTATTTAAATTTTTTAACAAATAGAAAAAAATCATTGCAGCTTTATATTTAAATTGATTGTAAGTAAAAAGGTGATTCAAAATGGTGCAAGAATGCAGTGGAAGTGAAAATAAGTGAATGTAAAGCCTGTTGGTGCTATACTATCTATGCACATAAAATAGTGACTGATCAAGGATACATAAGTAGTTAGTACACAAGCTGACAAAGAGTGAAATGCTACAGAAAAAAAAACAGTACACTATTATTGTGTCAAGTGGACGTTTAAACCCTAAGCACATAATGTAGACAGGGTCTTCAGCAGGAAGTAGGTTTGGGAAGCACCTGCCTATTGTATAAGATGAATTCAGAGATATTTACTGAGAGCAGTTGATGCATGGGATGCTTCAGAGGGAAACTGATGCATGGGATGGCCCAGTAGTGGCTGGGATTGGATACGTAGTGTGGTCCCAAATTAATGCTTGCATGCAAATGTGTGGCATTCCTAGTTGGATTTGTGTGGTATGCTGTAAATGGATATCCATAGCAGGTTTATTCAACAAGAGAATGGAACACAGGCAACCTGTGGCTAGTGGTTGCCTCTAGGCAATGTGCTGTGTCGTCCTTGACTGTTGAATCTCAAATGGGGAGATTATGGCAATGTGAAATGAATTAAGCAATGATTCCTCCAACTAATGATAGGACAAGGCTCAAATAAATCAAGAATGAAAAGCAATTCAAATGCCTGTGATTGCTATATTTTATGAATAAAGTTGCAGTGGTTAGCATGGAAATCTTCCACAACGATCGTGAGGCTGCAGAGTTTATCATTTCGAGTTAATTGAAGCATACTGGTCTGCAAAACTGATTCCTGTTCACTGAAATATATAGGTTCTTCAAGCATCTTTTCACATATCAGCTTTAGCTCTCTGTTGGCACTATTTTTTCAATTTATAACAGATACTTAGAGAAGGCTTTGGTTTGGCCCCTTGCACACAAATGGATGCTTTGTTGACTACCTCAGGTGTGTGCTTTTGATTAAATGTCTTTCCTATGTGCTCAATGAAATTTTACAAAGCAAATTAAAATGGGCAAAAAAGGTTAGGACTAACCTGGCTGCCATTTGCTCTGCTATAAAAGGAAAGCAGCATCCACAGACTTTACAAATAGAAATCTCCAAGAGTGAGCTAAAGGCGCGAGGGAAAGAATTGTCCAACGAAAGTGAATACCAATACCTAAAAGAGAAAAAATCTGTACATTTTATGTTAAATGCATGGCGGAATAAAGTGAGTTATCCACATGTGGATACCCTACCAAGACAGATGTTAAGAAACAAAGTGCTGAGAGTAAGTACTGGACTCAACCCTTGCAAGATAAGTGTTATCACTAAAGCAAAAATGTTTGTTATAGGAGGGAGTTGTACTTGTGGGTTGAACAACAAATGCGACATGTTGCATATTTTGTTGGATTGCTTAAAACTCAAACAACAGCAGCAAAAATGGTTGCACCAAATATTCTTGAAATATAAAATGATGACTCGAGAGCGCTCCGTAGAATTTTTAGCTGAAATGCGCTTCTTTTAAACATAGCATTTGCTATTGGAAGAATTGTGAGGGCAGTTAGTGCAGTGTTTATTGAGAACTAGTAGGAGTGTGGATGTCTTTTACATACTTATGGGCAGATTTTATTGGAATATATATTTTATCTGAATAATTTATGTTTTGTTTTATTAGATTAAAATTATTATTATATATGTATTTTACCATATTGTATTGTAAATACACATATCTTTGATTGATTGATTGACTATCTGTTCTTCTGTTTCTCTGCCCTGGAGCATTTTTGTCTCACATTCTTCTGATAATATGAGCTTGTCCTTCCAATGCTGACTTTAGGGTACTGTTTATTTTTCTTTTGAAGAGAATACTCCATAGAACTGCATGTGGTTCCTCACTCCTCACTTATTTCTTTGCTTTTCCAACTATGTGCTCTCTTTTGACTCCCATGCCTGCTAGCTATTTCTCCCCATCTTGCCTCCCTGTTCCACCCCCCATTTTAAATATAATGTTTTTCATCTTTACTTATTGTGTGTCTTTTACAAGGAAAGCTGCTAAGTGCTACTGCGCACTTGGTTACTTAAGAACTGCCATGCACTTGATTTGCACATTTTAAAAATCTTTATATTTTCTGCAGTGTTAGAAAGGTAAACTAAAAATGAGTGCATGACTACAATGTATCTTGAATGATGTATGCACAAACATGCATCATGATCCATGCTTTTGTGGTATGATGCATGTGTGCATATGCATCAAGACTCATGCAGGTGCATAGGTCATAACAAACATATGCACATGTAACCATACACATGCAGATGTGTCAAGTTGCACGTGTACACATCAGCGGCCATCATGGAATGCTGTTTCTTTACTAGAAATCCCATGGCAAGGCTGCTGGCTATGTGTCGACACATCTAGATGCGTGCACAAATGAAAATGCATCGGCAAAGTCAATAGCTTGGACCTTTAGAGCTGAAATCTAGTGGTTATTCGAATGCTTCATTAGTCAGTTGTTTCATAGGCCTTGCCATTGATGAACATCTTATTCAGTCCCTGCTATAAGAGACATTGCTTCTGGTGGGTGTGGTGGTTAATATAACAGTCTTTTACAGCTTGGCCCAGTGCTTACATTGTTTGTGTATATAAGACTGCGTATGTTGATCAGAGATCGACTACCTGCATCTTCCTTTCTGATCTCTTCCTGTAATTTATAATTGAAAATCTGTTTCTTACTTTCTTATTACAACAGAATTGTGACATCGATAGTCACCCGTAATAAGACAATAAAAAAGCTGCTCAACTGTATTAAGTTATTACAGTTTAGTTGAGCTGTCACAATGCCAGCTGCTAGAGCCAGGAGGCAGTGTGACATACTGGTTATGGAACAGAATTACAACTGCTGTGTAAATAGTGAAAACGAGTGCTAACTTCGAGCTCTTCTCAACTCTTTTCCTGAAGTGAGCAGTCATTGACACAAGGGAGCGATTTATGGCTGCTTATTTTATTTTTACTATAGTTGATTACAAGAAAAGAGAAATGCCTCTATATATCTCCCATTATGAAATACAGGTGTCTTAGATAGTGAGTGGGTAACTGCAAATAATATACTTTGGAATCAAATTACTAGTCATGGATTGGCGTGTCTATATCTCCCCTTCGTTTATTCTACATATTTGCAACCATAGTAATTGACCCGCAGCATTTCGGCTTTATGGGGGAATGGCGTTTTTGTGTGCTTTCATTGCAGAAAAGGAAGTAGTAGAAAACACATATTTGACATGGAACCATGAAATATGAAACTGTTTCATTCTTACCTATGAATATGGGTTCCAGCAACATAATGACAGTCGCTAAACCACTACATAGGCCTTCAATTTTGTCAGGGCTGCTAGAATTATGTAGCAGGCAGGGTCAAATTCTGTGGCAAAATGGCAAATAAGTAGCACATTCTCTGCCAGCATTATTGTGATCCCTCGGATCCGCCCCAAAAAATGTTTTGTGGGATCAGCAATTTGTGCTAATTTTATGGCAGAGGCTTTAAAACAGTAATTAGGCTGTAAACACTCCAGCCACAGGATGGCATAATCCTTTTGGCCCTCATAGTACCCCTTATTATAGTAACAATGGATTAATGGAAGCTAAATAAAATCTAAACATTCTAATTCCAGCTGAGGTTCAAGGAAAACTGTGTTTTCAGGGTAACTCACCCAAAATTAATTTGTCATATATAAATATGTATCTGTACTGTTAATATGGTCTATATTGCCATCTTAGACTTTACATATCTCTCAGCCTCAGTCAGGCCTTGCCGTTTATGATGCCACCAGAGCCCAGAACAATATTGAAACACATTACATGATTGCCTGGTATGTATGTTATGCATCTCATATACATACATATATATATATATATCCAACAACAAGTTTTGCCTGCTGTAAGGACGCCACAAACAGGTAGGTTCGATTTTCCCATTCTTTATTAGATGGAGGAAAACAGTATCCAGGCAGCTGCAGTACCTCGCTCAAAATGAAAATGTCCCGCCCTACGCGTTTCGTGATGTAAATCACTTCTTCAGGGGCCACGGGCATTTGGCAATGAAACTCACAACAGTCTTGCACTCACTTAAAATGTGTTTTCCCGCCCAGAGGGCCTCTATTACTGTGGTAATTTGATTTTAGCAAAATTATGAAATCACATGACGATCCACTGGGAAGAATTGAGGCACTCCAAGATCCAGCAGGCCATGCGAGTGGCCACGCCCTCTGGGGCGGGAAAACACATTTTAAGTGAGTGCAAGACTGTTGTGAGTTTCATTGCCAAATGCCCGTGGCCCCTGAAGAAGTGATTTACATCACGAAACGCGTAGGGCGGGACATTTTCATTTTGAGCGAGGTACTGCAGCTGCCTGGATACTGTTTTCCTCCATCTAATAAAGAATGGGAAAATCGAACCTACCTGTTTGTGGCGTCCTTACAGCAGGTAAAACTTGTTGTTGGATTCATTGCGGCCCCGCCTGAGCCGCGAGGAACGCCCAGCTGCACTCAAGGTGCAGTCCTCCGCAGCGCCAAACGACGTTGGGGATCAAGGAACAGATTGGCCCATGGAGGATTTTATCAACAGGACAGACATCTGCCGTCACACCGCAACCCGCTGTGGTAATTTGATTTTAGCAAAATTATGAAATCACATGACGATCCACTGGGAAGAATTGAGGCACTCCAAGATCCAGCAGGCCATGCGAGTGGCCACGCCATCTGGGGCGGGAAAACACATTTTAAGTGAGTGCAAGACTGTTGTGAGTTTCATTGCCAAATGCCTGTGGCCCCTGAAGAAGTGATTTACATCACGAAACGCGTAGGGCGGGCCATTTTCATTTTGAGCGAGGTACTGCAGCTGCCTGGATACTGTTTTCCTCCATCTAATAAAGAATGGGAAAATCGAACCTACCTGTTTGTGGCGTCCTTACAGCAGGCAAAACTTGTTGTTGGATTCATTGCGGCCCCGCCTGAGCCGCGAGGAACGCCCAGCTGCACTCAAGGTGCAGTCCTCCGCAGCGCCAAACGACGTTGGGGATCAAGGAACAGATTGGCCCATGGAGGATGTTATCAACAGGACAGACATCTGCCGTCACACCGCAACCCACTGTGGTAATTTGATTTTAGCAGAATTATGAAATCACATGACGATCCACTGGGAAGAATTGAGGCACTCCAAGATCCAGCAGGCCATGCGAGTGGCCACGCCCTCTGGGGCGGGAAAACACATTTTAAGTGAGTGCAAGACTGTTGTGAGTTTCATTGCCAAATGCCCGTGGCCCCTGAAGAAGTGATTTACATCACGAAACGCGTAGGGCGGGACATTTTCATTTTGAGCGAGGTACTGCAGCTGCCTGGATACTGTTTTCCTCCATCTAATAAAGAATGGGAAAATCGAACCTACCTGTTTGTGGCGTCCTTACAGCAGGCAAAACTTGTTGTTGGATTCATTGCGGCCCCGCCTGAGCCGCGAGGAACACCCAGCTGCACTCAAGGTGCAGTCCTCCGCAGCGCCAAACGACGTTGGGGATCAAGGAACAGATTGGCCCATGGAGGATGTTATCAACAGGACAGACATCTGCCGTCACACCGCAACCCACTGTGGTAATTTGATTTTAGCAAAATTATGAAATCACATGACGATCCACTGGGAAGAATTGAGGCACTCCAAGATCCAGCAGGCCATGCGAGTGGCCACGCCCTCTGGGGCGGGAAACCACATTTTAAGTGAGTGCAAGACTGTTGTGAGTTTCATTGCCAAATGCCCGTGGCCCCTGAAGAAGTGATTTACATCACGAAACGCGTAGGGCGGGACATTTTCATTTTGAGCGAGGTACTGCAGCTGCCTGGATACTGTTTTCCTCCATCTAATAAAGAATGGGAAAATCGAACCTACCTGTTTGTGGCGTCCTTACAGCAGGCAAAACTTGTTGTTGGATTCATTGCGGCCCCGCCTGAGCCGTGAGGAACGCCCAGCTGCACTCAAGGTGCAGTCCTCCGCAGCGCCAAACGACGTTGGGGATCAAGGAACAGATTGGCCCATGGAGGATGTTATCAACAGGACAGACATCTGCCGTCACACCGCAACCCACTGTGGTCATTTGATTTTAGCAAAATTATGAAATCACATGACGATCCACTGGGAAGAATTGAGGCACTCCAAGATCCAGCAGGCCATGCGAGTGGCCACGCCCTCTGGGGCGGGAAAACACATTTTAAGTGAGTGCAAGACTGTTGTGAGTTTCATTGCCAAATGCCCGTGGCCCCTGAAGAAGTGATTTACATCACGAAACGCGTAGGGCGGGATATTTTCATTTTGAGCGAGGTACTGCAGCTGCCTGGATACTGTTTTCCTCCATCTAATAAAGAATGGGAAAATCGAATCTACCTGTTTGTGGCGTCCTTACAGCAGGCAAAACTTGTTGTTGGATTCATTGCGGCCCCGCCTGAGCCGCGAGGAACGCCCAGCTGCACTCAAGGTGCAGTCCTCCGCAGCGCCAAACGACGTTGGGGATCAAGGAACAGATTGGCCCATGGAGGATGTTATCAACAGGACAGACATCTGCCGTCACACCGCAACCCACTGTGGTAATTTGATTTTAGCAAAATTATGAAATCACATGATGATCCACTGGGAAGAATTGAGGCACTCCAAGATCCAGCAGGCCATGCGAGTGGCCACGCCCTCTGGGGCGGGAAAACACATTTTAAGTGAGTGCAAGACTGTTGTGAGTTTCATTGCCAAATGCCCGTGGCCCCTGAAGAAGTAATTTACATCACGAAACGCGTAGGGCGGGACATTTTCATTTTGAGCGAGGTACTGCAGCTGCCTGGATACTGTTTTCCTCCATCTAATAAAGAATGGGAAAATCGAACCTACCTGTTTGTGGCGTCCTTACAGCAGGCAAAACTTGTTGTTGGATTCATTGCGGCCCCGCCTGAGCCGCGAGGAACGCCCAGCTGCACTCAAGGTGCAGTCCTCCGCAGCGCCAAACGACGTTGGGGATCAAGGAACAGATTGGCCCATGGAGGATGTTATCAACAGGACAGACATCTGCCGTCACACCGCAACCCACTGTGGTAATTTGATTTTAGCAAAATTAAGAAATCACATGACGATCCACTGGGAAGAATTGAGGCACTCCAAGATCCAGCAGGCCATGCGAGTGGCCACGCCCTCTGGGGCGGGAAAACACATTTTAAGTGAGTGAAAGACTGTTGTGAGTTTCATTGCCAAATGCCCGTGGCCCCTGAAGAAGTGATTTACATCACGAAACGCGTAGGGCGGGACATTTTCACTTTGAGCGAGGTACTGCAGCTGCCTGGATACTGTTTTCCTCAATCTAATAAAGAATGGGAAAATCGAACGTACCTGTTTTTGGCGTCCTTACAGCAGGCAAAACTTGTTGTTGGATTCATTGCGGCCCCGCCTGAGCCGCGAGGAACGCCCAGCTGCACTCAAGGTGCAGTCCTCCGCAGCGCCAAACGACGTTGGGGATCAAGGAACAGATTGGCCCATGGAGGATGTTATCAACAGGACAGACATCTGCCGTCACACCGCAACCCACTGTGGTAATTTGATTTTAGCAAAATTATGAAATCACATGACGATCCACTGGGAAGAATTGAGGCACTCCAAGATCCAGCAGGCATGCGAGTGGCCACGCCCTCTGGGGCGGGAAAACACATTTTAAGTGAGTGCAAGACTGTTGTGAGTTTCATTGCCAAATGCCCGTGGCCCCTGAAGAAGTGATTTACATCACGAAACGCGTAGGGCGGGACATTTTCATTTTGAGCGAGGTACTGCAGCTGCCTGGATACTGTTTTCCTCCATCTAATAAAGAATGGGAAAATCGAACCTACCTGTTTGTGGCGTCCTTACAGCAGGCAAAACTTGTTGTTGGATATATATATATATATACACACCCTCCTGTAGGCTTCCAAATTCAAGATTAGCAGCGCGGTGTCTCCCAATACACCACTGGAGACTGTGCACAGTTTGTTGTTCCCGTGGCTCTTTGTTTGGCAGATGGTGCATCCTTCGCGGCTCGGACAGCCGCCAAATGTTTTGTATTTCAAAGGACCTCTGTTCGAAGGTGCACTCTGTATTGGAATCTCGTACGGGCACCAGCTTCTCTCGCCTCCAGAATGTTAAAGCCTTACGCGTTTCAGAGCGGTAAGCTCCTTGTTCACAGGCACCTACGTGGCGGCGCAGAAATTGAAGATTAGACCTTTGAACTCTGCATGTTATTTTATTCGTTTCCATAGTGGGTTAAAGGTCAGCTCACAAATGCGGCATGCTGGGATATATAGTCACCTCTTAATGGGCTCATTTATTACCTATAGTAGGCTTCGATGGTCTAATCTGTCTTCCCAACATTCTGGTGGAGAGAGAAGCTGGTGCCCGTAAAAGATTCCAATACAGAGTGCACCTTCGAACTGAGGTCCTTTGATCACGAAGCATGGATATATATATATATATATAAACAAACTGAAGATGTAGTTGAACGCAACTCGCGCAGCCCACATACAAACGATGACTCCCTTACAAAATGTCAAATGTCTTGACCTCTCCCTTAGTGTGATGAAATTAGAAATGTTGTAAATATTCTTACAGATGGGATTACATGTCATATCAGCCTAAACACTATAAAAGTTGCAACTTTGACTATCGTACAATGTACTGGATTGTGAATGTATTATTTATGTTGTGTTTTTACTCGTTAATTATTGGAAAAAGTTGTGAAATGATAAGCATTGTGTTGGAAGCCGGAGTCCCCATTCCGCACCACTGTCACTAAATGCGAGACCCGGGAATCCTCACAACGCTAGGCCAAATAAGGACACCATTTGAGATAGCTTTGCTCACCCCCATAGTAGCTTGGCACGAGCAGCCAGGCCTATGTCCAAGGCACAAGTGTACATTATGTGGAACCACGCCCACAGCAACACCCTGGTGACACCACAAATGGACTACACATGAGTTTGATAAAAGAGAATATAAACTTTATACAAAATGCTATCTTGTTCGCAATGCTAGTATCACTCCTGTTGTAATGGACAACCAATAATGCACTGCGTAATGATTCAACCCTGTGCTGGGCAAAGGAGACATAATACAATGCGTAGCGATACACTCCGGTACCTTGCAATGGGAGAAATAATGCAATGTGTACCGCTACATTCATGTACTGCGCAAAGAAGGGATCATGCAATGCGTCATTCCCCAATCATGTACTTTGCAGTGAAGCACGCACACTGCTTCACTGAGACTTACTGCAACTCAGGTACCCCGATATCCAGGAGATCTTCACCAATGTATTGAGCCTCTCCTCGACACGCTCACAGTGTCCGAGCTTTACTTCTGCTCCGGTGCACTTTATGACCAGGCGCTCTTCACCAATGCCTTCTGGTACACCCCAACACGCACCCTGCGTGTCCGAGACTCACTATATTTCCGATGCACGCGTTGATCAGGCGCTCCTCACCAATGCCTCCTGTGCACCATGACACACACCCTGCACTTCCATGACTCACTCCACCTCCAGTGCATCAAGACACGCACTCAGCATGTCTGAGTTTCACTTCAGCTTCGGTGCACACGCTGACCAGGCACTCTTCACTAACCCCTGCGCTGCACCACGACCGACACGCACCCAGTGCGTCGGATACTCACTTCAGCTTCGGTGCACACGTTGACCAGGCGCTCTTCACCCGTGCCAACTGTGCACCACGACACGCACTTAGCGCATCCGAGTCTCACTCCTCCTTCGTGTGTCCATGATCACAGGGCACACCTTCCGAGGGTCTCAAGCTGCCACAACATGTGCCCACCACGTGGCTTGAAACTTCTCCAGAAACATTTATGTTTCTGTGTTTCCAAACAGGGAGCCAGCTCACCTCGGGCCCTTGGCGTTACAAGAAACAACACAAAGCAAAGTTTTCGTGAAGCAGGGGTACCACGCGCACCAAGCACAGTGGAGTGGTGTGGCTCACTGGTTAGAGGCGGCAGACCTGGAAGCAGAGGACGGCCCGGGACCAGGGTTCAATTCCCGACACGGCAGGGTCGTGAACCAGGGTCAGCAGACTCGATAATTCTCACCTCGGTGCCTACTCTAACCAGGGATCACACCCGGCAACTCTGGGCATTAGCTATTTAGCTTGCCTCATCTACACAACGGCCCTCCACAAACGCCGGGGATGCCTGGTTTCACCTTGGAGATACCCAGGAGGGAACATCTCACAGGGAAAGCCAGGACGGATTCCCCAGCGGTCTGTAGCGCCGGGATGCCTCCGCGTAGCAGTGCGCTTTACAAGATCACATTACAAGACACACACATTACAAGACACACACATTCCTTAGTTAGTGCAGCAAACTGTAGACCAGCCCTCACGAAGCAAGGATTGGTCCTTCCCCATCAGTCTCTTCAGTTCCTTCCTTAGCAGAGATTCCTCTTGACCACGAAATGGGTCTAAGCCTTTTCAGACTCAATACATTTCTGTTCCATTCCAACATTCAGGGGTTTCAGCTCTCATAGTTATACCCCTTAATGTCTTTGAAGTTTGTTGTGCTCAGGGGTCCCTGACCTCTGCCTAAATCAGTTCTGGGTGCCTCCCTCCCAGTGTCACCTTTCTCCCTTTGATACTGGGGGTCTGGATCATTAATCACTCAGCAAGTTACAGGTCTATTGTTTTACAGCAGCAGCCCAGGCCTCTTCACCTCTCTGGACTTCTCCTCACCAACTCTCCAGATGCCGGTCAGCCTGGTGACATCTCAACCCCTCCCTTGGGTCAAGACCTCCCCCAGCTCCTCTCACCTCTCAGATCCAGACAGTCAATCCACATTCAGCAGAGACACACAGAATTGCTTAAAGCACAAAACTCAGCCACTTTCTCAAAGAGTAGTTTCTGATTACACTGTGACAAAACCACTTTCATAGAAAGATGTGTTATGACACAGTGAGTTCATACATACTAAACTTACCCTCTCCATTATAAACCTATGGGAAACTAGGCTAACAAAACACAATACCCACCCTCCCCCATTCTGTCCTATGGGCAGAAGGGTTTTTCACCAGTGAAAACGAAATGGAGTGTTTTTCACTGTCAGGACATAGCACACACCTAAGTTTATGTCCTGCCTTTTATCTACACTGCACCCTGCCCAGGGGTTACCCGGGACCTACCACAGGGGTGTCCAATGTGTATGCAAGAGGGAAAGTAAGGCCTGACAAGTGGTTGCACTTGTCAGGACAACATGAGACCTTAGCAAACTGCGGGCAGGCCCTACACTGCAGGCCTGAGTTACCTTCTCTGCATGCCTTTGCATTACTAGCCCTGGCACACAGTGCACATCACTATGGACTTTACTAGTAAGGCATACATACCAATCATGGACAACCAATTACTACTACACTTTATATAGGGAACACTTGTACTTTGATACTGATCAGCAGTGGCAAAGTACCCAAAGCATCTAAATTGGCAGCTCTATGTCAGGAAAACAGTCTGGGGGAAAGCAAAACGTTTAGGGAACTTTAGCCAAAAAGACCAAGTCCTACACATTACATTTGGTGTGCATGGTATGGTTTTCTAGTAGTTGTGCAAGTTGTGGATTGCGTTCCTAACCATACTTAAAATGATTGTGGCTTTTTTGGTTCAATTATATGAAAACTTTGTTGTCTGTTGACAGGGCCAGACTGGGAACCAAAACCGGCCCTGGCAAAGTGCTCTGCTGGCCCCACCGGGGGCTGGGGTTGCGGCCAAGCTGTTTGCCATGGATGGTTTCGCCCAATTTAGTTACAGCTGCCGATATTGCAGCTAAGCTGCAAAAAATGGCCCTGTAACACAATCGGCCCCCAGGCGCCCAAAACTGGCCCCCAACCCTGGTGGCCCACTTGGGAAATGCCCGCTGCCTGCTACGGCCAGTCCGGTCCTGTTGGTTGACTGAGGTGTGAGCCTCGGTGAGCAGCAACCACAATACTTGTCAGGGTGGGGCACAAGTCAATCCTCAATTAACCTGTGCTCAACCCTAACAGTAATAATGTGAAAAAAACACAGAAAAGGAATCTCTCACCAAGTAAGAAAATAGAGCTTTCTTTAAAAAATAAAACAAGGCCAAAACAACAAACATCCAATGAGCGACAAATGCAGTAGAACCGTATATATTCAATTTTAGTGAAATTTGACAGAAAAAGCTCAAACCACCAACTGTGGATATCTGGTTGCACCACACAAGTACAAAGTCACAATTTCAGGCCAACCGTGATGGAGCGTGGGCCGGCTACAGGAACCCAGTTAGGCCGGCTGAACAGAGTACTGTAAATCTGGGTTTGTGGAGTGTTGCACGGATCCGTGTCAAAGATGTGCCATGCAGCCAAAGCGATGCATCAGTTCCAAGATGCAGCGAGTCTGCGACGCAAGGACCTGTGTCGTCAACAACGATCCTATTGACGGGGTTTGTGATGCAAAGTTCAGCGTCAGACGATGAGGCGTGCAGTTCAGGCGGTGCGATGAATCTGAAAAGCTTTGCACAGCCGCAGTTCCAAAGGTGTTGCAGGTTGTGGAGGCGATGTGGGTCTGTGCAATAAGTCCAATACATGCAGCAGCGGAAATGCCTTGGTTCTGCTCGGGGTTGCGCAGCAGAGGAGATGTGTTGGTTCTGCTGGATCCACAAAATCTCTCAGAGCAACTTCAGCCCACTAGGACTGGGGTGGCACCACTTGGCAACGTAGAAGCACAGATGTCAGAGTCCAGATGCAAGGTTGTTGGAAGCCTATTTCTCTGAGCCTTCAGATCAGGAGGTCAGTCAGCTAGGCTTTGGAGACACTCTAGAGTCGGTGTTTAAGGAATACAGGTCCAGTCTTTCTCCCGCAGGCAGGAGGGCAGAGGGTCAGCACAGCAGGGTAGCAGTTGCTCTAGAGCAGCCGTCCAGCAGACTGGAAGTCCTTTAAGCAGCACAGAAATCTTTCTTCCTTGCAGAGTATCCACAGGTTCAAAAGTGTACTGAAGAGTTGGTGTCTGAGGTCCAGCATTTATACATAGTTGTGCCTTTAAAGTGGAGAGAAGCTTTTAGAGACTTGCCTTTGAAGTGCACAGATGACCTACATTCCTGGCTCCGGACTAACTACATGCAGTATACCGCTCTATGAGTGGAGAAAGTACACAGCCTATTCTGGATTAAGTGGTGCTGGAACGAGTATGTCCCTCCCATCCAAGGAGTGATAGCCCATCCCGCCACACCTAAGCTCCCCATTGTGTGTGCTTGTCTAGGAGGAATACACAAAGGTCAGCTATCACACGCACCAAGTCATGTGACCCAGAGAGAGTCTGCAGGCACCAAATGACTAAGGCAATAAAAATGCCAACTTTCTAAAAGTGCCATTTTAAAAATTGTAACATAAAGTCTAACTTCACCATAAGTTAGGGTAGGGTTTGAAATAACAAATCCAGAGACACCAAACATGAAGAGGTTATCTTTTCCATGTTGGAAGCTACACTTAAAATGTAATAAGGTAGCTCCAATATTATCCTATGACAGAGGTGGGCCTTGCAGTAGTGAAAAACGCATTTAAGAGGTTTTTTGCTACCAGAATATGTAAAACTTAAAGATAAATGTCGTCCTTTTTAGATACATTGCACCCTGCCTCCTGTGCTATCCAGGGACTACCTTAGGGGTGACTTGCATGCATTAAAAAAGAAGACTTGGGCCTGACAAGTTATTTACTGTGCCAGGTCGAAATGGCAATTTAAAGTGCACACACACGTTGCAATGGCAGCCCTGAGATGTGTTTAAAGTGCTTCTTAAGTGGGTGGGACAATCAATAATGCAGGCCCACTAGTAACATTTAATTTACAGGCACTGGGCAGAGGTAGTGCCACTTTACAAAGGATTTACCAGTAAATTAAATATGCCAATTGGCTATAAGCCCATCCAACATGTTTTAGGGAGAGAGCACAATCACTTTACCACTGGTTATCAGCTGTAAAGTGTGCAGAATCATAAGGCCAGCAAAAATGAAGTCATCAAAAAACAGGTCTGAAGTCAAAAAGGTTAGGGGGAAACCCACGCCAAAAATGCCAGGTCTAACAAATTCACAACCATGATTCCACTTTACTGAGTTTATCCCAGTGAATATCTAACATTATTTTTAAAAATATATAAACATGTTACTGCCAAAGCTAACCATAGCTTCACTTCAAACTTAGTTTTTTTCACTGATTATGTGTGGTTATTTGATCATCAGCCCTCTGTGATGGTCACTCCCCACCGTGCATATCCTTAGATTGTGCATAGCAGAGGCAGGCCACAAAACCTGGCTTTTGGCATATCTGATGCACAACCCTCTTCAGGTGGAAGTTGGCCTTGCGTCATGGGGTTGGCAATCTGTGCACAGCATGGGCTGGTTGAGGGACCCATCTCGCCATGTGGGGCCAGTGTCCTGCACACCAAGTGTGGGTGGCAGGGACTGGACCATGGCTGGCCCTACTCCAAGCTCACAATGTGCGTCTATCTCCTATATTTTGCTGTTAGGCAAGCACAGCAGTAATATTTTTTTTAGTTCACTGATCCTCTTGCCAGATCTGTGAATCCTGAGGCCCATGGAGGGTCTGCAGGACCCAGAGATGGTCTAGAATTTACAGAACTTTCATAAGATTCATAAATCTTGCCATAATAATCTTTTTTTAATATATATTTTATTGATGAGATCCATTAAGTGCCCTGTACCTAAGCATGAGGGTATGGGGAGGTTTGTCTCCCTTTTATGCTTTTTTACCTTAATATTTTCCTAAAATGGTGCTCAGTGCACCATTTTGGGTTATTCCAGCATCAACAGTAATTTTTCTGTGATGACCATCCACCTATAATATGGCTGATTAGTGAATCTTGAGCTGAAGTCATGAATCCACAATGGACCAAGGGAGAAAAAAGCTATCTAGTCCAATGGTGTGACTTTATTTTTTTAATTGGACCCAGAATCATCTGTGAATTCACAAATCCACAGAGGATCTGTGAATTAATGAATTAACTGCTCCATATCCCTTAAAACAGCTGACCCACTAGCAGCTTTTCATTAAATGACTTCTGGCATGTTTTGGCTGTAGCCTTTCCAGCAGCGGCTGGACCTTTGAAAAAGGGGTGAGGCAGAAAGTTGCATTTAAAGTTCACGGGGATGGGGGAGATTCAAAGGAAATGAGAACTGTCTGTCCATTTCCCCACTACTTAGTGAGTAGCCAGCTTTATCAAGCACGAGAGGAATCCTGCTACTAAAATCGAAGGCTGCCAGCTGCAAGCGGAAAGTGTATGAACAGGCCTGCAGTGCTGCCTGCTGCAAGCGGAAAGTGTATGAACAGGCCTGCAGTGCTGCCTGCTGCAAGCGGAAAGTGTATGAACAGGCCTGCAGTGCTGCCTGCTGCAAGCGGAAAGTGTATGGACAGGCCTGCAGTGCGCCTCTGTAGTTGTGTACTAAAAAGTCTGCCAAGAAACATATTTTATGGCATCAAATGAGGACGAGATTGTCACAGTTACAGTGTATTTCCTGGGAAACCACAGAGTTTTAGCAGGGAGGGGCATGTTTGATTCACTGGGGAAAGCTGCTGCAATTAGGTCCGCCCCATGGCCCTTTACTTTGGCTACTTCGATAGTGCGCGCACCCTTCTCGACCTAGGTGCCTTGCTTTCCTTCAGGACACTGCAGACGGCCTATGAAATTCACCTGTCTCCCTCTGAGATGACACATTGCGTAAAACTGATTTAAGATTGCTTGAAATAATGTGAAAAACTTAAACAGCTACTCACCCAGTGGCGGCTTCTTTATGCAAACGTGGAGATAACACATGCAGCTCTCTTCACCATTGCACTTCATCATTGGCACGTCATCGCAGCCTCATCTCACGGCTTTAAAAACACCCAATCTGTGCCCTGCTCTCATGCTGTTTTTACTAGCAAACAAAATGAGATATGGCCTTCTAGGTGCCTCCTGCCGGTGCTTGTACAGATGGCAACTGTATTTGACCCACAATTTGCTCACACACACGTTGGCCGCATCTGGAGGTTGCAGCTACAGAAATAACCCGTCCCTCTACCGCGACTATATCCTGGCATATACATGCCTAGGGACTAGCAGTTCTTTTATGATAATAACCTGAGCAGGCTGCTAAATTACTACAAGACGGACGTAGGATGTTGGTCTAGACTGCTATTATCCCTGCTAGAGCGTGCAGCATCTACAAAATGATATACTTGCCCTAATTTCTATACGCCCTGCAGAATTCCCTTTTTGAGATCCCAGATAGTTTTTTAAAACAAGTAATGGCCACGATGAGGCAACTACTATATGATGGCGGTGCCCCCAGAATAGAGATGTCGGTACTAGCCTGAAAGTATTTGGTGGGGTATTTCTCTGCCGGCCCTCCAATTATACTACTGGGTGATCCATCTAGTAATCATCAATGGCTGGTTGTTCATGAAACAGAGGGAGCCCTCCCTGGCGGCGGATAGGAGTGCAATGGAGTTGATGATCTACAATAGGCAGCTATATGATAAGGAGAATTTGACAGCATTGCCATCCCCCACTGTCAAGGTAATAAGGGCCTGAAAGGGACACGCAAAACAACATCAGATGGCAGGGCACCCTCATCTTAGAAACACCCTATGGGATGCCAAAGCAAAGGTGCCACTGTGAGGAGTTGGGGTGGGATGGGAGATACTGGAGATATCAAACTGGGTGACGTGTGGACCAATGGGAGCCTGATAGCCTTTGAGGAGCTCTGGGCACATTATAAACTAGGGGGACTCAATATCGGCCATGTGTGCAAATAAAATAACTCCTACACAATTACAAATACCAGACTGCACTCATAGAGTTCCTAAATAAATCACTTGAGTGGACATCGTTTTTTGAAAGTGAAACCACTATCAGTATATCATCAGCGTAGGGCGCTAATTGTAAGCCAAATTATTTTATCAGAGCAGCCATGGGTCTTACATAAAGGTTGAACAGTGTCGGGCTCAACGATGAACCTCGCAGAGCCCCACAAGGAAGGAATAGTGTTCTAAAATTAACCCATCAGAAAACACTGATTGTACCCGACCGGACAGAAAAGACTGCAACAAAGCCAACGCTGGGTCATATATTCCAAGGCTACGGGAACCGTCAACCAGAAGATCATGCCTGAAAGTGTCAGAAGCTACTGAGAGATCCAGCAAGATGAGGGCAGCATCCACCCTCATCCAACACCGATCTGATTTCTTCAGTGAGCAATATTAGTGCAGATTCTGTGCCTTGGCTTTGCCTGAAGTCAAACTGACTGTAGTACATCACTTTCCCCAGCAGTTTGGCTGGAAGTGGAAGCCGGGAAGTTGGACGATAATTGTTCAAGTCCAGCAAATTTAAGGTGTTTTTTTTTTAACAAAAGGAGAACGGATGCTGATTTCCATTGAGTCGGAAAAAATCCTGTCTCAAACATGACATTGATGATCTTGGTCAGGTATAAGGTTACAGCCTCTAATGGTAAGTGAACTATTTTGGGCAGACACAGGTTCTGAGGAGATCCGGATTTGGTATTCATCATAACCGTTTTTAATTGATCTGCTGTTGGAGCCTCAGTTTTTCGCGAGCCTGTATTTCCTGGGATTGCCTCGGATGACCGACTGTTGTCATGGTGATTAAAGCCATTAGCAGTGAAATTATTGAAAATACTCACCATTTTCTCCTGAAAGAACTTTGCTAGTGAGTCATAAACATCCTGGCTGAATGCTGCGGCCTTATTTACTGCCGGTGAGGTTAACTTTTTTATAGTCTGAAGGGGTGTTTTATTCAAGTGTTTTGCTAAATGTATTTGTTCGTCATTGTTCAGCGCAGTAGGCTGATTTTGAGACTGTCATACATGTCTAGGGACCAGAATATTTTTTTTATAATGAGGCAGTAGGGTATGTTGCTGTTTCTTTTTATAAAGGCTTTACGCTAAATCAAGACTTTAAGCTAAATTACATCAAAACTAGTCAAACAAAGGATGGAAAACCAAACATTGGGGGCTGACATACTTTCCTGACAATATATATATACTGGGGTTGATAGTGTCTATATAGTTACAGTTGCCCTAATAGCAACTTTGGCGCCGCTCGACAAATGTGCATGAAACTTCCCCAAAAAAGTTCATTCAGTTTGGTAATTTGTGTTAAATTTCACATGGATCTGTAAAGCGGGGGGGGCCAAGAAAAATTGAGATTTCAAAAAGTGTGATTTCCCATTTTAATCAATCTTGGTAAGTGTGCTCACAAATACAGACAAAAATAGCTGAACAGTATTAATCCAAATTTGCCACAAGTTTGAACTGTATTAAGAAATTAGCTTGTTTTCATCTGGTCTTAAAACATTCAGTATTATTTGAGAAGTTAGGATTTAAAAAGGTATCCAGGTTCATACGAAGGAGTTTACCCTGAGAATAAGTTACAGATATCTTTGTAGAGGACCTATACCATAGACCGTCTGCAAATCATAATTCAAGAAAATGAAAGTGAACAGTGTCTGTCAGGCTGACCTTTGTTCAGCCTGACAACAGCCTTAAAGTATTCTCTAGCGTTTGTTAAACCCAAGGGTATCTGAGCACTCTACAACAATTATTAGGCAGTATCAATCAAAAGTAGTATTTTATAACATTGTCAGAGGCATTGACAGTTAAGAGGAATTGTATGCCAGCTGTTCGGTTGGACATGAGATACACGCGTAGGTTGATTGCTGGTGATGGATGAGTTGAGGTATGAGTGTTGATCAACTGTAGGGTAGGTTATAAGTCTCAGAAGGTTGTTTCTAATACCCTATGTTACTTTGTAGAGCTGTTTTTCCATTTGAGTTAGATGACCTTTTATGTCGGTCAAGTTTATAAGGTTCAGTGGAAAAAGAGGTTTGAGTTGTCTCTCAATTCAAGATGGGGTTTTCGTTGGGTCAGTCAGGATGTGCAGTTTAATGGCGAGAAAGTGGGTTAGATGATGGGTCGGTTGTTTGTGTGTGTCGTTCTGGGCTAGGAGTTGGGATGTTATTTGGATAGTGGTTAAAGTTGTTCTGTGTTTTATCCTCAGTGGGGGTGCAAATAGGGTATGCGTTCTTAGTGAAGACTTGTGTTTTATCAGTAACTGCAAGTGTGGGGATTAAGGGAGAGTTCGGGTTTCTCAGAGCAGATGTATCTTGGTCTTTATCCTGCTTGGTGTGGGAGAGTCTGAGTGAGAAGTTGTGGAGGGCTAGGTTGGTGGGAGAGTTTATAGGGGAGTGGTCCTTGTGGTTCTGGGGCTGGCGTGATGTTTGGTGCAGGTGTATCTGCTGGGTTAGCTGGGTTAGGGTTGGCTGAGAGTTTTACGCCGGGTAAGCGTAGGGATGTGATGGGGTTGGCTAAGGGTTTTATCCTGGGAGAGTGTGGGGATGTGATGGAGTCTTGGAATTAGAGGTAGAAAGACCAGGCGCAGTGTGAACGTTGGAGAAGGAGATGGTGAATGAGTTTCAGGCGTGTTTATTGGGCGTTTTTCCTTGCTTTAGGATCTGAGAGCAGTGTTCGGTTAATGCTGGATTGTTGTGGGACATGTGGTTGTGTAATGTTGGGTATAAGGATTTTAGTGAACTTAGATTAGTGTCATTAGTTTGGATCATGATATTACAGTACATAGTCATGGTTGCAGTGCCTTTGAAATCAGGCAAGTTGGAGATCAACAGTTTTTTTGTGGCTGTGTGGGATTTTGGAGATGTTGGTTAAATTAAGGCATTTTGCTATGTTAGTTCTCCATTTTGCCAGGTCGGTAGAGTAGAAGTTGAGGTCTGTCTTCTTATGACTTTTGGAAGTGTTGTAGTAGAGGTCAGCTATGATTGTTTCGGGGTGCTGCTTGAGCAGTCTGTGTTTGAACTTTTGGTAGCATTAGGGGGAGGTAAAGACTCACTCCACAGAGGCCAGCAGCTGGGTCCAGGGTATATCCAGCTGGAGTTGCTCAGCTGGGTAGTTTTGCAAGTCCAGAAATTTAAGGTGTTTTTTTTTAACAAAAGGAGAACGGATGCTGATTTCCATTGAGTCGGAAAAAATCCTGTCTCAAACATGACATTGATGATCTTGGTCAGGTATAAGGTTACAGCCTCTAATAGTAAGTGAACTATTTTGGGCAGACACAGGTTCTGAGGAGATCCGGATTTGGTATTCATCATAACCGTTTTTAATTGATCTGCTGTTGGAGCCTCAGTTTTTCGCGAGCCTGTATTTCCTGGGATTGCCTCGGATGACCGACTGTTGTCATGGTGATTAAAGCCATTAGCAGTGAAATTATTGAAAATACTCACCATTTTCTCCTGAAAGAACTTTGCTAGTGAGTCATAAACATCCTGGTTGAATGCTGCGGCCTTATTTACTGCCGGTGAGGTTAACTTTTTTATAGTCTGAAGGGGTGTTTTATTCAAGTGTTTTGCTAAATGTATTTGTTCGTCATTGTTCAGCGCAGTAGGCTGATTTTGAGTCTGTCATACATGTCTAGGGACCAGAATATTTTTTTTTTATAATGAGGCAGTAGGGTATGTTGCTGTTTCTTTTTATAAAGGCTTTACGCTAAATCAAGACTTTAAGCTAAATTACATCAAAACTAGTCAAACAAAGGATGGAAAACCAAACATTGGGGGCTGACATACTTTCCTGACAATATATATATACTGGGGTTGATAGTGTCTATATAGTTACAGTTGCCTTAATAGCAACTTTGGCGCCGCTCGACAAATGTGCATGAAACTTCCCCAAAAAAGTTCATTCAGTTTGGTAATTTGTGTTAAATTTCACATGGATCTGTAAAGCGGGGGGCCAAGAAAAATTGAGATTTCAAAAAGTGTGATTTCCCATTTTAATCAATCTTGGTAAGCGTGCTCACAAATACAGACAAAAATAGCTGAACAGTATTAATCCAAATTTGCCACAAGTTTGAACTGTATTAAGAAATTAGCTTGTTTTCATCTGGTCTTAAAACATTCAGTATTATTTGAGAAGTTAGGATTTAAAAAGGTACCCAGGTTCATACGAAGGAGTTTACCCTGAGAATAAGTTACAGATATCTTTGTAGAGGACCTATACCATAGACCGTCTGCAAATCATAATTCAAGAAAATGAAAGTGAACAGTGTCTGTCAGGCTGACCTTTGTTCAGCCTGACAACAGCCTTAAAGTATTCTCTAGCGTTCGTTAAACCCAAGGGTATCTGAGCACTCTACAACAATTATTAGGCAGTATCAATCAAAAGTAGTATTTTATAACATTGTCAGAGGCATTGTCAGTCAATAAAATACAGTTTTTAGAGCTGAGCCAGTATAGAGTCCTTGGGAAATACAAGTGTGTAGTGAGATAGTAATTCCAGGGATGGTTGTGATGTTGGTTGAGGAGGAATTCTTGTAGTTGTCTCTTGAAGATCGAGAAGGAGGGGGTTAGATCTGATATGTACCAGGAGAGAGTTTGAGATTTTGGGGGCATTGCCTGAGAAGGAGCGAGATGGGCTTTTTGCTTATGTTTTTTGGGTGGGGTAAGAAGAAATATATTGCAGCTTCTTATGTTTCTTGTTTGGCATGCCTTAGTGAGTTTGGCTGGGAGGTAGGCTGAATTGCCTGGTTGAAGAACCTTATATGTGAGACAGGCAGTTTTGAAACAACAGCGAGCTTTGATTGGTAATCACTTTAGAGTTTTCAGTAAGGGGGAGATGTGTTCATATCTCCTTGCTCCAGTTACCTTCCTGCTACAATTAGGGTAGCTCTCTGTGGAGCTATGTGAGAGGTTGAGGTGCCTAGGATGGTGGCATTCCCATAGACCAGTCTGGACAGAACCAGAGCGTGTATGGCAGCTGTTAGGTTAGTTGGTCGGAGACAGGGCTTAATACTTTTAAGTAGGTTGCATAAGGCACACTTTGCTCTGGTCTTTATGTAAGAGCTCATGTTTAAACTTGAGTCCAGGGTGATCCCCAGGGATTTGGCAGAGTCTGCCAAAGTCAGTTTGAAGTTTAAAGCATCTACATTGTTTAACCATTCTTCAATAAAGGGGGGGGAGGGGGGCTGGCTGTGGTTAGGTTAGAAGGAGAATTTCTGAGAAAACACTTCCAGGTAAAGTTGTGTGTCGTCTGCATAAAGGTAGTGTGCGATCTTAGCTTGTTTAAGTATTATGGTGAGGGGTCCTATGTATACATTGAAGAGTGTACATGAGAGGACTGAGCCTTGGGGGACACCTTGGGTGATGGTGGAAGAATTGGATGTTGAGTTGTTTATTTTGATTTGTTGTGTAGAAATGACACAAACCACTGCATAACTGTGCCTTCTACTCAGATCTGTTGTTGCAAGAAAATCAGAAGAAGCTTGTGGTTGACCATGCCGTACATTGCTGATAGGTCTGGAAGGATGACAAGACAGCATTTATCTACATCCAGATCATTATATATATTGTATGCTATATTCAGAGTAGCAGTTTCCGTACTGCATCCCTAACTGAAACCTGATTGGTGAGAGTTGAATAGATTGTCAATGTGTTGGTTCAGTTGGGCGAGAACACATTCTGTCCATCATTTGTTTAAATTGCACTTTTCACCCTAAGTAGGATGGGTATGCACAGACGTGGGTCCCTTGCTCACTATGCCACTCTGTAGTTCTGTGAGTTTGTGGGTCTGGTTCAGGTGTTCCGAACCCGTTCGAATAAGGTCGTCGGAAACAGAAGATTTTGGTGTCAGCAGACCGCAAATGACGAGTGTAGCGTGTATGAGCGTTTTCGCATGAATCGATCGATGAGAACACTCTGTATTCAAGGATTTAGTTTGAACCTTCGGGTTCTATTTTGTGTACGGCAGCCATTTTGAGTGGTTGATTTTTGGCATAAAATACCATGCTCCGCTCATTAAATTTGCGCAGTCTCTAGCGAACCACCCGTGTGTTCGTAGATCTCTGTTCCTAGTTGCAGCCAATAAACTTTGGTCTTTGACGTCATCTAGAAGTATCCCGTGTCTCTGTTTGCCAAGACAAGGGAACTCGAAGGCATCGGGCGTTTTTCCATGACGCCGCTGGGTCTTAAAACCCGGTCCTTCAACTCGATTCAATCTAGCCTGGCTAATGAATGGTAATACCCAGAAACCGGTCCCAGGATGCTTGTTTCAGGACCAGGGAGGACCTGGCTTGGCAGTTCAGTCTGGACTGTTCCCATGAGGCACAGGGTCAAGACTGATTTGCATATGGCTGGGTCTAAACTGGGGTGGCATGGTGAGCAAAAAGAATAATGATTTAACCAAGATCTCTTGACTGGCGGTGAATGTATGGTTTATTCAGCATTCCATCCATCATTTGCTTGGGTAGTTCTTGCCGATGATGGCAGTGCCGCAACCTTGGCATGTTTTTTTGTCTCTCTTAATGATTGAGAAACCTGGGGGCACTAAAGGTAAGGATTACTTTAGCCAAGTTTCTGTGATGAATGCACTGTCAATGCCGTTGCTGAGGATTGTTTCAGCCAGCTCTGTTGCATGTTTGGGTGCTGACCTGCAGTTTATGAGCATGCAGGCTGCATTATTAGAGCTAATGAGCTTCTGAGAAGGGTGTGCAATAGGAACTTTCATGTATTGGGCTGGTAGTCTAGCATTCCGAAAAGGGTTTACTTACTTAGAGGATTAGATGCCTATTGGTTTTGTATGGCCATATGTTTTGGCTAAATCCATTGTTTCCCAACATCAAGGGGCTTGTTCTTTTCGGTCTCTGATATTGACAGTTAAGAGGAATTGTATGCCAGCTGTTCGGTTGGACATGAGATACACGCGTAGGTTGATTGCTGGTGATGGATGAGTTGAGGTATGAGTGTTGATCAACTGTATGGTAGGTTATAAGTCTCAGAAGGTTGTTTCTAATACCCTATGTTACTTTGTAGAGCTGTTTTTCCATTTGAGTTAGATGACCTTTTATGTCGGTCAAGTTTATAAGGTTCAGTGGAAAAAGAGGTTTGAGTTGTCTCTCAATTCAAGATGGGGTTTTCGTTGGGTCAGTCAGGATGTGCAGTTTAATGGCGAGAAAGTGGGTTAGATGATGGGTCGGTTGTTTGTGTGTGTTGTTCTGGGCTAGGAGTTGGGATGTTATTTGGATAGTGGTTAAAGTTGCTCTGTGTTTTATCCTCAGTGGGGGTGCAAATAGGGTATGCGTTCTTAGTGAAGACTTGTGTTTTATCAGTAACTGCAAGTGTGGGGATTAAGGGAGAGTTCGGGTTTCTCAGAGCAGATGTATCTTGGTCTTTATCCTGCTTGGTGTGGGAGAGTCTGAGTGAGAAGTTGTGGAGGGCTAGGTTGGTGGGAGAGTTAATAGGGGAGTGGTCCTTGGGGTTCTGGGGCTGGCGTGATGTTTGGTGCAGGTGTATCTGCTGGGTTAGCTGGGTTAGGGTTGGCTGAGAGTTTTACGCCGGGTAAGCGTAGGGATGTGATGGGGTTGGCTAAGGGTTTTATCCTGGGAGAGTGTGGGGATGTGATGGAGTCTTGAGAATTAGAGGTAGAAAGACCAGGCGCAGTGTGAACGTTGGAGAAGGAGATGGTGAATGAGTTTCAGGCGTGTTTATTGGGCGTTTTTCCTTGCTTTAGGATCTGAGAGCAGTGTTCGGTTAATGCTGGATTGTTGTGGGACATGTGGTTGTGTAATGTTGGGTATAAGGATTTTAGTGAACTTAGATTAGTGTCATTAGTTTGGATCATGATATTACAGTACATAGTCATGGTTGCAGTGCCTTTGAAATCAGGCAAGTTGGAGATCAACAGTATTTTGTGGCTGTGTGGGATTTTGGAGATGTTGGTTAAATTAAGGCATTTTGCTATGTTAGTTCTCCATTTTGCCAGGTCGGTAGAGTACAAGTTGAGGTCTGTCTTCTTATGACTTTTGGAAGTGTTGTAGTAGAGGTCAGCTATGATTGTTTCGGGGTGCTGCTTGAGCAGTCTGTGTTTGAACTTTTGGTAGCATTAGGGGGAGGTAAAGACTCACTCCACAGAGGCCAGCAGCTGGGTCCAGGGTATATCCAGTTGGAGTTGCTCAGCTGGGTAGTTTTGCAAGTCCAGCAAATTTAAGGTGTTTTTTTTTAACAAAAGGAGAACGGATGCTGATTTCCATTGAGTCGGAAAAAATCCTGTCTCAAACATGACATTGATGATCTTGGTCAGGTATAAGGTTACAGCCTCTAATGGTAAGTGAACTATTTTGGGCAGACACAGGTTCTGAGGAGATTCGGATTTGGTATTCATCATAACCGTTTTTAATTGATCTGCTGTTGGAGCCTCAGTTTTTCGCGAGCCTGTATTTCCTGGGATTGCCTCAGATGACCGACTGTTGTCATGGTGATTAAAGCCATTAGCAGTGAAATTATTGAAACTACTCACCATTTTCTCCTGAAAGAACTTTGCTAGTGAGTCATAAACATCCTGGCTGAATCCTGCGGCCTTATTTACTGCCGGTGAGGTTAACTTTTTTATAGTCTGAAGGGGTGTTTTATTCAAGTGTTTTGCTAAATGTATTTGTTCGTCGTTGTTCAGCGCAGTAGGCTGATTTTGATTCTGTCATACATGTCTAGGGACCAGAATATTTTTTTTTTATAATGAGGCAGTAGGGTATGTTGCTGTTTCTTTTTATAAAGGCTTTACGCTAAATCAAGACTTTAAGCTAAATTACATCAAAACTAGTCAAACAAAGGATGGAAAACCAAACATTGGGGGCTGACATACTTTCCTGACAATATATATATACTGGGGTTGATAGTGTCTATATAGTTACAGTTGCCTTAATAGCAACTTTGGCGCCGCTCGACAAATGTGCATGAAACTTCCCCAAAAAAGTTCATTCAGTTTGGTAATTTGTGTTAAATTTCACATGGATCTGTAAAGCGGGGGGGCCAAGAAAAATTGAGATTTCAATAAGTGTGATTTCCCATTTTAATCAATCTTGGTAAGTGTGCTCACAAATACAGACAAAAATAGCTGAACAGTATTAATCCAAATTTGCCACATGTTTGAACTGTATTAAGAAATTAGCTTGTTTTCATCTGGTCTTAAAACATTCAGTATTATTTGAGAAGTTAGGATTTAAAAAGGGACCCAGGTTCATACGAAGGAGTTTACCCTGAGAATAAGTTACAGATATCTTTGTAGAGGACCTATACCATAGACCGTCTGTAAATCATAATTCAAGAAAATGAAAGTGAACAGTGTCTGTCAGGCTGACCTTTGTTCAGCCTGACAACAGCCTTAAAGTATTCTCTAGCGTTTGTTAAACCCAAGGGTATCTGAGCACTCTACAACAATTATTAGGCAGTATCAATCAAAAGTAGTATTTTATAACATTGTCAGAGGCATTGTCAGTCAATAAAATACAGTTTTTAGAGCTGAGCCAGTATAGAGTCCTTGGGAAATACAAGTGTGTAGTGAGATAGTAATTCCAGGGATGGTTGTGATGTTGGTTGAGGAGGAATTCTTGTAGTTGTCTCTTGAAGATCGAGAAGGAGGGGGTTAGATCTGATATGTACCAGGAGAGAGTTTGAGATTTTGGGGGCATTGCCTGAGAAGGAGCGAGATGGGCTTTTTGCTTATGTTTTTTGGGTGGGGTAAGAAGAAATATATTGCAGCTTCTTATGTTTCTTGTTTGGCATGCCTTAGTGAGTTTGGCTGGGAGGTAGGCTGAATTGCCTGGTTGAAGAACCTTATATGAGAGACAGACAGTTTTGAAACAACAGCGAGCTTTGATTGGTAATCACTTTAAGAGTTTTCAGTAAGGGGGAGATGTGTTCATATCTCCTTGCTCTAGTTACCTTCCTGCTACAATTAGGGTAGCTCTCTGTGGAGCTATGTGAGAGGTTGAGGTGCCTAGGATGGTGGCATTCCCATAGACCAGTCTGGACAGAACCAGAGCGTGTGTGGCAGCTGTTAGGTTAGTTGGTCGGAGACAGGGCTTAATACTTTTAAGTAGGTTGCATAAGGCACACTTTGCTCTGGTCTTTATGTAAGAGCTCATGTTTAAAATTGAGTCCAGGGTGATCCCCAGGGATTTGGCAGAGTCTGCCAAAGTCATTTTGAAGTTTAAAGCATCTACATTGTTTAACCATTCTTCAATATGGGGGGGGAGGGGAGCTGGCTGTGGTTAGGTTAGAAGGAGAATTTCTGAGAAAACACTTCCAGGTAAAGTTGTGTGTCGTCTGCATAAAGGTAGTGTGCGATCTTAGCTTGTTTAAGTATTATGGTGAGGGGTCCTATGTATACATTGAAGAGTGTACATGAGAGGACTGAGCCTTGGGGGACACCTTGGGTGATGGTGGAAGAATTGGATGTTGAGTTGTTTATTTTGATTTGTTGTGTAGAAATGACACAAACCACTGCATAACTGTGCCTTCTACTCAGATCTGTTGTTGCAAGAAAATCAGAAGAAGCTTGTGGTTGACCATGCCGTACATTGCTGATAGGTCTGGAAGGATGACAAGACAGCATTTATCTACATCCAGATCATTATATATATTGTATGCTATATTCAGAGTAGCAGTTTCCGTACTGCATCCCTAACTGAAACCTGATTGGTGAGAGTTGAATAGATTGTCAATGTGTTGGTTCAGTTGGGTGAGAACACATTCTGTCCATCATTTGTTTAAATTGCACTTTTCACCCTAAGTAGGATGGGTATGCACAGACGTGGGTCCCTTGCTCACTATGCCACTCTGTAGTTCTGTGAGTTTGTGGGTCTGGTTCAGGTGTTCCGAACCCGTTCGAATAAGGTCGTCGGAAACAGAAGATTTTGGTGTCAGCAGACCGCAAATGACGAGTGTAGCGTGTATGAGCGTTTTCGCATGAATCGATCGATGAGAACACTCTGTATTCAAGGATTTAGTTTGAACCTTCGGGTTCCATTTTGTGTACGGCAGCCATTTTGAGTGGTTGATTTTTGGCATAAAATACCATGCTCCGCTCATTGAATTTGCGCAGTCTCTAGCGAACCACCCGTGTGTTCGTAGATCTCTGTTCCTGGTTGCAGCCAATAAACTTTGGTCTTTGACGTCATCTAGAAGTATCACGTGTCTCTGTTTGCCAAGACAAGGGAACTCGAAGGCATCAGGCGTTTTTCCATGACGCCGCTGGGTCTTAAAACCCGGTCCTTCAACTCGATTCAATCTAGCCTGGCTAATGAATGGTAATACCCAGAAACCGGTCCCAGGATGCTTGTTTCAGGACCAGGGAGGACCTGGCTTGGCAGTTCAGTCTGGACTGTTCCCATGAGGCACAGGGTCAAGACTGATTTGCATATGGCTGGGTCTAAACTGGGGTGGCATGGTGAGCAAAAAGAATAATGATTTAACCAAGATCTCTTGACTGGCGGTGAATGTATGGTTTATTCAGCATTCCATCCATCATTTGCTTGGGTAGTTCTTGCCGATGATGGCAGTGCCGCAACCTTGGCATGTTTTTTTGTCTCTCTTAATGATTGAGAAACCTGGGGGCACTAAAGGTAAGGATTACTTTAGCCAAGTTTCTGTGATGAATGCACTGTCAATGTCGTTGCTGAAGATTGTTTCAGCCAGCTCTGTTGCATGTTTGGGTGCTGACCTGCAGTTTATGAGCATGCAGGCTGCATTATTAGAGCTAATGAGCTTCTGAGAGGGGTGTGCAATAGGAACTTTCATGTATTGGGCTGGTAGTCTAGCATCCCGAAAAGGGTTTACTTACTTAGAGGATTAGATGCCTATTGGTTTTGTATGGCCATATGTTTTGGCTAAATCCATTGTTTCCCAACATCAAGGGGCTTGTTCTTTTCGGTCTCTGATATTGACAGTTAGGAGGAATTGTATGTCAGCTGTTCGGTTGGACATGAGATACACGCGTAGGTTGATTGCTGGTGATGGATGAGGTGAGGTATGAGTGTTGATCAACTGTATGGTAGGTTATAAGTCTCAGAAGGTTGTTTCTAATACCCTATGTTACTTTGTAGAGCTGTTTTTCCATTTGAGTTAGATGACCTTTTATGTCGGTCAAGTTTATAAGGTTCAGTGGAAAAAGAGGTTTGAGTTGTCTCTCAATTCAAGATGGGGTTTTCGTTGGGTCAGTCAGGATGTGCAGTTTAATGGCGAGAAAGTGGGTTAGATGATGGTTCGGTTGTTTGTGTGTGTCGTTCTGGGCTAGGAGTTGGGATGTTATTTGGATAGTGATTAAAGTTGCTCTGTGTTTTATCCTCAGTGGGGGTGCAAATAGGGTATGCGTTCTAAGTGAAGACTTTGTTTTATCAGTAACTGCAAGTGTGGGGATTAAGGGAGAGTTCGGGTTTCTCAGAGCAGATGTATCTTGGTCTTTATCCTGCTTGGTGTGGGAGAGTCTGAGTGAGAAGTTGTGGAGGGCTAGGTTGGTGGGAGAGTTAATAGGGGAGTGGTCCTTGGGGTTCTGGGGCTGGCGTGATGTTTGGTGCAGGTGTATCTGCTGGGTTAGCTGGGTTAGGGTTGGCTGAGAGTTTTACGCCGGGTAAGCGTAGGGATGTGATGGGGTTGGCTAAGGGTTTTATCCTGGGAGAGTGTGGGGATGTGATGGAGTCTTGAGAATTAGAGGTAGAAAGACCAGGCGCAGTGTGAACGTTGGAGAAGGAGATGGTGAATGAGTTTCAGGCGTGTTTATTGGGCGTTTTTCCTTGCTTTAGGATCTGAGAGCAGTGTTCGGTTAATGCTGGATTGTTGTGGGACATGTGGTTGTGTAATGTTGGGTATAAGGATTTTAGTGAACTTAGATTAGTGTCATTAGTTTGGATCATGATATTACAGTACATAGTCATGGTTGCAGTGCCTTTGAAATCAGGCAAGTTGGAGATCAACAGTATTTTGTGGCTGTGTGGGATTTTGGAGATGTTGGTTAAATTAAGGCATTTTGCTATGTTAGTTCTCCATTTTGCCAGGTCGGTAGAGTACAAGTTGAGGTCTGTCTTCTTATGACTTTTGGAAGTGTTGTAGTAGAGGTCAGCTATGATTGTTTCGGGGTGCTGCTTGAGCAGTCTGTGTTTGAACTTTTGGTAGCATTAGGGGGAGGTAAAGACTCACTCCACAGAGGCCAGCAGCTGGGTCCAGGGTATATCCAGTTGGAGTTGCTCAGCTGGGTAGTTTTGCAAGTCCAGCAAATTTAAGGTGTTTTTTTTTAACAAAAGGAGAACGGATGCTGATTTCCATTGAGTCGGAAAAAATCCTGTCTCAAACATGACATTGATGATCTTGGTCAGGTATAAGGTTACAGCCTCTAATGGTAAGTGAACTATTTTGGGCAGACACAGGTTCTGAGGAGATTCGGATTTGGTATTCATCATAACCGTTTTTAATTGATCTGCTGTTGGAGCCTCAGTTTTTCGCGAGCCTGTATTTCCTGGGATTGCCTCAGATGACCGACTGTTGTCATGGTGATTAAAGCCATTAGCAGTGAAATTATTGAAACTACTCACCATTTTCTCCTGAAAGAACTTTGCTAGTGAGTCATAAACATCCTGGCTGAATCCTGCGGCCTTATTTACTGCCGGTGAGGTTAACTTTTTTATAGTCTGAAGGGGTGTTTTATTCAAGTGTTTTGCTAAATGTATTTGTTCGTCGTTGTTCAGCGCAGTAGGCTGATTTTGATTCTGTCATACATGTCTAGGGACCAGAATATTTTTTTTTTATAATGAGGCAGTAGGGTATGTTGCTGTTTCTTTTTATAAAGGCTTTACGCTAAATCAAGACTTTAAGCTAAATTACATCAAAACTAGTCAAACAAAGGATGGAAAACCAAACATTGGGGGCTGACATACTTTCCTGACAATATATATATACTGGGGTTGATAGTGTCTATATAGTTACAGTTGCCTTAATAGCAACTTTGGCGCCGCTCGACAAATGTGCATGAAACTTCCCCAAAAAAGTTCATTCAGTTTGGTAATTTGTGTTAAATTTCACATGGATCTGTAAAGCGGGGGGGCCAAGAAAAATTGAGATTTCAATAAGTGTGATTTCCCATTTTAATCAATCTTGGTAAGTGTGCTCACAAATACAGACAAAAATAGCTGAACAGTATTAATCCAAATTTGCCACATGTTTGAACTGTATTAAGAAATTAGCTTGTTTTCATCTGGTCTTAAAACATTCAGTATTATTTGAGAAGTTAGGATTTAAAAAGGGACCCAGGTTCATACGAAGGAGTTTACCCTGAGAATAAGTTACAGATATCTTTGTAGAGGACCTATACCATAGACCGTCTGTAAATCATAATTCAAGAAAATGAAAGTGAACAGTGTCTGTCAGGCTGACCTTTGTTCAACCTGACAACAGCCTTAAAGTATTCTCTAGCGTTTGTTAAACCCAAGGGTATCTGAGCACTCTACAACAATTATTAGGCAGTATCAATCAAAAGTAGTATTTTATAACATTGTCAGAGGCATTGTCAGTCAATAAAATACAGTTTTTAGAGCTGAGCCAGTATAGAGTCCTTGGGAAATACAAGTGTGTAGTGAGATAGTAATACCAGGGATGGTTGTGATGTTGGTTGAGGAGGAATTCTTGTAGTTGTCTCTTGAAGATCGAGAAGGAGGGGGTTAGATCTGATATGTACCAGGAGAGAGTTTGAGATTTTGGGGGCATTGCCTGAGAAGGAGCGAGATGGGCTTTTTGCTTATGTTTTTTGGGTGGGGTAAGAAGAAATATATTGCAGCTTCTTATGTTTCTTGTTTGGCATGCCTTAGTGAGTTTGGCTGGGAGGTAGGCTGAATTGCCTGGTTGAAGAACCTTATATGAGAGACAGACAGTTTTGAAACAACAGCGAGCTTTGATTGGTAATCACTTTAAGAGTTTTCAGTAAGGGGGAGATGTGTTCATATCTCCTTGCTCTAGTTACCTTCCTGCTACAATTAGGGTAGCTCTCTGTGGAGCTATGTGAGAGGTTGAGGTGCCTAGGATGGTGGCATTCCCATAGACCAGTCTGGACAGAACCAGAGCGTGTGTGGCAGCTGTTAGGTTAGTTGGTCGGAGACAGGGCTTAATACTTTTAAGTAGGTTGCATAAGGCACACTTTGCTCTGGTCTTTATGTAAGAGCTCATGTTTAAAATTGAGTCCAGGGTGATCCCCAGGGATTTGGCAGAGTCTGCCAAAGTCATTTTGAAGTTTAAAGCATCTACATTGTTTAACCATTCTTCAATATGGGGGGGAGGGGAGCTGGCTGTGGTTAGGTTAGAAGGAGAATTTCTGAGAAAACACTTCCAGGTAAAGTTGTGTGTCGTCTGCATAAAGGTAGTGTGCGATCTTAGCTTGTTTAAGTATTATGGTGAGGGGTCCTATGTATACATTGAAGAGTGTACATGAGAGGACTGAGCCTTGGGGGACACCTTGGGTGATGGTGGAAGAATTGGATGTTGAGTTGTTTATTTTGATTTGTTGTGTAGAAATGACACAAACCACTGCATAACTGTGCCTTCTACTCAGATCTGTTGTTGCAAGAAAATCAGAAGAAGCTTGTGGTTGACCATGCCGTACATTGCTGATAGGTCTGGAATGATGAGAAGACAGCATTTATCTACATCCAGATCATTATATTCATTGTATGCTATATTCAGAGTAGCAGTTTCCGTACTGCATCCCTAACTGAAACCTGATTGGTGAGAGTTGAATAGATTGTCAACGTGTTGGTTCAGTTGGGTGAGAACACATTCTGTCCATCATTTGTTTAAATTGCACTTTTCACCCTAAGTAGGATGGGTATGCACAGACGTGGGTCCCTTGCTCACTATGCCACTCTGTAGTTCTGTGAGTTTGTGGGTCTGGTACAGGTGTTCCGAACCCGTTCGAATAAGGTCGTCGGAAACAGAAGATTTTGGTGTCAGCAGACCGCAAATGACGAGTGTAGAGTGTATGAGCGTTTTCGCATGAATCGATCGATGAGAACACTCTGTATTCAAGGATTTAGTTTGAACCTTCGGGTTCCATTTTGTGTACGGCAGCCATTTTGAGTGGTTGATTTTTGGCATAAAATACCATGCTCCGCTCATTGAATTTGCGCAGTCTCTAGCGAACCACCCGTGTGTTCGTAGATCTCTGTTCCTGGTTGCAGCCAATAAACTTTGGTCTTTGACGTCATCTAGAAGTATCACGTGTCTCTGTTTGCCAAGACAAGGGAACTCGAAGGCATCAGGCGTTTTTCCATGACGCCGCTGGGTCTTAAAACCCGGTCCTTCAACTCGATTCAATCTAGCCTGGCTAATGAATGGTAATACCCAGAAACCGGTCCCAGGATGCTTGTTTCAGGACCAGGGAGGACCTGGCTTGGCAGTTCAGTCTGGACTGTTCCCATGAGGCACAGGGTCAAGACTGATTTGCATATGGCTGGGTCTAAACTGGGGTGGCATGGTGAGCAAAAAGAATAATGATTTAACCAAGATCTCTTGACTGGCGGTGAATGTATGGTTTATTCAGCATTCCATCCATCATTTGCTTGGGTAGTTCTTGCCGATGATGGCAGTGCCGCAACCTTGGCATGTTTTTTTGTCTCTCTTAATGATTGAGAAACCTGGGGGCACTAAAGGTAAGGATTACTTTAGCCAAGTTTCTGTGATGAATGCACTGTCAATGTTGTTGCTGAAGATTGTTTCAGCCAGCTCTGTTGCATGTTTGGGTGCTGACCTGCAGTTTATGAGCATGCAGGCTGCATTATTAGAGCTAATGAGCTTCTGAGAGGGGTGTGCAATAGGAACTTTCATGTATTGGGCTGGTAGTCTAGCATCCCGAAAAGGGTTTACTTACTTAGAGGATTAGATGCCTATTGGTTTTGTATGGCCATATGTTTTGGCTAAATCCATTGTTTCCCAACATCAAGGGGCTTGTTCTTTTCGGTCTCTGATATTGACAGTTAAGAGGAATTGTATGCCAGCTGTTCGGTTGGACATGAGATACACGCGTAGGTTGATTGCTGGTGATGGATGAGGTGAGGTATGAGTGTTGATCAACTGTATGGTAGGTTATAAGTCTCAGAAGGTTGTTTCTAATACCCTATGTTACTTTGTAGAGCTGTTTTTCCATTTGAGTTAGATGACCTTTTATGTCAGTCAAGTTTATAAGGTTCAGTGGAAAAAGAGGTTTGAGTTGTCTCTCAATTCAAGATGGGGTTTTCGTTGGGTCAGTCAGGATGTGCAGTTTAATGGCGAGAAAGTGGGTTAGATGATGGTTCGGTTGTTTGTGTGTGTCGTTCTGGGCTAGGAGTTGGGATGTTATTTAAATAGTGATTAAAGTTGCTCTGTGTTTTATCCTCAGTGGGGGTGCAAATAGGGTATGCGTTCTAAGTGAAGACTTTGTTTTATCAGTAACTGCAAGTGTGGGGATTAAGGGAGAGTTCGGGTTTCTCAGAGCAGATGTATCTTGGTCTTTATCCTGCTTGGTGTGGGAGAGTCTGAGTGAGAAGTTGTGGAGGGCTAGGTTGGTGGGAGAGTTAATAGGGGAGTGGTCCTTGGGGTTCTGGGGCTGGCGTGATGTTTGGTGCAGGTGTATCTGCTGGGTTAGCTGGGTTAGGGTTGGCTGAGAGTTTTACGCCGGGTAAGCGTAGGGATGTGATGGGATTGGCTAAGGGTTTTATCCTGGGAGAGTGTGGGGATGTGATGGAGTCTTGAGAATTAGAGGTAGAAAGACCAGGCGCAGTGTGAACGTTGGAGAAGGAGATGGTGAATGAGTTTCAGGCGTGTTTATTGGGCGTTTTTCCTTGCTTTAGGATCTGAGAGCAGTGTTCGGTTAATGCTGGATTGTTGTGGGACATGTGGTTGTGTAATGTTGGGTATAAGGATTTTAGTGAACTTAGATTAGTGTCATTAGTTTGGATCATGATATTACAGTACATAGTCATGGTTGCAGTGCCTTTGAAATCAGGCAAGTTGGAGATCAACAGTTTTTTTGTGGCTGTGTGGGATTTTGGAGATGTTGGTTAAATTAAGGCATTTTGCTATGTTAGTTCTCCATTTTGCCAGGTCGGTAGAGTAGAAGTTGAGGTCTGTCTTCTTATGACTTTTGGAAGTGTTGTAGTAGAGGTCAGCTATGATTGTTTCGGGGTGCTGCTTGAGCAGTCTGTGTTTGAACTTTTGGTAGCATTAGGGGGAGGTAAAGACTCACTCCACAGAGGCCAGCAGCTGGGTCCAGGGTATATCCAGCTGGAGTTGCTCAGCTGGGTAGTTTTGCAAGTAAGGCCTCCTATAAGTTGTGTCCCTGTGGCATGAACAGGAGGTCTGCCTTATGACCCTAGAGGCCCCAACTGTGTCCTGGGTACAAGTAGACGAGCAGGTCCAGTCTTCAAGGCTCTTCTAATGTGACAGACTGCAGGGTCAGTCCCCTTCTGGTCTTCCACAATGGGCCTCAAGAAGCCTCAAGAGGCTTTATGCAGCAACATTGCAATTTTCTAAAAGTATTTTTTTTTAGCAGTCATTACAAATTCAATGTTCCCATTATATTGGGTTTTGGCTCATATTTCTAGCTGTCTTGTAACCGAAATTGCCATTATTAAATGTAATAATGCAACCCAGTATTTTCCTATGGAACAGTGAATCTTGCTACAGTGAAAATTGCTTTTGGGTCTTTTTCACTGTAAGGAGATGTCTAACATTAAACTTTTAAATGTTATACTTAAAAATACCATGCATCACTCTTATGTACGGTAACTATGTTTGCTTTGTCACTGTAGAGCACGGTACAATCAGCGCTGCAGTCCACTAGTGAAATTTTCTGTTTTTTCTAAAACATTTGTTGATTTTAAAAACAAAATAACATTACAGTTCAGTAACTTGCCCCATCCCACGAGCCCCCTAAATAAAGAGTGATTTGAGTCACATCGTGCATAAATAGATATAAATCCATACATGACATTGGATCCCCTAGACAGCATAATTGGTACTGTCATATTGAATCAACATCACAGACCAATCTCAAAAGTATTAATCAACGTCCCGGTTCAGGGTCTCCCATTTCCTGTGGTAGTTGGAATTCTACTTAACCCCATTCCTTCCTACCTCCCTGTATCACTCTGGTATAAACCAACGTGTGGCATACCCCACATTCAGCCAATACCCACCTTGCAAATTCCCATATACATTGCTTTCGTGTGGGACTGGAGCTGTGTTTGAATTGTCACTGTAGTGTATTGCACAATAAGTTTTATACTCCATTAGTGACATTTAACTTAGAGGTCATCGGTACACTTTGTACTATATACTAGGGACTTACAAGTAAGTTAAATATGCCAATTTTGGGTATTCCAGTGTCATCATGTTAAAAGGAGAAACACAAGCAGTTTACCACTGATTATTAGGGGTAAAGTGCAAAGAGTTGTACATTCATCAAAATAAGATAGGGCAGTAACCTGGGGGTACACCAGGTAGAAGATGGTTATTATTTCCATCCATTGATTGGGGTCATCTTTATACCACATTCCTGTTTGGTGATTATTGTGGCTGCTAAGCCACTAATTCACATGCAAGAAAATATAATCACAATTTCTCATTTTCAGACTATTTTCATGCATTTGAAGACACTTCCAGTTACTTAGCCATTGATTGGATCAGCATATCTTCTTGATCACCAAAAAACTGTCTTGTGGTATAAACTTTAAACTACATGAACCGACTGGCCTTTTGCAGGCGCAGCCTGTCCATTTGGGCTGAGGTGCCATGCCCCTCCACCTTTTGCCCCATAGGAACAGTGTCTGTCAGGCTGAACAAAGGTCAGCCTGACAGACACTGTTCACTTTCAGTTCAAGAAGCCAGGAGCCAGACATGCGCATTTAGCGCAGGCTCCTGGCTGCCTGAACTGAACTTTGCTGGTCTGAGAAAGTCACAGCTCTGGTGGTTGTGATGTTCTTAGCTCAGCAAAGGTTGCTGAGGCCCTCCCCTCAGTGACGAGGGGCAGCGTTACTGATTGCCTCACAGCTGAGCGCCTCAGTTTTAAGCCTTGAAACGCCCAGGGTCGAGTGTCAATCAGTGACACTCCATCACAGAGTGGGGTGGGGTCAGTAGTCTCACTGACCCCATCCCACTTTTTGATGACATTGGGACTGCTGCCTTCCCTCATTGGCTGACCTGGAAGGCAACAGTCCCAAGCCTTCTAGAACAGCGGAGGCAGCGCGGAGCTGGCTGAAGGTAAGTGTGTTTTGTTTTGTTTTTAAATTGTTTAGTGTATGCGTGCATGCATGTATGAATGTTTGGGAAAGAGTGTTGTGAATAAATGTGTTTGTGTGAATGTGCGCGTGTGTGTGAATGCATGGTTGTGAGTGTTATGTGTATGTCCGTCTCCGTGATGTCATCAACTGCTCCTTCAACTCCGCTACCTTCCCAGAAAGCTGGAAACACGCCGAACTCAGCGCTCTCCTGAAGAAACCCACAGCAGACCCCTCTGAACTTAAGAACTACCGTCTGTCATAACACCCTCATACAACGTCTCAGCAACGTCGGAATACAAGGAAAAGCCTTGGACTGGATCATCTCGTTCCTCGACGGGAGAACCCAGAGAGTCCGACTCCCCCCATTCAAATCAGAGGCTACAGAAGTAATCTGCGGAGTACCACAAGGATCATCACTCATTCCCACCCATCAACGTTTACATGAGTCCCCTCGCATCCATCGCGCGACAACACAACCTCAACATCATCTCCTACGCTGATGACACCCAGCTGATCCTTTCCCTCACCAAATACCCCAACACCGCCAAAACCAATCTTCATGAAGGCATGAAAGAAGTAGCCGAATGGATGAAAAACAGCCGCCTAAAACTTAACTCAGACAAAACGGAAGTCCTCATCCTAGGGTCATCCCCCTCTGCCTGGGACGACTCATGGTGGCCTTCAGCCCTGGGCACAGCACTCATACCCACAGACCACGCACGTAACCTTGGCTTCATCCTAGACTCCTCCCTCTCGATGACCAGACAAGTCAACGCCGTCTCATCCTCTTGCTTCAACGTACTTCGTATGCTCAAAAAAATCTTCAGTTGGATCCCCACCGAAACAAGAAAGACTGTCACCCACGCACTGGTCACTAGCCGACTAGACTATGGAAACACCCTCTACGCCGGAACCACAGCCAAATTACAGAAAAAACTCCAACGCATCCAAAATGCATCAGCCAGACTCATATTGGACATCCCTCGCCAAGCTCACATTACCTGCCACCTGAAAGACCTCCACTGGCTTCCCTTCAACAAGAGAATAACGTCCCGTCTCCTCACCCACGCACACAAGGCCCTCTACAAACTAGGACCCGAATGCCTCAACTCTCGACTGTCCTTCTACACACCCACCCGCCAACTAAGATCCTCCAATCAAGCCCTCGCCGCAGTTCCGTGCATCCGCAGATACACCATGGGAGGAAGATCCTTCTCCTACCTGGCGGCCAAGACCTGGAATTCTCTCCCCACTCACCTCCGCCTCACACAGAACCACATTTCCTTCAGAAAGGAACTTAAAACCTGACTATTCGATAAATAATGCACTCCCTCCCACAAGCGCCTTGAGACCCTCTGGGTGAGTAGTGCGCTATACAAATTCCTGAACTTGAACTTGAACTATGTGTGCATGTGTCCCGTCCGCCTCCTCCCTCCAAAACTTACCGGCCGCCACTGGTCTCTTGGACCTTTTTGGTTATAGGACGTTGATAGAATTTGTGAAACCCCCTGATGATCAAACATAAGGATGTCTGTGGTGATGGCAGCCCCTTCTATTGTATGAGCTGAACATTTTTCCCCTAATTTATCTTTCCATGTGGTCAGACTAATAAGTTAAGCTACCTTTGGTCCATACCTGTTCTAAACCTGAGTACTCGGGGCATTTGGCTTTTACAAAAAAAACACAGTCTGGCTATATCCATTTTTTTGTCCATTCATTCACTCCAACCTGCTGGTTTACTGTATCAGGAGGATTGATTATACATTCACTTGCGTTGCTTAGTTTGGGGTACGGGTGGTGCACCTGTGATCACAGTGTCAATCCAAATCAAAATGTATAGACCAAAGCATACTTATCAGGAATATCCCCAGGAAACATATCCATCTAAAAGTAAACCCAAGATGCACAAAACCGCAGACCAACTGTGGCCCAATTCCATTTCTGACAGATAGTTCCTGGACACAAATGACCAGAGATATATTTGCCTCCACAACATAGACACTGTATCTTCATATTCAGTTCAGATATTGAAGGTTAGCAACCCAGAAAGGAAAGTAAATTGAGCATTAGATGAGGTGGTGATTATCTGAATAATAAAGTTTCAAATGTACTGCACTGTCAACTGGTGCCTTTGTAAATATATTGTAATAATGTGTGCTACAATTGTTAGTGTTGTGCATTTCTTCCAGAAAAATGTTTTTAATCTGCAAACTAGCAGCTTTCGATGCTTATTAGTTCAGTTCAGTAAACTCTGTTGTTGGAGACCCCCACTCTTGTTTTCATTTATTTTTTACTAGTAACAGGTCAACAAAAGAAATGCAAACTGTTGCTTCCAATATTATCTATTTCTTTTGAATTTCTCTTGTGCTGACGTGGGAATCACCTGGCACCGTTCTGATGCATAAGTACATTTAATTCCCTCTGCTGAGCTTATGAAAATCTTCCAGTTTAATGGCGGTGCACGAACACTCTTTAGCGGTCTAGATCCACTAAAGCCGTCAAAGGCCGTTGCTAACCTTTGAGAGAGGTTGTCGTTTTCAACATGGCATCATATTAAAAATGTATGCAGCGTCCGTGAACTTGTGACATAGGCATCCAGGCCTAATGTTAGTCATTTCAAGGGGCACGCATGATGAATAAAAGGTTAACTGCCTTGGCGCGGGTTGATTACAGTGACACACTGCAAATAGCCCGGCTGCTTCGGGTGTAAATATGGGGTGCGTGCACTTTGTTTTGACATTGTGTACTTAGTCGTTTGCGAGCCTCGAATACAAAAGAGAAAGGGGCAGATTAATCCCTCCGTAGCGCATTTCAGCCCGGGTGGATTTCCATTTATTATACCCAATTTGGGAAACCCCCATTGGGTGTCTGAAGGTGATTATGAGCAGAAGGTCAGTCTCTTGTATAAGTATTCATTGTTGAGTTGCGATGTATGGCAGATTCAAGCTAATGCCTTCATCTGAATAAAGAGTGCGCAACATATACCATGGCTCCGCTTGTGAAGTTTTGCCTCCAAGTTTAATTGTGTTTAGTGTGTATACAATGATGAGAAGGAACCCCAGGGTATAAACGCCTGATAATCTTGCTCTGTCCAGTTCTGTTCTGTGCAGTGCCCAGAACAGAGTCGGATTGACCACATGGCAATCTGGCCGTCCCCAAAGGGCTTGTCCAATATGTCAGCGTGTGGGCTGTTATTTTGCTGTCGGCGGGCCTGTTTTATGGTGTGGCGGGCAGGGTTTCCTGTTCAATATCCTGCTATTACCTACCTCGTCTGTCTTCCTCAGCACAGCCCTAACAGATGAGTACTTTGTGTGATGTACACAGAAGTCACGCATATAAATACAATTTCATTGGTCCACCCAAGCAGTGGTGGCTGGTATTTGGAGGCGGTGGGGGGTGCAGGGGTCGTGGGGGTGGGAGGGATGAATTAAAAATTAAAATACTGGTCATGGGAATGAATTGAAAATTAAAATACCCACCTGTACCCCATTGCTGCACGCCGTCGCTGCCGCCTCCTCTGGGTCCTCTGTTGCCCGCTTCCAGGGCAGGAAGCAGGAAGCACCCGGCTCCCAGCCTCCCAACAGCCAATCACAATGCTGCAATGCAGCGTTGTGATTGGTCTGAGCACCATGGATCAGCGCTCAGCCAGAGGATGGGCATGTTCTCCATGCAGGCTGTAATGTAGCCTGCATGGAGAACATGCAAAGTGCGCATGACGGTTTGACTGGCCAAGACAGCCGGATTAAAGCATCCTGCACACTTGAAATGGGCAAACCAGTCCCCCCCCCAGCCCTGCTCTGTGAGCAGAGCAGCCCACCCCTTTCCAGCTAAGCAAGGGGAAACATAAAATGATAATAACAATGGGTTAATATCATTTTAATTTTTCCTTTTTCGGTCTGCTTAGTGAGACGACACTCCTCTGCCTTAGCGGCGGAGCGCCACTGCACCCAAGATGCCTCCCACAGGAAATACACATCACGTGGTGTTTAAAGGAGGAGCCAGGACAATCATTATTTTTGAATTGTTAAGCTGCATAAGTTCCAGCAGTTTTTTCTCACCTTCCACAACAGAGGGAGGGCAGGAACGAAGGACCGTGATGAGGAAGACATTGTCTCGTTGTAATGAAGATTGCTGGTAAGTCATCAAGCCATTACCTACCTTGTCCTGCCTCGTCACAGTCCTAACAGGAGAGTGTATATCCAAGCTACTGCGAAAAAATTGATACCAGACATACGCAAGATGCAACATTTCTTTAATATATGAAAACGTTTATAGAAATCCACACAATCAGTGAACTGCAGACAGCACTGCTGAACAAAAATCTGGAGAAAACAGATATGCAAGTCGACACTTGCGTGTAATTGTACACTTGAAAATGATGAATAGCAAAAAGTGTTGATTTACCCACAGGTATAGAAGTAATTTGCTCATGTAAATTCACCTTTGTGACTAGGGCCTTTAGAGTCTAATAAAAGTCCAACTAAAACTATGGTTTGAACAGAATAGGAAACAGCCATCAACTGAGGAAAATAATACACACTTTAGAAACATTACTATCGCGAGCACATATATATGGTCCTCGCCAAGGGCACTGCCCTCATCTCCAGACAACAGCTACAGTTGTATTACTTGCAATTGTTTGTGTGTGTTTGGATGAGACATGCTCAGAGTTATGATGTGAAATTTGTATCTTTATGATTCATTAATGGTGAGAAGTTAGACACAGGGCCAGAGTGGCTCACTCCGGAGCGCGGGGCTCACGGTTCGATCCCTGCTGCTTGCAGTAGCTCAACTCAGCATCATGTGACTCTAGGCAATAGTTCACTTCATCTCCCCGGTCAGCCCCCAGTCCCTACATACTATTAGGAGTGATCAGTTCACGCTTTCCAAATGTTGAATTTAATTCAATCTCATTTGAATGATTTACATATTTTAAATTTTTTAACAATATGCATCTGTTTACTTTTTATTATGTGGTTTGCCTGTATGTGTCAGTAATGTTTAGTTGTATGATTCTTATATTTTTACTTGAGTTTATTCATTTTTAAATATTTTTTTAGATTTGCAATTTAGGGTATACAAAAAAGACACAGGGAACATCAACAGTCAGCAAAAGTCTTTGTCACAAGAGCATGAAAGGGTGCCTCCAAAAGCCCAGCTGTAGTCACATCCAGTGTGAGGGATATGGGGAGGCTGAGGAGTCTAATGAATCTTGGTACTTAGATGGAGCATGGCCTTTGCTTAATTTGATCCAGTGGTTTTGGGTGCTCAGCAGTGGCACTTAATTGTAAACACCAGCACGCATTACAGCTTGCTAAATGGTGATGCGGTTTATCTACTTTAGAGAAGAGCACAACAACAGTTTTTTTATTGATTGAATATCCATTAAAATTGACTAGTACTTGACCCCCAGGCCATTCTTAAAGCTTGGGGCCTGGAATTGTCCATATCGTCACACCTGTAGAAGTGTATTGGTTAGTAGTTGTGCTGGTAGGGTCATTGAAAGCACAGGCAGGGGCAATGGGTGGTGCAAGCTGCAGTGGCCTCTTGACGAGGGTCTTGGCACTTATGTTTTTTTTTTTTTTACAAATAAAGCACAGAGCATGGCAAAATATTTCTTGCCTCCCCTAGCATGTACACTCTTGGTCATGCTCCTGCCATGGCACCCCATTTCCTGGTGTCATATGACAGCAGCGAAAAGAGTCAGGTTAGACACATATGGGAGAGGATGTGGTCTAAGGGCTAGGGCACGCGACCTCAAAGCGGGGGAACGGGGTTCGAGTCTTGACTGGGACGCTCCACATCCTGTGATTCTGGGCAAATCAGTTAATATCCCCGAGCCTAACAAAAAAACATTTAATGCATCTGTCTGTTTCGCAACTGGTGCTCATGTAAAGTGCTCTAATACCTTCGGGTCTAGTTCGCGCTATACAAAAAAAAAAACATACCCGGAGACCAACACATGGTGTCCCTTAATATTTATGTACACAGGTGGAGGGAGACACTCTTTGAGAAGCTCCAACAGTCATCAATTATATGAGGTCCCAGAGAAGCAAAGTAATATTTAAACCACAACAAACTCAGAAAAGTAACCTCTCCCCCCTGTTGCTCAAAATTGTCTTTTCTACTCACATTGTGTCTCTGCTTTTGATATTGTTTCTGACAGGGAATTAAACAACCACATCAGGGCAGTGCTTTGAGGCAGCAAAACAAACGTATTTATCTCAACACAGCGGGAAGTATGCCTACAGCACGTTTTATTAGTTCAATTCTTCGAAAAGGTGAGAGCTTAACAGCATGTATCCGACTGATGCAGCAAAAGCGACGCGACAGCAAGCAATGCCTGGAGGAGAATGGATTCTTCTGTGCGTCTTTCGATTGGCTCTCTCTGCGTTCCATCCGGTACAAAGTGGGTCAGGCAGGTCAGGCTGCAGTCGCTCTTCATTGCTAATCCCTCTGGCACATTGGACGGTTCCCACCTGCTCACATGCACTTTCGGCTCATTAGGGAAACACTTCTGAGTGTGACACAAAACGAGTTGCGTTTGCACCAGAGTTAAGCTGCTAGAATCTTGCTAAATGTAATCAAATGTAATTCAAATACAAAATGTGTTTTGATTTATTTTGAACCTAGTCACATTGCTGTTATCATAAACTGGTTTAAATTAAATCCATAGTTGCACATTCATCTTCCTGGTCAGCCCCGATTTTCCAAAATGGGCTGATGTAATGATTGCATTTAGTGAATACCTTTAGCCGGGGATGAGGTATTAATTAACCATAATTCAGGTGTGTGAGCAGAAAGATTAACTGCATATTGTGGAATATAAAAGGGAACTTGAAATTTGTGCCACATAATACTGTATCATATTTTTATGGCTAGCCTTCTGTTGTATATGCCTCTGTTGTTTTTAAGTCCGGCATCAGTTGGCTGTCGAGCAAAAGGGGCTTCTTTTCAGCCTGGCAGGTCTACTGCCTGTGGGCCTTTAAATGGCTTACCAGGGACAGGATATTGCTCACCTTCTCCCCTCAATTCTACTCACTGGCTTGGCACAACTAGGGTGCCACAAGTGTAGTATAATTGTAGTGGTGTTTGTCATGTAACTGCCATTTTGTTGATGCACTCTGAGGTTCCGTGACAATTGTAAGTGGTGTTTTCGACTCGTACGAATATGGTCGAGTCTGGTGTCTACGAACCGCAAATGACGAGTTTAGTGGGTGTACGCAGTTTCGCTGTATTAACCTAAACCGTTCGTCTGTTACGTGGGTTTCTTTATCTGTACCCACGGGTTCCATCTTAGATCCGGCATCCATTTTGTCCCTTGCCCTCAAGTAGCCAGCGAACGGACGTTGTCCGCTTCGCGACCCTGGGATTCCCAAGATATCTGCGGAAGACACATGTCCTTTGAAAGTGTCTTTATGATGAGGGGGATGATACTGTAAGGCAGATGGCCCCGCTCGAGGCTCATCTTGCCGTGCCGGTTTATTGTCTCAGCCGTGCATCTCATTAGGCACGTCCCTTTGATGCCTGTAGCTCGTGTTTCCCGATACCTCCTCTTTTACACCCTTTTCGATCCCCCACTGTTTCCATCTTCCTCTTCACCTGTCCTTGTTCCTTCTTCGATCTGTTTTACTACTGATTGGAATGTACTAATGGTGGGACGATGGGTTTTTACAGTTGGGAACCGCCAAATGTTTCCGCACTTATGTTCCGGACCTTGAATATATCAAAGTGACCAAAGCGACCCCTCTTGGGGATAATTATGGGAACCGAGTCGTAAACCTTTGTGTACCATGTAAACCTATGGGAGAATTATGTATAAAAGGAGCGATCCACAGTAGCAATTCGAAGCAGTCTCCCCAAGTTGCACGTGTTGTACTTGCTGTGACTTCTGTGTTCCCTGCAGTAATAAAACTCGAATCTTTGACGCCGAAGGAAGTGTCCCATGTCTCTGTCATTCGTACGCCGGAGCAGGTTACCCACGAAGGTTTCAGGTGTTGTCCCCTGGCACCGCTGGGTCTTAAATAACCCAGTCCTTCAGTTGGCGCCCAACGTGGGGCCGCATCAGTGGTACCGGTCCAAGCCCGACGATCGTGAGGAACTTCGTGTGAAATCTCCGAGGGAAGGTGCACTCCGCTTCATCGATCCTGTTGTCGAAACAAGTGGCCCGAAGACTTTTCCCGCGAAGATTCCCGCCTCTTGACGGCTGCGACGGACTGCTGCCCTGACTGTAGACCTGTTTTGGCGCCTGGCGTAGACCTTGGTATAGCGAGACGATTGACGGGCCTTCCTGGTGACACCATCGATCTTTGAGTTAAGTATTTGTGGGTCGCTCCCAGAGTTCTTGGTTGTGGTTCCTTAGTTGTTGCATGGTTCCATTGCATTTGTGGTTCTTGGTACTTTGTTGTGATATTTGACGACTGCAGCCGCCAAAAACCGAGGGTTTTTGCTCTTTACTGGGACTTGGTAAATCCCGTAACCCTTGAAGTTTGTGAAACACGGCTAGTGTGCAAGATGCCTGGTCGCTGTACTTTGTTTAGTTGTTTCAGACGTTGTGGTACGGATTCCCGACTGGAGGACTCGTGTCCGATACCTCCGGTTGGAACTCCCACTTATGAGCTCTACAGCAAACACGGGCTAGGCCCGATTACTTTTAATGAATATTGGATTCGTTACACTAAAAAAGATGGTGTCCTTAGTTGGCCACCTCATGGTAGCTTTGAGACTCCGATCTTAGATAATCTAGAGGCTAAATTGTTTGTGAAAAAGTCAAGGCCGGCCATGTTTGATGCCTTTCGGTTGTGGCGTAAAGAAGCCCGACAGAAAGAGATCAGACAGACTAAACGTAATCAGAGAGATGGTGTTGCTGCCATTGTAAAGAAAGCAGAGCAGTTTCAGCGTGATAAGGAGGATAAGGAAAAGGAAGTATTTGATAGGCTACAGCGTATGTCCATAGATAAATGCTATCCTGCTTTGCCTACGGAGTCGGATAAGAAGGAAGAATCAGTTGAGGATCCTTTAATGTCTTATCTTATGGAGTCGCCACGTCCGTATGTACAGGGTACCGCAGCTCCTGTGGCCCCCCCTGTACCTGCTCCTGTACCTATTCCTCAGCCTGTTCCTCAACCTGCACCCGTTCTTCCGACTGTTCCTGCTCCCTTGCCTACTGCTATTCCTACTGCTCCTCCGCTTCCACATACTCCTGCTCCCGCTACTGCTCCTGCTCTATTAACTCCTGTTGTTGCTTCTGTCTCTACTCCTTCTCTTGTTAGTCCCTTGTGCTATACTTCTCCATCTACTCGTAGTCGTACTTCTCCTGTTGCGGCTAGCTTCTTTCATTCTCTCGGACCTGTTTTCGGGTCCGCTGGTTCAGATGGTCCTCAGAGACATAGTCAGCTTCCCGGTAACAGGGAACTTGCTTCGCTATATAATATGGCGATGGGTTGGATGACACACCCTCTTAGAAATCCTCCACGTGCTGTACTTGATACGTTTTGTCAATTCAATGTACCGACACAAAGATACGTGTTCGAAGAAATGTGCAAGGTTCTGCGCGATCAGATATCGGCCGATGCACCTGACGAGGTGTTGACTGCTTTGTCTGATCTACAGCTTCAGTTCTCGAACGGACTGATAGTGGATACTAACGTTCGACGTGCTGTTGAGCGGTTGCTATCTTTCCGTCCCACTCCTATACCTCAAGCCTTGTTTGTTGAGGATGTTGAGAGGCAGTTAGATGCGTCTGGTCAGTTTCCCATGCGGGAAGTTCCACCAGTGTGGATGCCAGGTGATAATGCCGCTGTTCCTATTGTTCCGCCACACTTCCAGAGAGTATGGATTCATCTCCCATGGAAACGATCGGAAGTGTTGCAGGTGAAGCAATCTTTGCCTGACCCTCGCAAAAATCCTGCAGGGTACTATAAGGAATTGTCGCAGCTTGTAGACGCTACGATAATGAATCTTGCCGACATTGATATGCTGTTTGGCAATGTAGTACCGCAACCGGTATGGGCTAAGATTCGTCAGGAAAACCATCCTAACGAATTAGGCGGTGATTGGGCTGCCCTTATAGCGGCGGATGGGTTGCAAACTGGTGGTGCTAAACCCGAGCAGTTGATTGCTGCTCTCCCTCAGAGAATAATTACGCTAATGAAGACACTTATGCCAGCTATGAGGGTGAACTGGGACAAACTGTCAGCTTGTAGACAGAAGAAGGACGAGAGTGTCTCTGATTTCTTCACGAGATTTGAGGAGGCATTCATCGATCATAGTGGTCAGGATATTGGCACTGAGGGTGGTCAACGGTTGTTCGTGGACAAATTTGTCACTAACTTATTGCCCGACTTGAGCAATAAGTTAAAAAACTCTGAAAGTGCGTGGGCCGTTTCTACCTCGGCTCAAATATTGGCTACGGCACAGTATTATGAGAACAGAGAGAAAGAGGAGAACGACCGCGCTGATAAAAAGACGAAAGAACTTAAAACTAAAGTGTTGTTACAGCAAGCGTATCCTCCGCGTTCGAACCAGAATGCTTCGCAGCAGAATAGATCGCAGCCAGAATCGAATAGATCACAATCTTGAAATGACTCCTCTTCCCAAAGATCTTCGTTAGGGTACAATCAATGTGCCTATTGTAGACAGGAGGGTCATTTAAAATTCCATTGTCCTGTTCTAAACGATCGTAATAGTGGTAACTCATCTAGAGGAGGTCGTGGTGGTTCTCAGCAGACATCACGCGGTAGGGGTCGTGGTGCTCAAAATGACCGTTCAGATAACTCATCGAATTCCAATAACTGTTTCGATCAACGTGGATCATCGCAAGGACGATCTGCGCAGTACAATGTAGACGATTATTACGTCGATCAGGGAACTGACGACAGTAATTACTAGGACAGCCATAGACAAGGAGAGGGAGTGGTATCAGTTCCGGTTGATCAGAGAGGGCCTTACGTCGCAGTTGCTACATCGGGCGTCGTTGAGCCTTTTCTGTTGGACACTGGTGCAGCGAAAAGTTCCATAATGCATTCGAAACTCCCTGGCGCACCTTTGTCTGGCTTAACAAATGTTTCCGTTGGATTCTCTGGCGCCCCCGTTAGCAATCCAGTTTCGCGTCCTTTGCCTCTTACAATTGGGCCTCGTGAGCTTGAAGCTCCGTTGATTTTGACTACGGGTTGTGGTGAAAATCTTTTGGGCCTGGATTTGCTAAAACGTTTGTATGCAACTTTGTATTGTTCTCCTGCGGGAGTAAAGCTTACGTTAGGTGAGAGGGTTGTCTCTCCTATGTACTTGTCTCTCGATAAGCTTCCACCGGAATTGAGTTCTCTTCCTACATCTTTGTGGGCAACAGGTCCCAATGATGTGGGCCTGCTTGACATCTCCCCTTACGTTGTTCAGTTGAAATCTAACGTGCGATTGCCACGTATTCCCCAGTATCGTATCTCTCTTGATGGTGAACGTGCATTGTTAGCGATCATATATGATCTGATCGAGAAAGATGTTATTGAAGAAACTCGGGGAAACGTGTGCAACAGCCCTGTACTGCCCATTCTAAAACGTACTGATCCTTCGAAACCACCTGTTTATCGTTTTGTTATCGATTTACGGGAGGTAAATAAAATTGTGATTCCTCAGTTCCCCGTTGTGCCTGACATCACAGCGCTACTGACTCTGATTCCAGCTTCTGCATCTTGGTTTTCGGTGATCGATTTGAAGAATGCGTTCTTCAGCATTCCGATTGCAGAAGAGAGCAGAGACCTTTTTGGTTTCTCTCTTGGTGGTCGCAGCTTCCGGTTTAAACGTGCTCCTCAGGGCTACTGTGAGAATCCATCGATTTACAGTCAAGCCTTGAAGGGTCAACTGGATGCGTTTATGTTGCCGGCTGGTGCGGCCCTAATCCAATATGTCGATGACTTATTGCTATCTGCAGATACTCAGGACATTTGCAAAATTGCTACGGTGTCGTTGCTGCAACATCTCTGTGACTTACATCACAAGGTGTCACCTTCTAAACTCCAATATTGTTGTCAAGAAGTAACCTATCTAGGTCACTTATTGTCAAAGGAGGAAAGGCGGTTGACCCCAGAGAGAATTGCAGCAATTGCGCGAATGACTGTGCCAGCAACCCAGAGAGATGTGCGTGCCTTTCTAGGTATCACGTCGTACTGCAGACAGTGGATCCCGAATTTTTCATTACTGGCGAAACCATTGGTGGCTCTTACGTGCAAGGATGTTTCAACTCCTTTACCATGGACGGAAGAATGTCAGAAGAGTTTTTCTGAATTGCGTGATTCATTGTGTTCGGCTCCTGTGTTAGGTACCCCTGACTACAGTAAGCCGTTTACATTATATGTTCACGAGAGGGAAGGTTGTGCTTTGAGTGTTTTAACGCAACCTTTTGGTGGTAAGCAACGTCCATGTGCATATTTTTCCTCGACCTTGGACCCGGTAGCTAGAGCATTGCCGAGTTGTTTGAGAGCAACAGCGGCAGCTGCGGTGTCCATCCGACAATCAGCAGGATTGGTCATGGATAATATGCTTACGGTGATGGTTCCGCATGCAGTCGACACTCTTTTGAATCGTACGAAAACCCAGCACTTGACGAGTGCGAGGTTGTCTGGGTACGAGCTAACGCTGTTGGCAAGTCATATTCAGATAAAACGTTGCAATGTTCTGAACCCGGCAACTTTGTTACCAATTAGCACGGAGTCAGATGAAATAGCAGAACATGACTGCTATTTGAGGACTGAGGAGGAAACAAAAGGTCGCGTGGACCTTAAAAACACTCCTTTGGACAATCCAGATGGAACTTTGTATGTGGATGGTTGATGTTTCAAATTGCCGAATGGTGATGTGACTACTGCATATGCTGTTGTAACTTTGAATACTGTTGTGGAAGCTGCGAGATTGAATCAGAATTCTGCCCAGGCTGCAGAACTGATTGCTCTCACTAGAGCGTGTGTGTTAGCAAAAGGGAAACGTGCGAATGTGTTTACCGACAGCCAATATGCATTTGGCGTCGCCCATAGCTTTGGACGGTTGTGGAGGGAGAGAGGTTTTATGACGTCACATGGTACGAAGATTCAGCATGGTCAGCTTGTGAATGATCTTTTGGATGCACTTACGTTGCCTAAGCAGGTAGCGATTGTTAAATGTAGTGCGCATCGTAAGGTGACGGATGATGTCGGTCGTGGTAATGCATTCGCGGATGAGACTGCTAAGGAGACTGCCCGGAACCTTAGCACTCGAATGTATGTGACGAGTTCGGTTAGGTGGCCTACAGAGTCTAGTATGTGTGAGGACACTATCGAGAGTGTGAAAGCGATACAGAATGAGGCCACCAAGACTGAAAAGGCGAAGTGGAAAGAAAGTACGGGAATGTTGGATGCGAATGGTTGTTGGGTTGATTTGTCGGAACATAAGAGATGGATGTTGCCGGATGCGTATGTGCTGGCTGTTGTGACAATGGCACATGGGTTAGCACATATTAGCGTGAAAGGTATTTGTAAGTTGCTGTCCCCTGTGTGGAAGAATGATGGTATCACGAGATGTGCTGAACGTTTGGTTAAGAGTTGTATGGTATGTATGTTGTACAATCCTGGTAAGGGAACCCCAACTCCTCCTGGTAGTTTTGCTCCCCCTTCATGTCCCTTTGAGGTGATCCAATTAGACTTCATCCATATGGAGCGATGCAATAACCTGAAATACGTTTTAGTTGTGGTTTGCGCGTTCTCCCGATGGATTGAAGCCTATCCTCTCAAAGACAACACTGCTTTGTCAACTGCAAAAATCCTACTGAAGGAATACTTTCCTCGGTACGGAATGCCTCGGGTTGTATGGTCTGATAACGGAAGTGAGTTTGTGGGGAGTGTGATGAAGAGTGTGTGTAAGGGCCTTGGAATTAATCAAAAATTCCACAGCGCCAATCACCCCCAGTCAGCTGGTTTGGTTGAAGGGTATAACGGCACCCTTAAGCTAAAGCTGGCGAAGGTTCAGGCTACGACTGGTCTTTCGTGGCCTGACGCTTTACCCTTAGCTTTACTGTCAACAAGGGCAACCGTACACTCCCGAGTAGGGCTTAGTCCCTATGAAATAGTGTTCGGTCGTCCTGCGAATGTCTGGGGGGTCCCTAGACCGGGTGTGTTCTCCAGTCTTGAACATCCAATGTTGATTGATTATCTTCATGATCTGACTGCTAAACTGAGGTTAATTCACCAACAGGTTTACGAAGCATTGCCGACGCAGACGGAGGGTCCAGGCCACCAGCTCCAGCCCGGAGACTGGGTGGTAACCAGAAACTTTGCCCGTAAGAAGAATTTGGAGCCCAGGTTCACTGGACCCTACCAGGTCCTCCTCGCCACGAGAACTGCTGTTCGTCTAGAGGGCCGGAAAAATTGGGTGCATGCCACCCATACGAAGAAAGTTCCTATACCGTTACCGGCAGACTCGTGGGTGAGGAGTGGCATCGCTTCAGCTGAATCCGAAGGATTGCCGGCGTTTATACCTTTTAGCGACGCACAACCTGTCGGAGAATCCTCAGTGCAGCAGAAAGACACTGTTGAATATTTGTCATCAAAAGACTCAAGACCAGAACATTCGACTGATCAACAGAACTCTGTTCCTTCAACGGATCCTTTGTTTGACGAACAGATACGTCCTGGGAAAACTCGATACTTTTTGCGATCCAGTACTAAGGACAAATAAAAAGATTTTGTTCTGTCCCTTGACAATTGCATTATCCCGTTTTCCACGATCAGTTTGAACACCCGTATCATTGTAATTGTTTTTGTATATATATATATATATTGAAGTTTCGTTCCACATGTATTTTTGCTTCCACAGCTGAGAGACATTTTTTTGCATATACATTGTGAATAAAGGCCGTAGGGCCGCGCGTGAACTTCCTTCTGGTTAGTAGGTCTTGACGCTAGGTTAAAGACCGTCGGTTCCTGGGAACTCCTAGGGATTGACTACTGCTACACAGAACGAAGTGCGTCAAGAAACGTTGCGGACGGTCACAGGGGATGGCGTTTTCAAAGCTGATGGACTTGGAAGAAGCTCAGGCGCAAAGGTTCAAGCTACAACAACTTAGTCGTACCAAATGTTTTATGTTTCAGATATTCATATTGCTTTTGACTGTTTCTGCACTATTGGCGGGTGGGGTGTATTACACGATGTCTTACTTCTTACCTTCTGCCATACCGACTCCTACTTCTGACCCTAAACTTACCTCCACTGCATCTCCTCATTCTTTCCATATCTTACCCGAACACGAGCAGGCTAGACGTGCAGAATTCCGCAATAATTCCTTTATTCAGCTCCTTCACCAGCACCAGTTAGTGGTTAACACTACTAATTGTTGGGTGTGTGGGCTGATGCCACAGACCACGGATAAGGGAATTCCATATCTGGTTTTACCGTATAGTTCCCAGGGGTCCGCTCGAGCATTTCAAACAATGTTTCGAAGCGCACTAGATTCTTACCCCGGTCGAGAGCCACACTCTCCCTACTTTGGCCCTGGCTCGTATCACAAGCCTTTGTCTATAGCGATAGAAGACTTAGATAGAGATATCTATGAGCCGTCGCTCATCCCGGAGGAAGAGGTACAAGCCTATAGGGTCCTGAGTAAGGTCGAGTATGGTGCGCTCACGAGTGACAAACAGCTTAAAAGCTCGCCTCCGATATGGGTCGTACCCCACATTGGTAATTTTTGTCTAATGGGTCGTGGCCGAAGATCTAAGGCTCGACTTGGAGAGAGTGCCTGCACCGAGAATTACATTCTGCCAATGGTCTCGTCCCCTGTGTTTCTGGCTGCCAGGGGTACATACTTTGTCTGCCATGATCGTGCGTATGCATGGTTGCCCTCCGACTTTGTGGGCTCATGTTTTATCGCAAATTTGTTGCCTCCGACGTTCACTGTAGACGCAGATTATCACAAGACTAGAGTTGTGAGAGGCGTAATTAGCGAAGAGGACACCGCTGGTCAAGAGGCAGGAGACTTTTTCAAGGGTTTCCTCCCGTTTTGGGGACCTATGGTTAATAGTAGGAACCTGAGACAGTTGACTCGAGTGGTAGAATTGACAGCTAATATTACTGCCAGTGCCCTTGGTAATATCACCACAGAACTTCAGGTGGATAGACTTATGACGTTGCAAAACCGTATGGTTTTAGACGTTATCTTAGCAGATCGAGGTGGGGTATGTAAGGTGATCCATTCGAGCTGCTGTATTTTCATTCCGGATAACGCTCCGACTGTTTATCAAGCCATCTCAAAGTTGCATAAAATCTCTGTGTCCATACACGTGGACGTAGGGGATTGGACGCTACTTGGGTGGTTTTGGGGCCTGATGTCGACTTGGGGTTGGAAGATTCTGATGATTATCGGAGTTGTTGTGGCGTTCCTGTTCACGTGTTGCCTTTGTGCGCAGTGTGGTCCTGCCTTATGTGGCCTCTGTGCTACAACGTGTATAAGACAGCCATCTGTTACCAAGGGAGCTCGGTTGGACAGAGTTATGTTACAACAACATCTAGATGGTCTGATGAATATCGAGTATGATTCCGACTAGTGCTTGCCTACGTGAGGGCAAAAGGAGCGTCTGAGGTTCCGTGACAATTGTAAGTGGTGTTTTCGACTCGTACGAATATGGTCGAGTCTGGTGTCTACGAACCGCAAATGACGAGTTTAGTGGGTGTACGCAGTTTCGCTGTATTAACCTAAACCGTTCGTCTGTTACGTGGGTTTCTTTATCTGTACCCACGGGTTCCATCTTAGATCCGGCATCCATTTTGTCCCTTGCCCTCAAGTAGCCAGCGAACGGACGTTGTCCGCTTCGCGACCCTGGGATTCCCAAGATATCTGCGGAAGACACATGTCCTTTGAAAGTGTCTTTATGATGAGGGGGATGATACTGTAAGGCAGATGGCCCCGCTCGAGGCTCATCTTGCCGTGCCGGTTTATTGTCTCAGCCGTGCATCTCATTAGGCACGTCCCTTTGATGCCTGTAGCTCGTGTTTCCCGATACCTCCTCTTTTACACCCTTTTCGATCCCCCACTGTTTCCATCTTCCTCTTCACCTGTCCTTGTTCCTTCTTCGATCTGTTTTACTACTGATTGGAATGTACTAATGGTGGGAAGATGGGTTTTTACAGTTGGGAACCGCCAAATGTTTCCGCACTTATGTTCCGGACCTTGAATGTATCAAAGTGACCAAAGCGACCCCTCTTGGGGATAATTATGGGAACCGAGTCGTAAACCTTTGTGTACCATGTAAACCTATGGGAGAATTATGTATAAAAGGAGCGATCCACAGTAGCAATTCGAAGCAGTCTCCCCAAGTTGCACGTGTTGCACTTGCTGTGACTTCTGTGGTCCCTGCAGTAATAAAACTCGAATCTTTGACGCCGAAGGAAGTGTCCCGTGTCTCTGTCATTCGTACGCCGAGCAGGTTACCCACGAAGGTTTCAGGTGTTGTCCCCTGGCACCGCTGGGTCTTAAATAACCCAGTCCTTCAACACTCTAAATATAACCCACGGCTAGTAAGACTGACCATGCATTGCTGCTTGAACTAATGCTTTGAAGGTTTGGATGTGTTTTCAACAATTACCTACTCTTAAATTGTTTTCCCTCTTTTTAAAATGTTGATACCCAATATTTATCAGCTGGCGCGCCTGATCTATTTTATAGCGAAGGTGCGTTGCGCTCACTCGCCCTGGCTACCCGCATGTAATTTACTAGTTAGTTTCACCTTGAACCGGATGGTAGTAAAACGGTGTATCATGCAACTAATGGCCAGCTTTCTTTCAGTGTGGTGCAGTAAAATGCCTCAAGTTTGTGCCAGATTGCCTTGTAAACATGTGCTTGACATCTCGGGACTTGATTCTGAAAATAAAAAACGAGATTTTAGAGCATACAAGCTCATCATAGGTAGCTATGCCTTTTTTTCTACTGTGCAACATTTTTTTCACAAAAGGAACTGAAAGATAATCCATAAAAAATATCACAAAAACTGTCTTCACCTTACATTATCATCCCAGTCTACCTCAAGTGGGCAACATACATTCCAAATTAAACAAGAAAAGGGCAGCTGTTCCCAAGTAGCTTGAAAATGCGGTCCCTGTGCAGTCTCCTTCCCTTCACTAGGTCATTCCGGAACATGGTAGCTGTTGGAAATTCGGTTACTGGTTGAGGGGGGTGAAACCCTACTCAAGCATCCACCACAATCTATGTCAGGGTGGTATGCAAGCAACCCCCAAATTAACCTGTGCTTAACCCACTGGTAGCTTGGCACAAAGCAGTGAGGCTTAACTTGGAGGCAATTTGTAAAATATTTATGCAGCACTTCAAACAGTAATACAATTCGGTTACTGGTTGAGGGGGGTAAAACCCTACTCAAGCATCCACCACAATCTATGTCAGGGTGGTATGCAAGCAACCCCCAAATTAACCTGTGCTTAACCCACTGGTAGCTTGGCACAAAGCAGTGAGGCTTAACTTGGAGGCAATGTGTAAAATATTTATGCAGCACTTCAAACAGTAATAAAATTTGGTTACTGGTTGAGGGGGGTAAAACCCTACTCAAGCATCCACCACAATCTATGTCAGGGTGGTATGCAAGCAACCCCCAAATTAACCTGTGCTTAACCCACTGGTAGCTTGGCACAAAGCCTCAGTGAGGCTTAACTTGGAGGCAATGTGTAAAATATTTATGCAGCACTTCAAACAGTAATAAAATGAAAACACAAAAAAGAAAAATCCCATACCGAAATAGAGTAAAATGTAATAAACAGTTTGAGATTAAAATCTAATTAGTAGAACTGGAGATGGTGTTTAAGTGAAAATAATGATTAGAAACACAAAGCACCAACTGTGATCATCTGGTTGTCCTGGACCGGGACAAAGTCACAAGTTCAGGCTGACTATGAGGGAGCACAAGCTGTATACAGGGACCAAGTTAGGCCCCCTGAACAAAGTACCTTAAAGCCTGGTTACTGAGTGTTGCAGCAGTTCAGAAGTCTTAAGAGGTTGCAATGCAGAATCCTGCGTTGTCGAGGATGCATTCGGCGAGAGACTTAGAATGCAAAGTCGTGGGGCAGAGATGCATCACGCACCAGTGTTTCAGAAGAAGAGGTGGGATAGCAATTAATAGTACTGCGTCATTGTCAAGGTTGCCATCCGTGAGGGGCTTATAATACTAGGGCCTGTGTCAAGGATGTATCACACTGCAGCGGTCCCGAAGCAGAGCTGCAAGGAGTTACAGCACGCTGTGTCAGTTCTTCCCACAGCTGAGATGGTAGAGCAACTTCAGGCCCACTGTCAAGAGTCCAGGACTGGGGTGGCATCACCTTGGGCATAGGACACAATGCAGATAGAGTCTAGGTGCTGGTTTCTCAGTGACTGTAGTCTGTCCCTGAGGTAGTGATCAGGAGGCCAGCCCACTAGCGCTTGGAGAAATTCTGGAGTCCTGGGTTCAAGATGCAGCTCCAGAACTTTTCACTCAGGCAGAAGGGCAACAAGGTAACATAGTAGCAGTACTGCAGAACACCACATCAGTCCTTCCAAGTCTTCCACAGGGCCAGAAGTTTACTGAAGAGTTGGGGCCAATATTTGTAATTGCTGCCAGCTTTGAAGTAGAAGACGGTTCTGGAGGTTTGTAGCCCCTAGAGGTGCTTGGAATTTCCTGACTACCTCCCCTATCCACAAATTATCTGTGGCCACAATAGACTAGTGTCAAACCTTCAGTGAGTGTGCACATGCAGAGCCTTTGTAATGTGCAAGTGTGGTAGATGACAGCTCCTCCCCCTCATCAAGTCAGAGAGGGCCCACCCTGCCAACACCTATGTTCCTCTGTCTCACTTACTGAGAGCAATATATAAAGACCAACTGCCAGCTTCACCTAGTCATGTGATCCAGGAAACAGGCTGCAGGCACCAAATGCTGAGCAAAGAAAATGCCAATGTTTAAAAAAAATAGCATTTTCAGAATTGTGACTTGCAATTCGACTTTACCCTTAAAGAGGACTTGCAATTGCAATTGCAATTTCCTAGATACTAAACTCAACATGACTACTTGCTCCTAATTGAAAGTCATCACTTATGAAATGTACTAAGGTAATCCAATGTTATCCTATGCAAGACCCAGGCCTAGCAGTAGTGAAACACACATTTAAGTGTTTTTCACTACCAGGACATGTAAACTTAAAAGTACATGTCCAACTTTTAGACTACACTGCACCCCACCCTATAGACTGTTTAGGGCTACTAGAGGGCTGACATATGTATTTCAAAGGCAGTGTTAGGCTTGTCAAAATGTTTCTTTTGCCATGTCAAAATAGAAGGCTTAATTGCATACACAGACTGCATTGGTAGGCCTGAGACTTGTTTAAAGGGGCTACTTATGTGTGTGACACAATTGATACTGCAGGTCCACTAGTAGCTTTTAATTTACTGGCCTTGGGTACATGAAATACCACTTTACCAGGTACTTACAAGTAAATTAAACTTGCCAGTTAGGTGTAAGCAAGTTTTACCATGTGTCCATGTGTAAAAGAAAGAAAACAAGCACTTTAGCACTTGTTAACAGTGGTAAATTGTGCAGAGTTCCAAAGTCAACAAAAACAGTAGGATGGAGGGCAAAACGTTAGGGGAAAGCCACACAAAGGATGTTGAGTCCAATTCCAGGTCTTGTAGTAAACAAGACTTTTAATTTAGGTATTGGTTTGCAAATGTTGTGAATCCTATTATATTTCAGGTAATCCCCATTATCTTATTGAAACTATTTCTTAGTTACCAATCGTATTTTATAGCACTGAATCTACAAAGATTATCTAACCACCATGTGTAGATCCAAAATTCTTCAGGTTTTCCTGTTACTCTCTGTTACTTTAACACAGATACATTCAAAAAGGTTTGAGGCTGGTAATCTGCATAGCTTTAATAAACCTTAAACCAGTTTTTAGGTAAAAATGATGCAAAAAAGAGGGGTACAAACTATAGACAAATGTAATTGACAAAAGTGTCTTAACTCAGTGCACCTCAAAGTTTAAATAGCTCGCCTGCTATAGCATTTGCAGCAAAACAAAAGCAAAACGGAGAGATGCTAAAATAGTATTCTCCTTGTCGGAAAATAAAATGCATTCCAGTAGAAAATGACTAGTAACATACAATCAAATTTGTTCACATGCAAAAAGAAACGTAAGTATTTTCAAGATGTGATACAACTCATTGTTTATCAATGTAAATCATATTCATTGGCTAATTTGGGGAGACCAATTTCTCTGACATGCACTGTATGTGGTACAAAAGGGGGTGGTGATGGACAGAGCATCTGAATCAATCAAACACTCACACCCAGTCAAAAGATCTGGGTTTAATCCATCACCGTTCTTTATCCCACTCTACCACCCCAGTTCAGACATGGCTATATGCAAATCATTCTGACCCTGTGCCTCATGGGAACAGTCCAGCCCGAACTGCCAAGCCATGTCTTCCCTGGACCGGAAACAAGCTACAGAGGACCGGTTTCTGGCATTCCAGCCGTCTTCAGCCCGGCTTGCTTGAATCCAGTGGCAAAGTGAGCAAGGGACTCACGTCTGACCATACCCTGCCACACTTATGGCGGCCAAAAGCGGTACAAAAGGGGGTGGTGATGGACAGAGCATCTGAATCAATCAAACACTCACACCCAGTCAAAACATCTGGGTTTAATCCATCACCGTTCTTTAGCCCACTCTGCCACCCCAGTTCAGACATGGCTATATGCAAATCAGTCTGACCCTGTGCCTCATGGGAACAGTCCAGCCCGAACTGTCAAGCCATGTCTTCCCTGGACCGGAAACAAGCTTCCGAGGACCGGTTCCTGGCATTCCAGCCTTCTTCAGCCCGGTGATGGACGGAGCATCTGAATCAATCAAACACTCACACCCAGTCAAAAGAACTGGGTTTAATCCATCACCGTTCTTTAGCCCACCCTGCCACCCCAGTTCAGTTGAGGCACAGGGTCAGACTGATTTGCATATAGCCCTGTCTGTTCCGTCACTGCATTAAGATGTTTTAAAAGGCGGTCAATTTTATGAAAATTCGAATTAAACCACTGAAACGTTCTTGTATGCGGTTTCCTACACCACATATATACCCGCTCAATTCTGAGATAACAGTTGGTTAAACAGCCAAAATTCAAACTATTTCAAACAGATGATCGACTTCACACTTGTAGGCCCAGCAGAGTTGGCAGAAGTGACCTTCTTGTAGGTGTTCAGGGTAACACCAGTGGAGGTGACATTGTGAAGGGTCACCAGCTTATCTCCCGAACGCCACAGCAGAGGGTGGTCTAGCATGAGTGTGGTTCCCATCACTGGCTGAAGGGACCGAATCACACTCACGCTCCAGTCCCCTGGCTGGATAGGTGCCGGGCCAAGCTAATAACACGAATACAATATAATGTAATGTTGATCGAATCCGCACTTTTTATTGCATCCTGAGTGCCCTTTGTCTTATTTTTTTTTCTGCGCGTTTGCCTTTCACTTAGTGGCGTATTTTCAAGAATGCAGGAGGATTCGTAAAGCTCATGGCATTATTCAGTGAAGAACAAGGCTATTACTGGCTGTATATTTTGTTTTGTCGAATGAAACAGCCTTGAGCTACCAAGATGTATCAAATATTTAAAGTGTTTGATCGTTCCAACATCGGTTATGTAGATGGTTGTGTTTCAGTGGTGGCTGGTGACATTTGAAAGTGGTGGGCGGGAAGTTTCTGTCTGAGTGCACTGTGGCGAGCAAGCGTAGCCAGCGAACCCAAACAGCTTTATTTTAAATTTGCAAACTTTGCAGATAAATCTAAATTTTTAAAGCATCAAAGCAGGCTTTAAAACGCTTTACCTGGAAAAACGCCTCATATCATTTGTTTGCCAGTAACCAAGCATATTACAAAATAAGGCGACTGCATCTGTTAAAATCATCTCTAAATCCCAGTCAGCACAGGGCGATGCGGCAGATGCAAATACAATAGAAACATAGCACTGTACTACAAGCGATCCCATAAACTGCACAGGGCAGCAAACGCACATCTCATATGCCTGGCTGCACGAGGCAGGCCAAGCCTTTTATTTCCTAGCTCCATGTCACAGTGACAAATCATTCACACTGTTTGAATTCCATTCACACCTGTGGTCTCGCTCCGCTCCCTCTTTTGTCTGCCCATCCTGGACTCCAAACTCTGCCTTAATTAACAAACCACTCTTATTCTAGTAGTCACAACAGATTACTTTAATGTTATTCCTTCCCAGACATCTCATTGTTCTTGTCAACAGTGACAAATGTGTCCTACACCATACACAAATTATACACATTTCTTTAAGTAAATTGTCAATTGTACCACTTAACATCTCCATGTGTCTCCGCACTATTACCGTTTTTATAATTTTCTCATACAAAATGAGAGGCTTATATTTAAACATATTTCTAGGTTACCCAAGACCATGGCCGCATTAAATATGTGCAGTTTAGCAGTTGGAAGCCTAACAGAAATATCACAACACATTTGTGTTATGTACAAAGGACCAATTTATAAATCGTATCAACAAGGACTTATGTTGTATTCTCATGGCCTATTGAATCAATACGCCATGAGAATACAACATAAGTCCAAACCAAGGTAGCAGAACAGTTACCGAACCCGTCCACAGCCAAGTTCCAAGCTCACCCTGAGCCTTTTCATCCTAGCTGCCCGCCCTTCAGCTTTCTTTCCGTCCTTGTCTGCTCGCGACGCAATATCTCCATCTATTCATGAGTCCTTTATCCTCACAATCTTTCCCCTCCATATCACCTTCCATCTGTGTCCCTATCTTGGTGTCTTTTATCTTCCAAATTTCTTCCCTCTGTACATGCTTTCACTCTGCTCGTAACATCTGCCCCTCTTTGTTCTCTCCCCTAAACCCTCTCTGTTTCTTTATGTGCTTCTTAGCCATCGCCTCAACTTGCCTGTTTTCTCTTCTCCCTTCCCCTATCTGTGCCTGATCTCTACTTTCTTGCCTGTCTCCTCGTATCATTCATTCGTTTCCTGTATCTTCGTCTTATCTTTCTTCTTTAAAATGTATTGTGTATCAGAGACCCAGATGCAAGCGACATCTCTCCTTTTCCTAGTTTTTACTACTCGGCAATGTTTGCATTTGTTCCTATGTTTTCACTCTCCCCTTTCATCGCCCCAATATCTAGCTCTTCATTCTGTCCCTTTATATGAATGTCCTCCTCGTCACTGCCCTATGCCTCCTCTCCCTTCTTTTATCCACCCCTTGCCTGCCTCTCTTCATCCCTTTCCAGCTCTTTCCTCCTTTTGCTTTTCTCCTTCCCATGTCTCACCTTTATCCCCACCTCTTCTACGCATGTCTCCCTTTGTCTCTCCTACTCTGTCCGTCTAATTCCATCTATCACCACTATTTCTGTGTCTCTTCCCGTATTCCTTTGCCCTTTATCTGCCCCCTCGCCCCCACCTCGTATCTACACTTCTTTCTCCTGCTCGCCCCGTCAGCCCCATGCTTCTCCGCTGCCATATCTTAATCTTTTCCCAGCTCTCTCTCTCTCTCTCTCTCTCTTTCTCGGTATGTCCTGCCATGTCTCCCCTATCCCCCAATCTTCTTCATAGGTATTACCTACCTTCTCCCCTCCTACTCCCAAAGAGCTCTTACTCCTTCCTTTCGCTTGGCGGTGCCTACACTAGTTCTTATCTTTAGCAGAAATGCACCCTTCAGACAGCAGGCATCGCCTAGAGGCCCAAACAATGGCATAGTAGCGCTGTATAAAATCAAAGTATTATGGCTTCATATTTAGCTTCCCGATAATCTTCACCCCCATGGCACCCGTCCCTAACCTGTCACAGGGGGGCAGACTTTGAAACCAGAAGAATCTTCGGAGGCTCGGAGCCCCGTGAACAAAACTTTGTCTGATCCCAAAAGAAAGAACCATAATGTAACAGAGAAGGGTATGGAAAAAATAAAATAAAAAAAAGTAAAACTTTAAACTTACTGCCGGTCCCGCGTTGCATCACGTCTTCTAGTCCGAGTCCTCTCACAGAGTGACGTTGGCAAATCAAAAGACTGGATGTGACTGAGGGTGACTACACGGCTAGATCCTGCCATTTTACAGGGTATCAGGCGAAAGTACGTCACCGCCCGACAGGATCCTATCTTTAGACTCCTGCATTACACTAGGCATGAGCAGCATACGTAGTTTAATGTCAATGGAGTGGCCATGCAGACATTAAACCGCCCTCAGCTCACACTTGCGCAGTCGGAGTCTGCGGGACTCCTGCTGCTCTCGCCGTCGCCTGCGTGCCTGCGCTGTGCATTTGATGTTCAATCACCATGACTCATGCGCACGTACTGCTGTGAAGCACAGGCCAGAAATGTAAACAGACGCATTGCATCTGCTTACATTTCTTGCAGCCCGTGATTCTGTTGCTGATTCTGTCTAGTGGGGCACCGCCCCTGGCGCCCCTATAGACCAGCCTCCACTGTAATGTGATTGCCTGCACATTAATTTTGGTTTCCAATCATTTCAATTCACTTTCGAAATAGTGAGATCCTGAGACGAATAATGGAAAGGTCACTATAAATGCCAGACTCAGGCTTTTCTGCTCACCGCAGTTTCACATTTTGTATTGCTTTTCCTGGGGGAAAAGTGGAGTTTTATTTTGTGTGTTTGTTTTTTGTCTATTTTGAAAGTTTTCTAAAGGAATTAAATCTTACATTTGTTTTCTCCTCCAACTTTGCCGGTCCCACGTTGCATCACGTCTTCTAGTCCGAGTCCTCTCACAGAGTGACGTTGGAAATTCAAAAGACTGGATGTGACTGAGGGCGACTACATGGCTAGATCCTGCCATTTGACAGGGTATCGGGCGAAAGTACATCACCGCCCGACAGGATCTTATCTTTAGACTTCTGCATTACACTAGGCATGAGAATCATACCTAGTTTAATGTCAATGGAGTGGCCGTGCAGAAATGAAACCGCCCTCAGCTCACACTTGCGCAGTCGGAGTCTGCGGGACTCCTGCTGCTCTCGCCGTTGCCTGCGTGCCTGCGCTGTGCATTTGATGTTCAATCACCATGACTCATGCGCACGCACTGCTATGAAGCACAAGCCAGAAATGTAAACAGACGAATTGCGTCTGCTTACATTTCTTGCAGCCCGTGATTCTGTTGCTGATTCTGGCAAGTGGGGCACCGCCCCTGGTGCCCCTATAGACCAGCCACCACTGTTGTGTTTACCTACACAATAATGTTGGTTTCCAATCATTTCAATTCACTTTCGAGATAGTGAGATCCTGAGACGAATAATGGAAAGGTCACTATAAATACCAGACTCAGGCTTTTCTGCTCACCGCAGTTTCACATTTTGTATTGCTTTTCCTGGGGGAAAAGTGAAGTTTCATTTTGTGTGTTTGTTTTTTGTTTATTTCAAATGTTTTCAAAAGGAATTAAATCTTACATTTGTTTTCTCCTCCAACTTCGTACATCGGTATGAAGGTGTGGAATTAGAGAGAGAGTGAGAAAGACATTGGGAGAGAAAATAAGACAGAAGGACACAGCCAGAATGATAGAGCAAAAATAGAGGCAGACAGAAACAATGTGAGAGAGTGTTGGGGAGTAATGTAAAAGTGAGTGGGGCCGGAGAGACGGCGGGCCATTAGGGGAATGGTAGGCAGAGGGAAGTGAAAATTAATCAAACTTTAAATGAAAGCACTTGTTCTGATGTTTCTTCTCGCACCAGCGAGAAAGCAAAGTTAAAAAATAGCTTTCTGTGCTCAAATGCAGTGTCATAAGGTAAGCAAGCGCAGTCGGTGATGCTAACAAGCGTAGGTGGTCGTATCATTCTCAGTTACAGTAGTGGAAATTCCTCACTAAGTCTTGGGGGTTCCTCTGAAGTTTATACCGAACAGCCTGACCACCTGTGGCTCTGTACTGCAAATGTCTTTGGGAAGGATCTTTATTAATGTAATAGCTGCTCTTTCACCATTGCTGTATTAAACTTCCTACTTTCTGAAATTTGCTTGAAAATGCACCATTTGTCCACTCATTTTTCAAAATCCTCCCCCCAGAGGTTGTTGCAGCTCGCTCACCACGCTCGCTTGCTGGGGTGCAGTATGAAAATAAATTTAGGCGCCGCCACTTTCAAATGTCACCAGCCACCACTGTTTCATAGTATAAAAACTTCTTTGCGCCGCTCTGTGCTGCATTGGATCGGGGGGGTGTAACTAGTACCAATCAAAGCAAAAAGAACAGATTTTGATGCAATGCCTATCAACGAAGATCGCAAGACTAGGCTATGCCTTCAGAAATGCTTACTTGAAGAAGGCGCCAAAACGTGGAAATATATATAACTCACTACAAACATACACTGCATTTCATGTGTACTGCAGTGCACCGCACACATCAAATCTGTGGGAAACTTCTGAGTTTGTCTATGCCTAGGAATTTGAAGATGGAAGAGTATATCTCCCGTAGAAATCTCATGCTTGACAAAGCACACTTCACCTCTGCAGCATAGTTTGAGGCTATGCATTGCACAAGGCAGCCTATCTGCACCAGACCCATCTTTGTAGATATGTTGTTGAACAGTTTTTTCTTCTTTCTGCAAAACAGAATAGCAATGTTGGATGGGAAACCGCCCATCAATTTCAATTTGTATCTCTGTAGATTGTCATTTCATATTTTTTAATGTTTCCCTTTGTTTGTTTGCTGTCTTGTTGCCTCAATTGTTAGTTCTATGTTATTTTTCTATAGTGATCTACCACCTATTTTGAAAATGTGGTGCTTGCATTGGTTTTAGGCATCTGTTCTGGGCTGGAGTTGAGTATGGGACATAAGGGAAATGATAGTTTATGTATGCACTTTTAATAAGTGATGTTTTTAACTAGCACCATTTAAATATTTGAGGATCCCTAACAAAAGGGCCATAACAAGATGTATATGGCCGAGGACAATACATTACTTCAATGAATGTGGAGCAGAGTCCAGGTTGTGAAAATAACAATAGAAACACAATATAACTATGTCCTAAGAATGCTACCAGCATTGGCACACAAAGACACATTGAAACACATTGATTCAGGCATCAAGCAGTACTAATGAGGGAGGCAAAACCTACATTGAAACCCTGTTCATTATGGACTCATATAACATCTGAAAAATCGTGTTCTAGGGACATAGAGGGGGGGAACAGTAGATATTTCTATATTGAGAATGCCGAAAAGTTCGCCATTGATCCCACCACCCAATGTTTATTTTGTTTATTGTGCTCGCAGGTATGTGTGGCTCCTTGACGGTTGGTCTGAGCGGTGCTACCTTTCTTACCTCCTTCCCCCTGTTTATATACCTTCCTCCAACTACCACAGAACACACCCCATGCAGAGAAGGAACGCCTCAATTTTTCATGCTGAAGGGTTATAGACCCAGATGGTATTGACCAAAGAGATACCTCCTTGCAGCAGTTTAGCGACATAATGAAAGATCTCATACCGTTCTGGTTGCCCGCAATATTCGATGTTTGGACAGATTTGTTGAGGGGGTCCTTAACACCACTGCAGGTATACTGATAACATTACAGTTGAGCTCCAGGCTGCGAGTCTTGTCTCGCTTCAAAATCGGATGGTTTTAGATGTTATCTTAGCTGACAGGGGTAGAGTCTGCCACGTCATCTGCAGCAGATGCTGTGTATAAATTCCTATTCAGAAAAGGGGGTGGTGATGAACAGAGTGTCTGAATTAAGCAGACCACTCTTACCCAGTCCAAAGATCAGGGCTTGATCCATCACCGTTATTTATCTCACTGCACCATCCCAGCTCGGAACCTGGCTATATGCAAATCAGTCTGTCCCTGGCCCAGTGCATCATGGGAACAGGGCAGACTAAACTACCAAGCCAATTCTTACACTGGAGTATTCGATGCAGGCCTTATCTCAGGGGTTATCACCTCAAATAAGGCCTTGTCACTCTCCTTGTATGTTCGCGCCCCTCTCAGCCGGGCGGTGGAGAAAGGGACGAAATGGGGAACCAGCTCTCATTTCTGGTTGGCGATCCCGTCGCGCACCCAGGCATTGTATGGAAGTGGAAGGGGCACCCTTTTCACATGGGAGGTGTGGACCCAGTGCTTTTGGCCGTCGATCTTCACAGCCATAGAGGTGGCTGAGAGCACTTGGGCAGGTCCTTTCCATCTCGGCTCTAAAACATTTTTGCGCTGGAACTGCCGGATCATCACAAAATCCCTGGCTGGATCAGATGCCCAGCCAGGGCCCTCTGGCACTGGTTGTAGAGCGACGTGTATCTGTTGGTGAAGAGAACGGAGATCTTTAGACAAGGCATAGAAATAATCAATCAAAAGAGGGTATTCTTTTTCAGAGAAACACTTGGGTCTCGGGACACTCCAGACATTGGCAGGCCGTCCAAAGACAACCTCATAGGGTGACAGCCCTGTTCTAGAGTGTGCTTCCACCCTGGTGGACAATAATGTGACATGCTCTCATGTATCTTCTCTAACTTCAGTTTGAGAGTACCATTGTACTTCTCAACAAAACCTGCTGACTGGGGGTGATTTGCTGCATGACATTTCTGTGTAATCTGTAAGCTCTTACACACCATATCAATGCCTTTTGCATTAAAATGGCTCCCATTGTCACTCCAGATCATGCGTGGCAATCCGTAGTGTGGGCAGAACTCCTTTAAAAGCGTCTTTGCCATTGCCATTGCAGTATTTTCTTTGGTTGTGTAGGCCTCAACCCACTTACTAAATGTGCAAACTACCACTAGTACATATTTAAGATTATTCACTCGTTCCATCTTGATGAAATCCATTTGGAGAACCTCGAAAGGGAAGAAAGGCAGTGCAAAGTTACCGGCATGTGTAGGGGTACCCTCCCCAGGATTGTGCTTTAGGCACACTCTACAGTGCTTTAGCAACTGTGTGGCAACCTTAGGGATATTCTCGGTCTGCCTTACTGGGTCTAACAGTTTACATATTCCTTTGGCACTAATGTGCACCGGGGCTTGAGCCATGGTGAATATGGGGAGAACAAACGCATTTGGCAACAAACATCTCTGCCTCCCTGACAAATCAGTCCAGCACCTATCCTCATCCAAACGTCCTGTCCTTTCTTCCTACATTTCCAGTTCATCTACAGTCACCTCTCTTTGTATTTACTTTACACTTAACTTAACTTACTCCTTCCTCAAACATCCCATTGTCTGGAACCCATCTAGCAGGACCTGCCACAAACATTTTATTAATTTTTGATCGAGCTGTTTCCTTAGCTGTTTGGTCAGCAAAAGCATTACCCCTTCTGACATCGTCTACAACAGCTTTGTGTGCACTGCACTTGATTATAGCCAACCTGTCTGGGAGCGTCAATGCTGACAACAACCTAAGTATCAGGAGACCGTGCTGTATCCTTTGCCCATGGGATGTCAGGAACCCTCTCTCTGCCCAGAGGTGCCCAAAATTATGGGCCACCCCGAAGGCATACTGGCTGTCAGTGTAGACATTAACAGCCAATACCTCACTCAACTCACAAACTCTCAGCAGGGTGACTAACACTGCTGCTTGGGCTGACTGATATGCAATGCTAGATGTCTCAACTACAGTGCATAAACTGGTAATCGCATAAGCTGCAGTGGTAGTGCCATCGGTCAATTTGAAACAAGACATATAGTTCCCTTAGGGGGTCAGAGAAGGGAAGATGAGTCAGGTCTACCCATCCCTTCATTTCCTCTTTAATACGGAGTAGGCAATCATGGACATCATTGTCCTTTTCTTACAAAGGGATGGGTAGTAATGTGGCTGGGTTCATAGTAGCGCATCTTATGATGGTAATGTGTGGAGCAAATAATGTTGGCTCATATCCAGTGAGACGCGCACTGGTGAGGTGCTGCGTCTTTGTCTTGTTCAAAAGCATATCCACAGCATTGGGTACCATAACTGTGAGGTCAGTATCAAGAACGAGCCCCGCCGATTGCCTGATAGACACTGCCACTACCGCGGCAGCTCAGTAGCGCTCTGGCGACATTATCCAAAATGGCAGAGAAGTAGGACCTGCTTACCTGCTTACCACCAAAACCCTGTGTTAATACAGAAAGCTCGCAACCGTCTGCCTCGTGTACATAGAGCACAAAAGGCTTCTAGTAGTCAGGAGTGCCCAGCAAAGTAGCAGGCCAAGTGCCGTCTTTAATTGTTCAAAAGCTTGCTCGCATGAAGGCATCCAAAGCAAAGGCTCATGCACATCTTTAGGTGAGAGGTAAAGTAGGGGTTTTGTTAGTAAGGAAAAATTCGGGATCCAGTGGCGACAATAGGAAGTTATCCCAAAGAACGCGCTTACATCACGTTGGGTTTTAGGAACAGTCACGTTAGTAATAGCAACTATGAGTTCCGGTATTAGTCTGCAACCCTCCTTCGACAGTAGGTGACCTAAATAGGTGACCTCCTGTAGACAATATTGAAATTTCGAAAGTGACACCATGTGCCCATGACCTGCCATATGCAACAATAATTTGACCGTAGCCTCTTTACACCCCTCTTCAGTGTCTGAGGCCACCAACAGATTGTCAACATATTGCAGCAACACATTACCAACTGGAAGTTCCAAAGCGTCTAATTGCGCTTTTAAAGCCTAACTATAAATACTGGGGCTCTTGTATAGCATTGTGGAGCACAACAGATTCTAAAGCACCGACCGGCTATTGCAAATCCAAACAAATTATGGCTGTCGGTGTGTATTGATATGCTGAAGAAAGCGTTTTTCAAATCTATTACTGAGAAGAATTTGGGGGAATCATGGTCAGGATCGTAGTAATGTCAGGAACCACAGACTATTGGGGAACTACAACTTTATTGACCTCTGAGGTCAATAAAAAAAATGGTAAACATCAGGGTGAGTGTCAGAAAAGTCCAAAGGAGCCTTTTTAAGGATAGGAAGAATAGGACTATTGCTAATGTTCGCTGCTGTCTCCTCAATCACACCAGATTTAACCAAGTCTTGAATTATCTGCTGCAAAGCCTTCGGTCCTGTCTGATATATTTTGTACTGGGGTATTTAGGGCAGACTGGCATTTTCTTTTACCTGTACAGAGACTGGTGGGATCTGGAGCTACCCCACATATGTATCACCTGTGGCCCATAATGTGCGTGGCACATCTCGGAACTCAGGAGGGAGGGGATCATCCTTTGTGAAGCTTTGCTTAGCATGGGCAACTCGTGGTCCAACAGTCAGGTAAACACCATCTGGAGAACAGGAAATCGTTGCTTGCAATCTTTTTAACAAATCTAGTCCTACTAAGTTCTCCCCACAATTGGACGTCAAAAAAAATGGTGAGTCAACTGTAAAAGGGCCAATAGTCAAAGCAGGAGGCTTGGAAATGGGGCTAACAACCGGTATGCCTGAGAAGCCCACAAAACATTATTTTGGCCAGACAAGGCTGCCCCAGGGACCAGTGAGCGCGAAACAGAGCTATTCATAGCCCCTGTGTCGACAAAAGATTTCTTGGAGGTACCTTGCAAATCTGCAGTAATGTACGGTCCATGCTGATCTACATGCACCGAAACTGGTCCCTCGCCCTGCCCTTGGCTGTCCTTGCTGTGAGACAACTCTGTTATGTAGTCCATGTCATAGCCATCATGGTAGCACTGTCTTCCCTGAGAGTAGTCCAAATAATTCCCGCTCTGTCTATTGTAAGATGCCTCCACTGCCTGTGGCCACCTCACCCTCCTCCTCGCCATCTATAGGCGATCCAGCCTTGCTACAGTGAAAAATGACTTTTGAGGTTTTTTCAGTGTCAGGGCATGTAAAACATTAAATGTGCATGTCCTATGTTGTCAATACAGTAGAGGTGCTTTATATGTATTAGAAAGGAAGGATTAGGCCCAGAAAAATGTTGGTTTAGCCAGGTCAAAGCTGTATTTTAAAACTGCACACCCAGCGGCAGTGGCATTCCTGGAGACTTGTTTTACAGTGGTACCTTAGTGGGTGTCTCAGTGTGTGATACAGCCCACTAGCAGCATTTGATTTACAGGCCCTGGGTAGATGTGTACTTTATGCTAGGAACGTAGGAGCGCAATTTAGGGTTATGCCAATTCCAACATTTTTCGGGAGGAGATCACATGAACATTACCACTCATTAGCATGAGTAAAGTACACAGTGCCCTATGACTAGCAGAAAGTGGTTCAGCAAAGAATGCTGATCTCCTGAAATTACTATACAGCTGTCTACTAAGACGTATGCGTCCACATACTTTTGATTTGCCCACCTCCTTCATCTGTCACTAATGCAATATAAGAAGTCTGTTCAGAGGGAGAGAATGTGGTCCGTTGGCTAAACTGCCGACTTCGGTGCAGGAAACCAGGGTTCGAGCCTTGAGGTCACTTCCACATTCTGTGATTCTGGGCAAATCACTTAATCTCCCCGTGCCTGAATGTGTTATGTAAATACGGTACTCATGTAAAGCGCACCAATACCCTCGGGTCGAGTTTGCTCTATATAAATATGAAGAAAAAAAAGAGGACTAGTTTCAGAATTAAATACAATGCTTGCATACAGTGCAGAAAACTAATTCCAGATGGTAAATCATACTACTTAGAGTACTGTGAAGAAGTCTGGCCAGACCTGATGCTTACAGACAATAAGGCTGCTAGAGAAGCTAGCATAACATTTTGGGAGTCTGTGATGTGGCCTACCCCATATTTAGTGCCATCGTACCCATTTGAATACTTATTGGTACACAATATGGGCAGAATTGTCCAGGAAAGACGCTATTAATAAACCACCATCAGCCAATGGGCACTATTACACAGTGTAGAAGATGTAACATGAATTATACACCACTTACATAGATGGCTGTCAGCCTCCTTAGAAGCAGCCAAAATATGTATCCTACAACATTGGTGCCAGCTGACAGAACCACAGTGGACGACTGGATAAGGGAAAAGGTCACAATTGCAATGTAATTGTGTTAAACATAAAATATTGATCAAATTACAACCTTTGAACAGATATGGGGTTATTTCCTAAACAGGGAAGAACAGTAACTCAGTAGCTTACTGAATTAAGTAATTGATGTTAAACGGACACTGCACATAGATACGGACCTATTACATAATTCCGCAGTAGTATAATTATACACATGCAACTAGTCTCACAGTTAGACGCAAAGCGCTAGATAGGAGAATGCCTATTACAAAGAGCAAGATATTCTTCAGTCATGTAATCTTCTCACCCTCAGCAAAACCAATAACACCTGAATATGGTAACTTACTGGAATGGAGGCAGGCAGTCACTATAGGAAGTATAGATGCTTTCTCCATCCTTTCCACCAGAACCCCCTCTTTTCATTTTGCTTTATCCAATACTACCCTATTTAATCAAATGTGTATTGTTTTGTATTACTCTCATTTATTTTTCTAGTATTAGTTTATACTATCCAATATTATAATCTTATGTGCATATACCACAGAATTAAATGTCTCACATGTAATAGCTATGGCAAACTGTTTAAAGTCTCTGTGATAGAAGCATGTACTCTATTTGTTTTCTACTGGATAATAAAAGAATTGTTGGCAAATAAATAAAGTCTCATAATTTACCTACATAATATTTATGTTTATCTTGCAGTTTCTTCCACAGAGGTCACAGTCCAGCAACCCTGACTGCATTACTCCCCATGGAACTATTCTTCATCAAACCTTGGATTTTGATGAGTTCATTCCTCCAATACCACCTCCGCCGTACTATCCACCAGAGTATACATGCACACCGTTAATTGAGGCCCAGAGGTGAATTCCAATTTTTCCTCATTATGATTTGTGTATGATTATATGTAAATTCACTGAAATAACAAAGGTTAAAGGAATGTTATAGTTAGATAAAAATGTCAGTTGAAACATAACATTTTAAACTAATAAAATCACTGTAATTCACAAGATAAAGGTATCTTAAGTAAGTGTAACACTTGCCCTAAAGTGACTATAATTTGTGCCTGGTCCCCTTGAGGACGATTTCAAGGGAGAGGCATCTCTGCAGCATTGGACGCACTGAAACTGTTGTGTAGTTCCTGTGACTCTATATAGGATCTGCACATTTAGACAACATAAACTGGAATTGGTGTCCAATCTGATTCCAGACACCCCTACCGGGTATGTTTGCCTGTGTACCATTTTGCTCACAGTGCCACTGTAAACTCTTCTTACCAAGGAGAGAATAGTTCTTGGCAATTGTCGAACATTACTACCCTATCCCATCAGAGCCCATAGAAACAGTAAAGTACTTTTCGCTCAGTCACTCATGCTCACTTTGTCTCAGATGATACACAGAATAAATGATGGGGACATTTTCCATAAGCATTTATTGAACTAGCGTAATTCTAGTGTAAAATAGGTGTGCTGAAACAACCATAAGACAGAAACAGATATAAATGTTTATAAGCACCAACAGAGTAAATGGATGGTAGATATCTACCATAGTGCCTTAACAATGAAGATACGCAGGTGTATAAAGAAAGACAATAATAATGAGTACTCCAACGATGCTGCCCTCACTAGATGTACCTAAGTGTTCCTAGCGTGTATTTAGGTATAGAGCCAAGAATCCCCCTAGGATGAAGCCAACCCCATTACCAGGTATGAAAGAATGAAGGACTCTGTCTTGGTCTCTGTCAGTGTGTCAGCATGGAAGTCTTTCTCCTTTGCCTGCCCCAGCAAAGATTTGGTGTATATATACCCAAAAGTTACCCTCAGGTGTTCTACCTTGCTGTGCATGTCGACCGAGGATGAAGGAGGGGATGACCCTTATGCATAGTTACTTTGTAGAAGATGGTAATCTTGCTGTGATTCTGAGAATCCTCATGCATAATTAATGAGGCTAGTTTTTTGGGAAAACCACACATTTTATGCATCACCTAACTAGGTAAAAGGTCAATACTAAAACCTGTTATGTAGTGAAATGGCAGGGAAATGTAGGTGAAAGGTTAGGTGACTACCCAGGGGGTACATTACAAAACATAACAAAACCATCTTTGTTGTTTAAACCTTGCCTAAAGGGACTGCACCATCCAGAAGCCTTAATGGCACAATCCTGCCAGGAGGCAGCCAGGCAATGAACCCTGACCTCCCCACCCCCTTGAGGTCTATTACAAGGGAAAAGCAACTCCACAGCCCGGGACGCGGTGAAACCAGTTTTGTTGTTTAACCCTTGCCTAAGGGGACTACACCATCCAGAAACCTTCACTGCATGCTCCCGCCAGGAGGTGAACCCGGACGCCCCCCCCTCGAGGTCTATTTTAAGAGAGACACATCACGGGACGCATTGAAACCAACTTTGTTGTTTAAACTTTGCCTAAGTGGACTACACCATCCAGAAACCTTCACTGCATGTTTCCATCAGGAGGAAGCCAGGTGGTGAACTCTGAACCCCCCCACGAGGTCTGATTTAAAGGAGAGGCATTTCCCCAGCGCGGGACACACTGAAACCAGTTTGTTGTGTAAACCTAGTTTAAGAGGACCACACTATCCAGAAGTCTTCACTGCACGCTCCCTCCAGGAGACAGCCAGGTGGTGAACCTTGACCTCCCTCGAGGTCTATTTCAAAGGAGAGACATCTCCACAGCACGGGACACACTGAAACCAGCATTGTTGTTTAAATCTTGCCTTAGGGGTCATCACCATCCAGAAGCCTTCACTGCATGCTCTCACCAGGAGGCAGCTAGGCAATGAACCTTGACTTCCCCTCTTGAGGTCTACTACAAGGAAGAGGCGTCTCCGCATCCCTGGACAAACTGACACAACCTTTGTTGTTTAATCCTTGTCTCAGGGGACTACACCATCCAGAAGCCTTCACTGCACGCTCCCACCAGGAGGTGGAAAGGCAGTGGACTCTGACGCCCCCTCAAGGTCCTTCAAGGGAGAAGTATTTCCTCAGTGCAGGACTTGCCTGGGCCTAGCTTGGGTCCATCGGTGCCTGGAGGAGCCCGGAGTAGGCTGGGCTGAACTACCCCTCTTGGTATCAAGATTCCTCACTTGAATATATATATATATTTTATAATTCGTTTTATTGATGACAAGTTACACACCTCAGAAATTTTACTTACAATAGCAATCAAGTGAGCACCACTTGTTAACTTTAACAATAGCCACACTGCCTGATTACATTTCTCAATTAATACACACAGCGGGGCGTCTTGTTGGTCTACAATGGGTCATCCCCATATCTCTGCCTCGGGGGCTCACATATGTCTCCCCTATAGTTATTCCACTTCTTCCAAATCTGCGTCCATTTACGCGGACACCCTCTATCCTCGCTTGAATATTGAGCTTTGATTGAACTTCGATAAAAATTGGTAAGCCAAAAGCTACTGGCTAGCAGGACAAATGGGGTATGGAGATTAAATCAGAGGAGGAGACATTAGGGGCTACAAGGAACTCTCTAACTATACTCTACGCTACGGAGGAGAGTGTCCCCAGGAGATTAGTTATGGGGAATAAACCCCAAGCTGTTACTGTGGAAAGGAAGAAATTGATAGTGCCTCTAAAGGATTTGTGTGATTATAATATTCTTAGTCCACCAAATGTTATTTCATCCCCTTAACAGCGATCTCTCATTACTAGTTTTGGGACTCAGAATTTGGATCTGGACATCTCATGTTTACCACAAGCTGATTCATTGATAATACTTCCTGTGATGGATAATGGTGACTCTCCCCATTAAAAAATAAATTATCACGATAATTATGTCCTTTTGAGAGGGCCAAGGGAATTAACCTCAAATCTAGTAAAGGGGTAGTGTCACCTGATATTTCAGTACTTTTGTGGAGTGCACAATAAATTAACTGATAGCAACTGTTTCAAATTAATAGCGCGCACCATACTGTATGTCTTCAGGAAACTTGGTCCTGATCTACAACACATGTAAATGGCTTTCTTTCAGTATTCTCACCTGCTATTCCAATTATAGTGGAGGTTTATTAAAGCTTATAGTACCACCTTGGCAACAAGGGTATCCAAGGCATGGACAAGTTCACACTTCCTTCAAATTATTTGTCTTACTCTGCCTGGGGCACCATTGGTAATACTTATTAATTTTTACCATAATATTGTTAATTGTAGTGACACTCGAAGTATTGACTCCCTGATGCATGATTTAGAGATGTACACCTTTACATTAATGGAGGATTATGTAATTATTTTGGGGGAGATTTTAATCTTAGAGTTTGTTCCATTAATGATGATAATGCTTTTGGTACTTCTGGGGATGGCCATTCTAATCTTATACACTTTACTCATAATCTGTGGGAAGGAAAGCTAAACAGGTTGCTAGGTTTGTACGATCTAATTTTGTGTCATGATCTGGTACCAGTCGAATTTGCTCAGCAGATGGCATATACGGGTAGAGGCAAGGGGTCACTAATTGGTTTTATCATACTGTCCAAAACTTGGTCAAGTATGGTTTACAACTTTCAAATCCAAAACTGTGTTTAAAGTGATCATAATCTGCTATTCCTTAGTTTAACACCTTGGCTGCTAGCGATATTTTCCTTCTGCGCTGCATTCCCAGATTTACCATTGTTCATGACGAGCTCAGCTCGTCATCAGCACAGCTCAACTGTGCCTCATGACGAGCTGAGCTCGTCATGAGCATCGGAGGGGTTAAAGCTTCGAATGTATGAAGTTTCTTTTGCCAAGATGGTCTGCCCTAGAAACAGGTGGATCCAGTGGAAATGGAAGGATGTTGAGCCCAATGGGTTTTTGACCTATCAGGTGGGTAGCTGCATGACCCAGGTTGATACATGTTTAATGAGACTGCTGATCCTGAAGTAGTACTGGGGGCCTTTTTTGAAATATGTTTTGAGGCCCGGGATCAATTAGTGGTATCAAACCATCCATACTCACAGAACCAAATTAGGTGGTTTGACAAGTCATCTTCAAGAGCTCATGGAAATCTTTTAAAAGCTTTGAAAGCTTCTCCTTCTATTCAGATATTAGGCATTGCAGGGCGACTGATAAAGCAACTCTGCTGTGTAGAAAAAATGAGGCATGGCAGCAGTTAGTACTTCTTCCAAAAAAGACACTTTGCAATTTTGGAAGATAGTAAATGCTCCCATCTTTTTATCCATTTCTATAGCTGGTACTGAGGTAACTATACCTGAACATGAGTGGGTTGCACATTTAAATAGGCTCTATGATTCCAATGAGCACATTCCCAGTGAAGGAAGCACTCTGACAGAGGAAGGGAGCCCATTTATCATAAAAGATTTTACAATTTCCTTGTAGGTTATTATCTCTGCACTAAATAGATCTCGAAATCAAAAATCGCTTGGTCTAGACAGAGTTTCCGCTCATCTTTTTGAGGAGAATTTAGCATTGTGGGTCCCAGTCCTTGTGAATGTGCTGAGGAGAGTGATTAAAGATGCCCCCCTGTTAGAAATGGGATTTCTAGTTGTCTAGGGCATGTGCCTAAGCCAGGCAGAAACCACCTCTCTAGTCAGGGCAAGGGAGTTACACGCTGAAGATAACCCTTGCTACACTCTTGGTAGCGTGGCATGAGCAGTCAGGCTTATCCCAAAGGCAAATTGCAAAGCGTTTGCACAACACACACAGCAGCAAAACACTGGGCACACCACAAAAGAAACTCCACACAAGGTTGTATAAAAAATAGCCTTTGTATTATCCAAAACACATTAGAATCATTATCACACATATACACTGTGCCAACTGGCACCAAGTCATAATTTACAGGGGATTATATAAATGACAGGGCCAATCGGGCCACTGTCAGAACCAATCCAAAGCACAAGTAGTAAAAATAAAACAACCAGAAACTACTGGTAAGACACAGTTCTTAGTACTGAATCCTATTAGCATTTGGCACCATCCTAAAATATCATAGCATGACATTAGGCATCAGCATAAATACATTATGCATCATCATATTAGGCATAAACACATTATGTATCAATCAGCAGTGCACCACAGTAACCCTACCACCAGGGATATACATCACCTTAGGGCCTTTTGCCCTACCAATGTCTCAAAAATGGCCCCCAGGCCAACTAGCCTCCTGTGGGGCTCAAATGTCCACTGTCCAAATCTCAGGGCTCTAAGGTAGGGCCTTTCACTGGCCCTCTGGCTGCCAATGCAGCGAAGATACTGCGCAAGGCGCGGGGGCATGGCACGCAACTCACCCCCTCCTCTTCATGAGAACAAAAGAAAATGCCCCCTGTTGCAGCTGCCCATGCTCTCGTGGTGCAGCTGAGGAATTAGACTTAGGCACCACTGTGCCTGGGGAGCCCCACTCCGGGACTCTTAATACCAAATTGCCCCCAACAATGCAGCTGCCCTCCAACGGGCGGGTCAGCTTGAGAAACCACAGCTCTGGCACTAACTCGGCCCAACTCGAGTACCAGGAATGCCCTCAATGAAGCCCCTCCTCACTGGGCTCATCTTTTGCTGCTTACAACACCACAAATGCGGGGAGGAGCCCCTCTCACTGTAGTTCCGTTACTGACACTCCAGAGCACCACAATGCGTAACTTGAGCCCCCCACTCACCGGGACTCCTTGTCCACCAGGAAGGACTCTGATGACCTGCACACAGAGCCCTTAAGGCTACGGACGGACTCATCCTCGGCAACGGCCACCTAGGGAGACTCTGGTCGAGCTCCCCACCACTCACTAAGGTCACACGGCAGCTGCGAGCCATCCCAAGGCTCCACCCTTGATCAGGCAGACTTGTCTGACTTCCGGCCCGTGCCTGGGCCTGCTGGCATCTGGAGCAAAGTCTCTGCTTTCCCTCAACCGGCCTTGGCAGATGCGCGGGGCTCACCTCGCAGGTCGCGAGTACCCCGTCCAATAGCAGGTGGTACATGGGCCAGAGTTCTGCATCCTCTCCTCACTGCCCACCTCCCAGCAGTAGGCCCCACCCACAACCAGGCGTGGGCCTCATCGAACCTCCGGCGGCCTCTCCCAAGACAGCGGGACCCGCCTCACGAATGGCAAGGATTACAGGGCAAATAAAGCTTGTGAGCCTCTTCTCTTACTCATGGGAGCCCCGGCTACAGTCAGGCGTCTTCTGCCTGACTTCCAGGTTTCATAGCAGCACTCGTTGCAAGCCCCCCGTCTCGAGCTGGGTAATTATGAGGCAAAAAGAGAGTACCAGTCACGCATTCCTGGTTGGCGGCACAGCAGTGAAAGGGCGCCCCTCACGCTCCGGTCGGGGCCTCTAGCCCAGCCTCTTACCATAGGCCTGAATTTGTAATCTGTACAGGGCAGCGCAGGCACAAAGGGGCGCAGAACACAGGAGCAGTTCTCTCCTTCAGCCTCCAAAAGTCACACAGGTCAACGGCGGGGCCCAGGCAGGCCAGCTCACAGGGTGCTTTAGCAGGGAGGCAGTCCCTCATGGTGGTTCCTCCTGGGGCCCAATAGCAGCAAGTTCCCAGTTAATAAAAGGAAGCATGCTCTTACATGGGGTCACAGCCCCAATATTTATACAGCATTTTCTTAGTCTGCCTTGGCACAGGGCTTGGGGGAATCCAGCCTCAACTAGTTCTGGGGGGTGTAGTACACTTTGTTTACAGGACTCCCACCCTCCTTTGTCAGGTTGGGGCTCTGTCATCAGACACAACACAGGGGGCGGAGTCAGCATTCATCTAAGCAGGCGCAGACCTATTCAGGTTCAGGAAACTACTCCTCCCACTACTCCAAATGCAGATCTCCTAATCAGCCTAGCGTTGACTCACACTGCCCTCCCAGGAGCCACACACCCCTCACCAGCCCCTTTCACTCCAAAGCCAGACATGCAATACACATCAGTCAGGCAGACACATAGCACACAGAAAGGCCAACTTCTTAAAGTGGCATTTCTAAAATAGTGATAAAAATTCTGCGGACACCATTGTGCAGCATTTATTATTACCATTCCAAACATACCAGGCTTGACCACGCTGCTCATCTCATATCAGGAATTCCCACTGAAACACTTACCAGGTTATCCCCAATGTATTCCTATGGAAGGGCAGCCTCACAGCAGTGAGAAACCAAAATGGATGTTTGTCACTACCAGGATATGTCACACACTTAAGGTACATGTCCTATTTTTACCTTCAATGCACCCTGCCCATAGGGCTAGCTAGGGCCTACCTTAGGGATGACTGACATGCAGTAAAAGGGGAGTCACAGACATGGCACACACTTTAGGTGTCACATCACAGCAGCAGTAACACTGTGCGCACAGGCCCTGCAATGGCAGAAGCCTGAGACAGGTTTGAAAGGCTAATTGGTGGGTGGCGCAGTCAGCGCTGCAAGCCTACCAGTAGCATTTAATTTACCGGCCCTGGGTATCTGAGATACCACTTTACAAGGGACTGACAGGTAACTTAAATATGCCAAATAGGTGTAGACCAATCTTACCATGTTTAACACAGAGAGCACACACACTTTACACTTGACAGCAGTGCTAAAGTGCCCAGAGTCCTAGAACCATCAACACCATGTCAGAAAAAAGGCTAGGAGGAAGTCAAAAAGTTCAGGAATGACCCTGCAAAAAGAGCCAAGTCCAACACCCCCCCCCCCCTAGATCTTGCTCACCGGCAAAAATTGTTCCTATCTTTAAAAAGCGGGATATGAGTGACCCCAGCTGTTATCGCCCCATATCTATGTTAGATTCGACAGAAAAAGTATTGGGTAGAATTCTGCTAGATCATTTAGAGATTTAGGCAATTGAAAATCAGATCCTGTCATCAGTACAATATGGTTTTAGATATGCTTTAGGCACAGTAGATCAGCGTCTAAATCTCCATTTGATCTTAAGTAAGTTCGTGACCACTAGGAAGGGTTGTCTCTTCCTGGCATTCATAGACTTAAGTGCAGCATTCAACAATGTTTTGAGGGGGAAGCTGTGGTCCATGTTATTGGCCAGGGGGGCTAATCCAAAAATTGTTCATTGCCTTTCTGAACTCCATTTTGATGTGGAATCTAGGATACAGTATGGGCCACATTGGGAATGTACCCATTCTATTAAGATCAAAAAAGGGGTCAGACAGGTTTGTGTGATGGCCCCTTTTCTTTTTAGCTTTTATATCAATGATCTTGAAAATTACTTTTTGGCTGTGGATAGTAATCTTCTTAGGCTAGGGATTCATAATTTACTGGTCCTAATGTACGCAGACGATTGTGTTCTTATGGCACAGACAGGAAGAAGACTCCAGAAACTATTGAATCATTCTGTGGGGTTTATGTCTGATCTAGGGCTGACAACAAATAAAACAAAATCATATGCCATATCATATCCCGGGTAGCAGAATCCCTATATTCCACATTGTTGATACAGCTCTTAAAACTGTTGCCACTTTCACTCATTCAGGGATCATTTGATTCCCAAAGTGCATGGGCACTTTAAAAAAATATAAAGTATAGGCTTGAGCAGTCTATTGCTGCCCTTTTTAAATGGGGCTCTAAATAGGTGTCTGTCCTGTTGGATGCTGCTCTTACTATTTATAAAACATGACCCATTCCCATGTCTACCTATGCCGCAGGCGTTTGGGGATACTCTGATCATGCTGGTGTACAAAAGAATGGGAATACATTTCTGCACAGATTGTTATCACTTCCTTGTAGTCACCCTGCCTCAATTGCGCATGTGGAATTAAGTTTGCAGTATATTAGGGATTTTATAAAAATGTCTTCCTATCCTTCTCTGGTTCCCAATTTGATCTAGGCCTGAGGAGTACTAACGACATCCATGAATTATGACTGTTTACAAGTTTTTCAGGCCCATAAGATTCTGTGTTTGACGTATGTTAAAAGACAACTTCATGTAATCGGATGGCAGAGTTGTTCTCTAATCGGACACCAATTGATGGACATACGAGGTTTTTGGCAAAAAATGAATTATTGGAGCATATAGTGGAGCACAGATGGGAGGGTGAGCGGAAGAAGAGTAGGGTGGTGATGTACATACCTTTGTGTACCACGTTTGCCATTGAACCATATTTATTGAAAGTGCCTTGCTACCAAATATTTCTTTTGTTGAGGTTTAGATTAGGCCTGGACCATTTTTTGGTGCCCTACCCTTCTAATGTTTTTTCTACGAATGATTTGAGGTTACTCTCATGTAATATGGTAACTCCTCATTCTGAAATGCATTGTTCTTTGTCTGTGCATGTTATAGAGAACAAAGAAATCGGTTTTTAAAGTCACTTCAGAATTTCTAACATTAGGAAATGGAAAGGGGCTTTTGAGCTCTTGCAATTTTGCTCCTGACAGATTAAATGTGTATCATGGTTTATGGATTTCGTACTTGTTGGAACTGGCCCTTCTTGCAGGGTCATCCCCAAACTTTTTTCTTCTTCCTCCCTTTTTTTCCTGACCCGTGGCTGTTGGCAATAGGACTCTGCGCACTTGCCACTGCTGATCAGTGCTAAAGTGCATATGCTCTCTGTGTAAATTGTTATTGTGATTGGATGTACATGATTGGCATATTTGTATCACCATGAAGTCCCTAGAAGAGTGCACTGGGTGTGCCAGGGCTAGTGATGACAAATGTTACTAGTGGGCCTGCAGCACGGATTGTGCCACCCACATGAGTAGCCCTAAAATGGTGTCTCAGGCCTGCCACCGCAGTGCCTGTGTGCAGTCTGTGAACTGCCATGTCCTCCTGGTCAGTGTCCCCACTGACCAGGCCTAACCCTTCCCTTTTTGTGCACATTGGTCACCCCTATGGAAGGCCTAAGGTACCCCCCTGGGCAGGGTGCAGTGTATGTGAAAGGTAGAGCATGTACTGGTGCAGGTGACAAGCACTGGTAGTGAATTACAGCCATTTTCGTTTTTCACTATTGTAAGGCTATCTTGCTCCATAGATGAACTTGGGGGATGCTGGCTACAGTGGCTACCAGCATTTCTTCTCATAGGAACAAGATAGGACATAAGAGTCTAGTATCCCTGAATTCAGAATTTAATAACACATCTTTTAAGAAAGGTTGTTTTTAAATCTTGTGTTTGAGAACAGCACTTTTAGAAAGTTGCTGTTCTCTTGTCTGACCGTTCTCTGTGCTTTGGCCTGTTTGTGTATTGACTTTCTGATTTAAGAGTGACAGGGGCTGGGGATTCCCCAGGAGGCTGGCTGAGTCAGCCCTAGGCTGAATGACTGCATTTGCAAACTGAGTGGTAGGAGGAGTTAGCACCTGGGCCTGAATAGGGCTGTGCCTGCCTGCCACTTTGCTGGCCCCACCTCCTCCTGGCAGCTGACGACCCTTCCCCTCACTCTGAAAGGAAAGGAGGAGCCAGGCAAACAAAGTGCTCAAGCAACACCCAGAACTGGTTCAGACCGGATCAGGGCCCACTTGCACAAAGAGAAAAAGACTTTTAGGGGTATAAGTACAGGACCCCAGACAACAGAAGATTAGATCATCCTGGAATCAAGAAGGAACCTCTGCCAAGGAGAAAGCTGAATCTGAAGAAGGAAGACTGTCCTGCTGTAGCTTTGCTGGACTGATCTGTTGCTTTGCTGCCAAGGAGAGGGGAATGCCTTTTCTGTTGTGCTATGTCCCCTGTCTTGAAGGAATCTCCAAGGGCCTGAGAAGAGCTGGCTCCCTGTTCTGAAATCCCAGGAACAAAAGGACTTCACCCCCAACTTCCATGAACTCTGCTGCAAGAGTTCTGTCCTTCCTAGAGTGCTTGATCCAGTTGTGGGGTCTCTGGAAGTTGTACCTGTGCTGGGAAGCTTGAAACTAAGCTTGAGAGACTTTTTGCAATTGAAAAGTTATTGCATCGCTCACTGCGGAGCGCATCCCCGACAGTGCGAGAAGTTTCCCGCCGCTACGAAGGTCGAGATCGTCGCAGCACCTGTTGCCGCTGTCAGAGCCGTCGCATCCTTCGTTTGCGGGACGCACCCGATCGGTGCGGGAGGCCTAACATCGCTGCGAATGTCGCCGCAGAGCCTGTCGTCACTGGGTAAGATCGCCACAGTGCTTGCTTGCGGACTGCATCACGTCGCTGCGAATGTCGTCGCAGAAGCCATCGCATCGAGGAGCTGCGAGAGAGAAGATCACCGCTATTTCGCGCATCGTCGCCCCGGAAATTGTCGCAACTGCAGAGATCGCCGCATCGTGCCTTTGCGAGAACAAACTTCCTACGGAACCTATGCACCGGAATCCATACAAGTGGCCTTCCTCCCCAACCAGACAGGATTCGTCGGAACACGCCCGCTGCTGCAGCGGGGCTGTCGCATCGCCTACCCAGGGTCTCAGGAGCAACGCATCGCTTGTTTTCCACCGCACCAGCTTCTGCTTTTGGAACTTTGTCACAACTAAAGGTACTGTGTCTGAAACGTGACGCAACTGTGAACTTTTTATGCAACTGTGGATTATTTTATCGCAACCTAAAGAACTTTTTATTACAACCTTAAGTAGTCTTTTGAAACCATATTCTTGAACTGTGTATGTTGGATTTTTGTCGTTTTGGTCTTGTGTAGTTTAGATTAAATACCTTTATTTTTCTAAACTGTTGTAGAGTCAGTTTGTGGTGTTTTCACTGTGTTACTGTGAGTGTTGGTACTAATACTTTACACATTGCCTCCTGAATAGCCTTGACTGCTCCTGCCAAGCTACCTAGAGAGTGAGCAGGGGTTATCTCAGAGGGTTTCCTCCTTACCCTGACTATAATCAAGGGTCCCTATTTGGACTGTGGTACCTACCTCTGTCAACTAGAGACCCCCAGTTCTAACATTGTTGGTCAGCGGTGCAGATTTGAACTTGTAGTTGTACTAGACCCACAGTGATTGGTGTACATCACTAGTGAGTGCAGACCACTACGCCACCGCATACCACTATTTTTTTCTTTGGCTGGTTCTATTTTTGATTAACTCTTCAAGCATCATGTCTGTGAACGGAAAGGCACAAAGGGGTAGTTTCAGGCCACAGGATCTGCCTGTGTCCAGAGCAGACTCAAGGGCTGGCAGCAACCATTCAGCTGAAAGTTTATCCGCAGAGGAGTTGGAGGAAAACCAAAGGGCTAGAGATCATGCGTTGGAAATGTTGAGCCTTGAAATGGAGTTGAAGCAAATGGAAAAAGAAAGAGAAAGGGCAGCGGAGGAGACCAGAAATGCCCTTGCCCTGGAAGAATGGAAATTGACCTTGGCCCATGAATTAAGAATGAGGAAACTTGAGTTGGAGCTCAAGAGGCCTGAGGCCATGAGGGTCTCAGCTGAAGAAGAAACATGGGTAGCTCAAGAGGTGAGCTTTGCTGAGTTGGAGGTGGAGTCCAGCTCAGACGGTGGCAGCATGATTATGATATCTAGTGACGAGAGAAAGGTACAAACACCCAGAGATGTGGCGCCTGACTTGAGGAAGGGGGTCGACATACACCAGGGGGTTCAGGTTTATGATGTAGTTCCAGTGGAATGCAGTGTCCCTGAAGTAGATTGGGGGACTGGCACAGGGGACCATATTCCTAGTGGTGGGAGGGACACTCCACTGACTCTAGATGAGAGGTACAGGGAGAGGGATTCCCCCTTGGTGTGTGTGTGCGAAGACCAGCCAGAAGAGTGTGGGTTGTGTGACAGAGACAGTCAGATACTGTCTTACCAGTCTCAGGAGAGTGGTGTGGGGTACTTGTGTGAGGCATTGGAGGGTGAGGCAAAGGGTAGCTTGGTTAACAACTGTGGGTGGCTGTGTGATTCATTTGTTGGAAAGCATATTTTAAGTCCCTGTTTTCCAGAGCTATGCCAACACCCGGTGGAGTGTGAGTTCTCTGATCCCAGAGAGCCTGCGTTGGAGGCAGACCTCTTGGTGGATTCCAGAGAGTCTGAGGAGGCATTGGGGAGTGATCCCAAAAGTAGTGGCTTAGATATCTTCCAGACCTGTGAGGTGGAAGAGGTTCAGTGTAGCGCAGTTAGGTCCCAGTGTAGTGGGAGGGGTGTAGGGGCTCATGCCCGGTCTCAGTGGAGAAGGAATGAGTGTGGAACGGTGTGTCTCATGGTGCCCGAAACCCAGTCTTAGGACCTGGAGGGTTCCTTAAGGGAACACCAGGTTGGGAACCTAGACTGTACTTGTAGGCCATTTGAGGAGGATCTCCTAGTGTCTGTTGAACGGGGAGTGCCTGTAACCAGGCTTCCATCAGTTCTGGTGTCTGGCAGTTCCACTCCAGTTGGGAGGGTGCAGAAGTCCAGACTGAGGGGTGAGAGGGGGAAGGAGTCCTCAGTGGGAGAACCAGTGGGTCAGGGACCAGTCAGAAGGGCTGAGTCTCCCAGGAGTGACCATGGTGACACCGCTTCTGTCCTGGGGGATCTTCCCGTACTGGCAGGTGGACAGGGGTCTGGAGATCTGCGCCGGGCAGACTGTCACAGGACACATGAGTTGTGTGTAACCCTCAAGGGAGTACTATGTGAGTCCGCAGAAGTCTTGGCGTGCCAGGCAAGTGCACAACCGCAGGCTTTGGTCCCTTGGTTGGGAGACAAGGTTCAGGATCTGCCTGACCTGGAAGGAAGGGCAGCTGTAACCAGTGCCCTGACCAATATGGTTCCCAGGGGTACCCCTCTAGTAGGGAAGGTGCAGCACTCTGGAAGGGGGTGTAGAGGGAGGGAGTACTCGCCTCTGACCCTGGTGCAACCTGAGGGGTTAAACCCTAGGTTGGGAGACCAGTTGCTGGAGGGAGGTCCTGAACTGGTAGGAAAGTTGTGTTCTTGGTTGTCTTGGTGGACAGGGTTGCCCCTGGAAGGAGGGCAGGAGTCTCACCCTGGTGGTGGACTGGGCCACACCGTTGTATTGACCAGATGGGTACTGTGTACCAGGGTGGGCACATCAGTGAGTGAAGTCCTGGTGAGCCAGGCAAGTGTTCCATCGCAGGGGTTGGTCCCTGGGTGGGGACTCCAGGTTCAGGTGTTGTCTGACCTGGAGGCTTTGGAGCCTAGCTTTGAGGGCCAGGTCCGGGGTATCCCCCCTGACCTGGAATACCAGTTGCAGGATAGAACCCCTGAACTGGTGGGTGAATGGTGCAGGGTACCTGCCACAGGTTCCCTGACTATTCTAGAAGGGGTACCGCTCCAGGTTGGAGGGTACAGAGCCCCAAGGAAGAGGAGGACCAGGTGTGGAGAAACCCACCTCAGCCTCCTGTCCAGCCGCTGGATACAGGTCCGGGACTGGTGGGTCAGTGCCAGAGTGTCAGGCCTGACCTGACAAGAGAGGGAGTGGCCAAAGGGTGCCAAGCACCTGGGGCTACTGCCTCCCACCCTCTAACGCCACAGGGGTTTGAGAGCCATGAGAGGCATGAGGCCTGGGTGTCATCCGTGATCACTGTTGGTGGTCACTGTGGCTTACTGCCTGTCTGTTGGGACACACCTTTGAGTAAATTAAGGTTAGGTGCTGCACAGGTGGTGTCCTCAGGTAAGGAGAAGGGTTCCACATGGATTGGCATGGTGGACCCTGAGAGTATGGATAGAGTGATACAACTGGGTTTAGGACGGCGTAGAACAGGACTGCCCTGCTGTTTGGGCCAGGTTCCGTGTTCTATCGCCTTAAGCAGGGAATCCCATCGAGGTATCGTGTAGTCTACCCTGGCTGGAAGGGGGTTGTGTTGGAACTTGCCCTTCTTGCAGGGTCATACCCAAACTTTTCTCTTCTTCCTCCCTTATTTTTCATGACCCGTGGCTGTTGGCAATAGGACTCCGCGCACTTTACCACTGCTGATCAGTGCTAAAGTGCATATGCTCTCTGTGTAAATTGTTATTGTGATTGGATGTACATGATTGGCATATTTGTATCACCATGAAGTCCCTAGTAGAGTGCACTGGGTGTGCCAGGGCTGGTGATGACAAATGTTACTAGTGGGCCTGCAGTACTGATTGTGCCACCCGCATGAGTAGCCCTAAAATGGTGTCTCAGGCCTGCCACCGCAGTGCCTGTGTGCAGTCTGTGAACTGCCATGTCCTCCTGGTCAGTGTCCGCACTGAACAGGCCTAACCCTTCTCTTTTTGTGCACATTGGTCACCCCTATGGAAGGCCCAAGGTACCCCCCTGGGCAGGGTGCAGTGTGTGTAAAAGGTAGAGCATGTACTGGTGCAGGTGACATGCTCTGGTAGTGAATTACAGCCATTTTTGTTTTTTACTATTGTAAGGCTATCTTGCTCCATAGATTAACATGGAGGATGCTGGCTACAGTGGCTACCAGCATTTCTTCTCCTCGGAACAAGATAGGACATAAGAGTCTAGGATCCCTGAACTCAGAATTTAATAAAACATCTTTTAAGAAAGGTTGTTTTTAAATCCTGTGTTTGAGAACAGCAGTTTTAGAAAGTTGCTGTTCTCTTGTCTGACCCTTCTGTGTGCCGTGGCCTGTTTGTGTATTGACTGTCTGGTTTGAGAGTGACAGGGGCTGTGGATTCCCCGGGAGGCTGGCTGAGTCAGCCCTAGGCTGAATGACTGCATTTACAACCTGAGTGGTGGGAGGAGTTAGCACCTGGGCCTGAATAGGGCTGTGCCTGCCTGCCACAATGCTGGCTCCACCTCCTGCTGGGCGGCTGACGACCCTGCCCCTCACTCTGAAAGGAAAGGAGAAGCCAGGCAAACAAAGTGCTCAAGCGGAGCGCATCCCCGACAGTGCGAGAAGTTTCCCGCCACTACGAAGGTTGAGATCGTCGCAGCACCTGTTGCCGCTGTCAGAGCCGTCACATCTTTTTTTTGCGGGACGCAGCCGATCGGTGTGGGAAGCCTAACATCCCTGCAGTGTTGCCGCAGAGCCTGTCATCGCTGGGTGAGATTGCCGCACTGCTTGCTTGCGGACCGCACCACGTCGCTGCGAGTGTCATCGCAGAAGCCATCGCATCGAGGAGCTGCGAGAGAGAAGATCACCACTGGTTCGCGCATAGTCGCCCCGGAGATCGTCGCAACTCCAGAGATCACCGCATCGTGCCTTTGCGAGAATAAACTTCCTACGGAACCTACGCACCGGAATCCATACAAGTGGCCTTCCTCCCCATACAGAGCGGATTCGTCACAACACGCACGCTGCTGCAGCGGGGCTGTCGCATCGCCTCCCCAGGGTCTCAGGAGCAACGCATCACATGTTTTCCACCGCACCAGCTTCTGCTTTTGGAACTTTGTCGCAACTAAAGGTACTGTGTCAGAAAGTGGCGCCACTGTGAACTTTTCACGCAACGGTGGATTATTTTATCGCAACCTAAAGAACTTTTTATTACAACCTTAAGAACTCTTTTGAAACCATATTCTTGAACAGCGTATGTTGGATTTTTGTCGTTTTGGTCTTGTGTAGTTTAGATTAAATACCTTTATTTTTCTAAACTGTTGTAGAGTCAGTTTGTGGTGTTTTCACTATGTTAGTGTTGGTACTAATACATTACACATTGCCTCCTGAATAGCCTTGACTGCTCGTGCCAAGCTACCTAGAGAGTGAGCAGGGGTTATCTCAGAGGGTTTCCTCCTTACCCTGACTAGAATCAAGGGTCCCTATTTGGACTGTGTTACCTACCTCTGCCAACTAGAGACCCCCAGTTCTAACAGTACTCATGTTAATATTTACAGAAAACAAATGGGGAATTAACAATGAGTTGTTTTAGTGCCAACTGATTTAAATTTTCTATGGAATCTTTTATAATTAGAGTGACTGTTTTAACTTTGTATTGCAGTATTTTATCTGGATATATAAATGATCTACATTTATCAGTGTAATTGAAGGATCTTTCCATACATATATCAATGTATCTAAATAATGACAGTTTTAATGTTTTATGTTTTGTTTTTATCTTGTATTAATGATGATGATGACCCAGGAGGGTAGGGTTCTCCTAACTTGCCCCCTTATGTCTTTTTTTATTTTAGAAGGACTCTGGAACCAAGTCCCAAGTCATAATATGGCAACTTGAGCTTTTCCTCTAGGCTGCGGGCAGGCCATCAGAACCCATGCTTGAGCATGTGGATCCAAAGTGGTGGACCTACAGTGGAACAGTGGCATAAAATATACATACATTTTGAACCTTAATTGCTCAAAAACTACTGAATGGATTTATATTAATACATAAAAAGCACGCTTTATGGATCCAGATTTAGCTTTCTGACAAATTTGGAGTAATTCGGTTCAAACATTTTGGCTGTAACTACATCTAACATTTCTGCGGAAAATTGCATTAGAAAAATGCTTTTTGGGAGCACTCATTTTTCTCATCCCGCTACATGGATCTATCGAAAACTTTCCAGGAAGAAGCTACGGTGAGTGTCACCGAACCGGCAAGGACGGCCTCAGACGTCTTGAGCATAGTGGACGCACTCTTTCCTCTCCCTGATTCATTCAGAATAAATCAATTTGACGGAACCCACCAGTACCTGCACCATTGCCTTTATCATTCAGTAAGGAAAAGGTTTATACAGACACGGACACCATTGAGAGTCTTTTAAAGAAGCCTTGCTTACTGAACAGTGGCAATTGCCCTGTTCTTTATCTGTCAGTGACAGCCATCCCCCTCCTTCACACTGGGTACCCGGCTGGGTCCAGTGTGAGTATCTTTTACTTTCCTTCTCACTTGACCGGTGCTTCTCACTCCCAGCACGTGGCTGCGAAGCTGTAACATTCCCTTTTCAGATGTCCCTATATTGTTAGGTCCTGACAAGACCCTGTATTCTGCAGAGAGTCAAAACGCTGTCGAGAAGTTTATAAAACGAACCATGGTGTCAGCTCTGATGATTGATTACAGTGGCTGCTAATATTGTGAAAATTGTAAATGGTCGTTTTTTGAATAACGGAAACCAAATTGTAAATGCCACAAAGTCACTAGTCTGTCTTTTTCTGGTTACCTTGTTACACTGGGACACTATGCACTATTTTTTTTGTTCATATTTAAATTCTTTATAAAATAATATAAACTGTTAATACTTAATCCAAGTGTACCTGTGCTCCTTTCCTTCAGATGTTCACATGACCCATATTTATTGCGATCGTGAATTATAGCATTTACATAGTCCAGTAAATTAACAAGAAAAACAATTATTTTTTCTTACCTATACAGAGGAACAGTGGCATGAAATATACATACATTCTGAGCCTTAATTGCGCAAAAACTACTGAATGGATTTATATCAATACACAAAAAGCACGCTTTATGGATCAAAATTTAGCTTTCTGACAAATTTGGAGTCATTCCGCACACATATTTTGGCTGTAACTACATCTGACGTTCCTGCGGAACATTGCATTGGAAAAATGCTTTTTGGGAGCACATATATTTGTCTCATCCCACTTCATGGATCTATCCAAAACTTTCCAGGAAGAAGCGATGCTGAGTGGGAATAAAAAAAAAAGTTTTGTGAAGATTCATGAACCAGCACTGTTATTAGCAAACACAAAATAATCTATTTCCTATGAAAATTTGGCCCTAACTAAACTTCGCAGTGGCATCTGCCTGTGGGTAAGATATATATGTATATATAAGACCCCCTTTTAGAGGGCCAAAGTGCACACAGGGTTTACTGGGCCAACTGTGGTGGTTGAGACCTTTTACATGTGATGTCCAAGGGCCCAGCCTACGATGGATCCTGGGCAACTAGGCCAAAAACCTCTTCTGCACTTCACTGTCAGTGGTAGCAGTGAATGAGAAGTCAAAGGTTCCCTTGGGGTGGAAGTGTGAATACAGATTAGTGAACATCACTCATAACTCAAAAAGAACACAGCAGTGTCAATAAATCAATGATCAGTCTCTTTCCAGTGTGTAGCTGTCACCGAGGGCCGGGCTTTGCTCCGTGGAACTGAACCGCAGCACCAACAGCAGAGGGCCGGGCTTTCCTCCGCCGGCTCCCCGGCCGGGCTTGGCTCCGCCGGGTTCCTCCCACCCCGTGACCAGCAGCAGTGACGCCTCTGACCAGCGCCAGGAGGCGCATAAAGGCACCGTCGGTGGGGAGTCCTGGGGGAACTCTTTCCAGTGTGTAGCTGTCACCGAGGGCCGGGCTTTGCTCCGCCGAACTGAACCGCAGCACCAACAGCAGAGGGCCGGGCTTTGCTCCGCCTGCTCCCCGGCCGGGCTTGGCTCCGCCGGGTCCCTCCCACCCCGTGACCAGCAGCAGTGATGCCTCTGACCAGCGCCAGGAGGCGCATAAAGGCACCGTCGGTCCCTCTTCCCGCGGGACGCGCGCTGGCACACGCCGGGAGATGCCCGGGACAAGGGCGGGGCCGTCTGTGGCCGTCCGTGGCAGACCGAGGCACGGACTTTGGTTCTTTTTGCCCCTGGATACCCCAAAACCGTGAGACTTATTACTTTATGATTTGTGGTCCCTGTCTGATGTATTTGAAGCTGTAGCAACCTTTGGTAATCCTTGCTTGTCGCAATAGTATCCGTGCCTCTAAAATCAATGTGCTTGGAACTGTAACCTAGGTATACTATAATGTCTAAACTTAGATCAGCTAAAACACCGCTTGTGACGAGCACAATGGACAATTATTTGGTAAAGGTAGTTAGTAAAATCAATAAAGAAAGGCGTCTTTCATTCAACAGGGTAAGTCCTCCGGTCTCACTGACAAGCTTGCATGCCCCATTAGTTACCCCTGTCCTGGATCGTAGCTGTAATGAAGGCTCGGTTCTAATTAGAGATAACGATACACCTCCAGAACAGAGGCAGGAAGAGCTGGATAAATCACCCGATATTACACCACAATCTTCCCCGACACCTTCCCCGAGGCCTTCACCGGCATCCTCGCCTGTACGAAGAGTAGTAAGGGCCTGTAGGAAGGCACCAGTTAAGCGGGGGGGAATAGGAAATCAAAAAAGGCTGGGACTCAATCGACCAGTACAGGAAGTGTAACTGAGACCGTAAATAATGCCAAGATGATTAACCTGCTTCCCGCCCATATTGACCTCTTGGCAAGCATTATTAAATCAAAATTTGAACTTATGATCAAACCTCTTGTGGCAAAATTAGATCAGGTAACACAAGAGGTATCTAGACTGGGTGGTCTTTTGAACTCTCCCCTAACCTTGACTAATACACATAAGAGCTCCAAGGTTGGCAATAATGTTAATAAGGATGCAGGTGCTTCCAGCAATGGGGGGAATAGGGTCACACATACTGTACAAACCGTACTAGCCACTCAATCACCATCGGTACCATCCACTCAACCACCCCCAGTACCAGAAATCCAACCTCCCCCAACGATTTCTAGCAACCAAACTACCATAGTTGGGATGAATAATGAAATGACGAGTGTGGCTAAGAGAATAGCGTCAGTTAATCTCCCCCCTAAGTGTGTCCCATATACAGTTGTATTAACTAATGTTCCTGAGGTGGACTCTTATCTTACTGACTCTGGGCTAGAAACACACGAGGCCTTAAAAAATAAATCACTATCGTGGTTGTGTAGGATCTGTGGTTTTCCAATCGCCTTTCCTAATGATATAATCTCTACCCGAAGAGTCAGCTGGATAGGAAATTCTAGGAAGAACACTAGGGGGGACTGCATTATTGTTAATTTTAAGCATCCGCAGCATGTTGCTGCAGTTCTACTTAGAGCAGCTTCTTTACCTGTTGCGGACAACATCGTATGTGCACGGCCCCTTGGTTTCTTTTATAATCATCTCATTAACACTCCCCCTTCACATTTTGATCAGTCTAAGTTTCCCGTCTCCTTACCTAGACGGGGTTTCGCTTGTTCCCCGCAAAATGCATATCAACCACCAAATATACTTGACCCATATTGTTACCGGTTGGCTAGGCCGTATAACCAATTTGACCAAGCCCTTCCACTGCTCAATCGCTATACCCCCCTATCATCATTGGAGTAAAATGATTGACAGTCAAATGAACCTAGGACTAAAGTACAGCCCCCACTTCCTATTTTTAGAATTGTGACTTGGAACATTGCTGGCATTAAGGCTAAAGCAGGGAATGATTCTTGGATTAATTCATTAAAAACTTTTGACATTATAGCACTTTAAGAGACATGGTACCAGGTAAACAGTTTCTCTTTGGATGGCTACAGACATTTTTGCATCCCAGCAATTAGTAGTGCTGCAGGTAGAGCCAAGGGAGGCTTAATAAGTTTATTCAAACTTGACATAAAGGGCACACTAACTCAGTGTAATTCAGGAATGTCTGACAAAATATCGAAAACTAGAATATCGATGTACAAAAATATCGGAACAAAATTATCGATGTCAAAAATATCGGGATCCTATACTTAACTATATATCTACACAAATATCGATTTTTTAATATCGATATACAAAAACATCGTTTACTATGATATCGACTACATTAATATCGGAATACAAAAATATCGCAATCTGCAAAAAATAATGACATTTACAAAAATATCGACATCAAATATATCGTGCACATAAATATCGGATTATAAACTATATCGACTTTTTTAAAACATTTCTTTACATAATTAATTAACGCTTTATATGTTTTCACATTAAAAAAAACATACAACACTTTAATTTATACTATAGACACACTATAAATTCATATAATATTTAATATTGGTATAATTATGTCACCTACACATATAAAAATATTCTATGCTACTTTGTATACTTTTATAATTATTGTTGGTTTTTCAATTCTAATACTAATTAATCACAACTGAAATTCAAATCTACTAACTAACCAATCACAACCCTAATTTTTTAAATGAACCAATAGTAAAGTAATTACTACTGACACTCCCCTATATAAGCAATGAAAACGTAAGCACAAACTACTTGCCAAAAGTCACAGAAGGAGATTCATCTCTATCCGAATTGCTGCACAACACCTAGAAGAACCAGACTATCAACCTACTATTACATCTTCTAAGTAAGTAAATAAAATAGATAGTGCATTATTTGCTAATTGTATTTACTTACCTGCTAAATACCCAGTGCCCCTGTGCTATTCATACTACTTAACATGCTAAATAATGATATAAAAATATTTTTTTTAGATACTACCACTACTGATAATTCTACTCCAAATAATTGTGAACAAAACATAGGAATACAGATTCTGAAAACTATGTAAGTAATTCGACATTGTTTCATTATGTGCACATTAATCTAAACACACAGAAATAATGACTTTTGCACACCATCTTTTTATTTTTCTGTAGATTCTACTACTGAAAACTGCACTACTACTGAACTAAGGACATCAGTACTATATCTACAATATTTTTTACTAAGTAAGTAAATAAAATAGAAACTGCTTTATTTGCTAGTAATAATTAATTTCCTGCTAAATACCCAGTACCCCTTTGCTATTTATTGCAGTTAACATGCTAAATAATTATCTACAACAATTTGTTTAAGATACTACGAGAACTGAATATTGCACTCAAAATAACTGTGAACAAAGCATAGGAATACAGATTCAAAAATATATGTAAGTAATTTCACATTGTTTCATTATGTGCACAAAAATCTAAACACACAGAAATAATCATTTGTCCCCCACATATTTTTATTTTTCTATAGATTATACTACTAAAATCTGCACTACTACTGAACTAAGAACATCTACAATACTTTTTGCTAAGTAAGTACATAAAATAGAAACTGCATAATTTGGTACTACTAATTATTGACCTGCTAACTACCCAGTGGCCCTTTGCTATTCATACTACTTAACATGCTAAATAATAAAATAATATTATTTTTTTTGATACTACGACAACTGAATATTCTGCTCAAACTAACTGTGAACAAAGCATAGGAATACCGAATCAAATAACTATGTAAGTTAGGTCACATTGTTTAATTATGTGCGCAAAAATCTAAACACACAAAAATAATAAGTTGTGCTCAACATATTTTTTTCTCTCTGTAGATTCGACTACTGAAAACTGCACTACTAATTAACTAAGGACCTCAGTACTATTTCTAAAATACATTTTAGTAAGTAAGTATTATGCAACTGCAATAAATGTGGAAAAACAATACAAACATTTATAACTGTTCTAATAAATTTCAATGATATATTGTTTATTTACAGAGCAAACACGGTGAATAGATATACAGACAACATACAGAACTTCACATTCTAAACAATAGTAATACAAATCACTAAGTAAGTATATTAAATAACATATTTACCACATGTTTAACAAAACGTACCAACATGGTGATTAAAGTAACTCATATGTTCCTTATTTTTTAAAGATAACACTACAAACTATTCTCCAGAAGCTGAAGAAACAATTATACTGCCAAATACCAACCACAAAAAATATGTAAGTATCTTCCCAATGTGAATCATGAAGATACACTTTTGTAGTAAAAATGAGCTCTAAAATTGCAAATTTACCTAAACATAAATTAATAATGTACTACTTTCATGTTTCTCATAACAGCTACAACAACATCACAACCATTTATCCTCAACTAAAGAAGCAAGAAACTCCTAAGTTTTGCTGTACATTCTAAAACACGTAAGTATAAACATTCCTACTTATCACTAACATAGATTATGTATCACCTTTAAATTGACATTAACTATTATATATATATTTTATAGATATACAAAGTACAAAATGACCGAAGGAGCCGAATTTGTGACCAGCCAAAAAGGAAAATTATTACTATGCTACATGGGTTACACGTACACACAGGAAAAACAATATGGCATGAAAGTGAATTGGAAATGCTGTAAATATTATTCGAACAAGTGCTATGGCAGAGCAACAACAAGAGAAGCTACAGTACTATATACTAGGGAACATAATAATCCACCTAATATTACAGAAATAGAAGTTAGAACAGCTATGGAAAGTATAAAAGAAGCTAGTACCGGACCCAAAAGCAAACAAATGTAATTTTAAAAGAAGCCATTCCTAAAATTCCCAAAACAGCCACAACCCAAATGCCAAATATCCTATCATTAAAAAGAACTATTGCACGAACCAAAAAAGCTACAACTTCTTCAACACCATCTCCCAGAACATATCAGGATATAAATTTTACTGCAAACAAAATAATTACTTTAAATAAACAACCATTTATAGTTTATGACAACGAAAGCAATGTGAATAGGCTTATAATTTTTGGTACCAGTATGAATTTAGTGAAACTGCAACAAAGCCAATATTGGATGATGGATGGGACATTTAACATCTGTCCCAAACCATTCTTCCAATTATACACAATACATGGCCTCTACCACAACTGCAACATCCCTTTGTTATATGCACTATTGCCTAACAAAAACAATTCTACATATATGGAATTATTAAATGTCATAAAACAAAAAACCAATGATTTCTCTCCTGAAAAAATCATTCTTGATTTTGAGCATGCAATGCTCTCAACTATTCTAAAAATCCACCCCCATACCTCCATTCAAGGCTGCTATTATCATTTCAACCAGTGTTTATGGCGACACCTTCAAAAAACTACCCTAAGTGTCGAATATGCTACAAATTCTTCATTTGCTTTTCAAATCAAAAAACTAATTGCACTTGCCGATGTCCGTACAACAGATGTGGCTGAACATTACAACATTATTATAGACAGTCCATTCTACAAACAAAACGAAGCTAGATTAACTCCTTTTCTCGATTACTTTGAAGACACCTGGGTAGGCAGACTCCACAGATCTGGCCACAGAAGAAATCCAAAATTCCTCATTCCCTGGTGGAACGTGTACAATAGTACCCTTAACGGGGAGTCAAAAACTAACAATGCCGTGGAAGGTTGGCACAATGCATTTGTCCAATCAACTGGCAGAACCAAACCTAGTCTCGAAAAATTCATAAAATGCCTACAGAAAGAACAGAGCTATCAAGAATTTAGAATGGACCAATTTGTAACCGAACTTGTCCCTAAAACATCCAAGCAAAATAAACAAATGCACAAGTACCTGGAAGAACAAGTTAAACTTTACCCTAATACGAAAGGCATAGAATACCTAAACATCATAGCCAAAACACTACTGTAAATAAATCTGAAACTGTTATAAAACACCAAAAGTAGCACCTAAGTATGGAACAAAATGTAATGTAAGCTTCTAAAGTATTTAATGTATGCAATATATAATGTTATTATTTTAATATATGCACACATTAAAACAAAATAACAAGTTAAAAACCATTCCATAATAAATATAACATTACCCACCCACAAAAATAATTGAAAGCAAAGACTTACCCATTATCTTGTCAATCCAATAACGACCTTCACCACCAAAGTAATCCAGGTAGTGCAAAAGTAACCCAAAAAAAATTTTTAAAATACAACTGTTCCAAAATTAAGAAATCCACACGGTCCTTAGCCATCGAACTACCATAAAAAACCCGAAAAAGTAAAAAAAAATGAAAGAATCACTCCGGAAAACCCGAAAAATGTAAAGAAGTGTTTGTAAATCAGTGTAGGATGAAAAAAACAAACACTTCCTTAAAAAAAAAACGGAACTTCCGATGTAGCGTACACCTATGAAAAAAACATAGAAAAGAGACATTCCCACCCACAATAATTAGCTAATAATTACATACCAACATATTAACATTGATGATTTAATGTTAGATATACCCTAAAAGACTTAAATTAACTCTATAAATAATTATTTAACTAACTAACACTACGTGTATATACCATACGTAAATATCTGTTTTCTAAATCTAAAACATAACTCCCTCACATTCAACAACACTAAATATAAGGTCACTAGTCTAAAAACATGATAATAATACACATAGAACATATAAAATGAACCTTACCTGCAGCGACGTGAAGTGTCTCCCAACCGCGATCAGCCCTTTTTCCAAATAACCCAAAACGACCTAACCCGGTTACAAAAGAAAGCACCAAAAAGCAATAAAATAGTCCCAAGTGTAAAATATAATATCTATACAGAACCAAATGTGTTAAAAAAAGTATTAATTTCTGTTATTGTTAAAAAAAAATGTTTTAATCCTACAAAGAAATCATAAACAAAAATGTACATGAATGTAATAATTAAATATAATGAAAACAATAATGTTTATGTTAACAATGTAAAAAAATGTAAGTACATTGTCACAAAATGAAAAAATGTAAAAAAGTGGAAAAAAAGTTTTTTTATATTATAAAAATTTGATCTTCACAAATGAAGCAGAAAAAAGCTTAACAGAAAAATATTTGTGATATTTATATTTCTTTTCTGACATAACAATATGTAAAAGAGATAATAAAGAATGTTAATTTCATCAAAAAAATTTGAAAAATAATAATGGTTGTGAAAATTTGTTTTTAAGTGTGTTTTTAAAATTATTTTTCAAAAGAAAGGAAAAAAAATGTTATTATGAATGTATTTTATTTTTGAAAACTTTAATAAAATAAAAGTTTATAAAATCATGATGAATAATTTGTATTATTATCTTCATAAAAAGTATCAATGTTATTAAAAATGTTTAACTGTATATTAAATGTGAGTATATGTTGTACTCTAATAATGTAATGATTCATATACCAAATCCAGTGTACATTAAATTAGAGTAGGTGTTGCACACTAATAACATAAGAATTAATATTCCTACTGCATTCTACATAAAATGTTAATATGTGCTGTACACTAATTAATTAGAATAGATTATTCCAACTGTACTCTACAGTAAATTTGAGTTGGTGTAATGTTATATATGTATAATTTGATTAAATGTAAAATAGTGATATTTTTATCCTGTAGAACTAGGTACCAAAAACTCAAAATTGACCCTGAACCCTACAAATACTCCTTTACCCAAAATAAGAACACTGACCCAGAACCCCAAAAATATACCTTTACCTAAAAACTGAAAACTGACCCAGAACCCAACAATGACCCCTTTACCCACAAACTGAAAACTGACCCTGAACACAACAAATACCCCTTTACCCAAAAACTAAAAACTGACCCTGAACCCAACAAATACCCCTTTACCCAAAAACTAAAAACTGACCCTTAACTCAACCAATACCCCTTTACCCAAAAACTGAAAACTGACCAAGAACCCAACAAATACCCCTTTACCCAAAAACTGAAAACTGACCCTTAACTCAACAAATACCCCTTTACCCAAAAACTGAAAACTGACCCAGAACCCAACAAATACCCCTTTACCCAAAAACTGAAAACTGACCCTGAACCCAACAAAAACCCCTTTATCCAAAAACTGAAAACTGACCCAGAACCCAACAAATACCCCTTTACCCAAAAACTGAAAACTGACCCTGAACCCAACAAAAACCCCTTTATCCAAAAACTGAAAACTGACCCAGAACCCAACAAATACCCCTTTACCCAAAAACTAAAAACTGACCCTGAACCCAACAAACAGCCCTTTACCAAAAAACTAAAAACTGACCCTGAACCCAAAAAATACCCCTTTACCCAAAAACTGAAAACTGACCCTGAACCCAACAAACTACCCCTTTACCCAAAAACTGAAAACTGACCCTGACCCCAACAAATACCCCTTTAACCAAAAACTGAAAACTGACCCTGAACCCAACAAACTACCCCTTTACCCAAAAACTGAAAACTGACCCTGAACCCAACAAATACCCCTTTAACCAAAAACTGAAAACTGACCCTGAACACTACAAATACCCCTTTAACCAAAAACTGAAAACTGACCCTGAACCCAACTAATACCCCTTAACCTAAAAACAATTGATCAGTAAATAATTATATGTAGTATATGATCTTCATTCATTAATAAATTAGTTCACATTAATTACCAATTAACTAAAATATAGAAATATACCTAAACATTTAATAATAAATTAATTATTATGACATTACTTCACACCTTTATCCCCTATAAACACCAAAAACAACTCCTAAACCTATATATTAATGTAAAAAATTTCTTTGAAATAAAATTAAAAATAAGCCAAAACTTAATATATGTAAAATTAATTAAAGTAATTATTATAATAAACTAATTATTATCATTTAATTGCCAATTATTTGTTATTCATAATATAGACTATGTGTTCTTAATAAATTCATTAATTAAATTTATTTATATCCCAATTATGTATAATTTAAGAATATAGCTTAACATATATTATTTATATATTTATTTTAAAATTACTTCCCACACTTATCCCCTATAAACCCAATAACCCGCTCATAAACCATGAAATGTTTTAATAACACATTTTTTTACTACATTGTTAAAATCCTAAACAAAAATGTATATCTGTAAAAATAATTAAGTACATTATTATAAATTATTATTTAAAATTAATTAAATGCCAATTAATTAGTAATTAATAATTTGGACTGTATAATCTTAATTATAAATAATTACCAATTAGGTATCATATTGGAATATTTTATAACATTTATTATTTAATTAATTAATTATTAAATTACTTCCCACCCTTATCCCCTATAAACCCAATAACCCGCTCCTAAACCTTGAATAGTTTTAAAAAAAATTTTTTTTTTTATAAATTTATAAATACAAAATAAACATGTATCTACATTAAATTATTTAAGTATATAATTCTGATTTCTTAATTAATATTAATTAATTACCAATTAATTAGTAATTAATAATTTAGACTATATGATCTTAATTAATTAACTAATTAATTATAAATAATTCACAATTAGGTATAATTTAGTATTATTTAATGACATATATTAATTAATTATTAATAAATTACTTCCCACCCTTATCCCCTATAAACCCAATAACCCGCTCCTAAACCTAGATATGTTTTTTAAATCATTTATTTATAATTGTTTTATTTATAATAAAACACCTTTTTTAATACATTTTATATACAATTATTTTACTTTTTCCTATACTATAGATTATTTCCATTACTACACAATATTTTTTTTTTACGATATTTTGTCACACAATATTTGTTTTTTCGATATTTTTGAATACTTACCTATTCCGATATTTTTGTATCCGATATTTTTGCTTCCCTATATTTTTGACCTTCGATATTTTTACTTCGATATTTTGTCTTTCCGATATTTTTTTTTTGATATTTTGTCTGATTACCGTAATTCAGGATGCGAGAATTGTTTAATTGTGGAACTATCCATCCCTGATAAGACTAAGATTTTATTTATTAACTTTTATCATTCAAGCGCTAATGAGTGCACCAGTTATAACTTGGATGTATTGGAGAAATTTCTAACAGTCTATAGCGTAAATGTGAATACTTTTGAAATAATATTCCTTGGGGATTTTAATATTCACCCCTGCAACCTACCGTGTGCCAGTCTAGAAGAAGAAGGCTCCCCATACTCTTAACCCATGCACCTCGAACTTTCTAAACGGGGGAGGCCCTAGAAAACTTCCTGGCTAGATGGAACCTTTACGAGTCGGGTTGCGGGGTAGGTGGATGTAGGTCCCCTACATTTAAAGGAATAGATGATAGTACTATCACTGATTATATTTTTATGTCCTCTTTTTTGTTGTGCAAAGTTTTAATATATAAAACTGAGGTTTCGGTCTTCAGTGACCACAATCCGGTGTTCATGGAAATAATGTCTACGGACTTATTATCCATGAAATCGGTGATACATAAGGGTGGCTTAAATGTGATCGTTAAAGATCAAGGACGTAGGATAAAATGGTCAAATTTAGTCCCTGAAACTATCTTGTTAAAGGTACTGGATAAAGTTGAGGACAAGGTGGCCGTATGCCTAGCGAATCAGGCTTAAAACATAGACGTGGTCATTGCTTTTGATAACATCTGTAGAGAAATTAACCAAAGTTTACTTGTTGGTTCAAGACAGAAGACGCATTATGGCAAGAGATGGTGTAACAAAATATGTTCTAGGGCACATGGTGATCTACTTAGGGCCTTGAAGGCCACCCCAAAAGACTGAGCTCAAATAGCTAGCTTAAGATCTGCGTACAAGAAAGCTATCCTAGATAGGAAAAACGAGCTGAAAGATGACGCCTGGGCTCAATTACTTGCCCCAGATACCTTAAAAAATAGTGGGCTGTTTTGGAAAATTGTAAACCAACCGTTATTCTCGGATGAGGAGAACTCCCCACTTGAGGCTAACATCCCAAATGAGGTCTGGATAAAACACTTTGGCAAAATATATTCTGACCCTAGCAGTGAAACACAAATGGGTGTCATCCCTCTTAGCACCGAGGGTTCTAATGTAACCTTCGAGGTCTCAGAAGTGGAAAGAGCGATTGAACTGACCCTAAAAAACAAGGCTCCTGGCCCTGACGGGGTCCCAGCAGATGTCTTCAAATGCACGCCAAAATTATGTTTGAAGATCTTGTGTAATGTTTTTAATGTTTTAAACCATAATAACATACCGGCCTCGTGGAAAAAATCGATCATCATTCCTGTCTTCAAGAAGGGAGACAGGCAGGACCCCTCTTGTTACAGATCCATTTCCTTAATTGACTCATCGGTCAAAATTCTGGGACGGGTCATCTTGTTTAAATTAAATGAATGGGTGAATGATAGAGGGGTTCTGTCCAATGTGCAATATGGGTTTAGACCAAAAAAGGAGTACACTAGACCAATGTCTTAATTTGCAACTGCTACTGGATAAATATACCAAGGCAAAGGAGGGGTCCATGTACCTGGGGTTCATGGACCTCTCGACAGCTTTTGACTTTGTAAACCGGTCAAAGCTGTGGAAAATTTTACTCAATATGGGTCTTGATAGGGCTTTAGTTAACCTTCTGGCGGACCTACATTCTGGCTTATTAGCTTCCGTCAGGGTCACTTCGGAGGGCCGCTGCTCTAGCCATTTTAACTCAGAAAGGGGGGTCAGGCAAGGGTGTATCCTGGCTCCCCTTCTTTTTACGATATACATGAATGCTCTGGAACCTGCACTCAAGGAGGCCACCCTTGACATCCCGCGTATAGGAGAACTTGGTATCCCAGTTCTCCTCTACGCGGATGACGCTGTCCTTCTTTCGCGAACCGGGGTTGGATTACAATGGCTCCTGGATGTTTTCGGGAACCTTATGGGTTCCCTGGACCTTAAGATAAATGCAAAGAAGTCCCAGATTATGATTATGGGAAGGTGCTCTAGGAAGAAGTACTCTAAAACTTTTTTTTGCAGTAAAGAAGAACTTTGTAGAGTACCCACATTCCCCTGTCTGGGGATTACTTTTGATGAGAGCGGGAACTGGGGACCGCAGTTAAAAAACAGAAACATCTCCCTCGCAAGAACTACCTCCGCTCTCATGGGTTTCTCTAAAAAATTGGGGGCTAGGCCTATAGTAGCATTAATGAAAATTTACAAAGCAAAATGCCTCGCAGTGGCCACATACGGTAGCTCAATTTGGGGATATAGTTCCCGGGATTGTTTACAGATTACTGAAAACAAATTTTTGAGATCTGTCCTTTCAGTGCCACAGTCTACTCCCTCATATACTATCCATACTGAACTTGGGGTAGGCTTTATCTCAGATATGATAAAAATGGCTCCTTTAATATCTTGGATGAAGACCTGGCTAAATCAGGAAATCCCCCTGAATCATATTATCCTGAAAGATTGTCTCCATTTAGATAACAATAATAAGATTCAGTGGCTTACATATATTAAAAACAGTTTTGTTAAGCTAGGAAGACCAGAGCTTTTTTCCTCACCAGAGTCAATAACACCAAAGGACATTGCTCTAATTAAGAGTGCAATGGGACAAATGCTAAGCCGAGAGAGAGAACAATTGGAATTAAAAAAAAACACTGTGAGGAATAACCTCATTATATCCGGCCAACAAGGACCTGAAATCTATCTTAACATAGTGAATCGCCCATATAATAGTTTTCTTTTAACCCAATTCCGTTTTAATATGATTCATTTGAACCTTGGTTATTTCCCTAATTGGAGTACCCCTGAAAATGCAATGCCGTGTTCTTGTGATAACTTTTCCATCCTGAACACAATGCACTTTCTGATGTTCTGCGGTCATTATACGGAATTAAGGTTGAAATTGTTGGTTGCCATTTTAAAGGAGGCTGGGATTTTGCAGGTTAAGCCAGCCCTTTTGTATTTGCAATTATTACAGACCCCTAGGATCATCTTCCATGTTGCTAGTTTCTTAGTGGGTGCTGTTAGGACTAGGAACAAGAATATGACTGATAGCCCTTAAATGTATTGAAATGAATAGGGATGAAATTCAGTATAATGTTTGCACTATGAATAATGGTAGTTAGGGTAACTATATTGAATGGTGTTTTCTACCTTTTTTATCATGACTTAATTTTATGAATTGTTATGGAAATTTTTAAAGGGCTCGATATTTTGTTTTTACTGTGTATAATTAATACTCTGTTTTTAGTGTGTATAATTAACTTAATGTATTTTTCATGTAAGCTTTGTATAGTACTATTGTCTTTTTATGATATTGATTTATCGAAATAAAGTATTCTGACTGACTGACTGACAATGATCAGTCAAATATTTATTTTTATAATAAAAAGAAGTATTTCATTTCTAACTCTTTGCACTCAAAAAAAGTTTGTGACATTTATCAATAATAACACATTTCCCCTTTAGCTTGGGGTTTTAGTGTTTTACTGGAAAATCTCTGTCCCACCTACTTTTTGTAATGTTGTCAGGATTATTCCAGATTCCCTGGCAGCCACATCAAGGGAATGCTCATTTGTAGGTCTTAACTCAAGAGTCTACTCCGACTCATAGAAAATAGTGAAAAGTCTCTTGGTGTCACAGCGCTCCTAGCAGTAAGTCCTCCGTGGCCCAGCAGGCTTGTAACCAGTCTTTCCTGCTTCAGCATCGAGGACGCTTGCAGCTTCTCAGTGGGGCCTGTTAGACCTGCCTTTTTCAGCAGGTTTACCCCAAGACATTTTGTTTTTGGGCCTCCTGTTTTTGACCCTGTTTTTGTTGGCTTTAAGGTTCTGGGCAGTTTACCACTGCTAATCAGTGCTAAAGTGCATACGCTCTCCATGTAAATTGTGTTTATGGATTGGTGTTTCCATGATTGGCTTATTTGATTTACTGGTAAGTCCCTATTACAGTGCACTGAGAATGCCAGGGCCTGTAAATCAAATGCTACTGGTGGGCCTGCAGCACTGATTGTGCCACCCATAGAAGTAGCCCTTTTAAGTTATCTCAGACCTGCCACTGCATTGTCTGCACGCAGTTTGTACTGCCTTGATGACTTGGCAAGTGCACCCACTTGCTAAGCCCTAGTCTTCCCTTTGATTACGTTTCTAACGGTGCCCCCATCTGCAGGCACCTGCAAGGCTACAGTCCTGGTTAGTAAGCCAGCTGCAAGCGGGGGGGGGGGAGACGGGGGCACAAGGCAAGTGCAGGCTCTCCTTGGAGTTTTAGTAGTCTGCTCTAGCAACAATCAGAGGTTCTTTGGTGCTGCGTCTGTCCGGTAAGTTCTGTGCTCCCCAACGGGGAGAGGGAAGGTTGTATCCCATTACTCCCAATCTGGATCCTTGTGATGTGGCAATGCACCCTAGGTGTCATCCTCAATTCACAGGAACAGGTCAGTGCAATCATTGATTTATTGTGACCTACAGGTCACAAGACTTTACAAGTCTCGGGCGGTGGCCCTATCCTCACAGCACTCTTCTGGCATACAGGTTTTTCTCAACACTACCAACTAAGTCGCTGTCCCTCACCACAAGGCAGTCCTTATCACAGTGGCCCCTCTTGGCCTACGGGGTCAGCGCTATGGTTCTGCACAGGTTTTGGCCCTCATTACCCAGCTGTATCTTCCACTGTTTCCTCTATTTGAATATGGGGTCACTGCAATAGTGCCACAGAGGCTTTACTCTCCCTGCACAACACTTTGCTAATGGTTATCTTCAAGACTGTACTCTCCTGGCATAGAGGGGTCTCCAACTTGACTCTGCACATGGGTAATGACCTGATTGGTGGAGCGGCTGTCTCCTCACACCTCGCACAAGGAGTCCACTTTACGGGGCTCCACATTGGCCCTCGCTCACTCCAGTGCTCTCCACTTCCTCACAGGGCATACTGGTTTTGGCTAGTAGCAGGCAGATGCAGGACCTCCAGGCTCCAGAGCAGGTGATTTTTGTTTCCCTTGCCGATGTTCCCTCAACCAGAAGGGGGACTGACATGCCTTGGCCCACAGTCCTGGTCACATGCAGAAGTCTTGCCGGCCTTCCTTTCTCACAGAGTACATTTGACTACTTGGCAGATGATACATTTTGTGGTCTCAACCTCTTCTTGTTATAGTCCATTTTCAGAAGCCAAATGTGATTAAGGGTCTGGGAAGTTTTATGTTGGGTTTCTGATTCCTTTAAAATACACACTTCTCCTCTTTGTCTTTGTCTTTCTCTTTAAAAGTTGTTTGTCACAGCAGGAGTGTCACTGCCGGGTCTGGTGGCTCAGTGGACTAATGCGTCCACTGCAGGGGCCTGTGTTCGACCTCATGGTCACAGGTTCAAATCCCGGCGGGTCCACTCAGCCTTTCATCCATCTGAGGTCGATAAAATGAGTACCATTGAGTTGGGTAACAATAAACATCTGTTATTCAGTGCCAAGAAACCGCTGGGTGAACGTGCGCTTTACAAATACACATGTTATGTTATGTTATGTTACAAAGCTGATAGTCCCACAACACAGGCCATAGGAGGGACTAGAGTCCACACCTGGATGTCAGTAACATATATGTGCATCAAATGGTTAATCTAGGGCACTCTCAGTCTCGCCAATCTTTATGATTCCTTTGTCAGCCCCAAGTAGCCAAGTAGCCTCCCTCCACTTTTAATTACTGTCACGATCCTGGGGGATAGAGGCCAGGGCTTTTGAAGGCTTGGGAGGCAGGCTGCTTAGCCCCCTCCCCTTTACTGCACATTTGATCTCTGGGATTAACTCTGTGGGGCCTATAATGGCTCTTTTAATGGGGGGCACATGCCCCTCCCCTTAATAAAACAATGCCCCCCCCCCATCTTCTTAAATATTCCCACCTCGGGGGATCGGGCCCCTGGATCCCAAAATTGAGCTTGGGATGGAGGGCCCTACTGATGGCCCTCTCCATATACATACATACTTTTTTCGCTTGTTGCTAACAGCCAGTCAGAGCGCTCACACCCTTGGGACTCTGATTCCCCCGAGCAAAGTGGCTCATGGTAAAATATCTCACATTGCCAATTAAAATGCTCTATTTTTTACAATTGTGTTCAAAGGACTCCCAGAACAGTCCCTCGAATCCACCAGTCCAGGGAGACAATTATTTGTAACCCTTCATTTCTCAATTACTACTGAACGGATTTACACCAAATCTGAGAAAGTTCAATCTGTGTACCAGGATCTAGCTTCCTGCCAAATTAGGCATAATTCCATTCAGCAGTTTGTGCGGTACCACTGCCTAAAGACGTCTATGGAAAGTGCAGGGGAAATTTGCTTTTTTGATCCCCTCTTTCTCGGCCCCCGCTTGACAGATCATACCGAAACTTTCCAGTAAGGGGCTGAGGTGAATGTGCTTTAAAAAAAATGTTTCGTGAAGATTCGTCAAATGGTGCAAAAGTTATCAGCAAAACAAAAAACAGCTTTTCTATGGAAAAGCTATTCTAACTATAACTACCCGGTGGCGACCGCCATTGGGTAATGAGACAGAATATATAACAGGTTGGTGTATATAATGAGTTTATAATGCCATCAAGGGGTTCCGTTCTGGTGACATTTACAAGCCGCAAGGCCTAAAGCCAAGTGGTTTATACATTTCACCTGAACCCCAGAATATAGGACCATATTAAACATGTTACTTTTTACATATTTTGCTATATACCTGATTTATTAATTGATTTTAATAGCATTTGAACATTATATATTTGTAGTCATTTTTTGCCTGTAACTGCAAATATGCCTGTCAATGTTTTGACCAGTATTAGTTTTTCTAGGGGAAAAATGTGCTAATATTTAGAATGTGTTTAAAACAACAATGTGTATTATTATAAATCATCATTCAAATGCAAAGCACATTGTGAGGAAATTAGCTTTTCTTTGATAGTAACTTGACATTATACAGTATGTTAGCAACACTTATATAAAGAAAGAAAATAAAGTGGAATCTGGGACAGTGTAACTTTTTGCTGACTGTTTATTTTCACACACTGAGGAAGATTAATTAGTAGATGCTTACATCAAGGACAGGCTTGTTATTGAGGAGCTGATTTACAGTCTAAGGGGAGCACTGCCATTATAAAAGTGTTTTAGCAGTACTGAAAGAAAGAGAAAATGTCATAAATGATGTAATACATGAGGTCATGAGCAGTGCATGATGGGGTGCAAGTTATAGTTGGTTCACTAAAATATAAATGGTATATTTCAGTGGTTCTGGCTTTTTTATTGTTTGCTTCTGTCTCAGTCCAGCACTGAACAATAAAATCATTTTAACCATAGTTTTTTCATTGAATTTCTAAGCTTTTTTAAATATACATTAAGGTCTTAGCTTTCTCATCCATGTCAGTAAAACTTCTGGCATAGAGACTGATATGTGAACTATCAGCACTAGTCACAATCTGTCAGTTGCCTCCCAACTGCAGCAGAATTTATGTCTTTACAACACATGCAATTTCTTTGTAGCCTTTGTCACACATGCCTTTACCACATATGGTAGGTATATTTAAGTTGTATATATATATTTACTGAAAAAAACAAAGGTTAAAGTGACATTATAGGTAGGTGAAAATGTTGGGTTAAAAGTGAGAAAAATGAGGCATTATAACTCATGCCTCCACGATGCACCTTGTCATCAATGATGTCTTTGCAGAGGTTGCACTCATGTTATTAAATTTGTCAAAGATCATATAACAGGTGATGTAATATCTGAGGTACTTAATAGTGCATGGTGAGGAAGCGAGTTATAGTTTCTCTAGACCACAATTTATAGTTACTACATATGACTATAACTGGTGAATTTCTGTGTTCTTTAGTTTAAAACATTATGTTGTCACTGAAATTTTGACCTAACTATAATGGTACTTTACCCATAGTTTTTTTGTGACTTGATAAGGTTTTTGTTAATATAGATTAAATGTTAACTATAACATCAATTTAACCTTTGTTTTTTTCAGTGCATTTCTAAGGTTTTTAATGTAAAGCAATATCTTATTATATTACATAACACTATCCCCATGCCACACACAGCATCAAGTCTCAACCTCACAGGCAGCTAACCCTACATGGCTGGCCTAGGGATGAGCATATCAAGATCTAAAAACAGGTCTATCATTGCTCCCCTAAAAACAGCAATATTTTTAATCTAATGGATATTTCAGTAATTTACACAATATAATATTTAATAAAATCGATTATTATAAAAACGTTTATTAACGTTTTAATTAAATAAATCAAAAGTTCTCTTAACATACTTTTTGTTATTGTATTTTGGGCAAAACATAGAAAAAGGAGTCCTATCCTCTCTTTCTCTCTTTTAACATTTTTCAGCACACAATTTTCAGTCATAATAACAACCAAAAGAGGCTCTTGCCCTAGGAGTCTTAGGGGCTCATGAGGATGGTGGAGGGTCCGCCACCGCCAGCTGTGTGGTGGTGGTCCCTCCGCCATCGAGCGGCCATTTACCCTCTGCCGCATTACGATGGCGGGGGAATCGATGCGGCAGCATGGCGGTCGCAATGACCGGCCGCCACGGGTCAGCAAGGCGGTCCTTTTCCGACCACCTTGCAGAACTATACTATAGACTAACATTGCGGCGGTGCGTTGCAGACATCGCCGTAGGGATTATGATATCCCTTCCTGCGACAGGCAACCCGCCATGATAGAAAGGCGGAAATCGATTCAGGGGCCCATAGCGGGCCCCCCTTCATCCCCAGACCTCTGGCAAGTGTAGTGGGGGGCACCTATGGTTCCCCCTACATATCCCTGCACCATGTGGCAGGCACTGCATGGTGCCTGGCATGTAGTGCAGGGATATGCAAGTGCCTCGTATTTGCATTGTGGCAGGGGATGTAGCACGTATCCCCGCCACAATGCAAAGTACGGGCGATGCGACTGCCACGGTGGTGGTTGCATCGTGATCGGGGTTGCGGAACCGCTGCCACCTTACAAGTCGGCAGTCCGAGTCCCCGCTACGATGGCGGGCAGACTCAAGTCCGCCCGCCATCGTAATCGGCGCCTTAGTTTTTTTTTTTTGCTTGGGGGGCGGCTGCACTGGCTGCAGGCCCTACCCCCTCAACATAAAAAAAAGATTACTGGTGCCCTGCCCCTTCTAGGGACATTGCCAAGCTAAAATACCAGAAAAGTTTAAACAACCCTCGCAGGGCTGTATGGTTTGCTCCTACAAGGAGTAGTGAATTATAAGTGAGTGACACCTGATGCTCAGTTATAAAAACTATTTTGTTTATTTACAATTTTTGATATCCCAATGCCCACCTGGGACACAGTTTTTTATAATTATTGGGGATGGGGGCATGAAGCCCCTCTCCTAGAGCGTTTACAGGTCCCAGAGACCCCAGCTCAGTGTGCAGTATATCCATTTAATAATGGGATAGGAGCACATGACCCTCTCTCCCTGACTCTCTAGGTGCCCCGGGTACCCCATCCCTGAAACCTTTTATTTTAAGCGGAGGGGCAAACGGCCTAGAGCCTTTACTTTTTCACTGCTCTCTGCAGGCTGGAGCAATCTGAGTTTCTCTCCGGCAAGAAAAATTTCTGCTACAACGCGGCTGGAGCATTTTTTGGAGCTCCCATTTGTTGGGAGCAATACATGCTTTTGTGGGCAGGGAAACTGTGTCCCAGAGTGGGATCCTCAGGACACCACACTGGAGCCACCAAAGAGGGATAGTGTCCCTGGGTCCATATGGGATTCGGTGTGGGGGCTGTGGCACATCTTCCCTTTAATATTTAAGCCATGCTCCAGGTGATGGGGTCCCTAGGGCCATGATTGGCTCATGGAGGGGGCTGATTGCCACCTTTGAATATTATGTGTGGCCCCGAGGATAGGGTCCTTGGGCTGTGATCGGCTTGGAGATGGATGCTGCGTTCCCCCCTTCCCTGCACTCCCATTTGAACATTATGCTGGGTCCCGGGAACGTGATTTGCTCGGTAGAGAGACCATGTGACCCCTCTCCTTTGAACATTATGCTGGGTCCCAGGGGATAGGTTCCTCAGGACCATGATCAATTCAGGGAGTGGAGCCCTCTTCCCTTTAAACAGTATGCAAGGTCCTGGGGGATGACACCCCCGCGGTCATAATTGGTTCAAGGAGGTATTTATTTTATTGATTTCTTTTTATTGAGAGACTTTTATATAGCGTTGGCAGGACCCGTGGGTATCAGAGTGCTTTACATCATGTAAACAGGCAATAAGGAAAACCGACAGACAAAACTAAGCAATAAGGAAAACCGACAGACAAAACTAAAAAAAACAGACAGCTGTTGTCTGGAGGGTTTAAAGGTGCAGATCGTGTAGGAGATCCTTTAGTTGTCTCTTGGGGGTCATGAAGTAGGGGTTGGTTCTGAGATCTGCTGGTAGGGAGTTCCAGATTTTGGGGGCATTGCCCAAGACGGAGCGAGCCAGGGCTATTTATTTATGTCTCTTTGGGGGTATGAGAAGTAGGTTGTTGGTGCTCCTCAGGTTTCTTGCCTGGCCTGCCTTGGTGAGTTTGGCTGACAAGTCCTAGGCCGAGCTCCAGAGCCAGAGCCCACAAGTACATACACATGTAAGTATATAATAAGTATGTACTTAGGTATATACAAGAGGTCTTGAATGCTTGACCTAAAAAGGGGAGTTTGAGGGTTGGCAGGTAGTAGAGGCAAGTGCCAAGTGGAAGTGGTAGTGCACTGTACACACATGCACTGCAGTGGCATGCCTGAGACAAGTTTTGAAAGGCTACCTCTGTGGGTGGAACAATTAGTGCTGCAGGCCCACTAGTAGTATTTGAAGTACAGGCTCAAATAGGTGTCAATCAATTATACCATGTTTAGAGGAGAGAGCACATGCATTTTAGCTCTATTTTCCAACAACTGCCTTCCTGTGAGCTGGGTGGGACACAAAGGTAGAAGAGAAAGCCATGCTCTTCAGTATACTTAAAATGGTACTCTTTGATTTAGAGAGAGGTCACTGGAGAGGGACCTAGGCACATCTCCGGAAATAGTTGGGGCTGATAAATGAATCATAAAGAGTTGGGCTCATGCACGGGGGTAGCCTATTGATACACATATCACCGTGGCTAGCATACCGGGGTTAACCTCTAGTCACTCCCATGGGCTGTGCCTTGGTGCTATCAGACTTGGGGTCACTCCTGATGTGACAGACTGCTTTTTGAAGGATGGGCAGGGCAGAGGAGAGGGCACTTCAAGGAAACAGAGCCACAGCATAAGCCTCAAAGACTGAACCCTAAATCACATTTGGTGTTTGGAAATGGAGTAATAAGAGAGGAACATGAGGACCCAGAATTATCAACTGTTAAGCATCCAGTCGGGCTGTTCTAGGCGGGTAACCTCTGCAAGACTTCTGCCTGTGACCAGGACTGAAGCCTAATCCTTGCCAGCCTCCAAGCTGGATGAGAGCACTTCATCCATAAAATCTAAGACCACCTGGTGGACATTCTGGGCTAATGGCCCGTATCCAGGAGAGGGGTCCCAGCGATACAGGTATCTGAGACAGACTTGGAGCCAAAATAGAAAATGGCTGCTAATGTTATTGATGATTGCTTTGCGGACCCATGACCCCCTACTCTTTGTATGATTATAGCGTTTTGATATTTTCATGTGCAAGATGTTAGAATTTGCTTATATAATGTATGTTTACAAAGTTACTTGGCTAGACACCATGTATGTATATATGTCTAGGACGATCAGTGAAGGCTACTTAAGTGTGAGTCTTAACATTTTTTAAATAAAAGATTTGGGAGTTAAGGAAATCATTGTCAATTGTTTTAATGCAAGTTTTACCAGTAATTACATGTATATCTCCTCCTTAGGGGGCTTCATTTGGACTTTCTGCATTCGCCGTTCAGCGCTTTATACGAGGTGGCCATCAACAGCCCGGGAATGATCTATCCATCAGAGCTCCCGCCACCTTATGAGGCTGTGGTTGGACAGGCACCTGTGAGCCAGGTACAATATTTTAACATCTATAAGGAGATTGAAACTAAAAGTGACTGATAGAAACCAAAGGTATTATAAAATACAAAACGCCCGGGAAAAGTGTTTTGAAGGTGTGGTCATACATTTCCCAACGGCTTTCTAGACTTTAGCCAATTATGTATTCAGTCCCATGCCTGTAGCACTATTAACTCTCTCAGACATATATTTGAGCTTTTTGTTTGTGAATTCAGGTTTACTTTTCTAAACATGAAGCTATAGAAACTGATCTAACAATGGGATCTAGACCAGAACCTCTATTGTTTGTGAAATGTCAGGTCCTACATGTGCATCAATGTAAACTGAAAATCATGCTGTTAGTTCTCACTGGATCTGACTGTTCATAAATATAAGGTGTGATCAAAGGTTTGTTGGACAGCTACTGCATGAAGGCATTTTTTATGATAAGAGCTAGAAACAAAACAATCTTAGATGTGACTATTGTTAAAGGCAATGCCAAAAAAGTTAGCTAAAAGCAGAAATATATTTTGGTTTGAAAAAGCACACATTGCTGTAGTAGTCCTGCCACAGAAATAATCTACTTTGTGTGTGAATGTTCTCCTTTTGAAAAGGACAGGGTGCAGTCACTAACAGTGAAGTTAGCCAGTTGCTCTATGCTTTAGTGGGCAGAAGTCAAATGTGAATGCCACAATTACATCTGTGGATGGTTGGCTTGGATTAAGTACAGTATGCATATTATTTTAATAAAATCACAATGTCTTGCCAAATGGCAGATCATTAATAAGGACTATGTGATTCTCTTTAACAAAACCTAATGGGAATAGTATGACCTTGATGGACAGCCCGTCCAGATAATGACAAATAATGAAAAACACATGAAGGCCAGTGGCTCAAGGGGCTGACTCTCTTTCTGTATTTAATGTTTCTTTTTTGAAGAATTGGAAACTTTAGATGTTTGTAGGCAGACCTGAAAATATCTGATGCCTTTCTCTTGTAGGAGGCTTATCCTTTTCATTCTTGGCTTTTTTTTACCACGTTCACTTTAATAAGTTAGTCCATTATTCGCTTTTGTATTGTGTCTCATTGTTCTAGTCACAATGTCTCGGTATATTTTACATTATAAATATAATCTCCTGTACAGTACTGCTTCTCTCACGGTATTGCTGTCAATTGAATTTCTGCTTTGTTATGAGTGATTGAAAGAGGTTTTTTAAAAAAAATAATAACAACAACTGTATTTCTGGAATTGTGTCCTTTCTTGCACTATGCATTCCTGACTTGGTTATATTCATCTCCCTTTTCCTCAACAAAAGACTGCTGTTTGCTGCCACTCTTTTGGGTAGAGTCTTGCAAGCTTCCGGCTCCTTGGAGTCCCCTCCCTGCTTTAATACCCTCCAGTATGTTGCAGAAGGACATTTGTATGTTGTATGTTGCATTGGTGTCTGCCTGCCGACCAAACTGCTTGCAATACGCTTGCTGCCCGCCAGCGTCATCACATAAGATGGGGATTTTTCCATGAAAACCATGTTTAGGGGTTACTGAAATCCAGACACCTATGGCATCAGTGCTCAACCAAAGTGTTCCCCCCAAAAACTTGTTTTGCTTTGAAAATCCTTCTTGCTTGCTGCCAGTGTCTGGGCGGTAACTTTTAATGACTGATGGGGGTGTGTGACGTGCTGTCCGGTGCTTCAGAGAGGGTCCGAGGAGATACCATCCCCTTGCACCACAAAGGCTGCTTGGGTGCGGTTTGCCCCCATCCAGACAGATCATCAGACCCTGTGCTTAGTTTTTATGGAAACATTAGTCAAATCTTCCACAAACATTTGGAAGTCACTATTACCTCCTCGTTAGTCTTCCTCGCCACATGACTTACATAGTGAGCATAAGCTCCACGACAGAACCCTCCAAAGCAAAAAAAGCCTCCCCCCCCTCCCAACATGGCCGACCAGTCCCACCTGACCTCCATAAGAGGCGGACCGGCCCAACCAACAGCCTGTTTTTTTTGTTCTGCACGATTCTCTCCAGAGGCGCTGTTCAGGTAAGATGGGCCGGCGTGAGCTGGCCTTTGGGTTTTAGGGTTGAGGATCCTGCTCTAGCGGTCCCTGGTGCCTTAGACCTAAAATCCCCCCCCTCTTCCTTCCCCCGGTCCTGTGGGGCCGGTTAGGTGCTGCTATAGCGTGCCAAGGGTTTACAGTGGGGGGGCGGCCGGGAGGTGTGGGGTGTTTATGCATGCCCGTGTCTCTCCACTGGTAATTACTGAAGGGCCCTTGCCACTAGTTGGGCTTTGGGTCCGGCGCTGGGGGTTCTCCTGTGTGTATGCTGGGGCCCCGGTTGCCTTTGAAACGCCTGGCGTGGGTCCTTGGGGCTCACGCTGTCTAGCAGTGGTAAATAACAACGGACCTGATAATTCTCGTCCCGATGCCTATTCTGATGTTAGAGTCACTCTTTACAAACGCTAAGGCTCCACTTTATCCCTGCACGCGTTGGTGCGGCGCGTTTCCCTGGTACTCCTATCTACTGAAGATGTAGCTCAGTGGTAGTGCGCATGCTTTGCATGTATGAGGCGCCGGGTTCAATCCCCGGCACCTCCAGTCTTTTGCCATAAACGCATCGCAGTGTGTGGCCCCGAAGTCTTTCCCGCTTCCCGGCCATGCCCCTGTGACTTAGGTCTGCCTGCGTGTGACGTGCCTCGCCTGACGGGGTCGCTTCGGCGCTTGCATATTCCGATGTTCTTCGGTAATACGAATCCTAGCTACTGACTGCGGGCTCGGCGTGCTCGCTTCGGCAGCACATATACTAAAATTGGCCTACCTCGTCGGTTGGCGGGTCCTCGGGGGCTCTGCGGGTCGGGTCACGGCGCTGGTCGCTTCCGCCTCCTGGCGGGAAGTTATAGGATTCCCTAGGTCCCGCGGCTGGTTGCAGCGCGGGGGTTGGCTACGGGTGCCTCCCGCCTCTTGTGGGCGGGGCATCGCTCTGCCAGGTGCGGCCTGTGTAGCGGCCAGGGCTGTAGGGTACACTTACAGGCAACAGGTCGCGGCGGCACGCGGAGCGGTGCTGACGCCCTTGGGGTCCAGGGACCGAGGTGCTGTGGCTCATAGGTAAGGCTTATGCCTTTGGTGGGGTCTGCCCGCACGGACTTGGGTTCGATTCCTACCAGTACTGTGGAGTTTCCCAGGGTGGGAAAATTTCATTCGGTGATGGGTTTTTTTAAGAGTTCGCCTTCCGGTGTGTGTTGGGATTGGCGTCTCCGGCCGCTTGTTTAATGCAGGCCGAAATATCTCTGTTGGGAGAGTGTTAGACTGAAGATCTAAAGGTCCCCCGCTAGTGGCTGCCGTCCTCGGGCAGCTCTGCTGATGCACGGATTTGTCCCCCGGCACCTGGGGCGCGGTCAGAAGCAAACAGGCGTGGGTTCGGACCCCGCTTCGCCTGTTCCGTTTTTTCGTCCTGGGGGCCCGTGTTTCCCCCGATGGGGTGGTGTGCTGTGTGGTCAGGGGGTCCGCTCGTGGTGGCGTGGGTCCTGGACCCTCTTCTGTCACCGTCGGCGGGGCCTTCCCTTTCCTGCTGGGCTCGCTTCGGCAGCACTTTTACTAAAATGGATAGTGGTGCAGTGTGGCTCTGTGAATTGCGGCGGCCCTGCTTCGGAGGTCTGGCCCGGGATCTGGGGTCAGTTCCCGGCCTCGGCGGGGCTTCAGTTCATGGGGTGCCACGGACCGGTTATTTCTCACCTCGGTGCCTATTCCACTCGTGGACTCCCATTCTGCATCTCTGGGCTTCACACCGGCCCCCACGATGCTTAGGATGCCTTGCCTCCACCTTAGGGGTGTCCGGGTGGGTCGTCTCACGGGGTAAGCCAGGAGGGGTGCCACTGCGGCCTACGGCCAGACCACCCTGAAGGCACCTGATCTCATCCGATCTCAGACGTTGAGCAGGGTCGGGCCTGGTTAGTACCTGGATGGGAGACGGCCTGGGAATACCGGGTGCTGTAGGCTTTAATCATTCGTGCCAGCGCCTTGAGACCCTTGCGGGTGTGTTGTGCGCTATTCTTGTACTGGGATGTCACGTGGATTCGTGTTTCGTTCCAGGTTATGGCATTGTCCCCGGGGTTTCTCTGGGTGCGTTATCTACGCATGTCTCCGGACTCCCTTCCTCTGCCTGCGTCCGTTGTGATGGACGTTGTGGTGTGGCCGAGGGGCTGGCTCGGCCGTCTGGTCTGGCTGCGTCCGGATCGGCGGGGACGGTGTTTTCTGCGACGGGCCTGTTCTGGCTCCTGTCCTTTCTTTTGGGGCCCGCTCCCCTGGCCGCGGCCGTCCTTCAGTCTCCTCGTCCGCCTGTGGGTGAGGGCGTCTCTCCTTCTCTTGGGTGGGGTCCTTCGACATTCCACCCGGATTTCGGGGTGTCGGCCTTCACGTGGTGCGTTCAGGGCTTCCGGGCCCGAGTTTTCGGCATGTCCCGGTCTCGTGCTGGTGCGGCCGCTCCCTTTTTCGCCCCTAGATCCTGGCTTTCAGCCTTCTCACTCCAGGGGGTTCCCTGGAGGGGGGGGGGCTGTCGCCTCCATTGCGTCTCATCTGGGGACGTTGCTGTCACGGTTCTTGGGCTCTTTGGGCTTGCTGGCCGGTGTCCGGTCTTGCGGACTTTCCGTGGATCCCGCCTTGTCGAAGGGTTAGGGTACCTACTCCTTCCCTTGTTTCGCCTGTAGGTTTTTCTGGACCCGTGGGTGGGGACTGTGCTCCTGGCCCGCCTGGTGGATCTTCTTCGCCGGGTGGGGGTCTTGGTGTTCCCTGTCTGGACGTGTTAAACTTCTCGACCTCGTCTTTTTCGTGGGTGAGGCGTCACGTCAGGCGGTGTCTCTCCTCCGTTGGCTCCCTGCACTATGTGCGGTGGTCCCTTTGGTTCCCGTCTCGGGCTTGTCCTCCTTCGGGGGTCGTGTGCCTGGGCCCGGTACTTCCCTCTGGTTCTTTTCAGGGGGGGGGCGTCCTTTGGCGCAGGGTCGTTTGGGGGTCGTTGGGATCTCCTGCGGTCGCGCAGCTCCTCGTGCTTCGGGTGTTGCTGGCAGTCCTCCTGGCCTGCCGTCTTTTGCACCTGTGCTTCAGGGTCCCCATGTCTTGGTCGGGGCAGTCGACCTGGTGATGTAGGTGTCGCCGGTCCTGTCCCTTCGGGCTGTCTTTCCCCCGGGGTCCGGCTATGTGGAGGCGGATCGACGGTGTCGAATCTTTCCTTCGTTGCCTTGTCACCTGACCCCGGTGGTGTTTCGGCTCCTGGTGCCTCAACTCGGTCTGCCTCCGGTCGTGACTGGGGACTCGGCCCTCCTGCCCAGGTTCTGCTCTCTCCTCCCGGGTCCGGGTGGTGGCCCTGTCAGTTGCTTGGCCTTTTCGGTCGGCTGTACGCATCTTCCCTGTTTCCGCGTATACCACGGGTCCTCTGCTGGATTCGCTTGGGCAGGGCCGGGGTGCTCCTGGTGGTTCCCGGCGGGGTCCGCCACACCTGGTACCCTCTCCTTTTGCGAGCTGGCGGTTCAGGCCTACTGGCCGTTCGCGGTTCCTCCCGTTCCGTGGTTGGATCCCCCGCTCCTGGAGTCGATGTTGCGCCGGCTCTATCTGCTGGCCTGGCTCCTTCGGCAGGCCTGGTTCTTGAGCGGGTGACGCTGCTTGCTCGGGGGTGTTCTTCTGGGGTAGTCGATTTGCTGCAGGGCTCCCGCAGATCTTCCACCTTATCTTCCTGTGCCCGGCACTGGGCTTCTTTCTCGCGTTGGTGCGGTCTGCTGGGTGCTGACCCCGCCTCCATTGATCCCTTGCGAGTCTTGGGTTTCCTGGCTGTGGGGTTTTCCTTGGGCGTGGCCCCTTCTTCCCTGTGGGCCCGGTGGGCTGCCTTGCGGGCCTTCCGCGGTCCGGTGTTCGTGCTGATTCCCTGGTGGCTCGCTTGGCTCCGGAGTTGGTTTCTCCGTCGCCCTCGGACGCGCTACCTGTCTCCCCCTTGGGGTCTCTCTCGTTCTACGTGCTCTTCAGGGTCCGCACTTTGAGCCCCTGACCTCGGGGGCTTTGCGGTTCCTCGCCTTTTTAGGTGGTTTTTCCCTGGTGGCTGCTGGGCGGATGGGCGTGCGGGGGTCGTGCCTCCGCTCCCCTCCTTTCTTACGGGTATTGCCGGACAGGTTGTCCCTCCGGCATGTCCCCCGTTTCCTTCCCGGGGTTCCTTCCCTGGTGTCCCGGGCTCGGGTGGGTGCTTGCGTCGGCAGCACCTATACTGAATTTGGAACATTACAGAGAAGATTGGCATGGCCCCTGCGCAGGGATGACACGCAAAATTTGTGAAGCGTTCCATATATGGCTTTGCCGCCTTTCCCTGCCGACAAGGTTCCTCTCTTGTCGGTGCTGGTTGTCTGGCGTGCTGTTTTGGGCCTCTCTTGAGCACTCGTCTTCCCTTTCCCGGTGGGAGGGCCGGTTGTATCTTTCGGTCCGGTTCGTTCGGGCCGCTGGCCCTCTCTATTCCTCCTGGAGTCGCTGGCTTACACAATCATCCTTTCCTATGCTTCGCTGGGTTCGGTGATTCCGGCGGGGGTCCGGGGTCGGGCCACGGGGAGTGGCTCTGTGTCCTGGGCCCCCCTTCATGGGTGTCTCCTCTGTGGAGATTTGTCGGGCGTCGACGCTGTCGTCCCCCTCCTTGTTCATGGGGCACTGTCAGTCCCGGGGGACTTTGCTGGGGCCGTTCTGAGTGCAGGAGCTGCGGCTCCTGGTTGGCCTGCTTTTCCTTTGTGTCTTGATTTCAGGTTTCCTGTGATCCCTGTTTTCTTTTCATTATTCTGAATCAACCTTGTGTTGGTTTCTCTGCATCACCGTGTGGTGCTGTTCTTATGGTGGTCAATGAAGCCTTGTTGGCTTGGGTATTTGCTCACTATGTAAGTCATGTGGCGAGGAAGACTAACGAGGAGGTAATGCCCCGGTTACTTACCGGTAATCTTCATTACTCCGAGTGTAGTCTTCCTCGCCACATGAGTTCCCTCCCCCCCTCCCTGTCAAGCTATCGGCTTCATTGTTTGCTTGGTAGATCAGGCTGTTGGTTGGGCTGGTCCGCCTCTTATAGCGGTCAGGTGGGACTGGTCGGCCATGTTGGGAGGGGGGGGAGGCTTTTTTTGCTTTGGAGGGTTCTGTCGTGGAGCTTATGCTCACTATGTAACTCATGTGGCGAGGAAGACTACACTCGGAGTAATGAAGATTACTGGTAAGTAACCGGGGCATTTCTCTTTGACATTGTTGCCACTCTTAATAACATATATGACAGGCTTCAGCTTTGACTTTTCTTCATGCTCCTGGACTCCAAATGTTTATTCTCTATCCTAAAGTAAAGCATGTAAACAGGAATGTTGGATTATTTCTTCCTTTGGCTGTAACCATACTATTAAATAGAGGAGTGGAGTGGAATCGTAATCGCAGTCACATCACATGAGCCTCATAAATTACACTTGTTGTTATTTATCCACATCTACTCTATTCTGCGTTTTTTATTAGCTCCTGGGAATGCATCCTCTAACATACTGCTAGGAACATGTTGCAGAGCTGTCACAAGAGCATGAAATATGGCATAAAAGGTGAACGGCGACCTTTATTCACCTAACCAGGAAACCCTCTGGAAATGTCCTTTCTGACGAAAATACATATTCACGATATTTATTCTTTAACGCTGGATGTCGTCCTCCCCTTTTTTTTTTAGACCTAACCCTTTGATGCGTTTCTTCTCTTTAAACCCCTCCTTGAGTGATCAGAAGGTCGATTTCAATAATTAAGCCCAGGGTAGCTTCTTTTACCCATCATTTTAGAACCAGTAACATACTCTCAATATATCTAAGTTTGCTGTCTCACTTGAACTGCTCAACATTCTTTTCATGTGGTGTTTTGTACGCACAATATTTATTCCGAATACAAATGTGCTTCAAAAAATAAGATACCTGCTTGCAAAAAACTTGTATTGATAAGTGCAATCGTTATGGATAATGTGTAACTGAAGAAGAGCCCGCTGATTACTTTATGGTGTATTTGATTACAGAATGACATTACCCTTGAGAAATATACCATGAATTTAATTCGTTGGGAAGAATATTTCGATTGCCTTATTCTTTAGTTGACCATAAAACAATATACATTTGACTGCTTCACCCTTGCATTAGATTATGAAAGCTGATTTCGGTGATTACTTTGTCTTGCATCAGATTTCAGAAGAAAGTGTCTGATGTGTGCAGATCACAAATACCGTGTGTAAATTGGGCATTGACTTCTTGAGAACTGCCTGTCATTTTGTGATGCAACTTATGTCCTAATAAGTTATACTACACAATTCCCATTTTCGGATGGTTGTAAAACAATTTGCCTATTAAATATTAGGCATGAGAAATATTGTGACTCCCTACAATTGGTTGTAAACACAGGGATGGTGGACTACAAAGGACAATAGACTTCCATTCCTGCACTCACATTCCCAGATAATTCCTTTAAAAAAAAAAAAAAAAAAAAAACAGACCATGTCATTTAAAGGGAAAGATGGCACTTTAAAAAACACAGTTTTCACGTTAGGAAGACAACGGAGGGAGCATTCGTCCTGCTCCCTGAAGCTACTCGATACAATTAACAAAGGGAAATTGGCCTATAAGGACAGCTAACACTTTGCAAATCAAATAGCACACTAGTTTCGGTGTCAATGGTTTCCAACTGCAACTGTTGTCACAAACCGTTAATATATGACATTGAATATCACAGTTGTGGAGAGATTCCAGCGATTCAGAATTAGTTAAATAAACCACTTTGCAAGTCAGAAACGGTTTGACTCTAAAAGTGTTTTTGTATTTTGCAGTTGTTAAGAAACTTCAAATGGTTCAAAATTCGGCTGCGAGATTGATTAGATTGGTTCCATTTTCAGCATCATATCTCTCTGCACATCAAGGAACTACGGGGCATATTATCAAGGACAGGCGATACATTATGTGAACACATCTAACATGGGCATCGATTGGAATTCATAGAGCATATTATCAAGGCCATTATCGCCGCTTTATCGGCAGTTTCCTGCCGATAAAAGCGGCGATAATGTATCGCCTGTCCTTGATAATATGCCCCTACATTAGTGGCCGGTTTCCAAAAGAATCAAATTTAAGGCCTTAACCGTAGCTTTTAGGTCAATCCATGGAATTTGCTCCAGCTATCTGAAACTATGGCTAGGCCCTTACAAGGAAACTCGCTCTCAGAGGTCGCATTCTCCGAACCTGCTTTTGCACCCCACGCTTTAGGAAAGCTCATTTTGTTGGAAGATCTTTTACGCCTGGGGTTGACCATTCTATGGAACTCCCTGGCTAATGTTTTGTGCCAGATTGTCTCTGAACCACAATTCAGGAAAGCAGCTACAACATGTTTTTTTGGCCTAGATTAACTTTTGTGGAGCCTCAGTTGTTCCGTGACCCTTGTGTGCCACTTATTTCTATAGCCCCGGGACACCTCTAGGGGAGGTAGCTGTTCGCGCTCTACAAATGGCTGTATTAATATTATATAAAAAACCCAAAGACAAGAACAGTGCCCTGCAATATCAGCCTTTTCACATAAGAAGCCAAAAGGACAATCTCCCGTATGGGCAATTTTTATGAATTATATGTGCCATGCAAATGCACTTTAAAAAAAATGAAAAATAAAAAAAAATACCCCAAAAAGCACCCTTAAAATGGCATGGTTCTCTGCTTGCATCCACCTATTGCCCAAGCCCCAACCACTTAAAAAAAATTATCAACAAAAATTAGTGCATTTTAAACAAGAAAAATCATAGTTTGCACTTAAAAAAATTGTTGCCTTGGAAATCATTTGGTACAAACTCATCTACTCTCAGAATTTTCATCAAAAAGGACCTTGAGAAAACATTGGATATTTAGCACCATTACAAGGACCTCACCGACGTGTTTCTTGTTTTGTCTGTTATCAAACAATTGAACGGACTACTTTTCATCTGAATGCATTAAAATGGACTCGTGTAATTTTCAAATTGTAAGGCAAAGAATGTGGTGTACAGATTCTTATGCCCTTGTGGGAGGCTATATATTGGGAAAACCAACAAATAAATATGTCAGCGGATACTTCATATACAAGTACAGCATTAGATGCCAAAAACTAACAGCCCCACTTGTCAATCACTTTACAGTATATGGGCATGGAACAAGCACTTTAAGTGGACTGTGTAAGAGGTAATCACTTCTAATCATAGGGGTGCCATATGAAGGAACTCTACTCCTTCTACTAAGGAAAGAAGCAAGCCTTATTCTGTAGTTCAGCACAGTTGTCACTGGCCTAAATGACATCTCAGAACTTCAAAATATATATGATCAGTAATGCATACAGTCAGTGATTGGGCACTCGCCGAAAATGCTGGAAACAGTAAGACCTGCCAGTGTACCATATAATATACAACATCATCTGTGTGCACATTGAGTGAATTATAATATGTTAACACAGTGTAAGCATATGAAGAAGCCTAGGTACTTGGATCGGAAGGATGGTACTACAATTTGAATAATTCCTGTGTACTACATCATCATTTGAGACATACGCTATAAACTTATAGAACTGCTCTTGTATCAGTATAATATTTAAAAACCTAATTTCTGTATATATGAAAAGATCTGAAATATGACCAACATGGTGGAAATATAAGAAACTGCCTGAGCACCTCAATCATAATAATAGAAGTGGAACTTCCATCATCCCTGCACATTAAGTCATCATGTCTTACATACAAGGATGCTAACCTCTGTAAAAGAAAAGGACTGATAAGATGCCAGATCATATATGAATGAGTGAAGACACAGCATTCTACAGCTGCAGTGCAAAGGACAAATTGATTTCGGAGCATTAGAGTACAAAGGTAAAAGGTCTGTCATGTAGACTGATCAATGCTCTTTCTATATACACTCACTATTCACTCGTCCTATCCATGTCAACAGCAACAGTTTGACCATTAAATGTCATCTGCATTAGGGCTAGCCATTCCTGTAATCACCATGAGATCTTTGAAACCATCTCAAAAAGTTCAAAGGCAACACATACTAAGACAGCTTCCCACGCCAGACCAGCCACTCTTTCAAATGTTCAAGTACTTATCAGATCAGGTGGTCTCTCATCCCTCTTTTTTATGATGCGCCATCTCACTAATTACTCAAACCCACAACCTTATTTTATGTCAAATATGGCACCAGTTTGCGGTCCTAAGTAGACCCGGGAACTGCATTAGTCAAAACGCTTCAACACCCTCTATCAAAGGTATAAGGCAATCAAGATTATTTTGAAAGCCTTCAAAAATTAATCCAACTGTGGTGACGGGCTTCCTCAATCATACTGTGCCCAAACTCCCTGGCTACACCTTTTTTGAGAAATCAAGTACGGATAGACTATATATGAAAGTTGACCATACTCAGCTTTTTAAAAACTTCGGAAATGGAACTGCACCTCTCCTTTTACATTTGTGCTGGTATATTATTATTTCATGGGTTAGGGATACCAACACCACTATTAACTTACCCGTATTTGCTGTTGTCCTGCTGCATATATCATATGTCAAACTCTTTTATAACCAATTCATGTGTATGATCTCCATTGCATTAACCCCTTGCATGCTTGTGACGGAACCGTTCCGTCACAAGCCTTGGGTGAGCTGTGCTAGTGACGGAGCGTTTCCGTCATGGCCCGCTCGGCGCGCCTGCGCGGCGCGCCTGCGCGGCGCTGATTTTGCGCCTGCGCGGCGCGTTCCATTGAGCGGGCGCGTTTGTGATGGAACCGTTCCGTCACAAGCACAGCTTACCCGCGAGCCGTGACGGAGCGGTTCCGTCACAAGCACGGGACCGCCGCGCGACCGCTCCACCCCCTTAGCGCTGCGGAGGAATAGCCGCCGCAGCGAAGGGGTTAATATATTGATATATTGTGCTTAACAGGGTGTTGACTGATCATTTAATTTATTGTTTTTGTTAGACCTGTCTTCTTTAGGATGGTCTTCCCCCAATTGTTTTTACCTTACTCGTCCATTTTTGCTGATCTTGTTTTTGTTGGCTTCAGGACTCTGTGTCTTTTACTACTGCTTACCAATGGAAAACTTGTAAATTCATTTTTCACTACTACAACCCAAAGAATAACATTGGATTAACTTATTACATTTAATAAGTGATAACATTCATTTGAGAGGAGGTAGGAATGTCAACTTTGGTGTCAAAAGAATTGTAATGATAAAACCCTCTTTAATGGTAACATGGTTTTTGAAATCACAACTGTGAAAATGCCACTTATAGAAAGTTACCATTTTCTAACTCCAGCCATTTGTTGCCTGCTGCTAGCATCCTGGGTCACATGACTAGGTTTATCTAGCAGCTAGTCTTTGTGTATTACTCCCAGACAGTGAGACAAAGGGGGTCTGTGTGTTGGCAAGATTGGCCATCTCTGACTTGATAGGGGGAAGGATCTGCCACCTATGATATTTTCACATCTCAGACAAGCTGGGGCCAGGGCAGGGAGGCAGGAAAACTCCAAAAACCACTGGGAGTGGACACCTCCTGAAGCTTCTCCTACTTCAAAGCTGGCACAAGTATAACTATTGGATTGCCATACCCAGATATTCAGTACACCTCTGGCCCTGTGGTAAACTCAGAAGGACTGCTGTGCTGCTCTGCTTCCAGAAGGACTGCTACATGGCTGCCCTGCTGCTTGCTCACCTGCTGCCTGAATGAAAAGGAAAGGACCTGCATCTTGAACCCAGGACCAGCAGAGTGACTCCAAGAGCTAGTTGTCTGACCTCCTGATCGGAGCCTCAGGGACAGAAAAGACTCCAACCACCTTGAACCCAGCACCTAGTCTCTGTCTGCCGTGAGTCTTGCCTCACAAGAGGTGCCACTCCAGGCCTGGTCCCCTGGAACGTGGGCCTGAAGGTACTCAGCCAGCCCAACTGTGGTCTTTTGGGCAGGACCAATGCAGCGCAAGACATCTTCTCGCAACTCCGCATCAGAAAAGCTGCTGCACAATGCATCCTCGATGCAGGATACTGAAGCTCCTAAGAACTGGCTCTGTGCAATGCATCCTTGATACAGATTTTTGCACCACAACCCCGCAACTACACAGAACCACCACTGCATGATGCATTCCCAGCACAGGACTGTGCATTGCTGTCCCGCAACCCCTTGGATCTTCAGAGGCGCAACACATCCTTGACACATCTTTGACACATCCTCGACACATCCTCAACTTAGTACTGTGCATCGCATTTCTGAACTCCTGAGAACCGCCGCTGCATGAGGAATCCACATGGGGGGATCTCGCAAGACTCCACAACAAGGATTTAAGGTACTTTGTTCATTGGGCCTAACTTGGTCCCTGTATCAGACCCTCGCTCCTTCAGTGTTGGCCTAAACATTTGACTTTGTCCCAGTCCGGGGCAACCAGATTACCAAAGTTGACGCTTTGTGCTTTTAAGCACTATTTTTAATGTAATCTTTAAAATTGTTTATCTCCAGTTCTATATAGTCTATACAATGAACATCAAGTTTTAGAAAATCAGCAAATGGAATTTATCTGGGAGGCATCTAATGAACAGTGATATCTTATAAAATGTTATGCACTGTAATCAGATTGTTTTATGCTAGTTTTTGTATTGTAGACTTATATTTATGAAATTCATATTGCTGTGTTGTACTGGTTTTAAATACCTAAATACAATAAAGTATTATCTCTCTCTCTAGTAAGAGGCAACATACCTAGCATTACACAACCTCAGGTATACTTTGGACGAGAGTGACATCTTCTTATGTCCTGTGGGCATTGTTTCTGTTCTTCCTGTGTGCCATGAAATGTTGGTAAATACTTTAGTATATAATGTATTCAATAATTTCAAATACCTAACTGGCCTGATTCACCATGGTAGACTTACAATTATGTGTAAGTTTAATATTTTTTGTGATTCATAAACTACAAATTAATAGTTGGTTTACAACTGCGGACTGCACATAAAAAGATAGTCGGGTTCTTTCTTTTTATGTGCAGGTGTCTCCGCCCCAACCGCAGGGTCTCGACAGTTGTAAACTCATTATTAACTCGTATTTTGTGAATTACAAAAAATATAAACTTACACAAAATTGTAAGTTTACATTTATGAATCAGACCCTCAGAGTGACTTTCTAAGTAGGTTTGAGATGAGACATCATATTTTAAAGCCGAATTGTGTCATTCAAGTGCACCAGAAAGTGGCTTCAAATTCCTACAGACAACCTGTATTTCTGAAATATTCTTTGGGGGGCAGGTCTTATCAGGTGCTACCTCTACCTGGAAATAGGATTACATTAGCTATCCTATTCAAACGAAATCACGTTCTGCAAGGGATGAAACCTCATCTCATTACAAACACTTCACATTTCTTCTTTTCTAACTTCACCCCAACATTTTAGTCCATGAAATAATCTTCCCAAATTTACCTTTGTTTGTTACACTTTCCAATTTACTAATGTTCGTTTACCCGTTGGAATCCTAAATCTTCATTTGAAGACCTCCCCTTTAGAAACAACTGACACAATGCAAATAACTCTGTTGTAGAAGAATATTATTATTCCCGTTGCTCTCTTATTTTAGAAGTGTTTCTCTTATATTTTGCCCGATGTAAAATTGAATTGCAATTAGTTTAACTTTCCTTTGTTTGCAGAGTTCTCTGCAATCTCAGGAAGTTACGTGTTCTGTAGCCAAAGGCTGCAGTGGGAGACAGATTTCCTCTAAACCAATTAAGATAAATACATTACCAATTAAATTAAATTACATTTTTTAAACATCATTTATGGTACATTCTACATTTTGTTGGGCATATTGGAAATGTTCATAACAATTGAGATTACTCTTAAATGTTATTCCCTGGGTGAGGCAAGCAATTTGCTTGCTGCAATGAAATTATACTATCTGCAAAACACAAGACATCCCTAACTCTATAGATTGTCTTTTAATTGTATCACTAAACGTTTAAAACATTATATATTAGGAACATAGTTAACAATTATTTAGGTTTGTTATAGGATGCTCTTGAATAATAACGTTCTATTAAATCACTTATTTTCCATGTATGTGTCATTTGTAGTATATAGATCTGCTGCTGTTCAAACCCATACCAGAAATATCACTATCACTAGGCATTATCATACTGGCCTTCTTGACGGTCACTAATTATTATGCCTCTACCCTTGCGCTCTTTGAATGTGTCAGTCAAAGCGCATGAACATTATCACATTTCCATGAGACCTGGGGTCCAAGAATCTTGGTGGGTAATTTACATAATTCTTGCCAGTTATGACTGGATTTTGTGTAGGGTTACCTAAAATCTATCACTTTCAAGTACAAAAAGACACAAAATTAAATATGCTTCTGTACATTTTTCCTTTTAATTTTATAGCCATTAATATTTTGGAGAGCAAGATTTAGAAAGTAAAATCGAAAATAAAAGTGTAAAGAAGTTATGGGCAGTTTTGGGTAGCGAAACACCCAGAGGATGTATTTGGCAACCTTACCAATAATACATTTGTTCGAATTGCGTAACCATGCCCCAAACATATTAAAATATTGCTTGACATTTGCTGGCTGAAACTATAGAAGATTGTGAGAAGAATGTGGAAAGTCCAGAAAAGAATAGGATTAGTGTAGCTGATCCAGATAAAGATAGAGAATCAGGAAACTTTGACTGAATTAGGAGACAGTTCCTTAGTGCCAGTCTCATCAGGAATTATGAGGTATGCAAGCCTGTGTTGCATTGGCACAGGTGTGGGACCAGCCATTTTTGCAGCATTATCCCCAAACATTTTGCCTTCTTCCTACCATTTTTCTGACCGGTTTTTGTTGGATTTAGGACTCAAGGCAGTTTAGAACTGCTAACCAGTGTGAAAGTCCATGTGCTGTCTGTGTAAATTGGAATTGTGATTGGTTATCCATGATTGGCATATTTTATTCACTGTTAAGCCCATAGTAAAGTGCATTGTGCTTGCTCAGGGCCTGTAAATCAAATGCTACTAGTGGGCCTGCACCAACACGAGTAGCCCTGTAACCATGTTTCAGACCTGCCACTGCAGTGTCTGTGGGTGCAGTTTTGAACTGCCATGTCGACCTGGCAAGTGCACCCACTTGACAGGCTCAAACCTTCTCTTTCACTACGTGTAAGGCACCCCTAAAGAAAGCCCAAGGTAGCCCCATGGGCAAGGTGCAGTGTTTTCAAAAGGTAGGAGATGTACTGCTGTGTTTTACATGTCCTGAAATACTTCTGATTTAGTTTTTTACTATTGTAAGGACTATGACTATATCTCCCTAGGTTATCACTGGTGCTGCCTTGTAACCTTCTACAAGGGAAACTTCCACTTGGGAACAGATAGAGATTTTAAGTTTGATGTCCCTGAACTCACAATTTAAAATGCACCTTTTTGTGAAGTTGCTTTTTAAATTGCGTGTTTTAAAATACAACTTTTAGAAAGTGGGTGTTTTCTTACTTTACGATTCTGTGCCTCTTTCTGCCTGTACACTCTACGCCGGAATAAACAAAAACCTCATCCGCAAGCTACAGAACATCCAGAACGCCTCCGCAAGACTGATTCTCAACCTGCCAAAACACTGCCACATCTCCCAACACCTGCGCACACTCCACTGACTCCCCGTCGAGGCGAGAATCACCTTTAAGATGCTCACCCACGCACACAAGACCCTCCACGGCACCGGACCAGCATACCTGAACAGCCGGCTCAAATTCCACGCACCACAAAGTACCCTACGATCAGCCCAGCTCTCCTACGCTGAGGTCCCCCACACCAGAAAGACCAGATTGGGAGGCCGCTCCTTCTCCTTCCTCGCCGCCAAAGCATGGAACGCCCTTCCGCTCCACCTCAGACAGACAACATTGCTCCCCATCTTCGCAAGAAACCTCAAAACCTGGCTCTTCAACAGACCCCCTCCTTGATGGAATGGAACCTGCACCCCCCCCAACTCTAGCGCCTTGAGACCCTTGCGGGTGAGAAGTTGCGCTTTAACAAACTCCTGATTGACTGACAATCCACATCTGAGGGAAAGTGGCATTTTGCCTGTTTGTTCATTCACTCTAGACAGTCACATAAAGGGAGCTAATGTGTACCCTGCATATCCAGATGTCCCATCACCAGGCTGATGGTTTTTCGGAGCTAGAGTGGTGGGAGGAGTTGTCACTGACACCTGAATAGGCTGTGCCTGTCCTCACACAAAGCTGTCTCCACCCCCCTGTAGTGTGTTTGGAGCCAGATTAGGGAAAGTCAGGGTCTTGTGCACTACACAGACTTTTCTCTGAAGTCTGCCTACTGCTAAGGCAGAAACTTGTAAAAGTACTAGAGCTGTGATACCATAACTTCAGAACACTTCTGGACTAAGAGGAGAAAATGCCAAGAAGAAGAGCTGGACCATCTGAACTATCACTCAGCTTGTTGCTGTGTTGTGCTGGCCTACTGCTGGCTGCTTCTGTTTTGGGCAGTGAAAGAACTGGACTTTGCTTTCTGTTTCCTGCTTGCCAGGTTCTCCGAAGGCTTGTTTGTGCTTGCCTCCTGCCTGTTAAGATGTCTCAGGGCCATCAAAGACTTCACCTAAACCCCCTGAACTCCTATGCAGAGACATCTTAAGGATTTTGGGAGCCCTGGCCAAAAGTATTTTGGGGGCTTCTGTTCGAAACAGCTTTGTTTTTATGATCCAGTTTCAGCTCTTTCATTCCTTCTTTGGCCAGGTCACTGACAGTGCAAAGGCAAACTGGTCCAAATTCTAAATGTGTGTATATCTAATATTCAGGGATAGTGACGTTTGTTTTTAATATTCTAACACAGCAGGAGCTCAATAATATTACCGCAAATAATCTCTGTGAGTCCCTCCCTTTCGCATCTGTAAGGTCCTGTTCTGATCTAACAGAAACTTTTTTTATGGATGTTGCATGAAACAAACACATTTCTCTGTAGAATGTCTGTCATAGATCCTCACACATCACCCACATTAAAAATAAATGAAAGGAAAATGGTATTTAAAACAATCTGATTCAAAATTATTGAAGGCCATCAGGCCAAGACTCTGCATAACAGAGCTACCTAGATCAAGGGGGGGGGGGGGATAAAATGCTGGGACCCTGGACCAGAGCCCACTTTCCCCATGCTTTAAAACGTCTCTCCTCCTATGCTGGGAGTTCTGACCTGCCAAGTGGTGCCAACTCCAGCTCTGGGCCTTTGAAGGTGGTTTTGCTGCAAAGACGCCTGAAAATCCATGCATTGACCTGTACCTCCTGTTTTTCCCACCCCAGTCTTGCTGTGCGGTTGAAAAACCAAGTATCACTGCAGTGCAGCCGAAGAATCGATGCAGCGTCTGTCGTGTGGCTAAAAAGAACGCCACTGCCCAAGTCCTGAGCACCTTCTCTCCGACTTCTGAGATACCTGCTATGACACATGCCCTCGTGTGCGGCTGAAGAAATCGCTGTGTCACTTCCTCGCAGCTGGAAAAATCATCCCAGCGCCTATTTTGCTGCCGCCGTATCGATCCCAGCGTGTCCGGATTTTCAATGCATTGCACCTGTGTGCTAAGTTCTTCATTGATGTAGCTCAGCAGTGCAGACCCAATGCTGTGTGTCCAGGTATCATCGCTTTGCCTCACCTCGCAGTCAGGAATCAACGCAATACTTCCCCTGACCCTGCCAAAGCAACTGACACCTCAGTTCCCCTGGCACTAAGCATTCGGCGCATCACTTTTGGTTTCTGGCACCTCACTTCCCCGCGGCTGTTTTCCTCTTTGTTTTTGAAGCGTCCCAGATACTCTCTTCTAAAAAGTGACACATCCATAGCTTCCTATGGACTGTCTATTTTAAACATCGTTAGAGTGATATCTTTATTTGGGTATGCAGAATTTTGTCATTTTGGTCCTGTTTGCCTTAGGTAAAGATTAGATCTTTTTCCAAACAGGTGTGTTGCCCTTTTGTAGTGTTTTCACTGTGTTACTGTGAGTGTTGGTACAAATGCTTTATCCATTGCCTCTGAGATAAGCCTGACTGCTGGTGACAAGCCAACCACGGGGTGAGCAGAGGTTATATTGTGTGGGTAACTCCCTTACCTTGACTAGATTAAGGGTCCCTACTTGGACAGGATGTAAGCCACTGCCACCTTTAGACCCCCATTTCTAACAACAAGGATAAGAGGAGGCGCAGTTTATTGATTAAGATGAGTTTAATTTCCTTGAATCAGGAGAATTAGCACAAAATTCCCTGTGACCGTTCTGGACTTCCGGTACAATGAGGAGTGGGGTGGTCCCAGTGGTAATGCAATATTAAATAGACATCAACATCACCTGATAAATCAATTATAACGAATATTTAAGCATATTTAAAATACTTACTCACATTGAACATATATTGCCTCATGTTCACACATTTATCACAAGAGGATCAATGACTGAAAAAAAGACATAATCCATCTGATTTAAATAAATGGTTCACTCACTGCCATATTGGAAAAATTCAGAAGTCACCAGTGACATTAGATGTTTGTAAGCCATGAGAATGACGGAAATCAGGTGCTAGTTATAATTAGAATTTTAAGAACAAAGTTAAGGAAAGGTTTGAAATGGAAGAACCCATGTGCAACATCTAAGCTCAAAAATGCTCCCAACAGTCTCTGAAAATAATATAATGAGAAAACTACAGAATGCACTAAAAGGTTGGCATGAAATAGTCCTACTTGACACAACTTGGAAGTTCTGGAAAGAAGTTTTCATCATTGATAATATTTGTCAACTTTAAATGAGAACATTTTTCATTAGTACCAACCCCCCATGCAAACAGGACAGGGCATTGCTTGAAGACACTTACTAATGCAAACTTAAGGGTAGGGAAGTTTTTTTTAAATATCTACTGCTACTGTAACGCACATACTAAACTTTCACGAAAAGAGATTTCCAACCACAGCGAAAAGCACAGCATTAAACAACCACAACTAGGGGAACGATTATTTGCTCAGCGGCCTGAACGTGGAGTCATTAGCAAAAGTTGTGGACTCTAGTTAGAAGCATGAAAAACAAGCTCAAGAAGAATGGCAAATAGAAATACTAAGAAGGCTGGGGTGTCTGGGTGAAACTGACTGAACACAAGTTCTTAATTCTATGCCTTGACAATTATGAGTTAATCTCAAGAGCAATATCTTCAACAAGCAAATGAAAATACATTTAAACTGCAAATGTGATAAAATAACAAAACCAGTTTGGCTGTAGCCACCACATTGACTCACTAATCTCAAGCACCCTTAGGTGAGTTAGATCTCGGCAGACAGCTGACTCCGCCACAACGGTGATGGGTATCTTGTCCGCTGAAATATAAATTGCACAGGATATAATGGGATTTATATTTCGGTGGACGGGATATCCATCACCGTTGTGACGGAGTAACCCATCCACTGATATCTAAATCAGACCCTTAATCTCTCATTACAACTGACCTGATAAGTCCTATGGGACCAGTAATGTCTATCACTGGCCACATAGAAATAATGAGGACTGTAACAACACTACTGAACCATTTTGCTTTACCTGAAAATACAGGGGCATGAGATATCATTCCTTTATTCAAAGGGGGCCCCTAGTATCCCACTGTTCGTCCACCAGAAGCTCTGCCTGAAAGTTACTGGTAGTTCTGTATGGGTATCTACAGTGGAACAGTTTACAGGAAGACTAATGGGGCGTTAAGAATGAGGTCCTTAAAGTTCATGAAAGATACCCCAGTCAAGGATCCTCATCCACTATCTAGAGGAGGGTGTATGATGGAACAGTTCTGAAAACCATAAGAAGCCACTGTCTTTTTAAGGGTTAAGATGTGAGACTGAAACAAAATGGTTTCACTTAGGAGTTAGCACATTACACGTTTATTCTTTTTCTGGTTAAATCACCTTTTAACTCTGCCTTTCTAAAACAATTTCATGAACTTCATGTTTGTTTATTACCACTGTTTCCATGAAATACTTTGACTGACAGCGTATGACTATAACACGATTATTTTAAAAGTATGAAAAATGAAATTAATAGATGAAATAAAAAACGCATTGACTTTCATTAAATGTCACCCTGTCAAGAAAACGTGACTGAATTCTCACTGATGAAAACTTGTATGCTTGACTAAAGCACAAGGTTTTTCGTATTCTCAGGGAAGTGGAGCAGAGAAAGCACTCTAACTAGGTTTATTGTAGTATTTGCCTAGCTCGTCATAGCCCTGTTGTGGCCCTAAAATGGTGTGGTTGGGAGCGAAACTCCCCCATTAGATGCATCTGGTTGGTACAGTGTTGTTTCTGGTGTGGCCTGTGGTGGAATCGTTCAGTGTTGTGTGTAATGCTCTGACCTTCATTAATGACACTTGTGGCTGTGCTTAGGCATCAAAAGACAATGAAGATATTGAAAGCTTCTTTCCACATACTCGCTAACATGTACGAGCTGATACTGGGACAGGACATGGCCCTTGGCCAGAACATACTAGTGGTTGAAGTTATAACATACACTTTAACGCCCTTTAATCTTACGCTTGTATTGTAATATAAAATGTACATGCTGTCTAAATGCTCTCCTGGTTGACCAGAGATTTTTTTCAGGAAGAAGGGAGTAGTTGCATATCTCTTTGGTATACTCACACAGTGACTGGAATGTGATCCCCATAGACACTCTTTACCTTCTTTGTAGGTTCACAAACCTATACCTTTATGGTTCACAAACCACTCACATTGTGTGATGGTGGCTCAATATATGTTCCCCAATTGAAACTCTTTTAAAACTTTCTTTTTTTCATATTTTCTTTGTTAAGCTACTGTTGGCTATTTTGAGAAATTAACAATTATGCTCCTTCGTTTTGAGAACACATCAAACGTATGTATGTATGTATGTATAAACCATTTTATAGCGCGCTCCGTTACTTGAGAGTATCCTGGCGCGGGTAAGGGAGAGGCAGACAGCAAAACAAAGAGAAGGCATCTTAGATTACACTCTTGAACAAATGTGTTTTCAGGTGTTTTTTGAATGCAGCCACTGTAGGCATAGAACGCAGATGGAGAGGGAGAGCGTTCCAGGCCCGAGCCACGATCACGGTGATCGGTTGGCCACTGAGTCTAGCTCGTTTGAAACGGGGAAGGGACAATTTGAACAGAGTGGATGATCTGAGGGTGCGTGCGGGGGCATAGCTGGTAAATCTCTTTCTCAGATACAAGGGGCCTTGATCGTGAGTTGCACGAAACGCAAGCACCAGAGATTTAAACAGAATGCGCTGTGCAACAGGAAGCCAGTGGAGCGTGCGCATCTCAGCGCGGACACTCTTCCATCTAGGGATGTTGAATAATAGACGGACAGCCGCATTCTGGATAATTTGCAGGCATTTCACCAGATAGGCCGGAATGCCACTAAACAGTGCATTCGCATAATCCAGCCTTGCCAGTATGAGTGCCCGAGCAACCGTCTCCTTGGCATCCCTAGGGAGCAAGGGGAAAAATTTGCGGAGCATTCTCAGAGTGGCAACACAGGTGCCTGTAAGCTTTTTAATATGGTCCTCGAATCTGAGGTCCTCTGTGAACCAGATGCCAAGGATTTTGGCAGGTCTCCCCATCTCTTTCGGGCTGGGAATGTTAGGGGGCCACAGCGTGTTCTTGAACGAGGGGGGAAAGGAACCATAAAAAAGCACTTCGGATTTGTCCTCATTGCATTTCAGCTGTGCCTGGGTTAGCCAGCGAAATACAGAGGACAAACACAGATGGACTGCCGACGTATCCAGATTGTGGTCTGGCCAGGTAAACAGCAGTTGGGTATCATCTGCATACCCTATGATCTTAGCCCCATACTGTTCGGCTAGATAAACCAGGGGGGTGATGTAAACATTGAACAGTAAGGGGCTAAGAGTGGACCCCTGCGGGACCCCTGTGAGCAGTGGTTTAGGCTCAGAGGCGTGGGGAGGCATCCAGACCTGCTGGGTCCTGTCAGATAGAAAATAGGACAGCCAGTCTAGAACAACCCCCCCAATACCAATGGCAGACAGCCTGCCGAGGAGGAGCTCATAGGGGACGGTATCGAAAGCGGCAGAGAGGTCCAATAAAATTAGGACCGCTCTGCCGCCTCCGTCTAGGCAGTCCCGAATCGCCTCGGTCATCTCCACCAGCGCCGACTCGGTGCTGTATGCAGCCCTGAAGCCTGATTGAGCAGGGTGGAGGGCATTGGAGGATTCAACAAAGCTCTCCAGTTGTTGAAGAACCACCTTCTCACAGATTTTCGTGAGTGCCGGTAAAAGGGAAATGGGACGGTAGTTCCCGGGAACCGTAGCATCCAGTCCCGGTTTTTTCAGAAGCGGCAGGAGTTTGGCCTGTTTCCAAACTGAAGGCACCTCGCCTGAGGCCAGGGAGAGATTCACTATCTGCGTGATCTCAGCGCAGACTGTTTCCGCCACCTCCGAAAGCACTTGAGCTTGGCACGGATCGGCTGGGGAGCCGGATTTCAGGGACTGGAGGAGAGGGAGAACAGCTTACTCCGCAATTTGCGCAAAGTTCATCAGCTGCTGTCCAGGACATGGACATGGTGAAGGACACAGGTCAGCCGCTGAGCAGTCAGCGGGTAGAGCCGCTAGAACAGGGGTCTCCAACCTTTTGTGTAGTGTGAGCTACTTCTGGTCAGTGAAAATCGCCGTGAGCTACTAAACCCCAAGCAACTCGCGCATTTTTCGAGCAACCTCCCCCGCCCAGTTTTATTGACGTTAAGCCTATTTTTTCAGAGCCCATGGGCCCAATACTGTGGCTTCAACACAATAACACTTAAAGAAACAACTTTTTTTCCCTTTTTACCTGTGCACTGCCTTCTGCAGCACAGTGAGACAAAAAGCTAAAGCACAAGCCACAACAGTGACACAACAAAAGCACAAGCCGTGCAAGCGGAGGCTGATGCTTGTCGGAATGGGACAGAAAATTAAAAGCAGGGGCCTGTGCTTGATCTCATGGTCACAGGTTTAAATCCCAGCAGGTCCACTCATCCTTTCATCCATTTGAGGTCGATATAATCATGAATAGCCTTGAGTTGGGTAACAATAAACATCTGTTATTCAGCCCCAGGACACCTTCAGGTAATCGTGTGCTTTGCAACTAGACCTGTTATGTTATTAAATATAGGTCAGGCAAATGAAATAGCTAAAGAAAAAGTGGCCCATGTTTGCAAAATAAGTAAAACTTAGACATGTTGTAGGACGGTGTTTTTCAAGGTATGGAAGACTACTTGGCTATTTGTGCTTGCAGCAGGCAATGTTTGGTACTATCAGAAAAATTTACAATAAAAAGCAGCCCACCAGCCAATAAAATTGGCACACAAATAGCCAAAAACCCACAGACAAGCATTGGCACAGACTACCAACCAATAAAATTGTCACACAAACAGACCACAAAACAACCATACATAACATCCTGAGTGGCCACACGACACCATGAAACAGTCAAGGCCTCACTGTGGAGAGGCCAGAGCTGCCTGTGTCCCTGAAGAGCACACAGAGGCCAGTGAAAAGGCACATTGTGGTCCAGCCCACCTCTGGTTCAGTCAGCACAGGCTCAGAATGGACCAGCTTGAGAGGTGCTTCCGGTGCCCTCTTCCTGCCCCATGCCCATGCTATGGCCCCCTGCCCCCGGTTTCTGCTCTCTGTCCTCCCCTGCTCTCACTCCGTGCTTCCGGTACCCCCTGTCTGTCCGGTTCTGTGCCACAGGACCCTGCCTCTTTCCCACTCCCTACTCACGGCTAAGGTCCCTGCACTGCCCTGCTCACCACTGTCCTTTATCACTGCACTCCCCCTGTCCCTTGTTCTGCCCAACATGTCTGCCTTTCTGCCTCTGCTCCGTGTCCCAACCCCTGCACTCTGTACTGGCTCCCGGACACGCTCTCTGTTACTGCACCTTGCCCATGCTACCTGCCCCATCTCTACCCCTACACTGCCCTTGCTCCTGTCGTGAGCTCTGTTCACCGTCTCTGGCTCTTTCCTTGCCCCCCTCTCTCCCGGTCTATGTCCTAAGTCTGTCTGTGACATCTCAGCAATCTTCTCGTCGAACCCTCTGTCTCTCTCCATCCCCATTGTCTCCCCAGCCACTCTCTCTCTCCTCCTACCCCTACTGTCTCCCCCAGGTCCCCTCTCTGTCCTGCCTCTCATGGTATCTCTGCACCTCCACTATCTCTCCCGAGCCCCTCTCTTGTCTGCCCCTCACTGTCTCTCTCCGCCCCAACTGTCTCTCACCAGCCCCTCTCTCTCTTGCTCCTCGCAGTCTCTTTCAGTACAGCTGCCCCTCTCTCTCTCACTCTCTTTCCAGCGCCCCAGTCTCTCCCTAGCACCACTGTCTCCTCCTGCCCCTCACCGTGTCTCTCCAGCGGCCCCTCTCTGTCTCTCTCTGGAAAGGGAGACTAACGCCAAGGATGCCAGGTCTAACCTATTTAATCAGAAAAAGATTGATTCCTGCTGCGGTGCGGGTGACCTCACCTCCTGCTGCCGAGCTGTGGGGGCTGCTAGGGGTATTTGCGGCAAATCATTGGAGCTTGCAGCAGCGCGGCGTGATTGCACCATGCTCAGCTGTCAGAAGACCTGCGGGAAAAATCAAGCACCTCCTGCGCCCCCTCCCCCACGGCACAGAGAGCCGAGCCCCCCCGGTAATCTTTCTCTTGAGCTCCTCCAGGGTCCCAGGCTGCTGAAGGAAAGGCTGAGGGGATATCACTGGGCGGCGCAGACAAGGAAAAGAAATCTGCGGGGTATTTTAGGCTGCGCCCCCGGGTGGGTCTCTGTGTACCCTCAGAACTCAGCCTGCCTGCGGGAGCGGCGTGGACTAGGAGCGGGTTCCCTGTGGCAGAGAGGCAAAGTGGGTTGGGGCCGCGGAGGGGGGCTTAGTAGTTGCGCCCGTACAGCAGGATGGGAGTTATAATTAATGGCACCGCTCGCACAGGCGAGTGGAGTTGAGAGCCCACGCCCAACACTTCTAATCGTCTCCGGGTCTCACCATGCTGGCACGAGCAATGTAGGACCCCGCCCCAGCTGCACGTCCCGGGCCTTGGGCCCGTTGGGGGCTGCTGTAGTAGGCATCTGGGAGCGGGGTCCAACTACGAGGGGTCCTTCCTCCTCTCAGCCGGAGGGTAGACAGTCTCTGAGAGGCTCAGCCCCGCACTGACCGCGAGATATCTTCGCGGCCGCCGGGATTTACTTAGGGGGGGGGGGTATGCTTGCAAAAACCCGCACCGCGGCCCATAGTTGGGGAGGGGGGGAAACAATGCCGGTGGAGCACTGGGGGCTGCCCAGGGTCTCTGGGCCTCCGGGTTTGTGCCAAAGCGGCTACCTGTGCCTCTAGGTCTGATGCATCGCGTCGGGAGGTAGATTTTTCGGCGGTGAGTCCGTGCACTTAGGGCATTTTCCCTCGTCTTATTGCTTAGGCCCTCGCTCACTATTCCACTGCTCCTCCCTCTCGCAAGACTGCATGCAGCAAAGGAACGTCATCCTCTTCGGCCCGCCCCACCTCATCTAAGCGCAAGCCAATTGGAGCAGCTGCGTTGGGTGAGGGTGGGCAACAGACACGGAAATAAACAGCCTAAACAGCCCAAAATAAAACTAATGGGCTAATAAATTGAGCAGCACTCGGCGAGCTACACACAGGGTCTCGGCGAGCTACCGGTAGCTCGCGATCGACCTGTTGGAGACACCTGCGCTAGAAGGTCCTGCTGAATCCTCGCTATTTTGGTAATGAAAAAGGTGGACAACTCCTCGCACCATTGCGCAGAGGACGGGAGGGTAACAGCATCAGCAACAGGTGACACAAAGCTTTTAACAATAGCGAAGATCTCTCTGCTATTGTTATCTGCTTTAGCGATGCGCCCTGCATAGTAGTTCCCCTTAGCTACCTTGATGGCTGCATAGTAGTCTTTTTGGGCAAGACGTAGAGCGGATTTAGCCTCAGAGCTATATCCACATCTCCACGCTCGTTCTAGTTTTTTGCAACCCAGTTTCATCTCTCTCAGTTCAGGGGAGAACCAGGGTTGGGAAGGAGAGCGTCTGGATCTAGTCAGCGTGGTTTGTTTAGTGGAGGCAGTAGCCGCCTGCCGTACCCACTCATTGAACTCGCAAACCGCCTCGCCCAGAAGCGTCTTAGATTCTGGGCGGGTTCTGGACAAGGCCTGTCTAAACGCGGGCAAGTTGATCTTTTGAGAATGACAGATGGGAGGTGTGAGACTGGGTTCTGCCATTTCCCACGTAAACCTGACCAGATCATGGTCGGACCAGGTTGTTTTTTCAACGATCACGGACTGAATGGGGAAGTTGGAGCAAACCAGATCGAGCAAATGACCACCCGCATGCGTCGGAGCAGTCACCCATTGCTTGAGCTGAGCAAGCTCGAGAATTTCACCAAGCCTGCGGGCTTCAGGGGAGTCAGGAACATCCATATGAATATTTAGGTCGCCGACCAAAAGAAACTTGGGGAAACCTAAGGCCCGTGGCACTATATATTCTTCTAGGGAGTCCAGAAAGTGATTAGCCTGGCCCGGGGGCCTGTAGATCAGGGATCCACCTAAGGTGAAATGGGGGGAAATTTTTATAGAGAAGTGAAGAACCTCACCCCCTGCACCCGCAATCCGAGGCTCAGAAGCGAAGCTCCACCCATCCCTAAAAACAACTGCTAATCCACCCCCTCTGCCCAGGGGTCGATCTACCCTAACTATCTTAAAGCCCCTGGGGACAGCAAGTTCCACGCTGGGAGCGGAAGTACTGGTCATCCACGTCTCCGTGACAAACAGTACCTCCAACTGGCCGTCCACCAGTAGTTCATAAACATCAGCGGCATGCCTCACCACAGATCTAGCATTGATCAGTCCCGCCCTAATGGTGGTAACAGTGGCGTTATTGACTGAACGTGGGGGAAGGGAGGGTTGGGGGTGAAAACCACAATTGGGGCATTTAGCCAGAACACAGTCTGGAACCGCACGTAGGCAGGGCAAACCTTTGACGGGGGGAGCAAGTCTCAAAAGATCGTGGCACGAGTACTTGCAATGCTCTGGGCTGGACATCCCCGAAGGTCGCCGAGCAGAGTGGCTGGCCCTGGGCCCGTCCGGGGCACGGACGGGCACAGACGGGCCCTCCTTTGGTGCTCCTTCGGCGTGCAGACGGCGCGCCCGCTGCACGCGTCCGCTGCGCGTTCGATGGGGCTTTGCTATTTGAGGCCCAAGCCCCTCCCTGAGCTGGACCGCTAACTCAACACCAGCCGTGGACTGGGACTCACCAAAGAGGGTGCCCAACCTGGCCCTACACAACAATCGGCACTGGTAAGCCGCGGTGGAACGGGGCACAGGGAGACCGGGAGGGAGTGCGCAGGGAGTATAAAAGGTGCAATTTAAAATACAACACACAACACAATTATCAAATCAATTGGATGTAAAATGAAGTATTAAAAATCACAATGAACACAGTGCAGCGCGGAGTGGGTAAGCAGAAGAGACATTCTCGCAGTCTGCTCGCCTTTCCCAAAACAAACTCTCAAGGTGCTGCCACCACCCTGATTATTCGCGAGGGCCCGCAACTTCTGATCCTATTTGAGGCCCAAGCCCCTCCCCGAGCTGGACCGCTAACTCGACACCAGCCGGGGACCGGGACTCACCAAAGATGGCACCCGACCTGGCCCTCCACAACAATCGGCACTGGTAAGCCGCGGTGGAACGGGGCACAGGGAGTCCGGGAGGGAGTGCGCAGGGAGTAAAAAAGGTGCAATTTAAAATACAACACACAACACAATTATCAAATCAATGGATGTAAAATGAAGTATTAAAAATCACAATGAACACAGTGCAGCGCGGAGTGGGTAAGCAGAAGAGAAATTCTCGCAGTCTGCTCGCCTTTCCTAAAACAATCTCTCAAGGTGCTGCCACCACCCTGATTATTCGCGAGGGCCCGCAACTTCTGATCCTATTTGAGGCGCAAGCCCCTCCCTGAGCTGGACCGCTAACTCGACACCAGCCGGGGACCGGGACTCACCAAAGATGGCGCCCGACCTGGCCCTCCACAACAATCGGCACTGGTAAGCCGCGGTGGAACGGGGCACAGGGAGACCGGGAAGGAGTGCGCAGGGAGTATAAAAGGTGCAATTTAAAATACAACACACAACACAATTATCAAATCAATTGGATGTAAAATGAAGTATTAAAAATCACAATGAACACAGTGCAGCGCGGAGTGGGTAAGCAGAAGAGAAATTCTCGCAGTCTGCTCGCCTTTCCCAAAACAAACTCTCAAGGTGCTGCCACCACCCTGATTATTCGCGAGGGCCCGCAACTTCTGATCCTATTTGAGGCCCAAGCCCCTCCCCGAGCTGGACCGCTAACTCGACACCATCCGGGGACCGGGACTCACCAAAGATGGCGCCCGACCTGGCCCTCCACAACAATCGGCACTGGTAAGCCGCGGTGGAACGGGGCACAGGGAGACCGGGAGGGAGTGCGCAGGGAGTATAAAAGGTGCAATTTAAAATACAACACACAACACAATTATCAAATCAATTGGATGTAAAATGAAGTATTAAAAATTACAATGAACACAGTGCAGCGCGGAGTGGGTAAGCAGAAGAGAAATTCTTGCAGTCTGCTCGCCTTTCCCAAAACAAACTCTCAAGGTGCTGCCACCACCCTGATTATTCGCGAGGGCCCGCAACTTCTGATCCTATTTGAGGCCCAAGCCCCTCCCCGAGCTGGACCGCTAACTCGACACCAGCCGGGGACCGGGACTCACCAAAGATGGCGCCCGACCTGGCCCTCCACAACAATCGGCACTGGTAAGCCGCGGTGGAACGGGGCACAGGGAGACCGGGAGGGAGTGTGCAGGGAGTATAAAAGGTGCAATTTAAAATACAACACACAACACAATTATCAAATCAATTGGATGTAAAATGAAGTATTAAAAATCACAATGAACACAGTGCAGCGCAGAGTGGGTAAGCAGAAGAGAAATTCTTGCAGTCTGCTCGCCTTTCCCAAAACAAACTCTCAAGGTGCTGCCACCACCCTGATTAGACTCATTCTTCCCGACCCCCTGCAATGGAAAGATCTAGGTGCCTAAGGAATTAAAGGACTTAACATCAACTACAGTACCATTCACATGTTACCCATTTGGTCACACAGTAAAGCTCTGAGTCGATGTCTGGGATTTAGTATATATTTATTATAAATTCAAAGCCTAGCTGATATAAATCAGTCGCAGAAACGTAGTATAAATATACAGAATCACTAATGGATATCCACATTGATGGATAAAATTGATCCTTATAACAGAAATCTATTGTGGAATTTGGTATCTATAATACAAAGAATAAGAAACAATGCCTTGTAAGTACATTGATAGCTTGATATTTTTCCCTATACATGAGTTTGTCTAGGGAGACCTACTAACCCCTATTCTAGCAGGGAATCAGGGAGGCAGAAAAATGTGTCAGCATAGCCGAATTTCTGTAGAATTTCTCTAAGGTAAATCCTATTGTTTAGCATATAGCATAACACATCTTAAAATCCTAAAGGGAATCTGAACAAAGCTAAAGTGTAATGCCCAATTATACCCAGCAAAGTCTAATGAATTTTCATCTTCACACAACAAGAAGTTGGCATCTACACTTGAGATTTCCTTTGGTACACACAGTAAAACGTCCTTCAATGCTTCCCGTCTCCATGTTTTGCTCGGGCAGCAGTCCTCCCTTGCTTTGATAACTCCTCTTATGCTTGCCAAAAGATACTCCTTTTGAGCCTTACTATCACACAATATGCCTTTCTTTGAACATGAGCTCATTTATTTGCACCTGCATAGGAGAGAAAAGACATCACACCCAAAGCAAGTATTCATGTTAAAATTAAACACTGCAAAATCCAAAAGACTAATGCCTATAGTCAACTTTAGATGCACTATCTGTTTCTGTTCAAGTGCACTACATTGCGTTAATAGGGTTACATCACACAAGTACATAGGCATACGTGCACATGTAGGTGGCCTAACTACACATGAAAGGGTAAAGCCAAAATATGCTGCTCCAGTCTTTTTATGCCAAGCCTGGTCTAGCTATATTAGTGGAGCAGGATTTGTTTTAAAACCTATGGGAGCTTGCAGTGATTAGCCTTCTTAACACCTACTTAATATAAAGTGTTTTTTATGCAGCGTCATTTGAAACAGCGTTATTTTTTTAATAAGTGCAGTGGAAACATGGGGCATTTTTAAAACTTACTTATTTCTACTTTTAGATGAAATCTGTTTCCTACCTGATTGCCTCGAAATCTGTTTCCTACCTGATTGCCTCATACTCTCTCTCTCTCTCCCTGCTCCGGTCCACCGCGGTTTTTGCCGATCGCCATGGAGGGCGGTAACTTTACTTTGCATCGTCACCCTCCTGGTGATGCATTTCCGGGGGTGGAAGGGGCGGAACTGGTCACTTTGCCGGCATTTAAGTATGAGCAGACCGTGGACGCACGCAGCAGGCTCCAGACACCAGCAATGCTGCCGGTTGGGGAAAAAATGCTTTCCTACCTTCGAGAAGAACTTATATCCACCAAGACAGCGAGTAAATCTTGCTGTCCTTCCCTTTGCAGTCTCCCCTTGGGTCCATTTTGTTCTAGAAGCTGTGGCTTCAACTCATGGACGCCCACGTCATCTTCTCCTACCTTTCCATCTGATCACGGCTTGGACATCAAACTGCTCAGTCTCAATTTCCGGTCTTTAGTCAAACACTATCTAGATGTATATGATTTGCTGCCTGATGAAGCTCCCAATGTTCTTTTTCTGACAGAGACATGGTTGTCTTCTGACACAGTGTCAGAACCAGGGTTGGAACTGCCCTCAGGGTAACACATCATCACCCTTAACCGGGAAAAAAAAGGTGGCGGTGTGGCAGTTATGTTTAAATCATGTTATACATGCACATTTGTCAAGGAAGATGTACCAGGCTGTGAATGTGGTCGGTTAGGGATCTCTTTTAACTCCAACTATACCATATCTGGCCTATAGTACCTACTTTCACCAAACTTGGTGAAACACTTACAAACCCTTTCTTTTTTCATTTGCGAAGACAAACGAACTGCATGACCCAGAATGCACAGGGGCAATCCAGCTGAGAGGTGGAGCAGTGTGCGACCAATCCTGTTTACTGGCCTATAGGTATATCGCCCTTCAGGCCCCTCGATGGAGTGTAGGGCTGCACTGGTTGACACAGTAGGCTCGCTGGTTGTAAGATGTGCCAACTTCTCTGTCATTGGTGACTTAAACCTGCATCTCGACAACCCCCACGACCTAGAAGCAGCTAATTTTTTAGCTGGCCTGGTGGCCTGACAGTTACACCAACTGGTACACTACCCCACCCATTCTGCTGGACACCTTCTTGACCCTGTCTTCTCCAACCTCCTATGCCTCTCTGTCTCAAATCCAATCCCAATATGCTGGTCTGATCACTATCTGTAACTATGTCACTGTCCGGGGTCGTGCCCTCTCGAAAATATTCCCAGAAGTTTTTGCTCTGGCGCCCCTGGCATAAGCTACATTTTAATCACTTTAGTCCTATCCTTTCGTCAAGTATGCCCAGCTGCCTGGAAGACCCAGACGCCGGCAGTGAAGCATTGCTAGACTGGCTACAACGTCCTCTGGATGATTTGATTCCTGCCAAACAATCGAGATGTAGGAGTACTTAAACGAACCCATGGTACACTACCAACCTCTCCAAGATGCGTAAAGCATGCAAGCGAATGGAGAGGGCGTGGAGGCGAGATTTTGACCCCTTATTGAAGAACTGCTATTAGTCAGTCATTAAGAACTATCATAGGGCTATCCAAAAGGCAAGGGCAGCATATTATGCTGAGGACATCAAAAACAGTCACAACCCTTCTAAAAGGATTTTTTCTATTCTTAAAAACCTTAAAAATGCTGGGGCACCGGTGACGTCTGCCATCAAGTCCGATAAACATTGTGAGGACCTCGCCGCCTTCTTTACAAACAAGGTGGATAACATCTACAAAACATTCCCTCAGGTCAGAAAGGGCCCGACCCTGGGGCTGTGCCCCTGCCACTCATACATTGACCACCTTTCCGCCAATCTCCGAGGATGTGCTACGTTGACTCTGCTCTATGATTAAATCTGGCTCCCGGGCTGACCCTATGAAGCCTGACCAGTTGATAAGACTGTTCACTGTGCTAATAACACCTCTGAGCAAGGTCATCAACATGTCCTTGTCAATGGCTAAGGTTCCTAGGTCATGGAAGCAGGCCAGGGTAATGCCACTTTTAAAGAAGCCCACCCATGACCTAACACAACCAGAGAACTTTCACCCTATCTCCCTACTTCCTTGGTCCACTAAGATCTCTGAATCCTATGTGAACTCTATCTTGTCAGGTTACTCGAAGGACAATAACATACTGGATTCCTCCCAGTGCAGGTTTCGCCCGGATATGAGCACAGAGTCTTCCCTCCTAGCTGCGACTGAACAACTAAGAGCAGCACTGGATGAGGGACGCACTTCGGCACTAATCCTTTGAGATCTTAGTGCTGCATTTGATACAGTCTCCCATCAGATTTTTTTCTTTTTTTTGTTCAGAAAGATTTTATTAAGTTTTAAGACAAAATGAAAAAGAACAAGTACAATACAAAAAAGAGGAAGGAATTTACAAGCGTAAGCGATCAAATAATCAATATGAAATGCGGCTTGCATAATGGGTCGCTCCCTGGACTGGTTTATCTCCTTTCTTTCGGAGAGGTCCATTCTGGTGTCGGTCCCTCCCTTCGCCTCCAGACCCCATTCTATCAAACAAGGATTGCTGCAGGGCTCAATGTTGTGTCCAACACTTTTCAACCTGTATGTTCCGTCTCTATCTGCGGTACCCAAGAGGAGAGGGCTGACTATAGTGTCATACGCCAATGACACACAATTAGTTGTCGCACTCTCCGATGACTGTCTGAACGACGCTGCAAAATTCCGGAGTGGTTTAGCAGGCATCGCAGGGTGGATGACACCAACTGTCTCCAGCTCAATGCCAGCAAGTCTGAGGTCCTGCTGGTTGGGAAAGACTGGGAGCTGTGGAGTAAACAGTAGTGGCCCTCCACTCTGGGCCCCGCACCCACCCCATAACAGGTGGTGAAGAACCTTGGGGTCTGGGTGGACTCGGCCTTGAGTTTTGAAACCCACACTAAGAAGGTAGCGGCGACATGTTTTGGCATTCTACATGGACTTAAACACCTGCTGGGTTTCTTTGACCCTTCCATACAACAGATGATTTTCCAGGCATCCGTGCTGTTGAGATTGGACTATGCCAGCTCGCTATATCTGGGGGCCATCAAGACGGAGATTGTGAGAATGCAGAAGGTCCAATATGTGGCTGGCAGAACTCTTCTAGGACTGCCTCGCCGCTGCTCCACCTCCACTGCCATTTGTCAGCTTCACTGGCTGCCAGTGGCAAAACGGGTGGAGTTTAAGTCTCTCTGTTTTGCATTTAAGATCTCGAATTCCCCATCTCCGGGCATTCTGGTTGACTTGCTCTCCACCTACGCCCCTTCCCGTCACCTTCGTTCAGCCGGTCAACACCTTGCAGTTTACCTCGGGTTAAGAGGGCCTGCGCTGGTGGATGCTTTTTTCGCATAATAGCAGTTAAGCTGTGGAATGCTCTGCCTGTCTACATCCAGAATATTGACAACTACCAGACATTCCGGAGGGCCCTGAAAACGTATCTTTTCCCAGCCCTCTAGGTGTGGTAGTCTTTCTGGCTTTTTCTTCTGCTTGTTTTTTTGAATCTTTGCTGTTAGTTGCCTCTCTGCTCTAGCGCCGGGACTCCCCTTTTCAGGGGCAGCTGTTGCCCTTTATAAATCAGCCTAACCTAACCTTATGCTAAGGAAAGTGTAACCTTTGCAGTTCTAACCACCTTTTGAACTATACAGTAAATAGTATGCTTCTCTTTGTTTTGTTCTGCAGTAGCGCTGAAGCAAAGCTGGGCACTGGAAGGTATATTAGGTCCATCTTAGTCTGTAATGGTTTTAAAAGATGTGGGCTGAGTCTGTTTTTCTTAGGATTAAACTAAAGTTTTATAATTGATGTGTAAATCAATATTTATTTACACTTTTTCCCTTTTACTGATGATGCTGTATGTATCAAAATGATTTAAGTATTATATTAAATGTCATTTACTGGTGATTACTTTGTCTGATTTAAAATTTCTGAGGTAATCCGTCTTGAATAGTCACTTGATTGCTGACCCATAGGCCAGCTACATTGGCAATTTTCTTGGGATAGTTACAAATGTTGATAGATGTCTTCGAAACAATTATCTGGGGACCCGATATACAGCCAGTCAGTGAGTTCAGTGCAGTATGAACCCGAGCTGCTCATGCGCACAATTGTTTCATGCTTTTTAAATGTGCATATCAAAACATTTTTGTGACTCAATTGATTCTCTGAAGCTCAGACATTACTATCTGTGCCCTCTAGTGGTAATATTCTTTTATTGGTACAGCTGCACAGTGATCTTGCCTTACTTGGTTTACAGGACTAGTAACTTAAACAAATGAGAAGCAAATGCCAAAGTTTTCGGCAATGTGAGATCTATTGACTTTGTCAGTGTTTGCTTTGGCCATATTGTCTGCTGCACTAAAAGCTGGCCTGGTGTCTGCAGGGTGCTGGCATTCATATCATATAGAAAAATGTATAGCCTGACTGTGCAGATAGAAACAACTGTAAATAACCAGGTTGCTTATGAGGAATGACTTTCAGTGGGTGGTAAGCTGGCATCAGACACATAACAGCTCAGAACACAAATTCGGATGTATTTTTAAAGTCCATGTGCCAGTGGCTAAACAAGTTTAAATGTTCATTTCACAATGTCATGATGAAGGGGCTTACAACCATAACAGTTACTAATTGGAAATGTGCTGACCAGACACCAGAAAAAGATTTAGCGGCTAAACCTTTCACTGCTCGCCTTCAACTGTGTTCAGTGCAACTTCTTTGGGACTTTTATTATTTTTAAAGCAGTAGTCGTGTCAGAGCTCTTTTTTATGCTGACCAGACACCAGAAAACGATTTAGCAGCTAAACCTTTCACTGCTCGCCTTCAGCTGTGTTCAGTGCAACTTCTTTGGGACTTTTTTATTTTTAAAGCAGTAGTCGTGTCATAGCTCTTTTTTTTAATGGTGGATAGGACGATAGACAACACAAAAAAGGGGAGGGTGGGGTTAAGAAAGAAGAAGCAACATGGACAATGAGGGATGTGGGGGAGAGTGCCAAACATGACAGGAAGAAGAAAGAAGAAGCTGTACAATGGGAAGAAGAAAGAAAAAAGAAATAACATGACAGGAAAAACAAAGAAAAAAGAAAATATTGCTTCTATCACAGCTCGAGCTGTGGATGGACCCTAATCAAGATGAAGCAAGCAATACTTGGTCCATGCTACACACAAAAGAAGGGTAAGTGAAGCCAGCATGCCTTGCCCAATTACAAGGAAGCAAATAAGAGTGACAAATAAGTCAACGAATAGTAAGAAGTGGGCAGACACCAAACCCTTTGTACAAAACAATACCTCTTGCAAGTGAGAGTGCATGCGCTGTCCCTGGCAGGACCTAAAAATGTTCAACCTAGAATTTACATCTCAATAATATCTTAATTGGTCAACCCCTCGATAGGGGTATGCGGGTCATGGTTCACCCATTCACCAAATTCTCTCAGCATTCAGTTGATTCTGTCTATTCCAGCACTCCCAGTCACTTTAGATATGTCCTTTTGTATCTGGCCTTCTGGAGCTTGAAATGCTATTCAGACAAGCAACTAGCCTCCTGTGCTCCTTCACAGCCAATATCCTTTCATCCAAAGCCCTTTTCCATCTTAGGCAGCAAGATGTTTTTCCTCCCTTTACTGCAAATGCAATTTCTTGGATGTTACATACGTACAAATCCAACCCAAGTGATCAAGAGTAATGTTGTTGAATGAAAAGGAGAAAGAGAACACACTCTTGCTTTGATCTGTAACTGAGTTTCCGCACTGCCTCTGCAAAAAGACCAACAAGGACCAACTAGTATTACCTGAGAATAACCTTGGCTCAGTTGTGGTATCCTGGTCAGGAGTTTAAGGTTAAACCTAGAGAAATGTTGAAGAGATGTGATGTGTAACAAACGAACTAAAGAACATTAGAGTTAAATACAAAAACAATTTAAAAACAAAATCCTATTGTAAGTAAAATAAATGGCAGAAAACTGATGTGTTTCAAAGGTTATAAAAGAAAAAGTATCTTAATATAAAGTAATGGGAAAAGGCTTTCAATGACAACCAAATGTCTAGGTCTGTGTCCTAGGGCCCAGGCGATGCACGTGCCAGTTGACATTAATATTGGGGCTGTGATCAGTCATTTTTTTCTGCAGACTTTCAAACTTGCCTGGGTTAAAACCAGTCCAGGGGTTGGAATACAAGCATATATCCAGAACCCATGAAAATCAGTGCAGAAGCTTTTGATGAGCTTTGGAAATGTTGGGTAAATAGATTGGAGTATGCAGAATTAACTTCCAAACTGTGCAGGAGCATTGAATTACTAAGAAACAGGAATTATTTTCCTGGAGGTTACCAGATGCTGCATTTGATACAGAGGATCAAACTGGCAGGCTAACTCAGGTGTGATGGCCTCAATATAAAAATGACCTTAGTGAAAAAACTCATTCAGTAGTGTTGGTAGGAATGGAAGAGCTGATAGATGTCAAACAGTGAAATATTTTTGTTTCATTTATTGCAAAAAATGCAGTGGTATAAAAACACATAATTCACACAAACCCATTAGATATGGAAAATATTTCATGACCCAATTTTAATACCACAATGAAAATCCTGTTAGACCTGTCAGCCTTCCCTAAAACCTTTTTTTTCCTTCCCCAATTTTTTATTGATCCCATTGTGCTGCCCTTAGGACTCTGCATACTTTATCAGTACTAACCAGTGCTAACGTTCATGTGCATACACCTTAAAACATGTTAACATTGGCTTATCTCCAATTGGCATATTTAATTTATTTATAAGTCCCCAGTAAAGTGTTACCACTTGTGCCCAGGGCCTGTAAATTAAATACTACTAGTGGGCCTGGGAAATATAGTGAAAAATCCTAACTTATGGTGAAGTCGGATATTGAGTTACAATTTTGAAAATGCCACTTTTAATGTTTGTAACCTTTCACTGGGTCACCTGACTGGGTTTACCTGTTTCTTGCTTCGCTATCACATAATACAGAATCTCCCTCATGGTGGCTCAACCCAACGAAGCAGGACACATTAACACAAAACAAACAACACCTTTAGAAACGGGTTTTATTTTACAAAATGCAAAGACTCTCTCTCTTGGAAGAAAGCTTGGGGTTTTATTTTACACAATGCTCTCTAACAGAGAGGCTTTTCCCAGATGCCAAATGCACAACATTCAAAAACACAAAGTGAATGTTTATATGCAAGCAATAATAACACACTTGGTAAATGTAACATTTAAATGCATGAATAATACCATGAGCAGCAAATAATATGAGTTTAACACTGACAAAAGTATAATATACTGGACGTCCTGCAAGAGATCAGATAGATCCATACACACTAGATACATCAAATGATTACTTTGAATGTGCACCTCAACTCACTCACACATCATAAAGAAAACACCTCAAATGATGGAAGCCACTGGCCACACATCACAACGGCAAAAATCAAAGCTCAAGCACCGCAAATGATCAAAGCCACTGGCCAAACATCACAATGGCAATAATCAAAACTCAATACTTCACCTGGTGCAAACAATGCATCTTGGCCCACTCCTGACCGAGGGAATTAAACAGCCGTGGTTAAGAGCCTCAGCAACCAGGGTCCCGCCGAAGTGGACGCGTCCGTCCCCGATCAGATTCCAAAATCCTAATTTCTAAGTCAACAACCCTCAGCTTTATAATCTCAAAACACACTAGAAGGTTTGATAGAAAACTGCCCCCAGGCCAGAGGAATCTTACCAGAACTGGCCAGCTTCCAAGAAAGCATTTCTACGGCAGGAAGGAGTTCTCACATTCTCTCTCCAATCTCGAATGTTCTAGCCTTTATCTTGAAAAAGCTCAAGAAAGCTTTCAAGGGTACATTAAAAAATCTCTCACAAAACAATCCTTGAACATGATTAACCCAAACAACTTGCAAGTGCTGCTGTGCACACAGAAAAGCTGAAGCCAAGCAGAATCAGAAAACAGGACGACATGAGGCCATGTCAAAGCCAATAGTAAGAACGTCATAATACTTATCAATGTACAACTCAATTGTCATTTGTGCACAACTGCTTATAGATTCACATACTTCATCTCTCAATGTCCTATTGCATCACATACTTCATCTTTTAATGTACAACACCGAGCACATTTGTGCATCACTGCTCACAACACGGCACTTCAAGACCAAAAGTACATTCCACACCTCTCTCTTCCTCTCATGCTTTAAAATGCACATCCCACATGTTCTGTTCTTGTTCCTACTCCGTGACAGCTCCCACTGAAAGACTGCAAGATTACAAGAAATACACTTTTAAGAGAAACAAGGCATGTGCAGGACATTGTACATTCAGGCTAGGGTACAATAACACAGCAAAGTCAATCAAATAATGGTAATCAAAGGTCATCACAGGGTGTTAGACCACAAGAGTGCCTCTAGCACTACAACCTGACACTTGGACTTTGTGTATTCCTTTGAAACAGTCATAGACAATTGAGAGCTTCGGTGTGCCTGGGTGGGCCATCACTGACAAGATGAGAGGGCGGAGTTAGACCCAGCCCTAATTCCACATGACTATGATGTGCCCTACCTCCACATAAAGGGCTGCATACTTCCTGTAGTTAGGCTGGAGCCACAGCATGGAAGGCAGGGTGTGTAGGGTCTTCAAATTGAAACCTCTAGAAGATTCTCCCGTACTTCAAAGGCACTACTGGGTAACAATACTAGGCCTCAGGGCTCTTCAGCACACCCCTGGACCTGCTGATAGAAGGACCACTGTGCTGCGGAAAGGACTGCCACTCTGCTGGACTGTTGCTCTGAATGTCTGCTGCCTTGCTGTGCCTACCTGCCTGAGTGACAAGGACTGGAACTGCATCTCTTGAACCCAGGACTCCAAAGTTACTCCAAGGGCTAGTTTGATGGCCTCCTGACTTGAGCCTCAGTAGACTCCAACAACCTAGAACTCAGCACCTGGATACTGCCATCTGTGAGTCTATCCTGCTAAGTGGTGCCACTACAGTCCTGGATCCTTGGAAGTGGGCCGAAGATGCTCTGCCATCCTCTGTGGATCCAGCTAAAGCAACGCATCGCCTCTACTGTGCTGCTCAGAACTGTTGCAAAGACCCACATCACCGCCTATTGCCGCTTTGAAATCACTGCTGCATGATGCATCCTTGGTGAAGACCCTCGCATCTCCCCTCGACAGGAGCCTCGATGCTGGAAACAGACTCTGCATTGTAGCCTCACAACTGATGCATTGCTCTGTATGCGCACCACATTCTTGAAGCTAGAGTTCTCATTACAATCGCTCGACGATGACACAGGAGCTTGCATTGCAACCTCACCACATCTTGGGACCGACGCATCATTTGGCTGCATGATGCATTTATGATGCAGATCCTCAAAACGTTCCGCAAACCAGGATTTAAGGTACTTTGTGCAGCAGGTCTAACTGGATCCCTGTTGCTGGCCCATGCTCCTGGGACTTTGTTCTGTTCTGGCACAACAAGATATCCACAGTTGCTGTTGGCTCTATTTTTAGCAAAATCTTTAAAATTGAAAAACTCCAATTCTACTGATTAGATTTTTGCAGTTTTGGTCTTGTTTCATTTATTAAAAATTACTCTGTTTGTCTAAACTTGAGTTGGATCCCTCTGCGATTTGTTTGCACTGTATTACTGTTTGAAATTTTGCATGAATACATTACACTCTGACTTAAGGCTGACTGCTCTGTACCAAGCTACCCGAGGGTGGATCACAGGTTATTTTAGAGTTTGCTTGTGACTTCACTCTACCAAGAGTTGTGGTTTCTGTTTGAGAAGGGCTTCACCTCGGCAATCAGTAATCTAATTTCTTGCACTGCCCCAAGCCACCATTTGGGATTTAACATTACTTCTTGTTTAATCAACATACTATATATATGAAGTTAAACTAACCTGATTGTTTAATTCCAATCAATGCCCATTGTTACAGAGAACAGCTTCAACGATCTTTTAATTACAAATTTTTAATAATTGTGTAAACAATGAAAAGGGTTTCTACATTCTTAAATACATACCAAGTACATACAAACTGCATGCAATTGTTTTCTCTTTTCTTCAACACCCATCAGGCAGATAGTATAGTACAGTATTTCACTTACTGTTTTCGATAAACATTTCCCAGTTTGCATAAAAACCTGTTTTGAAGCCACCTACCTCAAATAGAAATGTTATGTTATGTTATGTTATGTTAGTTACATTTTTAATGCGCACAGCTGCTCCAGCGAAGGAGCGTCCTGGCGCAGGGAAAGGTAGACACAACATAACACTAAATCCAGCAACAAAGAAGCAGAACACTTAAAACAGGGAACATTAAAACAAGAAGGTTTTCAGGGCCCTACGAAAGGATATTAAATCATCCAAGAGGCGGATTTCCAAGGGGAGCGCATTCCAGAGGGTTGCAGCTTTCACTCGGAAGGAGCGACCCCCCATCCGACTAAGTCTAAAACGGGGGACAACCACCAAGGATTGTCCAAGGGATCGGAGTGAGCGGGTAGGAACATAGGGAGAGAGCAGTTTGTTAAGTATAACAGGTGCCGACTCTCGAAGAATTTTAAAAACCAGGCAGAGAGCCTTGAATTGAATTCGCTTGTTTATCGGGAGCCAGTGCAGGGACCGCAGAGTATTAGAGGTGGGGCAGGTCCGGGGCAAACCGACCACCGCCCTAGCCGCAGCGTTCTGGACTCGCTGTAAACGAAGGATCTCAGCTTGGTTCGCTCCTAAAAGGAGTGAACTGGCGTAGTCCAGCCGAGAGATAATCATTGCTTGAATGACCAGCTGTCTTGTAGGAGCTTCAAAAAATCTGAGCAGGGGTCTTAGCCCGCGTAATACTCCAAAACAGCAGGCCGCCACTCTCTTCGTGTGGGTCACAAAGCTTAACGTGTGGTCAAGCCATACTCCCAAATTCCTGAGTTCCAGGACGGGGGCCGGCGCTGATCCCAGCTCAGGAGGCCACCATCCGTCCCCCCAGTGGTCCGCATCCCTTCCAACGATCATCACCTCCGTTTTTGTCGCGTTCAGCTGGAGACAGTTGTTATTCATCCAGCTGGCCACCTCTCTCAGTCCACTTCGGAACCTGAGGGCATCCTGCTTGGCATCCCCGCTGATCGTAACCGCCAACTGAGTGTCGTCGGCATAAGAGACCATGGTTAGGCCCCATTGCCTGGCGACCTCAGCCAGTGGCTGCACGTACAGGTTAAAAAGCGTGGGACTCAGCGAGGAGCCCTGAGGGACCCCCAGGTCCAAAGGATGGTACTTGGACTGAAAAGGAGGGGTGGCAACGCAGAAGGAGCGATCACTAAGGAAGGAGCGGAACCACTGCAGAGCAGAGCCACAAATGCCAATGTCCTGCAAGCGGTGTAGAAGGATGCGATGGGAAACAGTGTCAAAGGCAGCGCTCAGGTCTAATAAAATAAGCGCTGCCGTTTGACCTGCATCAAGCACAATCCGCAAATGCTCAACCATTGCCAGAAGGGCCGTCTCAGTGCTGTGGCCAGCACGAAACCCATTCTGCGTGGGATCCAGGACATTAACTTGGGTCATATGCTCCGTGAGGGCCAGATTTACGTGGGCCTCCATGACCTTGGCCGGCCAAGGGAGCAAAGATATAGGGCGGTAGTTTTCTGGTCTCAGCGGATCCAAGGATGGTTTTTTTAGGATCGGGGAAACCACCGCTTGCTTCCACTTGGCAGGGACCAGGCCGGAAGTCAGGGAGAGGTTAATCAGAGAACACACTATTGTGCGTCCCTGAAAGGCAACATCCCTGAAAAGGGCAGATCTTACCGGGTCTGCAGGCGAGCCAGACTTGACTCGCAGGGCCCACTTAGCAAACTCCTCATTAGAAAGAGTGGGAAGGGAGTGCAGCGATGGACAGCTGCTGGAGCCGCTCCAGGGAGTCACTGGTGGCAGTGTGCTCGGAAACGCCTGGTAGATTTTCTTAACTTTATCCAGAAAGAAAGTGGCTAGAGCTTCGCAGTGGGAGATGGAACTGTCCAACTGCGGGGGAACTCTCTTTGCCATCAGGTCTTTTATGGTTTTAAAGATGGTTTTGGTGGGATTGAGGCTATTACGGAATTCGGCTGCGTAAAACGCCGCCCGGGCCCTGCATATAGCTCGATGGTAGAGCTTAACTGAGGCCAGGTAGATGGATTTCTTATCGGCATTGTACGTCTTACGCCACTCCCTTTCTGCCCGTCTACAAGAGGACTTCATGGCACGCAGCGCACTGTCATACCAGGGGCTAGCCTGCCGGGGACTGGAATTGCTGGAGATGATAGGTACCAGGGCGTCAAGCGCCCTGGTGATCCAGTTACAGAACCGGTCATAGCCCAAGGTGGCATTCAGCAGAGGACCTAGAGGCTCGGCACCCATAATGCGGTGAAGGTCCTCTAGCCTAAGTTTGTTCCAGTGGCGCCGAGGTATCCGCAAAGGAGGTGGAATAGTGGGATTAGCAGGGAGGGGAAGCCAAGCAGACACCAGATAGTGATAGCTGAATATCCGGACACAATACGTTGCCTAACTTTTACCTTGCCTAACTTCACATTTAAATCTTCATCTTACATACCTGAGAAGTTAAAAATAGAAAATCTCCACTTACCTTCATGATCTTTTGCTAGTTGTTCTTCTGGATATGATAGGTGTGCAGCAAATATGTTTGTGCTTGATATTCTGACCAACAACTGTACTAAAGGGGTGTTATGACATTTTGGGGTTCTGGTGAAAATTACTTACCACTCAGTCTTCTGTCTTGTGGTTTATATTCTCAAGAGAGCATTCACTGGCAATATACTGTGTGTATAAGCAGTAAATAAATAGGCAGCAATACGTAAGTTCAGACAGATCAGCTACATGGTTGGGAAATATGGGGTGGGCTCCAAAAAGTAGAATTTCTCTCTTTAACATTCATAGGTTGAATGGAATTACACCAAATGTTGCATAAAAGTAGACTTTTATTCAAGGAAGTGCTTTGTTATAGGTTCCATTGATTTTTAAAAACTTTATTTAGAAAAGTTTCATAGGAGGACCTGAAATTCATGTAATGTTTCAATCAAGCTGGACATGTTTGAATCATTAGTTCATGAATAGTCTGTGAAATCGAGTTTGCGGATCAATAGCAGACATAAATAAAAGAAAAATACTGAAATGTGATAGACTATCATCCATTTGAGGGCTGTGGGCCCAATGTCGGATCCGTAGACCTGAAGCTCTTTGATTGACTGTCCACAATTTGTAGAATATATTTTGTCCAACATTACAGGATGCAATTACCTAGTCTCTGTGTCCTAAAAAAGAAAATGTAATTAGCTATAACGGGAGAGGTTGAGTTTGAGGGGAGCGTGGATTAGGGAGGAAGCCAAAAGGATGCGGGTGTAAATTTGAAATAAAATTGGTTTTGCCATGGGGTTCAAAACCCAGAGGCGTGATTTGTGGATCCTAGTGGCCCCTAAGGTCCTCCAACCCAAGTCAAGCGTATGAAAGCTTATTGCAAAAGGGTATTTGATGACTTCTGGGCCTCATGCAGGGTTCGTATCTAGGTCCCTGGTCTTCAAACCTTGCTGGCGTTCTAAAAAGTGTCCAAGAGTCTGCAAATCTTCGCAACCACAACAATGAGCTCTGGAACCATTAAAATGTATAATTGAAAGCAGGCCTTCGGCCAGAGGCTGTGTGTAGTGGTGCTTAGCTGTTCATGGGAAATTGGGTGCAAAGAACAGTTGGATGCAGTATATGATAAAAACTAAAACATAACATCACTGAAAAAACAACACTTAAAATGAACTTATGGTTAGATTTGGCAAAAACAATTATTAGATAATTGTGGTTTGCTACCTCTATGTGACAACCAATATTGATTGTTTATGAGCAGGAAAGTGTCTCTTCCTGCACATAAACAACCAACCATGCAACGCAGGCACCCTTGCACTATAGTGCAAGGGTGTCTGTGTTGGTGCTAGGCAGCTATTTGTAGTGCAAGGGAAAACACAGGGCACATCCCGTGTTTTTTAAATGGTGCAGCACTGTATAATTTGCCACCACGCTGTGTCCTCATAAATATAGCCCTTTGTGTCTCCACCACAAAGGAATGTAAACACCACATAGAGCCTCTACGAGAAAACCTGGCTGACCCAGGTCTGAAGACATCACCTAGTGCTGAATATATAAAACATAAGTTCATACATTGGGATAAACAACTCTTCCTGCTTTATTGAGTTCTATTCGATCCTGTCAGAAAAGTGGAGATAGCAAAACATCCTAAAATAGCCCATTTCAAAAGTCTCTTCATGATTAGAGTATTTTTTTAGGTCGAAGATTCTTGACATCTGAAAGACAAAAAAGATAAGAACCCGATTGGACCGTGTCAAAATTGATTTTACTCCCTTTGCTGTGGAATTGTGCATGTAGCTTGTACGCCTTTATTTGCTTGGAGCTAGTGCTCCATGAATCATGTACCTCTGGGCAGCCTATTCTATAGAATTAATTCCACGTCCGCTCTACCCTTTGGCAGTATTTATGTATTGTTCACCCCTTCAAAAGGCCACATTTTAATCTAAAATTCCAGATGCATTTAAAGCTCTTTTCTTAATAGCTTCAGTGTCACATGTCACATTTAGTTTTATGGAGGGCAACAACAAAATTAAGCCTTTCACGCAAGTGCTGGCACAAAAGTGATTGATGTTGGCTACTAGAATCTGCCCACCATTGTAATGAAGGTATTAGTTACTGGGTGTCGAAATGAAACAGAATGGTTCTTTTGCTAACATTGGCATCTGTCTTATTTCTTCATGATTCTAGCACAATTTATAGGTTTTGTATTTGTTGATTGCATTGCTTTTAACACAATTGCTTTTGTGAGTAGCACATGAGCTACAATAAAACTAACAGCATTTGAAATCCCGGATTCCCCATTCGATCATTTAAACTAAACATATTTGCAGTTAGTTTGGAAAATGTACCTGCACTTTTCTATCAATTATGCAGCGGCTTTCCTTAGGTGAAACACTGATACTAAGATGCTTCAGTAGAGCAAGTTCCACAAATACTCATCTGTAGCTGGCTCAGTTGTGTCAGATTCGGAGAACGTATTATACGACCAAAAGTATAAGTGCTGAGGTCAAATGGAATATGTTGATATGAGCAGGTTTAGGGCTAACGTTTAAAAGGAAAAATTGTAGGAAAACAAATATTGTTCTTGCTATAATACCGTTGATAATGCTGAAATTGTGGAAAATCTAATTTTGAAATATAATCTCTGTTGTATCACATACTGCACCTGCATCATAAACAAAATGCTGTGTTACAGTATTATCCATGTTGAAATTGGTACTGCTTAGAGCGAATTATGGCTTCTTAGACACGCTTTTCCTAATCAAAATAATGTTTTTTAATCTCCAGCCATATGCTTATCTTCTTACATGAATGCATATGTATGAATCTTTGTAATTCATAAAGGTTTCCAATGGAGTTTTTTAAACTCCCAAGTACATGGCTGTGTAGGTAGATCTGCATACATAAATTGTACATAATGAACAATACACCTGCACATTGGTGTAGATTTTTTTCTTCTTATGAACATTTATTTGTCTCTGGAAAAAAAAATCTTGCCTACAGTCAACCGCACCAATTTTGGGGTTGATCCTTGTGTATTTCCACCTTGGAAAGTGACATAATACTTCCTCGAGCAGAAGGAATTGTGCAACTATTTGCAGGGTCTGACTGGGTTTTGAAGACGTTTGAGAATTCACACAAACTAGTATTTGTGGGTGTTCCGGATTGTTCTGGCTCTCCGCCTCCATGACACCCACTACTCACCCACTCATATGACAGCCCTTCATTTCTGTGAGTTACAACAGTGAAATTTCACTGCTAGTAAAGCTGCTCACCTGTTTGAGTGTGTTTCTCTATTATGCCACTCATTAACAACACTTGTCGATCAGATTAGGAAAAGCCTTGTACTTGCTAAAAGCGTTTATAATGGTGCTGGCATTAATAAAACCAAATAGCACAAAACACACATTTACTTTAGGCCTTCTAACTGAAAAAATGTGTGGAGAATAAGGCAAGTTCGATCAATAATCATCAATCCACACACTTTTCTAAAAAAAGAAGCAGGTATGATATGATGCCTTTTTATAGAATAATCTGCTAGGAGCACAAATTGAGTTATATGTTGCCTGCCTTCCGGAAGGGCACAGGGCCCCCGAATTTATTTATTTTATTTATTTATGACATTTTTTAAGCGCACTGCAACCCTACGGGCATCCTGGCACTGTGAAAGTGCGACTGAGAACTGGGCATCATGGGGCAGAATGGGGGAAGTGGGCAGATTACTCTTGGGGCAGTTAGACTTTGGGGAAGAGTCATGTCTTTACCTTTTTGCGGAAAGGCATCAGTTCGTTTGTTTTCCTGATTGCAATAGGGAGGCTATTCCAGAGGTGGGCTGCTGCTATGCTAAAGGCTCTGCCACCATGAGTAGCTTTCCTGATCCTAGGTATACTAATGAGATTAGTGGATGAGGAGCGGAGAGTCCGTGTGGGCTCATACTATTTGAATTTGTTTTGTAAAGGTTTGGGACCCAGACCATGGGCTGCCTTAAAGGCAGTGCATAGAGATTTGAAAAGGATCCTCTGATGCACGGGCAGCCAGTGTAGCTCGGCCAGTGCTAGAGTGGTGGAGGATCGTCTTCCTCGAGAAAGTGCCATTTTCGCTGCTGCCGCCTGGATGCTCTGGAGTCTGGAAATCAAATATGCAGGAGATTCCAGTAGCAGAGCGTTACAGTAGTCCAGGCGACTAAGAATAGTGCTCCTGACTATGGTTGCTCTAGTCTGTGCTGGGAGGAGGGGCAGCAGCTTTCGGAGGCCCCGCATTAGGGCGAAGCAGCTGCTCACCTGTTTGTTGACGTTGGTCTCCAGATTCAGGTTGTCGTTAAAGCTGACCCCCAGATTCCGCACCATTTTTACTGGTGTCAATGGCTCACCTGAATCCAAGGGCCAAAAGTCAGTAGGCAGGTTTCTGGCAATTCTTCCCACTTTGCATTGCATTATCTCAGTTTTGCCGCTGTTAAACTGTAGTGAGTTACTTTTTAGCCAAGTTGCCATTTCCAGCATGCAGGTGTGGAATGTCTCAAGTGATTCTGCATGGGCACCATCAAGAGAGATCATCAGCTGCGTGTCATCCGCATAGTTGATCACTCTAATGCCGTGAGCCTTGATGATGCCATTCAGGGGTTGCATATATACATTAAAGAGGTTCAGACTGATCGCAGACCCCTGTGGAACCCCATGTGGAACTATGGCAAACTCAGACTGGTATGGAGGGAGTGCCACTGCCTGCCATCTATCTGTCAGGTAAGAACGAAGCCAGTCAAGCGCCGCTCCCTCTACTCCAAAGGTTTTCAGGCTGGTCAGCAGGATGTCATGACTCACCATGTCGAACGCGGCGGACAGGTCCAGCAGGATTAGAATTGCGGATTCTCCCCTGTCCGCCCTCATTCGTAGGTTATGCAGGACCATCAGCAAAGCTGACTCGGTCCCATGGGCTGGTCTAAACCCAAATTGCTCCTCTTCAAGGATGTTATTTGTTTCCAAGAAGAGGGACAGTGACCTACTGACCAGCCGCTCCAAGATCTTAATTGGGTCCGGCAGGAGCGAGATGGGTCGGTAGTTTTTGTGGCAAGTGGGGTACAAATTCGATTTCTTTAGCCGGGGTGTGACCACTGCCTGTTTCCATTCTCTCGGTACAATACCTGTGCCGAGGGATTGATCGCATAGCTGACGGAGTACAGGGAAGAATTCAGCCCCAAATTCCTTTACTACTCTGTGGGGTAGGGGATCCAATGGGGAACCAGATGTTATGTTAAGGGCTATTTGTGCGAACTCTTATTCTGCAGGAGTATCGAATTTGTTCAGGATAGCCTTTGGCATTAGGTGTCCCTCCATTCCTTCTCTCTTCTTCCCGTTCTCCATGCTGCTCTTGTGCTGCGCTAGGGAGGTGGGGGCATCCTCCATGCTCTCTATTAGTTTGGTAATTTCTTCCTGAAAGAAGGAGGCCAAACCATCACATAATTCCTGTGAAGGTTTGATTTGCTGTTGGCACAGGGTGGGACAATTCTTTTACTATCCTAAAGATGTCACGTGATTTATTAGAGCTTTTTAGGATAATGGCTGCAAAATATCCTGCATTGGCTGTGGCAATCTCTTTCTTGTACTTAGTTATCGTCAGCCTCCAGAGTAGTCTATTCTGTTCTGTGTAATCTTTTCTCCATTGCCTTTCCGCCTTTTTACAAACATTTTTTAGGTCTTTCAGTGTTTCCGTATACCAGGGCACGGAAGGGTTGCCTCTTTTCCTGATTACTTTCAGCGGTGCCATGTGATCAAGTTTCCTGGTTACATGATCACAGAGTGAGCGATAATTCGTGGTAATATCGTTGTCTGGATTAAACAGGGTTTGTAGCTAAGGAGGTTGAGAGTGACTGATGCTTCTGGCTGAGGTACCTGGAACTGCAGACTAACATTTCCTAAAACTTATGTATCAATGCCTTCCAGTGCCTGGGGTGTGGCCTTCACTGTAGGTATCTTATACTGCCAGAAGAAGAGACAGAACTGGAATGTTATCAAAATGGAAGGTAATCGAAGAATGTTCGATGACAGATTTGTAAAAAAATTAAGATAGTTAAGAAAAAAAGCAGGACAGATGTCAAAAAAGGACAAGAGGCAATTCCTAAAAGTAATCGCACAGGGAGAAATAGATGAAACAAAACAAAGGGACTGCAGTTGATGAGTGAACAAAAAAAGAGAACAAACTTTAGGTGAGAGCGAGATAGTAAGAAGGAAGCAATCTTGAATTCTTCCGGCCTAACCACCCACCCAAAAAATCTACTTTCACTCTGCCATCTAATCAGATGCACAGTGAAAAATTTACTCAGGGTTTTGTGTTTTATTGATTTGGGACTTGTTTCCTTCTCAGTAAGTAAGTTGAGTCGGAAAAAGGCCTATTTGACATAAAACAGGGTGCAATCTTATGGATTCCATATTTGTGATTTAATATTTGAAGCCTGGATGTAGAAAAAGGCATATAGATTGGTGAGACAAAATCGGAATATTAGTTAAATGTTTTATTGGTTCTATTCTAAATAAACATACCTTAAACTCTTGTGTGAAAACATTCAACACCGAAAGGTAAAAATTCAATTTTGGTAAATACAAATGCATTCAATTTGGGAAATTAATAATAAGAAATTAAATAATGTAAAGCATGTTCATTTCAGTACTAGTCCCTTGGGTGTTGTCAATCGGGGCACTCAGAATCTACTAACTTGGCATGTTTTCCCTCAATGCTTTTATTATTACATTTTGACAAAAAAATCAAGGCGTCTAAAATCTATATTTGCCTATTGCAGCCTTTCCGAAATAAAAAATCCCATGCAAATTTAGCCTGCTAATAAAAAACAACTGACATTTAGAAAAATCAATGTGTTCATCGCTTCAATTCCAATAAAAAAAGTATTTAAAAAATATAAACTTGTGCTGGATACTTTTTCAAACATCTCAGCTTCTAACATAATCGAGACATTTCTGAGCAGTGAACAGTATCTGTGCTTTCCTTTACCTATAAACAAAACTTTAACTGTCTGAAAAGCTCATTACTTTCAATCGGTTGGTTCAGTTACTAAAGACATGCATTTTACGTCACCATTTACCTAAAATACTTTTGGGGAATAAAAACAACTACTTGTAGTAATGTATTTTTGAAAGCCACCTTGTATTTTCATATTGGTTTCATTTACAACAACCTTACATTGACTTAAAATCAGTCTTAAAAGCACATTATTTTCAATAGGTTTTCGCAACTGCTAAAGACATGCATTTTTCTTAACAGTATCTTCAGAAATTAAAGTAGTTGGTGCTTTTGCTCCGTGTGTGCGTTCCAATGAGCAATAATTTTGTTTGCCAAGCAGAAATAAATAAATATGTGCCTAATTCTACCCAAAACATAAACAGAATACTTTTCTGGTAGAGATATACATCATTAAAATAGCTGCTACATGAGAAAAAACAGTGTTTGAAAAAATCATCACCCGCATAAAGTTTTAGAAGGGCCGGCCTCCAAGATGTATGAAATACAAAATAAAACCAATCCTAAATGGGCATTTCAAAATAAATGGGATAAGGTGCTTGGTCAGTGGTGGCACGGATTTGGGGTGGTGAGGTGGGGTGGGTCAAGGGTGTAAGGAATGTATAATTATTAAAATAAAATAAAAATTAATTTACTTCCTCGCTGCTGTGTCCCAATTTGTCTCTCCTCTGCTGAACAGTAAGCAGCCAGGCTCCCCTAAACCAATCACAACCCTGCGCTACAGCGTTGTGATTGGTCTTAGTGCTGTGGTTCGATCAAAGCATCATGCACATTTTAGTGTGCCCCGCCCTCATGCTTCCACAACAGGGAAGAATAAAATGATAATAACATCGTCTCATTAGCATTTTTTTTCCTTTCATTTACTACTGCAAAACCAGCAGAGGAGCGCCACTGCGCATGGTAGTACAATTAAACACAAAGAAAGGGAAACATTATAGTGTGTTATCAATATAAGCTGTTCTATAGATGGCATTATCTCCCCACTAAAGTGTGCAAAATGTTCTCAACTGCTAGCCCCATGTGATGTAGGCAATATGGACAGCAGAGCTCAATGACTGAAATTTTGTGCGAGTGCACAGGCTGGCATCAATTCTGGAGATAACACATACAGTTAAGGAGTCCTACGGGTACCAGCTGCCGCCCACACCTGAATTGTTCTTGTTAAGACTAAGACAGCCAGGCCTAAAATATCTTACAGAGACTGACAGGATTGTACTGTGGAACTGCGTGGCAGAAGCTGAACTGAGGATAGATAGTCGTCCCTCGATCTTTCACTTTTATAGACCATTTTGGGAAATAGTTGCTGTCTGCACCTCAGAAGAGCCCGTAAGGGTTGGACCTGTTCAGACTTGTACCTAGGGCAAATAAGTGGACTCCAAGGGCCTTTTCTGAATTGTCCTGCTGACCTGTGGTACTGGACCTGGGCTGCACTCTACTGTTGGCCTCCTACTGACATGCTGTGAGTCTTTAAATTGCTCACTTGAGAGCCTGGGGGCTTTAGAACCATACTCCTGTAAAGTCAGAAGGTAAAGCTTTTGGCCAGGGTGATCCCGGTTAGAGTATCTAACCTGCTCTCCAATCTTGGTCAGCACCAAACGGCGTCTAGGTCATGGTCTACCACAACCATTGACAATCATTGGCACTTTATCATTCCTAGATCTATTCCTACTTAAACCTTTAAAAATTCATCTCTCCATTTCCCTTATTGGATTCGTGGGTATTTTATAAACGTTTAGTCTATTTTTTGAATTCAGTTTGGGATTTTTATTGTTTTGCATTTCAACTTTATTACTGAAATGGTACTGCAGAAATGCTTTACACATTTCCATAAGTTTAACCTGTCTTCTCTGTGCTATAGCTACCGGGGGGTTAAGCTCAAGTTAATTTAGTGACTTAATTGTTTCACGCTGACAATGGTTGGGATTATTCCTTGAGGAGGGTAGTCACCCACTCCAATTATTATTCCAATTTCTTATAAGCCTCTTTTAGGTGTAGCCAAAGCAAATGCTTTTTTGTCTCGAAAGAGAGACTTACTATTAAATTCAATTTATGTTTGATGGGTCACTCTAGGCAAGCCTTCTCCAACAAGTAACTTGTGAGCTACTGCTAGCTCGCAAGCTAGTAATGAGCAGTACTCATGTGTACAACACTGCCTGCTAATTTAGAAAGCTTTGCTTGGTTGAATTAACATGTGTATGCAAAATTGAGAGAGTATACTGAAGATAAAAATAGGTGTATTTCCACTTGAAATAAGCCAATGTTTAGAGAAAATGGCTGAATTTATAAATATATTTAAAGCTGGTATTTTAGTGTGAAATGATGTGGTCCTGTTAAGAAGCATTTCGACTATGGTAAATATTTATTACCTATGTAGCCGTTTTTGAAATGGTCAAATGCTTTTATTACCAGGCTTGAATATAAAGTTCTGCAAATTTTTTCCAATGTTTAATAATTTGTTGAAAAGCAACTACAATTTAATACATCTAGTGTAACAGTTTTACTGTATTATTTTGCAAACATATATGACATACTGTCAAGAAAAACATTTGAAAAGGAGAATGAGATGTTTATGTGAATAAATGAATTAATTTAGGTCCAAACTTTCAACAACAAAAAAATATGTGAATTGGCAGGAGAAGAGCATATGATACAAATTTTCAGAGGCAATATTACTTGCCCAGCAATGTGTTGAGAATTCAGGATTTATCTTATGTTCTTATGTAAAGTAGTTGGAGTGATCATAAGGCGCTTATAAATAAAAAAAAATAGAGTTTGGGTGGTGGCAGTAGACTATGATGTTTTCCGAAGTTTTAACCATTTTGTATCCCAAAGCTTGATAGACCATGAAACTTGGAAACTGTTTCTCAGTGCCCTTCAACTTTCAATTTATTCCTGTTGTCAGAGGGCTTAGTAAGTAGTTTGTATAGGGACGAGGTAGTGGGGGAACCAGAAAGTATGGTGTAACATGAATAGCATAAATTGGGTTAGGAATATGTGATGTCAGTGTATTTAAGGTATGAGCAATGGCTTGAATTACAGTAGTGAATGTATTGCATTGTGTCTTTGGGAGATTGTAACATTGCTGTGCTTGTGGAAATATAAGAAAAGAGTTCTGCAATATAACTTGGTGAATTCAAAGTCAACCCTTGTCTATCCAGGATTTCCCAGAAATAGGTTTATTGTTAATTTGCAGGAGCTTGTTGTGAAGTAGAGGAGTGAAGAAATTGGTATTTATCTGAGAAATCTGAAAAAGAGAATTGGCCTGAGTAACTTAGACACAGTTATATTAATTGAATATGACAGGATATGTGTCTTTTGGGTAAAGGATAGAAAATATTTAAAATAGAAAGGAGAATGAAAAGACAATTCAATATCTTTCCCTAGAGGAGTGAAATCTGTAGGAACACCAGATAAGCATTTGGAAGATTATTTAGGTAAGAAAACTGTATCGTAGGATTGAAAGTCTGGGAATTTCACACCTCCCTGAAATGTATTAAGCTTAAGTTTAAGAAGAGATATACAGGGCCTTTTCTTATTCCATAAAAAGGAGGAAAGAATAGAAATGAGTTGGGATGAAAAGAGGAATTGCAGCTACGGTAAAAATAACAATTGGTACAAGCATCACCTAGATAGTGTAAAGCCTACCCCACCAAGATAAATATAAAAGATGCCATCTAGTAGTTAAACTAATTAAGTCCATTATAGCTTTAGTTAGGTTTAAGGATATTGTTTGTTTAATAGTAGATGTAAATCAGAGACCTAGATATTTAATTTTATGTGATTTCCAAGCAAATTGAGATTGATAAAATCGTGTTTAAACATAAGATTTTTAGGGGGAGAATTTCACAATTATGTGGATTCAGTTTATAACCAGAGTGTGCTGCATAAGAGTATACTTCTGCAAGGAAAGCTGGAAGCGTAGAGTCAGGTTTGGATAAAAACAAGAGGATATCATGAGCATAAACAAAAAGTTTAGTATGCGTAAGTCCGCGATGAAAACCAAATATGTTAGGCAGTTTCCAGATTTTTGTAAAAAAAAAAGTTTCCAATGAAAGAATGAATAGAAGAGGTGAAAGGGGACAACCCTGTTATACACCTATATACAAAGAAAATGAAGATGAAATAAGACCTTTTGAAAAAATAAAGGCTTCTGGGGCAGTGTATAAAAGCAAAAAAGGAAATAAATTTGGGACCGAAAATTAAACCATGAAAGACCATGAAAAATAAATTACCAATCCATGCGATCAAAAGCTTTTTCAGCATCAAGGGAAACAGCAGCTAACAATTGTGTATATTTACTGGATTTAGTTAAAATATTGTATTATCTGAAATGTAACAACTTTTTATGAAACATGACTCTTCCTTACCTATAAGACGGGGAAAGTAGGGAGTAAGATGGAGGGCAAAACGTTTAGTACAAATCTAATAGTCAGAATTTACTAGGCATGGTTTATAATTTTGACATTGTTGTCGATCACGCCAATCTTTAGGAATAAGATAAATTAGTGCATCCTGACAAGTACAATTGGATGAGTTTGTAGAAATAAATTGAGAGAATAGTTCTGGGATTAAACATTAGGAGAAATACAAATAATATTAAATCGGAAAACCATCCGGTTATGGAGCTTTCCTAGTTTTAATGGATTTCATTGCCTTAACACTATCTTAAGAGGAAATATGTGCTTCTAAAGGAGAGATGTCTATGGCTGTATCAAAAGACTTTAGGTATAGAAGACAAAGGTGATTCACTGTTATAGAGATCTTTGGAATATGTTTTGGCATCCCTAAAAACAGGAGAGGAATCTGCTGTTAGGAAAGAATCAATTTTAGTATGGTGTTTCCTAATTTTAAGATAAATAGCCAATACTTTCCACCGTTTTAATTTGCCGACCGTGATCCTTAGCACTTTAAGAAAGAAGAAAGCAGTATTTTCTGTAGAGAGTTTGTTGTATTGGCTTTTTCCTACAATTAGTTTACTTAAGTGAACAGTAGAAATAGTAGTGGTGTAAAGGGTTTCCAGTTGTTTAATATGTATTAGGATTTATAATGCCTTTGAGAATTCAATTTCTTCTTCTTGGAAACAAAGGAGATAATAAGATTTCTGGCCGAAGATTTAAATGTGTCCCAGATAATGTGAGGGGAGAAAGGGGAAGAGAATTGAAGAGCAAAGGATTCAATGATGAATGATTCAAATTGTGATGTAAAAGTGGTATCTAGCAACAGGGATGTGTTAAAACACCATCTTTTGGTACTAGTGGTGATAGGATAAAATGTAAAATCTAATGTAGTCATGAATGGAGATCGATCCCTCGCAAGGCCTCTGCGACTCTCTCGCCTCGTTCTTCCACCGCAAGATCGCCAACATTTACAACAGCTTCGGCGCACAAAGCACGCGCCCAACCGCCCAACCAACGCCCCCAACCGCCACCCTCTGCACTGTGACCCTAGACAGCACCGAAGATACCACCCACATGATGAACACCATCCACTCCGGCTCCCCCACCGACCCCTGCCCACACCACATCTTCAACAAAGCCGACTCCATCATCGCACCCCAACTCCGGCACATCATCAACAGCTCCTTCGCGTCCGCCACTTCCCGGAGAGCTGGAAACATGCCGAGCTGAGCGCCCTCCTTAAGAAACCCACTGCGGACCCCACGGACCTGAAGAACTACCACCCCATCTCGCTACTCCCCTTTCCAGCCAAAGTCATTGAGAAGACCGTCAACAGACAACTCTCCCCCTTCCTCGAAACCAACAGATCCCTCGACCCCTCACAGTCCGGTTTCCGAGCAAACCACAGGACCGAGACCGCCCTCATCGCAGCCACCGACGACATCAGGAGGCTGCTCGACAACGGGGAAACTGCTGCCCTCATCCTCCTAGACCTCTCAGCAGCCTTCGGCACCGTGTGCCACCGCACCCTGATACAGCACCTAAGCAACACCGGTATCCAAGGATCGGCCCTGGAGTGGATCATCTCTTTCCTCGCCGGAAGATCCCAGAGAGTCCGCCTCCCCCGTTCCGATCCGCGGCCACCAAAGTCATCTGCGGCGTCCCGCAAGGATCCTCACTCAGCCCCACCCTCTTCAACGTCTACATGAGCCCTCTCGTAGCCATCGCACACCAACACAACCTTTACATCATCTCCTACGCCGACGACACCCAGCTGATCCTCTCCCTCACCAACGACCCCGCCACCGCCAACGCCAACCTCCAGGAAGGAATGAGAGACGTTGCAGAATGGATGAAGATCAGCCGTCTGAAACTGAACTCAGACAAGACAGAAGTCCTCATCCTCGGACCATCTCCCTCTGCATGGGACGACTCCTGGTGGCCCCCTGCCCTGGACAGCGCACCCAAACCAACGGACCACGCACGCAACCTGGGCTTCATCCTGGACTCCTCCCTCACGATGACCAAGCAAGTGAATGCAGTCTCATCATCCTGCTTCAACACCCTGCGCATGCTCCGGGAGATCTTCCGATGGATCCCCATAGAAACCAGGAAGACGGTTACCCAGGTCCTCGTCACCAGCCGTCTGGACTACGGGAACACCCTCTACGTTGGTACCACAGCCATACTCCAGAAAAGACTCCAGCACATTCAGAACGCCTCAGCACGACTCATCCTGGACATCTCTCGTCCACCTGAAAGACCTGCACTGGCTCCCCGTCAACAAGAGAATCCCATTTAGACTTCTCACCCATGCACACAAGGCTCTCCACGACACAGGCCCAAAGTACCTCAACAGCCGCCTCACTTTCTACACACCCACCCGCCAGTTCCGATCCGCCAGCCTCGCCCTCGCCTCCGTCCAACGAACTCGGCAATCCACCGTCGGAGGAAGATCTTTCTCCTACCTGGCAGCCAAGACATGGAACTCCCTCCCCATTCACCTACGGCTGACCCTAGATCACCTCTCCTTCAGGAAACAACTCAAGACCTGGCTGTTCGAGCAGTAGCGATTCCCCCCCCCCCAGCACTTTGAGACCCTTACGGGTGAGTAGCGCGCTATACAAATTCCTGTGATTGATTGATTGATTGATCAATATTGAACCAATTTATGCATTTATAATGTGCTGTATGAGTGGTTTAGAGACAAATAAGTAATTAGCCTAGGGATAGATGAGTGAGAGAGACATATGTGTATTCATATAGTCATGGATTGGTATGATAGTCCAGGGATCAATAAGAGATTGTTCTTCAATGGTTGTAGTGAATTGCTGGTGCATAGTAGATGGGACAAAAGTAGCTTTAGAAATACGATCAATATATGGATCAAAAACTAGATTGCAATCCCCCGCAAACATGATATAATCTTTGGGAATAGACATCAACTTGGAAGAAATAGTAGGCCAAAAAGCATTATCTGGTTTACGGGTGCATATATGTTGAACAAAGGAATAAAAATTTTTGCTTAATAAAAATATTAATTTCTACCCTTCTCCCTTCATCATCTGAATCTCGGGAAAGGAGGTTGGCATTTAAATTCTAATTGCAAAGAATAACAACTCCATTTCATTTCCCAGAACCATAGGAAGAGAGCTTTTTCCTCCCATTGACATTTAAGTTTCTGAACTTGAGTTTCCCGTAAGAATAAGACATCTGCTTTTAGCCTTGATAAATGGGTAAATATTATCTGCCTTTTAATAGGTGAACCTAAACCTTTAACATTCCAAGAAATAACATTCAACTTAATTTAATGATAATCAATAATGCACTTCTTCTGAAAGGCAATAAAAAGTAAACAACATGAAAAACACTCTCAAGAAAGGATGAATAATAAGCAGTAAAAATAGAAGGTAGAGGGAGAACACAAGAGGAAAACATAAAAAGGAGGAAAGGTACGTAAGGAAGGAAACATAATTCAGATGGAAAATAAAAATAGGACATACTGAAAAAGCAAACATATATCGAGGGTGGTGAAGCCATATGGGGAAGATGACATGGCTGAACACCAGGGCGTTTCGGGGAAGAGAGCAGATCATCCAAACAGACAAATGATAATGTGGGAGACATCACCTTTCCTAACACAAGTCAAAAAGAAGAAAAAAAACAGCCAAGATATATTCGACCATTAAGTTTAGCCACATGTGGGACTTCCAACAAGTCAGCACACTCCAAAAAATAAAGGATAACCCGTCTTGGCTTATGAGAAGAAGAGGAGGTACGTGGGCTGTGACCTAGTCAATGAGCCCAGTGGCTATTTATTAAAGGTGGCTCAAGGTGGCCAAGAACTTTCAGAAGGAAAGATTGAAAAAAATGAAATGGGATATGAGCCTTCAAATCCTTCTGCCAAGTCATAAATACAGATATTGTTTCGCCTATTTCAATTTCCATTTGTGTGACTACTGTCAATGATTGACCATTTGTGGTCAAGGTTTTGAATGTGTCTATTTGTTTCCTCCACATATGGCTTAAGGGCTCTTATTCTCTCTAGGGGCTGTTCTATAGATATCTTTGGATAGACTTTGTGTAACTCTCTGGTTTGAAGAAAGCACAGTGATACCATTCAGTCTTGATGTAGGTTTCTGTCATCAAACCTACACCAAGACTGAATGCTATCACTGTATATTTGACACATTAGCTTATGAAGAGGAAGCTTGCCTAACAAGTTCTGAGTCATCCGTGTTATCCTTCCATACAGAAAATAGATTAGGGTCCAAGAAAGCAGGAGATTCAGGTTGTGGAAGTGAGTCAGTAGAAGTATGCTTGAAAGTCTTTGTTCTCCCCATAAACTCAAAGAAAGCTCACTGTATCAACAAGTCACTAGATGGAGAGGCAGAGAGATGTGTTGTGTGAATGAGAACAGTATGAGGTGATCACTGCCAAACAATAAAAAGAAGTACTCCAAGCTAGTTGAGTATTGTGAAGGAACCAGTATAGTTTCAATCAGCAGGAATAATATTCAGACACTATAACTTGTATATATTCCAGCACAAGGAGACAGATAAAATCTGACAATTCATTTGTGTGGCAGGCAATACTGTGAGGAGCAATAAAGCCATCACAAGTTTAATAGAGCTTTCGTCTCTCTTCATAAAACTTCTGGGAAAGCTGCATAGATGAGTGAAAAATAACCTTATTCGTGTGTGGTGCATAAGGAGAAAATCTATTGGAGTCTTTTAAAATAGTTACAGTAATAGAGAAATGTACTGAGGAAAACCCCTTCAAGTAGGTCCAATTATTCTTCCAGAGATGGTGGTACGCTGTTTGTCGCAACCACAGACTAGATACTGCTTTTGTTTATCCCATTTCCCATGCTATGAAACAGTGACATTTATGGTCCCCTATAAGACGATTTCTGGATAATAGTGCGATCTGTTCTTTTGCTCCCACTCCTTCTCCACAAGAAGTCCTTCAGCCTCCTTGACTTTCCCTTATTGGTATTAATGCTGTTTCAGTATGTTTATTTTCATCATCCAACCAATTGTATATTTATACTAAGTTCTGACTCAATATGCAAGCCAGCTTTCTTTAATTCCTGTTGTTTATTATTTCCTTCTCTTATGTAGAACTTATGTTCATTCAAACTGGTTCCTATGTCATTTCTCCTGCTTTATTGTATTATGCATTGATATTTGAAGATGACTCAATTCAGAACTTCTTTTGTTTGCTTCCTTTTTTGTTTGCACTTGCTCTTGAATCAAACTCTCTTCTCCATCAGCATTGACAACAGTCTCACGAGACCCAGTAGCTGCTGCACACTTTATTCGACTCTGTACAGACTCTCTTCAATTTTCAGTCTGATCTTGATTTCGTCGATCACTTTCATTTGTTTCTGTTCTCTCAAGTGGACTTGGGACTCTTCCTGTGTGAGTTGCAAGAATCCAATTTGGTAAGCCACCACACTTCACTGCTGTCACCAATATCACTTGGTGTGGCCCATGCCAACGTGGTTCCAAACACTACTTCCTCAAATGCTTTTTCACTAAGACCCACTCTCAAGATCTCGGGTCATGTACTTGTTTTGCTGTACTGCGGTTGCACCTTCTCCAACCTTATGAAACACAGAACGCACCACATCAGCTAATCCTTTGCAGTAATCGAGTACTAGATCATCAGTTATATTCATCAGTCGATTTGCTGGAACTATTGGCTGTCTCATTGCTCTTCCCATATGCTTCATGGGGGCGTTAATCCAGTCTTTTTGTATCAGGGATACTTCTCAGACTCATCAGAACTAAAGGTAAAGCATCTGCCCATTTTAGTGCTGTGGATGCACACACCTATGAAAGTCTTGACTTAATTGTACCATTAATTTACTTGACCACAGTTGAGGCTTCTGGTCGATTGGCATGATGTGATTTTTGGTCAATTTGAAATGCTGCACAAATCATCCAAAGTATTTTATTATTAAAGTGTGTACCTCTATCAGTTTCTAAAGAAACTGGAAATCCAAATCGTGGAATTATCTCTCTCAGTAGCAATTTAGCAACAGTTAGAATATCATTTTGTCTAGGTAAGATTCCATCCAATGAGAGAACAGACAGAACACTACCAACACATATTTCAATCCATTACATGGTGGTAGTTCTATGAAGTCTGCTTGCAGTCCAGTAAATGGACCTGCTGCTTTTCCAATTCGTCTCCAACCGACAACAGTTTTCCTCCCTGCATTTTGCTGCTGGCATGTTAGGCACCTCTGGCAAAGACTTTCTGCAATGACCCTGAACTTAGGGTTATACCATGTTTGCTTAAATACTCTAATCATTGCGTCTTTTCCTACATGTGTTAAACCATGGTACATTCTTAATATTTGTGACAACAGGCTGTCTGGCATTATTGGTCTTCCATGAGTGTAAACCCACATTTCATCTTCAGCCCTACATGAACAACCTGCCTTGATCCATATGGCCGGGATGCCTGTCACCCCCTCCCAACACAATCCCCAAGGATGGGAAGACGGACGCAGTTCAGAACTTTTGGAAGGCGGGAGGGAGTTACCCTCCCGGCCGTATTTATTAAAATATGAAACAAAATTAAAACATTAGAATAAAAGTTTCATATCATGTACAATTTTCATTTATTACATTTCGATGCAGACATGTCCATTGGCTAACCTTAACAAATCTCTAATACACAGGTTTTCCTAGCCGAGTCTAGCATCCTGCAAATCATACTTTCTAAATTAAAATTGTACACCCTAGCATTACGGGCCAACGGCAAGGTCGCAACCGGTGTCAGATCCCTACTACCAAAACTCTCGCCCTCACGGTGTGAGTGGCGGCCGCGCAGAGGACTGTACCCTCTGTGCCAACTCCAATTTCCCTTGTCTTGTTGGGGGCCCCCCATTTAAACTCGACGCCATCTTAAAGGTCGTCCGAGGACCCGTGTGAGGTGTCTGTAAGAAGGCAGCGTGGACTCCCCCCCCACCCCACACTGTCTATCACATCCGCCGTCGCGGATATCCGGGCCCCGGGAAATTCGTAGGAGGGGCATATAGCCGCCTCCTCCCCTGGAAGGGGCCTATGGCCATCCTCCCCTAGGCGACCCATAGTTAGTGGGTGCCGCCTCCCCGGGTGAGGGACCAATGGCCGCCTCCCCCTGGGCGCTCCCATCCATAGTGGGTGCCGCCCCCCTCTAGGGACCTTGAAATTACTGCTCACCGATCATGACCTTACCGCCACAGGCTGGATAGTTGACCGGCTATCCGGCCCCCCCCACAACTCCTCCTAAAGGTCATGCTTCCTCAAACCCCTTAGCCAAGCTATGAAGTCTCCTATGAGTAAGACATTCCCTTCCCGGGACAAGTGAACCCCATCCTCTAGATACATGCGGTCACCCCGAATACACCCATGCGGAATACTTTGCAACTGCGCCGAGCGAAACAACCTACCAATCTTGTTGTTGACCTTCTTTACTGAATGGTTCAGTGCCGATACCGAAAGGCCCCCCCGCCATACCTTCCTGGGGATCATGTGGGACCATGCAATCGTGCACCCGGGATTCTCTTCGCCAGCCAGCTAACGGTGGACAAAACTCGTTCTAGTAATACTCTCCTACCGAGTGTCACCATGTCATTGCCCCCCAGGTGGACTATGATTACAGATGGCGGTGACCTCTGCCGCCCTAAGAGTCCCTCGACAAACGATTCGAACTGGTCAATACAGAGCCCGCCCCTTCCGTGGAAGGTCACTCTGTACCCGTATTCCCCAGCTGCGTGAGACGCGTCACCTGCTTTGAATACGTCCCCGGCCCGCCTCACGTATGAGTGGCCCACGACCCACACCTCTCTCTCCTCAGCCGGTGATCTCTGACCGCTGGTCCGCTGGTGCTGGGTCGACTGCAAATTCCACCCCGCATAACATGCTCGCGAAACTGTAAATTAAACAGAAGACAAGAAGCGTGAGTGCATGTAACTTGACTTCACAACATGTGCAACCGCACATACCTTTTAAAACAGTTCGAGGACCATCGTCCTAACAGTTTCACCTCTTCAGTACTCCGACCCCTGGCTGTAGCCTCGGTAGCAGCCCCTATCCTAAAGGAGTGGGTCCCAAAATCGCTCGGGTCCAAGCCCGCCGCTGCGATTGCCATTGTTAACACCCTCTGAAACTGAAACCTCGTCAGTGGGGTGGCATCGATGTGTCTCAGCAAACTCCCACCCCATGTATCCGCCCTCAGCGCCAAATATTCCTCGATGCACATTATCGGGCACATGGGGGACCCTCGCATGCGCTGGACAACAACACTGTCTCCCATAGCTCTTTGATCAGTCTTGGACTTAGCTATTGTGACTACCATGGAATCACCCCTGATCATGATGTGATCCCGACACAGACCTCCCTCCCCATCCTTCTTATTCTTTGCAACCAGTTCGCTCACCCGCATAGCCCCGTGGAACGCTAATGCGAAAGCGGCCCGGAACAAGACTGCTTCGAAATGGGAGGAGCATGTCGTGGGTAGTATCGACATAAGCTGGGACAACCTTTCTAACCCAATCGGGCGCCTCTCGTCTACTCTACGACCCTCGAGGCGTTGCCAGCCACGAAGGGCTTTCTTTACCAAAAAGGAAGTTGTCGGGTCCTTGATGCCATGCACCTGCGCCATGAATGCAATGGCTGCCCGGTGCCTATTGGCCGTTGCCACTGATCGGCCTTCCCTGTGTAATGCTACCAGAAACTTTAGGAAGGAATCACCCTGGCCCCATTTCTGCTCCCCTGTCGGACCCAAAAATGCACAATAGGAACGAAACGCTCCTTCGTATGCCTTCCTTGTCCTGGGGGCTAAGCTTGCTGCCACGAGGTCTTGTAATCCGGGGCACCGAGTAGCCAGAGTACTTCGGGGAATGGTGCCGCCGCTAGGTCCGCTGTAGGTAGATAACCCCTGAACGCCTGCATATGTGAACGAGAGAGTGCATCAGCCGCATGATTCAGTACACCCGGCACGTGTTTCGCCCTGAACTGCACATTCAGTCTCATGCAAAGTAGTACAATTTCCTTCAACAATCTCAATATCCACTTGCAGCGTGTTTTTGCCGACCATCGATTACCCAAGATGGCGCCAAAACCCACGCTCCCCGCCGAGTCTGTCCACAACCCTAGCTCGTCTGAAGACGCTGGTGGCTTGCTCCATACCACTCGACCGTTGAAGTCCGCCAGAAATGCCAACCAGATGCGCATGTCCTGGCGAACCTCTGCAGACAGTCTCGTGCGGTGGTGTCCTTCCTTGAGACCAACCATAGCTTGTGCAATAGAGCGGAAAAAGGGGCGGGCCATTGGTATTACTCTCAGGGCGAAGTTAAGCTGACCCACTGCTTGTTGTAACTGATGCAGGGTCACCTTCTCTTTACTAAGGCACAGTTCTAGGGAAGCCCTGAATTTCGCTACTTTCCCTACTGGCAAACGAAAACATCCCTCCACAGAATCTAGTTCGTTTCCCAGAAACTCCAGTGAAGTAGCTGGTCCAACCGTCTTACCTGGTGCCAATGGCACTCCGAATTCCTTCATGAGGATACAAAAAATTCTGTAAGGCCTGCGCACATTTTGTGTCGCCGGCTGCCCCCAAGAACAGAAATCGTCTAAGTAATGCATAACATGACTATGTCCAGTGGCTTCGGTGAATGCCCATTCCAAAAAACAGCTGAATTTCTCAAAGTAAGCACAAGAAAAGGAGCAACCCATTGTCATACATCTATCCATGTAGTAACTTCCCTGGAACACAAAGCCTATTAGATGCTGGTCCTGTGGGTGTACCGGGAGCAACCGGAACGCCGACTCGATATCTGACTTCGCCATCAGCGCTCCGGGCCCCAGGCGATTCAACATGGCGACGGCTCCATCGAATGATGCGTACCGCACCGAACAGACTTCCGGGTCAATCGCATCGTTTACCGAGAGACCCTTCGGAGCCGACAAGTTATGTATCAGCCTAAATTCCCCGGGGTCCTTCTTGGGAACCACCCCTAACGGGGAACAGATAAAATTTGATACTGGCGGGTGCCCATATGGGCCCGCAACCCGACCCAGGGCAACTTCTTTCGCAATCTTCCTCTCTACCACCGCTGGGTTTTGCTGAACCGATAGTTGGTTTCTACATTGTGCTTCCCCATGAAAATTCCCCGCCGGGATGCGGAAACAATATAAGAATCCATTCCTCAACACCCCAGCGGAGACATGATCAGGGTATTCGTTTAGCCAGGGGATCATTGCCATGATATTGACTGGGGTAGGTAATGGTACACAGTGGTCACCCTCAGTCCTGTTTGGACCCCCCTCTACCTCCCGACCCGCCATTCTTGGATCTGCACGAACTCTCGGGGTGCGAGGAATTCCCGCAACCTGCACACGCATGTCTGAACTTACACGTCCCTTGTGGTCTGGTGCAGTTGCCCCCGTTAAAGCTCCAACAGACCCCTCTCTTTCCCCCATTGCCACCAGTCCTTGCTTGGTGGTCGCCACCGGGGCCCGCTCGAAAGGGCACCGCGGGCTGTTGGCGGGAAAACTCCGACCCATTCCCGCCTGGCGAGGACGTCTTCGTCGCGCCCGGCAGGAGCTGTTTCTGCCAAGAAACCGAGTCGAGACAATCCCACGTCAGAGATGAATCGTACTCCTTGGCCTTACGAAACTTCATATCATAACCCATCCACTCATTGCCTTCGTATGTTTCATAAAAATCCATTATTCGGGCGTGATAGCAAGATAATTCAGGCAAAACTTCGGGCTTACGTTCCCCCATAATTGCAGTAAACATCGCAAAGGCCTTGGCCCAATTTGTGATTGTCTCATCAACCCTGAATCCCGCCATCTTGGCTCGCCAGACACTCGGGTGCCACAAATCTTTCTGCGCCTTAGCATACTCCATCTCGCGATGGTCAGTCAGCAGAGAAAACATATTTCCATATTTGTCAGCCCATATCAATTCTTTCGTGGCCAACGGGATATGTTGAACCACTTTCTCCCATCTTGAGGGCAAAGAGCCCCCCCCCCCCCGCAATCGGCAATGCCTGCTTACCCGGCTCTGTTGACGTTCCCGCCGTTTTTTCCACGCCAGCTGCCGGTCCTTCCGGGGTCACCTGTGGTGGAACAAAAGGGAGATTCGCCTTTGCGGTGTCTCGCGACTGCTGCAACTGCTGCATTAGTAACCTGACCTCTTCGGCCATGTCTCCGGGTGCCGTAGCACCCCCTGTCTTTTTGCCGAGCCATGCGGCCAACTGGGCGGCTAATTCGGGAGGCATGTCCTCCTCGTTGGCGGGCGTCACCACAACCGGAATCGATTGGTACCGGGGCCTCGACTGGAATGGCCGGGGTCGCCGGGGGTACTTCGGGAATCGGAAACTCCCCTCCTGCCGCCCTATTCCTGACCCGTTTACCCCTACCCTCAGGGACAACTCCCGGCAATGCCGGGCCTATTACCTTCTTTGGTTTACCCGGATTGTTCATTGCAGCCATCTGCTTCTTCATGTGCGCCATATCTCGACCAAGCGCCGGGACCATAACAACGTTCCGTTCGATCTTCGCCATTCTGCTCACTAGCATGCGAAGCACCTGGTCAGTTTCGGGCTTCATTCCTGCCTTCTTGCCAGACATTGTTTTCGAATATCCGATCGAAATTGATCGACAAGGTCCTGGATCCTTAGCCTCGAAGTCTCTGAAAGAGAAACACAAGAATTACAAATTCTCAAAATTGCTCCTTGTTCCGTCGAGGGCTCACGTGCAACGAGTGGGTGCAGCTTCCAAGCACAGGAACAAGAGGATGCTACTTCGGATTCCCGCTCTCTTTATTCCTCTTCGGGAGGGCGTGAACCCTCTGCCGGTATGCCTACTGGGCGTGGCCATCGGTGTAGGTGTCTAGGACAACCCTTCTTGGGCGGGAAAAAGGCGCGCCCCGGCTACGCCGCTTCGGGCATACCAGCCGTGACACGCCCCCCCGCCCAAAATGGTTTCCCGGGAGGATCCGGGCCCCCAACCATACGTTCGGGGGGACCGAGTGGTCGCCCCTTTCCATATTTCTTTTTCTTCCTCACTAGCTTCTTCTGCAGTTGCCTAATTTCCTCCCATGTCTCCACCATTATTCGTTAATCGTTAATCAAAATTGAATTTTGAGCACAAAATCGTGCAACTTGGTCCGCTTATCGATTTCCGTTTGTTACAGAATCATTTCCATATTTGTGTGCTGAACATTTTACGATTCCAATTTCTTTGGGCAATTGAAGTGCAACTAATATTTCCTTAACATAATTATCATTCTGAATTGGGGAACCGGACGATGTAAAAAATCCACATTGCTACCAATTGTCAAAAATCGTGGACAACCCCAAAACCATATTCACTATCAGTGAATATGGTTATTCTCAAATTTTCGTCTATTATGCATGCTCTGGTCAATGCGATGATCTCAAACATTTGGGCAGAGTTTACTCCTTTCAAGCATGAAGCTTCAAGGACCATGGCCACTGTAAAGACTGCATATGAAGTACGCAAGGTACCTTTATCATCCCTCTAGAAAGATCCATCCACAAACATTACGCAATCTGATTTAGGCAATGTTATAACTTTTATATCAGGCCTTGATTTTGTACACAATTCAGTCACATATAGACAATCATGATCATCTTCGTCCACCACTTCCTCACAACTTGGACTTAGTAACAAAGTAGCTGGATTAAAATTCCTGCATCTTATCACAATCACATTCTCTGCTCCCGTAATCACTCTCTCATATCTTGTCAACTGACTACTTTTAAGATGCTGTGTTCTAGTTCGTGTCAACAAGATCTCAACAGAATGTGGCACATAAACTCTTACCGAATGTCCCATTGCAATCGATTCAGTCTGTTTCAAACTCACACAAGTAACAGCAACTACTTTCAAACATCCTGGTAACGCTGCAGCCACTGAATCTAATGTTGTAGAGCAATATGCCACTGGACGAAGTGCCTTCCATGCATTTGCGTTACAACTGAAAGTGCACAACCGTCACTCTCACAGCAAAACAAAACAAAATCCTTGCTGTAATCTGGTATTCCTAATTCATGTGCTCGACAAAGGCTGTCTTGCAACTCCACAAATGCCCACAAGCCTTCAACATCCAGTTCAATTGGATCGGTAACATCTTTGTGTGTCAATCTATGTAATGGCTTGGTTGTCAGTGAAAAGCCACTGACCCATTGTCTTCAGTATTCAACCATACCCAAGAACATTCAAACTTCTTTCTTCGTTCTTTGTGGATTCATTTGCAAGATCATAGTTATTCGATCTTGTGATACTTTCCTGACTCCTTTCTCAATTTTGCAGCCCAAATATAAAACGTATTTTTGACAGAATTGCAGCTTTGTTGGTGACACTTTACACCCACCTACTGCCAAATGGTTCAGTAGAGCAATAGTATCTGTCATACATGCTTCTCTAGTCCTTGATGCAACACGCAAATCATCTATATATTGCACCAAACTGAGTCTTCTGGCATTACCGGTGACTCTAAGAACTTCTCAAAAATCTGAATGAAGATTGAGGGACTTTCTGTGTACCCTTGAGGAACTCGACACCATGCCAAAACATGACCTCCGAACCGGAACGCAAACAAATATTGACTATCCAAATGCAATGGTGTCGAGAAAAATGCTTGGCACAAATTGATAATGGTAAACCACTCTGCATCACAAGGAAGCTGGTAAAGACTCACTGCCGGGTTTGACACTATTGAACAACATGGTATCACTATTTTATTGATCTACCTCAAATCTTGAACTATTCTGTACTTACCACTCGGTTTCTTAATCCCTATAATAAGTGAACTAAAAGGACTCCCTAGTATTTTCTCAAAATGCCCTGTTCAAACATTAATTCAATCATAGGTGTTACTCCTGCAATGGTCTCAGGACTCATTTTGTATTGGGGCGTGTTTGGAAATTCTGCAATAGGATCAACTCCTTTCATCAATCCAATGTCTTTCCCTGAAAAATCCCACACATCAGTCAACACTGTGTCTCTCAATTCAACTGGCAAATCCTTCACTGTAAATAATGCATATACATCATACACTTCTGTCCCTTGCCTCACCATCATCATTTTAAACACCACATCCTCATCCTGTGTATGTAATGCTATACCATCTGGTATTCAATAGATGGTGCAATTCATCTTGCATAGAAAATCTCTACCTAACAGGTTAACTGGACATGTATCACACACCACAAAAGGATGCAAGTTTTGAAAATCTCGAATGTTTACCTTCATTGGTTTTGTCACTGGAGTTCTGATCAATTGATTTGAAACACCCAAGACTTAGATAGTATCTCCTGAGAAGGGTAGGTTAAGGATTGCTACAGTTCTAACAGAGGAACTGGTAGAAACAGTGTCTACAAGGAGTGTATTCATATTACCTTTGACTTCTCCATCCACAAAGGGACCACACTGATCTACCTCTAGAGATGCACCAAGCACTCACTCCTCCTTCCCCCTCAGGCACCGTCATTGAGATGTATCTGAATCACTCTCCTGGCACTGTAACCAGTATTGTGAAGCCATTTGCACATTTTGATTATTATTAGCTGATTACACGTATGAAAACCCACAATCGCACTGTATCTTTGTACCTGAGCATTTATGTTTTTATTTGGCATCAGGGCTTGTGATAAATGAACCTGTGTAACTACCTGTTGTGGTTGTGGCTGATTTCTGTTCACCTCACCTTGCATTTGCTGATTAAAATTATGATTCATTTCCTTATTCCCTAAGAAAGCCTTACACTCACAATTCCAATGTCCAAACTTGCTGCACGCATGACACAGATTTTTTTTCATCTATTCTTTATTACCTCTACCCCTATCTCTTCCTAAAGTAGAAACACCACCATTCACCATGACACCTCCCATGTTAGAAAGTTGACCATTCTGAACATTCTAATTCCGACCCTTTCCTTGGAAACCTGTTTGAGTGAAATCAACAAAATTACCACCTTTCTGTGCTGCTTTCATCTGAGCCCACATTAATTTCTCTTTCAACTTCTTATGTCTCGATTCAATCTCATCACCACAATATTTTGCTTACCGCAATATTTCTTCAACAGTTTTATTCTGCCAATAAATCGTATGCTGCTGCATCATATTGCTAATCTCCGGTTTCAAACCAATCGCAAATTCATATATAAAATGTCCTGTATCTTTATCAGTTATGTACTCAAACCACTATACTGTTTAACTACCTGTAGAAGCCTTTCATTATAAGCATGCACTGTTTCTTATGTTTCCTGAGTAGTTCTATCTATTTTTACCCAATCTGTTTCTTTTGGTGAAAACTGTCCCTTCAAATAGGTAATGACCTGATTATATGTTTTCATCACTTCATCTGATGGTGCTCCAGTTTTTGCATCTCTGGGATATTCTTCTTTTGGCCAATCTACCGCAATTTTATACTCTACCCATAAATCAGCTGGAACCACAATGTCAAACAAACCATCTAAGTCCTTCCCAAAAACTTGAAACCTTTACAAACCTTTCTACTTGTTTGTACCACTCAACTGGTTTTTCTTTCAATCTGGGAAACCAGTTTGTAAAAGACATTATATCCTAGCTTGACCAAGGAACATGAACATACCCACCTCCTGGTACCTCTCTCTCCGGATATATAATTTTTGTTGTCTCTTATCCCGGTTTCTCTCACTGGGAACATAAATGAAACCCATTGATTTGCAGCCATATATTTTTAGCCCATCGGTCTTTCCAACATTCTAATTCACCAATTATCTCAATGTATTAATCAGCTCTTTGAGTTGCAACCATTTTTCTGAAGCATTTAAACTCTCTAAATCCTTGTTACTTCAATCCAGTCTATATGTCTTCTGTAAAGCCTTTGATTGTCCTTTTTCAACATCGTAGGTCTGTACGACTTCAGCAAATCGCTCATGTAGACTTTTCGCTCTCATTGTAATATTATTACACAAAAATATTAACTCTTCTTCTGATATTTACTCAATCTTTCAGGACTAATTGTACCTATAATCATTTCTTTCAAATCCGCTTTTAGTCTACTCACATCAATACTCGTATCTACCTAGACACCATCCCTCTAATCCATTCATCCAATTCTTCTGGAGATAGCCCGATTGAACCTCCTGGTGTATGTGTCACTTCTCTCACATTTTACACTAATCTCTTTGGCTCTACTTGCTAATTACGCTTTGGGCTTTCTACTGACTTTCTGAAACAGCAATCAATGATCCTGTCTCACTTGCACCAGCACCACCACTAGTCCTATTATTATTATTAATAGGTCCTGTCAATGCATGCACTTGTGAAATATTCCGACTCTCACTATACAATGGAACTATGGGACCAATAGTTATGGGAACTGATAAGGCTGCATTTAAATTTAATTGAGTGATCTTTTATATCAAATCCTCTTTCACCTTTCACGTTCTTCCTGATATGGTGGTGGTCTATTTAGCAATAATTCATCCAACAACTCATCATCAATTTCATTTGTAGCAGGACACGGACACTCAACATTTTTCTGTTCTCTTTATATGTTCCTCCTTCTTGATCCTCTACTAAAACAACTGGATATAAACCCTCACCTACTGCTATCACATCTCTTCTACATTTGGGCATCTCATTTTGTCTCTGAGTATCTACTCACAGTATTTCTGTATTTATTCTCCGGCCTGTTAATATCTATCTTACATGCCTCATGTTCTCATTCCTCAAACACTTTATACTGCATAGGTCTAGGATTTGCTCTCAACTCATTCATTAGATGTCTAAAATTTTCGAAAATCCTCACATTAAAAGTACCATACATTGGAAACGCCATATTTCCATCTCCTTCTATATATTTCACCCAATTTCCAGCCATGTATATGTGTGATATCCTCATTCTAAAGACATAAAAGAAGCAGGCGTACCCTCAGGTGGAACAGGAATTCTCTTTCTAATAAGTATAGGCTCATCCTTCCTAAACAAAGTCTTCATCATTGTCAATTAATTCATTTAATTTTGTTTGTTATGCTAAAAACCAAGCACAACAGAGAAAAACTCTTCCGTATTTCCACAAACACTATTTGTACACGCTGACCAATACCAGCGCGACTCACACCAACCAACAAATAACAGCACAGCACTCTTTCAGGACTTTTCACACTAGCTGACCAATGCCAGCGCGGCTCTCTGTAATGTCAGTATAGCTCCTACGACTGACTTCTCCTTTTGCAAAAACAATCGACAGTAAATTAGAAATGTTTCTTAAAAGATAAACAAGATCAGAACAACAAAAACCTGCTTGTCTGCTCCACTGATAGAAAGAATAGAATTAACCACTTGAAGAATTCTTTTGCTACCAGCAGAATTTCGACTAACGTTATTCCACCCTCAGTCAAGTGAAAATTCACGGGACTTCCTCAGCTGCGCTTTCTAAAGGTACCCAAATAAATCTCATCTATACTAACTTAAAAATTCCCTGTGTAATACTAACAACACAACTATTGTTTAATACTGCATCAACAGCAGACAACGCAATACCACTTAGTGTATGCCACACTAAGACATGCCTCTTAGGCTAATTTCATCATTCCAGGATATTAGGTCACTTTGGACCCGTCTCTTTTAAGGTCAATGACAGACTACAAAATATAACAAAAATCCGAAATATTAATAAACAACATTATTAATTCTGTTTTAATCAATTGTTAATTTAATCAATAAAAACGTCAAGTCTGTTACCAAAAACCATACTTTCCTGATCACAAGGGGTTGGGGAATAAAAGGTTGTACAAGTCCTGTTTTTCTTGGTATATATTATGTGTGTGGTAAGAAAGTCTACTTTAGTTTACCTGCACGTTGTTATGTGTATTGCTATATGGGAATACTCTTTCCCAATGTCTATCATTTGGAAAACAGTCGTGGAACCATTGAAAAGAAAAGTGGACTAACTCGAAATAAAAGAGGAAATAGTGCTGCGGAAAATTTTGGTGATATTTTTGGCGTTTGCGCAATTTCATCTCCTCTTTTTACTTTTACACTGTTAATTTTCACACCATTTTGTTATGAATCCACACAATGAGAAGTTTGATCTGAGCAGGTTTTATTTTGCAAAACCCTGCCCCATCAATCCCCCCTTTGATGGCGACTTAAGCCATCATGAAAACCCCGAAATCTGATAGTCATCAGGCTATACAACCTAGAAAGCAGTAGTTTTCTTCTGTTTCAACCTAACCACATCTATGTCTTTTACTATTTCATAGTAATTTCCTCTTCTGTCTTCCAACTCTATTTCCTCTCTCTTTCTCACTCTCCGTTTTGTCTCTAGTGTTTGTTTCACACACAGATAGAGGACGTATTGAGGAGAAATGAAGATATTTCCCCCCTGGGAAACCGTAAGATTTTGGTGCATTCCCAGGTTTACAAGTTCTTGTAAATCTGGAAATGCGTCAAAAAACATGGGAGTTGTTTGGGAATACTCCCAAAGTGCCCATGGAATGCCTACCCAGGGCATAATGGTGCAACTCAACAATTAAATCTGAAGTAACAGAACAATGTGTTGCGCTGCTGCAGAGTTATGTGTCTAATTTATTTAAAATCCATGATTTATGAGTGTCTATGCATGGCTTCATAAATCTATCATAAAGGTTTGTGACGCACATGTACCACGTTGCATGGTCCAAACATGATGCAAGCCTTTTGTAAATATGTCCCAAGAATTCATATGAGATGACCTCTTCTGGCATTGAGAATACCTTATCTAAGCAACCTAAGAAAGGGTGCTCTAAACCCATTGGCTGGTATGACTTAAAAGCACAAAAAAGGTAAAGATTGCACTACACTGCACAGAGTACTTAGAAGAGCAGATTAAAGGTATGTAGGGTCTTTTGAAGAACGTCATTTTGAGGAGGAAAAATGTATAAATGGGGGTGATTGGGAGAAGCTGGTGAAAGACGGTAAATTGAAGAGATAGCTCCAATTTTTGGGAGGATATATATTCATCACACTCTAGGAAGGATTTGCATCCAGTCATTGACCTGGATCCTAGCGCAGGATTGGGTTACACATTTTTGCGATATTTATGAACAGTTGCGCCAAGGTGGTATTGCTTCTGTTCGCGGTGTGAGGTGTCCGAAATTTCATCCTTGCCCCACCACTAGAATTAGAGTTAAAGAAGTGATTACTATAATTGATAATTCTAAGAAAGGTGAATCTCCAAGGCCAGATTAAGTGCCAAACAATATAATTTAAAAAAATCTTTCTATTAACAAAGATCGAAAGACCATATCATACATAAGCATTTCCATTAGTACATACATCAGGTACAAAACACAGAGAATCAATGACATTAAGTTCATGAGTGAAACAAGCAGTGTTGCTAACTTCTGGTTCCTCTCTAATCCCCTGCCCCCAGCCCTCTATAATTTCACCACCCAAACAATATTTTTAAGACAGACCTTGAACTTTGTAAGCTCCTTTTAATCAATGTGTTTGGGGCTACAGCTAGGAATGGGTTTTTGGCAACTTGGTCGGCTTCAATTATTTTGCCCATTTTTTTAAAAGGAGCTACAACCGCCACCAGGTGCTATAGACCCATTTCACTGTTAGACCCACTCATAAAGTGACGGGGCATATTCTATTTGTGAGATTAGAAAGATTTATAGATGAGAATTGAATCTCAGCTGATATTCACCATGGGCTGCATAGGGGGGAGTGGTACTACTGAGCAATGTCTTAATTTTAAAATCTTAATAAACAAATATTCTCTAGCCAAAAAAAGTACTAGCTACATGGCTTTATCGATCTTTCATCTGCATTTGACTGTGTAAATATTTCAAAATCGTGGGCCGTTATGATCAAGATGGGCATAGATCTTTCAATAATACAGTTCCTAAGACAGCTAAATTAATTCTCTACTGCTAAGGTCTCTTTTGGGTGGAACAGAGACTGTTCCCACTCATTTAATACATGATGAAATATTAGGCAGGGCTGCTTTTTGACCCTTCTCTTATTAATGTATATATTACTAGTATTGGGCATTTCTTAGAGAGTTCCAAGGACATTCCTCAGATTTGTCTGTGCTCTTTAAGGCACTTGTATATGCCCATGACGCCATCCTGTTATCTTCAACTTTCATCGATTTAGAGTACTGAAAACACAAATCAATATTTTTATGGACGCATTGGTCATAAAAGTTCATTTTACCTAAAGTTTTATAATGTTTTGCACCACTGGAAAGGCTAGGGTATGTTTGCATTTTAACAAGGGGATAAAAATATCCGGGGTTAAAACCTTTAGATAAAGTGGCGGACTGCACGGATCAGGGTTAGAGAGGAAGAGGAGGATGGGTTAAGAGGGTATAGAAAAAAATAAACTTACCTGATCACTGCATCTCTCCTTGCTGTACATCCTCGTCATCCCTCTGCTCTGGACTGAAAAAGGAAGCACCCAGTCTCCCCTTAGCCAATCACAATGCTGCAATGTAGCGTTGTCATTGGTCTGAGTGCCGTGTTTCGGTGCTCAACCTTACAATATGTTACCAAGTTGGGAACCAAACCATTAAGAAAGATTTGCAATGTCTACAGATCAAAATGTGTTTTAGGACTGCTATCTGGCTCCGACATTTGAGACTTTGTAAATTGCAAAGAATCAAAATTTCATGCCTTAGAAGAAGGCTGGCTGTACCTAAAAATTGCTTGTCTGTTGTATATCATCTTGAACCTGGGATCCCTTATTTGGATGATTTCATAAAATTACACCCACTTCTATTGTGGAATTCCATTTGGAAAAAAAATAAGACCTCCTTAGACATAGCAGAATTTGCCTGAATATTTATCATTGGAACATGCCTATAGCATCCAATGGCTGAAGTATGTTGGAGATCTTTGTTCCAATCTTGCCATTCTAGATTACTTTGAAAATCCAGATAGTGCACATGCCAGAAGTAATCTGAACGCTCTGTTAATTGAGTATTGTGATGTAGGGAGAGCCCGACAATAGGGGCATATAACTGCAGTCATTTCATACTTGTCCCTATTATCCCCGGCAGGAATTCAACTCTATATAGGGTAAGAAGTGTACAGCATATGTTTGTATTGGCAAGGTTTCAGCTTAAGGTAAACCATGATTTGGTAGCCTTTCCAGAGAATTATGCTGGATATCCTGACCTTCATATTTGTCACTGTAATTATTTCAGTGTGCAATACCCTGTACATTTTCTTTTGTTTCAGTTTTTTCCTCTGGTCCCAGATGTTTTATACACCAATTCTATAAAGCTTGAACTTTAGGCAATACAGAAATGCCTTAATCGTTCTCCAAGAATTGCATTCTCCTGTTTGATGTTTCTCCTTTGCTAGTTACATTTAGAAGGTCATAAAGATTTGAAGCCAGCTGACATATGGTTATCACTACAAATAAACATATCAACACATTTTGTCTGAAGTGCATATGCAGTGATAGCTGTTATCACACTATGATGATCTGGGATGATTCAATTTTTTTAAATGATTAGTTTTGATGAAACATAGTTGCCTTTTGATGTATTGTTCATTTTAACATATCATGTGTGTCTTTTTTGTTTTTAAAGTAAACAGATTATTTTGAATACTGAATCTGTAAATTGAATATCTAAACATTCACGGACCCCAGAGAATGCATCACGGGGCCCAGCTTAAGTCTTAGGTAGTTAAGATTGATAGTCGTATGAGAAAGGGAGCAGTGGGGTCATAATTACCCAGGTCCTAATTTTTTTCTGGGTGTGCTATAATATTTATTTCTAGATTTTAAGGAAGTGTGTTACATGTATTTATGACAAGCCATGCGGCATTGCTTATACCAGTAAATGTTGCCAGATGTTCTGACTTTGCTGACACAGGCCCTCCAAAAAAGTTTGACATAGATGTATATAGTGTAGCTGGTGGCAGTGTTGGATGAATGTTGGAATGTGTATGGCATAAGATAGAGCCTGCGGTGTATTGTCTAGTTGGTGATAAAGTATGCTTATGTCTGTGGAGAGTCTAAATGGTGGTGTAGGTTGTAGGTAGCAGTTAGCATGTTCATGTACAACAGGATGTAGCTTTTAGGAAGTGTAGGTACCTGCATATTTGTAAGGAAGTTGTGTACAGCATTTGTGGTTTTATTGAAACAGTGTGCAGGGCAAAGAGGATGGTGTTTTGGTGCTCAAGAGTTAGGTGCAGTTCGGGGTGTAGGTGGTTGGCTAGAATGTGATATTTTATGGATATCCGTCATAGTGTTGGTAACTGTGCACAGCTCGCCAAACAGAAGGAATGAGGACAATACACACTGAAGGCAATAGTGTCCTAAAACAAAACTGAGTGCAGGATTTGGACCTGCAACAAAGTGCAGAATATCGATTACAACTATATTGTTAAGATAAGCACATGTAAGTGATTATAGTTATCCTTTTCTTAAGACCAGATTTACGTACCTTGACAATGTGTATAGCTGCAAAGTATAGAGTGCAGACTTTCTATGGTGCTGAGTAAAAGTGGTGGTATATGGGGCATAAAGTGGATGTCTGGAAAGGAAGTGGCGTTTGGGCTATGCCGCCACGGACAAAGCTACTTATAGGGAGGCTATTAGAGCCTATAAATCTGAAATAAAACTAATACAATCGGCCTATTACAGTGAGAAAATTATTTCGGCCAGATCCAAGCCCAAAGAGATGTATCAAATAGAAAAAAGTCTGACCACGCTTCCACCACCCTTGGCCGCTAACTACAACCCACTCTCCCGATGAAATGACTTGGCAGAATTCTTTTTTAATAAAGTAAATAAAATTTACTCATCTTTTCCAGATATGGATTCAGATCCCCCATCCAAGGACCACATCTCGCTACAGATGCCGAGGACTTCCATCAAAATATTTTAGATCATTTTCCCCAGTTAGATTTAGAAACACTTGAGCCTCTGATGCACCAAATATAGTCTGGCTCCCCATGTGACCCCGCCCCCCGAGCACGCTGGTCTCAGTCGGCCAGGTCATTCTTCCCACGCTGATGGAGTTATTGAATTCTTCCATAGTGACTAGTATGGTACCACCCACCTGGAAACATGCCATGGTACGAGCACTCCTGAAGAAACCCACCCTTGACCCCGGCAACCTCAACAACTACCGCCCGATTTCCTTGCTCCCCTGGGTAAGCAAAATCCTCGAAAAACATATTAATATCTACCTAACTAGGTTTCTCAAGAGTAACCATCTGATTGACGTTACCCAGACGGGCTTCCGTCCCAAACATGGGACGGAGACTGCTTTAATGGCGGTCACAGAGGGAGCTAGGCGGATCTTGGATCAGGGGGGTCAGTGGCAGTGATCCTCCTTTATCTGAGCGCAGCGTTTGATACGGTAAATCACAAAATCCTTTTGAGCTGTCTCTATAGTGTGGGAGCATCAGGAGAAGCTTTGGCCTGGTTCAAGTCCTTTCTAAGTGACAGGACTTTCCAAGTCTTTGAAGGAGCCTCTGTCTCCGCAAGCAAGCCTCTGGGCTGTCGGGTGCCGCAGGGCTCATCCTTGAGCCCCACGCTATTTAATGTGTACATGAGACCGCTGGCTGAGATCATTCATCATTATGGTATTAAGATCATTACATATGCAGATGATACTCAGCTAGTGGTCTCTCTTGCGCAAAAGAATTGCCACCAACCACAGGCCAGTCTAACAACTTGCTTGGAACAGTTCAAGAGTTGGATGACGAAGTCGTGCCTCAAGCTTAACGGTGATAAAACCGAGCTTATGCTTCTTGGTCCATCAGCTCCCTCCACCATGGAGCTGTTATGGCCTGTTAGCTTGGGCACGCCCCCCACACCCAGAGACAATATAAAAAGTTTTGGGGTGTGGTTGGACAAATCCCTGAATTTCAACACCCAAGCAACCAAGCTGTCTGCGACTTGCTTCGGTCTCATAAGGATGATGAAAAAAATCCTTCCGCTTCTACCTTTTGAAGCCAAGCAGGTAGTCATGCAGGGTTTAATCCAGTCCCGCCTTGATTTCAGTAACGCCCTGAATCTAGGGGCGCCTGAATACTGTCTGCAAAAACTTCAGCAGATTCAGAATTGTGCAGCATGCACATTGCTTGGTCTGCCACGCAGAACCTCGGTGAAGCCTGGGCTGAGAGCCCTGCACTGGTTCCCTGTCAGGTAGAGAATTGAGTTCAAGTCCATGTGCATCTCCCATCAAGCATACTGGAAATCTGGCCCAGCAATCATTCACTCTCTGATTACCCCTCATCGGCCCAACAAACAGCTTCGCTCCTCCCACGCCTTTTTGACGGCAGTTCCCCGGGTCCGGAGATCCAGAGCTGGAGGTCGGTCATTTTCCTACAACGCAGCCATGTTATGGAACTCACTTCCTCTCCATTTAAGATCTAATCCTAACTTGATGACCTTCCGCAAACAGCTCAAAACTTTTCTTTTCAATAAATCAGGCTAACCCCGCGGCCGATCACACTGGAGGGCACTAACCTAGTTCTCTAGCGCCTGGACGCCTCAGGGCAGCAGTTGCGCTTAATAAAACCCCTTTTCATTTCATTTCATTTCATGTGATATGGGTGGGAAATTAGAGGCATAGTTTGTATATTTGTGCCAGAGTATAGTGTAATTAGTGGTGTATATGTTGGTATTTAACTGGTTCCCATGTTGCTGACATTAGCTCTTGAACTTGCCTTATAGCACTTGATTTTTTGGTGTGACATGAGACTCTAGGAGGCCAGAGCCAGATTAATGTATAGTTTGCCATTTACTGTAGCACCAAGGAAAAGCCCTCTATCAGTGGAGATGTCACATATTATCCCTTTGTAAGCCCATTAGATGTAGTCTTGTCCTAAGTGGGCGATGTGCATTTTATGTGTTGTAGAGCGACACTTTGCCACTTTGTGGCTTTTGGTGCCACGGCACTTCCAATTACATGTGCTGTAGATACATCTAAAGAATACTGCTATATTTTTCACCTAGTGGAGCATGTTGGTGCTCTATGTGTTGTCGGTTTCATGACTGGTGGCAAATGTTTAAATGGCTGGTTGATTCATAGGCATTTATACTTCTTTGTCCATGAGAATATATTCCATACTCTATATTTTTTGTGTTCATCTCTTCTTTTTCCTGTATCTCAATAGGGGCAAATGAGTCTGGAAATTGCTTTGTAGGAAATGCTTATGTTATCTTACTTTCATACGATCTGTTGTTAAGGGTCCCATGTACTGAACAGACATATCCTTTGTCGTTGTGCTTGTGAGTGAATGCACCTGTGTTTGTAAAGTTTAGTTTATGTGATTTTGCACAACAATGTAGATGCCAATCAGTGGGAAGTATACTATTGTGAATATTTTGTGTTGCGCTCAGCATTTTAACTCCAGTCTTGTTAATCTCATAAAACCCAGCATATTATGACAGGGCTTTCTTTGTTAATGACAGAAATGAATGTGATTCGTGCTGCAGAGAGTGCTGTGAAAGACATCTGTGAAACATAAACATTTCAAAACAGGTCTGCACATTCAATCTCTCTTGTTATCACCAGTCCTGAAGAACAACCACTTCATATAGGATGTATTACATGAAGCGCACACATTCCACACCTGATATCCCACATGTAACACAGATTTCTAAGCTAATGTACTTTTATATAGCTCTTTTTACCTTACTTATTCCTCTTTTAAACACTGTAAATAAGCTAATGGTAATGTCAGGTAATGGTACCCAAGGTGCCAACATTTGAAGGATGGTGGCTACATTGGCTTGACGGGATTTGAATTTATGACATGCGCATTACAGCAGATGTTGGTGATGCCCGTTTATCTCACACAACAATCCTGAAAGATAACAAGATTCTCCACCTTTGAATTTTAAAAAAAACTTGCCCTGAAGAGGTCACAACATTAGTCTATTGAAATGGGTGTTCTTTCTCACCCCTCCCGCCAAGTTCATAACGTAGGCATCATAATTGATGATCTATTAACTATGAGACACCAAGTCGTGAAGGTGGCTGCAATATGTTTTAACATCCAGAAATGGCTAAAAAAGATTATCTGGATGCTGCCTAAGTCTAGCCAGAGAACCGTAGCCCAAGCTCTTGTTACTTCTAGACTGAACTACTGTAACATTCCATATCCGGGGACAATAAGGATGTGACACGTAAGCTGCAGGTGGTACAGAACTCCGCCGGCAGACTAATATGTCAGATTCCTAAAGCTGCTTCTGCCTCTGGCTCCTTGCGTGACCTTCATTGGCTTACGGTGGAGAATCGAATTAAGTTCAAAGCCCTAAGCTATATGTTTAAAATCACAGCTGGAGTGGCCCCCCAATACCTGCAGACCCTGGTTCACTTGTAGATGCCTACACTCTCCCTCCGCTCATCTACTCAGGCAAAATTCTCCATCCCTAGATTTAAATTGTCACGTATGGACGGTCGTTCCTCCTTGTGGAATTCTGTCCTGGTGTCGCTCCATAATGAAAGCTCATGTTTCATTCTGGTTGGCGCCGGGAAACCCTGTTCGGGTAGCTGTTGCGCCTTACAAATTTACATGACATAACACAAGGCCACTTGCTTTAGGATGTGGAAGCCCCCAAATGCAAAGGAGTAAATGAATGAATATGAATGAATTAATAAATATCTTAATTCATAAGTAAATAATTAGACCGGTTCTAGCTGAAAGGTTAATTAGTCTTTAAGGTTGACGTATTCTGTTTGCATGGGCATGCGCATGAATAATAAATACGAAATCCCCAGTATAGCACTAGTGCCTATTAAAAACCAATTTATGTGCGACTCACTAAATAGGTTTTACGACTCACTATTAGGAAGGTGTGTTCCCTTCCTAATAGCGAGCGAAAGCCAATGTATAAATGTTTTGTGTCCGTAATTGCAAAAGGAGGGGAAATATTTTTCAAGGGCAGGCAGTGGTGCCACGGACCACTACCTGCCCTTAAGTAATGAAACAAAAACGTTTCATTTTTTTTTTTTTTTAAATGCATCCCATTCTCTTTTAAGGAAAACGGGCTGCATTAAAAAAAACTGCTTTATTTAAAAGCAGTCCCAGACATGGTGGTCTGCTGAGCCAAGCATGCCACCATACCTGGGAGGGCCTGCCATTTCCAATGGGGTCGCAAACTGCGAGAGGCTCATTAATATTCATGAGCCTCTCAATTTGCGACCCCATTGGGAATCGCAAACAGTGTGATACACACTGTTGTACATCCAAAATAGCGCAGCGCAAATTTAGAGTCGCAAAAATCGTGCAGTTTGCAAGGTGCTATTTTGCGTGTTGTGCATTAATGAGGGCCATCGTTTTAACAGTTTTATATGTGAATGTACTGAATTAGGTTACATTTTAAACAGAATAATACCATTATAGTGTGTCATCAGGTTCAGGTGCTTCCCAGAATGCAGAATGATATTTAATGTGATGCATTGAACATTCTACCTAATGCTTATAAATAATAAAAAAGTTTTGTTCCAGCTGTCCTTGTAATAGGAAGTGATGCAAGTTGTGATTCCTTTTTTTCTGGACCACAATACGTGAAAACATAGGTGTTTTGTTTTTTTGATCTTAGACCCCATGTCCACTACTTGTGTTGTTCCAATGAAAGGTAACATGATCTACAGCCTTTGAGACAGGAAAAGTGTGCAAAAAATCTTACTACTGTACTATAAAACAGAATCAAAGGATTTAATAGATTATTAACAGTTATGTAGGTGTGCGAGGTAGATATTTTCATTAGAACTGTCTTTTGGGTGTATTATTGAGGCAGATAGAGAAAATGCGAACTAGTAAAATACCCTCAGCCTAAATTAATTTCTTGTGCCTCAAAACTATTAGATTTACTATGTATTTGGTTTTTTCCAACAAAGTGAAGAAGGGTACATGGGGATTAATAAAGATTTATACATCTTATTAACATGTAAATATAATCCATTTGGCATGGGGCTTCCTTTGATCGGTGAAACCTTGTTGACCATCTGTCTACTGCTACTTTGATTTATTCCTTTGTTATTTTAAATAGATTATCAGCCGTCTTTGTAATAACTCACCGCTGAATATGTGCACCAGCCACAGCACTGAACAGGCCCTAGAGATGAGGCTAAGCCTTTGAATGCCTGCCACAATTTGAATCATGAACTGCTCGCAATTCCTAATTTCTTTCGTCAAGTTGTAACCTCATGGTCTGAAAGTGAAACCCAAGTGAAATTAACATGCACCATGATTTGATAAGAACTATTTTATGATCAATGGCTCAGGAGACTATACATTTCTGTGGGGTGAGGGGTAAGGGAGGAGGTTGGCATTCTTGAGGAGAGCTGCATTAGAGCAGAGCCGGGGTCTGGCTTGGCTGCAGGAGCCAAAGCAGGTGCCAAGCCATCTAGAGATATACATCAGGCAACAAATGTCCTTGAAAAATATGATTAAGAATCTTCAACATTTTAAATATATATATATTTTTTTACATTTCTGAGTGTCTGAAATACATACAAGTAACTACATACAAATTGTTGATTTTATTGAAAGAAATATATTTTAAAGATAAATACCTAGATACGGTCACTCACCCAGAAGTTTTTCTTCTAAACTCCTAACATGTGTTATATGGTTTACAAGTCATTAACAATGTGCTAATATTTCATTTGTTAATTTGGTTCTTAATATCATATGAAACCATGTTCCCCAAAATATTTATTTATAAAGTTTTATATAGCGCGAACAAGATCCAGAAGGATTCAGAGTGCTTTACAATACGATGGTGGAGAAGACAAAATGAAATATACACAGAAATTGTGAATAAAAAAATATTTCAAAACACATGTATCCTTACATTCATTACAGCGATGGGATTGAGAGTTGTCTTGGCTAACCCAGTGCCACTATTGCACATGTAAAAAAAAAAAAATAAACAAAACAAAGCATGTGTCAATCCAGTTGTTACTTCCGTGTTCCCAGTATAGGAGAAAAGACGGATATATAAATATATACGCACACATATATATACATATATATATTTTTATATCTGCAATACCTCGCAGAAAAACGTCGCTTTGAAGTAGAATCACAAGCGTGGACCAACTGTTGTGTCAGCATTATTTTATTCCCAATTCACATGTCACTTCGCGTTTTGGCCGCCCAAGCGCCCTTGATCACATGACTGCGCATTCTGACAAGCCCCGTTTTTAAAGTGCAAGTGCATCATTATTGCAGTAGACTTAAAGAAAATACTTGCATGTATAAATACATATATAGAAATGCTTTTTATGGCATTATTTCACATAAATAGGTATGTCAAATATTAAAAATAACAGCATAAATGCTTATTTCTAAAAACATTTCATTTAGGACATTCATCAAAAGACATAAATCAAAAGTCATTCCAATTTATATCTGCATTAATGCATGCAAACTTCCCTACTATTCCAAACATGCTATACAATGCAATACATAAACATTTACTTCTGCGTGCTGACCTAAACATGATATAAAATAAAACAACAGTGTGCCTTACAAACTAAATGCATATATGTGTTATATTAAAGAGAAAAGAAATTCTCTTTGGTTACTTGATCCATCCTTCAGTATTTGATTTTTTTTTATGTATCACAACACCTTTTTACTGGGCAATTATATCTATTGACTACATAAACACATTTATATATCTCATTTCAGATTTTATATTCAATTAAAACATCTTTATAGATATAAAAAGAGTCATGGTGCTACAGTACTATAAACTGAAAGTGATTTGTGCCTCAGTGCTAACATGTAAGGTGACTAGTGCCAATAAAGTGCATAGATATTCAATTTCAAAGGTTTTAAGAAGATAATGGGTAAACTGAAGAGATCGGGATAAAAGATTTGATATGTTCATATGTATAAAGTTTCATTTCAAAAAATGTTTGTAAACCATTGAATGTACAAATTCGTAAAACCTATATTAAAAATACAGGAGTATTACGAAATAATACTGTAAAAGCATTGATATGGTTTCTTAGCCATACGATAGTTAAAATGAATAAAATATATACATTCATATGTACATTTGGCTAACGTCCTCAACTGGTGCTTCTAACTACACCTACCCCGGTGTACCTGACCTAAGCCTAATACCTGGGAGGGAGTAAGTGAGTAGCAGTTTAAGTTAAGTTGGTTTTGCCAAGGGTTTGCTTCAAGAATTCTCTCTAAGGGTTAAGTCAACACCGTACCTCTGGAATAGAATGTTGGAGGTCTGGTATCTCCTCTCAGGACTCGATATTCCAGTTACCCACGAGGTTAGGCTGGAAACGCCGGAGCTGGATTTTCTCGGCAGGAGAAAAGACAGCGTCTTTCTCAGCGCGTCAAGGAGGAGGAGGGGCAGCGTCCGTGGGCTGCTTGCATCTGCTGGGCTCTGCAAGGGACAGCTGTTCTGCACCTGTATTCACCACACCATCGCTATCATTGATGTCATCGCATTTGCTTAAGGCAACGTTGGTAATATTTATACCTGAAAGGTGCCTGGGTTGACGTAAGTTTTTGGACATAAGACGTCAATAAAGATGTCACTAGGAAGTGATCGTCCTTTCAGTGCTCATTCGAGTTCTATTACTAATCAAAACATAGCAAGCGGGGCTTTCCCAGGTTGCTGAGTTTTATCTTGTTGAAGAACTCGGAGTGTAATCTAGGAATCTAAGATAGTGGCTTCAGCTGTGTCATCTACTGTAAGGAGCTGCAGAGGCGAGTTTCAGAAATGTGGCTGAAAATATGGCTCTGATCGTTTATGCCATTATAGGGGTATGAATGGATTATAGCCGTATAGGGGTATAAGGTCACAGTATTGATTGGGGTCCTAGATTAGCTTTGCTTCAAGAATTCTCTCTAAGGGTTTAGTCAACATCATACCTCTGGAATAGAATGTTGGAGGTCTTGTATCTCCTTTCAGGACTCGATATCCCAGTTACTTGCAAGAGTAGGCTGGAAACGCCGGAGCTGGAGTTTCTCGGCAGGAGAAAAGACAGCGTCTTTCTCAGCGCGTCAAGGAGGAGGAGGGGCAGCGTCCGTGGGCTTCTCGCATCTGCTGGGCTCTGCAAGGGACAGCTGTTCTGCTCCTGTATTCACCACCACCATCGTGTGTGCTTAAGGCAACGTTGGTATTATTTATACCTGAAAGGTGCCGAGTTTGACGCAAGTTTTTGGACATAAGACGTCAATAAAGATGTCACTAAGAACTGGTCGTTCTTACAGTGCTTGTAAAAGTTCTATTACTAATCAAAACAAAGCAAGCAGGGCTTTCCCAGGTTGCTGGGGTTTTAATTTGTTGAAAGAACTCAGTGTGTTATCTAGGAATCTAAGGAAGTGGCTCTTGCTGTGTCATGTACTTTAATGAGCTGCAGAGACGAGTTACTGAAATATGGCTCTGATCGTTTATGCCATCATAGGGATATGTATTGATTATAGCCGTATAGGGACATAAGGTCACAATATGGATCGGGGTCCATATTTGGAACACAACAACCACTCCACAAATTTATGTTCATCAAATTACTAAAAACTAAAGCAATAAGATGCGTGTGTATTCCTTCCCACCCCAAAATACATATTTGAAATGGCATATATGAAATACATGAGAGTGTAGGTACTGTACGTTTTTAAGCATAGAAATCATTCAAAAATGATTGCATATGTAATCAGTTGAACGATTTTGCGAAAAATTACACAATGAAATGTCTCTTAATACAGAAAAGAAGGGCGACACTATTTCATCACATATAAATACAATTGCTGTAAAATGTGCTAGAGGCCGAATAAAGTTTTTGTCTCTAGATCTACTAAAAATAGAAGTTCTGTTCTTTATGAATAGTTCTACTTTAAGCAAAAGTATTTGTGCAAAAAAAAAAGTAAATATCTTGAAAAATGTTTGATTCATAAATATTTCATGGTGAACGGGGAAATAGAGTTCCAAATGCTTTGCAGTAGTTTTTGTTTATCAAAACTGAAGGCCGAATTCAGAGTTCATGGGAACGCTGTGCGCCGGAATGCTTTCCAAAAATCATTGTTTCTGTTCAGGGGAGAACATCATATCAGACAAGCTCTCAAAGAATAGGTCTACATATTCAGGTGACAGTTCAACCAGGTTCGATAGTGCAGTAACCTGGCAGTTGTGAGAATAATTGCTATCATCGATGTCTGGATCAGCAATGCTCACAGAAGGCCGTACCTGGGTGATGTTGCTTTCATTTACTGCTTCACTGCCCCCACCTAGTCGTAGCGCAGGAGTCTCAACGAATGCCGTCATCAGGATTGGTAGCCGCTGGGAACAACACAATGCATGAGCCGTTACAGGACTTGCAAAGTATCGATATCCATTGGTACTGCTGATGGTAGTGCAAGACAGGTGTCTAACGCCCATTCTTCTCCGCATAGCATACATCGAAGCACAGGTAAGATGCAGGTCTGCCATATAGGTCGGAATGAAAGAAACCGGGTCATGTTCAGATCTCTCAGCTGGGCCAATCCAAGGATTCCCGGTAGCGTATTGCTAGGATCGTTTCTTCCATCCTTGCCGGAGTCATGTCTGTGGTTTGGCTTGCCATTTTGGAGCAGGAGGGTCAAAAATAAAATGCCTGCTACAAGTCCCAAAATTAGTGGTATGCCGCCAAAGACTGAATGGACAAATTTGGGAATAATGCCCAGAATTGCTTTGAATGGTGTTAATAGTCCCGAAAAAATTGTCTTAAATACGTTTAAGATACCAATGGCATCCGACATATTTAGGATTTGGCTTAGCATTTCTGTGAAAGGCACGGGGCAATTTGTTGATAAGAGTTCATGTATCTCCGATGCTGTCCTTGCAACTTGGAGATCATACGTCTCTTTTGATGACGTGATGGGCACTGTTGCCTGTAAAAGCACAGACTTCATTCTGCTTAAAGTATCAATTCGTATAGAAGAGACATTCAAAGGAGGCCAAATCTCCAGGGCCGTTTGGAAACAATGCTTGCATACAGCAAGTGACCATGGAAGTCACGCTTACGAGATATGCTTTCCCTGGCACCAAGCCACAACAGCTGTGATCCATTATTAGAATGTAACTCCCGTTAGAAAGTTGCCTAAGGAAGGGCTCTATCTGTGTTGCAGGTGTGACGTGCTGGTGGCATGAAAGGTTGTTTGAAGTCCCTTCACAGCCCCATGTAATTTAATACCCTGGCACAAAAGTATACCGCTTAGTGAATGTTTACAATTTTCACCACTAAGAAATACATTTGTGTTGTTGTCACTATAGCATGTGTGTGTATATGGTAATTTCCATGATGACTTAATGTACCCTTTACCCAATCGTTCATACTGGCCTGTCGGTATATACTCAAGGCAATTTTTAAATCGGAAAGTTGTTATCGGAATTGTGATAATTCCGTGTATTATCCATTCAATGACAGGTCTTTCTGACATTGTCAATGGTAATCTCTCAAGTTTTTCGATGCTCAGGATTGTATTGTCTGCTCCTTTCTGTGCCAAACTGTTTTGTTTATTCGTAAGGTTAAAGATGGAAAACAATGACGTTGTGTTGATTAAATGCCATGGCACATAGCCTGAACGAAGATTTTGCAGCGTCCAGCCTAGCTGTACAATAGAACGCAATTGCGACTGGCCATGTTGTAACATTAGCAAGTCTTTATCTATTATATCGATGGCAGATGATACAATACTGTCCAGTGAATATATTCTGGAGGACAGAGTCATTAACCCGTTGTCCACAACAGAAAGTGATTTTTCCAAATTAATACGATCAATTTCTCGTATTTTTTCTGCTGTTTCAATTTGCATTACTTTCCATGCCTAGTTGTACGCCGCATATACACTTGCCACTATGAAACGTTTTTGACGCTGTTTGCGTGGTCCCATAATGAAATCGTGCAAATCAGCACCATCTTTAAGTAAAGATAAATGTTGCTTAATTTCTGCCAGTGTGGATGATTCTAGCCATTCAAGGCACAGTTTCCCTACACTGTATGCTGTTACTATCCCTGGATGTTGTCTCTGGGAGTATCTAGGGTCTGGTCTGGTCATTTTTAACCCCTGTGTTTTGTTCAGGAATCTATCTTGACAGTTATTCATGTCAGTAGGCCAGATTAACCACGTTTTCCAATCAGGATGTGTTCTGTTTAGATGTAAAATTTTTGATACGTCTATTTCAATATCTGTGGTTGCATTATCAGGTATTGGCTTTGAATAGACGGGTTGTTAAGGTCTTTAATCTTAGCTAGGCCAAGACAGGTTGTTTGGTGAATTGTGTCATTTAAGAACATTATTTGTTCTGGGATCATGCAGGCTCGAAATAATGCTTCTAGACCTTGTACCTGCCATTCTTTTGTACCCCAGATGGTTTTTGTTTCAATGTTGTTTTTCCAGAAATCAAAACCAAATGTCATAATTTTTTCATAAAATGTTTCTGAATATATCAATTTAGTATTTGTCAGCATTGTTTTTGTCCCTGTTGTATCCAACAGTTTATAATAAAACGTTTCTGCATCACTTGTGTTAAACCCTGAGAAGTATTGGAATTTCTCATAGAAAGTTTTTGAACTACTTTTAGGTGGAGTAGCACATTGTTCCCATTGGTTATATTTAAAAACATTTCTAGGTTGTGCAGATTTATGTAAGTAGTGGTCTGCGTAGTGTGAAAAACAGTACATTTGTTCATAATTAGATGAACCTTGTAAATAATCATGTTCTGTAAATTTTGCTGACAACACTAAATCCGACATCATAATATTTATACTTTCAAAATCCCATGAATGTACTTGGTTTTACAAAGTCACTTAATGAAACCTTGAACTGGTGAGGATATTTCAAGATCTCGACCGGGCCATATACTTCATAGTCGGTCTTGTCCCACACTACCCCGACGGGTATTGGAATGGCTGTGACATTTACTGATGATAGTCCTCTTTTCCTTACGTGAGATGATTTGTGAGGTTTCAGAACTAAGTTGATGTTTTGACTTGCTGTGTCCATTGAACTGTATTTCCCCTCAATGAATTTTCCCAAACAAAGTATGATGATGAGCCAAAGCAGGAGGAAAAATGCACCTAGCCCAAACCAAAACTCTAACCATGGAGAAATAAGGTAAGTTTCCTTGAGTTGATGAAAGAGTTCTGTTGCTTTTTCTTTAAAAGTCTTTGTTTCTGGCGTCACTTCAGGGTCGCTTTGATCTTCAGAAAAGTTATCGAAATTGATGAAGTAGCCAGAGGTAGTTCTGTCAATTGTTGGTATTGTTTTCTCCATTTGCTTTTCATTAGCACATTCTGATGCCACATCATTGTAGACTGGAGTTTCATGACGAACTGTTTCAATCTGTGTTTCAAGAGGCACGAGTTCCATGGCATTATTGCATAGTCCTTCTCTGTGCACTGCAGGTTTATCAAATGTGATTAGTCTTTCAGTTTGAACCTCTTGGATTGTTGCAAATTTGGGTATTCTGTTATTTCTCAGGAGTCCACTTGGCCTACTGTTGATTATAGGCCACATGATTGTGGTTTTACCAGATCGATTGATACAACTCGGTTCTCCTTTTTACTAGCAAGGGGCGGTAGTACTACTGATCATGTTCCGTTGATTGCTAAGACAGGTACTGCTTTTCTGTAAGAAGGCCCAAATTCCTTCTTCACCACTATTTTCTCTCTGACCAGATCCCCAATTTCAGGAATCTAGACAGGTCTTGCTGGGACTGGTTGTGTGTCTTCAGTGGTAGTTGGCAGTTGCTTTATTTTTATGTTGCTTAAGGATTTTCTTGTTTCATTCAAGTCCTGTAAAACAGCCAAACGATCTTTGATGTCAAAGTCTTTATTTTTATCTTTTACCACTGAAGCCTGACTATCGAGATCCTGAACATACATTCTAGTTCCGAACAATAGTTCGTACGGGCTGAAACCTTTTAGAGAATTTCTTGGCAAATTATTAAGACTACGTTGGACACTTATTAAATGTTTGACCCACCCATCACCCGAACCTAATACCTTCGCTGTTATAGATTGCTTTATGTCTCGGTTTTTTCTTTCCACTACACTATTTCCCTCAGGGTGAAATGGACAAGAGAATCGCAACCCAATGCCCATACTGGCCATGGCCTCCCTATAAGGTCGAAAGCTGAAAGCAGGACCCTGGTCAGAATGAAACATGGCAATTGCATATGTGCCGATAAAGACGCGCAGATTTTTTATAACAGTTTTGGCATCAGCCGAGCGCTGGGGCCACATTTTTATAGTGAATGTAGTCTTAAACAATTAATAGGACGCTGGATTGCATATAGACAGCATTACGCTACCTACATACAAGGCCATGGCATTACTCCGCTTGACTCATTGCTGCGATCTCTGTCGCAGTCCGGACAGTTCTTTACATATTTATAGTGGTGCAGGTTCATCCCTGGCCACCAGTACTCTGATTGTAATTCAGTCAGAGATTACTTCATCTGTTTGTGCCTTGGACCTTCACCCATGTGTGCGTCTGCTATTAGTAACTTTCTCCAGTTCGTGTTTGGAATTACCCTATCCCCCACTCCAGGGATTCGAGCAAAAGGAACGGAGTTTGCATCAATTACGTATGCATAATTGAGTGGATAGTTCACGGGTAGTGCTGCACAGCTGCCTTTTGAAGACATTTTTACTGCCAGCATGGTTTCCCCATCTATATATTTTTCTGAACGCTTTTTTGTGGCTACGGAAGCCAGTTTAGTTGCTTCCGTTATGGCTGTATTAGCCAATGAATTCCCTGCAACGTGAACGCCATCACGTTGATGACTCAGAGTGTGTATCACGTGAGTCTTTTGTAGCTCTTTCTGTAAAAGAACTACTTGCTTCCATAGCATTTTATGCTTGATTGTGGCACCTGTGTCATCTTTGTAATCATTTTGAATCCAGTTCTGCAACTCATTATTGTAAGAGTTGACGCAAAAATGCGAATTCACGTTCTGCATTTTCAAGCGCCATCTTTAAAGATCTGATTTCAGCTCGCTGAGCCGAACATTTTCTAAGTGATTCTGTTTTTGTTATTTTCGGTCTGAATTTACCGCAGAGCCAGCGACCTTTAACAATCGCGCAGGCTGCATCGTAGGATTTATTTTCTACATTGTAATGCTGTACAAATCTGTCTGTATAGATTATACAGGAGTACTGTTCTAGAGGAAGAATTTCGATTGGCAGATGATATTCTTTTTCATATGTTAAATCATTCAGTTTTTTCATGTGCGGGGCGAAATAGTATTTCACGTCTTCTGCAGCAAGAGAATTTTCCCACTGTATCCATTTCGGATCCAGTGACACTGTAGGCAGGTTTACTGGGCTGAATAGTGCCTCGAAGGCGGATTCTGCTGTGAGAACAGTGATCCTTTTGCTGTGTGCTAGTTCTCGTTCTCGTTCATTCGCTAAAGCAGCTTGCACTGTTTTCACAGTATTTTTTATGAGACTGAATGTTTTTTCTGCTTGTGTGTACAAGTGAGATTTGTAAGCTATTGGTACCGTTTCTCCCTCATTAGAGGTCAGGTACGTGAATCCGCATCTTCCTGGGATGACTCGGATTACAAGGTTTCGTGTATTGTCACGTGTTTCTAATTTTGTTTTTGCTAACATGTTTGTCTGCAATGATCTCAAAATTTCTGTGTCATTTTGAGTCCAGTTGATTGGTTTAAAATCAGGTTTAATTAATTCATAGAGAGGTTTAACCCTCTCTACATAATTTAGAATGTAAGTTCTTCCGAAATTCAGAAAGCCTAGTATCGATTGTAAGTTCTTCAGCGTTTTTGGTGCTTGGAGTACAGCGCACTTCTCTAAGAAGTTGTCCGCTAGGCTTTTTCCTTCACTTGATAATTCGTATCCTAAAAATAATACTGTCAGATGGGCAATTCTTGACTTTTTAAAGTTGAATTTGTAACCCTCTGCAGCGAACCCAAGCATTATGGTGTTCACCCTTTTCAAGTGAGTATCCAAGTCGTCGTCTGTTAGATAGATGTCATCGACATAAGATAATGCCTCATCATCATATATTTGTAGTAACTCTGTTACTCTGGCTGAGAATAGTCCTGGGATGTTCTTGAATCCCTGTGGGAGCCTACAGAAATTTTTCTGTGTCCCCATTATTGAGAAAGCGGTCAAGTACCTGCTTTCTGGTACAATATTTTGACAAAAGAAACCATTAGATATGTCTAACGTCGTTTTGTATTTTTTGCGTACTATGCTATTCATTAGTGCAGCACTATGCAAATTTTGTACTGCAAATGTTTTGCAACATGAGTTAAGGTGTCTGTAGTCCAAAACTAGACGATACGAATCGTCCGGTTTGGAGACAGGAAACAAAGGATTGTTCATGTGAGAGGTGCATGTTTCAATCACCCCCTGGTATTCAAGTTGATCTAAAATCTCCCTGACCTGTTTTTTAGCTTCTTGCTTAATTGGGTACTGCCTTTGTGCAGTTGGTTGACATTTTAACTGGATTTTGTGAGGAGGCGAGTCCTCATCCCATCCTACATGATTCTTATATAATGCTGGTGCCTGGGCTACTGCCCATTTCCTTGCATATATATATTTAGTGTGAATTGGAATGTGATTTGAGAAGGCAGGCATAATCATTTCTTCACCATGAGGGCACTCCCTGACAAACTCCGGGGGCCAATCTTTCTCAGCTAACAGGATGTCATAGCCTTTTTAGAGGTTATCCCAAAATAGACCCCTTATTTTCCTAGTCTTATCTCCCTCTATACGCAGTGTTATTTCGTATATCTTATGAGGTTCGCTAACTCTGGTGTCGGCAGTTTCTACTTGAATGTATTTATTCGTGTGCACTGTCTCCAGATGACTCCTCAGGATCTTGCGAGCTATGGTGATTTCTGCTGCACTGTCTAGCATTGTCTGTGCCCACTCCCCGTTTTTCAGCGGTGTCCTCAGTATTCTCGGCATGTTCGATTACTCTAATACTGGCTACCTTCTTTCTTAGAAATTGTGATTTTTTACTTTGAGCAGGTTCCTTTTCTTTGGACTTGGTGTGCTCTCCTGGGTCTGACAGTCCTCTTCTTTCCGATTTCTGCGAAAAAGATCGAGAGGGACGTGTATCAATACTTTGATATCTATCAGGCTTTTTCAAGTTATCCCTATTTCTAAGGTTATATCTTTTCTCAGAGTGCTCTCTCTGGGGAGACTGGTGTTCTCGAGTCGGAGTTCTTTCCCTCCGTCGAGGAGACCTTCCTCTGGACTGGAAAACTTTTTCTTTGGGAGTAGATTGTTTATTTCCATCCCAGCTCTTTTTAGGAGTGTTTAGATTATTTTTAATAAATAATTTTTCAGGAGTTTCGAGTAGTTGGGGTTTTACTGGTTTCCCACCCAAACTATCTCTACCTAATTCTTCATAGCATTTTTCTATAATTCTGGCAAGCTCAATTGGTTGATCTGTTATATCTGTGTCCTTCAATTTCTGGCGGATCGCCACAGATGCTGCTTCTCCTTTTATATTGGCTAGTAATATAGCCGAGACCTGCTTGAAGTCTTTCAGTAATTTCATACCAAGAGTTAAAGCAGGTTCTGGACCGTATTCATTCTGAATCTGTTTTAGCACATCTGGTATTACCGCCATGGACGGAACACCATGTGTTTTTGTGTAAATGGAAGCAAAGACTGTACCCCAAGTGTCACAGTCCTCCACATGTGGTGCGACCCCCCATTGGAAAGCAGATGGTCAGAATTCTGTGTTTCTCAATAGGGGTAGTATTCGGAAATACGGCCTCTATCCGAGTAATTTTCTGCGCTAACCAGAAAGGAATTTGTTCCTGTTTATGGGTGTTTTACCAAGACATGATTGTATGTTCTGTGGTGTAATTTTATTTGTGTTCCCCTGATGAGGGGTCAGCTGTGGAACATTAACAGCTGTTTGGACTGTTGCAGTCCGCATTACATATTGGACTAATTGTCTATGTATTATAGTTATTGTTTTTAGCTGTGCTAAAAGTTCTTCGCGAGACATTTTATCAATGTCTGGATGTGGTGTGTAGCTGGCTAGAACCGGCCACGTTGCTCCTAGTCTACCTAGTGGACCGAGCCTGGTGATGTGATCATTGTATTTTAGGGCACCTTTAAACCAGAGCAGGTGCTCTTGGTATTTTAATGGGATTTCAATCTCCTCGAAAGGGGCGTACTCATCCGGTGGATCCTCTATTTTGTAATAGTGGAACTCGTGTGTTGTAGCGTTTGCCGCTGGAAATTTTATCCAAGAATAGAATACCTCTGTCGGCCGATATTCGTGTGCCTCTATCACGAAGATGACTGTGCCACCTTGTGTGGTCAGTCCGTTTTCTATAAGTTTTAACGTTATAGTTTTTCTTATGTTGACGGGAATGATAATCGCACCCGGTTCATTAATCCCTGTAACATCGGGACCCTGCTGAGTCGCATTTACTGCGGCTTCAGCGGTTCCATTGTTTTCTTCTGACATTGTATAAATGAAAGTTTTGCAGAGCAGGTCTCCAAGGAGACAAAGATTAGGTGCACAATATTTTGGAACACTGTATCCTTCAACGTTGAATAAACCAGAGCTTTACATAGGAATCTCTTCCTACTAAGTTCGGGCGAATTTTAACCTTTCACCCACTCCAGACGTTTATTGGAGTATTTACCGGAGAAAGGGTCTGTGTGAAAAAGCACGACTGAGTTACTCTAACGTCTTGCGTTAGTTTTATCGCCTTACCAAACGTTGGGCGCCATGTAGTGTAGTTCCTATTTTCCCTATAGGCCCTGTGCATTGGAATAACATAAACAGCAGTGTAGACGTAGGAGTGCGGTCTTCTAGGTCTCTACTGACTATGTTAGACTTAATTGGGTTTGTACCAGCTAGCTCAGAGGTCACTGGAAACTTTCTTGACTGAATAGGAAGTGATCAGCTTCCCTGGCTCAGACAAGAAGGGATTCAGTTTTCCAACAACCGCATTAACATGACAACCTTGCTCCTCAGAATAAGAGTCAATCTCTAGAGTCGTGTGAAACAATAGACAGCTATTTCACTCAGTCAGTTGTGCAGAATTACTTTCACCAGTATGCAGATAATAAAGAGAAGGGCGTTTTCAATAAAAAGGTATTATTTATTGAACAGTCTTTCTTCTCATGCAAGAGAAATGAATTGCCACAATTGCAAGACTTGTTATTATAAAAAGTGCATACAGTAAAAGGAGTATTACGAAATAATACTGTAAAAGCATTGATATGGTTTCTTAGCCATACGATAGTTAACATGAACAAAATATATACATTCATATATACATTTGGCTAACGTCCTCAACTGGTGCTTCTAGCTACGCCTACCCCGGTGTACCTGACCTAAGCCTAATACCTGGGAGGGAGTAAGTGAGTAGTAGTTTAAGTTAAGTTGGTTTTGCCAAGGGTTTGCTTCAAGAATTCTCTCTAAGGGTTTAGTCAACACCGTACCTCTGGATTAGAATGTTGGAGGTCTGGTATCTCCTCTCAGGACTCGATATTCCAGTAACCCGCGAGGGTAGGCTGGAAACGCCGGAGCTGGATTTTCTCAGCAGAAGAAAAGACAGCGTCTTTCTCAGCGCGTCAAGGAGGAGGAGGGGCAGTGTCTGTGGGCTTCTCGCATCTGCTGGGCTCTGCAAGGGACAGCTGTTCTGCTCCTGTATTCACCACCACCATCGTGTGTGCTTAAGGCAACGTTGGTATTATTTATACCTGAAAGGTGCCAAGTTTGACGTACGTTTTTGGACATAAGACGTCAATAAAGATGTCACTAAGAACTGGTCGTTCTTACAGTGCTTGCAAGAGTTCTATTACTTATCAAAACAAAGCAAGCGGGGCTTTCCCAGGTTGCTGGGGGTTTAATTTGTTGAAAGAACTCGGTGTGTTATCTAGGAATCTAAGGAAGTGGCTTCTGCTGTGTCATGTACTTTAATGAGCTGCAGAGACGAGTTACTGAAATATGGCTCTGATCGTTTATGCCATCATAGGGATATGTATTGATTATAGCCGTATAGGGGCATAAGGTCACAATATTGATCGGGGTCCTAGATAGAACACAACAAATGTGTCCCTCCTGCTTTGTTTTAAAATGTCCAACTCTTCCCCCAAAGTTAACTTAATGCCCGCTGTTTTTCTAGCACCCTCATTATCTGATTCACTTTTGGGTGCTGCGCTGGATATTGGCATAATCATCCCGATCTCTTTTAAATTTATAGATTTTCTGTGTTTTTATTTTTTCTTCTTCTTTCGCCAATCTGCTTGTCATGTCTTCCCTCATTTTGATTTCTTGGAGTGAATCTCCTCTGCCTACCAACTGTTTTATGCTGTCATCCAGGGCATCTATTTTTATTTGAAGATCTGCCCCATCTATTTCGGCATACTTCACTTAAATTTGGACTAGGCGTCGCGAGGAGTCGAGGTTGCATTCACCCCATTCTGCCATCATTAGTGGCTTTGGCGCCTCGTAACTGGGGGCTAACATAATGCGTAGCCCCCTGGGAATCCTCCCTATGTCAAGATATCTTTTTAACGAGCGCGCCTCCCACCATTTGGACTGTTCTTGTCTTTTCAGTTTTTCTACCTGTTTGAAGGAATCCTTTAGATTTGCAGAATCTGCTCCAGTATAAATGCTTACTTCTCCATTGGTATTTACTTCATTTTCCAAAGCATCAGAGAACATCTCTTCAGCAGCGAGCTCACAGGCTCTACACACGTCATCCGACATTGCTACTTTGGGAAAATTGAAAATACGCTGTTTGACACGCAGTAACTACAGTATTTACGGGCTAATATTCCGTATGTCTAAGTATCAGCCCAATCCTATTTTCTGTTTGTTTGTACTGCGCGCACACCTCCCAAACACGATGCAGCCTCAATCCTTAATTAACAGCGTCCTTACCGCGTCTGGCAGAACTCCTACATATCGCCTCAGTCCCGTACCTGCTCAGCCGAACTGATTTCTAAGGGCCTCAGGCAGTATCTCCGCTCCACCACGCTGTCGCTTGATCGTTTGCTTGAATGTAGTTCCACCCAATGGTTTGGCTGCTTGCCGGGGGGCTTCACCCGTTTCCTTTGCTGAACTTACAAAAGTGCCCCAGGGGTCCCCACCAAAGCACCGCCTCGCGCCCGCAGCAGCGCCGATGGAGAGCTCAGGTGCAGTATGGACTGCTTGCAGTGAAGCCTTCTTCTCAGGGAGGGGAACCACAAAGCGGCAGCAATCCAATGCCGGTAAAATATCTGCAATACCTCGCAGAAAAACGCCGCTTTGAACCAGAATCACGAGCGTGGACCAACTGTTGTGTCAGCATTATTTTATTCCCATTTCACATGTCACGACGCGTTTCGGCCGTCCAAGCGGCCTTGATCACATGACTGCGCATTCTGACAAGCCCCGTTTTTAAAGTCCAAGTGCATCAATATTGCAGTAGACATAAAGTAAAATAGTTCCATGTATAAATACATATATAAAAATGTTTTTTTTGGCATTATTTCACATAAATAGGTATGTCAAATATATACGCACACATATATATACATATATGTATACATATATATATATATTTTTTATAGATATATGTATATATATTCCAAACGAAGATGCCCACTGCAAGTGAAGACACCCACTCAACATTCATTTTCACCTTTTAATTTCCAGTTTGCAACAGCATGACAGGGCACGGGGATCAAAGCTGTCTTTCGCCCTTCCGCCTTCCGCGTTTCTGGGATCTACTCCCCTTGTTCACAGGCCAGGCATTTCGGGGCAGGAACTCTTGCGCTTTTATCTTTCAGGTGTCTTGATTTGTAAAATTCCGCCCACCTGGGCATGTCGCAGTAAAGGATTTTGGATGGTGTAGTCCTTTATGTTACTTTAGTAGTTGAAGCGTTCCTTTTCCTCCATATATATATATATATATATATATATATATATATATATATATATATGGAGGAAAAGGAACGCTTCAACTACTAAAGTAACATAAAGGACTACACCATCCAAAATCCTTTACTGCGACATGCCCATATATATATATATATATGTATATATATATATATATATATATGGAGGAAAAGGAACGCTTCAACTACTAAAGTAACATAAAGGACTACACCATCCAAAATCCTTTACTGCGACATGCCCAGGTGGGCGGAATTTTACAAATCAAGACACCTGAAAGATAAAAGCGCAAGAATTCCTGCCCTGAAATGCCTGGCCTTTGAACAAGGGGAGTAGATCCCAGAAACGCGTAAGGCGGAAGGGCGAAAGACAGCTTTGTATATATATATATATATATATGAAACAATCCCTGCTGCCTCTCGCCCGGAGCCCAGTGCTGGAAACCGCTGTGCAGGAAGAAGAGAGGAGACCTCAGGTGCAGTGAGCAATGTTTTCTTTATTGTACCCTCGAGGAAGCGGCACACAGCATGACGTTTCGGCCTACACAGAGGCCTTGATCACATGACGCACGCTAGGAAAAAGGCAATTTTTAAAGTGCTAGTGCTCAGTGGAAGTACACTCCGATTGGTAGGTTTTTGGTCACGTGTTGCACTTATCATAGACACGGACAACAGACTATAAGTTTGCAGACATCATGGGATAATCCCCGAATAGCGCCATGTAATCATAGTCCATACTATAACAATAAAGTGCAAATGCAATTACATAAATGTGTAAACAGAAAAAGATCACTGGATGAATCCAAAAGTCAAAACCGATATTGTTGTGCAAAGTGCAATGTGCGTCATGAGGATCAATCTCAATATATACACTATATACAATATATACCCTGTACAAAAAGTCATGTATAACACCCCATTCATAGGCTAGTATCTACAAAATATATAAATAAATTCATAAATAATGTATCATAAATATATAAATATATATGTTAAAACCATGACTGTACAGTATATTGCAAATATATATACAAATAAACACAACATCATTGATGCGGGATGAGATCTCAAGTACACAAGAATAATGTCATAAGTATTCATGTTATAGCCTTAATACCAAGATCGCAGCATCCCATTGTTAATGCACAAGTTTTGTTTACACATCCGTATGGTACTGAGCTGGAGAGTTCACGGGCAGAGGAGATGTTGACCCCCCCTAAGGGGAGGGGAAACCATCGCAGCCTCTGCCCTGTGACCATCCCCTGTGCTCATGAATTGCCTGGATGGACCATACCTAAAACCAGATATACCTGTGTGACTAGTGAGAGATAAGAAAATTAACAAGTGCACTTATTTTTATGTGGTAATTTTCAAGTTTTTTTGTGACTCCGTGACATTGTTTTCTCCAACTCTTTCTCTGTAGAGCTTACTGGATAGTTCATTTGAAAGTGAAAAAAGCTCTTAGTACATCCATGTGCAACCTAAGCCTAGGCTGCACTCCACTTGAGAACCATCCAATCCTCTAAACTGTATACTGTTAAGAACAGAAATCTCAATGACAAAACAGACACATACACCTCAAATATCTATTCGGAAGCAACAAACTGCTCAACAGGGGAAGCTAAAGACAGTGCACGGCAGTATAATATTGTCATAAACACGTGTAAAAATCTTCAGTGGAATTCAATCCCCCCGGAGCTCGGCAGTCCATTTCCACTATGTACCTGGTTTCTAACTTTCTCAGGGCTCCATCCCTATCTCCTCCTCTCCTAAGAGGACCAACACAGTCAATAGCATAATAGCGCAACAGGGAGCTGTCATTGTTATGGTGTTCCTTAAAGTGACGGGCCACCGGATATGCTGGATCACTGGTATTGATGGCCCTGATGTGCTGGAGTATCCTCTTGTGCACCTGCAATTTGGTACTGCCAACATAACGCAGGGCACACGGACACTCCAGCACATACACCACATATTCACTCTTACACGTGAGTTGTTTTTTTATTTTACGTGCCACAGAAGTGAATGGGATAGCATATTCAGTTTTATTCAGTCCATGCTGACAGGCCTTGCAGGATGAACACTTCCTAAAGCCCTTACTTTTCCCTAACCAATTTTTGCTGGTCAGGACTTCTGGGCTAGATTTTACTAGGGCATTCTGCATGGAATATGCTCGCCTGTATGTGATGGATGGGGTATTAGGTATTCTATCCCCTATCACTGGGTCACATTTCACTAGATTCCAATGCTTGGAAACTATTTTCCCCAGCGCTGCATGTTGCCTATTAAAGGCCCAAATCAATCTGACTGGTTGATCATTAGTAGTGATGGGCTTTTTGTGGACCTTAGGCTCAAGGGCATGATTACGTGGAATGGCATTAGCTTTGGTTATGGCTTTATCCACTATTGCAGCCTGATACCCTCTAGCTAAGAATCTGGACCTACTGGCTTGCTGAGCCAGGTTACACTGGGCTTCTGTACTGCTCAAACGACGTATACGCAACATTTCTCCATACGGAATGCTGCGTATAAGGTGAGCAGGGTGATGGCTGCTGGCGTGGAGAATCGTATTTCCAGCCGTCTCCTTACGATACAACCTCGTTTCTTGATTTGTTGCCCCTGGTGTGACGGTCATGTCAAGGAAATGCACCTGATCCCTGCTGATGGTAGAGGTGAAGTGCAAATTGTAATCATTCTTATTGATGCAGTCAACAAAGTGCTCAGCCTCCTGGCGAGTGCCCTTCCAGACTAGGAACACATCGTCTATATAACGATACCACCTAACAATAGATTGTCTGGAAATGTCAGCGTGCGTGCCATGGAGAACCTGTCTCTCCCAGTAACCCATGTGGAGACAGGCATAACTGGGAGAGAAACAGGCCCCCATGGCCACACCCCTGACCTGCTGGTAATATCTATTGTTAAACATAAAAAAGTTGTGGTGTAGACAAAATGAAATCATAGAAAGTAACATGCGGTTATGGTCAGCCATGATTATGGGTCGTAGTCCTAGATAGAATTCTATGGCTCTTAGTCCGTCTTGGTGATTAATACTGGTATATAAAGACGTGACATCTAATGTAATGAGCCACAGATCCATACCCCACTCAATATCCTGTATCTTTCTTACAAAATCATTGGAATCTTGCACATATGATGGTAACTCCTGGACAAATTCCTGCAAGAAAGAGTCCACATACACTGTTGTTTTCTCTAATAAACCCCCGCACGCTGCAATTATCGGTCTTCCCGGGGGTTTATTAGGATTTTTGTGGATCTTCGGAATGAGGTATAGGACTGGCATGACTGGATGGTTGTTCTTTAGATATTTCAGCTCATCCATGCTCAGTAGGCCAAAGGACCTCCACCCCATCAACAATGAGTGGAAGTCTTCCTGAGCTTTTTTGACCAATGAAATGTCACTATGTCTGTAGCAGTTCAGATCATTCAGTTGGGAGAGGGCTTCTTCTAGATATAGTTTTCGTGGCCACAAAACTATGTTCCCTCCCTTGTCAGCCTGTCTGACGATAACATTTTCATTGGCCTGAATTTTTTGGATGAGACGCATGTATTGATCATTTTGTGTAAACTTTTTGCGTTTAGAATTGAGCACCTTGGAGTGTAGTGATTTAATATCTTTGACAACTGCATCATGAAAAATGTCCAAATTATCATAAATCATCACAGGCGTGAATGTAGAACGCGGTTTAAAAGACGTTAGTCCCCCCACCCTGTTGGTCTCACCTCCAGATGTAGTTTGTGATGAAGACTGCTCCGATCTGAGAGACTCTAGGGCTTCCAAGCCAGGCAAGTCGCGGGCTTGTAATCCCTCTTCTCCAGCTTCAACCCGCATGACACTGCTGCAGGTTTTTCCTCCAGCAAAATGTTTCTGTAGCTTGATTTTGCGGACAAATTTGTAGAGATCAATTCTTGTGTCCGCATAATTCAGATCGCATGGAGGACAAAATGTGAGACCTTTAGATAGAATATTGAGCTCAGAATCGGACAGGACCATGTCTGTTAAGTTGATGATGGAGGGGGCAACGTCCTTCTCTCCAGATGATAGGTTCACTTCCTGTTCCATCTCTTTGCACTCTTTTTCTTCCTCTTCTGCTGATTTGGCTCTTGCTCTGGATCTGGCCTTGCGACGTTGGTAGCGTTTTGCGTTGATTTTTTTGTTCCTGAGCGCGACTGCGTTCTCGGGCGTAGGGTCCCTCACCAGTCTTTCCTCACACAGTCCAATTCCTCTGCTGGCGCGAGCTTTGTAAACCCCAATTGCCTTCCTGATTGGGCAGAATTGGAGTCTGAGTCGCTATTCATACTTGAACTCAAGTTGGACTCCGACGAGTCATCCTGCTGTGCTGTTCCCCGCGGTTGGTTCTGCCATCATTAGTGGCTTTGGCGCCTCGTAACTGGGGGCTAACATAATGCGTAGCCCCCTGGGAATCCTCCCTATGTCAAGATATCTTTTTAATGAGCGCGCCTCCCACCATTTGGACTGTTCTTGTCTTTTCAGTTTTTCTACCTGTTTGAAGGAATCCTTTAGATTTGCAGAATCTGCTCCAGTATAAATGCTTACTTCTCCATTGGTATTTACTTCATTTTCCAAAGCATCAGAGAACATCTCTTCAGCAGCGAGCTCACAGGCTCTACACACGTCATCCGACATTGCTACTTTGGGAAAATTGAAAATACGCTGTTTGACACGCAGTAACTACAGTATTTACGGGCTAATATTCCGTATGTCTAAGTATCAGCCCAATCCTATTTTCTGTTTGTTTGTACTGCGCGCACACCTCCCAAACACGATGCAGCCTCAATCCTTAATTAACAGCGTCCTTACCGCGTCTGGCAGAACTCCTACATATCGCCTCAGTCCCGTACCTGCTCAGCCGAACTGATTTCTAAGGGCCTCAGGCAGTATCTCCGCTCCACCACGCTGTCGCTTGATCGTTTGCTTGAATGTAGTTCCACCCAATGGTTTGGCTGCTTGCCGGGGGGCTTCACCCGTTTCCTTTGCTGAACTTTCAAAAGTGCCCCAGGGGTCCCCACCGAAGCACCGCCTCGCGCCCGCAGCAGCGCCGATGGAGAGCTCAGGTGCAGTATGGACTGCTTGCAGTGAAGCCTTCTTATATATATGGAGGAAAAGGAACGCTTCAACTACTAAAGTAACATAAAGGACTACACCATCCAAAATCCTTTACTGCGACATGCCCAGGTGGGCGGAATTTTACAAATCAAGACACCTGAAAGATAAAAGCGCAAGAATTCCTGCCCTGAAATGCCTGGCCTTTGAACAAGGGGAGTAGATCCCAGAAACGCGTAAGGCGGAAGGGCGAAAGACAGCTTTGTATATATATATATATATATATATATATATATATATATATATATATATATATACACTCCAACCAGTGACTAGTGCAACGCCTTTGCACAAAGTCCAGTACGCAGACTCAGATGAATAAATCCACAGCCAGTCTTACTTGGATATTCTTCTTTTTATTTCATGATAAAGTGCAGAGGTGCAATAGGATGCCGAACAGACGCGTTTCGGGCGTGAACGCCCTTGCTCACTGTCAGCGGGTAAGTGGCTGAATACATGTTTAAATAATGCAACAATCAATTACCACATGGCGCCAAAACGCTAACATCAGTCAATGACATGGAAAGTGGACTTTCAATCTATAGTCAGTGAATTCAAACCATGTATTCATGGCGGCCATTTTTGAAAGGTACAAATGTTGTTATCAGTATTGCCATTATTGGAAAATCGTTATATCTTGGTACAAATACATGTTAATCAAAGGCAATTTTCACAAAAATCAACACCTTAATAAATGGAAATTCCGTTTTAAAGTGCAAATGCATTATTGCAATAATGTGCAAAATATCGCTGTGCAAATACGCAAAAGTCAAAATTCATCATGTGCAAATACGCTGTAAACAATTTCTTTAACATGAATTTCCAAAAGGCGTTCTTCTTGCCCTCAGATTAAACTCATACTTAAAAATTGCTCTATGACAAGTAAGGCAAAACCATGAACATTTTTTTTTGGGTTTGGCAAAAAAGTCCACATGGTGGAACTAGGGTAATGGCATGTGGTTATCAATGCAAGTCTATTGATAAATATACAAAGATTTTTTGTATAACGTCTTGCATTAAAAAAGAGTATATTAACAATCGAATGCTAATCTTTCATTTCAGACCACTTAATGACTAAATAATACTAAAGTGAAGGAGTGCTAGAATGTCCTGACCAACAGGTATAAGACATAATGGGGTTGAGGGGAAAAAAAATCCATAACCAATATAAATTTAAAATATGCTGTTGCATAATGAACTTGTTCATTGAATTATCTTGAAATGCCACTAAGTGATTCAAGGTGGTATATTTAATCATACGATTTTGGTTGGCATTGGTCCCTGCCACAGACCAATGCCTTCCCAGCTATATCGTGGGCAAAAAAGCGTGGAGACCTTGGTTATTAAAGCGAGGGAACATAGTATTAAATCAAGGGAACATGAAGTTAAATCCTAACAGAGATATATATCTGCCCAATCTAGTAGTGACCAATTTTACAGGTGGCATGAAATGATGTGCAGTAACATAGTATTAAAGAAAAGTGCTCAGATCTTCCCCCATGTTCAGACCCCCCGGAATCTTTGTGTTGAGGCGAACAATGTAAAGGGACTCCAACTGTCTCAACTGTCTTTCATAGTCCCCACCTTTCTTGGAGGTTCTGATTGCATCTATCACAAAGTAACTCAGATGGGATAAGTTTCTACTGTGATATTGGTCAAAATGCCGAGCTACAGGGTAGCTCTTGTCGCAGTTGACTATGGCCCGTAAGTGCTGAAGGATACGTTGGTGCACCGGGAGTTTGGTGCTACCAACGTACCTTAGATTGCATGAGCACGTGAGTCCGTATACTGCTAGCTCAGTTTTGCAAGTATAATGGCCTCTGATGTGAGTTGGTTTACAGTCGAATGGTGTCATGTATGATCTGGTATTAGTGCCAAATTTGCACGCTCTGCAAGATATACACCGGAAGAAACCTTTGCGAGGTGACAACCAATCGTTGTTTTTAGTTAATTCCGGTGAACTGGACACTAAGGCATTTCTCATACTGTAAGCCCGTCTGTAAGTCACTTCAGGTTTTTTGGGTAGAATATCTCTCAATGTAGGATCAGTCAGGATGACAGACCATTGTCCTCTGACCAATTTTGAAATTTGATTGGCCTGGCGACTAAATCCTGTGATCAAACGTATGGTATTGCTGTTCTCTTTCTGATTATCAGGGATGGAAACAGAATTGGAAGGGGCCTGCAGGAGACTTGTCCTATCCAGATTGTTAGCTTTGGACATGGCTGTCTTTAGAACACTGAGTTTGTAACCCCTCGCTTCCAACCTTTTCATGGCTTCATTTTGATGGAAGTCTCTAAGTTCCACTGAGCTACAGGTCCTATGAATTCTAAGGAATTCTCCATATGGTATGGATCTGATGGTATGACCCGGGTGGAAACTGTGTGCGTGCAGTATTGTATTGCCTGCTGTGTTTTTTCTATATAGGCTTGTAGTCAGAGTGTGATTGACTATGGTTACCTGCACGTCTAGGAAGCTGATTTCAGTGTTGCTGATTTCAGCACTAAATATAAGGTTGGAATCATTTACATTTATGGCATTGACAAAACACTCAGCTTCCTCCTGACTCCCCTTCCAAATAATGAAAATATCATCGATGTACCTCATATACTTTACAATGTTGTTATGCCACACATTCGAGTATTCTGCCCTGAGGACATGCTCCTCCCACCAACCCACATGGAGCCCCGCGTAGGTTGGGGAAAAACATGCCCCCATGGCCACTCCCCTCAACTGTTTAAAGACTTTGTCATCAAACAAAAAGATGTTATTGTTGAGGCACCGTTCTACCATAGATAGAAGCATATTATTGTGTTTGTGCAATTCTACTGGTCTCTTGTCCAAATAGAATTTTAAAGCTTTGAGGCCATCATGATGAGAAATACTAGTATAGAGACTAGCAATATCCATGGTGATTAACAAATAATCCGCTGACCACACACTCTGATTCATGATTTTGAGGCAGTCCGTACTGTCCTTTATATATGCAGGCAAAGTGGTTACAAAGTCTTGTAAGTAATGGTCTATATACTTGGAGGTGTTCTCAAACAAGCTGTGGATGGCAGACACTATGGGTCTTCCCGGCACTGGTCTGACCCCTTTGTGGACCTTTGGTATGAAATAAATGTTCGGTATTACCGGATGTTCTTTGTATAAATATTTCATTTCCTCTTTTGTCAAAAGCCCATCTCTTTTCCAACCATTTAATTCTTTGTAATATGCTTGCTGGATGTTTTTTGCTGTTCTTAGATCGATTTGTGCATAGCATACTCTGTCATTTAAGTGGCGATACGCTTCTTCCATATATTCCAATTTGCTCCAAAGCACCACATTACCCCCTTTGTCAGATTGATTTACAATGATTGTGTCATTAGATTGTAGCTTCTTTATTAAATCATTGTATGGTCTCATACTGGCATTGATGGTATTCCTTTGTTTACTGACTTGGGTATGTAGTTTTTTCAAACCATTAATTAGCAGTTCAGCATAAGTGTCTATGGCATCCTTGGGCATCGATGGAATGAAGGTTGATGGTGGTTTAAAGCCACTAGGTTCACTTTGTCCAATGTCAATGTTCTCATCACAGGCTGCATTTTGGGTACTTGGGATAGACGTGTCATCGTTACGAAAACAATGCATGGTTTTCAAAAGGGGCACATCCTTCGCCTGCAACCCACTTCTTTCTAGGTTGGTGGTTGTGGGAACAGATTTCTTGTTCTGTACTAGCCCTCCTTTGATGGCATAATATTTGCGTAATTTGAGTTTTCTGATGAACTTAAATACATCTACTCGGGTGTTACCATAGTTAAAGTTGCTCTCCGGACAGTATGATAACCCTAGAGCAAGTAGTTGTTTCTCTGCCTGGTCAAGTTGTACATTGGTCAAATTGATGATTGTCTTTTCCATAGCTACTGCTTGTTCCCCCAATTTTTCTTCTTTTGTGGCCGCCCTTTGCCTTTTGGCACATTTCCGGCATTCCCTCCGTCTTGCGTTTCTGCGCCGCTTGTTTTCACGTTTCTCGAGCGCAGAGTGCTTTTCCTTTGTATCCTCACGAATTCGAGTTCCTCTCTTAGGGTTAGTTGCCCCAAATCCCCTTCCTCTGAACCTGGGGCTCCTCCATCCGATTCCTCACTACATATATATATTCACTGAAAAAACATAGGTTTCACACCAGTTATAGTTAGGAATTAGCATTTAAAAAACCTATTAAATTCACTGAAAAAACCATGGGTTTCACACCAGTTATAGTTAGCTGGACATTTTACTGACATAAAACCATTGAAATTCCCACGTTATAGTTAGTTGGACTTACTATAACTTGCGCGCCTGCAATGCGCTGCTGATGACGTCACATATTACATCACTCATGACATGGTCAGTGACATCACTCATGACCGCCCTATGGAAATTAACATGGGGAAAACACGTTTTGGGACCCCCCTTTTATCTCGGTCCTGCTTGACGAATCCTCCCCAAACTTTCAGAGAAGGACTGGGGCGCCACGAGGAAAACTTGAGGAAATTTTCAGGCAGATTCCTCAACCGGCACCAAAGTTATTCCCAATAGAATGTTGCGATTTTCCTTTTGAAAATAATCCTAACTATAACTACCTACTGGCGATCGCCAGTAGGTAATATATATATGTATATATATGTGTGTATATATATATTGTGTATATATGTGTGTGTGTGTGTGTTTATATACTTATATACACACACACACACACACACAGAACTGGAGGTAGCCAGTAGATAATTATAGTTAGGAACAAAGTTTCCATAGGAAAACCTCTTTTTGTTTTGCCATTTACTGTGGCACTGCTTGACGAATCTTCACAAACTTTTCAAAACACTTTCTCTTTTGTGTTCAGCTTCTGTGTTGAAAGTTTTAAGGTGATCTGTCAAGCTGGAGCGGAAACTAAAAGGGTCCCAAAACACATTTCCCTCATGTTATGTCTATGGGGATTTTTCATTTTAGAACATGACTGTAGCCCGAACCGCTGACCGGAATTACACCAAATTTGACAGAAAGCTAGATGTTGGTCCAGAAAGTGTGTTGATTGTAATTTGGTGTAAATTCATTCAGTAGTTTCAGAGATATTTAATTAAAAAATATAAATATCGGGGGATGGGAGTCCTTGCAGTGGATTTGCAGATCCTACTGAAATTTGATTGGCTGCCAACACTTCAACCCAAAAGTGTTACCAGCCATCTTTGAGTCCCACAAAAAAAGTAAAAAAAGCGAGAAAAGGGGGCAGTGTCTAAAATTTTTATAGTGCTACCAACAAACTATTTACATTTTGACTAATATCTGAATACAAATCACCCTTAATATTCTTTCCTTTTTGTGACTCCCAAAAGCAGGCTTTCACTACCATGCATTTCAATGTTTACCATGTTCCTGAGTCATGTATTGGCTGCCACAACAAGTTGTCCATGTTGTGGCCAGCCAATAAATTGAGGGGCTCCCACTATGTTTTTCTCCACAGCAGCAAATTGACTTAAGTGTGTCAGACCGGTATCCTACAACATAGAATCCTCTTTTGCTTCAGCCTGCAGCCTGCTCCGCTGAGGAAATCCGACTTCCAGACTTCCAGAAAGCATTGGGTCAAACGCAAAGCAGTGTCCAATTGTCATTGATGATTTTCTGGGCCCAAACTACAGACCTTTCTGGCTCAGAGCTTATATCGCCTTTGTTGATGGTTTGACCGAGACCCAGTCCTTTGCCAACCAATCATACATGAGCTCATCTTCCCTTCCAGCCTGCAGTCCTGCCCTGCTGAGGACTTTCTATTGTGTTATGTTTTCAGCATTTTAACTGTTTTGGTACTTCTAAATACTTTTCAGATTTTCTTAAGTTAAGTCATTCTACTCTGTGACATAGTTACCAGGGGTTGAGATCATATTTAATTTCAGACTATGTATCTAACCGTTGTAAAGCGCTGGCTGGCTACATAGTTCAGCCTTGCCCTGCTGGAGTATTTTGAGCTCCAAAGTTGTCCAAAGGCAAAACGTGAGAGTGGGAAGGGCAGCAAAGTGATCCCAGCAAAGCGATTACTTTGGTGGCTACAATTTTCAAGTATGTACTACTCTAAACGTTCGGTGGCAAAACTTGAGGTTTCAGTGGAACTCAAAAATCCAATATCTGTCTTTGTGAAGACCTCACCAGTCACAGAGGAGGATTTGGATTTCCATATAAAAGAATAACTGAAAAGGTAAAACTCTTGGCTGTGTACCCACTAGGCTTTCCTGACCCCTGCTCTGTTGAGATTGACCAAAAATCACACCTAGGTCTCAGTCAAGCACTAGCATAGACAGTTCAAAGGTTGCTGGCTTCTCTGATTTAACAATTTGGAAAAAGCACATCTTGGGTTCCTTTAATCCACTTTTGACAATTTTTTTACATTGGTACCTTATTTTGCAAATTTGGGTTGAGAATTTTTTGTTTTGTTTTCTCACTTCAGTGTTGTCTTGCTACTGCTTAAATACTTAACATGATTTTCTTGGAGCTGTGACATATGTGTGCTTCTTTTTGTGCTTTTGCTACCATAGGTTAAGTCCTTATTACTCATTGATACAGTATATTGGCTTAGAAAGATACATAAGCTTAATGCAGGAATCTATTTAGCAGTCTCAAACCAAGTAATCTACAAAATCACTGGCTTCCTGACAGCAAAATAATGTGTTGAAGCATACAAAGTGTACATTGTGAGTCAGAAATATTTCTACGTATGGCGACCCATCCCTAAACACATAGCTAAGGAGGCATTTAAAGAGTGTCCCCTTCACCTCAGCAACTTTGTATGCAGTGTATCAATTGTTTGTGACAGCAATTGAGATTGCTAACCATTTGCAAAGTGGTATGCATCTGAATATTGACTCCAAAATATTGTTCAACCATAACATCATTTAATTTTTTCAACTTTTGTGGGACTGGGTTTAGTTTAATAAGTAGTAAGTGTTACCCTTTTCCTCCAAATATATACTTTTTCCAAAATGTTTGTGGGACAGAGTTAGAACATTCAATCTCTCCCCATCCCAAAATATAAGCACTTTCCGAAATGTATGTGGTACTGGAGTTAGCATAGTAATCCCCCCCCCCAAGTGTTTACATTTTCCCTACTGTTTTGGGGTTTTGAGTTACAGTAGTAGACTTGCCATCACCAAATGTATGCACTTCACGCAATGTAGTGGGACTGTAGTTAGAGTAGCAAATCGTATCCCCTGCTTAAACAAATGCACGTTCCTCCATGGTTGTGGTACTTCAGGTAGAGATATATACATTGTCCATATTGTTCCCCTGTGTTTGTGGGAGTTGGGTTATAATAGTAAAGTTGACACGACCTAATATATGCCCTTTACCAAATGTTCATGGAACTGAAGGTAGAATAGTAAATGTCACGACCCCCTCAAACATGTACCCTTCCTCCAACGTTTGCAAGTTTGTGTGACTGGTGTTGTTACATACTTCCTAATGGACTTAGAATCTTAGAATTTAGACCTCACTCCACATTACTCTATGCATTTCCTACAATTAATATTGGACTGATGTTAGAATAGTATACATTGCTTTTATGTATGTTCTTTCCCTACGTTTTATATGGATAAGAATGCACATTACCCAGTGTCTAGGAGACTCGAGCTAGAAAAGTAATGTTCATGTTGTTTAATCTAGGTGCTTTAATATTGTTGGACTGGAGTTAAAATAGTTAATCTCATCCATTTTATTAATGAAATTAACCTACTTTCAGTTAGATTGGAGTTAGAATAGAAAAGTTCTTTCAAAGGATGTATGCACTTTCTTAAGTCTTGGTTGGCTTGAAGTTAGGTATAATAATAAGAATCCATTATTAACATTTTAAATGTTTATAGAATTGTAATCAATATATTACATTATGTTTATTTTTTTGTACTAGTTTATATTTGATAATTGTTTCATAGAAGTTCGTGGTTTTTATAACATTTTTCATGAGTTTTTCATAACATAATATTCACAATGGTTGTTTAAACGTATATAATTTTTATTTATGTACTGCTAGTTAAATTTGTTGAGCCAAAAACAATGTAATTTGGAGATGTACATTTCCATATTCATTACTACAGTGCAAAGGTGTTTTGCCATGGTATGCCTATACTTTGGCCTAAGAAACTGGAAACTCAATCAAACCCATTATCCTTAGCTAACAAAGTCATTAATCATTGCTAATCCTACCATAGCAAGCTGTCAGCAGGTCCTGATGTTTCATGGGTGGGCGCCATTATCTGGTCTCTCAAACCTTAGCTTTTAGATGACTAATTATGACAGAAAACAAAATGTATTCATGTGAGGAGGAAAAACAAGCCTTACTTGATTTATTTTCATTATATTGCAATTTGATGACTCTTGATTAGAAAAGGAAGAAAGGTGTACGGAATGCAATTCAGAGACAAAGGGAGATAACAGCTTTTTCAGTGAGGAAACTTCAGAACAGTGAGTGAAACTTAAACCAGACCATGATTAAATAAAAACAGTGAAACAGCTTTTAAAACAAACCTGAATATTCAAAATGTTAGTATTTTTCTGACGAAAAAGCTCAGTGTAGTAAATGAGCTGCACAAACTACAACACAGATGACAGATACTTATATGTGTCTGTATTTGCAATAAACAAATAGAGGCAGATTCACATTAACTCCTTACAGTGAAATTCATTTTTAAAGTCTTGAAACTCTTCTTAAAATAACCCTCCCACTCAACCTACAGACCTGCAAATTCTGATGACCTACTATATATAAAAATACAGCTTGCCATCAAATACATACAGGGGAGTCAATTAACAGATCTGCACAATACTTGACAGACACATTCCAGGTTACTTGTGATACTTTGAGTTTCATACAAATCCATCAAGTTAGGGCATATAATGGGGTATTTTAAAAAGCTGCATTTCTCATTTTAACACCCTTGGGAATCTTTTCTCTCTGCTACAGAAAGAAACCCTAAGCAGAATTTGAGCTAACTTGATATCAGCTGCGGTCTGTGCAGGTACCAGAGGTGGGGCGGTGGGGACCAGGTTGGGGGGGAGGGGATTTGACGACCAATAGAGAAAATTAAATAAATAATACGTTTTCTCTCGTCGTCTGTCGAAATCCCTGGCCCACTGCTCTTACCTACACACTCCGCAGCTGCTTGAAAGGAAACTAGAAATCTACTCAGGCAAGTATATTTGCTTCGTTTGTTGTAAATGCTTTCCCTATTTTTCACGAAACTAACATTACAATAATGTGTCAATGGCTTGAAAGAGTTAAACATTTAGGATATTAGCCTGTTAGTTATCAAACCTACGTTTGTAAACTGTCCAGTGACCTAGATTTAAAATAACAGCCCCTCATTAGACACGGGCGTTTTGAGATCATGTTTTCTATTTCAAGTCACCAACATTTGGCTCCTAACCACTAAAACTGGATCTACAAATTCTAAAAATACTCATAAAGCCCTGCACACATCCACTCCCCATTACCTGGAGGACTAACTCAAGCTATCAGGTGGCTCCAGACCTTTACAAAATGCCTAAGCAATGGTCCTTGAACCCAAGTCCTTTAAAAGGGAACACTTATGGCCCAATCCTTTTAGGGAATCACAACCAGAATCTGGAATTCACTACCTCCAAAGCTGCGGACAACACTTCTCTAATGACCTTCAAAGTGGACTTGAAAGACCTTCTCTTCCAATGGTATTTTAGCTAAAACATTGTCATCAACTTTTGGCACAGACTTCTATTCTACCTCAACCTTTTTATTGCTGCATATTACCTCAGCCTTTTTATGGCCGTATATATCTTTTGTACACTATGTATACTATCTACGTTCTTTTTTATGTAATTATCTACCTTGTTGTACTACCAACCTTTGTAAGTACCTATAGCTGTATTGCCTAGCTTAAACCATCTGTAACTTCCATGTCTGAAAATATTTCTCCTCTAAAGCACTCTAGCGCCTTTGGCTAATGTCCGACCTACATAAATATGCATAAATAAATACCCAGCTAGGTCACAGGTTAGATTATGTTTGAAGGCTGTGCTCAGTAGGAGTTGGCAGCCTGTGTAAGGTTAGGAAAGTATTAGAAAATGAACATGTTCTGCCCCATGAACTGTGCTGGATTTAAGTGAAACTCCATATTTTAGGGGAATACTAAACATGGAAAGGCTCATCCACATTCCACCCAGTCCATGATATAACATTAATGATATTAACAAATAAAATAATGTTGGACCTCCCCACACAACAATGTCAGCCTTTCAAACATCATAAACATTGGTTAATTAGCACCAATGTTATTAGCCAAGGCCTTGCCAGCAATTAGCCTCTATGCCTTGCACTAGAATAAGCAAATAGACAAACTTCAAGCAAAACTACAGAGTTAGTTGAGAAAACATTACCCAAACTGGCAGGTGACTTTCTTTTAATCTTTGACGAAACCCAAAAATATCTAAATGAGACACAGTAAGAAACCTCTGCAAAAAGCAGGGGAATGGCGTCAAATTCGGATATCCGATATGCCAAGGGCCTACCACTACAAAATTTTGCTTACAAAATGCTAATGAAGCTGCAGTTTTAGGCTTAGTCTTTTAGAGCTATTTGGGTATAACAGTTTACATTATGTATAAAATTGAAATCACCTCCCAAACCTAGGGGCACTTAATAGAGAGTTTATAAATGTAACTAAGAGCCTCTGCATTGTCCTCTATTGGACCGTAGTAATTGACAAAATTAATATATAGTATACCATTTGTGTTACATGAAACACTCTTCATTCAACTGAATTATTGAATTTAATCACCTGATTAAATATGAAAAACCTATTTCCTTGTCTCTCTAAAGCTACTACTGAAAGTAGACAAGCTACCAGCCATTCTGCCCTTTTATCCTTTGATATCCAGTGATATTGATTAATGGGCCCCTCTGCCAACGCACCTTCCCATTCATACCTACAAGTGGGGAATAGTCCGCCTTGCCCCATGGGCCCACTACATCCTTGCCTGGCTCCATGCTGCAGCACCCTGTATCACTCTTCATCCTCTAACAAAAAATGCTGGAGGATCCTCCCTCTCCACACTCAAAATACGCAAAGACAAATAACTTTTCATGATAACCAGTGCAAACCACATGTTGATAGCCCCATTATATCCGTCAGGAAAAGGTCAAAACCATCTTGGTGCAACCCCTCTAGTATCGTCTTTTGCTGGACTTTAAATCATCGATAGGAAGGCCTGAGCCTCCCCCACAGTTGGAAATATATCAAACTGTCCCTTAAATAGTATGGGTGTTACCAGTCTCAAACTGCCCGGGGAGACATTGAAGTTCTCTTTCGACCTCGGGCAGGTGCAATTGACATGTTGGAGAAAACACAAAATTGATGACAATCAGAGACAGTAAATGTCTTTTGCTTGATCTCAATAGCAATAAACTTTTCCTTGATCTTATAATCAGCGAAGTTTACCTAAGTATTATGTGAATATTTCATATTAGAGGAGTGTGGTGCTTGAACTCGATGATTGAAAAATTCTTATTAAATCTGGTGAAATATGTGCTTTGACCAAGTTTTCAACAAGTTAAACCACACTACTGGAACTTCCCTGATTCTCTTCACCTTGAGGATTACCCACCAAATGCAGTTTGGATCAACTGCCATGATTTTTAAAATTTTGTATTGTATTCTTAAACATGCCCAAACATCTTTTGAGTACCCAATAGTTCTTTAGCTTCGAGGTCTGAGATTTTCTTCTCCGACTGATGAAGTTCAATAGGGATCTGTGCCACAGTTTTTCTCTATCTTAGCCAAACTCTGACTTAAAGTGTCAGTATCCTGCATTTGTGTCTGCTGCAGATTGCAGATCCCTAATTTCAGTGAGAATGCTCTCTAGGAGATGTATTAGGGACTGGACTTGTTACTGTGGTTGTACTTGTTTCTGATTTAGTCTTTGCTCAGCACCCATTGACTCAGCAGGAAAGCCATGGCTGATTGCTCCAACCAGCCTACCAAGTCTCTCAAAAGCAGGATCTGAAGTAATTCTCAAAAAGTTCTGCATCTAGCTACCCTCTGAGCTTAGAGGCAGAAGTGTTTTATCTAATGCAAAAACTGAAATTGTGGACTTTGATCTGCCAGCTTTATTCAGTTTAAGTTCTTGATTATCCTCCTGTCTGCACTTTCTCAGATTGAGGCTTTAATAGCTTAGCAAAATGGGGATACTCCTTTGGTCTTGCCTCTTAGCTCAGATCCCCTTTTCACTGAATTGGCTGAATTGATGGATCCACTGAGAGCTCACCATCTGATTAATTGATGTTTCCTGGGTTATATTTCCTCCAGCTAACAGTGCTGAGTCTGTCATCTGGTCAATTACTTTAGCCAGAACTGTATTTTCATCAACTAGTCGAGACCAACTCTGAATGCCTGGTGCGGAGAGCTGGATCTTTCGCCGTTGTAACCTGCTCAGACCTTAAAGGACTGCCCTCACAATCCCACTCTATACTTAGGTTGGATCTGATTAGGGCATTCGTCTGCGCCATTGCTTTAGTTGGGGGAAATTTCTCAGATGTTTCTAATGCCAGTCTCCCCTGAATACCAGGCTTTTCCCCTTTCTATGCAACAGTGGCCATACTGTTATGTTGAGGGAAGTCTCTTAAATATTGCAGTCTCACCATCAGATATTGGCTTCTCAGCAGTGCCTATGGTGACTATTGCGCTTTCTTCAGAGCGCCCTTGAGTTGAGCCTGCAGCTTGCATGCACCTGCAAGCTCCAAACACAGCATCTTGTTGCTCTAGCTCCTCGCAGCGAGAGACCGCACACCTCTATGCCCAATTATTGCCATTCAGCCAGCTTTTCAAACAGGCTCCTGTAGCAAAAAATTACATAAACTGACATGGTATCCAATCTACTCTGTTGCTCTCCTGAGCTGAGACAGAACAATCTAAATATGAGTGGAGTGTTGTTGCATCACTAAGAGGGTCGAAACAGCAACCCCAAGGCGGGATATCAACAAGGCGTTAAAAATAATAAAGAAGCATGCAATCAGTTGTGTCCTCATATTTAATGGCAGGTTTAATAGTAAAGAGACCCTTGCCAGGCTTAATAATTCCAACACTTCCTCCTTGAAAAACACTCAATATTATTACAGTGAGAGAGGTCTACAATGCCTGAATGTTCACCTGCAAAGACGATTTTGCCGGCTACGTTTCCTTGGAGATTATCCCAATAAAAATGGCGCAATCAAGAAAACTCGCACAAGGTGGGGCGTGGCTAGCCGAGCAGCGAGATGGCCGCTCTGTGAGTGAGCTCCGCCGGCTACGTTAATTAATCCTGTGCTTATCCTCCTCCTGGTGCCTGCGGACCCCAGATATCCCAGGGGTCGACGTCGGAAACCCAGGAGATCCTGCAGCTTAAGTTTGGGGCGCATAGCTGATGAAATTAAGGAGCTGGAGCCATCGGGAAATCTCCCGTCCTGCACGCCCGTTCTGTTCCTCGCCGGAAGTACCGGACTCTGGGTGTCGCGGAGCACCACAGACCGCGGCTTTGGAGGCCTCCGGAGACCCGGCGACCTGAAACGCGAGACCTCACCTGCAACGGGGCTGCTGCTATATCTGACACTGGTGAGTCCCGATGGTACCTGTGGGGAGGTCTGAACCGCTGTAGACCTGTGACACGCGGAAGGAGACCAGACTCCTTCCCTGGCTGAGAGTCCCGCCGAGGCGCCGCAAACGATTCAGCCATACACCCGGTGCCGGCGTGGGCTGTAGGAGACTCCCGGAGCTCAGCTGAGGGGTAGTGCCTGAAATTGTGCAACTGCCACGCAAGTTGGAAGTGGTGCAGAGCGGAGCTGTAGCGAGGCGGGGAACGTTCGAACAACTGCCCGCCACGCCATTCTACCGCGACATAGCGGCTGATGTCCGTTGATGAGATCGGATTGCCGCTTGCACCTTTATGAACCGAGCAGGCCGGGCCCCCAGTATTTCAATCCTGCCCCTGACACTAGTGGCTTATTGGAAACTACGAGGTTTCGTTACTGAGCTTCCGGCGCCCGCCATTTTGTGGCTTGGTGATGCTCCGGCCTGCACGTTGCTAGAAAACGAAAACTCTGTGTAGCTCCGCCATTGGGGCCGGAGAATCGGCCGATACATCAACGGATAAGCCTGAATTACCTTGTCACCACACGGGCCAGTGCACAGGAAAACTGCAGAGAGGCGCTGCTCCTCCACGACGCTTGCGGAAACGTCCTTACCTCTGAGATGGGGGAAAAATGAGGCTAGACAGCCCAAAATCAGCTTTGACAACAAGAGATCTCCGAAAAGCCAAACGACGGAGATGGATGGCGGCGAATCGTCGTCGCATGGGACACCGTCGGACATAGACTTTGGGGCGCTTATTATGGAGGTGAGGTCCAGCTTAAAGAGCATTGACGCTAAACTTGATGCCATGTCCTCGCAGCTAGAATCTGTGAAAACTAAAGTTGACGCCCACGAAACCAGACTGGACTGCTTAGAAAATAGGCAAACTGAATGCTGCGAATTCCAACAGCAGGCCAAGCAACATATCACATCCCTGGAGTGGGAAATAGATAATCTACGCGCCAAGGCTGACGATTTAGAAGCACGTTCCAGAAGGTCTAATATCCGCATTACGGGAATTCCGGAGACAACAAACACTGGCAAGATGGAGACGTTTGTGACAGACCTCCTACACGAACTATTCGACCCGGATCTGTCCTCAGTCTTCACGGTCGAGAGAGCACACAGATCGCTTGGGAAAAAACCTCCGCCTGGAACCACACCTCGTCCCATCCCTGCTAAATTGCTCAATTACCAGGATAGAGACCTCATCCTGAGACTGGCGAGAGAGAAGGGTAAGATTACGCATCAAGGGAATAACATCTCCTTCTACCCGGACTTTACCCCCCTGGTACAAGCGGCCCGTAAGGAATTTCTGCCGGCGAAGAAAGTGCTGCTGCAAGCTGGTGTGCCATACTCTCTGTTATACCCGGCGAAACTGAAGGTACTGCATGACAACACTCCACACTTCTTCACTGACGCAAAATCTGCGCTCAAGTTCGCTAAACATATCAGCAGTGCTGGGGCCAGAAGGAAATCGCCCAGACTGGAGGATGCTCCGGAACACCTTAGTGATAATGATTGAAGGGACTATGGCTGTGAGTTTTGGGACACTGTACCTCTGCCTCCTCTACGCCTTACATGGATATTTGAGTACTCCTTGTGCACACTGCTATTGCACCTGAACTGAGTAAGTGAGGGGTAGGAAACTGGTGCATCCCCGGGTGCCAAGCTGAGACTACTGACTCCCTGTTGCCTATGTGGTTCTTGCTAAATGTGGGTTTAGTCGGCCCTGGGGTGGGGGCACCGTTAGGACCAAGGAGATTTAAATTTGTATGTAGCCACCCCGTCCACACGGGGGTGTACGCTGGGCGCACCACGCCCCATCGGGTGCTTCCCATTGTTCTTGATGTTGGGTTTCTTGCACGCCTTGCGTGCCTACTTTTGGGATATGTCACAAACTGATTGGGGGGTTGCTGAGGGTGGAGGGTGGGGGGGGGGTGTTTATGAAGTTGCAGGTTCTAGTTCTGATATGGTGCAATGTACTTTTCACTCGGACTGCCTATTTGCGCAATGGATTGATGGCTATGATGTGTAAGCGACCTTGTGGCTCTGGGGGATGGGGACAATTGGGGATGGATCTGACTCTACATCACCTCAAAGATGGGGGGGATTAAACTATGGACCTGGAACATTAGAGGCCTTGGGGATTACAAGAAAGCTCGCTTGATGCATGGTATACTGTCCAGACATAATGTAGATATTTGCTTTTTGCAAGAGACTCATCTTAACACGACCCCTTCACCCAGATTGAAGAACTCCCGATGGTCACAAGTGTACTCTGCCATTTATTCTAATTATGCGAGAGGTGTGGCTATACTCATACGCGGAGGTCTAGATTGGCGGGAACACACTCACGTACTGGATGTGGATGGAAGATATGTTTTATTACATGGTTCCTTGCAAGGGCGACCTATTGTGCTGGCTGCCATCTATGGTCCAAATGTGGACGATTCTGACTTCTTCAGGGGGGTTTGGGCGGAAATTGCATTGCTGGACTGCCAATCGGTCGTCATAGGAGGTGATTTCAATGTTGTGATGAATGATGACATGGATCGAAGAGGTGTGAGCAGACCACCGCATGCTAGAGCACGTCAAGCAGTCTTGGATGTAATGAGTGAGGGAATGCTTTCTGATGTGTGGAGAGTTAGACATCCAGGTGTTAAAGTGGGGACCTGCTATACTTGCCACAAAGCTGCTTGGTCCAGATTGGACTTTTGGCTGGTGTCACCTGAGGTTGCAACGTGGGTGTCGAGTGTTGATATCCAAGCTAGATCGCTGTCAGATCACGCCCCCTGCATGCTGGAGTTGCGCCTCCCAGACACTATTCACAGGGCGTTCACATGGCGCCTTCCACCACACGCGCTCATGGACCCAGTATTTGTAGAGGAGATCAGGGCGGACATCATTAAATATTTTGCCGAAAATGCTGGGTCAGTCTCCTCTGAAGCCATCGAATGGGACACCTTTAAGGCTGTGATTAGAGGCCAGTGCATAGCACGAAAAGCGGGAGTACTACGTGCCATCCGAGACACATTGGCTAAACTGGAGGGAGAGTTGAGAGAACTAGATACTGCCTTTAGCACTGACCCGTCATTAGAGATTGCTGGGGCTCTGAAAGTCAAGCTGCTTGCCTTTAATGAGGAAGCGGAGCGCGAAGTGCGATTCTTGGGGAGACAAGCAGAGGCACGTAGATATGGGGAGGGAGACAGACCGAGCAGAACCCTTGCCAGGTTGATAGCTCCTCGTACACAGTCAAACTACATCCACACCATATATGACAAGGAGGGGACCCTGGCAGTAGGCCAGGAGGGTGTGTTAGGCGCCTTCGCTGACTTCTACGCATCCCTCTACACCTCCAAACAACCCACGACCCCGACCTCCTTGCAAGACTTTCTTGACTCTATTGCCCTTGTCTGGTTTAATAACATCCACAGACAATACATGGACCTACCTGTAACTGTCCAAGATATCGCTCAAGTGATTAAAAGCATGCCGGTCAACAAAGCCCCTGGCCCTGATGGCCTGACAACATCCTTCTATAAAACTTATGTTGATGAACTGGCGCCAAAACTACACTCTGTGTTCGTTGAGGCCCTTGAATTGAACTCCCTACCAGACTCCATGTGTGAGGCCTTAATAATTACACTCTTAAAACCTGACAAAGATGAGCTACTCCTAGATTCCTATAGGCCCCTTTCCCTAATAAATGTAGATGCTAAAATTTACGCAAAGATGATTGCGGACAAATTACAGCCAATGTTGCCTATTATTGCACTCCCGGACCAGTCAGGGTTTATCCCTGGCCGTGCCACATCACATAACCTCAGGACCATTTTCTCTGTCCTCCACTACTTACATCCATCTGTACAGGCGGCGGTGGTGTTCCTGGACGCCACCAAAGCCTTTGACTCCTTAGAGTGGCCTTATTTGTTTAGGGTTCTGGAACGGATGGGGTTCAGTCGAAATTTCATTACCTTGATCAAACTGCTGTACACGGAACCTAGAGCTAGGGTGAGTGTGAATGGACTCGTTTCCAAACCCTTTGGCATCTCCAGAGGGACCAGACAAGGGTGTCCACTGTCCCCTCTCCTTTTTGCCATTGCAATGGAGCCGCTCGCGGCTCAGATACGACAACACCACACTGCGAGGGGCATCGGCTTCAGCTCTCGGAGCTTACTAATCTCGTTATATGCGGAAGATGTCACCTTGTACATCGTCAATCCCAAAGACAACATGAATCCGTTGCTCCGAGAATTCGTGAGGTTTGAAGGCCTGGCGGGAGTGTCCATAAACTGGTCTAAGTCTGTTGCCTTCCCCTTGACAGATGAGACCCGTCGCCCGGCTCCGGACTACCCTCTGAGGTGGGAGACGGACGCTGTTAAATATATGGGGATTTGGGTCAGTCGTGATGTACAAGAGCTGTGGTCACTCAACTTTGGCAGGGCGGTAGACTGGCTGGAAGGGAAAATCGAGGTTTGGAACAAACTGCCTCTATCCCTGGTTGCAAGAATAGCCTTAGCGAAAATGGTGGTTCTCCCCAAATTATTGTATTTGTTCGTGAATATTCCGCTGCCCATGACAGCACACTTTCACGCTCGTGTCCGCTCGCTGTTGTTGAAATTGGTGTGGGCCGGGGGACAGGCGAGAGTATCCTGGGACCTGCTCACACTCCCGCTCCGGCAGGGGGGCCTTGGAGCTCCGGATTTGAAGCTCTACTCCCTCTAGTGCGCAAGCGCAATTTCTGCATTTCTGGGCCTTCCCTACACCCTACCAACCGCATGCGGCAGTGGAACTGGCCGTGGTCGCCCTGTTGCCGCTCCGAGTGGCACTATACGGGATGGTCTCATGCCCGTCAAAGGAGGTTGATACCGTGGAGATTATTCGTTGGGCCTGGCGCGAACTTCAGAAAAGAGCAGGACTCTCCTTGCTTTACGCACCAGCCATCCCCCTACGGGGAAACCCGATGCTGCCTTGCTTGAGCGCCAGGGGTGACGTCCTCATGCTCCGAGGGAAAAGACTACACACATTTGCTGATATATATCCTGACGGTACCTTCGAAGAGATGGGCGCGAGCGACGACGTCCAGCCCGAATCTTTTGCAGACGCGCTGTTGTACTATTCCCTTAGGGAATCCTGCAAAAAGATGGGGCCCCAATTCCCGAGGGAGCCATGCGCTCTGGACGCCCTTCAGAATTTGCTTTCACGGCCCTCCCCCAAAAAACTGGTGTCGAGACTGTATAACTGCATGCAGGAGCAGGCCCCACTAACGGTAGCCATGGCCAAACAGGCTTGGGCTGCTGACCTGGCAGACCCTTTAACAGATGAAACATGGGAGTACTGCTGTAAACAACTCACGGCACTGTCTCCAAACTATCGGCTGCGGCTCATCCACTTCAAGTTCTTGCACCGATACTATCGTACACCGATACTGTTACACCGTATGGGCATCCGCACGGACGCCTCCTGCTGGAAATGTGGAGGGGAGGATGCGTCCTTTCTCCATGTGGCATGGAGCTGCCCCAAGCTGGGTGCATACTGGTCGGAGGTCTTTACAGCCATTAATCAAATCACACATAGGAACGATACACCGTCACCGCTCCTGAGATTGTTAGGCTATGTCAAGGATACTGAACCCTGCGACAGAAAACTACATGCACTACTCCTTCTCTATGCCAAAAGACAAATTGCACTACATTGGGGCAGGAGGGCTCTCCCCTCATTCACGGGGTGGATTAGGGATGTGACATATGGCCATGCACAACTAACACACTATTGGGAGACAATGCCCACCGCTTCCAGACCTAATGATATCTGGGACCCATTCATACAATGGGCTGGAGAACGTGCGGGCTCGGGCACCTCTGGAGGGTCACCTGATGTAGGTGTTTCGGATGATATGGGCTGAATGTGTTAAAAATGAGGTTGAGTGGTTGCTGCTCAGATAACCCGCGCTAGAACAGACCTGCCCTGAACTGGCACACGCTCCGAACCCGCTACCCCACTGATCTTGCGTATGCTACTTGCCCTGCCCCCACTGACCCTCCTACGACCTCATACCTCGATGGATGGCCCCACCTCGGCACCCTCCTCCTCCCCACCCTGTTCCCCCCCCCTCTGCCTTCACGAAGAAAGTGTGGAAGCCGCCACGCCCTCATCCTCACCACTGCTCGTCTTTTGTTAATAGCGATCCAGCGCAGGTCCGCGCAGCCCCATGGATGAATGGTATGCTGTGTAGCTGTTTCTTTGTACTTGCACCAAAGTTTACTGTTTTCGTTTTATGTTTGTTGATGGGACAAGTTGGGAGAAAACAGTGCTGTTAGACGTATCCTTTCAATCTGCCGCTGCAGCAGGTTGCTGACCGCTGCTCGCTCCGGGGCGGCCTAGTCACTTCCTAATTCATTTGCGTGTCTACAACACTGAAAAAAGTAAGACCACTTAACGCGCTGAAGCTGCACTGCTCACACTCATGGTATTACTGTATTGTATATCTCTCTGGGAGAACTAAGACCGGCCAGGTTTTGGCCCCCGGACCGCTTTACTGTATCTTGTGCACTGTATACCTAATAGCGGCCTGCCTCCGGGTTGTTGGCGTGACGCAGTGTAAGTCTTCTGTCTCTTTATTGCAAAATAAATGTCTTACACCAAAAAAAAAAAAAAAGAAAATTCGCACAAGGTAAAATGTTATGTAGCGGGAGCCACTGCACTGTCCGTCCCTGTAATGGTAGCATCTTACTGCAGTTTAGCAGTTGTGTCTCAGTGTTTCTGACCAGGGGTAACAACTCACTCAAGAATACTCTGGTATGAACACACCGACATGGACCGGGCGAGGAGACTAGTCTCGGGAAGCTGCCAGCAGCACAGTCACAGCCCGCAAGTGCATCTGGAAAAAGAGTGGAGAGCAAGAAGTTGTGAGGTGCAACCTAGTGGTCAAGCATAAAAGATCCTTCTGTTGTCTGATTAGCCTTAAAACTATTCTTTTCAAACTTTTTTTATACTTTGACTAGGAATACTTAGAAATTACCTTTTGTAACATTTTGATGATGAGCAGAGGAAGTCTAATTCAGTGTTAAAGTCTGCCACCTTTGGACTGGACATATAATCCATTTGCCCATGCAGAAAATCCAGAAGAGGATTCTGCTGCGATTTAGTGACTTGTTATTTGGCTTCTTTCCAGCCCAGAGCACTGGATGTAAGTGAAAGTTCTTTCATAATAATGCTCTAACAAAAATAATGGGACTTTTGCCTCTCTTTTCCCTAAGATGGGCCAATTGCCCGGAGCACAACAGAATATAGGAACCTCTAAACTCTTCTTATGAATTTGTAATTAAATAAAGGCGAGAGTTTGAGAGTTGTACCACACTGGTTTCATATGAGTCATAGCATGAAAGTGCCTTTGAATACAGTTTTCTCAAACACATAATGACACTTTACCCCAAGGGTGGAACAACAGGTGACCAGTTTGCTGGTATTTCTCTTTAATGTGAGTAGGCTGCACCTAAATGTAATAGGCAGGCCCAATGGTGGGAAAGAGGCACCAAGACAGGTGAGCTGGTACACTCTTGCCTCTACAATTGTGGAGAACCCAGGAAGTGTGCTTTGTGGGATGACTTCTGCCACAAAATAGGGGGAGAGCAGCAAAATATAGGTAATACACGAAAATAATTTTACAGCCGTACGTTTAGGACTACCATGAAGCACTGCTCATTACTCCAATAAATCCAAGATCCTATCACATGGAAGTCAGAAACCAGCTGTAACCAAAACAAATAAGAAGAGGGTTTGTCTGACATTCTCTTATCACCTAAGGAAGGATTGTAAAAAACCAGCTTCCTTTTCAGTCTCGATAGTTGAAGATCATTCTCAGGATTCACAAAGCCAGTCGTTTAGAAGTTCACTGGGAGACTTACGACGTCTTTGAAGAAAAACCAGCCAGCCAATGGGACAGACATTGATTGGAACGCTGGTTGAAGAAAGTCATTTAGAATGCTATGCCCCACTAAACTGTTCCTGAAACTTTGGACACTAGGCAGATATAAAATATTAAGCTTTTTATGTAAATGTATCTGAGAACTCCTGGAACACTAAAGCTACCCGGCAAAAGAACACGGAGGTAGTCCAATAAGGCATGCAGCAGGAGTAAGATGTGAATAAGAATGTTTATTCTAATACCCAGTCTTCACCCACATCTATAGCTCCATCTCCTCCAAGAAGCAGCACTCAACTGTCCTCTTAACAGTCTACACACTCAGAGTAAACAAGAAGAACACTACCAACCACACATTTTACATTCTAGTGCACTAGCGAAGATGCCACCTATCTCCTCCCCTTAACAAAAGAAAAAACAATATTACAAAACAAACTATAACAACATAGGTCAGAACCTCCTGGGACACATTTATATGTACACTAAGTAGTCACCATGTCTCGTGGGAGATCTTGTCTCATGATTATTAGCATGGTGACATGTGCTCCTTACACACTCCTTGTTATTCAGCACTTCCCTTTGTTTCAACAGTGCATTTTGGTCACTCAAGTCCTCCTTAGCGATTTCAACAACCCTGTTGAGGTTCCAAATCTGACCATCCTCCAATCTAACCGCATTATCACATTTCTTCATAATCTTCATGGGATGACTGTATTTTGAAAATGGTCCATGGGTGACAGTAGCTTTCACCTTGACAACATCTCCTAATTTTACATTTATCAACTTGGCAGCTTTCGTTTTGTCTGCATTCATCTTCCTAGCCGTTTACCACACTCTTTCTCTCCATCCATCATCTTCAACAATTCCATCCATACCCCTGCACCACTTAATCCATGCAGGAGATTAAACAGAATTGGCTTTCCTGCCTTTCAATAACTCAAAATGAATTTTAGTTGTGGTTCTGTTCAGTGTCACTCTTTACATTTCCAACCACATCCAATCTTTCCCTTCACTCCTTGCCAACTGTATAGCCTCCTTAAATGAGCAGTTAATTCTTTCCATGGTACCATTGGTTTCAGGGTGGTACAATGCAGATTTCTTATGAACAATTCTTCTACTGCATAAAAAGTCCTTCATCATAGAATACGTGAACTACACACCATTGTCAGTCAGCACAGATCCTGAATAACTTTTCCTTGCAAAGACTTGTGTCAAAAACTCAATGACCTCCTGGGACTTGACTTCATTAACAATTAATGGCTCTGGCCATCTGGAAAAAAGGTCCACCAATAGAAGTATATATATTATTTTCCTCATTAATATTAAGAGGACCCAAAATATCCTCCGACACATCATCCCACTGCATTTTTGGTACTTTCCTCACAATCATCGGTTCCTCCCTGGACTTTATTGCCTTGTCACTCATTGAACACTCTGAAAATCTCTTACCTCCCTCACTATCCATCCGAGGCCACCAATAATCTGCAAGTAAATCCTCTTTAGACCTAGAAATGCCTTGGTGTCCCTCATGCACCATTTGTATCAACATCTCTCTCACCACCGCAGGGGGCACTAGCCTAGCACCTCGGAAAATCAAACCTTTGTCACTGGACAACTGTTCCCTAACACTCCAGTACATTCTTACCTCAATATCCAACAGTCTCTTGTCACCCATTATCTAAGTCATGCATCACACTCTACAAAATGTTGTCTTGTACAATTATTCTTCTCCTGTCTTCTTCACCGATCACACCATCAGCCACCAAGCAACTCCTTTTCTTCATTCATGAAATCCTCATCAATGTCATCATCTTCTGTCCATACCATCCTGGACAAACAATCAGCCACCATATTACTTTTCCCACGGATGTGAACAATTTGAAACTCATATTCCTGTAACTCCACCACCCATCTGACAATTCTACTGGAAACATTATCGTAAATTTCCTTCATAACACCTCCTTAAGTTGATCTGTGCACAAGAAATGTTATAACTTTTTTACTGCCCAAAATATGGTTAGAGCCTCCTGCTATATCTCCAAATATCTACACTATGCAGGCCTTAATGTGCGAAATATAAAGGTCACCGTACTCTCAAAACCTTCCTTCCATTATACAAAATGTTGCCCCCCACACCTTTTACACTCACATTTGTGCAAATTATCCTTTCATGATGAGGGCAAAAACTTAAAGACACTGAACATTCTGCAGCTCCTCCTTCAAACAAATGATTTCTTCGTCACACTCACTACATCACCTGGCCTACACATTCTCCTAAAGTAATTTTCTCAACTTGAATGTTGTTTCGGAAAATCTCTTTACAAACTTGCTGTAGAACTCTACAAGTCCTAACAATGACGCTAACTCTTTTTTGCTTTGCAGCACTGCCATCTCCATGATTTCCTATACCAAATCTGGTTTAGGTTTCAAGCCATCCTCTGTGGATGCATGAGCCAAACACTCTAGCTCCTTTCTGTAAAATTTATATTTGGCAACCTTAAGCGTCAAAATATTTTCCTGCAAGCTCTGCAACACTGCTCTAACTCTCTCATGTTCTGCACGGGGTTCCGCAAAAATAGGGATATCATCTTGATATATTTTCACACCAGGTAACCCACCTGAAACATTGTCCATGTCCCTTTGGGAAACTGATGCAGCTGATACTAACCCATAAGGTATCCTCCTAAATCTGCATCTCCCATGTAACCTGATTAATGCTGTGAGATCCAGTGAATCCTCTTGCTATTTTATCTGGTGGCAGACTGAGGCTAAATCGAAAGTGGAGAATCACTTTGCATTTCCCAACATGCACACCAACTTGTGAATCCCTGGAATAGGAAATCTGTTCAACACAACAGCTCTGTTGACACCTCTGAGGTCCACGCACAAACGAATATCCCATTCTGTACCTTCAACCTACTCCAAGACTCCACTTTCTTCAACATTTTCAACTCCGCTACCACAGCTTTTTTGACCTCAAAAGACACATTCTGTATTTGGCTCACTACAGGTATGGAATCTTGTACCACCTTCATTTTATGCACATACCCTTTCAGACAACCTAAAGCATTAAAAAACACCTCATTGAACTCCTTGGAAATTGCATCACTTTTGATCACTTCTCTCTTATCCACCACTTTGGCATTGAAATTCCCCCTCAACTTAATGGGTGGATCCGAATTTGGATCCAAAATGACCCCCAGATTGCTTTGGTGAAATCCACTTATAACTGCTTTACCTTTAGCTGCAAGATAGATTTTACTTACAGCCATTCTTCGATATCCCACGATACCTTGAAAATAACCCACCAATTTAATGGGCTCACCCCATATTCTGTTGGTCTAATATCTAGCTTACTCAATTGCACGTCTTCTTTATACTACTGACAAACACTTCATTGGAAATAATACTCAATTTAACCGCAGGGTCAAAAAGCATTTTAACAAGTTTAACTTCTACTATGGCAAAATCTGGCTGACCTTCACTACCTTTGGTAGAAACCTACAAAATGTTCTCTTCCTCTTCATTGTAATCACCCAAAATGTAATCTATCCTTTTATCACCTTCAGTCCTACAACACTTACTTAGATGCCCTTTAACACAATTTACACATAACCTTCCAGCTAGGACATCTTTGATTATTAGCCAAGTGGCCTGTCAACCCACGCCTAAAACACTTTTCTGTGAACTATTTACTCTTACAATGCCCTTTCACCACTTTGTCAGCTTGCTGTTACATACCTTTGTCAAACACCTCCTTCTTATTTAACACAAAAACGGTTTTCCCTTTGCACCTTCAGAGACATTTTTCATCAACACTTCTACACAAGCCAAACTGTGTTCTGAATGCTGAGCTAAATTTATCATCTCCACAAGAGAGGGATCATCTCTCCACTATAATTCCTCATGTACCGTGTCATTATTGCACCCCAAATAAATTAATCTCCTAAACTCTCATCCATAGATTGTCCAAACTTGCATGTGGAGGCCAAATTTCTCAGAACAATATTATATATTCTTCTACTGACTCCCCTTTGTTCTGCTTGTGTTTACCAAAATAAAAAAAACTCAAATATAGATGAAACTTTTGAAAGAAAATGTGAATCAAACTCCTTAAAACTCCTTAAATTGAGCAGATAATCATTAATTTCTTGACCTTTCAGTCCTAAACAGGATAATAGCAAAGAGGCTTAATCTCAAAAGTCAAATTAGTACCACAAACCCTAGCATATTCTGAAAACAAATTTTTTGCACTTTTGTCCATTTAATTAAAGTCCCCTTAGAGACAGCAAAAGTGGTAGAAGGCACATGCTGCATTACAATTGCCTACACCTGTGCCACAAATATCTTGTAACCAGCAAGTATAATATTAAAGAGCAAAATTGCAGCAAAGCGCACGTTGCACCCTCAAATAGAATGAAAAAAATGTATTACACGTTTAGAATGAAACAAGAAACTAAATAAATACAAAGAAAATGAGGAAAATGCTATAAACAGTCACCAGTGCTCCAAAACAATCCACCAAAGAGAAATCCGGGCAGTGTTGATATTTTTCTGTAGTGTGTGACCACACATTGTATATTCTAGTGCACTAGCCAAGATGCCACACACACCAATGGAAACCAAACGCCTGACCTCAAGGATCCTTGAACATTTGTGGCATACAGTTTTGCCACACTGAAGAAATGTGGATTCCTGAAAAGTGTTGATGTACAAAGATAGCACACAATAGTTGGAAGAGACCGCAATGTGTGCCCAGTGATGACAAGGTTAAAATTTTTACATTCGTCCCGTTCAGAGCATTTGGCGGCCACCTTTAAGGCAGCAGAGAGACCACCAGCTCAAGGCCCTATGAAATGCATTTACAGGGATCCCATCAATAGGCTTCCACTATTTGACCAAATGTACCTCGGAGTGCGAAATTATTGAAGATTTTGCAGTGGCGTTGCATAGGGGGGGGGGGGGCTGCTCCAGGCGGCACCTTTTTTGAGGCGGGCACTGGCCTGGAGGTCGAGGCCCGTTGCGGCCGCGGCGGCCTCTGTGACAGTCGTGAGTACGGTGACCCGACCTGCTTCACACTAGCTTCGCCGGTAACTGCAGGCTGCCACTGCATGCAGTGCACACAAACGCGGGACTTAGTTTTGCCAATTTAAAGTCCTGCATTTGCACTGTGCGGCTGTGCGTGCTGCCTGCAGTAGTTACCGTCCGGTCCGTAACAGGAGTGAGTGCATCACAACAGTAGCGCAGCCTAAGTCCCCGTACCGACCGTTGTTGGGCCCCCTTGCTCACACTAATCCTCCAGGGCCCCCAATCAGTGGTAGCGTGTGCGGCGCGCGCGTGCACAACCAATGACGGCCCTGTAAGGACATTTTTGGCCAGCCCTCGCCTTGCACCATAGCAGTGTGACGCGTTACGGGCTCTCTGCCCCCTAAGCTCGCCCCTCACCATGTCGAGGAGTCGGAGTGCGTGGAGACCATTCTTCTTGCCTGCTTTACTGTCTGTGGCACGTAACTATAACATAATTCATAAGAGGTGAGAGAGAGAAAGAATAAAGAACCATCCAATTAGAATGATTGCACCGTGCACGATGGCACCAAGTTACCTCTTGAAGACTCCGGTTCACACTCATGGGCATGTTAAACCTGCTTTATTCTATTGATTGGTATTTGGTTTTATTGTCGAGGTTTTAGTCGCACAGCGCTGTGCACGAGTTTTTGGGCGCTAGGCGGATCCACCTCATCTCAGCAAGGTTCCCCAGAGCCTGTTGGTCTCGCCATGGCACACAATACCTCTGTCACAGTTGATGCGCTGGGGGTCCTTTCCCTGCGCCCCCACCCACCAGCTCTGGGCCGAGCCGCATTCGCCACGGCTCCTCCGTGGGAACCTGCTTACATTTACCTTTCCCGCTTTCCCGGCCCTCCTGGCGTCTTTTACGGTTCCATCGGCAGCTGAATGAACTCCTAAATTGAAATGTATATTTTGCTTCTTTCTGTGGTTGTATTAAAACAGTGGGGGTTGGGGGGGGGTTTATGGTGCCCCCGAGGACACCGTTCCCATCGCCTGCCTCTTGGAGTGTTTTCAAAGGGCACAGAATACCTTTTAGCCATACTATCCAAAGTGCATTCACCTCCCAATCCTGTATCATGTAGATTCCCAAACAAAATATCTGGAGCTCTGCATTTTCCTTGGTTATGCAAAGGTCTACCCAACGGGACCTACGTTTTTGAGTTTTTGAGTTAATATTCTGCATACTATGGGGCTCAACTGAAATTCCACTGAGGTTGGGAAACTCATACTGAGTTGACCTGCCCTTTTGTTCATTTCTCCTGATAGATAGAATGCTGATAGGGAGGCTCAATTCTCCTGGGCCCATACTGCAATCGAGAACGCTGACTAGAGATTTTGTTCTCCCCTGCATTCTAACATACGTTTTCGCTACTTGATTGTCTGTTCTCATTGGAACATCTTTCCCTTGTATCTGTGTCACAAATGCCTTTAAAGCTAAGAATATACATTGTTGTCAGGTTCTCCAGTTGGAGGAGTGAACTGACTATTACGAACAGTTTTTCCTGGACTTGCTTGTCCTCCAAAACGGCTGGTGTCTGTTGTTATCACTAATGGTCTTGCTGACTGCAGAGACATTCCCTTCATCAACTGACATTCCTTTGACCACCACCTCATGTCTTGTCTAAGACTGTCCACTACAGGAATAGATCGGCTCATGTTGAGAGTTATCAGGTCCCAGTGGTCGAAGAGATGCCACACTAGACATTTCAGATGAAACCAAGACCACACTTGTCACTGCTGACATCAGATGTTGGACTTTCAAGAATTGTGCTGTTGTCACATCTGTTGTAGGAGAGAGTGTAGCTGAAAATAAAGTGACAAAGGAAGGCCTTCTGGTAGAAATACTTTCCCCAGTTTAGAATTGGGCTACCACGAACTTCTAATCTTGTGCCAGGACCAAATGTGAATTCTTCCAATTCAGTAGGATGCCACATTCTTGTACAATCTGTCTCATCTTGACCATTTGATAGAGAAGGCGCACACATTAACCAATCATCTATATATAGAAAAAATGTGAATAGCTTGTAGTTGTAAATGAGCTACAACAAGTGCAAGTCTCTTTGTGAAGTCTCTCAGAGCTGCTGATCCCCCCCCTCTCACCCCCTGACCACGGGGCCTACCCCGAAAAGACCCTCTTTGCTGCTGACCGCTTGGAACTAGGAATGATCATACACTTTATGGATGCTATTTGAATGGCTGTAAGAGTTTCGTTTGTTCAGCTGAGCTGACAGCTTAATGAGGACAAAAAGTTTGGGTCTTCATAAGAATAATTGTTTTATTTGTGGTTTTTGTGCTGCACCGAGCTCCCGGTGATGCAACCAAATATGTCTTCTGGCCGCAGTTAGAGCTTCCAGTGATGTAGCACCTGTGCAGACTTTATTAAAGATAATATCAGTACCTCCGCTCCCATCAACTCTGCAGCTGTAAATGTTTCATACAACTTCTGAAAATCATTTAGTGAAGTGTGTTTAGCGTATGTGGCTGTTCTAAGAACAAAATAGATTGATGCATATGCCCTTTTATATATCACACTTTTTGTCAACAATATCTGATGGCAACGAATCTTCAGTCGCCAAAGAGAAAGACATATTTTGCGCACCTCTTTCTCTGACTCTTTAGTGACTCTGATGTTGTTGGATGCTGTCTTTTTTGGAAGTCTGCGGTGGGATGAGTTGGTTTCGGTTCATAATTGTTCACACAGCTCTCTGATGGATGTCATATGTGGTTTTTCTGAGTCCCCAGATAGACCATGCAGTCTGTGTGTTCTCTTTTGTACTGCCAGTCACTGGTGTATTCAACTGTCTAGCCTTTGACCGTGTCATGTATGTGCATGTAACTTGCATGATCAAAGTAACTATTTGCAGCAATACTACGTGTCTCTCGGACATCTTTCAAGTGCTCACCGTCCTTTTTCCCCAGCAGCCCACACGCCCCACCCAAGGGGGGCAATCTGAGGGATAGCCACAAGCTCTAGCTACGCCCCTGAGCTTTTGATGAGATTTATCTGTTAAAAACAAAAATGAATTTTCTAAGGACTAACAATCTCATAACAACAACTGGAAATATGCTCAACTGTGTTGTTTATGTTCCTTACTTTCTTTCTTTAAATTCACCCTTTACAGAATGCAATGTTAGGGGGGAATGTCCTTGTCGTTTTGTGCCTGCAGAGGTATTAATTATTTTTGTAAAACTATTAAACTTGTTAACTTGCCTCATTTTCTTCGCCTACCCTGACAGAATTTTTCCAGATGCTAAACTACATGTGCAACTCTTTTTCCATTTGAGACAATTATAAACACACCTATTCCTTCAAAAGAATAAAGCATCCTGCAAAGCAGTGAATTGCATGTATTGTAGCTCAAACTTTCATTTTTGGTAGAAAATAAAATGTGGAGCAAAATAAGGGGCCTGCTTCTTCTTCTACTTTATTGAAACTGTAGGAATTTGTAAGAAAAGCTTTAAATGCTGATCCTCATAAAAAAAAAGTCGCCAGCGCGAAAGATAGAAGTAATTACATTAAGCTAATTTACGGTTCAAATCTAAAGAGTGTGCATAATGAATAGAAACGTGCCTGTATTCCTAAATGAGGAACGTCTGAATGTATGCACCTTCTAAAATGAATAACTAATCAGAACTAATTATGAAGTACTTAAAGAGTGAGTGAAAAATAATCCAGGGTGTCATTCAAAGAGCATTATTGAATTTCTGGGCATGGTATTTGTCCATTTTCAGAACTGTATTCGTGCAAAATAAAGGAAGCATTTGTGTTTTAAAACATAATGTACATATTATCTTCAAAATGCTGCAGTCATTTAGGACCTTGAAAATATATTCGACCGCCAACCCTGTCAACAGGCCTCATTGAGCTGATTGATGGTGTGACTCGTGTGCTGTTTGTAAATGTCACTGAGGGCTCAGCACCTTATGAAATACAGTAAGAGGAAGATGTTTTTTGGAGTTGAAGCCACTGAAGATCATTTGTCAAAGCCTATTTTCAAACCAGCCCCTCAACAGCTGAGTGACCACGAGTAATGCATGGCACTAAACATATGAAGGTTCCTAAAATAATTAAATACGAGCATATTCATATAGGCACTTGAAGCTGTGAACATTTTTACATCCGAAAATACCTCATTTACTTGTGCCAGGAATTTAGAGAGAGATTCATTCCTTCTGTACATACGTGCAGAGAAATTCACCATTTTACCTCTCACTCCAGGAGTATGAAGTAAGACTTCCAAAGGATGGTTTGCCTTGGAAGTGTGAGAACACCGAAAAACGTGCATTTGTGGGAATTCCCTAACTCTGACCAGACTACTTTCAAATCTGGCCAAGGGCTATAGTAACTTCACTTCCAGAATGGGAAGGGGAATGGATTGCCCCCAGATTCGCCCAAAAAGTAAGCGTAAGAGAGTTCTCCATAAGAAAAAATATTTCCCTATGGAGAAAAAGAAAGAAAAACATGTAATTTGCTAAGGGGCTTTCTTTTTCCCTACATGTAATTCTATGCTACGCAGCTGGAACAGAAACAATTGGTCATTATCACATGGCATTAACAGTAGCACACCTACAACCCTGCACTTTGCTAAACTACTGGAAATGTTTGTGAACTCCAAAAAAACATGAAACTATAGATCTGAATCTCTGCATTTACTTCGTCAATTGGTCCCTTACTGTGGATCCTAGGGGCCTATTATGATGGTGGGCAGACTTTGTCGCCTGCCCCCGCAAAGGAGCACAGGACCGACCGCCGAAGTTGCGGCCATCCTGCCATACAAATTAGAATACGCCTGCCACACTGGGGGCACATCCTGGGCCTTTTACATTGCGTGTGGATCTGCTGGCTGCAGACCCGCTCGCAATGCAAAAGGATTGTGATGAGCATTGCTATGCACAACATGACAGGCACCACGTGGTGCCTGCCCCATAGTGCATTGCAATGAGGAGGGTACCATAGGTACATCCCATGTGCACCCCCTGCCCAACCAACACCCTTTGGGGCCCACAACGACCCCCCAACATCAAGGACTGCATGTCTTTCCATGGCGGCATCCCTGACATGAAGAGGTCAACTTCTGCCTACATCATAATATTAATGGTGGTGTCTTGCAGACACCGCCACCATATTTTGTCCCTTTTCCGCCGGGTCGACAACTTGACCATCGGGAAAGCGGCAAACAGTCTTTCCATCCGCCACAGTGCCCCCTCCATACTAATGTGGCGGGGGAGAACCAGGGACATTTGGCGGGCGGATCGCCACAGCCGGGCCGGCGGGGGGAGATCCACCAGCCATCATAATAGGCCCCTTAGTTTGAATTTGCGGACTTGAGAACAAGCAATCATAGGTGGAGCCACAACTCGTGGTACAATAATATATTACGTTGTTTATAGAGTGACATTAATAATGACACCTCGTTGTATTAGGCCAGCATGAGCACTTATCACATAATGTTATACAAATTAGCTCAGAGGCAAACCACTGAGCAGTGTATGGATTGAAGACAAATCTCCTTTCCTTCAAGGCTGTTATGTAGTTGCCTGCTTATAATGTGTAGCCTTCTGTTCACACCAGTCCTGGGTCAGGTGGTGGGACTCAGCCTGAGAGTGACTGCCATTCTTCTGATATTTATTGGTGCTATTAGGTGACAAGTTAGTTCCTACTTATTTCCTTAGATTTGATTATATGGAGCCACTTCTGAGCCCTGGGCTCATTATGGGGCAATTGGCAAAGGCTGATGATATTACAGTGCATATGGAATACGCTTATTTAGGGTGATTGCATGCCGCTGTCAATAACTTTAAAATATGTTTGCATAATTTATCTGTTGATTTTTCCGATTGTTTAAGCGGGCCCTTTTTCTGACTATCTTTGCATTTCATCAAAAATTGCATAACATGCTGCAAATGAAAGCATTTAACTTTAGCTTGTTTAGCACTTAGGAGGAAGTAACAAAAAATATATTTTTCACTAATTTTGGGTAGGTGTTCCTTCACAGCTGCAAGGCTGGAAAGTGATAACCATAGTTGGCACAGCTTACCCACTCTATATATTGTAATTGCCACCTGGTATGCATTTATCATAAATGGGATTTGAGCAATTAGCTGAAGGACCTGGTGTCTTCCCACGAAATTGGTGCAAGCATACATCAATATCTATTGGACATGGGGCTACCCCTCCAGCTTGTAACATGGTCAAATTATAAGTACAGCTCTGGATCATGTCATTTAATTTAAAATATGTAATGTTTGTTTTTCCATTGCCAATTTGGAACCTGTTTTAATATAAGAAATTGGTGAACCACTTAAGTAATTTTATAAACCTGTGCTTAACCCTTTAGTAGATTGGCACCAAGCAGCTAGGCTTACCTTGGAGGCAATATGTAAAGTGTTTAAGCAGTACTCAAGTAGTAATAAAGTGAAAATTCAACACAAGAAAACTCCTAAACCAATGTGAAAAAATAGAGAGCATTTTAACAAATAAAAGTACACCAAAATGACAAAAATACAGTAAGTAGGACCAGAGATATGAATTCTCTATGTTTTAATTACAAATAGTGCCAAAAGCACTAAGCGTCTGTACACTGTGTGCAGAAGTCTTCAAGGTCACCATAACAATGTATTCTGTTGTTCAGGTTGATCGACCCCCGCTCTAGACATAACACGAACACAGCTGCAGCTAACTGAAATTCTAACGTCTTTAATATTGCCCTGCATGCATGATTTTTAAGTGTGGGCTGAAAATCCGTTCGGTTCTCGGAATTTGCGAATTTTTTACAATTTCGCGGTCCGCGAATCGCACGAACTTGTACAAAAATGTTCAATTCGCAAGCTGGCGGATTTTTTTGCTTGGTAGCGGCTTCAAAAATACAATCTCGTGCGCATGGCGTTGACTTGCCGTGATTCTGAGTTCTCCGAGTTTTTCCTTGCGGTTTGCATGTGCTGCGCCATTTTGGATCTGGCTGCATGATCGCGCAAGACTTTTCGACCGCGAGTATGTCATAGCGGCCTGCCATCTTACACTGCAAGAGTTTGAGAATACGACCACGTCATAAGGGCCCGCAATCACACATCGCAGGAGTAAACTCTTGCTTACACGTAGATGCGCCGCACAGCTGACATCCTGTGGGAGATTTGAACAGCTCGCTTTCCCGAACTTGCAAAAATTGCAATTCTGCACAAGAAATCTACTGCAGGCAGCATAAACCTTCTGAAAATGTAGATTTGGAACAGAATAACTCCTCAGATTGACACTTTTTTGTGCAAGGAGTCCATTTTGGGGGGGTGGAGAAAGGAAGTACCCCAGAGTCTCCAACTTCCTGTTCCTGTCCAGCAGACTCCTCCCAGTGCTTTGTCCATGTCCTGGTCACTTTTCATTTGGATCTGGAGCTACTTTTTGTGGCTGCTGCTAGATATTTGTGTTTGAGGACTTTTTGTTTTGATCACTTTTGGATTACTTTTGGATTTGAAATTTTACAAGTAATTTGGTGTTGTTTGTTTGGGACATTGCAGTTGCTGCAACTACAATTTTAAAACTTTTTCACAACTTTAAAAAAAATATATTGCGGGTAGGCACAGTATCCAGTAGGCCCAGGGTTAGTCATGGGTGCATGATACAACTGTTCCTGTGAGTTTAGTTGAACTTAAATATCATTTATGTCATGGAATTGAATGTTATGTGTGGATTTATTTTTAAAATGTTGGGGCTGCGTGTAAAGCCACACTAGCCAGTAGGCCCAGGGGGTAGTCAGTGGTGCATGGTCCAAGTCTTTCTGTGGGGTGTCTTGAATTTAAACATACTTTAGGGCATAGATGGCATTGGATTGTTGTGATTTTTGTGTGTTTTTTTATTTTTTGGGGTGTTGTTGGGGCACGGCCATGTGGGTGGGGGCCATTTTGAGGCCTTGTCCAGGGCAGGCAGGGCCTGGCCATGTGGGTGGGTGTCAAGGGGACATCTTGAAGCCAGGCAGTGTGCTTTGGGCCCTAGGCCTGCACCCAGTCTGCCTTGCTTTCATCCATTATGCCCAGGGGTACTCAGTGGTGCATAGAGTAAGGCTTTCTGTGGGGTCTATTGAATTTAAACATCATTTAGGGCATCAATGGCATTGGATTGTGGTGTTTTTTGTGTGTTTTTCAAATTTTTGGGGTGTTGTTGAGGCCTGGCCATGTGGGTGGGGGCCATTTTGAGGCCTGGCCCAGGGCCTGGCCATATGGGTGGGGGGCATTTGAGGGCTGGTCAGGGCCTGGCCATGTGGGTGGGAGTCAAAGGGCCATTGTGAAGCCAGGCAGTGTGCTTTGTGCCATAGGCCTGCACCTAGTCTGCCTCCTTTCATCCATTATGCCCAGGGGTACTCAGTGGTGCATGAAACAACTCTCTCTGTGTGGTCGCTCTTCTATTAATGTAAACATCCATTTTTGATTAGAAATTATTGCAATTTTTATTTTTGGTCTTTGCGTTTTTGGGTGTGTTGTAATAATAATAAATGCCTAGTTGCAAATATTAATTGAAGCACGACATATGCAACATTTATTTAACTGATGTTCCTCTGGCTTCCTTTGCTTTTAGGTGCACAAAGAGAACCACGAATCATCCTCATCGTTCATCATCAGTGCCAGGAAGAAGTCCTGCTGCGGTGTGTTCAGCACAACGTCATGTGACGTCACGTGTGTTACAGACAACTCTGCAACTCGTGCAACTGCGGCCTGCTGTTCTGATATCTGAAGAAGAAGGGCCCAAAGAAAGGTGGCCGTAGCTCCTCTACAAATAAAGTTGCCAGTAAGAAGGAGCAGAAGAAGCAAGTGGCGCCACGTACCAAGGAGACTGGTGTGCCCACAGACACTTTTTTTGGGAAAAAAACTATGCCTGCAGCAGCGGTGTCCATCGGGGACCAAGTGGGGGACAGCACCTCAGCTTCATTGGTCTCAGTGCCAACACGTCAAGTTAGGCCCAAGGCCGCAGAGGCAGCCACTTTAATTGCTCAACCACCATCGACCAGTGATGTTGGCGTTGACTCATCGCAAGAAAGTAGCATCCAATCAACGCAAGGTGTTACTCAGCTGACGAGTGTTCAACCAAAGCCGCAACGACAAGCACAGGTGCAACAATGAGAGGCGCGAGTAGAGGCGCAAGGAGAGGTGCAAGAAGAGGCGCAAGGAGAGGCGCAAGGAGTGGCGCAAGTAGAGGTGCATGGGGAGGCGCAAGTAGAGGCACATGGAGAGGCAGAACTGCCCACAATGCTTGTTCCTCCAGAAGTAGGGGCACATCAGGAAATCGAGATTCAAGCGGAGGTATCATCCGAGCAAGCCACTCCTCCTGATGATCCATTGTCTACCAGATCCCCAGCAAGAAAAAAGTCAAGGAGGGCTAGTACAAGTTCTTCTTTAAGCCCCCTTCCTTCTGATGATCTAGATCTTGATTGGAACCCACCAATGCAGTCTGAGAGGGAGGCACGCCATGACCAGACAAAGGTAGCTAAGCCTAAAAGGAAGTTTCCGGCAAGGCTTTCACTTATGGGTGATGATGACGAACAAGAGGTGGAAGAAGTGGTGTATTCTGCTGCTGATGAACAGTCTGACAATGACGACCCAGTCATCACAGTCTTCACTCCAGCAGCAGACAGACATTTTTACCCTATCCCGAATTGCTGCTGAGCGGGATGTGGGCGGCCTGTCACTGGTACCTCCAGAAACACAGGTAACTACTACACCAACATGACCTACAGCTGCCATATTTTCTCTTCAAATGGGTCGGCAGGGACCTCCATCCAGCTCTATCTCCATTACCTCAAGTAGTGGTGCTGTAATTGTAAGTGCACAACAGAGTCAAATTCGGCCACGCCCATCCTCCACTTCATCTGGCATTGAAAGTAGCACCTCCACCACCACCACCAGAAATCTCAACTCCCCAGTTTGGGACTTCTTTAGTATTAGCAAAAAGGCGGAAAACCTATTTGTTTGTTCGATTTGTAAAACTGTAGTTAGTCGGGGTAAGCTTGGTACCAATTATGGTACCGGAGGTCAGAGAGGTCATCTCCAAAAACACCACACTATCCAGTGGGAGGCGCACCTAAGTAAGATCCGGGAAGCCAAAAGTACAACAAATCCAAATGTATCCATTGATATTGCATCTGATGATGACGAGGGGCTGATGATCGTGCAGGGGGGAGGTGAAGAAACGACAGACATTTTTTCTGGTACACACAGTATCCCTGGCAGCAGCACTGCAGTTGTAGCGCCCACACCCAGCAACATCTATGAGGCACACTAAGAGTCTGGGAGAGACACCAATGCGAAAGAGTACATCAATAAGCCTAACTGGGTTGAAAATGTCTGGATCATCCTCATCACGTATGAAAACGGTCCAGACCACCATTAAAAGCATGTTTTGGTTGGAGGCGCCATTAAAACGCAACCACCCAACGGCACGTCTTTATAATGCAATGCTGGCTAAAATGTTAGCGCTGGACCTTCTCCCTTTTTCTTTCGTGGAAGTGGTGGGTTTTCGAGAATTTGTGGCAACAGTCTGCCCTAAATGGAAGGTTCCTAGCCGGTCCTTTTTTGCCAGAGTTGCAGTTCCAGCACTACATCAAGATGTACTGGAGGTGATTGAGGCAGCTTTGCAGAAGACTGCTGTTCACACTATCCACCTGACAACAGACATGTGGACCAGTTACCAAGCCCTTGATTACATGTGCATTACTGCACACTGGGTCTCTTTTGCAGGGGTTAGAGACAAGCTGTCTGCAGGTGTTGACACTGCCACTATTTTTCAAGCTAGTCAGAAACATGCAACTGTAGCCATGTTTGCCATGGAGAAATCTCATACTGCAGTAAACATTTTGGAGGAGTTTAACAGTAAGGTCTTTGAATGGCTGCATCCAAGAAAGCTTATGATTGATTATGTTTCCACGGATAATGGCAGTAATATAGTTAGGGCCATGAATGATGGTGGCTATTTCAGAGTGCCGTGTTTGGCGCACAGTATTAACATTGTTGTTCAAGATTTCTTGAAAAAAGAAAACACAGTCAGCAAGTTACTGACCACCTGCCGAAGAATCTGAACACATTTCAGCCATTCTTTTAAGGCCTGGAAGCAGCTGAGGAAACTTCAACATGACCGTAGAGTGCCAGTCAGAGGACTCATCCAGGAGGTGGTAACACGTTGGAACTCAACTTTCTACATGCTTGAGCATCTGTCTGAGCAGTGCTTGGTAATCAATGAGTATGTCTTTGCACTGGGTTCTTCTATGAAAGACATGAGGCTAGAGTTGGAGGAATGGGACCTAGTTGAAAGCCTGACAGACATGCTTCGTCCTTTTGAGTTCTTCACGTGTGAAGTCAGCAGGGAGGACTGTACTTTGGGCAAAGCTATCCCATTGTTGCGCATGCTTGAGCACCAACTGAAGGCGGTGTCTTCAATGTTCAAAGATGATACTGACAAGCAAGACGCATTAGCCATTGGAGGAGTGCTTATTAACCCACCTAGTTGACAATGAAAGGCTTAAAAAAATACATACAGAACAACATTACATTTGTGCCACTATTCTGGATCCACGGTACAAAAAGGCACTGGCCAGTAAAGCATTCATTCCTTTTACTGAAGCAGATGTTTCAAAGTACAAACATTGGCTAGCTCTGTCAGTCACTCGGTTCGAAAAAGAGCAGCAGGAAATTGAAGGAACCACCACAAGTACTACTGAAGCAGCAGGCCATTCGGAGTCAAGGTCCACTTCTGTGGCCGAAGGCAGTCACTTTCCCTCACAGCCGTTACCTACACCAGCAACCGAATCATCATCCTCACCTGCACCAGGCCCAGCCATAATATTGTCGGAAGTTGATTGGATAACTCATCAAGGGTTTGCTCGTTCCAGTGCTGATGCAAAGGCCACAGTTGGTACGCAAAGTGGAGCAGCCCTGGTTGACCTTGAGTGGATGGTGCAGGCCTATCTGGATGACCCAACAGAGGTCTACATTGATCACAACCGATTGCTGTATTGGTTTGGAAAAGGGGTCAATGGCCACTGATCACCAAGCTGGCTCTAAATTATTTGTCTTGCCCACTTGCAAGTGTGTCTTCTGAACGTGTTTTCAGTGCTGCTGGTGCCATTGTAACTTTAAAAAGGGCCCGCCTCTCGCCCAAAAATTTGGAGAGATTAAAAATGATCAAGATGAATCAGCACTTCATACCACCAGATTACAAAATACGTGCATCCACAGAGGAAGAAGACACCGACTTAGGTGACGGAAGTTCCTCTCTGTTAGCTGACCTACTCCCGTCTCAATTCACAGAGTATGAGGACGAGCCCTACTTCCCTGACACCTAGGCCTGAAACAGACTTCCTTTTTTTTCGTCCTGACTCCTTATTCACTTTTACGCCTGTGTGTCTTTCTTTGTTTTGCAACTTTTACCACAACAAAACTCTAATCACAACAAATCCATCAGCAGCACTGTCTATGTCTTATTTCCTTATTGAAGGTACCTCTGTCTGCAATCTTGAAGTTCACAAGTTCACACCTCAGTCATGCTCCTCTATCCTCCTCCTACAGACTCCCCCTATCCATTTCCCTCAAGGCAGATGGCTGGATTACGCAGAATGAAGAAACTGTCGCTTTGTAGACGAATCCCCTCAAAGAAGTGGGACTGGAATTACTGACTATATGCTGATTGCTGACAGTTACTTCTGAAATTGACACAAGAGGCTGTCCTGTGGGCCTTCACTTTAAGAACAAGATGCGGACAAAAAGTGGGACAGGTAATGAATAATGAGATGGCATGCAGTGGACAGCACTGGCTGTCTGGGTCTGATGAAAGCAATTGCTGTTTGTTTGTTGTGCATGAAATGAATCATCATATGTCTTATGTTATTATTTAATCTTTTATACACTAAATGTAACTCAAGTCTACTCTGTTTACCTTGTTTAATTCAAATTGTATTTCTACTGCAGGGGCCACTACATTGCATTTTTTAATATGCAAAATGTCCTTGGACTCACTCTATGTGTAGGCTGCGACTGCATGAACAACATTGAGTTTGCCAATATACCATGATGATGATGAGTCTTGATGATCAAAATTACATAATATCTTTTTTCTTTACAGTCAGTCACTGGGATGGATGGATCTTCATTGTCGGTTTACGGAAGAACTATGGCTATTTCGTGAGTGGCAAACAGGTAAACCAGTCAACAACAACTACAGCAGAACTACATGGCCTTGCCCTGCTGTGCGGTGTGCTAATTATTATCCTTGAAAAGGAGGCTCAGAGTACGCACTTTAGAAATGATGCTTGTATGTAATACTACTGTCGCCTCTGAAACTGAAAGTGTTATTTTTGCACTACACACCGTACCTTATATTTTTTTCTCTGTGGTGTTTTTTAAAATCACTTCCTGTTTTTCCATCAACAATTACAGGCCAGCTTTTACCCTGTGCGATGGGAAAAACAATTAACTCAGGCTTACCATTAGCGATCCGCAATTCCGCATCCGCCAGGCAGGCAGTGGACAGTGTGTCTGTCTGGTCACCAAGATTGATCGACGGAGCATCAGATGGAATGGAGGAGTACAGCGAATAAGAGGAATGGCTGGATGCATGCAACTTCCCAAATTGAACACGACAACTACAACATACAGTTACAGTATCCTCTTCACTTCTCCTTATCTTTTAAATAATGTTATTGTTGTGAACTTCTATGTGTGTGACTCTGTGCATTTGTTTGCTCTCTGCTTCAAATGAATCCCTCCAGCTATTTGATAAGTTTCTTTGCTATTTTTAAAACTAATTTATTGTACTAATAAGTGTTTATTCTCTCTGAGGGCAGTTAGGCAAGTGAAATTGCGTAATTACTGCAGCCCTGTACTGTCAAATAATGTTTCTTCATAGTTAGTAAGTTGTAGTAAGTACTACTTTTCAGTAACCTAACCATCCATTTAGCAAACAACTTCATACATGCAGTAGTGCAAATCCTTTATGTCCCTTAAAAGATTTATGGATATCTTCGTATTCAAAGATTTGTCTTTATTCATTTGATGTTTGTCCATGCTGTGTTTTTTTTTCCTCTCTCCACAAAACTTTCCCAAAAAACCCCATTCCCATCTAATTTTCAAACGCTAACGCTCTTCCCCCGGGCTGTGTGGTTTTCATTGAGGTGTGACTAAATGGCAACAATAACTCCACACACATGCTGGGGAGGATAAGGGCAAAGCAACAGAAAATCAATTTCAAGGATGGTAAAGGAATCAGAGGATATATTCTTACTGTGTACTGTACTATCTATCGTACTGTTCTAATGCTACGCTCAGGCCACTCAATGTTTCATTTCCTTTTTTTTTCATATGCTGCTAATGCCAGTGTGTACCACTACTACTACCACCACCACAATGATGACATTTCATCTGTCCTGGATTCCATAGCCAACATTAATCGCCATTTGCCATGCACCCAGCCCTGTGCCTAGCCCTATTCTCAAACCTGAATCACATGTAAGATAAGCATTTTGGGGGAGGAAGAATAATGGAGTAGGAGGAGAGGAGAGACTGACGGTAGTACTAGTAAAGTAGTAGGACAATTGAATTCACTAACGCTGTCAGTGGCGCTTTTGTACAAATTTGGGCGATTAGACAATTTAAATCAACCAGCCAGTTAAGTTTCAGGAAAACAAACATACAGATAACCCCCCCCTGCCTCCCCCACAAAACAGTAAAAAAATGTGTATGCTATGTTTAAGTAGAGAAATAATTTTTGGAGCCCTAACAAAAATAAACTATCCCACAAGAAGACCCAACCCACCCCCTCCCTGACCCCAACCAATGTCCATGAATCAAATCAGTCCCCAAAAGTCCAAAAACCCCAACTCCCAATTCCCACCCCCCCACCTCCAAAAGTCTTTAAAAAAGGGGCAAGGGCCAGTCTCTCCTCTACTTCCGCTAGTGGTGTCCTTTGGCCAGGTGGTCACGATGCTCTCTGCAGAGGTCCTTGAGCAGGATTTTTCAGCCTCGCCACCTCCTGCTCAAGGTTGGACACTCTGAGGGTCAAGCAGTGCAGACGAGCCTTGCACCTGCTGCGGGGGGCAGCTGATTTTTTTTGTTGCTTGGCGGTGGCGGGTGGCTGCGGGACCACGGCTCTGTACAGCTGAAGGCTTGCGCTGACTGAATGACCCAGGGTGGGTGGAGGAGGATGCAGCTATCGTGGATGTTGATGTCGACTGCGACTGCGTGTCCTCCTCCTCCTGGGCCACCAGCCGCCGATATTCGGCGACAATTGCCTCCAGCTTCCCTTACCGGGCTAGTCTAGCCAACTCCTTCCTTGTTAGTTTGGAAGGAGCATCTATATGAAGAAAGAAAAACATACGGTAACCAATGTTCTTTAAGATTAATACAAAATATTTCAGCAGAAAGTTGTGTCACAGTAGCACTAGCAACTTGCAAGCACAGTACATAACGTTTGTGGCACATATTTATCTAACCTCCCACTTCGTCGCTCTCTGCTCTAACATTAGTGGGAGTTTCAGGAATTCTACTAGCACTATATGGACTCACTACATTAGACTCAGACAGTACACCAGTCTTCTTCTTCTCTCTTGTTTAGCTAAATTGGTACGTAAACTTGTGGAAGCCGGCATAATGCCAGCGCAGTCAACTTGCACCTGAAAAAAACAGACGCAAGCCATGATGACACAGACTTGTTACTTGCCTTACTGTTACCAGTCCAGTACATGCAGGTGATGAAGCTCTTACTTTTTTATTACGGGTGGCACTGGCCATACTCTGTTACAAGGGCTACTGCTGAATTAATTTAACTTTCACCCTGCCCTGCCCCTGACTACTACAAAAGGAAAATGAAGAAGATAAATAATATGATCATCTATCTCTTCACAGGATATTTGCTTACATATGTGATGACATTTAGGTGCTTTGTTTTTGATTGAGTGAACACCGATAGGCCACACATGAATGACAGAGTTGTAAAAAAATTATTAACAGAGGTAGTGAGTGAGTGGTCACCGTAATCGCCGGAAATATGCTGTGCTTGCAAACTACTGTTACTAGTTATGGTAGTATTCTGAAAAAATACAATTTCTACTTTCCTCAGCTTTGCTACTCTGGCACGGACATGCGGTGTTACATGCTCTTCAAAGTAACACTCTTCATCCAGTGACCGTCTACTCTGTATACATACACCTATGCTAACTATGAGGAAGATACCATTCAGGCAGGCAGGCATCCATCCATTTAAAGTAAATGTCAATTATTCTTCTTAATGTCTGACTCTCAACTGGACAAACCTTATTTTTTCTCACCGAGAAACAACCTTTTGATTTTTTTTTGTAAAACGCCAGCCATGCATCCGTACTTGACTTGCATTTGAATTTGAACCAACGCATATATTGCGCACACATACAGTTTCTGTTTCACCCACCCAGGCAGTCCTCTTTTCTTTCTCCTTCCACCCATCCTTGCTTCAGCCTTCAACCGGCCATGCATCAGACCATGCATCAGATTCCCAGCCACCTCGGGCAGCATTCAAAAACAAGTATCATTCTTTGCCACTCATTAATTTTCCCTCGCTCGTCCTTCCTTACAACCTTTTTTCCCTTTTCGTTCATCCCATTCATCAAGTTCATCTCTGATCTGACTTGGCTTCTCGATAAAACTTTCACAGCTGAGTTGAAGTCAAATTTAGAGGAGGCCATTGGTTACTCGTCAACTCCCGCCGCTATTGCTAATGAGAATTCAAGGGTGACTTTCTTCTACCTGGTTGCCAAAAACTTAGTTCTAAATTTGTAAGATTTCTTAACAGTAAAGTGTACTTGTACTGTACGACATATACACCCCTGCAGAGAGCCCACTCTGCAATCTCAATAAGTAAGTAATATAATAGCTTACCAATGCCCGCCACTACCGGGGCATCCCCCACAGCAGTTCCTGCTGGCTGTGGCACCGCATCTGACCCCAGAGTGCCCACCTCCGCGCTGGCCCCGGCATTGGTGGTTGTCAGTGCTGATGGTGTTACGCCTAGAAAAAACATTTAATATTTTTAGATGCCATATACACCACTCCCTATTTTGTCTAGGAATGAAAAAAAGTTACTAGTACTACATAAACAAATTTAATAATTTGTGACTCTCTAGTCTAAACTAAAAATTTCCCTTTCTTCAGGGTAGGGTGTTTTTTATTTATGCTTAGCCATAACAAATGATGCTACACTTTTTGACACAACTGATGAATGCTTGCTTTTTAACACGCACCATTTTTCAAATAACAGACAGAAGCTTCCCTTCTATGAACAAGAGCAAGATCATCATCATTTCTTAGTCGGAGTCATCAACGATTCATCCCCACCAAGACTTTAAGGGGCATATTATCAAGGGGGTTTATCTCCGCTTTTTTGGCTTTAAAAGCCAATTACGCGGAGATAAAATTATCTCCCTATTACCTAGCTGTCGCTAACACCAGTTAGTGACAGCTAGTAGGAGATAGCGACCATCTTGGGCCCCACTTTGCATGTCAGTGATATTTATCACTAAGGACATGCAAAGTGGGCGTGCCAAGATGTTAGCGACTGGAAACAGTAGCTAACATCGCTATCTCCTATTACCAACTTTTGGAGATATTCGCGCTAAGCGCAAATATCTCCAAAAGCTAACACCTGCCCTGAGCAGTTCTTAGCCATGTTATCCAATGGGAGGTGGATATTAGCTCGGTAATGCATGAATATCGCTGACTTTTCAGCGATATTCATGCATTGCGGCCGATTTTTATCGCATTTGCGATAAACCTTGGTAATACCAAAGTTTATCTGTGATAAAAATCGCTGCAGCTCAGCGGTAAATTTTTGTCTCTACCCAAGCAATAGCGATAATTATCGCTATTGCTTGGTAATATGCCCCTAAGTTCCAACCAGGTGAGGGTTCTCCCACAATTAATGTGTGAAATCAGCCACTTTTCAGTCGTTCTCCGTTTGTTATATGACATTGATTTTAATAAATGTTTTTATATAATGCACAATAAAAATTTTTACAGAGTACACACAGAGATACTTATTTTACTTTTAATAAAGCTTTAAAACTTATATAGACTCTGTGGTTTTTGGTCATGAGTGAGTGAGCAAAATGGTTTGCAATTTCAAGCATGAGTCCGTGACTCTGGGAGGTCGGGACTCTGACTCCATAGTCTTATGTTCTCTGGATTGTATAATCATTGGGGATCATCGCTGCATTCGGGAGCAAAAACTTACTCTCTGACACACTAGATAGTCAGTAAGGAGATGGGCGTTCAACTTCTGGTATGACTGAGGCATGTGGAAAGTCTAACTGCACCTATTATAATTTATAACCAATGCCCTATTTCTTGTCCATAGTTCTGTATGTGCAGATTAGTCCCTGCAACAGTAGTGGTATGTTCTCCTATCCAATCAAAAAGTAAACTAGTATCTTATTCTTGGTGGCCATTGACATTTTATTGTTGGGAATTGTGAAAGCATAAACATTTAGAAGACTTTAATAGTCATTATGGACAACCCAGACGACTGCACTCATTGCCTAGAGCTATTGCTGAATAGGAGTTGTGTTTAACAGTGCACCTTTTACCAACTGTGCAAGATTAGCTAGCTATACAGACAGACTAATAATAATCTAGTAGTAGCACAGAGAGTCATATTAGAGGCAGGATAAGAATTTAGAAACAGTCTACAAGAAGATCAAAGACGATTTAGGAAAAAATAGAATTATGAGGTACATTTGGAATAAATAGGTGCTGTAAAAGATAGGGGAGTATAATTAATAATATTAACACGAAAACTTACTGGGGCCAGCGGAGGAGCCCTCAGCCGGCCAATCCTGGCCTTCCTGTTGTTCCTGCTCCGCCGGCGCTGCTACCTCCTCCTCTGTCCTCTTGCCCCTGAGGGCTGCTGATGTACAACATGAAAGAAAGACACAAACATTGATGAATGCTGTCAACCAAATCAAACATTTCAAAAAAACAATAACAAATTATTTCGGGGAAATAGACAACAATTGAACTAAATTTATTGACCTATCTGATATGGTCTACTAGGATATTATTATTGCTGGATTCACGGACCGTCTACTTGGAAAGTTATGTAACTCACTAAACCAACTACAAAAAGGTTCTACTTGGACTGGCAGGCAGCACTCCGCAGCACGCGAAGTGACAGACACAGTCCGTCATGATTGCAGACCACTAAAACGTTTCCTAAATAACCAGTCATGATATACTCAAACTATCAATCCACCCCCACTATCTCTTGGCAGGAGTACAAAGGAAGGACTGGACGTGAATCTCTAGTGTCTAGCATTACACAGTTCTGTAAAGTACTCACTCATACATAATCACTCAGGCCAAATGAGCACAATATTGAAAAGAAGTAAGCATAGTAGCACCGCCAGTGAGCAGGCGAGCACCTGCAATCACAGAAGCTTTTGAAACATAATTTACCTGCAATGTAATCGGCAGCATTCTTGCTCTTCGGAAAAAACAAATGGCAATATCATAACACAGACCAGGAGAAAACAAAGTAGTGATTAAATACTAGCTACTACTACTCACCAAGGCCCGGGATCTCGACTCCAAGCAGGCCGAGCAGGTCTTGCTCCCGGTCCAGGATGTCGGACCACCGGTGCGTCGCCTGGTTGTAGGTGCGCCGGACCCCAGACTCCCGATACATGGCCCAGCACACCTTCCCCCATAGCTCGCGACGCTCCCGGAGCCCGTACCCGGCACCGGGCCTGCCGCGACAGTCTTGGGGGGGTGGCGCTGGTCGAAGAAAACCAGTGCGGCCACCTCCACCGTGCTGAAGATCTCCTGGGCTACTACTGCCTCCCCCCTTAAGCGCCCGCAACGGAGCCGGGTATGGGGTGCGGGACCCTTCCCCTTCCCCTTCATGTTCTTCCTGGCTCCCTTTGCCATGGTCCTGGACAGAAAAGGAAAATAAAATAGGAAAGAAAGAATAGGGAAAAAGTGAATAAAAGAAAAGAGTTAAAAAAAAGTAGTTTTAAGTAACCAAAAGTAGAAAAAAACACAAAATATAGATGTAGAAAAATAAAGAGATAGATAATGAGTAAAAAAAATGTAAACAACGTTCAAAGAAACAACGGATTGCAAAGATTAGAGGAGGATTGAAAAAGCACGCCCAGAACCATACCAATGAATGAAAAACAAGATGGCTGTGCCCATTGTGACCGCGTGGGTAGGTTTGCGCGATAATTCCCCCACGAGCATGCAAAAACAGACGCGAACACGTAATTGTGGCTTGCACGTAGGAAATACACAACGGAAGCATGCAACTGGCGCCTGGAAACGGAAATACGCAACGCGAACACTGAAAACAAGATGGCCACTCCCATGTACGACGGCATGGGTAACTTCGCGGTCACTGCGTTAAAAAAAAACCTACAAACACGCAAAGCGCCCCGCAAACACGCAAAAATAAAAAAATCCGCAAAATCACGCGAATTCGCAAATTTCGCCCATACTTAATGATTTTGACACATGGAGAAAATCCTTTTCTAGAGAGAGAGAGCTTTTGCTGATCCTAATGTGATTCACTTCTGCTGATCTTTGAGGTATGGGGTTCCCCATTCAAGCCTAAGAAACCTTCTATTATTATAAAACCTAGGGCCAGATATAGGTAAATTAGATTTACCGATTTTTAATTACCGAATTTTACCGATTCGGTAATTAAAAATCGGTAAATCTAAAGGGTGGATATGTAGGTATTTCCAGATGTGGAAATACCGAATCTGTAACAATCGGTATTTACCGATTCTGTAAATACAGAATCGGTATTTCCCATTGATTAATATGGGCTTTGAAGCCCATAGGACTCAATGGGAAATACCGATTCTGAATCTGTATTTACAGAATCGATAAATACCGAATTTTGCAAGGGTGCAGGGGGTGTCACTTTGACACCCTCTGGCACCCCACAAATAGGCATGTGCGCCATGTGGCACACAGACATGCCCTAAGGGCATGTCTGTCTGTCACATGGCTAGGTGTGCATGCACACATGTGCATGCACACCTGAATTCGGTATTTTACCACACAATAGGATTGTGTGGTAAAATACAGATTTTGTAGGGCCTTTGGGACTCAGAAGAGTCCCACCTACATCTGAGATTTACCGAATCAGTGAAAATACCGATTCGGTATTTTACAGAATCGGTAAATTTACCGATTCGGTAAATTTACTGATTCTGTAAAATTGTGCCCCTACATGCCAATCCTTGAATACCGTTCGGTAACGGCCAAAAATACCGATTTTCGGACGTTACCGACCGACCTACATTGGGCCCCTAGTTCCTAGCCGGGGAGGGTGGTACACAAGACACTATAAAACATGTTTCCACTATAATTATAATATGATTCCTCCCTTCGTGTTTTATAGAATTGTAACAATGCTGATCATATTATTTGTAATCATATGCCTGCTTATGTTAGCAAAAATATTGCATCTTAGAGCAAGTCATAAAAATAAACATTTTAAAATTTTCTGTGTTTCTATTTACTCATGTTTTGACTGGTATGAGAATAAAACGAAAGAGTGTTCTTGATTTCCACCATTCATGCGAGTATCCTAAGTCGCATGTTCTGGGTTGTCTAGTCATTGGTAACTTTGCTGTAGGACGAAGAGCGAATGAGACACTGATGGTAGTCGGTTAGGATTTCTAGGTACTGAGGTGAGTGTTTTGGTACACCACAATTCACTGAGGTCCTGGGTCTCTTTGCCCAGATTTGTGTATGAGCAGAATCCCCGCAACATGGCACACCTAACGATGTGGTCTTGTGATTGAGACTCTTGAGTAGTGCTTATACCAGTAAACAAAACACCCTCACTACTGTTTCCGGTTGATGGTGGTGACGGTTTAACATACCTATATGGTTTAAGTATTGGTTTATTCAAGCTTAATATTTAAAAAAGGTTCGGAGTTTGAATTGCAACCAGTTTGTGCTACAGTTTATATAAATTGTGTTTTCAATCCTGTGTCCTGATAGCCTCCGTCACCGCCCCCATTCAGCCGGAATGCCTCCGTAACGCCTTCGTGACCTCACCCATAACCCATAGGGCATCACGAACTCCTGTCCCACGCAAGTCCACTTCACTCCCCACCGACAAACGTACTCCAGGATGCAGCCGCGTCACAACGGACCGAGTCAGACCCAAAACCACACATTGACGCCCCCCTTGACCTCAGCAGGCGTGCTTCCATGGCCCCGGAGTCGAGCTCTCTACCAAGCAATGACAGCACCGAACTGTGACCGTGCGTCTTCTCTGGCGCCTGGGGCACCCCCAGGTAAGCCACAAGGCCCGTAAAACTGTCCAGCTCCGTTGGCCGTGCGTCGAAACCCGGCCGTCCCACCAGCAAGACGTCAACCAGATAGAGCGTCATCGACCAGAGCCTGTCCGTCAGGAAGAAACCCACTGCAACTTCACCTAATGGCGCACCCAGCGCACACAAATCTGAACATCCCCTGGGCACTGCTGTCGCCCTCCATGCCAACCTCGCAGCCCCCTCATCCTCTGGCAGGCGTGTTTCCATGGCCCGGAGTAGAGCTCCATACCACACAAGGACAGCACCGAACTGGGACCGTACATCTTCTCTGGCGCCAGTGGCGCCCCCAGGCAAACCACGAGGCCCATAACTGACCAGCAACCGCTGGCAGTCCGCTGAACCCGGCCATCCCACCAGCAAGAAGTCCTCCAGATCGTGTTTCTGTCTCAGAGTCTGTCCGCCAGGAAAAAGCCCACTGCAACCGAGAACTGAAACACCCAACGCGCCCGCGATATCGAACCCCCATGCTATGATCCCCCACAAGTGCCCCCCGTTCACAACCGGGCCCCCACCGCCCGGTGATCCCCCCTGATGCCTCCGAAACCACCAGGCCGCCAACGAACTTCGCACTGTGCTCAAAACCTTCCCCACCGCCGCCGGCTCCTCCGCGCCATGTCCTTGAAAGTATACGACACCCCCGGGCACTCCGCCGCCAAAGTCTCTGACCGACTCACCCCCCCCCCCGACCCCGCACGCTGCTGGGACAACCGAGACTGACTGGGCTCCATCCTGAGCCCAACCCCGATAGGGGAAACACTCAAACCCGACTGCACGCTCCACACCACGAAAGGGGTGCTCCTTACATACCTGCCCCGCGCTGGCCCTGTGGTCGCATTGACGGCTCAACTCCACCCCCCTCACTGGCGACAAGCCTATGCCCAGAACCTTGACCCCCTTGTCCCCCCTCCCCGCACCCCCCCTGGCATCTCCTCCATACTGCGCCATTCCCCGGCACCCCCCCTGGGTCTCCGGGATCCGCACCAACCGACAACCGAGGATTACTCCAACCACTCCCCTACACCGCCACCATCCTTACCTGGCGTCAAGGCCGGTGTCGCCACTGGATCCCGCCGCCTAACCATCGGAGGCGCGGGAGGGGGGGCCGTCACCTCGGCGCTCCTTGCCGTGGGCATACCTGAAACACACCACCAACACCATTACTTTGCCCCCCCCTCTCGCATCTCCCCTTCCGCCTCCGAATCCTCCAATAGCTCAATTGCCCCCCAGGGCCTCACCCCCTTTCCGCATCTCCCCCTCCTCCTCAGCATCCTCCACAAGTTCCAACGGCCAATGGCCTCCTGCCCAGCACTGGGCCCCTTCCTCCACCTTTCTCTCGCCACACACTGCTGGCCCCTCCTCACATTTTGTTTGCTTTAGATACTTGCACAAAGGCCACCATTGCCTATGTAACGCTTGTACTTGTGCCGGAGTGTCGGCCATTTATTGCAGTATTAAACCTCCACTGGTACTTTGTACGGTTGTGTAACCTGCACACATATCACTTTTGCGTCCTGTAACGCATCGGTTGCTACCTCATGTATTTTGGTTGCGCACTATTGCCACCTTTGACCCATGTAACCCAACGTTTGCTTCTGCAAGTTGTTCCTATGTAATCTTTTCCCCTTGTATCATTACTGGTCCTATTGTGAAGCGCTCTGACACCTACGGGTAAAGTCCGCCCTATATCAAATCGCATAAATTAGATAAACTCGTCCCCAATCCCCCCTTCATGGATCCGCCCCACTCCACCCTGCCAGCTGCTGACACAACCACCAGGTCCCCCGATCCACGTCCTCCCACCTCCCGCCTCCCCCTCACTGCCTCCTCCACCGGAGCAGTCGTGGATGTACCAGCTAAATATATGAAAACGACACACCCCTCATTGTCGACAGCTCATAACCCTGAGGTCCTAAACTTCACACAACACAATCTACCCACCCTAATACCACAAATGCCACGCCTGCTCGACACCACCTGCCCCCTCTTAGTGGGAAGCACTCTCTGTCCCGCCCCATGCCTCAGCAACCCTGGTCCCGTCGCCGGTTCTCACCAAACTGTTCCACTGCAATTCTCCCCACCCCCCAAGCCTCCAACTCCTCCTCCCGCTATCTAGCGACCCAAACAACTCCTCCCCGGCTTTCAAAACTGATCCCCAAGTTCCCCTCCCTCAAGGCCCCCCAAAGTTTTAATCCTCTATTGCAGAAAAGTCCTTGACTCTCCAACTATGGAAGTGCCATTCCAGTTGGTACGCGTGTTCCGTGATAGGGTCCAGTGTAACACCCCGTTTTCCACCCCTTGCATTTGTTCGTTACCACTACCTTCACGGGGGCCATGCCCACGTAACCCTCACTCTTGTGCCCGAGTGTCCTCCATTCACCGCCTTATTGCCTCCACTAGCACCTTGCTTTTGTCACCCGTACACATGACACTCTCCCTCCCATGACGCCCGATTGCTACATCCTGTATTCTGTTTACACACGCTTGTCACTTATGCCTCATGCACTGTAAACTTGCTTAAGCAATACATTTACTGGAAATGACCTTGCATCCGGTCCGTTCTTATTATAAAATGCATAAATAATTAAATAATAATCAGCATCTGATGAACAGTCTCTTGCCATCCTCTCCAGCCCCCGGCGGCCGCCCTGACCCTTCGGGGTGGGAGTGGCGGGGGACGCACAGCCCGCTTCCACTTGCGCGTTCCAAGAATGGTCCCTCATGGGAGCACGACCGCCCGCACCAGGCAGAGCCGGCCCATCCCCTCGGACAGGTGGAGCCGCATGCTGCTCTCCCGAGCGCCTATCTCCGCGTCCCTGTCCATAACAACTTGCGTGGTCCAGCATGCCGGGCACAAAACCCCCCCTCCCGCCCCCGAAAAAAACTCCCCACCCCCCCTGCTGAAAGCCTCCCCCTTCGCGCTCATCGCGCCTCCGAACCCCCACCCCGCACCTGCCCAATCCCCGTTCCCCGTAGGACACTCCACCCCCCCACTCGAAGAGCTCTCCCCGAACAGGACCTCCTGCCCCCCCCTTGCCCCACACCCCTCCCCCCACCCCACACCCCCCCATCGCACACTCGCCACAGAACAGCTCCCCACCCAGTCCCACTATCCCCCCCCTCACAGCCCCCACCCCCCGCGGACACAGAGACCTGCGAGGCCCCCCCGAGCTCACCTCCCCCTCGGAGACACCACCCCCCTAACCCCCCACGCCCTCTCACCCCCCTTCCGATCCCCCGTGCAAATCCAGCTACCGAGAGTCACCTACAACATGCCATGATGAAACTGCGTCACGAAGCATGACAACCTTAGCGTCACGTGAGAACTGGTGCCTGGTGACAGTCTCATGACTCCGATCACACCCCCTGAAGCGGCTATGGGGCATAGGACATGCGGCGAGGCTGCGCAGCGGAAGCAAGCTCCAGAGCCAAGGCACTCCCGGAAAGTGGACCCGAGGCAGAGCCCCAGCATCGTATCCAATCTGCAGCCGCCGACTTGAGCCACGGCGACTTCAGAAAGCCCAGAAACCAGGCCTCCCTCGTAGGCCCCAATCGGCCGCACACCGCGGCCACAAGCCTCCACCTCGCATCTCCCCGCCCGAAAACCACGCCAACAGACCCAAACCTCTCGTGCGCCCCCGCAAATTTAAAACCGCTGTACCAAGGAACCAACCATGAAACGCCCTAGTGCAACAATCACGAGTAATGCACACCACAAGGACACGCAGAAAGTAACACCGTGACGTGGCATAAGTACACGCACCCACGCACCCATCCTCAAGAGATGCCCATAGTAACGCAGCACCGTTACGCCCGCGCATCGATTCTACACAATAAACAAAATCTAACATGAAAGGTTATTACCTAAATTAAATACCTCTGCCAAACCCCCCGCCCGGCTGCTTTGTCACCAGTCACCAAATGGTGACCTACAACACAAAATGTCCGGTCTTAAAGGGGGCCAGCCCAAAAGCAGCCCAAAACTAGCCCAACCCCAGCCCAAGGCTACTAACTAGCCCAAAACCAGCCCATGTACGGTGCTGGCTCTATCCTCTCCCCCGCCTCCCCCGGCCCCAAAAACCCCCGGGGGTGGAAGGCCCCCTGCTGGTCGGCCACCCCCCCCCCCCCAAGCCCTATTTTGTAAAATCCGTACAGTTGTCAGTCGTGTAAAGCAGTCAGCTTAACGTTGCAAACACGAATCAGCTAGTTTTATATCTTGGAGAAGACTGCATTTATTCGGAATTATGTCATACCTGTTTTTATGAGGGCCTCCCAGGTTGACGCTGACAAAAGTGATTTAACGTGATGACGTTTAGTGGATTCAGCTAAACTTCATACTTGTACTGTTGACAATTATCTTACTTTATAAGACATAGAGTGTGGTAAAATTGTTTTAAAGTTTGTATGTCCGAAATTCAAGAATGTTATGTCATTTTTAGCGGGTATGCTTTTAGTAAACGGTATAAATCGGAGTTTGATTTCTTATTTACAGTCAGTGATAAAGGGGCTGCCTCTGGTGAGGGCTGACAATGAAATTGCCCTGCTCCTGTTTCATCTGCAGACTCCTGTGTAGAGGACAATGCCGGCCTGGGCAGTTTTCCAACTTCATTCACAATCACAACAAGGCTGATGGCCCTTTGAGCTAAGTCCCTCTGCCGTTAGCACCAGAATATCAAGTTTGGCAGACTAAGGCCAGCCTGAGACGCTTATTTGTCACACACTGTCTGAAGCTGTAACACACCCAGTGCTTAATTTGTTAAAATATTAAGTGCCAGGGCTATGACCAGGAGGCCACTACATCTTGCACCAGCAATCGCCCCATCATTTCTGCCAAAACAACTTCTCACCATCTCTCTCGCATGTATATGCGACAGTAAATATTTATTCCAGGTCCCCAAAGCTAAAGGAATGGCTGGGGAGGCCCCCTCCTCCTGACGCACTCCGCTGTCCGTGCATTGTGGTTTCTTGGTAAGTGTACTTTCAGTGCTTGTGTGTTTTTTTTTTAAATAATATTTTTATTTTAAGCCAGGTTGTACAGTAGCACGATGCTTGCTCTCATTAGAGGTTAGTGATGATGTTGAGAAGCAAACTCTTTGAGCGTCATTATTGTCTGTCCGATGTAAGTCAAACCACTACTGAGGTAAATAAATACATTTCACTCCTCCAAAGGTGCACTCTCCAGTTTAAGTGAGCAGGGCAAGGGGTGAAGGCCGCGATAACAGCTTCACTAACAACTGCTCATCAGCGACCATCACAGCTAATCCCTGTTAGCAGGGGTTCCTCATACCGACTGGTGATAGTGGAGACAGGGGTCGGTCAGTCAGGGGTGCTGGAGCGCCACCTGTGATCGCTGCCTCCCTTGTGTCTGTGGGGTCCACGATTAGTAGAGGACCCTCTGCCCCATTCTGTGACATCCGGGCCAGAAGTCATGCTGCTCTAACGTCAGAGAACGGAAAAATACGTATCAGACTTGGTGGTGACATGAAGGGATCTCACCCAATGACACAATTATAGTCATCCACCACCACCACCACATCCACCACCACCACCACATCAACCACCACATCCACCACCACCACCACATCCACCAGATCCACTACCACCACATCCATGTGTGTGTGTATGTGGCTGTGTGTGTGTGTGTGTGGCTCTGTGGCTCTGTGTGTGTGTGTGTGTGGGTGCAAATGTAATAGGTCTTACATTTGCAAGAGATTAAGCTATTGGCTTTGTAAATGACAATGCCATTTATTTATCTGTTTTCAAAACCAACACATAAATACAAATTTGTCATTTACAATGCCAATAGCTCTAACTTTTGCAAAGGCGAGACCGTTGCATTGTAAATGTTTGTTAATTTTGTTGCTGGCCATCAAATTGTAACCAGTCTCGCAGCACTCCTGAGTTGACAGAGATCAAGTCTGTTTCTTCAGTTTTACTCTCTGATTCTTATTTGTTTCTGGCATGGCTTTTTCTTTCCCAGTATCTTTAATCTCACTTTTTGGTCTGAGATGCTTCTCAGCGAACGGTACTCAAAATGATTGGAAGACTGTTTTGATATTTCCCTTTAATTTAATTCTTATATCTAGAAACAGCTTAGGTCTGTGCTAATTTTGTACTTGTTTTCATTCATCTGGTAATACCGCCACTGAGGGTGTGCCAGGCTCAGTAGTGTAGATAAATGCAAATATGCTGCACAAGGTGTAACAATTCTTGATGGGTTCTGCAATTCCAAAAGAAAGACACAAAGGTGCATATTTATTAAAAAGTCATGCAGCACAATGGAGCAAGCCACTTCCCTGCTCTGCGCTGTGTGACAAGGAAAGGGCAGGAATGCACTATGTTTACCATTTTACAGTGCATTCCTGCTTTTTCCCAGCTCATGTGCACAATGTGCGGCCTAGCGCCAACGCAGGTACCCTTACACAATGGTACAAGGGTGCCTGCGCTGTAGGCAGGATTTATTGTGTGCCTGAAGTGCCTCCTTCTTGCACAAAAACAGTAAATATTTATTTCAGGTCCCCAAAGCTAAAGGAATGGCTGGGGAGGCCCCCTCCTCCTGACGCACTCCGCTGTCCGTGCATTGTGGTTTCTTGGTAAGTGTACTTTCGGTGTTTGTGTGTGTTTTTTTAAATAATATTTTTATTTTAAGCCAGGTTGTATAGTAGCACAATGCTTGCTCTCATTAGAGGTTAGTGGTGATGTTGAGAAGCAAACGCTCTGAGCGTCATTATTGTCTGTCCGATGTAAGTCAAACCACTACTGAGGTAAATAAATACATTTCACTCCTCCAAAGGTGCACTCTCCAGTTTAAGTGAGCAGGGCAAGGAGCGAAGGCCGCGATAACAGCTTCACTAACAACCGCTCATCAGCGACCATCACAGCTAATCCCTGTTAGCAGGGGTTCCTCATACCGACTGGTAACAGTGGAGACAGGGGTCAGTCGGTCGGGGGTACTGGAGCGCCACCTGTGATCGCTGCCTCCCTTGTGTCTGTGGCGTCAACGATTAGTAGAGGACCCTCTGCCCTATTCTGTGACATCCGGGCCAGAAGCCATGCTGCTCTAACGTCAGAGAACGGAAAAATAGGCATCAGACTTGGTGGTGACATGAAGGGCTCTCACCCAATGACACAATTATAGACATCCACCACCACCACCACATCCACCACCACATCCACCACCACCACCACCACCACCACATCCACCAGATCCACTACCACCACATCCATGTGTGTGTGTATGTGGCTGTGTGTGTGTGTGTGGCTCTGTTGCTCTGTGTGTGTGTGTGTGTGTGGCTGAAAATGTAATAGGTCTCACATTTGCAAGAGATTAAGCTATTGGCTTTGTAAATGACAATGCCATTTATTTATCTGTTTTCAAAACCAACACATAAATAAAAATTTGTCATTTACAATGCCAATAGCTCTAATTTTTGCAAAGGCGAGGCCGTTGCATTGTAAATCCTTGTTAATTTTGTTGCTGGCCATCAAATTGTAACCAGTCTCGCAGCACTCCTGAGTTGACAGAGTCTGTTTCTTCAGTTTTACTCTCTGATTCTTATTTGTTTCTGGCATGGCTTTTTCTTTCCTAGTATCTTTAATCTCACTTTGTGGTCTGAGATGCTTCTCAGCGAACGGTACTCAAAATGATTGGGAAAACTGTTTTGATATTTCCCTTTAATTTAATTCTTATATCTAGAACTAGTTTAGGTCTGTGCTAATTAGGTCTCGGCATCGAGACCTATTGTTATGGAGTTCGCTCTGAAGGGACCTAGAGCTGTGAACGCGCCGACCAGGGTCTGTGAACGCGCACACACACAGGCAGGCATGGGCCGTACACACACAGACAGACACACACAGAAACAGACACACGCACACACGCACACACACACACACCCCATCCCTCTCTGCCCACTCCCTCTCTGCCGCCCCCTCTCTACCCCCACTCACCGGGCTCTTTCCCTCTGCAGTGGGTCAGTCATGGCAGCAGGCAGACTCGGTGTCTTCCCCGGCAATCCTTCAGCTGATGTGCACGCCCACGCTGCGTCACGTGCGCGCCCACCACGCTGTTTTCACGCCCGTTGATCCTCAGCTTGTTATATACTTTGGCTATGGACAATTAGACCACCCTTTTGCTCCGTCAATCATGTTTTCTTGGGCTGCGGTGTCTACAAGGCAAGGGGGCAGTGCACTGCACATGGATTTATCCTCGTCATGCCAATCGGTATTGTTTAATTTTATTTCTTTCGATCAGCATGTTTTTTGTAATCTCTGGGAGAGCCGGCGCTGGGACTTGAACCCCATTCCACAGTGTCAAAGTCTGGACACGGAGTGAAAGAACGTGGCTGTGCAAGCTACCACTGGACCCACTATACTCAGTTACCATGAGGTGGCGATATCTGCCACTCACTTTCCTCACTGCACCTTTGTGTTAGCCACAATGATCATAATCATTTCTATCCACTTCCATAATAGGCTTGTATTTTCAAAGATATCCTCTAATACTGAAAAGAAATTAGGGCAATAAATATCTATACAGCAGAGTACATAAACACAAAATGTCATGACATTTTGCACACTGTTGCAGGTCCGCTGTAGTCAAGGAGATTGTCTTCTGAGAAGTGTTTACATCCTCAAAATGACTTTCCAGTGTAGAGGACTGTTGGACTTGGCCCGTCTGGCAGGTCCGCCCCTGAAGTTTGGTGCTTATTATATGTGTCCGGGGAATGGTGATTCCCCTTCTGAGTGTGTGTGTGGTGAGAGAGACCTGCCTCCCATAGGAATGCATGGGGAATGTATGTGGCTCTGGTAGTTCCTGATGCGTGGGGGCGTGCCGGGTCGTGTTTGGTATGTGTGCGCTCGTGAGGTTGAATGCTACAAGATGATGTATGCAGCATGTGTGTGACTAGAAGGGAAGTGCCACTTCTAGACTTTGGTGCATGTGTGCAGTAGGTGTGCTGGTGTATGATTGGCTGAAGCCGCCTGGGCCTTCCCCACCAGGCTGGCCCCACCCCCTAGGGTGCGTCCAGTGCCCCTGGCCTGGCCAGTAGCATGAAATTCCTTATAACCAGTTCTGGCTGGTTCTCTCCCTGCCTGCCCCTTTTGGAGACAAAGGGAGCTCCTGTATAAAAGGGGGGTGGGCCCTCTTCTCTCTCTCTTCTTTTTCCTGCTTGGGTCCCCACCTGGGTCGTGCTGCTGCGTGGGCTCAGGGTTGGCTGGCCTCCCTGGGCCCTGCCCTGCTCCTGAACTGCTGATGTTCCCCTTTCCCTTCGAGGAGCTGATGTGCTCCCCCTGAACTCCTGGACTTCCTATGGACCCTGATTTCTATGGCCCTAGCGCTTGAGAGCGTCTTCCTGCTATTCCAGCGCCCTGGGGGCGCTCATTCCTGCTTCTAGCGCTTGGGGAGCGTTTTCCTGTGTCTTAGCTCCTTGAGGCGCTTCCTTCCGGCTGCTAGTGCCATCCGGCTGTCCTAGCGCCTCGAGGCGCTGCCGTTCTGATCCTAGTGCTGGGAGCGCCATTCTCCACCAGCCGGTGCCACCCGGCAATGGCCCTGTTCGTGTGAGGGGCCCGAGACTCTAAGGCGCCCCTTGCCGCAGGAAGGCCATCTGGCCTAGGGGGTGCTATTGACTAACATCAAAGTGATACTGAGAACGCTTAAGTGTTGCCCTGCTGATAGGGGCCTCTGTTGTGTTGTGTACCTTGCCTCATGTAAGTCTATGCTGGTTAGAGTGAGTTCTATTGCTAGTCCTATGAGACCCCGGGGCGTGACGTGTTCTAACGCTAAGCTCCTGGTGCTTATGTGTTCTAGTCCTGGTCCGAGGAAGCTCCCAGTTGTTATATGTTCTAAATGCCAACTCCATCATGTGCACCTTCTTGGCAGTGGTCCCTTGGCCCTGCCCTGTACCTTTTCCCTGGTGACCCCTGCTGTGCCTCGAGCACATTGGAAAGTGTATGTGCCTATGTGTCCTTCTTAATATAAAGACTATTTTCATATATACTCTGCGTGGAGTTCCTTTTGTGGGAGGCCTGGGATGTCGCTGTTGGTGGGTGCTTGCGCAAATGCTTCACACATGTCCTCTGAGATAGGCCTGACTGCCCGCGCCGCGTTACCTAGAGGGCGAGCAGGGGTCGACTTTATATAGGAGTGGTGGTCTCTGACTGGCTGTGGCGCAAGCCCTGGCCGGCCGGGGGTCCCATTTCCTACAAGGACCATTGGTGCACCTGCTTATCTGGCAATATGCATAAGGATTACTACCTATCTCACTAATATTTTATCTTCGTAAATAGTTTGTTCACAGTACATTGTAAATTGTTTTCACATCATGGGAGCTCTAAAAATTAAATTTTGTTCATCGCTTCTAAATGAGGCGCTTTTTGGCATTCTTCGACAATGCTTTCAAACTAATTTCTGCTACTGCGGTAGATGGATGGCACTCCGGAGAATATTGTGTTGATCTGTATAGCTCTATAAGATGTGCGCGCCCCTGGTGACCCTCCCGCCCGACCCCAGGTCTGCCCAGTAGAACGGCGCTCACTTCATCCCTCTGTGAGGCAGAAGGTGAGTGTGAGTGCAGAGTGCGCAGAGAGTGAAGTAGTGAGTGCAGAGTGAGTGTGCAGAGTGAGTGTGCAGAGTGAGTGTGCAGAGTGCAGAGTAGTGAGTGCAGAGTAGTGAGTGCAGAGTAGTGAGTGTGCAGAGTAGTGAGTGTGCAGAGTAGTGAGTGTGCAGAGTAGTGAGTGCAGAGTAGTGAGTGTGCAGAGTAGTGAGTGTGCAGAGTAGTTAATGTGTAGAGTAGTGAGTGCAGTGTAGTGAGTGTGCAGAGTAGTGAGTGTGCAGACTACTGAGTGTGCACACTAGTGAGTGCAGAGTAGTCAGTGCAGAGTAGTGAGTGTGTAGAGTAGTGAGTGCAGGGTAGTGAGTGCAGGGTAGTGAGTGCAGGGTAGTGAGTGCACAGAGTAGTGAGTGCAGAGAGTAGTGAGTGCAGAGAGTAGTGAGTGCAGAGAGTAGTGAGTGCAGAGAGTAGTGAATGCAGAGTAGTGAGTGCAGAGTAGTGAGTGCAGAGAGTGCAGAGTAGTGAATGCAGAGTAGTGAGTGCAGAGTGCAGAATAGTGAGTGCAGAGTAGTGAGTGCAGAGTAGTGAGTGCAGAGTGCAGAGTAGTGAGTGTGTAGAGTAGTGAGTGCAGAATAGTGAGTGCAGAATAGTGAGTGCAGAATAGTGAGTGCAGAATAGTGAGTGCAGAGTAGTGAGTGCAGAGTAGTGAGTGTGTAGAGTAGTGAGTGCAGGGTAGTGAGTGCAGAGTAGTGAGTGCAGAGAGTGCAGAGTAGTGAATGCAGAGTAGAGAGGGCAGAGTGCAGAGTAGTGAGTGCAGAGTAGTGAGTGCAGAGTGCAGAATAGTGAGTGCAGAGTAGTGAGTGCAGAGTAGTGAGTGTGTAGAGTAGTGAGTGCAGAGTAGTGAGTGCAGAGTAGTGAGTGCAGAGAGTAGTGAGTGCAGAGAGTAGTGAGTGCAGAGAGTAGTGAGTAGTGAGTGCAGAGAGCAGAATAGTGAGTGCAGAGTAGTGAGTGCAGAGTAGTGAGTGCAGAGTAGTGAGTGCAGAGTAGTGAGTGCAGAGTGCAGAATAGTGAGTGCAGAGTGCAGAATAGTGAGTGCAGAATAGTGAGTGCAGAATAGTGAGTGCAGAATAGTGAGTGCAGAGTAGTGAGTGCAGAGTAGTGAGTGTGTAGAGTAGTGAGTGTGTAGAGTAGTGAGTGCAGGGTAGTGAGTGCAGAGTAAGGAGTGCAGAGAGTGCAGAGTAGTGAATGCAGAGTAGTGAGTGCAGAGTGCAGAGTAGTAAGTGCAGAGTGCAGAATAGTGAGTGCAGAATAGTGAGTGCAGAATAGTGAGTGCAGAGTAGTGAGTGTGTAGAGTAGTGAGTGCAGGGTAGTGAGTGTGTAGAGTAGTGAGTGCAGGGTAGTCAGGGTAGTGAGTGCAGAGTAGTGAGTGCAGAGAGTGCAGAGTAGTGAGTGCAGAGTAGTAAGTGCAGAGTAGTGAGTGCAGAGTGCAGAGTAGTGAGTGCAGAGTGCAGAGTAGTGAGTGCAGAGTGCAGAGTAGTGAGTGCAGAGTGCAGAGTAGTGAGTGCAGAGTGCAGAGTAGTGAGTGCAGAGTAGTGAGTGCAGAAGTGAGTGCAGAGTGCAGAGTAGTGAGTGCAGAGTGCAGAGTAGTGAGTGCAGAGTGCAGAGTAGTGAGTGCAGAGTGCAGAGTAGTGAGTGCAGAATAGTGGGTGCAGAATAGTGAGTGCAGAATAGTGAGTGCAGAATAGTGAGTGCAGAGAGTAGTGAGTGCAGAATAGTGAGTGCAGAGAGTAGTGAGTGCAGAGTAGTGAGTGCAGAGTAGTGAGTGCAGAGTAGTGAGTGCAGAGTAGTGAGTGCAGAGTGCAGAATAGTGAGTGCAGAATAGTGAGTGCAGAGTGCAGAATAGTGAGTGCAGAATAGTGAGTGCAGAATAGTGAGTGCAGAGTAGTGAGTGCAGAGTAGTGAGTGCAGAGTAGTGAGTGCAGAGTAGTGAGTGCAGAGAGTAGTGAGTAGTGAGTGCAGAGTAGTGAGTGCAGAGTAGTGAGTAGTGAGTGCAGAGTAGTGAGTGCAGAGTAGTGAGTAGTGAGTGCAGAGTAGTAAGTGCAGAGTAGTGAGTAGTGAGTGCAGAGTAGTGAGTGCAGAGTAGTGAGTGCAGAGTAGTGAGTGCAGAGTAGTGAGTGCAGAGTAGTGAGTGCAGCATAGTGAGTGCAGCATAGTGAGTGCAGAATAGTGAGTGCAGAATAGTGAGTGCAGAATAATGAGTGCAGAATAGTGAGTGCAGAATAGTGAGTGCAGAGAGTAGTGAGTGCAGAATAGTGAGTGCAGAGTAGTGAATGCAGAGTAGTGAGTGCAGAGTAGTGAGTGCAGAGTAGTGAGTGCAGAGTAGTGAGTGCAGAGTAGTGAGTGCAGAGAGTAGTGAGTGCAGAGAGTAGTGAGTGCAGAGAGTAGTGAGTGCAGAGAGTAGTGAGTGCAGAGAGTAGTGAGTGCAGAGTAGTGAGTGCAGAGTAGTGAGTGCAGAGTGCAGAGTAGTGAGTGCAGAGTGCAGAATAGTGAGTGCAGAGTAGTGAGTGCAGAATAGTGAGTGCAGAATAGTGAGTGCAGAATAGTGAGTGCAGAGTAGTGAGTGCAGAGTAGTGAGTGCAGAGTAGTGAGTGCAGAGTAGTGAGTGCAGAGTAGTGAGTGCAGAGAGTAGTGAGTGCAGAGTAGTGAGTAGTGAGTGCAGAGTAGTTAGTGCAGAGTAGTGAGTGCAGAGTAGTGAGTGCAGAGTAGTGAGTGCAGAGTAGTGAGTGCAGAGTAGTGAGTAGTGAGTGCAGAGTAGTGAGTAGTGAGTGCAGAGTGCAGAATAGTGAGTGCAGAGTAGTGAGTGCAGAGTAGTGAGTACAGAGTAGTGAGTGCAGAGAGTAGTGAGTGCAGAGAGTAGTGAGTGCAGAGTAGTGAGTGCAGAGTGCAGAGTAGTGAGTGCAGAGTGCAGAATAGTGAGTGCAGAGTGCAGAATAGTGAGTGCAGAATAGTGAGTGCAGAATAGTGAGTGCAGAATAGTGAGTGCAGAATAGTGAGTGCAGAGTAGTGAGTGCAGAGTAGTGAGTGCAGAGTAGTGAGCAGAGTAGTGAGTGCAGAGTAGTGAGTGCAGAGTAGTGAGTGCAGAGTAGTGAGTGCAGAGTAGTGAGTAGTGAGTGCAGAGTAGTGAGTAGTGAGTAGTGAGTGCAGAGTAGTGAGTGCAGAGTAGTGAGTGCAGAGTAGTGAGTGCAGAGTAGTGAGTGCAGAGTAGTGAGTGCAGAGTAGTGAGTGCAGAATAGTGAGTGCAGAGAGTAGTGAGTGCAGAGTAGTGAGTGCAGAGTAGTGAGTGCAGAATAGTGAGTGCAGAGTGCAGAATAGTGAGTGCAGAGTAGTGAGTGCAGAGTGCAGAATAGTGAGTGCAGAGTAGTGAGTGCAGGGTAGTGAGTGCAGAGTAGTGAGTGCAGGGTAGTGAGTGCAGAGTAGTGAGTGCAGAGAGTGCAGAGTAGTGAATGCAGAGTAGTGAGTGCAGAGTGCAGAGTAGTGAGTGTGTAGAGTAGTGAGTGTGTAGAGTAGTGAGTGCAGAGTAGTGAGTGCAGAGTAGTGAGTGCAGAGTAGTGAGTGCAGAGTAGTGAGTGCAGAGTGCAGAATAGTGAGTGCAGAATAGTGAGCGCAGAATAGTGAGTGCAGAATAGTGAGTGCAGAGTAGTGAGTGCAGAGTAGTGAGTGTGTAGAGTAGTGAGTTCAGGGTAGTGAGTGCAGAGTAGTGAGTGCAGAGAGTGCAGAGTAGTGAATGCAGAGTAGTGAGTGCAGAGTGCAGAGTAGTGAGTGCAGAGTGCAGAATAGTGAGTGCAGAATAGTGAGTGCAGAATAGTGAGTGCAGAGTAGTGAGTGCAGAGTAGTGAGTGCAGGGTAGTGAGTGTGTAGAGTAGTGAGTGCAGGGTAGTGAGTGCAGGGTAGTGAGTGCAGGGTAGTGAGTGCAGGGTAGTGAGTGCAGGGTAGTGAGTGCAGAGTAGTGAGTGCAGAGAGTGCAGAGTAGTAAGTGCAGAGTGCAGAGTAGTGAGTGCAGAGTGCAGAGTAGTGAGTGCAGAGTGCAGAGTAGTGAGTGCAGAGTAGTGAGTGCAGAGTAGTGAGTGCAGAGTAGTGAGTGCAGAGTAGTGAGTAGTGTGTGCAGAGTAGTGACTGCAGAGTAGTGAGTGCAGAGTGCAGAATAGTGAGTGCAGAGTGCAGAGTAGTGAGTGCAGAGTGCAGAGTAGTGAGTGCAGAATAGTGAGTGCAGAATAGTGAGTGCAGAATAGTGAGTGCAGAATAGTGAGTGCAGAGAGTAGTGAGTGCAGAGAGTAGTGAGTGCAGAGTAGTGAGTGCAGAGTAGTGAGTGCAGAGTAGTGAGTGCAGAGTAGTGAGTGCAGAGTAGTGAGTGCAGAGTAGTGAGTGCAGAGTTAGTGAGTGCAGAGTTAGTGAGTGCAGAGTAGTGAGTGCAGAGTAGTGAGTGCAGAGTAGTGAGTGCAGAGTAGTGAGTGCCTAGTAGTGAGTGCCTAGTAGTGAGTGCCTAGTAGTGAGTGCCGAGTAGTGAGTGCAGAGTAGTGAGTGCAGAGTAGTGAGTGCAGAGTAGTGAGTGCAGAGTAGTGAGTGCAGAGTAGTGAGTAGTGAGTGCAGAGTAGTGAGTAGTGAGTGCAGAGTAGTGAGTAGTGAGTGCAGAGTAGTGAGTGCAGAGTAGTGAGTAGTGAGTGCAGAGTAGTGAGTGCAGAGTAGTGAGTGCAGCATAGTGAGTGCAGCATAGTGAGTGCAGCATAGTGAGTGCAGCATAGTGAGTGCAGCATAGTGAGTGCAGCGTAGTGAGTGCAGCATAGTGAGTGCAGAGTAGTGAGTGCAGATTAGTGAGTGCAGAGTAGTGAGTGCAGAGTAGTGAGTGCAGAGTAGTGAGTGCAGAGTGCAGAGTAGTGAGTGCAGAGTGCAGAGTAGTGAGTGCAGAGTGCAGAGTAGTGAGTGCAGAGTAGTGAGTGCAGAGTGCAGAATAGTGAGTGCAGAACAGTGAGTGCAGAATAGTGAGTGCAGAGTAGTGAGTGCAGAGTAGTGAGTGCAGAGTAGTGAGTGCAGAGTAGTGAGTGCCGAGTAGTGAGTACCGAGTAGTGAGTGCAGAGTAGTGAGTGCAGAGTAGTGAGTGCAGAGTAGTGAGTGCAGAGTAGTGAGTGCCTAGTAGTGAGTGCCTAGTAGTGAGTGCAGAGTAGTGAGTGCCTAGTAGTGAGTGCAGAGTAGTGAGTGCAGAGTAGTGAGTGCAGAGTAGTGAGTGCAGAGTAGTGAGTAGTGAGTGCAGAGTAGTGAGTAGTGAGTGCAGAGTAGTGAGTAGTGGGTGCAGAGTAGTGAGTAGTGAGTGCAGAGTAGTGAGTGCAGAGTAGTGAGTGCAGAGTAGTGAGTGCAGAGTAGTGAGTGCCGAGTAGTGAGTGCCGAGTAGTGAGTGCCGAGTAGTGAGTGCCTAGTAGTGAGTGCAGAGTAGTGAGTGCAGAGTAGTGAGTGCAGAGTAGTGAGTAGTGAGTGCAGAGTAGTGAGTAGTGAGTGCAGAGTAGTGAGTAGTGAGTGCAGAGTAGTGAGTAGTGAGTGCAGAGTAGTGAGTGCAGAGTAGTGAGTGCAGAGTAGTGAGTGCAGAGTAGTGAGTGCAGAGTAGTGAGTGCCTAGTAGTGAGTGCCTAGTAGTGAGTGCCTAGTAGTGAGTGCCTAGTAGTGAGTGCAGAGTAGTGAGTGCCTAGTAGTGAGTGCAGAGTAGTGAGTGCAGAGTAGTGAGTGCAGAGTAGTGAGTGCAGAGTAGTGAGTGCAGAGTAGTGAGTAGTGAGTGCAGAGTAGTGAGTAGTGAGTGCAGAGTAGTGAGTAGTGGGTGCAGAGTAGTGAGTAGTGAGTGCAGAGTAGTGAGTGCAGAGTAGTGAGTGCAGAGTAGTGAGTGCAGAGTAGTGAGTGCCGAGTAGTGAGTGCCGAGTAGTGAGTGCCGAGTAGTGAGTGCCTAGTAGTGAGTGCCTAGTAGTGAGTGCAGAGTAGTGAGTGCAGAGTAGTGAGTAGTGAGTGCAGAGTAGTGAGTAGTGAGTGCAGAGTAGTGAGTAGTGAGTGCAGAGTAGTGAGTAGTGAGTGCAGAGTAGTGAGTGCAGAGTAGTGAGTGCAGAGTAGTGAGTGCCTAGTAGTGAGTGCCTAGTAGTGAGTGCCTAGTAGTGAGTGCCTAGTAGTGAGTGCAGAGTAGTGAGTGCCTAGTAGTGAGTGCAGAGTAGTGAGTGCAGAGTAGTGAGTAAAGAGTGCAGAGTAGTGAGTAGTGAGTGCAGAGTAGTGAGTAGTGAGTGCAGAGTAGTGAGTGCAGAGTGCAGAGTAGTGAGTGCAGAGTAGTGAGTAGTGAGTGCAGAGTAGTGAGTAGTGAGTGCAGAGTAGTGAGTAGTGAGTGCAGAGTAGTGAGTGCAGAGTGCAGAGTAGTGAGTCCAGAGTGCAGAGTAGTGAGTGCAGAGTGCAGAGTAGTGAGTGCAGAGTAGTGAGTGCAGAGTAGTGAGTGCAGAGTAGTGAGTGCAGAGTAGTGAGTGCAGAGTAGTGAGTGCAAAGTAGTGAGTAGTGAGTGCAAAGTAGTGTAGTGAGTGCAGAGTAGTGAGTAGTGAGTGCAGAGTAGTGAGTAGTGAGTGCAGAGTAGTGAGTAGTGAGTGCAGAGTAGTGAGTGCAGAGTAGTGAGTGCAGAGTAGTGAGTGCAGAGTAGTGAGTGCAGAGTGCAGAGTAGTGAGTGCAGAGTGCAGAGTAGTGAGTGCAGAGTGCAGAGTAGTGAGTGCAGAGTAGTGAGTGCAGCGTGCAGAGTAGTGAGTGCAGAGTGCAGAGTAGTGAGTGCAGAGTGCAGAGTAGTGAGTGCAGAGTGCAGAGTAGTGAGTGCAGAGTAGTGAGTGCAGAGTAGTGAGTGCAGAGTAGTGAGTGCAGAGTAGTGAGTGCAGAGTGCAGAATAGTGAGTGCAGAGTGCAGAATAGTGAGTGCAGAATAGTGAGTGCAGAATAGTGAGTGCAGAATAGTGAGTGCAGAGTAGTGAGTGCAGAGTAGTGAGTGTGTAGAGTAGTGAGTGTGTAGAGTAGTGAGTGCAGGGTAGTGAGTGCAGAGTAAGGAGTGCAGAGAGTGCAGAGTAGTGAATGCAGAGTAGTGAGTGCAGAGTGCAGAGTAGTAAGTGCAGAGTGCAGAATAGTGAGTGCAGAATAGTGAGTGCAGAGTAGTGAGTGTGTAGAGTAGTGAGTGCAGGGTAGTGAGTGTGTAGAGTAGTGAGTGCAGGGTAGTCAGGGTAGTGAGTGCAGAGTAGTGAGTGCAGAGAGTGCAGAGTAGTGAGTGCAGAGTAGTAAGTGCAGAGTAGTGAGTGCAGAGTGCAGAGTAGTGAGTGCAGAGTGCAGAGTAGTGAGTGCAGAGTGCAGAGTAGTGAGTGCAGAGTGCAGAGTAGTGAGTGCAGAGTGCAGAGTAGTGAGTGCAGAGTAGTGAGTGCAGAAGTGAGTGCAGAGTGCAGAGTAGTGAGTGCAGAGTGCAGAGTAGTGAGTGCAGAGTGCAGAGTAGTGAGTGCAGAGTGCAGAGTAGTGAGTGCAGAATAGTGGGTGCAGAATAGTGAGTGCAGAATAGTGAGTGCAGAATAGTGAGTGCAGAGAGTAGTGAGTGCAGAATAGTGAGTGCAGAGAGTAGTGAGTGCAGAGTAGTGAGTGCAGAGTAGTGAGTGCAGAGTAGTGAGTGCAGAGTAGTGAGTGCAGAGTGCAGAATAGTGAGTGCAGAATAGTGAGTGCAGAGTGCAGAATAGTGAGTGCAGAATAGTGAGTGCAGAATAGTGAGTGCAGAGTAGTGAGTGCAGAGTAGTGAGTGCAGAGTAGTGAGTGCAGAGTAGTGAGTGCAGAGAGTAGTGAGTAGTGAGTGCAGAGTAGTGAGTGCAGAGTAGTGAGTAGTGAGTGCAGAGTAGTGAGTGCAGAGTAGTGAGTAGTGAGTGCAGAGTAGTAAGTGCAGAGTAGTGAGTAGTGAGTGCAGAGTAGTGAGTGCAGAGTAGTGAGTGCAGAGTAGTGAGTGCAGAGTAGTGAGTGCAGAGTAGTGAGTGCAGCATAGTGAGTGCAGCATAGTGAGTGCAGAATAGTGAGTGCAGAATAGTGAGTGCAGAATAATGAGTGCAGAATAGTGAGTGCAGAATAGTGAGTGCAGAGAGTAGTGAGTGCAGAATAGTGAGTGCAGAGTAGTGAATGCAGAGTAGTGAGTGCAGAGTAGTGAGTGCAGAGTAGTGAGTGCAGAGTAGTGAGTGCAGAGTAGTGAGTGCAGAGAGTAGTGAGTGCAGAGAGTAGTGAGTGCAGAGAGTAGTGAGTGCAGAGAGTAGTGAGTGCAGAGAGTAGTGAGTTGTTGGACTTGGCCCGTCTGGCAGGTCCGCCCCTGAAGTTTGGTGCTTAGTATATGTGTCCGGGGAATGGTGATTCCCCCTCTGAGTGTGTGTGTGGTGAGAGAGACCTGCCTCCCATAGGAATGCATGGGGAATGGATGTGGCCCTGGTAGTTCCTGATGCGTGGGGGCGTGCCGGGTCGTGTTTGGTATGTGTGCGCTCGTGAGGTTGAATGCTACAAGATGATGTATGCATCATGTGTGTGACTAGAAGGGAAGTGCCACTTCTAGACTTGGGTGCATGTGTGCAGTAGGTGTGCTGGTGTATGATTGGCTGAAGCCGCCTGGGCCTTCCCCACCAGGCTGGCCCCACCCCCTAGGGTGCGTCCAGTGCCCCTGGCCTGGCCAGTAGCATGAAATTCCTTATAACCAGTTCTGGCTGGTTCTCTCCCTGCCTGCCCCTTTTGGAGACAAAGGGAGCTCCTGTATAAAAGGGGGGTGGGCCCTCTTCTCTCTCTCTTCCTCTCTTCCTGCTCGTCCTGCCTGGAACCCTCCCAGGGTCGTGCTGCTGCGTGGGCTCAGGGTTGGCTGGCCTCCCTGGGCCCTGCCCTGCTCCTGCACTGCTGATGTCCCTTTTTCCCTTCTACAAGCTGATGTGCTCCCCCCTGAACTCCTGGACTTCCTATGGACCCTGCTTTCTATGGCCCTAGCGCTTGAGAGCGTTCTCCTGCTATCCTAGTGCCTTGTGGCGCTCATTCCCGCTTCTAGCGCTTGGGAGCGCTTTCCTGTCGTCTTAGCGCCTTGGGGCGGTGCCATCCGGCTGTCCTAGCGCCTCGAGGCGCTGCCGTTCTGCCCCCAGCGCTAGGAGCGCTCTATTCCTCCAGCCGGTGCCCACCCGGCATATGCCTGTCGTGGGAGGGGGCCCGAGCCCCCAGCGAGTGCCTACCTCGCGTTATTGCCTTCCTGGCTGCCTTATCGAGGGAGCCGGGCCCTCGTCAATTTCCCCTGTGTTTCACCGCCGCAGCCCGGGACCCTGCGTGAAGCCCGCCCCCGGGCCGCGCTCTGATTGGCTGTCGGCCCGGGCTGAGCTGATGACGTTTCCCCGGGCCGCGCTCTGATTGGCCGGCGGCCCGGGGAGCATTGGGGACGACCGGAGAGAGCCACGAAGGCAGGGGTCGGCGGGAGCCTACTCCGCGCCCCTGCGTTCCCCCCGAACCACTGCCGCTTCCCCCCCGGGGGCCCCCAGGAGCGAGAGGGAGCCCCGGAGAGCGAGGAGGGCCGGCGCGTCTGCCCGCCGACGGTGAGTGCTGCCGGAGGGGAGGCGGGGCGTCGGAGCACATTGTCGGTGCTCGCCCCTCCCCTCCAGCGCGAGCACGCGTGTGCCTCGAGGCCCGAAGGGCCCCCAGTGATGCCGGGTCCCCCGAGGGGGGCCCCGCCTGCCCAGTTCTGATCCCGAGCCCGCGAGGCTCCGTCACGGCCCCCATTGATGCCGGGTCCCCCGAGGGGGGGCCCCGCCTGCCCAGTTCTTGCCCTGAGCCCCGTGAGGCTCCGTCACGGCCCCTGGGGCCCCCAGTGATGCCGGGTCCCCCGAGGGGGGCCCCGCCTGCCTGCAGTTCTTGTCCCTAGCCCTGCCTGGGCCCCGAGTGGCCCCACCACGTGTCCCTGGCCCTGCCTGGGCCCCGAGTGGCCCCACCACGTGTCCCGGACCCTGCTATGTCCAAGTCCCCCAGCGGCCCAGCACTTAGTGGGCCGCTGCCACGTTTAGGTTTGCCCTGGGCCCCTTGCAGCCCACTCAGGACTCCGAGACTCTAAGGCGCCCTCGCCCCAGGAAGGCCATCTGGCCTAGGGGGCGCTACTGACTATTATCAATGTGTTGCTGAGACTGATTATGTGTTGCCCTGCTGATGGGGGCCTCTGTTGTGTTATGTACCTTGCCATTCCTTCCCTCCTGTATCACCTTGCCTCATGTATGTCTATGCTGGTTAGAGTGAGTTCTATTGCTGGTTCTATGAGACCCCGGGGCGGGACGTATTCTATGCTAAGCTCCTGGTGATTGTGTCCTAGTCCTAGTCCGAGGAAGCTCCCAGTGAACATGTGTTCTAATGCTAGATCGATCATGTGCCTACTCCTGGCAGGGGCCCCTTGGCCCTGCCCTGTTCTTTCCCCTTGTAACCCCTGCCGTACCTCGAGCCCCTTGTAAGGTGTATGTTCCTATGTGTCCTTCGTAATACAAAGACTATTTTCATATATATATTTGGTGTGGAGTTCCTTTTGTGGGGGGGCCCGGGAGGTTGTTGTTGGTGGGTGCGTGCGCAAATGCTTCACACATGTCCTCCGAGATAGGCCTGACTGCCCGCGCCGCGTTACCTAGAGGGCGAGCAGGGGTCGACTTTACATAGGAGTGGTGGTCTCTGACTGGCTGTGGCCCCATTTCCTACATGAGTGCAGAGTAGTGAGTGCAGAGTAGTGAGTGCAGAGTGCAGAGTAGTGAGTGCAGAGTGCAGAATAGTGAGTGCAGAGTAGTGAGTGCAGAATAGTGAGTGCAGAATAGTGAGTGCAGAATAGTGAGTGCAGAGTAGTGAGTGCAGAGTAGTGAGTGCAGAGTAGTGAGTGCAGAGTAGTGAGTGCAGAGTAGTGAGTGCAGAGAGTAGTGAGTGCAGAGTAGTGAGTAGTGAGTGCAGAGTAGTTAGTGCAGAGTAGTGAGTGCAGAGTAGTGAGTGCAGAGTAGTGAGTGCAGAGTAGTGAGTGCAGAGTAGTGAGTAGTGAGTGCAGAGTAGTGAGTAGTGAGTGCAGAGTGCAGAATAGTGAGTGCAGAGTAGTGAGTGCAGAGTAGTGAGTACAGAGTAGTGAGTGCAGAGAGTAGTGAGTGCAGAGAGTAGTGAGTGCAGAGTAGTGAGTGCAGAGTGCAGAGTAGTGAGTGCAGAGTGCAGAATAGTGAGTGCAGAGTGCAGAATAGTGAGTGCAGAATAGTGAGTGCAGAATAGTGAGTGCAGAATAGTGAGTGCAGAGTAGTGAGTGCAGAGTAGTGAGTGCAGAGTAGTGAGCAGAGTAGTGAGTGCAGAGTAGTGAGTGCAGAGTAGTGAGTGCAGAGTAGTGAGTGCAGAGTAGTGAGTAGTGAGTGCAGAGTAGTGAGTAGTGAGTAGTGAGTGCAGAGTAGTGAGTGCAGAGTAGTGAGTGCAGAGTAGTGAGTGCAGAGTAGTGAGTGCAGAGTAGTGAGTGCAGAATAGTGAGTGCAGAGAGTAGTGAGTGCAGAGTAGTGAGTGCAGAGTAGTGAGTGCAGAATAGTGAGTGCAGAGTGCAGAATAGTGAGTGCAGAGTAGTGAGTGCAGAGTGCAGAATAGTGAGTGCAGAGTAGTGAGTGCAGGGTAGTGAGTGCAGAGTAGTGAGTGCAGGGTAGTGAGTGCAGAGTAGTGAGTGCAGAGAGTGCAGAGTAGTGAATGCAGAGTAGTGAGTGCAGAGTGCAGAGTAGTGAGTGTGTAGAGTAGTGAGTGTGTAGAGTAGTGAGTGCAGAGTAGTGAGTGCAGAGTAGTGAGTGCAGAGTAGTGAGTGCAGAGTAGTGAGTGCAGAGTGCAGAATAGTGAGTGCAGAATAGTGAGCGCAGAATAGTGAGTGCAGAATAGTGAGTGCAGAGTAGTGAGTGCAGAGTAGTGAGTGTGTAGAGTAGTGAGTTCAGGGTAGTGAGTGCAGAGTAGTGAGTGCAGAGAGTGCAGAGTAGTGAATGCAGAGTAGTGAGTGCAGAGTGCAGAGTAGTGAGTGCAGAGTGCAGAATAGTGAGTGCAGAATAGTGAGTGCAGAATAGTGAGTGCAGAGTAGTGAGTGCAGAGTAGTGAGTGCAGGGTAGTGAGTGTGTAGAGTAGTGAGTGCAGGGTAGTGAGTGCAGGGTAGTGAGTGCAGGGTAGTGAGTGCAGGGTAGTGAGTGCAGGGTAGTGAGTGCAGAGTAGTGAGTGCAGAGAGTGCAGAGTAGTAAGTGCAGAGTGCAGAGTAGTGAGTGCAGAGTGCAGAGTAGTGAGTGCAGAGTGCAGAGTAGTGAGTGCAGAGTAGTGAGTGCAGAGTAGTGAGTGCAGAGTAGTGAGTGCAGAGTAGTGAGTAGTGTGTGCAGAGTAGTGACTGCAGAGTAGTGAGTGCAGAGTGCAGAATAGTGAGTGCAGAGTGCAGAGTAGTGAGTGCAGAGTGCAGAGTAGTGAGTGCAGAATAGTGAGTGCAGAATAGTGAGTGCAGAATAGTGAGTGCAGAATAGTGAGTGCAGAGAGTAGTGAGTGCAGAGAGTAGTGAGTGCAGAGAGTAGTGAGTGCAGAGAGTAGTGAGTGCAGAGTAGTGAGTGCAGAGTAGTGAGTGCAGAGTAGTGAGTGCAGAGTAGTGAGTGCAGAGTAGTGAGTGCAGAGTAGTGAGTGCAGAGTAGTGAGTGCAGAGTTAGTGAGTGCAGAGTTAGTGAGTGCAGAGTAGTGAGTGCAGAGTAGTGAGTGCAGAGTAGTGAGTGCCTAGTAGTGAGTGCCTAGTAGTGAGTGCCTAGTAGTGAGTGCCGAGTAGTGAGTGCAGAGTAGTGAGTGCAGAGTAGTGAGTGCAGAGTAGTGAGTGCAGAGTAGTGAGTGCAGAGTAGTGAGTAGTGAGTGCAGAGTAGTGAGTAGTGAGTGCAGAGTAGTGAGTAGTGAGTGCAGAGTAGTGAGTGCAGAGTAGTGAGTAGTGAGTGCAGAGTAGTGAGTGCAGAGTAGTGAGTGCAGCATAGTGAGTGCAGCATAGTGAGTGCAGCATAGTGAGTGCAGCATAGTGAGTGCAGCATAGTGAGTGCAGCGTAGTGAGTGCAGCGTAGTGAGTGCAGAGTAGTGAGTGCAGATTAGTGAGTGCAGAGTAGTGAGTGCAGAGTAGTGAGTGCAGAGTAGTGAGTGCAGAGTGCAGAGTAGTGAGTGCAGAGTGCAGAGTAGTGAGTGCAGAGTGCAGAGTAGTGAGTGCAGAGTAGTGAGTGCAGAGTGCAGAATAGTGAGTGCAGAACAGTGAGTGCAGAATAGTGAGTGCAGAGTAGTGAGTGCAGAGTAGTGAGTGCAGAGTAGTGAGTGCAGAGTAGTGAGTGCAGAGTAGTGAGTGCCGAGTAGTGAGTACCGAGTAGTGAGTGCAGAGTAGTGAGTGCAGAGTAGTGAGTGCAGAGTAGTGAGTGCAGAGTAGTGAGTGCCTAGTAGTGAGTGCCTAGTAGTGAGTGCAGAGTAGTGAGTGCCTAGTAGTGAGTGCAGAGTAGTGAGTGCAGAGTAGTGAGTGCAGAGTAGTGAGTGCAGAGTAGTGAGTAGTGAGTGCAGAGTAGTGAGTAGTGAGTGCAGAGTAGTGAGTAGTGGGTGCAGAGTAGTGAGTAGTGAGTGCAGAGTAGTGAGTGCAGAGTAGTGAGTGCAGAGTAGTGAGTGCAGAGTAGTGAGTGCCGAGTAGTGAGTGCTGAGTAGTGAGTGCCGAGTAGTGAGTGCCTAGTAGTGAGTGCAGAGTAGTGAGTGCAGAGTAGTGAGTGCAGAGTAGTGAGTAGTGAGTGCAGAGTAGTGAGTAGTGAGTGCAGAGTAGTGAGTAGTGAGTGCAGAGTAGTGAGTAGTGAGTGCAGAGTAGTGAGTGCAGAGTAGTGAGTGCAGAGTAGTGAGTGCAGAGTAGTGAGTGCCTAGTAGTGAGTGCCTAGTAGTGAGTGCCTAGTAGTGAGTGCCTAGTAGTGAGTGCAGAGTAGTGAGTGCCTAGTAGTGAGTGCAGAGTAGTGAGTGCAGAGTAGTGAGTGCAGAGTAGTGAGTGCAGAGTAGTGAGTGCAGAGTAGTGAGTAGTGAGTGCAGAGTAGTGAGTAGTGAGTGCAGAGTAGTGAGTAGTGGGTGCAGAGTAGTGAGTAGTGAGTGCAGAGTAGTGAGTGCAGAGTAGTGAGTGCAGAGTAGTGAGTGCAGAGTAGTGAGTGCCGAGTAGTGAGTGCCGAGTAGTGAGTGCCGAGTAGTGAGTGCCTAGTAGTGAGTGCAGAGTAGTGAGTGCAGAGTAGTGAGTGCAGAGTAGTGAGTAGTGAGTGCAGAGTAGTGAGTAGTGAGTGCAGAGTAGTGAGTAGTGAGTGCAGAGTAGTGAGTAGTGAGTGCAGAGTAGTGAGTGCAGAGTAGTGAGTGCAGAGTAGTGAGTGCCTAGTAGTGAGTGCCTAGTAGTGAGTGCCTAGTAGTGAGTGCCTAGTAGTGAGTGCAGAGTAGTGAGTGCCTAGTAGTGAGTGCAGAGTAGTGAGTGCAGAGTAGTGAGTAAAGAGTGCAGAGTAGTGAGTAGTGAGTGCAGAGTAGTGAGTAGTGAGTGCAGAGTAGTGAGTGCAGAGTGCAGAGTAGTGAGTGCAGAGTAGTGAGTAGTGAGTGCAGAGTAGTGAGTAGTGAGTGCAGAGTAGTGAGTAGTGAGTGCAGAGTAGTGAGTGCAGAGTGCAGAGTAGTGAGTCCAGAGTGCAGAGTAGTGAGTGCAGAGTGCAGAGTAGTGAGTGCAGAGTAGTGAGTGCAGAGTAGTGAGTGCAGAGTAGTGAGTGCAGAGTAGTGAGTGCAGAGTAGTGAGTGCAAAGTAGTGAGTAGTGAGTGCAAAGTAGTGTAGTGAGTGCAGAGTAGTGAGTAGTGAGTGCAGAGTAGTGAGTAGTGAGTGCAGAGTAGTGAGTAGTGAGTGCAGAGTAGTGAGTGCAGAGTAGTGAGTGCAGAGTAGTGAGTGCAGAGTAGTGAGTGCAGAGTAGTGAGTGCAGAGTGCAGAGTAGTGAGTGCAGAGTGCAGAGTAGTGAGTGCAGAGTGCAGAGTAGTGAGTGCAGAGTAGTGAGTGCAGCGTGCAGAGTAGTGAGTGCAGAGTGCAGAGTAGTGAGTGCAGAGTGCAGAGTAGTGAGTGCAGAGTGCAGAGTAGTGAGTGCAGAGTAGTGAGTGCAGAGTAGTGAGTGCAGAGTAGTGAGTGCAGAGTGCAGAGTAGTGAGTGCAGAGTGCAGAGTAGTGAGTGCAGAGTAGTGAGTACAGAGTAGTGAGTGCAGGGTAGTGAGTGCAGAGAGTGCAGAGAGTGCAGAGTAGTGAGTGCAGAGTGCAGAATAGTGAGTGCAGAATAGTGAGTGCAGAATAGTGAGTGCAGAATAGTGAGTGCAGAGTGCAGAATAGTGAGTGCAGAGTAGTGAGTGCAGAGTGCAGAATAGTGAGTGCAGAGTAGTGAGTGCAGGTTGTGAGTGCAGAGTAGTGAGTGCAGGGTAGTGAGTGCAGAGTAGTGAGTGCAGAGAGTGCAGAGTAGTGAATGCAGAGTAGTGAGTGCAGAGTGCAGAGTAGTGAGTGTGCAGAGTAGTGAGTGTGTAGAGTAGTGAGTGTGTAGAGTAGTGAGTGCAGAGTAGTGAGTGCAGAGTAGTGAGTGCAGAGTAGTGAGTGCAGAGTAGTGAGTGCAGAGTAGTGAGTGCAGAGAGTAGTGAGTGCAGAGAGTAGTGAGTGCAGAGTGCAGAGTAGTGAGTGCAGAGTGCAGAGTAGTGAGTGCAGAGTGCAGAATAGTGAGTGCAGAATAGTGAGTGCAGAATAGTGAGTGCGGAATAGTGAGTGCAGAATAGTGAGTGCAGAATAGTGAGTGCAGAATAGTGAGTGCAGAATAGTGAGTGCAGAATAGTGAGTGCAGAGTAGTGAGTGCAGAATAGTGAGTGCGGAATAGTGAGTGCAGAATAGTGAGTGCAGAATAGTGAGTGCAGAATAGTGAGTGCAGAGTAGTGAATGCAGAGTAGTGAATGCAGAGTAGTGAATGCAGAGTAGTGAGTGCAGTGAGTGCAGAGTAGTGAGTGCAGAGTATGCAGAGTAGTTAGTGCAGAGTGTGCAGAGTAGTGAGTGCAGAGTGTGCAGAGTAGTGAGTGCAGAGTGTGCAGAGTAGTGAGTGCAGAGTGTGCAGAGTAGTGAGTGCAGAGTGTGCAGAGTAGTGAGTGCAGAGTGTGCAGAGTAGTGAGTGCAGAGTGTGCAGAGTAGTGAGTGCAGAGTAGTGAGTGCAGAATGCAGAGTTGTGAGTGCAGAGTAGTGAGTGCAGAGTGTGCAGAGTAGTGAGTGCAGAGTGTGCAGAGTAGTGAGTGCAGAGTGTGCAGAGTAGTGAGTGCAGAGTGTGCAGACTAGTGAGTGCAGAGTAGTGAGTGCAGAGTGCAGAGTAGTGAGTGCAGAGTGTGCAGAGTAGTGAGTGCAGAGTGTGCAGAGTAGTGAGTGCAGAGTGTGCAGAGTAGTGAGTGCAGAGTGTGCAGAGTAGTGAGTGCAGAGTGTGCAGAGTAGTGAGTGCAGAATGCAGAGTTGTGAGTGCAGAGTAGTGAGTGCAGAATGCAGAGTGAGTGTGCAGAGTAGTGAGTGCAGAATGCAGAGTGAGTGTGCAGAGCAGTGAGTGCAGGTGCAGAGCGGTGTGTGCTGTTGCGTGCAGAGTGCTGTGTGCTGTTGAGTGCAGAGTGCTGTGTGCTGTTGAGTGCAGAGTGCTGTGTGCTGTTGAGTGCAGAGTGCTGTGTATTGGCAATGTAAATGACAATGTCATTTGTTTATGATTTAAAGAAAAAAAAAGAAATGTCATGAGCAATGCCAATAGCTCTTCCTTTAATGATGCCGAGACCATTGCATTGTAAATGCTTGTTTTTTACTTGTTTTCATTCATCTGGTAATACCGCCAATGAGGGTGTGCCAGGCTCAGTAGTGTAGATAAATGCAAATATGCTGCACAAGGTGTAACAATTCTTGATGGGTTCCGTAATTCCGAAAGAAAGACACATAGGTGCATATTTAATAAAAGGTCATGCAGCACAATGGAGCAAGCCACTTCCCTGCTCTGCACTGTGTGACAAGGAAAGGGCAGGAATGCACTATGTTTACCATTATACAGTGCATTCCTGCTTTTTCCTAGCTCATGTGCACAATGTGCGGCCTAGCGCCAACACAGGTACCATTACACAATGGTACAAGGGTGCCTGCGCTGTAGGCAGGATTTATTGTGTGCCTGAAGTGCCTCCTTCTTGCACAAAAACAGTAAATATTTATTCCAGGTCCCCAAAGCTAAAGGAATGGCTGGGGAGGCCCCCTCCTCCTGACGCACTCCGCTGTCCGTGCATTGTGGTTTCTTGGTAAGTGTACTTTCGGTGTTTGTGTGTTTTTTTTTTAATAATATTTTTATTTTAAGCCAGGTTGTATAGTAGCACAATGCTTGCTCTCATTAGAGGTTAGTGATGATGTTGAGAAGCAAACGCTCCGAGCGTCATTATTGTCTGTCCGATGTCAGTCAAACCACTACTTAGGTAAATAAATAAATTTCACTCTTCCAAAGGTGCACTCTGCAGTTTGAGTGAGCAGGGCAAGGGGCGAAGGCCGCGATAACAGCTTCACTAACAACCGCTCATTAGCGACCATCACAGCTAATCCCTGTTAGCGGGAGTTCCTCATACCGACTGGTGACAGTGGAGACAGGGGTCAGTCGGTCGGGGGTACTGGAGCGCCACCTGTGATCGCTGCCTCCCTTGTGTCTGCGGGGTCAACGATTAATAGAGGACCCTCTGCCCTATTCTGTGACATCCGGGCCAGAAGTCATGCTGCTCTAACGTCAGAGAACGGAAAAATAGGTATCAGACTTGGTGGTGACATGAAGGGCTCTCACCCAATGACACAATTATAGACATCCACCACCACCACCACATCCACCACCACATCCACCACCACCACCACATCCACCAGATCCACTACCACCACATCCATGTGTGTGTGTATGTGGCTGTGTGTGTGTGGCTCTGTTGCTCTGTGTGTGTGTGTGTGTGTTGGTGCAAATGTAATAGGTCTCACATTTGCAAGAGATTAATCTATTGGCTTTGTAAATGACAATGCCATTTATTTATCTGTTTTCAAAACCAACACATAAATAAAAATTTGTCATTTACAATGCCAATAGCTCTAACTTTTGCAAAGGCGAGGCCGTTGCATTGTAAATGCTTGTTAATTTTGTTGCTGGCCATCAAATTGTAACCAGTCTCGCAGCACTCCTGAGTTGACAGAGTCTGTTTCTTCAGTTTTACTCTCTGATTCTTATTTGTTTCTGGCATGGCTTTTTCTTTCCTAGTATCTTTAATCTCACTTTGTGGTCTGAGATGCTTCTCAGCGAACGGTACTCAAAATGATTGGGAAAACTGTTTTGATATTACCCTTTAATTTAATTCTTATATCTAGAACCAGTTTAGGTCTGTGCTAATTTCTTACTTGTTTTCATTCATCTGGTAATACCGCCAATGAGGGTGTGCCACGCTCAGTAGTGTAGATAAATGCAAATATGCTGCACAAAGTGTAACAATTCTTGATGGGTTCCGCAATTCCGAAAGAAAGACACATAGGTGCATATTTAATAAAATGTCATGCAGCACAATGGAGCAAGCCACTTCCCTGCTCTGCACTGTGTGACAAGGAAAGGGCAGGAATGCACTATGTTTACCATTATACAGTGCATACCTGCTTTTTCCCAGCTCATGTGCACAATGTGCTGCCTAGCGCCAATGCAGGTACCCTTACACTATGGTACAAGGGTGCATGCGCTGTAGGCAGGATTTATTGTGTGCCCGAAGGGCCTCCTTCTTGCACAAAAACAATCCAGTGAGGAATTTTTCTTTCCAATGTGTTCTGCACAATGCAGCACTCCTAGGAAGAGGAAGATAATTAGGAGAAATAAAGATATTTCTCCTTGTCACACCTCCCCTGGGGATGCTTAGCAGTTTTGACACATTTCCAGGTCTAACACTTATGGTAATTTGGGGAATGCGCCAACATCTATGGGTGGTGCGTGGGAACACTCATGCACCACTGATGGAATGCCTCCCCAGTGCAGAGTAATGCAACACATCAATTTGCACTGTGTTGCTTTACTCCAGAGTTATCAACCCACACAGGGCCAAGTAAGGTAGCCTTGCTTTGCTTGAAAAATTGCACTTAAGGGTTGCAGTGCAATGCACCCCGTTGCGTGGTGCAAATGTGACACAACCCTTTAATAAATATGGCGCATGGTAAAAATGCTGTTTGCCTTGGGGTGTTGTATGGGGCTAGACTGTTTCTAACTGGGTGGTCTTACAAGCAATTCAAAAGTCAATTTTATCATGTTTTACGCACACAATAGCATTTATAGTCTGTGGCCTGATTGCCTGTCTAGCAACAACATGCCTGTGTACAGGTCCTGCTCAAACTGCTCTGTCTGCTATAGTCTGCAATCACCTGTCGGATTCCATACACTTACTTCTTCCCTAGCCTGTAGGTTTTCTGGATTAGGGAAAGGTATATAACGAGCCAATACGGGCCAGGTAGCACCATCATTACTTAGGGAATCTAATCTGACATTCTGATGTGTATGTGGAAATTGACAACCAACCAAACCAGTTTGGGTGTTCTTGGTATGTCAAAGGGGGGCTCCAAGTCTTGATAGGGTTGGTATTGTATAGTAATGGCCGAAGCTTTGTATGTGTGAAAATGACAAGTATTGAAATCCATAGGGTTAACCTCCAAACATTCAAAGGCTTATGCAGCATTTGCATCTACAACAAAAGATACTGCACACCCTGCTCTGGAGACAACTCTGTCTTTCATATATTCTGTAACTGCTGCCCTGTAATTTACTTCTATTATTATTATTATTATTTTTTTATTAGTCCTCATTACGCAACAGATTAAAGTTATTAGATTATCAGGGTCCTTTCTCTTAATCCAACCTTTCATTGTTTGTTTGTGGGTCTGGGGCCACATCGTTCCGGCGTTTCAGAGAAAAGGAGCTCCTTACTTCCATATACTTTTAAGGAGAAGGATTTTTTTTCTGTGGGGGGTGAGCTAGGTAATTTACTTCTATTGCAATATAAACTGTTTGTAATGAACAGATTCAATAGGCATCAGAAGCATGTGATCTAAAATGCAGAAATCACAGAAGGGGAAATACCCTTTTAAGAGGCAAGAATGACAAACCTACAGTAATCCGTGGTTTCTTATATAACCTGAATGAGGTGACCAGTGTTATTACAGTGGATGTTTTTGTGTGTAGTAATAATTGTTTTTTGAGTGTATCATCCAAAACTTCTCAAGAAAAAATACAATTTGACAATGAAAAGTTACGCTTGAAGTAAAAGCTTATGATGGATTCAACCTTTTGCTTGGATTAACTTTATTATACCCCTATCGGGTATTATCCACACGGTGCGCAGGGGGACAACTCCTATCAGGATTTGCAACACAGTTTTATCCTAATGCAGACCCATACTAAAGAAACCACATGCCGATCCCGAGGTCATAACAAACCACACTGATCCTTGGTTCACAACCGGCACAACCAGTCCAGACAACTCATAGTTCCCTCCATACTCTTCCAGTCTTGCTTCAGACCCTTTGAAGGAGAAGGAGCTACACCCCACAGAGGGCCAAACATGTACCTTAATAATATCTTAATCCAGTTCTACCTATCTACATTCTATGATACAATAACCACAATAATCTTCTCTCTTGATTGAAGACTTTCGGCTGAATTGAGTAGTTGCCACTTGTGTAATTTAGGCCATTCCTGTTTAAACCAAACCAAGCATGTGAAATGGGGTTCCCTGCTCAGCCAAATCAAGTAAACATTGCCTTGTCCCCCATTAAATGTCCACATTTCAGGCCCTTTGTAACAGCCTCATAGATCCTCTGGTGACCATTACAACTATTAAACATTCTGATCATATCCAAATTCTTATAAGGATGCCAAAGCATATGGTTAATGGCTGTGCTGTCAAAGACTGCCTCATCTGTGTACAATGGGTGAATGACCGAAATCGGACACAAAAAGATCCCTCTGAATTTCGCTAAGGATGGGCCGAAATACGGGAGTGATCTTTAAATGGGAGTTATGCTGTATCTAGAAAATACATAATTAGAGGACGAATCTGTTGTTTTCACCTTTAATGTCTCCAATGAGTTCTCCTGCTCCTGCACACCAAATAACTTTCATTAAAGTAGCCCTCTTAAGCTAAGATAACTGCAACAGAGACTACATTGTACTTCCCCCACCAAAAACGATATGTAAATTTCAAAGTAAGCAAAACTTTGTGGACAGCGTCTTCACGGAGAAATAATGCTAATGGTCACATCCCACTTGCAGTGATGTTGTTCCATTGACATCAGTTTAACAAGAGTGTGAATTTCAAAACACTTTGTTTTGAACAAGACAGTAATATGATAGAAAGAAATATAACAAGGCAGTCATAGCATAAACTAGAGTAGACATGTTCCTGCACAGCTGTGGTTCACCGTTGCGGGTATTCATTTAGTTTATTTTAGGAGCAAGATTTTGAATGTTCTGTTCATTGCTAGATGCAATCTTTTGAAAATTGCCCTAGAAGATTTGTGGCGATGCGAGGCAAGATGGCGGCCGCTGCAGCGGCCGAGTGAGCTGGTGTGTCAAGCTCCTACCTGCTGCTGACCTGCCCGGCGTTTTTCGTCAAGTCTCCTATGCTGCACCTCGGAGCTTGATGCGGTGATTGTGTGGGGCTGCTGATGAGGTTTCCCCGAAAAATGCGCAGAGTAACTGCCGGGTAAAGAGGAGTGAAGCGGCATTCGTAGGTTTGGGACCGGTGACCGCTGACGGCTTCAGCGGCTACCTCTGCCTCTGTGCCGCTAAGGTGAAGGTGTCGGCGCTTGAAGGGAGAGGCAGCCGCGGCTTGACGAGTAAGGCAAAGCGAGGCAAGGCGCGGTGGAAACAGAGCGGCTTCTGATGGTTACCTCCGCTCCTGTGCTGCGAGAGTGAAGGTGCGCAGCTTTGCACAATCGCCGGCGCTGGAAGGGGAGAGCAGTCGCAGCGTCTGGCGGAGTTGGAGCGAGGCGAAGCGAGGTGAAGCTGCAGCTGAGGCGGAGGTGGAGGTGGGTTACCACGGACTACTGTTGGAGTTACGTGCTCTGCTTCGCTGAAAATTGACTGGGGAAAAGAATTAAAAGAATCAAAATAATTACAAGCTCTTGTTTAGCAGGAGTAATAGTTTCTCATAGTGTGGAGCTACAGTTTATAAGGATTGAGGATTTTTTTGGACTTTCTGGGTTTTTACCAGATTCTCGGTGTCCAGGATAAACAGGTATAAACAGTGCACAGCATCGACATTCCAAAAAAAAAAAAAGAGGACACGCTTGGCAAGGCGAGAACTAAAGAGAAATACTGTCATAGCACCAAAAGGAAGGGGAGGAAGAGGGAAAAATACTAATACCAATTCTAATTCTGCCTGCAATGAGGACCTTCCAACCAACATTGCTACCACACCTGCGAATAGCAATAATCCCCGGGCACGCAATGAGAACGTTAAGGAGCGCACAGTACTCGAATTATTAGGAAAGAAAAACACAGGTGGCACAGTGGATGCTGTCAGCAGCTCTGCGCAGATACCTCTCAAGACTAAGCCTAATAACGGCCTTCCCAATCCCTCTGGCGCAGTCCCCAAACAGATGACCACTCAGAACCACTTATCCTCAGTTGAAATGTCTCTAGTGGAAGCCCCTAGAGAGCAACTGACTATGGGCGGGAGCAAGACATGGAAAGGGAGCTGGCGGTCCTATACCAGGCAGTGGGGGAGGCTAGTATCTCACCTCAGATTAGGAATAACTTTGAGAAAGAAAAGGACACTTTGCCCTCTGCCGTAAATGATGCGGAATCTGCCGATTCAGGGGGGGCTCCATGTCAGAGGGTGAGGAAGAAGACGGGGATTGAAAGGACAATGAACAATTCTCTTCTTCTGGTGATTGGGGAGATGAAATTAATGCTAATACAAGCTTGGGAGAAGATGTCTTATCACTTGACTCTCGGAATGTTACAGTTAGGAAAATTAATGAAACACAGAAACCCCTTGCTATAGCAAACTTAACTTGATTGATCAACCACAATGGCAGGAACAGGCGGAAGAGGTGGAAACTGAAGCAACTCTGGATGAGGTACATAACTTCGGAGGGGAAGGGGAAGGAGAAGGGGAGATCACTTTAAAATCAATCTATAATCTACAAACATCCATGTATAAAATCATTATGACCCATAGGGAGGAAACTAAAGCAGAGGGGCTTCGGACACAGGGGGCTGTTCGCAAGTTGCAGAATGTGGTTCGTCGATTGGCTAAAAATTGCACAGAAACCACCACAAGAGTTCAAGAAGTGTAAACCCGAGTTTCAACAGTTGAGGATGAGCTCTCTAGCCAGAAAACCTCAATTAATCAGATGCAAAAAAATGACTTAGATATAGATTGGAAACTCACCGACTTGGAAAATCGGGCATGCCGGAATAACCTGCGTATTCTGGGGATTCCAGAACTTTCTGAGGGAAAAGATGTTCGCCGATATGTTGTTGATCTCTTTGCTGCAACTTTCACGGACCTTAAAGACTGGGATTGAGACAAAGAAATCATAAGGGCTCACTGCTTCCCCTTTACTCAAAGACGAGATGCAGGGAGGGCAACGACTCAGCCCAGGGCAATTCTTATTTGTTTGCATAATTATCTCCTCCGTGAGATTTTGTATGATCTAGCTAGACCTACAAAACCTAGGAAAGGATTGGGACACACATTTTTTGTCCGTCATGATTTCTGACAGACAACAGTCCAGCAACGTTGGAGGCTTAGGCAGTTAATGACACCTATTCAAGCGAAGGGGGGCCAGGTGTTTTTATTAAACCCCGCAAAACTGAAAATTGTCTATAAGGGGAAGACAACTTTTTTTGTATCTGAGATCAAAACTCAGCATTTTATAGACACAATGTAAGGCTAATTAGGGAAAGATTTATTATTTCCCTTTTTTTTTACTCTCTCTTTTGTCTTGATGGGGTACTTCTGTCTAAGGTGTTAATCAATTAACGCTAGGTCTGGTCAGCACAGACAGGGAGACTATTTCACGCCACCCACCATCAATGAGGACTTTTGTCCTTACGCCTCTGTTGGGAGGGTGTTGAAAGGGTGGGGGGGCAGGGTGGGTATGTGGAAGGGGAGGCGAGGGGGGTCCTGGGGGCAAGGATAAACAGTTAATGGTCAATTATTGTTAGTTAAACTTCAAATCAGGCTTGTTTTTGTGTCTTCTTATCTTAATACATTTGATATATTAAGCGACATTTCTGAGGTCTGTGAAAAATACTTAAATAAATATGATAATGGGTAAAATATCTATATGTTCATGGAACGTGTGTGGGCTAAATGACAAAAAAAAGAGGGACAACGGACAGATGTTGAAAACTATGGCTGTCGATATTCTATGTATTCAAGAAAGTCATCTAGCTTGGAAAAATAGAGGGTGGCTTAAAGATCTTGGGCTAGAGATTGTTAGTTGTTCCCGACAGACCTCTACTGTAAGAGGAGTGGCAATAATAAAAAGATTTGGGCTGGGACAGGTTAAAAACACTAAAGAGGACCCATTGGGCCGCTGGGCTATAGCTGCATTGAAATTAGGTGAAATAACTTTGACTATCTGCTCAATCTATGGGCCAAATGCTGATGATCCTTCTGTTCTACACCAACTAAGCATTGAATTGGCCTTATAGCCACCTTTGTTAATTATCTGTGGAGATGTTAATCTACACCTAGAAGAGACATTTGATTTATCCAGTGGTAGTTCTTACGTTTGCAGAAAGAAAAATGTATATAGAGCTGTTAAAGGTTTGGTCCAGAAATTTGGGTTGACGGATATAGGACATGTCAGAGCTGGAGGCCTTTTTTCTCTGCCCCTCACCAGGAGCATTTTAGACTTGACTATTTTTTGTAGCAACAGCCCTTACTAATATCTCTGCAAATGTATCATATAGGATCCTACCTAAGGTAATTTCTGACCATAATCCCATTCTTCTTAGTTTTGATTGGAATTTTCCATCAACTTTTAGACCATGGTCTTTTGACCGTAAACTCCTGCATGACTCATCTTATATCGAACATATGAGGAAATGGATCCCTGAATTTTTTGAGAATAATAAAGGGTCTGCTGCGCTTGTAACAATATGGGATGCTTTTAAATGTGGGGTTCGGGGGGGAAACCCTGAGCTACTCGCTTAGAAAACAGAGAGAGATTAGAAAAAAGGCGGAAGCTGAGATGCATAAATTGAGAGATCTGGAAATTCAATTAATGCGGGCTTGTAATACAGGACTGAATATTGACAGTACTTTAAGAAATCTATTGGTTCACAAGGTTAGAATCCATCAATGCTATGCTAAGAAATTTGCACAACAACTCATTGCGTTTCGAGAGGAAATTTATGAAGTAGGGGAAAACTCTGGTAAACATTTGGCCAAAAGGCTTCGGCAGAAGGCAGTATTTTCCTCTATAGATAAAATAATGGATGATACAGGGAAAACTGTTAATGAAACCTCAGAAATACTGGAAGTGTTTCGTGGATTCTCTTCTAGGCTTTATACAGAGGATGGGGGTGCGAATCTTGAAGATAGGATTTCTAAATTTACAGAATTAACCATCAATGGCACTGTGGCAGAGGAGGAAAAGGAACAACTAGATCTTCCTATATCTTGGGAGGAAATAGAGTCTTCTCTCTTATCTTTAGCGCAGGGGAAGGCAGTTGGGCCCGACTCTATCCCTCTTGAATTCTATAGGGTTTTTCGATTCATCTTAAAGCCCGAACTGGTCTCTCTATTTACAGTAGCACAACAGGGTATATCCCCTTTATCGTGGCAAGAATCAACAATTAGGGTCTTTGTAAAAAAGGATAAACCTCCTCTTCTTCCATCTTCCTTTCATCCTATTTCTTTAATAAATGCAGACAGTAAAGTTTTTCTAAAATATTGGCTTCCTGACTCTCTGTAGTTATAACTCCAATAGTTTCTAGATTCCAACATGGCTTCTTCCCCGCACTTGATACGACAGACCATATTCGGCGAATTATAACTTTTCTAGACATTGGCCCAGGCAACCCGATCGAATATTGGAATAATTTTGTTAGATGCTGAAAAAGCATTCAATAGGGTTGCCTGGGATTATTTGTGGGATATTTTGGGCAGAAAGGGGTTTGGCTAGGGTTTTATAACTGCACTTAAAACTATGTATGTCACCCCCAAAGCACGTATTCGAATAAATTCACAGGTGTCCTCTATTTTTTCAATCACCAGGGGTACCCGACAGGGGTGCCCTTGTTCTCCTTTATTATTTGCACTTTTTATCGACCCTTTACCTAATTATCTTAATTTGGAAGAGAGGATTAACCCAGCTTGTCTGGCCAATGTAAACTATCGGGCATTAGCTTACGCTGATGACATTGTTGTCATCTGAACTGATGTTCAGAATGCGGTCCCAGCTATTAATGACTTGGCGTCAGAGTTCGACATTTTTTCTGGGTACAAATTAAACCTGTCAAAAACTCAGATCTTATATGCATGGCATAACATGCAGACTAATTTCCCGACCGTCTCTGAGGTTACATATCTTGGGATTAAATCTCGCTACCTGTATCCTGCATTCTGGATCTAAATATGAATCCAGTGCTTGCTAAGATTAATTCTACATTGCAACGGCTAGATCATTTACATTTATCATTGCATGGCAGGGCCAATGTTTTAAAAATGTTGATTCTACCCAAGGTCTTATACCTTTTTCGTTCTATACCCCTGGAATTCTCCCCTATTTGTATTAGAAATTTGGAAAGTGCAATATCCAGATTTTTATGGGGGTATAGAAGACATCGAAAGGCCCTCAAAAAAATGATTCTTAGCAAAGAGTGTGGAGGATGGAATGTTCCGTATTTTTTGTTTTATTACCTCGCAGCAACTTTACAATTTATTAGTCCATTGATAATGGGGGAGCGAGCTCGAATACCTGCCTGTAGCTCTCCCTCTATATATGAGCTGATTTTAGGAGCAGGAGCAAAATCCCATTTTCTTAAAATGACAGAGCCCAGTTACTACAAGAAGACAAAATTTAAGGTATTGAAAGCAGCTTTTTTGGTATGGCAAAAAATTCGGAAACATGTGGGGTTAACTAAACTGAATGCATATACACCTTTTGAAGCATCTGGCCTATTACCATCTGCAATTTTTTGTGACTTAACGGCGATTAGATGGAATCTGAAAGGTGTGCGCTATTTGGGTGACTTGTTCTGTGGAGATCAGTTGGCCTCTTTTCAAGAATTACAGAGCAAATATTAATTAAGTAAAAATGACTTTTTTAAGTTTCTTCAAATCTGCAGCTTTTTTTAAAATCCATCACTTGTCTCAGTAACTAAAATGAATAAAATTCCCCTTTTGGATCTTTTGCAAAAGAAAACACCAATAGGTCTTTTTTATTCTTGTTTATTGCAAGAATTTGGGGATGATGTAATGGAATGTCAGGGGAGGTGGGCTGGCAAACTAGGGATACCCGTTATTAGGGTCTTTGATTTAGTTAAACTTGCCTCCGAATGCTTAATAACTGGGATGATGAAATCTCAACATTTTATGTGTTTACATGATCTTTATTATACCCCTATCAAAGTTACAAAATGGAGTACGACAACCGGGACAAAATGTAATCGCTGTGGGTTGTATGCTGCAGATGCTAAACATATGTTTTTTGGTTGTTCTAAAGTGGAGAGTTCTTTAAACAAATTGAGAAATTTTTGAGTGCCGTGGTAAAGCTTAATATCAAAATATCATCTGAGATGGTTTTAATTGGTTTAGAGGCCGGAATGTCAAGACCTAAACCTTTAACTTGTTTTCTTTTTATTTGCATGGCAGTAGTCCGAGCATGTATTACCAGGGAATGGATTAATGCAGACCCCCCTTCTTTTTTTAGGTGGAGGGAAAGATTATTATACATGTATAATATTGAATCTGCCATATATAAACTTAAAGGGGTTAGAAGAAGAGCTTTTGGTGAAAAAATTTGGGAGTTTATAACTGATTGGATTTAGACATTGCTTGATGCTGCTTATAATAGAAGCGATATGATGATGTGGCTCTTATTTTATTTTGGCTGTTTTCTGTTTTCTTCTTATCACTTTATTTTTTGCTCTGCTGTATTGATATGTGATTGACCATTTCTGTATATCCTTGCATAAAACAATAAAAGAAAAAAAAAAAAGAAAAAGAAAATTGCCCTAGTGAGAAAATACAGAAATGTATACAGTTAATGATAATGGGATTTTTCTATTCACATAATGCTCGTGAAATACCATGATAATACTGGGACTGAATGTTTAGGATAATGGTTTTGAAAGAATATTAATAACTGCTAATTGAAGCATATTTATGCAAGCCTTACACAACTTCACTAGAATAGTTTGGAAAAGCCTAATTTGTCAAGTACATATTAAAGGAAGCAGTTGGGATCAATTATTTCTAATTAGTATGCACTAGATGGGTTGTTACTCAACTGACTGTCACACGCAGTTGTGTTGCTGCTTCCCAGAGAATAGGTCTTCAAAGTGAGATCCACTACTTCAATTGATAAGCCTGAGCAGGAAAACATAGGTTTCTGTCAGCTGGAGAACAACATCAGGAAATATGATAGTCCAAGACACACCCTATCGCTTCCCATGCCACTACCATATGGTCACTGTGATGCATTTATTTATAGTTTGTTCAGCAGCAACTGACTGGGAGTAGTAGACAGTTTTCATACAGTAAGGTATATATACAAAGGTTCAGCTGTACTTTCCATTGAAAAGGAATTTTCAATATCTTTGATCCACTAAGGATCTACCCCAAATTTGACTTTCACTTACAATATGCAGCTATGGTCTGGCATGCCAAATTTCATGAAGTTCCTTCTAGGGAGAGAAAAAAAGTTTACCTTGGTAAAAGATGAGTGTTTAAAATCTATTATGAAAATAGATAGTACTCATACCGCACGTAATATCAATATCTAAGTATGCATCATACAAAAAATAGAAATGCCAAAAACAGTATCATGGTGATGTCATCAATTATGCCTTTTAACTTCATTAATAATTAAATAAGTGAGATCATAAGCAGTGCATGAAGGGGCGCAAGTTATGAATAGTTTACTGAAACTTTTGTAGCTGTAACTGCATTTTAACATTTTATAAGCAAACCTAACCTAACCATAACTTTAAACTTTGTTCTTTTCAGTGAATATCTAGTTTTTTTTTATCATATTCAACCAGGACCTGTTTTTACACCATAATCTCTGTTTAAAACTAACCATAACTGCACACATAGTTTGGCTTAGCATAGTAGGGAATTTCTGCAGTCACCGTACTAAACTTGTAGTAGGCAGCTGAACTATTATAGGACATGGCTTTTGACATGTGAAGGAGGGAGTGACTGTACTGGGGATTGTGTATGTAGCTAATGTTCTTAAACTCCAATTGCCAAACCCCACTGTGAACTAATTTAAGCTGCTCGCAGCAACATGCCAAAGAGCAATGCAGGCCAGGACCGGACCCCTAACCTTACCAGACTTGGCCTCATACAGGCAATAAAAAACATGCCCTAAATAACAAAACAATTTTAGCATTCTCAGTTTGATAGAAGATTAGCATGTTGTACCCAAGTCAATAACTTGGTTGGCTTTACCCTACTCATGGCTAGATACTCATGAGGTTAAGGTATATTAAATTACAGTAAATTGCACATTAAGAAAAAGGACAGTCTGAGAAAATATTTATAATGTCGCATAATCCTATTGTTAATCCCTAACTTTTAAAATTGTCATTACCAAGAAACAAAGCTGCATGGCCAGCTTCTTTACTGGAAAGCATGTTTTTGTTCCTCAAAGATTAAGCTTTGCATTTCATTGTATGCTTTATAGGGTACCAGTATGGAGCAGCAGATGACAGAATCCAGCATGAACGAGGGGAACATAACAGCAGGCTTCAGTACCCAAGGTAAGCCCTAGACCTATGGACATTAAAGTGACTGATTTGGGGTGTTTCCACCTACTCTAGGGTAGGCCTCCTACTGCACACCTTCAACCTCGTCAACAACTATTTCGATTGAGACGTCACATTTTGTCTACATTCTCTCTCTGGCTGTCATATTAATTTGCTACAGATTTGAGAACTCGCTAGCAAAGAAGCCTATCAACCATGTACCATTGTCAGGCACTGAAGCAGACACTTGGGCCCTGATTATGAGTTTTTGGAGCAGCGGTGGCGCGGCGATGCAAGCCACTCCTCTGCCAAAGCTCACGCCGCCCGCCTGCCAGTTTATGACTTTTTTATAGTCTGGCAGGTGGGCGACGTGGCGGTCCCATGGGAGTGCCTCTTTTAAAGGCACTGCAATGGGACAGCGATGCCAGAATCCTGCACAGCATGGAATCGAAAGTCCATGGCGTGCAGGAACCTATGTGCATGCACAACAGAAAGGCCCATGTTATGTCCACATATGTTTGAAGCACAGGGGGGCCCTGTAGGGCCCATTTGTTTTTTCTCCACCAGGATTTTCATTGCAATGGAATCGCCATGAATAGCCTGGCAGTGACAGCCCCAGGGTGGTCCGACTGCCTGAGTCGTAATCAGGCGGTCGGACCACCAATGCAGCGGTGGCTGGATCTGCCACTGCCACACCACCTTGAATTTGGCGGTCCGAGGATCACCAGACTCATAATGGGGCCCTTAGAGTCCTTTTATACTGAAGTCTCGTTTCCTCCTTTGTTCCTCGACTCAGAAGCAGTAGTGCCTATATATTGGATTGGGGAAGTTCTGTTGTTCTTGTAAGGTTGAGCTGCTAAATTCATTTTGGTTAGATGCTAATTTCGGTGATATTATGCTAACCAAAGGTCACCATCTTCTCTAAAATTCTTTTGGCCAAGTCTTTCTGTTGTTATTAGTCTGACTGGAATCCTTCTTACACGTGTGATTCGAAATTTCCTTCCATTATTTTGCTGCGTCTGCAAGCTATACTGGTGACTTTGTTCATATATTTAGGGAACTATGGATTTTCCATAGTCATAGTCAGCTTACGGTAACTATGGAGTGAAGAAAGTAGTACTAAATGTACACATTTATGTTAAATTAATTTTATAAGACATATGTATGTGATTTTATTTCTCTCTTGAAAATTCACTTGTGCGAGAGAAAGCCAGATAGAGAGTGAGAGAAAGATCAATGCAAGCACCACGGATTTTCCAGTAAATTACATATACAAGTTTTGATTTTCAAAGCTGTTGAGTCTGCAAGAGGAAAGGCTTTCTTACCTTATGATTACAAAACAGCAATACAAATTATGTTCCTTAAGCTAAATGAAAGCTAGTCCTATTTAAAATAGGTAATATATTTCTCAACATGCCTACTTTTAATTAAACTGTGTTTTTGAAATGACCTATTTGTATTAGCACAGAGCAGTTGAACAAAAGGGATTTTTTCTTGATTGTTGTTAAATGTGGAAACACTTCTTCCCTTCTTACCCTCGTTTATCATACCTTCTCCCATTCACCTGCAAATTATTATCAGTGTGCTGTTTTGTCTAATCTAATCATGAAAGAATTTCACAGAAAGGGAAGAATGAATGGCTGAAGTTCCTGTAAATCCGACTGCCCCTGGTTTAGCCATTGTAGTGGATTCACACAACTCCCCTCTAACTTGATATAACTCAGAGCTATAGTAAAATTGACATACATAGACCTCTCATTGTGTGAGCACCACCTCTTGGACTCTGGGAAACTGGTACCAGCAAAGTAATCTACACGGTTGTAGCACAAGATGTAGTAAATAAATGAGCCCACTTATTTAAAGCATCCTCAGTTCAAAATCTGAAGTTCAGTGCCACTCCCAACTGCAGTGCCTCCACCAATGCTCATATGTCCACTGCCTCAAGTGCCACCACTCAGGATGGTCATGAGACTACCATGTAAAAATACTCTAACAAAACAAAACAGGATCAGGCAGGATTTTTGTAGAACATAAAGCCTGGGTAGGTTCTTAAATATTCATACAACTTTTACAATATCCATGAATACATAGAAAAGGGCTAAAACGTGTAACCCCGAGAATGCTCACAGAACCTCTATTTACAGATGTATACACAAGTTTCACAAAAGCCACACAAACTTCATGTTCTTTAAGGCTAACCTGTAGGCGTGGAGGAACATGCTCTGGAGAAACAACAGCAGCCATAAGAGCTCAAAAAGCCACATAGATTAGATGCAGAGCTTATTGCAAGCTTCAGTAACAACACAGTGTTCAACAACTTCACCAGCTAAAAAGTCATTAATCCGGCCAGCAACAAAGGGCACTTCAACACACTTAAAAGGACCAAAGTGCTGTCTCATAAACGTGTACCATTCACAGTGGCATGGTAGACCAACTGCTCATCATTGAGATTTACCTTCTGAGGTTGTCCTTGCTACCATGGATCACCAGCGTAAACCAACAGAACACACTGATGTTGTTTCCTTCGAACTGGCCATGACCACCTTATCTATGACTCACAAATCACTATACTGGTGGAAAACGACTAGGAACTGGCTACCCCCCATAGTGTGCATTGCTACCCAGCCAAACTAAAGAACCCATATAAAAGACTGTAACATCTTCTTTCAACTCCAGAATCTCTGCTTGAGCCCAATGTGCAAGGTGATAACAGCTATCATAAAAATACTAACCTCATCAACACCTGGTTAGGCCAAAGGCACACTGTGATTACACATGCCCAACTCTACAAAAATAGGTGCTACTTATTTGGTCCAGCTAAAACATTGTTGCAAGTAAGCTCAGTGGTCAAACTTGCAAATTGACTTTGCCCAATACATAAGAATAAAGTAGCCAGTCGAGGGATTGTGAGTTATCCCTATGTCATACTACTGAGCTATCCCTCTATGAACTTCTCTATGCCCCATATTCATTTTTTATGTATATAGTCACTATATGCACAATTGCCCATATGCTACACTCTTGTCAGGAGTGATCTGTCACTGATCAATCTACATGTAGGTGGTCCTGAATGGATCTAGAGAGCAGACCTTCCATATGCAAAGTGCAGACAAGAAAATCCTGTCCATGTATAATTGGTGTATAATCATGTAGTTCGCTAGTCCTAAGCACAGACCTTTTATGAAAAACAAAGGGATCCTGCTAGACTCAAATATTGAAAAATCTCAAATTTAAACAGACCTTGCTCACAGAATAAAATGCTCCAGCAGTACTTTAGGCCCACAGTTGTGGTTAGACCACTTTCTTGTCACAGTCCATCTCTCACACATACTTTACTGTCCTAGAAAATGGAGTGCAAAATGGAAGGGTACTACATTAGGCAATAGATGGCACACACAGTGAAAAAGAAAAAGGCATGGACCCTTCAAGAAAAGTCATGAACTTTGTTATACTAACTAGGTCTACAACAAGGAGCAGATTACTAACCCTATTTCCACCGTTAGAAAAAATCTAATTCCTTGACTCGTTAAAATGAGGGATCATTGGATTAATTTTTATATAATGAAATTCATTGCACTTAAATTTAGGATGTGTCTGTTTTTGGTTCTATTCTTAGATACATTGTTATTTAAGGAAAACTACATGAGGCCATGACCCCTTCAAATTGGAAGCATGGCAGCATCACAAGACATTTTATAATGTGTCTATTGTAATAGTTTTCCCACATCTATTCCTTTAGGATACTGTCAGTATCAAACATCCACAATAATATATTGAGTGTATACAAGGAAAACAATATCGTTAGTCGTAATATTACAGAAAAACCATGCATCTCTAAACTTCCAAATCCCTCAATTGTACAATTTGACTGTTGAATAAAGGCCAATTATGTATGTATATCTTGACGATGATTGAACAATTTTTATTTGGTTTTATCAACTTTAGATATTAGTAGTTGCAGCAGAATGAGATCAACAAATGAGATTATGTTTAAGACATTAGCAATTGTAGCAGAATAAGAACAAAATAGGTAGCAATTTACAGATACAATGCAATTTCAGTACATGAAAGTAATCAATGTTCAGTACCTGCACAAACAAATGGGCTAGTCGTAAATTTCACTGGCTCATAATGATGTAAAATGTCAGAATCCTTCAGTTATGTGTTGCAGTGTATAAAATTGTCTCCCTATGTGTCCTAGAAGGATGAGGGTGATCCAATAAAAAATAGATTCAGAAAAAGGGGTGGTGATGAACAGAGTGTCTGAATTAAGCAGACCACTCTTACCCAGTCCAAAGATCAGGGCTTTATCCATCACCGTTTTTTAGCTCACTGCACCATCCCAGCTCAGAACTTGGCTATATGCAAATTAGTCTGACCCTGGCCCAGTGCATCATGGGAACAGGGCAGACCAAACTACCAAGCCAATTCTTATACTGGGAAGGAAACAAGCTACCGGGGACCGGTTTCTGGCAATAAAAAATAGGGATGGATTGCAGAACTTGGAAAAAGAAACCAGGGGAAGCACGAGCAATAATAGGAAAATGCTTGGCATATTACAATGGAGAGGGAGGGTAGCCGGCGCCCTGAGGCCTTTAAATGTGTCACTATGAGGGAGAGATGTCCTTTTCAGCTAGTTCCTTATGCTGAATAGGCATAGTATCCCAGGCAGCAGCTATTGAGCGACAGCGTATATGACGGGCTTTCTCCCAATACAGTGCAGAGCTTTCTACATCTCCCCATCTAAGTAGTGCCTTGCGCCATTGGGAGGTAGCCGGGGGGTGTTGGGCTCTCCAGTTCATGGTTCATAAATGGTTGGCCAACAGGAGGGCAAGGTTAGCAAAGTGCACCTTTACCCTATGATTTTTTGTCTGTGGAAAATACCTAAGGCAGTGCTTCCCATTAATTTAACGTGGTAAGTTCTGTGAGCATGGTTAATATTGTATGTATTGTGTGCCAATAACTTGGTATGCTGGGGTAGGACATAAGCGTGTGCCGAAGGTTGATATCTAGGAAAAGTGAAGTTGGCTGCAGGGAACAAACGATTAAGTTGAGAGGGTGTTAGTTAGGCCCTTTCATGAGTCATTTATTGGATGTTTTCAAAACGAGATTCCTCGAAACAGTCTTAGTCCGTATCATGAAGAGTTGTTGTAAAGGCCACCTCCCAGAGGTGAATAAGGTGATCTAGAGAGATGTCCACATGTTCCCTATTAGCTTTGTGTAGCCATGTGATGAGAGTAAGTAAGTAAGTAAGTAAAAATTGTATTGCACAATTATTTAAAATCATTGCAATGTGCACGTACAAAAAAAAAGAAAATGAAATTTTAAGTAAAAAAAGAGGTACTCCAGTCTGTTAAAAAGATCAATAAAGTTAATGGGTTGGGTAAAAGGAAGGTAGAGCTGAAAAGCCAGGGAAATGTCACTTAGGAGGGTTAAAATTCAGGCTTGCTCGGATGATAGAGTCAAGGAATTAATTTCTATGATGAATTTTACAAAACGAGTCGCCAGTTGTGGCGAGTCCCCCCTCATACATACCTTGAGCGCTTCTTGACAAGTCCTGATGCCGAGAGAAAGCCAAATTGGTCTCAGCCAAAATATTCTTTGCGCCCGGAGGTGATAGCAAATGCACAGAATGTGGATTAGGCTTTCCTCTCCCTGGCTACAGAAACGGCACTGAGAGGAGGCTTCTTTCTTGTATCCTTGGCCAAACTTATATGCCTTCAACGGAATTAAGCCGAAGCGGAATCTCATTAATTGATGTTTAATATATGGCTTTATTGCTGATGCGAGATAAGATGGTAATATTTTCGGGGCATATAGTTTGGCAGCCCAGGAGCCGTGAAAAAGCAGACGAACCTGTTGCATATCTGATTGTTTTGATAGAATTTTGGCCATGTGATGTCCCATTAGGCCCTGGAGGGGAATTATGGGGGAATATGGGGTGATTTTACTCACAAGCTGGAAAACCCTAATTAGAAATTTATGGGCAGATCACCTGTGTAGGGACTAGGAGTGATGTATTGTGCTGGTGGAGTGTAGGAGCTGCTGTATTATGTAGGAGCGGAGAGGACAGTCTCCCGTGCTTGTCTCATAAACGTTTTTTCTTCCCAGCCATCAGGATACCCTTTGGAGCTACTCTTTAAGTAGTAAGTTTCAAACAATGGCACCTCAAGCCCACCTTGACCGATCAGCAGCTTAAGTGTTTTAGGAGCCACATGTCGCCTTCCATCGTGCAAGAACAAGTCCCCCAACTATTGATCCAAATTGTAGAAAAGGCTGTGTTTGTAAAAGACTATGACATTTACAAAATAATATAGGAGGCAGGGAAGGAAGATCATTTTAGAAAGTGCTATCATGCCTGTAAGTGCAAGTGGGAGCTGTTCCCAGAAGCGGATTTGGGATATAAGGGTTATGTAGGCACATTTCTGGTTCTCTCAAACAGATCTTTTTAGGAGTTGTATAAACGAACCCCTAGATAACGGACCGCAGCTGTCCTCCAGGCTAGTGGAGTGGCATCCACTTGGATTACCTGAAGAGGGGCATTGCTGCGAAATCGAAAGGCGCATGATTTCCCCCAGTTCACTCGAAGGGCAGCTACTTCCTCAAAGTCTGGAAAGTAGTCGATATGAGGAACATGTCTACTGATATATAATAATAAGTAATATGCCTAGAACGACACAGCCTGTGTGGTTCCGTCTAGAGGGATCCCTCGATGTTTGCCCTCCAAGCAAAGGCGATGAGCCAGCGACTCCATGGCGATTGTGAACAGGATAGAGGAGAGAGGGCAGCCCTGACAAGTTCCACAACCTATTGGAAACGGAGGTGAAATCAAGGGACCAATGTGCACCTTAAATGACGGATTTGTGTACAACATCTTTGAATACATCAGCAGGCTTTGGCCCAGCACTGCTGCCCATAGAACTTTGAAGAGGTACTCCCAAGACAAAGAATCAACGGGATTCTCGAGGTCCAAGATGAACATTCTGCCTGTGGGTAACGCAATAAGGCTTGATCCATTACATGAAAGAGTGACCTAATATTATAAGGCATGTTTCTGTCCTGGTATGAGGGCAGGAAGTATACTCAAGTATCAATTTGCTAGGATTTTGCTGTGTATTTTATATTTGGCTCCCAATATAGCCACCGGGAGGTATGAGAAGAGGCGGGTGGACTCCCTATCAAGCTTAGCAGGAATGCTAAAAGAGACTCCTGGAGAGAGGCTTGGAGTACACCAGTAGTTAGGGATTGTTAGAAATTAGTTTTCTGGTTGGCTAAGGTGTTCACCTAAGCCAGGCAAAACCCACCACTCTAGTCAGGGTAAGGGAGTTACACACACAAGAGATCCCCTGCTTACTCCTTTGGTAGCTTGACAGAGCAGTCCGGTTTATCCCAAAGGCAACGTGTAAAGCGTTTTTGCAAAACACACACCAGTGACACACTAGGCACAACAGAAAAAGAGACTCCACACAAGGTTATATAAAAAAATATCTTTTGTATTATACACAAAACACATTAGACCACAATGACATAAATAACTTTGCCACTAGGAAATTGTCATAACAATACATATGTCATACACCACTTTGCCAACTAGGCATTTGTCATATTATTACAGGCCATAGATCACTTAACCAACTAGGTCATCACCATAGCACAGTATTTAGTGCAATAAGGCAAATACTTATATCTTGCCCAGGTCAGGAAAAATATAATTGCTGCACAAAATATATAGTCCCTACAAACTGGAGACTGGCACACCGGTGCTCCTGGTTGGCGGTATACTGCAAGCTCGATAGGGCTTCCCCTGCCTGTGGTCAACTTTCCAGCAGGGGCCTCCGTCGGAGTTTTACCCTGCACACCACCCAACTTTCAAGTGCCCCCAAGTAGTATAATATTGCAGCTGACTGCCGTCTTGCGGTGCCACTGTGAGTGATTGCAGGGACTTAATTCCTCACGGTTATATGCCAACTCTGGTATCGCTTTATCAAAACATGTCAAGTAAGGTGTCATACGAATTGGAATACTAACCCCTCGCCAATTCTGGCGACGGGGTTAGCATTCCACCCTTCTAGAGGGACACGACATGTATGTAACTGTGAACCCCGGTTAAAGTTAACTCAAGCCTCAGCATCACAAAATGGATGCTGCCACCACAGACACAAGTCTGACCCCCTGCAGCTGGGAGTCCTTCCAGCGAGGGGAATTGGACAAAGGGTTTCCTGTCAGGGGCGGTGCTGGGAACCATCCCAGACAGGGTTTTGTGTATCCTGGGTAGGCAGGGCTTTACAGGAAGGTGACTGCAAGTGGCACCCCGGTGCTCACTACGCATCTGCCGGCTAGAACCAGTTCCAGGGGCACACCAGCCCCTGATCTGGGGAAAGCCCGGCATGGGAGAGGGGTGTAACCACCCCCCTTCCTGGTCCCACCCCTAGGGCAGGACCTAGTCGCATACCCACCCCTTTCTTTAGGATAAAGGCAGGAGCGGGGACCCTTCCAAATTAGAACATCTTTGAATCAAGAAACTACTTTCTACGAAAGGAGCTCTCGACTTCTTCTCAAGATTTCTCCCTTGTGGCTAAGGAGTAGTCACCTTGCACCCGCAGGCACCATCTAAGAACACTGCGGTTTGCTGCACGTCCTTCCTCCGGAATCCGACCGACCAGCTTCCCTCACACCTCTGACCTCTACCTACCTCTACAGCTAAGCTGAGAACCGTAGGTGCGACGAGACCTCGAGGGACCGGCCATCATCAGAACTGCACGACTTCTATCCAGCACGACCGCCGAGGGATCCTCGTGTGAGTGCTTTCTCGTGAAAATGCGCATGCGCGGCCGCCCGCGCATGCGCATTACTAAAGAAGACGGAAGACGGAAGATAACGAGCCCCGGGGACGCGGCGGGCAGCGGCGGACAAGGTAAGTGCTTATTAAATTATTGGATTCCTTTATTTGAAAGTATTTAGGGAGGGCGGGAGGGAGGCGGGTGGCGGCCAGCTACGCTCCGTCTGAGGAGCGTGCGTAGTGCCGCCTGGCTACGCCAGCTCCGCAAAATGCGGACTAGGCGGCACTACGCACACTCCGTGGACGGAGCGTAGCTGGCCGCCCACCTTTACTAAAAACCCCAAACCTGACCTGTCCCTCCAGTAAGCCAAACAGAGGGACTCAGCCTCCATCTTTAGGTAGCCAGAGGCTGACCCTGAGAGCACAGTGCATCTCAGCTACAGAAAGAAAGGCACACATGATGGATGGTGATTGGAGGAAGTTGAGCCCAAAGGTAGAGGAGCCTCACTTCAGTACTCCATCCCAGCATCAGCCTTTTACTTTCCCAAGACACACCAAAGACAGAGATTCCCTGTGGTGGAGACCCTCGGATACCCTTAGGGTGAGGGGTTGCTTAGTGGACCATGACACAGGGGGAAACCAAGCCAGAGCTGGTCCTTCCTTATATGGCCACTTAGGTAATAGAGGCTTACCTGGACAAGGATAGCCTTATCTCCTTTCGTTTGGGGGGGGGGTTATGTAGGAAGGTAGATCCTGACTATGGTTGCCCCCAACTTTTTTTGCCCTGTGTTTTAGCTGGTTTTGGACATAGTTGGCCTGGAACCCTGCCAATCAGGACCCCAGGCCTACTGCTCTCTCTGTAAAATCGATTCAATGTACCTTAGGTACATATCCAATTGGTACTGGGCCACCTTATCAGACCCTGTAACTCAGGGCATAGGTGTACCCAGAGCCTACCAGGGGCTGCAGCATGTATTATGCCACCCCTGGCTGGCCATCTAAATCTGACACAACTGGCTGCACAACAGCTGGGGCAAGGTGGTGTACTCACCCTTTGCTTTAGATATAGTATACCTATATCTAACCCTAAAATGGACACATAGATTCCTATCAGTCACTCCTATGGCAGGCCTTGACAATCCTGAAGGCAGAGTGCATGGAATCGTGTGAGATGGTGCTCTGGCATGAGCTGAGCCCGTTTGCAGCTTGCGGAACCAAGTCCTAATAGCTGTTCCATGATAACGCGTACCATATACTCTTAAGTGCATTATAAACCTCGCGGTTATATGCCAACTCTGGTATCGCTTTATCAAAACATGTCGAGTAAGGTGTCATACGAATTGGAATACTAACCCCTCGCCAATTCTGGCGACGGGGTTAGCATTCCACCCTTCTAGAGGGACACGACATGTATGTAACTGTGAACCCCGGTTAAAGTTAACTCAAGCCTCAGCATCACAAAATGGATGCTGCCACCACAGACACAAGTCTGACCCCCTGCAGCTGGGAGTCCTTCCAGTGAGGGGAGCTTGGACAAAGGGTTTCCTGTCAGGGGCAGTGCTAGCACCATTCCAGACAGGGTTTTGTGTATCCTGGGTAGGCAGGGCTTTACAGGAAGGTGACTGCAAGTGGCACCCCGGTGCTCACTACGCATCTGCCGGATAGAACCTGTTCCAGGGGCACACCAGCCCCTGAGCTGGGGAAAGCCCGGCATGGGAGAGGGGTGTAACCACCCCCCTTCCTGGTCCCACCCCTAGGGCAGGACCTAGTCGCGTACCCACCCCGTTCTTTAGGATAAAGGCAGGAGCGGGGACCCTTCCAAATTAGATCATCTTTGAATCAAGAAACTACTTTCTACTAAAGGAACTCGCGACTTCTTCTCAAGATTTCTCCCTTGTGGCTAAGGAGTAGTCACCCTGCACCCGCAGGCACCATCTAAGAACACTGCGGTTTGCTGCACGTCCTTCCTCCGGAATCCGACCGACCAGCACGACGAGACCCGGCTTCCCTGGCACCTCTGACCTCTACCTACCTCTACAGCTAAGCTGAGAACCGTAGGTGCGACGAGACCTCGAGGGACCGTCCATCATCAGAACTGCACGACTTCTATCCAGCACGACCGCCGAGGGATCCTCGTGTGCGTGCTTTGGGGTCCGAGAAGCCCCAACCCTGAGCAGCTCCAGCACCGAAGTTCAGCCCTCCAGCATCCACCAGATCTGCGTGGGGCCCTTCTGCTTTTTGCTGCTCACCGCGTCGTCTGGCTACTAGCCCGCTGGCTTGTGGCCTTCCCGACGATGACCGACGACTTCAACACTGCTGGTCTGGTTGCTCCAGACTGGCCCTTGCTCCCTTCCAAAAGAGGAGCACCCCGGACCCTCCTGGTCCACTCCAGACTCCATTTTGAGTCCACTCACCTGGTCGAGGTGACTCCATCCGGTGCCATCCTGGTGCCCAGCTAATCACTGGCTAGTGATTCAGAACTTGGTCCCCTCTGCTTACAGGTGTCTTCCATCTCCGATCCAGGCTTGGATCCACCGAACAATCTTCACTGGTCGCCTGCCAGCAACTTCTTCTTTCAGGCTCCATAGACTGCAACGAGGATTCCCAACGTCTTTCCAGACCTATGCATCCGCAGCCCCTGGGCTAGGTAACTTCGGCATTTCGGTGCCCCAGCATAGCCTCACTATCCAAGGGTCCAGATCCACTTTCGTTTTCAGCCTAACTAGTCGGGTTCGCCCGAGAACACTAACTTTGCTTTTACTAGCCTCCATAGACTTTGTCCCGCATCCCGCGTGAGAGTGCACACTCTGCACCCGAGTCCCATAGGCCTCCTACTAGTAATCTGAAGGTTCAGTAACGTAGTCCTAGCGATTCCAAAGCCTATTAGTCCAGTACTTATCTGCTAGTAATTTCCCATTCCACTTTTCCAGTATATGGTTTTTCGTGCCCCTCGGGCATTTGTGTAAATTGTGCAACTTAAAGTATTTTCGTAAGAGTTTTGTTGTGTGCTTAGTACCCTGTCCTCATAAAGAGTACAGGGCTGTTGTGATCTAAATAAATACACTGTTTATTTTCATAACACTTGTGTGGTGTCCTTTCACTTGGTGTTCAAGGGGTATATGTGATGGTATAACAGCTGGATTAACACGCCCTCTAGAGTTTAGCCCGAAGACTGCTCGTATCCATGCTACTAGGATAGCTGGTCTATAAGGTTGACTTACAACCAATCATCAATAAGGGTTGTTTGGACTGATACAAAGTGCTCACTAGAATAGTGAACATTATATATCAGGCCAACTTCTCACACATTTGTCATATTATTACAGGCCATAGATCACTTAACCAACTAGGTCATCACCATAGCACAGTATTTAGTGCAATAAGGCAAATACTTATATCTTGCCCAGGTCAGGAAAAATATAATTGCTGCACAAAATATACAGTCTCTACAAACTGGAGACTGGCACACCGGTGCTCCTGGTTGGCGGTATACTGCAAGCTCGATAGGGCTTCCCCTGCCTGTGGTCAACTTTCCAGCAGGGGCCTCCGTCGGAGTTTTACCCTGCACACCACCCAACTTTAAAGTGCCCCCAAGTAGTATAATATTGCAGCTGACTGCCGTCTTGCGGTGCCACTGTGAGTGATTGCAGGGACTTAATTCCTCACAAATGTAGGGGCTAAATGCAGCAGCTGCCTGCGATTGGATGGCACAGCTGCGAGGGGTGGCCTGTGGTGGGAAATAGGCACACTGGGGACTCCACTCGCTGTTGACCCTGGCCTCGTGCAACACTGGAGATGCTCCAGCAACCTGAGAGCTAGGCCAGTCCCTCTTGCGGCTCACACAGTGTGGTGGTCACCATTTCACAGTTAATAGGAGCGCTCTCCCCACGCTTGGGTAAATAAATCAGTAGCGCTTCAGAGGAAAGTGGTGAAAAAAAGCGTTCACCATGCGCTAATCACTTTTCAAGGTATAAAGGCGCTCACCATACACTGGTTAATTAACTAAGCACTTCATCCGCTGGGAATTTGTAGTCCAGCGCTTCACATGCACTCTGAGAAAGCCTCAATAAAGTGCTCACCCTGCACTTTACTTTTACCAAGGTGAAGAACAGCCCAGTCCTCTTGCTTTAGACAGGTGCAGCAACTGCAGGCCACCCCATCCCCATATACATCAGGGTCAGCGCTCTTCCCACAGTTCTGCAGCTTTTCCTCCCAGGCAGGCTACTTGATTTGAAGTATTTTATCTCCATGAGCATTCCAACAGGAGGCAAGCACACACATGCCCTTGGAGATTCTCCACAAGCAGGATACCACAGCAGGGCAAAAAGAGTCAGTCCTTTTCATCTTCCACAGACAGAGCAGAAATCTTCAGCCCAACCCACCCCTCACTCAGAAAAGACAGCGCTCCTCACACAGTCCTCATACTCAACTTCTTTGCAGGGCCTCTTGTTTCTTGAAGTAATCCAAAGTCCTGGGGTTTTATATGTGATACTTATAATCCATTTGTCATTGTTCTCTTTGCTGTAAGGGTCTCTGAACATAATCCAAACCAGTCTTGCCCTACCTGGTGCAGCATGATAACAGAGGGTGGAGCCAGTATTGTGCAAAGGGGACACAGCCAATTCAGTTGCAAGCAAAACTCCTCCCTCCACTCTAAATGCAGACCAGGTCTATTCAGGCCAGGCATGGCAGGACACACCTCAATCCCCCCATGGACTTTCTAGAGTAAGCATGAGCGGGAAATCCGTTACGCTCGCGGATTTTGCGGATTTTTGGGAAATCCGCAATCCGCGAATTTTGCGGATTTCCCGCAAAATCCGCAAAAAAAAATCCGCGAACGTAACGGGTTCAAAAGTTGAACCCCCACTCATGCAACTATTTTACAATGGCGCCAGCAAGCTGCCAGCGCCGTTGTAAAATAGTTACAAAGTTAGCTTGCACAGGAACCACTAGATAAAACGAAGCAGGTGCTGCTTTATTTTATCTAAGTGCTTCCTGTGCAAGCTAACTTTGTAACTATTTTACAACGGCGCTGGCAGCTTGCTGGCGCCATTGTAAAATAGTTATTTACACTTACAGCTCACTCAAGGGACCCCTGCGCCCTTCGGGGCGATTGCATAGTAACACACACATGGTCGCTCGAACTAGTTGATGCTCAAATTCAGTGACTCATTCATTAGCCCAAAAACAATCGTGAGCGTCGTCGAGGCTGGACAGGTGTGCCTTCTTCCCAAATCTACCGTGGAAAATCAGCTGTGATGCTGGATAGGCTTTGCATCCTTGACTTTCACAAACGCAATACCCGAACTTCTTTCTCTTCATCTGCTGAACTGATCTCTCTCTGACCTTTTATTCACACAAGAGGCACATACCCTACTGGGCACATTGTGTTCGCACGGGTTTCTGCAAGTTCGCACGCGTTTTGTACAATTTCGCAATTTGCGAGATTGTACAAAACCCTCGCGAACTTGCAGAAACCCGTGCGAACATTAAAAAAAAAAAATCTGCGAGGATTCGCGGATTTTGCGGATTTTCGCAATCCGCAAATCCGCAAATCCGCAAATTCGCGGATTGCCAATCCGCAAAATCCGCTCATGCCTAGTCTAGAGTGAATGCACATCCCCAGCTCCTGTCATTCCAACACCAGATGCTGAATATACAAACAGTCAGAGGCACACAGGATGGTAAAGTAATAAAATGCTCACTGTCTAAAAGTGCAGAAAAATAATTGATGGACAGAATGCAGAACAATGTCATACATCTACCCCAGTACAGATATCTGGGCCTAAATCCATCGTTTTTTTGCTCACCATGCCATTCCAGTTTGGACCCAGCCATATGCAAATCAGTCTTGATCATGCATCTAAGGGGAACAGTCCAGCCCGAACTGCCAGGCCAGGTCTTCCCTAGACTGGAGGGAAGCATCCTAGGACCGGTTTCGGGCTTTCAGCCCTCATCAACCATTATAGCTTGACTCCAGAAGCATGGAGAGCATGGAGAGCACGGGACCCACGTCTGATCATACCCGTCCCACTCGGGGTGACAAATGCAAAAAGAACAATAGATGGATAGAATGCAGAACAATGTCATACATTCACCCCAGCACAGAGATCTGGGCCTAAATCCGTTGTTTTTTTGCTCACCATGCCATTCCAGTTTGGACCCGACCATATGCAAATCAGTTGTGACCCTACGCCCAGTGGGAACAGTCCAGCCTGAACTGCCAGGCGAGGTCCTCTCTAGATTGAAAACAAGCATCCTAGGACCGGTTTTGGGCTTTCAGCCCTCATCAGCCAGGATAGCTTGACTCCAGAGGCATGGAGAGCACAGTACCCACATCTGGGCATACCCGTCCCACTTGGGGTGACAAATGCTAAAAGAACAGTTGACAAACAGAATGCAGATAAATGTCATACATTCACCCCAGCACAGAGATCTGGGCCTAAATCCGTTGTTTTTTTGCTCGCCATTCCAGTTTGGACCCAACCATATGCAAATCAGTTGTGACCCTGCGCCCAATGGGAACAATCCAGCCTGAACTGCCAGGCAACGTCCTCTCTACATTGAAAACAAGCATCCTAGGACTGGTTTTGGGCTTTCAGCCCTCATCAGCCAGGATAGCTTGACTCCAGTGGCATGGAGAGCTCGGGACAAACGTATGGGCATACCCGTCCCACTCGGGTGACATATGCAAAAAGAAAAATTGATGGGCGGAATGCAGAACGGTCCACCCCGATCTGCCAGGACAGGCCCTCCCTGTACTGAAACAAGCATCCTAGGACCGGTTTCAGGCTTCCAGCCCTCATCAGCCAGGATAGCTTGACTCCAGTGGCATGGAGAGCACGGGACCCACGTCTGGGCATACCAGTCCCACTCTGGGTATCCCCAGACATGGGTCCCTTGCTCACTGTGCCACTGGATTCAAGCTAGCCTGGCAGATGAAGAATGAAATACCCTGAAACTGGTCCTAGGATGCTTGCTTCCGGTCCAGGGAGGACCTGGCATGGCAGTTCGGTCTGGACTAATGCCATGAGGCACAGGGTCAAGACTGATTTGCATATGCTGGGTCCAAACTGGAGTGGCATTGCTGGCAAAAGAACGATGGATTTAACCCAGATCTCTTGGTTGGGGAGAATTTTTGTATCATTCAGCATTCCGTCCATCGTTTGTTGCAGTTACACTTTTTGCCCTAAGTGGTATGCCCAGACGTGGGTCCCTTGCTCACTGTGCCACTGGATTCAAGCTAGCCTGGCTGATGAAGGGTGACATACCTTGAAACCGGTCCCAGGATGCTTGTTTCCGGTCCAGGGAGGACCTGGCTTGGCAGTTCGGTCTGGACTGTTCCTATGAGGCACAGGGTCAAGACTAATTTGCATATGGATGGGTTCAAACTGGAGAGGCGTAGTGGGCAAAAGAACAATGTATTTAACCCAGATCTTTTGACTGGGGGAGAATTTTTGAATCATTCAGCATTCCGTCCATCACGTGTTGCAGCTACACTTTGTAAAAGTGTCATTTTCCATCACAGAATTTACAAACCACCTTCAGCCAAAGGTGCATTGATACATTCTGAGTTCAGAGAGCCTAAACTCTAGTTCTCTGTTGTTTCCCTATGGAAAGTTATGCTTGCAAGATGTTACAGAGTAACATACATGTTGGCCAATAGGAAATATAGCCTTTCAATAGTGAAAAACGAAGGGCCTTATTTATGAAGGCCATGCAACACTTTTGCTCTGCTGTTGTGTCACTTTTCATGATGCAGTGGTGGAGTCAACAATGCGCCACGTTGCGCCATATTTACAAGGTGATGCATCTAGACAGATGCATCACCTTGTAAAGCCTGCGCCACATTATAACTACGTCGGGTATAATCTATGCAGGGTGGGCGTTCCCACGTAAAAAATGGTTGTAGGATGCCACTGTGCCACTGTGTCAAAACCTTGTGACGCAGTACCATCGGCACAGGCATACCCCAAGCATTGCTGGAGTTGTATCATGTTTGTGACACACCTCCAGCCATGCGTGACTTTTGCGCCAACAAATACGTCAGGATTTCTGACGTATCTGTCCTTACTTGCAACATGGAGCGCCGTACAATAAATATGGCGCATCCATTATGTTGCAAGGAAAGCACCGTGAAAACTGGTGTATTGCTGTTTTATCACAGCGATGCAACAGTTTTCATAAATGAGACCCGAATTTGCCAGTATTTCAGTATCAGGACTGGTCTGTATGTACACTGCACCCTGGCCATGGGGGTACCTTGAGCCTACCTTAGAGGTGCCTTACGTGTAAGGAAAGGGAAGGGTTGGGCCTGGCAAGTGGGTGCCCTTGCCAGGGCAACATGGCAGTTTACAACGGCATGCGCAAACACTGCAGTGGCAGGTCAGAGAAGCATTTAGAGGGCTACTCATGTGGGTGGCACAATCAGTGTTGCAAGCCCACTAGTAGCATTTGATTTACATGCTCTGGCACACACCGTGCACTTTACTAGGAACTTAAGAGTAAATCACATATGCCAATCATGGATAACAAATCATATCACAATTTATACATGGAACATATGCTCTTTAGTGCTGATCAGCAGGGGTAAAGTGCCCAGAATCCCATAGCCAACGAAAGCAGGGTCAGAAAAATGGTAGGCAAAAGGCAAAATGTTTGGGGATGACCCTGCGAAAAGGGCAAATTTCAACAGGGCTTCATTGTACACCTCGACTAAATATGGAGGCAGGCTGAATGAGAACCGATCAAAGTATTCATTTGGAAACCCATCTAGCCTTGGGGTCTTATTACGAGCCAGGTCTTATATTGCTTTCTTTAACACAGCCAAGGTAGTGAGTTTTCTAACTGATCTGGTACCAAGGCATTAATGGTGGGCAGGGGATGGGTGTTAAGAAACATCTTATTGTGCAAGGGGGTGGGGTAGGACGTGCCCTGTATAGCTCGGAATAGTATGAGCTAAACGCTTGTAATATAGCTGATTGGGATCTCAAAATTGGGCCCGTGGCAGAGGCGATTTCATGATTGAGGAAATAATAGTTTTTTCTCGGCAAACCATGGCAGTATACAGGGATTGCCCCCTGCAGCATGAATAGAGGCTGTGTATTCTGTGAAACTGTCACAGCGGAGGCACTCTACTGAGGCGGCGTGTTGTTTATTGGTGTATATCAAGGCATGGTGCGTTGTGTCGTCAAGAAGAGGGAAGTTATTCAACGCAGGCACTGTTTCACCTGCATCTCGAGGGGCCATGGACAATTCCATGTGAACCCCAGCTATGTTTTGAATGCAGAAGCACCTAGTAACCACTTTAAAGGAATCTGATTCAACTGCACGGCTGGGCTATATGGATTAAATGGGTACCACAAAATACTGGGCCATCTATTGTATCTTTGGATAACCTCCAGGCAGGAACTGGTGAGTGAGGAGTAGCCCACTCGACGTCGACTATATGTGCAGCATAGTCTGATATCACATGGCCCAGGTAGTCTGAGTGGAACTAACCGCCCGATTCATCAAACAAAATTGCGTTCGCAAAGGGCCAGATTCTGAGAATCTGGCCCTTTGCGAGTGCGATTTTTGCATTTGGGATTCAGCATCCCAAATGCAAAAATCGCTAATTATGATCTCGCAATTTTGCAAGGAATTACATTTAAGGAATCTCTATTTCAGATTCCTTAAATGCAATTCATCTTCCAATTTTTTTTTGCGAATTCGCAATTTCTGGCCGCAATTTACCGCGAGGTCAGACCTCGTGGTAAATTGCGAAAACTCAGAAAAATGCATTTAAATGCATTTTTCTGAGTTGCATGTTACACACACACATGTCCTTTGGAAATGTGTGTGTGCAACACCTGTGTAATATTTCATTTGAGGGGTGCTACAGGGTGTCCTTTGGACCCCCCTGGCACCCTTCAAATCGCTATCTTATTTGCGATTAGCAAATTGCTAATCGCAAATAAGGAATACTCCCCATTCATTCCTATGGGCCTTTTGGCCCATAGGAATGAATGGCGAGTTATTCCTTATTTGCGATTCGCAATTTGCGAATCGCAAATAAGGAATATGTAGGAATCGCATTTCTTTGTGCAATTTCTACATGAATCCCGTTTTGCGAGTCCTTAATAGCGATTCGCTATGATTCGCTATTAGGGGCTCGCAAAACGGGAGAGTGAAGAATCAGGCTGTAAGTCCTGACAACCCATAAAGCAGTCTAAGCAGGCTTAAAGATTATGTGGGGCTGAAGAATGTGAGCAAAGGCATAGGTGTGGGTTATGGGCTCTTCAAGCATCAAAAAGGGACCACGGTTGAGCCCATCCAGAGAACTGTCTGCAGTGTAGATGAGCTGGGGCTTGAAGATGTGGGGTGTGGGAACCGTGAAGAAAAACTTCCGGTACGTTGTCCCCACAGGTATGTATATTTTGACTATAGAGCTAAAACTAGATAAAGGACTGAAGGAAGCCTGATACTGCATACTTGGTGACGGTGGAACATATTTGTGTATTCTGACTTTGAGTGCCACTGGCCAAAGTGCTCGTTCAAGAGGCAAATATTGTGAAGCAAATAATGTTGCACTGAACTGGTAATTGGGTCCTGTATTATGCATTGTTTTATGAATGGTTTTACCAATAGGATTTTCTTGCTAAAAGGTTCATTCATAAATTAAAAGTAAACGTGATTACGTTCGCACTGGTGCAAAATGTGTGAGCTGCACTGGCTCAGGAAACCTTTCACCAGTAATGATTACAAATAAGATAGTGATGTTTACATTTTATTTGTAAATCATATATATACTGCCCGGCTGTGTCTGCATTTGCTATCCCTTTAACATGGCACATCTCTTCTCTTCTTCAGTGTCTGTGGACAGCACCTCGTTCCTCATCTCGGACATTGCCGACATCCCGGACCACACCTGCTCCTCCGATGACCTGTGCTCGCTGGAGGTTCAGGGGTCGATGCGCTCAACAGACTTTTCTCCATACAACACCATCCGCGCAGCTACCACTGACGCCAGCTGCAGCAGCCTCGAGCACGGCGTCCGCTGCGGGCTGCACCGGAATCACTCGTACTGCTCCCCTGGCGAGGATGACGGCGGGTCGAGCATAGTCTCCGTGGACAGATCCCAAGCGCAGGACGGTGATAGCTCCACTCAGGCCAGATCCCCGGACTGCTTGTTTGGACACTTCGGTCCGCCGCAGAAGGAATCCCTGAGCTCAGCGAGGGGGAGCAAGGCCCCTCTATCGTTAAAACCCATGAAAGCATGCTGTGGCGTCTTCGGCCAGTCGACGTCACACTGTCAGCCATCCCCCAGCAGCATCCCTGCGAACACTTCGACGCACTCTGGCTGCTGCGAGGGTTCCCTCATGCACAAGCATGCCAGGAAGTACAGACTGGCCAACATAGTCCGATCTACAAGTGACCCCGTTTCCTGTTCCTCCGGCAGAGAAGGTAAATGTGGCAAAGTAAAATACTGTGCCCTGGAAAGACTTTTATAAATTGATCATTACAATATGGTTTGGTAAATGCTCGTATATCTTTGAGAGTGGTCTGTGGGTGTGAATTCAACCGTGTCACAAACATAGCAAATGTTATATGATTGAGCCACCTGTCCCGGAAGTGCAACAGAATGCCTTAAATAGTGACCAGAGAGTGCCTGACAGGGAGGGCTGCTATTCATAACTAATTCAATGTATCTTATCCATAGCGGGTTTGTTTGTATTTTTACATATGAAACGCGGTATAGCGTGTAGGATACAACAAGCAATAGTGTAATTGATCAGTGACCGGCAATACGATATTGATGACGTGTGTTTATATTTTTATCTGAATTGTAGCTGAAATGGGGTAGTCTGAGATGTAAGGGACGCTGCTATCAGTATCATACAGATGTTTTGCCTCCCGCGTGATGTGTTAGACATTCTGTCGAAAACAACAGACATCTAGAGCTTTTCTGCAAGGTAGTCTGTTTCCACCTTTTTGAAATAATCCACATCTGCAGGGTGAGAAAGTGGAGTAGTGTTAGCATGTGATCGAAGGTTCTTTGAAGGAGGTCAAGGCAACTATGTGCAGTAAAACATTTGCTGGAGAAAGGAGAGGTCTGTGAGAAGGTCATTGATCGTATTGAAGGGGGATCGGGAGAGGACTTGCGCCAGGGTACAAAAATACAGTTGAAATGTATGATTCTGTGGGGAAGGCTTGAGGACTCCATGCTTTTTGAGCTTTCTTTTTCAGTTGGTCCATGTAGGAGAGGTGGTTAGATAAGTGGAAACAAGAAATATGACACCGGGCATGAATCAAGGACAGGAGTACAATGAAGGGCAACCAGTCTTGGATTGGAGTCTTAAGTGGGGTTTCATTCTTTTGGCCGGATTTGGCCGGACTGAGCTTTCATTAGATGCTGCCATCGAGGCTTGGGTGATCTGCAGCATTGTATGCCATCAGCCAGTAAGGTTTGAGAATACTTGCAGGTCTTTAGCATATTGGAAAAGAGTGAGACCTATTTGGGGAGTGGGGCTCCATGGGTTGTGTATGATCGTATGGTGTTGCAAATGCCCATACAAGTTAATATAGGGGAGAGTAGGGTCTGGAAGTCAACACTATATAAAGTAGCAATTTGTGTTGAAGACCTTTGACACAGATTCTGATTTGCCTGTCATTCTCAGAGCATTGTTGCCTACCTGTTTAGTTTCTCTATTAGTCCTGCAAAATCGTTGGCATTTGATGTGCTTTTGGATTTTTGGTGGCTACATCTCTCGCAAGGATTTTCTCTAAGAAGGGGAGGTGGGTCATGGGTGATAAACTGTCAGAATTTAGGAGAACTTTTTAGAGAAAGGGAAGGTCATCTTTTATAGAAGTGCAAGGTTAATGTTAGCTGTGAGTCAGGAAACTATGTGAATAATAGAGGTCAGAGTTTTGGGAGAACGTGCTATGATTATAGGTGATAGGAGATTGTTTTTTTATTGTTAGGTAGTAAATAGATTTCTGGTTCAAGATTCATTGGTCAGAGGTTGGAAGTTGGTTAATGAGAGAATGTGGCTGTGAAAGGGTAAATGGAATCATGACGAGCCCTGTTAGGAGGGATTCAGTATTGACAGGTATAATATGGCAGGGGACAGAGATGGCAGGTTTTTATGAGTTTTAGTGCTCAGGTGAGATCCAGAAAGGTGTCTTTCATGCATTTTTTTGAGGGGGGATGCAAAGATTGAAACATTAAAGGTACTGTTGGTGCTGACAGCGGTTAATGTGGATGTGAATTCAGAAATTCTGTACAAAAATAGTGTTTCTTATTTCCCGGAGCTCAGTAGGCGAAGAGAAAAATGATAGGATGAAGAGGAGTAAGATCTATCTGGATCGATAGTCAGTTAGATGAAATGATAGAGTTGCAGGTTAATGTTATAAACGGATGAGTGGGTTTCTAGATGAAATTTAGACAACCGATATATTTCTAAAGTGAGTGTCTGTGATTGTGTAGCCATGATCCACGGGTTGGGGAAAGATGCAGTATGACGACGGGTGAGCCACATATCTGCGATGGATAGAGTGTCTAATTTGATGTAACTTCTGTGTGTGCTGCTCGATCATGTATGATATGAGGAAGCATAGAGATGCAAGAATGCAAAGGTTGGTCTGGTGATATGGGTTTAAATGGTGATTTTTTTTTTTACCTGCGGAAGTGCATTATTGTTGATGGGTTGGAACCTGTGTGTGAGTTGAATGGATTGAAGGAAAGTGGCGAGCAGAGGCAAATAGTTGCCTGCTGGATACTGAGGTGCAGCTGTCCTTGCTTTAGGCCTATTCTATCTCTATCAGACTGTGGACTTGGGTGACGGGCGGACCGGAATAACAGGCGGGGAGCCCGGATATAGTGAGCTATTTCAGAGGTTTATTCAACTGTGATGCACAAAGTCAGAAGGAAGGTAGGGATGTAGGGTGGGCTTCTGGGTTGTAGAGGTCGGGTTGGCTCGGCTGATGATTAGGCTCGGGGAGGTTGCTGTGGATCAGGTTTGCTCCTCCGGTGTTCTCACTCGTCTCCACGGTAGTATACTGGGGCTCCTCGGAGTCTTAAAAAAGGAGAGAAGCGAAAGGGCTTTAGTCCGAGCAATTTGTACTCCGGAACACTTCCACCTACACCAGGGAGTGAGGGTGTATGGAAACGGCCCGTGAGGAAGGGACGGTAAGGGAAGGTGGACAAGGTAAGTAAGAGAGGGGAGGGACGAGGGGGTGACACGTGCTGGGGACAGTGCTCGGTCTCTTTTACAGTGCGTGACAAAGGGGTAATTGTACAGTGCCTCGGTGCTCGTGTACTCTACGCTATATACAACGCTATATACAAGTATTTACAGGAAGGGGCACTGAGAAAGGGTAACGTGTACTCACGTGCCCCGCCGCAACTCTCGTCCGAGTTGCGGCCGCTCTCCAGCTTCCTCCTGAGGACGCCACCAGTCTTCCGTCCAGACGTCCTCCTCCTCTTCCTCGCTTCGGTCTTGCCGCTCTGCTCTGCTCACTCTCGGGGGTTCTCTGCTGTCCGCTGTCTCCTGCCACGAGTCGGTCGCTCGGAACGCCTCTCCTTCTTTCCCGAGGGTTTTTCTACCTTCCGGGTCGTTGTCTGTTCCACCACTTCCGGGGTCAGAGGCGGCTGTTTCCGGGTCATCAGGGGTTGTCCCGCTTCCACTTCCGGGATCGCTGGGGAGTGCTTCCGGTCCTCCAGGCTCGGTTGACGATTCCTGCAGGGGGAAAAAAAGAGAAGGAGTCCTGGGTGACCGGGACGTTAATTGACCGGGCGCGGGGGACCGGACCCCCGCGCTCGGACATCGCTGCAAGGAGGTATGTGCTGCATCCGCTCCACACAGACCCTCTATGGGTTGACCTTTTTCCAGGAATTATGTTCCACATCATTATTTTCATTCTGTAGTGTTTATTTTCCAGCCGACAAGCCTGCCTAAATTCTCCCAAAAACACTGGGAGAAATCGACCAGCTAACTAGGGACATTGCATTTTTTTGTTTGTTTTCCATGAACAATAACCCACTTGTTTTTCAAAAGCAAATGAAAAATACAGACTGGTCCACCATGTCACATGGTATAGCAGGTCAGACAGCATTTTGCCAAAAGTTCTCCTTCTTCGAAGATGGAATCAGCTTCACAGAGCATTCCCTACTGTACAGGTAGGGAACTCAAACTAGGGTGTGTTTGGTAGCCCTACGTGAAACTGTATATGGATCCTCTGCAGACATGGTTTTAAAGTTAAATTAAAGGCTTTCAAGATGTTTCCCCATATTCAAAACACCCATTGCCTTAGCAGAATGCTCATTGTGTCCAGGTTTGTTAAGCACTGAATTTTCTATGTCCACAAGGCCGAGGTAAGTTGAGATTAAAATTGTATCAGGAGTATCCACACGGGGTTTGGAAGTTCAATATCTGCATTGGCCCTAATATGTAAAACATAAAACATAATTGCAGTGACAGGCCCTGCTTGTGGCTACGTATGCACGTCCCTATGTGTGTCAAGAATATTTGCATGGTCACTTTGTACATCTGCCCTAGTGTGTAAAGGACCATTCCAGCCTGTTCTCTTCCCATGACCTCTGTCATCTGCAGCCCATGTTTCTGCCTTGGTACTTCAGCCATGGGTCGCCTGCAGTAGGCAGGAGGACCAGCATACATCATCATGTGCACGCTGACTCTATCACTTTAAATGACGTTGCCTACTCGTGGTTCTACTTTCTAACCCTTCATGAATGTGTGTATTTCCTATGGAATGAATCTCAGGGCACACAAGCGCTCATCAACGCCATTACAGTGTCACTTTGAACTCTCTATTTCAGCTCTGTGAATAGTGCAGATTTGTGGCTGATTCTTCCCATGGTACTGACCCTCTTCCATGAGCAAGCAAGGCAATGCCTAGGCTATGGCAGGCAGCCAATTAGAGAGCATTTGACTTGCCTGCAACTCATGGGGAATGGGCTAAAGCTGCTAGTAGGGCTGCAGATGCAACCCACTTTGCTCTGAAAGCAGCCGCCACCTGCCAGGCGGAAGTTAGTCTTCCATGCACCCCTATCCTAAACACCTCCACAGAGAAGCTTAGCTGGGGCTTAGATTAACTAACTGGATCATCAATGGTTGCATAACACGTAATATTCTAGACATGCTGATACTAGCTCCTAGCTCTGAGATCTCTAGGATTGTGTGCTTTTAAAAAAAGGCACACAAATAAAGACATACATAAATAAAGGATTGCAATTATAAGTCAATCAGTCGGTTGGTCTTGTAAACGTCACGTCACACGTTCCTAAGTTTTTATTGATTTCCTATACATCTACACGCCTGGATGTAAAATCGAACGGAAAAGAAGATACAACAGATGCTACCATTATTAGCTCAGGTGCTAGAACCTACTGTTTAAACTTTAAGGCTGAACTGCTTTAGAAGGAACCAAGAACTGTGAATGGGCCTTGTTGTCTGCTTTCATGTCCCAAAATGGCAGTGATTTGACGCAAATGTGAATGTCATCATTTAAATATGAACTTGTCAATACTTTCTGCATACTGTTTGAGGTGTCCGGTGTATGTGTAAGAATGACAGTCGTTGCTTCCTTGCTTTCTGTACTGTCATGCAGTGCTGTGTGGAACAGCACCAATGACAGAGATAAGCCCCCCATTGCCGTATACTTCCTGCTGAGCCCCAAACATCACATTGAATATATACAGTTACCCAGAACCTATTCAATACTAATGTGTACCCCCTTATGGTACTTTAGCTATTGCTTTAATTGTAAAAGAATGAATTCCGGTGCCCAAATCTCAGTAGAGAAGCCCACAGCAAGTGCTATTAAATGTCAAGGCTCCAATCCATAGTTACCTCGAGCCTCTTTAATGCACCACCAGACACACCCTGCCTCTTTATCTTTCTCTTCCAGGTTTCTGCTTTCTCCCTTTCTGATGGTGTGCTGTCTTTCTCTTCCTCCTTCTTTATCCTGTGTAAGTTTCTCCCTCTCTTGCTCTCGGTCAATGTCTGATGAAAAAAATAAGAGCCAGCTCCCACGAATGAATATGGGTGGACCCCAGGTGCATCTAACAGCTCAAATTAAGCACTGACACCTTGTCAAGGTGAACCACAAAAGTCACTAAATAAAGCTGTGCTTTACCCTCAGGTAGCTTAGCACCAAGCAGTCAGGTTTAACTTAGAGGCAATGTGCAAAGTACTCTCAACCCTAATAAAAAGCTTTCGAATAGTAAACAAGTCCAAAAGCAATTAAAAATAATAGGGAGTATTTTAATAATTAAAATGACACCATTGAGATAAAAATCTCATAAGGAGAACCGTAGATGTGAATTTCAAAATTGTAGTCAAAAGTTAAAGCCGAACACGATGGAGCACAGGTCAGCTATTAGGACCAGGCTTGTCTTGGTGGAAAGCTTAACTTCTGACTTCTGATGAGTCATCGGCGGTGTAAGCAACAAACTAGGTCTGAAGAATGGTTCAAAGTAGGATCTCCTTCAGTGGGATAAAAAAGCAAGTTTAGACTGACCCGCAATTCGACATTGGTAGCTGCAGTATCAGCAGTGATTGCGGTCTCTGGTAGTTCTCCAGGTAGAAAGTTGGCAAAAAGTTGCAGTTTGGCGTACATGAAGAGTACTCTCTAACACCTGCTAACCCTTAGAGACACTCTTGGGATCCTGGGTTCCAGGAAAGCAGGTCCAGTGTTTCTTCAGATCTCAGGCAAGTTTGTGTCCATCCCTAAACCAGTTCTGGTCAGTTCCTCTTCTCCCAAAGGTTTTGGTGCCAGCCTGACTAGACAGATAATAGGAAGCACGCCTAGGTGTGAGCTTCATCTGGCAATAACCACATAAGAATTTCTGAAGCCCTGGAAGAGGCTGGTCACAGCACCCAGGCCATCTTGTGAAGGAAGGAGTACCCATCATCACACCCACGACCCTTTGTCTACTGTCTGGGAGCAATGCACATCTCACCAAAAGCGTGCCATCAGGGGTCAGGTGACATCTGGACCCGGACATTGGTAGGGAAGCCTTTTGGCTTTAGGCATGAAAATTACAACGTTCTTAAAGTGTAATTTCCAAAACAGTAATTTAAACTCTGACTTCAGCTTTAAGGTAGATTTTAAATTACTAATAAAAGACATCCCTGAACTAATTTTCTTGATATTCCCAAACTGAATTTAGCACTTACTAAATGTAATAGTGCAAACCAGTGTTAACCTATGGGAGAGCCATTCTTGCCACAGTGAAAAACGACTTTAAAGGGTTTTCACTGCCATGACATTTAAAACTTCATTTATACTTGCCCTACGTTTTAAATACCATGTACCCTGTCATATAGGCATTCAGGGCTTACCCTGGGGATGAATTATAACAATTAAAAAAGAAGGTTTAGGCCTGGAAAAATGTTTCATTTAGCCAGGTCAAAATGTTAGCTTAAAACCGCCCAAACAGGCTGCAGTGGCAGGCCTGGAGACATGTTTCAGAGTTTGACTTTAGTAGGTGGCACAATGAGTGCTGTTGTCCAGTAGTAGAATTTAATTTACAGGCCCTTATTAGATGTGGTACCATTTACAATCGACTTCAAAGTAAATTTAATGTGCCAATTAGGGGTAAGCCAATTCGAACATGTTTAGAGAGGAGAGCACTAGCACTTTACCACTGGATAGAAGGAGTAACGAGCCCAGAGTCATATGACCAAAAAATCGGGATCAACAAAAGGTGGCAATAATCTGCGGGAATGTAATGCAAAAGATTATCATTTCCAACAAGTCTGAAGGAAATCTAAGTATTTCAGAAATGTGTATGAGATACTGAGTTTAGGAATAGTGGTTATTTGTATGCCTCTGAATTTGGTGTAGCCCAAACTATTATGTGATTCAGATGGTATATTGCCAAATGTATTTTTTTTGCTCACTGACTGTCCCTTGAAAGGCAAATGAGAAATCTGATTGGTAATAGCAAAGGTTCTACTATTCTTTGTTTCCATGTCTCTCTCAATGAAAACGTTAACGCCACTTTTGTGTGGCCTGCAACACAAAATACCATAAAACCTGACTTGGAGACACTGCATTCCACCGAACAAAATCAATGCTTTTTGCTACAAAGTAGGTAGCTGCTGAATTTGAACCTTAGCTCAACCTGCATGTGGAGAAACCAGCCAAACCTAGGCATATCTAAAAACTAGGTCCTCGAGGACCCTGGGGGGTTCTAACTCACGTGGATCCTGTTACGTTTTCTTATCTATGAGGATTTGCAAACCTCGAACTGTGGCTTTAAACGCACATTTTCCTCACATTTCTGTGAGGGAATGTTCCCAAAGCTGTGGGGATGCTCTAAATTAGTATTGCTCAGCATTTCCACTTGTGTCCCATTATGGTTGGCACCCCACTTGTGTGGGTGAGTTCAGGGCTTGTAACAGAAAAAAGCCCCATAACAGAACATGGACTGATCAAATGTTTCTACTCAAAACTAAACCTTTGTTTTCAATGCAGGTAGCTGTGGATTTTGGTCCTGGGTTCAGCAGCCACCCAAGGAAAGCTACCAAACCATTTCTAAAAACTAGACAGGCAGAGGCCAACAGGGTGGTTAGGCTTGAGAGGGTCAATCTACTTTGTCTTATCCCCAGTGCACTACAAACCTCAAACTTTCTGTGAGAAAAAGTTCCGAAATCTCCATTGATCCACACATTCATACACCAAGCTTTTCCACATTTATCCTGAAAAAAGAAACACTGTCTCACTTGTGTGGGTGAACCTAGTGCGCATTAAACAGGCCTCAAAATTTCCTGTAATTTTTTTTTACTAATTTGGCAATGGACGTTACTGCGATATTTGTTTATTCAGGGTGATCTTCCACTCTGGGAAACCCACCAAACCCAGACACTCTTGAAAACTAGACATGTGTGCAAGTCCAGGGTGGTGTGCTTTGGATGATTCCCACAGCAATTTATTACCCTCCAAATGTCAATCTTTGTCCAAAATCACACATTTTCCTCACAATTCTCTGACAGAAACGTTCAGAATATTCAGAAAAGTGTTCACATACTTGTAGCAGTAAAAATACTACCCCACTTGTGTTACTTCTCCTAGTGCTCATGAAGGGATCCGACCAAGGACAATTGGAGTCTCACGAAGGACTCCACCACAGAAATGAGAGGAAAATGTGTACTTTTAGAAAACATTTGAAACACACCACCCTGAACTCCATTGGGTATCTACTTTTCAGAAACAAATAGGTTTACTATATTTCCCTAAGTGCTGTCTGAGCAAGAGCATGCATAGCCATTCATCAAGGCAAATAAGAGGAAATTCGGATTCACCCCTACTCTGCCAGTCCTTATATCAAAACTATGCCCAAACAAATCCAAATGTTCGGTTCCGTGCCATAGGGATGGGGATGCTCTGCGCCCCAGGGAGGTAGTACAACTGTTGGGACTTTGGGTTGATGTCTAGGGCCAATGCCTGGGTGGCCTTCCCATGTCCCATACATTTCCTTTGCCTAAAAAAAAATATCTTTGAGTTACTGCTAGTATCTTCACACTCAAAAATTTGAATCCACCCCCTGCTTCCAGGGTGTAGGGAAATGCAAGTCTACACTTTGTTGCAAATGTACATTTGTAAAAGGTATGTTATTTTATGTACGCTTATCACCCATAAGAGTATCTCATAAGCGTATCCAGGGGCTTTGCAGGTGGGTGGGCGACTATTTACCTTTTAGGAATATTTGAAATGCCTAGAATTCAGTTTCTTGCAGAGGTCAAGAATCATTCAGGAGGCTCTGATATGATGTAGGAGTATGTACCATGGCTTGGGGGAGATGTAAGAGAGGGTGTGGCCTCCGGCTTTGGTTTTGTGGAATTGGGGTATGTGAGCTAGTTAGAGTCGAGGTGAATGGAGGTGCCTGGAAGGTTAATGGAAGTGTATATGGCTGTTGAGGTAGGCTGGATAATTCTTGTGTAGTGCTCTCTCTATGTGTGTGTATGGTGTGAAGTTTGGTTTCAAAAAGAGAGGGTACCCCACTATCACCAGGGAACAGGGTAGGAAGACAGTAAGTCAAAGGGGAAATCCCTGGAGTTTACTTGTTCACCAATGCCCTCAGCCCTGTCTTATCAGGGAAGAAGGGCCAGTAGTGCACTATGTCTCAGGTGATATAAAAAGGTTTCCACAAAGAAATAGAATCGTTAACAATCTAATTTTATTAAAAACCAGTGTCTAGACAGTAAAAAAACAATGCAATTTCATACAAATCATTACAATGCAGTTTAAAATCCAAGGGATGTACCTTGAAAGGATTATACTCAAATGAAAACAGTGTTACACAAATACAATATTAAAATACACAGCTAATAGAGACATATCCAAAACATATTGGCAATTTATGTACAAAAGACAAAACTACATAACATGACAAAACCCCTCGTATCACCGTGGCTCACAGATATCTCTGCCACTTAATATTCCTAGATCCAACGGCCTAAACCACTTTGACTCATGTAAACATTAGTGATGACATTAGGTATCCATCTAAAGTTTACCAGGCCCTGACTGGATTCTTTCTGTCAGAAGACAATGCGTCGACGCGTTTCGGTGCGGTACAATTGATTCTGTGGCACCTTCCTCAGGACTTTTCTTGCTGGGGTTTCAAGAAGCGGTTAGTTACACTGTATCCCCAACTAATGTAGGAGACGTTCCAGTATGGGATCAGCTTTGCGTTAAACTCTGATTCTGCAAGCTTTAGTGTGGATATTTCCTCTCTCCTGAACTAGGAGCTCCTTCTCTTGGGGTGTCTTCCTTTCGTATTGTCAAGCTATTTCACAGTTTGTTGGATATCTCTTAGTGTTTTAAAACGTTCCTTGAACGGGCATAGAATATCGTCGGTATTCCCACGAACTGGATATGTTCTGGATTTCACCGGAATCGCGTGTCTGCCTCGTTCCCTCACTCACTGAAGTTTGTGCAGCAAGGAAGGTGGAGGATGAGTCTTGCTGTTCTGCAAAGATTGTGTGGGAGGAATGGTCGCAGTGGGTGAGACGCTGCACATGAAGAGGCAGTGGATGCAGGCAAAAGCTCCTTCTGTGTTGTGCGTTGTGGGATGGGAGCAGCGTGGGGATGTCCCGTTTGAGATATCAAAGGAGATTCACTGAGTAGCATATGGGGGTTGAAGGGCCAGGCTTTGTGGCACTGGGCGTGGTCCAGGCATGGACAGGTGCAGACAGGCTTTCCGTTGTCGTGCCTTTGGCACTCCAGTGGTTCACCTGCTTGCACATCCACTGCACATTTACATTGCTTCCACCATTTAGTAGGTCCTGGGGGGGGACGAGCACAGGGAATGGTGATCAGAGCTCAGCAGACTCACAGGAAAAGTGTGGCCGCGTGGTAAGAACAGGTAAGGAGAGGTAGGAGAAGGGAGAGGGTGCAGGAAATGGGAGATGGCAAAAGGGGCACCAAGAAATGGCAGAGCACAAGGGAAAACAGGCACAAGGTAAAGAAGCAAAAAGATAGGCTAACAAGTGAAAAGTGAAAAAGAACAAAAGTGCAGCTAAGTGTAACAAAGGCAGAGAGTTTGAAGCAGGGATTCTGCTCATACACAGAACTGTGCATAGAGACTTGGAAACTCAGTGAATTAGGGTGTGCCAAAACTCACCTTAGTAGCCAAAATCCCCTACCAGACTAGCAATCAGTGTCTCGTTGGTTCTTCCATACCTCCAATGATTAGACAACCCAGAACATGGAACTTAGAATACCTCAGGCAATGTGGAACACATGAACACTCTTTCGTTATACACTCATGCGAGTCCAAAACGGGGAGTAAATGAAGACACGTGCAAGTTTGAAATATTTATTTCTATTGCTGTGTTCTCAGGCGCAGTACCTTAGCTAATACAAGCAGGCATATTATAAGCAACAAGATTATCAGCATAGTTACTATTCCATAAAATACAAAAGGAGAAAGCATGTTAAATGCTAAATGGAAATAGACTAGATTACACCTACATTTCACACTCCTTTACTATTATGTTATTTTATATCTACAGAAGGTCTCTTAGGTTTACGAGGGTGGCCCCATACCTCTGGTCTTAGTAGAAATGGATCACATCATTTTCTACACCAGCTCTCTCCTTGCGAATGTTCTCCAAAGTGTGTGAGAATGCCTGTGAAGTGAATTATGAAACGCGCCAAATCAGAGGTGACCACAGCTGCATATATATTATGTCTAGAACATTCGCTGATCAGACCGAACAACAACCACTGTGTTGAAATAACCTTAAAGGTCTCGGCACTCACTGTTCAGACAAAGCTTACCAAGCCAAGCTGCTAGTATGGAAAAACATATTATTCTCATGTGAAGCTAAACAGTCCTCTAGACTCAAAACATTTGTAATAATGTGCGCCGTGTGCAAAGGCAGCAGAAAGGAAAAATGGCGTTTAAACTTCTAATAAGCTCATGCTAACTTTACACAGTGTACATGCAAGGCTCAACCCCATGACAAGTTAAAGAGAGAGCACAGAGTGAGAAAATAGGGCAAAAGAGTGCAACAATGGGAAGAGTGAAAAAGAGGGCACAGAGTGAGAAAAAGAGCAAATAATGCAGCAAATAGTGCATAGAAACGAGCAAAGGGTAAAGAAAGAGTGCATAGAGTTAGAAAAAGAGCAAAGAGTTCAACAGTTTGCAAGAATGCACAAGAGAGTGTGGCATACGAGTAAAGAGCAAAGAGTGCACAAGTGAAAAAGATAAGTGAGAGCCAGAGAGAAAAGGCACAGAAGAGCTGGAGAGTAATCATCGGGAGCCAGGTCCTCAAGGGCCTAGACCAGCCGTACAGCTGATCCAGGGTAGGCCAGGGAGGTCATGGCTGGGACACCTGCTTAATAGCAAAAAGTAGTACAGTTACTACTAGGAGAAAATATACATATACAGATTTACTCACATTTATATTTACATTTGTGAAGAGGCCCAATTGTGTCTAAATTGTTGTTTACAAAAATATTGCTGTATTGAATTAGAAAATCTACACCCAGTGGAGTTATACTTTTATGAATGATATTTAGGCAACAATATTATTATCAGGTGGTAGTTTTTCAATAGATAGCTGAAACACAACCTTCTTTAATAGATGGTGTGAGGGAGAAGTTCTAGTATGTACCATTGTCGTAATTTTCAATTTGCATGCAGCCTTTTTACAGTCACAGGTGTATGAACAGAAATGCCTTGAAGGACTCTCCAAATTTCTGCCATAAATAAGGTGATGTGCACTTAGTGCTCTCATCCTGAGTGCCCAAAGGTATATTTAAAAATGATATCGGAGACCCTTGACACCTCTCAGTCTCACCCACTCTTGCACAGATAAGAACTAGGCAGCAGGGGTCTGCTGCCACCATTTGTGCAGGGATACCTTCTACCATGGTCCTTCACCGGTTATTCGAACACCCAACACTGCTGTATGCAATTGGACTACACCCATCCTAAATGGGGATTTTTTTTTAATACAGTTCACTTCATCTATCAACTTCAAGTGCTCATTCACTCCACCAAAAATGGAGATCAGGTTTGGTAGTGATAGGTGGGGCGGGAAATATTTATGTCAAGGGTCAGCCCCTCTCCTTTGAACACTTAAAATAGCCAGCATGCATATTTCTCCTCATTTTTTCATGAGCAGATGCATGCATTGACGTCATTTAGATTCATTTTATTTATGTATTTTATTTTAACAATTTATGAAGCGCGCAAATACCCCGTAGGTGTCTCGGCGCTCAGCAGCTGTTCTCAATCCCAGTTGGTGGGGCAGTGTGGGAGAAACCCAGACAAAATAATAGCAACAAAAAAATGAAAAGAGAACTTACCTGCCACTGCTAGACACCCACTACTCCTCTGTTCCTGTCCCAATCCCTGCCTCCCGGATTTCCATGAACTGCTGCACACTACGCAGGCTTCCAGATGCCAATCTAGATGCTGCCCTCATGCTGGGAATGCAATTGCCAGCATGAGAGAAGCACTGGGATTGGTCTGAGTGGGCTGGTTTAGCGCTGAGACATGGCCTGGCTTTGCAGCATAACTCAGGTTGGAGAAATGTTAAGTGCACATGTCGGTTTGGCCATGCTAAGGCAGCTGGCCAAACCAACAGGCGCACTTAGCAGTGTATATCTTTTCGTCTCCCTACCCCCACCCTAAGACTAGGCTGGCTCTGTGAAAAATAAAATGATAATTTTTGGCTCTACTGTCTGTCAGCATTGGGGCGATGTTCCTCTGCCATAACAGAGGAGCTCCCCTGTTTGGAGGTAGTCAGGGGCCGCAGCTGTGACCTCTAGCTTGCTCCCTGCTACTCCTGGCATTTCCTTTTCGACCCCTTGACTCAGAGTGGCAAACAGAGTAGCACGGAGCAAAGCTTGAAATCACAGCTTCGACCCTTGACTACCTCCAAATGAAGTCCATGGATGCATGCCCTCCACACAAACACGCTCACGCTTTCATATACTGCTGACAAGTGGATCCATCTCTTTTGTATTTCTGGGTTCATGTTACTGTCTTCTACAAACAAGCAGCACAGGGAGAACAGGGTAAGGGCAGACGTTGGCAAGAAGTCACTGTAGGAGACCACTGCAGCATGCTTACACAGTACTGTGTTAGAGCACTCAGAAGGGCATGTAAGTGCTATATTCACCATCAATGTAAACAAATATAGGCCCAGAATCTCAAAAGATTCACAGAAGCAGCAAAGCAGCAAAAAGTGCTGTTTTGCATGGCAGGGAAGGAGCAGTAGAGCGCCATATCTGCAGAGATATGGCTTTCTCCTCCCCTCTCCCTAGTGCTGGTGCTGATTTCAGCTGCTGTGCGCCAGGCACACACTTTAACCGCATAGTGTTACGGTGTGTGCCTGAGTCTACCATAGGTTTTGTAAAAAAACGGTACCCTTGCACACATGCAAAGTTGGAAAAGCAAGGAGAAATTAAAACATTTGTCCTTTTAACACCTGCTTTTCAGCAGTGTAAACTTTTGGCACTAAAACCTGTCTACTAATGTTAGTAGTTAGGGTTTAGCATCAAAAAGCATGGGTGGTTGCATGGATATGCCCATGTACCACCCATGTAATGCCCCATTGACGCAAAATGATGCAAAGTGGTGTTTTGCGCTGCTCTGCATTACTTTTCCATGCAAACCATCGCAAATACCAAGGGACTCATTTATGAGGTTTTGCCGTCGGGAAGCGCAGCAGGCCTTCCTTCTGCACTACCCTACGGCAAAAGAAAAAGGCAGGAATGCGCTGTGCGCCAATGCCTTTGCACAATGGTGCAAGGGTGCCTGTGTTGCGGAGGATGATTATTTTTGTACAGGAAGGGAAACTTTTCTGTACAAAAACAATCCTAAGAGGCTTTTCCTCTTTCTACGTGTGTTGCAGAAAAAGGAAAAACAAGGAGAAATAAAGATATTTCTCCCCGTTGCGCCTCCCTTTCGCCTCCCCTGGGGAGGGGTAAGCTTTTGGCACTGTCTCAGATTTATGATGTCTCGTAATACTGGGGGAGTGTCAAAAGGCCATGGATTTTCCTGGGAACGCTCCCAGCAACACCCATTGCACGCCCCTTTAACCCCTTCGACGCTGATGACGAGCTGGGCTCGTCATGGCGTAGCCTCCTCGCACGCTGATGACGAGCCCAGCTCGTCACGTAAAGTGCGTTTTTTAAAAACCCAGCGTACGAGCGGAATTCCGCTAGCGCGCATGCGGTTAACGCAGAACACTGCGTTAAAGGGACTGTTATTTATCAGGCAGCATTAGGCCAAAAAAAGTGGCTTAGTGCTGCCTGATAAATATCACGCAGGCTTCTGCGCTAGGGAACGTCACAAAAAGTGACGTTCTGATGGAGAACCAAATGTTTAGCGCTGGTTTAGCCAAAAAAGTAGCGCTAACCCAAAGCTAAAACTTTGTGAATCTTTGCTGAAGAGTGCATGCACATAGGTGCAAACCTAAGCCTTACCCACATTCTGTAATCTCCAGCAAAGTGTCTCTTCTCTAAATTTCCAAAACTGGTATCTTGGGTTTACCGCACAGGCACTTGGCACATTGCAGTGCTTTTGAGTATTTTATTTGCTGTTATGGGTTAGAGATCAAAAACATCATTTTGAAAATTGCTTTGCCTCCGTCAGTTTTTCTGCACAATGATATGAGGGCTGCAGGGTTTCCCTGGGGTGGGATTCATCAGAGTAGAGAGTAAAAGGCTTCGAGATGCAAGAATGAAACGAGGCTTGCTCCTGACACATATCCTATTGCCAACACAGCTGCCAGCTAACTGCTTCAATATTCCTGAATGATATTAGAGGTTCAAACAGTTTTAAGATTGTCTCAGGCTGGAGACGAAATATTGAACGCCTCACAATGTGAGTGCTGGGTTTGCTCACCTTAATCTTTAGCTTTATTTCCTAACATATAAGTAGCAATTCAGCACAAGCACCTTTGTGCCGCCTTAAATATTAGTACACACGTTTATTTTTAGGTTGCTGGGTCGTCCATAATTATTACATAAACAGATGTAGGTGCTGTTTTGTAGTCAGTAAACATAGTGATGGTTAACATATCCTTACGATAGCATATTGAGAATGAGAACTGAGATCAGAGTTATTGAACATATTTCTGATACCCGGGACTAGTTCATGCAGAGTAGATCTATTCAGTTTTATATATGTTTTTGTATTTCTCCTGCTGTCACCCGTGGTATGTGGAACCTCGCCCCGCATCCAAAATATGTGAGCTAACCAAAAGAGTTGAGAGGGAAATATTATTACTTGAAATTTGATGATGGGAAATGTAGGAGACACACTATGCGTTTTGTGCAATACAGTGTTTTTGATGAAAGGATACTGACCCCAATAATTTGCATCCAAACAGAGACCAGTCAAAGTTCCCAAAGAACATTGACCTAACTGAGCTGGCATTGTACATGAAACTCGTTTGACGATAGTCACCTGACGTTTTATTAGAGTCAATTGCATGTCATGCAAAAGACATCAAAGTCACTTCAGATTACTATATTATTTTGGTGAATTGATGTAATTGCTTGGGTCTTTCACGTTTATTTCATCTGTTTATTTAAAGCACTTACTATAGAACTGGAGGCAAAGGGATTTTAATTGTCTGGGTGTGGTTCAAGGCGTAGGCGTGACACAGTCACGTGGAATGTCATTGGTCTCACAGTAGCAAATACACTTCAACAAATTGGTAGGATTATTCAGGTGTTTCCCAAATGATATTTCCTCTGATGTAATTAAGCAAAATTCACCACTGTAGTGAAGCAAAATATCATCCTTTCAGTTAACTGGAAGGGTCAGACATATAGCCAGCTAAATGACCTAGGGGTGTATGAAAATGACAGCTCTACTTCAACAAACGCAGTATAATTTTCTGGGGAAATGTACAAATGTTTTGAAAGGTGCAATCATTTTCTTTGAATAAGTGGAGAAAAAGGGCCTTGTAGGAAAAAATACCTTTTCAAGTTCGTTTTTCTGCAGAATGTGGAGGAGAGAGGCAAACCCACTGTGAAGCAAATATGAGTACAATTTGAAAATCAGAACTACACTTCTGTGCAATGGAGCAGAGCATTTTGCAAACATTTCAGTGTTTACCGCATCCTTAGCTTTTGACGCTGATCTGCTTCTCGATTTTTCAATTTCCTCACATTGCTGAGGCCTTAAATATATCTGCCTTACTTCAAATGCAACTCAACATCTGATGCAATTAATAAAGGGACAAAGGAAATAATTCACAAATGAGAGGCATTTTGTGCACACAATTTACTCATTTATGTTACAAAATAGATACTCAACCCCAGACCATTGCCTCTGCGCCGCCGCCATTCAGATGATCCAGACATTTCATTTAATGCCGGTTAAGTGATATTTTCTATAATAGATTTGTAGCGGAGACGCCAGTCTGATGTCTGGAAGTCGCTTCTGGTTTCCTTTCATATTTTATTGAACCTTCTTTCGTTCTGCTGTTCAGCCATACCCATTTCATGCAACAAATCAGACTTTATTTACTGCCGATTCACAATCTGAGATATTTGATAACTGTTTATATGTATTCATGATTTATAGTTTCCTGCTTTCCAAAAGTAAATTATGAATTCTCAAGTTCTGTTGAGGCGTTGACTTTAATGTTGCATATTTATTCATCAGACAAAAATGTTGCCTTTTTATTAATAATTCTCCTTCCCATTTACATCTGCAAAATATTATGATCCCGCTTTCCTAAATTATCAGCGAATCATGTATTTACCATAGACTGTCAAACTCGATACTATATTGAATTGCGATGCATTGCGCGCAACAAAATTCGTTTTATTTATTTATATGTTTACTTACCTGTAATCTGCCGTAATCCATAGTTTACTACCTCCCACCCTGTCCCTCCCCCTCCCAACGTCACCGCCCGGCAGCACTCCCACCACCGACCAATATTGGGTGCTGGCCTGTGGCATCTTGTTTACTCAAATGTCAAGGCTTCTGAAAAATCCTGGTGTTGATACCAATGCTATTGCAAACAAAACAGGTGATGGATCAATGTCACACATTCATCCCAGTCCAAAGATCTGGGCCCAAATCCATCGTTTTTTGCACTCCACACCACCCTGGGTTAGATAATGGCGATATGCAAATCAGCTCTGACCCTGTGCCCCATGGGAACAGTCCAGTCCGAACTACAAAAGCCATGTCCTTCCCAGAACGGAATCAAGCATCCGAGGACCGGACCGGTTTCGAGGTAACACCTCTCATCAGCCCGGCTAGCTTGACTCCAGTGGTGTGGAGTGCCTGGGACCCACGTCTGAGCATCCCCAGCGCACTTATGGCGGCAATTGCAAACAAAACAGGTGATGGACCGAATGTGGATCAATGTCACACATTCATCCCAGTCCAAAGATCTGGGCCCAAATCCATCGTTTTTTTGCACTCCACACCACCCTGGGTTAGACAATGGCGATATGCAAATCAGCTCTGACCCTGTGCCGCATGGGAACAGTCCAGTCCGAACTACAAAAGCCATGTCCTTCCCAGAACGGAATCAAGCATCCGAGGACCGGACCGGTTTCGAGGTAACACCTCTCATCAGCCTGGCTAGCTTGACTCCAGTGGTGTGGAGTGCCTGGGACCCACGTCTGAGCATCCCCAGTGCACTTATGGCGGCAATTGCAAACAAAACAGGTGATGGACAGAATGTGGATCAATGTCACACATTCATCCCAGTCCAAAGATCTGGGCCCAAATCCATCGTTTTTTTGCACTCCACACCACCCTGGGTTAGACAATGGCGATATGCAAATCAGCTCTGACCTGGGCCCCATGGGAACAGTCCAGTCCGAACTACAAAAGCCATGTCCTTCCCAGAACGGAATCAAGCATCCGAGGACCGGACCGGTTTCTAGGTAACACCTCTCATCAGCCCGGCTAGCTTGACTCCAGTGGTGTGGAGTACCTGGGACCCATGTCTGAGCATCCCCAGCGCACTTATGGCGGCAATTGCAAACAAAACAGGTGATGGACCGAATGTGGATCAATGTCACACATTCATCCCAGTCCAAAGATCTGGGCCCAAATCCATCGTTTTTTTGCACTCCACACCACCCTGGGTTAGACAATGGCGATATGCAAATCAGCTCTGACCCTGTGCCCCATGGGAACAGTCCAGTCCGAACTACAAAAGCCATGTCCTTCCCAGAACGGAATCAAGCATCCGAGGACCGGACCGGTTTCGAGGTAACACCTCTCATCAGCCCGGCTAGCTTGACTCCAGTGGTGTGGAGTGCCTGGGACCCACGTCTGAGCATCCCCAGGGCACTTATGGCGGCAATTGCAAACAAAACAGGTGATGGACCAAATGTGGATCAATGTCACACATTCATCCCAGTCCAAAGATCTGGGCCCAAATCCATCGTTTTTTTGCACTCCACACCACCCTGGGTTAGACAATGGCGATATGCAAATCAGCTCTGACCGTGTGCCCCATGGGAACAGTCCAGTCCGAACTACAAAAGCCATGTCCTTCCCAGAACGGAATCAAGCATCCGAGGACCGGACCGGTTTCGAGGTAACACCTCTCATCAGCCCGGCTAGCTTGACTCCAGTGGTGTGGAGTGCCTGGGACCCACGTCTGAGCATCCCCAGCGCACTTATGGCGGCAATTGCAAACAAAACAGGTGATGGACCGAATGTGGATCAATGTCACACATTCATCCCAGTCCAAAGATCTGGGCCCAAATCCATCGTTTTTTTGCACTCCACACCACCCTGGGTTAGACAATTGACTCCAGTGCTGTGGAGAGCCTGGGACCCACGTCTGAGCATCCCCAGCGCACTTATGGCGGCAATTGCAAACAAAACAGGTGATGGACCGAATGTGGATCAATGTCACACATTCATCCCAGTCCAAAGATCTGGGCCCAAATCCATTGTTTTTTTGCACTCAACACCACCCTGGATTAGACAATGGCGATATGCAAATCAGCTCTGACCCTGTGCCCCATGGGAACAGTCCAGTCCGAACTACAAAAGCCATGTCCTTCCCAGAACGTAATCAAGCATCCGAGGACCGGACCGGTTTCGAGGTAACACCTCTCATCAGCCCGGCTAGCTTGACTCCAGTGGTGTGGAGTGCCTGGGACCCACGTCTGAGCATCCCCAGCGCACTTATGGCGGCAATTGCAAACAAAACAGGTGATGGACCGAATGTGGATCAATGTCACACATTCATCCCAGTCCAAAGATCTGGGCCCAAATCCATCGTTTTTTTGCACTCCACACCACCCTGGGTTAGACAATGGCGATATGCAAATCAGCTCTGACCCTGTGCCCCATGGGAACAGTCCAGTCCGAACTACAAAAGCCATGTCCTTCCCAGAACGGAATCAAGCATCCGAGGACCGGACCGGTTTCGAGGTAACACCTCTCATCAGCCCGGCTAGCTTGACTCCAGTGGTGTGGAGTGCCTGGGACCCACGTCTGAGCATCCCCAGCGCACTTATGGCGGCAATTGCAAACAAAACAGGTGATGGACCGAATGTGGATCAATGTCACATATTCATCCCAGTCCGAAGATCTGGGCCCAAATCCATCGTTTTTTTTGCACTCCACACCACCCTGGGTTAGACAATGGTGATATGCAAATCAGCTCTGACCCTGTGCCCCATGGGAACAGTCCAGTCCGAACTACAAAAGCCATGTCCTTCCCAGAACGGAATCAAGCATCCGAGGACCGGACCGGTTTCGAGGTAACACCTCTCATCAGCCGGGCTAGCTTGACTCCAGTGGTGTGGAGTGCCTGGGACCCACGTCTGAGCATCCCCAGCGCACTTATGGCGGCAATTGCAAACAAAACAGGTGATGGACCGAATGTGGATCAATGTCACACATTCATCCCAGTCCAAAGATCTGGGCCCAAATCCATCGTTTTTTTGCACTCCACACCACCCTGGGTTAGACAATGGCGATATGCAAATCAGCTCTGACCCTGTGCCCTATGGGAACAGTCCAGTCCGAACTACAAAAGCCATGTCCTTCCCACAACGGAATCAAGCATCCGAGGACCGGACCGGTTTCGAGGTAACACCTCTCATCAGCCCGGCTAGCTTGACTCCAGTGGTGTGGAGTGCCTGGGACCCACGTCTGAGCATCCCCAGCGCACTTATGGCGGCAATTGCAAACAAAACAGGTGATGGACCGAATGTGGATCAATGTCACACATTCATCCCAGTCCAAAGATCTGGGCCCAAATCCATCGTTTTTTTGCACTCCACAACACCCTGGGTTAGACAATGGCAATATGCAAATCAGCTCTGACCCTGTGCCCCATGGGAACAGTCCAGTCCGAACTACAAAAGCCATGTCCTTCCCAGAACGTAATCAAGCATCCGAGGACCGGACCGGTTTCGAGGTAACACCTCTCATCAGCCCGGCTAGCTTGACTCCAGTGGTGTGGAGTGCCTGGGACCCACGTCTGAGCATCCCCAGCGCACTTATGGCGGCAATTGCAAACAGAACAGGTGATGGACCGAATGTGGATCAATGTCACACATTCATCCCAGTCCAAAGATCTGGGCCCAAATCCATCGTTTTTTTGCACTCCACACCACCCTGGGTTAGACAATGGCGATATGCCAATCAGCTCTGACCCTGTGCCCCATGGGAACAGTCCAGTCCGAACTGCAAAAGCCATGTCCTTCCCAGAACGGATTCAAGCATCCGAGGACCGGACCGGTTTCGAGGTAACACCTCTCATCAGCCCGGCTAGCTTGACTCCAGTGGTGTGGAGTGCCTGGGACCCACGTCTGAGCATCCCCAGCGCACTTATGGCGGCAATTGCAAACAGAACAGGTGATGGACCGAATGTGGATCAATGTCACACATTCATCCCAGTCCAAAGATCTGGGCCCAAATCCATCGTTTTTTTGCACTCCACACCACCCTGGGTTAGACAATGGCGATATGCCAATCAGCTCTGACCCTGTGCCCCATGGGAACAGTCCAGTCCGAACTGCAAAAGCCATGTCCTTCCCAGAACGGATTCAAGCATCCGAGGACCGGACCGGTTTCGAGGTAACACCTCTCATCAGCCCGGCTAGCTTGACTCCAGTGGTGTGGAGTGCCTGGGACCCACGTCTGAGCATCCCCAGCGCACTTATGGTGGCAATTGCAAACAAAATAGGTGATGGACCGAATGTGGATCAATGTCACACATTCATCCCAGTCCAAAAATCTGGGCCCAAATCCATCGTTTTTTTGCACTCCACACCACCCTGGGTTAGACAATGGCGATATGCAAATCAGCTCTGACCGTGTGCCCCATGGGAACAGTCCAGTCCGAACTACAAAAGCCATGTCCTTCCCAGAACGGAATCAAGCATCCGAGGACCGGACCGGTTTCGAGGTAACACCTCTCATCAGCCCGGCTAGCTTGACTCCAGTGGTGTGGAGTGCCTGGGACCCACGTCTGAGCATCCCCAGCGCACTTATGGCGGCAATTGCAAACAAAACAGGTGATGGACCGAATGTGGATCAATGTCACATATTCATCCCAGTCCGAAGATCTGGGCCCAAATCCATCGTTTTTTTTGCACTCCACACCACCCTGGGTTAGACAATGGTGATATGCAAATCAGCTCTGACCCTGTGCCCCATGGGAACAGTCCAGTCCGAACTACAAAAGCATGTCCTTCCCAGAACGGAATCAAGCATCCGAGGACCGGACCGGTTTCGAGGTAACACCTCTCATCAGCCGGGCTAGCTTGACTCCAGTGGTGTGGAGTGCCTGGGACCCACGTCTGAGCATCCCCAGCACACTTATGGCGGCAATTGCAAACAAAACAGGTGATGGACCGAATGTGGATCAATGTCACACATTCATCCCAGTCCAAAGATCTGGGCCCAAATCCATCGTTTTTTTGCACTCCACACCACCCTGGGTTAGACAATGGCGATATCCAAACAGCTCTGACCCTGTGCCCCATGGGAACAGTCCAGTCCGAACTACAAAAGCCATGTCCTTCCCAGAACGGAATCAAGCATCCGAGGACCGGACCGGTTTCGAGGTAACACCTCTCATCAACCCGGCTAGCTTGACTCCAGTGGTGTGGAGTGCCTGGGACCCACGTCTGAGCATCCCCAGCGCACTTATGGCGGCAATTGCAAACAAAACAGGTGATGGACCGAATGTGGATCAATGTCACACATTCATCCCAGTCCAAAGATCTGGGCCCAAATCCATCGTTTTTTTGCACTCCACACCACCCTGGGTTAGACAATGGCGATATGCAAATCAGCTCTGACCCTGTGCCCCATGGGAACAGTCCAGTCCGAACTACAAAAGCCATGTCCTTCCCACAACGGAATCAAGCATCCGAGGACCGGACCGGTTTCGAGGTAACACCTCTCATCAGCCCGGCTAGCTTGACTCCAGTGGTGTGGAGTGCCTGGGACCCACGTCTGAGCATCCCCAGCGCACTTATGGCGGCAATTGCAAACAGAACAGGTGATGGACCGAATGTGGATCAATGTCACACATTCATCCCAGTCCAAAGATCTGGGCCCAAATCCATCGTTTTTTTGCACTCCACACCACCCTGGGTTAGACAATGGCGATATGACAATCAGCTCTGACCCTGTGCCCCATGGGAACAGTCCAGTCCGAACTGCAAAAGCCATGTCCTTCCCAGAACGGATTCAAGCATCCGAGGACCGGACCGGTTTCGAGGTAACACCTCTCATCAGCCCGGCTAGCTTGACTCCAGTGGTGTGGAGTGCCTGGGACCCACGTCTGAGCATCCCCAGCGCACTTATGGCGGCAATTGCAAACAAAATAGGTGATGGACCGAATGTGGATCAATGTCACACATTCATCCCAGTCCAAAAATCTGGGCCCAAATCCATCGTTTTTTTGCACTCCACACCACCCTGGGTTAGACAATGGCGATATGCAAATCAGCTCTGACCGTGTGCCCCATGGGAACAGTCCAGTCCGAACTACAAAAGCCATGTCCTTCCCAGAACGGAATCAAGCATCCGAGGACCGGACCGGTTTCGAGGTAACACCTCTCATCAGCCCGGCTAGCTTGACTCCAGTGGTGTGGAGTGCCTGGGACCCACGTCTGAGCATCCCCAGCGCACTTATGGCGGCAATTGCAAACAAAACAGGTGATGGACCGAATGTGGATCAATGTCACATATTCATCCCAGTCCGAAGATCTGGGCCCAAATCCATCGTTTTTTTTGCACTCCACACCACCCTGGGTTAGACAATGGTGATATGCAAATCAGCTCTGACCCTGTGCCCCATGGGAACAGTCCAGTCCGAACTACAAAAGCCATGTCCTTCCCAGAACGGAATCAAGCATCCGAGGACCGGACCGGTTTCGAGGTAACACCTCTCATCAGCCGGGCTAGCTTGACTCCAGTGGTGTGGAGTGCCTGGGACCCATGTCTGAGCATCCCCAGCACACTTATGGCGGCAATTGCAAACAAAACAGGTGATGGACCGAATGTGGATCAATGTCACACATTCATCCCAGTCCAAAGATCTGGGCCCAAATCCATCGTTTTTTTGCACTCCACACCACCCTGGGTTAGACAATTGACTCCAGTGCTGTGGAGAGCCTGGGACCCACGTCTGAGCATCCCCAGCGCACTTATGGCGGCAATTGCAAACAAAACAGGTGATGGACCGAATGTGGATCAATGTCACACATTCATCCCAGTCCAAAGATCTGGGCCCAAATCCATTGTTTTTTTGCACTCAACACCACCCTGGATTAGACAATGGCGATATGCAAATCAGCTCTGACCCTGTGCCCCATGGGAACAGTCCAGTCCGAACTACAAAAGCCATGTCCTTCCCAGAACGTAATCAAGCATCCGAGGACCGGACCGGTTTCGAGGTAACACCTCTCATCAGCCCGGCTAGCTTGACTCCAGTGGTGTGGAGTGCCTGGGACCCACGTCTGAGCATCCCCAGCGCACTTATGGCGGCAATTGCAAACAAAACAGGTGATGGACCGAATGTGGATCAATGTCACACATTCATCCCAGTCCAAAGATCTGGGCCCAAATCCATCGTTTTTTTGCACTCCACACCACCCTGGGTTAGACAATGGCGATATGCAAATCAGCTCTGACCCTGTGCCCCATGGGAACAGTCCAGTCCGAACTACAAAAGCCATGTCCTTCCCAGAACGGAATCAAGCATCCGAGGACCGGACCGGTTTCGAGGTAACACCTCTCATCAGCCCGGCTAGCTTGACTCCAGTGGTGTGGAGTGCCTGGGACCCACGTCTGAGCATCCCCAGCGCACTTATGGCGGCAATTGCAAACAAAACAGGTGATGGACCGAATGTGGATCAATGTCACACATTCATCCCAGTCCAAAGATCTGGGCCCAAATCCATCGTTTTTTTGCACTCCACACCACCCTGGGTTAGACAATTGACTCCAGTGCTGTGGAGAGCCTGGGACCCACGTCTGAGCATCCCCAGCGCACTTATGGCGGCAATTGCAAACAAAACAGGTGATGGACCGAATGTGGATCAATGTCACACATTCATCCCAGTCCAAAGATCTGGGCCCAAATCCATTGTTTTTTTGCACTCAACACCACCCTGGATTAGACAATGGCGATATGCAAATCAGCTCTGACCCTGTGCCCCATGGGAACAGTCCAGTCCGAACTACAAAAGCCATGTCCTTCCCAGAACGTAATCGAGCATCCGAGGACCGGACCGGTTTCGAGGTAACACCTCTCATCAGCCCGGCTAGCTTGACTCCAGTGGTGTGGAGTGCCTGGGACCCACGTCTGAGCATCCCCAGCGCACTTATGGCGGCAATTGCAAACAAAACAGGTGATGGACCGAATGTGGATCAATGTCACACATTCATGCCAGTCCAAAGATCTGGGCCCAAATCCATTGTTTTTTTGCACTCAACACCACCCTGGATTAGACAATGGCGATATGCAAATCAGCTCTGACCCTGTGCCCCATGGGAACAGTCCAGTCCGAACTACAAAAGCCATGTCCTTCCCAGAACGTAATCAAGCATCCGAGGACCGGACCGGTTTCGAGGTAACACCTCTCATCAGCCCGGCTAGCTTGACTCCAGTGGTGTGGAGTGCCTGGGACCCACGTCTGAGCATCCCCAGCGCACTTATGGCGGCAATTGCAAACAAAACAGGTGATGGACCGAATGTGGATCAATGTCACACATTCATCCCAGTCCAAAGGTCTGGGCCCAAATCCATCGTTTTTTTGCACTCCACACCACCCTGGGTTAGACAATGGCGATATGCAAATCAGCTCTGACCCTGTGCCCCATGGGAACAGTCCAGTCCGAACTACAAAAGCCATGTCCTTCCCAGAACGGAATCAAGCATCCGAGGACCGGACCGGTTTCGAGGTAACACCTCTCATCAGCCCGGCTAGCTTGACTCCAGTGCTGTGGAGTGCCTGGGACCCACGTCTGAGCATCCCCAGCGCACTTATGGCGGCAATTGCAAACAAAACAGGTGATGGACCGAATGTGGATCAATGTCACACATTCATCCCAGTCCAAAGATCTGGGCCCAAATCCATCGTTTTTTTGCACTCCACACCACCCTGGGTTAGACAATTGACTCCAGTGCTGTGGAGAGCCTGGGACCCACGTCTGAGCATCCCCAGCGCACTTATGGCGGCAATTGCAAACAAAACAGGTGATGGACCGAATGTGGATCAATGTCACACATTCATCCCAGTCCAAAGATCTGGGCCCAAATCCATTGTTTTTTTGCACTCAACACCACCCTGGATTAGACAATGGTGATATGCAAATCAGCTCTGACCCTGTGCCCCATGGGAACAGTCCAGTCCGAACTACAAAAGCCATGTCCTTCCCAGAACGTAATCAAGCATCCGAGGACCGGACCGGTTTCGAGGTAACACCTCTCATCAGCCCGGCTAGCTTGACTCCAGTGGTGTGGAGTGCCTGGGACCCACGTCTGAGCATCCCCAGCGCACTTATGGCGGCAATTGCAAACAAAACAGGTGGTGGACCGAATGTGGATCAATGTCACACATTCATCCCAGTCCAAAGATCTGGGCCCAAATCCATCGTTTTTTTGCACTCCACACCACCCTGGGTTAGACAATGGCGATATGCAAATCAGCTCTGACCCTGTGCCCCATGGGAACAGTCCAGTCCGAACTACAAAAGCCATGTCCTTCCCAGAACGGAATCAAGCATCCGAGGACCGGACCGGTTTCGAGGTAACACCTCTCATCAGCCCGGCTAGCTTGACTCCAGTGGTGTGGAGTGCCTGGGACCCACGTCTGAGCATCCCCAGCGCACTTATGGCGGCAATTGCAAACAAAACAGGTGATGGACCGAATGTGGATCAATGTCACATATTCATCCCAGTCCGAAGATCTGGGCCCAAATCCATCGTTTTTTTTGCACTCCACACCACCCTGGGTTAGACAATGGTGATATGCAAATCAGCTCTGACCCTGTGCCCCATGGGAACAGTCCAGTCCGAACTACAAAAGCCATGTCCTTCCCAGAACGGAATCAAGCATCCGAGGACCGGACCGGTTTCGAGGTAACACCTCTCATCAGCCGGGCTAGCTTGACTCCAGTGGTGTGGAGTGCCTGGGACCCACGTCTGAGCATCCCCAGCACACTTATGGCGGCAATTGCAAACAAAACAGGTGATGGACCGAATGTGGATCAATGTCACACATTCATCCCAGTCCAAAGATCTGGGCCCAAATCCATCGTTTTTTTGCACTCCACACCACCCTGGGTTAGACAATGGCGATATCCAAACAGCTCTGACCCTGTGCCCCATGGGAACAGTCCAGTCCGAACTACAAAAGCCATGTCCTTCCCAGAACGGAATCAAGCATCCGAGGACCGGACCGGTTTCGAGGTGACACCTCTCATCAGCCCGGCTAGCTTGACTCCAGTGGTGTGGAGTGCCTGGGACCCACGTCTGAGCATCCCCAGCGCACTTATGGCGGCAATTGCAAACAAAACAGGTGATGGACCGAATGTGGATCAATGTCACACATTCATCCCAGTCCAAAGATCTGGGCCCAAATCCATCGTTTTTTTGCACTCCACACCACCCTGGGTTAGACAATTGACTCCAGTGCTGTGGAGAGCCTGGGACCCACGTCTGAGCATCCCCAGCGCACTTATGGCGGCAATTGCAAACAAAACAGGTGATGGACCGAATGTGGATCAATGTCACACATTCATCCCAGTCCAAAGATCTGGGCCCAAATCCATTGTTTTTTGCACTCAACACCACCCTGGATTAGACAATGGCGATATGCAAATCAGCTCTGACCCTGTGCCCCATGGGAACAGTCCAGTCCGAACTACAAAAGCCATGTCCTTCCCAGAACGTAATCAAGCATCCGAGGACCGGACCGGTTTCGAGGTAACACCTCTCATCAGCCCGGCTAGCTTGACTCCAGTGGTGTGGAGTGCCTGGGACCCACGTCTGAGCATCCCCAGCGCACTTATGGCGGCAATTGCAAACAAAACAGGTGGTGGACCGAATGTGGATCAATGTCACACATTCATCCCAGTCCAAAGATCTGGGCCCAAATCCATCGTTTTTTTGCACTCCACACCACCCTGGGTTAGACAATGGCGATATGCAAATCAGCTCTGACCCTGTGCCCCATGGGAACAGTCCAGTCCGAACTACAAAAGCCATGTCCTTCCCAGAACGGAATCAAGCATCCGAGGACCGGACCGGTTTCGAGGTAACACCTCTCATCAGCCCGGCTAGCTTGACTCCAGTGGTGTGGAGTGCCTGGGACCCACGTCTGAGCATCCCCAGCGCACTTATGGCGGCAATTGCAAACAAAACAGGTGATGGACCGAATGTGGATCAATGTCACATATTCATCCCAGTCCGAAGATCTGGGCCCAAATCCATCGTTTTTTTTGCACTCCACACCACCCTGGGTTAGACAATGGTGATATGCAAATCAGCTCTGACCCTGTGCCCCATGGGAACAGTCCAGTCCGAACTACAAAAGCCATGTCCTTCCCAGAACGGAATCAAGCATCCGAGGACCGGACCGGTTTCGAGGTAACACCTCTCATCAGCCGGGCTAGCTTGACTCCAGTGGTGTGGAGTGCCTGGGACCCACGTCTGAGCATCCCCAGCACACTTATGGCGGCAATTGCAAACAAAACAGGTGATGGACCGAATGTGGATCAATGTCACACATTCATCCCAGTCCAAAGATCTGGGCCCAAATCCATCGTTTTTTTGCACTCCACACCACCCTGGGTTAGACAATGGCGATATCCAAACAGCTCTGACCCTGTGCCCCATGGGAACAGTCCAGTCCGAACTACAAAAGCCATGTCCTTCCCAGAACGGAATCAAGCATCCGAGGACCGGACCGGTTTTGAGGTAACACCTCTCATCAGCCCGGCTAGCTTGACTCCAGTGGTGTGGAGTGCCTTGGACCCACGTCTGAGCATCCCCAGCGCACTTATGGCGGCAATTGCAAACAAAACAGGTGATGGACCGAATGTGGATCAATGTCACACATTCATCCCAGTCCAAAGATCTGGGCCCAAATCCATCGTTATTTTGCACTCCACACCACCCTGGGTTAGACAATGGCGATATGCAAATCAGCTCTGACCCTGTGCCCCATGGGAACAGTCCAGTCCGAACTACAAAAGCCATGTCCTTCCCACAACGGAATCAAGCATCCGAGGACCAGACCGGTTTCGAGGTAACACCTCTCATCAGCCCGGCTAGCTTGACTCCAGTGGTGTGGAGTGCCTGGGACCCACGTCTGAGCATCCCCAGCGCACTTATGGCGGCAATTGCAAACAAAACAGGTGATTGACCGAATGTGGATCAATGTCACACATTCATCCCAGTCCAAAGATCTGGGCCCAAATCCATCGTTTTTTTGCACTCCACACCACCCTGGGTTAGACAATGGCAATATGCAAATCAGCTCTGACCCTGTGCCCCATGGGAACAGTCCAGTCCGAACTACAAAAGCCATGTCCTTCCCAGAACGTAATCAAGCATCCGAGGACCGGACCGGTTTCGAGGTAACACCTCTCATCAGCCCGGCTAGCTTGACTCCAGTGGTGTGGAGTGCCTGGGACCCACGTCTGAGCATCCCCAGATACCAATGCTATTAGCAAGCTTGAAAAACCCCTTCTGTATCAGAGCATGAGATAAGGTCTCATATTCAGTTTTGTGTTAAAAAGATTGCAGTGCATTACATGGGCGTCATATTACATTACATAAGGTCAGGTTCCTTTTATTTTAAAGCACAGGAGATTAATTGATTTACCCAGAGCCAAACATGGAACTCAAACTTGGTTACCTAAATCTAAAGTTTGCAGCTCTGGCCACATCCATATTTCTCACTTTATGTGTGAAAGTCATATAAAAGTAGGAATGATTGTGTATGTTTATGTATAGTTAGTACATTCTCTGTTGAAATGGCTTCGTGAAGTTAAAAAATAGCAGCAAATAATCCTGGAAGTTTCACCCAAAATCTTGCTTGGAAATGCTAGATAAGGTTTGTTTTAAAACTGGACTTAGGGACTTTGTTCAGCACCTTTCCACCAGTGGTACTAAGACAATGTTCAGAGTGAGGCTGCTGACATCAGTGTCTCATCACTGAAGTCCTAGGGGTTATGACACATCCGATCTTCTCACAAGTGTAGCTAATGTATTCAGCAAGTGAGTGGGAAGGGTGTTGTTTGTAACTGGTGGTGCATTATGGGACACACAGTTTCAAAGCATTGTGCGGTAGTGCACTGTTGTAAGAAATTGCGTTTTTGTTTTTGGGTGGTGAGGACCCCTCTCAAGCAACAACCACAATCCTTGTTGAGGATTACCGCAAAAGTCACTAAATTATCATGTGCTTAACCCTCTGGCAACATGGACCAAAAGCAAACTGACTTAACTTACAGGATATGCATAAATTATTTATGTAGCAAACAAACAGTAACAAAGTGAAAACACAATAGAAGAAAAATCCCACACCAATTTAGAAAAATAGAGTACATTTTAATAAATGTAATTAAAACCCCTTCTGTACAACAAAACTCCACCCAGTAGAACTGGCCTTATGAATTTTTAAATTTTAACGTAAAATCTAGCACCTAAACAATCAAATTGTCAACCATGAACATCTAGTCGCAAGAGAATGGATAAAAGTCTAAACATATGGCCAATCGTGATGGAGCACAAGTCAAACACAAGTAGTGGATCGGGTCCATTCATTACTTACCTTCGTACTTAGAAGAAATTTCTGGGAAAATGTCTTGAGAAGATAAAGGTCAGTGTAGCAAAGCTCTAGGCAGTGTCCACTGAGGTAGCGTCATCAGGGATCCACTAGATGAAGTGGCGGTGAAGAATTCCCTTTTTGGCTTAGTCACTTTTTTGTAAGTTAAAAATCTCCAGTGTGCCGGAGACGATCTATACCGCGACAGGTACTTCAATGTTGCTGAGGTATGGGGTGGGGGGAGGATAGGGAGTGTTGGGGGTAGTTAGGAACAGGGAGGTAGTGCGGGGATTAGCTGGGGGTAAGTTGGGGAGGGGAAAGGGTGTGGGAATTGTTTTCATCTGCACATTGTTCTTTCAGGTCCTATTGAAGCATTTTAGGTGTGTGTGGTCTCTGACACCTGGGCCGTTTCCCCTTCTGCCTATAGATGGCGGTTGATACTACCTGGACAGGCCCTCAGAGGGCATTGATGCGTGTTGTGAGCTGGAATGTACGGGGAATGCTAGATAGGATAAAGCGAGGCGCAGTCCTGCGACAGGGTAAGAAGGAGAAGGCTGATGTGTTACTGCTACAAGAGACTCACCTCATGGGTACCAAGACTCGTAGTCTACAGCGCTATGGTTATCAACAGGTATTTCATGCTGGTTTTGTGAGGGGATCTCGGCGAGTGGCTGTCCTGGTACACCGCAGACTGTCATATGTTCATGAGGCTCAATGGGTGGATGCACAAGGCAGATATGTATTTGTTCAAGGCATGATAGGCACTGAAGTGGTAGTCTTCGGGAGTGTATATGCCCCACCCCCACTCCAAGGTGCTCTTATTGAAAAATTGTTTACTGTATGGGCCGAGATACCTCAAGCTCTGGCAGTAGTGGGTGGGGACTGGAACGATGTGATGGATGCACAAATGGATCGTCACAGGCTTGGGGGTAACGTGCCCACAGACGCACCCACTAAGTTGAATGGCATGGTGAGAGCAATGGGATGGGTTGACACATGGCGACATCAACATTCCCAAAGTTGCGGATTCACATATGTCTCGGCAGTGCACGGATCCTCCTCTAGGATCGATTACCTATTTGCCCCCCACTCCTGGATTGGGAGGGTGAACTCTACTTCTATTCTGCCGCGCGGCCTGTCGGATCACTCCCCAATTGCGACAGACATATTTCTTGATAAAAGAAGACAGCCATTCTGATGGCGCCTCTCCACATGGCACTTGCAATTAGACACCTACCAAGAGCACCTGAGGGAGACCATTGCTCTCTACTGGAGTGATAATGATAGATCTGACACAGACGACATGACCCTATGGGAGGCACTGAAACCCACGCTCCGCGGGGTGGACATAGCGTGGTGTGCGGCTGCCCGTAAGACACGTAGAGAAGATATAGTGAAGGCCGCTGATAAGGTCAGAGAGAAATGTAACACTAGAGAAGGTGTGGACGACGTGGGTCAGCTGCTGATGTTGCAGCAATCGTATGCCTCCTTGCTATTGGATGAGGCTAAACAGTTGTGGCTGGCGACTCAGAGTAGGATCTATCAATGGGGCGATAAATCTAGCTCGATGTTATATAGACTTTGTCAGAGCACTTTTCATGCGCAGTCCTTACCGTGTCTTCGGGATAGTGAGGGAACGACCATGACGGACCCGGCGGCCCTAGCGGCCAGCTTCGCACAATATTATGCCGGCCAATATGCCCCCAGGGAGTTCCTCCCGGCAGAGGATGTCGACAAATTCCTCGCAGACCTCCCGCCACAGGCGATCTCAGATGAAGGGCGTGCCCATCTGGAACTCCCCTTGTCGGCGGAGGAGCTAGACACTGCCCTCGGCGAACTAAATGTTGGCAAAGCCCCCGGTCCCAACGGGTTCCCTTGTGAATTTTGTAAGAAATTTCACCTCCAACTAGGAACATATTACAGAAGAGCGCTGGAGGCGGCCAGAAAGTGTGGCCGAATCCAGAAGGATTGTGTAAGGCTTTTGGTCAGTTATAGCACTGGGTGCACTGCCTGTTTATACGCACAATAGTTACAGAGCACAACATTTCTCAGGTGAAAAACCGGCGAGTGGGAAGACCTAAAACCACTCAGATTCAGTAGATAAACTACCAATTTTCTAACTGACTGGATTGCCGATGCAATCAAATCACAGTATTCAGATTGTTATGTAACAATACAACATATAGTATAGAACACAAAATGACAGAAGTCTTTAACAGAGACTCCAGAGGAAGGGTAATTTGTGGAGTCTATTAATGAAGTATACAGCCAGCCGACACGTGTTTCATCGCACTCGCGATTCCTCAGGGCTAGATGGCTGTGTCACACTCAGAAGGTCGCACATCTGGTGATAATTCCGACCCAGCCGGGGTAGAATGTAGAACAAGGTGCTGTTCTATTTAGGTGTTCTGCTGTACGTTCATGTCGGGTACGACTTGAAAGGATGGCGGGAAACCCCAGGCTGTGTAAACGCGGGAGCGGCGTGTAGCGCGTCCTCTCTCCGGGCTGTGTTCCTGTTTGGACAGCACCTTGTTCTACATTCTCAACATTTTTGGAATCGATAATGTTATGATCTCCGGGCACCACAGATCCAAATATACAAATACATTGAACTGAGAACTTCTACCTGTTGTCTTAAATCGTTTGCACACCAACGGTCACGGGCCCGGCTGGGTCAGAATTATCACCAGCTGTGCGACCTTCTGAGTGTGACACAGCCATCTAGCCCTGAGGAATCGCGAGTGCGATGAAACACGTGTCGGCTGGCTGTATACTTCATTAAAAGACTCCACGAATTACCCTTCCTCTGGAGTCTCTGTTAAAGACTTCTGTCATTTTGTGTTCTATACTATATGTTGTATTGTTACATAACAATCTGTATACTGTGATTTGGGTGCATCGGCAATCCAGTCATCCCGAAGGATTGACGACACGCTGAAATAGTGGTCTTCTGTAAGCCGGGGAGGTCCCCCGAACACCATGAGTCCTACAGACCAATATCGTTATTAAACACCGAAGTGAAAATATTGGCGAAAGTGCTGGCCAACCGTCTACTCCTGTACATCACAGACCTGATCCACCCAGACCAGGCCGGATTTATGCCCCACAGGGCAACAAGACACAATATTCGACACGTGCAGGTGGCAGTCGAGGCAGCCCGAGCAGCGAAGATTCCTGCGGCTCTTCTACTGGCCGATATAGATAGGGCCTTCGACTCGGTGAGCTGGGTTTACCTCCGCTCACTCTTGTCCCGCCTAAATCTCGGGCCCCACTTCCTATCATATTTGCAGCTGTTGTATACTGACCTAACGGCGTCAGTGAGAGTGCCTGGGGCAGTGTCCGACCCTTTCCCCATAGGTCGGGGCACTAGGCAGGGATGCCCCCTGTCGCCATACTTGTTCATCCTGGCCATGGAACCGCTGGTGGCGTGGGTGCGAGTGGATGCCCAGATGCGGGGTATCGAGAGGGAGGAGGGGCCCACCGATAGAATTGTACTCTATGCAGACAACGTTTCGTTTTTCCTTACAGACCTGAATAGATCAGGCCCGCGGGTCCTTGACATTATGCGAATATTCGGGGAGGTCTCGGGCCTCCACTTGAATTTACGAAAATCGGTGCTGTGGGTACTGGGCGAACGCCGAGGCCTGGGGCCCTGGGCGGCCGCATTGCAGGAGGCGACGGGGGGCATTAAATACCTAGGCGTCTTCCTAACAGACATGCGTGGGATCTCCTGGACACGCAACGTAGTACCCGTGTGGGATAGGGTCCGATCTGACATGGCCACATGGTCCCGCATGCCCTTAAATGTCTACGGCAGATCGGCCATATTTAAAATGGTGCCCTCCCACGTTTATTGTACCAGCTGCAAAATCACCCATACCCAATTCCACCGCAGTGGTTCAAGCAGGTGAACTCGGCACTCGGTCAGTTTCTCTGGGCGGGGGGCGTGGCAAGAGTTGCACTTCGCACATACTTCCTCTCTACGTATTGTGGTGGTTTGGCGACGTCGGACATTTTGTCCTACTATCAAGCCTCACATCTATTGATACTGAATGAATGGTGGTAGGGAGACCGGGGCGACCCGACCTATGCCCTTGAGAGACATCTAATGGACCCCGATACGCTGTACACCATACTCTACTCGACGACTGAGAGGAAACGGCTCCCAGTGGTTACTGAAACAGTGTTCCACATATGGCGTGGAGCACTTCGCCGAATGGGGTGGTGGAACAGACTAACGAGGGAAACCCCATTGTGGCAGAACGGATTATTGCCGGCGTTGGCGGCCCTGCAAGGGTTCCGAGGCTGGGACACGATTGGCATATCAACCCTGGGCCAAGTTGTCAGGGGCATGACCCTCAAGTCGTTCCAGGAGCTGCGGGTGGAATTTGACATGCCCCAGACCCAATTCTTTAGATACCTACAATTCCGTCATGCTATCACACCCACTCTGAACGACCTAGACTCACTGCCTGAATTTAGCCCATTGGAGGCTAAGGTATTTATGGGAGAATTGGAAAGTAAGAAGATATCTAACATCTACCAAACACTAGTCACACACTGTTCCTCCTCCCTAGACAATCTACGGACTAAATGGGAGAGTGATGTTGGGGCGCTTGAGGAGGAAGACTGTAGAGAAGCGCTTGAGGCTTCGAGAGGAGCGGCAATTGCAGTACGCCTGCAATTCATTCAGTTCAAATATTTGCATAGAGCCTACTATACGAGAGAACGACTGTGGAAGGCAAGCTTGATTGCGTCCCCTGATTGTTTGCGATGTGGTCGAGAGGTGGGAACTTTTATACATACAGTATGGTCGTGTGACGGACTGAGAAGGTTTTGGTCGGGAGTGTGGGACTGCCTATCTGAAGTGTTGGGCTGGGAGCTCCCCCACTCGCCACAACTAGGGCTCCTCCATGTCTTGGAACAGGTAGGGGGGAATATTTACAAACGTCAGTTGCTACTATTGGGCCTAACAGTGGCCAAGAGAGACGTGGCCAGAGCCTAGAAGGACCCCAGGGCCCCCCTGGTGGGAGTTTGGAAAAAAGGTCTGGACTACTATATAGGTCTGGAACACCCGATCTTTGAGGCAAGGGGCTGTCCTCGGAAACATTATAAAATTTGTAAGAGGTGGGGAGATTATAGAGGACTATGGCTGGAACCGCCAGCGCGAGACGAAGCTGAAGAAAGACTATTGGTCATCGATCCCGGGTGATGAGGAGTACACACTGAATGTTTCGTGCCATGATTTCTTTTCTTTCATTTGTGTATAGACTACTAAGACACTGTGCAGGGGGCGGGGGGGGGTTCTGGGTGGGAGGGACGGAAGGGTGAAGGGAGGGGGGATGTTGGAACGTTACTTTATTATTTTTATTCTGCATACAAGAAAACACTGTTGTTTGAATTGTCTCAATGTGATTATTCCGCTAATGCTCACAGCTTCTCCGGTGTCCGGGGCGCTGTGCTTATCAGACATCATTTCAACAACACAATAAAATTTGTTCTAAAAAAAAATCTCCAGTGAGATGAAGCTGGAGGCTGTAGCCGACGAGTGCTCCACCAGGCCAGATACCCCTTCTGTGAACTGCTGAACAGGATTTGCTGCTGTGGAGAAGAATGAAGCAGGAGATGTCACATATATATGCCAATCGGCAATGCACCTTGAGAGGATAAACAAGTAGGTTGTCCCTGTCTAATCTCGGTTCTCAGAGCTGTTTTTAGTAAAAAATATTCCAAGTCCCATGTTTTGGATTTTGGCTATCTGGCCACCTTTAAAAACATTTAAAGGGTCCAGGACTGAAGAGGCACCACCTGGACAGTTGGGACTTACCCAGGGAGGGTCCAGATGTTGGTTCAAGATAGTTGGATACTTTTCTGTCCCTAAGGCTCAGATCAGGAGGCACACTGGTAATCCTAAATTCAATAGGAGGAACTGGGCTCAAGCAGCAGGGCAGGCCTCTGAGCGTTCAAGGCAGGCCTGAGGCAGCAGGACAGCCCTCACAAGGTTAGCAAAACATCCTTCTGAAATACCCAGTAGGCCTCAGCAGCAGGCATTCCTCTGAGAGACCTTCTGCAGATCCAGAAAATAAACTGACGAGTGGGTCTGAGGGTCCCATTGCTATACCTGGAGCCTTTTTTGAAGTAGGAGAAGTTTCTAAAGAATTCTCTATGAAGGGCTTGGAGTGTCCTGCCTTCCCTGACTCCAGTCTGATGGCGGAAAAAATTAGGTAATGTGAAGTCCTTTGTGTGAAGACAGGGCACAGCCTTTTATCTTGTAAGTGGAGCTGTGCCGCTCCCCCATCCTGCCAGTGATGGCTCATGCAGACACACCTAATCCCTCTATTATGTGGCTGTCGAGAAGGAATTAACAAACTCCACCTGTCAACTACAGAAAGGTAGTAAAATGGCCTTCGGACGTTGAGGAGCCCCGAGGAGGGAGGTCCGTGGGTTAGGATTGCTCATTGATCAGAAATCCATGTTTTGCCTCTGGTCCCATACATCGGACCCTCAGACCGTCACTCTCAACATCTGACCCTTTCTGGAGAGTCTAACACGTGCTAGAACACATCTAGGAGAGGGCTCACCGCCTGTGGTCAGGACGCCATCAAAGCTGGATGAAAAGTTGCTCCAACATAGCGCGGGCCACTCTTGCCTTATACTGGGTTCATCGGTGGTGGTGACATACTGAGGTGAGACGGGGCCTTTGATGAGAGTGCGACCCAATTGACTTTGCCAGGGGGTGAGGGCCCTGCTTTCTGTGCTGATTGGTCACTCGCCCATACTTGGTTTGAAGGCACTGCACCCTTGCCCCTATTCACTAAAATCACAGCAGCTTACAGCTTCAGTGTGACCACTGTGGTTCCCGGTACTCCCGAGGGAACAGGCCCAGCGGTCCCGTAGTTCTTTCAAGGCCACTGCACAGGCAGAAGGGCACTGCACCCTCACCCCCACCATTGAAGTCGGAGCATTGGGCGGCTGCAGCACAAAAGCAGCAGTTTTTCCCAAAGGAAGCTGACCACAAGATTTCCAGGATCGGTCTGCCGCTTAGGGCTCCAGCATTGGAGCGGGAAGTGTGCCACTCTGTATGCCATTCACTGGGACAATCGCCTCTTGCCTGCAGAGCTGCAGAGCGACCTCATGGCAGTCCAAATACCCTCTGCTGACAACTAAAAAGAGTGGATACTTCATCACAAGGGGGCATTGCGGGTCTGTGAAGTACTCTGTTCGAGGTTTATATTGCCCCAGCCATTTTCCCCCTGCCTTTGTTCCTGTTTAGCTCACTGCAGTGGCTTGGTAGTTTGGTTTGCCCTGGTCCCATCATCCACTGGGACAGGAACAGACTAATTTGCATGTAGCCAGGTTCTGAGCTGGGATGGTGCAGTGAGCTAAAAAACGGTGATGGATCAAGCCCTGATCTTTGGACTGGGTAAGAGTGGTCTGCTTAATTCAGACACTCTGTTCATCACCACCCCCTTTTCTGAATCGTTTTTGGCCACTATAGGTGTGGCAGGGTATACTCAGACATGAGTCCCTTGCTCACTGCACCATCAGGATTCAAGCAAGTCGGGCCGACGACGGCTGAAATGCCAGAAACCGGCCCCCGGAAGCTTGTTTCCTTCCCAGTATAAGAATTGGCTTGGTAGTTTGGTTTGCCCTGTTCCCATCATGCACTGGGACAGGAACAGACTAATTTGCATGTAGCCAGGTTCTGAGCTGGGATGGTGCAGTGAGCTAAAAAACGGTGATGGATCAAGCCCTGATCTTTGGACTGGGTAAGAGTGGTCTGCTTAATTCAGACACTCTGTTCATCACCACCCCTTTTTCTGAATCGTTTTTGGCCACTATAGGTGTGGCAGGGTATACTCAGACATGAGTCCCTTGCTCACTGCACCATCAGGATTCAAGCAAGCCGGGCCGACGACGGCTGAAATGCCAGAAACCGGTCCCCGAAAGCTTGTTTCCTTCCCAGTATAAGAATTGGCTTGGTAGTTTGGTTTGCCCTGTTCCCATCATGCACTGGGACAGGAACAGACTAATTTGCATGTAGCCAGGTTCTGAGCTGGGATGGTGCAGTGAGCTAAAAAACGGTGATGAATCAAGCCCTGATCTTTGGACTGGGTAAGAGTGGTCTGCTTAATTCAGACACTCTGTTCATCACCACCCCCTTTTCTGAATCGTTCTGCTGTGAATGGGACAATCGCCTTCTGCCTGCAGAGCTGGGGAGTGACGTCATGGCAGTTGATAGACCCTCTCCAGCATTGGAGCGGGGAGTGTGCCACTCTGTATGCCATTCACTGGGACAATCGCCTCCTGCCTGCAGAGCTGTGGAGCGACCTCATGGCAGTCCAAAGACCCTCTGCTGACAACTAAAGCAGAGTTGGACACTTCATTACACGGGGGCATTGCAGGTCTGTGAAGTACTCTGTTCGAGATTCTTATTGCCCCAGCCATTTCTCCCCAACCCTTGTTCCTGTTTCTGCTGTAATCAAAATGGCTGAACTGAGCTAGCCCGATCTGTTGAAATAGAAAGAGACCAAAACACCCCTGGATTGGAAACAAAAAGAGGACATCCTGATTAGCTGCCCACTAGAGGCAGCCATGTTGGTATGACTCAAAACTGAGTCCGATGTATCTGTAGAAATAGAAAGAGGGTAAAAAAGGACTTCGTGATTAGCTACCTGCAAGAGGCAGCCATGTTGGAATGACTCAAATCTGAATCTGATGTATCTGTAGAAATAGAAAGGGGGTAAAAAGGACTTCAGTGATTAGTTAAATGAAAGAGGCTGCCATGTTAAAATAACTCCTAAATGATATGACGTAACTGGCCCTGCCCTGCTTCCCGATCTCCTGATCTTAAGGCAGCTAATTATAATCAGAATAGTTACAGATTTCAACTCTTATCAACAAACATGACAGGATTAAATATGAAACCGACAGGCAGTAATTCCATCGCTTTACCCCTTTAATTTCTCAAAAAATGCAACCAGAAATTTCAAACACATCCTGCTCAGAAAAAACCCAAACCTACTGTTTCTAGACCCTTACTTCAATATGAAAAAGGCACCATTATCAATGATCTAATATTTTTCACCAGAAAAATGGCAAAATGGTGTACTACTTTCACCAAGTGGTTAAACATCCAGGAAAAGAAAAACATTCCATACAGCTCCAAGATTCTAACAGCACCCTCACAAAATCATAGAGCAAATCTGAATATAACTTCCTACAAAAAGACACAGTTCTTATCCAAGCATCAAACAAGCATGCCAAACTTTTCGAACATTATTTTACCACGCTAAAAGACCTAGGGCCCGAAGTAGGTAATTCTCATTTACCGACTCTAGAATACCGAATTTTACCGATTCGGTATTCTAGATTCGGTAAATGAGATGTAGGAAATAATTTGGTAATTTTTACCGAATCGGTATGATTAGGTAATTACCGAATCGGTATTTACTGATTCGGTAATTGCCATTGATTCCAATGTCAATTACCGAATCGGTAAGTACTGATTCGGTAATATTACCGAATTGTCAAGGGGGACAGGGTGTCACTTTGACACCCTGTTGCACCCCTGATTCTGGCCTGTGTGCCATGTGACTCACATACAGGCCCTTAGGATGTGCATGTACACAGGAATTCTTTATTTACCACCAAATATTATTTTGTGGTAAATAATAAATTCTTAAGGGCCTGTGGCACTGTTTTCAGTGCCACCTACATCTAGATTTACCGATTCGGTAACTTTACCGATTCAGTATTTTACCGAATCGGTAAATTTACTGATTCTGTAAATTTTAGGCCCCCTACATATCAAAAACCAAATTCCGGTCGGTAACGGCCGAAATCGGCCGATACCGACCGGTATTTGGTGTCTTACATCTGGCACTTTGTATGCAACAACTCATTTCCTACACACCACTAAGACAATGCCTCACAATCTGACTCTCCACCCAAACGTCACTCTGACATAATAGAATGTATAATCTCTCAGGAGCTGCCGCAACCTACACCTACGACCTGAATCCCTGAAACAAGGGACAGCAACTCCCTTCTCTTAGCTCCCAAATTGCCTCCCATCTCCATTACCATAACTGCTCCCAGCCCCATCTCAAGGACCCGCTCTACCCCACTTAATCCACCATTGATACCACAGAGATCACACAGTGACAAGCTCCTGAAAGTAAAACGGAAAATCATATACACCCAACACTACCTCAAGTACCGCTGAACACTAATACTTCAATCACTCACAACCCCACTACCCCTAAAAATTCTCCACCCAAACATCTAACCCAACCTACTCTGCCATAGTCCAAAAATAAAGCCCATTGGTCCTCCTTCAAACTTTACCACCACAGAAACATCACCAAAGTCTTATCCACTATAAAACCGACAACCATTACAATGACACCATCCTGTCGAATTGCTTCCTTTCGGTCAAATTGCTTCCTTTCGATTCCATCTAACACTGCTCAGGACACTGAATACTAAAACCTAACCTCTATATTAATCCTAAGTCATCCCCTTTAAAGTATCTAAAAAGGTCAGATGGAACTTCTAGCAGACCCTTTCACGGATGTTGAATGGTCTAGCACTCCTATATTTTACACCTCTCAGAAAATTATCTCTCAAAAATCAACCATTTAAAAAAATCAATTCTCTCAGCCCACAGCAAGCTAAATAATATTCCTCTGCCTTTGTCCAATCGCCAATTCTGAACCTGCAAACACAATCAATACCTGACAGACCTGGAAACACAGTCCCTGTTGCTATCTTATGAATCGTCTCCCAATCCTCCACCATGCTGGATGATCATATAATTCAATCAGTACCACTCAATGCAAACAGAACAACACAGCCAAATAACAGAAAGGTTAACCCTAACAACCTAAAACTCCCCAAAAAGTAACATTAACCCCTGAAAAACATGAAGCTAACCTGGGTAACTCTCTGAAACCAATCTCATGCCTTGTATTCAACTGCCGCTCAGCAATGAAGCATGCCTCTGAAATCGCTGACCTGACCTCATTTTGAGAACAGAAGTTGACATAACCATCCTGACGGAATCGTGGCTTACTGAATCTTCTGCCCCATGCTTAGACCTGCTTGTACCTCCCAAATACAACATTGTTAGACTAAACAGACCACACAAAATGGGCGGAGGTATTGCCTGTACCCATCGAGCTGACAGCTCTATTACTATACTTCACTCCGACCCCCTCGAATCTTGTGAATACCTAGGGATCTCCTTAAAATCTACTGATAACCAACTCTGCAAACTATACATACTTTACCACCCAGGCATAAACACCCTGTTCCTTGACCAAATAATAGAAATCATTACTACAAACTCTGCCCCTTACTCGAATTATATATTCCTAGGGGACTTCAATCTTCACTTGGAAGACCCCTCTGATCCTCAGGTCAATGCTGTCAAAGATTTCCTAGCAGATTAATCCCTAGTCCAAACCTGTACCCTTCCAACACACAATAAAGATGCAACACTAGACTGTATCATTTCCAAAGAAAAAATGGTTTAAACTATCCAAATCGACCCCTGCGATTGGTCAGACCATCATATTATGACCTTCCAAATACCCCCAACAAGAAAGAAACTAACCTCACAATCAATCAAACCCAGACAATAGATTTGTGACACTAAAAACCTAAAGTTGGAGATACTAGCAACTCAATACAAGAAAGAACTTCTTCCTCCTGATAATATAGAAGATGTCAACAGATGTCAACAAGTTTACAGAATACTACAATCCACAATGACAAAAATTATTAACTACGTAGCCCCGCCTAAACTCAAAAGGATACCAGACAAAGACAAAAACCCTTGGCTCAATAGTTCTCTCAATGAAGAAACATGTAAACTGAGACTAACTGAATGGCAATGGAGACAACTTCCTTCATCCCCTCACTAAAGGCTACTAAGAAAGTCCAGAAACTCCAACAACAAAAGTATCCTAAAATCTAAAAAAGACTTCTTTAGATCAGAACTTGACAACATCAAAAACAGACCGAGGAAACTATTTGAAATATTAAAACAGCAATCAAACAAAAGGCCCAATCCACACTCTTGACAGCAAAATCACATTTAAGCAGTGAAGAAATCTCTACCTTCATTACTGCTAAAGCCACTTCCCTAGAGAAGGAACACAAGATTGCCGCTGACAACCCCACTACCCCTAAAAATTCTCCACCCAAACATCCAACCCAACCTACTCTGCCATAGTCCAAAAATAAAGCCCATTGGTCCTCCTTCAAACTTTACCACCACAGAAACATCACCAAAGACTTATCCACTATAAAACCGACAACCATTACAATGACACCATCCTGTCGAATTGCATCTATCAACCATACTGTCATCCCCATTTGGACCAAGATAATCAATGCATCACTTTCGCAAGGATCCATCCCGGATCGCCTAAAAACCGGCCATGTCATCCCCATCCTAAGAAACCCTCAGAGAACCCGAGGGCCCAAACAATTTCTGACCGATGACCAACATTCCCATGCTAGCCAAACTAATAGAAAAATGTGTACAACAACCGCTTAACCAATACATTTTGGAATTCAAGCTTTTTGACATCTGCCAATCAGGTTTCAGAGCCGGGCACAGCACCGAAACAGCAATTCTACATACGGTAGATGACGCCCTACTAGTATTAGATCATAATGAAACATGTCTGCTAGTGCTGCTTGACCTCTCGTCTGCTTTCAACACTGTTAACCATGGTAAAATACTCGAGAGACTTGAGAACAGGATGGGTATATCGGGAACAGACCTAAAATGGTTTAAATCCTCCTTAGTTAATAGATCAAAATCTTCCACACCATCCCTGACCTATTAGGAGTACCACAAGGCTCAACATTATCCCCACCACTATTTAATCTCTACATTTCAAACCCTTAACCAAAATATTACAGCATCCTAACATTTCTTTCCACATGTACACGTCCGACACTTAGCTGTATATTAAGCTCACTTCCCTCAAAGAGATTAAGACGATGAACCAAGCATTAAAAAAGACCGTCCAATGGCTAACAAAAAATCACCTTAAGCTAAACTTTAAAAAATCCGAATTCCTTCTAATCTCCGCCCACAATATGGCCGAGATACCCGCCACCCCCTCTCAACACAATCCCCAAAAGGAGGGAAACCGGAAACAGTTCTTGAAGTTTTTGGAAGTGGGATGGAGTGACCATCCCGGCCGTATTTATTAAAACAAAATTAAAAGATTAAACGTTTCATGTTATGTACAATTTCATTACCACATTGCGATGTTTGGCTAACCTTAACAGATTCTCTAATACAGAGGTTCTCCTAGCCGAACTAGCATCCTACCAACATTTTCTTGACATATTGAAATTGTACATCCTAACGTTTAAGGGCCAACGGCAAGGTCATAACCGGTGTCAAGATCCCTAACCCGACTTACCCCTCCCACTTGGGAGGGGCGACAGCACGGAGGCGTACCTCAAGTGCAACTACTACCAATTTCCCTTGACTTGACGGGGGCACCTAAAGACTCGACGCCAGTTAAAGGTCGTTCGAATACTCGTGTGAGGTATCTAGAAGGTATCGTGGACCTTATCCCAACCCCACACAACTTACCGCATCTGCCGTCGCAGATGTCACTGGCCCCGGGAAATTCCCCAGGAGGGGGCTGTAACCCCTCCTACAAAGGAAGGGGCCTTGACCGCCTTTTCCTTTACTTCCGGCGACCCATCCTTAGAAGGGACCGCCTCCCCATTGAGGGGCCAATGGCCACCTCTCCCGAGCGCTCCCATCCGTGTTGGGTGATGCCCACTCATAGGGATCTACTAATTAGTGCTCACCGATCATGACCTTACCGCCTACCAAAATAAATACGACAGTGCTAACTAAACCTAAGAATACATTGGCCACTATGACCGAAAGAGCATGCTTAAAATTCAACACTACATCTGAATCTCTTTAATGGCAAAAACGTACTCAAACCGACCATTCTTTATTATACTCAACATCAACATGACTCCACAACCTGTAAACGAAATGGAAGCAAAATTAATCAACTTTATTACAAACAACTGGCTGTCTTCAGGGGCTGGTGGGTGGGTCAAAATTGGCTCTTCGTTCTGTCCCGAGCTCACGTGCAGCGAGGAGGTGCAGCTTCAGGGCACAAGAACAAGAGGATGTCTTCTGGTCTTGCGTCCCTTTTTATCCGTCTTCAGGGCGGGCGTATACCCGCCCCTGCCTGCCCCGAGGGCGTGGCTGGCTGCGTCAGTGTCTAGGCCAGCCCACTCTAGGGCGGGAACGGGCGCGCCCCGGCTACGCCGCTTCGGGCATACCAGCCGAGACGCGCCCCCCGCCCAAAATGGCTTCCCGGGGGGATCGAGGCACTCTGCCATAAGTTCGGGGGGACCGAGTTGGTCGCCCCTTTCCATATGGCCGAGATACCCGCCACCCCCTCTCAACACAATCCCCAAAAGGAGGGAAACCGGAAACAGTTCTTGAAGTTTTTGGAAGTGGGATGGAGTGACCATCCCGGCCGTATTTATTAAAACAAAATTAAAAGATTAAACGTTTCATGTTATGTACAATTTCATTACCACATTGCGATGTTTGGCTAACCTTAACAGATTCTCTAATACAGAGGTTCTCCTAGCCGAACTAGCATCCTACCAACATTTTCTTGACATATTGAAATTGTACATCCTAACGTTTAAGGGCCAACGGCAAGGTCATAACCGGTGTCAAGATCCCTAACCCGACTTACCCCTCCCACTTGGGAGGGGCGACAGCACGGAGGCGTACCTCAAGTGCAACTACTACCAATTTCCCTTGACTTGACGGGGGCACCTAAAGACTCGACGCCAGTTAAAGGTCGTTCGAATACTCGTGTGAGGTATCTAGAAGGTATCGTGGACCTTATCCCAACCCCACACAACTTACCGCATCTGCCGTCGCAGATGTCACTGGCCCCGGGAAATTCCCCAGGAGGGGGCTGTAACCCCTCCTACAAAGGAAGGGGCCTTGACCGCCTTTTCCTTTACTTCCGGCGACCCATCCTTAGAAGGGACCGCCTCCCCATTGAGGGGCCAATGGCCACCTCTCCCGAGCGCTCCCATCCGTGTTGGGTGACGCCCACTCATAGGGATCTACTAATTAGTGCTCACCGATCATGACCTTACCGCCACAGGCCGGATAGTTGACCGGCTATCCGGACCCCCCACAAAACTCCTACCTAAAGGTCATGTTGCAACGTTTTTTAACCATGCTAAGAAGTCTCCTATGAGTAACTCATTTCCCACCCGAGACAAATGCACACCATCCCCTAGATACATACTGTCATCATTAATACAACCATGCGAGATAGAATGCAATGTCTTGGAACGGAACAACCTACTCACTTTGTTATTAAGTTTTCTAACAGAATGGTTCAAAGCAGGAATCGAAACAGCCCCCCGCCACACTTTTCGTGGGATCATATGAGACCACGCAATTATGCACCCCGGAACTTTCCTCGCCAACCAACTTACAGTGGAAAGCATTGCCTCTAGGAGAAGTCGTCTACCAGTGGTGACCAAATCATTGCCCCCTAAATGTACTATGACTATAGACGGCGGTGACCTCGTCCGCCCTAACAAACCCTCAAAGAATGCCTGAAACTGGTCAATACAGAGACCGCCCCTCCCGTAGAAGGACACCCTGTACCCGTATTCCCCAGCTACGTGAATCATGTCACCTGCTTTGAATACGTCTGCGGCACGCCTCACGTATGAGTGGCCCACGACCCACACCTCTTTCCTCACAGCCGGTGATGTCTGACCGCTGGCCTGGTGTTGGGTCGACTGCATAGTCCGCCCCGCCTCGAAGGCTTGCGTAACTGAAAACCAAACAAAAGGCAAGAAGCGTGAGTACATTATCATAGCTTCACAACATGTGCAACCGCACATACCTCTTATAACAATTGGAGGACCAGCGCCCCACTCGTTTCACTTGTTCCACATTGAGACCCCTGGCTGTAGCTTCAGTGGCAGCCCCTATCCGAAAGGAATGGGTCCCAAACTCGCCCGGGTCCAAGCCCGCTGCGGTAATTGACATCGCAAGCACCCGCTGAAACTGAAATTTCGTCAGTGGGGTGGCGTCCGCGTGTCTCAACAACGTCCCTCCCCATGATGCCACCCTTCGTGCTAGGTAGTCTTCTAAACACTTTACCGGACACATGGAGGACCCTGGAATCCTGCGAATGACTATGCAGTCCCCTATCCCACCTTGATCGGTTTTGGACTTGACAAAGGATACAGTCATCGTCTCACCCCAGATCTGAACGTGTTCCCGGCACAAACCCCCCACCACATCCTGCTTGTTCCTTGCCACCAGCTCACTTATCCTCATCGCCCCGTGAAATGCAAGCGTAAAAGCAGCTCGGAACAAACAGGCCTCGAACTGAGACAAGCATGTGGCGGGGAGTGTGGCCAGCAACTGGGACAACCTATCCAGACCTATCGGGCGCCTCTCATCTACTCTGCGACCCTCAAGGCGTTGCCACCCACGCAGCGCTTTCTGTACCACAAAAGACGCTGTCGGGTCCTGGATATTATGAGCCCTGGCAACAAAGGAAATGGCAGCACGATGCCTCTGGGCTGTCGCCACTGACTTCCCAGCCCTACGCAAGGACATCAGAAAATGTACTACCCAATCCTCATGCCCCCAAAGCCCCCCTCTCTCAGTCCCCAAAAAGGCTAAATAGGCCCGAAACGCCCCTTCGTATGCCTTCCTCGTCCTTGGTGCTAGACTCTCTCCCACGAGGTAACGGAGTTCGGGGCACCGAGAGACCAGAGAGCTTCGGGAAAGGGTGCCGGCTCTGGGTCCGCTGAGGGAAGGAAACCCGAGAAAGCCTGCATTTGAAAACGAGACAGTGCATCAGCCGCCTGATTCATCACCCCTGGGACATGTTTCGCTCTGAATACTACGTTCAGTTGCATACACAGTAAGACAATTTCTTTAAGCAGCCTTAAAATCATTTTACAACGTGCTGCCTGACTATTGATGCATTCAACAACGGTCATATTGTCAGACCAAAATATGACAGAGTGATTTTTGAATCCATCGGGCCAGGTTCTGAGGGCCACCAAAATGGGAAACAGTTCAAGGAAAGCAATATTACTCGTCAGCCCCCCTTCATGCCACCATGTTGGCCACCTTTGTGCCGACCATTTTGTGCCGAAGATGGCGCCAAAGCCCATGCTTCCCGCTGAATCCGTCCATAGACCAAGCTCTTCAGAGGACAAGGCTGGTTTGTTCCAGACGACTCGACCATTGAAATCCGCCAAAAATGCTAACCAAATGCGCATGTCTTGGCGAACCTCAGCCGATAGTCTCGTGCGATGATGACCCTCCTTTAGGCCGACCATCGCCTGGGCAATTGAACGGGAAAAGGGGCGGGCCATTGGAATCACCCTCAGGGCAAAATTCAACTTCCCCACCAATTGCTGCAATTGATGCAGCGTAACTTTAGATGCATTTATACACATTTGCAGGGCTGCCCTGAATTTCGACACTTTGGCAGCTGGTAAACGAAAACAACCCTCACTAGAGTCCAACTCGATCCCCAGAAACTCGAGGCAAGTCGTGGGACCCACAGTTTTCCCTGGTGCCAATGGCACGCCAAATTGATCCATTAATACACAAAATTCAGACAAGGCCCGGGCACATTCGTCATCCCCAGCGGCCCCAAGGAACAGAAAGTCATCAAGGTAATGCATCACATTTCGAAAACCCGTTTCCTTCGTGTAAACCCATTGTAGAAAACAACTGAATTTCTCGAAATATGCACAAGATATAGAGCACCCCATCGGCATACACCTATCCATGTAATACGAACCTTGAAACATGAATCCCAGAAGACGTTGGTCGTCCGGGTGTACCGGGAGCAAACGGAACGCTGACTCGATATCTGATTTCGCCATCAGCGCCCCGGGCCCCAAGCGATTCAAAATGGCTACGGCCTCATCGAACGATGCGTACCGCACCGAACATACCTCTGGATCAATTGCATCGTTCACAGAAAGGCCATGAGGCGCTGATAAATTGTGGATCAATCGAAACTCACCTGGGTCCTTCTTGGGGACCACCCCTAAAGGAGAACAGACAAAATTCTGTACTGGGGGAACACTAAACGGGCCGGCAACCCGACCTCGGATAACCTCTTTCCGGATCTTATCCTGCACTACAGCCGTATGCTGCAAGACGGAAAGTTGATTTTTGCACGTCCCGACACCCTGAAAGTCCCCCACCGGGATGCGGAAACCATATGAAAAACCGTTCCGTAGCACCCCAGCAGAAGTACGATCTGGGTATTCGCTGAGCCAGGGAATCATCGCCAAGGTATCAATCGGGGTTGGTAAAGGCGCCCCTCGGACTACATTAGACCTGTTTGGCGCCTCCTCTACCCCCATTCTCACCCGTTCTGGCTCTGCACGAGGACTCAGGATGGGGTGCCCCGCAACCACTACATTCGTGCTTGAACTTACACGATCCCGGGGGCCTAGTACATCTACCTTTGTTGAAATTGAAACAGAAACCCTTCTTCCCTGCATTGCCGGCGGGTCTCGGATAATCGTCGGTACCCGTACCCGACCGAAAGGGCGTCCCCCCATATTGGCGGGAGGATTCACCAACAGTACTCCCCACCAACGGCATTTTCAACATCCCTGACTCTTTCATTTTATCCCATGTCAAAGAATCATAACAGTCCCAGGTTAAACTTTTGTTATGCTCCATCGCTTTCCTGAAAAGGTTGTCGTAACAGAACCATTGGTTACCTTGGTGCGATGTCGAGTACCCCATAATTCGTGACTGATATACTGGAAACTCAGGGAGCAATTCAGGCCTATGTTCCCCCAAAATTGACGTAAAAATTCCCCATGCATTGCCCCAGTTGCCAATATTCTCATTCACTTTAAAGGCGGCCATTTTTGCGCGCCAAACACTTGGATGCATCAGATCCTTTTGACTCTTAACAGTTTCAACCTCATAATGATCAACGAGCAAGGAGAAAATGTTTACATATTCCCCCGCCCAAATCTTCTCCTTTATTGCCAAAGGAACATGTTGCCCCAATTTTTCTCTACGAGAGGGTGTTGACTCATCCCTCGCGATCGGCAATGGCCGCTTACCTGCACCGAACGCTGCTTCCGCCACTCGTGGCTTGTCTATCACCGCAGCCGGCGCGGGTACCTTGGCTGTATCACGTTTCTCGCGCAACTGTTTCATCAGTGCTTGCGCTTCGGCAGCCGTGGCGCCCTCGCTACTGTCCCCCAACCACGCTGCTAACTGTGCCGCCAACTCGGGAGGCATATCCTCGGTGGATGTCGGGGTGACCACGACGGGAATCGGATTCCCTTCATTCGGTACCGGGGCCGGTACCGGGGCTGGCGCCTCGAGCGGGGAACAGGGAACCGGGACGTCTCCCCCGGCTGGCCCCCTTCTCGGCCTCTTTGGCTTCCCTCCAGCCGGTGGACGCCCCGATCCCTCCTCCCCGTCTCGCTCCGCCAACCGCTTCTTTATTTCGGACATCTCCTTCATGAGGACCCGAACCATCTGGTCAGTCGTCATTCTCTTCGCGCCTTTCTTGGGCATCTTTAAAACGAAGTATCTAGAAGACAAAAAGAAAGATTAAAACGCTCAAAATTGGCTCTTCGTTCTGTCCCGAGCTCACGTGCAGCGAGGAGGTGCAGCTTCAGGGCACAAGAACAAGAGGATGTCTTCTGGTCTTGCGTCCCTTTTTATCCGTCTTCAGGGCGGGCGTATACCCGCCCCTGCCTGCCCCGAGGGCGTGGCTGGCTGCGTCAGTGTCTAGGCCAGCCCACTCTAGGGCGGGAACGGGCGCGCCCCGGCTACGCCGCTTCGGGCATACCAGCCGAGACGCGCCCCCCGCCCAAAATGGCTTCCCGGGGGGATCGAGGCACTCTGCCATAAGTTCGGGGGGACCGAGTTGGTCGCCCCTTTCCAAAAGTCCACGTGAGGAAGGATTGGACCAAGCTGATCACTGCACCAAACTGCACTCCAATCTTGGTGGGGTCTACCAAGTTACTAGGAATGACTCTAGACAAGAACCTTAATATGCAATCACACATCATCTTGATGGCTAAAAAGGCCAGTTTTTACCTCAACTATCTTAGGAAAATGAAACCTTACAACGAACCTCAAACTGTAGTTCAGTCATTGGTCATCATGAGACTTGAATATGGATGTACTACTTTATTAGGACTACCCAAAGTCACAATAGCCCTGCTTAAAGCCTGTCTTAATGCAGCTGCAAGACTCTTAACAGGATCAAAAAAAAATTACCACATCATCCCACATCAGAAAGCTCTCAACTGGCTCCCTTATGAAGCAATAATCCAACTAAAGATGGCCTGCATCACTCATAAAGGGATCTATCACAAAACTCCACTGTACCTAGCACAGAAAAGTTTGATTTCTGTAGGAAGCAGGCTCTCACAGAGTGCCAGTACTCTTCTTCTAAAACCTCCACTCCTCCATAAGGAAAAACATTTGACAGAGCCCTCTCTGGAGCTGCATCAAAAATATGGACCTCACTCCCACCAAGCATCAGAAAAATCACATCTACTTCTATATTCAAAAAAGAAGCTAAGTCCTTCCTAATGAGCATAGTCCTTCCTTATTTCACAGCAGACCATTTCAGTTCATGTTCTAGAAGCCCTATTTAGACAATCACTCTACCCACTCAAGCCTGCTGAGTAACTCTCTCTGTAAGCTCATCCGTTACCAGACTCTAGATGGAGCTCTTCACTCTATTACTAGGCATATTCCGCTTGTCCTTACTTGCACTGAGATTTCTGCTTGAGGACTGCTACATCTTCTGTTACCATTGTAAATACCCAGAACAAGTACATATGTATTATAAGTTAATAGCCTAGGCTCTTCATAATCGTATTTCCTCGTTTCACATTTTTATTGAGACAACTACAACTATTTATAGGTTTTAATTGTACTGTTTAAAACTACATTGCTATATATAGGTGAAGCGCTCTGATAACCATTTCTGGGTCTTGTTCATGCTAAATAAAATACTAAATAAATAAACTACACCCAATCATGTGACCTAGGAACTGGCAATATGAATTTTTAATTCTACAAATAGCACCTAAAAGATCAAAGCATCAAGCACTGGTAGCTGCTTGTGGTACTGGAGAAAAGTTCAATTTTAAGGCTGACCATGATAGAGCAAGTTTTGGCCATGCGAGGTGTGTTTTGCTGTCTCGGCAAACCTTCGGACTTAGAAGAATTTTACAAGAAGTTTCTGAAAAGGTCAATCATGAAATTGTCGTTGGGCAGCTGCTGGACAGAGTGGTGGTGAAGATTTCTATATTTAGACGTTACTTTTTTGGGATGTCAAAAATCTCCAGCGGGATGGGGCTGCAGGCTGGGGCTAACAAGGGCTAACAAGGGCCCATTGAGGCTGGACACAGTTGCCCTGACGTCTTAATTAACATAATTTGCTGCTGCAGAGAAGAATATCAAAACACACAAGATGATGGATGGAATGTTGCACAATGGAAAAACATTCACCCCCAGTCACAGATCTGGGTTTAATCCATCGTTATTTTGCTCACCAAGCCCCCCCAGCTCAGACATGGCCCTATGCAAAACAGTCTTGGCCCTGCACCTCATGGAAACAGTCCAGCCCGAACTGCCAAGCCATGTCTTCCCTGGACTGGAATCAAGCATCCTAGGACCGGTTTCTGGCTATCAGCCATTTTCAGCCAGGATAGCTTGACTCCAGTGGCGTAGTGAGCACAGGACCCACATCTGGGAATACCCTTCCCACATAGGGTGAACAGCAAAACACAAGATGATGGACGGAATGTTGCACAATGGCAAAACATTAACCCCGAGTCACAGATCTGGGTTTAATCCATCGTTATTTTGCTCACCAAGCCCCCCCAGCTCAGACATGCCCATATGCAAAACAGTCTTGGCCCTGTGCCTCATGGGAACAGTCCAGCCCGAACTGCCAAGCCATGTCTTCCCAGGACTGGAATCAAGCATCCTAGGACCGGTTTCTGGCTATCATCTGTCTTCAGCCAGGATAGCTTGACTCCAGTGGCGTAGTGAGCACGGAACCCACATCTGGGCATACCCTTCCCACATAGGGTGAACAGCAAAACACACAAGATGATGGATGGAATGCTGCACAATGGCAAAACATTCACCCCCAGTCACGGATCTGGGTTTAATCCATTGTTATTTTGCTCACCAAGCCACCCCAGTTCAGGCATGGCCATATGTAAATCAGTCTTGGCCCTGTGCCTCATGGGAACAGTCCAGCCCGAACTGCCAAGTCACGTCTTCCCTGGGCTGGAATCAAGCATCCTAGGACCGGTTTCTGGCTATCAGCCGTCTAGAGCCAGGATAGCTTGACTCCAGTGGCGTAGTGAGCACGGGAGCCACATCTGGGCATACCCTTCCCACATAGGGTGAACAGTAAAACACACAAGATGATGGACGGAATGTTGCACAATGGGAAAACATTCACCCCAGTCACAGATCTGGGTTTAATCCATCATTATTTTGCTTATCAAGCCACCCCAGTTCAGACATGGCCATATGCAAATCAGTCTTGGCCCTGTGCCTCATGGGAATAGTCCAGCCTGAACTGCCAAGCCATGTCTTCCCTGGAGCGGAATCAAGCATCCTAGGACCAGTTTCTGGCGTGCACAGAGTCCTTATGCCAAATTAAACAGATTCAGAAAGATAGGAGGGATTAAGGACAAAGTTTAGGGTTAGCCTGCATACAGGGCCAAGTCTAACAACCGATCCACAATTTGCAGTGGTAGAGTAAGGGTCATCAGTAGTGCTACTCAGCCTTTGTGCATACAAAAAACTTTCATTTTAAGTGCTGAATAGAGGTGTCCAAGAGATGGCAACCATTAATTATGAAAGAGAGCCGGTAAGTAAAACATTGAGGGGCTTATTTAAAAGCCCCTTGTGACACTTTTGTGCCACCCTTGCACACTTTTCGTGACGCAGCGGCAGCGTAAACAATGTGCCGCGTTGTGCCATCTTTACAAAGTGATGCATCTAAGCAGATGCGTCACCTTGTAAAGCCCTGCGGCACATTACACCTGTGTCAGGTGTAATGTATACAGGGTAGGCATTCCCACGCATCAAAGCCTCGTAAGAGTGGCGCAGTGAAATCTATCAGATTACAAGGCACCACTTCTAGGATGCCACTGCGTCAAAACCTTATGCCTGCCTCATAGCAGGCGTAAGGGATACGCAGTGCTATGTGTGTGTAGGCCTGCCTCATGCATTGTTGGAGTTAATGCATTCTTGCAAAACAACTCAAGCAATGCGAGACTTTTGCGTCAACAGATACGTCAGGATTCCTGACGCATCTGTCACTCCTTGAGTGCCGTACAGTAAATACGATGCATCCATCGTGTCGCAAGAAGGGCGCAGTGAAAAGTGTTGCATCACTGTTTTCACACAGCGATGCAAACATTTTCATAAATAATTCCCTGAGTTGTGATTGTTCTAGAAGTATATTTTAAGCATTCTGGACATATTTCTTTGCCACCACTGCACAAATGGGGAAGCACAAGTGAAAAAGGCACAATATATAAGCATCTGCATGCACAAGCTGGTCTCGTCACTATCTTTTCATAGAAAGAGGAGGAGAGCAACCTCAAATGAACCAGATAAAGAAAGAATTAAAACATTCATTCTTGAGACATTGTAGGTTTTGAATATAAAGGCCTGTAAAGGGGTTTCTGGGGATAACAAATATTGTGTTGATGTCTATAACCCTATGCTCCTGAGAGTGCTGAATTGGAAAAAACTTCAGATGATCAAAAAGAAAACTGTGCTTGGATAATTTTAGTGCTCTTCATAATGGCAGGCCTGAGACATGTTTTAAAGTGCTACTTAAGTGGGTGACACAATGAGTGCTGTAGGCCACTGGTATAATTTAATTATCATTTAATTTACAGGCCCTGGGTATTACCACAGACTAGGGACTTATAAGTAAAATACATGTGCCAATCAGGTGCAGCTCAGTTTTACCTTATTTTAGGGAGAGAGCACAGACACTTTAGCACTGGTTAGAAGTGATAAAGTGTACAGAGTCCTAATGGCAACAAAAACAAATTTCGAAAAGCAGGAGTGTTGAAGGCACATATTTGTGGTGCCCCTGCAGAGCAGGACAAGTCCAATAACTGTCAATTAGAAGCATAAAATTTTCCATTAAAATGGCCACTAAATGTGAACAGGCATATAGCTTTACTGATAGAACTATATAGCAAACTAAGATAATGTGTGGAAATCTGGCTTCAGTAAATATTAAGCAGTTGCACATCACCCGAAAAAATTCCTTGATTTGTTTTGATCCCATTAAAATATTTGTTTCCATCACACTTCTATAAGAAAATATGCTTCATATTTGCTTCCTTAACTGCTGACATTATCTGAAATATTTATTCAGTTCATTTACAAATATAAAAAATATGTTGTGTTTTACAAAAAATAATTTTACACCAATCTTGCCCCCATGTATTTGGGGGCATGAGAAATGAGAGATAAGGGAGGCCCAGCTACCTCTGCGTTGTTCCAAAAGTTACTACTACCACACAAAACAAACATAGTGTTAATGATACTCTAGGTTAGAGACTTCGGGCAGATTTACAAGAAAGTGACTCAGTGCATGCTGCAAGCCATTTGGCTGTGCCGCACTGAGTCACTTTCAAAGCACAGGGATGCAACATATTTACAACAAAATGTTGCATCTCTGTGCTTCTTCCTGCGCTGGCACACAAACTGTCGCCATGCGCCAGCACAGACACCATTGTACCATGGTGCAAGGATGCCTGCATCGTGGGGAGATTGTTTTTGTTCAGGAAGGGTTCCCTTCCTGCACAATAACAATTTTAAATGCCGTTTTTTTTACTTCTCGTGTGCTGCATTAGCAGGTTGTGCTGCATTTGCACACATAGAAGTTGAAAAACGTCATTGTTTTAATGATTATGTGCAGGAAGGGACACCTTCCTGAGCAAAAACAACCATTAGAGGTGATTTCCTTTTTCTATGTGTGCTGCATAATGCAGCACACATAACAAGTGGGAAAAAACCTGAGGAGAAATGATTACATTTCTCCTCGTTGCGCCTCCCTACGCCTCCCCTAGAGAGGCGTAGCTTTCCCAGCATTTCCAGATTAACGATCCCTGGTAAATCTGGAAATGTGTCTGGTTCCATAAGTGTTGCGTGGTAACACCCACAGCTACACCCATGGAACACCCCTTTCACGCAAAGTGCTGCGTGCAAAGGGGACATATTTTTAGGGACTGGAAAAGTCGCTCAGAGTGGCTTTTCCTGTCCTTGTAAATATGGAGCAGTAAAATGCACCACCAGTATGTCACAAAAAGTGATGCACAGGTGGCGCAAGGGGCTTGTAAATCTGCCCCTTAATGTTCCTGATTTTGGACTACACCTTCTTCCCTCAGCACCTTGAGACCCTCTCAGGTGAGTAGCCACGCTATACAAATTCCTGTATGATTGAACACAAATGTTCCTCCCAAAAACACAGGACCATTTAAATATATATAAAAAATGTACTTCCCCCCGCATGTCATGCTTCATTATTGTCATCCCGCACTCTGCAAAGACGCTTATTTTGGCAGGCAGGCTCTCTGTTGTATTGATATTACATGCAGGGAGAAGAGGTAAAGGATCCTGACGAAGAACAAATAAAACAATCTCACTCAACTACCCAAAGAAACTACCCTCTTCAATAGTAGGGTGGCGAAGAGATGATTAAAACTCAACTTAGATGCAATAGAAGAATGCTATTTCTCGTGCATCCTGCAGGTCAACATGTTTCAGCCCTATCCATTACCTATGAAGGTCCAGGGCTTGAATGAAAATTAGTTTTTGTATTGTACATTACCTTTTGTATATTTGTATTCTTGTTCATGTTTTTAAAAGATCACCTAGAGAAATAGTATATAATTAAGATGGGAAGAAAAGGTGATCATTAATTTAGGATGACAAAACTCATCAGCTGTTAACTGAGACAAGCTGCTCACAGCCAGAGAGGAGGGCACCATGGTTAGATTGGTGTATAGACTTAATGTGTTGGATATTCTTTGGTTGTTTGTTGGCCTCTTTTATGGTCTGTTGAGCTGATTTGTTACTATTGAGTTCCCTGATATTACCACAAACATTGCATGCAGAAATCTCAAATCTATGTAGTCTTCCAATACTAGCAAACCACATGTACAGCACGTCTTCACAAGTTCGTAACTGCTCCAATTTACAAACGTGGGCAACTTCTTTAGCTATCTAATTCCCTAATGGTGTCTAATTTGATTTTGATGCCAGGACCTAGTTTCTGTCCATGTCCAACCCTGTTGGGCAGGAATCTTTTAAAAAGATGGAGTCTGTTTATAAGTCTGCTTTCAACATTCTGAATGACTTTGCTTTGAGATTGATTCTGCACATGTGGTAACTTCCACAATGGGAAAGTAGAGGTAGAAAAGGTGAACCCACTGTCTGAGTTAGAGGGTCTGTAATATGGTATAAAGGCATAGAATGGGACTGACATGAGGAGGAAGAAGAGGAAGACCAAATGAGATAAAATTGTTAATGAAAAAGAACTCTCAAGCAAATTCCTCCTGTGGATTGTCATTGACAAGACCCTAAACTATTCCTATCTTCAAATTAAAACTAAATATATATATAGACACAAGTGGAATGCCAAAGAGATATATTGACTCCTTCTTACTTTCCTGAACTTTGGTTACAAAACAATAATGACTTCTACTTGGTTATTTTGTAGAAATATCCTATTGTTCCAAGTTGGTATTCATGAGAGTTGAAATCATAGTGTATTTTTCTTTTGCTGTTGAAGTTGTCTGTGACTAAAGATAATTTAGATAATTCTAGTCCCCATGAAGTGCCTTAATGAGATTGATGGGCACTGTAGAGTGTGGGTATGTGGAGTGTCAGGTTAATGTACTGTGGTGAAAGTGACTTAAAATAGGTATAGTGATACTTAGTTTGAGTAAATTTTACTAGTGAAGCTCTCTACCCTAATTAAGAATACTGTTGGTCGTATGGGATATAATGGTGCTGGGAGCAGTCGGGATTAATTTGTAGAATGTGAGGTCAACATGTTTCTTTGCCATTGAAGCCCAGAAGGGTCTGTTTCCAATTCATCAGGACCAGAGAAAAGTAACCTACACGACTGCATGTCAAAGGAGTGTTGTGGTAATCCTAGTAATCAGTCACAACATAAAACACAAAACATGATTCTACCTTGTTCATCATACTGACCTAAAAGACAAAAAATTACAAAAAGTACATGTAGTTTTTTCAAACTTATTTCGATTGTGCCAGAGTCAGCTGACTACATGCATATTGCATTGATATTTAACTGCTAAAGTCATTCTAAACCCCATTTTGCAGTTCAGGGTGACAAATAGTCAAGGGAGAGGGAAGGGGAAGGGGAAAGGAAGTGCACACCACTCGCGCCCCCAACATATGCATTACATAAGACTGTAGTGGTGGAATCTATGTGATCCTACATAGCATAGTTTTTGTATGGTCTCTGTGCTTTTTGTCATCTAAATGTAATCACTGTGTTTCATAAGCACGGTGTTTCTCGTGGATTAACCAGTTTCGAGACTAATCCCCCTATGTACATGCTTGTCAGTGGAGGTTACGTGTCGTTGTTAAACAGCGCCACACCCATGTTCACAATACCATGCCAATTAAAGATTCAGTCACCCATCTCGGGTCAGAAACAGTCTAACGGAAGATAACCAGAGTGAACTGCTGTTTTGCGACCTACCGTTAGGGGATGCACTGCACAGGTTAATAGAGTTTGCGCGTCTTACCCCCGGTCTTGCATGCCATGTTGCTGAAGGTCAATAATCACTCATTGATGGAGTTCTGTGACCCTTTGCACCTACTCGGGCTCTGGGCTCCGTGACGGCATTGTTCATCACAGGTGATTAAATAAAGTTTATTCTGCTTCCTGTTAAAGGCTTGCAAAGACTGGTCCTTAATCCATGGTGGCCATCTTAAGGAGTGCAAGCGAGCCAATGGGTTATTCTTGATAATTTCATGCCAGGTTAGGTACAGCTTCCTGTTGGTGATTTTGATACTAGTGTATGTCCCGTCGTGGCCATCTTGGGGAGAGCGGCGGGCAAATCTATTATTTCTTTTACTATTTCATGTTGGATTTGGATCAGCATTGTATTAGCAGCATATTTAACCAACCCACATCATTATGGTCGTGTTTTTGGTTATTTTATCGACATCCAATGGGATCAAAATTTATTGAGTGTACTGTGGTCTAGCTTGATGGACATGCTTCTAATAGTGTAGAGTGTGAAAAGGTTTTAAACTAGTAGTCCTAACCCTACTCATATATCATCCTCTTTTAGATTAATTAGAGCTGTGATATGACTCCTATACATTTGGAGATAATTTGCTAATTTTAACTTGTTGGTGAGAAGAGACAGGAAGGGGTTGATTATGGAATATAAACAAGACAAAGATGACAATCAAGGAGGTTCATGTGTATGGGCAGGTTAGTTAACCAAATCTCAGATGTATATCCATTCTACACGGGGATAAAGTGTGAAGACATATACTTAATATTTTGTGATAAAGAAAACAGGTTGGTGGGGTTATTTATTTGTTAAGTTCCCCCCAAGGGTATATCATCATTTAGCCCAACTCTATGTGTGGACAATCTGAAACTCCACTTTTGCTCCTTTAAAAAGAGTGTTTCCTGACTTATCTGTGGGTGAGCCTCAAGTCTGGTCCAGCTCAGGTCATCTGGTGAATAACCGACTGTGGTGTAATGGGTACACATCTTAGTGTTAGTTCTTTTGCATCTGATGTTACTACAATGTTCGGTAATTCGTACCTTAATCGCTCGAGTTGTCATCCCTATATATTTGAATTGGCAAGGATAGGTAATCCAGTAAATGCAATTTCGAGTGTTGCAGTTGGTATGTTTTTGAGGTGTCCATGTTAGGGTATCAGTCAATTGGACCTTCTTTGTTGGCTTTTTTAAAGGACAGATGCTGCACTTTCCACACGGATAATGGACAATAACAGATGGCAAATTCCAAAGTGGTCTCGGAACGGAGAGTGTATGTGGTTTCAGTCTTGTGTTGATGAGCAATTCTTTCGAATTCTCTGTTCTTTTAAATGCAAATCTCGGTGGATTAAATGTCAGATTGCCTGTTTGCAGGATTTTCCAGTATTTCTTAATAACTTTTTTTTGATGAAGTTGGAGTTTGGAGTGAATGTGTTACACACACCAAGTCATCAGACTGAGATCTCTCTTGTGGTTCTAGGAGGGACTCTCTATTGTTGTTATGTGCTCTCTATTGTGCAGTTTTTATCTATCTGGTTGGGTACTCATTGGCTTGTTTTCTTATAGTCATTGATGTTACTGCAATTACAGAGTTAACACAAAAACTGGCCATAAGGAAGATTCTCCCTTAGGGCCCTTGGGTGGTGACTGATAAACAGTAGTACACTGTGGTTGTCAGTGGGTTTTCAAAAACTTTTTGTATAGAGTTCCCCTTCAGAAAGATTGATCAAGAGGTCTAGGAATCGGAGTTCCTCATCGGAGACATTTGCAGTAAATTTAAGGTATGGGTTAAAATTATTGATCCAACCTATAAAGATGTTTACAGTGTCCCTGTCTTTCTTTCCAAAAAGTCAGTATATCGTCGACATGACGCCATGTCACTAGATTACTAGCGTACAGGTTAGTCAAAGTCTGACATGTATAGACATGCCAGACTTGGGGCAAAGGTACTGCCCATTGACGTCCCATAGGTTTGGTGGAACAGGCGGTCTTCAAACTGAAAAACGTTTTCTGTTAGGGCTAGAATTGCACACTCCATTATGAAGCTTACTGGTGTCAGAGATAACCAGTCTCCTGATCTCGAGTTTCCTCGACTACCTCAAGTGTGGCCCTCTGGGGGATGTTAGTGTAATGAGTTTCTACGTCAAGAGTGACTAGAAGATCAATTTGTGCTCTCTCAGCATTGGTCAGTGTGATCAGGTTCAATATGTCTCTCATATCTTCAATGAAAGATGGTGTCATTTTTACCAATGGTTTAAAAAAATTATCACAAAATTTGGATAACAGTTCCAATAGGGAGCCTATCCCAGAAACTATGGGTCTTCCTGGACGTGGAAACTGGCCCTTATGAATTTTGGGTAGGGTGTAGAAGTAGGGAATGTATGACGTTACAACGCATACATTTACAGCTCATGCCTTTACAATGCAGTTTTTACATCGCAACATCCTTTACAACCTTTACAACGCATACATTTACATTGCAAGCCATTACAACACATTTTTTTAAACACATTTACTACGCATTCCATTACATCACATTATACCTTTACAACGGGTATCATTACAATGAATACCATTACTTTGCATTTAAGGTAAGTGTAGGGGTAACAATTACTATTCTCACTCCAGGGGGTGCAGCAGTAGGGTAAGTGTTGGATAGTGTGGGGGTAAAAATTACTATTCAAACTCCAGGGGGTGCAACAGTAGGGTAAGTGTTGGAAAGTGTAGGGGTACTATGCATTGTAATGGTATGCGTTGTAATGACATGCGATATAATGCCTGCTTTGTAGTGACATGCGTTGTAGTGTCATGCGTTGTAGTGACATGCAATATAATGGCTGCATTGTAACATGCGTTGTAAAGGATGTTGCGATGTAATGACAACATTGTAAATGTAGTGCGATGTAATGACTGTGTTGTAAAGGTTATCTCCAAGAAGTAGTGTGTTTGGGGTTTTTCTTAATCAGGAAATAAGCCTTTTTCTTAGAAAGCCACCCTTGACTCAAGGTGAAGGTGACTGTGCTGTTGATATTTGTGATCAGACAGGCTGTCGGATCTGCGGTTAGCGGGCTGCAGTAGCGTGTGTCATGTAATGAGGCCCTGATCCACAATCGCACCTCCTTTATCAGCCTGTTTGATAGTATTGGAGGCTTCATCTGCGAGGGAACAAATTGCATGGGATTCAGTGCTCGAGGATATATGGGTTTTGTTACTGTTAAGGTCCATCAGTACAGCTTGTTCAAATGTTAGGTGTTATCTGGGTACCATGTTAGAGTTAGGAGTGAAGGTTGAGGGGTTTCGCAACCCTGTATCTTTTTGCCATTTCAGGCTTATCTGAGAAGAAGGTTTACAATTGAATCTTCCGAAAGAAGTTATGCAGTTCACAGTTAGTTCTGAACTGGTCCTTTCTGAGAGTAGGAACAAATTTCCTACAGTTAGGGTTCAACTACAGCTAGGGTTCTATCTGATAAATTGACAATTTGTTTTACTTCCCTGAGTAACTCCTAAGCTGCATAGGTTGCGCTTGTGGTGTATCTTGCCATTGTATATGTTTTTGCTGGTGGGCGCCCCTTCTTTTACCTCTTCCTCTGCCCCAAGGTCTGCTTAAAAAAGGTCAGTTGAAGGGAGTGAAGGAAGCTTAACAACCAGCTTTTCTTCTGTAAGTTTAAAATGTGAATTATTTTTACTCTAAGTAACATGAAACCTTAGGGGCAAAGCACGCTTTACAAAATACAAAAATGGATACTTAAAAAGCGCTATATATAAATTAAACAAACAAACACATTAACATTCAAAAGCAAATTCCATATTTCTCTTCCTTTGAAATGCATGCAATTTTCGAATTCATGATCCTGATTTTAATGCTTTGTTTCTCTAGTTAACTTGATACATAGTAACCCTTTTGGATGGATGACACTAATACTACTACGTTGTCACTTATATGAGTGTCTGTGTGTGTATATGTACATATACACACACAAAGATGCTAAGTGTATCTAATTTACTTTTGCTAAAAAGGCATTGTATGAGAATAAGGGCCTGTTTTAGAGTGTGGTGAAGGTAATGTTAGAAATTCAGTCTCTAATTGGCTGTGGTTTGCACTCTGTATGAGTAGGGACTCTCACTCTTGTCATGGTCTCAAGGCACTGGGGGGGGTTCAGCTCCGGATCAGTCAAAGAGCCAGGTCTTGAGGCTCTTCCTGAAGGTGTGCAGAGTGGGGGAGCGTCTGACGTTGACTGGGAGCTTGATCCAGGTATTTGGTGCGACATAGGAGAAGGTTCTTCCACCAGCTCTGGTTCTGCAGATGCGCGGGGTCTCTGCCAAGGCGAGGTTGACGGAGCTGAAGTTCCTTTTGGGTACATGGAAGGAGACTTTTTCATTGAGGTATTTGGGTCCGATGTTCTGGAGGGATTTGTAGGAATGGGTGAGTAGCTTGAAGGTTACTCTCTTCTCTATGGGAAGCCAGTAGAGGTCTCGTAAGTGCAGGGTCCTGTGCTCGTGTCGTGGGGTCCAAGGATGAGTCTGGCTGCGGTGTTCTGGATGCTTTTGAGCTTGTGTTGTAGGGTTTAGTTGATTCCATTGTAGAGGGAGTTACAGTAGTCCAGTCTGCTGGTTATGAGTGATCTTTCTGAATTCGGGGGGATCCTCCTGAAGGTCTTGTGGAGGATACGGAGGGAGTTGATGCAGGTGGAGGCGACAGCGTTGATCTGGCGGGTCATGGTGAGGAAGGAGTCCAGAATGATGCCAAGGTTTTGGGCATGGTCTGATGGAGTGGGTGGCTTACTAGGGCGGAAGGCCACCAGGTGATGTCCCAGGTAGTGGAGGAGGGTCCAAGGACGAGGACCTCTGTCTTCTCTGAGTTGAGCTTAAGGTAGCTGTAGTTTATCCAGGCTGCAACGTCTTTCATTTCTTCCTGGAATCTGAGTATGGTGACTTCGAGGTTCTTTGTGAGGGAGAGGATGAGCTGGGTGTCATCAGCATAGGACACTATGCTGAGCCCATGCTGTCTAACAATGGCAACGAGGGGGACAATGTAGATGTTGAAGAGCGTAGGGCTGAGCGAGGATCCTTAGGGTACTCCGCATTTGATCTCTATGGGTTCGAAGAGAAATGGTGGGAGTCTGATCCTTTGGGTTCTGTCTGTGAGGAAGGAGCGGATCTAGTCGAGGGCGGTACCCCGTATGCTGGCGTTGTGGAGTCCATTAATGAATTGAGATACAAAGTGCCATGAGAAGACGAGCTATAATACATGTGTTCATTAGAAATGTTTTTAAGCAATTGCCAATAAAATTGAGCAGAATCTCTCCATGCAGTAATTAATTTGAGTGCACCATTCAATGGGCAGTCTTTCGCTATGAACCGATACATCTGGCAGTGATTAATGTTCATAGAAAATTCAACATGTTGGAGTAGCTGCACCCTGGTACTTTTCCAGATTGAAAGTTGATTTAGGGACAGCAGAATAATGACTGAGCAGGAACAGTCACAGAGCTTAAGGATACTGCTTTTTTTCCTGATTCAAGCTTAGTTTATGTCTTGGACACTGCTTTGTAGAACCAGAGACTGTCCTACGAGAATGGGGTCTAGCACAGCACCTCCCTCTGCCACTATCCCATTGCACTGCCCATTTTCTGGGAAGCACTCTTGACCTTCCAGTAGTTATCCCATGGGGTATTCTGTGTAACCTTTCACGGAGGACCTTGATCATCACTCAGAGCCACTGTTGATAAGCAGTGTTTTATCCCAATTCATGTAAAAGTTAGTGAATCCCCTTTACTTCCAAAACATTGGTGTGTTGTTTCTTAGTTCACTGTTTGATTCTTTCTGGATTAAGGCACAGTATGTGTGAGACCCTCTGTTTGCCTAGCCAATCATTTTTCCTAGCAGTATTGTTAGTGTCCCTGTTTCTGTAGGCTTGCTGTGAGTATCCTGAGGTCTTTCTTTAGCTGAACAAAAACAGTTGGTGAATACAATTGTACAAAGTACTCATCATCACTCCTGCATGTGTCTTTTTATCTGTGGTGATGACAATGAGTACAATGCAGAGGACACTATTGACAGCAGAAAGGTATCTTCTGGAATCACTGAATGTTAGGTATCTCACTAGACAAGCCTTCCTCGCTGTCATTCTGGGATCCTGTAGTCATCACTAGACTTGCAAAGATCATCTATTTAAGAACACTGTTTGACTCTGGCTAGAAACAGCAGCACCTTCCGCATAGTTCTTCAAGGATTGAATATCTTACAAATGCTGATGTGGAGGTACCTCAAGGTGTTTCTCACGTCCTAAATATATGGTATACTGTTGGAAAAGACCATCTATTGTGTGACACTCCCCACAAATTATGGGCCTTCTTTAGCTCAATGCGTTTATGTTAACCCTAGGACTCTGCACATTCTACTCCTGCTAAAAAGTGGTAACATCAGTATGCTCTCGTTTTAAACCTGGTAAAATTGGCATATGTCTAATTGGCATATTTAATTTAATTAAAAGACCTTAGTACATGGTATTACATGTTAACAGGGCCTGTATATTAAATGCTACTATTGAGCCACAGCACTCATTGTGCCACCCACAAAAGTAGCATTATAATTATAAAACATGTCTCCAGGCCTCTACCTTCAAATACTTATAAGTCACTCTAACATAGGTGCTAAACACTCATTTGGCAACTGCACCGTACTAAAAGAGTAGAATGTGTCTATTTAGGACCACATGTATGACCATTTTAAGCGGTGGGAAATCGGGCCATTTGCAACCACTAAATAGGTCTGTGGCATGTACAAACCCTATTTTGCGAGTCAGTAACCTATTACCGACTTACAAAATACGGTCATCAAATAAAACACCCAAATATGTAAAAGTCGGAACATTAAATAGGCTACCAGTGCCTGCCATGTAGGATTTTGTGCTAGTACCCCGACACCCTATTTTCATAACAAATGATTTATTAAAAATGGGTGATAAATCCAAGGTATTTGTGAAGGAGACAAACCCTTCGGTTAACACTCGCATAGCCCTGGGTGTTCATGCAATAAGCACTGCATTGTCTGCATATAGCAAGACTGGTATTTGTCTAGTGCCTATTCTCGGTGTATTGGTGTATCAGCGTGCAGTGAAATCAGGTGGGATTCTAGTCCATTAATATACAGAGTGAAAAAAAGGGGGCGAGGATGCACCCTTGACGCACTCCTCTTGAACAGCTAAAATTGTCAGTGAGTCCCCCCTCCTGAGTGTAGAGAGTACAGCTGATGTGTTGGCATATAACGACATTAAAACATTTATTATTACATGCTCTAAACATCTAATAGAACCCACAGTTTGCTACGGTACACTATGTCAAACGCCGCAGTAAGGCCCATAAACCCCAGATAAATGGAACCTGCTTTGGCGATTGTATATTTAGAAATCAACAGGTAAAAATTCAGACATTGACCAACTGTTGATTTACCTGCTCTGAAGCCATATTGAACATCTGAGATGATTCAACTACGCTCTGCCTAATCTGATAACCTATTTAATAAAACCCGCCCCATAACCTTGACAGTGGAGTCTATCAGGGATTTGGGATGGTAACACTGTGGGTTATTCCTGTTGCCCTTCTTAAAGATGGGGACAATAATAGCGAAAGACCATGACTGCGGCATTGCTGTCTGTGCTGCTGTGTTTCAAACCCTGGTCAGAATCGGGGCCCAGACATCTACATTGTTCCGTAACAGGTCAGGAGGGATCCCATCCGGGTCTGGGGCCTTGTTCAGTGACAGTCCCCCAATAGCTGTTTATACCTCATCCAAAAGGAAGTTAATCTGGTCATCACATTTAAAAGGCACAAGGTCAACCCTGTCTTGTACACCTTCATGATTACAGATCATCTGAAAGTATGACTTCCATTGATCCTAAGTTATATGATGAGCCGTTCTTGGTTTGTCTGGTTCAGAAAAACAGGGGCTATTAATGACCTTCCAAAAAAGGGCGCTGTCCTTTAATTCACTTGCTTGAACGAACTCTTCCCAGGCTTGGTTCTGTAACGATAACCTCAGTACTTTTAGTACACATTTACAGTTTTTATGGCATAGCTAGGCTGACTTTATTAAGCAGTAACTCTTTCAATGTTACTTTTAGATTCCTTAACGCCTTAGAGAACCCACTGTCGAACCATCTCGGATTACCCAAACAGTCCGGGACTACCGGCACAGTTAACAAGCACGCCACTGTCTGTGCAATAGCGACAAAGAAACTAATTACATCCTTATCTGGGGGAGACAATTCAAGGCACTCATGATCTCTTTTTGTTTTAAATTAGAAAGGGAGCTATTAAAAGCATTAATATCCACATGTGACCAACGTAGTCGCCTCCCTTGATCCGCTACCATCCTTAATCCCAACCTCCTGGTGTCCTGTGCTTTCTTCGATTATTGTGCCCCAATCCCCAGAAACACAGGGTTATGCTCACTAAAGGGTCTATCCAGGATCCTAGAGGGATGTATAATATAGTTCATGGATGATGAAACAAAAATAAAATCAATAATTGTAGCGTGGCCCCTTCCTTTGTATGAAGGCGGGTGAATACTACTAGGGGGCCTGGTGCATTTTGTAGAGTAAACATCAGATTGTACGTGTTTAAAAGGGCATTTAACTCATGGTCATCTGGGGAGTGCTCCACGTGCCTTACTTTTGAAGCCTGGCAAATCGGGGTGTCCCTGGAACTTTGGTCAGAGATGACAATTAAAGTCACAAAGCAGTACAAGATTTCTCTGGGGAAAATCATTAGGTTATAACGACTCGAGGAACTCAGAAAGCTCCGTCAAACTTGAGGGACCTTGTGTCATATTTTTTGCATTGTAAAAATGTATTAATGTGATCTGCAGATTTCTCCCCGCCACTATCTTAAGAACTTGTACCACTCTAGAATCTATTTTCAGCAATTTTGTAGATGCACTGAGATCAAGTGCTATAAAAATAATTAGACCACCTTTTGCACAGCCAGAGGGCGACCCTTCTCCTGTGAACATATGATCTTGTGTGAGGTTATAAACTTAAGCCAACTCACATCTCCAAATTTAAGAGCCAGACCTACCACGTTCCAAGATATCAAGCTAATGTTCCGCCCCCTCCCCCCCCACTATAACAACAATATGATTTGGCACAAACTATCACAGCCCCCTGGTGAACTGATTGGCAGAAAGGGATGGTGTTTTCAATCGGTTGAGCTGAAATAGCACTCTTCTGATGATCCCTGGTTATAGTGTCCTTTATTGGTTCAGTTGAAATTTTCTGCGTTGTATTATATGCCTCGGCCTCTACCAGTCAATCCAAACCATTTACATTTTGAAGATGTTACTGACCCCTCGCACACAGGATCACTTCCCTCCCGCCCCTAGATAGTGTCCTTTACTAGGGCATTTGCTGGAGATCTATAGAAAAAACATAGAGGGAGAGGTTTAATCTCTGAGGCATAGAAAGGGAACTCAGCTGAGTGTCTCAAGATGTTGTGTACCAATACTGGAAATCTAAAGGTAACAATCATGATATCCTCCCTGAATGATTTCTTCGATCGACCCATACAGACAACCCTTCTTGCCGTCAGAATATTAATGTGGTCTGAAACTTTAAACCTGCTGTGTGTCCCTAGTTATCTGTGGTTTCACTGTTATGTGTACCCAGACCTTGCACCCCAAACAAGACCACAGTATAGGGGCAGCATTCTGGGAGCAAATCAATTATCGGTAGGCCTGCAGTATTTAAGATGTCTGGATCTGCCCTGACCTACTCATGCTCGTCTATTTCACTATGTTGCACCCCCCTTTCGCCAGAGTCCCTTAACAATCTACCCATATGGGGATTTGGATACCATGTGGCCTCCTACTAGGATCAGCCAGTTGACTCAGAGGTCCTTTCTCTGCCGGTGGATTGTTACGTTTTCCTCTCTTTATATGACCAGCTGCCTGTGGTTGCACAATTGGGGAAGGGGGAATTATAGGGGAAGTTTTCAACAGGCACTCTACAATTTTTAAGTGTTTCATTAGAGACTGATAAGACTTTGTCCAATTTGTCCCAGGGCTGCAATATTAAATCAGCCATCACATCTGTCAGAGTTTTTTTCAAAGAATTCCAGAAATCCCCCATGTCTATCATGCTTGTTTGAGGCAATGACGGTTCTCCTCTACATGATTGCTCATTTTTCTTCGTCGTTTTGCGCAGTCTTTTAGGTCCCGGGGAAACAACTGGGATCGCCCTTTCTTTGTTAGTATCTTTGGAGGCACTTGAACACTCCTCTCCCCCCTCTTGCAATAGGTCACCAGTGGCCGGGGCATGTGAAATGTCAGAGTTATAAGCCAGATGGATCCTATCTGACGTATCAACTACTTCGTTAGGCATCAGTGCAGATGCTTGGAGACCAACCGAACCCATAGAAAGCCTCCTCTCTGTTTATCTCTTTGGAAAGGGCTACCACTGTTTTGGCCAAAATGAGTCAATAGTAGCCCTGTTGCTACTATTGAGATGATGGGTGTGCACAACCTTTCTCTTCCCCATAGTTGGTATATTAAAAAAAATCCAGGTATTAAGATGTTAAAATAGGCCTCTGCCCCACAGCAATACTTGCAGAGCTTATCGGGAACCGAAACACTAACCAGCAACGCTGCAACCAAATCCTTCCCGTAATGCAGTCCTAGGCAACAATATCTCTCTTGCTGCAGTCGTCCGAAATCACCTGCCAAGCGGGTAGGCCCAGCCCTGCCTCGTTCGGCCGCGGATGGGTGCAGATGGGCCTGCTCTTGGCCCGGGCTTTGCCCAGGCGCGGCACGGGCATACCTGTGCACGTCCCATTCTACGGGAGCCTGAGCTGAATTTAAGTGCCACCGAGGATCACGTTGGCGCTTCCTGGGCGCAAGGGCTCATGGGGGATGGCGTCCCCAGGCAAAAGTGGAAAGTGCGGCGGTGAAGGGCTCCACACCGTGGGAGCCCTGACCTGAATTTAAGCACCTTAGGGTGCGCGAGGATCAGGTTGGCACCTCCTGGGTGCAAGGGCTATTAAAAAACGGAGTCCACAGGCAAAAGTGAAAAGTGAGACGGTGAAGGGCTCCCTCGCCGCGGGAGCCCTGAGCTGAATTTAAGCACCTCCAGGCACGTGAGGATCACGTTGGTACCTCCTGGGCGCAAGGGCTGTTGTGGGATAGAGTTCCCAGGCAAAAGTGAAAGTGCATCGAGGAGCAAATACTTAATGAACATGGGATCTCATCTTTAGCTTATTCCACCATAACTTGAGCCCTTAAGGAGGAATAAGTAAAAATGTGGTCAATTTCCTGATAAACTGATTGCCTTTAGATGTGAACCAGTATTTGGAGGTTTGCACAATAGCTCTTGGATTCCCTGAGATAAATGCTGACTTTAAATATTTCTTCCTCAAATCCAGAAGTGCTGGGCAGATACAGTTGATATGCTCGATTGACTTATCCTTATAGCAGCATCTTCAGTTTCGAGAATTGCAGGTTTCATTTTCCATCAAACTGGTACTTTGGAATATATAATAAGCAAAATCTTAAAAGTGTTCTTTTGCAGGCTGGCTCCAGAAGAGAGGCAAAATATTCTTGGTTAAGATTGAATCTGTAGAGGGGGCATGGCTTAGCCACTAAAGATGGCGGACGAAACATACAGGTGGTCTGAGTCCCTGTTTTATCCGGCTTAATCCTGCTGGTGCCAGAGGACACTCACCACACCACTGACCCTGGCAGACTACAGCAGTCTTCCTTTGTGAGTCTGGGAACACTCTGTGATCGATCGCTGGGGAAACATTGGTAAGTCTCATGAGGGATTGATAGTTTTTGGGCCCCAGAATGGCTGGGAGGTGGTGCCGGATGGGGCCCTGCAAAGGGAGTAGCTCGCTGGGACTGCTGAATGGGCTTGACATTTCTTTCAAGGGGAGGTGGTCTGGGCCTTCCTCCATCCTACAAGGCCTCAAGTCAGCTACTCAAATACTGCACCCTAAGTGGGTAGTTTGGGGCCGCAACAATAGAAGGGTCCCTGCAGAGGGTATGGCCTGTCAGGATTGCAGAACAGTTCAACACAGCCTCTAAAAGGAGGCAGTCTGGACCTTCCTTCAGCTGTCAGTGCCTCAAGACTGGTACACAACTGCCATATCATAACTGGGGAGCCAAGGGCCACCGGAGTTCAGGGAACATTTAAGGCCAGTCAAATTTGCAGTTGTTGAGGTGGGCATGGTTGAAGACTAGTGACCCCCTCGATCACCTAGACGGTTCCAGGATGAGAGCCAAGTCTGCCTTGAGAACAGTGGAAACTTGGGGACTACCCCCAAAAGGCAGGCCTTTGAGAAAAGGGGGCCTGAAGGGAATCTTTTCTGCCCGAGGGGCTCTGCCGAGCAGTAGAGCTATGAAAACAATTGACCAGGCACAAGGGGCCACCGAGCAAGTATCTCGGGCTTCTTGAATCTATGATGATTGTTAAATATACCAAAGGCCTACAGACTGCCCGTTTTGATAGTTCCAAGCTAAGACCTCTGCAGCAAGCATTTTCTGACCGCATAGTGGTTGGGCATGATTCAGCACTGTTCTGGGGAAGGCTGTTTGTGCCCCCACATGACACAAACTCATGCAAAGCCTCAGGGGAACATTTCATATCACCACAATCACACACCACTCCAGCCACTTCCATAAATACCCGTCAAAGGCCACCATTGTTTCTACCTCCAGACCAGCGCAGAACATGCCCTCCAGAACAGGTTGGCTAACCCTTCAGATAAAATAGACAAAGTCCTGAGAGCAATTGCAGATTCATGATAAGCATTCAAGGATAAATTCGATTTGCTGACCCATGACCTGGCAATACTCGGAGAAAACCGGTGCAAAATGTCTGAAAGAATAAATACAGACCCTAAAGCTTTTGAAGAACTCCTCCCCTGAATGACAGACTTCAAAAACCCATTCACATTGTGGGCATGCCCTAAAGGAGCTGAGGGAAATGAACCTACTGTGTTCCTAGAAACTTTTTTGAAACAATCTATTCCTCAGAATGCTCTCTCTCCTCACTCTGTCATTGAATGAGCAACCGGAGTACCAGGGAAACAACCACCGCTAGGAGCACAGCCTAGACCAATGGTGGCGTAGAATTCTGAATTCCAGAGACTGAGATTTCATCCTTTCAGAGGGTCAAAATAAGGGTGTTATTAATCACAGCAATGCAAAAGGGATGTTTTTCCCAGACTAAACGCTGGTGTGTTGCAGTCAGGTCAAAAAGAAATTCAGAGACATGGGTTTAAATTTTGTGCTGCTATTCTCGGTGAAGCTCCGAATATCAGATGGCGTTATACATGCTTCTTCACACATCCAGAGGCAGCATGGGATTGGGTTGAAACCTTCAGTCGCAGAGCTGCTGACAGATCACCCTCTCCTTCCAAATCAACACCTAAGATAGGTCAGATCTCAGTCGCGATTAGGAGACTGCACCACCACACTATGAGGCATCACGGACCTACTCGAAATCAAAGTTGAAGAAAACAATGGGATGCAGTGGCAGGGGTGACTTCCTTTCAGGAGCTTTTATTAACACCACACTTAGGGGTCTATTAGAATGGCGGGCGGACTCCAGTCCGCCCGCCACCCTAGCGGTGCTGGGACTGGCCGCCAGTGGTGTGGGGGTCCCGCACCGCCAATCAGGATGCAACCGCCACCATGGCGGTGGCATCCTGTATATTTAACATTGTCGCGGGCGGTGCTGTATTCAGTACCCGCCACAATGTTAAAGGGCATATTGCGCATTTGCATGCACAACATGACAGGCACCGCGCGATGTCGGCCACCTTGTGCTTGCAAATGTCAGGGGGTACCATGGGTACCACCCAAGTGCAGCCACCCCCCTAACCGCCTGGGGGCCTGCAACGGGCTCCCAAAGGCATTCTCTGCTTGCCTTTCCATGGCGGAGTCGCCGCCATGGAAAGCATGGGACCGCCATCATCGTAATATGGATGGCTGTGCCTGGAAGGCACCGCCACCATATTGCAGGTCTTTCGGATGGATTGCGACCAGCCGAAAACTGGCAGATGGTCTTTCCGTCCGCCTAGGTCCCCACCCCACCTTAATATGGTGAGGGGGAAATGTTAGGCTGGTGGACAGAAATGGCGGGCAGAAATGGCGGGCAGATCGCGACCGCCATTCAGGCGGTGGCGATCCGCCAGCCATCCTAATAGACCCTCTACTTTCTACTGACCCCAACGCCTCAAGGGAGGACCATTTATCTGAGGAAATTGTCTCGGTGACTCTCACTTCTCCAACCTACATGGTGCAATCGATCAAAGGCACAGTATAAATTGCAGCTCGAGTCTCAGCTGAATCCCCCCAATAACCAATGACACCATCCTATAGTACACACTGTGAGATGGTCCAGGCCTCTACCACTTGGGAAACCCCACTTGGCCCCAGAATACTGGAAGAATTGCAGTGAGCTATGGCAGGGGACAAAGTGCCTCCCATGGCTGAGCCCAGCTCCTAGAATAACATTGATTCTTTGGGATAAAGTCTCCCTTCCTGCAGAGGTCACACCCTTCTACCTACACCTAGTCAATAATGTGTGGCATGTTATATTTTTTTTCAATATTTTCTCACTAGGAGGTCTCTCTTTGTCTTTCTGTTTATTGGACGGATACGCTGGCGTCTGTCCGATGGAGGCTAGAGGTCCCCACACAGTTGAATTGTATTAGATATCTCTGCCAATTACGCCCCTGGTCACACCTCACTCATGGGGCCTCACAACCTTTAATGCCCTGCTTTCCACCTTCAGTAGCCCCCATTCTAGCAAGTACTACACATGTATTTTGCTGTGCACAAAACCACATACATATCTCGATACATAAATGCTACAACGTTCATGCAGCACCACTACGCTGGCATACCCACGTTGCCTTTCTGCAGGAAACGTACTTAATCAGATCAGAGGTTGCTCAATTACAAACCAAATGTGTATGGCACAGGCTTTTCAGCCTATGCTAGAGGCATAGGGCAAGATCCCCTTTAAAGTGGAGGAGGTCAAACCTAATACTGATGCCCATTTCGTACTGGTGAAAGACACCCAAGGTGATGCTCCCTTGTATCTTTGAGTGGTTTATGCTCCAAACACAGACCCGCTAGCATATTGGTCCCAATTCCCCACCTTCCTAGTAGATTGGAATTACAAATTCTGGATAATAGAGGGGACTTTAGCTGTGTTCTGGATACTGATGAAGACAGGTCAATACCCCCACCATATTCCCTTGTATGCCTTAACACCTTGGGTGCTATGGGTTTCCCGCTGGGTGCTGAATATCCTGGATGCCCATTGTTCATGACAAAGCCAGCTCGTCATAAGCACAGCGCAGGTAATGCCCATGACGAGCTGGCTTTGTCATCAGTGCTGAAGGGGTTAACAATTCTCATTCTAAACAATGGCTTGCACAATGGCACTTGAATGTACTTGGCACTGGAAACATCCTCCCCACCCTAAATTCTCAATGTATTCTTTTGTCCATAAAATGTACTTCAGACTAGATAGGTTCCTATGCTTCCCAACTCACCATATCAAGTGTTTTCCGTTTCTTATAATCCTAGGCAGTATCAGATCATAATCCCATAACAATATTAATTGGCTGGGGCAGGGTCCGGACCCCAACTCCCACCTGGCAACTCTCACTCTCAATGCTGGAAGACACAGTATATTGTCAGGAACTGTTAGACCCTGTAGACACATACTTCCAAGAAAACACAGGGTCTGCCCCTTCCCCTAAAATAGAAGGGTAGGCGTTTAAGGTGATGACAAGAGTATAATGTAATAAAACGACAGTGGGCGTTAAAAATATATTTTTGACAGAGTTAACCAAGGTAGAAGCAGTGCTCCTCACACTGACCTCACCAAATAAAAACAAAATAACAGACAGCTAAGAAGACATTTTTTGATGCAATGGAGACACTTTAATATCATGACTAATCCATTTACTAGACATGAATACATAATAAGGGGCAAAACCCCCAGCAACAGCTAGAGCAGATTGTCACCCCTCGACTCACAGGATCTGAACCCCTTTCAATTACAATATCAATAGAAGAAGTGGCTAATACACAATCAACCATTAATGATGCCTTCCATGATTATTATAAAGCTCTCTGCAGAACCCTATGCCCAAACACAGAATCAGCTACAGCTAAATATGTCACCCAATATGGTTGCAACAGATATCCCCAGAGGCAAGGCTCTCCTTGAACACTCTACTATACCCAACAAGAGATTACTTCTACACTGAGTGATTGGCGCTGCTTGAAAAATCTAGGAAGTGATATTTTTCTGGCAGAATTTTATACCGTTTTGGCCCAACCCCTGGCACCCAAGTTAGTAACATTGTATGAGTCCATTTTCAGCTCTGGCTCCCGCCCCGCTTCCCTTGATGAAGCTATTATCACAACTGTATTTAAACCCTATCAAAATCCTTTCGACGTAGTATCTTATCATCTATTCTCATATTGAAGACAGACTATAAAATGCTCTCCATGCTTCTAGCATGTATCCTACTACCGGATGTCATACAGGAAGTTTACTTTGGATTTATCACAGGAGTATTACCTCTAACAATCTCCACCTAATCTGGTTTATTAAGGAAGAGTCCGCAGATTTATAAACATAGGCAGTACGTTTTGCACTGGATCTGGGAAAAGCATTTGATTCTCTACATTGGGCATATATGTATCAGATCCTACAAATACTCGACTTCCAGCGGCCCGAGTAAAAAGAGGAAAATGTATCTCAGGCTCCTGGCCCGTGGGTAGAGGTACCAGGCAGGGCTGCTCCCTCTTGTCCTTGCTATTCGCCCTAACAATGAAGCTGCTTGAGGCTCAGCTTAGTCCTCCTGGCCTTTACAGGGGCATTCAGCTGCAGGGCCTCCCTCATGCCATCTCCTTATATGTTCATGATATCCTACTGAATGTAATAGACGCCTCAATCAACTTATCCTCCATAACTCAAACAGTAAATTACTTTGCTGCCATCTCTGGCCTAAAGGTTAACAGGAATAAAATGTATATTTTCTCCCTACATCCTACTATAAGACTCCCGGTCAGGCATCCCTGGATCACAGACTACAAACCAAAATGGCCACAATTTGGTATTTGGGTATAAATGTCTATCACGCAGTCACTGACATAGAGGAAGGAAACTTGGGTAGAGCGTTTGGCGCCCTCAAGGCACAGTTTGCTTTCTTGTTATTACAAATGGTGCAGCTACTCCGCCTACTGTATTACTTTGTCAACTTACCTACAGTGGTCCCTCGCTCCTTTTTCAAACAACTTGACACTTCCCTCATTTCATTTATTTGGGGAACAGTAAGACACTGAGTAGCCCTTGCTACATTGCTACATTGACAGCAGGCGTGCTAGCCCTCCCTATTGGCCTACTGCAATTAGCTCTGTCCTGTCTGACCGGAATCCGAATGGTGACAAAAACAGCGACTCCCTATGCCCCTCCCATACCCCTGCTAGGCCTCTTTACCTCCACGAGGAGACTTCACACAGGGCAACTGGGAGCATGGACAGTAGCAGGAATCCTAATACTAGGAGACCTGTACCCCAATGGAGAGTTCCTAGATTTTCAAACACTTATGGCAGAGAACCAATACAACCCCTGACAATTCCTCATGTACGAACAGATTAGGAAATCCATCCAGAAGCATTTTTACACTTACACTAGCGGCTGGTAGTGGGAGTGCTGCGGGGAGGTGGGGCGGGGTGGGGGAGGAGCAAGGTGGGGGCTAGTAAACTACAGCACACAGCCGAACAGAGGTAAGTTAACAAATAAATAAATAAAGCAAATGTCATTGCGCACGCTGCATTGGCAAATGCGATGCAGCGTGCTCATCAAAATTCATTTTATTTATTTATTTGTTTGCTTACCTCCATTGGGCTGTATTCCATAGATTACTAACCCACACCCTGCTCCACACCCGCCCGCCTCACTTCCCCGCAGCACTCCCACCACCGGCCGCTACTCTACACTCATCAAGCAGTACCACCCACCCATGAAGTGTTCAAGTTGGCACCCACCACAATGCAAACAAGAATTGGCATAGCCAATAGGTCTCACGTTCGGGACCTTATATGTGTTGAACCATGCAAAAGTTAATCCTGTTGCACCAAGGATATTGTGCTACACAACTAAATATTTATAAGGTCCCAAAAACGAGACCTATTGGCTATGCCAATGCTTGTTCTTTTAGCATTGGCAGCAATTGCTTGGTAGCTTTTTTTAAATATTGTGTCTGTTGAGGAGAGGATTGATGTACTATGACCAGCCAACTATTTGGGAGGGTTTCTCAAACCATAAAATGACTCTCTCACTCTAGGCAGAGGGACTGGATACTGAAATCTTACCTGTCAACAATGTAGTTCACAGTACTATGCATTACATTTGTTTATAGGATGAGTATGATCTATGTTTATTATTTTATGGAAACTTAATATAGTGCACTGATTCACCCCGCAGGAATATCTCTGCCCTGAAGCGCAGTCCCAGATGAGAAAGGAAAGGAAGAAATATGATTAGAAAACCAGGTTTTAAGTAGCTACTTGAAGCAGACAATTTCATTACACATATTTTATACTATTCTATATATTCCATATTTTCCCTCCCTGCTGAAACTTACATCAAATATGTCAACTATAGTTGCCTGCCAACTTGAAAATGTGCGTCAACTTTCCCTCTACAATTTCTTGCTAGACGAGTTGCCAAGTATTGACTAACTCCATTAAAGCATATCAGTTTTGAGATGGTAGACATTAGTGTTTTGTACGCCTCGTTTATTAGCAGTTGTTTAAGTGCTTTGCCACTAACCACTGAAGTTTGCACCAGTAGTTTAGGCATTATGTCCTTGCTGGGTCTTTTAGTTTACCTATTTAAGCCAGAGACTGGACGACCAACTTTTCAGTACAATCTCTGTAGCTAACAAAAAACAATTCTAAATTATACTACCCAATGTAAACATTTTGATTACTTGGAGCAGATTGTCATGGCAGATACATTACAAATCATACATCCAAATTCTATGATATCTTCACACAAGATGAAAGAAGACAGAAGAAAAAGGAACAACAGAACCATATCATAACAGTATATAATGCAAATCCAAAACCAACACTCGGGGTAAATAAAAAAAAAACAGGCCAAAGGCGATAAAAAAGGAGCATCTGGGCAAAAGGAGGGACAAAATGCCCTACAAAAAAAAATGGGGGAGAGACATCCGTTGTGCTCTTAACCAGTGCTATAACTTATTTTACTCCAACCATCTAGTGATTGGGGCCCAGATTTTCCTCCCGAATTCTCGTCTCCTCCGCCCTTTCAGCCTATATCCTCCGATTCCCTATTAAATACTGCCAATAACCTGGCCCACCAATTGATAAACGTAGGAGATTCAGAGCTGATCCACTGGGTAGTTATACATAATTTCACAATCGACATTGCAATAAATACAAATCCAATCTCTGAACTTGTCCGAACATTGCCTTCCGGATTATCTTCTAAGCCGAAAGTGATTAAATCTCATGTTAATGTAACCGGAATCTCAAGAATCAAGTTCAGAAAGTATTCAATATCGAGTAGATATTTTGCTAGATTAGGATAAGCAAAGAACAAGTGTATGTAGTCAGCAGCCCATGTCCCACACCTGCTACACGAGCTGCCCCGTGAGCCCCCCACTTAGGGACCTTCACAGGAGTGTAATAAAAGTCAAACACAGACATAAAATGTGTCCTCAAGCTACCTGTTATTACAATCTTATTTGCTAACTCCAATGACCCGTCAAGATCTACACGTTTCTTTCTGAACTTCCTCTCCCATCTAGCCATCTGAATACTCATATATCCGGAAGGTTTTCCAATAATAATTGATATATAATCCCTATCCGGGCTCGATTTCCTAATATGTCCACCAGAACTATTTTCCCCAGATTTATATCCGGCCGTTGCATAATTTTGCCCAAAAAGCTCCTAATCTGCAAAAAATTTAAAACATCTCTCCTAGAGAGACCAAACTTCTCTTGTAAATTACTAAAGAGAGCACCTTGTCCTTCATAACAGACATCCCCCAAAACATTAATTCCTAAATTACCCCAACTAAAAGTGAATAAATCTTGAAATATTGATGATAAAAGACCATGAGACGAAAAGGGAGTACATGTATTCATATTAGAGATCCTAAACCTGCGTTGTATCTTCCTCCAAATCGAATTATTTTAAATTTAGTCTTCTTGTAATAGCTTGGCTCTAAAATTTTGACTAAACATTGCCTAGCGTCATCCCCAAGTGCTATTTAATAAATGGTTGGTCTAGGTGCCACCGGAACGTTTGCCTTGACTCCTATCAGCAGTATCCCCATGTGTTGTAAAAGTACAGCCCAGCGATACAGAAGAAGACCGGTTACACCCCACCCACCCCTCAATCTTGGAAGCCTCATCCATTTACTGGCCTTTCTGGCAATGCGATACCCCATGGAAATGTTAAGCATGCTCTTTCCGCTTTGTCAATACAAAACGCTGGAAATTCAAGGGGAATAGTTCAGAACAAATATATGAACTTTGGAAAGATCAGCATTTTAATGACATTGCAGCAACCATGCATTGATAAATGTAGATGATTTAATCTCTCCAATGTCTTATTGACATTACCAATCACTGGCAAGATATTTACCTCCAGTATACGCTCCTGAAGCAGTAATCTTCACCCGAAATAAGTTGATACAGAAACGGTTGGAATATCTAGTGGGAGCATTGTATCTGCATGCAAGATCTGAGTTTTCTCAATATTTCATTTATATCCTGAAACAGAACTAAATCGTTCAGCTAAATCCTTCACTGCTGGTAGGCAGATCTTATATCGGTCATGAATATCGCGATAACATCAGCATACGCCAATGATTTCTGCTCTTTATTGCAAACCTTTGCTGCTTCAATATTCACATCCCCATCCAATTTATTAAGAAAGGAATCAATATATAACGCAAATAATAACGGAAAACATGGAGAACCCTGCCTGGGTACCTCTGCTTAAGCCAAACGCTTTAGATTCTTGTCCAGATACCCGGATTCAAGTGCCTTAATTGCTTGGATAAAGTCGATGGATAGTCCCTTCAATTGTAGAACAGATCACAAAAACCTCCAGGAGACCCTATTGAACGCCTTCTCTGAGTCCAACAGGGTCATCCTGAGAGGTGACTTTGTGGTCTGTGCCCAATCAAAAAAGGGCGATGGCTCGCCTAATATGATCGGTAGTGTCCCTACCAGGGATGAACCCATGTTGGCGGATGGAGACCAAAGGAGTAATGATATTATCCAGTCTTAAAGCTAAGATTTTTTTAAAGATCTTAGTGTTGGCACTAATAAGCGAGATGGGCCTATATGATGAGGGGCTGAGTGCAGGTTTGTCTTTTAAAAAAAAACTACTATAGTGGTCTTCCGCCGAAAGAATCAGATGTCTGCCCCTTTTGAGCTAGTTGTAAAAGAGACTCAAGCTCCGTTTGGAGTACTTGTCGGAATGTCCGATAAAATTCTAGGGGCAATGCATCTGGCTAACAAGGTTATTGCATACTCAACCTCCTCCCAGGTAATCGAGCCGCAATAATCTCATTTTGTTCTGGCGTAACCTTCACTGTTCCCTGATCCCTAAACCATTAATCTAACTGTGCCGCTGCCACATCCCCTTTTCTCTGTATATAATTGCTGATAAAAATTCTTATATACCTTCAAAACCTCCGCCGGAGAATTTTGAGCCTAACTCAAATGATCTTCAATCTTGCAGATCCTATTCGCTACTCCCCTCTGTTGTACATGCTTGGCCAGGAGTCTCCCTGTGTTTTCCCCATATTCCTAAATACCCACCCGGACCTGTGCATATATAATGGGAAGTTCTTCCCCAAAATATTGTTGTATCCTGGCTTTAATTACCGCAATACGCTGCAGACACTCAACAATATTTTGATCCTCCCTTATTTCCCTCATGAGCTCTACCTCAGCCATCCTGAGCTGTTCCACCCACCCTCTAATCTTTTCCTGTATCCCCCTCTGCCTATACTGAGAGAAACTGAGACTCTCTCCCCGCACAGCTGTTTAAAGGCATCCCATACTATAATTTCTGCTGCAGTGCCTCTATTTATATTTAAAAAATCTGTTATCCATTTGGCCATGTGCGCACAATATGCCTGATCTAATCATAGCTTCCTTTCAAATGTCCATGTCGTCTGGGGTCGGGGGGAACTATTTACAGAAAAACCCATGACTAACGGATTATGGTCAGACATTATCCTAGGATGGAGCTCAATTCTAACATTCTCAGCAATTTGATTTGAAATAAAATAAATAGACCAAGCGAATATCTTTATTATGGGAGCAGAAAAAAAGGTACACCCTGGATCTCCTAGCCTATGTCTATGCCAAACATCAGTCAATCCATGTTCCCTAATGAGTCCCTGTAGTGCCTTAAAGTCCTACCCTTTCTACCCAGATTCGGAACGTTGCCGAAAAAATCAAAAATGCTGTCAAGATGAATTATTAAAAAATCCCCACACAGGACTAACGGAGATGGCCATGAGGCCAATTCTATACTTACAAAATTCAGCACTTCTGAATCGTTCAAGTTCTGTCCATTCAGTTAGCAAATTGAAAACAGGGTACCATTAATTCCTGCTTCCAGAATCGCCCACTGTCCTAATTTATCCTCCTTGATTTGGTTACATATTATCACACTATGCTTTGCTAAAATAGCTACGCCCCGTGTGGTAGTACCTTGATGAGTCCTGGTCAATAAATCAAGCGACAGATCCTTCAACCAGCCATGATTGTTCCAGGGTATGTGAGTTTCTTGCAAATCAGCACATCTATCTGTATATATCTAATCATTAAGACCGCAGATGTTTAAGAAGCAGATTCAAATTTTACCGTTTCTATCCCCCATCCTTAAAAACTACAAGCACTTTGACAGAGTTCACAACATGATACAAAAGATTTAGATAATCTGTCCGAAAGACATCATTAAATGCATTCAGTTTAACATAGAAATACCTGCCATGACAATACACGAAGAATGGAAATAGTAACCACATACCTACCACCCTCACCCCCAAACCTCCACCCCCCAACCACCAACCCTCCAACCTGGACCCTCCCCACCCAGACCCCCTTCCAATCCCCACCACAAGAGGTATAGGGACCAACTGTCCCTGGTGATGAAGAGCTGAGCCACCACCCTTCCCCCATGCTTATCCCCCTTCCAGTAGAGTATCCTGCATACTATAAACTCACAAAACTACAACTCACAGGACCAAGAGCAAAAAAAAAAAGAAGGAAAAGCCGCCCCAGACACTGGATAGGTGTGGCTCACTGGTTAGAGGCGGCAGACCCGGAAGCAGAGGTCGGCCCGGGACCAGGGTTCGATTCCCGATGCGGCAGGGTCTTGGGCCATTGTCAGTGGGCTCGCTAATTCTCGCCTCGGTGCCTACTCCAACCATGGGTCCCACTCAGCAACTCTGGGCAATAGCTTGATTAATCTCTACTAACGGCCCCATCAGCGCCGGGGATGCTTGCCTTCACCTTGGAGATGCCCAGGAGGGATCATCTCACGGGGAAAGCCAGGATTGGTTCCCCAGCGGTATACAGCGCCGGGATGCCCCTTTGCTGGGGCAGCTGTGCGCTTTACAAGTATACAACATTTAAGTAGACAGTCCTTCTCAACAAACACAGGAGAACCGAAAAACCTTCAATTCTTATATCCTTCCCATCATCTACAGAGATATAAAAAATTCTTTTTCCTGGACTTCAGACTGAAAGAAGTGTGTTTGCCCATGAGACACCACCTTTAATTTGGCTGAGTTAAGTAAAAAAACCTGAGCCCCCTTTGCCTGGAACTGAGGCATTAATTGACGCAACAACCACCTTTTCTCGACAGTTGCCTGACAGAAGTCAGGCCTCACAAAGAAATCACAACCCTTGCGTACCATTTTCTGATCAGGGCTAGCCAAATTATATAGGGCCTCCCAGGCCAAGAAATTATAAAGGTAGAAAAGAATTGCCCCTGGCTGATTATCAACTTGACCCCCTTTCTATATTGATAAAAGGGGAATCGATGACCCTCTGTAGTTCAATTTTCCAATCCCAATGCTTAAGTTCTGGGAGTGCCTCCTCAAAACGTTCGATGATAATTTGACGGACATCTGTACCCTCCTTCCCCTCGGGAATACCTAGGATTCGTAAATTATTTCTTCTTGACGGATTTTCAAGATCCATCAGTTTCCACAAAGAATCATCTTTCAAAGTTTTCATAGACTCAGTCAACGTTTTCTGTCCGGCCACATCATCTTCCAACAGAGAAATCCTGGCTTCTGCTTCACCAATTCTCGCAAAAAAATCAGAGCAAGTCATTGCTACCCTACGTATGAAAGTTTCCGACATGAACCTTGGATGTGAGAGCTCTTTGCTCTAGTCTCCTCACGATGGGCCATAATAATCTGATAAATTGTGGAGAGCGTGATTTCCTCAGGACCACATATATCTCCACTGGTCATTCCTGAGAGTGCCGTTCCATCCGTAACTGCCTTCCCATTTCATTTTGGTAAAAAATAATAGTCCCATATCATTGAGCCACCCGCACCCAAGATCTGCTTATAGAGAGTGGCTTGGGTTTTCAGTTTATGGACCGCTCCCAGATTATACAGGGATTTTTCACCATCCTCCTTCCCATGCAGGCTACTGATGTTGCTCTCTTTCCCAGCCCAGTCTTTCCCACAGCTATCATCGCCTGAGGAGTTAGGATGATCCAACAAAGAGAAAATTGTATCCTCCGAAACCTCCTCTTTCGTTGTTCCTGAGGAAGCAGCCTCGGCATGAGGTATCTGTAGATTACCTTCCACAGGAATAACCCCAATGTCAATATTGTCAATATTATTCTGATCTGCTACCGCTCTTGCCAGTACAATACTCGTAGGAATACTCATAGAAACTCCACTTCCCAAAATGCATTAGGCTTGCTGACTAAGTTGTCATTGACCGACAAAGCTTCTTGGTTTTCCAGCCCCCCCCGGATGCCACAAGGAAGGGTGTCAGCAACATCAGAAATGCAATCACCCCCACGACCCAAAGTCACCCCATTCTCTTCCTTGGTTTGCATCTTCCAGAGGTGTGAGAGCAGCCGTCATGGTCGTCAGCGGTGCTCCAGTTTTCGAAAACGCTGTTGCTCCAACTACTGGATCGCTCTGTATCCTACCCTTCATGCTTTGTGCTTTGAAGAGGGCCGGAACCGTCTGTCGCCCTCGAGCAGAGATACTGCTTTTCACAATTTTGCCCCCTGCCCCTGATGGTCCTGCTGACGCACCCACACCAGACTGGCGTCCTCCGGCATCAACAGTCGCCGCTTCACCATCCGGGGTAGAGTTTACTGGACTTCCTGAACCCGAGCCCATCACCAGTCTTGCTGCCCCTGGTAGATACCTTCGCCATCATCATGAAGATAGAACAAGTAAGCCGGGTGGAGAGAACTGTCAAGGTAGAGTTTCTCACAGAAGCCAATCTTGAAGGCAATGGCAGCCCCCGCAACCAATACCATGAATGCCAAATAATTTAGAAATGTCCAGAAATATAGACTTTACTGCCGCACATCATAGCTCCAGTTGAAAAGCATAATAAAGGAGGTTAGTGGGGAATGAGTTTTTCGGCCAGCTCACTCGGCCGCCATCTTGCCCCTGCATCCAGAATATTTTTTTAAATAGAATTAAGAGCAATGAACTCCAAAGATCTGTATCAGATTTTATAACATCAATTAGGATACTACTGGGGCCTGATGATTTAGATGGTCAGGTATTTTTGATCAATAGTATTATTTATTTACTTGTAATTCTAAGTGTAGTTTCTATAGGCAGGCTCCTTCTGATCGTTGGTATTTAACCTAGTAATGATGACATTTTGGTTATTTAGACTTGATATTCTAGAGTGGAATTCTCCATACCGTTTGATTTTTTTTTCTCTATTTTTTGTAACATCTCCCTTGATTTGATGATTGTATGTTGGCATGTGATGATGATTCCACTGTAACCTGATTTGTTGCTTTGTATGATCACTATCTGTGATTGCGATAATTTTATAGCCCTTACACAATGGAAAATTGGAAAAATGAACTAAAGTGTAGTCTATAATTCTCTTTTGATCACTGATGAATGTTTGATTGGGAAGATGGTTGGCTGGAAATCTGCCATTCAAAGTATGGAACCCTAAAGCAAATAGGTATCCTGCTGTACTACTGGTTGATGGCATTCACTTGCTTGTCCATTCTGGGATAGCTGGGGAAACTAAAATCCCAGAGCAGTCCAGGAGATCCTCCCTCCAACAAATGCAACAGTAGGAGAAAGGGTTGGATTGCGGAGGGGTAAATTTTACTATGCCTTCTCCAGGCAGTACAACAGTAAGGAAAGTGTTGGATTGTGGAGGCGTAAAATTTAATAGTCCCACTCCAATAAGTGAAACAGTAGGGAAAGTGTTGGATAGTGGAGGAGTAAAACATTAAAAACAAACAAAATATCTTCAACAAAATGAAATTATTTTAAAAACATAGGGGCGGATTTCGATGTCAGGTGGAGTTTTCTGCACCTGACATAGTCATTAGACCGACCGACACCCGGTCGGCGGTCCCAACCGACTAATTAGGATGCAACCGAACCCTGTTCAGTTGCATTCCTATACTTTACAATGGGAGCATGTATAAACTGGCCGGAATGCATGACCTCATTGTAAAATAGGTGGTGCAGTTCATCCCCGCACCTTGAGGTACCTGCCACGAGATCAACAGTGGGGTACCATAGGTGCCCCCTCAGTCCAACTGGAGGCCGTGCCAAATCAATGCCCTCTTTAACTAAAGTTAAGTGTTGTTTTATGTCTGGGAGTGTGGATTTTTGTAGCCACTCAAGGCACAGTTTTTCTACACTTTAAGTTGTTATTATCCCTGGATGTTTCTCTGGATACATCCTGGATCTGGCCTAGTTATTGTAAACCCTTGTGTCTTGCTCAGGAATCTATCTTGACAGTTGTTCATGTCTGTGGGCCAGATTAACAATTTTTTCCAATCAGGATTAGTTATTTTTTGTTGTAAAATATATTTCACGTCTACCTCCTCATCTGTAGTTCCATTACTATCATGTGCGGATTTAGGTGTGGACGGTTTATTCAAGTCTTTTACCTTAGCAAGGCCAAGACAAGATGTCTGTTGAACAGTGTCATTTAAAAACATTATTTGTTCTGGGATGATGCAGGATCTAAATAAGGCTTCTAAACCTTGCACCTGCCAGTCTTTTGTGCCCCAGACAGTTGTTGTCTTTCCAAAAGTCAAAACCTAATGTGGACAATCGAGCATAAAAGGCTGCAGAATAAATGTGCTTAGTATTAATCAACATACTTTAAAATTCCTGTGTTATTAACATTTTTAAAGTAAAATGTTTCTGGATTTGTGACATTAAAACCTGAGAAGTAAGGACATTTTTCATAAAATGTTTTTGAGCTACCCTTTGGTGGCGTCGGAAAATGTTCCTATTGATTATAACTTGAAAACTTCCTAGTGTTTGCAGATGTGTGCAAATAATGGTGACCATAATGATTAAAACAATGCATTTGTTAATAATCTGATGAATCTTCTAAGTATTCATGTTTTGTAAATTCTGCTGACATTTCTAAATCTGTCATCATGTTATTAACAGTCTCAAAGTCCTAATCATCATAAAATGTACTGGGTGAAACAAAATCACCCAAGGAAACCTTAAATTGGCGTGGAATCTTCATTATCACCATAATCGTCATAGTCAGTTCTGTCCCATGCTATACCACCTGGTAGAGGAACGGCTGTGATGTTTACTGATGACAGGTCTCTTTGCTCACGATGAGATGATTTGTGCGGCTTCAGGAGCAAGTTGATGTTCTTACTTGCTGTGTCCATTTTACTATATTTTCCATCTATCAGCTTTCCCAAACTTAAAACAAGGGTGAGCCAAAGTAGGAGAAAAAGTACACCTAACACAATCCAAAATTCAACCCATGGTTAAACCAGATATGTATTTGCAAGCTGGTGAAAAAGTTCTGTTACTTGTTCCTTGAAAGTTTTATTTGCTGGCATTGTTTCGGGCTCACTCGCATCCTCTGAAAACGTATCAAAGTTGATGAAATAGCCAGAGGCAGTTCTGTCAATTGTTGGTATTGCATCCGGATTATTTGAAATCGCTGGAGCTGCTTGTTCCTAATGACATATTTGTATAGTCATATGCTACATTATTGTAGACGGGAGTTTCTTGACGAACTGTTATTTGGGTTTCAAGAGGCACAAGTTTCATGGCTTTGTTGCATAGTTCTTCTTTTCTCACTGCAGAATCTTCAAAGGTGATGAGTCTTTCAGTTTGAACCTCTTGGATAGTAGCAAGATTTGGTCGGCTGCTACATCTTTGGAGTCCACTGGGCCTACTAATTATTATCGGCCACATGGTATGGTGTTACCAGGTCAATTGATGCAAACTGGTTCTCCTTTCTTCCAGGAAGGGGCGGCAGTAACACTCTTCTTGATCCATGGATTGCGAGTACAAGTACTGGTTTTCTGTAAGAAGGCCCAAATTCCTTCTTATCCGCTATTTTCTCTCCGACCAGATCCACAATATTTGAAATCCAGACAGGTCTTGCTGGGACAGGTGGTTTTTCTTCAGTGGTCGTTGGCTTCTGTATGGTGTTGCTTAGACTTCTTCTTGTTTCATTTAATTCCTGCAAAACAGACAAACGGTCTTTGATATCGAAGGGTTTTTGTTGGTTTTGCAATTTTTACCACTAAGGATTACCTCCTTTTCCCCACTCCAACATTTGTGTGTGTATGGGAAATCCCAGGTCGACTTTATGTATTCTTTACCCAACCTTTCATACAGGCCTGCTGGTATGTGTGTTAAGCAATACTGAAACTGGAAAATCGTCACTGGTATCATGATGGTGCCATGTATTATCCATTGAACGACTGGTTTCTCAGAAACGGTTAATGGTAATCTTTACAGTTTTTCTACGCTCAGCACCATATAGTCTGCTCCCTTCTGTGCCAAAGAGAATTCTTTATCTGTAAGGTTAAATCCAGTAAACAATGAGGTGATGTTGATTAGTTGCCAAGGCACATAGCCTGAACGAAGATTTTGTTACGTCCAGCCTAGCAGCATTACAGAACGCAATTGAGACTGTCCATGTTGTAACTTGAGCAAGTCTTGTTCTATTATGTCTATGGCAGAGGATACAATGCTGTCCAAAGAATAAATTCTGGATGACAGAGTTGTTAATCCATTGTCAACTACAGAGAGAAATTTCTCCAAATTAATACGATCAATTTCCCGTATTCGTTCTGCAGTTTCCATTTGCTTGACTTTCCATGCTTCATTATAAGCAGTGTAAATACCAGCGTATATGAAACGTTTATGACATTGTTTACGAGATCCTAGTAAGAATTCTCTCAAATCAATGCCCTCTTTAACTAAAGTTAAGTGTTGTTTTATGTCTGGGAGTGTGGATTTTTGTAGCCACTCAAGGCACTGTTTTTCTACACTTTAAGTTGTTATTATCCCTGGATGTTTCTCTGGATACATCCTGGATCTGGCCTAGTTATTGTAAACCCTTGTGTCTTGCTCAGGAATCTATCTTGACAGTTGTTCATGTCTGTGGGCCAGATTAACAATTTTTTCCAATCAGGATTAGTTATTTTTTGTTGTAAAATATATTTCACGTCTACCTCCTCATCTGTAGTTCCATTACTATCATGTGCGGATTTAGGTGTGGACGGTTTATTCAAGTCTTTTACCTTAGCAAGGCCAAGACAAGATGTCTGTTGAACAGTGTCATTTAAAAACATTATTTGTTCTGGGATGATGCAGGATCTAAATAAGGCTTCTAAACCTTGCACCTGCCAGTCTTTTGTGCCCCAGACAGTTGTTGTCTTTCCAAAAGTCAAAACCTAATGTGGACAATCGAGCATAAAAGGCTGCAGAATAAATGTGCTTAGTATTAATCAACATACTTTTCATTCCTGTGTTATTAACATTTTTAAAGTAAAATGTTTCTGGATTTGTGACATTAAAGCCTGAGAAGTATGGACATTTTTCATAAAATGTTTTTGAGCTACCCTTTGGTGGCGTCGGAAAATGTTCCTATTGATTATAACTTGAAAAATTCCTAGTGTTTGCAGATGTGTGCAAATAATGGTGACCATAATGATTAAAACAATGCATTTGTTAATAATCTGATGAATCTTCTAAGTATTCATGTTTTGTAAATTTTGCTGACATTTCTAAATCTGTCATCATGTTATTAACAGTCTCAAAGTCCTAATCATCATAAAATGTACTGGGTGAAACAAAATCACCCAAGGAAACCTTAAATTGGCGTGGAATCTTCATTATCACCATAATCGTCATAGTCAGTTCTGTCCCATGCTATACCACCTGCTAGAGGAACGGCTGTGATGTTTACTGATGACAGGTCTCTTTGCTCACGATGAGATGATTTGTGCGGCTTCAGGAGCAAGTTGATGTTCTTACTTGCTGTGTCCATTTTACTATATTTTCCATCTATCAGCTTTCCCAAACTTAAAACAAGGATGAGCCAAAGTAGGAGAAAAAAGTACACCTAACACAATCCAAAATTCAACCCATGGTTAAACCAGATATGCATTTGCAAGCTGGTGAAAAAGTTCTGTTACTTGTTCCTTGAAAGTTTTATTTGCTGGCGTTGTTTCGGGCTCACTCGCATCCTCCAAAAACGTATCAAAGTTGATGAAATAGCCAGAGGCAGTTCTGTCAATTGTTGGTATTGCATCTGGATTATTTGAAATCGCTGGAGCTGCTTGTTCCTAATGACATATTTGTATAGTCATATGCTACATTATTGTAGACGGGAGTTTCTTGACGAACTGTTATTTGGGTTTCAAGAGGCACATGTTCCATGGCTTTGTTGCATAGTTCTTCTTTTCTCACTGCAGAATCTTCAAAGGTGATGAGTCTTTCAGTTTGAACCTCTTGGATAGTAGCAAGATTTGGTCGGCTGCTACATCTTTGGAGTCCACTGGGCCTACTCATTATTATTGGCCACATGGTGTGGTGTTACCAGGTCAATTGATGCAAACTGGTTCTCCTTTCTTCCAGCAACGGGCGACAGTAACACTCTTCTTGATCCATGGATTGCGAGTACAAGTACTGGTTTTCTGTAAGAAGGCCCAAATTCCTTCTTATCCGCTATTTTCTCTCCGACCAGATCCCCTATATTTGGAATCCAGACAGGTCTTGCTGGGACAGGTGGTTTTTCTTCAGTGGTCGTTGGCTTCTGTATGGTGTTGCTTAGACTTCTTCTTGTTTCATTTAATTCCTGCAAAACAGACAAACGGTCTTTGATATCGAAGGGTTTTTGTTCTCCCTCTGAACATCAACTTACATTGCTTAATAGTGGAGCTAATTTCAAAACATACTGAATAGTCTTTGTTGGGTTGAGCAGAGGCTAGGCATTTGCAAAATCGTGGAGTTCAACATCTAAGAAATCAATATGTGAAGGATGATGTCATGGACTATGATTACAAGCAGTTTTGGTACATTTCGAAATACTACCCTGCGTTATGCCAATCGGGCAATACATGAGCATCTTCACAAAAAATATGTTTAAAATATAATGGATATTTAAGCTCGATTGCCCATAAATGGCTACTAAAATTGTATTGGTTTTTCAATTCGTTTTGAAGAAATGGTCACACATTATTTCAGGAAATTAGAGTCTGGCACAGTACCCATAAGCATTATATCCATGTAATAAGAAATCTGCTTTGCATCCATAAAAATATGTTGTCGTATTCCCTCATGGCTGAGTTCAGTGCTCTGTTAGAGTGAAAACAGCCACCTATCTCCTTCAATTTACCATTGATCGTTTCCCCAGCACCCAGAAATGTCACTTGTCCCTGGCAAAGAGTGCAAACAGCCTCCCAGTATTTATTTTTAACTTATCTGTCCAACCAACAATACTATAGAGTGAGGGCTACTAACACTTTTGCGCGACCGGAATGTCACCTTTATGATCAACCGATGCCAATATATGCCACTGGCATATTTATACGGCCACGTCAGGCCACATTACGTGGCTTTTTCATGGCCTTATAAATATGTGCACCTTTCACAATGAAAACTGCATTAAAGGGGCGTTCCTTGGGTGTTGCTGGGGGAATTCCCAGCAACATCCATGTATTTCCAACACCTCCTCAGTTTTACAACAAATCTTCAGTCTGAGGCAGTGGGTGCTGCAGAATGCAGCACACATAGAAAGAGGAAAAAGCCTCTTGTGATTGTTTCTGTGAAGGAAGGGTTTCTTTCCTGTGCAAAAAACTAAGTATGGGTGCAAAATCCGTTCCGCTTGCGGAATTTGTGAATTTTCGGCAATTTCGCAATCCGCTAATCTCACGAAATTGCCAACAATTCGCAAATCCGCTCACGGGCGGATTTCTTTGCACATGCCTGAGTTGAAGCTCAAATATTCAGCCCAAACAACTCGTGAGCACGGTCTAGGCTAGGCAGGTGTACTTCCTTCCTATATCTACCGCCTACAATTAGATGTAATCCTTTGATAAGCCCTGGCAAAGAGTGCAAACAGCCTCCCAGTATTTATTTTTAACTTATCTGTCCAACCAACAATACTATAGAGTGAGGGCTACTAACACTTTTGCGCGACCGGAATGTCACCTTTATGATCAACCGATGCCAATATATGCCACTGGCATATTTATACGGCCACGTCAGGCCACATTACGTGGCTTTTTCATGGCCTTATAAATATGTGCACCTTTCACAATGAAAACTGCAATAAAGGGGAGTTCCTTGGATGTTGCTGGGGGAATTCCCAGCAACATCCATGTATTTCCAACACCTCCTCAGTTTTACAACAAATCTTCAGTCTGAGGCAGTGGGTGCTGCAGAATGCAGCACACATAGAAAGAGGAAAAAGCCTCTTGTGATTGTTTCTGTGAAGGAAGGGTTTCTTTCCTGTGCAAAAAAACTAAGTATGGGCGCAAAATCCGTTCCGCTTGCGGAATTTGTGAATTTTCGGCAATTTCGCAATCCGCTAATCTCACGAAATTGCCAACAATTCGCAAATCCGCTCACGGGCGGATTTTTTTGCACATGCCTGAGTTGAAGCTCAAATATTCAGCCCAAACAACTCGTGAGCACGGTCTAGGCTAGGCAGGTGTACTTCCTTCCTATATCTACCGCCTACAATTAGATGTAATCCTTTGATAAGCGTGGCTCAAATCCACCCGAGTGACTTACCGCACTCACCTATAGGTATTCTGTAGAAAGTCAGCCGGACAGTGGAGAAGAATAAACAACAGTCTTTATTAGGCCAAACACACTCATATGAGAGGGCCCTGTCCGACCTCACTCCTAGGAGTGCGAACGAGAGGACTGACTCTCTTCATTACAGCAGTACATTATAATGCAACACAGTTCATTAGGGTACGCCCCTTCTGGAAAATTACTGAAACTCAGACAGGGGAACAATGTCCTCATACAGTAGGCATCTGCACCTGCAAGGGATACATCGCTATCTTTACTCAAGGCCGCAGAGCTAGGCTTCAGCGTCTCTGGGGTATGAGAATATTACTGATAAAGAGACTTGTTAGTTTCGGCCACAGTAAGCTGAGAAACGAAAATGCTGTCTTAGTGAAATTCTCTATTCCTACGGGAGGGGCAGATGAGCGAGTGCGACTCGCAGACACAAAGAGATACACAAAATGGAGGCACACAGGCTAAGCTAAGGAACTAATATCGTCACACATATATTTGAATAATCAGGTAACAAGCGGGGATAATGTAAAAGGTGTATATATACGTACTCCATCAGTTAGTCATATGATGCTAACTCACATATGAGAATAGGGATGGTTGGGGCATCAAAAAGTGAATTCTATCAGACCCTCCTTTTAGCATCATTGGCTAACTGCAGCCATATATTTATTTGCCAAAAGGTAGCGCCTTCACATCCATTCTAAGGGCAGAGCATCATATTTATTCAAAAACATCATCTGCAATAAACATCATCCAATTTGCATCAGGAAGGTCAGTAATGATAGAGGCAGTATATTGACCTGACACCTTCTTTCGTGGTCGCAAATTCGTAGCACACATTGAGCAACATGGGGGAAGGCAGTATACACAAAGGCAACATGTCAGTATTATGCTCACCACACCAGCTAAACCCATCAATATTTTCCAACCCCAAGAGGAGAAAGCGCCCCAGAGCCACCCTTGTAAGGACCATGTCCCATTATCTTGATGGAGTTCAGTCGCTAATCTATGGAGTTTCTGTACTGCCAAATTAACAGTCGGAGCTGAGTCTGGAATATATACACAACAAGACGTCCCGATGACGCGACAGGCCCCGCCCCTATCTGCCAGGATGACGTCAAGCACCATCCTATTCTGAATCGTGAATAATCTCATAGCCTGAATCTCAACGGACATGTTAGTCGCAATGTCAGCTTCAGTAAGGACTACTTTTTCCATCACCCTGGACAGTCGTCGAATGGCCCTACTATTAAATATCGGACCCCAGAAAGGCAGAAGGCCCTTAGAAAAATCAGTCCATTGCTGTAGAGAGGTGTCCGTCTGGTCAACGCCATCTACCTGAAGTTCCCTCCTTTTACGCTGCTCTTGTGGACTGGGAAACCTACGGTGAGTCTTATGATAGTCGGAGGGTGCCACGTATACAGGAGGAATCATATAGGCTAAGTAACATTCCCCACCCCAACCTTCAGGCAACCATAAGTATCCATTATCTCCACACACAAAATAGATACTGGGGGGAGTAACCAAAGAGGGGCTGAGAGGCAAACGTATTAATGCCGTCACGTTACAAGAACTATTACCAACCTTGATGGGGCCCCTACCCTCTATACAGAAGAATGGTGGCGGACCCACTACAGCCAGGGGTATCAGAGACTTAACACTGTCATTTCCCTTTGGTGAGTGTCTGTAAGACAAGGAGGAATTCAATTGTAGAAAGCTTTCCCTAACTTTGTCAGTGTCATTTGGAATTAAAAACCGACCCACCTTTTTCTCACACGTCTCTATAAATGTCTGATCAAAACGTCCGTCAGTATATATCCGTCCAAGGGCAGAGGGAGGCAGAGGACGTACTCGCATTGTCATTGTCGATCCCCTATTCTGCAGTCGAGGAGTCAGAAAATCTGGCTGCTGAAAATATTTGACAAGACCTATGAGAGTATACCACCCCACACAACTATTCACAGGTGTCAAAGGAAGCGCTAGAAATCTATCCTTCTTGTAGGCAGCAGAAGGTAGGAGCCCACAAACCCAACAATCCGTAATGTTTGTGGTGGCATGAGCATGGTGCAAAGTCTTTATAAAAACATTTTCTTTGTAACCTCGTCTAAGCATTCGTTCACCATAATCTACAGTAATAATGTTGTGTTCAGGAACAGCAGTAGGTGTGGGTGCAAACACATGAACGGGATAGGCTTTATCCAAGAAAAACAATATACCAAGAGTCACTAAAAAAGCAATGAGCACTATAACAAGGAGTACTATTTTTCCTTTCCGGGAAAGGGCCAACCAGGGAGAATCAGGCAAGGGTCTTGGAGGAGCCGCAAAGGGCTGCTCCTCATCAGGGATGGGGCGACCAAAAGGGTACATATTTAAAATTGCAAAAATATATCAAAAAAATGGAAAAAACACTTCTAAAAAAAAATAGTCCCAGACTATCCGCCGAAACCGGCCAGAGGGGTTCTTCAACCCTAAAAAGGGATCTTCTCCCTGTGTCCTTCAAAGCCTCACAGGCAGGCTTTTACCGTCCATACCTTAATCCCACGTCGCTTGACACACAGCAATTGAAACAGAGGAGCACTTAATCTGGGCCCCTCACCACTCTATAGTCTTATAGAACACAATCTTCGGCTAAACACCAGGGCTCTTACAAGTCCATCCCTACCACTAAATCTTCTTTTATGTCAGAATGTCCACTAAGCCCTTCTTCCAGTGTTTAGTCCAGTACACTTTCACTTATTTCGGGGCCGCAGATTATAGCGAGTGCTCCCTCGCACTTCGGGATCAGTAAACAAAACAGGTGTATCCGTAGCATGCACTGAACTCTCGGAATCAGCTCCACTAGTAGCAATGGGAGCAACTGAGCCCTTTGAAGCACTTTGTTCTGCACGTGACTTTAATTTTGTCTTGTCACCTTGCTCCTCTCCCCTCAGTGAAGCATCCGAGAAGGGAACATATCTGGGTATTTGCTCATGTTCCTCGTCAGCAATTCCTTCTCTGACCCACTGGTCGTAGGGTAGCGGCAGCGGGACCCTTTTAACGTGGGAGGCGTGCGTCCACGCCTTCCTGCCTTCCACTCGAAGTGCCGTACGCGTCGTCAAGAGTACCTGGCGTGGCTCTGACCACCTGGGCTCCAGACAGGTTTTCCGTTGGTATTTTCTTACGACGACCCAGTCCCCTGGGTGGATGGAGTGTCCAGACCCCTCCGGCAACGGCTTCAGGGTGTCTGCTACCTGCTGATGAATAGAACGAAGATCTTTAGTCAAAGCATACAAGTAGTCTATCAACAGAGGGTGTTCAATTTCAGAGAAACACTTGGGTCTGGGTACTCCCCAAACGTTGGCCGGGCGGCCAAATATTACTTCATGAGGAGAGACCCCCGTTTTGGAGTTAACAGTTACTCTGGTAGAAAGCAAGGCTAAAGGAAGGGCATCTGCCCAATGGAGTCCTGTACTCTCCTGTATTTTCGCCATCTTTAATTTTAGCGTTCCGTTAAATCGTTCCACAAGTCCTGCGGCCTGAGGGTGTTGGGCCGCGTGGAACTTTTGGGAAATCTGTAAGCCTTTACATATCTGCTTCATCAATTCTGCATTAAAGGATGTGCCATTATCACTCCAGATCACCCTAGGCAATCCGAAGCGAGAAAAGTATTCCTTAATCAACATTTTGGCAGTAGAGATGGCTGTACAATCTTTTGTCGGAAATGCCTTCACCCATCTGCTGAAAGCGCATACAACCACCAAGACGTATTTGAGATTGTTGACCCTTTCCATTTCAATATAATCCATCTGAATCACCTCAAAAGGGAAAGAGGGAGGTGCAAAGTTTCCCACTGGGACAGGGGTACCCTTTCCTGGATTGTGCCACAAACACACCATACACTGTCGGACGAAGTGAGTCGCCACTTTAGAGATATTTTTATTGCTCCACACTGGGTCCAACAACTTGCATATACCCTTGGCGCTAATATGTGCAGGCCCATGAGCCATCGTCACCACTGGAAGAACATATGCGTTCGGAAGTAACCATCGTCTCTTATCGGTCACATCTGTCCAACATTCATCAGCATCCAATCGCCCCCCACCATCCTTCCATGTCCTCAATTCGTCTTCAGTCACTTTCTCTTGTATATTTTTCACACTCTGTACAGTATCTGCAAACATGTTAACATCTGGCACCCATCTAGCTGGGCCTGCCACAAACATCCGTGGTAATTTTGTCCGAGCAGTCTCTTTTGCCGTTTCGTCTGCAAAGGCATTGCCTCGTCCCACATCATCCACTATTGTCTTGTGTGCGCTACACTTTATCACTGCCAGTCGCTTGGGTAACGTCAATGCTGCTAACAGTCGTAATATCAGCGGACCATGCTGTATGCGTTGTCCATGTGAAGTCAGAAATCCCCGTTCTGCCCACAGCCGCCCATAATTATGAGCCACGCCAAAGGCGTATTGGCTGTCAGTATAAATGTTCACGTCCAGTCCCTCACTCAATTCACATGCTCTCAGTAAAGCTATAATTTCTGCAGCTTGGGCCGAATTGTAAGGTATCCTAGAAGTCTCCACTACCGTCTGTAATGTCGTTATTGCATATGCTGCTGTCGATGTACCATCTGCAAGTTTGAAACAAGACCCATCCACATACAACTCCCCATCCGGTTCGTCTAAGGGCTTGTCCGTCAGATCCACCCTCCCCTTTGTCTCTTCTTCTGTCCAAAACAAACAGTCATGTATGTCATCGTCCTTTGTATCCGTGGGGATAGGTAACAATGTGGCAGGATTCAGTGTAGCACACCTTTTTATCGTCACATGAGGTGCAAAGAGGGTCATCTCATAACCGGTAAGACGAGCACTCGTTAAATGCTGCGTCTGTGTTCTGTTTAGTAAAATGTCCACAGCATGCGGTACCATTACTGTGAGGTCTGAACCCAATACAAGCCCTGCCGATTGTCTTATAGAGACCGCAGCAGCCGCCGTGGCTCTCAGACAACTCGGCAGCGCTCTTGCCACATTGTCGAGCATCGCAGAAAAGTAAGCGCAGGGTCTCTGTTTCCCTCCGAAACATTGTGTTAAGACAGACAACGCGCAACCTTCCGCCTCGTGTACATAAAGAACAAAAGGCTTCTGGTAATCAGGTGTTCCCAGAACGGGTGCAGAACATAAAGCAGTTTTTAGTGACTCAAACGCTTCCTGACATGCAGGGATCCAGGGTAGGGGTTCGCGCACTTCTTTGGTAGTCAGATACAATAGGGGTTTTGTTAGTAACGCATAATTAGGTATCCACTGGCGACAATACGATGTTATGCCCAAGAATGTGCGCACCTCTCGCTGCGTGTTAGGTATCTTCATATTAGTTATTGCTTTTATGCGTTCTGGAGTCAATCTCCTCCCCACTTTCGAAAGGAGGTGACCTAGGTAGGTAACCTCCGTTCGACAGTATTGAAACTTTGGAAGGGACACCTTATGCCCCCTTTTTGCCAAATGATGCAGTAATTTAATTGTAGCATCCCGACAACCCTTCTCGTCGTCTGATGCAATCAGGATATCATCCACATATTGCAACATAACGTTGCCAGGTGGAAGTTCCAGTTCATCCAATTGTGCCTTCAGTGCTTGACTATATATGCTCGGACTTTCTGTGTAACCTTGGGGAATTCTCTTAAACCCGAAGCTTCGGCCAGCCAATGAGAATCCGAAGAGGATACGTCTGTCTTCATGTACTGGGATACTGAAGAATGCATTCTTCAGGTCCAGAACAGAAAAATATTTAGCAGATGGGGGAATCATTGTCACTATCGTAGTGATGTCCGAGACCACCGGGTATTGTGGCTCCACTACTCTATTCACATGGCGCAAATCAATCACAAACCTATATACATCAGGAGTATTATCAGTAGCTTCAGGCGACCGTCTTTTAAGGATCGGTAGTATGGGGCTGTTACATATGTTCGAATCCGTCTCTTCCAGTACACCTGACCGAATCAAATCTTGTATTATTTGCAACAGGGCTTTCTCTCCCTCCCTAGGAATTCTGTACTGTGGTACCCTGGGTAGTTTCGCTCCCACCTTTACCCTTATTGTTACCGGGGCGATATCCATTTTACCCACATCGGTATCATTGACAGCCCACAAACTGTCGGGTATCCCTTCAAATTCAGGTGGTAGTGGGTCATCTTTAGAAAAACATTGTAGTGGGCGAGCAACAGTCGGGCCTAACGTGAGGTACACGCCATCCGGAGAACAATAAATGGTGGCGTGCAACCTCTTCAATAAGTCTAAGCCCAGTAAATTTTCTCCACAATTCGATGTCAATAAAAACGGTGAATCAACAGTGAAAGGACCAATCGTTAATGTAAGGGGTTTGTAAATGGGGCTAATCACCGGGGTACCTGAAAAACCCACAGAGATATTGTTCTTGCCAGACAGAGCCGCCCCGGGGACCCGAGAATGAGCCACTGAACTTTTCGTTGCACCCGTATCCACTAGAAATTTTTGCTGAGACCCCAATAAGTCTGCCTCGACATAGGGTCCCCTCTGATCAACTTCCACAGGCACTGGTCCCTCGCTCTGTCCTACGCTGTCCTAGTTATGGGAGAACCCTGTCAGATCGTCCACGGAGTAATCATCATTATAGTACTGACCACCGCCCCTTTGCAGCTGTTGCCTGTCTGCACCATTGTCGAAGTAATTACCTCCCGGCCTCCCGCCTCCATCTGATCGCGCATTCTGTCTCCCGGAGTCGCCACTACCTCTTCCTCAACCTCGTCCTGAACCGGCATTCGACTGAAACAGAGGGCAATCCCTCCACCAATGTCCCTCTTGCTTACACTTCGCACACTGACGGTCCCAATCTTTCCTTACTTTCACCTCTGCCATAGCCGCCACCACCACGTCCTGGTGCCGCACCTCTGCCTCGACCCCTCGACACTTGCTGTAACAGAACCCTAGTCTTCAAATCCTTAGCCTTCTTTTCCTGCTTGTCCTTACTCTCATTTTCTCTATGTTCATAATACTGAGCCATGCTAAGAATACCAGAGGGGGAGGACGTCGTCCACGTGCTCTCCGACGCTTGCAACCTTGCTGAAATCTCAGGCAACAAGTTCATGACAAACCTATTAACAAAGAGTCGCAACCCTCCATCCTGTGACACATCTTGCCCACTAAAATCCATGAACGTCTCTTCAAACCCCGTAAAGAAGTCTGAAACTGCCTCATCCTTTTTCTGCTTACAAGCCGTCAACTTGTCCCAGTCTACCTTCTTCGGGGGAATGAGAGCGTGCATGTATTTTATTATTCGCCCCGGCAACGCCAAAATCTCAGCTTTCGGCTTTTCTCTTGGCTTACGTTCCTTATCCCAATCCTGTAACTCCTGCCACGTACCACCTAGTTCTTCCGAATGATCTGTGCCCTTTACCTGGCGCCATACATCGACCGGGACCAGGAGCCCAAAAAACAGTTCAACATCAGCTAAAGTCATTACAGTGGAAGACGCAGCTTCCGTCAATTCTTTATAGTATGCAGTCGGGTTCTTTCTAGAGTCCGGCAACTGGGCCTTTAAAGCTAATACCTCACTTCTCTTCCATGGTGTATACACCCACTGCTCCTGGAAATGTGCATCTACCCTATTCCTGGTGACAGCCTTCGTGACTGGGTCTACCATCTCGGGTATCTCGGGATGAAAGATAGGGTGCACTTCACGCATTGGATGTATACCTGGAAAATGGGGCGCACCTGCAGAGGGCAATTCATTTCTATACTGCAATAAGGCACGTAAACTGCGCATCACCTCCTTCACCCCAGTATTCGTTCTGTAGGCTCCGCTCTGTATATCTCGTAAAGTCGCCGGAGCCACACCTCCATACCCCTGCTCCCATAACGTTATCAATACATTTGACATGTGCCACAAAGCGTGCTGTTGCATCAAAGGCTCAAAATCTTTCATTGTAGACCAAATGTCTTCAAACGAATAAATGTTATTCCTAGCCCACTGGCATGCCTGGTTGGCCACTATACTTTTCTCGTCCAAACCAACCGTAGAACGCGTAAGCAACTTCCGTACCTGTGAAAGCAGTCCGCTACCTGCGCCTCGACTCGGCGTTGACATCTCCTGACTAGGGGTGGTGCTAGCTGAGGCAGTAGGGAGTGCTAAAGAAAATGGGGAGGGAGCGGGCGAAGTGGTCTGGAGCAAAGAAACGAGGGGTGTCGAGGGCGGGGAAGCAGAAATCGCTGCGCCATGTTGGTGCGGGGCACTTGCTAATGGACCCGGAACCCCACTAGTAGAGGCGGGAGCTCGCAGAGAGGGGTACAATGACTGCGGAGCATAAGGAGGAGGGGGTCGAGTACTCAAAATATCTTCCATTTCATCCTGTTCGTCCTCTCGTACTACATAACTTTTATTTTCTTTCAACCTGCAAAGCCTATCTGCGCTCTCCAAACGCTGCTCATTCTCATTCTTGGTATTTTCTCTCGCTTTCTGCGCCATTGTCTGCGCTGACTTTTTAAAAGCCTCTTTCTCTTCTCTCAACTTACGTTTCCTGGCTTCCTTTTGCCACACTCTTAAGGAATCGAACATGCTTTGACGGCTACGCCTAGCAAACAATTTGTCCTGCAAGTAGTCCAATTTAGCTTCTTCAAAAGAACCCGTCAAGGGCCACTGCAAATCCACATTGTCAGCGGTGTACCGGTGCCATAAAGTGCCAAACAAAATCGGGGGCAATCCATGCTTGATATACATATCAAAGCTTGGAGTGCCCTCAGGGGGTGCAGGTTGGCTCTCAGCCAGTCTAGAATCTGAAACACGACAGCAACATCCAAAACATCGTAACTTACTAAAACACGGCATCTCTACTTTGGTGTAAAATAAAGCACTTCTCCTCAAAATTCGTCACCTTGAATCACCAGCTCGAGCTCATTCAGACCCACATATAATTATACGTTAGGAAATCACACACACACACATAAAATTCCTCCAAACACATGTTACCAAATGGGACAAGGCCCGTCGACCAAGTCCTGGGGAACCTGGACCCTACCGCAGACCGAACAGTACACTAACTGTTCTGAGGATGGAGAACACATCCGCTCCCCGTGCGGCACTACGGATCACTGCGCACTTTACCACGGGAGACCCAGGACTCACCTCCACTGAACCACCACTCTAGGAGTTCAGGGTAAGTTCCGGAGTCCACCCGCAATGAGCCACGCCTTCACCACAGTACCACCCGGTCGGATTACTACAAACAATATATCCAGATATTCTCCCACCCTCGTTAAGTCTGTCAGAGCACCTGTTCGCACTCTGAGTTCCCCGGAGCACACTAGCCCCAGGAGCACACCGGCTCCTCAAACCACCGGAGACACCCTAGTCTCCCGGAACACTCCAGTTCCTTAAACAATCACAGGTGGACCACTCACCTTCTGTACGCGGTACCGACCTCTACCGTTCTCCACCTCCGGCTGCCAGGACCAACACGGTCAGCTCCGAGTTCCGCCTTCTGGACCCCGGCGTAAGATCCGAACCGGGACCTCTCCCGATCAGCAGGGTGGGGCAGCGCTGCGAGAACCAAGCTCGGCATCAGATGGGTGCCCGGGCCCACCGTGCCGACCAGCGGGTCCCCGGTCTTCTGCTACCCACCTACGGGTGAGAAAGATCTTTATCGCGGGGTCCCTATCCGGGCGCCATCTGATAAGCGTGGCTCAAATCCACCCGAGTGACTTACCGCACTCACCTATAGGTATTCTGTAGAAAGTCAGCCGGACAGTGGAGAAGAATAAACAACAGTCTTTATTAGGCCAAACACACTCATATGAGAGGGCCCTGTCCGACCTCACTCCTAGGAGTATGAACGAGAGGACTGACTCTCTTCATTACAGCAGTACATTATAATGCAACACAGTTCATTAGGGTACGCCCCTTCTCGAAAATTACTGAAACTCAGACAGGGGAACAATGTCCTCATACAGTAGGCATCTGCACCAGCAAGGGATACATCGCTATCTTTACTCAAGGCCGCGGAGCTAGGCTTCAGCGTCTCTGGGGTATGAGAATATTACTGATAAAGAGACTTGTTAGTTTCAGCCACAGTAAGCTGAGAAACGAAAATGCTATCTTAGTGAAATTCTCTATTCCTACGGGAGGGGCAGATGAGCGAGTGCGACTCGCAGACACAAAGAGATACACAAAATGGAGGCACACAGGCTAAGCTAAGGAACTAATATCGTCACACATATATTTGAATAATCAGGTAACAAGCGGGGATAATGTAAAAGGTGTATATATACGTACTCCATCAGTTAGTCATATGATGCTAACTCACATATGAGAATAGGGATGGTTGGGGCATCGAAAAGTGAATTCTATCACCTTGATGGAGGTCTTTGCATCCACGAGTTTCTTGAGCGCAATCCCCGTGTACTTCCTGTGACCAGGAGACTGCTTTCTTCTCATCTGCTGCTCTGATCGGTCTCTGACCCGTTATAAACAAGAGGCATGTGAACTCGCATAGAATCCCCACTCGTTTGGCCTTGCCACACACACACTATGGTATGCAACATCTGCCCACCCTTTCCTCACTATGATGGACAGCTCACTCGAGGGACCTCGGCGCCTTTCGGCGCGGTGGTAAAATTACAGACACACGTGGTCACATTATTTGTGCAAATGGCAAAAAAATCAGCAAGTTTGCGGGAAAATCTGCGAACTCGCAGATTTCTTTGCCATTTCGCGCGAATTCGCGGACTGCGAAGCCGCAAAATTCACCCATACTTACAAAAAAGATCATTCCCGCAATGCAGGCACCCTTTCATTGGTGCAAAGTTACCTGCATTGGCGCATGGCAGCTCATTGTTCGCTGGCACAGTGGAAAAGGAAAGGAATGCACCATATCTAACAGATACGGTGCATTCCTTCCCTTTGCTTCGGTGTATGGCACTGCAGCAGCAAGGCCTGCTGCACTGCCCTACGGCAAAATCACCATAAATGAGGACCCCAGTATTTATTTTAGCCCACTTATTAGGATCATAAGATCATTGGCAGCCATTTATTTTGGAAATGTGCAGTGCATTCTGCTTTATGTATAAGTGAGTCCGCTCCAAGTTTCACGCAAGGTGAGGGAGATGAAAAGATTCATAAACAAATTTAAGTTCACCACTGTGACAATCTGTGCAGCGCTGAGATGCCCAAGGGTAGTCACGCGCTTTATAAATCCCATAAACATAAACATAAAAAATCACTTTTCACCATAGATAATTCATTTATAAGGATCCAATAATAATCCACACAATCACCCGTAAGGGTCCATAGGTGCTGGGGGTCATCAAGAAGATTAAGCAAGCTATTGTCCAGGGATCGAACCGTGATCCCCAGATTCCAGAGTGAGTCGCCCTAGCCGCGGCGCCACACCTCTTCCTTTCCTTTCCATTCAGTCTGCGATCCATGTACTTATTTATGCTGATGATGTGGCTCATTTACAACATTCCCAATTTATATTTATGAATGTAGATAATGTGTTTCGGAGGCTTAATTTCAACTGTTCCAGGTTTAAAGGATTGTGTCAGCACCACTTCCTTAAATTTTCAAATCAACCTACTTTCATTTTGTTAATACCTGATAGGGACTCAGGGGCATATTTTCAAGGGATTTATCTCTGTTTTTTGGCTTTAAAAGCCAAGAAAGTGGAGATAAAATGATCTCCCTATCAGCAACAGGGTGCTAACACACAAATTCGCATGTTAGCACCCTTTTTCTCTACGCTTCCCCTTGCATCTATAATGAGATGCAAAGGGGGCGTTCCAGTGAAAAATAATAGGAGAAATGTTGTTCAGTGACATTTCTCCTATTATCAAGGATATCGCTAACCCTGTTAGAGATAAAAAAAAAGCAGTGCTAACCGCGGTTAGCGCTGCATTTTATACACCTGGTATTTTCCTGACTTAGCCGTGATATCCTATGGATGGTGAATATAATGGCTGAGTTTGTGAGCCCCTATAATCAAGCTAACGCCGAGAGATTATCGTTGGTTTTCCAGCGATAATCTCTCATTTGGGAGTTAGCATGAGGATTTTTATCACTTCTGAGATAAAAGTTGCTAATAGCAAGTTATCTCAGCGATAATTTCCGGCGATGCTTAGCGATAAAAAAACATTGCAAAGCCTCGTTAGCGATAAATATCGCTACTCGTTGGTAATATGCCCCTCAATTCTGCCATTCTATACAACAACACTTGTGTTCTTTAGCAGGGTTACAAACTCTCCTCAGAAGTTTAAATTAATCTGCCACTCATTGGGTGGCTGATTACATTTAGCATGCACGACTATAATAACACACACCACTGCCTTATCAGAACTAAAAAATACCTAAACAGCTCTTCATCTGTATTATATATAGGGCTTCACCAGGAATCCCTCTGTTGTGTACAAAAAACATAATGCAACGTCTATTTTCTTATGGAAAAGCAGCAGTAATTCATGCACAAAGTTATGTTTGCACGAGTCATTTTCTAACTGTACAATAAAATTGTCGTACATATTCCGACTCACCTAGACACAGCTAAACACAAGCTTTAAAAGTGGACAATTCTGCCTTGTTGCTGGGAGTTGATTCTTTAATCATTCTCCCATTACACTTGTTAGCCAGCTATGAGCATAAAACATGGCGTGCACCTGGTCAGCGGCTTTCTTTTATTTCATTTTATCCAGAGCATTGGATGCCAGACCCAACACAAGTATGTTAATTGAATAGCTTTCTTCATACTTCTGTGGACATAATCTAAATATTAGAGACATTTGAAATTTCACCCTTGTAAAAAGTGTTCCTTTTTCTGCAGTCTATCCTGTTTTTTTGTGCATTTATTGACCATATTTTTTGTTGATATTATGACTCCGTGAACTATTTCACTGCCTTTCAGTGCCACAGTGTGTGACTCTTTCTCTAAACTGGTAATGTTAAATGTTTACAGCCAATGAGTGTAATATGTCTCCAATAAGGCCCTGGTAACTAGTCCCAGAATCTGCATGTCATATGTGGGCTGAATTGTGTATTTACATCACCCACATATATGACCAAAGTGTTTGGTTCAACAGTACATTGTTGTGTTGTTGTTGAGCTACAGTGTAACGCCACTGCAGTGTAGCACAGCAAAAGAAGCTGCTTTGCCATGTAAGTACACCCTCTTTTACATATTAGCAAAGTTACCCATAAATGTGCCTGTTAAACCCACAGAGCTGGGTGCCTAAAATATAAGAGTTTGACATGCTACCCAATAGGGAAAAGTATGTTCCCACAGTGCATCCTGTGCCAAATGCTGCCACAAGTGACTGTTTAGGTAAGGCTTCATTTTCCATGAGTAGGCATAGTTTTAAGTAAGTGCATATCCTTCTGTAACTTTGTTTAGAAATGTTTTGTTCAAAATTATTTTCCACTTGCTTATTAAAAATCGAATTCAGTGCTTAATATAGCTCTTTGCTAATTAGAAAAGCAGCTAATAAAAACATCACTTTCTGATGCCTGAGAGCAAACTGGTTTAAAATCAGTTTGCTCTCATCGCCAAATGCGATGCAACGCGCGCAACAAAATTTGTTTTATTTATTTACTTATGGGAGACATCCTTTACCACGAAACCAATACAACGGGGTATGATACCATCTCGGTTTTGACAATGCAAGCCATTACATCAACTTGCACTGAAGGGTGCTCAAGACTAAGGAATAGTGTGAATTACTATTCCAACACCTTCCCTACTGTACGTAGACTGGAGCTGAAATAATAATTCACACTATTCCTAAGTCCAGTGCCCTCCAGCGCAAGTCGATGTAACGGCTTCATTGTCAAGGATGCAATGTAACATACCGCGTTGTGATGGTACGCGTTGTATCATCATACATCCTTACTTACCTCTATTCGGCCATATTCCGTACCATACTACCCCCCATTCTGCCCCTTCCACGCTCACATCACCGCCCGGCAGCACTCCGACCACGGGCCGCTACTGCCCTGAAGGAGGATTTTAAGAAGCAAAAAAGTGACTAGGTTTGTAGGTAAACCTGGGACTAGACAGGAGCAGTACATCTATTATGGTGGCAAAGTGATTTTGGCAGCTACACATCTGCTTTGTTCTGTTTCAACCTTTTGGTGCCAAACAGAAGTCTTCTTTTGAAGCTCGTTGACGATGCATCTGACTTTGAGGGAACCTTGCAGGCAATAGTATCCTGCTGTGAGGCACTTGAGGACTTTGAGAACTAAACAAAGCCCCAATGTAAACATTTTGGGGCATATTTACAACAGAATGGAGAAGCGTCGCCTTAAGAAACATTGCTAACGCCACGCTTCTCCATTCTGAAAATCCATGGATGTGCAATATTCCCTAGCGCTGGCGCTGAGAACCGCTGCCTAGCGCCAACACAAGCACCCTTGCGCCATAGTACAAGGGTGTCTGGTTGGGCCAAATGATGGTTTATGGTCCTGCACATAAACAATCATTCATGGTGTTTTGAAACTTCTATGTGTGCTGCTTTATGCATTACACATAGAAGTTGCAAAATGTAATTTTATTTTTGATTGTTTATGTACAAGAAGGGTCACCTTCCTGCACAGAAACAATCATAGTCAATTTGCTGTTTCTATGTGTGCTGCACCAGGCAGCGCACATGGAAACAGCAACAGCGAGGAGAAATAAAGCATTTCTTCTAGATTTGCCTATTTAAGTCCAGGTTTTCCTTGTTGTTAATTTTGGTGCTGCCTCCTATTTATGCCACCCTTATAAACGGGGGGCAACTTCAGAATCAATGGGTGTTGCTGTGAAAACACCCACCGCAACATCCATTGCTCTCCCCTTTCATGCTAAGTACAGCGAGAAAGGTTGCCTTATTTACAAGGCAGAGTAAAGCCACGTTGTAAATAAGGGGAAGCCCCGATCTCCAACACAACGTCACTAAAAGTGATACTGTATTGGTGATAGGGGCTTGTAAATATGCCACTATTACTGGTGTAAGCCACTTGGCCTATCCAAACCCTGTTGATTTAAAACACTGCCACGATACTGGTCAGCATTGAACTGTGACTTTCAGTTGGTGCTTTTTGATTTCTTGGTACTTTTTTCAAATAAAACTTTCGAAATCTGCTCCTCCTGTGTGTATTATCGAATTTAAACCATTGTTATGTTGTTTTGTTTATGAACTTTTTTTGATTTTTCTAAATTTGTTCTGGGCATTTTATTTCGTTTCATTCCTAATTTTAATGTTTTATTGTACTGCTTGACTTGAACTTATATTTCTCTGGGGAATTGCCTAATGTTCATGCCATAGCTAACATGGATTACTCAGTGTTTTTTATAACTTTGTTTTGAGCTAACCACATTGTGTTTTTTTTTATTACGATTGTAGTGGTGCCCCCTCCCAAATTAATAACCCAGTTTCCGACAACCTGCCACCATGACAGAACTGCGTGAGCCTGCAGGACCATATCTTCTTCAAGAGATATTGGCATTTATAAGACATTCACACAAACAACACACCACTCTACATGGCCAGCCAAATTACCATCTCTGTGGGCCAAAACAGTCTTGGTCTTCTCAGGCTAGAAATGACAAGTTGCAAAACAGAAAAGACTAGAAGCCAGGGCTAGACTTATCAGCCTTTGTTCACAGGGGATTCCTTCTCTCTACATGGAAAAGGACTTGGAATCGTATGTCTTGAAAGAACATCTCATCATCCATCAACTACACCTTTTAGCATCCCATTGTGATGTAATTTTTTCCATTACTTGCCTGCTAGCTTTCAGTGCACATAGTCCAGTGCATACACCCACAGTGCCTACCTACATTGCTGCTTCACTCACTCATTCATCTCAAAACTGTGTGTTGAAATATATTTCCATAAATGATCAGAAGACAGTTGCTCCTGTAGAATCTCAAGTGTATTCCGAACAGGAAGGCTCCATCCATCAGTCAGCAATCTCTGGTCCCTCCATAATTCACCAAGCATATTTCCGTAACATCTCAGGTGAACATATGCCAGCCATAATACAATCATATACGAGTCCTCTATGTGTGCAGCTAGAATGCTGACCCCAGAGACCACACCAAGCAAATGTATTATTTAAAGGGATTGAAGCCTTACGTAATTAGGAGAAAATCAACAACTCATGTTTTTTTCCTTAAAGGAAAGGATCCAGAAAAGAGATTTAATGAGTGCATAAGTCAATCAGGAAATACCAGGAAAATGTTACTCCTTGGAACAATATAAATCTAATGGCTATTTTCTAATATTAATATGAAAGATGAGATTTATTTTACACAAATGTTGTAACATGAATAACATGAGATTTTTTTTTCTTTTATTTCTAAGGTGGTTCTTGCACCTGTGCCTCAACATGTAGTGAACATCCGGGCTCTTGTCAAGCTGCATTACAGACAGGTGAGCTTATTGATCGGTAGTGTACAACTAAGGAAGGAGTGGATTGTGTATATCAGATCAGTGGGTGATTACAAGAGGGTTTCTTTGGAAATTAGAACATATTAGGGGAATTGGCAATTGTCGGTCTGATTTCCCATGTAGTTTCTCATATCTCCCCAATTGTCACATTGAGATTTCATCAGTTTCCAGCAGCCAAAATTTCTGTGTGAAAATAAACAGCTCTGTGGTGGTCCTTATGAACTCCTAATTCTAATTGGGCCGATACTATCTGTTACTGTCCCATTAGACTTTAACAGATACTCAGCAGTCCTCAAATGCTGCAGACTAGTTTGATTATCAATTTTTATTTCATAAATTCTAGCATTGGCCTGAAATATTGCTTCATTAAATTTGTAGTAACAACTTTAATCAAAGCACAGGTGACTTGAGGGGAGCCTACCTTAAAAAGGAAAATGGTATATAGACAGATACATTAATACCAATGTTCTAACTATGAGTATTCGATTATTCCAGTAGAGCCACCAGTGGACGTTATTTTACACACCAAGGCATTTTAATGTTATTAATAGAGAGTCAAAGTTAGGTAGGTCGCAGTGATGGGTTAGAAGTAATGCTTGTTTCAATGTTGAAGTATTTGTATGTCTCAATAATACTGGCTGAAGCAGTATCATGTATGGCATCAGACTGCTGCACAGGAGAAAAAAGTGTACAGTCGCCTGTTTATCACTCATGTTACGTGTTACACATCTGTTTATTTTTACAGTAAAACTAATTTACGATTTCTGAGTTTACACACTATGAAATGATATAATTGCATTATTACAAAGTAATTCCTTTCACCATTATCACCAACAAATCTTTAATGGTAACTCACTGCAAACAAATATGAAAATACATGCCATAAAGGAGTTACAGTGAGTTATTACCCATCACTGCATTCATGATAACAAATGATTCCAAAACCATATTTTCCTCCTAATTTACCACTAAGGGGTCGATTCCGATCTAGCTGGGAGACAGCTCCGTCCAACTCGGTTGCGGAGGGCTTTTTGACCGACTTGTGCTCCGGGGCTCTGAGTGCCCGAGTACGATGAGAATAAGTGCTGACGGACATGGGTCGCTCGGAGCCCCATTGAAGTAAATGGGAGCCTGTTGTATGACACGTACATAGGCTCCCATTGACGAAAAATGTACGTTGGGCACAAGGGTAACCCCTGTAGTGGGGACGCATCCGTGCCACCCGCACCGTACATGCATGTCTAGGGGGGATACTTGCCCCCCCCCGTGATCGACTCGTACGAGTACGCTTCCCGGTGCTTTTACGTGTCAGAAGCTCCGACTCGATCCAGTTGTCCAACTCATGCAACGTACTGGCTTGGTCATCTCCTCCATTGCACGACAAGCCTTGCTTAGGGACGAGATGTATGGAGCAGTTCGGACCCGGAAACGATTCAGTTGGCAATTTCGTGTTTCTCGCATCGTACTTTTTTGCTCGTACAGCTGTACGGGTTGGTCGGAAAACATGCGTCTGGCTCAAACTTTTTCCAGCCGGATCGTGTCCGGAGCCCTTTCGAGCAAGATCGGAATCGGCCCTTTAATGTTATTCCCTCAGTTCCTCTGTAAGACATTTTAGTGGAAAACTGAATAAAGTTCTAAAATATAAAAATACATTTGTCAGAAATTAATGGTGGGTTACGCCTGATAAACAATGTTACCTTAGAACTGGCTCACAAATGTCACCAGCAGAATTGGTGCCAATGCTTCATTTGCCAAGAGCTCCACAAGGTCGAATCTGCAGTTTGAATTATTGTGGTGATAAAACCTAAAGTTGAGAAAGCTTTAAATGGCTAAACATGCCCCTCTGTGACTAGGCTTTGATGCTAGGTCCTTCGAACGCTGTGCGACTTCTGAATTTAGGTTACTTTGTTGGTTATTTTAAGCCGGTTCTTTCTCTCCAGGTAGCAGACTTGGTACATTACAAGAGTTTAAAAAAACTTCAATCAAGTGACAGTTCTACAACTGGCCTCGAAATGGCACCAGATATTAACAGGCACTTCACATAGCCTTCAAAATGTATCACAGAGTACAGTTTTCTATACTAACATTTAAGTTGTGTCAGATGTAACTCAATGTTTTAAGTGCTTAACATTGATAAATTGAGTACTATTAAACTGAATATATCAAGCACTATTTAAAAACAAGTTAATATTTCTCTTATTTGTATCCTACTTTTATAGTTTCATGTCAGGGCATATTTAACTGATCATTGATCATGGAAATCAACAATTTAAGATTTTGTGAATACTGGTTACACTAAGAAACCGATCTCTAGAGATACTAGTCTCTTGCTTCCCATATACAGTGGCAAGAACAAAACATAACACACATCCATGCACTCAAGATTCAGAAGTGTTGTTACTGCAGTCTCCAACCGTTTCATATCCCTCAGGACTCACATCTTCCAAGTAGCAAAACATTCACAAACTTTAATTTGCCACTGTATGCATCATGGGCTGGTTTGTGACCTGTCTGATCACCAGTAGCAGAGATTTGTTCAAATATTCCTCACATCATGCTTTTCTTTGTTATTGTTTGTTGTATGTTGCAGTAAACACCCTATATGTAACAGGTATGGAGATATAGGGCCTGAGCTAATACCAAAGAGGCCTAGATAGACCGGAAACAGTCTGGAGTTACTTGTGTTCCCATCTGGACGAGACATGTGTTCTGGCAGTTTGGGAAGGAGCAGGACCAAGACTGATTGAAAATACCCGGTCTCTGTCTTTAGTGGCATACTGGGCAAAAACCGATGGACAGGAATGTAACTCTAAATGAATACCAGTCACTGAGATTAAGTCAAGCATTTCCTCCATCACTTGCTGTTTGTTACTATAAGAAGGCAGAGCAAAGCAGAATGCAGAGTACCACGCTTGTTGGAGCGGTACAGTTTGCAGTTGGCTGACACATAAGAATGTACTTCCTCTTCTTATTTCAGCAATTAGATCCAGGACTGCTAAATGTTAGTATGTCCAATGTAACTTTGGTATAGGAAGAAGGTTGACTTTTATGCAAGCATATTCTAAGGGGTCTATTCAAAAACTGCATTTTGTGACATGTTTAGTAATATTACAATAGTACTACTAAAGCACTAAGAAATGCTGTTTATGAACTCAGGTGTGACATTCCACATCCACTTCTCATATCTTTTCTGTCAGAAGATTTTCACACATTTAAGTTTACTACTTAGGAGTAGATGTGGGAGAAACCGGGGGCAGTGATTTAAAAATGGGCAGAATTAGTACAAAATAGCTGGGGTTTAGGAAAGAATAAGGAGGGGTTGAGGGTTAAGAAGGGGAAGTCTATTGCTATTCCCAAACTGCACTTTTAAAGTTACTACAGCCAAAAAGAAAAAAACATTAGTAAAGGTACTCCAGCTCAGTGATAGAGTTAGTTCAGGGCCACACATTGCCAACCACTGGTACTGCAACACCATCTCTTACAATACAATAACGGTAGGTACTTAAAATAAAACCCCCTAAGAAATAATGCTATATTATATTAAATTATTAAAACAATTAACTGTTCCCTGTAAATTACCATAAGGCGCTCTATGTCACTGGGGTGGAGATCTCCCTATTGTTAAGTATAGGGAAAAGTTTAAAACTGTAATTCTTTTTTTATATTTAGTTGCTTTATTTAAAAAGCAAACACAGACATGGCCATTTGCTGTCCCCAGCAGTCACCATCCCTGTGTTATTTCCCATTCCCAATGGGTCACAAATTGCGACCTGCCTCATGAATATTGATGAGGCAGGTAATTTGCTACCCCATTGGAAATCGCAAAATGTGTCTGATACACATTACTACATTTCCTTTTGCAACTCGCAAATTGTGAGTCACACAAGGAAATGCTTGCACTAGTGGTGCTTAGGCCCTCAGGGGTCCTCGGTTCAAGATGCAGTTGCAGGTCCAGTTCTTCTGCCCCAGGCAAGAGGGCAGTAGGCAGCAGGTCAACATGGCAAAGCAGCAGTTCCTTCAGAGCAGCACTCCATTAGAGTGGCAGGCCTTGTAGCAGTGCAGCAGTCCATTTTCCTGGCAGAGTATCCACAGGACCAGAAGTGTACTAAAGAGTTGGTGTCTGAGGTCCTTGTTTTATACACTGGTGCCCTGGTTCTGAAAGGTGGGAGTAGCTTCTAGACAGTGGCTTTAAAGTGCATGGAATTTTCTGCCTACCCTGCCCAGGCTCCAAGTTGGTTAAGTGACAATTCAGTGTCGCTAGTTTGTGTGAAGGCAGAGCACAGGCTATTCAGGTGTAAGTGTGGCTGTCCTCCGCTCTGCCCCACATCCTTCCAACAGTCCCTCTATTGTGTGATAGTCTGGGAAGAATTCACAGTCTGTCAGCTACACCCAATCATGTGACCCAGGCCAAGCAATAGGCACAAAAGGGCTGAGGGCAGATAAATGACAACTTTCAAAAAGTAGCATTAAAACTGTGATCATAAACCCAATGTCACCCCTGAATAGGGGCGTTCACCCTAGTTCCAAAGACACCAAACAGGAACTGGTTATCTCTTCACTTTTGACAATTACACTTATAGAATGTAATAAGGCAACCCCAATGTTATCCAATAGGAGAGATATGCCTTGCAGATTGGAACAACACATTTAGAAGTTGTTGGCTACCACGACATGTAAAACTTAAACAGTACATGTCCAACTTTTTTAAATACACTGTGCCCTGCCTTTGGCTCTCCAGGGCCTACCTTAGGGGTGCCATATTATTTTAAAAAGAAGGTTTGGGCATGCCAAAAGTTGTATTTTGCCTGGTCGAAATAGCAGATGAAGCTGCACACTCAGGCTCTGCAATGGCAGACCGGATACATGTTTAAAGGGCTTCTTAAGTGCCACAGCCCCCTAGTAGCATTTAATTTACAGGCCCTGGGAACATGGAGTACATATAACTTGGGACTTATAAGTAAATTAAATATGCCAATTGAGTATAAGCCAATGTTGTCATGTTTCAAACAGAGAGTGTAAGCACTTCAGCTCTGGTTAGCAGTGGTAAAGTGTCCAGTGTCCTCAAGCCAACAAACATAGTTTCAGCAAAATGGAGGAGGAGAGGTAAAAAGTTTGGGGGAAGACCACCCTAAGGCTGATAGGTCTAACACAGGGTGTCTCTCAAAGTGCTGTTAATCTGGATCCAGGTGTGTAATGAGGTGGTTTGTAAACTTATGTCAAGCATGAGAAATGAAAATACAAATAGGATAATTTTTATGTCCCTTGAAAATAATCCAGCTCATAGATAGGAATATCAACCTCTCAAAAGATTAGGGAATTCGAATCTGTCCAGAGGCATATCATCCTTAATTCTCAAGCTGAAGCATGAACTAGAAGCTAAAGAGCAAAACAGCATTCACACTAGAGGGGTCAAATTCCTTTAGATTCTGTTTCTACAGGAGATGGAATTTCAGAAGTATCATAGTTGCCAAGTTCCTCTGCACACACCAGTAAGATGAAGTGTTAAACATGTCAACCTTAGTGTGGTCTTCCTCCAATCTTCACCCTCCATTTTTTCTGAATTTGTTTTTGCTGGCCGTAGAATTCTGTGCATTTTTCAACATAACCAGTACTAAAGGGCTTCTGTTGGCTCCCTAAAACATGATGAACTTGGCTTACACCCGATTGGCATATTTAATTTACTTATGAGTCCCTACTAAAATGGCAAACCATGTAAATTAAGGCAGCACTGTGCCACAAGATTCAAGCTAGCCTGGCTAATGACGGGTGACATACCCTGAAACCGGTCCGAAGATACTTGTTTGCGGTCCAGGGAAGATCTGGCTTTGCAGTTCGGTCTGGACTGTTCCCATGAGGCACAGGGTCAATACTGATTTGCATATGGCTGGGTCCAAACTTGGGTGGCGCAGTGGGCAAAGGAACAACGGATTTAACCCAAATCTTATGACTGGAGGAGAGTGTTTGAATCATTCAGCATTCCGTCCATCATTTGGTACAGTTACACTTTTTGTGAAAGTGGGATGGTTATGCCCAGATGTGGGTCCCTTGCTCACTGTGCCACTGGAATCAAGCTAGCCTGATGAAGGGTGACATTACCTGAAACCTGTCCCAGGCTGCTTGTTTCCAGTCCAGGGAGGACCTGGCTTGGCAGTTAGGTTTGGACTGTTCCTATAGGGGACAGGGTCAAGACTGATTTGCATATGGCTGGGTCCAAACCGGGGTGGCGTAGTGGGCAAAAGAACGATGGATTTAACCCAGATCCCTTGACTGGGGGAGAATGTTTGAATCATTCACCATTCCGTCCATCATTTGTTGCAGGTACACATATAAATTAAGAGGCATATTTATCATTAAGTTGTGAAGCACACTGCAGCAAGCCCCCTTGCTGCACTGCATGACTGGGAAAGGGTAGGAATGCTCTGTATTTAACATATTACTTTGAAGTCCTGTTTTTTCCTAACATTAGCACACAATGTGTTACCTAGTGCCAATGCAGGCACCCTTGCCCATGATGCAAGTGTGCCTGACTTGTAAGCAGGGTTGTTTTTGTTCACCAAGGGACACCTTACTGCACAAAAATAATCCCCTGAGTAATTTTCCTCTTTCTATGTGTGCTGCAGAATGGGTGAAATATGTCCTGGGTTACTTATATTCCAGTTCAAGGAGGACCTTGCCTGGAAGTTTGGGCTGGACTGTTCTGAGCAGGGTCAAAACCAATTTGAATATGGCTGGCTTCAAACTGAGGTTGCATTGTGAGCAAAATAACGATGGACTGTGATGCCGCACAGAGCAATTACTAATGGCTGAGATTAATTCAAGCATTCCATCCATAGCTTTTTCTATACTTTTTGGGGATTTCTGTGGTGAAAGTGAATTTAGGAAAACATTTACTACAACACGTCTCTACAATAGAAAATAGATCATTCTTCTGCACAATTTGGACAGAAAGAGCCAAGAAATTTTCATTAGATTCATGTAGTTACCATCATACCTCACCTGTTGTTTTTACTCTTTAAATGATCCTGCGCAACCTCCTGAGATGGGAAAAAAGATGAAAAAGAGATGAAGAAAAAACTTCCCGCCTGCCTGGCTGAGTACTGGAGAGAAATGTACCCAATTTCATATTTGAATCTCTAGCTCCAGAACTATCATAAGTCCTTGTGGGAGAAACCTCTTGATCACCCCGAAGGGCATATGGTGTTGCCATTAAAGCCTGATTGTCCCTGACAAATGTCTCTTCTGAGGAAGAAGAGTGAGGAATGTCTTGGCACAGACAGTTGTAGTTTGTCTGGCTGATACACAATGTACTAGTCACAGTGGGACCATTCAGCTGCCCTATATGGAACCTTTGCCCTGTGCCATGAAGTTTACAGAAAGAGTTATGGGCAAAGAAAGCTGGTGATGCGGCAGAGAAAATACAAGAACCAGTTGGAACTGGGCACTAAGCACCAGAACGAAAATTGCGAAGAGAACACCAGCAACTTGAACCCATGAGCTGGTGCCAGACTTTTACTGAAATTGCAAGAAGAACACCAGCAACTTGGACTTATAAAATGGTGTCAGAAACACTTTATTTAACATGTGTGCATCCTTGGAGGGCAGGAAACATATCATACAGGAGTTTTTCTTAACGTTGGGGGCTCAGGAAATATTCACCTCTGAACCAGAACAAAATGGTTAGAACACATATACAAGTTGTAACCTCAGATACCTTATTTTATTATGCTTTCCCTCTCGGATCTTTTTGGCTTTAGAGAAAAATAAATCTGCTTTAGCACAGGCGTTAAGAACAATAGTTTTGGGCTTGAACGTAAAAAAGGCTGCTCTTGCTCCTGAACAGGGGATGAGAAAGATAGGGGCTTGCATCCCCACGGGCCTCAGCACCCATGGGCCGTTCTGCTAATGAGAGTATGGTGGGTGACTCAATAACAAAGAGTCACTACCAGTGCTTAACTTGTAAAAAGAAATAATTCCCAGGGCGCCCGTCAGGAGACCACTGCATCTTGCACCACGCATTGCCCCTGCAGTGCTGCCAATGATAGCAACAACACAAATATTAACCATCACACACAAGTGTGACAATTCAGACTATTCCAGGCAAATAATGGCTTAGGTTGCAGGTAAGAGCCATTTTTAATGTGTATTAAATTAATAATTAACTGTTGTGGTCATCTCCAAATTGACCAGACAATGCCACCTTGTGGCAGACTTTCACAAGCACCGGTGTTGACAAATAAGTGCCGATGCCGAGCACCTGAAAACATCGGCACAAATAAAGCACTGGTTGGTAAACAGTTATGTGGCTGGCGATGATCTGCAAACATGGGTTGAAGCCTTTGAGTTGGTTTATTCCATGCACTAGATATAAAAGCAGCACAAGCTGTAGTGGTTCAGAGGAGATTGGCTGCTATAGAGAGGGATTTTATTCACACTCTACACTTTAAACAGATGACACAAGACAATTGTATGCAGTGCGGGGGCGAGATTTTGATCGATACCTTATCACTCTTGATCTAAAACCCCGTTCTGGTCGACTGAACCTTTGTTGCCTGTCATTGAGGGAAGAAAGTGCATCTCTTACCAAGTTAGTTCACCCAATAATGGACTCTGCTCCGAAGGATCACAAACAACTTCTAGCTTTCAAAGGTTTATTATAAAGTTAGGATCAGCTGCAAGTACAGGCATCTCAGGATGAGATTCACAAGATACACGGGCCCAACTACATACATGTGCTCTCTGAAAACCCTCAGACGAGCAAAGAAGACTACGAGTACAAGTTCTAGGAATAACAAAGCTATCAGCATAGACACGTATTGAGATCTCTCCGTCATTTAAGGCTGGAGGGAAAACACAGGTTAGGCTGTCCCTACCCTGCTCTGGATGGTATCCCTACTTAACAAAATCTCAACCTATCAAAAGGTGTCAGCGGTGAGTGACTTCCTAGGAAGGTCACCCACTCTTAGTCTCTTTGTGAAAACCTACAGTTCTCCAGTCATGGCCCCTCTCTGCCTACCCATCCGCTCTCTAAAGGGTCCTCAGGCATCTGCTCTAACTCCACCCAGGGGTGCTGTCCCTAATACAAAACAGTCAACAACATTTGAGACGCCCCTCGTAAGACGCCCCTCACGTGGTGTAGCTTCTGGCTTTTTCCATGCTGCTTTGTGTTGGGCCTCGTGCGTTAGAGTTGACCTTGCTTCTCAGACTCTTCTCCGGCCCGCTGATACCCCTTAAAACATTCCGGAACCCTCCTCCATGTCTGTGCCGGCTCCTGAACAAACCTCTATTCATTTCATTTATAATTGAATCCCCCCTTTTTCTTGCAGACAGACACCTGCAGCCAAGATCCCAATTCTCATAGACTTCCAGCCAAAGTTGCAACATTATTCTCAGCACAGACTAAATACGTGTAAATCAGTGGTTTTAAACATTTCAGGTCTATAATATTTCTCATAATGTTTATACCCTTCAAATCTTTCATTAATTAATGGCATGTTAGTCCTCGACTCTATGATTTGGTAAACACATCTATAAAATATCCTACTAACTTAGTTACTAAATGACATTAGTGCAATCCATGTCGTGAAAACGAACCCCTCTCCCGTTCCCTTCAGCTCTGACCCTGAGGCCTACCGCGTTCTAGGTTTAACCACATATTATCCTTACATTTTAGCAGCTACACGACATGGATTCGAGATTAATCACGTCTAATAAGGTTATACATCTCACACATTTCTGCATTAGTTCCACTTCTACATAAATCTCTAGATTAGCTACACATTTCAGAATATAGATGCGTATAATATCAGCACTCATGGCATTTCTCTTCATGACTTGTGCTTACTACGTGTAAGTGTGACATACTTATACATTCAGGTCAGTTTGCGCTCTCTCAGTTCCCCCCTTTGATGACCTCTCGGGGTCATCACTAACCTTTAAACTGAAGTAATCGCTAATGGACCTCGTTTCCGCGTTTCCAGAGCCCTCAGGCTCCTGTACTGATTGTCTTGTATGGCAGCTAATCTCTGCAGCTGTTCCTCCCGAGCTCTTTCAATTCTCCTGGCTCTGTACCATTTGAATGCCCTCACCAATCCCCACAACATGATCACACAGATCAATATTATGATGATAGGTTTCAACACATACCACACAAGGCTTTTTCCTAAGTTGGCAAACCACCCTCCAGCTTCACTCATTCCATGGCCCACCTTCTCCCAAACATTTTCTCTACTCAGGTCTTCGATCTCTTTGTGAATATCAGTTATGTTCATAATAACTTTTTCAAGGGGCTTTGAATTGTCTGGAATGTAGGTACAACATTCCTGGACCTTCAAAGCCTTACAGACTCCGCCCTCTTTTGCTAGCAGGACGTCTAAGGCAAGACGGTTTTGAAGAACCATGGCCCTTATCGATTGCATCTCTCCCTCCACCAGCATTAAGGACTGAGCAGTGCTGGCAGACAACCTGTCTACGACTGTTGCCAGTCGTCTAATCTTGACATCAGTGAGGATTAGTCCCAACATAGGGAACACAGCTCCAAATACATCTCCGACCATTTCTGCGTCTCCTATATCTCTCCTTCCTCTTGCTGATGCCTTGCCCTCGATGATCTCTAAGTCTTGGGCATGATATATTTTGGGGAAGATAATTGCCAGGTAACATGATCCATACCAGTTATCAGGTAGTCTCACGTAGGCATTTCTTCCACAAACAAAATATACATTTGGAATCACTTGCATTCCCTTCAGGAAATCTTTGGTATAGTACTCTAAATTGAAAGCATGTTCACAGCTGACTTCTCCCACGTATACATTTTCATAATACGTTTTGGCTCGGTGAAGACATAGCTTTCCTCTCTGCGTTCTATCCAAAGCTATTGGACCACTACTACCCTTTCTTTTATGTGCCTTCTCTTCCTCGGTCCAATCTGTTTTCCATTGTCCAGATTTTTTCAAAATCTTTTGTCTCCTGTATCGATCATCCACCTGCCCTATAAACTTCTTCTCTACTTCCGACACCTTGCATGTCAGATTATTTCTACGGGCATGTGAAGTATCTAAGGTAATCCAAGGAATGAAAAACTTGGCCAATCTGTCTTCACTCTTCCAGTAGTCCCATTTGTTCATTTGCTTATAATTTGGGACTTCTGGCAACACAGAATCATAATTGGAGAAATAGTATTCAAAACTATCTCTCCCATAAAATATACTAAGCAATAAGCTACATGTGATGCCATATGTCAACGGGAGGTGATGATATCGAATGCCTTCATCAACAGACGCCGGCTACTGCATGCAGACATAGCAGTCCTTAACCTCCATGGCATCCACGTATTCATACAGAAGTTTAGCATAAGCATTTGACCTAAAGTCGCCTTGGGACTCATCCACATGTAACCTGCGGGCTTCTGCAGCTAATAACGCTTTTTCCTGTATGTTTACCCCTTTCTCACCTGCAACAGTGGGTTTAGGTGTCACTACAGATTTCACATCGGTTACCTTTGCCTCCTCCTCCTGTCCCTTTACATAAGAAACTGTGACTACTAAAACTATTCATATTATCACTCCTACTATTAGTGTGCCTATTACACATTTGGCTCTGCGATTCGGGGTGCCGTCCTCCATTTCGTCAGACAGTATGGCTCTCTCCTTTTCTCCGTACAAAGTTCTTTTTCTCCTCGTTCCTTTACAGTCCTTATTACTTTTTGTACTTAGAACCACACATCTGGAAGCTGGCGACCTCTTTGCAGAAAGTTCTTTAGTAATTCAATTTAGACAACCCTAGCCCTTCTCCGTCAACTCAAAGGAAGGTCCCTAAGATTTTCTGCTTCCTGGGCGCTAGGTAATCTTCTTTTTCTTGCTTATTTACAAAGTCTCTAAGCATCTACAATCAGGCTCGTGCCTGCAGCTTTGACAGCATAGTTCAATATTTCCAAACGAAGAATGTGCTCTTCATGGCTTGTTATCTTTGTACCAAAGTCGGGGAACTGTAATTCTGTGAAAAACATGTGCTTTAGCTTGCTGAGGCGGGGAGGGCTGGGGAGCGTGAAAGTTAGTGACCCTTCTGCCTCGACTCCGGGTACTAACAGTTGTACTTCCACTGTGATGATGGGCTCAGAGCTGGACACCACCACCGCTCGTATCCTCCCTGTCTCCGGTTCCAAAGACATCTGTCGCCAGATATGTCCACTCAGGGGTGGCGTATCTTCTGCTAGGCACACGCACTCTTCTTGACCTTCTCAAGTCCGGTGCTTCAGCGCCCTGAGCACCTTCTTCTGGGTCCGAGTCCTCTGATATCGGAGGAAGGGTTCTCTCTGGAGTTGACCTCAGGCTAGAGCTCCTTCTTTGCGGCCAATGAGCTTCTCCTCGTACCCTTCTACTCCTTCTCCTTCTTGTCTGTTCACGCTCTCTGTCAGACTGGTCAGTGTCTGACTCGTACTCCCAGCTACTTTCTCCTTCAGTAGCGTCGTCTGTTTCGCTGTTGTACTGACCGTCCTCAGCTTGGTCAGACTCGTTCCCTGCTTCTGCTGGCACCTCTACAGCTTGGCTGGCCCCCTCTATGGCTTCTCGGTCCTCAGCTGGACGTCTATCCGAGAGAGGAGCTGATTCTTCCAGAGGTGCTGGTACCCTCCGCGTATGCGACGCGTGGATCCAATTGGGCAGGCCTCCCACCTTTACTACAGTGTTCGTGATCAGGATGATCTGGAAGGGCCCACGCCAATGAACATCCAGGCAGCTTCTCCTCACGTGCTTTCGCACAAGCACCCAGTCTCCAGGACACAGGTCGTGGCACAGGTCCTGGCACGACGGAACTTCGGCAGCCTGCACCTGAAGGGACACAGAATGAATGGCGTCAGATAGCCCCTTACAATAGTCCAGGATCATATCATCTGTGATGTTTAACAGTGCAGCAGTTGGGACAGATGGCAACCTCATTGCTCTCCCCATCAACACCTCATGAGGCGACAGCCCCGTTCTTCTGTCTGGGGTACTACGGAGGCTCATAAGGACCAATGGCAGGGCGTCAGGCCAACTCAAGGACGTTGATGAACACACTTTTGCAATTCTGGCCTTAATAGTGCTATTGATCTGCTCCACAATTCCTGAGGCTTCTGGTCGGTAACTGCAATGTAATTTCTGATCTATGTTCAGAGCCGCACAAATCATCTTCACGAGCTCGCTGTTGAAATGCGTTCCCCTATCTGATTCCAAAGAGGCCGGCACCCCGAAGCGCGGAATGAGCTCCCTAAGCAGTAACTTGGCTACTGTGAGGGTGTCGCACCTACGTGTAGGGTATGCCTCAACCCATCTGGAGAATACGCAAACAACCACCAGGACATAACGGAGGCGGTTGCACCTCGGCAATTCGATGAAATCCAACTGCATGCGGTTGAATGGACCCCCCGACCTCCCTATGTGGCTCAGTGCAACTGGTGTCCTTTTCCCTACATTCAGCTGCTGACAGGTCACGCAGCGCTGGCACACTGCTTCGGCTGCTACTCTGAATTTAGGATTATACCAAGTCTGTCTAAATACTCTCAACATAGCGTCTCTCCCTAGGTGTACGGGACCATGGATTTGTCTAGCCATTGGGCTCACCATCTCATTTGGTAACACTGCTCTTCCGTCTGCTGAGACCCAGAAATGAGCCTCACCCACCACACATCCTGCCTTTTCCCATGTTTGTTTTTCAAAATCAGGAGCATTTTCTTGCATGCACTTCAGTTCGTCCCAAGAGTCAACAGTTTCTAATATCATAGCTAATTCAGTTCTTACATTTATTCCACCCACTTCCACCTCTGTGAAAGAGTACCCTTGTTCCGCGCAATACCGTGCGACTTCGTCGGCATATCTATTGCCTTGTGACACGAAGTCCATGTTTCTGGTATGTGCGGTGCACTTCACAACTGCGATACCTGCTGGACATTGCAATGCCTCTAACAACAAGCGCACAAACTCTCCATTGCGAATGGGAGAGCCTGAAGAAGTCATGAAACCTCTTTGAGACCACAACTGCCCGTAATCGCGAACTACCACGTAACCATATTGGCTGTCGGTGTATATGGTGACTCGAATTTGATTGCTTGCCAGGCAGGCACGCGTTAAGGCAATAATCTCGGCTACCTGAGCGGAGTGTACTCCTTCCAGGCATCCAGCTTCCACAACTCCAGTAATGGTACAAACAGCGTAGGCTGCTCTCAACTGCCCAACTTCGTCTCTTACACATGAGCCATCGACAAAGAAAATTTCATCTGGGTCAGTCAGTGGCTCATCCACGATGTCGGGTCTAGGTTTGGTGCATAGTTCAGTCACATCGAGGCAGTCATGGTCTGTACATTCATCATCATCTATCTCATTTGAGAGTGGCATCAAGGTGGCAGGGTTCAAAACAGAGCATCTCCTGAGGGTCACGTTCTCTGCAGCAAGGATGACTTGCTCATAGCGCGTGAGCCTACTGTTGGTCAGATGCTGTGTTTTGGTCCTGGTCATTAACAGTTCAACGGAATGGGGCACGTACACCTCTAACGGATGCCCCATGACAATGTTTTCACACCTCTCGATGCTGACACCCGTTGCGGCTATGGATTTGAGACATCCGGGCAACGCTGCGGCTACTGGGTCTAAAGTAGCCGAGAAATACGCGACTGGTCTATGGGCATTCCCATGAATTTGGACTAACACAGACAGCGCACAACCCTCTCTCTCACAACAGTAAAGCAAGAATGGTTTATCGTAATCCGGCATTCCCAGAGCCGGAGCACGACACAAGTCCTCTCTCAGCTGTAGGAACGCCATCAAACAGTCTTTGTCCCATGGTACCGGATCGCTCACCTCCTTGTGCGTCAGTTTCTGCAAGGGTTTTGCTTTCAGTGAAAAGTTCGCGATCCACTGTCGGCAATACCCCACCATCCCTAGGAACATCCTGACTTCCCTCTGTGTTTTGGGCGCATTCATCTTCATGATCGCCTCTATTCTGTCTGGTGACACCTTTCATTTGCCCTTCTCAATTCGGTGTCCCAAATACTGCACTTCTGTCAGGCAGTACTGTAACTTTCCCGGGGACACCTTGTGCCCATTTGCAGCTAGGTGATTTAGCAAAGCAATGGAGTCTTCCCTGCAAGCTTCTTCTGTTTCTGATGCCACAAGGAGGTCATCTATGTACTGGACCAGAACTGACCTCTGGGGCAGCACTAGACTTTCAAGATTTTTCTTCAAAAGCTGGTTGAAGATCGATGGGCTCTCTGTATACCCCTGAGGAATACGACACCATGTTAGGACGCGACCTTCCAGCTTAAATGCGAAAAGAAAATGGCTCTCTTCGTCCAGAGGGATCGAAAAGAAAGCCTGACAAAGATCAATCACAGTGAACCACTCAGCCTGGAACGGTATCTGAAACAGTATCACTGATGGATTCGGTACCACTGGACAACATGAAACAACAATGTTATTAATCTTTCGGAGGTCCTGCACTATCCGGAATTTCCCATTTGGTTTCTGCAGACCCATAATCGGGGAGTTACATGGACTACCCACGATTTCCTTCAGTATCCCCTGTTTAATCATGGACTCAATCACGGGCTTTATACCTGCAATCGTTTCTGGAGTCAATTTATATTGGGGTGTTCTCGGAAACTCAGCATGTGGTTTCACTACAATTTTCACTGGGTCCACCCCTTTGACCAATCCAATCTCTTCCCCAGTAAAATCCCACACTTCTGGTGCCACTGTCTCTCTCAGATCCCAGGGGAGCTCATCTACGGTCAGAGTGGGGTACAGCTCCACACAGATTCTTGAATTTGCAACTTTGAAGTTGGCATCATCGTCATTGGTCAATACCTCCACTCCTTGCGGTGTGCAGTATATTGTACAATTTAACTTGCACAAAAGATCTCTTCCTAGCAGACATACAGGACTAGAATCGCAAACCACAAACTGGTGCTCATCGCTGTATTTCCCTATTTTCACCTGCACTGGTTCAGTCAATGGGCTGGTTATTCTCCTGTTTGCGACCCCCACCACTTGTATTGTCTCTCCAGACATGGGCAGGCCGGGAACTGCGGCTGATCTGATCGTGGATCGAGTGGCTCCTGTGTCCACTAGGAATGTCGTGGGGCACCCTGCTACTTCGGCCTCAACATAGGGTCCCCTTTGATCCACCTCCAAGGCGGCCCCGAGGGTACAGTCCTCCCTTTCCACTCTCTGTCCAGTTAGTGGGTCTACGTAATAGCACTCCTCTCCACCTACAAACAGGGGCATCTGTCTATATGTCTTACCCATAGTCCCTACTCTGGGTGGCTGTGGGAACTGGGCTCGTGGAGGAGGGGTCCCCCCTTTGAGCACCTTTCCCTGGTATTGCGTTACCCCTCTCACAGGTGTATTCTGGACCTCTTCCTCCTCTACCTCTTGTTCCCCAATCTCGACATTGTAGGGACACTCGCGTTTCCAATGCCCCACCTCGTTACACTGGTGGCACCGAGTCGTTTTCTTCAAGGCAGCTATGTCTATTCTGGGTCTAAAGGTGGAGTTCTCCTCATTGCCTTTGTTCTGGCTATACTGTTTCTTTCCCCCAGTTCCTGTTCCTTGTTGCTGTTGCTGCTGTCCCCCCTTCCCGGCTGCCTGCATCTGTACCACCATTAGTTTCTCCTTTAGTTTCTTTGCCTTAGAGTCTATCTCATCGCAGCAGTACCTGGCATATCTCAGTATTTCATCTAAGGGTTTATTTTGCCAACAAATCAAGTGTTGCTGAATCATTAAACTAATATCCGGTCTCAGGCCCAGGACGAATTTGGACACAAATTGCCCTATGTCCTTTGGATCCATTACATCCAGACCGCTATACTGTTTAAACGCCTTCAGCAATCTCTCATAGTATTCGTGAACTGTCTCTTTGGGTTCCTGTCTAGTTCGATCTATTTTGACCCAATCTATGTCTTGCATTGGCACTTTCTCTTTCAGCCAAGTCATCACTCTCTCGTATTTTGCCATTACGGTCTCGGACGGCCCATTAGTCTTAGCATCCCTTTCTGGCTCCGTTGTGGGCCACTCAGCGCTAACCTTGCATGCTGTCCACAAATCTCCTGGTACTACAATGTCAAACAGCGTGTTCAGATCTATCCATAGGACCTTTGAGATTTTTACGAATCTCTCAACTTGCTTGTACCACTCCACTGGGTTCTCCCTCAATTTGGGGAAGGAAGTGGTAAAAGCAGCTAAATCTCCCCTACTCCATGGGACGTGTACATAGTTCCCATTTGCAACTTCACGCAAAGGGTATGCCTCTATTCTCTGCAGTCCTCCTGGCGTCATACCAAGTATGCTTCTCCTGACGGTCCCCTTCTTGGACCACCTCTCTTCCCATTTATCTAGTGCCCTCCACGTCCTTATTCCAGTGATCAATTCCCTTATGTGTGTTTTCAATCCGATTGTCCTCCTCTCATCTAGGTCTCGTCAGAATAATGTAGCCTGTGGTTCCCCTGTAATGCCTTGGTCCTTGACAGGTCCACCATGTATTTGCCTGCTAGTTCGACTAACTTCTCATGGATTGTTCTCGCCTTTCGGGTAACGTCCTTTGCCATGAACAGTATTTCATCCTGCTCATACATTTCCATTCTTTCTAAAGGCAGGGTACCATCTACCATGTCATCCAGATCTGACTTTAAGCTGGCGACATCGAGTCTCTTGGCTTTTATCTCAGCTCGCAATATGTCTTTCGAAGGGGGCTCACTGGTCTCTCTACCATCCCAACTCCGAGCCCTACGTTTGGGCTCGGGAGAGTTAAGGAGTGTTCTCCCTTGCTCCCATCTCTCCAGGTCCCATGCTCGGCCATCCAATCTTGGAAGATGATGGAACACGGGCCTGTTACCCCCAATCTTACTCTGCCCATTCTCTCTTTCCTCTCTCTTTTCGCAGTAGGACTCTCTGCTATTCTCCCTCCGGTCGCCATTCTCTCTCTGTCTAGTATCACTCAGTATCTGATATGATCCTTCTTGGTTCCCCATATTCCCTGGACTGCGTTCATGTCCGTCATCACAGGGACTGTGGCGCGGCCTCTCACAACTCCCATTCTGTTCTCTGGTGCCGGGCACACAGTGGGTACACTTAAAGCTGTCTCTGTACTCTTGCGTTCTCCTCTCTCCTTCACTGGGTATTGGGCGGGACACCCCCCCACTCTCGGGGCCCCTGTTTTCCAGGTCTGATCTACCTCCACTCCGGGCCCAGTGGGTGACTCCCCTACTGCCCTTCCCCCTCCCGTCCCACTCCGGACTGCTCTCTCCAGCCCCGCAGTGAGTCCGGGTTCCGCTATCCTGACTTTCCCTTTCAGCTTCCGCAGCTATGATGCTCTTGTGAGCCTCTACTGCCTCATCCCACTTCTTCATGTACTCGTTTAGCTCCTGAAAGGATTTCCGTCCAGATCCCCTCATATCCACTGGCCATCTATGGCCCCCAGGATCCCCCACTGGATCCTCTGCTGTGTGTACCGGGGTGCTCCACTCTCTTGGTATCGGCATCTGACTTGGGGAATTGATCATATCGTTCCTCCTTGCCATTTCTGCTCTTTCTCTGTCCCTCCGTACCCGTTCCTCCCCTCTAGCTCTTTCCGGGTCATAAATCGATACTATAGGACCTATGGTAACAGGTACTTCTAGGGCATCGGGCAGTGCGTAGGATGTGGCACACTCCGTTTCCGGCACTCTTTGTACCACAAACCTCCCAACTACCTGCTGCATCGGACTAGGCTGTGACAATTCTTTCTTTGCAGCGGGATCCCAATCTGAACTGGGAAGCAGTCCATTCTCTCCTACGTTGCCCCCCTCCCTTTCACTATGCTCGACTTCTCCCCCTGCTCTGTTATACGGGGGTGGCCTATCTGTCAATAATCTGTTTATCAGGCTGTCCTCGGTTTCGCTCTCATCATCTTCTTCTAGGGGGCTTTTGTTTCCGGGCACCTCTAACACTGGGTACAATTTATTTACTTCCATGTTATGCACTCTCCATCTTTTAGCATCTGCATCCCACTTGGCATCCTGCACTGCTCTTACCGATCGTTTCACCCTTTCCTGTCGTCTATTCAAGTTCTTCTCGTGCGCTGCCCTAATCCATGCATTGAGAGCTTCAAACTGGGTTGGTCTAGGCAAGGGTCTCGTTGCGGTCATAACTGCTTTTAATCGGTGTAGCACCTCTAATCTGAACGTCCCGTACTTCGGAAACGTCAGTCCTCATTTCCTTCTGTAATCTTACTCCACTCTGTAATCCACAAAATTGTATGCAGCCCAACATTTTCCGCCATATAACGAGCTGGCATACCCTCCGGCGGGGCTTCTTCCCCTTCATAAGATCCCCGCCTCTCTTTCTTAAAAGCCGCTCTTAACCATTTAAAACACTTCATGATTATATTCACAGATTCCAGCCTCAATACTCTGTTTACTTCCTGATGACAATCCACCAATCCTAGCGCGGCTTTGCTAGCTGGCCTATCGCAGCGCGGTCTTTCTCCGGCCGGCCAATCCCAGCGCGGCACTTTGTGACGTCACTCGTCTCCGCTTCGCAGCAGCACCCCTCCTTTCTCAGCTCTTCTCCCGGTCATGCATGCGTCCCATTCATACTCCGAAAAATGACTACCTCCGACCAAGCGGTCACTTCTCTCGACTGTACGTCCACAGTCTATCTGTAATTGTCAACTCAACTGACGAAATGTCTATCGTCCCTCTGATAGGTTGCTTACACACACAGTAACTTCCGACCAGCGTCCGTTACTCACGCACTCACTCTTACGTTCCCCCTATCTCGGTCCTGCGGGTGATCAATGGTACCTCATGACCCCCTTCACACTGGTTGACAATTACTCTGGATGTCCGATACACCCGAACCACTTAAGCTCTCCTTGAACTTAAGATTTCCACCGGTTGCGCGCGCTCACAACCTGTTCCACAGTCACTCTACAGGCATTCAACTCCGCCAGACATTACAACATAGATACAATACAAAAACACCGCAATCTAACACGCATGACCCTTTATACTCACTCTCGACCGATACTGCTGCTTTTCTGTCTCACGTCATCCGGACCTTCTTCGGCGGGCGGTTCTTCTGATCATCGGTCTCTAGGGGCCTTGGGGTAATCTAACCTGGCCTAGATCACCTTCCTCAAGAAGGCAACCATCCTCTATAGCTACCAACTGCGGGGCGAGATTTTGATCGATACCTTATCACTCTTGATCTAAAACCCCGTTCTGGTCGACTGAACCTTTGTTGCCTGTCATTGAGGGAAGAAAGTGCATCTCTTACCAAGTTAGTTCACCCAATAATGGACTCTGCTCCGAAGGATCACAAACAACTTCTAGCTTTAAAAGGTTTATTATAAAGTTAGGATCAGCTGCAAGTACAGGCATCTCAGGATGAGATTCACAAGATACACGGGCCCAACTACATACATGTGCTCTCTGAAAACCCTCAGACGAGCAAAGAAGACTACGAGTACAAGTTCTAGGAATAACAAAGCTATCAGCATAGACACGTATTGAGATCTCTCCGTCATTTAAGGCTGGAGGGAAAACACAGGTTAGGCTGTCCCTACCCTGCTCTGGATGGTATCCCTACTTAACAAAATCTCAACCTATCAAAAGGTGTCAGCGGTGAGTGACTTCCTAGGAAGGTCACCCACTCTTAGTCTCTTTGTGAAAACCTACAGTTCTCCAGTCATGGCCCCTCTCTGCCTACCCATCCGCTCTCTAAAGGGTCCTCAGGCATCTGCTCTAACTCCACCCAGGGGTGCTGTCCCTAATACAAAACAGTCAACAACATTTGAGACGCCCCTCGTAAGACGCCCCTCACGTGGTGTAGCTTCTGGCTTTTTCCATGCTGCTTTGTGTTGGGCCTCGTGCGTTAGAGTTGACCTTGCTTCTCAGACTCTTCTCCGGCCCGCTGATACCCCTTAAAACATTCCGGAACCCTCCTCCATGTCTGTGCCGGCTCCTGAACAAACCTCTATTCATTTCATTTATAATTGAATCCCCCCTTTTTCTTGCAGACAGACACCTGCAGCCAAGATCCCAATTCTCATAGACTTCCAGCCAAAGTTGCAACATTATTCTCAGCACAGACTAAATACGTGTAAATCAGTGGTTTTAAACATTTCAGGTCTATAATATTTCTCATAATGTTTATACCCTTCAAATCTTTCATTAATTAATGGCATGTTAGTCCTCGACTCTATGATTTGGTAAACACATCTATAAAATATCCTACTACCTTAGTTACTAAATGACATTAGTGCAATCCATGTCGTGAAAACGAACCCCTCTCCCGTTCCCTTCAGCTCTGACCCTGAGGCCTACCGCGTTCTAGGTTTAACCACATATTATCCTTACATTTTAGCAGCTACACGACATGGATTCGAGATTAATCACGTCTAATAAGGTTATACATCTCACACATTTCTGCATTAGTTCCACTTCTACATAAATCTCTAGATTAGCTACACATTTCAGAATATAGATGCGTATAATATCAGCACTCATGGCATTTCTCTTCATGACTTGTGCTTACTGCGTGTAAGTGTGACATACTTATACATTCAGGTCAGTTTGCGCTCTCTCAGCAGTATGCTTTATTATGGAAGTTTGGGTTCATTCTGGAGAAGTTTCTTAGCAGAGACAGCCACAAATAATCAAAACTGAGTAGGAGGACTGGGTAGTTACTACTTATAGAACATTACAGCTTTAAAAAGTGGCTTAGAGAAATCCAGCAAGATGGAGATATGTATACAAAATTTAATAATATAATTATGAAAGACCACATCTTCAGTAACTGTTGTCCTGAGTTGCATCAGCATGGATTCTGAGCGCACATTTAAAACATGTTTTGAACTGTTCCTGATTTGTGACACATGCAAGCACGTTTATCTTATCTAGATGAGCTGAGAAAGGGGACCATAAAGACATCCTAGCAAATGTTTATTGTCCAGTCAAAGAATAAATGATCATCATAAGAGCCACTAGGTGTATATGTGTGGCCACAAAAATGGCAGAAGTACTCAGATGAGCAGATGCACCAATAGGAGACACACTCAGGTGCGGATAAAGACAATATTTGCAGTTGCAAACCACTCAAATGTACAATTGTGAATTGTAATTAGGATGGGAAGCTTCTTCCACGCTGCCATCTAATTGCAGTTCGTAATGATTCACAAAATCCTATTTTGTGAGTTAGAAAGTCTATTCTGACTCACCAGAGTCACGAGAGATTGGGGTGGAAACCATTTTTCAGCATCGAGCCCCGTGATTTGGAAAACCCAAGGATTTGCAGCCTCAAAATGCCTTAATATATCTGGCGCTAAACCCGTTGGGCCAAATTCTCAAAGACGAGCATAAATATGGATTTGTCAATTTAAACCCTTTTGTTGGTGAAAATTAATGAATATCCGGAATTCACAAATGTTTCTAAACGTACCTCTAGAAACCTGTAACAGTTGTAGGTTTCCAGAATTATTCCTGGAAATAGGTTTGTGAATTCAAAATGACAGGGCTCATTTCAAGCTGTCCATTATCTCTGTGGGGAGATGTGAAGGCCGGAATGAATGATCCTGGGTGGTATCTCCCCATGAGATGAAAGGGATTAGAGTTATTTCTCCAGGAAAGGAGAATCAATCACATGAGGACTCTGGAATACCGGGTCCAAGACTGTATGGTTTTCCCCCTGCCAGGAGAAATAACAAGCTAAAATCTGCAAACATTTACCATGCGCTTGGACTGGGTGGTAAACATTGTAGGGGCTTTTACTTTTAACTCCGAGTATAGAAGAAGGACACAAGAGCAGACTCCTATTCACTTGAGCTGGGAGGAGCTTGTTCTGTTCCTGAAAGAAGATACCACATCTGAAGGATGCAGGAAGGTGGGAGAGGGGAACAGCAGCTGCCCACAGGCTCTGAGGATTCTCAGGGAAGTTCAGGTGCATTGTCCTATTACTTAAATGTAATCTACAGTACCCCGATTGGGAATCCTCCCTGTTCCATTCCCAATTTGTGGGGGCAGAAGCACCTCAAAAGTTAGGACTGGGACGAGTAAAATGGAGATGAGTGGAATGTCTCCGTGCCCGAAATGATCAGAGTGAAGGTGTGTGGACCTGATAATTCCGGGCCTGGTCACTCTGGCAAAGATGTAGGTGATTGACGCGGTATGCCCTCTGGAAAACTCATAAGTGTACAATTATACATGGGTAAACACCATCACATTCCTGCATCTTCGAAAGGATGCAAAGCTGAGTCTGTCTGTTTCAAATGTGTGATCTTCAGATCACTGCACAGGTCAGGAAACTTTTGTGTTGCTTTCTGTGCCCAAATACGGTGAGGAATGTGGGCGGTAAATATTTTTAGAACTGCCACTTTGTAAGGCACTAAAATTGTTGTTACAATTTCATTAAAAGTGATCTTTTTTGTGGTTGCTCCTCAGCCTGTGGGAAGCGCTGGATTTCAGAGCTGGTAACAACCTTCATTCTTCAAAGTGGCTGTCTGCGCGCCATTGTGTGACATGGATGAGATTCATCTTGCATATTCCCTGTGGGAAACCCGTGAATTTGAAACATTTACTTCAAATTATCGCAGGGCTTGTGGTCCCATTCTGTCAAAACGACAAGTTCACGGACTGCTGCTGTAATGGTTTGAACCTCACTGTAACATATCGCCGCTTTGGGAGCGCTGGTGTCAGTCTAGCACTGGCGCCGCCGCTCACGCTAGGATGCCGAAGGTCACACATTTACTCTGCAGTTTTGCCCATTTTCACCCTCACCAAATACCTCCTTGTAGTCGTTACAGCACAAGCCACCCTAAACAGGCGGCAGAATTTTAGCAGCGAAATTATAGAAGTCTTTTGAATGAGGGTAGCTGCAGGCTATGCCTGAAAAAGAACGATGCTTATTGGTGGGAAGAGTTCGCGGCACATCAGGTCCTAATGTCGAGGGCAGTCACAACCATTCTTCACAAAGTTCACCGTGAGGTGACGTGCTTATAATGAGATTCTTAAACTCACTGCAGGATTACTAACCCGTGACCTGAGATGAGGTTGGGAAATTGAGCAGCTGGCTCACCTCTCCCCCCCCCCCCCCCCCCACACCTCTCCCTCACCCCCCCCCCCCTGGCACGTATTCCTTTATATACCCATATCGCCCTCTCTCTCTCTCTCTCTCTCCCTCCCCCTCCCTCTCTCTCTCTCTCTCTCATCTCTCCCTCTCTCTCTCTCTTTTCTAATGTACAGCGTGCATCTCGCAAACACGTTTTCACTGACAAATTGTGTTCACCCTTGCAGAAATTAAGTAACGCTTTTTAAAGTACCATTCCATTTATTTTTCATTTCGCCTTTGCTTTGTTTCGTAGGAGTGACTTATATTACTATATTTCTTTTTTTGTTTGTTTATAGCTCAATTTCCCAGTCCTCATACAACAGCAGCCTCCGCTTGTCAGGAAACGGTGTGCCATTTTCTCTCAAATGGAAGACAAAAAGATACCAGGAAAAGTAATCTGCAGTTAAAGCCTAAAGTCTTACAAAATGTATCCAAAGAAAGGCCTCGTTCCTTAGTGGATCTTAAAGCCTACAAAGACACAAAAATCTTGGTTGCTAAGTTTTTGGAACATTCCAATTGTAACCTCCCTCCTGAAGTGCGGCATGTAGTAAACAGCATAAAATCTGTCATCAAATCTGATGAAAGACACATGGAGGAAGCCATCTTTAGTGCCAACATACTAGACCAGGTATTGTACATGTCTTATTACGTGTTTATTCTGATGCTTAGAAATTCGAAGCTCCCCAAACTGGATTGGGTGAAAGTTTTAGTACAATGTTTTGCGAACAGCAGATATGCAATGCGTTGAGTGTCACTTTTGCCAAGTTTATGAAATTTGTGAATGGGTCACTGCTTATCTTGATAACATAACAGCGTCAAATGTATGATTATGTTTCTGTTATCTCGGCATCTGGAGATGGTGATCTGCGTGGTCCCTTAGCGTATATTTACTTGCGTTGTGTATTGTTTCTCTATTCTTTTTTTATATTCCTTTAAACATAATAATTTGCAGCAAAATAGGTATTCTGGAGATACAACTGATCTACCAATTTCTTTGCATGTTATGCAAAATATAGAAGTACTATTTCTACAGTGGAAATCATAAAACCAGGGAGGTAAATGTAAGTCCAGCTAGGCCGGATATTTGTCAGATTTCCAGGATAACCACTAAGTATAGAAAAATGACTTACATTTAGATGTAGGCCCAGATATAAAATGTATTTGCATTTGCACTCACGCAGTGCAAAACATATGTATAGGATAGTCATGTTTGTAATTCTGACTACCTCAAGAAAGACCCCTGTTGAAGCAAAACGCGTTGGTCTATGCAGACCTGTGCATTTATATTTCTTGTACACACGTGGAGTGCCATCAACTTCTTTCAAAAAGGTTCTTTTGAAAATATTACTCAGTGGTTACTGTTAGGAACACACTTTCTCAGGAAAATAATTATTTGGTTTCCTTATAAATGTGCTATTTGTGATTTGGTGTAAATCCATTCAGAAGTTTTTGAGAAATTTAGCCCAAAAAACGTTCTATATATCACATCTCGGAGGATTCGCAGCAACAACAGATCTCAAGATGAGATTTGATTGGCTGCCACAACATCAACTAAAAAATTTTGTGCCGGTCATCTTAGGACTCAGTCCAAAACTCTGAAAAAAAGGTAAAGAAAAGGGCCCATTATATTTTTTAATGTGTTGCAAAATGGTGGAGCCTCAAAGCTATAGCAGAATTAAAAAATAAAAAGCGGACCTGTGCATGAAAAAAAACCACTCCCCGAGTGGGACAGGATTTGGGGGAGCAACACATTTAGATATTTAGGGGACAAATTGCGAGAGGCTCATTAATATTCCCCCATTGGGAATTGAAAATAGTGTTAAACTCACTGTTGTACAAGGCAAATTGCGCCTCGCAAATATCAACTCGCAAAAGAATCGTAATTTGCGACGCGCTATTTTGTTGGTCGTACATTTGGCCCTAAATCTATGACCCCCGGAGAGGTTACCATATATTTGTTTTTAAAGCAGAACTAGCTGGAACTCAAGGCTCTTCAATTGGAGTGCAGAGCCCCCTTAAGGTTGGTAGCAGCCATGTCCTACATCCAACCCCACGCCATACACGGATGAAGACCATGTGCGTCCTGGGACTGGCTGCCCATGGGGAAGCAGGGCCTAGCTGCAGGCCAGGGCTGGCATACAACCTTACACCCTGCACGGCCAATGGACGTGCAAAACATAGGATCAGCTGCCTTTGCCATGCACAGTGTTGGATTGATGTTTTACGTAAAAACCCCTAAAAACTCACTGATAAAAACAATGGTTAAATTGACATTATAGTTAAGTATGGTAATAGCATCTTACTTTACATTAAAAAAATCTTAGAAATGTAAAGTTAAATAAATAACACCACTTACATTCACAGTTATAGTTATGGCAAATAGCTATAACTCAAACCCTAAAATAACTACAACTCACACCCTGGCCATGCTCTGCTAATTACCCCACATATTATATCACTCATGACATGTTCTATGACATCATTGATAATATCATTGTAACAATTCCAATGTCATCATTGATGACAAAACAGTGCATGGCAGAGACTCGCGTTATAGTTACCTTTTGGCACAAGTTATAGTTACTCTTACTAGTTAAAACATGTACAACACATTTGCTTTTTGGGCAGTGCACCTTAACAATAAAGAATTCCTTTTTAGGTGTTCACAAACTATGGTTTTGTGTGGGTGAACTTAATTACTGTCATTTGTCAGGCCAAAATACCCTGAAAAGTGTGGAAATATTCATTACCGTAGTAGTTTTTGCATATCCACAAACATGAATGGCTAATTCCCACCCTGAAAACAGATAGCGATTTACCTGTCAGTGCTGGAGTACAAATAGGGAAAATATTCCAACATGGAATAAAATCTGCTAAAGTGCAATGGAACTAATCCTGCTAAAATGTGCACTACATGCACTTACATATGTAGAAATGCTGCTCATAAAAATACATAATCTGGGTGTACTTCTGAAACTCTGCTACTGTAGCTCTTTCCAAGCATAAACCAGCAAACCACTGTGAATTACTCCTAAAAACTCAGCAATGTACTCAAAATATAGGATAATCTTAACAAAATATACCTAGTTTGGTTTGGTTAGTTTGGCCCACATGGTTGTCCTAACTACTTTGCAGTCCCAACAAAGTCATACATGTATTAGAAACAGAAGTCAGTCTACCCTGCTATCTAAAATTAGCTGCTGATGTTGCTGGAATTATAGATGGAAATGTTGGATAACCTGCAGTAAATTTTGTACATAATTAAACAATGTTTCACTCAGTCCCAGCTATGCCAATAGTTATCCTTAAAAAGAGAACACCACTAACGCTTCTTGCTTATCACAAGCCATGTTTCAATAAAGGTAGCAATGTTGGTAGATGTGCCAGCTATTCATACCCGGACACTTGGGGTGCCCTAAAAATGGGTGTACTTGGTTCCTTCTGGCACATGCATAGATAAGGAGGGCAGATATGTGATGGTAAAGGAGAGAGTGGCAAGCTTGTAAATAGTGTTGGGTAGCACCTAGACTCCTAACAGAGAAGAGAATGCGTTCTGTGCTGCCATTTAAGAGCGATTTGCTGGATGACTTCACACCCAATGATGCTGGGTGGTGACTACAATTGGTTCGTGGAAATGACCTGGACTGCTTTCACACCACACTGTCTATACTATGATTGAAAGAATTAAGAGAGCGCTGAACACCTAGCTGGTGAGCAGAACCACGATGACTGCATCATGTTTGAACTATGATGTATGACCTACATGTCAGACTAGATTGAGAACTGTGTTTGATTAGGTCTGGATAGACACCATGCAACATTACCCACAGGGAAGGAGGACACTATATTAACTCGCTGGCTAGAGTCCGGAAAACAACTAATGTGAACATGTTAGATAAATCAATCCAGGAGATGGTGTTGATCAATAAATCCACACAGCCATAGCAACTCCACGTTAATAGCTCAGTTTTAGAACCCAGAGTGTAGTGCTTAAATCCTGAAAATGTGACACCCTCATATGATTTTAAAAATCAGGGAACTCTAACAGGGAATATAATGGGCAAATTGGGATACTGGGCAATGGCTAACCACAATGGGATTGGGAACATCTTAGCTGCAGACACTTCTAGATCGCTAGAGGCAGAAGCATATTTAACATTTAAAAGCCCTACACATAAGACTACTTCCTTGCCTGGCAATGTCTCATAGTTGCACTGACACACCATTTTGTACAGTTAGAGCCATATTTATGGAGATGCGATGCTGCGCAGCAGGATATCTTGCTGCGCTGCGCAAAGGGAAAAGGCAGGAATGCGCTGAATTTATTTTACCAGTGCTGGGGCCCAATGTGCCGCCTAGCACCAAGGCAGGCACTACTGTACCACGGTGCAGGGTGCCTGCATTGCAAACAGGATTGTTTTTGTGCAGGAACGGGCACTTTCCTGCACCAAAAAAAATCACCTGAGACATTTTCCTCAGTCATAACATGCAGGCCACACAACAGAACAGAAAATGACGCAGAGCATTGAAAACCCCACAATACTAGATAAATTTTCACATGTTCAAACCTCAACCCATTTGTAGAGCTCCTGAGTTGTTTAGGGACAGGCAGCTCATAAGGGGACCTTTCAATATTGGGTCTATGTCTGGCAGAGGCGGTAGTTCTATTCCTCGATAACTCGCCCACCTAGACCATATTTTTTTGTGTTTATGTGGGCATCCTTTCGCCTGGAATACTGCAATCTATAGCCCCATGCATGAATCTAAAGCTTTCTTCCAGCCCACAAGTGTTGGGGGAGATGTCGCCTTCCACTGCTGTGTGATGTCCCTCTTAGCCAAAGTGAGTGCCAGGAAAAGCAAATACTTTTTGCTTTTCCTGGAACTTCTGACCCATCTCCCTGCTCCCGTTCCCGGCAAAAGTCATTGAGAAGACCGCCAACAGACAACTGACCCACTTCCTGGAGGAGAACAACGTCCTGGACTCCACCCAATCCGGCTTCCGCGGCAATCACAGCACCAACACCGCCCTCATCGCAGCCACTGATGACATCAGAACCATACTAGACAACGGCGAAACTACAGCCCTTATGCTCCTGGACCTCTCGGCCGCCTTCGACACCGTCTGCCACAACACCCTGCGCACACACCTCCATGATGCAGGGATCCGAGACAAAGCTCCGGACTGTATCGCCTCCTTCCTCACCGGCAGAACGCAGAGAGTCCACCACCCCCCTTCATGTCCGAAGCCATCTGTCAGACTCCAACCCGCCCAAGCACTGCAGGAACGTAGCATGCACCAATCCCCTTTACTTGCCCCTTGGACCCACACAGGTGAAACACTATGTGGGCACCAATGGACCCGAAAAGAGGGTGGTAAAGTTGAGGAGACACCAAGTCTTCCACCCTTGGCGACGAAAAGGACACAGCTCCCTTCTTTCTTTACGCTTCTGCACCACTGTATAAGGGGAGACAAAACAATCCCTTCATGTATCACTGTAGATATTAACACCACCCACCCTCCATGATCATGCCTTACAACACATTCAACAACCCCTCTTACCGCTATACTGTGCAGGCTTTGCTTCGTAAAGTTAAGGAGTTCCACGTCATGTAAGTAGCACTCCTGCGTCTGCAATGGTGTATTGTAACATGCAGTAAGTGGGGGGAGCTTTCGCCGCAAAGTTCAAAAATTATATTTTAACAGATGAGGGGAAAAAGGTCTTACGCTGATGAAAAACCGCCGCCTAAAAAAACCCCTTCGCTTAGTCTCCAAAGGACAGTAACAGAGGACAATCATCCGATAATCCCCAAAACAAACCCAGCACAGCCTTCGCGGAGTGACCCGAAACGTCACTTCCGCTCAAAACGAGGCCGAAAGCAGTCCCAGCCAAAGACGCGCTGGAACCACTGAAGCTCCGTTTAACTTCCGAATTGCTTCATTCCTCAAAACGGGAGAACAGCGTCTTAACGCAACGCGAGTGTGAGCGGGGGCCCCCGAACACACTAAACAAAACAGAAGGCTGGAAAAATTAAAAGAATGATATCGGAGGGAAGGGAACCCCGGGCACCCAACACAACCTCACTAACTAATCAGGGGACAAAAAGGGAAAATAAGGGAAAACAGCAACTTTCTCACGAGCCCGTGAGAAAGGCAAAGATCAAAAAAGGGGCTTCAAAACAGCAGGGAAATTCTCAATCCAGCAACAAAATCGGCAGCCAACAACCAGGGGAGGAATCCAAACACTGGCAATATCAAGCATCGAGCTAAAGGTAGGACCACCTTTTATCCTACTTCCTCGTCATGTGATGTCAAGGCATGATCATAGCAAAGGGACTAACCCGATTCCTAACAGTACCCCCCCCCAACAATCCTCCCCACAGGTCGGGGCTTCGAGGGGTGTTGTCTGTGAAACAATCGAACCAAACGCGGGGCGTGCACCCCCACTGCAGGTTCCCAGGTCCTGTCCTCTTTAGTGTACCCTTTCCAGTCTACCAAATACAAAAGGCGCCCCCTGACCCGCTTCGCATCCAGGATAGCCTGCACTTCAAATTCCTCCTGCCCATCCACCAAAACAGGAGGTGGTGGCGGTAACGCCTGGACTGATGGTATGTAGGGTTTGAGCAAAGATGTATGAAACACGGGGTGCACCCTATATTCCTGAGGTAAACTGAGCTTCATTGCCACAGGGTTAACCACCTGTAAAATGGAAAAAGGGCCCACAAAACAGGGCTGCAATTTACGAGATCCATGCAACCTCAGGTTGCGTGAAGCTCGCCATACCAGATCCCCAATCTTGTATGCTGGAGCATCGACACGATGTTTATCCGCCTGAGCTTTCATCGCCCCCTTTGCTTTTATGAGGCTATCTCTGGCCAAATCCCATATGTCTCTCAACCGCCCGCACACGTCATCGATGGCTGGCACGCGACCCGTTGGCTGTATATCCACTGCTCTAGGATGGTACCCAAGTGAACAGTAAAAGGGTGTCATGCCCAAAGCGGAATGCACACTGTTGTTATAAGCGAATTCCGCAATGGGCAGAGCCGTCACCCAATCACAGGACAAGGACACAATCAGACACCGTAGATATTGTTCCATCGACTGATTAGTGCGCTCGGTCTGACCATCGGACTGAGGGTGGTAAGCCGAAGATAAACGTATCTCGGTTTTAAGCACTTGGCACAACTCAGTCCAAAAGTGTGAGACAAACTGCGCCCCCCTGTCTGATACAATCACCACTGGCAACCCATGTAAGCGCACCACCGAAGACATAAACACCACCGCCATTTCCTTTGCAGTAGGGAGTTTGGGAAGCGGTATAAAGTGGGCCATTTTGGTGAATAAATCCACCACCACCAAAATGGCGGTGCAACCAGCAACCAAGGGCAGATCTGTTACAAAATCCATACTTAAAGTATGCCATGGACCAGGGGGTACCTCCAAAGGCTGTAAGAGTCCTGAGGGTTTACAATGCGAGGGCTTGCTGATCGCACACACAGAGCAAGCACCCACATATCCCTGAACGTCCTTAGTCAATGACTCCCACCAGAACCACCTCATACACATTTCCTTGGTCTTCCTTATTCCTGGATGAGCTGCTAAGGCAGAGGAATGACACCACTCCAACACCTCATCCCTCAACACAGGGGGAATAAACAACCTGCTCTCATTGTACAAAAGTCCATCTTTCATTGATAGCAGGGGTATGGACAACCAAGGCGCCAGATCTACTTGGCTCAATCGTTCCTTCACGAGAGCAGGAAAGTCTTCCACAACCAAAGCCCCTATAATCCTTTCCCCGGCTATCATCGCCCTGCTCTCCTTCACGGAGCCTTCTTCCTTTCCCATAACGTGTATTCGGGAAAGAGCATCGGATTTCACCTGTTGGGCTGCAGGCCTGTATGTTATGACGAAGTCGTATTCATTGAAGAATAAAACCCATCTCATCTGACGAGGGGTTAATGCCCTAGCAGAACGAAAGAATTCCAGGTTTTTATGGTCGGTGTAGATAGTAATGACATGTCTGGCCCCCCATAAATAATGGCGCCATTCCTCAAACGCTAGTTTGACCGCCAGCAGCTCGCGTTCTGCCACAGTATAATTGCGTTCGGCTGGCAATAAGGTTTTAGAAAAGAACGCAATAGGATGCATATGGCCTGTGGCCTCATCTCGCTGTGATAATACCCCACCCACAGCACACGAAGATGCGTCCGTTTCTACAAAATACGGCAGGGCAGGATCAGGATGCACCAATACCGGTGCAGACACAAACTGTCTTAGCAACGTACGAAAAGCATCCTGAGTCTCACTTGTCCAATCAAAAAGGACGCCCTTCCTCAAAAGGCGAGTCATTGGAGCCTCAATGTCAGAAAAATGCAGTATAAATCGCCGGTAGAAATTGGCGAAACCTAGAAGCACCTGTATTTGCTTCACATTTGTTGGTACTGGCCAGGTCTCTATAGCCTGAATCTTTTTCAGGTCCATTCGGATGCCTGCTGCAGATATCACAAACCCCAAAAACTCCACCTCAGGAGTACCAAACTGGCACTTCTCCAACTTAGCGTATAAGTGATGTTCCTTTAAAGACTGCAAGACCTGCATCACATGCTTGGTATGATCGATCCCCTTCTCTGAGTATATTAGTATATCATCCAAATATACTATAACTGTCTGATCCAGATACTGGCCTAGGACTTCGTTAATAAAAAACTGAAACGCCGCCGGCGCATTGCACAGACCAAACGGCATTACCGTATACTCAAACAGTCCGTACTTTGTCTTAAAAGCCGTCTTCCACTCATCTCCTGGCCGAACCCTTATAAGATGGTAAGCGCCCCGCAAGTCTAACTTGGTAAACACCGTTGCCTTACGGAGCTGGTCCAGCAATACGGAGATGAGTGGAAGAGGGTACCGGTTTTTACCGGTGGCCGAGTTCAACGTTCTGTAATCAACACATGCCCTCAAGGACCCCTCTTTCTTTGGGATGAAAAATATAGCCGATGACACTGGCGAGGAAGAATGACGAATATAACCCAAGAGCAACATCTCATCTATATATGTTTTCAAATGGGCCTCCTCAGGCTCAGACAATGCGTAAACCCGACTGCATGGCAATGGAGCTCCTGGTATTAAATCGATCTTGCAGTCGTACGACCTATGCGGAGGAAGACCTTGAGCGCACACCTTGTCAAACACATCCTCATACGATGAGTACTGAGGAGGAACAACACTCTTTTCAATCATGGCACAAGATAAGGGGTTGATCTGTTCAGCTGCCACAACATAGCAATTCCTCAAACAATGTACTGAGTCCAACGTAACCAATCTCTGTACCCAGTCAATCCTCGGGTTATGTTTTTGCAGCCACGGGACCCCCAACACCAATCCAAAAGAAGGGGCATCGATCAAATCAAAGACCACACTTTCCACGTGTCCATTCGCGCACAACAAACCAAGTGGAACGGTCTGTCTTGTAATACACCCTGATGTCAACTCTGTCCCATCTATTGCCCTTACTGGCTCAGGTTGTTCCTTCAGGTGACAAGGAATCATCAACTTTTCAGCCATCGAGATGTCTATAAAGTTTCCTGTGGCCCCAGAATCTAACAATACTGACACCGGAATGCGTTTCTGTGCTGAAAGCAGCAAATGGGCGCTAATCACAAAATGCCTTGGAGCTTGATCTAAGGCACCTACCACCTAATACTGCTCTATTCTATCAGTACCTGAACCTTGGTCCACATATATGCACGCCACCTTCTTACCAAACCCTACCCCTGATGGTTTCACAGGGCAATCACGTGCAAAATGGCCCCCCTGTCCGCAATAAAGACACAGATTCAGTTCTCTTCTTCTTTTCTTTTCCTCTGAAGTCAGGGGTCCCCTTACTCCACCTATTTCCATGGGTTCCGGTGCTGATCTACTCTCCCCTGTTGACTTCACCTCTGGTTTCACATAACTACTGCGGGGAGACAGAAACCGGTTACGTTCTCCACGCCGTTCTGTCACCCGGTGATTCAGTTTTACCACGAGATCGATAAACGCTGCACAATCCCCAGGCGGATGCACCACCTGCGACACTATGTCCTTCAACTCCTCACAAAGTCCCTGATAAAACAGAGACGTTCTTTTCTCGGTTGGCCAATGCGTCTCAGCTACCAATCGATTAAAGTTGGCTATATAAGACAATAAGTCCTGCCTGCCCTGCCGCAGTTTCAACAGTTCAGCATCACTGGCCTGCATAAAGGCATGCTTCGCAAACAGACCCCGCATTAAGTCCTTAAATGCCTGATAGTTATATAGCACACGGTCGTTGCTTTCTACCAGAGGAATTGCCCATTGAGCCGCGTTGCCAGCCAGGTACGACAGTATAAAAGCGATCTTAGCCGAGTCATCGGGAAAGGCATTAGTCCTACACATAAAGTGCAGCTGACACTGGTTCATAAAAGTGCCAAACTTATCAGGGTCTCCTGTAAATCTCTCAGGGGGGCCAAGGGGACTGCCACGGGGGTCGTCACTGTTACCGCTATGGGATTACTGCTACTCGCAGTACTTGCTCCTGCCCCTCCGGTATACTGAAATGTAGCCGGCTGTATAACAGGGCCCGTTCCCCTGCTAGAGGCCTGTTCTCTTGCCCTAACAGCCGCCAATTCCTGTCTTAGTCCTACGTTCTCCTGCTGCAGCTCCTGCACTTGTGCCTGGAGAGTATGTACAGCTCCCATAATATCCTGCATAGTAGGACCACCCGTTCCCCCGCTTAACGAATTCCCATCATCATCCATGCTAGTCCGGGCAGTGCTATAATATCGTGGGCTTGATATTCTGTCAGACTCCAACCCGCCCAAGCACTGCAGGAACGTAGCATGCACCAATCCCCTTTACTTGCCCCTTGGACCCCCACAGGTGAAACACTATGTGGGCACCAATGGACCCGAAAAGAGGGTGGTAAAGTTGAGGAGACACCAAGTCTTCCACCCTTGGCGGCGAAAAGGACACAGCTCCCTTCTTTCTTTACGCTTCTGCACCACTGTATAAGGGGAGACAAAACAATCCCTTCATGTATCACTGTAGATATTAACACCACCCACCCTCCATGATCATGCCTTACAACACATTCAACAACCCCTCTTACCGCTATACTGTGCAGGCTTTGCTTCGTAAAGTTAAGGAGTTCCACGTCATGTAAGTAGCACTCCTGTGTCTGCAATGGTGTATTGTAACATGCAGTAAGTGGGGGGAGCTTTCGCCGCAAAGTTCAAAAATTATATTTTAACAGATGAGGGGAAAAAGGTCTTACGCTGATGAAAAACCGCCGCCTAAAAAAAACCCTTCGCTTAGTCTCCAAAGGACAGTAACAGAGGACAATCATCCGATAATCCCCAAAACAAACCAAGCACAGCCTTCGCGGAGTGACCCGAAACGTCACTTTCGCTCAAAACGAGGCTGAAAGCAGTCCCAGCCAAAGACGCGCTGGAACCACCGAAGCTCCGTTTAACTTCTGCGTTGCTTCGTTCCTCAAAACGGGAGAACAGCGTCTTAACGCAACGCGAGTGTGAGCGGGGGCCCCCGAACACACTAAACAAAACAGAAGGCTGGAAAAATTAAAAGAATGATATCGGAGGGAAGGGAACCCCGGGAACCCAACACAACCTCACTAACTAATCAGGGGACAAAAAGGGAAAATAAGGGAAAACAGCAACTTTCTCACGAGCCCGTGAGAAAGGCAAAGATCAAAAAAGGGGCTTCAAAACAGCAGGGAAATTCTCAATCCAGCAACAAAATCGGCAGCCAACAACCAGGGGAGGAATCCAAACACTGGCAATATCAAGCATCGAGCTAAAGGTAGGACCACCTTTGATCCTACTTCCTCGTCATGTGATGTCAAGGCATGATCATAGCAAAGGGACTAACCCGATTCCTAACACCATCACAATCACCTGCGGTGTACCCCAAGGTTCATCCCTCAGCACGACCCTTTTCAACGTCTACATGGCACCACTCGCTAACATCGTCCGAGCACACCACCTCAACATTGTCTCATATGCTGATGACACCCACCTGATCCTCTCCCTCACCTAGGACCCGGCCACCGCGAAATCGAACCTCCACAAGGGAATGAAGGCCGTTGCAGAGTAGATGAAGACGAGCCGGCTAAAACTGAACTCGGACAAGACGGAGGTCCTCATCCTTGGCTCCACCCCCACCGCATGAGACGAGTCCTTGTGGCCGGCCACATTGGGTGCCGCCCAGACACCCACCAACCATGCACGCAACCTGGGAGTCATCCTGGACTCAACGCATTCTATGACAGGGCAAGTCAACACCGTCTCCTCCTCCTGCTACAACACCCTCCCCATGCTCCGCAAGATCTACAGATGGATCCCCACCGAAACCAGAAGAACAGTCACCCAAGCACTCGTCAGCAGTAGGCTGGGCTACGGCAACACCCTCTATGCAGCAACCATGACCACACTCCAGAAGAAACTCCAACGCATACAAAACGCCTCTGAACGCCCTGCGACAGGATATAAATTCACACGTTGAACTGCACTTCTGAACACTCATAGTGCTATCTGTGTTTTATTATAAGTAAGTTATTCACTGCATCTACCTTGATCAGTATCTTAAATTCAATTTTGTAAGCCAGCATTCTTTGTCACCACACTGACTAGTCTGTGAAGCTACAACTTTTACATATACTTTTGAAATGTAAATAGATCAAAAAAATGCATATAATAAAATGTATATATTTAATGACTATATGTCAGCAACACTCAAAAACACTCAAAAAGAATGTTTGTTAATTTCATGATTATATCTATAGGGGTCATCCGTACTACATTAAAATTCTCCGTCCTGATGATGGTCTTTGGATAAAAACATATAAGACCGAAACGTCGACACACCAGTCCATGTCTACACCCTGCATCTGACTTTCTGTTTATTTCAAAAAAGAGTCAATTTTCTATTTAATTTACAGACTGGATTGATTTTCTTATGTATTGATAGAATGATTTCGTCGATTCCTTATACCTAAGATTTATTTGCAATTACTTTGATTATTAACCCTTGCAAAATTTGAACTTGATTTGAAGATACAAATAATAAGTTTCTTTAAAAATATTTGTTCCTGTGTTGCTTCTCATTATTTTCTGAATTTCATTTGATGAACAGAATTGCTATTTTTAAAATTGTTTTATTTCCATGAGGTCTTAAACAAATATCAGTAATCATAACAGTGACTGATTTTTTCAGTTGAGGAGTCTTAGTAAGGTAGACCCTATCACACTGTAAAACTTTGATTCTCAAAATAAAACCCTTGCTGGTACTTTTCCTTAATCATATATTGTTTGCCCGAGCCCGCAAGGGTATATTGGGTTACCCACTCCTCTAATCAGTTCTATATTTAAGCAAAGCTTTACTATATATACCTCCAAATATATGTACCTTGACGACACACACATTTTCAAGGTACGTAGATTGGGAGTTAAGAATACTAAATCTATACTTATCTATTTGTACTTACTGTCTCGAATTTTTGGTGCTCGATCTTTTTGACACGATAGTCTGTCCTCACAATAATTTTGTTTCTTGATATTCTGTCAGTGATCCAATATGTACTTAGGAAATAAAGCCTACAGAACAAACTATGTATATAGCTTTGAATTCTTTGCCATGGGCAGACTGAATATCAGTGTTTTAAAAAGAAAATATGTATAGGCACACCAAAGAGAGTGGGTGCAGAATGCAATGTGGTCTTACACAGATTTGTCGGCAAACTGGGATGAACTCCCTTCTCCGTCAAAAAGGTACCAGATCTTATTGACTGGACTAAGCTCCAAGGCCATCAGAAACATACTAGTTTGATTAAAAACACAGAGGGGCATATTAGCAAGAACCTCGTTAAAATTATCACTGTTTTAGCGGCAGGAAACTGCAGCTAAAATGGCGATAATGGGCTTGCTAATATGCGTTATAGAATTCCAATAGAAGCCCAGGTTAGATGTGCAGGACATCTAACCTGGGCTTCTATTGGAATTCTATAACGCGTATTAGCAAGCCCATTATCGCCCTTTTAGCGGCAGTTTCCTGACGCTAAAATGGCGATAATTATAACAAGGTTCTTGCTAATATGCCTGATAGCCATTCTGGCAAGAATTATTTATTATACTGTGCATTCACCTGCTGTGCGTATTGTAGCATAGTGTCAAATTTATCAGCAATACATGGATTAACTCTTGCTGTAGAGCCTGTGAAAAAAACACAGAATGCAATCACGCAATACATTAATGGATGCACTCTGTTGTTAGCATAGCAGTAACACATGTACCATCCTCTCAATATATTGCATCTCCTGTTGAATGGTAAACTGGAATATTATATGAGTGTCCTTGCAGAGTACCATTGTAGAGCCCAATAGCTTCCTAGAAAATGTAAATGGAAAACAGCTGTTCAATGCACTGTTTTTATCCAATTTTTATAAATGTTTTTCATGGGAAGGACAGTCCCCAAACCCCACCTAAGTAAGGTTAGTTCAAATACTTAATTTACCTGCTAATACCCACTTCAGGGTATTGTCCAGGAATTTAGCAGATCATGCTATGGGGTGAAAGAGGGCAGTGCTGCTGGTGGAAGGGGGCTCTCTCAATGCAGAATGTGGCCCAATGCCAGTACAGAAAGGACTGCCTCCTTAGCAAGATTTTGGGCACCTGTGCTTATTTTACTTTTTTCTCTTCATAAATAAATTAAGCACTTGTTTGAATCCAAGTAATAATAGGTGGGTTAAGTGAATGCCAATACTTTTGAAGATAAACATTATTGGGTAAATTCTCTTTTGCAGTCTTGTTTCTATAATGTACATGTTGAGTTATTTTGTTATTTAATATGTTTTTTTTATCTGTAGCTTCCAACGTTAGCACAGGGGAAACACTGGGGCATATTACCAAGCAATAGCGATAATTATCGCTATTGCTTGGTTAGAGACAAACATTTACCGCTGAGCTGCGGCGATTTTTATCGCAGATGAGCCTAGGTATTACCAAGGTTTATCGCAAATGCGATAAAAATCGGCCGCAATGCATGAATATCACTGAAAAGTCAGCGATATTCATGCATTACCGAGCTAATGCTCTTAGCCATGTTATCCACCTCCCATTGGATAACATGGCTAAGAACTGCTCAGGGCAGGTGTTAGCTTTTGGAGATATTCGCGCTTAGCACGAATATCTCCATAAGTTTGTAATAGGAGATAGCGATGTTAGCGACTGTTTCCAGTCGCTAACATCTTGGCACACCCACTTTGCATGTCATTAGTGATAAATATCACTGACATGCAAAGTGGGGCCCAAGATGGTCGCTATCTCCTACTAGCTGTCGCTAAATGGTGTTAGCGACAGCTAGGTAATAGGGAGATACTTTTATCTCCGCTTTCTTGGCTTTTAAAGCCAAAAAAACGGAGATAAACCCCCTTGATAATATGCCCCACTGTTCTGAAAATTTCAATCCCATTTACAATGATATGCAAATGTCTTAAACAAAAATCCAATTTCAGAGAATGTTACTGACAGATACATTTTTATATTTGTTTTTTCTGATGGCCAATATATGTTTTGTAAAGTGAAAAAAAGTTTTAAATATTAATAATTTAGTTTCCTTTAAATGAACTATTTGATTCATTTAAATAAATTCACATTGGAAATGTTTTGTTCCTTTGTTCGTTGTTGCAGGTGATTACAACCTCCCAACAGAATGTGAATACCTCTAGGAAGAGATTGCAAGAAGACCTTCACCTTCAGAGCTGTGGGGCTTTGAGTTCCCCAGTTGCCTTTTTAGGTAGGACACGCATAACACAGAGTCTAGAACGGGACAGGCCACACAGTTTACTTGGCGTTTGTCGAGAGACCATCCTTTGATGATTAAAATGGAAAGCAAAACTTCTTCCTGCTTACAAGAAAGAATGCACAGGTGTGTGCAAAAACGAACTGTTACACTGGTGACGAACTTGAGAACATTTTGGCATTTGGCCAAATCAAAATGAACAAGCAAAAGCGTCTTCCTTGTTGACCTATATTCGATATTGTTCAGCAAAAGGATACTTCTTCTGTGAAAGTCAACCAAGATTTGCAAAAATGAAAAGATGATTCTTAAACTTGGAACAAAAATTCTTTCATAAGCAAGGTTCATTTAATTTATTGTTTTTAATAATTATTCAGTTGCTGCTGCGATGTATATTTCTTAAAGAACTTCACAAAGTAAGATGAAACATTGTACAACTAAAAGTTGTATTACCTGAATGTACCTCAAGGTGTTATGATTATGATCAGTGTTTTAATAAAAAAAAAATTTGAAATGATTTGATTGGTTGGAAATTGACTTGAGCTGGTTCATAATAGGTTAATATTTAGGAATTTTCTGTGGTGTGGAGTGCGAGAACATATCATCCAATAGTAAAGGCAAATGTAGTATTTAAAGCATAATAATTTCTCCTTTACAGAATGTGAGAAATATCATTTCTATTTACAGATAATTGACTGAAGATTTTATTTTCAAACATTGTGGCTTGAATTCCTATGTGTTATTTCTCAATGATAGTGTATAGAGTATCCATTGCTCTCTGGACTGTGGAATGGGCCTAAGTATGAAAAAAATTGTCTCTCCCAGTGTTTTTCGCACTCTGATATTTGAAATGCTGCTCTAATTTAGGTAAGGTGAAGAGTGTTTCACTATAGTGAAGAACAAACAAGTACATCATTAAACAACCTTTCTATCGACAACTTGACTGCACTTCCTTAGTTTTGCAAGGGAGGGCAGGGGCTGATTGATAAAGGTCACTTTGATTGATTTGGTACCTTGACTGCAAATTTGAATGGATTTTACCAAAAAATACAATAAAATAAGCAGGACTTAACTTTTCTTTTTTTCATTGAGAAAATAGTGAAGATGACTATACGGACAACTTGTCTCACATACATGTACAAATAGAATATGATTCAACAAAGCAATAATCAAAACATTGGGCTCAGCCAAATGCCTCAGTATGCAATGCCATCCTTTTAAAGTTCATAATGACATCATTATCCTAACATATAGTCACCCATCTGATGAAAGGCCCGCATGAAGTCGGCCCCCTATATTTCCCACTTCTACCATTATTGCTATAAATATCTTTCTCCAATTCTTATATGGTACACATGCAAGCCACCAGTAGACAAAACTATTGGTGGAAAGGGTTCAGAACCTATCCAATATTTATAGCGAGTCGGATAGTCATTATTGAAAAAACATAACCTGGTATGAACCTATTGATTGCTTCCATCACAGTTTGGTATTATATTACATTCATTAAACCGAATGTCTGTTTGTAGTATTTTGCTTAGTTCATTACTGACAGTAGGCCAAAATGTATCCAATGTATTACATAAACCAAGCATATGCACATCATCTGCTGCATCCTCTACCCCACATTTAGGCACCTAGAATTATTTTTATAGAGCAAGGAAGGTTCATAGTACAGAATCTGTACAACATGGAAATGTTGAAGGTGTAATGAACAGCCATACGGTTTTCTCATCTGTAATCTATGCTTTTTTGATAAATATAATTGACATTGGCAGATTTAGCTTTGTGACAGTCTCCCAGAAATATGCTCATTATCAACAACTATGGTTTCAGTGAAAATGAATATACAGTTTTAACACTGACAAGTTTAAGCCCATGTATCCTTATTTCTATGAGAGGTATCTTAGTCATATGTAGAACATGATCTTCTCCAAAAATATCTTATATGTGGAAACTTTAAAAAGCAAAACCTCAAAGTAGAGCAAGTCCATGGTGAATATCAGTTTAGTGTTCTGCTTCCATGCAACAAATAAACAATGATTGAAGACTGTGTTGTGCCCAAATATAAAATATATATGAAAAGAATATGAAAAAAAAGTGCCTTACAACCTGTCTGTTAATGATTATTGAATAAGTGGTATATATCTCTTTAATATTGCAATCTTAAGCATTTTACAGTGTCTGCCAAATACATAATCCTGTTTTCATGACCTCGAATTTCACACATTTATAAGATTTGAAATCAAAATTGCTATCCGGCCACTCAGATGTTTGAGGTCCCAAACAGAATTGGTATATGCTTCAAATGCCAAGTAATAAGGGTAGATATCCATTTGATCAGGCTGCCCAGAAGAATAAATGGAAATTGAGGCGTGACCAGCCATTTTCTAAGGTGGGCAATTCTGGGAAATGAATAGCTTGGTGAAATTTCTCATAGCCCATTGAAAGCTACTATTCTGGTGTGCAGACGACAGAAAAAAACTTTAGAAATGGATAACGGTGTACACTGGAATTGATATAAAATTCCAGAAGTGGAGCACCTGTAACAATAATACAAATGTCTATTAATGAATCCATCCATGATCCCATTTCTTAAGTAAGGGTTCATAATTTAGCTTGACTAATTTCTTCATATGATATACTATTCTAATTTGGTAGGAGATAATACGATGCTGCATTACAATACATTTCAAGCTAGGAGGCACTCTGTGGGTAGAGCTTCCATGCATCCACCCATGGATGTTGGCACATTCCCAGATTTACTAAAGTTAATAAACCCAGTAATGAATTACAAATACAATGCCACACTGCTTGGTGGTGCTTTCTGTAGCTGGCATTGCTTGTTAGACATTGCTCTAAATCCTAGTGACCACCATCTTGTCTGCTCTTCTTGCAGTTGGTCTCTAGGGCCCTACTTCTCCATCACTGTTCAGGGTGCCAGGGGTTAGAAGGTGTTATTAATAAACCTTAAGATGGCACCAGAGTCAAATTGTCACCTTATACCAAGGGATAGATTTTGCATAGGCTTTCTACAGTGTTGCAGGACCATGAGAGCAAGCTCAGACTTCTATAGAGGATAAGGTCAATAGCAGGGCAGGAAAGCTGAATTTAAGGATAGCCACAGACATAGGGGCATTCTTACAAGAACTGGCGTATCCGCAGCGATGCATCAGATTTCTTGCGCCTGTCACAAATGCCCTACTGGCGCCATGGATGCACTGTATTTACAATATAAAGCTCCATGACGCAAGTATTCATGGATGCGTCAGAAATTCTGATGCATCTTTTTGAACTAAAGTGGTGCATTTCTGTAGTTGGTTGTGAGACTGGCGCACCTCCAGGAATGCCTCAGAACACAGAAGCTAGTCCCATGTTAAAAAGCCCCGCTTTTTTCACTGCATCAGTTTGGCATGGCTTTTAACCAGGGAATGCCTACCTTGCATACATTTCATCTGAGGCAGGTATAATGTGAAACAGGCCTTTACAAACTGGTGCATTGGATCCAATGCGTCGGTTTGTTAATATGGAGTAGTATGGAGTAATGATAGAGCCGCTGCTGTGTAAAATTGAAATGGCACTGCGGTGGCACTAACTCCTTGTAAATACGCCCCCTAGTCCTAGAAAGTGAGCATCACTCTAGCCCCACATTTCAGCAAACGTTCTCATTTTAAATGATGTTCAGTGAGATACTCAGCAACGGTAACTCACATTCCCCGAGCTGTGCAGTTGAGCAGACTCTCACTGAAAAATGGCCACTGCCAATTACGGTCCAGTGCATTTGTACACTTTGAAAGGTCTGTCGAATTAGGCTGGGTTGAGTTTTTCCTCATCAGACTATGGGGTTGATTACGAGTTTGGCGGTCCAGAGGACTGTAACACTCACGGTGGGACTGCGGCTACCGCCGTACCGGAGGTCCAACCACCCTATATTGAGTTTAACAGTCAGACCACGGCAGGCCCACTGCAACCGCCAGGAAACTGCCATTCCTTGGCGGTATTGCAGCAGCATGAGGCAGTAATATGCTAGTGGGGCAGTTGCGCCACTGTAAAGCATATTACGAGTTTCATCACTGCCAGCCTTCTCATGGTGGTGAGCCCTCCATGAAAATGCTGGTGGTGAGGTAATGGTGGGTACCTACTGGGCCCCCTGGTCCCTCAGGCCATGGGGATGCTTGCAGGGGGGGAGCATGTTGTGCCCCCCTGTATGCATTCACCCCCTTTCCTGCACTTCATGGACTGCAGAGTCCATGCCATGCAGGAATGAGCTTTGGTATATGTAGTAAACTTATACCTCTCGCAATATGGCCGTCTCTGGTCATTGGACTTTTCTCTATGTTCACACCTCTTAAGCCTCTCAGTATACCTATATGCATTCTACTTTGTACTTGAAGGCTACACACTTGTCAGTTGATGGTCTGGTCAGTTGGCGAGGTCTAATGCTCGCCTGTGTCTTAATAAACCTATCCTGTAACATATCCAGAAGTATCTTGTGATCTATCTACATCTATCCACAACATTTTGGCGAAGAGGATGGGATACGAACCCACGCGAGCAACCCACAATGGTTTAGCAAGCAGGTGGTCATGTTGGGAGGAGAACCAGTTTGCTACACATACTCCTCCTTTCTCTAGAAAAGACTAATGACCGCAAATAGCCATGTTGGGAGGAGCACATGTTAACTACACAACCTTCTCCTTTATCTAGACATTTATTAGTGTTCCCATTGTGTAATCTGGCAAGCGGTTTGACTACGGGTTTGGCAGGCCTAGAGAGAGTTGCTGGCATGGCAGCGCGCTCCAGGACTGCTAAACTAATAATCAGGCCCATAGTCTGGAATAGCAGGATTCTCCCCTTATACGCCGGTGATCATGTGAACCCTTCATGTTCTCCTCTGGTTTGGAAACCATGTGTATACCCTTCACACAGGCTTAACAAAGGAAATGCAGAAGGAGATTTGGGGGATGGGATTGCCCTGTGGGGCAACACTCGTCCTCCATCTTGCCTGTGCTATTCATAGAAAAAAGTAAACATTTTTGATTATTTACCGATAATAATAGAGGTGGGTGCACACATATCTTTAATTAATCCTTAACTATTCTCATTCATGCTACTTGTTTATGAAGTGCTACACCAGTAATGACTACCTTTTGTGCCCAAAACAATACTTTTAACAAACAAAAATAATACAGAAGGGATTCACATCCGCTCCACCCTTTGAACCTAATTTTACACATGAATGTCAATAAGCATTCCCACTGGTGCAAATAAGAATCACAAAACTTTAATCAGCTTCCTTCAGCTAAGGCTTGTCTCAGCTGAAGATATTGATCCACTGTCTGTAATTCTTGAAACTACATCCAAGCAGGATGTGTTCTCTGGTGATGGGGTACACCATGTAAGCATTTGTAACTACACATCCCAGCATTCTGTGTCTTCCTGCTTTACACCAGAAAATTTGGAAAGCAGAAACTGCAATGATGGCATGTAACATTCTGGAAAACAATGTAGCCATAATTAAAGAGGGCATTATGTTTCTGGATCCTTGATGTTCAGACTGGCTCCTTAGAGTTTCTGCTGCATTCTGAAATTCCTGTTTCTTCTTAATGAAAAATTAATTATTGCTGCTGAGAAAGTCTTCAGGGCATATTCTCAAGGAGCTATCGCCTAGTTTACAGCACTTTATCGCAGCCAAAGTCGTGATACATTTATCACCCCATTTACAAGCTGGTGCTAACAGCCCATAGCACCAGTTTACCTGCGATAGCCGCAAAAGAAAATCGCCACAGATTACCCCCACAACAGTCGGTAATGAGATGCAGAGTAGGCGTTCCCGTGCCAAAAGCAGCAACAACAACACTCCCCACCATTCTCAATGACCAGCCAGATTGCCGATAAGAACACAAAACATGCTATAAGGTGCGTTAGCAGCAGGAAACTAACAGCTGCTCTGACCTGGTACAATAGCGGACGACAGCCAGCACCAAAAAAGGGAGCTCAGCCCAGAGCCACACCCGAAGAACAACAGATGCCATGGAGCCACTGAACATGCAGCCCGGACACCCAAGAGGGCCACAACACCCACCGCCACAACCCCCAGGCCCTCCCCCGGCACACCCCACCACCACCAGAACAAGATACTGCACATCAACGGCCCAAAACATGGGATGTCGCACAATTGCAGTAATCAACACACATGTGAGTACAGAAATCCTGAGTCATTCATGCACCATTGAATGACCAAACAAAATGTCACATACTAATTTGTCTCAAAACAACTATTGTGAAGAGTCATGGTGGGGCATCCTTGGACAGTCTGTGCGTCACAGCCTGCAAGACAATATTCAAGCTAAGAAGGTGTGTCAGGCACTCATCAAAGGACAAAGAGAGAGAAAGAGAGAGTAAGAGAGAGACTGAACAAGGAGCGCAATGCCAATCGTACCCTTGGTGCATGCAAATATGCAAACAGCTGCGTGTGTCTCGAAATTCGTGCACGCCAAACCACAGGCCTGGCATCAAAGTCAGCGCAAAGGCCACATCACATCGCCGAAATGCAAGCAGTAGTCAGACTAAAACCAGGAATGAAAGCTCCATTGTTCATACCCACGAGGCGAAAGGCCAACCGACTCTCCGACCTTGGTCCTGAATTGCACACACATACGACTCATTGCCCAGAGCTGTGGCATATCGTCCACAGAACTGACGCCGGTCTGAGGAGTGCCGGTGCTACGAGACCAACAAACGTAATGGCAATCTTTCCCGGGCACATGCACAACCCCTGTCACGCGGAACTGTACCGTGCACGAATGCTACATCTGTTGGGATCTGTTCCAATGGCAGTGTTGCGAATCAGTTACCGTCTGAGTTTCCGTCTTGCTAACGTCACCTGCGTCCAGCCCTGGTTCCACTGTCGATCATGCGCATTTGAGTGCCCCATGGAGGTCTGACTATCCAAAGCACGGTTAGCTGAATTGGATTATGACCTGCGGTGCGCCCCCTGTTGGCCCACGAACAGGAGTGTCACTGGGATACTCGAGCATGGGATGCACTGATCTTTGGCGTATGTGCCGGTAGTTGTACATTGGAGATTGCACAACTCCTCATGTGCAGTGACCACATTGAGGCGCTACCCTATTAGACTATGCTACGGATTGGGGAAACAGCGTGGACTGAGCACATCTGTCCGGACCAGTTAATGGATTGGGTCACGCTGGTGTTCCTTGAATCCAACAACGACGTACTATTGGTACATATTGCCCATGAAGCTGCGGTGGCATTCATAGACGAGTAAGTACGTTCCTGCAGCCACATCGGATTTTCACCCATAGCACAGCTTCCAACACCTTGTTGCATCAGGGGGGGTGCTCACATATCCCACCACAACAGTGGACATGCCTGCCTTCGTCTGGACTCAGGAGGCATGTGTGAGAAACTACACGTGCGTACTCACACCTGTGCAAGGTGAGGCACTTACATGATCGGAGCAGCACAGCGTTGTTTGGCAACGTTCACAAATCGGACATACTGCTGGGGGGAAGTACACACATGGCAATGTAGCACGACATGTAACTTTGTCGGACCCTCCCACCTGATCACTGTCAGCAGATCAGACTGTCAGTGCAGTCTGGTGGCACAGCAATATGCAGATCCCATTTGCTTTGAGTCATGTCCCCTGACACGGGACAATGGGCAGACGCCAAACATCACATGACACGTCCAGCAAGGCAAGGTGGGCTGAGACCTTTGCCATCCGTAACGATTGGTATACAATATTGCACCGCCATGTCTTGCACCTCAACATGTCCCCATGCTGCGTGTGTCTCAAGCATGTCCCTGCTTGTTGTGGCCCTTGCCTTGTCTGTACTGACATGCACATGCCAATAAAGTCCAGCAACTTCACAACTGTCCAAATGTGATGAGTGTTGATCAGATGTACGAATCGTGTGCCACAATGAGCATCGTCCCTACACAGGGAGGGACTGATTGACACTTGTAGAATGGCGGTGGGTCCCTTTTGCCTGCTCCATCTCTCTGAGCCTAACACTGTGTTCAGGAGTGTTTCTGGCAGGCCTGTGCACTTGCGTGTCTCCAGCAATGTGAGTATGGTGTCCAACCTCTGACCATGTGGAGGAATGCAATGAATCAAAACAGATTGTGTCCACACTGATATGTGTGAGAAGCTTTGTGACGTGAAGTTCTGGTGACATTTGTGATGTAGGACACCACTTCTGGCCTGCTACCGATTTGATCATTCCTACACACAGCCCTATTCAATACATGGACGTGTGCATATGTTGGGGTGTTGCGAGATTTTCGTTAATGTGCAATGAGGCCACAACTAGTACTCACCTTCACAGACATCCAACTGGCCATGTGGCTCAGGGTTCAACATGCACATTCATATCATTTACACAGGTGTACCTTCTTCTGCAATCATTGTCCATACATACATACATACATACATACGGTGAGCAGCCTTTACAACGCAGGCATTACCACGCGCTGCCATTACTATGCTGCTTTTACAATGACTTGCGCTGGAGGGCACTGTTGGATAGGGAATAGTTTAATTTTCTATTCCAACACCTTCCCTACTGTAACGTGGGCTGGAGTTGGAATAGAAAATTAAACTATTCCACTATCCAGCGCTTACAGCGCAAGTTGTTGTAATGACTTGCGTTGTAAAAACAGCGTTGTAATGGCACGCGTGGTAATAGCCCGCGTTGTAGTGACATACAACCCATAGATACTTTCACACTTGAGTGAACATGGTCATGACACATCTGTATGATTCAAATGTTTTATTCACATTCTGGTACATTCCGGAGCTGGAGCTGTACATGGCCATGCCAAGCCCCCATTACTTGGGAGCTCAATGGTGGGCCAACGAGAGTCCGCTGGGGATTGGTAAGTGATTTGGGAGAGGGAGAGTGCAGTCTGCTGCAGGAGTGCTGAGTTATTGTCCACCAGGGAAGATATGCCAGTCCATGTCGGGGTCTAGGTGCATGTTGCTGAGTGTTCCAGGCAGTCAATGGAAGGTGTTGTCCCAGGGCATGATGCACAGGGCACAACCATACAGGGACAGGTTATATGGCGGTGATGGAGGCTACTACCTCCTTCCTTACATACTAATTACCATCCACATCGTAGTCCTCTGATACTTCCTCAGTGTCCGGTGTGTGTGGCGGAGTAATGGCTGCATCACTGGGTGCCAGGACACATCAGGGTGCGATGGTGATAGGGCTGCATCGCTGTGTGCCACTGACAGATCAGGGGTCATAGAGGTGTGTGTTGTAGTTCCCGCTGCAGTCATCTGGGCCCGGCTCAGTGGCAGCAATGACAAGATGATGAACTGCAAGGCATGGAAGATCCCAGCTACATCTCGCTGGCTTTCAGCCAGGGAAGCTATACTTCCAGCCTGCATCTGATCCATGGTCTCAATTGTCCTGCGCATCTGTGCCAACTCTGTGCTGTCATCGCTGGTGCCTGTCTGACTAGACAGTTCTTGAGAGATGGCCCCAGCAATGTCAGCCAAGGATTGTCGTGGAGCATGGTGCGGACAGTATGTGTCAGTTATGGACTGTAAGTGGTCCCTGATGGGACTCAGGCACCCACGTATGGCATCGAGTTTGGCTGCCACGAGCTCAAAACCCACCCGCAGCTGATCAGCCAACTCCACCTGACAACCCAACACACGGCATTGGAATTCCATGTGTTATTCGTGGGGGTCCTGGGAGACAGCCGAGTGGTGTGTGTTGCCTGCTGTCACCTCGAGGCAGCTGGGCTGCCCTGCTCCTGGGGTGGGGTGCGGAGGCTGTCTATTATGCATGGGAGGGTGTCTGAACAGATGTGCAGGTTGTCCTCTTCATCGTCACTGATGGAATTAGCGGTCTGCTCTGCAGTAAGTTTTGATTGTCCCCCTGCAATGTTAAGGGGAGAAGCATGTTAACAGAGGTTCCCATGTATGTTGCCGCTTTGCAGATGTTTACATTCAGACTGCATGACAATGCACATTGTGACTGTTTTGGTGGAGCTGGCTATTTTATGGCAGACAGTAGGTTTTCCGAGTACATTCGGAATGTGTGGTGGTACCCGTACATTGTCATCACACAGTGGCAGGCAATGCCAGTTGTGAGTGGCCAGTTACTACGCACAAGCGGAACCTGTTGTGTCCTCTGTCCTGTGGTGGAGGTTTTGCACTTTGTCCCACATAGCCGTCATTGGTGATGTTCTGTGGTTACTATGTGTGAGTGTTGCATTGTGGGCGAGTCAGCCCTGCAGCTCTGATTTCGTGGACCCTTGTCCCTTTGAGGTGGTGTGCCTTTGAATTGTGTGCTTTTCGGGGGCAGGTATGTTTGTGACTTGGGTCATTTGTGCTCTTGCAAAGATTTTGTGTCCTTGTGCATTGTATGTCTGCTGTGTGTATTGGACGGCATGGGTTGTAGGTGTACGTGGATGTGTCAGAGTGTGACCTGCTCCTTTACGGATGTGATCCACACTGGGCCACCTCCATGTCGATTTGTGCACAAGTTCATTTATTTGGGCTGCTGCCATGCTATTGGTCATGCAGTGTCACTTGCTTAGTCAGTGTAGCTCACACAGCCGCTGCTTTTCTGGTTTCATCACATGTGCATCAATTGGTAGTGTTGTTGTTTATTCGGGGTGGGCCCATATGTGCACACAGTGGACAGGGGCCTACTCAGTGTTTCTATGTGTGCTACACTGTGTCAAGGGTATCAGGGACATGTTCCACTGTCATTGTGGATGTGCAGTGTGCTTCACATGATTGTGAATGTGTGCCATTGTGCCCATCTCCCCCGTACCCCAAGTACACTGATAGTCACTCCCCCTTTTGCTGTTGGGTCAGGTCATATCGAGCTGTGTCCACCATTTCCTCCAGCTCATCCATCTCGTCCTGTGGCGCAGGCCTCCGACCTCCAGTCGCCGTTGCTGCCTTCTTGATGGCTGCAAGTTTATGTTTGGTCTGCCTTTGCACATCATGCCAGCGCCTCTTGACCTCCTCCATTGACCTCCTCGCTACTCCGACTGCATTGACGTTGGTGACGATGGTCTGCCATATTTCCATTTGTGTTGCCAGTGCCACAGTGGAGTTGACGAACAGTTGTTGGTAGTGTTCTATCACCTCCATGACGATGATCTGGTCTTCCTGCGGACGGAACCCCGTCTTCCTCTTCCTCTTCTCCTTGCCCTTCCCTAAACACGGGGTTCCTGGCTGGTCCTCTGTGGGGCTTGTGGGGTTAGGCTTCTCCTCTGACCTTGGTCCGGGTGCATCCATGGTGCTGTGCAGTTTGAATTGGTTTCGGCATGTTTTTTTTGTTTCTGCTTTTATAGTGCGTTTTCAGGCATTACGCATGGGTTTTGTAGGGCTGTCGCTGGTTATTGTTGATTTTGGCATCGCGCTTTGGGGCATCGCAATTTTTTGGGCGTTCGTGTTTCACATTTTTTGTTAGTCGCATTGGATTTTGCGCAGTCATTTGGCACGTTGTCATGCTACTATTGCATGGTGCCGCAGGGTTGGGAATTGGACGTTAAGACTGTGTTATTTTCTCGTCATTGACTGCAATATGCACAGTTGCGTTAAGTTACTTTTGCAATTGTTATCACATGTTCTTGAGAATTTGTCCCTTCCATGTTTAAAGGAGTTTCTTTTCTCTGTTGGATTTTCCTCTCAATTTACTAATCTTAAGGTATTTAGCATAGCTCTAGAAATTTTGTTTTCCTATTGTTGGGCATTAGCCTTGCCATTAGTTGCTCTATTACTTAAGAGGAAATATCCTATTCAATTCTACGAGAATATTTTCTTAATGTACAAGACATTCCCTGGATGAGGCAGTTGTGAGTGTGAGCAACATAGTCTTCTGTATTTCACCTTAGGCAGATTCCACTAAGGTGCATATCTTTCATTTGTTTATGTTGTTTCCCAGAATTAGTAATGAAGATTATCACAAAGAAGATAAGGTTCCTTCTGTCCCACTCTCCTACAGGCAATCACTCTTCTCTACTCATTGTATTAGAAGTAATAGTTGTGATAACCTAATTGGAATTGGTGGTCTCTCGTGAGTTAAGGTCACTATAAAAGTTGGTAAAATCTAGCAGATAGCCAAATCCCCCAAAACTCAAACGTCCTTTAGAACACCTTTGAACAAAGAAGAAATGACAGGGATGGTACAGCTATAGTGCTGGTCCTGGACCGTCCTTTCTTCATCTGTCCTATAAAATGCTTTGTTGAAATCCAGGGACAGTATACGTAAACATACCTATACCCACACATTTTTCTCATACACATTTTTTATATCATGCAATAGTCAATTAAAGTAAACTCCGGCTGTCAAGTTTGCAGCCGGAATTTTGGAGGTCACAGTTCCTCATTTGTGCAAAGACTGTGCTTGCAGTTTAAGTCTGGCCATCCATCCATAAATAAGCGGCACACATGCACCCACTGCTTTGTTATGCGTTGACAACCATACACCACGTGGATATGGCGATGGGCATCTCCTGATGTGGGTAGGCCCCTGCCACAGCACCCACATCACACATGGCAATGTTCACAAATGTAGAAGGCTTACGGGACCTTAGACTATCAATGCATAGAATTACATGTCATTGCTTATGTTATGGGTAAAAACATTAGGGTGTACTCTAAAGAAGTAATTTATCATCTCCGTCCCTCACATTTCTCTGTAGAAGTTCTGCACAAGGTCAGATTTAGTCGAATGGTAGGTTTGTTAGGCACAGACGTCAGGGCATTTCTCTGTAAATAAGGGATGCACTGGGATCTGTACAAGCAATACCGCCTAGTAAACTCCTAGGGGCCTGTTTTATCAACACTTTGCATCTGGGTTGTGTCACAAAGGCGATGCAAACTGGCACAAGTTTTATTTTGGGATTTACTTCCCAGTGAAAACATGTTTTGCACTGGAAAGTAGCCCCATAGTATTCCAAATAGGCTTTGTTCTACTCTGTGGTATTTGCGTCAAGGGGGTATACCATGGATGGATCATGGGAGTTCTAACGCAACCACCATGGGATTAAACTGTACAGCACATATACAAAGTTATACAAATGTTAAACTGTCAAAGCACGTTATTCTGACTGGATGTGCCTGAAACTTATTACACAAAACATATGCTAGATATAGCACAAGGCTGTGTATGTTGGCGCAGGGCAACCTAAAGTGCACCCATTCTCACCATGCATGTATGAATAGGGTATATATGGGACTTCCTTACACAGTTAATGGGTTTCACCCACAGCCAATCATGAAGTCAAAAATGTTATCACCATCATCATTCCACATTTGTAAAGCACAAACTTATCACCCCTAAGGGTATCCAGGTGCTGGGGGGTTGTCGGGGAGATTAAGTGAGCTATTGCTCAGAGTCACATGATGCTTCGCTGAGCTGCCACCAGTGTTAGGGATCGAACTGTGAGCTCCCCGCTCCGGAGTCAGACGGTCTGGTACCTCTGCTACACCTCTCCCTTATGCTTAATTTAGGGTGGGGAATCAGAGACGGACAATTTATAAACTACTCTATTGAGTGATATAAGGTGGCTGATAAGTAAGATCTTTGGTACAAGCCAAATTGGTGCACGGATCAAGGCACTAAGTCCATGGAAGATGACATTGTTAAATATAACCAAAGAGATAGAAAACTATAGGAAAATATGGATGAGAGTGGAGAGATTCATAAGTTGGATGGATGAGAGGGGATGTTAAGATAAATAGGAGGGAATACCAATTTGCCCAATCGAAATAAGGCATATAATAAAAGAAATAGAAAGTCGAGAGTAGATGAAATGTGTAATCAATTAATCAATCAAAGCATTTATATAGCGCGCTACTCACCCGGAGGGTCTCAAGGCACTTTGGGGGGGGATCCGCTACTGCTCGAACAGCCAGGTCTTGAGCTGCTTCCTGAAGGCAAGGTGGTCCTGGGTCAGGCGGAGGTGGGTCGGGAGGAAGTTCCAAGTCTTGGCGGCCAGGTAGGAGAAGGACCTTCCTCCTGTGGTGGCTCTACGGATGTGGGGGATGGCGGCGAGGGCGTGGCTGGTCGATCGAAGCTGGCGTGTGGGAGCGTAGAAGTTGAGGCGGCTGTTGAGGTATCCTGGGCCTTGGTTGTGTAGGGCTTTGTGTGCGTGGGTGAGGAGACGGAAGGTGATTCTCTTGTTGACCGGGAGCCAGTGCAGATCTCTCAGGTGTCCGGAGATGTGGCTGCGACCGGGGATGTCCAGGATGGGTCGTGCTGAGGCGTTCTGAATACACAGGAGTCTCTTCTGGAGTTTGGCGGTGGTTCCGGCGTAGAGGGAGTTGCCGTAGTCCAGGCGGCTGGTGACGAGGGCCTGGGTGACCGTCTTCCTGGGCTCAGTGGGGATCCACCGGAAGATCTTATGGAGCATGCGCAGGATGTTGAAGCATGACGAGGAGACGGCGTTGACTTGTCTGGTCATGGAGAGGGAGGAGTCCAGGATGAAGCCCAGGTTGTGTGCATGGTCCGTTGGTTTGGGTGCGCTGCCCAGGGCGGGGGGCCACCAGGAGTCATCCCAGGTGGAGGGTGAAGATCCCAGGATGAGGACTTCCGTCTTGTCCGAGTTCAGTTTCAGGCGGCTGTTCATCATCCACTTGGCTACGTCTGTCATCCCTTCGTGTAGGTTATCTCTGGCGGTGGCGGGGTTGTTGGTGAGAGAGAGGATCAGCTGGGTGTCGTCGGCGTAGGAGATGATGTTGAGGTTGTGTTGGCGTGCGATGGCTGCGAGGGGGCTCATGTAGACATTGAAGTGGGTTGGGCTGAGCGAGGAGCCTTGAGGAACGCCGCAGATGACTTCGGTGGCTTCTGATCTGAACAGGGGAGGCGCACTCTCTGTGTCCTTCTGGCGAGGATGGAGATGATCCATTGCAGTGCCTTCTCCTGGATTCCGACGTTGCTGAGGCGTTGCACTGGGTACGGTGGCAGACAGTGTTGAAGGCCGCGGAGAGGTCTAGGAGGATGAGGGCCGCTGTTTCTCCGTTGTCGAGCAGGGTTTGGATGTCATCAATGGCTGCGATCAGGGCGGTCTCGGTGCTGTGGTTGGCCCGGAAGCCAGACTGCGAGGGGTCGAGGGATCCGTTTGTCTCGAGGAAGGCGGCCAGCTGCTTGTTGATGGTCTTCTCGATGACTTTTGCAGGAAACGGGAGCAGAGAGATGGGGCGGTAGTTCTTGAGGTCAGTGGGGTCGGCTGATGGCTTCTTTAGTAGAGCGCTGAGTTCGGCGTGCTTCCAGCTCTCTGGGAAGGTAGCGGTGTCGAAGGAGGTGTTGATGATGTCCCGCAGGTGGGGTGCGATGACGGCGTCGGCTTTGTTGAAGACGTGGTGAGGGCAGGGGTCGGTCGGAGATCCAGAGTGGATGGAGTTCATCGTGCGGATGGTGTCTTCGGTGTTGATCGGGGTCCAGGCGCGGAGGATGGTGGTGGGGGGCGGTGGTTCAGTCGTGGCGTGCGTCGGTTGAGTGCTGAAGCTGTTGTGTATGTCCCCGATCTTGTTGTGGAAGTAGGAGGCGAGGGAGTTGCAGAGGTCTTGCGAAGGGGTGATGTCGTTGTTTCCGGCGTTGGGGTTGGAGAGCTCTTTAACGATGTTGAAGAGTTCCTTGCTGTTGTGTGCGTTGTTGTCCAGTCGTTCCTTGAATGTAGTTTTCTTGGTGGCGTGGATCAGTTGGTGGTGTTTTCGGGTGGCGAGCTTGAGGGCAGTCATGTTGTTCGGTGTTGGGTCTCTGCGCCAGGCTTTCTTGAGTGCTCGGCAGTTCTTCTTGGAGTTCTTGAGTTCGTCGGTGAACCATGGGGCTTTCTTGCTGCCGGGCCTGCTAGGCGGGGTCTTCAGAGGGGCGAGGTCGTCTGCGCAGTTACTGATCCACTTCGCGAGGTTGGTGGCCGCCTGGCTTGGGTTCGCTGCGCTAGTGGGAGGGTTCATGCTCAGGGAAGTCGCGAGCTGGTCGGCTGTGATCTTGTTCCAGCTTCTGCGTGCAGCCTGTTGCTGGTGGTGGTGGATCGTGGTCCTACTGAAGCTGAAGTGGACGCAGCTGTGGTCCGTCCAGTGGAGTCCGGTGGCTTGGGTGAAGGTGATGTCCTTGCTAGATGAGAACACGGGGTCGAGTGTGTGTCCGGCGTAGTGGGTGGGGGTGGTCACCAGCTGCTTGAGACCGAGGTTGGCGAGGTTGTCCTGCAGGGTGGTGGTGTTGCAGTCGTTGTTGTTCTCCAGGTGGAAGTTGAGGTCCCCGAGGAGGATGTAGTCAGCGGAGAGGAGGGCGTGCGGGCTGATGAGGTCGGCGATGTCTTCGCTGAATTGTGTGCATGGTCTCGGGGGTCTGTAGATGAGGGTGCCTCTGAGGGTGGTCTTGGGGTCAGTGTGTATCTGGAAGTGAAGGTGTTCGGCGGGTGCGAGGTTGTCGTCGGTGTTGGTCGTGATGAAGTCTCAATACTGAGGAGAGGGAAGCACAAGACATGTGAGAAATAGGATTAAGACAGAATTTGGATAAGAAAAGGAAGGAAGTTAAGAAACGGTAGATGAGAGCTAGAAAGATAGAGCACTCTGGACTGCAACAAAAGGTAGATAAGACCAGAATACATGAATATTCGCAAAAGGAACAAGATCAATGAAACAGAATAGAGTGGCGAACAAGAGATAGAATTGGGGACCCTGAGCACAACATCTGAAGCATAATGTGAATTAAATCATTTTAAAAGACACAAGATTACTGGGGATCAAGACTAAGAGAACATTTGTAAAAGAGACAGTCGTGAGCCCCAAGATAGATTAAATAAATGAGCACCACATATATCCGATGAGAAAGATGAGCAAGGTTTAAGATAGGTTTAAGTGAATCCCGATATGGAATACTGAGTGGTCTGGGTATATGATGGATGCCAGAAGAAGCTAAGGCACAAAGTATGTAATGCATGGATTCAATGTGAATGTCTGAATAGAGAGTGCTAAAGCACAAGGCTGATGAGAGAAGGGAATAACATGCATGAACCATGATGGTGGAGAGCAAGGCACACAGTGTAGGAGACAAAATAAGGATGTGAATGAAACATGCAATAAGATGGATGAGAGCATTTGTATTTATTTATTTATTTATTTATTTAAGAAGTTATAGAGGGCAGCTGTCACCTTACAGGTATCCTGGTGCAGAGGCTTCACAAAGTGGTAAACAAAGAGTGTAGCAGGGAAAGGAGTCCAGCAGGTTAAACCTTTGGAAACAGCCAAGTTTTAACACGCTTCCTAAAAAGGAGAAGTTCCTCCGTTTGACGAATCTCCAAGGGCAGACTGTTCCAGAGTTTAGCAGCAGCAACTCCGAAAGATCTGCCCCCAGCCCTGACCCTCTTAAACCTGGGTACTTTCACCAAACATTGAGTTGCTGAGCGAAGTGCTCTGGTTGGGGTATACCAGACAAATTTGGCTTGCAGAGGCCTTGAAGACAAGGCAGAGGGATTTGAAGGATATTCTCTGCTTCAGCAGGAGCCAGTGGAGCTCAGCCAGCACCACCGATGCCAAGGATCTTCTAGGCCAGCCAAGAGCCAGCTTGGCGGCAGCAGACTGCAATCTTTGAAATCTATCTAGCAGCAGACCCGGTGACTCAAGCAGGAGGGCGTTACAGTAGTCGAGTCTGCTCAATATGGTGCATCTGACTACCAAATCCTGGGCCTGTAAGGGAAGTAGCGGTAGAATCTTTCGAAGAGACCTAAAAAGGGCAGAGCAGATGGACACCGTTTTCGCCACCTGAGCTTCCATGCTCAACTTATTGTTCAGCATAACGCCCAGGTTGCGAACAGTAGTGACTGGTTGAGTTTGAAGCACTGTTTCTGGAGGCCAACAATTGTCCGGAAAAGGGCGAGGAATCCGACTGCCGGCACAGAACAACACCTCTGTCTTGCTAGCATTGAACTGCAGTGAATTATTATGTAACCAGCTCGCCGTATCTCGCATACAGTCATGAAATGTCTCCAGCGGGATCGATTCCTCGCCCTCCCACGACAGGATGATTTGGGTATCATCTGCGTAGTTAATAGCGTTGATCCGATGAGATTTTATCAGCATGATCAGGGGTTTCAGATACACGTTAAATAAAATTGGACTAACTGCCGAACCCTGAGGCACCCCATGAGACACCGGGGAAAAAGAAGATTGAAAAGGGTGGAGGGACACCGCCTGCTTCCTATTAAGTAGGAAGGAGTGAAACCATCGTAGGGCAACACTCCCTACCCTGGCCTCGCTCAATCTTTCCAGGAGGATCACATGATTTACCGTATCAAATGCGGCAGACAGGTCAAGCAGAATCAGAGCTGCTGCTTGACTTCTGTCTGCACGCATTCGAAGATCCTCCATGGCAGTGAGCAAAGCCGTTTCGGTCCCATCGGCTGGGCGAAAGCCACATTGGATTTCATCCAGAAATTGATGTTGCCCCAGATGTTTAGAAAGGAGCAAGCTCACCCAACGTTCAGCAATTTTTGCAGGGAACGGTAACAAGGAGATTGGTCTATAATTTTGTAGACATTCTGGGTTAAGGGAGGGGTTTTTTAACAGCGGGGATACAAGGGCCTGTTTCCAGGATACCGGAACAGTACCACTAGCCAATGATTGATTGCAAATCCTACAGAGGGAAGGAAATAGTTCATTCCCATAGTCTTTCCAATTTTTATGAGGAATAGGTTCTAGAGGTGATCCTGATAAAATCCCCTGAGCCAGTCTGCCGAGGTCCTCCTCCGTAATGGAAGGAAACTCCACAAAAAGATCAGCAGGCTGCCAGCCAGGGTTCCCATCTCCGTCCCCTGCACCCCCATCCCCTAGACTAACGGAGCAGGTCAGAGAGGGAGAAGAACTGAGATTGTGAATAATGGTGTCAATTTTTCTTTGAAAAACAGAGCAAGGTTGTCGCAGAGAGTCTGCGTAGGGGGAGTCGACGTTTTAGTGCTTTCAGGATTAGTAAGGCCGTTCAGAATCTGAAAGATGCTTTTGGAGCTATTTGCCGCAGCACAGATCGTGGAGCAGAAGTAATCGGCTTTGGATTTGTGAATCAAGGCTTTATATTCGGCAAGTTTAGCTTTCCAGAACAGTCTGCTAGCGTTTGTATATCCTTGTCTCCATTTCCTTTCAGCCTGTTTACAGGCTAGTTTTGAAGCCTTTAGGGAATCGTTGAACCAGGGAGCCAAGGCTCTGCCCTTGTACCTGCTTTTTTTTAGCGGGGCAAGAGAGTCTACCCTCGTTGTAATTCTGAGACACATCGAAGCATAGTTTTCATTGACTTGACAGTCTGAAGAAAAACTATCTTCAACCTTAAATACTGCACCAGTAGTTCTCAACCTCCCAAGGGCTCTCCAGTCCCTGCACATAAATTCGGTGGTAGTATCATGTACCTGTGAACGAGCCTTATTGCTGTTAACAAAGAATTGAAGAAGGAAATGATCGTAGACAACAGACAGATGATAGAGGCACAAGCGTGACTAGCCAGATGAGAGAGGTTTGCAAACCACATGAGAGGGGGAAATGAAGCACAAAGTGGAGTCAGATCATGCTCATTTCTGATCTGAGTGTAACACTAAGATTGTGGCACACCCAAAAAATTAGACAAGCACAGCACACAATGGTCCTAACGGAGATGAGAGATATAAGGCAAACGAAAATTGGCACAGTGCAAAAGACAAAGAAGATTGACTTACAATTGAGGAAATGACAATAAAGATGAGCTCTTGAAGAGAGACATAACATTGGAGCGGTCATAGAGGGGAAGGAGGTACAAGATGTCTGAGTGGATATACCAGAAGTTAAGTATGGAAAGAGACGGTTGTGAGCACCAAAACATATAAAATATACATATGTCAAATAGTGAGTGGAGTAAGGAACTAGCTGCATGAGGGAGGGAACGTAGGTAAAATTTGAACGAGAGAGAAGGCCAGTCTATAAAATGAGAGACGCGTCCAAGGAGCAGAACATCAAGAGAAAGAATGTAAACTCACAGAAAATGTATGAGTGGACGAAGAAACGGAGTCAATTAGACAGGGCCGGAAACAGTGGTTGAAAAAGTGAGATAGCATACAAGATGGATGTAACAGCAAACCAATTAAAAACTTGTCAAAAAGGAATATCGCACAGTTCTCTGGTTTATTTTTCTTAATAAAAGTGGAGTGAAAACGCATAGAATACTAAGACATATTAGTATTGTTGCAGACCAAAAAACCTATATGAATCTTCACATGTCAGTATCTTGACACTCTGTAGACCACAAGAATGCATATCTTGGATTTCTTACAAAATTACATTTGCTGTAGGGGTTGTTGCACTTTCTGCAGTCTCCCCACCCCCCCAAGCATGCTGGATTGCTCTTGGGGATGCCCTTGGGAACAAGGATGCATTTAATGGGTAAGTGTCTCACACTGCACTTCTATTTTTGATTTTCAGGGTCCCCCGTCCCACCTGGGGCACCGTCAAGCAGCCTGGGTCTTGGGGTTTGCTGGAGGAACTCCAAGATCCCGCTGCCCCTACCGGCTCCTTGCTCACCAACTCATGTGCAGTGCACAGTTGCTGGCATATTTTCCATTCTACTCACACCTGAGGGAGCAGTCTCTCTCTCTACTCCTGCCTTCAGGTGGAAGTGGTGCAGGTCACTTCCATAAGGACAGCAGGCATAGAGAGGAGAGGTCAGCGCACCCCACCTCTCAGATACGGGAACAATGGGGCAAGACATGCATCCAGCCCTATGATGGCTTACTCGGTGCCAAGATATGGGGTGCCTGGGACCTTCAATACATTTGTTGGCCCCTTGGGAGATTGTGTTCACAGGGTTGCAAATGTGCTTGGGGGCTGGATCCCCACATATCTCCCCTCGCCGATAATTATAAAAAATACGTATTATGCCAACCCCAGGGCCCTGCCCACCAGTAGGTATATTCAGGAAATAGGGTGGAGCCCTTTGTGCTTGCTTTTCTTTTCTCCAAGGGGACCAGACCTCATAGGCCTGTTTCTCTGTCCCACATAGGGCCAATTGTCAAGATCTTTGGTTTCTTTGATTCCTGGTGCCCTGCCCTGGCCACCAGGAGCAAAAAAGGCCTCCTGGCCTCTTACGGGGTGCTTTCCATTGGAGTTGGATTTTTTAGCTGCCTGACCTAGACCTGTCCTATTGCTTTTCTCTTGCTTATGGGCAGCCTGATAGCAAAACACTCTCCTTCTCACTTCCCCCAGAGCCTCTTGACTACTTGAAAGGCACCTGTGTGTCAGTGGAGTCAAGGATCAATACACAAAAGGTTCAAAGAAAACATCTGGGTCACCTAGTAGGTAAATTCCCCCAACTGTTCCTCATGGGGCATAAGGGGGCTGCACCACTGGCCCTGGAGAGAACTATCCTAGTTGTGGGAGTCAGCTGTAGTCAAAGTCCCAAAAGTCCATCCTTGAAGGACTTCAGGTGGCTTGATTTCCAGCTGGGCATTCTTTTGCGAAGGTCACTCCCAGTCCAGTGTCTTCTAATCTATCTCTCCCTTGTATAAGGGCTTTCAAGTGAGGTGGAATGTTCTAGAAGCCAGATACTCCTGGCCAATCTTAGGTGCCACATCATCACTCCACTCCTGTCACAATCCTGCTGTACAGCATCGTGGGACAATCCAATATGGTGACTTCATGTTGTTTGTGGAAAGAGCCCCTCTGAGAGATATGGGAGAATATTACCAAGGCGGGCGATATGTGACTATCGGCGCTTTAGCAGCCGTTTACGGCCGCTAAGCAGCGATAATTCTATCGCCCTATTAGCAAGTTGTCGGCTTGTAGGCGATAGCTAGCGGTTTGGGGCCCCCTTTGCATGTCAGCGATATTTATCGCTAATGACACGCATAGTGGGCGTACCCAACCTGTTAGCGACTGAAAGCAGTCGCTAACGTCGCTATCGCCTATTAGCAAGGCAGGCGTAGCGATGGAAATATTCGCGCTAAGCGCGAATATCTCCAAAAACTAACGGCTGCTCAGACCAGTTCTTATATAAATCAATAAAGGCTAGCTAGTTTAAGGGAAATATTAGGGAGACTCTGGTACGTCAGCAGTGACAATATGTGGGAAAAACACTGTTTTCCTTTGAAAGCCCTCACCCACCGACCTAGTCGGTGGCATGCTTCATCATCGGGCCCACCACAGTGGCACCGAATGTGCCCCGGGTGTGCTTCAACGCCAGGTGACTGCGGAGCTGGTATGTTGCTGAGTGTGCAGTGAAGGGGTGTGAAGGTGAGTAATTAAAATGCTATCCAGGAGGTCCCAGCACCCGAGGGTATTAGCAATATTTAATAAACTGGGCCTCTGTTAGCAGGTTAAAAAGGCAATAGGACGTTTTAAGGGAGAGTTACAATGACCTCCAGCGTCCAGTGTGGTCTACATGTTTCAGCCAGTGCCTTTGTTATAAGCTGGCTTTCCTCAGGACCAAAAGGGGTGAAAAGTGCAAATAATAATAAACTATATTAAGTGAGTGTTGTTATTTTCTCTATGTGTCGCGCACGCTAAGGCGCTGTAACTGTTAGAGGGGGATTCCCTCAAGCTTTTTCTGTTATTTCCTCCTAGGACCTATTCATCCATCCGCGGATGGATGAATAGGTCCTAGGAGGAACCAGACCGAACTACTCGGTCTCTTTCTCTGCCAGGCGACCCATGAGGCTTTTTACTTTGAAATAACAGAAAAAGCTTGAGGGAATCCCCCTCTAACAGTTACAGCGCCTTAGCGTGCGCGACACATAGAGAAAATAACAACACTCACTTAATATAGTTTATTATTATTTGCACTTTTCACCCCTTTTGGTCCTGAGGAAAGCCAGCTTATAACAAAGGCACTGGCTGAAACATGTAGACCACACTGGACGCTGGAGGTCATTGTAACTCTCCCTTAAAACGTCCTATTGCCTTTTTAACCTGCTAACAGAGGCCCAGTTTATTAAATATTGCTAATACCCTCGGGTGCTGGGACCTCCTGGATAGCATTTTAATTACTCACCTTCACACCCCTTCACTGCACACTCAGCAACATACCAGCTCCGCAGTCACCTGGCGTTGAAGCACACCCGGGGCACATTCGGTGCCACTGTGGTGGGCCCGATGATGAAGCATGCCACCGACTAGGTCGGTGGGTGAGGGCTTTCAAAGGAAAACAGTGTTTTTCCCACATATTGTCACTGCTGACGTACCAGAGTCTCCCTAATATTTCCCTTAAACTAGCTAGCCTTTATTGATTTATATATATAAACTGGGGATACAGGCTAGCTTATCTAGTCCTCTCTCTCTTGTTGATCTGAATACAGACCAGTTCTTAGCCATTATATCCAATGGGAGATGGATATAATGGCTAAGGCCCTGTTAGCGATAATGCGTGAATATCGCTGTATTCTCAGCGATATTCACGGATTTCACCGTAATCGCCGAAAATATTATCGCTTTTGAGATAAACGTTGCTAATAGCACGTTATCTCAGCAATAATGTCCGGTGATGCGCGGCGATAAAAAAATTGTCGCTAAGCCTACTTAGCGATAAATATCGCTAGTTGTTGGTAATATGCCCCTCAGGTAAGCCTGCTGTCTCAAAAGGTCTGGCCCTCCTCCTTTGTTCGAGTGAGCCTAGGCTGTCCAAGTTGTGGTGCATTGTGACAAGCTAATTAACAGATTAAGATTTCCTCCCATCCATTAATTTCCCAGGAAATGGGTTAAGCACTGTTAAAGTGCTCTATTGTGTGGGGAGGCCTATGATTACTCTGCTAAGGAACAGAGTTATTAACTTGACCCAGTAGTTTGGAAAAGGGCCTGGAACCTGTTTTCGAGCATGTCATAAAAAATAAGACTCCAAGTAAGCACTACAGATATACACTATGATTACCCACTGACATTATAAAGCGTACTCCAGAACAGTACTAATCCATGAAAATTCACTTCTGCTACAGGCTACCTGTGCAGATAGCGGGCTGTGCAAGACTTTGTACAGCAATGACCTTATCCTAAAAGACAGACAATGGCGGTTAGCAGTCGCAGTCAATTTATCAAGAATTACCATGAGTAAGACTCAGGCAGTTATATTCACTCATAGTAAAAATCCCCAAAACAGGTAGTCAAAAGTGAAGCACATTAAGGTACAGAGTCCACCATCTTAAACTAGAGGAAGTAGCCAGTCAGTGCTCATGGGTACACTTTCCTTGTCAGTGGCAGCAACTGGCAATGGGTTTTGACCAGACATATATCCACCAGTTTTTCGCCATAACAGATATGCTAAGCTGGATTTCCTACCCCTCAGAATTTCCACTGTATGGGCATGTGTTCACGGATTACCAACCTAAAGTTTTATGCCATAAAAGGTGGAAACTGGCTATTAGCACTCTTAGTTCAATTACCCTGAGGGAGACTTGCTCACATTAAAAGTTCAAAAACTGTATAGTCAATAGCAAAAAATCCAGGAGGACTAGATGAGAGAAACCCAATTTGATACACTTTCTTTACCGTTCTCACTCATGAAATGTTTTACCACTTCTCCTATGTCATATTCAAGCACTGTGTAATACAAAAGATTATCATTCATTTTTGCTGCTGCTTAGACAGGGATATTGGTAGATGATCAGATAGAGCTATATGACCTAATATTAAGTCAATAAAATTTAGTTTTAGCGCTTAACAGTAATCCAGCTTGGAATAAGTATGATCGGCAACCAAATCGAACTTGTAGGGCCCGATGTAGGTGGCAAATTCCGGTCGGAAACGGCCGAAATCGGCCGTTTCCGACCGGTATTTGGCACTTTGAGATGTAGGGGGCCTGTATTTACCTATTCGGTATATTTACCGAATCGGTAAATTTACAGAATCTGTAAAATACCGAATCTGTATTTTTACTGATTCGGTATCTTCCAGATGTAGGTGGGACTCTTCTGAGTCCCACAGGCCTTTCAGATTCGGTATTTTAACACCCAATCCAATTGGGTGTTAAAATACCGAATCCAGGTGTGCATGCACATGTGTGCATGCACACCTATGCCATGTGACAGACAGACATGCCCTAAGGGCATGTCTGTGTGCCACATGGCACACAAGCCAGTATTGGGGGTGCTAGAGGGTGTCAAAGTGACACCCCCTGCACCCTTGCTGGAATCGGTATTTACCGATTCGGTAAATACCGAATCGGTAATGCCCATTGATTCCTATGGGCTTCAAAGCCCATAGGAATCAATGGGGGATACCGAATCGGTATTTACAGAATCGGTAAATACGGAATCTTACAGATTCGGTATTTACCGAATCTGAAATACCTACATCTCCCCCCCCTCTAATTTAGCACTTCATAAATACCGAATCGGTATGATTCGGTATTTATGAGGTGGTAAATATAGATTTACCTACATCGGGCCCGTAGTGTATGAAGTCCTGGTATAGAGATCTACATATGTTCATCCGTCCTGTGAGTATAGTCAGACTTAAAGTTAGAGAAAACTCTTCTTCTCCCTAGTCTGTGACCTAATCTTTTCTTTTGCCAGGTACCACAAGCAAATCCCCGTGCATATCCCTATTTAGCTTGCTACAATTAGTGTGCAGTTTTTCGTTACCAGACCTGCACATACATATCTGCACAAAAGGAGAACCATTTCAATTTCGGCCTATAAAATCCTGTCTGCAACTGTAAGTTTCCTTTATGAGATGTTGTGACTCCTTCAGGTGGGAAAGCACTGTAAGCCTTTTTCTTGTTTATGAAGCACTTCTACTTTATAGCTAACCACTTTGAGCATTATTAGAGTTTTGACATTATTTTCAGTGTGCCAACACCATCCCTACTAGCCCAGGTATTCCACTCATGTCTCATCTTTTTCCTATTCATCATAGCTAGTTTCGAATGTGTGACTTTTCTGAACTACCTACCTGACATGGGAATCTCCCAGTAACATTATTCAACAACCAATAAGCAAATGTTTTATAAGACCTCTCTTAGTTGGGATTCTGTACCTTCTGAGTTCTTAGTCTGTGTCTCTCTGAGCTTAGTTAGTCACCCACCAGCTACTGCATCTATAAGCGTTATATTGTCTACCCCCATGTGAGCAATCACAAAGGATTGGCTCATCACCTCATCAGATCCTCTGGAAGAATGTTGCTGCACTCTTTGATTCATGGCACCTCTGATCCACTACACCCACCATTGTGGAGCATTTCTGAGTTGCTTCCTGTACTGCTTTAGAACTCAATTGTTTAATACCCTGACCTCTTGACCATACTCTAGACAGGTGAGTTAACTATCCAATCTCCAACATATAATGCAGGTGCCTCCAACTTTTTCTGTATAAGTGATACTTATGTTAAATGAAAAACATCCTGAGCTACTAATGTTATTAGAGTTTTAAGAACAACCACATAAGATAGCATCGCATATGACCTTATGTAAAATTACCATGATCCCTTCAGTGCACTTTGCAGGGTTGCTAGCAGTAATGTACAAAATGCTTTGTCAATGTGAAGTCTAAATGGATAATACATAATGGTCATATCCGCAATGACTCTGGCACCAAGTTAATAATAGCAATACATCTTCCTCCTAACGCAGTATGAGGCATCACATAAGTGTCAGCTTTAGATATATTTTGAAATTCAATCATTTTCCTCCAAATATCAGTTTATATGAATACATACTTTTCAATTCTGTATTAGTTCAACCAAGCACAAACTTCTAATTTAGTATTCTGGACTGTACACTGGAGAGCTACTTAAAGGTAGCTGGTGAACAACCAGTAACTCATAAGCTACTCATTGGAAAAACGTAATATAATATATTTCTATTGTCTAAGTTATTCTCCAGAAGTTTTATTATCTTGTGCGCTTCTTTCTAGGTAGTATTATTGAACATCAAGAAGAGACAAAAAAGATGCCACGCATAATAATTCAAAAGAGGGGGGAGTGGGAAAACCCAATCAACCCTTGCGGGCTTGGGCGTATCTGAATGATAGGTAATGGTGCCAGCAAGGAATTTATTTTGGATAATTGCTTTCCAGTTCAGGAGAAGATCAAAATAATTCTCAATGATCCTGGCTGACTAATCAGAAACTGCAATAATAAATGCATATCCAAGAGTAGTCAGAGTCAACAACTATCTTAGATCAATACATCATGAAAATTAAGAATTGAAAGAGACATGGAGTAGCAAAACGTTTGATAAAAATGGTTGAATTATAGATTGCTTCTTAAATTCAAAAACAGGGTACAGATCATCAATTGAAGTTTGTATTTGTATGGGATTTATAAAAGCACCGGAATCACCCCAAAGGGGTATCTCCGCATTGAAACAGAAGAGTATACCAATTTTTGGTGACTTTTGAAATGCAACAGCCAAAAAAAATCAATAATAATATGTAAATTTAGAAGAGAACAGATAAACTACCTAAAAAGATTTTTGGGAAAAAAGGTACATTGGTATTTGAAATACTATTTAGTTGCTGTCACACTTTTAAGCAGAACTGAGGATTAAGTGGTCAACCAAACAAAAAAATTAGGCAGATCAGCACGGGAAGCTTTACAGGAGCAACATTAAGGGCATATGTTAGGATTCTTCTTATTTAAAGTAATGATCTGAGTAAAAGGTTATTTCCTATAAAAAATTATGTTTAGGTGGTGTTCGCAGCACAGGAAGATTTACGTATTTTAAACCAAATTTTAATTCATGAAACATTGACATCTTTTTTGCACTGAAGGCGAAGCTCAGTCTTTTTTCTAGAAGGCCCTGTAGATAACAGTCTCAGCAGAACGTGTTGAAGGAGATCTGAAAACTGTGATGGAGAGGTAGTAGACGTTATAGACGAAGGAAGAGTCAATAAGGCTTGCCAAATAGAATCAATTATACACTTACATTTCTTTATATAGGAATCTGGAAGGTGAAACAGGGTTTGTACCTGCTGGGAGTATAGAAAAGTATCATTCTGTAGAAGCTGTTTAACCCATAACATTCCCCTGTTTCTCCAAGACTTCCCAAAATTTTTCTGCTGTTAATATTGATCAGTTTATTACACCACAACAGGGAAATGTACTCCTTTCACTAAGATGTTGCACTCGAATTAGATGTAATGGTCTACGCATATTTTTAGAATTAGGCAGAGATATGGAGCTATGACGATGAGCAAATGAAAATAATTCTGTAAAATTGAAATGCGATAGGAATTAAAGCTCAGGCTCCGTCAATAAAGAAGTAGACCATAAAAGTTAATTTAAAGCAAAAACTGTGAATTGAGTCACAAAGAAGGGAGAATGGTAAGAATAAAAGTTGAGGAAATGAACTCCAACCAGTTCTTCAGGGTGTCATTTGGAATAGGGCATCCACGTTCTTTTTTATGCTATAAAAATTTAGGGGTAGATACACAAACCCCTTGCGATACTTTTGCACCGCTGTTGGTGGCGTCAACAATGCGGCCAATTTACAATGTGGCACGTAGAGGGAGATGCGTCATGTTGTAAAGTCCTGCATTATATTATACCTGCGTCAGGTATAATGTATGCAGGATGGGCGTTCCCACGCAGGAAAGCCTTGTAGAAGTGACGCAGTGAAATCTACAAGATTTCACTGCGCCACTTCTGGAATGCCACTGCATCAAAACCATAGGCCTGCTTGAAGCATGCGTTACAGAGGGAAGCGGTATAATGAGTATAGGCCTCCCCATGCATTGCTGGAGTTGTGTTGTGCTTGCAACACAACTCCAGCAGTGCGTGACTTTTGGGCCAATAGATGCGTCAGAATTTCTGACGCATGTCTCAATCCTTGCGCCAGGGTGGCTCAGGGGTATTGCAGGCTGGCACAGGGAAACGGACGCATCTCTACAGATGCGTCAGTGTCTTGTAAATCTGACCCTTAGAGAGTATAGAATACATTTGACAAGGTCTGTACAGACAGGAATTTTAGATAAAGTAAAAAAAGAATAATTGGAACAAGCATCATCTTCATTGAATCCAATTCATCCGACCATGTTAAAGCAATAATAGTTGGCATTTTCAGGTTAAAGATGTTAAGTTTGCTATTATAAGTTAGATGCAAAGAGACCATTTCTTGATATTGACTGAAAACCAAAGTCCCCAGGGGTAGATCTACAAGAAAGTGCTGCAGCGCTGCACCGCAAGCCCTTTGGCTGCGCCATGCTACAGTACTTTCATAGCACAGGAATGTGACATACCTACAATGATATGTCGCATTCCTGTGCTCTCCCCAGCTCTGGCGCACAAACAGCTGCCATGCGTCGGCGCAGAACCTTTGCACTAAGGTGCTAGGATGCCTGTGCCATGGGGAGATTGTTTTGGTGCAGGAACGGGCACCATCCTGAAGAAAAACAATCACTACAGGCATTTTCCTCTTTCAATGTGTGCTGTAGAATGCAGCACGCATTGAAAGAGGAAAAAACGAGGAGAAATGAAAACATTTCTCCTTGTTGTGCCTGGCTACGCCGCCCATCGGGCTGTGTGGCAAACTGACGCATTTCCAGGTACATGATTTCTCGTAAATCTGGAAATGTGCCTGGTTCCATGGGTGTTGCGTGGGAACACCCATCGCAACCCCCATGGAACACCCTTTAATGCAAAGTGCTGCATGTAAAGGGGCCATATTTACAAGGACAGGAAAAGCCACGCAGGTGGCTTTTCCTATCCTTGTAAATATCGGGCAAAGATATGCGCTACCAGTGCATCACAAAAAGTGACGTAGTGGCAGCGCAAAGGGCTTCTAAATCTGCCCCCAGTATTTAAGTTGAGGAGAAGTCCAGGCAAACTTGGTACATGCAGATTTATGTCTAATACATATTATATTAACAGGCAGTAGTTCACCTTGTTAGAAAGAAGGTTCCTGGTTTGCAGGAGTATACACCATGTCCAAGCAGGAACCACAATCCTAGTCAGGGTGAATCAGAAATACACCTTAAGCTCACTACCTGGTAGCTTGGCACAGAGCAGTCAGGCTTAGCTTAAGAGACAATGTGTAAAGTATTTGTGCAACACTTCAAAAAGTAAAACAGTGAAAACACCACGGAAAAAGATACTACACCTGGTTAGAAAAATAAAGCTTAATTTAATGAAAAAACAAGAACAAAGTAACAAAACTCCAATAAGTATAACCAGGGTTATTTATTTTGAAGGAATAAACTTAAATGTAGTACTTAAAAGCAAAAAGCGCCAACTCGGGCGTTCTGGTCACGCTAGATCAGGAATTGAGCAAAGATCAGATACAGGGACCAACTGCTCACGGCAAAGTACCTTAGTTGCATTGTCGATGGAGTGGAGATGAACAAAGCAGCAAGGCGATGCGATGTACTCGATCCTCATGGCAGCGTTGATGTGTCAATGGAGATGTGCGGTTTCCAGCTGTGCAACCGCGTTGATGCACGGATTGCTGCTGGAGCAGCACTTTATTCCCACTTCCAAGAGCCCAAGTGGACTGGCACCACTTAGCAGACCAGGTCCTCCCTGATGAGGGGTGAAACCCTGAAACCGGTTCTAGGATGCTTGTTTCTGGTCCAGGGGGAACCTGGCTTGGCAGTTCGGGCTGTACTGTTGCTATGAGGCACAGGCTCAAGACTGATTTGCATCTGACCAGGTCTAAACTGGGGTGGCAGGGTGAGCAAAAGAATGATCTGAGTAAATAAGAATTTGCAACTTCTCTAGAAATCTTATAAAATGTAAACTTAGCTGTGACTAAATCATTAAGACAAGCTTTAGATTTGGTATTATAGTATAACTGTTCCAATTTTCTTTATATTATTTAAAACAGAAAGAAGTTACTTAATATTGTAGTTTCCTTTTCTTGGAAACATAAGAGATAATATAGCTTCAGGCCACAGCTTTAAACAAATCCCAAAGAAGTCAGGGAGATTGTTAGAAATGGTATTTCCGGTTGGCTAAGGAATACACCCAGGCCAGGCAGAACTCACCACTCTATTCAGGGTAAGCTAGATATGTAACTGAGATAACCTGTGCCATTCTCTGGTAGCTTGGTACAGAGCAGGCAGGCTTCTCAAAAGAGGCAATGTGTAAAGTATTTATGCAACACACACACAGTAACACAATAAATAGACCACAAAAAGACTTCAAACAGGTGTAGAAAATAGAATATTATATTTTGAACCAAACAAGACCAAACTGATAACAATAGAGTGAATAATGTGCACGATAAGTGAGTTTTAAAATGTGGTTAAATAAGCCTATCTTAAGTTATGAGCGTACAAAAGTACAATCAAATCAAAGTGCTTTCCCTTATTCAATTGTTATATTCCTCCCCCACTACTTTGGTTTTTGTTAATGGACTACAGTCTTCATACTGTTCTCTTCAACGAGGCACCCGCCAAGGCTGCCCTCTCCCACCTTTGCTTTTTATTTTATCTCTTGAGCTCTTTCTCCACTCCCTTAGACAGTCCTCTGCTGTTCGGGTCTTCACACATAAGTTGTTTGAAATTAAATTCACTGCTTATGCAGATGATATTTTGTTGAACCTCTCTAATGCCTCTATTTCCTTGATCATCTTCACAGATCTTTTATCCTCTTATGCTACCTTGTCTGGTTATAAATTAAACTTCTCTAATTCCGAAGTTTTTCCATTAAATATATATTGTTTATGAAATATGTTTGATGGGACAGATTTTAAATGGAACACTAATTCCATTACATGTTTGGGAATAAAATATTCCTCCTCTATTGCTAGAAATGTTCAACCTAATCTGAATGAATTCATACTGAAGGTATCTGGCATGGCAGAGAAGTGGTCTCCTTTATTCCTGTCTTGGTGGGGTAGGCTAGATACTTCTATAATGATGATGCTTCAAATTATTAACTTTTGTTTGTCCATGCTACCAGTTCGACTCCCTTTTACATTTTTTAAAACTCTTAATGGTATTTTGAGTAAATTTCTATTGAACAATCGTAAAGAGTGTATATCTTTGTCAGCTTTGTTAGCGCCTAAGGACAGAGGAGGGGTCAACTTTCCCAACTTCCGTCAATACCACTCCTCCTTTTTGATTCATCAGGTTTTGCCGTACATCTACCCTTTGGACGATCTCCCTATATCGGTCTGGTTCAAACCGGAATAATCTGCTATTCATCCTCTTCCCTTCTCTTCGTTAGCGAATTTCACTCACTCTCCTCGCTCATTTAAATCATCAACCATTTCACAACTTATATCGACCCTTCATCCTGTTATTACAAAATCTCTTTCTCCTCTACAGATATTTCTAGATTCCACAATATGGCAAACTAAGTCTATCAACATTTCTAATCGCACAATCCTTTGGAAGGATTGGGTTACCAAAGAGATTATCCAGGTAAAGCATCTAGGGCATAATACGCAATTTGTATCTTTTCAGGAGTTTCAATCTAAATTTGGCTTACCTGCTAATTCTCTTTCTAAGTTTGAATCTCTAAAACTAACTTTAACTCAACAGTTTTCTCTGATCTCCAAATGTATCTCTTCTTCATCAAGCCCCCTGTTAACCACATTGCCTACCTCTCTCTCGGTTCGAGCTTCACACACATATATAAATATCTCCACTTCTCTCATCCGACCCGCTCCAAAAGCATGACTAAACTTTTATGGGAAACAGACTTACAACGCACGCTTTCAACATGCACTTGGGGTATGATTTGGACTCGCTTACACCACACCTCTTGCAATTGTAGCACTACTCAGATTCTATTATTTTTACCAGAGATTGTTTTTAACACCATTGTCTGTATCCAAATTAAGTTCTGGCCTATCCTCCAACTGTTGGTCCTGTACTAATACCCCTGGCACATACCCCCACTCTTTCTTTCTTTGCCCTTGTATTTCCATCTTTTGGACAAAAGTATGTAAATTAATCTCCTTTATATGTTCCACTAATTTCCACTTGGACATCTATTCCATCTTTCTGGGTAGTAAATCCATTCAGTTGCTGGGTGCTAGTAAAATGGGTTCTTTTGTGGATTTGCTAATTGCCATTGCTTTTCAAGTTATTACATCCAATTGGAAAGACTCTTCCAAAGTTTCTTTTTCTGCTTGGTGGAATCTCTTATTTCACCATCATTGGCTAGATGGAGCCTCTGCAACTACGTCTCAACAACTCCTTTGAAAAGAAGCTTTTTGGTCTCCACTGACTAATTACTTATCTTCCTTGGCATTACGTATTAATGATAGTAGCTTTGTATTTCAACCGCCCTGAGCATTGTGTTTAATATCTTTCATATTGTTCATATTTAATTGAATGTATAATGTTTCTTTTTTCAGATCTATATTTATAATTATATTGTTCACTATATTTTTTAATAAACGAAAGTCTGATTGGATTATCTCATTATGATATTACCTCTCTCTCTTTTCTCTCTCTTTCTTCTTCCTTCCTCTTTTTTCTTTTCTTGCTTATTTTTTATAACATTTTAAAATGGTAATCTACTATGGTACATACTTGCTTACTCTTGTATAGAATTGACTTTAGTCATGAATGATGTACAATTTAACATGTCTCATTCCTTTTCTGTATATCTATTACTGTTATCAAATGTACTGTTTGTCGGATTTGTAATGATAAATTCTGTCCCCTGCTCTTTAATTGTTTCAATAAAGCTCTCTAGACTAAAAAAAATCAAAGTGCTTTACGGTTTTGAGTTTTGGGAGAACACTCGCATTTCGTAGGTTAGTGAAGTTAATTTGACCAAGTTCATTAAGTCTGACCCCAAAAAGAAGCTTGTGAATTAAGTGACTGAAAAGTAGTTGTGCAATTCATGCCCAACAAGCATGTGAGATCCTCATTGAGTCCCCCCGGACCGCACCGGTCCTTTGTACACAGTACCATCTCCATGCACTTGACTCTAGCAAGGGGAACTACTGACTGGGGGGTCTTGTAGATGGGGCTCTACGTGTGGCAGTCATCTGCCTGTGTCCATGCTGAGTTGGTGCGCATGTGGCGCTGCGGCAGTCACCTTTCCAAGGTTGGGCCCAGCGACGCTCCGAATCAACAAGCAGCATCTCTTGGCTGCAGCAGACACATGCTTGAGAAGGCAGTAATGCACTCAATCTCTCTCCCAAAAAAGTGCATGTTCAAAGCATAGCACAAGTGAGCGATCAGACACAATCTGCAGTGAGCCAAAGTGCAGTTGCCAGGCTCATGATGACCAGAGTTCTTTGGCAGTTCAAAAAAAAGGGCAAGTCAAAAAGCTCTTGGGGAACACGTTCTAGGTAGCACAGAAGAAGGTAGCAGGCAGCAGACCTACACAACAAGGCAGGTAGCAGAGTGGCAGTCTGTCCTGCAACAAGCAATCAGCAAGCAGCAGGCCAAAACAGTAAAGCAGTAAAGCAGTTAGGAGAGTGGCAGTCCTCCTGGCAGCACACCACTCCTTCTAGCAATGTGCAGATGTAGTGCTAGTGGTGTCTGGTTACAAGTCCAACAAAGTGTCTGATTTGAAGGGGTCAGAGCACCATTATTTATACCCAAAATTGTCTTTGATGTAGGGGATGACTTTAAAGGAGCCCTCTTAATTCCACTAGGATCCCTATCTGAAAGGTTAACCCCTGGGGGTAAATCAGTGCTGTGTGTGTGGCCAGGACACTCCCTATTGAAGTGTAGGTGTCAGCCTGCTCTTGTTATGTTATGTTATGTTATGTTATACTTTTATTTGTATAGCGCACGGCTACTCAGAAAGAGTGTCCCGGCGCTTTATGTAGGCAGCTCAGCGAAACAAACATAACAGCAAAAACAGAAGAAATAGGAAAAAAACAGCTTAAAGGTTAAAAAGCCAGGTCTCAAGACTCTTCCTAAACAGGAACAAGTTGGATGTACTACGTAGGGACAGAGGTAAGGAATTCCAAAACTGGGGGGCCCTAAGACTAAAGGAACGGCCCCCAGTGCGGGCCTTCCTCACTCGAGGAACCACGGCCGTGAACAAGGATTCCGACCGAAGTGAACGAGCCGGGCGATAAAAGGCAAGCCTTCGCTGCAGATACCTAGCTCCCGAGCCAAAAAGTGCTTTATGCACCAAAGTCAAAGTTTTAAACATAATCTGCTTCCGGATGGGCAGCCAGTGGAGAGGCTGTAACAACCTGTAACAAGCTCTCGCTCGCCTGTGAAGGCCAAAAATGGCGCGAGCCGCGGAGTTCTGCACCACCTGCAGCCGCTGAACCAAATAGTCCGGGAGCCCTAAATATAGGGCATTGGCATAATCCAATCTAGAGCCTATTAAGGCTTGAACAGTGACCTTTCTATGCTCTTCCGTGAGCAGCAGTAAGAACTTCCGGAGCATCTTCAAGATGCCAAAACAAGTGCCTGTCAGACCAAGAATGTGTGATCTTAGCGTAAGGTTGTAATCAAACTTGACTCCCAAGTTTTTGGCCACCTGAGATGACTGAGCAAGGGGACACATGTCCACTGGCCACCACTCACGCCATTCAGGGTCAGCTGTGCAGCCGAAGAGCAGAACCTCAGACTTGTTGGAATTGGCCTTGAGGCTGCTCTGCTGGAACCAATCAAAGACCATCCCCAGGCACCCCCGGATGCTCTCTCCATCAAATGCCTGATCTTTCCTACACGTGAAGAGTAGTTGCGTGTCATCTGCGTAGGACACGCTCTGGGCCCCAAAAGACTCCACCAGTGCTGCCAGTGGGGTCATAAAGATATTAAAAAGAGTCGGGCTCAACACAGAACCCTGTGGAACTCCGACTCCCAAAGGCGGCATCTCGGCGGAGCTCGGGGAGGCCCAGACCTCTTTCCTCCCTGCCGAAGAAGACCCATCAGAATGTAGATGAGTGCTCAGAATGCAGATGAGCCTCACCTTCCTGTGTTTGTGGCTGTCTAGAGGGAATACACAAAGTGTAGCTGTTGTTCAGCTGTGTATTGGAGACAGGCTGACACCTACACCTGCTAAGACAACTAAACCGAAACCTGATCAGCCCCTCCGCTAGCCCAATTCTGATAGCTTTAAGAGCAAAACTTCTGCCCGCAATCTCTTACGGGCACTTGGCATTTCCAGGGAAGTTGGACGCACTTCTCACCTTTGCCCAAATTAAGGCGTATAAGTCGGTGTTACATATCCCAAGGTCTGCAAGGAGAACCAGGCTGAGATTGGAGCTTGGCCTAGCAAGGCCAGACGTGATCGGCCAGGGGGAGCTCATCAAACTGTACCTAAGGACACTAAAGGCCCCGGCTAATTCCCTAAAATACCACCTGAGACCCATCTTTGAAGACCCAGCATCGACATGGCACATAAGGCTGGGAAAAGCAACTAACCGCCATATTCATGAAAATCGGCATTTGCGATTCTGAAATAGCGAAAAATAGCGAATCGCTATTCAGAAATCGCAAATCCGAATTCATGAAGAATTGCGATAAAAAAAAGCGATCGCAAAATCCGATAGCGATCCGATTTAAATTGCGATTAATCGCAGATTAATCGCAATTTCGGCCTACCCGCGGCTGGACTGCGATCTCGCAAATAGCGATATCGCTATTAGCGATATCGCTATTTGCGAGATCGCAAACTCGCGAGATCGGGAAAACGGGAAGTCGCATTTCGAGCCCAGTGATGACATCACAACCAGGAAGCTGCCGGTTCCCAGCACCATTTTGCACATTGAGGCACAGAGACAGGGAGCACATAGGAGAGCTGCTGCACATCTTGGCTAGTAGAGTGATCCACAGAGCCACAACCCATACCATGGCTGAGGAAGCTGCACCTGGTACCAGCAGCTCGTCTGGGAGAAAGCGAAAGCTCAAATTCTCTGTGCAGGAGCTGGAGCACCTTATCGAGGGTGTTGTGGCTAACCACGACCAACTGTTCGGTGCCAATTCCAGGAGGGTCCCAGAAATGGAGAAGAGGCGCATTTGGCAGGGGATAGCCTCAGCAGTAAACTCGGTGGGAGTGGCGGCCAGGTCCCTGGAAGAACTTAAAAAGCGGTGGTACGACCTCCGAGGCCGTGCCAAGGAGAAGGTGGCGGCGCGCCTTGGGGAGTCTTCGGGCACAGGAGGAGGAGGTCCGACGGTACCACCAAACACCGCCCTGGAGGACCAGGTTGAAAACACCCTGGAGAGGGAGGCCTGTGTGGGTTTCACTGCACTGGACTCATCCGGCCCCACACAAGACACCCAAGGTAAGTGGCATGCGACTGCGACCCTGCCCCCTATGGATGTCCATGACCAAATAGGCTCCCCCAATGTCCCATAGGCATGTCATTGTTGCACATCAAGGAATGTCCTGAAGCATTGTGGGAGATGTAGTCTGGCCACAATGTTGTCGTACCACAATGCATCCAGTCAGGTCCCAATGCACACAAAGCCACTGCCATTCAGGGAATGTCACCCAGCATGCATGTAGCAACTGCACGTCTGCCAGATGCATACAACTAATGGTCCTCCACTTACCCCTACAGGTGGCGATACCAGTGACAGTGACAGGCTGGTGATCGACGACAGCGTCCTGGAGGTGGAGGTGCCAACACCTACCCAGGCACCAGCCCCTTCCGCTGCAACTGTACCACCAGCAACTACCACCAGCAGCGTCCCACCTGCAACTGCTGCAGCGCCCTCATCCGCTGCCATGGCAGCCCCCACTGTGCCCCCTGCCACCGCTGCTCCTCCCAGAGCTGCAGCCAGGTCAGTCACTCCTGTGGCCTCTGCAGCGACTGCTACTGCCACACCAGCAGGCACACCCCCTGCGACGAGCACACCTGCAACACCGGTGGCCTTACCCCCAGCAGCTGGCACCTCAACATCCGGGGCTGCGCCACTGTCCACTCAGCCCCCAGCCTCACAATCAGGCCAGCAGGGCAGGCGTGGCAGGTCACGCCAGCGCTCCGCAGCTGCTACCAGGCGGGCCAATGGTGATGGACTGGCGCGGCTCAGCATCGAGAGACGGATGCTGCGCATACACCAGCGCCAGGCACGGCAGAAGGGAGCAATTCCGCTCAAACTACACAACATTGGCCGCAACGTGGCATGTGTTGCTACCCACATTGAAGGCATGAGGGCCGACCTGGCCGGTGTGGGCGATGGAATGGCCCACATTGCTGCAGCCGTGGAGGCCAACACCCGTGCCATGAATAGGATGTGCGGTGGGCAACGCCGGCACCACCGCCAACTGTTGACCAAGCTTGGCACCTACAGCAGGGCAAGCTATGTGTCGGCAAATGCCACATCCCTATTGGCGCGGCGCTGTCTGACACAGCAGCACACTGTCATCCAGTGCAGTGTGGACATGACGAGGGTGCTGGAGACCCTCACCACGGCTGTCGTGGCTCTTCACCCTCCACCTATTCCATCTGTTGTGGGGGGTGATGATGCGAGTGAGGGGGCGTCCAGCCTGAGCTCACAATCAGCCTCACAGGCCCCACTACCCACCCGCAGCACCAGGACCCCCCCATTGCCTGACGCCCCGGAGGAGGAAGCCCCTCAGAGGCGTTATGGAGGAACACGCTCTAGGCACACCTAGAGAACTGTAATCACCACTGGCACAGGCTGAGGTCAAGCCTGCCATGCACAGCAGTATGGCGTAATACTGTTTGTGGGACTATTTTGGCACAGACCCTTATATTTAATTTTGTGAATAGAACACGTACTTTTATTTTGAAATTTGGCACAGACCCTTATATTTAATTTTGTGAATAGAACACGTACTTTTATTTTGAACTTTGGCACAGACCCTTATATTTCATTTTGTGAATTGAACACGTACTTTTATTTTGAACTTTGGCACAGACCCTCATATATCATTTTGTGCATTTGACAAATACATTTTTTTCCTACACACATTAGCGTTGTGTCATCATTACATTTTGCATGCATTGTTGATTTGTGGGGTGATGGCAGTGGTTGTACTAGAAACTGTTCACTGTGATGTGGTTGCGACGTCTGTGCCCTTCTGCTGGGTTCTCCCCTTGTGCATGGCGCGCATGTGCAGGTGGCCGGTTGTCCCCCTCAGATTCACTGCCAGAGATGTCAACAGGTATCCGGCGCTTGGTTGCAATGTTATGTAGTATTGCGCAGACAGCCACTATGCGGCAGCACTTTGTAGGACTGTAATACATGGCCCCACCTGTCTTGTGCAGTATGTGGAACCTGCTCTTGAGCAGGCCAAATGTCCTTTCTATGCAATTCCTTGTCCGTATGTGAGCAATATTGTAGCGCCGTTGCTGGGGTGTAGCAGGGTTGAGGTATGGGGTCAGGAGGTATTCACGGAGGGCGTAGCCACTGTCACCTGAATGAGAGGAGCAGATGGTGATTGCCTGTGCTGCGCTGTTACATCTTTGCAATGTGACATTTTCAACAAAGTGTACTTACCAAGTAGGTGTCCTTCCCCAAACTCTCCCCTGACCAGTCGTCTGTGGAGTCAGCTGTGCCGGAAAATGAAGGAGTCATGGGTACTCCCTGGGTACCGTGCAACGATGTCAGTGATGTATGTCTTGGCATTGCAGACCATCTGGATGTTGAGGGAGTGGTAGCACTTTCTATTGCGGAACATATACTCCATGCCAGCTGGTGGGCAGATGGCGACGTGGGTACAGTCTATGCATCCGAGCACATGTGGAAAATGGGCTACATTGTAGAATTGTAGCTTTGTCATGTCCAATTCCTGTTGGCAGGCGGGGAATTTGATGTGACGGTGTAGCTGGGTGAGCATGGCGTCAACAAAAGTGTTGAGGCAGCGTGACATGGTGGGCTGGGATATTCCCCCAGCAGCCGCTACTACCCCCTGGAAGCTTCCGGAGGCCAGGAGGTGCAGGCTACACAATACCTGCACATGTGTAGGCACCGCATTGGTATGGTTTGTTGGGTGCTGCATCAGGGGGTCAAGGTCCTGTATTAGCTGCATTATCATTTCCCCATTCAGCCTGTATTTAGCATATATCTGCTCTCTGGTTTGGCCCAGCAAGGTGACCCGCTGGCGGAATATCCTGGCCTGGATCCTGCGTCTCCTCCGTGCTAATCGCTGTAGCCTGCGACGCCTCACCACCATGTACATTCCTGGCATTGTGGGACTCCTAATGCTGCTGCTGCTGATGGTCCTTATGTGTGATTGGTCAGGCCAGTACCTGTTGGTGATAGGACAACGGTTTTTTAAAAAAAATTTCAATGGCTTTCATGGTTACCACCTGCTTTGAGTTGTCCTTATTTTGCGCCGTGCAAATAGCGATTTTTGGGTTTTTCGCTAATTGCGAATTTTCTTGAATGCCGATAGCGATTTTTTTTGCGAATTTGCTATTATTTTCGCAGATTCCGTGGTGTGTCGCTATTTCTGAATCGCTAATGCTCAGCGGCAGGGATTCTGCGATTATATTAGCGAATTCGCAAATATGTGTTTGCGAATTCGCTATTTTCTTGTTGAATGCCGATTACGGAAATTGCGCCCGCATTTGCGTTTTCGCAGCGATTGCGGGCGCAATTTCACTTCATGAATCAGGCTGTAAAGCCCTTAAGTTAGTAGAAGAAAATCTATCGCGGCAGTACATTCCGCTGAATTTTTGGAAGAGAGCTATCAACAAACAAGTGAATGAAATCTCCTTTGAACTTGATTATAGATCCATTTGTCGAAGCTCTAATCTGGAACCCCTAAACAACTCCTATACGGTGGACAAAGCACAACCATATTTAAGCGAGGCCATCACAACACATGCCCGAAGTAAAATTCTATCCATGAGGCTGATCACGCTCGGGATAGCTGATTTCGACCCTGCTTGGGCCCAAAAAGGGGTCTCCATATCCTGCAGGCTTTGCACGTACAAAAGGGAATCCTGGCTGCACCTTCTTTGCTGCTGCCCTTATTTCAAGAGTGAACGTCAACGACTGCTGCGCCCGATCTGCCTTAATCAGAGCATAACAACATGCTCAGAAGCATCAGCCCTGTGCTTGTCAACCACTAACACCATATTCCTAGCGAGATCAGCAAAATTTGTTCACCAAATTTGTTTAGCATTAAAAACTCATAACAAGAGTATCTCTTCATCCAGGATACTCACCACAACAAGAACTGACACGAGCTGAACTGAACCAGACCTGTTGTTTCACAGAAAAAGCCACCTGCTCGCCCTTGTAATCAATAACGTAAAGACTTACCCGAACCAATACAATTGCTGGGAACTCTTAATCAATGGGACTAAGACTGTGGGAGTTGTATTCTTCACTACCCATAATTGTTCTCTCCTTATATACCATTATCCTAATCAGCATAGGTACACTCCTCTACTCTTTTTTTTGTTTTTTTTTAAACATGAAAGTTTTTTTCGAATTATCGATCTTTGTACTTTCTCTTTTACTGTAAAGATTTTAATTAATTGTACAGTTAATAAAACCAAACCAGACAGGCTGTCAGGCACATAAAGCAGTAAGTGCAGATAAATGTTCACATTCTAAAAGTGCAAAAAGAACAGATGATGGACAGAATGCTAAACATATCAAACATTCACTCCCAGTCACAAATCTGAGTTCAATCTATACTTTTTCTGGTCACCCTGCCAACCCAATCAGTCTTGACCCTGCTCTCTATGTTAACAGTCCAGCTCAAACTACCAAGCCAAGTCCTCCCTGGACAGGAAACAAGCATCCTGGGTCTGGTTTCGGGGTATCACCCCTCATTATCCAGGCTATCTTCAATCTAGTGGCACAGTGAGCACGGGACCTACCCTTCCCACTTAGGGCAACCAATGCAAAAAGAACAGTAGATGGACAGAATGCTGAACAAATTAAACATTCACCTCAGTCACAGATATGGGTTAAGTCCATCAGTTTGTTTTTCCCCTGAGGAGCAGAGTCAAGACTGATTTGCTCGTGGCTGGGTCTAAACTGTGGTGGCATGAAGAGCAAACTAATTATGGATTTAACCCAGATCTCTTGACTGGGGGTGTAGTGGCATTTCTAAAGCTGTAATGTTAAATCTAGCTTCACCAGTTATGAGGATTTTTAATTACCATTGTAAACATATCAAACATAAAAAAAACTATTCCTCTCTGATCAGGAATTTTAGTTCAAAACTATATTAAGGAATTCCCAATGCTGGCCCATGAGTGCTCCAGGCCTCAGTGAAAAACGAAATAGGCGGTTTGTCACTACCAGGACATGCAAAACATAAAGGTACATGTTCTACCTTGTACATAAATAGCACTGTGCTTTTCGGGTTACTTAGGGCCTACCTTATGGGTGACTCATATGTAATAAAAGGGGAGTTTAAGGCTTGGAAAGTAGTTTTAAATGCCAAGTCGAAGTGGCAGTAAACTTCACCCATGGGCACTGCAGTGGCAGGCCAAATATAGGGATTAAAGGCTATTTCTGTGGATGGCAAAATCAGTGCTGCAGTCCACTAGTAGCATTTTAAGTACAGGTCCTGGGTATATGGTATAACAATTTACAAGGAACTTACCAGTACAAAATTGTTCCAGGTATAAAACAACTATACCATGTTTAGAGGAGAGAGCACATGTACTTTAGCACTGATCAGTAGTGGTAAAGTGCTCAGTGTCCTGTAGCCAGCAAAAAGAAGGTTAGAAAAAGAGGAGAAGGAACTTAAAAAGTTTGGTTTGACCCTTTAGAGAGGGCCATTTTCCAACAGAAGTATATTAGGTGTATCATTAAGAGTAAAAATCCCATTCAGAAAGACATCAAAACCCAGATTAAATAAGCAATCAAATAAAGTGAATCATTAAACAGCCAGCATCTTGAATCGTTAGAAACCGAGAGAGGATACAAGTCAACAGCGAATGGAGCATGATCTAATATCAATATTGCCCCAAAATCTGAATTGAAAATTGGTTAAGATAACGATTTGGAATGAAATTAATGATCTATTCTAATTTGAGAAGAGTGTACCAGCGAGGAGAAAATATATTCCCTAAGGGAAGGATTACAGACCCTCCAAGAATCTTTGCTTTATAGCTGAGGTTGACTGTTTGTGCATAAGGGAAGGGATAAATGCAACCATAAAGTCATGATTAATGAAAGGGTCCATAACAAGATTGCGATCCCACCAATAAGTAAATAATCTTCTGAAATAAACATTAATTTTTAGGAAGTATCAGGACACATACATTAAGGATAGAAAAAGGGATTTTATAAATAAGTAGTAATCTATCTTCCCTCCTGCTCCGATTCTTGGGAAATCGAGGTAACATCAAGAGATATTTGGCAAAGAATAATAACCCCATTATTCTTACCGGATGCGGGTGAAGAAAAAACCTTTTCCATCCAATTGGTTGTTAGTTTCTGCATCTCTGACTCAATAATATGGGTTTCTTGTAGAATAACTACATCAGCTTTTAGCTTTCACAAGTGCAATATAACTCTTTGTCTTTAACAGGTGAACTAAGCCCCCTAACATTCAAAGAAAGTATCTGCAAAGAAAATGACAAGAAATCATCACAATTGTAAAATTACTATAATTCAAAGAAAATTAAAAAACACATTAAACGGATTGTAAACTGTACCTAGAAAGAATTATATAAAGGAGAAAAACAGATTTGTAGAGAGAAAGTATATCATTAGGAAAAAAAGAAACATAAATAAGAAGAGTATGAGAGTGAAAGAGACAGAAATGAAAAAATAGAGAATACAAGCACCAGAGGAGCAAACAAAACATATGTAATGGCAAACAAAAATATTCAATAGTGGTGAATCAATAGGGAGAAGATGACACTGTCAGGGTCCAGGGCAACCTAAAGGTAGATAAAGAAATTAGATTAACTAGTTCTGTATAAAAACATCTAACAAGCTACATATAATATATTTGTTTTCCAGGCACATAATACAAATTTTAAAACATGGCACTGCAATGAGATTCAATGACAAACTAATTCAGGAGAAGGAAAGTGTTGATGTACCAATATGTACTTCTTTGCAGGAATCTCTGAATTTCTGTAGTAATTTGGATCTTCATACCTCGTAGTTATATTTTTATTTTACTTTAAACAGACTTGAACGAAAGAGGACAAATCTAGCTTTTAAAGAAACTTTACTTTACTTTACTTTGTGAACTTGTTGAGTGCAAACGAATCATCCCCAAAGGGATCTCTCTGCGCTGAGGGGGAAAGATATGGAGGACGCGACCAACTAGAACAGCCATGTCTTTAAGAGTTTTTTAAACCTGGGTAACTCACTGCTTGTCCTGTAGAGGTTTGGAAGGTGCTCCAGAAGCTAAAATGAGAGCATATTTTCTGTAAATTTACATTCTCTTTCTCAGTCATGTGAGAACGAAGTCTGACATTCTTAGTAAAACATTTACATCCAACAAGAGCAGAGACTGTCAGTTGATTCCTTTGTGTTCTACTGCAGCTTCCCAGAGTGTTCTAAAGAACAACTAGCAGCCTTACTAATGACAAAAGTATGGCACAACTGAAGCCATCTTGATTGGAATAAACTGCTAACATTTAAATTAAAAAGGAACAAAATAAGGGGGTTTATTTTGTCATAGAAATTATGGTTAGCGCTGTAGAAAGAAAAATTAGGACATGTTTTAAGTGAGATCTCAAATATCTAACTGTTATATTTCAACAGAAACACCCTGGAAGTTGATTCCTTTGTGTTCTACTGCAGCTACCTAGAGTGTTCTGAAGAACAACTAGAGCGCTAACAGTCTTACTTATGACAAAATTAGGGCACACCTGAAGCCATCTTGATTGGAATAAACTGGTAACACTAACATTTACTTTAAAAAGGAACACAATGAGGGGGTTAATTTTGTCATAGAAATTATGGTTAGTGTTGTAGAAAGAAAAATTAGGGCATTAGATCTCAAATCCTCTTCTATTTAATTTAAAAATTATGACATGCAGACTGAACAATCACTTTCAATACCAGCAGTAGACTTCCAGTTAACTCCCTGGTGAGCACTACCCCCTACACTACTCAAACACCACTGACCTACCCTAAACCCTAAAACACTACCCCCAGCACGAGCCTCTACACTACAGAAACACCACTGCACTACCCCAAACCCTAAAACACTACCCCTACAGTAGACAAACACCACTGCGCTTCCCTGAACCTTAAGACACTACCCCCAGCATGACCCCCTATACTACCCAAACACCACTGCACTGCCCTAAACCCTAAATCTACTGCCAGCACGACCCCCTACACCACCCAAACACCACTGTGCTACACTAAACCCTAAAACACTAACCCCAACATTACATAAACACCACTGCACTACCCTTAACCCTAAAACACTACCCCCAGCACGACTCCCAACACTACACAAACACCACTGCACTACCCTAAACCCTAAAACACTACCCCCTACACAATTACCCATGCACTACCCTAAAACACAACCTCCAGCATGACCCCCTAAACTACACAAACACCACTGTACTACCATAAACCCTAAAACACTACCCCCAGCACAAACCCTAAAACACTACCCAAACACCACTGCACTACCCTAAAAACGAAATCTACCCCCAGCAATACCCCTACACTACCCAAACACCACTGCACTACCCTAAACCCTAAAACACTACCCCAGCACGACCCCCTACACTACACAAACACCACTACACCACCCCAAACTCTAAATCTACCCCCACCATGACCCCCTACACGAAACAAACACAACTGCACTACCCTGAACCCCCTAAATCTACCCCCAGCACGATCCTGACACTACACAAACACCACTGCACTACCCCAAACCCTAAAACACTTCCCCAGCACGACCCCTACACTACACAAACACCACTGCATGACCCTAAAACACTACCCCAGCACGAATCTCTATACTACCCAAACACCATTGCGCTACCCTAAACCCTAAATCTACCCCCAGCACGAACCCCTACACTACCCAAACACCACTGCACTACCATAAACCCCTAAAACACTACCCCATACATTACACAAACACCACTGCACTACCCTAAACCCTAAAACACTACCCCCAGTACGACCCCCCACACTACATAAACACCACTGCACTACCCTAAACCCTAATTCTACCCCCAGCATGGCCCCCTACACTACCCATTCATGACTGCACTACCCTAAACCCTAAAACACTACCCCACTCGATCCCCTACACTACCCAAACACCATTGCACTACCCTAAACCTTACATTTACTCCAGGACGACCCCCTACACTACCCAAACACCACTGCACTACCCTAAAACACTACCCCAGCACGACCACCTACATTACACAAACACCACTACACTACCCTAAACTCTAAATCTACCCCAGCACGACCCCCTATACTACATAAACACCACTGCACTACCCTAAACCCTAAATCTACCCCCAGCATGACCCTTTACACTACACGAACACCATTGCACTACCCTAAACCCTAAAACACAACCCCCAGCCCGACCCCTACATTACACAAACACCACTGCATTCCCTAAACCCTAAAACAATACCCCTGCACAAACCCCTACACTACCAAAACACTACTGCACTACCCTAAACCCTAAAACACTACCCCCAGCACGACCCCTAAACTACACAAACAACAGTGTACTACCCTAAACCCTAAAACAAAACCCCCAGCATGAACCCGCAAACACTACACAAACACCACTGCACTACCCTAAACCCCAATTCTAACCCCAGCACGACCCCCTACCTTACCCAAACACCACTGCACTATCCTAAACCCTAAATCAACCCCCTGCACGAACCCTTCACTACCCAAACACCACTGCAAAATGTAAATAAATGTAAATCCAGTACTTGTATAGCGCACAAATCACCCCCGAAGGAGTATATCGGCGCTGGGGGCCGTTGGGAAGATTAAGCAAGCTATTGCCCAGAGTCGCATGGTGCTGGGCAGACCCCTGCCACCGGAGCCGGGGATCAAACCGTGATCCCCAGCGTCCAGCGGCAGCGGCCTGGACGCGGCGCCACACCTCTTGCACTACCATAAACCCTAAAACACTACCCCATACACTATACAAACACCACTGTGTTGTAAATAAGGCACGCCGTGGTTTGAAGGTAAGATCTTTATTTGCTCAGTTATCACAAAGAATGCCGTCAGCTGTCAACCAGGAGCCGCGCCGCTATGTCAACATTCCATAGCGAGCGCCGGCTGACACAAGGGGTGCACCAAGTACTGTGGAATGAGAGGGGGGGAAACATGGGGTGAGGGAAATACCATGGAAGTAAGATACAACACATCATCCTCCCTATGGGAACAGATAACAGTAAGGAAACAAAAGATGCAGGCGGGGAAGGTATACAGCCCTCCCAAAGGGATAGGTGAAGGGGCTGTGTCCTCCCTGTCCAGGCTATTGAACAACCTCGGGGAACCTGCTAAGCTAACAGGGCTCGCCCTCAGGAAGCTATCTCATTTGGAAATGTTTATGCCACTTGGGGGGTGTTCCTAGGTCTACCACTCCTCCTGTCTGGTCTGGTATCCCCACTGATGTCTCCACCCTCAGACCTTGTCGTGTGAGACCTGGATCCTTCCCCTCCTGCTGGCACCACCCTGTCATGACTCCACAGTCTACCATCCTCCATGACTACGGAATTCTTGTTTCGTACCTTGATTGTACTGGGAGCATAAAACTTGTCCCCTCCTATTCTCAGTCTCTCCGGTTTCTTCACATAGACTCTTTGTCCTTGCTGGAATCCTCTCTCCTTAACTCCCCACTTCTTGTCGTACCACTCCTTGTATTTGCGTTGATTGGCTTCAATCCTCCTCTTGATCTCCTGGGGGTTGGCCTCCTCTATTTGTCTTCTTCCCATCCAACTGGGTGTGAGTTTGGTGCCAGCTTTCCTCCCCCTCAGTAACTCGAAAGGCGTACACCCAGTGGTAGACTTAGGCGTGGTGTGGTATGGCATGCCCACAACATGTCTCTTAACGCTTCTTCGATGTTCTGTCCAGCTTGCTTGGCTAACTGTATGCACTCTTTCACCATTCGGTTTACTCTCTCCACCTTGCCGTTTGCTTTGGGACAGTACAAGGGCGTGCCAACATGTACTATAGAACAGTCCTTGAGAAATTCCTTCATTTCTTCTGAGGTTAGCTGTACGCCATTATCTGTCACCAGTGTCGCAGGCACCCCTTCTCTTGAGAACACCTCTTTCATAAACTCGATGATCTCTCTGGTGTTTACGTTGTGGACTATCTTGCATGTTATCCAACTAGAGTAGTAGTCCACCATGACTAGTAGGTACCAGTCTTGGGGCCCTTTGCCATGGATCGGCCCGGCTATGTCAAAGCCTAACTTGTTCCACGGAGCTTCGGGTACCTCCACTGGTGACAAGGGTGCTCTTCTCGTGGTCTTAGACTTGTCACTTAGACTGCACGCGTAGCAATCACGCACTTTGTCCTCCATTTCACTGTCCATTGTTGGGAACCAGTAGTCTGTACGAAGTCTAGCTTTGCTTAGACTTCTGCCTAAGTGTCCTTCGTGTGCCAGATCCACTATTTGGTTCCTTAATGCTTCTGGAGGGACTAGTTTCCCGGATTTCAGTATAAAATCTCCTTCTACTGATAGGTCTTCCCTCACATTCCAATATGGCTGGATCTCCGTTTCCATGTCCTTGCACTTCTTCGGCCATCCCGTGAGTATATATCTCTTCACCTTCTTCAGTGTTTCATCTAGTTCCATCTGAGCTTCCCATGTATTCTTTTCTACCGCTGCTAGGCGCAACTCCAGAATTGAGTCACCTCTCAACTCTTCTTCCACCTCTTCCTCTGCCGGCGCTCTCGAAAGGAAATCAGCTACCCTGTTTTGTTGTCCGGGAATGTAGGATACTTTGAAGTTGTAGGCTTGCAGTCCCACCGCCCATTTGGCTATACGGTGCGTCATGCTTTCCATGTCTTTCTTTGTGAACAATGAGACCAATGGTTTATGATCGGTCTGCACTTCAAAAGGAGTTCCCCAGATGAAAAATTTGTAGTGGCAGACTGCCCAATAGAGCGCTAGCGCTTCTTTCTCTATGGTAGAGTAATTTTTCTCTGATGCAGTGAGGGTTCTAGATGCAAAGGCCACCACGTTGATTTTGCTCCCCTCTCTTTGTGCCAGGGTGGCCGCTATACCTCTGTTGCTGGCATCCGTCGAGATGATGGTCACGCCATTTGGGTCAAACTTTCCTATAAACGGGGCCTCGATGATGGCCTTCTTTATGCCCCTCATTGCCATCTCTTGCTCTTTACCCCAATCGAAGACACTGTCTTTTTTGATCAAGTCTCTTAATGGCTGTGACACCATAGCAAAATCCCTAATGAACTTGGCCATGTATTCCGCAAGACCCAGAAACGATAGAATGTCCTCTTTGCACTTGGGAGTAGGGGCATCTCTCACTGCTCTGACTAGGTCATGCTTGGGCTTGATGCCCTCTTCCGACAAGGTGTGTCCTAGGTAGTCTACAGAACATACTCCTAGCTTGCATTTTGAGGGTTTGGTGGTGAACCCTACCTCTCTCAATTTTTTCAACACCTCCTTTGCCATCTCATTGTGTTCAACCTCACAACCTCCGTAGATTAGTATGTCATCTTGGAAACAGAGGGTGTTCTTGCAGTCCTTTAATACATGTTGCATGACTCTTTGGAAGGCCGCGGCCGCTGACGCCAAACCAAATGGCATATGCAAGAACTTAAAATTTCCAAACGGGGTTGTGAATGCCGTGAGTATCTGAGAATCCGGGTGAAGTTTGATTTGGTAGTAGGCTGAGGACAGATCCAGCACACTGAAATACTTTGCCCCCTTGATTGTGCTCAGCATTTCGCCTATCCTGGGAAGGGGAAATCTGTCCACCAGGATGTTCGCGTTGAGGCCTCTCAGGTCCACACAGAGTCTTATACTGTTCCCTCCATCTTTTGCCGTGATCACAATCGGGGCCAACCAGGCAGAACTTTCAATCTCCATGATGACTCCCTGACTGACCAGTCTCTGAAGTTCCTGCTGGAGGGGTTCTCTCATGCGCAATGGTATGGATCTGGTCTTGTGCACTACAGGTTCAGCCCCCTCCTTAAGAATGATCTTGTGCATATAATTCTTGAAAACTCCCAAACTGTCACTGAACACCTCCTTAAATTCTTCTGTGAGATTTCCTGCTATGCCCATGGGGTCAATTAACAACACCTGTTCTTTGTTATTCGGGTCCAGTGTAATACCTAACTGTTTCTGGTGTTTCCAGCCCAACAGAGTTGAGCCACTAGAGGATACATATACCTTTCCTACTGTATGTCTATCCTTAAAGGAGATTCTCATCGTCAACATGCCCTCTAGTGGGATCCTCCCTTTATTGTACCCCTTGGGACTAATGTCAGGTTGCATCAATTTCACGGGATGGTTTGCAAATTTTTCCTCAAATACATTTTTATCCACCAGGGTGTAGGGGGAGCATGAGTCGGCGTACATACTAAACTTCACACCATCCAGTAAAACATCACATTTAGGATACATGTCCACATCATCTTCCTCCTCTTCACCTACTTGGAAAATATAGGATCTCTCCCCTTCCTCCCCTTGTGTGGATTCCTCAATAACATGCACTGCTTTACCAGGAGTTTTAAACACTTTAGAATAGTGTCCCCATCTGTTGCACTTTCTACACTGCACATTCCTAGCGGGGCACTTCCAGTTACTCGCCAAATGATTGGGACTGCCACATTTGAAACACACCATAGGGCCAGACTTACTGCGAATCACCTCTTTGTTCTTGTCCCCTACTTTGCAGACAGTTTCTCCCTCTGTGCTAGACTTGTTTTCTGCCCTCTCTTTGTTTGTCCCCTCAGGTGATTTCATTTCCCCAATACACCTCGCGGTATGTTCTAGTCCCTTGGCTATGTTAATGGCTTCCTCTAAATTGGGGTTCTTGGTGAGTAATTCCTCTTGGGTCTTGGTGTCATTGGTGCACCTCACCAGTTGGTCTCTGATCAATGAGTCTGTGAGTTGCCCAAATTCACATGTGGCTGACAAACCTCTCAATACTGCTATGTAATTGCTCACTTTCTCTTCCCTCTTCTGCACCCTTCTAAAAAACCTATGCCTTTCCATCACCACATTTATTTTCTCCTTGAAGTGAGCCCCTAATTCCCTCAGTGTGCTTTCATAGACATTTACACCTTCTTCCACTTCTTCTTGATCATCCTCCACTAACCTCCCTGTTATATCTTCATAGATCTTCCTCCCATGTTTACCTAAATTGTGGAGAAGTATATGCTGTTTACGTATATTGGTGTAATTGCTACCTCCTATGGCAATTAAATATGATTTGAAAATACCTTCCCACCTCCTCCAGGGAATGACAGGTTCCCCTAACTCATTAAGGAAGGGTGGAGGCTGACTCATACCTGCACCAGCCATTGCCATACAGTTACTTAATTTTCCAAATTGACCTTTAGTCTGCTAATAACCGAATTGGTAAATAACCTGCGAGGCAGATATTCTATTTTAAAGATACTTCAAATGTTCCCCACTTCAGCTCACCAATAATAAAGTTCAGAATATCAAAGGACAACAGCAAAACAGGGGGTATGGCAAGTCCCCTTTTTACTTCCACAGACTTCGTCTCAAAAGCCAATGAGACCGCTAGCCACCACCCACTGGCGGGACCTTCCTGTGGAAACAGCTTCCCCTCACAAAAATTGCTTCCAGTCAAGTCGGAAAAACGAGGGGAAAGGATACGGTGAAAACTCGTTGGACTCTGAGCTTCTCCTCAATGTGAGAGTGCAGTTACTCGAGATCTAAAGCTAGAACGAGCGGGCGATAGTCAGAGGCTTGTGATACTAGATGTGAGGAGACGTGACGGAAATGCGCGCCGCCTCGCGCTGAGGTACTTGCAGGGTGTTGAATTCCTTCTCACACACACACGCGCCGCAAGCTCCGAGTTCATTAGCTGAGTTCAGTAGATGAGCGGTGCGCAGCATGTCTCCAGCTCTTTCGCCAATTCAGCCGCCTGCCCTTAAAGCGATCGCCTCACAAGCGTCGTCCTCGCCTTCGCGCTCTTCACTTCTGCGCCCCCTGTGCCCGGTCAGACACACGAACCAGGTCTGAAGCGCGCTGATCCCTAGAGCCTGGACGCAGCTCCCTTCAAAGCTTATAGCTATGGGCTGGTCGGAAGCGAGGTGCCCGACACGACACCCGAATTTAATTCCAAACCACCCTGACAGTTTTCCCTTATGCCAATACACGAGGATAGAGTCAGTATCACTACCTCTGAATACTCTTACTTGAGTTTCTTTGTTTTCCGCTTACACAAATGATAGGTGGTCACTTCTTCTGTCACATCACTTCATTGGCTCCAGCCATTGCCATACAGATTACTTTCACTTCTTTCTTCGTCGACAGCAATGAATTCACCCCAGGGAGACGACATCCACTGTCCCTGGCACAGTTTTCCTTTACCTCGTCGCCAAGAATTGTTGTAAATAAGGCACGCCGTGGTTTGAAGGTAAGATCTTTATTTGCTCAGTTATCACAAAGAATGCCGTCAGCTGTCAACCAGGAGCCGCGCCGCTATGTCAACATTCCATAGCGAGCGCCGGCTGACACAAGGGGTGTACCAAGTACTGTGGAATGAGAGGGGGGGAAACATGGGGTAAGGGAAATACCATGGAAGTAAGATACAACACACTGCACTACCCTAAACCCTAAAACACTACCCCCAGCACAACCCCCTACACTACACAAACACCACTGCACTACCCTAAACCCTAAATCTACCCCCAGCACGACCCCCTACACTACCCATTCACCACTGCACTGCCCTAAACCCTAAAACACTACCCCAGCACGACCCCCTACACTATCCAAACACCATTACACTGCCCTAAACCTTAAATCTACCCCAGCATGACCCCTTACACTACTCAAACACCACTGTGCTACCCTAAAAGACTACCTCAGCACGACCCCCCTACACTACAGAAACACCACTGCACTACCCTAAACTCCGCAAAATGCAAGACTTTAGTCGAAGGACATCTAAAGCTCGGCCACTACCCCCAAAACATCCTATCTTTGCAGTGAAGTCAGCAGCGCCAAGATGCTCCTTGGAGTGTATATGCGCTATATAAAAACCACAAACATCAACATCAACATCAACTCTAAATCTACCCCAGCACGACCGCCTACACTACATAAAAACCACTGCACTACCCTAAACACTAAATCTACCCCCACCATGACCAACTACACTACACAACCATCATTGCACTACCCTAAACCCTAAAACACAACCCCCAGCACGACCACTACATTACACAAACACCACTGCACTTCCTTAAACCCTAAACAATACCCCCAGCATGACCCCATACACTACACAAACACCACTGCACTACCCTAAACCCTAAATCTACCCCCAGCACGACAACCTACACTACCCATTTACCACTGCACGACCCTAAACCCTAAAACACTACCCCCTACACTACCCAAACACCACTGCCCTGTAGTGCGTTTTAAGTTAAGGAATTAATTCCTCTTCAATCTTGAGGGTCCTTGGGGCCAACTAGCCCAGCAGGTACCTCCAGTATGTGCCAGGGAGCTGCGTTGCAGAGAGGTGTTTTGAGGCCACGCCCCTTTATCCACCTTCTGCAATGCAGCTCTGTGGCGCTTACTGGAGGTAGCTGGTGGGGTAGTTGCACCCCAGGGACCCTCAATATTCAAGGGAAGTTAATCCCCCAACTTAAAACGCGCCACGGGGCGCGTTTGCACAGTGGTGAAGGGCGGGGCCTGGGTCCACATGTGTGAAAACACACCCTGTGGTGCGGTTTAAGTTGGGGAATTAATTCCTTGTCAATCCTGAGAGTCCATGGGGGCCAACAAGCGCACCAGGTACCTCCAGTATGCACCACGGAGCAGCGTTGCAGAGTGTTGTAAAAAGAGGCGCTTGGCCTCTGAACACCTCTTTGCAACGCAGCCACCTGGCTCATACTGGAGGTACCTGGTGGGAATTAATTCTCTAACTTGAAACGTGCCACAGGGCGTGTTTGCAGACATATCACCTCAGGCCACGCTCCCTTCCTTCACCACTGTGCAAACGCGCCCTGTGGTGTGTTTTAAGTTGGGGAATCAATTCTCTTTCAATACGGAGGGTCCCTGAGGGCCAAATAGCCCAACAAGTATCTCCAGTATGCGCCAGGGAGCTGTGTTGCAGACAGGTGTTCAGAGGCCATGCCCCTTTTTACACCTCTCTGTAATGCAGCTCTGTGGCGCTTACTGGAGGTACCAAGTGGGCTAGTTTGGCCGTAGGGACCCTTAGGATTGAAGGAGACTTTGGGGCATATTTACGAGTTCTGGCGCATCTCTGCATATCAGCAGATATATGCCAGAACAAATGCGTCACGCAAAACTACCCTTGCGTCACGGCAGATGCTACGCATTTACAATGCGGTGCACCATGGCACAAGGGTAGGCAGATGCGTGACGCATCTCGTGACGTGAGGGCGGCGCATCGCTGGAGTCGCGTCGCAAGCGTGACGCAACTCCAGCAATGCTCAGGGCCGCCCAATACTTAACATGCTGCGTCAGTCCTTACCCCTGCTTCAAGCAGGCGTAAGGAATTGACGTAGCAGCGTCGCAGAAGTGCCTGCGTGAAATCTTGTAGATTTCACGCAGGTACTTTTGCGGGGCGCACAGGCGCCGGAACACCCACCCTGCGTGGGAACGCCCCCATTGTGGCGCTGGGCTTCATAACGTGATGCATCTCCCTAGATGTGTCACGTTGTAAATGCCTCGCAGGGATGCGCCACGTTTACTCCGCTGTTGCATCACGCAAGGCGGCGTTAACGTGGCGCAAGGGACTTGTAAATCTGCCCCTTGATCTCTCAACTTAACTGATCTCTTAACTTAACGGTGACAGGGTGTGTTTACACAATGGTGAAGGGAGGGGACGGGGTCTGACGTGATGTGTGAAAACACGCCCTCTGGCGCGTTTTAAGTTGGGGAAAATATTCCACTTCAAACCTGAGGGACTGTGGGGGCCAAGTAGCCCACCAGGTGCTTCCAGGAAGCGCCACTGCGCTGCGTTGCAGAGAGGTGTTGCAGGCCGTGCCCCTATTTACATCACTCTGCTACGCAGCTCTGTGGCGCCTACTGGATGTACTACGAATTCCGATTAACTTATCTGTTATCAGGAGAGACCTCAGTGCTGCATCTTTGAGCTCAGTACTGATCCTGAAAAGTAATTCTAACCATACTTACCAGTAACTTGAATGTCTTTCTATAGGCTAACATTGACTGGTTTCACTTTAAAATTCTTCTAAATGTGGAGTTTTCGAACTTTAAAATATCCACCTAAAATCATCCGAACAAAGAATTCCGATTTACTCACCTGTTATCAGGAGAGAACCCAGTGCTGCATCTTTTAGCCCAGCACTGAACCTGAAAAGTCATTCTAACCGTACTTACCAGTAACTTGTATTTCCTTCCATAGGAATCCATTGTCTGGTTTTCACCAAAAAGTTTCGAAGTGTTGATTTTCGCAAACTACAAATATTCCTTAACAATCGCCTGTATGACTTAAATGCATTCTTTCAACTGTTTACGGGAGATGCATCAGTGCTGGATCCAGGATCCACCACTGAGTAAGAAAAAGTAACAATAACACTACTTACCTGCTAAGTGAATTTCCTCCCATACGATAACATTGGTAATTCTATGTGAAAAAGTTTCTAAGTGCCAACTTTTAAAATACAATAATATTCCTTAAAAATCACTACTGTAACCAAAACACCTTTACTCAACTGTTTACAGGAGATGTCCAAGGACTGAATCTAGGATCCAATCCTGTGGTTAGAAAAGTAATCCATAAATTAACTAATTGCATTTAACTAGAAATTCACATTGAGCTCAATTTTGCATTGTATTTGAAATTGTGTTGCCCATTGCATTGTACTTAAAAGTCTATTGCCTATTTCCATAGTATTTAAACGAAAGTAATTCATTCTGAGAAGGTATATTTTGTAATGTAATGTGTAATGTAATTATAATGAAATTTAAAAAATAAAATATCTTAAAATAAATAGTGTAAAAAAATGTAGTAAATCAGTATCAAAAAAAATAAATATAACAATTAATACATTTAAAATTATTCTTTTACAAAACCTTTGAAATTCACTGAAAAACCATAGGTTTCAGACATTATATAGTTAGGAATTAGCATTTAAAAAACTTTTGACATTCACTGAAAAAACCATAGGTTTGAGGGGTGTTATAGTTATGAATTCGTATTTAAAAAACCTTTGAAATTCACTGAAAAAAACATAAGTTTTAGGGGTGTTATAGTTTGCTGGACATTTCACTCGTACCAGCCAGGTCGGGGGGGAGCACCGCCGCACAACATGCGGTTCCGTGGCTGTCTATGGTGATAGCATACAGGACTACCAGGCGAGTGGCAGAATGGGGGAAGCCACCTTTGACACACCCGTGTAAGATAAACTTTATTGAACAAGGAAGTGCTGCCAGCTCACTTGAGTTTGATTTGGACTACCAATCCCAGGATACATTGCTGATACTCACCTGAGTTTGATTGTAAGCAAAAGTAAAGGGTATTTATTGGCAAGTCACGTGTTGGCACTTCTTTGTTGCAGCAAACCTCTGATGAAGGGCGGAGCCAGAAACGCGTCAGGTGCTGCGGGCGCAGGCTGTGTGAAAGACCTTCCCTGACCCTATGAACGCCTAATGTGAGTGCACCCTGCAAGTGGCAGTTTGTGGACCTTAATCTATTCCGGCCAGCCAGGTCGGGGGGAGCACCGCCGCACAACATGCGGTTCCGTGGCTGTCTTTGGTGATAGCATACAGGACTACCAGGCGAGTGGCAGAATGGGGGAAGCCACCTTTGACACACCCGTGTAAGATAAACTTTATTGAACAAGGAAGTGCTGCCAGCTCACTTGAGTTTGATTTGGACTACCAATCCCAGGATACATTGCTGATACTCACCTGAGTTTGATTGTAAGCAAAAGTAAAGGGTATTTATTGGCAAGTCACGTGTTGGCACTTCTTTGTTGCAGCAAACCTCTGATGAAGGGCGGAGCCAGAAACGCGTCAGGTGCTGCGGGCGCAGGCTGTGTGAAAGACCTTCCCTGACCCTATGAACGCCTAATGTGAGTGCACCCTGCAAGTGGCAGTTTGTGGACCTTAATCTATTCCGGCCAGCCAGGTCGGGGGGAGCACCGCCGCACAACATGCGGTTCAGTGGCTGTCTTTGGTGATAGCATACAGGACTACCAGGCGAGTGGCAGAATGGGGGAAGCCACCTTTCACACACCCGTGTAAGATAAACTTTATTGAACAAGGAAGTGCTGCCAGCTCACTTGAGTTTGATTTGGACTACCAATCCCAGGATACATTGCTGATACTCACCTGAGTTTGATTGTAAGCAAAAGTAAAGGGTATTTATTGGCAAGTCACGTGTTGGCACTTCTTTGTTGCAGCAAACCTCTGATGAAGGGCGGAGCCAGAAACGCGTCAGGTGCTGCGGGCGCAGGCTGTGTGAAAGACCTTCCCTGACCCTATGAACGCCTAATGTGAGTGCACCCTGCAAGTGGCAGTTTGTGGACCTTAATCTATTCCGGCCAGCCAGGTCGGGGGGAGCACCGCCGCACAACATGCGGTTCCGTGGCTGTCTTTGGTGATAGCATACAGGACTACCAGGCGAGTGGCAGAATGGGGGAAGCCACCTTTGACACACCCGTGTAAGATAAACTTTATTGAACAAGGAAGTGCTGCCAGCCCACTTGAGTTTGATTCGGACTACCAATCCCAGGATACATTGCTGATACTCACCTGAGTTTGATTGTAAGCAAAAGTAAAGGGTATTTATTGGCAAGTCACGTGTTGGCACTTCTTTGTTGCAGCAAACCTCTGATGAAGGGCGGAGCCAGAAACGCGTCAGGTGCTGCGGGCGCAGGCTGTGTGAAAGACCTTCCCTGACCCTATGAACGCCTAATGTGAGTGCACCCTGCAAGTGGCAGTTTGTGGACCTTAATCTATTCCGGCCAGCCAGGTCGGGGGGAGCACCGCCGCACAACATGCGGTTCCGTGGCTGTCTTTGGTGATAGCATACAGGACTACCAGGCGAGTGGCAGAATGGGGGAAGCCACCTTTGACACACCCGTGTACGATAAACTTTATTGAACAAGGAAGTGCTGCCAGCTCACTTGAGTTTGATTTGGACTACCAATCCCAGGATACATTGCTGATACTCACCTGAGTTTGATTGTAAGCAAAAGTAAAGGGTATTTATTGGCAAGTCACGTGTTGGCACTTCTTTGTTGCAGCAAACCTCTGATGAAGGGCGGAGCCAGAAACGCGTCAGGTGCTGCGGGCGCAGGCTGTGTGAAAGACCTTCCCTGACCCTATGAACGCCTAATGTGAGTGCACCCTGCAAGTGGCAGTTTGTGGACCTTAATCTATTCCGGCCAGCCAGGTCGGGGGGGAGCACCGCCGCACAACATGCGGTTCCGTGGCTGTCTTTGGTGATAGCATACAGGACTACCAGGCGAGTGGCAGAATGGGGGAAGCCACCTTTGACACACCCGAGTAAGATAAACTTTATTGAACAAGGAAGTGCTGCCAGCTCACTTGAGTTTGATTTGGACTACCAATCCCAGGATACATTGCTGATACTCACCTGAGTTTGATTGTAAGCAAAAGTAAAGGGTATTTATTGGCAAGTCACGTGTTGGCACTTCTTTGTTGCAGCAATCCTCTGATGAAGGGCGGAGCCAGAAACGCCTCAGGTGCTGCGGGCGCAGGCTGTGTGAAAGACCTTCCCTGACCCTATGAACGCCTAATTAGAGTGCACCCTGCAAGTGGCAGTTTGTGGACCTTAATCTATTCCGGCCAGCCAGGTCGGGGGGAGCACCGCCGCACAACATGCAGTTCCGTGGCTGTCTTTGGTGATAGCATACAGGACTACCAGGCGAGTGGCAGAATGGGGGAAGCCACCTTTGACACACCCGTGTAAGATAAACTTTATTGAACAAGGAAGTGCTGCCAGCTCACTTGAGTTTGATTTGGACTACCAATCCCAGGATACATTGCTGATACTCACCTGAGTTTGATTGTAAGCAAAAGTAAAGGGTATTTATTGGCAAGTCACGTGTTGGCACTTCTTTGTTGCAGCAAACCTCTGATGAAGGGCGGAGCCAGAAACGCGTCAGGTGCTGCGGGCGCAGGCTGTGTGAAAGACCTTCCCTGACCCTATGAACGCCTAATGTGAGTGCACCCTGCAAGTGGCAGTTTGTGGACCTTAATCTATTCCGGCCAGCCAGGTCGGGGGGGAGCACCGCCGCACAACATGCGGTTCCGTGGCTGTCTTTGGTGATAGCATACAGGACTACCAGGCGAGTGGCAGAATGGGGGAAGCCACCTTTGACACACCCGTGTAAGATAAACTTTATTGAACAAGGAAGTGCTGCCAGCTCACTTGAGTTTGATTTGGACTACCAATCCCAGGATACATTGCTGATACTCACCTGAGTTTGATTGTAAGCAAAAGTAAAGGGTATTTATTGGCAAGTCACGTGTTGGCACTTCTTTGTTGCAGCAAACCTCTGATGAAGGGCGGAGCCAGAAACGCGTCAGGTGCTGCGGGCGCAGGCTGTGTGAAAGACCTTCCCTGACCCTATGAACGCCTAATGTGAGTGCACCCTGCAAGTGGCAGTTTGTGGACCTAAATCTATTCCGGCCAGCCAGGTCAGGGGGGAGCACCGCCGCACAACATGCGGTTCCGTGGCTGTCTTTGGTGATAGCATACAGGACTACCAGGCGAGTGGCAGAATGGGGGAAGCCACCTTTGACACACCCGTGTAAGATAAACTTTATTGAACAAGGAAGTGCTGCCAGCTCACTTGAGTTTGATTTGGACTACCAATCCCAGGATACATTGCTGATACTCACCTGAGTTTGATTATAAGCAAAAGTAAAGGGTATTTATTGGCAAGTCACGTGTTGGCACTTCTTTGTTGCAGCAAACCTCTGATGAAGGGCGGAGCCAGAAACGCGTCAGGTGCTGCGGGCGCAGGCTGTGTGAAAGACCTTCCCTGACCCTATGAACGCCTAATGTGAGTGCACCCTGTAAGTGGCAGTTTGTGGACCTTAATCTATTCCGGCCAGCCAGGTCGGGGGGAGCACCGCCGCACAACATGCGGTTCCGTGGCTGTCTTTGGTGATAGCATACAGGACTACCAGGCGAGTGGCAGAATGGGGGAAGCCACCTTTGACACACCCGTGTAAGATAAACTTTATTGAACAAGGAAGTGCTGCCAGGTCACTTGAGTTTGATTTGGACTACCAATCCCAGGATACATTGCTGATACTCACCTGAGTTTGATTGTAAGCAAAAGTAAAGGGTATTTATTGGCAAGTCACGTGTTGGCACTTCTTTGTTGCAGCAAACCTCTGATGAAGGGCGGAGCCAGAAACGCGTCAGGTGCTGCGGGCGCAGGCTGTGTGAAAGACCTTCCCTGACCCTATGAACGCCTAATGTGAGTGCACCCTGCAAGTGGCAGTTTGTGGACCTTAATCTATTCCGGCCAGCCAGGTCGGGGGGGAGCACCGCCGCACAACATGCGGTTCCGTGGCTGTCTTTGGTGATAGCATACAGGACTACCAGGCGAGTGGCAGAATGGGGGAAGCCACCTTTGACACACCTGTGTAAGATAAACTTTATTGAACAAGGAAGTGCTGCCAGCTCACTTGAGTTTGATTTGGACTACCAATCCCAGGATACATTGCTGATACTCACCTGAGTTTGATTGTAAGCAAAAGTAAAGGGTATTTATTGGCAAGTCACGTGTTGGCACTTCTTTGTTGCAGCAAACCTCTGATGAAGGGCGGAGCCAGAAACGCGTCAGGTGCTGCGGGCGCAGGCTGTGTGAAAGACCTTCCCTGACCCTATGAACGCCTAATGTGAGTGCACCCTGCAAGTGGCAGTTTGTGGACCTTAATCTATTCCGGCCAGCCAGGTCGGGGGGGAGCACCGCCGCACAACATGCGGTTCCGTGGCTGTCTTTGGTGATAGAATACAGGACTACCAGGCGAGTGGCAGAATGGGGGAAGCCACCTTTGACACACCCGTGTAAGATAAACTTTATTGAACAAGGAAGTGCTGCCAGCTCACTTGAGTTTGATTTGGACTACCAATCCCAGGATACATTGCTGATACTCACCTGAGTTTGATTGTAAGCAAAAGTAAAGGGTATTTATTGGCAAGTCACGTGTTGGCACTTCTTTGTTGCAGCAAACCTCTGATGAAGGGCGGAGCCAGAAACGCGTCAGGTGCTGCGGGCGCAGGCTGTGTGAAAGACCTTCCCTGACCCTATGAACGCCTAATGTGAGTGCACCCTGCAAGTGGCAGTTTGTGGACCTTAATCTATTCCGGCCAGCCAGGTCGGGGGGGAGCACCGCCGCACAACATGCGGTTCCGTGGCTGTCTTTGGTGATAGCATACAGGACTACCAGGCGAGTGGCAGAATGGGGGAAGCCACCTTTGACACACCCGTGTAAGATAAACTTTATTGAACAAGGAAGTGCTGCCAGCTCACTTGAGTTTGATTTGGACTACCAATCCCAGGATACATTGCTGATACTCACCTGAGTTTGATTGTAAGCAAAAGTAAAGGGTATTTATTGGCAAGTCACGTGTTGGCACTTCTTTGTTGCAGCAAACCTCTGATGAAGGGCGGAGCCAGAAACGCGTCAGGTGCTGCGGGCGCAGGCTGTGTGAAAGACCTTCCCTGACCCTATGAACGCCTAATGTGAGTGCACCCTGCAAGTGGCAGTTTGTGGACCTTAATCTATTCCGGCCAGCCAGGTCGGGGGGAGCACCGCCGCACAACATGCGGTTCCGTGGCTGTCTTTGGTGATAGCATACAGGACTACCAGGCGAGTGGCAGAATGGGGGAAGCCACCTTTGACACACCCATGTAAGATAAACTTTATTGAACAAGGAAGTGCTGCCAGCTCACTTGAGTTTGATTTGGACTACCAATCCCAGGATACATTGCTGATACTCACCTGAGTTTGATTGTAAGCAAAAGTAAAGGGTATTTATTGGCAAGTCACGTGTTGGCACTTCTTTGTTGCAGCAAACCTCTGATGAAGGGCGGAGCCAGAAACGCGTCAGGTGCTGTGGGCGCAGGCTGTGTGAAAGACCTTCCCTGACCCTATGAACGCCTAATGTGAGTGCACCCTGCAAGTGGCAGTTTGTGGACCTTAATCTATTCCGGCCAGCCAGGTCGGGGGGGAGCACCGCCGCACAACATGCGGTTCCGTGGCTGTCTTTGGTGATAGCATACAGGACTACCAGGCGAGTGGCAGAATGGGGGAAGCCACCTTTGACACACCCGTGTAAGATAAACTTTATTGAACAAGGAAGTGCTGCCAGCTCACTTGAGTTTGATTTGGACTACCAATCCCAGGATACATTGCTGATACTCACCTGAGTTTGATTGTAAGCAAAAGTAAAGGGTATTTATTGGCAAGTCACGTGTTGGCACTTCTTTGTTGCAGCAAACCTCTGATGAAGGGCGGAGCCAGAAACGCGTCAGGTGCTGCGGGCGCAGGCTGTGTGAAAGACCTTCCCTGACCCTATGAACGCCTAATGTGAGTGCACCCTGCAAGTGGCAGTTTGTGGACCTTAATATATATATATATATATATATATATATATATATATATATATATACATACATATATATACATATATATATACACACACACACATATATATATATATATATTCACTGAAAAAAACCATAGGTTATAGACCATATATAGTTAGGGATTCGCATTTACAAAACTTTATTTTACTCGCACAAACCCATTGAAATTCGCATATATAATAAGTTGCACTAACTATATATCGCGCACCCGCAATCCACTGCTGATGATGTCACATATTACATCATTCATGACATGGTCAGTGACATCACTGATGACATCACTGACGACATCTCATTTGACATTACTGATCACATCTCTGATAATATCATTCATGTGATAATACGATGAACCTCTTCAGACTCTAATATAACCTTAGATACAATCAGTGTAAACAGACACTCACAGATTGTCACTCATCCATGGAGTTACTCATACATCTGGTCAGTCATGCAAAGAATCAATCACTCCTCCATTTCCTCAACTATACAGTTATACACACCTTACTAATTCAAACATATTCTAACACATATTTACTCTCTTATACAATCCCTGATACAAGTTCACAATGATCCATACAGCCACTCACATATTCACTGGCTCTTATGCACAGTTATTTATATATGTCAACTCTCACATGTACTGTGTTTTACATATGTACTTACTTTGACATGTAGCACTGAGATATCAATTCACTCACCAATACACTCATGCACACAGTCAACTGCCCATGCAGCTGTTTCCACATGCACTTTTGAACCCATACATCTAGTGAATCAACTGCTCACACATCTATGCACAGAGTCATACACCTCCCAGCCACTCACACATTTGGGCTACATTTGGTTTTTTTGTCTCTGGTGGCCATCTTTGGGCTACATTGGGCTACATTTGGGCTCTAACATATATATAGCCCAATGTAGCCCAATATATATTTTTCAAAGTTAATTTTCGTAAAAACCACTGGAGCATATATCTTGAGACATAGCAAAGGCACATCGGGCTACCAGTCCCTACAATTTTGCCAAGTTTTGTGGAAAGCCATTCAGCCGTTCGAGCTAAAAGTGACTCCAACCGCCCTATGGAAAACTCAATGTTAAAAACACGTTTTGGGACCCCCCTTTTTTCTTGGCCCCCGCTTGACGAAACCTCCACAAACTTTCAGGGGATGCTCAGGAACAAAATGTGCCATTTTCCTGAAATTTTCAGCCGATTCCGTCCATCAATGCCAAAGTTATTCAACATAGAATTTTCAGAAATCCCTATTCCAAAAAATCCTAACTATATATACCTACAGCCGACGGAGCAAGCTGGAACTCAATATTCCAATAAAGTTCACTCAGCGATCACTCTGATTTCTTGCAAAAAGCTTGGTCACACACTGAATTGTGGGTCGTGACTTGCAATACATAGGAAGTATGGAAACAACGGAGGTGACAACCAAGTAAACTTACTCTTGAATCTACTTGCCATCCATTTTGTAACGTGCATCTGATAGTACATACATGCATTAAGTATTCATACAGAGGTGCCCTTAGTGGCATTACTAGATCTGCATGCACAATTTATAAAGCATTTTGTATTCAATTGCAGTACATCTGAGAAATGGAACAGATTTGTCTATTTGTATTCATACTATAGGCAAAGTGTCACTGATAGTTCATGTGGTGTCCATTTTGTAACGTGCATCCAGTGGTGCACACATGTATTAAATTCATACACGGGAACCCAAACTTGGATTACTGCATCCCCGTACCTGTGCACACAATTCATAAAACATTACGTATTCCAAACAAAGCAAAAAGGAATTGGACACGGAACAAATTAATCTGTTTATCTTGATTCTTGCCAAAGTGCCACTGTGCCACTAATGGATATGCAACAACCCCATACATGTTGTTGTACCTAATCATGGTATCCAATAATATGGATGTACACCCTGGTAAAATGGTAGAGCCGATGTGCAAGCAAGTACATAAACTAGACTTGACAGGCTGCCAGATGGCCAAATGTTACACCTATTCTTCATCCTGTGAGCTGCGTGTAATTCTCATGCGCCAGGTAGTATACGTATGACTTAAAATACAGTCAAAAGGAGATAGCCTGTCATTTGTATAGGTGCGTGCACATGTATAGTACTGTATCTCATCTGCTTTCGGCATAGTGCCCCAGCGGTCAGGCCCAAGAAATCAGTCAATACCATCAGGCGTAAATTCTGCTTCTGTTGAAGTGTTCAAATTGCTAAACTCCAGGGGCCTCATTTATGAGAAATGACGCATCGCTGCGTGAAAGCAGCGATGCGTCACTTCTCAGTGCGCACTCCTTGCGACATTCCGACATTCCTGATGCGTCAAATTTAATGTATGACGCATCATGTCGCAAGGAGTTACAGATACGTCAGTATTTCTGACGTATCTGCAAGCGCAACAGTGACACATTGCTGGAGTGTGTCACAAAAGTGACGCAACTCCAGCAATGCGTCCTTTCACATGGGGCAAGCCCCATGTGAAAGGGTCTGCGTCAGTCTTACGCCTGCTGTGAGGCAGGCGCAAGATTTTGACGCAACAGTGTCCTAAAAGTGATGCAGTGAAACCTCATAGATTTCACTGCGTCACTTCTACAACCCTTCCTTGCGTCAATACGCCCCCTTGCATACATTATACCTGGTGCATGTATAATGTGGCGCAGGGGTTTACAAAGTGACGCGTCTACCTAGATGCGTCACTTTGTAAATATGGCGCAACGAGGCGCATTTTATACACCACTGGTGCGTCACAAAAAGTGACGCACCAGTGGCGTAAAAGTGACGCACAGCCTCATAAATGAGGCCCCAGGTTTTCCTTCTCCTGAGTACTATGGTCACAACCTCAACCAACACCCAGTAGTCCACATTACTTTTCAGAAAGTAAAAGTGATGAATAATAAAGTGATCATTACTCTAAATTTGACCCAGTATACAAAGAGATAGTATAATTATGGAAACAAATCTCTTATCTGTCTGGTCTGGTCCTCCATCGTGATGGCTGAAGAAAAGTTTAGGGGGGTACATAGGAGCTGATCCTCTGAGTAGGCCCCTTCCTTTTCTCCTGTGATAAAAGAAAAAATGTTTATACATTAATGAGAGACTCTCACAATGTGGATTAAGATCTTCTACAAATCAGAAGCAAACATTATCAATAGTGGGCAGCATACAGTCTGGAATCTAATATACAATTAAAACAAAATGACAACAACAATTTGCACAGCAGATTTTATCATGTAAGTGGATACTTATTTCCTCATCCTGGTTAAGTCCCTTGGGGCTTTTTGTTTGTAAATCAATTATATGCCAGGATTCTTTCTTACATAGCTGTATGTTTGCTCTATCTGTTCTATTGCAAAGAAAGTGAGAAGGGAATTGTTAGAGAGGTGATGCTCAGCAAAGTGTCTAACCACTGGATAATGAAAGTCCGTATTGCTAATGGCCCTCATATGTTCCAACACTCTTTTCTTTGTGGCTAGTGTGGTGCTACCTACATATCTCTTTTTGCAGGGGCACTCTAAGATGTAAATGGTAAATCTAGTACCACATGTCAAGAATTGTTTGATAGTTTTTTTCCCTGTAGGTGTGTGATAAGATTTTCTCATTGTGCCATTCCTGCAGGCCTTACAATGACCGAAGGGAAAAAATTCCTGTAGGTCAGTCTTCGTGTTCAGACGTGTGTTGATAATGTCCCCTTTCACCAGAAAGTCCCTGAGATGTCTTCCTTTTCTGTATGTTATCCATGGTATCTTTTGTATAGTGTGACCTTTGATAGGGTCGCTTGAAAGGATATTCCTACTGTGATTAAGGATTTTTGATATTTGTTTTGACTCTCTGTTGTACATCAGAATAACTCTGGGTGTAGTGTCCTCTTCATTGATAGGTTTATGTAACAGTGTTTCCTCTCTTTAGATTTCGCTAACTTTCACTTCAGCTTTAGTCAGCACCCAGTTAGGATACCCTCTCTCTCTGAACCTCGACATCATGTTTTCTTGTTCTGCAAGAAAGTTCTCCTGTGAACTGCAGTTTCTCCTTGCTCTCAGCAGCTCACCAAATGGAATGCTCCATTTGAGTGTTTCTGGGTGGCTGCTGAAAGCACGGAGAAGACTATTTCCTGTTGTAGCTTTTCTATGGAGTTGGTATTGAATGGGTTTTTTGTATCTCAACTATAACATCAGGGAATTCTATCTGTGTCCTACTCATGTTATATGTAAGATTGAGATTGAAGGTGTTGGTATTGAGTTCAATACCCATGTTTTTCGCGCTCTCTTAGCTTCCTTTCTACACCACAAACAGGTTGTTGATATTCCTGTATCATTTAATCACCTTACTGCTGTCTGCCTTTAAGTTGCGTTTTTTTAAAACCTCTTCTTCCCACAACCCCAGGAACAGGTTGGCAAAACTAGGGGCAAAGCATGTGCCCATAGCAGTGCCAAGGACTTGTTTGTACATTATGCCATAAAAAATAAACATGTTATTAAGAAGACAACCTTTCATAAATTGCAACAACATTTCAGTGTGTTCTAAGTAACCTAGTTTCTGGTGCTCCAGAAAGTATTGGCAGCAACGTATCCCAAGTAAGTGATCAATAATCGAGTAGACAGAATTCATATCCATAGTAATCATAAGGTAGTCTTCTTCCCAGGGGATGTTACTGATTTTGCCTAGGAAGTCTTTGGTGTCTCTTATGTATGAAGGAAGTCTTTCCAGTTACTCTCGCAGGAAATGATCAATATACTTTGAAATATGTTCTGAGACACATCCTTTCGAGGACACGATAGGTCTACCAGGTGATGTGTTGGGGTTCTTGTATATATGGTTGATACTTACCTGTAAAATACTTCCATTTTCAGGTATACATGATAAAAGGCATATGCAGGTTGAAAAATAACAGGTACATTTAAACAATCTCTATATATAGACAATATCAATATAAATGCATATTACCTACTGGCAGTCGCCAGTAGATAGTTATAGTTAGGACTTTGTTTCTATTCAAAAAGCATTTTTTCTTTTCCCAATAACTTAGGCGCCGGTTGACGAATCTTCGCAAAATTTTCAAAACATATGGCCCTCTCCGGTCAGCTCCTATCATGAAAGTTTTGGGGTGATTCGGCAAGCGGGGGCTGAGAAAAAAGGGGGTCTCAAAACGTGTTTTATCCATGTTAATTCCCATAGGAAACTTTAGACATGGCTACAGCCCGAACTGCTGAACGGAATTACACCACATTTTGCAAAAAGGTAGCGCTTGTCTCAAAAAGAACTCTTTTTCTTAAATGGTGTAAATCTGTTCAGTAGTTGCTGAGAAAAGCAAAAAATAAAAGTTTCAATATTTAGAGGCACAAAGGATTCGCGTACCCTCCCGACCACAAGGTGTATTCTAATTGGCTGACAACACTCCAAACCAGGAAGTGTTGGCAGTCATCTTGAAAACAGAGAAACAAAGGCATAAAACAAGAAAAGGGGGCAGGGTAGAAACACCTAAGCATGGGCGAATTTTGCAAATTCGCAATCCGCGAATTTGCGGATTTGCGAATTCGCGATCCGCAAAATTCGTGAATTTGTGCGAATTTGCGGATTTTAGTTTTTTTGCGTGTTCGCAGGGTTTTTTACGTGTTGGCAGGGTTTTTTGCGTGTTTGCGGGGATTTTTGCGTCTTCGCGAGCCGCTTGCATAGCGAAGTTACCCATGCAGTCGTTTATGGGAGAGGGAGAGAGAGATAGATAGATAGATAGATAGATAGATAGATAGATAGATAGATAGATAGATAGATAGATAGATAGATAGATAGATAGAGAGAGAAAGAGAGGGAAAGAGAGAGGGAGAGAGAGAACGAGAGAAAGAAAGAGAGGCCGATCTCTGAGGGGCCCGATTCCTGAGTTGACCCTACAGAACATACACCTTTTTATTTTTAGCAAAATGCATATGAAAATTGTGCTGTAAAGGTCTCTTTTAGTTTAACCCCTCCTGACAACTCAAAATGGGTGTATTTGCCATCCTCTCCCTTCGTCCTGTTTTTTATATCTGTAAGTGCTTCCTGATGAGGTTTAATTCCTTGGACAGGTGCCTCATTGCCTACTTGTAACTATTCTCTGACCCTGCTTCAAGGGTCAGAGCAGGGTCAGAGAATAATTGCAAGTAGGCAACGAGGCGCCAGGAAGCAATTAGCAGCAGGTGTCCAAGTTGAAGTTAATTTGTTTGTAACCCTTTTGTAAAAGGTTACAAAGAAATTAGGTTCAACTTTTGCACCTGCTGCTGTAACCCTTGCTTGGCTGAAAATTCGTCCCCGCTGATTCGCGGATTTTACAGCGATTTCGCGAGATTCGCGGATTGCGAAATCGCGGAAAGTCCGCAATTTCGCCCGCGAAACGGATTTTACGCCCACCCTTAGAAACACCCTGACCCACTAGGCCTGCTCAGGGGGTCTCACAAGGACCCCCAGGGCCAAAAAAGCATTTTGTTTGGGTGAAATCACGGCTTAACCATGAATCCTCTAAGAGCAATCCCTGGTATACGGCAAATTGTAGGAAAAAAAGGAAAGCAATTACTCTGGCGATAAAAAGCAAGGACCCTGTAGCTGTCCGAGTGGCAAGAAAGGAGTACTCCGATAGTATAAGATTAGCAAAGAAAGATAGGGAGGAGGAGCACTGGCAGCAGCTTAAGGCTGCAGCCCTTGGGAAAAACTCCATTATTTTCTGGAAATTGATTAATGCTTTTGACAGAAGGGGGGCAGAACCAATTCCAAACCATATAACAGAACAGCAATGGTATTCCCATTTTTTAAATTTATATTGTGGGGACAGTTTAAAAAGCTCGACAATATCTTCAGTTATTCAATCTCAAAGAAAGTTTTGCGTGGAGCCAGGTTCTAAGATAGACCTATTCTCTCAGCGAGAGGTTCCGGATGCTATCTCAAAAATATTACCAGGGAAGGCAGCCGGGCCTGATGGCCTCCCAGGGGATTTGTTACTGCATGATCCTAAACTATAGGCAGAGTTTATAGCATGTTTGATGAATTTGATTCAGCATGGTCATCCCGTCCCAGAATCCTGGAAGGGCGCAGAGGTCATTACCATATACAAGAAGGGTGAAAGAGATGACCCTGCCAACTACAGACCGATAAGTCTAATAGATACCATCCAAAAGGTAGTTGGCAGGGTCATCATAAATCGTACTGAAGCCTGGCTGGTGGACAAGGTCATTTTGCCCCACTTCCAGGCTGGGTTCAGGCGCGATGTCGGTGCAATGGACCAGGTCTTTCGATTCTGTGCAGTCTGTCGGAAGTCAGTATTAATTGCCAAGGGTAGTCTATACTTGGCTTTCATAGACTTGAAAACAGCATTCGACGTTATCCCACGCGCCAAACTCTGGTCAGTCCTATTTGATATGAGTTTCCCCAGCTATTTGTTGCAGTTTATTATCAAACTCCATGAGGGGAACTATGCAAGGATTCGCTGGGGAAGTCAGGGCCAACTGACAGAGAGGGTACTGGTCAATAGAGGAGTGTGGCAGGGATGTGTAATGGCTCCAACCCTGTTCTCCCTCTTTATAAATGGGGTGGTGGACCATTTGAGGGAGGACCCCGCTGATGCCCCCGTCCTCGCAGGCGAGAAAACACCTACACTCCTCTTAGCAGACGATACCCTTCTGATGTCCAAATCCCCTATGGGTTTGCAGAAACTGCTCGATCATTTTTGTACCTTTTGTAAAGATCGTGAATTGACGGTAAATACCACCAAAACAAAGTTGATGGTATTTTCTGCCAATAAAAAACATAGGAAGTTTAACCTCTCGTTGAGTGGCACACCCCTTGAGATGGTGAACGAATTCGATTATCTTGGAGTGAGACTTAGCAATAATATGAGTTGGAATTCCCATATCTCTAAAATGGTTTTAAATCTTAAAAGGGTCTCTGGAGTGATACTAAAGAATCAGCGGCTCTCTATTAGCAGACCCATAGCCCCTACTCTAGTAGTTTACGAGGGGAAAGCGCTAGCAGCGGCAGTATATGGCTCTGAACTCTGGGGTGCGGAGAACACCAAAGCCTTGGCAGTGGCCGAAAACAAGTTTATAAGAGATATAGTTTCGCTGCCTTTATCGACCCCTTTGAAACCATTATTTTTAGATTTGGGCAAAAGAACGATCTCTGACTTAGTCCAAATTCGCCCCTTGTTCTATTGGGTACAGCTTAGAAAGACCCCCGAACTTTCCAATTATGCTTTAGTGCTGAATGAGCGAATTAGTTTGAATGTAGCAAATAAAATAAAATGGCTCAACAATTTAAAGAAGTTGGTGGAATGTATAGGTGTAGGGGATTGTTGGATCTCCCAAACCCCCCCCCCCGTCAAAACAAATTGTAAAAAAACTTTATTGGGATTGGGTTGTGGCAAAGGAATTAAAGAATCCAAATTGGGGCCCCTTGACGAATAACTTCCTTGACCACAAGCCCCTCAGGAAGTTAGAGTCATTTTTGGACTTTATTCAGACCCCCGTGATAGAACTTTGTTTCTAAAATTAAGATATGGCATCCTACCCCTCAATTCATTTAAGGAAGGGTGGAAGGAAAGGAGGGAATCTGATCTAAAATGCCCAGGCTGTTCTTGCCCGAAAGAAACTCTCGGCCATTTTTTGTTTGCATGTGTTGCATATAAACAGACGAGAGCAAAATGGCTGAAACCTGTTAGTAGAGAGTTAGGAGTTAGGGACCACAGATCAGCTATGCGTATCATTTTAACCAACGCTTCTTCCATGTATATTGTTTGTGGGGTAGCCAAATATTATGCGAGTGCTTGGTTTATCAGGTCGAAATCGCTACCCGATGTTTGAGTGGTTCCTCTAAGAAAAGAATCCTTTATCATGTTCTTTTAACGTTTAATGGATCTGTAATACTTGTAAAATTTTCTTATGTATTTTGTACGTTTGAATGTTCGTACTTTTCTGAATTTTTTTTTTTTAATAAAGTATTACAACATTTTTTTAAAAAAACAATCTGCAAAATTCGCGGAGGATCCGCGAATCCTGTCATGAAAATTTTAAAAACGAAGCATGGCCTCCCGCGCTTTGTTATAATTTAGCCCCCGGGTGGGCCAGGTCCTTGGGGCAGAAAAAAAAAGTGTGTGGGGGCCCCAATCCCTCCACACTGCCCCATGAACTGCCACCTCCCCGGGCGTGATTAATTAGTTGCGGGGGGGATTTTTTAATGGAGACCACTTTCTTAATGGGTGGGGGGCCCCAAGCCCTGGGACTGCCCCCACTGGGGCTTTAATTGTTTAATTTGGGGGGCACACAGCCCCCGCTGCCCTGGGCTTTTAAAATAACACCTGTGTGGAGGGGCTCAAGCCCCTCACATCCCTTAGGGAGTGCCACCTCCCCAGGGCAGTGCAGATGTTGGGAGGGGGCCACGCAGCCCCCCTCCTGGAGCCTGTGATGGCCCTGGGGACCGCCACCCCCCAGGGCCGCCGCCTGCAGTGTCCCGGGAGGCCCACCCCCGGGACACTGCTATGTGCTATGAAAGGGCAGAAGCCGCGCAGCTCCCACCCTATCATAGCAAACTTTGATTTAGGTTTTGAAAGCGAGAGCAGGAAACCCGCTCTTGCTTTCAAAATCCAAACCAGATTGCTTATCCACACGGAGAGATGCATGTTAGCAGCTCCCTATGTGGAAAAGCAATGCCGGCTGCCGCAGGATGCGGGGAGCCGGCAGGGACTGTGGGGGCATTGGGGATCCCCCCACGGTCCTCAAAGGACAGGGCCGTTTCCGGGGGATGGGATCCCGGGGGGCAAAAGTGGCCCGTGGTGCGTTTTAAGTTGGAGAATTCATTCCTCTTCAATCCTGATGGCCCCTGGGGGCCTACTAGCCCACCAGGTACCTCCAGTAAGCGGCACAGACCTGCGTGGCAGAGAGGTGGTACAGGCAAAGCCCCTTTTTACACCTCTCTGCACCGCAGCTCTGTGGCGCTTACTGGAGGTACCTGGTGGACTAGCTGTACCCCAGGGACCCTCAGAATTCAAGGGAACTTAATCCCCCAATAGGAAATGTGCCACGGGCGTGTTTACACAGTGATGAAGAGAGGGGGCGGGCCTGAGGTGACGTGTGCAAGCACGCCCTGTGGCGCATTTTAAGTTGGGGAATTAATTCCCTTTCATTCTTGAGGGGCCCTGGGGGCCAACTAGCCCACCAGATACCTCCAGTAAGCGCCACAGTTCTGCGGTACAGAAAAGTGACCTTAGCCACACCCCTTTTTACACCTCTCTGCAACGCAGCTCTGTGGCGCTTACTGGAGGTACCTGGAGGGCTAGTTGGACCCCAGGGACCCTCAGGTTTCAAGGGGATTTAATCCCCCATCTTACAACATGCCTGGTGGTGTGATTGCAGAGTGGTGGAGAAAGGGGGCATGGCCTTTGTCTACCTCTCACCAATCCCACTGCTTACTGGAAATAAAAGGTAGGCTAGTTGGCCCCTAAAGGACCCCCAGTAGTGAAGGGGACTTCAATCCCCATTCAAGAGCGTGCCAGGGAGTGCGTTTGTAGAGTGGTGGGCAAAGTGGGCATGGCCTGGTTCGAGTACTTAACAATGCTGCTGTGTGGGACTGACTGGAGGTAATAGTTTGGTAGGTTAGCCCCAAAGGATGTCCTTGGGGGCCAACTACCCCTCTTGCTACCTCCAGTAAGTCCCACACAGTGGGTTTGCTAAGACGTCTTCGGAGACCATGGCCCCCTTTCTCTACCACTCTGTAAACGTGCCTCGTGGCGGACTACGGGATCGGGGATGAATTCCAATTTAGTCCTGAGTGAGTTTGGGGGCCAAGAATCCCTCCTGCTACTTCCTGTAAGTCCTAGGCAGCGGAATTCCTGAGCGTTGGTTGGGCGCCCAGCACCCTTTCTCCACCACTCTGTAAACGCGACTACTAGTTAAGGTAGCATATTTCTGCTCCTTTTACTTAGAGGCAGTTTTAACCCCCCTGCCCTATTATGTACTAGGGACTTACAGAGGAGGTCATGCTAATCACAGGAGTACCCCAACGCATACTGATCCCTAGTGTATGTAGCTGGTTTTACTATATTCTAAGTGTCTTTTAGCATAGCACTTGCTCTAGGCCTGGTTAGTGAGAGTCAGTTACCACCAGTACCCGTCAGAAAAAGTTATGGGCACAGGATGATTTTGCAACAAGGCCTCTTTCTGCTCCTCTATTGGTTCTTTCTGCACATGTCTTGCTTCTTTCTGCACTTTTCTTTGTCTTTGTGGACTTCTGTGGCTTCTTTCTGCATTTCATTTGCTTCTTTCTGTGTGTTTTTTCTTCCTTCTTCACATGTCCTACCTCTGTAGGCATAGTTAGACCCCTGCATTTAAAAAACCTTTGAAATTCACTTAAAAAACCATAGGTTTCAGGCACGTCATAGTTAGAAATTTGCATTTAAAAAACCTTTGAAATTCACTGAAAAAACCATAGGTTTCGGGCACGTTATAGTTAGAAATTAGCATTTAAAAAACCTTAGAAATTCACTGAAAAAACCATAGGCTTCAGGGGTGTTATAGCTAGTTGGACATTTCACTTGCTCAAAACCATAGAAATTCCCCTGTTATAGTTAGTTCAGCTAACTATAACTCACGCCCCCACAATGCACTGCTGATGACGACACATATTACATCACTCATGACATGGTCAGTGACATCACTCATGACATGACAAATACATATATATATATATATATATATATATATATATATATATATATATATATATATATATATATATATATATATATATATATATATATATATATATATATATATATATATATATGTATATATATATATATATATATAAGAGAGAAATTGTCACCACCATCCGTTGGCCCTTTTCAAGCAGAAATGACGAAGAGTAGACCCAAAATTAGCTGGTGCATTTTGAACATGTGTCTTGTGGTGGGATTCCCGGTGTTCAGGCTGATTTGTACTGTTGTCGCCGGAGAGTCGATAAATAGCCAGTCTGCTGCCTCCGCTTGACTTCGTAGTACGTCTGCGGACATTTTGTTTGCGCTGCAATATTACGGCAATATATAGTTGCACTAATAGAAAACGGCCACTAGAACTAAGTACAATGCCCTTTCTAGTGCCGCACACACTCCCCACTAAAAGTTCTGCAAGGTTCGAGTACTTAACAATGCTGCTGTGTGGGACTGACTGGAGGTAATATTTTGGCCCAATGCGGGGAGGGGTTCTACTCATACCGTTGAAGTGTCTACGTACACAATATGAGAGAAATCGTCACCACCATCCGTTGGACCTTTTCAAGCAGAAATGACGAATAGACCCAACATTTGCTGGTGCAAATATTAAAGTGACTTTATTGTGCCCAGAGCGTCCGCCATGACGCGTTTCTCTTCCCTCTGAAGCTTGATCACATGACATACTACGTGACTTATTGAAGGCTTTTTAAAGTGACAGTGCATGACTCAATCAAATGCATTTAGTGGAAAACGAGTTGTAAGCATAGGCATAGACAAAACACTGTGCAAATTACGCCAGATTACTTTATACAATATAATACTGTTGGTGATCTAAAATATCCGACCAGATATGCTATGGGGCTGTTAAAATAGATAAAAGTAAAGGTTATTCCTATGGGTCAAGGGTGAATGGGTATTCTTCCTATTACACTCATCCCCAACCAATATGAATACCTAATCACATAATACCAATAAATAAAGCCCATCATCACATAGCGTAATAAATCTATTGCACAGTGCAAATTAACATAGTCTTTTTCATTTGCTCATACCCGCTTTGGATATTCCCTCTTGATTTCATAAAGCCCATAGTGGCTATGGATACACTCCATATTTCTAAAATTCATTTTCACCTTAAAAAACAAGCCTTCTCAATAAATCTAAAGTGCAAAAGTGCCAAAGTGTGCAAAACCGCTAAAGTGCAAATATTAATTATTATTATAACAATATACATAATCATTCTATTGCACATGCCGCAAATTTTAAAACCTGACAGAGATAGAGACACCATTACTGCTAATTTATGGGGGTTGATAAATTCCCTAGATAGTAAAATTGCATTTCATCAATCAACCTCGTTGTGTCCCTAAAATTAAAACATCCTTACAAGAAAATTTCTTGGGAAATCCCGGAGGCATTATCGAAAAGTGTACATGTAAAGCCCTACATTTTTATAAGCAAGTATACAGGTCATCCCTATCATTAGGCCCATTGGGATTTTTACTGTCCAGCTCCAGTATAATTCTAGTTTCGAGGAGACGTAACTTGGCCTCACGATCTCCTCCCCTTCTAGATGGAAGAACTGTATCTATTACATAATACTGGAGATGGGCTGGGTTTCCTGTATGTTTGAGTTCGAAATGCCTGGCAACCGGTATGCCTGATCACGCACTGTGATTGCCCTGATGTGCTGGAGTATCCGTTTGTGGGCGGGCAGCTTGGTACTGCCTACATACCGCAACCCACACAGACATTCCAGCACATATACTGCGTAGTCAGTTTTACAAGATAGTCTTTTAGTAATGGCAATCGGTTCTGATTTGAAAGGGCTAATATAATGGGTTTTGTTGATGCCAAAGCGGCACGCTTTGCATTGGGGACACTTTTTAAAGCCCTTACTTAACACCTTGGCTGCTAATGGTTTTCCCCTCCTGTGCTGATTCTAGCAGAACCCCATTGTTCATGACGAGCTCAGCTCGTCATAAGCACAGCTCCACTGTGCCTCATGACGAGCTGAGCTCGTCATGAGCAGCGAAGGGGTTAAAGACAGCCACATACTGGAAATTTGTGTTTCCAAGTTGTTACTGACTAAGGCTTTAGCCATGGATGGAGACCTTCTAAAAGTCAATACCGGTTTACTTGCTACTTTGTGACCAATAATAGGGTCACTCTTTACCAAGTTCCAGTTTTTATAGAAGATCTTTCTAAGTTCCGTGTTTTGTCGATTGTAAGTGATGATTACTCGAGACGGTATACTAGAGTCTTTATCACTCACTGTATCTTGCTCAACTCCCGGAATCAGTTCCTCCTGCCTTGTCATGCTTTGTGTACGTCTGATGGCACTATTCACAACTTGATGAGAATAACCCCTAGCATGGAAACGTAACCGACTAGCCTCTTGTGCCACTGCACATTCCGAGTCAGAACTGCAAATCTTTCTGATCTGCAGCATCTCCCCATAGGGAATGCTGCGGATCAGATGCGGCGGATGGTGACTAGCCGCATGCAGGACCGCATTACCGGCTGTGGGTTTCCTACAGAGTTTAGTGGCAAGAACGTTGTTCTCCACATAAACCTCGGCATCCAAAAAGCAGAGTGAATTAGCACTGATATTGGATGTGAAATTTAAATTTAGATTGTTATTGTTAAGCTCATCAATAAATGCTCTGGCACTGGATTCTGAACCCCTCCAAATAAAAAACAGGTCGTCTATGTATCTCAGGTATAGGAGAATGTTGTGTTGGGCAATTGCATGGTGTAGCCCATACAGGACCTGCTCCTCCCACAGCCCCATGTGCAAGGACGTGTAGCTGGGGGCGAAGCAAGCCCCCATTGCCACTCCCCTGACGCGCTGGTAAATGAGATTGTTGAAAATAAAGAAATTCTGCTCCAAACACATCTGTACCATACTAAGTAACATTCTATTGTGAGTTGCAAAATTCATGGGACGTCTGTTTAGAAAGAGTTCAACAACTTTGAGACCATCACAGTGTCTTATTGACGGATAGAGGGCGGAAACATCCAGAGTCATTAAAAGCAAATTAGGTCCCCAAACAACCTGCTCTATTTTCCTTAAAAAATCTAAAGTATCTTTAACATAGGAATCTAATGTCTTGACCCAGTCCTGTAAAAAATAGTCAATATATTTGGACACATTCTCTGTTGAGCTATTGATAGCCGAAATAATCGGTCTTCCTGGAGGTCTCTCCGTATCTTTGTGTACTTTTGGGATCAAATAGAATGTAGGAATGACTGGGTGTTCCTTCTTCAAGAAGCGAAATTCCTCCTCTGATACCAGTCCCCCACTTCTCTAGGCCTGGAGTTTTGAGTATTGATCCGCCCATGTAGATTTTGAAATTTGGATGTTGCTTCTCCTGTAGCACGATATATCCCCTAGGTGGGACTCTGCCTCCTCCAAGTACATTTTAAGAGGCCACAAGACGATATTTCTGCCCTTACCAGCCTGTCTGACTATTGTGTTATGGTCAGACTCCAATTTTCCAACCAGTTGTTTATAGCACCAGTTCTGTTTGCTGATTATCTACTTCCTCCTATTTGTGGCGGTATATAGTTTTTTTAAGTCCTGTACTATCATGTCCTGGTATACATCCAAATTGGCATGGACCATCAAAGGCTGAAAGACTGATTTCAGTTTAAAAGGAGTGATGCATTTACCTAGTTATGTTATGTTATGTTATGTTAAATTAATTTATTGAGCGCGCTAACACCATTAGGTTTCTTGGCGCTATGCAGAAGGAGCAGGGAGGAGAGACAACAATAACCCAGCTGAAAATGAAGGCTAGTGATAGGCTATGGTAAACAGATACGTTTTAAGAGAAGATCTGAACATAGGATAAAGGGAGGACAACCTAAGAGAGAGGGGTAAAGAGTTCCAGAAAGACGGGGCTAAAAAGGAAAACCTAAGGCCACCGTGTTTGTTACGCTTGAATCTGGGGATGGAAAGTAAAGCCAATTGGGATGACCGAAGGGTGCGAGAGGGAACATAAGGATGAAGCAAAGAAGAAATGAAAGAGGGGCCCTGACCAGTGAGGGATTTGAAAATAATGCAACCAAGCTTAAAGTTACATCGGGCAGATACCGGAAGCCAGTGAAGACTTTTTAGGAGAGGTTGGACGTGCTGATCTCTAGGTTGGTGGTAGATCAAGCGGGCAGCTTGATTTTGGATCAGCTGGAGTCTCCTAAGTTGGTATGCAGGAATGCCTACGTATAGTGCATTTGCGTAGTCAAGCCGAGACATGACTAACGCAAGCAAGGCCACGGTAAGGGCATCAGGGGTGAGTAGGCGGGAGATCTTACGTATTTTCCTGAGCTGGAAATGGCTAGAGGAAACTACCGCGCTGATCTGGGGTGTCATAGATAGGTCGTTACTTATGACAACTCCCAGACTTTTTGCTGAGTTGACAGGGCAAGGAGGGTTGCCAAGACTGACAGGCCAAAAAGATGAGTGCCAGGGATTGGAGGGCCCCCCGACAAGAACCAGCTCTGTCTTGTCGGGGTTGAGTTTCAGATGGTTTGTGCCCATCCAATCACTGATAAAACAGAGGGTATTTTGAAAAGTGGAAATGGATTGATCACCGGAGTCAATGGTGAAAACCAGTTGAATGTCATCTGCGTAGTTGAACGCAGAGACATTGAATCGACGGAGGGAGCGGATTAACGGGGCCAGGTATAAATTAAAAAGGAGGGGGGATAGAGAGGAGCCCTGCGGGACACCACAAGTCAGTTCGACTTGAGAGGCAGAGAACTGGGACAGCCTGACAGCTTGATGGCGATGGGTCAGGAAAGAGCGCACCCAGTCCAGAGCAGTGCCCTGGATGCCAGCCTCTCTGACACGGTCGACCAAAATAGCATGGTCGACCGTGTCAAAGGCGGCCGACAGATCCAGGAGAACCAGGGCCTGACAGATGTTGGAGTCGGCGCCCCTGCGAAGTTCGTCCATCACAGAGAGGATGACTGCTTCTGTGGAATGCGCAGGTCTGAACCCAGCCTGCTGGGGGTCCAAAACACAGGAGTCCTCTATAAAGGAAGTGAGGGTTTGAGTAACGTGAGACTCCAGAACTTTACTGAGGAAGGGAAGGAGGGAAATGGGACGATAGTTGCTCATGGTGGACGGGTCAGCCGTGGGTTTTTTCAAGATAGCCACCACCTCTGCCCGTTTGAAGGAAGCCGGGACCACCCCTGAGGTTAAGGAGTTGTTTAAGAGAGCCAAAGGGGGGTCCGGACAAGAAGTAAAAGCTTCTCGCAGGGCAGAGGGGGGGCAACAATCGCTAGGAGAACCAGAAGAGACTTTGAGCAGGAGGGAAAGAAAAATCTCTAATGAAATGGATGGGAACTGGGAGAGGGTGTGGGTGATGTGGTAAGGGAGAGTGTTGACGGGGGGAGGGTCGGATGGGGCAAGAGTGAGAATGCTGGTCTTGATTTTAACAATTTTATCCACGAAAAACTGGTTCAAGGAGTCACATAGGGGCTGGGAGGGAAGCGGGGCGATAGTGACTCTAGCTGGATTGGACAGTTCCTCAACAATTGCGAAAATATCCTTGGATTTATTGGTGGAATTCAAAATCTTGTTGGAAAAATAGCTAGATTTAGCCCGGGCTATAGCAAATTTATATTCCCTCATCTGAGAAGAAAAGACAGCCTTTGTCTCGGGGGTATATCCTCGACGCCAGCGCCTTTCGGCCTGGCGGAGACTAAGTTTCAGTGCCTTAAGTTCCTCGGTGAACCACCTCTGGGCGTCGTGACTACGCCGTGTTTTAACAGGTTTTAAGGGTGCCACCGAGTCAGCAGCTGAAACAAGCCATTGAGTAAGATGATCAGACTGAGAGTCAACGGAAGTAATGGAACCCGTGATGGAAGGGGCTGACGAGCTCAGGAGGGAAGTAAATTTGTTAAGATCAGCCTTGTTCCAGTTACGTGCCAGAAAGTTGGATTCTCGAGTGACATTGGCCAGGGGAGGCTTGGCAAGAGAGAAGGTGATAAGTAGATGGTCTGACCAGGAACAGGGAAGGACAAGGGGAGTGGAAATAACTAAAGAGGAGGTCCATACCTGGTCCAAAATATGACCTTTTATGTGGGTGGGTGTGTGTATATGTTGGGTACAATTGAGACCCAACATGAGGTCGGAGAAAGCAAGGGAATCAGGAGTTTCGTGGGGGTCAGAGGGCCAGTAATTAAAGTCGCCTAAAACTAAAACATTGGTGTTATTGATGGTTAGCTGGGAGATGAGTTCCCCAAAGTGGATTGAAAAGTTAGGCATGGGTTGGGGAGGGCGGTAAACTAAGACACATACAAGAGAGGACCCAGGTTGCTCTAGCCTAAGAGTGAGGCAGTCAGTCTTGGGGATGCTGGGGGTAGAAACAGGGGAAAACCTAATAGAGTGACTAATGATGGCAGCAACCCCGCCGCCCGCTCTGCCAGAGGGGCGGTTGGCTTGCAATAAATAATATCCAGGTGGAATGGCCGCCAGAATATCAGGGGAGGAATCATCTGTGAGCCAGGTCTCGGACAGGAACAGTTCTTCAGCCAATGTTGGTTCAGCCACATTTGCAGGCTCCCCTTGCTCATTTTGTAATGCCCAAATCTCCTCAAAGGACTCTCGGTCTCCAACAGACAACATTGAGGGACTGAAGACGGTGTCTGGTTGAATTTTCTTTTTCGGTTGCAGCCGATGAAATTTGCTGAGCTTCAATTTGCAAATGAACTTGAACAAATCCATTCTTGTATCCGCATAATTTAAACTACAAAAGGACAATAAGAGAGTCCTAAGCCTAGGACCGATCTTTCTGCCGCAGTTAATTTCAGATCTGTCAGGTTAATTACTGAGTTGGGGTTTTTTGCTGTTCCGGATTCCGGTTCTGGAATCTCTTCCAACGTCCCCGTGTTGCCTTTCTGCCTCCATTTTTGTTTGCGGCTGTTGCACTTGCGACACTGGCTTCGCTTGAAATTTGCCCTTTGCCTTTTGCACCCACAGGTACTCGTGGTCTCAATGTTTCCCGGCGGTCCGGCACAAGCAATTGACTTCCTGTGCCAGTGAGAGCTTCATAAACCCCACATTCGGATCCCTAGTTGTATCCCCCTCGGGCTCACTTTCGGCAGCTGAACTTAGATCCAAAGCGGATATTGATGTTGTGGTGGTTTCACTAATTTGTCTCAAAGATGGTCTGTTCACTCTTGTTCTTGCTTTGACTGCATCGTATTGACGAGCAAACGTGAAGACCTGCCCGTTCTGATAAGTCGCTCTGTCCCTCTCAAACTTGAAGGCCTATCTTTTCTTTATGGCTTCCTTATCTTTGTTGAGTCTAAACATCATCTCGTCCCTCATTTTCTTAATCTGATCATTCATTTCTAGTTTTGCAATTTCTGATTGCAAGGCATCTATTTCCATTTTGAAATGAAATGAAATGAAAAGAAGTCTTATTGAGCTCGATTGCTGCCCTGGAGCGTCCAAGCGCTGAGATTTGTAACTTAGCCCGATCACTTTCGGCATATTTCACTAAAATGTTCATCAATTTGCTTTATGATTCAAGGTTGGACTCAGCCCACTCGGGGTTATCGTAACTCGGGGCTAATGTGATACGCAACCCCCTGGGCAATCGTCCAACTTCCAAGTAGCGGGACAAAGACCGGTGCTCCCACCACTTAGACTGTTCTGAGCGCATAAGACTCTCTAACTTTCTGAACATGTCTCTCGTGGTGGGATTCCCGGTGTTCAGGCTGATTTGTACTGTTGTCGTCGACCCCCCCACCGGGGAGTCGATAAATAACTAGTCTGCTGCCTCCGCTCACCTTCGTAGTACGTCTGTGGACATTTGGTTTGCGCTGCAATTTTACGGCAATATATAGTTGCACTAAGAGAAAACGGCCACTAGAACTAAGTACAATGTCCTTTCTACACACACACTGCACACACTCCCCACTGAAAGTTCTGCAAGGATCCTACCTGGGACGGAATGCCAGTACACAACTCCGGTCGGCCGACATAGGACGTACTGACTTCAGGTGGCCAGTCAATCAGTCAGCGGCTTCCAGGGGCTTTTTGCGGCTTGCTCCATGCTAGAGTAATGTAACTCTGGTTCCGGAAAATCCGAGCCAGCTAATTCCTGCAGCGTCGCCCAATGCGGGGAGGGGTTCTACTCGTACCGTTGAAGCATCTCGGTACACAATATGAGAGAAATCGTCACCACCATCCGTTGGCCCTTTTCAAGCAGAAATGACGAAGAGTAAACCCAAAATTTGCTAGTGCAAATATTACAGTGACTTTATTGTGCCCAGAGCGTCCGCCATGACGCGTTTCGCTTCCCTCTGAAGCTTGATCACATGACATACTACGTGACTTCTTGAAGACTTTTTAAAGTGACAGTGCATGACTCAATCAAATGCATTTAGTGCAAAACGAGTTGTAAGCATAGGCATAGACAAAACACTGTGCAAATTACACCAGATTATTTTATACAATATAATACTGTTGGTGATCTAAAATATCCGACCAGATACGCTATGGGGCTGTTAAAAAGTAAAGGTTATTCCTATGTGACAAGGGTGAATGATTATTCTTCCTATTACACCCCTCCCCAACTAATATGAATACCTAATCACATAATACCAATAAATAAAGCCCTTAATCACATAGCCTAATAAATCTATTGCACAGTGCACAGTGCACAGTGCAGATTAACATAGTCTTTTTCCTTTGCTCATACCCGCTTTGGATATTCCCTCTTGATTTCATAAATATATATATATATATCCCTATTAACTCACAACGCCTGAACCCTAAAAATTCCCTTATCACAGCAAAATTCCCTTGCCACGCAAATTTCCCAAGCCCACCATAAACCCTTCCTCTACCTCTCAAAAACCGATACCCACCCTAAACCTAAAAATTCATGTATCACTCAAAAACCCATACCTACCCTAAACCCCAAACATTCTCTATCCATCTAAAAACCCATACTCACCCTAAACCCTAAAACTCCCTCTACCACCCTAAAGTCCAGAAGACCCAAACAGAAAGCGGCACAGACCCCACAAAAGACTTTTACTCCTGGAAACGAGATGGTGGATCCTACTCCACCTCTACATCAGTGACTCTTGCTGTTTATTGTTATTGTTTAGGGGTTTGTTTATGAGTGACTGCTACTCTTTAACTCTTTTCTAGCATCCTTAGATAGGGCAGCGATTCACAGGAGGTTAGGGGGGTTGGGAGGGAAATTTGTCTGGTGCATCTGGGAGTCACGCGGGGGCTAGCTATGACTGCGAGACCTGGGAAACTGAGAGTGGTGATGCTCAATGTTAAGGGCCTAAACACCCCAGTAAAAAGAAAATCAGTACTATACTATCCTATCTCGAGCACACACAGGCAGACATTTGTTTCTTACAAGAAACACATCTCCTACATGGAGATTGGAACAGACTTAGGTGCTGTGTTTTTCCACAACAATTTTTCTCCTCTATGACACACAAGGCAGCTGGTGTAGCAATTTTGTTCTCACACACTTTCCCGGGGAAGGTGGGGTTGAAGGTGGCAGAGATTAAGGGACGTCTATTGGGGTATCGCACATAGGATCACACTCCATAACCATGGGTTCTATATATGCCGCAAACGAGAACCAAGAGCAGTTTTTTCAAGATGCCATTGGGGATCTGATGGCAACACCAGATTATGGGAGGCGACTTAAACTTAGTATTTCATAATGACGTTGATCGTTCTACTCACCAACAAGGGACTGTGGAGAGACTAGCACCAGACCGAGAGATTACATGTTTTATACCCATGCTCATAGAACGTATGCCAGATTAGACAACCTACTGGGTTCCAGGGAGGTACAGGAGGCATTAATATCGGTGGAGATAGATTCCCGTACCCTCTCTGATCATTCTGCGGTCACTCTGGACCTCGCGCTCCCACTTCAGAGCCAAACGCCCAGAAACCGGATTCTACGGGAGATAATGTTGCGCCGCCCAAACACAGCTGAGCAGGTGGGGAAGGCCATAAAGGACTACCTAACAGTAAATGACACCTCTGAGTCCTCCCCAGCGATGATATGGGACGCCTTGAAGGCAGTTATCAGGGGCGTGCTTATACCAATATCAGCAGCAAATAATAAGACACATCGTGCCACCAGGGCAAAGCTTCAGGAGCAAGTTCCAGAACTGGAGTTATCTACCATCACACCTGGGCTTGTGAGATATGGAGGCAGCTAGAGGTAGACCAGAAACAGCTAGCAGCGCTAGATCTTGATCATGCAGAATACTCAATCCTATGCCTCAAACCTGCATATTTCACAAGAGGAAACAAGCGTGGGAGGATGTTGGCAAACAAATTGAAGGGGCAACACCAGGCTATTACAGGAGAGGTTTTGCTCTCAGACCCAGGGGGGGAGATAGCTGGGGATAGGGCAGTGGCCGCATGGTTTTGCGTATTCTACACAGCTTTATACACGGCACAGGATCTCCCATCGGAGCCCATTAGGGAGTATTTAGAGAGAACTAGCTTCTCCAGACACATGGCCAATCAGGCGATGTAACTGGACGCACCCATACTAAGAGGTCATATCCATGATAGCCAGGTAACAGTCTAATTGGGCCCCATGGTCCGGACGGTTTCTCAGCTATCTTCTATAAAATATACTGTAGCTTACTGGCTCCACTTCTTATGAAGGTGTTCAACAAAATCCCGGACACGTTGACGCTTCCCCCATCAATGCTAGAGGCCTCAATTACGGTAATTCCATAACTGGGCAAAAATAGGAAAGTTTGCGGGTCCTATAGGCTCATATCCCTCTTAAATGTCAATGCAAAGCTGTTCACAGGGATATTAGTAGCGCAACTGATTAAGCCCAACCAGTCTGACCTTATATCTAATAGACAATGCCCAGACAACATCAAAAGGATACTGCAACTCATAGACAAGGCGTCCTGGTCCCAACAATATTATGCTTTTCTCGATAGATGCTCAGAAAGCATTTGATAGGGTTCATTGGCCCTACCTGAAGGCGGTTTTAGTCCGCTTAGGGTTAGGAGAGAGATTTCGAGCCTGGATCCAAAGACCCTGAGCCTCAGTGCGGGTGAATGACAGAAAGCCTGATAGATTTCCAATTTGCTGTGGTACACAGCAGGGCTTCCCTCTCCTGTTTGCATTCTACATGGAGTCATTTGCACAGAGAGTGTGAGACTCGCCAGAGATGAAGGGGGTACAGTTTAGAGGCGAAGAACATTTGTTTATGCTCTATGCGGATGATGTAATAGTCTCCCTAGATGATCCTCGATCCTCCCTCCTGGGCTTCCTACAAGAAGTCGAGAACTTCGGCACATTGTTGAGACTCCAAATCACAAGCATTAATCTTGACGGTATCGCGGAATCCATAAGACTACCTTACCCAGAAGTACTCGATCACCTGGAAGCCAAGTATTCGCTATTTTGGTATTCATGTAGAAAAAGGGTAGGGCTATGACCTTCTTCAAGATTTGCCCGGCGCTAACCGCCTTTGTACCATTCAAATTACCAAGCAATGAGGCAGGCGCCGGAGACCAGAAGGCAGGAAACAGAAGTTTTATTCCGACGGAGCAGAACACATCAGATCAGACAACAAGGTATCGTCTCGAGGTGCTCTAACAGCCTCTCTGAGGCCTGGCCTCTTATACCCTGGTTTATGACATGTGAGCATTCTTTATTGCATAAAAGACTCTTTAAACTTATGAAATGACGTCCCCATAATCCTTGTGTCAAACCCACCCCACATACATCCACAATAGAGGTCCTCACCCTGCTGATAACAGGAGGGGGCTATCACGCGGCTGAGTGTTCCGCCGATTCTTAGGATGTGTGCGCCTGATCGTATCCCATGGGGTGGGGAGGCCATGATCAATAGTGGGTCCTTTGAAGAGGAGCGACTCCATACAATAAGGGGCAGTAAATGGTATCTCCCGGCTTAGGCGATGGCCTCGGACCTGTGTGGACAGTCGGACTCGGGGGAAGGGGTCATCAAAGGAGTGGTATTCATGCCGCGTGGACAATCGAGCGCGGAGGGATGGTTTATCAACAGAGGGGCATTCATGGAAGGAGAGGAGGTGCCGGTCAGGCGCGGGCGTGACTCCCAAGGACAGGGTCATGCAGGAGGAGAAGGGTTATGCTCATGTGAGGGAGGGAGGGGGAGCCAGGGTGCGCAGAGGATGCTTGCTGGGTCAGAGGAGCGTGCTGGCGATCGATCGTGGACAGGGAGATCATGATACCTAAGATGGCTGTCGTGCACGTTGTACGTGGGTGACAAGCTGGCGCAGATGATGTTCAGCTCGTAAACTAAAATTCCACAGTCCTCCCTTTTAACATGTCTCGCCAACTTGTCAGTTCGGATTTATCCCCATAAGGCCACGTATTTCTACTTCATAGAGGGGACTCATGTGGTCATTTCGGAAGTCCAAAGTCTTTGGGCACATACAGTTAGAAACGAAGCTGCACAAAGATGGCAGACATTGGATACCTAAACAACACCCACATAATATCACAACAGGTATCAGTACGAAGGAAAACAACCTCCAACCCCAGTCCTTCAAAGTGTCCCAAAACCAGCTCCCAAGCGACCATCCTTCTTGTTCTTGGTGAACCTCTGAGGAAAGTCTGTGGAGGTGTTCAATTGCTTTGTAGACTGAAGGCGAGTTATCTGGCACGTAGGTGCAGCAGCTAGTTCCGATGATGCGGCACGCTCCCCCTCGATCGGCTAGAACCACATCTAAAACAAGGCGGTTTTGAAGGGCCACAAGGCGGACCGCCTGAAGCTCAGCCGTGTTGTTAGCGAGGATGCCAGCCGTGATGTTGATCGTTGTTTCTATTGCCTGGGTCAGGTGTTGGATAGCGCTGCTGTTTGCCATTGGGCCCCACAGGGGAACGAGTCCCTTTGCTGCATCCAGGAACTGTGCTCCAGTGGAGTCGGCTTGTCCAATGTCATCTGCACGCCTCTGCCGGTGATGGTTAGCAGGGGCTACATACGTGGGGGGGAGAACGAAGGCAATGTAGCAGATACCCTTCCAACCTTTCGGGAGCCAGGTGTAAGCTTTGGTGCCACACACAAAGTCCTTTGTACTGGAGAAGCAACAAAGGAAGGGGGATCAACTGAGTCCAATGTTCTGATGATTCGGCAGGAACTGTGACCCACCAGCTGTGTTCCCTGGCCTTCGAGACACACAAGACCTGTGACATTGATAACAGACAGAGCCACAGTCAGAGTGGCGATAGTTTGTTGTCGCAGATGAGAGAAGGTGGATCTAGCTGGATTGTGGAGCACCTGTACTTCGACACGTTCTTTGGCTGGAATGTCTTTAAGGAAGGTGGCGCCTGTGAGCGCAGGACACAGGGGAGCAGAGGTCTTTCCGGTTTTGTTCAGCCAGAACCCAGAGTAGAAGTGCGACACTGTCTGACTGGAAGTGGCGTTATCCTTGTGGCTCTCTTGCATGAGGATCAACCAGGCGAGGCAGGAGCCGTGAACTGAGAAAGGAGAAGGGATGAAGGGAATGGAGTGTCCAGTTGCATGCGGGAGCAACCCGCAGATCCAGCAGTTCGTGGCATTTGCAGCAAGGTTGTGTTGGTGCAACAGTTGCACGAAGGAATTGTTCCAGAACTCCCTGCGTCTCTCTCGGAGCTGAGGTGACAGGGAAATCAGGTGGTGCTCTTTCATGGGGGTTGGTCGTGCAGTGGGCAGCAATGCTTGATGAGCCGGTGTGCTTTCCTCCAGGATCCAGAAGGAGGTCATGAGGAGGAGGCAAAAGAGGAAGACAATAAAGAGGGCGATTGTCTTCGATTTGTGCAAATTGTCAGTCTTTGGGTTCCTATAGTGGGTATTTCCTGTTGCTTCCATCATCTTCTTATCTGGCGCTTCCATCATCTTCTTATCTGGCGCTTCCATCATCTTCAAGGTGCTCGGTAGCGGGCAGAACCACAGACTTCGTTTAGCTTCTCTCCCGGTAACCCTTGGTTGTGTTTAGGTCACCGTTCTGAGATTCAACTTAGTCCGTGGCCTACTTAGCCGAAGCTCCCTCCTTTCGACGCAGGAAATACCCTTCTCTGGTTGGCACAGTGGGATCAGAGAATTTTGCAAGTTCAAGTGCCTCAGTATCGGGATAACTGTTCAATGTTGGTCGATCTTTGTTCAGGAGCTCTTCTTGGGTGTTGACGTTTTCTGTCGTGGCCAGGGTCGCGGAGACCTTCCGGCAGTGGTGTGCATGCAGCCAGTGCCTCTTCCCCTCCACTCGAAGCGCCGTCCGTGTGGTGATCAGCACTTGCTAGGGGCCCGTCCACCGGGGTTCCAGGCTCTTGGTCTGTTGGAAGTTTCGGATTAGAACGAAGTCCCCCGGTTGGATGTCGTGGCCTGGGCCCCTGGAAGCATCGGGGATGGCCTGCTGCACCTGTTGATGAATGACAGACAACGTTTTAGTTAACTTGCACAAATAATCAGACAGTAGGACGTCCGGGACGTCATGAATGGAGGTTGGTTTGGGAGCAGTCCAGAGGTTCATCGGTCGCCCGAATACAACCTCGTAGGGGGTCAAATGGTGTTTGGTGGGAGTGGAGCGCATCGATAGCAAGGCCAGTGGGAGAGAATCTGGCCATTTAAGTCCGGTGGTGGCCACTATTTTTGTCAATTTCAACTTCAGTGTGGCATTATGGCGTTCCACCAGGCCGGCGGATTGGGGGTGGAAGACTGCGTGAAATCTCTGTTTCACCCCCAATCCCTTTAGGATTAGTTGGATAACCTCAGCTATGAAGTGGGGGCCATTGTCGCTCCATAAAATTCGACAAAGGCCATAGCGAGGAAAGAATTCTTTCAGTAGTACTTTGGCAGTAGTCATGGCAGTGTTGTCACGGGTTGGATAGGCCTCTACCCATTTGCTGAAGGCACATACAATGACTAGTACATACTTCAAGCCCTGACATCTCTCCAGCTGGATGTAATCCATCTGGAGGACCTCAAAGGGGTGATTGGGGGTCCCAAACCCTCCCCGGGGTACCACAGTTCCTTTCCCGGGGTTGTGTTGCAGACAGATCCTTATCTGTCTGCAACACAACTGCTGGACTAGGCGTCTGGCTGAGTCGGGGATTTTGTCGTTGTGCCAGACTTTGGAAATGAGTTCGATCATGGGTGCAGATCCTATGTGTGCGGGGGAATGAGCCATCGTCAGTATGGGGATCAGGTATGAGTCAGGCAGCAACCATTTGTTTGCATCTTTTGTTCGCCAGCAGCCCTCATCATCCTTCAAACCCACCCCTGCCCACTTAGTCAGTTCGTGAGGGGTGCTGGCCGACTGTATGTCTCTGATCATTTCTCTTGCGTCAGTCCATTTCTCTGCTTGTGACCTGGTCACATACATGCGTGTCACCGTCCTATTCTCAGCTGTGGTTCATGCAGTGATGTCGGCCAGTGCATTCCCTTGTCCGACTAAGTCTGTCACCTTCTTGTGTGCCTGGCATTTGATCACTGCTAGTCGTTTGGGGAGGAGAACCGCTTCAATCAGGGCAGAAACCAGATCTCCGTGAAGGATGGGGGTGCCGTGGGACGTCAGGAATCCCCTTTCCCTCCACAGGAGCCCAAAATGGTGAACCACCCCGAAGGCATACTGGCTGTCTGTATATACGTTCGCGGTGGTCCCCGTGGCTATGATCGTGTGAGGGCTATCAGCTCTGCTGCCTGGGCAGATCGTTGTGTGATGCGGGCTGTCTCAACTACTGTTCGGGCTGTCGTTACTGCATAGGCAGCTGAAGTGGTGCCATCTGGGAGTTTGATGCATGAGCCGTCTACCCATAGCTCTCCATCGGGGTCGGTGAAAGCAGTGTCTCGGAGGTCAACTCTACTCCTAGTTTGTTCGTCTGTGAGGGTCACACAGTCGTGTATGGGAGGAACGTCGGGGTCATTTTCAGGCAGGGGCAACAATGTGGCAGGATTCAAAGTCGTGCATCTCTTTAGTGTGATGTGCGGTGCAAGTAGCGTCAATTCGTACCCTGTCAGTCGTGCGCTAGTCAAATGTTGAGTCTTGGTTTGGTTCAGAAGGGTGTCGACAGCATGGGGTACTAACACGGTGAGAGGGTTTGAAAGTACGATTCCCTCGCTCTTACGGATAGAGACAGCAGCGGCAGCTACTGCTCGAAGGCAGGCAGGCAAAGCTCTGGCTACAGGATCAAGAGTGGCGGAGAAGTAGGCACAAGGGCGCTGCTTTGGACCTATAGACTGAGTCAGGACAGACAATGCACACCCCTCCCTTTCGTGGGTGAAGAGGGAGAAGGGTTTGGAGTAATCCGGGGTTCCCAGGACAGGCGCTGAACAGAGGGCATCTCGTAATTCCTTAAAGGATGCTTGACACTCAGGGGTCAAAGGGAGCGGGAAGGGGGCATCTTTGGCCAACAGGGCAAGTAGGGGTTTTACAATGAGGCTGAAATTGGGTAACCATTGTCTGCAAAAAGAGGTTAGGCCAACCAAAGAGCGGACTTGCTTCTGTGTTTTTGGGACGGGGGTGTCTAGGATGGTTTGGATTTGGTCGGGTGTGAGTTTCCTCCCTTCTTTGGACAGGAGATGGCCTAGGTATGTCACTTGTGGCTGGCAGAACTGCAATTTCTTTTTGGAAACTTTGTGGCCATTTTCTGCAAGAAAGTGTAGGAGTTGAACAGTGGCTGTGATTGCAAGTGGGGTGGTGTCGGCCGCCAAAAGGATATCATCGACATATTGGATCAACACCACTCCATCCGCTAGCTGGACGGCGTCCAGCTGTCTTTTGAGGGCCTGGCTGTAAATACTGGGACTTTCAGTGTACCCCTGGGGAGCTCTACAAAATCAGTACGAGCGGGATTTCAGGGTGAAGCCGAAGAGATAACGGCTGTCTGGATGGATGGGGATAGAGAAAAATGCATTCTTGAGGTCGATAACAGTGAAGGTGGTGGCAGTGGACGGGATGAGGGTCAGAATGGTGGTGATATCTGAGACTACGGGGTATTGGGGTACAACCACTTTGTTGATCTCTCGTAGGTCGATGATGAAGCGGTACGCTTTCTCATCTCCCTCGCCTTGCTTCTTGACAATGGGTAGGATAGGGCTGTTGCAGACATTGCTAACCACTTCTTCGACCACTCCTGCATCTACCAGAGAATGAATGATCGCTACCAGTGCCTTCTCACCCTCGGGCGATATCCGATACTGCGGGAGTTTCGGGAGCATAGCGTCCTGTCTCACAGTTATATGAATGGGGTCAATCATCATTCGTCCCACATCAGAGTCATTTTTGGCCCATAGGTACGGAGGCAGGGTATCAAGCAAGGACAGGTCAGCATCAGTTATGGAGCACATGTGTCGTGCAGGGCAAGATTTGGGTATGTCTGGGTTGTCGTACAGGATGACTCGGACTCCATCCGGGGAACACCTAATGGTAGCTCGAAAATGCTTCAGTAAGTCAATGCCCATAATAGCGTCAGGGGAGTTGGAGGAGAGCAGAAATGTTGTGTCAGTGGTGTTGCTTTCTAGGTCAAAGGTGACAGGTACGGACAGGGGGTTAGTGGAGGGCGTCCCATTGAAACCTATCAATGTAATGTGTGAGCCAGACAAGGGTGCCCTTGGAATCAGTCGTTTCGATAACACACTACGTGTCGCCCCAGTGTCTACCAAAAATGGAGACTCTGTACCCAGGACCTTAGCAGTGACATAAGGACCTTGCTGGTCAACACAGAGCTCGACTGGATCCCTCCCTTGCCCCTGGCAGTCCTATGCAAAATCGGGGGCATTCTCACCGTCGGATAGTTGATACTGGTTCTGTCGGGGGCGGTCAAATGTGTTCGATCTCCCTGATCTGTCGTTGTTGGTGTCGTTTGTGTGCCCTCGTCCTTGTCCCCTATTTCTCGGTCCACCCGCTACATCCTTGGGGTCCCTATTTCTGTTCATCTCTAGCAGAACCGGACACTGGGATTTCCAATGGCCGAATCCTTTGCAGAAGGCACATTGGTCATCGCTAATGTCTCTACGTCCAGTGTGGCGTGTTGGGGTGTGATCTTTAGGAGGTGGATTTCTAGGGATGGTCGATTGGTAGTTCCCCCTTTGGGGTTCCCGTCCGACCGCTATACCTTGTATCTGGGCTATCATCACCCTTTCTTTCAAATCTTTCTTCTTTTTCTCGGACGCCCTATCATTCTCATTCTTCTGGTGCTCGTAATACTGAGCCATCTGAAGGATAGCTGCGGGTTTGGAGGCCCCCCAACTACTCTCACTCGTCTGCAGTTTTTGGGAGACCTCCTGTGAAAGGCCCTTCACATAGTTTTGTACGAACAGGTGTTGTCCGGTTGCGGTGGTCATGTCTTGGCCACTGTAGTCGGAGAACACTGTCTCGAATCGGGAGAAGTATTCTGATACATCTTCCTGGGGTTTCTGACGACAGGCTGTGACTATCGACCAATCTACCTTTTTCTCTGGGATCAGTGTCTTTAACTTCTGAATTAATTTGTCTGGGAGTTCTAATATGTCCTTTACTGGTTTCCTTCCAGGCTCTCGCTGTCTATCTAGTTCACTGAGTTGGTTCCAGGTATGTCCAAACAGATCTGTGTGGTCAGTTTTCCGGATTTGCTTCCACACGTCAGCTGGCAGGCATAACCCGAAAAACAAGTCAATGTCCGCTAAAGTCATTATCGTCAAACCCAAGGCTGTGCCCAATTCGGTATAGAATGCTGTCGGGTTCTTTCTTAAATCGGGCAGAGTTTGTCTAAAAGTTAGGATATCTTGTCGGTCCCATGGTTGGTAAACCCAATTGTACACAACCCTCCCTTTTGCATCCGCGTGATTAATATCATCGTTTGTTCCCAGACCACGTGGCGGAATCCAGTAAGGGGCCGCTTCTCTGATGGGCATCATAGTGTTGGCTACTTCTACTGAGGTCGTTTCAGGGACTGTAACCTTGGCTTCTGGTTTCTGTTCCGTGAGGTGGCGGAAGACCTCAAGCATCTGCATGAAGAGCTCCGTTGCCTTACATTCAGTCCCATCTCCAACATCAATTTTCCTATACAGCGTTGTCAGTTTAGCGGGGCCCTTACTTTGATACCTATCCTCATATGCGTTCAGGGTGTGGTAGCTGAATCGCAAAATGAAATGCCGTCTGTGGCTGTCGGCATGCGAGTTATACATGTTCATTGTGTATTCTTCGCTCTCCCTTCGTTCCACCAGTGTCTTTGCTATTTTGTCAATCCCATCCCGCTCATCTTTGCTCAACCTGTTTGGTCTGGCTGGTGGGTGCTTGCTAACCTCGGGGTCATCTGGTGGTGCTGCTAATGTGGCTGGTGCGGAGGCCGTGAGGGCTGGTGCACTAGCGCTAAGGTCATTCTCGTTCGCACTCAGGGCCTGCAGGTGTTGTTGGCAGGGGGCATATGGAGAGGGCATGTAGATGATTGGGGGACCTAGCAGTAACTCATCGTTCGCCCGTTGTTTGGAGGGCAATTCAGGGTAGAGCGCAGAGGGGGTCCTAACAGGACATTGACCTGTCGACCCTGATTCTTGGTTTTGTGTAGCTTCCTTTCTTTCCTTTCTTTCTTCTTCTAATTGCTTAGCGGCTAGGTGGGCTGCCTTTCGTAATTCTTTCCCTATTTTTGCTTCTTCTCTTTTTCTTCGTTGTTCCGTTTCTTTGCGCCACATGCCGATACTATCGAGCATAGTGGGCGTAGTCTTATTTTTCTGGAGCGCTATTTCTAATGTTTTTATTTTATGCTCATCAAAGGAACCTATCAGTGGCCACTGACTTTTGAGGTCCGTTTTTGTGTATTTATGCCATAACCTAGTATAGGCAATAGCGACTAGTCCATGCTTGGTGAACATGTCCTTATTAGGGGTGCCTTCCAGTGGAGCTGGATGGTTCATCTCTAATAAGCGGTCCGGGCTGAACAGGCTACCAATCAGTGGGGAGAAGATAGGCATGACGGGTTACAACGGGGACAAAGGTCTGCACTACCTATCTTATCACGGCGGGCAAAGACTAGACAGAATATTTCTATTCTCCGTTGTTTGCAGGCGGTGAATACCTCAAAAGAACCAATATCGAACAATCAATGTTCGGTCAATCAAACAATCAGTGGGGAGAATAAGTGGGTACGACGTGTTAAAGGTTTGCGTTACCCACTCTTTCTCTACCTGCAAAGAGAGACCTTGTTCTTCCCTGTTTGCAGACAGAGAATCTCCAGATAACAATCCACGAACGACAGTTCGGGAAAACAGTGGGGGAGGAAGATAGGCACGACGGATTACAATGGGGACAAAAGTCTGCGTTACCTATCCTTCACTGTTTGCAAAGAGAGAGCCTGTTGTTTCTCTGTTTGCAGACGGTGAATCTCCAGAGGGATCAACAAAGCGTAATACTAGTATTATCCAAATCAAACAATCATTTCTCAATTTGTCGTGTTTACACGACCTTACCCGGACCGCATGGACGGTTTCCTGTCTTCCGAATCCAGCGCCTGATCGTCCTCTATTCTTCGCGATGTTCGTGGCACTCCTGATGGTTCCCAGTCAGGACCGTAGATCACTCGAGAGAGGTCTGTTCGGAACTAGTGAAGGTCGGATGATCGGCTGTCAGACGAGGGTCTATCGGACACGAGCTCTCCCGATCGTTGCAGTTGTTCACTCTGTCGTCGGTACCTCTCCCACTGGATCCACGTGTCGCTAATGGGCCCCACGCTTTGGGACGCCAATTGTAGAAAAAGGGTAGGGCTATGACCTTCTTCAAGATTTGCCCGGCGCTAACCGCCTTTGTACCATTCAAATTACCAAGCAATGAGGCAGGCGCCGGAGACCAGAAGGCAGGAAACAGAAGTTTTATTCCGACGGAGCAGAACACATCAGATCAGACAACAAGGTATCGTCTCGAGGTGCTCTAACAGCCTCTCTGAGGCCTGGCCTCTTATACCCTGGTTTATGACATGTGAGCATTCTTTATTGCATAAAAGACTCTTTAAACTTATGAAATGACGTCCCCATAATCCTCGTGTCAAACCCACCCCCACATACATCCACAATAGAGGTCCTCACCCTGCTGATAACAGGAGGGGGCTATCACGCGGCTGAGTGTTCCGCCGATTCTTAGGATGTGTGCGCCTGATCGTATCCCATGGGGTGGGGAGGCCATGATCAATAGTGGGTCCTTTGAAGAGGAGCGACTCCATACAATAAGGGGCAGTAAATGGTATCTCCCGGCTTAGGCGATGGCCTCGGACCTGTGTGGACAGTCGGACTCGGGGGAAGGGGTCATCAAAGGAGTGGTATTTATGCCGCGTGGACAATCGAGCGCGGAGGGATGGTTTATCAACAGAGGGGCATTCATGGAAGGAGAGGAGGTGCCGGTCAGGCGCGGGCGTGACTCCCAAGGACAGGGTCATGCAGGAGGAGAAGGGTTATGCTCATGTGAGGGAGGGAGGGGGAGCCAGGGTGCGCAGAGGATGCTTGCTGGGTCAGAGGAGCGTGCTGGCGATCGATCGTGGACAGGGAGATCATGATACCTAAGATGGCTGTCGTGCACGTTGTACGTGGGTGACAAGCTGGCGCAGATGATGTTCAGCTCGTAAACTAAAATTCCACATTCAGCTCTCTCTGACGATCTAAGAGACGGTGACATTAAACTACAGAGAATTGGTGGATAGAGTCAAATCGGACTTACTTCGCTGGAAACTGTACTTGCTATCTTGGTTAGGGCAAGTGGCAGTTTTAAAAATGATAGCTCTACCTAGAATGTTGTACGTGTTTTTGGCTTTACCTCTTTGGCCCCCTTCTGGGGCAAATCAAACCATGCAGTGGGTATTCCACAACTTTGTCTGGGTGAACCAACGGCACGGGGTGTAGCAAAACTTGAGCTGGCTTTGCCCCTGGGAGGGGGGCCTGGGTATTCCATCCCTAGGCTGGTACTTTCAAGCAGCCCAACTCAGATACATGGGGGAGTGGACACGTGTGGAATTCCAAAAAAATGGCTATTTATAGATAGGGCATTGGCAGGCACCTCCCTCTGGAAGATTCCTTTTTTGAGGAAGATGAGCCGTTCTCCTTGCTTATATATCTCAGCAGTCACAGCACCATTGCATCGGGAATGGGACACAGTGGGGATGTCGAAGGGCCTTACCACATTCCCCTCGCTGCTAACTCCAATAGTAGCGAATTCAGACATCACTCCAGGGATGAATCGTAGGGCATTTGAGGCCTGGCAGAAACTAGAGTGCAGATCTGCAGGACACCTTTTCGACACAGAGGGGCTTATGCTGTTTGAGACACTGAAAGCAGACCTGACCCCTCTCGAAGAAGAGAGGTTCCATTACACACAGATTAGACATTGGGTTCTTGACCCCACAATGAGGGAGGCAGCACAAAGACACCTCACCAATTCTGAGAGATTGCTCCTCGGAAAAGACATTGAAAAAGATCAGGGGCCTCATTTATGAGGCCTTGCGTCAGTTTTGCGCTGCTGATGCGTCACTTTTTGTGACGCATCGGCGGCGTAAAACATGCGCCTTGTTGCGCCATATTTAAAAAGTGACGCATCTAGGTAGATGCGTCATTTTTTAAACCCCTGCGCCACATTATACCTGTGTCAGGTATAATGTATGCAGAGGGGGCGTTCCCCCGCAAAAAGCCTCGTAATAGTGACGCAGTGAAATCTATGAGATTTCACGGCGTCACTTTTAGGACGCTGTTGCGTCAAAATCTTGCGCCTGCCTCACAGCAGGTGTAAGACTGGCGCAGGCCCTTTCACATGGGGGTTGCCCCATGTGAAAGGACGCATTGCTGGAGTTGCGTCACTTTTGTGACACACTCCAGCAATGCGTCACTTTTGCGCTTACAGATACGTCAGAAATACTGACGTATCTGTAACTCCTTGCGACATGATGCGTCATACATTAAATATGACGCATCATTGGTGTCGCAAGGAGTGCGCAGTGAAAAGTGACGCATTGTTTTTTAACGCAGCGATGCGTCACTTTTCATAAATAAGGCCCATGGTCTCCAACCTATATAAATTCCTGTTGGGCCCAGAACTAGGGATGAAATGTCTTGCCCAATAGTGATGGGAATACGAGCTGGGACGCCATCTAGCACAGAAAGAGAGGCAAAACATATATTATAGGGCATGCCACACGACACCCAACACCTCTAGCATGGAGACAGCAGTAAAGATTGCCATATACTGGTACTTGACCCCGGTACTGGTACATAAAATCAATCCAGATGGAGGGGATAAGTGTTGGTGATGTAAACATTGTCCTAAGACCCTGGTTCACATTCTATGGGAATGCCCCAAATTAATGCATTTTTGGGAAGAGATCCTAACAGAAATAGATACTCACTTCGACACTCAACTCCCTAGATTTCCCTCCTTCACTTTGCTGGGTCTTCCTAACCCAATCACTTATCCAACAATGCTCTAGACTGGGCAAACACATCACATTAACTCTACAAGCGGCCCACCAAGCCCTGTAGAGTACTGAAAAAGTCCCATCAAAGCTACCCTGGCTACATCATATTTGGGATCTGCTGGCAACGATATTCGACCCGAGGGGGTATGTATTTATTGAGATATGGCGCCCTTTCATAGCACTTCTCTAACAAGAATTTACATAGCTAACATGCTCTAGATACCTCAGGCTACTAGGTTTGCCGGAACCTCCCGGCTCCTAGCTCCTTCCAGATTAGACATTTTAGTGACTTTCTATACGATACACCTTAGACACAGCTGTCACCCTAGGGGTGAAGGGGGTGGGGAAGCGGAGGTGGTGGGTATTAGGGGTATGGTTCATATTAGAAGCTGCAAATGCGCTGAGTGAGCTGAATGTTGAAGCCACCTCAGATTTGTAACAATGCTTTATACTTTGATACACAGCACAATAAAACATATGTAAACATAAAACCCCAATTTAGTTAATATTTAAGACACAAAACACAATAAAAATCCAACACTAATTTATAATATTAGGAAATATTTTTATCTTTAAAATGACACCAAATCAAAAATAATCAAATGTAGGGAACCAGAGAGATAATTTTCTAAAGAATTAGCTATATATGGCACACACAAACCAATAGTGCCTATTGGGACCTCTGGTTGCGCTGAAAGTTGCAGGCTGACCGCGATGGAGCCCTGCGTGGCTACCCCTCGCGGTAGGTCTCGGTCAAAGTTTTTACCTTCTGACTTAGAAACGTTTCTGGATCTTTTCTTCCCATGGTCCCTTGAAGCTCTCAGCTAGTCCAGATTTGGTATGGGTTCACCAGCTTGCCTTGCCACAAACTTATGGAAGTCAGACCGCTGGAGCTTTCCAGTGGGAAGAACCACAGATCTAGGCTTGCTCATGATTGAAGGTGAGTGGCTTGGCTCCTGCAGTTGGCCCGGTCACCTTTTCTGCATTCCGACTTAGAAACTTTCATGGAGCTTTTACTGCATCAGGCCAGATTCGGTGAGGGTTCGCTGGCTTGGGTTTCAGCCTACTCCTGGTCAAACTCTGAAAGTTGAACCTCCAGAGCTTTTCAGTGGGACAACGCTGGAAGGTAAGCCGTCTCGCGGTTGAGGGTCGCTGGCTTGGCTGGTCCGGTCAAGTCGGTCCACCTATGGAGCTTTTTTACAAAGTTGCTCCAAACTTCTCCAAGCCTCAGGAACTTGTTCCTGAAGTTCCCCACAAGGTCACAAAGTGTCCAAAACTTACTCCAAGGATCTGGAATCTCCAAGATGGTCCTTGAAAGTTTGAGACCTCAGTTCCCACAATCTACTTGGACACAACCCTTACAAATCCACTGGAGTTCTCCAGCCTGGGGATACTTGGTGGTGATGGTCCAGGTGAGCTCTGTTAACCTGTAGCTTGCAGGGAGTACACTTGTTTGTTCTTTTGAAGCAAGGTAATCCACAGGGCTGTAGTTCCAGATTGTGCAACAGGCACAATCCTCAGAGTGCAGGGCCGAGTTGGAAAATTCAAGCTCCTCAGCAGGGACCCTTCTTCTTTAAAGTTTTAAGCAGAAGATCTGAGAGGCCCTCTCAGATACTTACTCCGAATTTATCGGGTCAAGCAGCCACCAGTGTATAACCACATCCTCCAAAGTGTGTCATTATATCCTACCAGAGAGCACCATTTCTCCAAAATTCATCATGGCTGATTTTCCAGCAGAGGGAGCATAACTAACTAAACTAGCCCACAGGATGGCTTAATCTGCATTGGTCCACTCCCCGTACATCTGAGAATTCCTCCTTATTCCCCCATCAGGTTGTGGGACGGAGGGGAGAGGTGCAAATGAAACTTGTTTCTCCAGCTTGTCTCCTCTTTCCCTGAGGAACATTATTTACAAACCCTCTCCTGGCTCTGGCATTCTTATGCCCAGCAACCTCTCCCCCCAGCCCCAGGAGTAATTCATGACCTTCTTTAAAGCAGTCAGGCTCACCCACTTATCTCTGTCCAATCAGGGCAGAATTCTAGAGGGCTGAATTTTGGCTTACAGACAAGAAAGTCTTATAACTTCTTGTCAGTACATTTTAGGATAAATTCAACAATACCATATTGTTGGATTTATCATTACCATTTTATTGAGCCCTGTAATCATAGTTGTATGACTCTGCTTTCTCCAGTTATTAATTAATAACCTCTTGCCATGTTAACCTACAGGCTGGGGATCTTCAATGGAAAATGAACTGGGCAATTTCTCCAATACCAGGGCCTAAAAAACACGTTTTATAAGGACTCTTCTCATACCTACAGGACTCTCCACCCCTGGAACACCTAAGAAAGTTTTAGGGATTCTGAATATATTAAAATATTTCAAACCCTCATTTCACAGTTCTCCTAGCACAAAAGTCGATTTTGGGAAGCACGTTACTACAATGTGGGGATTGAAATGTGTAATTTCACGAATTCCAGGGCATATGAAAACCTTTTTATAAGGACTCTCCTTATAAACACCTGACCACCCACCCATAGGACAACAAGGGGAGACCCTGGGGGTACCTAATATGCCCAGATATTTTAGGTAATACATGTTTGAGTGACCCAAACACCAAAGTCGAGTTTGGGAACTATTTGCACTTTTAAAAGCAGTCCTGCAACAAAGGGCTGCTTTGAAAATTGCCTCAGGCTTCAGCTGCGCACAAATGCAAGTGCAGAAAGGTTGCTGGCCTTTAAACTTCCATGCCCTATTACATATTAGGGACTTATAGGTAGTACAAATCCCCCCTGCCTTATTACTAAGGGCCTTATTGGAGAAGTCATGCAATCACAGGGTGCCCTAACCCATAGTGTACCCTAGTGGATGTATGTGTTCTCACTGTATTCAGAGCAGAGGATCAGTCAGATTCAGTTACCACTGGAACCAGTCCTTAAAAAAGTTCGGGGTACCCAGGTCACCAGATGACTTTGCAACATCAATAAATCACTTTTAAATAATTTGTTATCCACTTTTTTTTGTTTATCCAGTTGATCACTTTATCATATGTTACACTTCAGGGCGAGGATATGGCAGTACAGCCAGATCTGCCGAGTTTGCAACTGGGGAACCAAGTTTGTATTTTGGCATCTGCACAACCTGTGACTCTGGGCATATTGCTTAATCCCCCCATGCCTCAAACCAAAATGAATGTGTCCTTGTGTAATGTAACTGATGCTCATGTAAAGCACTCCTATACCTTTGCGTCAAGTCTGCGCTATATAAAACTGCAAAAAAAAAAAAAAATTAAGTGTTTTTGCACACTTCTGTCTCTGGGATACATTTGGGTGATATTTGTGCTATATTTGGGTTCTTTTTTCTCTGGCCGCCATCTTGGGAGACTTATTTGTTATGAAGCTCCCTAATTTCCTTATTAACTGCAGTATCCTCTATAGAAAATGCTTTCAGTTTTCTACTTTGATTCCATCAAGATAGCGCTCATATGTGCCACACCGTTGGCATACATTCAGAATGATAGCACTCTAGTTGCTCATTAGAAAACTGTAGTAAAACTGCTTATCACCAGGGAGTTAACTTGCAGTTTCAGTCTACATGTCTTCATGTGTTAAAAGGGCATGGTTCAGTGTCCTTGGTTCAGTCTGCATGTCATGAAATAGAAGAGGAAGATATTTAAGAAATCACTTTAAATGTGTCCTAATTTTTCTATCTACAGCACTAACTATAATTTCCATGACAAACTGACCCCCCTCATGTTCCTTTCTAAATTAAATGTTTTAATTTGTAGCTGTTAAGCCGCACACAAAGAGTCACCCATTCTAAGCATGTATTGCTAATCTACTTTGGAGTGCTAGACTCACGCACCTTTGAAGTTCAGAGGAGCGTGTCTCTGACTGCTTGGCACACATAGGTGAGCGCAGTCAATGGATCATGACACAAATTAACAGTCCATATTTAGGGGAAAAGTACACACACTTGGACACTGTTTGGCAGTTCAGAGAGTCCTAAATACAGCATAGCAAAACAGGAAGCAAACCAGGAAGAAGTAAGGAGACCAGATAGCCTTCTTACAGGTGGTATAACCTATTGTCATATTCCATTTTACCAGATTCTCAGCCAATGTAATACACATTACATCTTACACGGTATAACAATACCTTCGCTATACATTTCACAATGCCTACAAGAAGCTTGGTGACAACTTTTGATATTATAAGTATCTTAGTAGCCAAGAGGTGCAAGTGTTTGGACTGGTTGTGTGCCTTTATTTTGCTCGGTAAAAATTGCATTCTTATAGTTTTAAAATGCCTCTTTTAGCCTCTATGCAAGTGACCACCAGATCCAATATATTTTGCACATTCATGTCAGAGAGATCCTGTTTAATAGTACTTTTATGACTATGGGGTATTTCTAGCTTTGTATGTTCACCCCAACTCTTATCCAGACAGTGATCAGTGCAGCTATCTTCCATTTTGCTACATATCGTACGGACTAGTTGTGTGCCTTTTCCTAAGCTTGCTGTCACTCAAGATATGCTACAACGGCAATGGATTGAAAGCTGCTGGGCACATCATCTATTTCTCCTAGGCAACATTTTCACTTGATCTTTTTTTAGAGGTATTGGGTCTAGTTCTACATTTCCACCATGTAAGTCACAGTTGTGTCATATCTTGCTGACAGAGCTTGGTAAGCTTGTGGGGAGAAAGTGTTATTATGTTCTTTATCAAACATTTTAATCGCCTTCTCTGTTACTTCACCTTTCAATATGGATTATTGGATATGCTGTTCTCAGCTTCAAATATTCATCATATATATTACTATGTAAGGTCACACCTTCATGTGCTTCGGGCATTTATTCTCCAACTTAAACTTATATTGGGCTCAATCGATCGATGCTTACCTATTATACCCTTCAATTTAGGTTTGGAGAAATTTATCTTTACGCCAGTTTTCTTGTAACAGGCCTCTTTCTGGTGGTATTGTAGTGGCCTTTAATGTGCAAGCAAGCAGGATAAATCATCCTCATAAGGAAGAAAAGACCCATCAGTATCTTGCATTCTAAGAACATCTTGGCGCCAGAGGATATGATCTGGCAAACATTCTTGTCTGAGCTCCTTGTTATGTGAAATGTCTTTTGACATTTTTCCATTCTGCCTATCCACACCTAACACCATTTGAGATAACATTGGTTTGTTGTTGTTTTGTTTTTAATGATCCATTTTATATTTGGCTTTCCCTGCCCCGTGTTTAGACCACCGGTTTGCTGGCAAACATTGGGGCAGATTTATGTTGGAACTGCGCCACGTTTGCGTCACGCAACGGCGGCGTAAACGTGGTGCATCCCTGCGACCCATTTACAACGTGACGCATCTAGGCAGATGCGTCACGTTGTAAAGCCCTGCGCCACATGTGGGCGTTCCGGCGCAGGGTGGGCGTTCCGGGGCAGGTGCGCCTCGCAAAAGTGACTGAGTGAAATCTACAAGAATTCACTCAGTCACTTTTAGGCCAATGCTGCGTCAAAACCCTGCACCTGCTTGAAGCAGGCGTAAGGCTTGACGCAGCATTGGTCAGATAGGGCACCCCTGAGCCTTGCTGGAGCTGCGTCGCGCTTGCGACACAACTCCAGCAATGCGCCACTTTTACGGCACAGATGCGTGACGCATCTGTGCCGTTTTTGCCCCATGGTGCGCCGCATTGTAAATGCGGCGCACCATGGGTGGCGGAGCTGCGGCGCACGATAACTGGCGCATCCCTGGGGATGCGCCAGTTATCATAAATCTGCTCCATTGTCTCTTCTGCAATTTTTTTTGCAGCAGCCGCCTTGTTACATTCAGGGTTTTCAAAGTATAGCTAGAACAGCACGGCCTTTCATCTAGTTCAAATTTATTTACCACGGAGTACTACCAAACCATTTATAGAGGGAGTTTTTAAATGGAAATAAACCCTACACCTGATGTAAGATACCCATTCTGACTCACCTTCATCTGTTGATCAACTTAATAGAGCGATTGTCAGTAGTTTTTTCAATTCTTTGAACTTGCACATAGAATATGTCCTTGTAGTCAAGACCAGCAAAAAGATTGCATGTTGTGAACAGGTTACAGATGAGTCCCTTGCCCCATTTATCCTAAATTGCCCATAGAAAGACTCTCCATTATGAATCTTCCCTCTTGTCTTCACCAAGGAGTAGACTAACGGACCTATTTATGAGCTGGTTTATGTCGCTCTTGCATCACGCTGTATAGTGCAAGAGCGACACAAATTTTAAGTCAGATTCATGAAGCCATGAAAGGCCACTTCGCGTGGCCCTGAGTGGCTCCATAAATCTGGAGTACGGTAACGCAGCTCAAATCTTTGCATTGTCTTACTCTGCCCTGGGAAGGTGTTCTATGGAGATGGTCATTGGATAGACTCTCCTAATACTCCTACCTACCCAGGAATGATGGTCATTTACTAAATTCTCAGACAGGTGACAAGCCTGCTCCTTTGAGCAGTGTGATAAATCCTTCCCCTAAAACCTCTACTTTATGTTCAACTCCTGTTTTGTTTTGGAACGTGGCTGGGCTTCGTTGTAAGTATAACCTGATAGAGTGGTTAGATTTTACGACTGGATTTCTAATTGGATGTCTCCAAGAAGCATAGGCAGTTGAGTAAATTCATCTCAACAGCTTTAAAACATTTCACATTGCTGCCGCTCCTATGAGATGCGACAGGCCTAAGTGTGGCCTTTGCACCAATGTTTCAAATAAGCTGGTCTCCTCAAACATAGTTGTTTCAGCTACAGAAAAATTTTACCAAATTGTTTCCATCCTAGTTTCAGCGTCAATATCGTTGGTATAAATAAAATATTTATAATAATGCTTGTGACCTAGATATACTATCTGTCTTATGCCAACTTGACTCCAACCTGCAACTATTAGTCTCCAATAAGACAAGAGATAAGATTCTTTTAGGGGGAGGCGATTTTAATATTCAACTGTGTCCGCCCATCAGCTTACAAGGTTTGTGGCATGGTCACTCCTATGAATGATGATGTCACCCATTTCCTACATACAGAGTATGGAGAGTTACTCAATGAATTACTTCTTAAATATGAACTGGGTTTTAGTAATGAATTTGTCTATCCCCCAGTTGATGTAACTTGCACATATATTGGGAGCAGTGTGAACAGTGTTATTGATTACTTACTGTTTCCACACCGCTATTCTACCAAATTTATTTTCCATGATTTTGTGATCACTTTCCAAAGAGCTTAGAACTGGACATCAATCTAATTAAATCCCAGGGTGTTAACCGTTACATCTCAGCAGCTGAGAACATTGAACTTTCTCAAACAAATGGCTACACCCTGTGTTAGTCATGGTTGACCCTAATACATTTTTAGAACAACTAATCTATAAACAGAGTAAGGCCTTTGAATTTTGCCTAGATGAGATAGCTGGGCCACCTAAGCTATAGAAGCATTTGGTTTGATCACTAAGAATATCAAAGCAGGGTCAACATCCTACCAGAATAATGGAGCTGCAAAACCTAATGGTTGGTCTGACTCGGCCTGCGCACTAGCTCATAGGAATTTCAAATTGGCCTTAAACAAACAACCTAGCAATACTACTGAAGTCCAGAACTGTAGACAGGTATATAGGCTTGCCTTAAAGCTTCGTTAAAAAGGCCTAAAAGAGGAGGCCTGGGAAAAACGACATGAGGTTTGCCGTAACAAAGACAACACAGCTTTTTGGTGTGTTACTAATACTCCGTTTTTAAGTGATGATAGCACACCTTGTATTGAGATTGCAATTACTGAGAAAGACTGGTTAGCTTACTGCTCTAAAATATATTCTAGTATGCCGGAGTGCAGTAGTAATTGCTCTCCATCTGTATCCGTGGCTACAACCCCTCAATCCCACAACGAGATCAATTCTCAACTTGATAAAGTTGCATTGACTTTTCAGACAAGTAAAGGTGGTAAAGCACCAGGTCCAGATGGCATGCCGATTGACCTCTTCAGAGCTATCATTGATTTCTGGGGCCCCCTTCCAACTCTTGTTTTTAGATCTTGTCAGAATGTTGGATTGTTAAACTCCTGGTCTGAGTCCCATATTGTGGCAATTTTTTTAAAAGGAGACCATAAATGTCCTGCTCATTACATATCCATTGCTCTGCTAGATTCTTTAGTTAAAGTGGTTGGTCACATGCTCTTATGCAGACTACAGTATTGGGCAGACACCAACAATATCATTTCGGACCTACAATATGGTTGCCGACTTGGAATTGGGACTTTAGGGCAGGCAATTAACCTGAGTTTACTGATAGAAAAGTACATGCACATTAAATGTGAGAATGTATTTATGGTTTTTGTCGACCTGTCCTCTGCTTTCAATTGCGTAGTTCACGACAAATGTTGGTCTGTTATGCTTACAATGGGAGGGGATTCAATTATAGTTCATTTCCTTAGCCATTTATATTGAACCAGTACAGCAAGGGTACACTACAACATGAAAGGTGAATGCACTGAGCCATTTAGCACAAAAAGAAGGGTCCAGCAAGGGTGTGTGCTTGCTCCCTTCTTGTTCAATCTGTACATTAATAGTTTGGGCAGCAATCTTGCAAATAAATGTTTAGATCTGCCGCAAGCCGGTCACCGACCCATACCGGCCCTACTCTATGCAGATGACACCGTACTTATGGCCCGCACCCTACTGGCCCTAGAGCGCCTACTCACCGAATTTGTTGATTACATGCAGAATTTGGGGCTACCAACTAACATGAGTAAAACCTTTTTAAGAAAGCAGGTAGAAAAGCAGCAAAATCCCATAACATTCAAATCGAGAATACGATTGTATCACATACATCACTTTCTCTTATCAAGTGATTCTATTTGATCAGGAGGGGGGAGCTGGAGAGGTGCAGTAAGCTCCATAAGACTTCAATTTGTCAAATCTACTACGGCCTTGTGCAATTTCTGTAGGAAACAAGGCACTAAATACCCAAAATGATGACCATATGGGGATACACAAATGTTGATTCCTTACAGCTGATGGAAAATGCTTATTTTAGACATTTTCTTGTCCTTTCTAAAAGCTGTTCTACTTTTGTGTGTCATTCGGAACTGGGTGCTCCATACTTAGCAGCTCAGATAAAGGCACAACCAGTTATGCTTTGGCACAAAATGCGGTCATCTAATTACACAGAGCTCAACTGAACCATTGCAAGGGACTGTCTTGGAACAGAGAATGTTTCAAAAATTACCTGGCTAAAGTATCTTATCAATTCTTCACTGACATTGGCCACCCTAAATATTTTGAGCATCCAGAAGTTCTAATTGGCATCCCAAGGAAAGTACTTAAGCTGGATTGCTTATCACTGTTGGAGGATCTGAGGTACACAGACTCCAAAAACTAAGTTGCAATTGGATTAAAATTACATTTGCCATCTTTAATTTTACTTTAAGGCCATTGTTTATGGTGTAAAAATGACATCTACGGCATATAAAATGTAATGTCACATGCGGACTGAAGCACTGTCCTCTTTATAACCTTGAAAACATGACATAGGCCTCGACTGACCTGACCTCGTCAGAGACGGTCGCTCCACCCGCCGCGTGGCTCCTCCTGAGTGTACCCGGTCCCTACTCCCTCCGCTCGCTCGGAGGCTGTGACTCCTGTGTCTCCGTTGCTGCAGATCCTCTGCGCCAGCAGTGTTGTCTTTCCTCGTGTGGTGCCTCTGACTGGTGTCTCTTTCTCCCTGTGTGCTGTCTGAGTGATTTCTGTCTTTTTTCCACTTTCCCGCCCTTGCACCCCGTTCCCCGCTCCCTGCGGCCCGGCCCCCTTTTCTCTTTAGGACCCTCTCCCCTTCCCATTCGCCACCCCCGCTCCCGCCTCCCAGCTGCACCTCTCTCCCACTGGACACTTAAGGTGCTTCCACGCGACGGGGAGTGGTGACTTGACCTGACCTCGTCAGAGACGGTTGATCCACCTGCCGCGTGGCTCCTCCTGAGTGCACCCGGTCCCTGCTTCCTCCGCCCACTTGCCACAGCCCCTGAGGCTGTGAATCCTGTATCTCCGTTGCTGCAGATCCTCTGTGCCAGCAGTGTTGTCTTTCCTCGTGTGGTGCCCCTGACTGGTGTCTCTTTCTCCCCGTGTGCTGTCGGAGTAATTTCTGCCTTTTTTCCGCTTTCCAGCCCTTGCACCCCGCTCCCCGGACCTTGCCGCTGCTCCCCTGCGGCCCGCCACCTTTTCTCTTTAGGACCCTCTCCCCTTCCCATTCGCCACCCCGCTCCCGTCTCCCAGCTGCTCCTCCCTCCCTCCTCCCTCCCACTCTCCATTTATGGCAGGTACGCGCAGCGTTCACGCAGAGCGGGCGCGCCGATTAGGCACCGAAGGCGCGCCAAAGGCAAGCCCGTCTGCGCCCATCGGCACCTAGATCGCGCCCCGCGCCAGGAACCCTGGAACCCGACGATGCCAACGCACCCGACTGACCTTCGATGCTGCCACCCTCCGTGCACTCAACACCGGCCGGAACCCCACCTGCTACCCGGCCACCCCGAGACGCACCCACGGACCCTTCACCTGTCGAGAGTGCAACTTCACCTGCATCCATCCCGGGCCGGCACCCGCCAAGCCTACCACCAGCAAGAATCACCTCAAGTGCATCCTGCTCAAAGCCCGATCCATCCACCGACACGCAGTTGAACTCTGGAACCTCCTGGACACAACAGCACCGGACGTCGTCTTCCTCACAGAAACCTGGATGAACGCCTCCTCAGCCCCTGACATCGCCATAGCCATCCCGGACAGCTACAAGATCACCCGGAGGGACCGCACCAACCAAACCGGAGGAGGCATAGCCATCGTCCACAGAAACACCATCCGCATCACGACCAACTCGGAAGACACCCTCACAGTCACTGAACACCTGCACTTCCAGATACACACCCACCCCAGAACCACCCTCAGAGGCACCCTAATCTACAGGCCCCCGGGACTACACACTCAATTCGTCAAAACCATCGCAGACTTCATAAGCCCGCACGCCCTCACCTCCCCTGACTACATCCTCCTAGGCGACCTCAACTTTCACCTGGAGAACAACAAGGACAACAACACCGCCACCCTGCTGGACAACCTCGCCAACCTCGGACTCAAGCAACTGGTGAACACCCCCACCCACTACGCCGGTCACACGCTTGACCCCGTCTTCTCGTCCAGCGAGTACATCTCCTTCAGCCACTCTACCCGGACTCCAGTGGACAGACCACAGCTGCGTCCACTTCTCCTTCAAAAAAACCACGAACCACCATCACCAGAAACAGGCCCCCTGCAGAAGCTGGAGCAAGATCACCACCGACCAGCTCACCACCTCCCTCAGCCAGAACCCTCCCACCATCACAGCAGACCCCAACGAAGCAGCCCGCAACCTCGCAAAATGGCTCGCCAACTGCGCCGACCACTCGTACCACTGAAGAAACCACCCTGCGGACCCCAGAGTGAGAAAACCTTGTGGTTCACAGACGACCTCATAAACTCAAAGAAAACCTGCCGCTCTCTGGAGAAAACCTGGCACCAGGATCAGACAACAGAGAACATGGCAGCCCTCAAGAATGCCACCCGCAAGCACCACCATCTGATCCGCACCACCAAGAGAACTACATACAAACAACGTCTGGACAACAACACCCACAACAGCAAGGAACTCTTCAGCATCGTCAAAGAGCTCTCCAACCCCAGCGCCTGCAACAACGACATTACACCCTCGCAAGACCTCTGCGACTCACTCGCCTCGTTCTTTCACCGCAAGATCGCCGACATACACGACAGCTTCGGCGCACTGCCCACGCATCCTACCACCGAACCAATGCACCCTACCGCCACCCTCTGCACCTAAAACCCGGTCAGCACCGAAGACACCGCCCGCACTATGAGCACCATCCACTCCGGCTCCCCCACCGACCCATGCCCAAACCACATATTCAACAAAGACGACTCCATCATCGCACCCCAACTCCGGGATGACATCAACAGCTCCTTTGCTTCCGCCACCTTCCCGGAGAGCTGGAAACATGCCGAGATCAGCGCCCTCCTGAAAAAAGCCACCACGGACCTCAAGAACTTCCGACCCATCTCGCTCCTCCCTTTTCCTGCCAAGGTCATCGAGAAGACGGTCAACAAACAACTCTCTGCCTTCCTCGAGACAAACGGATCCCTCGACCCGTCACAGTCCAGTTTACGAGCAAACCACAGCACCGAGACCGCCCTCATCGCAGCCACCAATGACATCAGGTTAATGCTCGACAACGGATAAACCACCGCCCTCATCCTCCTGGATCTCTCAGCAGCCTTCGACACGGTATGCCACAACTCCCTGATACAACGCCTCAGCGACACCAGAATCCAAGCCACGGCCCTGGAATGGATCATCTTGTTCCTCGCCGGAAGAACCCAGAGAGTACGCCTCCCCCCGTTCTGGTCTGCGACTACCGAAGTCATCTGCGGCGTCCCACAGGTATCCTCGCTCAGCCCCACCCTCTTCAAAGTCTACATGAGCCCCCTCGCAGCCATCGCACGCAAACACCTCAACATCATCTCCCATGCCGATGACCCAAAGCTGATCCTCTCCCTCACCAACGACCCGGACACCGCCAGAGGCAGCCTCCAGGAAGGAATGAGAGATGCCACGGATTGGATGAAGTTCAGCCGCCTGAAACTGAACTCAGACAAGATGGAAGTCCTCCTCCTGGGACCATCCCCCTCTGCCTGGGACGACTCCTGTTGGCCACCTGCCCTGGGCACCACCCCCAAACCCACAGACCACGCACGCAATCTGGGCTTCATCCTGGACTCCGCCCTCACGATGACCAAGCAAGTCAACGCCGTCTCAGCATCCTGCTTCAACACCCTGCGCATGCTCCGAAAAATCTTCCGATGGATCCCCACCACGACCAGGAAGACGGTCACCCAGGCCCTTGTCACCAGCTGCCTGGACTACGGTAACACCCTCTACGCCAGAACCACAGCCAACCTCCAGAAACAACTACAGCACATACAGAACACCTCGGCAAGACTCATCCTGGACATCCCTCGCCACAGCCACATCTTTGCCCATCTGAAAGACCTGCACTGGCTCCCCGTCAGCAAGAGGATCACTTTCCGACTCCTCACCCACGCACACAAGGCTCTCCACGATGCAGGCCCCAGGTACCTCAACAACCGCCTCGCCTTCTACACATCAACCCGCCAGCTCCGCTCCGCCAGTCTCGCCCTTGCCACCGTCCCACGAATTCGAAGAGCCACCGCCGGAGGAAGATCCTTCTCCTATCTGGCAGCCAAGACATGGAACTCCCTCCCCACGCACCTCCGGCTGACCCAGGACCATCTCGCCTTCAGGAAACAACTCAAGACCTGGCTGTTCGAGCAGTAGCGACCTCCCCCCACCAGTGCCTTAAGACCCTTACGGGTGAGTAGCGCGCTCTAAAAATTCCTTGATTGATTGATTGATTGATTGACTGAGGCCTACTTCCCTGCAGCCTGCAAGCTCTTATGGTTGCAGATTACTCTCGATAAATAAACACTTTACAGGTCTAAAAACCCACTAGTAAGTGTTCATTAAGTCATTTTTAAAATTACCTTATTGTCCTTAAGGTTGTGAGCAAAATAAATTACTTTTTCCGCATTATCCAGAAGGAAACAATTATAGAAAAACGTCAAGAACTATTCACAACTGTTTTTAAAAACCCAGTTCACTAGTAAAGTTCGATTTTTTCTAACTAGTTAGGAAATATAGCTTTCAGAAAAGGTATATGTACTTGTCTCAACCAAGTGGCTAATAAGCCTTTGGTTACAGCTGTTGGTCAGCCCGCCTTTGCTGTAATGAGGTGTGAAATAATTCCAGGAACCACACAGTAGAACCCTTTTGACTGAAAAGTTGACGTGAATAGGCAGGGATGATCCATCTGAGCTCAGCAAAATATTGAGTTTAGGGGCTGCAACTACTCCTCTTTCCACAACAGTGCAACAGTCTGCAAGACAGGCCTGTCTGAGGCACATTTAAAACGGCTGTTTGCTTTAAAGTGGTCAAACAGACCAAAATCACAATTCTTGTGAAGCCACTGTCTGATTACTGAAGAACCTTTGTGAGAAATTGGGTTGTTGATTGAGTGGGGTGTTAACCCTGCTCAAGCAGGGCCAGACTGGGAACCAAAACCGGCCCTGGCAAAGTGCTCGGGGGTTCGGGGTGCCGTCAAGTCCTTTGTCAAGGTCGGTTTTCTGCCGATGTTGTTATTTTGTTACAGGGACGATTTTGCAGCTATGCTGCAAAAACAGCCCTGTAATAAAAATGGCTCCCAGGGGACCAAAATCGGTCTCCCCCGTGCAGTGCACCGGGGGATTGCCCGGTGCCCGCTACGGCCAGTCCGGCCCATTGCTCAAGCAACAGCCACAATCCCTGTCAGGGTGAACCACTAAAGTGAGTAAATTAACCTGTGTTTAACCCTCTAGTAGCTTAGCAGAAAGTAGTCAGGCTTAACTTAGAGGCAATGTGTAAGGTATTTATGCCACACACAGTGAGGGCCGCCACATACAAAAAGTGGTGGGTGGGTGGAGGGGCGCTGGGGACCTGGGATGGGAAGCGCAAGGGAGAGGGGGGAGTAAGTTTAGTAATAAATAAAAAAGCTGAAGACTTACCTGAAGTGGTTGGTTGCCCCCTGCCCTGTGCCTCATCGCATTCTACTTCCTGGTCCCAGAAGACACTGGGACAGGATCACAGACTCACTGTACAATCCCCGTACTGTTCTCATGCTATGAGAGCAGTGTGGGGACTGGCCTGAGTGGTCTGAGAAGATGCTTGCTCAGGCACATCGAGTCTGTGCTGTTTTCTAACCTGGCCGAAAACACATGCTCACTTAGAGAGTGCACTCTGCTCTACTCCTACTCCCACCTCCAATGGCCCAGCCCTGCCCTGCCCCTCCCTACACATGCTGGCTGAGCCAGCTGCTTAAAAATAAAAAAATGATAAAACGGAGGAGCCGCTCCTAGCAGCACACAAACTTGACTAAAGTAAAAACACAACACAAGAAAAATCCCACATCATTTTAAAATAGAGTACATTTAAACACATTATTTGACACAAAAATGACAAAAATCCAATCAGTAGAACTGGAGTTATGAATATTTAATCCTTTCAGGTAAAAACAAACACCTAAAATATCAAAGCGCCAACTGCGGACATCTAGCCACACAAGACTGGGTCAAAGACATAAAATATGGGTAACCACGATGGAGCGAGAGTCTGATACAAAGAGTGGATTGGACCCGGTTGGTACTTTCCTTCAGACTTAGAAGAAATTCCAGCAAAAACTCTCCTGAGAAGGTAGATGCCTAGCAGGGCAAAGTTACAGGCAGTGTCCAAAGAGGAGGCATTGTTGTTGGGAGCCTCTGGATGAAGTAATGGCAAAGACTTCCATGATTGGACTTGGTCTCTTTTTTAGAAGTTGTAAATCTCCAGTGGGTCATGGCTGGTGTCTGTAGCCGATAAAGGCTCCATGAGGTCTGACACCCCTTTTGTGAAGGACTGCTGAACAGAATTTGCTGCTGTGGCGAAGAACATAGCAGTAACTGCTGTGAAGTCAGGCGACTGGTGATGCATCTTGGGTGGATAGAAAAGCAGGTTAGTCCCAGTCTCCTCACAGTTCTCAGAGGAGTGTTTAGCAAATAAATGTTTGCATCCAAGTTCTGGATTTCGTTTTTCTGGGCATCTTTAATACCACCTCCAAGAGTCCAGGACTGGGGAGGCACAACTTGGGTTTTTAGCACTCACTCAGGCTGGGTCCATGTGGGGGATCAAGATGGTTGGATTGAGAGGCCAGCCAAGAAGCTCTTGAAGTCACACTGGTAGTCCTGGATTGAATCAGTGAACAAGGCTCACGCACCAGAGCAAGCCTCTGAGGATTGAAGAAAGGCTTCAGGCAGGAGAGGAGTCCTTCCTGGTGCAGCAAAACAGTTCTCTGAAGTACTCATCAGGTCGCAGCAGCAGGCAGTCCTCCGTGAGTCCTTTCGCAGGTCCTGAAGTGAACTAAACAGTGAGTACGATTGTCCTATTGTTGTATCTGGTACCTTATTTGGAAAAGGAGAAGTTTCTAGAGAATCAATCAATCAATCAATCAAAGCATTTGTGTAGCGCACTACTCACCCGGGGGGTCTCAAGGCGCTAGAGGAAGGGGGGTCCGCTACTGCTCGAACAGCCAGGTCTTGAGCTCCTTCCTGAAGGAGAGGTGGTCCTGGGTCAGGCGGAGGTGGGTCAGGAGGGAGTTCCAAGTCTTGGCGGCGAGGTAGGAGAAGGACCTTCCCCCTGTGGTGGCTCTTCGGATGCGGGGGACGGCGGCGAGGGCGTGGCCGTTCGATCGAAGCTGGCGTTTGGGAGCGTAGAAGTTGAGGCGGCTGTTGAGGTATCCTGGGCCTTGGTTGTGCAGGGCTTTGTGTGCGTGGGTGAGGAGACGGAAGGTGATTCTCTTGTTGACCGGGAGCCAGTGCAGGTCTCTCAGGTGTCCGGAGATGTGGTTGCGATGGGGGATGTCCAGGATGAGTCGTGCTGAGGCGTTCTGGATCCGCTGGAGTCTCTTCTGGAGTTTGGCGGTGGTTCCGGCATAGAGGGAGTTCCCGTAGTCCAGTCGGCTGGTGACGAGGGCCTGGGTGACCGTCTTCCTGGTCTCGGTGGGGATCCACCGGAAGATCTTGCGTAGCATGCGTAGGATGTTGAAGCATGACGAGGAGACGGCGTTGACTTGTCTGGTCATGGAGAGGGAGGAGTCCAGGATGAAGCCCAGGTTGCATGCGTGGTCTGTTGGTTTGGGTGCGCTGCCTAGGATGGGGGGCCACCAGGAGTCGTCCCAGGCGGAGGGTGAGGATCCCAGGATGAGGACTTCCGTCTTGTCCGAGTTCAGTTCCAGGCGGCTGTTCTCCTTCCAATTGGCTACCTCTTTCATCCCTTCGTGTAGGTTGGCTCTGGCGGTGGCAGGGTCGTTGGTGAGGGAGAAAATCAGCTGGGTGTCGTCGGCGTAGGAGATGATGTTGAGGCTGTGCTGGTGTGCGATGGCTGTGAGGGGACTCATGTAGACGTTGAAGAGGGTTGGGCTGAGCGAGGAGCCTTGAGGGACGCCGCAGATGACTTCGGTGGCTTCTGATCTGAACGGGGGAAGGTGGACTCTCTGTGTCCTTCCGGCGAGGAAGGAGGTGATCCACTCCAGTGCCTTCTCCTGGATTCCGACATTGCTGAGGCGCTGTACTAGGGTACGGTGGCAGACAGTGTCGAAGGCTGCGGAGAGGTCTAGGAGGATGAGGGCCGCTGTTTCTCCGTTGTCAAGCAGGAATCGGATGTCATCCATTGCTGCGATCAGGGCGGTCTCGGTGCTGTGGTTGGCCCGGAAGCCAGACTGCGAGAGGTCGAGGGATCCGTTCGTCTTGAGGAAGGCGGCCAGCTGCTTGTTGACGGTCTTCTCGATGACTTTTGCGGGAAACGGGAGCAGCGAGATGGGTCGGTAGTTCTTGAGGTCGGTGGGGTCGGCTGCTGGCTTCTTTAGTAGGGCGCTGAGTTCGGCGTGCTTCCAGCTCTCCGGGAAGGTAGCGGTGTTGAAGGAGGTGTTGATGATGTCCCGCAGGTGGGGTGCGATGACAGCGTCGGCCTTGTTGAAGACGTGGTGAGGGCAAGGGTCGGTCGGAGATCCAGAGTGGATGGAACTCATTGTGCGGATGGTGTCTTCGGTGCTGATCGGGGTCCAGGCGTGGAGGGTGGTGGTGGGGGGCGGTGGTTCACTCGTGGCGAGCGTTGGTTGAGTGCTGAAGCTGTTGTGTATGTCCACGATCTTGTTGTGGAAGTAGGAGGCGAGGGAGTTGCAGAGGTCTTGCGAAGGGGTTATGTCGTTGTTTCCGGCGTTGGGGTTGGAGAGCTCTTTAACGATGTTGAAGAGTTCCTTGCTGTTGTGTGCGTTGTTGTTCAGTCATTCCTTGAATGCAGTTTTCTTGGTGGTGTGGATCAGTTGGTGGTGTTTTCGGGTGGCGATCTTGAGGGCAGTCATGTTGTCCGGTGTTGGGTCTCTGCGCCAGGCTTTCTCCAGGGCTCTGCAGTCCTTCTTGGAGCTCTTGAGTTCGTCGGTGAACCATGGGGCTTTCTTGCTGCCGGGTCTGCTAGGCGGGGTCCTCAGAGGGGCGAGGTCGTCTGCGCAGTCGCTGTTCCACTTCGTGAGGTTGGTGGCCGCTTGGCTGGGGTTCGTTGCGCTGGTGGGTGGGTTCTTGCTCAGGGAAGTCGCGAGCTGGTCGGAGGATCGTGGTCCTTTTGAAGCTGAAGTGGACGCAGCTGTGGTCCGTCCAGTGGAGTCCGGTGGCGTGGCTGAATGCGATGTCCTTGCTGGATGAGAAGACGGGGTCGAGTGTGTGTCTGGCGTAGTGGGTGGGGGTGGTCACCAGTTGCTTGAGTCCGAGGTTGGTGAGGTTGTCCAGCAGGGTGGTGGTGTTTTGCGGTCGTTGTTGTTCTCCAGGTGGGAGTTGAGGTCCCCGAGGAGGATGTAGTCAGCGGATGGGAGGGCATACGAAGTCGACGATGTCCTCGCTGAATTGTGTGCGTGGTCCCGGGGGTCTGTAGATGAGGGTGCCTCTGAGGGTGGTCTTGGGGTTGATGTGGATCTGGAAGTGCAGGTGCTCGGCGGGTGCGAGGGTGTCGTCGGTGTTGGTCGTGACGCTGACGGAATTCCTGTGGATGATGGTGATGCCTCCTCCTGTCTGGTTGACGCGGTCCTTCCGGATGATCTTGTAGCCGTCCGGGATGGCGATGGCGATGTCGGGCGCTGAGGAGGCGTTCATCCAGGTTTCCGTGAGGAAGGCGACGTCTGGGGCTGTGTTGTCGAGCAGGTCCCAGAGCTCAACGGCGTGTCTGTGGACGGAGCGGGTGTTGAGCAGGATGCACTTCAGGTGGCTGCTGCAGTGGCTCGACGAGGTCTTGGGTACTGCTGGAGTGGTGCAGGTCCGGATGCAGGTGAACTTGCAGGAGTTGCAGCAGAAGGGTCCGTGGGTGCGTCTCGGGGTGGCTCGGTAGCAACCCGGGGATCAGCCGTCGTTGAGTGCATTGAGTTCGGTGGCGCTGTAGGTCCGGCGGGTGGGCTGGTGGCTGCGGTGGCCAGGGGTCCTGGCACTGGGCCCGGTCCAGGCGCGGACGGCTGCAGACGGGCTTACCTTTGGCGCGCCTATGTCGCACAATCAGCGCGCCCGCTGCGCGTCAACGCTGCGCGTGCGCACGGTCACCATTTATGGTGAAGTGCAGGGAGGGCGGAGCAGCTGGGAGGCGGGAGCGGGGAGGAAGGGGGCGTGTCCACACTCCCGGCGGCGGGAAGCGGGAGGCGGGGAGCGGGGCAGGTGGGCGCAGGGGACAGCAGCGCAGGGGGGGACAAGGAAATAAAATACAATACTATACAATAAAACAGTACAATGACCAACGAAGCAGGACAATGTAAAAAAGAGAGGCAGTCACAAGTATACAGTGCAAAGTTGACACGATGCACCACCAGGAAGAGATGCGGAACAACGAGCGGCAGCGGGGGGCGTTGCCGAAGGCAGGAAGGCTCAGCGAGGCTGAGAGCAGGGCAGGCGGGGGCACACGTGACAGCTGGTGGCCGTGCGGCGCGGGGGTGTCCTATGAATAGGTCACACTCACCTGTGCGGCACGGTCGCCATTTATGGCCAAGTGCAGGGAGGGCGGAGCAGCTGAGAGGCGGGAGCGGGGAGGAAGGGGGCGTGTCCACACTCCCGGCGGCGGGAAGCGGGAGGCGGGGAGCGGGGCGGGTGGGCGCAGGGGACAGCAGCGCAGGGGGGGGGACAAGGAAATAAAATACAATACTATACAATAAAACAGTACAATCACCAATGAAGCAGGACAATGTAAAAAAGAGAGGCAGTCACAAGTATACAGTGCAAAGTTGACACGATGCACCACCAGGCAGAGATGCGGAACAACAAGCGGCGGCGGGGGGGCGTGGCCGAAGGCAGGAAGGCTCAGCGAGGCTGAGAGCAGGGCAGGCGGGGGCACACGCGACAGCTGGTGGCTGTGCGGCGCGGGGGTGTCCTATGAATAGGTCACACTCACCTGTGCCGCACAGTCGCCATTTATGGCCAAGTGCAGGGAGGGCGGAGAAGCTGGGAGGCGGGAGAGGGGAGGAAGGGCTTGAAGTTTCACACCTCCCCTGCCATGGCTCAAAGCTGGCTGCCTGAACAATGCAGTGGTGACAAATCCTTTGTGTGAAGTTAAGGCACAGCCTATTAATTTGCAAGTAGGGCTGTGCCAAGCTCTACCCCCCTCCTGCCAGTGATTGCCAATCCATGCAGACCTAACCCCTCCAATATGTGTCAGTCTGGGAGGATTAAACAAAGTCCAACTGCCAACTACACCTAGTCATGTAACCCAGGAAGAGGCTGCAGGTACCAAATAGTTAGGGCAGGAAAATGCCAACGTTCTAAAAGTGCAAACTTTCACCCCAGTCACAAAGATCTGGGTTTAATCCATCGTTCTTTTGCTCACCACGCCTGCCCAGATATGGGTCTTTTGCTCACTGTGCTAGTGGATTCAAGCTAGCCTGGCTGATGAGGTGTAACACCCGAAAACCGGTCCTAGGACGTTCGTTCCTGGTACAGGGAGAACCAGGCTTAGCAGTTCAGGCTGGACTGTTTCCATGAGGAACAGGGTCTAGACTGATTTGCATATGGGTGGGTCTAAAGATGGGTGACATGGTGAGTAAAAGAATGATGGATTTGACCCAGTTCTCTTGACTGGGGGTAAATGTATGATTCATTCAACATTCCATCCATCATTTGTGTGCGTACCACTTTTCGCCCTAAGTGGAATGGGTATGTCCAGACATGGGTTCTTTGCTCATTGTGCCACGGGACAAAATAAAGATATTTCTCCTCGATAAGCTTTAGCTGGGGAAGTGTAGAATTTGGATGCCTTCCCAAGTTTACCAGTCTTGATGAATCTGGGAATGTGCCAAATTCCATGGGTGGATGCGTAGGAACATCCATGCTCCACCCATGGAACACATCCCGGGTCAGAGTAATGCAACACAGCGATTTGTGCTGCATTACTTTGAAGTAATCAAGCCCCACAAGGTGGCCTTTGCATGGCTCGATGAATCAAACTTAGGAGTCGCACTGCTCTTGCACCCCATTACGCGGTGCAAATGTAATGCAACTCTCACATAAATATGCCCCGAAATCTTTACCTGTTTCCAATCAAATATTAGCACTTATTAAATTCAATAGGGCAACCCAATGTTATCTAACAGGAGATATAAAACTAAAAAGTACATGTCTAATCTTTAAATTACAATGCATCCTACCCTTTGGACTACCTAGGGCCAAACTTAGGGGTGACTTGTATGTAATAAAAGAGGAGGTTAAGGCTTGGCAAGGGTGAAAGCAAATAGTATGTCAGAAGACTACCCTGAGGCTGACAAGTCTAACAACCTTGCTTTGTCTTACTAGAATTCTGTCTTATTTTTTGTTGTAAGCCCAGGGCCTGCTTCAAACTGCATTTTGAGCATACTTGTCTTTGATTTTGGAGGACACAAATAATTTGCCTAGGTGCACTCTCATGCAGACTTTCAACTCTCAAATTTAGTATTTTGATAACTTTGCCCATCTTGGATTGGACTTCACACATTGCATTTAGGGTCTATTTACAGTAAGACTGACAAGAACTACTGAAAACGTAGGTAGGCCTGGGTAACTCAACTTCATTTGCCAGTGCAGAAGTAGCCGTGTCTTAATGTGTCACCTACCCCTAGGCTTGTGAATCCTACAATGCTGGACTGCCACCTAGCCTTAGTCAGTACACTGCTGGACTTGTGAATGGATACCACGCAGACTGAACCTGTTGCACTTGCTTTCTGTGAACTGTGAGAAGGAGGCTGAGCTCTCTTCCACTTGATCCCCAAGGACCGAAAGATGTTCAAGGATCAGATGAACATGAAAATGGTCACAGTAGTATACAAATATTCTGCACCTCCCAGGTTAAGGATACATACTTATACAAAAAAGTGATAAGTGTCAAATGTGCTGAATGGGCTGCAAACACTATGGCATAGTCTCCTCTAACTCATCTATCCTATGCAGACGACGTGGTATTGTTGAATCTAACGAAGATTGGCATCCAAAGGTTACTAGTAGGGCTGGCAGAATGTATAACAAATAACAACCTGGAGATAAACACAACAAAAACAAAAACAATGCTTATCACCAGGCGGCGGTCAGCCAGTACATACACCTACCTGGAGGGAACAAAGCTAGAGGCCGTGTCCAACTGTAAGTACTTGGGCTCCTACTTCGATAATCGACAAAGCCATCAGCAGCAAATGTCGTACATCACTCAAAGATCAAATTCACTCTCATTTGCTTTTAGATCTTTGGCCAAAAAGCTCACGGGCCCATCATATAAACCTCTACTGGCAACAATAAAAGCAAAAGTTCTACCAACCCTGTCATACGGCAGTTTAGGATTACATGGGAAAGATGCGGACCTGCTTAACAAAATGCAGACAGCCATCTTCAAATCTACCTTCCAAATACAACAGGGAGCCTCACCAGCTCAGACGAGGTTAGAATTTGGAATAGTAAATGAAAAAGTGGGAAGAAAGTACGCAAGTATTAAGTACTGGTACACACTGAAACAGAACACGTCAGCCTCGGAATTGCACCAAGCACTTTGGGAAGAAATTAGATCTGACACTAAATCCCCATACAATCAGTATCTTGAAAATTCCATAACTGAGACTGGAAGAAGAAAACTTTGGGAACTTAACCTGCCTTACCCGGCGTTCAAACAGGCTATAAACAAGTCGACAAAATTCCACTCTCTCTTACTTGATAAAGCCATGTTTAGTACCAGAAAACACGCATGGATGGTCATATCAAATTACAAAACACTTGTGGCAGCCCCATACCTAACAATTGATAGAGTGTAGGAAGATGCACAGCTTGATTACTTGAGTTCTTTTATTTTTGATTTGTTATGATCAATTCAATTTGGTGGTGCTCAATAAGGAGGCGTCGAGGGCCCACGACGTTTGAATAACAAATTTATAAGTGAAACCAGAGGAGCTCTGGTGTCATCCCTTATCGGCACACACTATATCGTGTCTCCTTATTTGAAGAAAACACTTTCAAACCTTTTTCGTTGTATATTTCATTTATTTCATGATTTTCATTGTTGTTTATCTGGTTTCATCATGATTGTAATCATTCATACATCAGGCAATATCAAAGAGCGTATCCAATGCATTTCGGGCATTCAAGTGGCATGCCCTTCATCAGGGAATTGACACTAGGAAAATAATAATATAAATGGACATTAGGATCAACGGATCTACATAGTATTTACATCTTTAACATGGTAAACAATATCACATGAATGGTGCTCCCAGAGTTATCATGTCGTTATCACGTGTGTGTCATGCATCTTAAAGTGAATAGTAATGTGGGGACGTGAGTCAAGGATTGTGCTCAGGGTAAACAGAAAAAAGTATGCCGTTCCCTTACAAGCCTGTAGTGAACGTTGTCGAGGTAATCTAAAACGGAGGTAAAAAATAGTAAACAATCGTCAACGAAACGCGATCAGTGACGTTAGCGTTCACAAGTAGCTGTGCGCTATATTCGGTGCTGGGGATTAGCATGGGAACTAACCTGATGTATGTACGTCTCGCGTCTTATCCGGAGCTCGTCTTTCGAATTCGCCGGTGAAACAAAACAGTTTCCGGCGTTCTTAAGATAAAAAAAGTTCACGCGGTCATGTGACCGGTCACCTGGTTAGAAACCGAAAAAAGACTTCCGATGTGATGATCATTACGTGTTCATAGATCACAATTAAGTGAATGTGATAAATCGAAAAGGGGGTGTAAATAACTATATGTATTAAAGGGAATGGGTTAGAAGAAATAACGGAATGGGAACTTCCCGTTCAAAAATACACGTGTATGAAAAAATGGTGATCCACAGGATCGAACTGTCATGTGGGGGATGTGGTGCTGTTTGAGTGAGTAGGGCTATCACGAACTTGATAACATCAGGGGACTGTTGGGCTGGTAGGTGTCAACAGTACAGTCCTGGGAACGTGCACATTCACAACAAGGACAATTATCAGAGCAATTCTATTATAAATAACAAGAAAATTCTATTCTTTCATTCAGACCAGTAGGTTTCTGGGTGGATAATTTATGGATCCAGTAGTTCTCTCGTCTTAACAGTAATTTGTTATTGTTAACCCCTTCATATTTGGGAACAGTCTCTAGAACAATAAACTTCACTTGGGAAACATTGTGTTGTAGTTCTGTAAAGTGCGCCGAAAGTGCTGACTTCGAGTTCTTTAATCTTATGTTGGATTTGTGCTCATTTAGGCGTACCTTGATGCGTCTCTCTGTTTTCCCCACATAGGTTTTTCCGCACGGGCATTTGATCCCGTATATTAGGTTGCTGGAGTCACAGGTGGCATTGACTCTTAGTTTTATTGGGTAACCCTTTGTAGGATGATTGAAAGTGTGTCCTCTGATAATGCAATTGCAATTGCCGCAATTTAGGCAGGGTTTTGTTCCGAGGTATGTGATAGGATCATTGGACTTGCTTTGTAGAATTTCACCTAGATTCTTGGCTCTAGTGTAAGCAAATACCGGAGGTTGGCTGAAGGATTTATTAAAGTCTGGTTCAAGGTTTAGGATGGTCCAATGTTTCATTATGATTTGTTTAAACTTTCTGCTGTTGGTTGAAAATTTAGAAACCACTACTGTTTGGTTTTGTTCAGATTTCACGGTCGGTGTCAAGAGTTTGGTTCTGTCCAATTTCTCCATTTTCATTTTGGTTTCTTCCACTAGACTCCTGGGATAACCTCTTTGCAAGAATTTGTTTGACATCTCTGTTAATCTCAAATTGAGGATAGTCTGATCCGAAACAATTCTTTTGACCCTTGCCATTTGTGAGTATGGTAGGTTTCTTATCAGGTTTGGTTCATGGAAGCTGGAATGTAATAGCATGTTATTCCTGTCTGTAGGTTTAACAAAGAGGTCGGTGATGAATCCATTTTGTGTTATGGTGACTCTCACATACAAAAAGTTTACTGCCGTACTTGAGATCTCCCAAGTCAGTTGGATCCTTTGATCAATGGAGTTAAAGTTGTTTAATTGTTGTCTCAATTTCTCCTCGGAGTCTGACCATATGATGAAGAAGTCATCAATGTATCTTGTTATCATTCTCAAATGATTGGTCCAGTTTGTGTCGTTTAGAATATGCTGGGTCTCATACCAGTGCATAAACGTATTAGCGTATACCGGCGCGGCTGAATTGCCCATTGCCATCCCGGTGAGTTGTTGGTACCATTTGTCGTTTACCTTGAAGTAGCTGTGGTACAAAGTAAATTGCATAAGCTCCATTAAAAATAGTTGAAAGTCATGGTCTATATTGGTTTTGAGAATAGCTGATTCAATTGCTTCAATGCCCATGTTGTGTGGTATGTTTGTGTATAGACTGCTGACGTCAGCAGTGCATAGCAGTATTTTATCATTGGGGTTGAGTTGGATTTGTTGTAATTTAAGCAAGAAGTGCGACGTGTCTTTTATATATGTTGTGGTAGACTGTACCAATGGTTGGAGATACTTGTCGATAAGTTGTCCTATTGGTTGGTGTATGCTGCCTCTGGTGGAGACAATTGGTCTCATAGGAGGGTTCCTGAGATTTTTATGAATTTTAGGCACCATTCTTAATGTGGGACTCTTGGGGTTGCTAGTTATGAGAAAGTTCTTAGTCCTCTCCGTGATAGTTCCCTGTTTTAGTGCTTGGTCAATGATGTTTTTTAACGTTTTGGCATATTCCATAGTTGGATTAGAATCCAATTCATGGTAGGTTGATCTGTCCATGAGATGTTCAGTTACTTTGTCATTATACATTGAGGTGTTCATAATGACAATTGCTCCTCCCTTGTCGGCTTTGGTGAAGATTATTTGGTCATTAGTTGCTATTTTTCTGATTGTATCCAAATCCTTCTGTGTGATGTTTTTGTGTTTAGGTTTGGTGTATTTGAGTTTGTTCAGGTCTTGTTTTACCAGGTTTTCAAACAGTTCCAACGTCTTGTGGCTTATGGGTGCTTGGAATGAACTTTGTGGACGTAGTCCCAATAGTTGGTCTTTGTCTTGTGCTGGACGTTCAGGTAAGGTGTTGTCAAAAAAATGCCTGAGTCTGAGTTTACGCATTAGCTTGAAAAAGCTTACTTCTTGCTCCAAGAGGTCTGTCTGGGTGGTAGGTACAAATGAAGTTCCTTTCTCCAATAGCTTGAGTTCATATGTGCTCAGGTGTTGGTCGCTGATGTTAATGACCAGATGTTCCGTGGTTAATTCCTCTTTGGTTTTTTCTCCGTTATTTTGGTAATTGCTGTGGTGCTCCGAGTTGTTGGCGGATCCCGTTCTTTCTCCTTTTCCTTTTCTTTTTCCTTTCCCTCTCCTGGGTCTCCTTTTTGAGCTTGGCCCTGGTCTAAAAAAGGGCTACTATCATGTGTTTGACTGGTGGTGGCTTCCTCTGTTGGGGTTTGTTCTTGTGGTGTCCTTGTGGGTTGGTTTTTACGAGGTCTTGCGGTGGATTCACTGTCAGTCGAGGAGGTATCTGTATTAGAGTTGTAAGGACGATTTCTGCGTTTCTGTGCATACACATCGGCCCATGTGTAGACCTCCCCCAGCTTATAATCCAAGGTGTCCCGCTTGAACTTACATATTTTGCGTTCATTAATCTCCCTGGTGTGTCGATCAATTTGTGTTTTTATGTCCTCAAGTGTTTTGTTCAATTCATCCTCAGTCACCATTTTTTATAGTTCCGTGGCTGTTTCTTGGATTTCTGCGGAGATTTCCTCCAAGATAGTAGATAGTTCTTGAATAATGAGGAGTATTAAATCTAATGAGCACTTGTTAAGTATCTCGTACCAACGTTCCTGAAACTTTTTGGAGTGTTTGCATAGGGATGGTTTAAGTGCAATTCTTAACCCACGGGGTATACGGTGGTTCCTGTGGTACTTAATGAGAGTACTCGCGTGTAGTTGTTGGTTTGTTTTCCTCTTGGATAGATATAATAGTTGTTTTATGTTTTGCTCCTTTGATCGACTTGTTGTTTCGTGTGCTAGCTCCTCTCTGATTAGAGAGTAGATTTGATCCACATCCTTCTCCTCATATGCAAAGGTGGAGGCTCTGGCCTCTGTGCTTTTGGATATTTCCTCATAGTTTGCCATGATTAGTTTCACTTATCAATGTTTTTAGGGGTGCGTGCTATCTATCCGGTGGGCGCTGAGAGGGACAAATTGATAGAGTGTAGGAAGATGCACAGCTTGATTACTTGAGTTCTTTTATTTTTGATTTGTTATGATCAATTCAATTTGGTGGTGCTCAATAAGGAGGCGTCGAGGGCCCACGACGTTTGAATAACAAATTTATAAGTGAAACCAGAGGAGCTCTGGTGTCATCCCTTATCGGCACACACTATATCGTGTCTCCTTGTTTGAAGAAAACACTTTCAAACCTTTTTCGTTGTATATTTCATTTATTTCATGATTTTCATTGTTGTTTATCTGTTTTCATCATGATTGTAATCATTCATACATCAGGCAATATCAAAGAGCGTATCCAATGCATTTCGGGCATTCAAGTGGCATGCCCTTCATCAGGGAATTGACACTAGGAAAATAATAATATAAATGGACATTAGGATCAACGGATCTACATAGTATTTACATCTTTAACATGGTAAACAATATCACATGAATGGTGCTCCCAGAGTTATCATGTCGTTATCACGTGCGTGTCATGCATCTTAAAGTGAATAGTAATGTGGGGACGTGAGTCAAGGATTGTGCTCAGGGTAAACAGAAAAAAGTATGCCGTTCACTTACAAGCCTGTAGTGAACGTTGTCGAGGTAATCTAAAACGGAGGTAAAAAAATAGTAAACAATCGTCAACGAAACGCGATCAGTGACGTTAGCGTTCACAAGTAGCTGTGCGCTATATTCGGTGCTGGGGATTAGCATGGGAACTAACCTGATGTATGTACGTCTCGCGTCTTATCCGGAGCTCGTCTTTCGAATTCGCCGGTGAAACAAAACAGTTTCCGGCGTTCTTAAGATAAAAAAAGTTCACGCGGTCATGTGACCGGTCACCTGGTTAGAAACCGAAAAAAGACTTCCGATGTGATGATCATTACGTGTTCATAGATCACAATTAAGTGAATGTGATAAATCGAAAAGGGGGTGTAAATAACTATATGTATTAAAGGGAATGGGTTAGAAGAAATAAGAACGCCGGAAACTGTTTTGTTTCACCGGCGAATTCGAAAGACGAGCTCCGGATAAGACGCGAGACGTACATACATCAGGTTAGTTCCCATGCTAATCCCCAGCACCGAATATAGCGCACAGCTACTTGTGAACGCTAACGTCACTGATCGCATTTCGTTGACGATTGTTTACTATTTTTTTACCTCCGTTTTAGATTACCTCGACAACGTTCACTACAGGCTTGTAAGTGAACGGCATACTTTTTTCTGTTTACCCTGAGCACAATCCTTGACTCACGTCCCCACATTACTATTCACTTTAAGATGCATGACACGCACGTGATAACGACATGATAACTCTGGGAGCACCATTCATGTGATATTGTTTACCATGTTAAAGATGTAAATACTATGTAGATCCGTTGATCCTAATGTCCATTTATATTATTATTTTCCTAGTGTCAATTCCCTGATGAAGGGCATGCCACTTGAATGCCCGAAATGCATTGGATACGCTCTTTGATATTGCCTGATGTATGAATGATTACAATCATGATGAAACCATTCCTAACAATCACATTTCCAGCTCACAGAAAACAGAAATTAATGGGACTCCGTTTGGGGAAACTGCCATCAATTATGGACCAACCAATCTGGGTGCACAATGGACCAAAAACCTGCAGACTATGCGGGAGGAGCAACGAGGACTTTATTCACCTTGTCCGCATCTGCCCGAACCTAGCTCAAGCTCGAAGATTTCTTTTAAAAAAGTCTATGAACAAGCGGGGTATAAGAACGTGCAGATCTGCAATCATGGCAACCTTGAACCCAGCAGACACGCGATTGAACTGCCTATTACTAAAGTTCCTTGCAGCCCACTCCCAAGTGCTAAAACACGCCATGGCACCCTGTCAACAAAAGGATAACACAACTGTGGTAGCTCGGGGAGAGAGCTCTCCGGAACATAAAAGAGGAAAAAATCAAGAACTTCAGAACTAAGCTAGACAGACTGAATTTTAATTACACTTCATTCGATTTTAAATAACAAACTCGGTTTTAGACAGAGAGTGTTATAGAATATACTAACAGAGATTGTACATATATATTAAGAAATTTTAAACACATTAGTCGATTTCTTTAAAATGTATTGTTGTGGTTTTAATTAACTGAAACAATAAAAATCTTTTCATTCACTATGGCATAGTAGTGTACAATATACATGAGAAGAACATTCTTCATATAACAACTATACAAGTAAACCCAGAGCTCTCCAAAGTCTTTAAAAAATTCTGCTAATGGGAGCAGGTCCATTTGTTGTTGACCGTTCTGTGATCCAGCTTCTTTGCATACGGTACATTGGAAGACATCTGACACCTGTTTTGTCTTGGATGACTTTTTAAAGACTGTAGGTTCAATAGACACATATGTCAGGGAAATACCTGAATAACGTACGAATAACTGAAACAAGATAGACCTCGAGGGTCCAGTAAATAACCCGGAGCTTTGAAATTAAAGGGCGAGATAAATTAGTATGATGGTACTGAATCATCCATAATGATATGCCCATACGAAAATGAATACAATTGTGCTTTGAAATCACGTACCTTCAAGTCAAGATACGTTTGTCCAACCACTAAGTGTGAGACGGTGACCCTGATATGCCCGGAGTCTCCACTGCGAGTGACTGGGGAGAAAAGGAGGGGGGTGGTGGCAAATTATAAGAATGGCCAGTCAGAGTTAAATCTATATCATTTCCAGGTAAAAGTTGTTAGCATATTCAGGCCATAAAATTAGATGTTAACTCCAAACACGTGTGTCCTTGGCAAGTGCAACCTCCCAGACGCTGCGTACCATTGGAAAAACTGGGCAGTAGAAATTGAAAGCAGCATGATACTAGCCGTACTTTCAGGCCAGAGCAAGCTCCATTTTGAAGGCAATCGGGCTAATGTAGTACCACAAATAAAAATACAATGCAATCCAAAGAACGTGGCCCACACATATATGAATGCACCTTAATTTTCTGATGATCCACCTACCAGAGGAGACCATATTATACACAGGGAAGCTACCCACTTGAAGTACATCGTTTGATCTAAACTTGCTGTCTGATGCACCCAGGCATGTTTGATGAAGAGTGCCTTACATTCTTATGTATGTCCTGCAATATTATAATTTGTGCTTGTAGATATTGACTACTATTCTTTTTAGCCTGAAGAATATTAACATTTCTTGGTAGTATTTTCTTTCTTTCACCTTATCCTCCAATCCCATTTTATAAATGTTACCTCTCCTCCCTCCTCCCATTCAAGACATTTTGTTCATGGCAGTTGTTCTTAACAGCTTCCGCGCTGATGACGGAACCGCTCCGTCATCAGCCGCGGTAGCGCTGTGCTGATGACGGATCAGTTCCGTCATGGCCCACTCGACGCGCCTGCGTGGCGCTGATTTCGAGCAGGCCATGACGGAACCGCTCCGTCATGAGCACAGCTCAACCGAGGCTGGTGACGGAGCGGTTCCGTCACCAGAATGGGCGCGCCGCACGGCCGCCCCGCCCCCTTAGCGCTGTGGCGGAATGTGGCGCAGCAAAGGGGTTAAAATAATTTTGGGGGGATTTTTTTTACCACTATGCTCCTCACCTAGTGCCCCATGCAGTGCCTCTCCCTCGGAAAGCCTTCCCACCTTCTGGGGCATATTACCTTTATGCCCATTAAGGTCTTACTTTGGAAAGATATTATGATCCAGTCAAACCTGGTAAAAGTGAATATCTAAATAGGAATACGCCTAATCACCAAAGGAATATCCTTCAACTTTTACTATCCTTAACTTTTTATCTTCCTCCTATTGCAATAAATTTCATTTTTAAACAGAGCCCTGTTCCTTTCTAGGTAGAGGTTTGGATAATGGTTATTAGCTCATCTACTTGTTTCACATTTCTGACATTTTTGCATCTCGTGTTTCCACATAATTCTGAGTATGGCTAGAAATCTTAATTGAATACTAGCATCTAACTTTTTAAGTTCTTCCACTATCTGACCAAACTCCCATTGCCACTGTTCTTATCTAATGACAAATGTTAGGGTTTACCTACCCTCTAGAGTTTTAGCTTTTAGTGCCAGTCAGTGACAGCCGACATGGCTCTTAGGTGGTGGGGCAGGTGCAGGGGGGCATCTCTGCTCCAGCTCTCCTCGTCGGACTCGAAGAACAAGTAGCACAGCCAGGCTCCCCTGGCCGATCACCATGCTGCAATGCAGCATGGTGATTGGTAAGCACCCAGGCTCCCCTGACCAATCACAATGCTGCACTTCAGCGTTGTGATTGGTCTGAGCGTCCTGTTTCGATGCTCAGCCAGGTAATGGGTGTCTGGGTATGTTCTCCATGCACGCTGTAATGCAGCAAGCATGGAGAACAGGGAAAATGTGCATGACTGTTTTGGGCAGCCTGAGAGGGCCGGCCAAACGGAGTGGGCAAACCACTCCTCTCCTGCCCTGCTCCAAGAGCAGAGCAGTCCCACCCGCCCACCTGCAAAGTAGCATGGAAAGATAAAATGGTAATAACTCAAAGATTTTAGCATTTTATGTTTCCTTTACTTTGCACTGCTGTGAAGCAGTGGGGCGATGCTATTCCACCATAGCGCCACCAGCCTGTTGCCTGTCCCGGAATCTGGGGTCGACCTCTAGATTGTCTTCTTTAAAAAGCTTACTGTACTGAGAGTGCTCCGGCCGATTGGGGGCATAAATCCTTGTTCTAGGTTGTGTGGGCCCTACATGCGGAGAGTGATGGCTGCAGATGGCTGGTGGGGCCTGGGGCAACCGGGGGCGCGGCCTTCTGATGCCGGTGAGGACAGCGATTTTGCCTAGGAAAAGAAGCCTGTCTGGGAGCCCCCGCAGTCCAGGTAGAGATCGACGGGCTGTGTAAGGTTTTAGCTGGAGAGGCCGCCCCCCCTCCTCCTGGAGCATCACAAAGGTGCCTGGACTCCATGGGGAGGGCAGCCGGAGTTTGGACCTGTCTTGCCCTGACCGATGGCAGCGGGTGTAACCGGTGAGGTACATACTCCACATTCTTGTTGCCCCAGCTGGATAGCAGCGCCCTAAGGTGCCTGAAGGGCTTCTGGATCCGGAGGTGGCAATAAGAGCTGGGGCCTGGCAGGTGAGCCCTGGAGGCGCAGTGAGGCGCATTGCTGGGAGCTTGGTGGACGCACCAGTCATCAGGTGGTAGAGGGAGGCGGAACATCCCTGCCAGAAACACTGATCCTCCGCCTTTCCTGTGTCTGCTGGTTGTGTTCATCTTCTCTGAGGACTGTTGCGATACGCCAGTTGCCGCCTTGTTGTTCTTTGTGCTCCTCCGATCGGGGAGGGCTGGAGTAGACTATTATGGATCGCGTCAAGACCACGGGCCCCGTGGTTCCAAGAATACGCAATCCAACAAACTGGATCGCTACACCGTCCCTAAAGAAGCACGACAGGCCCGAACGCCCAGGGACTCCGGTTCGGGTGGACAGGGCGAGGAGGAACAAGAAATATCGCTTAAGGATGTGATGGCCGCCATCACAGGAGTCAATACTTCCCTGGACACAGTGGCTATTGATGTCAACCTTATCAGGGCAGATATGGGCAAACTAAACAAAAAGGTCAAGCCGGTGGAACTTACGACGGCCAGCCTTGTGGACGACGTCTCGCAGCTGCAGGGGGCAGCCAAGGAGCTTCAGGACTTTCATAAATTTACTGATCTCAAGCTGGATGATTACAAAGGCCGCCTGCGTCGAAACAACCTACGTATTCTTGGGGTCCCGGAGAAATCGTAGGGGCTGACGCCGGACCTCTTTGTCGAGGACCTTATCCTTAAACATTTGCAACCCAAGGCCTCAGTAAGTTTTTTGTCGTTGAACGTGCTCACAGGATCCCGGGTGGCCGTCCCAAGCCGGGCGCTCCCCCGCGGCCCATGTTGGCACGGGTCCTGAATTTCCGTGACAGAGATGTAATCCTTCAGAACTCCAGAGCAGGGGCCCCACTGCGATATGATAACTCAGACATATCCTTCTTCCCGGACTTTACCCAAAGGGTACAGCGACAAAGGCGATTTTCATGTCAGTCAAACGTGTCCTAAGAGATCTGGATATGAAGTGCTCCATGCTTTTCCCTGCCCATCTCAGGATTGATGAGGATGGCCGAGTGTGGTTTTTCGATCATCCGGAGGCAGCCGCGGACTGGATTGAGTGCAGGAATGCGAGGAGTCCGGCCGACCGAGGTGGAGGTGGCGCAGACAACAGTTCACCGGCCTGAGGAGATGCCTGTGCGATGGCTTTATTAGTACTTTTTGCTTGCTTGTAACAGGTGACAGGGGCGGGTGGGGGGCTTCAAAAACTTTGTTACCATTTGGCGAGGAGACTGGTATAGCCTTGAGTTGTATGAATTTGAAGGGTATACAGTAGACATGCTGGGCTGGGAAGGGGCCGGGGGGTTTGTTTTCCCTCCCCCCTTGATTTTTTCCTTTCTCTTTTGAAAGCTTTTCCAGGGCGACAGGTACTCTGCTAGTTTTTCTTGGGCAGTTCAGAGTCCAGAGAGCAGGGCAGCTGGGCGGAGGGCTGTTGTGCGGGAATAATTAGTTTTTTGTTTGTAGTTTGCTTGCCTCAGTGATGGTTATTGATTCAATGTTTGGGGGAGTGTTGTTGCATGGAGTGCATTACAGTATATTTCATTGTAGCACCGGTGGGAGACAGTGGGGTTAAATTCTGGGGCTGGGGGAGCAAATCAAACGTGGTGTTGTTCTTCAGTGAATTAAGCGTCATGCTCCTGACATTGTTCTGCTGCGGGAAACCCATTTCGTTGGAAATACCTGCAAGGCATTGCATAGAGGGGTTACGTCTTACTGGCTCATGCAGGATTCACCTCGGGTTCTCGGGGGGTTGGTATACTGATGAAAAAATCCTTATCCCTCGTAGTGCAGGATACTTGGAAGGATGCTAAGTGACGGTATGTCGGAGTCTCGGGCACTTGGGAGGGCCAACCTGTCACCTTCCTCTCAGTCTATGTACCTCTGGGCCTTCAGGCTACCACGTTCAGGGATTTGGGTGTGCTGCTGTTGGATATCCCAGAGGGCCTCTTGGTGCTGGGAAGAGATTTGAACTCTGTGGTCTCTGGGGACCTGGACCGATATCCTCCGCGTACTCTCCCTGGCTCGCAAAGTTGGCTGCCGGACCTCCTAGAGTCCATGGGGTTGGTGGATGGATGGAGGGTCTTCCATCCAGATGCCTCCCAGTGTACCTTCCACTCTGGGGCGCATGGAAGTCTTTCCAGAATTGATTACTTTCTAGTACCGGCGTCCCAAATTGCCCAAGTTCGGGAGGTTAAACACTTGGCCAGGGGCATCTCAGATCATTTGCCGGTGTGGCTTCAGGTGACGCTCGGTTACCAGCAAGCGGGGCGGGTTGCCCCCATTAATCCGTGGTATCTTCGCGATCCCCATATCCGCTGAAAGCTCCTTAAGGCCAACGATAATTACTTAATGAGAATGAAGGCTTGGTGGATTCCCCGCAGGTGCTTTGGGAGGCATTTAAAACAGTGATACGGGCCAGGCCCTTTCTTTAATATCAGGGAAAAAGAAGGAATAGCGTAGAGAGTTGGTGGCGCTGGAGGAGGAGGTAGGGAGACTGAAAGCAGATCTAGAAATGGACGTCACACCTAACAAGCTCCACCTTCTCAAATGTAAACAACAGGACTACAGGGCATTAGCGACCGATCTAGAAAAGGCCATAGGGAGAGCGGTTCAGGGTCGGTTGTATGAGTTGGGCAACAAGGTTGGATAAAAGAGAGTGGGCAAGTAGACTGGTGCCTGAACTTCGAGGACGAGAGGGTGCTTCCCTATCAGACCCGCAGGACATAGCAGACTGTTTCGCGGCCCATTTCAAGACTGTTTATACCTCGGCAGCCCCTTATCCTGTAGAGGATTCCCGCCAGATGCTTAAAGATATAGCTCTGCCCAAGCTGTCGGTGGTCGACCACAAATTCATGGACAGTGACATGTCCAATGACGAAATAGCAGCAGCCATACGATCGCTAAAGTCGGGCAAAACCACTGGTTCTAATGGGCTACCTGTTGAGCTATACAAGCTCCAACCGGATAAATTGGCCCCGTATTTGAGGGCCATGTATGAGGACTGGAGGCAAGCGGGACTCTTGCCACCAGACCAATGTACAGCCACGATAGTGACTATTCATAAAGACGGGAAGCCTAGGACCGAATGTGGTTCCTACCGACTGATATCCCTGTTGAACGCTGAGCCTAAGATCTTGGCTAAGCCCCTGGCTACTCGCCTCTTGACGGTGATTGGGACATTGGTCCACCCGGACCAATCAGGTTTCATACCGCACAGCAACACGGCGCTGAATCTGCGTAGAGTACACAGGGTTTTAGCTAGGGCAATCACCATATTGGAGTCAGTGGTTATGGTTTCCTTGGATGAGGCCATGGCCTTTGACACCATTGAATGGCCCTAACTGTGGGCTGTGGTGGAGAAACTAGGATTTGGCCCCAAATATATGCAATGGGTGCAGTTACTGTATTCTCAACCTATGGCTCAAGTGGGGGTTAACAATAAGAAGTCAGCCGCCTTCGAGCTGGGCAGAGGGACCCGTCAGGGTTGCCCCTTGTCCCCATTGCTGTTTGCCCTAGTGTTGGAGCCGCTGGCAGCTTGGATACGTCAGGACCTAATGGTCAGTGGTATGCGGTGGTCTCCGTATTGGGAAGACCGGATTTATCTTTACGCGAACGATATCCTTCTGTACCGGACCTCCCTTAGGAGATCATTGATAGTAGTCTTGGACATCTTCACGTTCTTTTGGATGGTACTTCGGTTATTCCACAAACTGGAGCAAATCCCTCCTGTTCGTGGTGGCGGGTGCAACCCCGATTCCACCACCTGGATGCCCCCTACAAATTTGTACCGAAGGGTTTAAGTATCTAGGTATCTACCTTTCATTGGAGTCCTCTCTTCACTATTCCCGAAACCTCCAGCCCCCAGCCCCCACTGCTTCAGTTGCGCAAAGATATTGCCAGGTGGAAATCGCTTCCCCTCTCCCAGCTAGGCAAGGCTGCCCTTTTTAAGATGATGTCCCTACCCCGGTTCCTATACACCCTTCAGAACTCCATGGATCCGATACCCATGTCCTATTTCTGAGAAGTCGAGGGCCTCCAACGGGACCTACTGTAGAACGGTAGACCTCGCATCGCTCTTAGCAAACTTTCTCTAAACTGGTATGACGGTGGCATCAGCCTCCCTGACATACAATTGTATTATTGGGCATCTCATCTGTCCTCTATCAATCATTGCACCTATGTCCGACCCAGGGTATAACATGGACAGGTGGCTCCTCTCCGGGGGAACCTTTAGCAAGCCCTCTACTCTAGGCCCCAGCGCTATCCTCTCACGGGTCCCACCAAACCTGCAGTACATGTCTGGCATGTAGCCACTAATCGCCTGTGCTGGGGACGGAGGCTGGCACTTGCGATGCCTCTATGGGACTCCGAGCAATTGGGTGACCTGAGGAAGAGTAAGGGATTCGATAAATGGGAGCTAATAGGTATTGCATGCATAGGGGATCTGTGGGACAAGTCTGACAATAAGTCTTTAGCAGTGCTGCAGCAGCAATATAACCGAGCACTTCTGATACACACAGGTCTGGCATGCACTTCGCTCGCACTTCCAGCCCGGGTCCACAATACCGGAATCATCCCTATTGGAGGATAGGGTACTTGATGGTCATCTCCCTGATAGCACCATTTCCCTGATATATAAAAAATTGGTCAACAACATCTCGGATCCTCTCCAGGCTCTCCGAGACAAGTGGACCAGAGACGGCTTGGAAATGGATGACGAGGAATGGCAGGGGGCAGTTTCCTCTCCCAGGGACGTAGCAATGTCAGCACGTCTCCGTCTGGTCCAATTAAAACTCCTCCATCGTATTTACGTAACGGGGCCCCAATTGGTACAAATGGGGAGGGAAGAAGAGGGTGACTGTAGACGGGGTTGTGGCCAGCTGGGGACCTTTTTTCACATAGTTTGGCAATGTACACAGATCCAACCCTACTGGCGTGCTATTCACGTCATAATTAATACTGTTCTGTCTGCGCGGTTCCGGGTGGAGGCCCGTAGGTGTCTCCTAAACATCTGGGAACCAACTGACCTGAATGTTAGTCCGATGCAATGGGTAACACTGGGGCTAATGTTGGTCAAGAGGAATATTGCCCAGCGATGGGGGCATTGGCTCCGCCCACGGTGCAGGATTGGGAAAGCGACATGGACTGGGCAATGTTCAGGGAAAAGACTGTATATGTGTTGCGGTGATGTCCCAAATAATGGTCTCGTGTGTGGGGCTTGTGGAACTCCTATCGTGGGGACATATGTCAGCCTCTCCTGGCCCCTGCATGGGTGACCCCCCATCGCCCTAGACCTTCCATCATATTGGACTGTATTTTGTAATATCACCTATTTTACCATCGATGCCTATCGTAGTATAGATATGTTGTTGCTGATGTCTGGTTTTTTTTTTCTCTTAATAAAAAATGTTTTGCAAAAAAAAAAGAAAAAGCTTACTGTAGAGCCTTGGAGGTCCTTGCCCTCCGTATCCTCTGGATTGTTCAAGATACTCAAATTAATAGGCCTAGATTGACTTTCCAGCCTATGCAGGTCATCTTGCAGACTCTGACTTTGTTGTTTTAGCACAGAAATGTCAAAAATGTTTTTTAGCCAGTTCTTGAGCTAGCTTGTCCTAATTAATTTCATGTGCCATCGATCTCTGTGTGGCTTTATCGAGTTTTGTTTCTAAAGCTTGGCACGCATCTTAAATACCCTTTTCACTTGATTCAGGTATCTTGAATCTCTTCTGTTTCTCAGATTTAAGCTCGAAATATATATATGTTCAAGCGAGGGCATACTAGAAGGTGATTTTGATGGGGATATTTACTTGTGATGCTCCTAAGAAAAAGTTAGTTTGGGTCTCATATGTCTCTCATATTGACTTCAAGCAAAACACTGAGAGCCTCAAACCAGTTTTTGTTTGAATAGCTCATTAACTGCTATCCTGGAAATATCTTAAGCAGAGGTCTGTGCGGGATTGCCCAGGCAATCTATTTGACCTGTATGGTCTATCTGTGTGTTTATTCTGAGAACTTCGCACTTCTGACTCAAGTGGGGCCATCCTCCCCCACCCATTGATTCCAAGTTGTCCCCTCCTGAATAGGGTGATCTAAACTGGATAAGTTATTTTGCAACATTATTTTAAAGAATGTGTTCAACAATGGAGTTGTTTTGTTGGTTGAGAGGATATCACTGTTCCCTTCATATATATCAGTAAATGTCACTTTTGTAGTAGCAGATTGAGTGCAGTGGCGGGACCTGGAGTTCATTTTTGGCAAACACTTTTGCTGAAGTTTGCTCTTGTTGGCACTTGGGGGAGGTATCGAGTGTCGATCTATGGGCAAGAAGTTAACCATGACTTCCTTTCTTACCAGTAGTATTAGACTGAGATAGTAAAGAGTATCTGTTCTGTGTCCACCTTTGACTCTAGTAGGGCATTATAGTGTTTTTTTTGCAGTTTACACACAAGAAGTAGGAAAAGACAGGTTTCCTACCCGCTGCGACACCATTCCACAGTCCTGTGATAGATAGTGTTCAGCTGGCTCATTCTCCTGATTGGGGAATAAACATCCCAATTGGGCCAGCAGAGCTTTGGGAGCCACCGTGGAGATTGAGGATTGCAGCGCTTGCTGGAAAATAATGGAGTTGGGGACCAAAAATAAAACCCTACACGAAATAATGATCAATTAAATTACATTATTGAAAACACGTAAAATATGTGTAAACAGAATTCAAAGTTAAAAACAACTAAAACTAATACATTTTTATTATTTGGGATTTATAACTTAAAGTAACATTCCTTTTGTCGTAATCCTACTCCTTTTTTCTATCTCTACCAGGATACTGCGTATTCCTTGGTAATCTTTCACTAAGTGATCCTTAAAAAGACTAGGCTCAGAGTGTCATTCTAATGACATCCGGTTTTTGCTAAACTTGTTGGGTCCTTTTTATTATCCCAGTTTCGTGCTGATACTCTGAGTCCTGTGAAAATAGGAAGTGAATTGTGTGGGTGCCGACGCGTTTCGACCTTCGTGCTGGGGACCAGGAGATTTCTAAGAAGGTCTTCCTCAGGGCTGGGACTGTGAGTGTAGGATTATTGTGATCTAAAATTCATAAAGGAATAGAGCAATTAGGTGTAAGTGCCTAAATTATAAAAAAATGAGTTTTACATCACTACGTATAATGAGTTTGTGATAATAACAAACACGAATGACAGCTTGCTAAAAAAGCATGCGACGTGTCTTTAAAAGCTCAATGATGCATGAAAAGAACTAATACACGATTGAAGAAGCTTTATAAATATAGACAGTAGGCTCACAAACATTCTGAAGGGAATATGAGCACAAAGGAGATGCTCTTAGTTCGAATCATGCATGCGCTCTACACACATGGCAGAGCAATGTAGATGGTTAGTTGCTGAAGGCTGGCATAGAATGGGAAAGGTCAGGCAATTCCTTGATGAGTGTGAAGTTGGCTAACAAAGGGTATTTAACTCCTTGGAAAAAGGACTCAAAATACAAGAAGATGTAAGACTCCAGTATCTGCAGTGAACGGATGGAGGAACACGAACCCAGACATCCCGTGTACATTAGGTATGATAACTAGGACCCCTGATGAGGTCAAGTTTAAAACTCAATTTTTTATAATTTAAGCACTTACACTTAATTTCTCTATTGCTTTATGATCTCAATAATCCTACACTCACAGTCCCAGCCCTGAGAAAGAGCTTCTTAGAAATTCTCCTGGTCCCCAGCACGAAGGTCGAACCGCGTGGGCACCCACACAATTCACTTCCTATTTTCACAGGACTCAGAGTATCAGCCCGAAACTGGGATAATAAAAAGGACCCAACAAATTTAGAAAAAAACGGATGGTCTAAATTTTGAACACTAGTAAAATGACACTCTGAGTCTAGTCTTTTTAAGGACCAATTAGTGAAAGATTACCAAGGAATACCAGTCCGCAGTATCCTGGTAGAGATAGAAAAAAGGAGTAGGATTACGACAAAATATGATATATTTGAAAAATATTGTATATATAAATAAAAGACATATGCAAACTGCGTTGGTTTTGAATATTGTTCATGATTTACAGCAAACAATTATATGAAAATGTATGCATGAAGAATGTATGTATAAACAGAGTATAAAAAGAATCAAACTGTGGTTTTGTTAAACTGAAGGAGAACTCATCTTTGAAAAAGTAAAAATAGAAAAAAAGAATATTCGAAGAGAAACGGTCCTGTTGTGCTGTTTATTGCTGCTAAGAAAAGTAAATGCGGTGTTGTATGCCTACCTTAAATGTCAAAAAATTGAAAGTTGTATTTTTCATTTATTGAAACTGTTGTGGGAAAATAGTTATTTGAGAATCTATGGTCCCAGAGCTATTACTTTTAGTTTTTTCCTTTTTGGCTGTAGTCACTTTGGAAGTACAGCTTGGGGTTACGTTTTTTGTGGGAGGGTACACACCGCTCCTGAAAATCCTCTTTCACCTTCACTAAATTCCCTCTTTCTTTTCATAAATCTGTCACATTTAGCAGTAAGTATGTCCCTTTTTCTAGCCACTCCCTCTTGCTCCTCCCACATTTACTGTTAAGTAATAAACTGACATGTGTGAGGATCTCCCATAGAAATGATCAGAGAAGTGGAGTTTTACACTCATAGGTTTGTAAGTGGCATTTTCTAGCACTTTAGGAGTAATATCATAGAACCACACAATGCCGTTTGTGAATAGTCTCTGTGTGGCCAAATCCCTATCTATTGTACCATATGGGAAATTTCCCTCACCATAATGCTTGGATGAGACACCTGCTCCTGAATGCACAGATATGCTTTGGAGTGTGTGTACTGTGAAATAGTTGAAGAGGTTTATGCATGGCTTCCCAATCCACACTTGTTATGTTTTTTTACTACTTCTTATTTAATAATGCAATGGCTGTTTTATTCAGCCCTCCATGGCCATGAAGTTGATATCACACCTCATTTATAGACATTTCTTTCTGTCTCACTCAAGCTGATATTATCCACTCGACTGTGTAATGGCCACAACCTACCTCTCGTGCTATGTTACATCTTCTGTGTTTCGATTGGGACAAAAAACCATTTCCTCCCTCCTATTTCACCTCCATCTCTCTTCTGCTCTTACCCCTCTGTTCTATTCTAAACATATTCTTATATAGTGTTTCCATTTACCCCTTTATATACTTTTCACCTTGAATTTGAGGTGCTTCTCCTTTCGAATATAGTTATCCTATTGTCACTATTATCTATTGACAAGTTATTTCCTTTCAAACATTTGAGCTGTCATCTCCAGCCTTTTGGCCCTAAACCACCATCATCTTTGTATCTTTCTGTATTTTTCTATATACTTTGCAGTCTGGATATGTTGCCTTGCCCCTTCCAAAATGTAAATACACCACTCCTAGAACTGCTTTCACTCATTTATTGGATACTTGGGGCATGATTAAGAGTTTGGTGGAGAGTGTGATGTATTACCCTCTGCACCAAACCCTCATTGCACCTGTCTGATTTAAAAGTGGGCAGACCTGAATTGTTTCAGCGACTGAGCCTACTACTGCTCCATTACCGACATACTCCACCGGCCGGCAGACATCTACAAATGCAGAGGGCAGTTACACTGTCCAGGAAATAAAATATTTTACTCCATCACCATGATGGAGTACAAACCGCAATTAGATTCAGGCCCTTTATGTTTAATTTCTGTAGGTGCCTGTTTCTGAATTAGAATCTCAAGATAGTAGACACGATTTATGTTCCTGTGTTCCCAAAAAGGACATTTGTTCTGGAGACATACACTGTACTACGTGTCACGCTGTTGAATTGTGCATTACTTTAGTTACAGTATTTAGAAAAATGCCTGAATATCAATAAAAAGCTGAATTAGCATAGGCAGCATGTTTAACAATATTGTTTTCCTTTTGGAGGCCTAGTATGGGTTTGCAGAGAGCTTGGCCTCATTTTTTGAAAATGTTAAAATGTTGCCTTTTTGTGCTGCAAAGATATTTCTGAGTTATATTTCCATTATGTACTCTCCTGAGTCAGAGTAACTGCAGCACACATTAGGAGAACAAGCATTTGCAATGCAAATTGGTCTCGCCTTTGGGACCCTATAAGTGTTTAGCCATGCATTATATTATCGCACAATATCATTTCCGGCTGATGAGCAGTATATCTCTCCATGTGTTCCCATACCTGGCGTGTTACGCATTTTGATGGTTACCGCCTCTTCACTATGAATAGAAGCCCACATCCCTGTGGTTATGTTCAAGACTTAAGCTTGTCCAGGGGTGAAACAGACTGGCAGATGCATCAACGAAAATACCTCCTGGTAAAACACCGAATCTGTAAAACAGGCCGATACCGAACGCAAAACCAGAAAATGCTATGCATCAACCCAAAATCGGTAAAAAATAAAGAATCGCTAAAAAACCCCCGCGGTAACTTACCAAATCGCAAAATAGCTAATCGGAAATACCGAACCCCAAAGCTGACCTCGGAAATACCGAATCGGTATTAACGAATCGCAATGGAATGCATGATAAGTCGCTAATACCGAAATACCCAAAAATCGCTATTTAGCATGAGCAAAATAAGGGGAATCCCAATCAGGAGGTAAAGTAAACTGTAGGATAGGAAAAAAAATACACCCCATCAGCAGGTGCTTACAATCAGTAACCCTTCACAAATGCCCAGGGAAACCCCACATGTCATCCAAAATGGCTGCCCTCTACGTGCTTGCTAGGAGGAGGAGGATCAACGCCCAGGCCCAGCGCAGGAGGATGATCCAGGACAGGATCTTCAGGGTGCGCATCACTTTGCTGGGGCAGACCGAGGAACAGGTGTACGATAAGTACAGACTCAACCGTGCCATGATTATGCGCCTAATAGCAGACCTGGAACCAATACTGCAGCACGAGACCCGTAGGACCAACGCAATACCAGCCCATGTGCAGGTCCTATGCTGCCTGCACCTGCTTGCGTCTGGAAGCTTCCAGGGGGTAATAGCTGAGACTGGAGGCGTGTCGCAAAGCACTTTATCACGCTTCTTCCACCGGTTCCTAGAGGCCATGCTGACATTAATAAATCCCCACATCACCTTCCCCACAACCCCCCAGCAGCTGACCCGCACTAAACGGGAATTCTACCAGGTGGCACAATTCCCCCATGTCATAGGGTGTGTTGACTGCACGCATGTCCCCATCTGTCCTCCATCAGCCACCGAATACATATTCCGCAACCGGAAGTCATATCATTCTATAAATGTGCAGGTGGTGTGCAATGCCAAGTACATCATTACGGACCTTGTAGCCCAATTCCCCGGGAGCACACACGACGCTTACATATTCCGTCACTGTGGCCTCCACAGGCGCCTGATCAACGGTGAATGTGGAGAGGGACACCTACTAGGTACATATTGATGCATCATCGTACTCTCCATCCACTCCATCCCCACATGTATATTTGCATTCATGCTGATGACCATTCTCTCTCCATCCTGCAGGTGACAGCGCATACGCATTGCGTGAATATTTACTCACTCCCTACCTCAACCCAGCTACACTGCAAGAGCAGCGCTACAACAGAGCACACATCAGCACAAGGAATGTGGTTGAGCGTACATTCGGCATCCTCAAGAGTCGCTTCCGAATACTGCACAAGGCTGGAGGTGCCTTGCAGTACGACCCAATGACCTGCTGCCAGATCATTGCTGTCTGTGCCATCCTGCACAACATCGCCACACGCAGGGGTTACCCATAGAGGTAGACGGAGAGGATGAACTACGTGCACAGCAACCCCCCCCGCAACACCGACAGGCGCATGTTCCCAACACAGCTGAAGGGCAACGGAGGCGGACATACATCACACGGCATCATTTCTGAGACAGGTAAGAGAGTGCCTTGACAACAGGATCAGATTTGCAAGGGTTTAATGGGCATGGACACCTGACTGGTGCATATATACGTAACACAAACATGCTGCTGCTGCAGTTGAAGTCTAACTTAAATTGCCCCTTCTCAGAACGGGTGATGCGTGTGGCAGTTTTGTCTGGCCATGGTTACGTCACCAAGGACAGTGTGACTTTGCCACATCTTCACTTGTGTTTGCCCAGTCTCTTGTCCTGTGACTCCTCGGCTTCTCCACGATGGGTGTCTGTGGCAGTTGCATTGCGCCCACTGCGCCTCCTCCCCCTGGTCTCCGGCAGGGAGACGCTGCTGACATTGGAGGCTGCCTCACTCCCCTCTTCCGCTCCCAGACTGCTGACACTGGCTGACCCAGGCTGCAGTTGCTCCACTGCAGTGGTCACCCTCTCAAGGGCCTTTGCCACATCCCCACAATAATGGCTTAGGTCCACTTGCAGGGACACGGACCTGCGGGACAGCACAACCGTGCTGTTGCACAGCTTATTGATGGCCTTGTTTGTAGAATTCACTGCCAGCATGTTCTGCCTGTGACGCCGGCGCTCACTTTGTTAACCTGCAACTACGGCACGTGTCAGTTCCTGCAGGCAGAGCTTGATTTCATTGTAGCCGGCAGCTACGGCAGTGGTGTGCTCACGCACAGTGTCTGTCATGTTGCCGAGTTTGTTGCACAGTTTGGTCATGGAGAGTTTCATGGCACCCATGTGTCTCCCCTGCAGGCACTGGACACGCAGCATCCGGGTCTCCACAACTCCGTACCCTTCGGACAGATCGACTGGTCTTGCAGCTGCCCGACCGGGGGCACAGCCCTCTGCCTGATGCGCTGTTGTGATGCAATTTGGCTGGATGGAGTGACGACAGCCTGGCGTGGGATATTTTGGGGTGCTGAACTCTGATCCAACTCCATCACAGGCAGGGAGGAAACATCTGTTTTGCGGCTCTGCTGAGTGGCCCGCACTGGTGGTGGTGGTGTCTTGGACCGCGAGGATGGTGGTGGTGGTGTCTTGGACCGCAGGGATGGTGGAGGTGTTGCCCGCCGTGGTGGTGAAGGGAAGGACATGGCTTCAGCTCCCTGTGAGCACTCCGCATCGGTCAACACTCGTGTCTCTGAGATGACGAGGCGGCCACTGTCTTCAGAATCGATGGGGGATGCATCTGTGTGTGAAACAGTGCATAGTTATTATCATGGTATTGTATGTGAAAATAGCTTTGGCATCTCACAATAAAGATTTTTTTCGGACAGATATTTCGCCCTTTGCAGCTGTATTCATCTCTGGGTTCTGGCATGCACCCATTCATGTATTGACTACAACTCCCATGGTGCAACACAGTGGTGAGGGTATGTGTTTTGGGCACCGATACATGTGCACTGGGTCTGGCATGGGGGATTGGGCAGGGACTTACTACACGCTGCATTGTTACGCTGCCATGCATCTTACCTTGTCCTCCTTCCGCAGCACCAGAGGTGTCCAGACGTGTGACCCCCCACAACAGCTTCCGGTTCTATGGTGGACTCCACTAGGTCCTCCAGGGCTGTGTTAGGCGTCACATTGGATGTGCCCCCTCCTGTGCCAGCAGCATCCTTGACCCTCTGCGCAATCCTCTCCTTGGCCCTCTTACACAGGTCATACCAGCGTTTTTTTAAGTCGTCGATGCTGCGGTGGGTGACTCCATCGGCATTTACCTTGTCCTTGATGCGCAGCCACATCTTTCTTTTCTCTGCCTCAGGCACCTTCAGCGACAACTTCCCAAATATTCGGTCATTGTTACTGGTCACACACTCTATTAGGATTTCCAGTTCCTTATCAGAGAACTTGCGTTTTCTCTCTCGTTGTGTGTCCTTTCCCTGCTGGGGGGCCTCCTTCTCCATCTTGTCCTGTTTGCCTAGTCCTGGTTGCTGCTGGTAAAGTCTGGGTCCTCAGCTCCTGTGCTCTGCCTCCTACTCTGTGCTACTCAGAACACTGAATGGAGCATGGGCTGTCCTACTTCCTGGTTGTGATGTCACAGGCCTGCTTCCGATGCGTCGCGTATTTTTCCCATTTTTGCTATTACCGAATTCGCAAATACCGGATTCACTAATACCGATTCGGCATTTGTTAACTCGGTATTTGTTAGTCTCGCTGACGTACTTTCGCTATTTAATAGCGATTTTTACCGATTCGGTAATTTTTACCGATTACATTGATGCATCGCAGTTTTCATGTCCTTAATAGCGATTCCTTATTTTTCGCTATTACCGACATGTATTACCAATTTTTGATGCATATGCCCCTAAGTGTAGAACTGCCACAAGCAGTGATAATCATTTGCAGTAAGCACCAAAAAGCGATGTGTGCTGGTCCAAACCGTCCGTGGGGCTGGAGAAGGGCTCCCAAGATGAGAGATGAAGGCCAGAGTAGAGGAGACACGCGGACCGCGGTAGTGCTTCCTATAAAGAGGAGAAAAGAAACCAGCAGCAACGCCAAGAAACAAGCATTGTGTAGTCAGGCGGGTGATCTGTGGGTGGGGAGGATGGAGTGGAACCTGCAGGGCTTCACCTCATCCTGCTTCACTGCTATTGTCTCCTGTAATTACCTTGTGCTCGCCCCAGCCCTTTTACCGTGGCTGATACAGCCCTAACCAGTGACCATTTCCCTGTATGCCGTCCTAGCAAGTTACTACTTCGCAACTCCTAAACTGAGCATCCGACTACCCAAGAACCGCCCCCTCACGGTATCCCTGCACTAAGCCCCCCCTTTTCCATACACATTCTACCATTATTCACCCCTTACCCCAAAAATTGTACTCGGACCTCCTAACACCCCACCTGCTGTCCGTACGCATTTAAACTTCACTGGACACATCCATCCTCATCCCCTGCGCATGCACCTCAAATCTCACGGGTCACGGGGGGGCCACCCAAGCTCAGCTCTACCCGGCAAGGACACAACCCGTCATATATGGTAGCCACACCCGCTGTACGGATACTGCAGAGAGTTCGCAGAGACCCCAGGGAGCTCCTGGTGTACTGCAGAGAGCTGTGCAAGGGTATGCAGAGGGATGTGCAGGAGCACAGTAGAGACACTGTGCAGGGGCCATCAAAGGAAACTGTGCATGCCCCGGTTACTTACCGGTAATCTTCATTACTCCGAGTATAGTCTTCCTCGCCACATGACTTACAAAGTGAGCATCAGCTCCACGACAGAACCCTCCAAAGCAAAAAAGCCTCCCACCCCCTCCCAACATGGCCGACCAGTCACACCTGACCTCTATAAGAGGCGGGCCGGCCCAACCAACAGCCTGAACTACCAAGCAAACAATGAAGCCGATAGCCAGACAGGGAGGGGGGGAGGGAACTCATGTGGCGAGGAAGACTATACTCGGAGTAATGAAGATTACCGGTAAGTAACCGGGGCATTACCTCCTCGTTAGTCTTCCTCGCCACATGACTTACAAAGTGAGCAAATACCTAAGCCAACAAGGCTTCATTGACCACCATAAGAACAACACCACACGGTGATGCAGAGAAACCAACACAAGGTTAAAGTAGAATAATGAAAAGAAAACTGAGGAAATATAATTTTTGGTCAAGTTGTGTTCCCCAGCGAGAACCCCACCGTCTCCATGTACTAGCTTGCAGTGCATGTAATTTCCCTCCTGTGCCAGCTACGAAGACGCAAATACATTTGCGTCCATCTTTAACTTGTCCTCTTTCAGATCCGCCATGAACGGATTGAATATTCAGTTCCTATCTATGCCGTGCCACCGTCTTTTTGTGGTACACTTTACACGTTTTCCAGCTCTGACGAAAGTAGGCCCAGATTCTGCCATGAAGCCTTTTTCGAGTTCTCTCCTGTTTCCTGACTCCGAGGGCCGCAGCCCAGGCTACCTCTGTGCCAGTGGCCCCCACCTTACTTCTTGCGCGACTCCGGTGCATAGCCTAACCTCTGCCTGCCAAGACTGTATTCAACCTTCGAATTATCTGCTCCACTCCTCGAAAACACATTCCTGTCTCGTAGCTCAAGTAAACATCCTCCCAGCTGCAGGAGCAGAGGGCCAGGCTCTTCTGTCTCCATGCAAGTAATTCATAGACTCCGTTGCCATGGTAGGCCCATGCCCCCTCACCCCGCATGCCGACATGTAGACACATGTACACGCATTCATATTCAGAATAGGATAGTCTATGTCTAGAGACCTTTTCCCTTCCAGATACTACTGTTCCTTAAACATATGATATCAGATACGATTTGGGACTAGGTTGATCTGACATCCCAGACTTATGTCTCCACTTATGTCTACACTTGTAGTGCTAAATGTCAAGTCCCCTTCGCCCTCCAGTTACACGTCAGATCCACGTCAAACAGCTGCGCGCGCATCTCTGCCATATAATTATGCTGACACTGCAGGATTCTCTAGTGGTTCCGCCTACTTGTGACGTCATGTTAAATGACGTATCTGGTGTACACCTTCTTGCACGCCTATTGCCATGCCTCTTTTGTGACGTTTTCATGTTTTATCTCTCCTTTTTCAGCAGTCACGCCTACTATTACGCCTACTGTATGCTCATACATTGTAATGCATTGACTATATATATGTACTTTTGTAAACAATATGTTGTCTGTCTTCCCTTCCTGAACCCTGTGTGGTGAATGGAATGGTTATGCCACCTTGGCTCGAGCCAATAACCCAATTCCTTTTACAGGAATAAAACCCTTTTGAGTTAACCTCAATATCTCGGATTCTGCCTCTCATTTTTCTGAGTTATCCTTATTGATTATTGATAGCAAATTAAGTATAGGTAATCGATATTACCACAGTTCTGGCGCCCGAACAGGGACCCCTCCCCCACCCCACGCGCCGGTGGTGTGTTGCAGGCCTAGCCCCCTGCCCACAGCCGGACGGACACTTACGCGTACCCGCAGGATTTCCTGTATCTCCCTCAGGCCAACGGAGGTGACTGAGGCTGCGATCAACACCCAGACGAGGCGGTGAGGCGTGCGGAGGATCCCGACCTGAGCCTAGCTGAGAGAGCAAGATCCGTGGTATACCGAGGCCCGCCAGGTTCCGAAGTTTCCGAAGTATCTGCGTCGAGTCCGAATCCAGTCCGAGTCGAGTCCAGTCCAGAGGTTTCCGAGGCCTTCCGTTTCCGTGCTTCCTGGTGAGTACCGTTGCTGGGGACGCATCCTGACGTGCGCATTAGTTTGTGCCGGTCAAGTCGGGTTCGGGTACACGAACCTGTTCTGCACTGTTCAGCAGTGTATCTGTACTGTATAGCAGTACATCTAGTCTGCACCCGTAAAAGGTGTATCTGTGCCGTTTAGCGGTACATCCTGTTGCACTTGTCACTGTTATCGATTAATGTGGTTTGTTTTTGAAATGTTTTAATGTGTCATTCAAATGTCGTGGTATGAGTGAATGTTCGATTTTCATTGTTGTGCTTAAACGTGTCTTATGTATAGCATGTTAGTGTCCACATCTGAGTAAGAACCTAGTAGCCAGATTTCAGAATGCCGTTGTTTTCCAAATTAAGACAAATAAAAACCCGTAAGGGGGTTCTAGAAGAAGCTGTTCCCATTCCACCTAGGGACACTCCAGGGTACTTTATGTACCATAAACATGGCCTAGATGCTGTGTTATTTCTCGATTTATGGGTAGACTACACCAAAGAACTGTCGGAGAATCAGAGATGGCCCGCTGCTGGGACATGGGATGCAGATTGCATCATGAGAGTAGAGGAAGCGTTATGGAAAAAGAAAGCTAGACAGTCACAGAAAGATGCCATCGAGTTATGGCGTAAAGAGTCGCACAGGCGCACAGAAAAAGCTCATAGATTAGAAGAGAAGAGTAAGGAGGACCCCGAAAAGGTCCGAGAAAACGCATTAGTTGAGGAAGGTATCAGAGTAAAGTTAGAACAAGTAGACAGACAGCGAAATACGCTTATGAATGGCATGTTCCCCATCTTGTCAAAGGGCCTGCCCAAGGCCTCTCCAGAAATACCGAAGGACCTACCACCCCCATTGCTCCCGACTAAAACACATCCGAGGACAGCAAAGGACGTTTTCCTTTCTTCCTACTTAGACGATGTTGCTCCCACCTATGTTAATACCCCAGTTCCATTGCCCCCCGCGCCTGCGCCTAACGGTCTGAATCCTTATGGCCTTCCTCCCCGACAAGCTACTCCTCCCCCGAATCCTCCTGCTCCTGGTCTTCCGGTTCTCCCTCCACCTCCTCCTACTTCCCTTGATACAGACCCTTTCGGAGCCAGTGCCTCAGGAGGCGCGTCCGGAGGGGCAGGTTACCGGACCCCGCCACCAAACCCTCGCCTGAGTCTCAGAGAGGTGTCACAACAGCGTACACCCAAAACAGATATTACAATTTATGGAGATCGCCTTGAAGATTGTAGATATGACCCGGTACCTGGTAAAAAGAATGACATAGAAATGTTACTCGCATCAGTACGTTTACGTCGAGTCACGAATTTCCTAATGACACTACCTGGAATGACAGAACATATGGATCAAATATATAAGTTTGTGCAGACAGGAGTAGGGCCTGAATGCATTAAGGAGGCCATGGCCCATCAAAAAGTGGAAACTAAAGCCAAGTTATTACGGTTTCTTATAAACTGTTTTATTCGAGAAGCAGATAGACCGGGTGCGAACCCGGCTGATCTGAAAGCACTCCATAGGTGGGGCCGACATATAGCCGACGGACAGCATGACAAAGAAGCCAGTATAGATAACATGTACCGAAGGATCAGAACTTCGATAACTAAGATGCATGAGCAAAGAAAGACCGAACCAGCAGTAGATTCAGACAAACAAGAATCCGACGAGGAGGAGGCAGAGGAAGAACCAGAAACACCAGTACAAGCACAAACACTAGTTCAAGAACAAATGCCAGTTAGAGACATGATAGCGTATGTAGGTAAAGGAAGACCGTTTAAAGATCCAGTGCGTCTAGTGCGCCCGGAATGTAAAAGAATATATCAGGAAGCCATGTGTAATGCTAAAACTCCCGAACACTTATTCCAAGCCACCGACCGAGTACTTCAAGAGCGCATGGGGTATCATGAACTTGATTCCATGGATGAACAAGAATTAGCCAGGTCAGCCGTGCAATGGGCTGACAGTTCTGAGAAATATGGTGATGATGTGCTAGCGCACACGTTTCTGAATTTGACACCGGGTGAACAGCGTTTAGCTGGTATGTACATGATACAGCATCTGCTCTTATTGTATAAAAGTCAACATTCTGATCCAGGACCCCTGCGCGATATACTAATTGAACTGGTCACGAACAGATGGAAAGGTCTAAGTACCGACCTGATTAAAGTAATTCTAGAACACCGCCACAAGTATAATACATTCTTAAGTCCGCAGGTTACCCCAGTACCCGTTATGGAGCGAAAGACCATGTATTACATGGATAGACAGAATCCGTTGCGAGAAGTGCACCCCGTGCAGAACGCAGACCACACGCTCAGACGCGTGTTTGTGTATACTCCTGTAACTAAAATGGAATTATTGGAAATGAAGAAACTAGTACCCAGTCACGATAAAGATCCTGCAGGTTTCCAATAATTCCATTTTAGTTACAGAAATGAAAATGTTAATGAAAATGTTAGTTGCTCAGTCAGTTCCCGCTGATGGTCAGAAAAAGGGTGCGAACCAAGCTAGTAATACGTCAGTTCCCGTAAAGGGTGTATGTAATTATTGCAAGCAGCCAGGTCATTATATAAATGAATGTCCCGTTCTGAAACATAATATTGCCACGGGCAAGACAAAAGAGAGACCGCGTCCTCCTAGACAAGATCAGACTTCACAACAAGTACCCCAGAATACACAGCAGATCGCACCAATGTCGGCTCCTTCACAGACAGTGGCGATACCTCAGCAACAGCCCATTACTGCAACGCAAACCACGACACAGCAAATGTATCAGTATGCACAGAACGATTACCCTGATTACCAACGATACACATGAGACAGCCTAGAGAGTGAATTCCGCTTGCCTCTTATTGAAGTTCCTGTAGATCAGAATGGTCCTTATGTACATAGTCAAGTGTTAGGGAAGGACAGAAAGTTTCTCATTGATACAGGGGCAAGCAGAACCACGATCAGTCACGATGAAGTACCAGGGGCACCCCTCTCAGGCTCACAGAACGTGTCCCTCGGATTTTCAGGAAAACCGATTATCAACGAAGTATCACAACCCCTCCCTCTTGCAGTAGGTCCTCTGACACGGACTACAGATTTATTGCTCACGAAATCCTGTCCAGAAAATCTATTGGGCATTAAAACGCTGAAAGCCCTAGGAGCCATTATCTGTTGTTCTCCCGAGGGAGTACGTTTATTTTTGCGAGATTTCAAAGGCCATTATGTATTGAGAGATATGGATCCCAGGCTACAGAAAGTCCCTGCCCACCTGTGGGCGCAGGGCCCTACTGATGTAGGTTGCATGCACATAACCCCATATCGAGTCACACTCAAAGCAGGAGTGGTATTACCACGAATTCGACAATACAAGTTACCCCCGGATGCTGTAGTGGCTTTACTGAGAATAATTGACGAGCTCATCGCACAAGGAGTGGTCGTGGAAACGGACTCTAATGTGTGTAATTCTCCTATCATTCCTGTTCTTAAACGTACTGACCCAAATGCTCCCCCTGTTTATCGATTGGTTATTGATCTGCGCGAATTGAACAAATGCATTGTACCACAGTACCCTGTGGTCCCAGATATCTCTTCATTATTGACAGCTATTGATTCCGAAGCAGCGTTCTTTACTGTAATAGATCTCAAGAATGCTTTCTTCAGTGTTCCTATTGACCCGGAAAGCCAATTTTTGTTCGGATTCAGTTTAAATGGCCGATCTTTTAAATTTGCCCGTGCACCTCAAGGATTCACAGAAAGCCCCAGTATCTATAGTCAAGCACTGAAAAAACAACTCGACAGCATCCATATGCCAGTTCACACTGCTCTGCTTCAATATGTCGATGATCTGCTGATCACCGCTCGAAGCGAACCTGAATGCGAAAATGCATCCCTGATTGTTTTGAATTTCCTGGCCGACAAGGGGCACAAGGTGTCTCCTTCGAAGCTGCAATTCTGTGTTCAGCAAGTTGTGTACCTGGGTCACTTGCTGTCCAAAGTGGGGAGACAGCTCACACCTGATCGCATTCAGTTAATTGTAAACATGTTACCGCCCAGAACACTAAAGGAGGTACGGGCCTTTATAGGCCTCACCTCATACTGTAGACAATGGATTCCCCAATATGCATTTCTAGCCAAGCCACTCATTCAGTTAACGACACAGGGGGCAGCGACTACGTCTGTCCTCCCTTGGACTCAGGAACATACACAAGCTTTTGAAGACTTAAAGAAAGCCTTATGTCAAGCACCTGTCTTAGCAACACCATGTTACAGTAAGCCTTTTACACTTTTTGTCACAGAACGTGAAGGTACTGCTTTGTCAGTCCTCACTCAAGAACAAGCAGGTTCACACAAGCCTTGTGCTTATTTTTCCAGTACACTAGACCCAGTAGCACAAGCCCTTCCAGCATGTTTGAAATCAGTTGCAGCAACAGCTTTAGCAATTAGACAGAGTGATTCTATCGTGTTAGGACATCCATTGACAGTACAGGTTCCACATTCTGTAGAAGTCCTCTTGAATCGAACTCAGACCCAACACCTAACCATAGCAAGACTGACAGGTTATGAATTGACATTGTTTCAGCCACACATTGAAATCAGACGCTGCAGCACATTGAATCCTGCCACGTTATTGCCGGTAAATGGAGTAGATCCATTGGCACATGATTGCATTGAAGTTATTACTATCACAACAAAACCCAGACAAGACTTAACAGATGTCCCGTTACCAGATCCAGACCTGACACTTTATGTGGATGGTTCATGTATGAGAACAAAGACAGGTGAATTAGTGGCAGCCTACGCCGTCACGACAGACACAGAAGTCATTGAAACAAACTGTATTGACACTTTATCAGCTCAAGCTGCAGAGCTTATTGCTCTGACACAAGCATGTATTCAGGCTAAGAATAAGAGAGTCAACATATATACTGATTCACGTTATGCATTCGGAGTCGTACACGACTTCGGAGTCCTCTGGCGAGAGAGAGGTTACTTAACTTCTCACGGTGCCAACATCCAACATGGTCCCCTCATTCAAGCTCTGTTAGATGCAATACATCTACCCACTGCAATCTCTATCATGAAATGTAAGGCGCATACTAAGGTTACTGATGCCATTTCCCAGGGTAACGACCTGGCAGACCGAACAGCAAAGCAAACTGCTCAGAACCGAACTCATGTAACTGATCAGACACAAATAGGGGTTCCAGCACACTGCATGGCAGTCAGGGATCCCGCACATGATGTAATCGACATACAGTCACATGCAACACCGGATGAAATTAAGGAATGGACTAAACTAGGAGGGGTCCAAACAGACCAGGGATGGATGACGAAGGGAAAATCTACATGGTTTCTCCCCGATTCTATGGTACAAGTCATCATTAATACAATACATAGTCCCGCACACCTTGGAGAGAAAGCTATGCTAGACAGTATTCAACACATATGGTCCAATAAAAACTTACGGGCAGCAGCTAAACAGAAAGTGCGTACTTGCATGATCTGTGGTCAGTTCAATCCAGGTAAAAGCATCCCCGTAGAGCAAGGTGGATTTCAGCCTCCCGATCACCCTTTTGAAGTCCTCCAGATGGATTATATCCAGATGGAACGCTGCCGAGGTTTTAAATATGTCCTCGTAGTCGTGTGTGCTCTTTCCCGATGGATAGAGGCATACCCAGTTCCCGATTATACTGCTCCGACTACTGCCAAGCAGTTAGTCCGTGAATACTTCCCGCGGTATGGTTTGCCCCGTATCGTGTACTCAGATAATGGTCAGCCGTTCTCATCCGCACTTGTAGAAAATATTACACTCCTGTTAGGTTACAAGTGGAAGTTCCATTGTGTCCGGCATCCCGAGGCAGCAGGTCTCGTGGAGCGTCATAATCAAACATTGAAAATCCGACTTTCCAAGATCTGTAGAGACAAAGGTATAGACTGGATAGTTGCCTTGCCGGTCGCCCTCTTCTATATGAGGATGGTGGCCCATTCCCGTTCTGGGCTATCTCCGTATGAAGTGGTCTTCGGTAGGCCACCGAATATGTGGGGGACGCCCATTCCACGTAAAATAACTGATGTTGATTGTCTTATACTGACAGATTACCTTGCCTCCTTGATGTCTGCACTACAATCTTGTCGTTCACAGGTAGCTGCCGCCTTTCCCGATAACACCGAGACGAAGCCCCATGAGGTGGTACCTGGTGACTTTGTGTACGTCAGAAATTTCGACCGGAAGAGCCCGCTGGAGCCCCGCTGGCAGTCGCCGAAGTTGGTTCTGCTTACGACGAGGACCGCTGTAAAAATCGAGGGCAGGAAGGGGTGGCTGCATTCCAGCCACGTAAAGAAATACTTTGGACTTCCTTCGGACTTGGACACTAAGCCCTGCCCTCCTCCACAAACTGACACAAAACTCCCTTTGGTCGAGAAAACTGCTTCAGACAGTCTTTAGTTACGACGAGGACCGCTGTAAAAATCGAGGGCAGGAAGGGGTGGCTGCATTCCAGCCACGTAAAGAAATACTTTGGACTTCCTTCGGACTTGGACACTAAGCCCTGCCCTCCTCCACAAACTGACACAAAACTCCCTTTGGTCGAGAAAACTGCTTCAGAACTTTACAGACAAAAGTTACGATCTAGCAAGTCAGACAGTTTAATTGTTTAAGTCCTCCCCTAGGTGAATCGGTTAAATTAGTTTCTGACATGTATCCCCTAGATCGAGATAGAGAGAGAGATAGACAAAGACAACATAAAAAAAATACGTATTGCAAATCACTTCGTAGTCGCTGCATAGTGACACTACTTGTTATGTTTTTCCTATGTTTGCTGGTTATCACTGCTGGTATTCTTCTGCATATATACTACCCTATATTCAAGCATGCTACTTATAATGCTACTACTGAACATTCTTTTAGTGACTTACCGCCTCATGAATTGTCATATAGACTTGCGCTGCGCAACAACACTTTCATTAGTATGTTACATCACTCTCACCAGACTACCAATGCTACTAATTGTTGGATATGTGGTCGACTCCCTCCTTACCAAGACAACAAGGGTGTTTTGCCCCTTTTCCCGTACCCGTTCACCCACAATGGTACATGCGCTGCATGGTTCAAAATGCTTAATTCTCTAGTATCTACTGCTGCTATTTATGAAGGTAACTGGGTTTGGGGAAACCTGAACATAGTCTTGCTTAAGGTATGCTACCCTGACAAGGAGGGACTCCCCGTTGCTACTGGAACTGATATAGAAAATGAAGTATATGGGTTAGGTAATTACACAGTCACTTTCATGATTTTATCTGTTGAATCCGATGCTGCTCCTGTTCTGCCTGCTATGGCAGTCTTGCCTGTCACCGGTGAACTATGTGTTCGCAAGAATGGTTCTGTACACGTAGGTCATAGTAAATGCACCACTATAGTCGAATTTACTGATCATGGTAGATCCACGTTTAGGGCTTTACGTCATTCCTATTTTGTTTGCGGTCGTACTGCATATGTCCGTTTGCCTTTAGACTGGGATGGTACCTGTTATATTGCATTCCTTCTGCCACCCGTATTCCTAGCCCCTCCTGATTATCATAGAAACACCAATCTAGTAAAACATAGATACCAGAGAGACCTCCCGCTTGTCGATTATACTGAAACTGCCTGGGAGAAATATACAGATTTTAATAAAGGTTTCTTCCCCTACTTAGGTGCTGTCTTTAACAGTAAACTGATACGAAAATTAACTAGAACCCTCGAAGCAGTAGTGAATGAAACTACTTCAGCACTAGGTAACTTAACGGAGGAGCAGTCCGCTATGCGGGTTGTTGTTCTTCAAAATCGTCTTGTTATTGACGTCATCTTGGCAGATAGGGGTGGAGCTTGTAAGGTCATCGGGTCAAGCTGCTGTATTTTTATACCTAATAACGCGCCAACGGTGTACAAAGCTATTACACGTCTTCATAAAATCGCAAGTTTAATTCATCAGAATCCAGGCACCTGGACTTGGTCCGGTTGGTTCTGGACAACGTTGTCAGCCTGGGGGTGGAAGATCCTATCCCTCCTAGGTATTGGTTTTCTCGTAGTATTCAGTTGTTGCCTGTGTCTCCAATGCGGACCGGCAATTTGTGGCTTGTGTGCCACTTCATGTGTTCCACATTCAAGTTCCCATTCAAAACGCATAAAGCAAGAAGAGCAAATAATGTTAAGTGAACAAGTCGATCAATTGATGAATATCGATGTATCATGAAGGGTCCGTGGGGAACAAGGAGGGAATGAGGAAATATAATTTTTGGTCAAGTTGTGTTCCCCAGCGAGAACCCCACCGTCTCCATGTACTAGCTTGCAGTGCATGTAATTTCCCTCCTGTGCCAGCTACGAAGACGCAAATACATTTGCGTCCATCTTTAACTTGTCCTCTTTCAGATCCGCCATGAACGGATTGAATATTCAGTTCCTATCTATGCCGTGCCACCGTCTTTTTGTGGTACACTTTACACGTTTTCCAGCTCTGACGAAAGTAGGCCCAGATTCTGCCATGAAGCCTTTTTCGAGTTCTCTCCTGTTTCCTGACTCCGAGGGCCGCAGCCCAGGCTACCTCTGTGCCAGTGGCCCCCACCTTACTTCTTGCGCGACTCCGGTGCATAGCCTAACCTCTGCCTGCCAAGACTGTATTCAACCTTCGAATTATCTGCTCCACTCCTCGAAAACACATTCCTGTCTCGTAGCTCAAGTAAACATCCTCCCAGCTGCAGGAGCAGAGGGCCAGGCTCTTCTGTCTCCATGCAAGTAATTCATAGACTCCGTTGCCATGGTAGGCCCATGCCCCCTCACCCCGCATGCCGACATGTAGACACATGTACACGCATTCATATTCAGAATAGGATAGTCTATGTCTAGAGACCTTTTCCCTTCCAGATACTACTGTTCCTTAAACATATGATATCAGATACGATTTGGGACTAGGTTGATCTGACATCCCAGACTTATGTCTCCACTTATGTCTACACTTGTAGTGCTAAATGTCAAGTCCCCTTCGCCCTCCAGTTACACGTCAGATCCACGTCAAACAGCTGCGCGCGCATCTCTGCCATATAATTATGCTGACACTGCAGGATTCTCTAGTGGTTCCGCCTACTTGTGACGTCATGTTAAATGACGTATCTGGTGTACACCTTCTTGCACGCCTATTGCCATGCCTCTTTTGTGACGTTTTCATGTTTTATCTCTCCTTTTTCAGCAGTCACGCCTACTATTACGCCTACTGTATGCTCATACATTGTAATGCATTGACTATATATATGTACTTTTGTAAACAATATGTTGTCTGTCTTCCCTTCCTGAACCCTGTGTGGTGAATGGAATGGTTATGCCACCTTGGCTCGAGCCAATAACCCAATTCCTTTTACAGGAATAAAACCCTTTTGAGTTAACCTCAATATCTCGGATTCTGCCTCTCATTTTTCTGAGTTATCCTTATTGATTATTGATAGCAAATTAAGTATAGGTAATCGATATTACCACAAAACAGGGATCGTAGGAAACCTGAAATCAAGACATAAAGGAAAAGTAGGCCAACCAGGAGCCGCAGCTCCTGCACTCAGAACGGCCCCAGCGAAGTCCCCAGGGACAGCACCCCCCAAGACAATGCGATAGTGTTCCATGAACAAGGTGGGGGACGACCACGTCGACGCCCGACAAATCTCCACAGAGGAGACACCCATGAAGGGGGCCCAGGACACAGAGCCACTCCCCGTGGACCGACCCTGGACCCCCGCCGGAACCACCGAACCCAGCGAAGCATAGGAAAGGATGATAGCCTGTGTAAGCCAGCGAACCAAGGTGGAAAGAGAGGGCTAGTGGCCCGAACGAACCGGACCGAAAGACACAAACAGGCCATCCCACCGGGAAAGGGAAGACGTGCGCTCAAGAGAAGCCAAAACAGCACGCCGGACAACCAGCACGGACAAGAGAGGAACCTTGTCGGCAGAGAAAGGCGGTAAAGACACCACCCGAGCCCGGGACACCAGGGAAGGAACCCCGGGAAGGAAACGGGGGACATGCCGGAGGAAGAACCTGTCCGGCAAAACCCGCAAGAAGGGAGGGGAGCGGAGGCACGACCCCCGCATGCCCATCCACCCAGCAGACACCACTGCCACCAGGAAAAAACCACCCAATAGGTGAGGAACCGCAAAGCCACCGAGGCCAGGGGCTCAACGGGCGGACCCTGAAGAGCTCGTAGAACGAGAGAGAGATCCCAAGGGGGAGACAGGCAGAGCGTCCGAGGGCGACGGAGAAACCAACTCCGGAGCCAAGCAAGCCACCAGGGAAACCAGCCCGTCGAACACCGGACTGCGGAAGGCCCGCAAGGCAGCCCACAGGGCCCACAGGGAAGAAGGGGCCACGCCCAAGGAAAAACCCCTCAGCCAGGAAATCCAAGACCCGCAAGGAGTCCACGGAGGCGGGGTCAGCACCAAGCCGACCGCACCAACGCGAGAAGGAAGCCCAGTGCCGGGCACAGGAAGAGAATGTGGAAGACCTGCGGGAGCCCAGCAGCACCACCACAACCCCCGAAGAACAACCCCGAGCAAGCAGCGTCATCCGCTCAAGAACCAGGCCTGCAGATGGAGTCAGGCCAGCAGATAGAGCCGGCTCAACACCGACTCCGGGAGCGGGGGGCCCAACCACGGAACGGGAGGATCCGGGATCGGCCAGTAGGCCTGAACCGCCAGCTCGCAAGAGGAGAGGGTACCAGGGGCGGCGGACCCCGCCGGGAACCACCAGAAGCACCTCGGCCCTGCCCAAGCGAATCCAGCAGAGGACCCGTGGTATCCGTGGGAACGGGGGAAACGCGTACAGCCGACCGAAAAGGTCAAACGAATGACAGGGCATCCACCCGGACCCGGGAGGAGAGAGTAGAACCTGGGCAGGAGGGCCGAGTCCCCGTCCGTGAACAGATCCACCGGAGGCAGACCGAGTCGAGGCACCAGGCGCCGAAACACCACCGGGGTCAGGGCGAGACAAGGCAACGAAGGAAAGATCCGACTCAGTCGATCCGCCTCCACCTAGTCGGACCCCGGGGGAAAGACAGCCCGAAGGGACAGGACCGGCGACACCGTGTCTGTAAACAAAAAGGAGCGAACCTTGCACCCCCACTGAAGGCTGACACCGCTCCACACCACCAGGTCGACTGACCCGACCAAGACATGGGGACCTTGAAGCACAGGTGCAAAAGACGGCAGGCCAGGCGGACAGCCAGTAACTCCCGAAGCACGAGGAGCTGCGCGACTGCAGGAGATCCCAACGACCCCCAAATGACCCGGCACCAAAGGACGCCCCCACCTGAACGAACCAGAGGGAAGGACCGTGTCCCGGCACACGACCCCCGAAGGAGGACAAGCCCGAGACGGTAACCGAAGGGACCACCGCACCTAGAGCAGGGAGCCGACGGGGGAGAGACACCGCCTGACGTGAAGCCTCACCCACGAAAAAGACGAGGCCGAGATGCATCACACGTCCAGACAGGGAACACCAAGACCCCCTACCGGCGAGAAGATCCACCAGGCGGGCCAGGAGCACAGTTCCCACCCACGGGCCAGAAGGCAAGCCCAACGGAAGTACCCGCAACCGAGAGTGGGAACCCCCACTCGCAGGCTGGCCTCACAGGCCAACCCATGGTCCCAGAAAACCCTACAGTTGAGACAAGGGAAGGAGTAGGTACCCTAACCCGTCGAGAAGGTGGGACCCTGCGGAAAGACCAGCAAGACCAGCAAGACCGGACACCGGCCAGCAAGCCCAAAGAGCCCAAGAACCGTGACAGCAACGTCCCAAGATGGGACGTAACGGAGGCGACCGCCCCCCCCCCCTCCAGGGAACCCCCTGGAGTGAGATGGCCGAAAGCCAGGATCTAGGGGCGAAAAAGGGAGCGGCAGCACCAGTACGAGACCGGGAAAAGCCGAAACTCGGGCCCGGAAGCCAAACCTGAACGCACCTCGTGAAGGCCGACACCCCGAAATCCGGGTGGAATGGCCGAAGGACCCCACCCAAGCTAGGGCGGGACGCCCTCACCCACAGGCGGACGAGGAGCCCGAAGGAAGGCCGCGCCCAGGGGAGCGGGCCCCAAATGAAAAGACCGGAGACAGCCAGAGTAGGCCAGTCGGCTAAAACGCCGTCACCGCCGACAAGGACGCAGCCAGACTAGCCGGCCGAGCCAGCCTCGCGGCCACCAGAGCGGTAAAGGTGACAAAGCCCACCTCCACAACGCCCATCACAACGGACGCAGGCAGAGGGAGGGAGTCCGGAGACATGCGTAGAGAACGCACCCAGAGAAACCCCGGGAACAACCACCGCCGCCGGAGGAGGGAAAAACAAGCCCTACTATGGAACGAATCACGAATAATGCGTGTCATCCCAGCGCAGGGGCCATGCCAATCAGCTCTGTAGCGGAAATTGATACAAGAATAGCGCACTACTCACCCCCAAGGCGCTCAAGGCGCTAGTATGAATGCCGCTGTGGAATCCTAGCACACCCTCTGAGGCGCCCACACCCGGACACCCCGAAGGAGGAGACCAGGCATCCTTAGTATCGTGGGGGCCGGTGTGGAGAATAAGCAAGCTATAGCCCAGAGACGCAGATTGGGACTTCATGAATGGAGCAGGCACCAAGGCGAGATTTAACTGGGCAGTGGAACATTTTGGACCCCAAGACCCGCCGAGGTAGGGAACCGAACCCAGGTCCCGGGCCAGACCACAGTACCAGGGCAGCCGCCAATCACTGAGCCACACTACACCACTACCAATTCTCGCATATGTATCGCCGAAGCGCCCGCTGACGGCGACAGATGAGGAACCAGGACCCCCGCCACCAAGAGGTGACCAGAAGGCACAGGACCACAGAAGCCTAGAACACTCGGCCAACCTGACTGCCCAGGGCGTGCCAAGTACCGACCACCCATTACAACTCCCCACCGGGGGAAACATGGGCCCCCAGGACGCTGGAAAGGAACGGCATAAGTGGGAGCAGAACCCACGTTCGCCCGCCCAAACAGTGGTAGTAGTGACACCAAACGGCCGCGCCAGCAGGGAAACCCAGCCGTGCAGAAGTAGAGCCGCCTGAGGACGTCAACCAAGAGCAGAGGAGGTCGGAAGAAGAGAAAAAACAATCACCTACCGGGAGGCGACCCCCTGAACCCCAAGGGCAACCAGCACAGCTCCGTGCCGCCAAGGATAGGCAACCCGCGGCCAGTAGCGACCTCCCGTCGGTCCGGACAGTTTTTAGTCGAGGGGATGCAGCCCAGTGGCAGAGGCCCCGGGTAAAATCCCTGGCATCTCCAGGAGTCTCTGCTCAGCATCTCGGCATTTTCCAGAAGGCTAGCCCGCCAGCTTTCGAACCCAGGGCCCGGGCGAGACCTCGGCCTCAGGGGCTGTAGCCCAAACCATTGGACCAAACACAGGCCCAGGCGGAAACAAAACCCCGCCCACAAGAGGCGGGAAGCGCCCGGAGCCAACCCCAGCGCGGCAAGCAGCCGCGGGCCCCAGGGAAGCCAAAAAAAATCGCCGAACGTAGGCGGCAGCGACCAGCGCTGCGCTACCGATATCCAGGCTAGGAGAGGCCGGACCCGGTCAGCGGAGCCGCCGAGGACCCGCAGAAAACCAAGTTAGGACCGTGCCCGCCCCCGCAGCCTTCAGACCGGCACGCGCCGTATTATGTGCAAAGGCACCCAAGCACGCCGAGGCGCACCACCCCGGCCAGGCTCAGTGCAAGTACCACCGGTAGGAGCGTCGCGTTTGCAACAGGAGACGGTAAAAAACCTACACAAAGAAGTACTTAGTAAGTTTAGGCTGCCGGGATTAAGGAACACAACCCAGCACGCCTGTTTCCCAGCACGTAGTGCTCACTGAAGCGCTCCATGGGCAAAGGCATGTGAATGAACCCCTACCCATAAACGGGTGTGGCACAACACACATAACCCTACATGCAAACCATTCGGGACCAAATATGCACGGCAATCACCATTACACAGGAGACGCCCGTACAGCACACAAAACCGGGAATTCACCCATGCGTCCAGCGCATTGAATGCAACCGGAGCCCCAGCACACACACAGGGGAACCACCAGCGCTGGACACGAAGCCCCCAAACGGGCCAGGACCCTTCAGTAACGACCGGGGGAGACACGGGCATGTACAAACACCCCACACCCCCGGCCGCCCCCCCCCGTAAACCCTTGGCGCGCTATAGCAGCACCTAACCGGCCCCACAGGACCGGGGGAAGGAAGAGGGGGGGGGGGGGGGTTACGAGTTTAAGGCACCAGGGATCGCTAAAGCCGGATCCTCAACCCCAAAACCCAAGGGCCAGCTAACGCCGGCCCATCTTACCTGTACAGCGCCTCTGGAGAGAATCGCGCAGAACAAAAAAAACAGGTGTGACTGGTCGGCCATGTTGGGAGGGGGTGGGAGGCTTTTTTTGCTTTGGAGGGTTCTGTCGTGGAGCTGATGCTCACTTTGTAAGTCATGTGGCGAGGAAGACTAACGAGGAGGTAATCATAGTTACTGAGGGTTCTGAAGAGGGATGTGCATGGGTTACAGTAGGGAGCACTTCGCGGTTCTGGTTAGGCATGGCATCTCAGTACTATACAATCTCTCAATCCTATCAATACAAGCACAGCGCTCTAACACACAAAGCCCCCAGCTGCTTTGCATAGGGTGGCCGCGGTACGTCTCACAGCTCCACTCCAGTGCAGCCCCGACGTGGGGTTGGTTTTGATGTAGCGTCACGTCTCCAGGAGTAGGAGCTGCGTAGACAGGCTGCAGACTGTCCTCGCTCCACCCGTGAGCCTGCTGGATCTGCGCATTCCCATTGTGTCTGGTGTTAGGCTGCCTGTTCCCTGCCTTTCATCAAGTTCATGGGGCTTCGGCGGAGCGGGCAAGGAAGAGGCTTATTGGCACAGGCCGTGGGAGAACCCGCCACCCAGGAAACCAGGAGCTCCCCGAATCCACTCTGCATGCCAGTTGTAGCCAGCCCAGCAATCGATCCGAGGGCGGAAAACCGACAACCCTGCCCCATCGTGGAGCCACACCATCCACTGGGAAACACTACAGCGGGTAGCCGAAAGCGCTTCAACTGCATCCCCCACCACAAAGCGCCACCACCACTGCTGGCCCGCTGTGCACCTAATTGGGCCAACCCCGGCCACCATCCCTGCTGATCACTTCCACTCCCGCAGCAGAGCCCCAATGCACACGCCACTGATGTTGTCATAACAATGCAGCCTGGACTGTAATAACTCTGCAGACTGAACGTATCATGACAAGGCCGCCTTCCATGTTATAGATACTTAATGCGAGGGGGAACGACTTAGTGGTAGAAGGCAAGAGGCGACTGCTGGAAGCAATGAGGGTGGATTTAGGCACTCTGAGCGGCGAGCTGGGCTCATGTGGCCTCTGGTGGTCTGAGATGACACCTAGACCCATATGGCATGGGGTGAGATCCCAGGGAGCACTGGAGGTAGCTCGCAAGCGAGTAAACACGGCCATGCGCAAGATCACAGAGATGCGAGGGTTAGGTTTCATAAGACACGGCCTGCTGCACGCAAAATCAGTCGGCTGCTGGGAAACGGACGGGGTGCATTGGTCGAAGGTAGGCATGGCAATTTTTCTGCTGGACCTAGGTGAAGCTCTGGAAGCAGCCGGGTGCAAGTAGGAAGAGACACAAGGGGCTAAGTGGTGGGGGCTCTGGGTGCAGCGGGGGCCACACCCAGGGCTGTGGAGGAGTTACAGGGCGATCCCGTCACGGTAAAGGCACAGGAACAGGACCTGAGCCTCCAGTGATAAGCGCAAAGTGCATAAGTCATACAGGCTTCAAGGGGTCCTCCTGGAGAACTTGGAGTACGACGGCGCCCCGTTAGGCTTTAGGGCGGTTGTAAACCTGAACAACCGGGGGCTTGCTTTATAGGCTCCGCCCAGCTGGGGAAAGTGTGAGTTACCCTCCCTTCTTCAGCGGGCGTGGTTGGTGGACGATAGGTTCACCGGTGGGAGGAGTAAATCCTCCCAGGTACCACACCGGGCTATGGCCGCAGGTGTCATTCTTGGCTGAACTTCAGGTGCCCAGCAGCGAGGGGTTGCGGGGCGAGCGGGATTGCCTGTAAGATAACCCACCTTTTATTTGTACACAAATAAACCTGCAATTTTATCTTCCAATATCTTGGTGTCTGTGTATTATTGTAGAGTTTGTGGGGTTGCGGGCGGCGGAGTAACGATGGATATACTATGCAGGATGCCCGTGGTCCCTGCAGGGGACCCCATAGGAGGGCAGGCCCCTTAGTAGCTTGAGGTCGCAGCAGCCAGCGCATCTGGGGGGGTGAGCGGGGAGAGGGTCAGGGGAGAGGGCGGGGTTTCAGGTATATAAGGGAGGCCCCGTCTCTCAAATGCCCTCTTTGTCTGCTGCCCCCTCTCTCGCCAGGTCGCATCCTTTGCTGCCACCAGGCCCCCCAGCCACAGCGGCGGTGCCGGTCCCCCCTCCCAGCCAGGTCCCTAGATCACCCCCCCCTTTTTGTCATCTCCCCTCTCCACCGCTCCCCCGCTGAAAAGGGGGGGAAGTGGCGACGGGGGGCTGTATTAATGTTGTTTTCTTGTTGCAGGAGGAGTTACAGGGCGATCCCGTCACAGTAAAGGCACAGGAACAGGACCTGAGCCTCCAGTGATAAGCGCAAAGTGCATAAGTCATACAGGCTTCAAGGGGTCCTTCTTGGGAACTTGGAGTACGACGGCACCCCGTTAGTCTTTTGGGCGGTTGTAAACCTGAACAACCGGGGTCTTGCTTTATAGGCTCCGCCCAGCTGGGGGCGGTGTGAGTCACTCTCCCATCTTCAGCGGGCGGGGTTGGTGGACGATAGGTTCACCGGTGGGAGAAGTAAATCCTCCCAGGTACCACACCGGGCTATGGCCGCAGGTGTCATTCTTGGCTGAACTTCAGGTGCCCTGCAGCGAGGGGTTGCGGGGCGAGCGGGATTGCCTGTAAGATAACCCACCTTTTATTTGTACACAAATAAACCTGCAATTTTATCTTCCAATATCTTGGTGTCTGTGTATTATTGGAGTGTTTGTGGGGTTGCGGGCGGCGGAGTAACGATGGAGATACTATGCTCCATCGCGGAGCCACACCATCCACTGGGAAACGCTACAGCGGGTAGCCGAAAGCGCTTCAACTGCATCCCCCCACCACAAAGCGCCACTACCACTGCTGGCCCGCTGCGCACCTAATTGGGCCAACCGGCCATCCCTGCTGATCACTTCCACTCCCACAGCAGAGCCCCAATGCACCGCGACTGATGTTGTCATAACAATGCAGCCTGGACTGTAATAACTCTGCAGCCTGAACGTATCATGACAAGGCCGCCTTCCATGTTATAGATACTTAATGCGAGTTCCGATAAGCAGCAATCTGTCTGTCTTCCCCTGGTTACAATGTAGCAATGCAGCAAGTTCAGCCTGCAGTGTAAACATGCTGTTAACAGACTATATCATAATAAAAGGACTTACTTGTCCTTGTGTGATGTAGTACTGCAGCTAATAACTGCACTGTGAATGTATCACAACAATGCAGATGTCTGCAAAACTGCAGCGGTGTGACTGGTATAGCATTGTTTTTAAGGGAAAGCTTAGTTTATTCTGTAATAATGCCTCAAACCAATACCACTACAATAATGAACTCCATTATCTGAGTGTCTGCCTCCCGCCGTGTATTGGGAAAAAGCCAGTGTTGTGGCACGCATGCGTACAATGTAAGGCATCGCGCGCATGCAACACCAAGAGTGCCAATTCACCCACCAATCACATGCCAAACAAGCATTGAAAATGCAATAGGACTCGGATTTACCCGAGTCCTATTGCATTTTAAATGTAAGTGCCGGCATGAAAGAAGGCACGAACGGGAGGGGGTGGGGTGTGGTTGTTGTACAAGAAGTTACGGATTATGGAAGAGAACATGGAGAGACAGGGAAACAAAACAGTTTTACAGGTAAAGGGGTTGATAGCCTCGGAAGAGCAAAAATGATGCCATGGCAGTCAGGAGGCGGGACCTAGAAGCCAAACACCAATCAAAAAGCTGAATTTATCATTGAAGCCAATCAAAATTATGGCCTGAAAGTGGGCAGAGCTTCCCCCGCTATACTGTGTGCAGCATCTCACGACGAGGCAGCGCATGCACTGCCTAGGTGAGACCTAAAAAGGAGGTTAAAGAGAGGGAACTGGAGCGGTACATAGCCTTATGCCCCTACCAATGGCAACGCAGGATTTATCTTCAAGTACTCCTGCTCAGTCACTTTTTCCCACATCAAGATTTGGAATTGAACAAAAAAAGGAAGAGTTTCTCCTAAAAACATACCTACCGCTCGCTTGAATTTATGCATGAGGTATTCATCCAAATTGAAGAGAAATTGAAGAGAATTTCTTTATTTGGTCTAGAGAGATATCGAGGCTTGTGTTTGAATTGAGCAATTTGATTTATATGGTTTACTGAGTGTTATATGAAACTGTTAAATACATGGATATGGTAGTGAATTAATATGGAGGTTGCCTGCTTGGAAACAGTCCATGGATTAATTTCAGACAGAGCAGATGGTCTGGGGAGAACTCCCAGGTCATTGAAAGTAGCAGAAATACTTACACTTGTGGAGTAGTGAGGCCATGTCATGTGTGGAAGGGCTTTTGTGTTTTTCTAAAGATACATGCAATACCGGCTTGTTAGTATGCAATGTATACTGACCTAACATTAACATTTGCATTCAGGTGTTGTGTGTGAAAGGTGTGCGCGAAAGGCCTAAAAGCAGAAATCAGGACAACATATGTTTTTTATTTCCTGCTGCTAACAAATGTATACTTGTGCTGTCATGCAATATCCAACTGATGCTAACAAGATAAAGAAGGAAAATGTCCATTCTCTGGGGCACACATAATGCAACAGTTGGCAAAACTACGAGGGAGACCTTGTGTGTTCTGTCCAGTAGGAAAAAGGAAGGAAAAGAGCAGTAAACTTATGCATAAACTTTTCAACGAAAGCAGTGTTCAAGATTTCAGTACAATGAAACAGGATTCAAGTGTCGGATATCTCACCTGGGGTCCCCAGGGCAGACTGTGGATACTGGACCACAAAAGTAACAACTAGTGACTTTTTCCACTGGTGTCCGGGAGCCCCCATGTTGTGGATCCCTTTAATGGAAGCCAAGTACCCCTTTTCAGCACTTGACTTTCACAGTAGCAAGGCAGAGCAGCCCAGGCCTTAGTCAGGGGCAGTGCTGTGAGCTAGAGACAAAGGACAACATTACGATGTTGGACACCGTTGCGATTCGGGACCGAAACGACATCCGGTCGGTGGTCTCGTCCGCATTATCAGGATGCGACTGGACATTGTGCGATTGCACTCTCCCATTGCTCTATGGGAGCTTGTGTTGTGGCTGTAAACTGGCCGGAGCACAAACTCCCATAGAGAAATTGGTGTTTTTGTTAATCCCAGCACCGCGTTGAATGGGCCAGAGGGCCCTCAGGGGCACCCAAAGTCACTTTCCGACATGCTTTTCATATCAGAAAGCCCAGCATGAAAAGCCTGTCAGAAACCGACATCATAATCCATATGGTATAAGTGTTGTACATAGGCTATTATGAACGGGCTCGAACTGGCTGACGGGCTCCTTGAGCCCATCAAAAGCTAGTCAGGCTGACCGCCTGGTTTCACATCTGACAGCCTTCATCGTAATAAGGCTATCGAATTTGAAACCAACGATGTAAGTCAGAAAGCCTCAGGCTTTCTGACTTACATCATAATAGGGCGTCATAATTATGTAGAAATGCAATCGACACCTCTTAATAAATCCCTGTCCAGTCAGTGCTTCTTCTTATAAACATGAAAAGTATTATATTAGACACACTAATAAATACTATACACAAAGATACAAATATATACAGGATGGCAGGTGGAATGTCTACGAAGGCACCCACTAAAGATTCTTACAGTCAACAGGATGCACACACTAGAGTCCCACAGATCTGAAAAACCCATAATTATACCCTGGGCCTGCTGTGCTGAAGGCATATCCAGTGGTCTGCAAGCCCTCAACCCTAACCTACAAGCCCTCAACCCTAAAGCCACAATACTCCTTCTATTTGCTTAACAAAATATAATTGGTGTAGTTATAAAATATTAGGCCTTCTTGCATTGTCAGTGAATTATCACAATAATTAAAAGCAGGATTATAAGGTGAAAACATAATGTAATTCATACTAAAACAGTTTAAGATAGTTCTAGCTATTTGGCTTGTGATTCCCTTATTTTTGACATGGGTGACCCATGCGCATTCATGGTCTCCCACGTGTGGCAGTACATACTAGATAAGGGGCCAGATAGAAGTCCAAGCCAAGGGCAGCCTTCCTGCCCCTCTCCCACCTGGAACAATCCTTGTTGGTTGTGGAGCTTATTTTCCCAGGTTTCCACCCCTTTGATGCACCGGTGTGGAAGTAGGACAGTGAGAGGTGCACTCTTTTTGCCTGTTGTCTGGGGGTCCTGCACTCCACACAGGTTGCTGACAGAAGGTACAGGTCAAACACATACTAATTCCTCTTCCCCCAGTGGAGTGTTTTTGGTGACGCAAGCCAAGATATGGATTAACATAGCTCGCAGTTAGTACACACTCAGAATGTTCTACCACTCCAGTTAGTGATCTATCCACAAGGAGCCCATCTGCCTTGTGTTTTCCAGATTCTGGTACTTCTCAAAGTGCAAATTTTTTAAGTGGGTTGAAAAGTTCCAGAAAGTGTACTTCTCTGACCAATACAACAAACGAGCAGCAAGAGGCAGAATAAAGGTCAGAAACTAGCGGAAAGGCAATATAGAGGTTAAAAACCAGCAGCAAGAAGCAGAATAAACAGAAAAGAGCACAGAAAGAGGAAAAATAAAGGTCAGGAGCGAGCAGAAAGAGGGAATATAACAGGCAGCATTAGCAGAAAGAGGCAAAAAAGAGTTCTGAAATGAGCAGCAAGAGGCAGAATAAAGGTTAGGAGTGAGCAAACACCTGTAAAATAACGTGCAGAATGAGTGGAAAGATGCAAAATAGAGGGCAGGCATGAGCAGAGAAGAGGTAGAAAAGGTAGGCGGTAGGGGTAGCTGGCATGAGGACCTGCTCCTGTGTGCCACCCTTCTTTTTTACATGCACTGACTGAAAGACCCACTGACAGACATACTCATACACCCACTCACTGACTCATGCACCTAATGACAGACACACTCATGCACCCACTCACAGATCCATTCAAGCACTCATGCACCCACTCATAGAACCACTGATAGACTCACACACACACTACTAGACCCACTAAGACTCACACACCCACAGACCCACTCAGGCTCTCGCATGCTCTCACGGACCCACTCATGCACCCACTCACAGATTCACTCAAAGACTCGTGCACCCACTGACTGACCCACTCAGAGACTCACTAACCCACTCACAGACTCTCACAACCAGTCAGACCCACTCAGGCACTCATTTACCCACTCACCCCCTCAGACACTCTTCCATCCATTCACAGATCCTCACTGACATTCAGGCACCCACTCAATCCCTAGTCAGAAACCCATACACTGACTCACTGACACACTCAGACACTCATGCACCCACTGACAGACCCACTCAGACACTCATGCAGCCAGTCACAGACCTAATCAGACATTTATGCACCTACTTACAGATCCACACAGGAAGTCATACTCCCACTCACACAGTCATGTTTAAACCCATACAGTCACTCACAAACCCACCCACAGGCCCATACAGCCGCTCACACACCCACAAAACCACTCAGAGACCCATACAGCTACTCATGCACCCACTCACCTACCTAGACAGCCACTCATACACCGTCTCTCAAAAGTTAAAGGTTACAGTGAGGAAATAAAAAAAATGTAAACGTTGAAAATCATTTAAAAAAACAACGGTTACAGGGATGTTATACTTAGGAAATAGAATTGTTTTTTAAAACAGAAATTCACTGACTAAGCAAAGGATTACAGGGACATTATAGTTAGTCTCAGATTTCACTTGTATAAAATCATTGAAATTCAGCATAACTTACGCCCCCGCAATGCACTTCTTATGACCTCACATATTACATCACTCATGACATGGACATTTGTTATGTATTACCTTTATAGCAGGTATGCAATAAGAAATATGTTCTACCTCTACTCAGCTGAAGAATATTCATGTTTGTGAATGCACCTAGTCCGATAATTATTTTGGGTTGTGCTCTCCAGTAACCACTTCAATATTATGACACAATGCCCAGAATGTAAATGAGGAAAGCTGAGATTGCCAAGTGGGACCTCTTCAACGCCTCTCCCTATTCAGAAACTAGGTCCAGCAGGCCCAGTGAGGCTATAGTCTGCTGGAGGCATGGAAGGCTGGCTCACAGGAAGGGCTCTGCCTTGATGCCCAGGGACTGAACAGTGAGGGGCAGGGTTTGGAAGCATGGGGAAAGCTCTGTATTCCTAAAACAAGGATTCACCATTATATTTTATTTTATTTTCCATGAAACTTTAGATATTGTCTTTGCTTCAAAGTATGAATCAAAGGAAAGGAAATTAAATATATTGTTTTGCAATAAAACTGGACGTGGGAAGCCTCAGAGTCTTACTAGGCAAAATATGATCAGCGACTGACAGGCATCTGATACAAAGTGCCCTCAGATCTGTATAGGAGCGAAGAAAACAGTGTCTACTACATTTACAAATACGACCTGCCTACCTGTGGGGATCATTAGCGAGTGGTGCCTTCCGCTCTTCCTGAAAATATGCATTCTAGCATTTTGCTCCAGGACTTATGGTTCCAGTCTCCTACTAACCCACAGGGTTAGGTGCGGAAGATCGTCAGACAGATGTGCAAGAATTCCATTGGAATTTTTTCAACTGGGCATTCCACGTGAACATGGAAGACTGGATGTGAGGACCCCCCAACCATGCACCTGTAAGGTCTGAGGAATAGGTCCTGATGATTTGTTGAAAACTATACATGAAAGGACCAGAGGCAAAGAGACATAAAATATAAAAGACACAAACATGGCAGCTTCAACTTTGTGTTTTGAGACAAAGTTCAATTTTACAGCAGCACTGCGCACTACAAAGTCCTTTCGAAATGCAGCCTTTATTGAGGTTTGCATCGTTGAAGTCTTTCAAAATCTAGGAAAATTGATAAGCCCAAAGGAAAAAAAAATTCAGCAAGACCAAAGATCCTTCACTCACAGATCTCTGATAGAGGGAACATGAGTGCTTTAAGGGCACTTTCTTACTTTTCAAATTTGATTTCATAACTGAACATCTTTTCGTAGGGTTTGTCAAGGGTTGACTTTTGATTTGTTGATACAAATTAATCTCTGTATCCAATTTTCTTCGTTTTAATTACTTTTTTTAAGTGTTTGTCTGTGTATCTAACTAAGCCTATACGTTATTTATTCACATAATTGTTTGGCTAGTTGTTGCACATAGTCCATATGCATTTCTATCTAAGGAAGGCATTGTTGCTGTAGCAAAGCTTGGAATGCCTGCCAAAAATCCTTTTACCTCGGTAATATTACTTTGGCAACCCGGGAGCTCTGTCACAGGTCACATGGGAATCCCTACAATTAGGAATAACACTCAATACAATATACACAGTGCATTGAACCGAGCAAACGCTGTACTATCTGGGCCTGATTCACAAAGATAAACCTACACTTTAATGTAAGTTTACAATGTTTTGCAATTCACAAAGGAATTTTAGGAATAGTATCTTTGCGAGTGAGGAGTCTCTGCACTTGTGGTGGAGACTCTGCACATAAAAAGGTAGGTAGTTGTAAAGATACCACTAGTAAACTTCCTTTGTGAATTGCAATGAATTGTAAACATACACTAAGGTGTAAGTTTACCTTGTGAATCAGTTCCACAGTGTTCAACCTAGGTGACATGGTAATACTAGAAAAGTCAAATAACATCAATCAAACAATCAATCAGGGAATCTTAAAACGCACTACTCACCCATGAGGGTCTCAAGGCGCTTGGGGGATGGAGGGGACGGGGAGGGTTGCTGCTCCAGGTTAGACAAAAACTAGGTCTTCAGGCTCTTCCTGAAGATGTGCAGGGTGGGGGAGTGCTTGATGTCAACTGGGAGTTTGTTCCAGGCCTTGGCATCAACGCAGGAGAAGGCTCGTCTACCCGTTGTGGCTCTGCAGATGCGCAGGATTTCTGCCAGGGCGAGATTGGCTGAGCAGAGGTTTCTTTTGGGTACATGGAAATAGACTTTTTCGTTGAGGTATTTGGGTCTGATGTTGTGGAGGGATTTTTAGTAGTGGGTGAGTAGCTTGAAGGTTCTGTCGAGGATGAGTCTGGCCACGCTGTTCTAGATGGTCTGGAGTCTGTGTAGCTGGGACTTGTGGATTCCAGTTTAGAGGGCATTCCCGTAGCCCAGCCTGCTGGTTTTGAGTGTGTGGGTGACAGTCTTTCTGGTTTTGGGGGGATCCACTTGCAGGTTTTGTGGCAGATGTGGAAGGAGATAAAGCAGGTGGAGGTGACGGTGTTGATCTGGCAGGTCATGGTGAAGGAGAAGTCAAGAATGATGCTGAGGTTCTGGGCGTGGTCCATAGGGTTGGGTGGGTTTCCGAGGGCAGGTGGCCACCAGGTGTTGTCCCATGCTGTGGGGGATGGTCTGAGGATGAGGACCTCAGTCTTATCAGAGTTGAGCTTTAGGCAGCTTCTGCTCGTCCAGGCTGTGACGGCCTTTGTTCTTTCCAGGAAACTGAGTCTGTTTGCTTCAAGGTTCTTTGTGATGGAGAGGATGAGCTGGGTGTCGTCTGCGTAGGATACTATGCCGAGAACGTGCTGCCTGATGATGACAGTGAGGGGGGCCATTTAGAAATTGACGAGCGTGGGGCTGAGCGATGATTCTTGGGGTACTCTACAGTCGGTCTGTGTGGGTTCGGACAGGAAGGGAGGGAGTCTGATCTTTTTGGTTCTGCCAGCAAGAAAGGAGCGTATCCAGTTGAGGGTAGTTCCTCTTATGCCGGCGTTGTGGAGTCTGGCTGCGAGAGTGTGGTAGGAGACGATGTCGAAGGCTGCAGATAGGTCTAGCAGAATGACAGCTGTGGAGTGGCCCTGGTTGAGGAGCCTGCGGATTTCACCGGTGGCGGCAAGGAGGGCGGTCTCGGTGCTGTGGTTTCTGTGGAATCCAGACATGGATTGTTATCTTCGATGAAGGTGGTAAGCTGTGTGTTGACGATTTTCTCAGTGATCTTGTCGGTGAAGGGGAGGAGACAGATGGGGCGGTAGTTCTTCAGGTCCATCAGGTCGGCGGAGGGATTTTGTGGACAGGCTTGACGTCTGCCTGCTTCCAGTCATTCGGGAAGAGGCCGGATTCGAAGGTGATGTTGATGGTGTGCCGTAGTTCGGGCGCTAAGGTGGCGGTGGCTCTGTGGAAGATGTGCGATGAGCAGGGGTCCATGGGGGCTCCTGAGTGGGTGCTCCTCATGGTCGTAGTGGTCTCTTCGGTTGTGATTAGGGTCCAGGTGATGATGGTGGGCTGGCTGTACTTGCTGGAGGGGAGAGCAGTTTCCAGAGTTTGTACACTGAAGTTGTCGTAGAGGTTCTTGATAATAGTGTGGAAGTGGGAACTGAGCTTGTCGAAGAGGTCCTGGGAGGGTGTGACGTCTGTGGCTACGCTAGGTGGTTTGGTGAATTGCTGGATAATGTTGAAGAGTTCTTTTGAGTTGCTGGATTTGGTGAGGATTTTGGATGAAGGTCCTCTTTGTGGCTCTTATTACTTGATGGTATGATGTCATGGCGTTCTTGTAGGTGGTATTGTCTTCAGTGGCATTGCTGTTTCTCCATCCGTTTTTGAGACGTCTGCAGGAACGTCTGGCTTCTAGGAGGTCGGTGGTGAACCCGGTGGCCTTCAAGGTGCGCTGTCTGTCAGGGTTGTGGAGGAGTGCGAGCTTGTCTGCAAAGCTAGAGATCCAGCGATGAAGCTCCTTGACTGCAGAGTTGGCTTCGGTTGTGGCGGGGGTGGGTTCAGGGATGAGGATGGAGTAAAAGTGTTCCTCAGTGACCCTGCCCCAGTTTCTTCGATGTGGGCACGGCGTGGGCAGGTGTACAGTGGTGGTGTTGACGGAGAAGTGTACGCAGTGGTGGTCTGTCCAGAGGGGCTGCGAGGTGTGGCTGAAGCGGACTTTGTTCCCTCCTGGACAGATGGGGTCGAGGGTGTGTCCCACTTTGTGGGTGGGGGTGGCAACAAGCTACTTCAGTCCAATGTTAGCAAGGTTTTCTAGGAGGGCGGTGGAGTCAGGGTCGCTGAGGTGGAAGTTTGGGTCTCTGATGAGGGTGCAGTGCATGGAGGCAATGGCGTGGGGTGCGATGAGGTCTACAATGGTGGTGGTGAAAGAAGCGTGAGGCCCTGGGAGTCTGTAGGCGAGGGTGCCTCTGAGCCTGGTTCAGGGGCTGGTCTGGATCTGGAAACAGGTGTTTGGTCTTCTGAGGGAGTTGCTCGTGCTGGAGGTGGAGAATTGGAGGGAGCTCTTGTGTGCAATGGCAAGTCCTCCACCTGGGCGGTGTGGCCGGTCCTTCCTTTGGATCTTGTATCCATTGGAGATGGTGGTGGTGATGTCCGGGGCGGAGGAGGAGTTTGTCCAGGTTTCCGTGAAGAAGGCGACGTCTAAAAAGAGGGTGTCAAGGAGGTCCCAGATCTATATGGAGTGTCTGTGTAGGGAGAGCATGTTGAGGATGATGCAATTGAGGGCTCAGGAGGTGATAGTGTATGTCGTGGGGGCTGTGTACACGGGGTATGGTCGGAGGCAAAGTTCTGGCAGCAGGAAAACTGGCCCTGGGTGATATTCGGAGTGGACAGCTGGCAGTTGTTATTCATCCCTGGGTTGAGTGCGAGAAGGGCAGCTGAGTCATAGTGGTGAGTGGTCAGAGATCCAGGGTTTCTGCCGCTAGTCGCGGTCAGGACGCAGAACGGCGCAGATGGGCTTGCCTTTGGTGACATCCTGGGGAATCTGTACTTTGCTCTCTCTGCTTCTCCCCACCTATCCTAGTCTTTCTCTAAATCCGTCACACGTAAAATATTGAACTCAGCCTAACACCCAGTCTCAGTCCAGAGCCATTATCTTAGAGGAGTTACTTTTAGCTATCCCACATCTGCTTGATTGCTTGGTGGCAATGCCTAAGTGTACAAGATCACAGATTCACACATGACGACGGTAGTGTATGCATATAACATGAGTAAATGTGGTGTTTGCGAAGAGCAATAAGATCACACTCATGACAGTGCAGCTGCCACCGAAAGAAGTCTATGATCAGCAAATTGCATGTACACTGCATCATTGTTTTAATTTGAAAACTAAGCTAATGACGCATCAACGTGGCCCCGCCCATAAAAGCAGCAAAAGTGAGACACCACAAGCTGCTAAAGTATGAATACCCGGCCTTCCTTGAAAGGATGGTCTGGGAGGTCTTGGCTGTCAGAGGAAGATAAGAAGCTGCACTATTTCCGTACATGGTGACAAGGAACCTACTAATCAACCAACACAGAGAATCTTTCACGACTTCAGCGCAGAAACCTTTCAATGAAATTAGCTTTTCGGGTAAGAGAAAAAGCAGATTTGTTCTAATGTCAGTAAAGTCTACTTTACTTAAAGCTTAAACTATTGCTATATTTATTTCACCTCCTCTGCACGGTTGTTCCCACCTCCTTTTAATAGCTAATTCATAATAGATGCATTCAGTTTTTTCACGAAACAACACATTTCAATGTTTTATGACATCTGCATGTCTAGCATTCCTAAAATGATTTACATTTTTGTTGTGCGCAAATATGCCACGCAGCTCAGGCAATAAAAATTACGTATTTAAAAAGTGGGATTGAAATTGAAGGGATTCCATTTGTAATTCCAGCACGTATTGTTCTGCCTTTGGAAATAAAGCTGCTTTAGGCACTGGAGACAATGTCAGCCACTAAAATGCCCCTTTTCGTACAGACAACAGCTAAAGAGTAAGGGGCATATTATCAAGGACCGGTGTTAAAATTATCGCTGTTTTATCGGCAGGAAACTGCCGAATAAACGGCTATAATGGGCTTGATAATACATCCTTGTTAATTCCCATAGAAGCCCATGTTCTGATGTTAACATGGGCTTCTATGGGAATTAACAAGGGCGTATTATCAAGCCCATTATCGCTGTTTTATCTGCAGTTCCGATAAAACGGCGCTAATTTTAACACCGGTCCTTGATAATATGCCCCCAGGTTACTAATGTTGTTTTATATGCTAAATACACATGCGATAATTCTCGATGGCAGAGGTCAGGCGCGTCCAATGGGCACAGTCAAAGAAGTCATGATTCCCCAGGCCAGGACCATTTTTTCGGGGTCCCTCGCTCGTGATGCAACATACATTTTTAGATTCTAAAGAAACCTGTTCTGTTTATTAATGACAAGGCCTATAAAATTGCTAATTGCAGTAGATGCTGTGAGACACAGTACACAATTTCGAGGTGCCCGACAGGTGTCCATCTTAAAATTGAAAAATCATTATTAAATTACACTTCAAAGCTATAACAACTCAGGTTTAATTGAAAATTAAATTTGACAGAATTAAAAAGGGCTAGTGTTCTTTGAAACATAATGACGAAACAAACCCAGAAAAGCATGCCGTCTTTATTACATTACATTTCTTCGTAATGTTAGGCAAGGTTTTCTCTAGTAAGCTGCATGCAACACATATATAGTTCCTTGAAGTTCAGTATGCCTAAAGCTTAGGTTACTGCAGGGTAAGGCTTTGCAAATCACAGTGTTCAGCTTCAAGGTCTTGGCCAAAATTCCAACAGAATCTACATCCACAAACAATTATCTCCTAATGCAAACATGTTCATGATGGGCTGAGCTGTCTAATACTGCTGCTGGTCTGGACTCCTTAGTTGTTCGAAAGAAAGTTACATTCATAAACAATGGTTCCGTGGTGAAAGAATACTCATCTGTTGTAGGCAAAGTGAAGCAGCGCCTTGAAGTCTTGTAGCCACTAGGTTAAGAAAGTGTACAGTTCTGAAATGAAAGGCTATCTTCTTACTCGAGGCAGAAGAGGATATGTTTCAGAGCAGGTGACTAGGAGCGGGTGTATTATGAATACATCTCTAACAGGTTGGTAGGTTGCATTAACTTACAATCTTCATCATTTAGCAGTTGAATAGAAAAACAACAATTTGTACCCAATCTTCCATCACCAATAATCTCCCGAAATAAGAAATTCACCTTTTTTTATTATGTCTGTTTAGGTTGTAATATCAGTCTCCAGTTGGCCCGTTTGACATTGTATGTGCCAAATGCACCACAAAATAACACTAGGGGTGTGCAAAGTTTTAATTACACGAGCGAAGTCTTGCATATATTCTGATTAACGGCTCACCAGTAGATTCGGCTTCATCTACACCAGGTTGTGGTTTTTCCCACAAACTGTGGCATTACCTCAGAGGTACTAGATGGCACTGGAAACGTATGTGCCGTTTTCACGAGAGCTAATTTTAATATTATTTTCTCGTGACTTCGAAAATGGATGGTTTTTGTTGATCTTTATTTTTCTTGAAACAACCTAAAAAGGGAGAGAAAATTCCCATTTAGAAACCTTCCAGAACAAAGATGAATAAATATAGTATTTGCAAGAATTTCATGGTAGAAAAACCTTTGCACACCTCTAGAAAACATGAACATTCAAACTGTTACCAGCTGTAGGACAGTATGCATTTTAACAATTGGAGGAGAAAACCTATTTTATTTTTATATTTTACAGAATTTGATCATTTAAAGAAAAATATTTACAATTCCAAGTTGACATTAGACACTGATGGCCATTTGAATTCCGAGCCCATTCATCTCTTCAACTGGCACACTTCACTGTCTCTTTGACTTCACTCATCACACAATCAATCACATTCAGAACAACATTATTAAACATTACGAACGAGACATACACAAAACACGCTAAGTGGAAAATACAAATAAATATTCTCGTCACTGGTTTGCATGAAAAAACCATTTGAAGTATCATGTAAAATAATTCAGGGATGGCTAAGAAATGGCTGTGTCCGAGCTTGAAGCTGCCATCATTCAGGGGGGTAGAGAGAAATCAGCAGAGCCATGTAGTGGTTGTGGTTCAGAGTATTTCAGCGTCGGGGTTTGTTCTCAAGATCCTCTCTGACAAAATACAAAATGTACTCCTGAAAGATGCCTTGTTCTCAAGGCTTGGCTTGTTCGTTTTCACGTGGTCCCGCGCGGTTCTGTCTTTTGATCACGCTATGCCTTAAATGTAGAGGGGCGTCTCTTGGCCTGTCAGCAGTCTGAACATGGCCGCAGGCATCGTCTTCATATGAATCTGTGGACAAATTAACAACGCATGAGTGAATAAAAGCTCGCCTTGGTAATAATGTAATAAGTAATATCTAATGTAGCACCCAGGGTGTCATTTTCTTTCAAATTAAACTTTAAAACAACATGTCTCATTAACCTTTCAATTTTTTAATACAAAAAGCAAATATTTTGATTCACTTCATGCACTAAGAATTCTGCAACATCTCTACCTCTCAACTACTGAGGAAAATTAAAATGTAGGTGATGCATTATGACACTGGGTCAATTCAGGGCCTTCCTTACCACCACAACTGGTCACATTTTGGATAAAAGATTCAATTACTTACCGGTAATCCGTCTCTCACTTTGAGTCGTTACATCATGACCCAGAAGTTTCCTAAACACACCCCATTCATCAATAGTTTGCCCCTCATAAAAGCTCATTCCACATCCTGTTTAGTTGTCTCAAGCCATGTACTATACAGTCGGCCTGGCAGAAACTGGGCGGGTGGGAAAGCGGGATTGATTAATCAAAGTGTCATGTAATACCCAACCCCTCCCAAGCGTGTGAGTTCACCCCTTCCTTTTAGGCCATACCATGAATCATCCCCCTACTTCAAATCATTCAAGGGACCCAGTTTATAGTGCATAAAGGATGCAGTTTATTACACAACATAAATCATATATTTCACAATTTACTGGTTGGTCATTCTCGACCGATGTTTGTTTGTTACATATTCAACTTCTCAATTAAACATTGTCCCAAAGGTTTATCTCTATTTCTGGCTGACAGTACTGTCCCTGCGCAATGGCCACTTTTTTTAGGTGTCTCGGGCTCTGTGGGTTCTAAGCTTACCTTGCTACTGACCTTGTGGGTGGCTGTCAAAGCCGTTCTGCTTTCCTGGACTCTTGCTGGCCACTCGCCTGCTCCCTCATGTCCCTGCCATGGGGCATCCCAAGCACAATGACTGAGCAGCACATTTATTCTTGCTGTCATTGTGTGCTGTCATCTGCTCCTCTGTGTCCCTGCCATGAGGCATCCCAAGGACACTGTTTGAGCAGCTCTTCTAACTAGGTTACTCTCTATTTGGGGTCTCTTTCTGTGCTGCCAACACCATGCTGCCATCAGTTTCCTGATCAGTTTCCCTATCTGTGGCAGGCCCCCCCTTCTGCCCTTTCTAGAGAAACCCAGCAGTTCTAGCACCCCAACTATGTTGAGCAATAACATGTTCATTTCTACCACAGTCAGGTGTACCCAATCCTCTGAGTAAGTGTGGGCGAATTTTGCGGGTCTGCGGTCCGCAAATTCGCGTGAAATGGCAAAAAAATCAGTGAGTTCGCCGATTTTCCCGCGAAATCGCAGATTTTTTTTTCATTTGCAATAATGTGATACGTGTACCCTAGTGTGTGTGGTGCGGGCCAAACGGGCGGGGCTTCTATGCGAGTTCACATGCCTCTTGTTTATAAAGGGTCAGAGACCGATCAGAGCAGCAGATGAGAAGAAAGCAGCCTCCTGGTCACAGTAGGTACACTGGGATTGCGCTCGAGAAACTCATGGATGCAAATTCCTCCATCAAGGATTACATCTAATTGTAGGTGGTAGATATGGGGAGGAGATAGTGAAGTGGAAGGCACTCCTTTCTTTTAACAAAAATATGATATTGATCCTCTTTTTTTAACACATGCGTGCTGCAGCGGTGGCACGTTTGTCCTTCTTCCGTGCCTGCAAAACTACCAACCTAACTTGAGTGGATGGACCACTCAACCCCTGCGCACTGTTGCTGCTAGTGAATCACACTAGAAATATCATCATTTTAATTTTTCATCCTAGTTTTTTCAATTTAAATTTTCACATAACCAAATTCTCCATTCTTATTTGAAAGTATGATATTTAATCATCAGTTCATTTTCAATAAATTTCAACATATATTTCAAAAACAAAACATTTCAAAAATTCACTGTATCAACTTCATCTCATAGACAAACTCAAATATTTGATTTAACCATTCATATCTCTCAAAAGGGCTTTTTTACAGGCACTGAAGCGTCCCGACTATGACGGGACGCTTCAGTGCCTGTAAGAAAGCCCTTTTGAGAGATATGAATGGTTAAATCAAATATTTGAGTTTGTCTATGAGATGAAGTTGATACAGTGAATTTTTGAAATGTTTTGTTTTTGAAATATATGTTGAAATTTATTGAAAATGAACTGATGATTAAATATCATACTTTCAAATAAGAATGGAGAATTTGGTTATGTGAAAATTTAAATTGAAAAAACTAGGATGAAAAATTAAAATGATGATATTTCTGGTGTGATTCACTAGCAGCAACAGTGCGCAGGGGTTGAGTGGTCCATCCACTCAAGTTAGGTTGGTAGATATGGGGAGGAACCACACCTACCTAGCCTCGACCGCGCTCACTAATTGTTTGGGCTGATTGTAATGCGTGACTGAATTTGAGTGTGTGTGGCGGGGCCAATCGGGTGTTGCTTCCATGCGAGTTCACATGCCTCTTCAAAGGGTCAGAGACCGATCAGAGCAGCAGATGAGAAGGAAGCAGCCTCCTGGTCACAGTAAGTACACGGGGATTGCGCTTGAGAAACTCGTGGATGCACAGTCCTCCATCAAGGATAACATCTAATTGTAGGCAGTAGATATGGGGAGGAAGCACATCTGCCTAGCCTCGACCATGCTCACTAGTTGTTTGGGCTGATTGTAATGCGTGACTGAAGTTGAGCGTGTGTGGCGGGGCCAAACGGGTGGGGTTTCCATGCGAGTTCACATGCCTCTTCTAAGGGTCAGAGACCGATCAGAGCAGCAGATGAGAAGGAAGCAGCCAACTGGTCACATTAAGTACACGGGTATTGCGCTTGAGAAACTCATGGATGCAAAGTCCTCCATCAAGGATTACATCTAATTGTAGGTGGTAGATATGGGGAGGAACCACACCTACCTAGCCTCGACCGCGCTCACTAATTGTTTGGGCTGATTGTAATGCGTGACTGAATTTGAGTGTGTGTGGCGGGGCCAATCGGGTGTTGCTTCCATGCGAGTTCACATGCCTCTTCAAAGGGTCAGAGACCGATCAGAGCAGCAGATGAGAAGGAAGCAGCCTCCTGGTCACAGTAAGTACACAGGGATTGCGCTTGAGAAACTCGTGGATGCACAGTCCTCCATCAAGGATAACATCTAATTGTAGGCAGTAGATATGGGGAGGAAGCACACCTGCCTAGCCTCGACCATGCTCACTAGTAGTTTGGGCTGATTGTAATGCGTGACTGAAGTTGAGCGTGTGTGGCGGGGCCAAACGGGTGGGGTTTCCATGCGAGTTCACATGCCTCTTCTAAGGGTCAGAGACCGATCAGAGCAGCAGATGAGAAGGAAGCAGCCAACTGGTCACATTAAGTACACGGGTATTGCGCTTGAGAAACTCATGGATGCAAAGTCCTCCATCAAGGATTACATCTAATTGTAGGTGGTAGATATGGAGAGGAAGCACACCTGCCTAGCCTCGACCGCGCTCACTAAGTGTTTGGGCTGAAGTGTGACTGAATTTGAGCTTCAACTCGGGCACCTGCTTTATTTATATCTATAAGTGCTTTCTGTTGAGGTTTAATTTTTGTGGCAGGAGCATTGTGCCAGAATGAATCCTGCCTGCATTATCCACGAAGATGCTGCGAGAAAAGAAAAAAATTTGACGAAAATCCGCAAAATCCGGGAGCAGAACGGATTTTGCGCCCACACTTACCTCTGAGTGATAGTCTGATGACTTGAGGTTGATCAGCCCGTGGCACAAGAACCACTAGCTGTTAACCCTACATACCTTTGCCATGGTGATATTTAGTTTACACCCTGACATGTCCACCACCATTTGGTCAACTGCTCCCCCATAATACCGGGCAGGCTATTAGCTCGGACTATATGATGTCTGTTGGCAAATCAGCCTGGCCAGGGCCACTAACTCCTCTGTCATTGCCCCTAGCAGCTCTCTTCTCCCAATGTTTGCCAGGTTGTTTCCCCCGAGGTGAATGACCACGGCATCCGGTCATTCTCCATGTTGCAGTGACTCTTGCACGGCGGGAAGCAGTTGATCCAACCTCATGCCTGATTGACCCAAACAGATAATGGCTGTACTTTGTAGCCCTATCCCTTTGAAGTCTCTTTGCACCACTACCCACCGTTGCGCCAGTGTAGTGTAGGAATGCCCCAGGATCCACACCTTGCATTGGCCCCCTACTGGACCTGCTGGGAGAGAAACATAGTTCTGATCCCGGCTGGCTGGATGTAACCTTTGAATGTACCCAAGGCCCAGTGGCCCAATTTCTTAATCTGCTTGGCATTCAACCGCAGGTGGGCTGTGGTGGCTGCTGCCCCTGTGCAGAAAGGGTGTGACCCGAACTCCCTAGGAGGGAGGGCCATCTTATCTAAGGCTTTCCTCATTACTGCAGTGAATTGGAAAGGGCTGAGGCATGACCTATCTTTGTGTGAGAACAGTAGCCTTGCGGCGTGGACGTCATGTCTTATATATTCAGCATGAGGCACACTAGGCAGCATGCTCTGTCTTCTATGCAGTCTATCCTTGTGTGTTGCCCTTTGCCTTCTTGGACCATCTTGGTCCATCTTAGGAACACTATTGTGTACTCGTTCCGCATGTGTATGTCCTCCATGTACACACATGCCAACCCGGAGATCCCTATGGCTGGTGTTGCTAGTTTGCTAATCCTGTAACCCCCAAAGAACACCAAGGTAAAAACTTCTCATATCACCACCTTGTGGTATCATGTGCATATCCCTGGTAGTGTGCCAGGAACTGCCTTTAAGACCATGAAATCAATGGGTCTCCTCTTATCCGGGAGCCTGGGCGGCAGTCCACCCCAGCCTTTCATCGCTGGCCTACAGTAAATTGACCCTGTTGGGTCCTTTCCAGTGGCCAATTTGGCAAAGTGTGCCACAGCGCTGAGGAGTGCTTGTGCCCATGACTTTGTCCTCCCGTTCCTGAATGCCATTCTATAAATAATGCTACCTCTGTCGTGGTGACCCTGCTCAAGCTTGCTGTGTTGGTCATGCTGCTGAATACCTCCCAGCTCTTACGATATCTCTTGGCAGTCTTGTGGGCTAGGGTGTTGTTCACAGGCATTGCTAATCCCTGTCGACCAAGTTCCAGAGGTATCCCAGTGCCGGTGTCATTGTCTGCTCTGCGTTAGGTGCAAGCTCATGAAATTTGTCCCACTGAAAAGGAAAGATTGCATCAGCTATGGAGTCTGATACCACTGCACTATATCTGGCCCTAATCGCTATGTTAGCCCTCAACTGGCATCGTACCAACTGCTGTAGTAGTCGCAACACCGCCGGGCATTTTGTCATTCCCAGGTAAGGCTCCAAGAGTGTTATGTTTCCTGTGATCCTCATGCTTCGACAACTTTCTGGCCACTGGGCAGAGGACCATGCGTTGCCTAGGCTAGCTCCGAAGCCGTGGCTTCCGGCAGCATCCGTGAAGAGCCCCAACTACTCAGATGATACCAAGGGCTCCCTCCATATGAGTGAATCTCACTAGGAATGTGACCCACAGCTCCCAGTCCTCTCTCACCCCTTGGTTGAGACATACCCTGTGATGCATTTTTGTCATGCCTTTGGTCACCCAGACCAATCACTTAGCGAATGGGCACCCAGCAGGCATTACCCTGTTGGCATAGTTTTGTTTCCCCAACAGTTTCCCCCAATGTCACCTTTTTTCTTTGCAGCAATTGGCTTACGATCTGCCACAGCTCCACTATTTTGTCGCTGGGCTGCCTGCATATCCCTTCCACTGAGTCTAGTTCAATTCCCAGGAATGATAGCTTGGTGACAAGGCCCTCCCTTTTTTCTAGGGATACTGGTACCCAGCCGGGTGACGTGCCATCAGTTCCCATTCCAAGAAGATGCTGAAGGCCTCAAATTAGGCGTATGATATTGCAGAACACATAGGTAGGCACTTGTCATAATAACAAGCCCCATCTAGTTGGAAACCCAGCCAGTGGTAACTTTGTAGCTGTACTTGTAGGAGGCGGAAAGCGGACTCTATGTCTGTTTTGGCCAGGAGCTCCCATTTTCCTACCCACTTAATCATATCCACTGCTTCATATAAGGATGCATATGGCACTGAGCTGCTGTCTTGTCCCAACCAGTCATTTACTGAATTTCCTTGCGGGTATGACAATTGGTAAATGAGACAGTATTTCCCTACCTCCTTCTTTGGCACCACCCCCAATGGGGACACTATGAGATTCTCCAATGTAGGGGAGCTGAAACGGTCTACCACTCTCCCCAACTGCACCTCCTTTCTACCTTCTGCCTGGCCACTTCCGGGTTGTCTCTTATGGATTTTAGACTGCTGATCAGCCACTGGGTTACAGAGCCCTAATAAGGTATGGGAAAGGCTTCTGTGAAACCACCTGCCAGTAGCCGTCTCTCTTTGTTGTTGAGGTATCTGTTTAGTAACTGATTTACTATCCTTATTCTAATAGGGGTGGGATTGTCCCTTAATGCCCCTGCCCCCCTCGAGGAAGCCCCCGTCTGTCCTCCGCTACTTCATGCTGCCATGCTCCCTGTTTTCCCCCACACCCTTTGCCTGCTTGCAGTGGACTGCTCGGTAGGTGCTGCAGCAGTTGTTAAAACTGTGTTTAAATCTGCCCCCATTTACACTCATCTTAGTTGTACTTCCAGCACGCTGTGGTACATTGGTTCCCAGATGAAAATTATGTTCATGGGATCCTATCCCTTGCCTTGCAGCCACCATGTGACTTGTGAAGCCCTCCAAGTCCTGGTGAGCCCATTTTATGGGTGACCATGTTTGCATCATCTCACTGGAACCCTCATTGTAGCTGAGCCATGCTTCCCCCTGGTATTTCTGCTGTGCCTCTTGCACTTTTTGTTCGGGCAGGAACAGTACCGCTGCGCTCGGGGAAATTGTTCTACAAGAGGCATGCCAGGGTTCTGAAGGCCTGTAGACAGTTTTCTATTGACCTTTCCACCCTGGGTTTATGCCTATCTCTCCTTTCCTCCTCTTTTTTTATCATGAGTTGTCAAATGCAACCTGCTTGGATTTCCTCCAATTAGGAAAATATGTTGATGCACTTCTTCTGCCAGATCCTTTCTTTTACTGCCAGTGGTATCAGGCTGGATAGACCAGCTACGCGAGTTGTGATAGTAGGATCCCCTGGGGATGGGCGAATGTATTCGCTAGCGGGCGTGCCCGTGTCCGCCCGTGCCCCTTCTTCTGCTATAGCCTTGGACTGCATAGGATCCTTGGTCACTGCCACTCTGCCTGGATTGACTGAGTCAGTCCCTCTGCCCCTTCCTTGTCTGTGGTGCCCTTGCACCCTGTGTTCCTTACGTTCTTGCTTGCTGCTTGTCACTGCTTGCCCCTGTCTTCACAGGCCTTGCCTGACCTTTCTGTCCCTGTCTCCTTAACTTCACTTGGACCCATCATGGCTGAGGGGTATACTAAGCTCAAATGTGTGCCTGGCCCTGCCCATGGCCGCCAGGCATAAATGGGTGAGGGGCCTGTGTATGTGGCCCATGCCTCTCGTTGGAAGTCCCTTTGTCCTTGCCTGCCTCTATAGCCCCTGTGTGGTGGAGTTGGTAGTTGGTGACACCCATCTGGGTCCCATTGTTGGCAATGTTCCCTGATGCCACCCAGGACCCCTGTGATAGCACCCCCGGCATGTAACCCTGCCCCCTTGCTCTGCGCCAGTTGCTCACCCATTCCATTGGCTGCACTGTCACCGTTGCACCATCATGATGGAATTCGAGCTGGCCAACCAGGAAGCTTATAAGGTGGCGCAACTCAAGGAATCTGCAAGGAGAAAGGGGTGCCCTTCAAGCGAAGCACCAAGAAGGCAGAGCTTCAGGAAGACTTGAGGGCATGGGTATTGGCCCACCCAGAAGGAGAAGGGGACAAGGAGGGATCTGTGCTCAACACCACAGGGAACCTTGGTCTACAAGGTGACAATTTTCTGCTGGGTACAAGGGTACCTTCCAGGGCAGGAAGAAGTGTTTCAGTTGGGAGCCTGTCTTAGAGGAATTGGCGGACAAGAGGGAGGAGAGATAGTTCAGGTTGGAGCTTGCCAAGCTGGAGACAGAAAAGTGGGCCATGGAACAGGATCGTGAAGAAAAGCTACTGGCTATGAGGGAAAAGGAACTCGCCCATGAGCTCAGCCTAAAGGAGCTGCAAATCCGAGCCCTAAAAGTAGGGGCCAACACCAACAAGAATGGTGGCAGAATACCTACTGAAGCTTCACGTGAGTCCTGGGTCTTTATGCCTAAAGATGTGATGGCCAGTTTTAAGGTGGCCATGGGGTCTCAGCGAGTTATTGGGGGGTGGTTTGTATAAGTACATACCTCCAGACGTTAGGGACACACTCCTTTACTTAGAGAAGGAAGACCAGACCAACTGCTCTGTCATGAAAGCAGCGTTGCTCAAGAAGTTTGGTCTTACCCCTGAAAGGTATAGGCAGAGGTTTAGGAATAGCCACAAACTACCCACAAATAACTGGGTAGATTTCTTGGACTATGCTACTAAAGCATTGGAGGGCTGTGTGCGGGGCAGCGATGTGCATGATTATGAAGGATTGTATAATTTGTTCTTGAGAGAGCACCTTCTAGAGAAATGTTTTCCAGAGCTACACCAGGGGGATTGCCACTTGTGTGGAGGCTGACTGCTCCCAGGAACTGCTGCCCCAACTAGCTGAGCTGCCCGGCTGATCTTGCCCAGCCAGAAAGAAACTAAAACAAAATAACATCTCCAGGGTGTCTCCACCAAGAAGACTAACTGATCCCCTGGACACAGGGATCACAAGACCAGTAGAGAAACTACAAGGATTGCCCCTGCAACGCTGGGCCCGAGGACCTGCCTTGCCTTCAAGAGGACAGCAACATTTTATTTTATTTTTCCTATCAACTGCCTCTGCAGTGCTGGGTGTGGAAATCTATTCTTTGTATTAGCCCTGCGATCACCAGCGCTGCCCAGGGCCTGAATGCGCTGTGTAGCGCTGTGACTGGAAGCGCTGCAGAGGAAAGCACTGCATGTACGGACTTCCCCGCCGCCGGCCCGGGACCTGAATGCGCTGGGTAGTGCTGTGACTGAGAGTGCTGTGAGGAAGAGCACTGTTTCACTAAAAATCACTGCGGCCGGCCCGGGCACCCAACTACACTGCGCCCTGCTCACGCTGTGTGGTGGACAAGAAGCGCTATAGAGAAACCCGCTGAGCCTGTGAGATCCCTTTCTCCGCCGTGGGCCCTGTGACCTGAGAAGTGCATGGTGCGTGTGCCTGCATTCAGCGCGGCTGAGTCTGTGACCGTTGTGGAGCGGGCAGCGCGAATACCAAAGCACTGTGTAGGCGTTGCACCACTCACGGCCCAGGTCCAGAAAAAGAGACTGCACTGCGGCAGGAACAGCTGAGAGGCGTTGCTTGGCAACGGAGGACTCCTCAAAGCCGGGCTGTAGGGGCTACCTTGCTCCTCACCCGGGCAGCGCCTGCAAAGATCAAACACCCCATGCTCAAAGGAAGCTCGCGCCAGTGCAGGTCTCCAAACCCCCCCATAAGTAACCACTCACCGTTGCATGTGGAGTTTCCAACCAAAGTTTTGCAGTGGGCGGGGTGCGGCCTAGAGACCGTGTGGGCATAATCTGACAGTGAGCCTGCCAGGGAACTATTGGGGGCATTTATCGGAAAGTGGGACTGCCTTCATTCATAGCGGGGACTGCCTCAAATGACTACCGGGACTATGTATGCATGAATGCGGACCTCGCCCTGATCAGTCGAACACCAGCTACCAGTGCGGGGGGAGGCCTGTATTTTTAATCCGGCATCCTGGCCATATCGTCTACCTACGTTGAGGGTCTGTTTCCCCCCGCGCTTTCTGCCCGAAACTAGTGACCCAAAGGGTAAAGAATTCAGGAACCAGTGACACCAGTAACAGTAACGCAACCGTGAACGGTGCAGGACAGATGCGACACCGTCCACTGGCACCAAGGTGACCCCTGTTCCTAAAAACTGCGATCAGTGCTTCATCAGCGCCACTTAGAGAACTGCTTTAGTTTGAGTGCAAAGGATCGGTCTCCTAAAGTGGTACAGGCTCACAAAGGTGTGAGCAGTGCATATTCTCCTGCCCTTGAGGAACTGGGCTTGCCTTAATGTTCTCCCACTGAAAGTCAGTCCCTATTACAAACCAGGTAACAGCCATCCCAAAAGACCTTTGACTGACTCCATTTGATTGCATATGGTGACATCATACTATTTTTGGATCTTGCATTATTTTTTTGAGAAACATACCTTTATTTTTGTATAAAACTGGTGTAGTGTCCTTCTGTGAGAGCCTTTAATGTGTCACTCGTGATCTGTGTTGCACAAATACTTTATACATTGCCTCTTAAGCTAAGCCTACCTGCTCTGCGCCAAGCTACTCTATCAGAAGCGGTGGTCCCTACTTGGACTAGGGTGCATACCTCTGCAAACTAGAGACCCCGGTTCTAGCAGACTCTCATCCAATCTGTGCGTCGACCAGAATCCAAGACAACATTTGGGACGGTTACTCCCGAGAAGGAGGACGTCCTCCTTGCTCGTCCACACTGGCGTTGATGCTCCTTGAGGCGATGTCCTTCCCGCGACGGACCTCTGCAGCAATGTCCAATGTAATGAGATGGTGGTCAGTTGTGGCCAAGAGGGGCCCCTACTCTCTTTTGACCTCCTTGGCCTCCACACCCTTCTGTCTCCATTAGCCGGTTCAAGGATTCAAAAGATGAGCCCAATCATTGCTCTTTTTTTTCACAGGCTTGGGCTGAAGTGCTTCTGGTGTTACCGGCACCAGTAGGGGTTCCCTGCAGGCCTTATAAGGTCCGGCTATGCCTTTCCAGCCCGCTTCACAAAGTGATTGAAGTATTACCATCTCGTCAGTCTTGCTTTGCTTAACTACATTATGATATGAGATATGCCCAAGCCTAATAGACCAGCTCAAACATCTTGTACTTTGAAATCAGGTCTCTTCCTGTTCATTTCATAGACGAAGGAACTCTGGAACCAAACATGTCCTGTACCTCAATTTCCTGCATTGATCTTCATAGGCGAAGGAACTCTGGAACCAAACATGTCCTGTACCTCAATTTCCTGCATTGATCTTCATAGGCGAAGGAACTCTGGAACCAAACATGTCCTGTACCTCAATTTCCTGCATTGATGTAGAATGTTTATTACACTCGGGAGTTATGGGGTCACAATAGACAACATGCCTGGTGGGATCCTTGGTGACTGAGTGACACAAGGGTCTACCTGCTAATAACATCTCACGGGTATAGTAAAAGCTCTTTTTAAAAATGGTGTAACTGGGTACTTTCCAGCAAACAAAAGCTTCATTTTCATAATGATAAAAAGATTGTATGGATGGCATGAGTAAGGATTGAAGCAACCAGAGAACCTAATAAAAAACATAGGGACTGATGAACGCTGGATGACCCAGATAGGCAACAATGACAACCAGCCGAAACCTGTTGACCCGTGGATGCAGGAGACATTGACACTTCAGGGATATCCTATTTTATTTTAACCTGCCCTAGGGTGTGCAAGGAATACATTATTTCGTATACAAAAGGGGACACCCAGAGTCTGTTAATATTTTTCTGGTCCTGACATTGTGATTTCATCACAGTAGTCCACCCCAAAATGGTGTTGAGCCCACCCGGTATTATTCACTATAGCAGGCAAGGACTCAATGATGTAGTTTGCCACTTATAAATATATGGACGAGGATCCATTAAAAACAAGAGTATTCACCAATCAGTGTAAAATAGACAATATAGGAGGCAATCTCTTTTTTGGAGTATTGTTGTTGAACCCCCTGGGAAACTGAGGTATCCCTCCAAAAAGCCCTCCTCATTCCCTTTTTTAAAATAACTTATGATACATATATTCTGCCTTTAGCAATTTTCAGATCTAGTGAAACTATGTCTGCGGGAACTATCATGCCTGTGAGGAGGAATAGCTCTCATTACTCATTCTAAATCATGATCCCTTCTGGCATTGGCAAAAACTACATCACAATGGCAAGCACCATGGATATATGTGTTCTAGCGTCAAAGAGAGTCAACAACGTATTGTATGCATGGAGAGCAATGACACTAGTCTAATTTCCACCCTCACCCCAGACTTTACATGTTGGTTTAGCTCACCCAGATTAGCTCTCCATATTAACGGTGACCTTGAAGGGTTCCCTAGTACTGTGGGCAAGCCCTTTAGTAGCACTACATTTGTCCTGATCCTAGTACCAGGAAAGGTCTATAAAAAATCCATGAATCAGCAGCATAACACCAAGAACCAATGTTGTGCATCCTCTTTCGCAGCAACATCCAGCCAAATAAAATGAGTGCCAACCTAGCATGTATTGATTCGGCTGCTTTTTCCATAATATTCCTACAACCTTTTTCTCTTTCCTAGATGTATTCTTTACAATCTCTCTGCTGTAATAATACCAATAGCTAAGACAAAGACTGTCCTCCCCGGGAGAACCATATTTGGGATTAAAGCTTTCAGTCTTTTGGTGCTACAGTCTAGCGAGAGGGTGATTTAGAAGAAAGAAATTTACTTAACTCTTTTGAGGTTTGTACATCCAACAAGTAAGTGTGCTTCTCAAAGAGAGGGGCAGCCTACACTCTGCAACTGCCTCGCTCTACATGAGGCCTAGGCGCAGATTGTAGAAATAGCATGTTAGAGAGATCCTAATGATGTGTTCCTGGAATATTATCATCATACTAGTCTGACAGTTCTTCATTGGTAACATACCAACCAGTAATGCAATGAGTGAACACGTTTTGACGCCATCTTAGATTGGGCTATTTTCTTAAATTTGCACATGACTGGACATGTCACTAAAGTCCTATGCGCACATTTTTTAAAGGAATTTCTGAAAGATACCTGGAACCAGGAACGTTTACATACAGAAATGTGACATCATTAGGGAAAATATTCAGGAACAAAATATTAGGAAAATATAAGGAAAATACTAGCACCCTAGCACTGTTAAGTGATTAAGGTTGTCATGTTTTCTTAAGAGAACTCAGACTATAGATCACCTATTGAATTGAATTTCACAGCAGAATGGAAGGTGTTACTGATCCTCCATCATTTCCTATCAGTTCCAGGAACAACTTTTATTGGCCCAGGTCGAAAGAGGTACTTTAGGCATATTTAGATGCCATCGAGAAGGACACATTTAACAACAAAAAGAAAACAGCAGTCCTCATACATAATTTAGGCTGTGAATTACCGCAACAAAAAGCAAGAATACAGCATTGTCAGTAGAATGATGCTGGGGAATTCATAAATACAGACTCTCGATAAATATGCTACCTTAATCTAGATACTATATAAATGTTTCTCGCCATGCAGAAATGTAATTTTGGAAAGATATACATTTCTACAAAGAGCACAACAACCTGGAGAATTCATTGATGATTTTGTTTTTGCATTGAGAACTTTCACATGCTTATATCCTGAATTATAGGATGAAATAATTTGTGATCAGTTTATAGAGTGAACGTCTAATAAGAAAATACAAGAAATATTACTATTCACACGAGATCCAGACTTTGAATCAGCTTTGAGTATTGCCAAGGCCATCCAGAATTCTGATGTTTATTTAGGGAAATCTTTGCACAAGGAGCGGTTTTCTCTTGCAAAAGCATAGATACTTGAGATGGAACAAAGACACCAGGAAGAGTCAAGCAAGTAAAATACAGCATTCCTCTGACATTACAGCTTCCACAAACACAGATTGAGGACAACAACAATTGTAGTTATTTAGATTTGAAGTCAAATTCATGTAAGGTCTTCTAAAAATTGTCCACCAATGTTTCAAACGAGCTGTAAGTGTTTTTGGGAAGTTCACTTTAAAAGATATTGCTGAGTGAAGTTTGCTCAAATCGGTGATATCAAGTATGGATGACTTAGAGGAGAATGGTGAGGATGTTGTTCTTATCATAACTGAGGGTAATGAAGAGTGTCCAAGTTGAAATAAGTGAATGCAAGGAGAATGTGTCTCTTCTTAAAAGGGTTAATATCTAAGGTATTGCCTCCAGTGATGACCTTTGAAAGGAAATCAGCCCATAGTGTAGTGGCTGTGGTATGTGAAGGTTAAAACTTATGAGAGTGGGATAAGCAAGAAAAATTAGGCATCATTTTAGACTCCAATCACATTGATAGAGTTCAGTTTTCTTTGAACACTTGGGAAAGTTGGAAGGCTTTTTGAAAGAGAATGCAGTGCCAGTAGTTCACAAAGTAAAAATGGCGTTGGACAAATTGTGTTGCCTTGATATAAAAGAACCTACTTTAAGCTCGGAAGGGTTGCCTTTGTCTGTATCAGTTGTAGAATATTTATATATGAAAAGTATGAGTTACTAAGAGTAGATGAGCTGCTTCCCTGGCTGTGGCTGGGGTGTATCATTATTAAAGCTTCATCTTGAATCACCTGGAAGTCTCGGATCATCCGTTCTGCAGGACTTAAAGTAAGAATGGGAAAGAACTATGGGGCATATTACCAAGCAATAGCGATAATTATCGCTATTGCTTGGTTAGAGACAAAAATGTATCGGTGACCTGCGGCGATTTTTATCGCAGATAAACCTTGGTATTACCAAGGTTTATCGCTAATGCTCTTAGCCATGTTATCCACCTCCCATTGGATAACATGGCTAAGAACTGCTCAGGGCAGGTGTTAGCTTTTGGAGATATTCGCGTTTAGCGCGAATATCTCCAAAAGTTGGTAATAGGAGATAGCGATGTTAGCGATTGTTTCCAGTCGCTAACATCTTGGCACGCCCACTGTGCATGTCATTAGTGATAAATATCACTGACATGCAAAGTGGGGCCCAAGATGGTCGCTATCTCCTACTAGCTGCCTCTAACTGGTGTTAGCGACAGCTAGGTAATAGGGTGATAATTTTATCTCCGCTTTCTTGGCTTTTAAAGCCAAAAAAGCAGAGATAAACCCCCTTGATAATATGCCCCTTTGTGATGGAGACACCTGCCTAACACACCTGTTCATATAACAGAGGGATGATCTAACAGCACCATGGGAGAGCTGTATATTTGTAAAATTTGAACAAGGCAGTCTTGACTGGAAACCGTAACTATGCAGTGTGATTTTAACAGGTTTTGAATGCAGTGATGAAGGTACTGTGAAGTGTAATTAATGTCGGATACCAACTGTGTGAATAACCGCCAGCTGTATTACTGATATTGTATGATACTCAGATACCTGAGCTGCATTTTGAGATCTTGCCTATGTGATGAGCATGTGAAATAAAAAGAGTTAAAAAACCAAAAATAATTAATGTCGGATCCCTGGCCTCGAGCCATGCTAGATGGAAGGTGAAGAACTTCTCACCTATCCACAGTGCAGATAATTGAATCCATATGTTACGAAAGCTTTTTGCTGTCAGCGTGAGAATGTGACTGGTGCATTGCCAGTGTGAGCATTATCAGTGGGAGAGACCTCAGACAGTAGTCAATGTGAGCATTATCAGTGGGAGAGACCTCAGACAGTAGTCAGTGGGAGCATTATCAGTGGGAGAGACCTCAGACAGTAGTCAGTGGGAGCATTATCAGTGAGAGAGGCCTCACACAGTAGTCAGTGTGAGCATTATCAGTGGTAGAGACTTCACACAGTAGTCAATGTGAGCATTATCAGTGGGAGAGACCTCACACTGTAGTCAGTGTGAGCATTATCAGTGGTAGAGACTTCACACAGTAGTCAATGTGAGCATTATCAGTGGGAGAGACCTCACACAGTAGTCAGTGTGAGCATTATCAGTGGTAGAGACTTCACACAATAGTCAATGTGAGCATTATCAGTGGGAGAGACCTCACACTGTAGTCAGTGTGAGCATTATCAGTGGGAGAGACTTCACACAGTAGTCAATGAGAGCAGTATCAGTGAGAGAGACCTCACACAGTAGTCAGTGTGAGCATTATCAGTCGGAGAGACCTCACACAGTAGTCAGTGTGAGCATTATCAGTGGTAGAGACTTCACACAGTAGTCAATGTGAGCATTATCAGTGGGAGAGACCTCACACTGTAGTCAGTGTGAGCATTATCAGTGGGAGAGACTTCACACAGTAGTCAATGAGAGCATTATCAGTGAGAGAGACCTCACACAGTAGTCAGTGTGAGCATTATCAGTCGGAGAGACCTCACACAGTAGTCAATGTGAGCATTATCAGTGGGAGAGACCTCACACTGTAGTCAGTGTGAGCATTATCAGTGGTAGAGACTTCACACAGTAGTCAATGTGAGCATTATCAGTGAGAGAGGCCTCACACAGTAGTCAGTGGGAGCATTATCAGTGGTAGAGACTTCACACAGTAGTCAATGTGAGCATTATCAGTGGGAGAGACCTCACACAGTAGTCAATGTGAGCATTATCAGTGGGAGAGACCTCACACAGTAGTCAATGTGAGCATTATCAGTGAGAGAGGCCTCACACAGTCGTCAGTGTGAGCATTATCAGTGGTAGAGACTTCACACAGTAGTCAATGTGAGCATTATCAGTGGGAGAGACCTCACACTGTAGTCAGTGTGAGCATTATCAGTGGGAGAGACTTCACACAGTAGTCAATGTGAGCATTATCAGTGAGAGAGACCTCACACAGTAGTCAGTGTGAGCATTATCAGTGGTAGAGACTTCACACAGTAGTCAATGTGAGCATTATCAGTGGGAGAGACTTCAAACAGTATTCAATGTGAGCATTATCAGTGGGAGAGACTTCACACAGTATTCAATGTGAGCATTATCAGTCGGAGAGCCCTCACACAGTAGTCAATATGAGCATTATCAGTGAGAGAGGCCTCACACTGTAGTCAGTGTGAGCATTATCAGTGAGAGAGACTTCACACAGTAGTCAATGTGAGCATTATCAGTGGGAGAGACTTCACACAGTAGTCAATGTGAGCATTATCAGTGAGAGAGACCTCACACAGTAGTCAATATGAGCATTATCAGTGAGAGAGGCCTCACACTGTAGTCAGTGTGAGCATTATCAGTGAGAGAGACTTCACACAGTAGTCAATGTGAGCATTATCAGTGGGAGAGACTTCACACAGTAGTCAATGTGAGCATTATCAGTGAGAGAGGCCTCACACTGTAGTCAATGTGAGCATTATCAGTGGGAGAGACCTCACACTGTAGTCAGTGTGAGCATTATCAGTGGGAGAGACTTCACACAGTAGTCAGTGTGAGCATTATCAGTCGGAGAGACCTCACACAGTAGTCAATGTGAGCATTATCAGTGAGAGAGGCCTCACACAGTAGTCAATGTGAGCATTATCAGCGAAAGAGGCCTCACACTGTAGTCAGTGTGAGCATTATCAGTGGTAGAGACTTCACACAGTAGTCAATTTGAGCATTATCAGTGGGAGAGACCTCACACAGTAGTCAATGTGAGCATTATCAGTGACAGAGGCCTCACACAGTAGTCAGTGTGAGCATTATCAGTGGGAGAGACTTCACACAGTAGTCAATGTGAGCATTATCAGTGGGAGAGGCCTCACACTGTAGTCAGTGTGAGCATTATCAGTGGGAGAGACTTCACACAGTAGTCAATGTGAGCATTATCAGTGGGAGAGACTTCACACAGTAGTCAGTGTGAGCATTATCAGTCGGAGAGACCTCACACAGTAGTCAATATGAGCATTATCAGTGAGAGAGACTTCACACAGTAGTCAATGTGAGCATTATCAGTGGGAGAGACTTCACACAGTAGTCAATGTGAGCATTATCAGTGAGAGAGACTTCACACAGTAGTCAATGTGAGCATTATCAGTGGGAGAGACCTCACACAGTAGTCAATATGAGCATTATCAGTGAGAGAGGCCTCACACAGTAGTCAGTGTGAGCATTATCAGTGGGAGAGACTTCACACAGTAGTCAATGTGAGCATTATCAGTGGGAGAGACCTCACACAGTAGTCAGTGTGAGCTTTATCAGTGGGAGAGACATCACAGAGTAGTCAGTGTGAGCACGTTAGACAAAAATGATCCATACCTGAATTTCCACAAGCACGCTTGCTGTGAGTGAGCATGGGCACTATGGAGTCTGCTGGCAGCTAGAATCTACCTGAACTTCCTTGTGTGTGGCTGCCGCAAAAGACCAAAGAAAGAACTGGAGTGGTTTTCTAGCAGGATTTTGCTCTGGGGAGGACCCCATAGTTCAGTGTGGAGCCGAACTTTACTCTACAGGACACCGACTGACAGAGTATCTGTGAAGAGCGTAACCATGCATGGTGAGCCACCATTGTGCTAGGGAAGATGGGAAAAAATGTTTCAAAATTATGCAAGTGTATGTGGTCCAAACGTGGGATTGGAAAGGAAATTGGCATTACTCCTACAATGTTTGGGTGCACAGAGCCATAACGCACTAGAACCATGACTCACGCGGGGGATTAATTTAAAATAAAAATTAATTTAAAAAAAGATAAGTTACCTTTGCCGGCTCGATTCAGCATTGTGTCGGATCCTCACCTGCTCTCCTGCCTCCGGCAGGAACAGGAAGCTGGCAGCCACCCTCCCCTCCTTTAAGTCAATAACAACACTGCAATGGCAGAGTTCGGGAAGATAACACATCTAAAAATATGTGGGATTATGGGATGAGCGCACAAGAGACTAGTTTCTCCTCACGAAGTACACGAATATAGATTCAGATAGCAAGGAATGTCTTACTACCATAAAAGAGAAGGGAATAGATGTTGCAAGAAGGAGAGAGAGCAATTCCAAAGGTAAATGTTTCTGGTGTGTCACATTGTTGATGACAACAGTTATACAGGTTTAGGGGTGACATGCAATAAATTTGAGAAGAAAGAACACTTCAGGTTTTGTTGCAAGAGTGCCAAAACTGAAAAAAATATATATCAAGGTGGATGCTGAAATCTGTGATGAGATCGTACTTCAGGTGGGGGAAACAAGACTCTGGTAATTTAAAGAACATGATAAAGCTTAAAGGCACTGAGGGTGAAGGGATTGACTCATGTTCATGCTTCACATCCGATCGAAACAAACATTCATGGGAATGTATGGTGAAAGAGTATGTCTGAATAAAGTGGACAATCGACCTGGAGGGTAAGAAGAATGAAGGCCACCAAGACAATGCGAGTGTTGAGCCCTCCAGCCATCTAATCACTGTAGGCCAGAGGTGTTTGCTGGCTACCCTAGTACGCATTGGCTTCCATAAAACATCTATAGTGAAGAAGCAGGGGCTACAAACATAGGGTTGTGAGAACTCACCTGCCCGAGTTGGTCTCAAAGGAACAAAGTTTGGCAAATACAATTTTATTGCTAACGCTAATTTGTGGTGCATATACATATCAATGTGGGATTGTCCAGGCTCTGTGCACACCACAACTCTGGATCAGCCCTCACATAAAATATCATGTGGGTGACTGATCTGCATGTGGGTATTCTCAGCTGTGCACACATAATGCAATTGGTACTAGTGTAAAATCGGTATGTGAAATCAAGATACATTTTTGTTTTCAATCTGTGAGCAAGCAGAGGATAAAAATAGTGTATCGGGCTATTTACTTTTTTTCTAAACCAGTCTAGTCCTTATTGCTCAATTACTATTGCCACCTCATTCTTAGAAGACAGGTTATCTTTCTCTCACTTCATAAACGTACAACATTCCAACACCCAGCATGGGACAGCACTCTGCAGCTGCCCCATCATACTTCTGTAAGTGTGCCTTTATTATGCTCTTATATGCACTCATAAAATCTCAACCTGGAAATCTAGAAATGTAATGCTCAAATTAGGGGTGGGCGAAGAATTCCGCTCCGCCGGCTGAGTTCACAGAGTTTTCCATGCGGAGTGTGGAGTCTCGAAAAACTCTGCGAAGTGATGCAGAGCAGAGTTCTATCTCTTGAGCGCCTCACCAACGTTACGGTAGCAAGCGCTCACAAGAAAAAAATGCACGCTATACCGCCTCCAGGCAAGATTTCTCAATACGGGTGGTCACAGCAGGTCACGACGGCTCTCTTTAAGAAATCTGCCATTTGCTGCTGCTCGAGCAGAATGTCTCCTAGATTGGCCGAATAAAGCTGCGCCATGTTGCACTGTGCGTAATGCTGCACGAGCTGATTTTACAGTTCAGGACAAACTCCTGGCGTTACAAATCAGTACGAGAAACGCTGCTTGCCCAACACCGTCACTTGCAGAACTCCACGGAAGGAGGCCGGTTTTGTTCATCACTTTGCGTAGCGGAGTTCAACCTTTAATTCACCTCCATTTATTGCTGCCGTCCAAGTTCTCATTTTTGTCAAGAAACTGAATATTATTCGCCCATATTTGTGCTCGGGAGGCCTCGAGGAAGAACACTTTGTTCTTTATTTATTATTTATTTATTTCTCTTAAAGGGCTTGCTGGCCGGAATACAAAGCGATATCGACCTGTGCTTACAGAATATAAGGAATGGGCTTAATTAACATGGTATGAGAGGCAATCTTCGATACGTCCAGACCGAGTCTTCTACATGCCGGCCGGTATTATCTAATACTCTCTGATAGAGATTCAACCCAATTTTCCTCTTTAGCAGGTAGCAGCTGCACCAGCAGCATAGGATGTGGTGTAACAACCAGGGCTGTCGACTTTGGAACTGAGGAAGTGGGTTCGAGTGTCTGCTTGGCTCATCATGTACTGACCTGCATTAGGGCCAAGTCATGTGTGAAGCCGCTCTAGTAAGAACAGTGAGTGGAGCTAGGAGTGCTCTGTCACATGTACCACAATCAGCTACAAAGAGAGAAATGCTATTCTCCATCCCTCAAGACACCAAGTCTCCATAGAAGGACACAGGTGGACGGAAATCAATGTAAACCCGCAGGTCACAGCTCAGCAAAGGTCTGGACAGCCGTACAAAATAATTCAGTGTTTAAACTGATCCAAGAACTCATTCTACTGTTCTTAGTGGTATCCACCGTTCCCTCTAGGGCGCGCGCACCTCCCCTGACATCAGCGTGCACCGCCTCGCGTGGAGCACGCACACAGGACGTCGCGGGAGAGAGTCGCACCGCTGGCCGCTTTAAAGAAGCGAGCGGTGCGAACATGAGGCACTTTTCCATGGGGTGTGGCCGAGCGGTCGTGAGGAGTGCAGGTAAGGAGGCGGGGGCTGGTGAGGCTTGTGGCTATGTGGGAGAGCGGGGCGGACTGTTGTCTTTTGTGTAAGTATTGCTGTTAATCAGAGCCCCTTCACGGGCTCTGATTAACAGCAATACTTAAACAAAAGGCCACAGTCTGCCCCGCGCTTTACTAACAAAAGCGTAGTCAGTTTCCAAACACAGGCCGTACTTTAGCACACGCTGTATGTGGAAACTGTCTCTACGCTTTTTTTAGTAAAGCGTGGGGCAGACTGTGGCCTTTTGTTTAAGTATTGTTGTTAATCAGAGCCCGTGAAGCCGCTCTGATTAACAGCAGTACTTAAACAATAGGTCACAGTGGGCAGTCAGGGGGCGGGTTCGCAGGGGGCACAGCGACTGGGGAAACGAGCGGAACAGAGGCAAAAGGGGGAAAAACAAGGAAAAAACGAGTGGCACAGAGGGCAGAAGGGCACAAAAAACCAGTGGCACAGAGGGCAGAAGGGCACAGAAAACGAGGAGAAAACGAGTGGAACAGAGGGCAAAAAAGGCACAAAAAACGAGTGGAACAGAGGGCAGAAGGGCACAACAAACGAGCGGAAAACTAAGTGGAAGAGAGGGCAGAATGGCACAAAATACAAGTGGAACAGAGGGCAGAAAGGCACAAAAAACGAGTGGAACAAAGGGCAGAAGGGCACAAAAAACTAGGGAAAAACGAGTGGAAGACAGGACAGAAAGGCACAAAAAACCAGTGGAACAGAGGGCAGAAAGGCACAAAAAAACAGTGGAACAGAGGGCAGAAGGGCACAAAAAACGAGGGGAAAACTTGGTGGAAGAGAGGGCAGAAAGGCACAAAATGCGAGTGGAACAGAGGGCAGAAAGGCACAAAAAAACTAGTGGAACAGAGGGCAGAAGGGCACAAAAAACAAGGGGAAAACGAGTGGAACAGAGGGCTGAAAGGCACAAAAACGAGTGGAACAGAGGGCAGAAAGGCACAAAAACGAGTGGAACAGAGGGCAGAAGGACACAATAAACAAGGGGAACAGAGGGCAAAAAGGCACAAAAAACGAGTGGAACAGAGGGCAGAAAGGCACAAAAAAAGGGGAAACCCAAGTGGAACAGAGGGCAGAAAGGCACAAAAAACGAATGCAACAGAGGGCAGAAGGGCACAAAAAACGAGGGAAAATCGAGTGGAACACAGGACAGAAAGGCACAAAAAACAAGTCAAACAGAGGGCAGAAGGGCACAAAAAACGAGGGGAAAACTAAGTGGAACAGAGGGCAGAAAGGCACAAAATGCGAGTGGAACAGAGGGCAGAAAGGCACAAAAAACAAGTGGAACAGAGGGCAGAAAGGCACAAAAAACCAGTGGAACAGAGGGCAGAAGGGCACAAAAAACACCGGGAAACGAGGGGAACAGAGGGCTAAAAGGCACAAAAAACGAGTGGAACAGAGGGCAGAAGGGCACAAAAAGCGAGTGGAACAGAGGGCAGAAGGGCACTAAAAACGAGCGGAACAGAGGGCAGAAGGGTACAATAAACAAGAGGAACAGAGGGCAAAAAGGCACAAAAAACGAGTGGAACAGAGGGCAGAAGGGCACAAAAAACGAGGGGAAAACTAAGTGGAACAGAGGGCAGAAAGGCACAAAATACGAGTGGAACAGAGGGCAGAAGGGCACACGAAACAAGGGGAAAACGAAGTAGCAAAGAGGGTAGAAAGGCACAGAAAACGAGGGGAAAACTAGTGGAACAGAAGGCAAAAGGGGCACAAAAACGAGTGGCACAGAGGGCAGACGGGTACAAAAAACTAATGGCACAGAGGCAGAATACAGAAATATAGGGGCAGCTAAGAACAGAAGGCAGAACGGGCAGAGAGGCACGGGGCAGCGAGGGGAACAGAAGAGAAAACTGGGCAGAGACAGGGGCAGCAAGGGGTACAGAAGGAAAGACAAAGCAGAGAGAGCACGGGGACAGTGAGGGGAACAGAGGGAAGAAAAAAGGGCACGGACCTCGTACAGGCAGCGGGAAAGACAGACAACAGCAGTCACCGACACAACAATGAAAATAAAGGCAATACAATAAATTTGCAAACTTATTGTTACGCTGAATGTGTGAAAATGCACCATCTTTTCACTTTTTAAAGTAAACGTTTTGAGTGCCAATTGAGGCCACAGACATGCGCGGTTTGGTTCCTCGCGCACATAGCCATGGTTGCAGCGCACAAAGACCTCAACTGCCACACACAGAGAAAAAAAATTTGAGGGAACCTTGGTGGTATCCTATTTATATTTTGCCCTTGTGCTTTTCAGACGTCCTTCTCCTTCAAAGCATGATTTTAATCGTCTAGTGACTGTGGTTGAAAAATCAGCACAATAGTAACAGAAGTCGTGGCAGCAAGCATCGCGGAAAAGCACATAATACATTTTGTTTACAACAGAATTCCTTTGTCTGAATTTCACTGGTTGGCAAATATTGTGGCTTGTGAGGCACTTGAGACTATTGAGTGGTCGTGTGTAATTGGGTTCTCGTGCTCACCTGCACTGAGTGGGAGAGCGTGGGCTGGTATACAGCGGTTAGCACGCATTTTTTACAACGCGGTGCTGTTACCACGCTACTTTTACCACGCAAGTCGTTACAACGACTTGTGCTGGAGGGCGCTCCAGGATAGTAAATAGTTTAATTTACTATCCAACTCCTTCCCTAGAGTCCACGGGGACTGGAGTTGGAATAGTAAATAAAACAATTTACTATCCAGCGCCCCCCCCACGCAAGTCGTTGTAACGACTTGCGTGGTAAAAATAGCGTTGTAACGGTACGCGTTGTAAAAGTACGCGTGGTACCGTCATATATCCGCGTGGGCTCATCTTTGATTGCGACCTTCATTTTTTTCTTGTAAAACGATGGTGTTGGAGTGAAATTCGGTCTAGCGTCTTGACTGCCGTACCAATAGTTGACTTTCTTGAACCGCGGTGTGCGGGTGGTGCGTGCCTCCACAGCCCTGTGCTCGGACACAGCTATAATTAGCCCGGAAGCCCGCTAAGAGGCAGCGGCAATAGTATCCGCCCCTCAGAGAGCATGTGCTGGATTCCGAGCCTGTCCTTATTGGCTGCCGGTGTTGCTGCTTGCCAGTACAATAGGTTTCCACAGGCATCTCTGTGCTGCACTGGAGAGACGGTAGCCCTGTGTTCGTGCGGCGGAGGTGCTAACGTGGAATAACAAGCATTGGCCGCCGCGACCCGGGAATTGTGTATGTGCCCGTGTGCATGCGCACATTTTTTTTTTTAAAAAGCATTGGCCACGAAAGTCATTGCGATCACGATCGCTGGGAAAGCGATAGTGATCGCGATGACGCGCTAAAACGCACAAGGGATGCGCGCTCAAGTGCGTGTCCTTGTGCGCGTTCGAGCAAGCTGGTTGCCTCTTTGGGAGCGCTTCCCAAAGCCCTACTAAACGTCTCTCTGAACTGCGCATGCGCGCTGTCTCAGCGAGACCTTAAAATGAATAACTAAAATAAATAAATGCTGCTATATTACATGAAATAAATCAGTGAGTGATTTGTTTGTCTTTGATGCATTTAGTTTGGATTCCAAAGGTTTTAAAATATGAGGCATGGCAGATGGATAAGGTGGTGCATTGATGTATCGCCACCATTCTTTTTAGATTTTGTGACAATCTCCATGTATTTTTACACCTGCTTCTCTTCTACCCTCTTCCTTTTTTCTGGTGAATGCTGTTGTGTGCTTGTCCTCGCCCCTTACCTGGCTCTGATTTTATTTATTTTTAAGTTCAATTCTCCCTATGTTGCTGTTGTTTGAGAGGAAAAATGTTCATTTGGGTATTCACTGACAAACTATGGCAGCTTTAGCACCATACATAAAGTATTGAAATTAAAGTATATGGGCTTTTCTTGCTAGCTTTATTTGAATATAGTTTTTATAGTTTAACATAATCCTTATTAATAAGTGCCAAAATACTGTGAATTGTAGCTAGATGATATATACTTTATTTCTATATCTACCGCATTCTTTTTTCCTTGTGCTACTTAAGGCAGACACACATTACGTTCAAATTCCCACACTCGGTAATGCGAGAGCCTTATTAAAAACAGTGCAAACATTTTTCACCTACCTTCCAAGGGGTACGTTTTAGTATTACGATATAGTCTGGGTTAGAACCATAGCAACGTAAATCCTCAATTCTCCATCTCTTCCTGTCAGCTCCACACTATTTGACGGTAATGTTACTGTCTGCAGATGCAGAATCTAACAGGCATTGGCAAAGCCAATAGGTCGACCTACAAGAGCTATTGGCTTTGTCACGGTTTAGTAGCCATGTTGTGCGAGTAAAAGCTGTTCTGCTGCTCCCAGCACTAAGGTGATAGCTCGCCCCCTAGTTGCCTTTAAGGGATATGTCAGTGGGTTTGGGAGCCCCAGCAGAAGTAGCTGGGGAAACAGGGAACACCTATTTCATACTTTACATCCAGAGCATCCTGTACCTCCTGCCGAAAGGAATTGATTCTAGGACACTGCCATAAAATATGAGCTAGAGGGCCCATCTGCCTGCATTCTGCCTGCATTGCCGCCAGCATGCACTGACCCAACTTACTTTCCAATGTGCAATTCTTGCCAGGGAGTGATACTAATAATGTGCTATCATGAGGAACATGTCCTTACTAGACGTGCTGCGCACGGAGGCGCGAGTCCTGTGGGGGGGGGTTCTGCCACTCTCGGTAAAGGTTTGTTCATACTCCTACCATCTGTGTTGTGCAGGCGTCTTAGGAAACTTGAAAATTAAATGAAATGAAAACAATATTTAATAAAGCGCACTGCTGCCAAGCGGCTTCCTGGAGCTGGGGGACCTGGGTCAGAACTCACAGAGGGGGACACAAGGGAACCTAAGAAGGGAAAACCAAAGAAAAAAGAAAAGTTTTTAAGGCTTTACGGAAATGGCTAAGAATAGGAATGGAGCGAAGATGAAGTGGGAGACTATTCCAGAACTGGGGAGCCAAGACGGAAAGACGAGTGCCCCCGGATCTGGATTTGCGGAAGCGCGGAATGTGAAGAAGGGAGAGAGAGGAAGACCGGAGGGTGCGACTGGGAACATAGGAAGAAATGAGGGAAGTGATGTATGCAGGGGCAGAGCGAGAGTGGGCACGAAAGGCAAAGCAAGCTAGTTTGAAAAGGGATCTGAAGCGGATGGGGAGCCAGTGAAGGAATTTCAAAGCCGGGGTGATGTGAGAGGATTTGGGGAGGGAGAGAATGAGGCGGGCAGCTTGGTTTTGAATGGCATGTAAACGTCGGGATTCGTGGGAAGGGATGCCCACGTACAGGCCATTGCCATAGTCGAGGCGAGAGATGACTAAAGCCAAGACTATGGTTTTAAGCGCGTCGATGGTGAAAAAGCGAGAAATTTTCCGAATAAGACGGAGGGAAAGGAAACAAGAAGACACAACAGAGCTGATCTGGCTGTGCATGGTTAAGTCAGAGCTGACTTTAATGCCAAGGGTACGAACAGAGGAAGAGGACGTGGGGGGGGGGGCAAAAGAAGGGGGCCAATGTGCAGGGGACCAAGGGTTAGAAGGGCCACCCGTGAGGACAAGTTCCGTCTTATCAGGGTTGAGCTTAAGATGGTTGGCGCTCATCCACTCAGAGATAAAAATAAGGGTGGAACTGAACTTGAGAATAGAATCGGGAGAAGAAGACAGATCAAAGACAAGCTGGAGGTCATCTGCGTAATTATATACAGAGACCCCCAGCTTGAGAAGAGAAGAAACAAGGGGACAGATGTACAGATTAAAGGGGAGAGGGGAAAGAGAGGAGCCTTGAGGAGCACCACAGGTGACCGGACAGGAGGGGGCAGAGAAACCAGAGAGGTGAACGGCCTGATGCCTATCCTGAAGAAAGGATGCTAGCCAGGAGAAGGCCGCGCCCCGAATGCCCGCTGCGCAGACACGGTCGAGAAGAATGGAATGGTCGACCGTGTCAAACGCAGCGGACAAGTCGAGAAGCACCAAGGCTTGGGGAAGGTTAACATCTGCCTTGCCCTTGAGTTCATCCAAGACCGCGAGAACCACCGCTTCTGTAGAATGGCCAGGGCGGAAGCCCGCCTGGTGGGAAGCTAAAAGGCCATTGTCCTCGATGTATGAGGAGAGGCAGGAGGTGACGTGGGTCTCTAGGATCTTACCCAGGTAGGGGAGAAGGGAAATGGGACGGAAATTAGCGGGGAGGGAAGGATCTAGACCAGGTTTTTTTTAGAATAGGGAGAACAACAGCAAATTTAAAGGAAGAAGGGACAGCACCGGAGGCCAATGAGGAGTTGAGAAGAGTGAGGGGAGGACCAGGACAATTGGTGAAAAGGGTTTTGAGGATACGCGCAGGAGCGCCGTCCAAAGGAGAACCAGATTTATCAGTCATAAGCTTTTATTCGATATGCAAGATATCTTATAAGCACATTTATAATACAATCAATATAATGTACAAAAAAATCATTGCCACAAGAAGTCAGTATAAACTATTAAAAGAGATAAAAGGACGTAAAAGACCGTTGATAAATTAACTAAAAAGAGAATTAAACAGCTACTGACAATCTCTTACATCGAATAAGCCAAAACTGCTTTAAAAATTTAGCTGTTCCGCACACAATAGGGGGGGAAGTGTCCGTGCTTAGAATACGCAAGGCTACTAAATGACTACGTGTGCCCATATTTCGGCAGAGTGGTTTCAGCCAGAGACTCCTAGGCCTTGCGTAATCCGGGCATTCGAATAAGACATGCGCAATGGACTCAACCTTACTCGGGCAACATGCACAGTTAGGAGAAGTCAGGCCGCTAGTGACCATTTCGATACCAGAGCACCTAGCGGGAGGGAACCAACTCTAAATTTAAAATAAAGAGCTCGGTCAAAGGGGAGAGTGATCAAGTCCAGGTAGGGTTCAAAGGCCACAGTGTCTTTAATTTGTAGAAAGGCGGCAGTGGACCTGCAGTGGTTGGAGTTTGTAATTAGACGCTCCGCAGTCCATTTCCAATAAAGCGCCTTGACAACTTCTTTTGGAGGGGCTGAACGAGATGACCAGCAGTCTCCTAGGCCGATATTCTCCAAAAGCTTTTTGGTGTCACTTAACCATCTTATCTTAGCCCAACCCCCCTGGCTCATTGTATCTCCCAGGGCATCAGCATAGGACTTTAATTCTTCGCACCTCCAAATCCGTGTCCACAACAGGAGCGGGCGAAGCTGGGCCTGGTCTTTGATGTTTTTACATCCCGTGTCCATCCACACTGGTACTGATGGTGTGCTCAGTGGAACAGAGATGAAAGATTTTAAAAGCTTGCTCTCCGCTGCCACTAGGGCATCCAATCGGCAGTGGCCCCACAGTTCTGCCCCATACAAGGCTGATGTCGCTACTTTGGCCTTGTAGATGTCGAGTACCGGGGTAAGTGATCTCCTAGTTGAGGCCCTGTATTCCCTCATGAGAGCTCCTCCTACTCTCCTATGATTAAGAACCATTTTATCAATATGGTTTGCCCAAGTCATCCTATCCGTAATCCGGATACCAAGGTAGTCGAATTCGGCTACTTTCTCTAGGGGGATAGAATAAAGTGTAGGTGGGCGGCCCAATTTTTTAGGTGGATTTACAACTAAGTATTTCGTTTTGTCCACATTTATTATTAACCCTTTTGCAGCACAGAACTCCTGGAATCGTGTTAGTAATTTCTGCAGGCCTTGTGGGGTCTTCGAGATCAGGAGCGTGTCATCCGCAAAAAGCAGGGTTGGGATGCGGACACCTCCAAGACAGGGGGCGTCGGCTGGTTCTTGTTGAAGATGTTTTACCACCCCATTCAGATATAGTGAGAATAGGGTGGGCGCCAAGACGCAGCCCTGTCTTACGCCCCTGGACACTGGTATCTTCTCAGTGAGCTCTCCGTTTTTACCCCAACGGACCTGTGCAAAGGTGTGGGCATGAAGGCTTATGAGAAGGGACAAGATGTAAGGTGGTAATCCCAACTCATGAAGCACCCTCCAAAGCTTTTCCCGGGGGACTAGGTCAAAGGCAGTCTTCAAGTCTATAAAGGCTAAGTAAAGACTACCCTTGCCTAGTTCCACCACCTTCCACCCCAAAAGGGACAGCCTAAACACCTGCTCTATTGTCCCCATACCAGCCCGGAAACCTGCCTGGAAGTCTGATAGGATTTTATTCTCCTCCACCCAATGGAGAATCCTACCAAGGATAGCTTTACCAGCTATCTTTTGGGTGGAGTCTATCAGACTTATGGGGCGATAGTTGCCCGGGGTCTCCCTACACCCTTTTTTGTAAATCGGGACCACCACCGCCCCTTTCCAGGATTCTGGCACTACTCCTCCCCTCATAATATCATTTAGGAGAGCTGCTATGATCCTTCCCCATTCCGCTGGGTAAGCCCTCATGAGGTCACCCGGAAGGCCGTCCGGGCCCGGTGCCTTGCGCGGTGCTACCCAGCCTATAACCCCCTCGATCTCTAAGGGAGTGAAGAGGTCATAGGCATGAGGTTCAATTGCTAGTGTGAGGTCCCTCCCCACGGACAATTCCCCATCTGGAGGGAGGTATAGGGACCCAAAGTGTTTTACCCAGCTTTGAGGCGGGATGTTGCAGGGTCTCATGGCTGCGTCGGATTTACTCCGTTTACTTATGAGATTCCAAAAGGCCCCTGGATCCCTGATTTTGCTAGCCTGTAGTAGGTCTTCCCAATATTTATCTTCCCACTCCCTTTTAGCCAAATTAAGGGACTTTTTATAGGCCTTCCTTGATTCCTGGATCATACTTTGGGATTTGGATTTAATCGCCTCAACTAACTTTGCCTTGTGGCCCCTACATGCTTGGGTGTACCAACCATCAACTGGTTTTTTAGTTCCTTTATTGCCCGACTTTTTAGGATACAGGGTAAACATGTTGGTTAAGGCTTCAATCAGGGAGACAAAAAACCCACTCGCTTTACCCACCCCTTCTGGGGAGGTTCCGAGGGATGTTACCGCATGGTTTAGATGGGATTGAATTTCCCCAACCTTTGCCTCGGATAAAACCAGTTTCGCCCATTTTATTCTTCTACCACATGGGGAGACTTCCGATTCATCTGGTGGTACGGGTGCCAGGTTAATGTTGGCCCTCCTTAAGGGTTGCCACCGCTGTTCCATTTTTAGGGAGAGTGAGTTGTGATCACTTTCTGTCGAAGGGACCACCTGCATGTCCCTTACATAAGACCATAAGCACACATCTATTAGAATATAATCTAGCCTAGAGGTGTGCCCTGGTCTATTGTAGGTGTGGGCACCCCCCCTATCCGAGGAAGTCCTCCCATTCGCTGCCCTTAGGTTAAATTCGAGACTCAGGGAGTATATCTGGAGCGCCACCTCTGTCCACCTTTTAATCGGTGGGATATCCAGTGCCGGGATCCCCCGCCTAGCATCCTCCTCATCTTGGTCGAGGGAAACGTCCGAGCCCAAGGGTTCGAACGTTCAGTTCATATCACCTGCAACCAAAGTGCGTGTCTTATATGGGGTGTTGTTTAGCAGGGTCTCGAGGAGAGCTATTACTGGAGACTTTCTCCCACCCTTTTTACCCCGGGCATACACATTATAGACGTTTAAAACAATTCTTCCCCTTTGATCTATAAGGGTGATATTTTGTATGTCCGGGGAACCTGTGGGAAAGTCCACTACTCTGCAGTTTAGAGAAGCCGCGACCCAGATGAGAAGGCCGCCCGAAGGTCGCCCTCTCCCAGATTCCGAGACTCGCGCAGGGGAGGAATAGGAGGAAAATCCCACCCTGTGGACCGACACCAAGCTCCATGTTTCCTGGAAGAGGCACAAGGAGTGCTCATCAACCCATGCAGTAAAATCCGGAAGAGCCAGTTTTCCTGCAATCCCTGTGACATTCCAGCTGAAAACCTTAAAGACTAGGTCCGTCACAGCTGGAGGGTCGCTGGGCGCCTGAGTGCCCCTATCTATAGAACTCCTCCTAAATATCCGAGGAGAACAGGGATCTTGTGGAATGGCTATAGAGTCTCCCATCCCACTTGCAAAGTTTGTTTGGGTGGGTGGTGCTCCTACTGGGTCTTCTTTGCTCACTGTTTCCAGTCAGCAGGGGCCTATTGCCCACATTTGGTTCTCCCTATTGCCCCCTACAACCTCAGCCCAGTTTTGACCAAAATTAGGGGAACTTACACTTCCTCCATTTGGGCTAACAAGGTGCCTAGGGTAAAAATACGAAAGATCTACCAGTTTAACCCCCGGGGCCCCCATATTTTTGATAGGAGTACAAATGGATGGTACTACTCTGGGGTCTTGGAAGTTTATAATTACACAATCCCCCTCCTGCATTTTTTTCCCTTGCCCTACCCATCCCACTCTGCGGACACTTAGGATAATGCCGTCCACACCCAGAGGGATTGGCTTGTTTGCCTTCAGCCAGTGGATACACTTGTTCTTGAGTGATTGATGGTTTTCCAACTGGCCTTCCTTTAGGGGGGGCACATTAACCATGACAGCAACAAAAGGTTGACAGTCTGGTGGGAGGTTAATCGGGGGGATCCGTCGTGCTAGATTACTGGGGGCCGGTGGGGAGGTAGATGGGGCAGAATGTTGGGTTACAGGCCTAGGGGCTTTCCCTGTCGTTAAACCGCTAGGTTTGCTACTCCCCTCTGGTTTTTGTTGGACTTCCTTTTTACCACTAGTTATCTGTTGCTGCTTTTGTGGAAGAGGCTTGGGCTTATTTTTATCAGGCTCTATATGTGTTGATGGTCCCTTGTGACTTGGGCCTGCTTTGGGATGGGGAGGAGATTTAGGAGTTGGAATTACTGGACTATTAGGAACAGCTTTGTTTTGAGATATTAGGGGCTTAGGGCCTCTCTGAACTGGTTGTTCATTCCCCTTTGCACCCAAATCCTTATTTTCAGTCACTCTAGTTGTTTGTTTAATTGTTGTTTTGAGTGAGTGAAACCCGTCCAGTGTTGACTGCTCTAGTTTGTCGATCCTCTCCCCTAAACCCTTGACTTGTGCTAGTAACGGTTTCAAGAGGGTATATACCTTCTCCAGAATATTTTCAACTGTTACTAAGTCAGGTGGCTTCGAGACCTTGGCTGGGTGTGACCCCTTGGGAGAGATCAGAACATCCCCTTCTAAGTCGGTTTCGTTCAGCATAGGGGCACCCCTTGTAGATCTCGTACTAGATACAGGAGACTTCCTTACTCTTTGGTAAAGGGCGGCCTGTCTCACTAGCCTACCCTTTTTGCGTTTACGCGGCTTTTTACCTAAGGGCAGAAACTCCTGCCTAATATCAGGAGTTTCGGTGTTAGGTGAAGCCCCAGCTAACTTCCCATCTGATATAACTGTGGGGGGTGCAAGCGATTTTGGGGACTCAGGATCTCTGGTGACATCAGTTGTGGGAATAGGTGGTAATGATGTGGACAAGTTACTAGGGCCACCGTCTTCCACTGTAACTATAGGTAGAAGAGCAGCCAGATTTTCCAGCCTATCTATATTTTGCTCTATACCAATCAACTGGGGGGGGTCTGAGGGAACGTTGACCACACTAGGAGGGGTACCTGTTTGAACCCGGACGATGGCTGGTGTGAGCGACTGGGCGACTGCCCCCAAGGATGAGCGTCTTGAGGGGAGGTAAACTTCAGATAGACGCCGCTCAGACATAGCAATCTCCTTTTCAATCACCGCCGCTACCCTGGTGATAAAACGGTCAATTGTTCCTATGACAGGACTCGCGGCATTTGATCCCCTTTCAACTTCGCTCCTGAGAGGCTTTCCTGAATGGGTAGACATGGTTTGAGCAACAGAACGGGGACAGGCACCGGGCGTATGTCCTCACGGCTGGTAGAAAAGAAAGGGACGTGGCCCAGCCCAGCCTCTGACAGCCCCTGACTGCCACAGACTGCTCGCCCTTTGCCCGGGCTTCGCCCCGGGCGCTCCCCCGCGCGCTCCTGCGCAGCGGATTTACAACCGGTATTAAAACCCTGTTAACGAGATGGGCGGGGTGGGGGCGGGGCCGGCAGGGAGAGCCGGCCAGCTGGTGTTGATCAGGCCCTCGCAGGGACTCCTGGTCCACGGAGTCCCTGCTCCCAGCTCGCTGCCCTGCCGGTTTCCTCTCACACGCCCCTCCTTTCAGACAGCTTCCGCGGAGATCCGCGCAGCGGGACCCGCGAAGCGGGTCCGGCAAGTCGCGGTGCGAGTCCTCGCTGATGTCAACCCAGCTGCCCAAGGGACCAGGAAGCACGTCTCCAGCCACCCGGTAAGGTCCACTTGCATGGGTATCCCGCTGAGGCTGCGTTCAAAACCTCTATTTCTGCTCCGTGGGCGGGTGGGGGCGGGGCCGGCAGGGAGAGCCGGCCAGCTGGTGTTGATCAGGCCCTCGCAGGGACTCCTGGTCCACGGAGTCCCTGCTCCCAGCTCGCTGCCCTGCCGGTTTCCTCTCACACGCCCCTCCTTTCAGACAGCTTCCGCGGAGATCCGCGCAGCAAGTCGTGGTGCGAGTCCTCGCTGATGTCAACCCAGCTGCCCAAGGGACCAGGAAGCACGTCTCCAGTCACCCGGTAAGGTCCACTTGCATGGGTATCCAGATTTAACTTTAGACAGGTAATTGTGAAACAAGTCAGGGGAGATAGGGGGGAAAGTGTCGAGGGAAGAGGAAGGGAGAGTGGCAGGGCTGGTGAGGATAGGCTGAGGCACAGTAAGAATGTTGGTTTTAATTTTCGCAATCTTGTCGATAAAAAAGTTATTGAGTGAAAGACAGAGGGGTTGGGAGGGAACCAAGCCGGGATCAGAAGTGGCAAGATTGCGGACCAAAGAGAAGATTTCGCGGGGTTTATTCACGGAGAGCGATACTCTCTCCGTGAAATAAGAGGTTTTGGCATTAAGGACTGCTTTTTTCTAGTTGGTAAGGAGTTGTCTGTACTGAACGCGCAGAGGAGGGGAATACTGACGTCTCCAGAGGCGTTCCGCCCGCCTGAGATCAAGTTTTAGTGCTTTGAGCTCAGTGGAGAACCATTTGTGCGCGTCGTATGGACGAACCGCTTTGATCTTTTTAAGCAGGGCCACACGGTCACACGAAGCAGCAAGCCATGTACTTAAGGCTTTGGCCTGAGATTCAAGGGGGAGACAAGTAAGATCAGGAGCGGAAGAAACCAAAGAGAGTGAAAGGGAATCAAGGTCGGTTTGATTCCAGTTGCGGGCTAGAAGGTTTTTAGGGGGAGAGGGTTTGTCAACCACACCTAAGTGAACAGAAAAGGAAATAATAGAGTGATCGGACCAGACACAAGGAGAAATGGAAGGAGGTAAGGCACGGGGACAAGACGACCAGATTTGGTCAAGTATATGGCCATGCACGTGGGTCGGGGCTGTGACGTGAGAGGTAAGGTTCAGACAGTGAAGAGTGGCAGAGAAGTCTTTGGAAGAAAAATCTTCCTTAGGGTCTCCTGGCCAGAAGTTAAAGTCACCAAGAAGGAGCACAGAGGAGTTGTTGACCACCAGGGTGGCCAGCAACTCCTGGATGGAGGCTACGAAAGAAGGCATCGATTGAGGGGGGCGATAGACAAGAACCACAGTGAGGGGGGGAGGGAAGGTTGAGGGAACGGGCCACCAGGTAGTCCACGTTAGAATTGGGGGGGTGAGGAAGGAGCTGAAATTTAAGTGGCGACCGGAAAATCATCGCCACCCCCCCGCCGGCCTTGCCATCCGGGCGGTCAGCTCGGAGGGCATAGTAGGTGTCAGGGAGGATGGCTAAAAGATCAGGGAGAGAGTCTTTTGTGGTGCAACAAGGAAGGCATATATGTCAGCTAGCAAATGTTTATTGGAGGAGCATATAATAAGCCGCTTTTTGAACAGGGTGAGGTTGGCATATGGACGGATCGAGGGCAGAGATACCCAGTGGCACAGTGCTAAGTATTGCCAATGAGCATTGCATGAGAGGCCAGAAGCCGACTGCAGCTGGGAAAAATCCATAAAAACATCAGCATCAAAAATGTCTCATTCCCTTTTACAGTTGGCCTCCTGCCACAGGCTGTATGAGGAACTCTGCAGTGCAGGCGGGGAATCCCCATTCCCTAGTAAGGGTGTCTGTGGGTAATGGAAGTGAACAGTCTCTTCTACTCTTTCATAGCTGCCAAGGTTTCAAATTGCTGCGTGTGACATTTTCATTATTTCAGTGTAATTATGAGTGACATTTCAAGGGATATGAGTGGCACCTTCTCGTGAGCAAAATCAAGCAGTGAAGACGAGAGAAACATATAAAATATCAGAAATTACACCCATTTGAGCAACAAGAAAATGTAAGAGGATCTTAAAGGTGCTGCACAGCTCCAGAAATGGAGGGGTACTAACCTAGTGCCCTTGTAACCTGATAGTACAGTCATGCCAGGCTGGACCCTGGAGAGAGGACCCAGTTGTAGAACTCTGATGGCACCACGGCTGTTATGAGAGGCCTGCTAGTGCCGGCCCTGGCTTTTAATGATAAGCACCACCTCTGCTCAGCTCTCCCGGACTCAAGCAAGTATTAAAGTTAGACACGTGTTGAAGTTCTAGTGTTGCCTGGCCCGGCCGGGGCGCAGGTAGGAAATTGAACATGATTATGGGACCTATGCGCTGCCTCGGTCGGACACCTGTTCATGCTGCCGGACGGGCTGGCAGAAAAACAATTAAAACAGATCCTGCCAATGCTTTAGCCAGCCTATGCCGACTGAAGCCCCTGGCTCCTCTCTGGCAGTCACTCAAACACAGAGCTAAGGATCAGTCTGGACTCCACGCGGCTCTGTCCCACGTGGTACAACAGTAGGTTGACCTGAATTTTAAAGCCAAAAACCGGGACATTTCACAAAAATAGAAAAAGGACTACAATTTTACTTCAAGCGATGAGAGCGCTCCTCAGCAGAGAAATACAGAACAGGCAGTAAGAACATTCAGAAAATGCAATTTTTAAGGACAGTTGCTTGCCTGTTAATTAAATTGCTTTCTTGAAGCAACTGCTAACTGTCCCTACTTTGTGAAACCTAAAAAACACCTCCCACCGTTTTCAGTCGACCCTCACTAAAAACGGGGACAAGAGCTGAATTTCTTGAAATATGCTGGGACAGCTGGTTAAAAACAGGGACCGTCCTGGCAAAACGGGGACGCCTGGTTACCCTATACAAAAGCAAACAGGATGCGAGAGGTCCCTGAACACAGATCTCTTCTCAGCTGCCTAATACAGTGTTAATGGTCAGCTGACTTACATCTGTCGCAGACAGCACCGGGCACTGACAGTCTCATCAGGAGAGTCTCTGAGGGGGCCTGGTGACAGAGCCAGCCAGGCCGTTGAGACAGGAAGTACAAGTAAAAGGACTAGAAACAAATACCAATGAGTCATTTATCCAGCATTTACCGTAAGTGGATGCATATTAACAGCGTGATTACGTGCAGGTGCCTTTCTTTCTATTTTTGTGAGAGTTGTCATGAGAATATGCAACTCAGCGCGCAAGCTATGAAAATAGCAAATCGTATTAACCCCTTGCATGCTCATGACGGAGCCGCTCCGTCATGAGCCGCGGTTGCGCTGTGCTCATGACGGAGCGGTTCCGTCATGGCCCTGCCGCCGCGCCTGCGCGGCGCTGATTTCGCGCCTGGGCTGCGCGTTCTATTGAGCGGGCGGGGCCATGACGGAACTGCTCCGTCATGAGCACAGCGCAACCGCGGCTCGTGACGGAGCGGCTCCGTCACGAGCATGTGGCCGCCGCTCTGCCCCCCCCCAGCGCTGCGGCGGAATTGCCGCCGCAGCGAAGGGGTTAAAAGCAGAGAATACCTCGCTCCACGCGGACATCACACGCCTCCAGTCAAGTGCCCGCTTCCTGAATCCTCCGACCTGTCTTAGTTCCAGGATAATCAGCCAGGACATTCCCCCCCGCAGCGCGGCCCCAGCCAATGCGCAAGGCACCCACTGCTTAGAGCAGCAGGCCCCGCCCGGGTGTCGGTATTCGAGCACAGGACTGCCTAGGCCGGGTGAAGTCAGGCGCCTGGCTGTAGTGAGTGATGCGAGCGGGAATTTCAGTGCAGCCAGCAGGGCGGCTATCAAAACACATTGTAGCAGTCTGCGGCAGCAGTGTACAAGGTGCATTTATTAACTGTTTACTGCCTGAGCCTTTGCTGGTGGCAGGGGCTGGGCCGGCAATTCAGCGGGAGCAGCAGAGCTGGCATACGGGAGTCACAGGCGCCGGCATGCGCGCTAGCAGCCTGGCGCAGCCAGTTTTAGTGCTGGGTACAGCAGAGTGAGACAGTGGCACATTAAAATGTGTGACAATGCATTTCAGTGCGGTGATGCGGAACACCACACTGAAATGCGTTAGTGTCACACCCGATGCGTGATGCTTGGCAGGACTGCGTTTTAACCTTGTCCCACACCCCTACGGTGGCGCAAAGTATCGGGGAAACATATCCACCTGGTGGTCGATGTACCTTTGATAGCCACAGGATTTCCAGCTCGGCATGCCCTGCCCACTGCTGCTTGATCAATAAAGCACCCGCGTTTTTTTGTACGGAGGTGGGACCCCGACCCCTGCTCTACGTACCACAGTTGTGCTGCTTGATAGTAACACACTAAGTGAGAACCCCCAGACTCCTGCCGCCTGCGGTAAGTCTGCCTGCGCCTTAGCCGTCCACACCTTCCTCCTATCCCAAAGGAACTCCAAAATAAGACTCTGCAGTTTATCCAACGTCTACAGGAGGGCTGGAGCAGCAGTGTCTGCATGACATACGGGACCTTCGGAAATTGCCATCTTCATCGCTGCCAAGCGGCCAAAGCACAAGAGGCCATATCTCTTCCACCACGGTACGTGTTACTTACTAGGAGTGCCCTGGGCCACGCCCAGTAACGCCTACCATGGTGTCCGTGTAGTCATTTACCCAGGATGTGGGCCAAGGGTCAGTGACACCACAGAAGACTTTAACACCTTTCAGTCCTCTCGGTTCACTGCATTTCATAGAACTCACATACATCCTTGCATTCGATAAGCATATACATTCATGGACGTCATTTACGGGTCGCCAGGAGCTGTAGCTGCTGCCCCTTGTGACCCCTGTCACCGTCTTTGCGACCCGTGTCATCAGAGTGGGCAAAATCAGTGCTGTGAACACAAAGGCAGCTCCACTTTGTGTTGTGTTTTCTTTCACAGTTTATTTCACTAATGGTGAATAATATTTTATAATTCACTAGTAATGTTCCAAAGAAGGAATTGCAGTGTGCTAGAACATGACCCTCCCTTAGCGCCTTGAGACCCTCCGGGTAAGTAGAGCGCTCTATAAATGCCTATGATTGATTGATTGATTGGCAGCTGACGTAAGTAAAAACATCATTAGAATTTTGTGTGCGCGCTTGTGGGTGATAGTGTGTTTGAGTGAGAGCGAGTGTGTGCACGTGTAATGTGTGTGTGTGTAAGCTTTCATGTGTGAGTCAGTTAAAGTAAAGATTAAATGGCGGGTGATGTCACCTCCCCTGTCCCCGGCATTTTGGTGAGTTGACGTTCATGTAGAAGTTCCAATAATGCATCTGTTTCAGTAAACTATTTCCTCAAAGGGCTCCAGCTAAGATTATTGGAGGCAGGGCGCGTGAGGATAATTCTCAGTGGATGACAGCTGCTCGTTATTAATCACAGATATACTTCCTAAATTGAGTGGCAGATCCTTCCATCTCTTAGGACATAAGCAATGACCACTTCTAACGTGGTCGTTGCGATTACGTACAGCCCCAGCCAGTGCAGAGTGGCTGTGATTAATTGTGGAAAAGCCGTGTGACCGGTTATCTTGCCCAAAGCCTGTGTGCCAATGATTACATCTAATTGAACCCAATCAATGAGTCCTGTTTACTGCTGGAGACAGCTGGGTTTCATCCGAGGGAGAATCAATCCTCAGCAGTAAATGGAAGCAGACGTTCCATTACCATGTTGTCAGCACGGATGTTTGTCGTGGCTCCTGTGTTTATTTATTTAACGCTCTCGCACTGCGGCACTAGCCACCACTAGGGTGCGCCAGCGCGCTTTGGAACTAACTCTCAAGAGCCTGCGTTTATTTGAGGTGTGAAAGAGAGGTGGCCGTCACCCAGTTTGCAGTTTTTACTACCGGTTGAGAAGAAGTCCCCCAGAGTCTCGGAAGGAGTACGTGGGTCAGCATACCCAACTCCATTCGAATGATTTTGGTTTTCTCCAGGTTCCAGCATAGTTCATTTTTTTTCATTCAACGATGGGATTGAAATAAAGCGCTTAAAATGATTAGTGCGTTGCTCGAGTCTGAGGCGTGGCTGCATTTTGTTAGTTACTTACAATATCTGGTGTCACAAGTGTTTGACAACCTAAGGAGAGGAGTCACATAGCTCTTCAATAACCTTGGTCATAGCAATAGTGCCGCTGTGCGTGTTGCAGGCACAACTTTACATGCCCTGTATACATACACTGGGTGCGCCCAGGAAAAGCTACCATTATCTATAGTGTGCTACGGGTCGCAGTACTATCGTCATTCAAGGGGCAGGTGTGCGGCAGCAAAAAGGACCCTTGCCACAGAGGGATCGATCCTTTTATTAGGCGATCATCCGGAACCTGGCTTACGTCAGGTAGCTGGGCGTGGCCATGCTGCAATATTGATGACGTTTACAATCTCTGCCGAGTCACAAAAGTGCAAGTTATGTTAGCACCATTCGCATAACTCCTTTCTGGTATTTCTTTGGCCTGGAAGCTCAATTGGCGGCCTTTAGGCGCCTCCGCACAATCCTGTGCGTCCTCATTAATCTTCCCAGATGTTTTAATCTAGACGAATGGAGTGGTTAATGGATGCATCACATGATCCTTTCTATTGATCTTAAAGGAATATCAGTGATGGGGCTCTTTTGGAGAATGTGTGATTTGTATTTTTGTCAGGAGGATTGAGTGGTCGGATTGATTTTGGGTCTATCACCTTTCACTTGGTGAAAGATGAACCATTTCTAGGTCACGCTGCATGCATGGGATAGCTGAGTTGTCTGAGTTACTTCTGGGAGGGATAATTGTGAAAGGAGTGAGATTGCACTTGAGGTTGGTACCTCTTTGCCAGCTAGATGACAGTTTTTACACCTGACATCCATGGTGTAGTCCTCCCCAAACATTTTGCCTTCACTTCCACACTTGGCATCACTCATTTTTGTTGACATTAGGATCCAGGGGTAAGATGCTTGTGCTTTCTCCTTAAAACATGGTAGTGGCCCACATCTAATTGGCACATTTAATTTACTGGTACGTTTCTAGTACATGGTATTCCCTACACCCAGGGCCTGTAAATGTAATGCTACTAGTGAGTCGCAGCACTCATTGTGCCACCCACTAAAGTAGCACTGTAAACCAAGTCTCAAGCCCGCCACTGCAGCCTGTAGTTCAGTTTTAAACTACCATTTCAACCTGGCCATGTAAGCCATAGCTAGGTCAAAACTTTCTTTTTTGAATATTTATAACTCACCCCTAAGATAGGCCTTGAATACTTACAGGGCAGGGTGCAAGGTATTTAAAACGTAGAACAAGTGTGTTTAAGTTTTACATGTCTTGACAGTGAGAACTTCCTAAAGTCGTTTTTCACTGTTATAAGGCGTGTCTCTCACTGGGTTGCCTTATCACCTTTAATACTTGCAAACTTCAGATTGGGAGCAGATAGAGAAATGGTGTTTACACACAAATGAATTGTAATATAAAATCCCCTTTAAGAGTAAAGGTGGATTTTAAGTTGCTATTCTGAAAAGGCCACTTTTAGAAAGTTGGCATTTTTCTGCCCTCTACCAACTGTGCTCTCACATGACTGTGATTGGCTCCCGCTATTTAGGGTTGTGTATTCCTTCTAGACTCTGAGGCAAAGGAAGCCTAGGTGTAAGCGGAGAGAGTATTCCTGACAGGATGACTGGGGAGGAGCTGTACCCTCACCTGAATATACTTCAAAGGCTCTGTCCGCAGCACACACAAAGAAACCTGGCACCAGGCTTCCCTTGCCTCTGTCACCTTAGACAGTTTGGAGCCAGGACCAGAGGAAGGAAATGAACTGACCAGAACCAGTTTAGGAGGAGGTCAGGAAATTGCACTAGGTATAAAAGTGGGACCTTCAGCACTTCTCATCAGAACGCTAGTGTACCTGCAGAAGATTTAGAAGTAGGTCTGCCCTGCAACGGAGGAAGAGGGACTGCCCTTCTGACCAATGAAGAACTGTACTGATTGCCTGGAACCCATACTACCCAGTGTGACCCCAAAAGTTAGTAGGCAGCTCTCCAGTTTGAGCTACAGGAACAGAACATGTCTTCCTGCAACTGCACAGCTGGCCAGCACCAACTGGATTTGCCTGGACCTGCCAGAGCCCTGCTGCTGGCCTCTGCTAGAGTCCTGATCCCCAAGATATGCCCCTACCCCAGGACTTGGACCATTGGCTGGCATCAGTAAGAACTCCTCTTGAAGGAAAGGTGAAGTTACAGAAGTCTTGGGCTACTTGTGAGCACAAAGGGACCTCTTCACGTTAAGAACCAATTTCCTTCTACGACTGCTGATGCGAAGCTCCAGAGGAACCTTGTTCTTTGTACTGACAGTGACAATCCACAATAACCGGCAACACGAGACCAACAGCAATGGTCTGTGACGATCAAACCAACGTGAAGCTCCAGTGATCACTGACTCTTCACACTACAGCAATGGCAGTCCACAGCTCGTCCTGCCTATTACGCAGGCAGCCTTCTCTTCACGGCCCCCGCCAACAGAAACAGAACTCTTAGAGCCTAACTTGAAAGGTAATTTTTTAGCTGGAACTACCTTGTCCCTGTATCCAACCAATGCTCTATCACTGTCGGTCTGACCTTGTAACTTTCAGTTACATGACCAGATAACTGTGAGTGGAGCTTTGTGCTTCTTGGAGGCATTTCCACCTAAATTGTCTGATTGTACTAATTGAATTTTGATTGTTTGGGTGTACTTTTATTTATCAAAATGTACTCTATTTGTCTAAAGTGGTTGGGGTATTTCTTTTTTTCAAAAGATTTTTTATTGTTCAGTTCAAAGCATAAATATCAGAAAAAAAACATACAAAAATCTATAATCAATATTCAATAATGAACACACGAGAAGTATCACACCTAGATGCAATCAGGAATCCCTCAAAACATAAAACAAAAATTAATCAAGCAAAGAACTCTCCATATGATGTAACATGGGCTACCATATCTTTATCCCAATTTTTTTTGTTTCAGTGATTTAATTCGATATAAATTAAATTCCAGATGGAACACATTATAAAACTTTGCGCCACATTTCATATGAAGGCGCCTCCGGTTGGAGCCACATAGAAGAAATACATAACTGAGCGACTGCCATAGCCATAAAGAGAAAAAATCTATATGGATAATAAAGTTGAAAAAGATCGCAGTCGTTATCATTACACACCCCATATTATATCATCTCTCTGGATAGCTTAACATTAACAATCGTTGTCTGCGACAGGAATTGCGCAACAGAAAAAAAGGTCCCAACACTTTACAATCAGTAAAAATATGTACAATATCTGCTGCCTCAAAATGACATCTAAAGCATTTCCCATCATGAGGGTCACCCCAGCGCATCATTTTAACCAGTGTATAATATAAATTAAACAAAGTTTTATAATGTTGCACACGTAAGTTAGCCGTCAAAATAACTTTACTAGCCATATCGATTGATTCTTGAACAAACAAACTAGATTTACCAAGTCTAGTACACCATTTCATGTCTTGGGCTGCAATATCATCGTGCTGTTTTGCCAATAGGCTATCATACAAAGTTCCAATCCTAGCCCTTTTACTCAAGGCTTCAATAAATTCATTAGGTACCATGGATAGGGCACTACATTGCTTGAAAATGAAATCCCGTAATTGTAAATATTAAAAAAAAGAATTCCTAGAAATTCCATATATTTCGGTAAGTTCTACGAATGATACAATAGCCCCAGCATTGTAGAAGTCTCCCAAACAACGAATCCCTTTATCTCGTCATGTCCGCATCTTTGCATCCCAGAATATTGACGAAAATAGTTCTATAGAGTCAAGAGGTATGTAATAACTAATAAGATCAAGAGATATAATATTGCGTATCCATTTCCAGCCTTTAAATGCTGCGAAGACAGTTTTAAATCTTGTTCTATTAAAATAACTTAGTTCAGAAAATTTAAGCAGGGCTTGACAAGACTGACCGCGTAATAGCATCCGCTAAATATTTGGAGTTTCATACAACGGTGTTTCTCCACCAATAACCAAAAATTTCATACTTTGGAGGAGACAAGCTAGATAATAAAAAGCAAAATACGGCACACCCCACCCACCTCTTGCCAATGGTAGCACCATGAATTTGGAGGCCCCCCGGGCCTTCTTCCAACCCCAAATAAATCAGTAGCTGTATAAGTTGTGTAGTGGTTGGGTATTTCTTGTGTTCTGTATTCACTGGATGTATGTTTGTGTGCTTCATAAATACTTAACACATAGCCTCTAAGTTGCCTGACTGCTTTTCTGCCAAGCTATCAGAGGGTTAAGTGCAGCTTTATTTGGGGCCTTTTGTGGTTCGTCCGGACCAAGACTGCAGGGGCGGTTCCCACATGTGAGCGCTGGGGCTCCGCCCCTTTTATTTCCTTCCCCAAAACAGCTTTTTCTTAATAATTTTTTTTTTAAATCCACCATTCCAAAATAAAAGATTTTTTTTAGGTGAGTACTTAAAATAACTCGGCACCAGACAAAATCCCCATGAGCAGTCCTCTGCTGCACCTGCGCAGCTAACTCAGTAAGTCTTGCATCAAATTACCATTTGCCGGGTGGATGAGCTCAAAGCCCTCAAAGCCCTGAGGCCTGTGAGGTTGCCAGCTCATCAAAATCATTGCTTCTTGTGCTAAGCTCCACCGCCTGACAACATGGGTGGAATGTTTGTGCCTGGGCTTTTCTGAAAGCACTGCAGCTCCAGGGGCTTCATGTTTATCAGGGACTCGTCCCAGGATGGGTTGGGGGCAAGCCTCACTGACCCCCATCCTGTGACAAGCTGTGAGAGAGTAGGTGGGGTTAGAGGATGGAGGTGGCAAGCTGATCCTTGGAATCTAGCCACGAGCGCTGTTTTTTTTCTACAAATAAGTGTGAATCCTGGCAAGTTATCTGCGCAATCTCTCTGAATGCACAGCAACTTCTGCAGTACTGATCATTCTTTCCAAATGAGCTTGATCGATATCTTGCCGTTTTCAGTGCAGATAGAATGCTGTGGCACAATTGTATAGGCAACACCTGGCACGTACTTTTATTTTGGGGTGCTCACATGTGCGCATTTAATTACGTGTTACAAAAGTTACTTCACAACAGCCACACTGTGTTTTCTCTCAAACCAGCCACAGCGCCTGTTTTTCCCTTTTTGACTTCATAGTGCTGCAGTACGCTAACATTTATTTCCAGTCAGAATTCCGGTGACCGCTAGGTGGTGATCGCGTGCGCGGCACCAGAGAGCAGAGCAGAAGCTGCACCGGATCTGATGCTGCACCGGAGGCGTGCGGTGTATAGCGTGCGGGCCCCTAGGACTGGGGGAGCCCTGCCCGCCTGCCGACATGCCGACCACCCACAGCCGGAGCAGCCGGTGCGGGGCAGAGCAGAGCGTCTGAGGGAGCTAGAGAGATGGTGAACGGAGCTGAGTCTCGTCGGAGCGGAGGCGATCCCCTCAGCCTTCACACCCCACCTCGTCTCACCTCACCTCGTCTCCCCCCAGAAGAGCGGCAGCATAGAGTGGCGAGAGAGCTGCTAGACTCGTAGGAGGTGAGAGCTGGAGCCGGAGGTGAGAGCTGCCGCAACGGGAGCCACTGCGGGTGCCGCAGCAACGGCCAGGCAGAGTTCGGTGGCTAGAAGGCCGTCGCACTCCTGCTCGCATTGTATCCACCTCAGCCCCCACCCCAGTCTACCACGTGGACTGCCACACGAGGCATCGAGGGGGGTAGCAGGCTGCAGCCAAGCGTCCCCCCACTCCCCATGCTCAAGGCACAGAGAAGGTGCAAAAGAAGTGAAGGAGTGAATGAGCACGGCGCAGGAGAGACCAGTCTCGACTGCCAAGCAGTAACAGTAGCAGTCACCCCTACCTCTACGCCCACACGCCGCCTCATCTGTCCTTCCATCGTGGCAAGGCAAGGCAAGCCCATACCGCAGCGAAGGCGAAGCCCTGGAGTAACGCTGTTGACCAGCGGTAAGGCAAATACCAGGAGGAAACTTGGTCATGGGGGCCAAAAAGAAGGGACGTCAGGCGACACCCCCGGAAAAAAGCCCCACGACTCATTCACCGACCAGCAAAACAACGCGGATGACAAGGAGTAAATCACTAACTGTCAGCCCAAATGCAAGGCCACAAGAGGCTGACCAAAGAGGGACGATTACAAACTTCTTCAAGAAAAGGGATACCCCAAATAGCAATCACGGCTGCAGCAAGACTAATTCCTCTGGCACCCAAGACCCGGTTCAAGACAACAGCACACTCACCTACAGTGGACGATTGTCCAACTTTAACTGTAGTCCTAAAGTTACGACGCCCCTCTGTGAGGAACCCAGGGTTGCCCAGGAACAGGCCAGTGCACAGGCCGGTATAGCCCATGGTCAACCACACCCAAGGCTAACAGCAGGACAACTTTGGGCCAGTTCTCCCCCCCAGTCCACAGATGAGACACAGGTCATTACGACAGATAAGATCATAGCCACAGTCCCGACCGAAAGTGTCCCTACAGCAATTACAATAGTGCAAATCCACCAGTTAAAAGACTCTGGCCCATCTCCTCAGAATCCGGGTTCAAGTATCTCCCAGCACAATCAAGAACACGAGTTTAAGAATCTTAACTTAACGTTCCTCCAACCGGATTCCCCTGTTCCCGTGCTGCCAGCCGCCGGGGAGCTCACAGGCTCCTTTCTTTATAACATTGAACAAAAGATCGAAAGAACCCTCAATCTAACCCCTATTCCACTGTGGCCCCAAGAATCTCCTTGGGCTGACAAAACGAAAGCTGAGAACCTTGCTCGCAACAGCAGCACAGAAAACCCATCTCAGCTGGAGACAAACAGTGTCACCAACAAAGCTCTCCTGTGGCAATCCACTAAGATGGAACTACAAATAGACCTCCTACAGGCAATAGCGGGGCGATTAGCAGACATAAGCTTCAAGGTGGAGGCCCTGGCTAACAGGATCTCCCTGCATGAGCTCTCCAACTGGGGGGTCTGCTCTTGCCGCTTCTCAGACCTCATCGAGAAGCGGGCTTCCCTGCCTGAGGTACTAGCTGAAATAATGGAAATAGCGAAAGGGAGAATTGCGGCACCAACGTCGAACAACAAAGAAGAGTGGGCAAAGCACAACAGACACACCCCAAAGGCGACAATGACACAATGGGCCCCAACGGGGAAGAATGACACAGCTGGCAACGGCAAAAGTGTAGAGCAAACGACCATAAAGTCAGTCAGCAGCTCACCAGAATCTATAACCGCCCAAAGCCCAAACCACAGGGACAGTGAAGACACCGGAACAGCTAGGCTGGTATAACAGACATGCAGAATCCCCCACTGTCAAGGAGAGAAAAAAGACGCTTAAAAGGCAACAGAAAAAAATTAAAGCTAAAAGTGAGACAACCACAGCTATTGAAGCTCAAGGACCCACCTTTGAAGGAAGGGACAAAAGCAACTCATCTGTATTCAATATTTACAGATAAAAACTGGGGCTAAAGGACTCTCCAGGTCTCCACACCAAAGGGAGAGCAACACAAACAAACCACACCATCAAGTCTCCCCAGCTCAAAGGATGAAAAGGCATTAGCAATGCAAATTATCCCCACGGCAAATCAGCCAATGACCAGAACAAGCTTACCAGCGCCAACATGGCCCTTGCATCCAAATCCATCAATATCCATGCCACAAGGAGCGATTCTGCATCAACCTCAAACAAGCCCCCAGCTCTCAACTAGGATCAACTACGACCAAAACAAGAGGCCGCAAGGAGGCCCGCCCTCAACTCCCCAAGGCAGTCACAGGTCAGTGCCCACCCCAGTAGAACCAGCCACAAAATAGGGAGGCGGGCCTAAAATTTGAATGCACCTGCAGCCATCTATGAGGTGGTTCTTACTCCAAGATTTTCCAGCACAGGATACCATGACATCCTGAACCGGAGCAACCTCCTACGTCTTTTTAAACATCTGGACGCCCTGGACAAATACACAATCAGGGGATATAGAATGGGTGAAATTTGTGAGTTTGAAAGGGGACACTCATGGAGACTCCACCTTGGTCGGTTTGAAGATTAAAGAAATACAGCAAGCCATCAAGCAAAACTCCGCCCTACTTGCGGAATGGGGCATCGAAGTTCAGATATTACCGCCCCCAAAATATCCACTCGTTTTGGTCCCAGACAGCGGGAGAAAGGCCACCCGATCAGTCCTAAAAGGGACAACCAGTTTGGGTCCCCCAAACAGAAGCCAGACGGGTCATAGGGCACCCACAGGAATCCGAATCCTATGCGAAAATGACCAACGAGTCATACACAACATCTCTCCCACCCCTGAGCAAAAGGGACTCGGAAGTAGGAGGACACACTATCCCTAGCCGCAACAAAAGTCTGCCCCCCTGCGTGGACGTCAGGCTCGGTACCACTGCGAAGTCTCATCTAACAGTAATCTCATGGAATATAGCAGGGATTAGCAAAATCCACAACAATGAAAACCTGAAGCACTTCCTGGAATGTGGAGACCTAATTTGTCTCCAAGAAACCTGGGCCCTGACCCACACCCCTCTGGCCGGGTATTACGAATTCCAATTACCAGCAACTAAAAGAAACATCTTCGGTCGTCCAGCAGGCGGACTATCAATTTTCATAAAACATGAGTGTGCCCTCGAAGCTACTTCCATCAACGCGAATATGCTTGGTCTACAAGCGCTACAGATAAGGGGTCCGAGTCTCACCAAACATCCAATCCATCTGCTAGTACTAAACTGCTACATCAACCCCTCACAGACTCTAATGAAAGACCATCTGGAGGCACTGGCATCAAATCTGGAGGACTTGCTAAACAAATATAAAACACACCAGGTATCTTAGTGGGGGACTTTAACCTAAAAAATCTAGACAATTTGGAAACCCTTCCCCTAGGATCGGGTACGGCGGCTCCCCTGAGTGACCTTTTTCTCAGCTACAAACTGACATCAACTCATGTACAGAAAACATCTCGCTCAAGTGCCTGGCAGCCTCAGCCCACTTTTCTGAACGCGTCCAGAATTGATTACATCTTGATAAGTGGAGTACTGGCGGATAGAATGACTGATTTTGAAGTTGTTAACCGGCAGGATAGCGACCATAGGTCATTAAGAGCATCATTCCAGATGGTCATACTGGCCACCACCCTCTACCAACCCATTGGGGAGTCAAGTGGGGAGGAGACACCTACCGTCCTGCGGAGAATCAAGTGGACAGATAAGACAGAGTAGAAACTTCAATCATGGCTGGATCAGACACAGCAAGGGAGTCTGCTTGCATTTGATCCCCCCACAACAGGATGGGTGCAAATCATTGCGGATTTACAAAACAAACTCGGCAATCCCACACCACAAAACTCAATGATAAAAGCGCCTCTCAAGAACCGGAACACCTGCCCTCAGGAAATATGGGAACTTAAACGACTCCTGCGCAAGGCTCGCGCAACTAAGAAAAGAGGGGGCTGCCAAACAGTAGGGCCTTCAACATCTGAACTGAGGGCCTCCCTAAGGAAGAAGCTTTGGGAACTTAAAAAAACAGACATGGAAAGCGAATGGCTAAAAGTTTTCTTACTTCTCAAACAAAATAACCTGGCACGACTCTGGAGATTCATCAATCAGCTGAGCAACCGTGGGCCAACGAGAGAAAACGGGGTAGCCGAAAAAGATTGGATTCAACACGTGAAACAGCTTTACGAAAAAGCCCCCAGTCATGAACCTTCGACAACGGACAAGGCGGAGCTAACTGAGGATGTCCAACAGTCCCGACTCCACCCAGAAGCAGCCATCTCAAGCCCAGGCAACAACATAAGGGGTAGTAGCTCTCCGGCCGACGTTAATGTTACTACACCAACCTGGACAAGCACCAGACAGGTCATCAATACCATCAAGCAGATGAGGAATGACGGTGCGCCGGGCCCAATGGGATTCCACCGCTGGTCTTTAAACAGGCATTAGAGTTCTGGGCATCACTCTTAACTCCGCTTTTTAACCACACCTACCAGACCGCTACAATCCCCGACTCTTGGAGGGGCTCTATACTGTTTCCCATCTTTAAAAAAGGGGACCGCTCAGAGCCTTCGAACTACAGGCTCATCGCCCTGCTCGACTTGGAGGCCAAGGCATATGCACACCTTGTTACTCAGCGACCTAGAAAAATGGGCTGAAGATGAAAATATAATACCTAAGTATCAGACTGGTTTTAGGGCGAAGGCATCTACAGTGGACAACGTCCTGGCACTAGCACATCTTTCAGCTAAGGCAACCTTGAAGAACCACCCCCCACTATTCTGCTGCTTTGTGGACTTCAGCACAGTATTTGACAAAGTGGACAGAACACACCTATGGTGGAAATTAGAAAAATGGGGGATACCACCGAAACTTCTGAAGGCTATTAGGTCACTATATGAGGCCACCTGGGTGCGGGTTAAAACAAGCACTCGCACTGCCACAGCAAACGGGCTGAAGCAAGGGTGTGTGCTGGCCCCCATCCTATTTAATCTATACACGGCGGATTTGGGGGAGGCCCTAAAAGGTGCCAGTCTAATAGCCCCCAGATTAGGAAGAGTGAGGCTACCAGTTTTACAGTATGCTGATGACACAGCCATAATGGATCACACGAGGATAGGCCTACAACGAGCTTTAACGGCCCTAAACAGCTTCAACATCGCCAATAGCCTGACAGTCAACCAAGGGAAAACTAAGGTCATCATTTTCGGATCCTACCATTAGAAACGGCAAGCACATTAGCAGCTGGGAAATGCTCATATACACTCTGTGGCCTCTTACAACTATCTGGGGGTTTGGTTCTCGGAACGTGCCAAAGCAAATTTCCACCTTAATCAGCTGACCTCGAAAGCCAACAAGGTAACAGATTTGCTAAGACAATTAAGCCAGAACCTGATCAGCCCTACCGCTAGCTCAATTCTGATAGCCTTAAGCGCAAAGCTTCTTCCTGCAATCTCCTATGGACATCTGGCATTCCCTGGGAAGCTAGACCTTCTTCTCAACTCTGCCCAAGTTAAGGCTTACAAGTCGGTACTACATATACCTAGGTCTGCAAGAAGAACCAGGCTGAGGCTGGAGCTTGGCCTAGCAAGGCCTGACGTGATCGCCCAGGGGGACCTTATCAAGTAGTTTCTAAGGATATTAAAGGCCCCGGCTAACTCCCTTAAACACCACTTGAGATACATCTTTGAAGACCCAGCGTAGACATGGCACAACAGTCTGGGAATTGCAACTATTTCTCTTAAGATAGTGGAGGAAAATCTTGTGCGGCAGGACATCCCGCTGAACGTTTGGAAGAGAGCCATTAACAAACAAGTGAACGAAATCTCCTTTGAACTTGATTATAAATCCCTTCGCCGTAGCCCCAATTTCGAACCCCTAAACCACTAATACACTGTGGGCAAAGCACAATCATATCTAAGCGAATCCTGCAGGCTATGCACGTTCAAAAGGGAATCCTGGCTGCACCTCCTCTGTTGCTGTCCTCATTTTAAGAATGAACGCCGGCGACTGCTGCGCCCGATCTGCCTTAATCGGAGCATAACAACATGCTCGGAAGCATCAGCCCTGTGTTTGTCAACCACCAACACTATGTTCCTAGCGAGATCAGCGAAATTCGTTCACCAAATTAGTTTAGCACTAAAAACCCATAATGAGAGCATTCCATCATGCAGGAGTCTCACCTCAAAAGCAACTGATCAGAGTTGAAGTGCACTCGCCACGCAGTTTCATTGACAGTGCCACTTGCATGCCCCCATATGGAAGAAAGTATGGACTTGTCCTAACACATACAATTGCTGGGAAAGGCCAATCAATGGGACTAAGACTGTGGGAGCTGTATCGTTTTTTCTCACTGGTTTTTTTTGTAATTTTTTTGAAAAATTTATTTATACCATTTTTTTTTTAACTAGCACTGGCGTATACCTTTTTTTTGAACAAGCAAAGAAGTTTTTTTAGAATTACTGTTCTCTGCACTTTCTTTTTTTACTGTACAGATTTTAATTAATTGTACAGTTAATAAAAAAACCTTGAAACCTTGAAACCAGTCAGAATACAATTTCGCTAGCAAAATGGGTTTCAATACTTAGAAACAGATGCACTGGGAAAGTGCCACTGCATGGTGAAAACAGCCTGCTGTTTCCCTTAACCATCTGAGGAGGTGCATTAGAAGAGCCAGGTTTCCAGCGAGGAATCTAAACACTAACCATGAGAGAAGGGTTGGAATTGTCAGACTGACTGCAGGACGCCGTGCATACCTTTTGACTGTCTCTTTTGTAGTGTCTGCCTGGACACGCTCTAGTGTTTTGCCTGCTTGTAACCCACACTAGCCACCAACCCATCACAGGCGTCACCGGTCAGGTGACCCTGTTATTAAAAGGTGCCAGGCGCACATGCCCGGGGCCAGTTCCAGTACCCAAGTACGCTGTGTCTGTGTGGCCATTTACACAGCATGTGGGCCTAAGGTCCAAGACACCACAATGGCGACGAGGCGGGTCTGCCCCGCATGCTTGCAGGAATGAGACGCTAAGATTCTTCAACGTGAAGGACTAACCCATTTCTACCTTAACCCACACGCTGTGCTATCGTCGGCCACCAGTTGTGGAAAAAGACGAGGGCGAGTCTGCAAGGGCACTGGCACTGTCATGCGCCCTGGAAAAACGAGGCAAGGAGGGCTATCAGCGGTAACTGACTTTTACTGAAGGCTGGCTCTCAAAGATGAGGCGTGCTGCTCACCTGCCTGATGGAAAACTGTGAAGGGCGTAGTACCGACTGTAGCATTCTGCTACTAATGATGACAGACACTTACTTGTAGTTACAACTGGAGCTTTATTTACATGTATCCATACTCGTCCCTGTCCCTACTCTAACTGTCCCCTTCCTGTGTCCACTCCTCCCCTTCCTCTAGCCCCCTAGCTCCACCCACACCAAGCTACTAGAATGCACTCAAACATTACATCTCCCCCCTTGTTAACGAAATGAACTTAATTTCCACAGTGTTCGCAATTCTTCAATCCACCACACGGGTTGGCGGACAGCTTGTTCTTCAAGTATCAGTAGTGTCGAATCCGTGGTGGTCTTGACTTTGATCAATCTTTCTGGTGTCTTAACCAAGACGTCCTTGACTACGGGAGTGCACTTTTGAGAATGCAACCCATTGCGTGTGGGCTGCTTATTATCCGGGTCCGCAGTTATCATGGTTCTTTCTTGTTGTGTGACTGCTACTGGCTCAGCTCGGCAGTGGCAGTCTGCTTTCCTTGGTGACTCTTGTTCTATTGATGGTTGATCTCCTTCAGGAGTGGACGATGTTCTGGTCCTCTTCCGAGCTCCCACCTGTAAGGTTATTTCTCTTTGTCTTGTCAGGTTGGGAGCAGCACTGTTCTTCTGTTCACCGTCAGGCATGCCAGACGTTAATGTACTATCTGAAGTGGGTGTCTTGGCTTGATTCTTGGACTCGTTTGCTGCCTCTATTTGTCTCTCCCACTCCCACTCGTATTTGAGACTGGCGAAACCCTTGACCATCCGGTCATGTACCTGTTTCTCTCTCATTCAGTGACAGTCTATCTCTGTCACCACATTTGGTCCTCCTCGCAGGGCGACAGGATAATCCTTTTCCACCTGGTAGATACTGTCCCATCTCTTTGTTTTCCTTCCGTCAGTTCTTTGAGTCAGCCTCGCTGACCCCATCAGGGTTGACGGTATATTACTTATGTCTTGAAATGGCGATGACTGACATGACATGTTGTCCTTCGGTTCTATTGTGCATTCGGGTGATTGATGCCATGGACGTGGTCGGGACCATGATTTTGTTGACCCGAATGACTGGACAGACATGTTTTCCGACTCGGAGGAGTCGTTCGCCGATTCCCTTTGAGAACGTTCCTTTGAGGACGTCGTGACTGGTAAGTTTATTGAGTTGGTAGTCTGGGATGACATGCTCCTGGAGTCGGAGCTATCTACGGAACATTCCTTTGGGTATGTCTCTTTATGTGTCTTCTGTGTTGTTGCGGTGGAGAGATTGTTTGCTAACCACACGTTTACTTCTTTAGTTTGATCCTGGAGCATTTGGTCTTTGCCCTTTTCCGGGGACATCAATTGTCCCTTCTCCGTTTTTTCATTGTCACAACTGTCTTGAGTGCACATGCCCCTCCCTTTTCGGTGTCTGAGTGGTTTGCCACTCCTCATGTGGTTAGTTTCTTCTTCTCGCTTGTTGGGTGTGCTGACGTCCGTGCCATTGAGGTGATGTGTCTCACTGCTTGATGCTTCCTCGGACTCATCTACAGCATTTGGTGCATAGTGGGAGGATGCCTGGGGATGTTCGTGTGCTGATTTCCGGCGTTGACGGGTTTTGTCCCGTCTTCTGTAGTTTGTCTTTCTTGCTCTCTTGTTGAGCAGGCTGCCATCTTGTCCATGGGTGTGATCTGTCCCACTTGACACTTCATCTGCTTCATAACCATTTTCACCATCGGTTGACTGACTCCTTGAGGTTGAGTAACTCTGTGAGGTTGTATCAGTTTCACCATCGGTTGACTGACTCCTTGAGGTTGAATAACTCCGTGAGGTTGTATCAGTGCTGCTATCGCAATCCTGACTCATCCTGGTCTTTTGTGATGTTGACTTGGAGTATTCCATGACGCTTTGTCTCTTGTTTCGTCTTGGCTCTGATTCACCCTCCCTCTTTTCAGTTTTGTTTGTTTCCTGGGCCTTGCCCCCAGACATGAGGGATGTCTCTTTCCAGACATCCATGTGTCTTGCATTCGAGTGCACGTCTTTCGATAAGTCTTTTGCTTTTACCCGCACTCCAATCTCGGCCCCTATGATGATTCTCTTTACCGACCACTGCCCCCGAAGAATCTTGCGCTATGTGTCTGCATTTGAATAACCTTCGATTATCCGAAGCCGAACGGCTTCTTCATTTGTAAAGGTATTGAAGTAGCAGCCGGGTACCAATCTTTGCAACCGGGCAATGAATTTTGGCAGTGGTTCTCCTGGTTCCTGCCGTGCTGTGGTGAAGGCGATGCGAGCATGATCCACATCTACCTGTGCATGGAAATGGGTATGTAGTTTCTTTTGGAGTCTCTCATAGGTCTCTGTATCCTTTTCAGGGAATGTTCTGACCAACCGTCGGCCCTCGTGACCTATCAGCTGGAGAAGTAGTGTCAAACATTTTCTATCTCTTCGTTCACCGATCGCGTTGAGGAAATCGTCCAATGATTCTAGCCACCGGTTCCATTTGGGGCCCAAACTCTGACTGTCAGTCTGGGTCACTGGGGGCGGTACTTCAAGGCAGGGATTGGGCCGATGAGTTGCTGTAACCACTGCCATGAGGAAGGAAAATTTCCATCTGCTACCGTCACCGGCTTGTTCACTTTGCTTCCCGTCTTATTTGCTGACCTTCTTCTGCCAAGTTCTTGTGTCTGGTCGTTTCCTTGATTCTGGGAATGTTCGCCACACCTGGGTGACTACTGTATTTTGTCCACTCTTAGTATGACTGTCTCAGTGAGTTAAGCTTGGATTTCCTAACCATGCGTGACTCAGCAAATCTCCACTTTCTTTTGAGTTGCCTGCTAGCTGCAGGTGATTTGGGGCTCTTCCGCGATGATGCGTGACACCAGTGACATCTCGTTCTTGTGTTTCTTTCGGCCTGGCACAGGTTATCCAGTGGTTTCAATGATGAGAGAATGCTTCCTTGATGTTCGTTTACTCATGTTTCTGGATTATTTTAGCTCCTCAGTTCTTCTTACTGTTGATCGTTTATCTTCGCTTGGTGCTGAAAGTTTACTTTGTTACTTGCCTTTAGCTCATGTTTGTTACGTTCGGGATCTGCATTTTCTGGTGCATTCAGGATTTGCACTTGCTTGTGCTCGCTGACTTCGGAACTTGTGTTCATCCGTGCTTGGTATGCTCGGTTTGTACTGTCTCGTGCTTATAGTGTTTTGGATCTGCATTTGCTTGTGCTTGTCTCATTCGATATTTGTGTGGGCTGTACGTGTCTACTTTGAGGCTTGCGTTCGCTCAAACTTGCATATCTTTGAAACGTGCGTTTGCTTGTACTTGTTGCACTGTAAGCCTCGCCTCTCGCCAGTGCTTGTTAGTTTACCTTTGCCAATGCTTGTTCCTTCGCAGTTGCCAGTGTTTGGTCTTTTACATTTCCCAATACTTGTTGCTTTGCGTACACCAATGCTTGTTCTCTCGCATCTGCCAATGCTTGTTGCACTTTTCTTCCTTTTATCTTTCTCAATGCTTGTTTTCTTATACTGCTTCTTGCACTTGCATGCGCTTGTTGCGTCACTGTAACTTTCACTTGCCACTGTCTGTTTCCTTCTTGCGGCCTTTCCACTTGTGTTTGCCAGTGTTAGTTTCTTTACGTTTGCCAATGCTTGCTTCCTTGTGGTTGCTAATGCTTGTTTTCTTATATTCGCCAATGCTTGTGGCTAGACTCGGCTCGCCTGACCTCAAAATGGCCGCCTACAGTTTGCACAGGGAAGATGTCCCAAAAGTTGCCTGACTCAAAGATGGCCGTCGCCACCGAGCTCTCACTTCACACGAGGTTTAAAATTCAATCATTCAGCCTTCTGGACTCACCGGCAGCTGATCTCCAGGCAGCGCTCTCCAGATCTCGGATTCACGATCAGGTGAGGCTTGGGGTGGGCTCCCGCTGCACCTCACCAAGCGCCGCGTTCAGTCGGCGACTGCATGCCAACGCTCACTCATCGGGGGTGAGGTTTCCTATGTCAGAGCCTTTTCAGCTCTGTTTCAAGCTCCACTTTCGTCGCGCTTTTCGGCGCCTGTCTGCGGGTCCTCTGGGGGCACTATCTTTTACCCTGGGCACCTCTTCTTCACTGTGGGGTGCAGGGCAGAGTCGGGGTGGGCACCCGACCTCTGTTTTGTTGGGGCACGCCAATTTGCACGCATTAAGCGTGAGTCTCGTTTTGGCACGATTGAGCGTTTCTTCTCTTCCGACGCTCGGGCGCTCGTTTCTCCGGTTCATTCGAGCCCCTGTCAATCCTCTGGCTCTGGGGAGAGGGTCACTCGCTGCTGGCCTTTCTTCTTTAGGCGGCAGCACGGCTCCACTCAGCGGCGTTCTTCTTCTTGGAACACTGCACGGGACAGGGTGCTCTCAACAGGATTCTGTAGGCACTGGACATGCCTATCCCACCCTCGTCGCCAGTTGTAGCTTCCTGCTACTAATGATGACAGACACTTACTTGTAGTTACAACTGGAGCTTTATTTACATGCATCCATACTCGTCCCTGTCCCTACTCTAACTGTCCCCTTCCTGTGTCCACTCCTCCCCTTCCTCTAGCCCCCTAGCTCCACCCACACCCAGCTACTAGAATGCCCTCCAACATTACACCGGCGAGAAACGCGGTGGCCTGGTGAGTCGCGCTCCCCAGCCCAACCCACACTGTGAGCAAAGCTCTCTGCCAGCAGGGGGGCTGAGCCAGCACCAGCCCGGCAAGCCTAGACATGCACCGCCTGCATCACCCTACCATCCGGCGCTAAGTGGGAAATACTGCCAACATGGAAAGCCATTACCCTGCACCCCACCGGGTTGAAGCACACCATGAGGTGCGTAAGAAGTGATGACATGCATGCATGCCCCTGCCGGCACTGGCATCCCCAGCCCTTGTTAGTTTACCTTTGCCAATGCTTGTTCCTTCGCAGTTGCCAGTGTTTGGTCTTTTACATTTCCCAATACTTGTTGCTTTGCGTACACCAATGCTTGTTCTCTCGCATCTGCCAATGCTTGTTGCACTTTTCTTCCTTTTATCTTTCTCAATGCTTGTTTTCTTATACTGCTTCTTGCACTTGCATGCGCTTGTTGCGTCACTGTAACTTTCACTTGCCACTGTCTGTTTCCTTCTTGCAGCCTTTCCACTTGTGTTTGCCAGTGTTTGTTTCTTTACGTTTGCCAATGCTTGCTTCCTTGTGGTTGCTAATGCTTGTTTTCTTATATTCGCCAATGCTTGTGGCTAGACTCGGCTCGCCTGACCTCAAAATGGCCGCCTACAGTTTGCACAGGGAAGATGTCCCAAAAGTTGCCTGACTCAAAGATGGCCGTCGCCACCGAGCTCTCACTTCACACGAGGTTTCAAATTCAATCATTCAGCCTTCTGGACTCACCGGCAGCTGATCTCCAGGCAGCGCTCTCCAGATCTCGGATTCACGATCAGGTGAGGCTTGGGGTGGGCTCCCGCTGCACCTCACCAAGCGCCGCGTTCAGTCGGCGACTGCATGCCAACGCTCACTCATCGGGGGTGAGGTTTCCTATGTCAGAGCCTTTTGAGCTCTGTTTCAAGCTCCACTTTCGTCGCGCTTTTCGGCGCCTGTCAGCGGGTCCTCTGGGGGCACTATCTTTTACCCTGGGCACCTCTTCTTCACTGTGGGGTGCAGGGCAGAGTCGGGGTGGGCACCCGACCTCTGTTTTGTTGGGGCACGCCAATTTGCATGCATTAAGCGTGAGTCTCGTTTTGGCACGATTGAGCGTTTCTTCTCTTCCGACGCTCGGGCGCTCGTTTCTCCGGTTCCTTCGAGCCCCTGTCAATCCTCTGGCTCTGGGGAGAGGGTCACTCGCTGCTGGCCTTTCTTCTTTAGGTGGCAGCACGGCTCCACTCAGCGGCGTTCTTCTTCTTGGAACACTGCACGGGACAGGGTGCTCTCAACAGGGTTCGGTAGGCACTGGACATGCCTATCCCACCCTCGTCGCCAGTTGTAGCTTCCTGCTACTAATGATGACAGACACTTACTTGTAGTTACAACTGGAGCTTTATTTACATGCATCCATACTCGTCCCTGTCCCTACTCTAACTGGCCCCTTCCTGTGTCCACTCCTCCCCTTCCTCTAGCCCCCTAGCTCCACCCACACCCAGCTACTAGAATGCCCTCCAACATTACACCGGCGAGAAACGCGGTGGCCTGGTGAGTCGCGCTCCTCAGCCCACCCACACTATGAGCAAAGCTCTCTGCCAGCAGGGGGGCTGAGCCAGCACCAGCCCGGCAAGCCTAGACAGGCACCACCTGCATCACCCTACCATCCGGCGCTAAGTGGGAAATACTGCCAACATGGAAAGCCATTACCCTGCACCCCACCGGGTTGAAGCACACCATGAGGTGCGTAAGAAGTGATGACATGCATGCATGCCCCTGCCGGCACTGGCATCCCCAGCCCTTGTTAGTTTACCTTTGCCAATGCTTGTTCCTTCGCAGTTGCCAGTGTTTGGTCTTTTACATTTCCCAATACTTGTTGCTTTGCGTACACCAATGCTTGTTCTCTCGCATCTGCCAATGCTTGTTGCACTTTTCTTCCTTTTATCTTTCTCAATGCTTGTTTTCTTATACTGCTTCTTGCACTTGCATGCGCTTGTTGCGTCACTGTAACTTTCACTTGCCACTGTCTGTTTCCTTCTTGCGGCCTTTCCGCTTGTGTTTGCCAGTGTTTGTTTCTTTACGTTTGCCAATGCTTGCTTCCTTGTGGTTGCTAATGCTTGTTTTCTTATATTCGCCAATGCTTGTGGCTAGACTCGGCTCGCCTGACCTCAAAATGGCCGCCTACAGTTTGCACAGGGAAGATGTCCCAAAAGTTGCCTGACTCAAAGATGGCCGTCGCCACTGAGCTCTCACTTCACACGAGGTTTCAAATTCAATCATTCAGCCTTCTGGACTCACCGGCAGCTGATCTCCAGGCAGCGCTCTCCAGATCTCGGATTCACGATCAGGTGAGGCTTGGGGTGGGCTCCCGCTGCACCTCACCAAGCGCCGCGTTCAGTCGGCGACTGCATGCCAACGCTCACTCATCGGGGGTGAGGTTTCCTATGTCAGAGCCTTTTGAGCTCTGTTTCAAGCTCCACTTTCGTCGCGCTTTTCGGCGCCTGTCAGCGGGTCCTCTGGGGGCACTATCTTTTACCCTGGGCACCTCTTCTTCACTGTGGGGTGCAGGGCAGAGTCGGGGTGGGCACCCGACCTCTGTTTTGTTGGGACACGCCAATTTGCATGCATTAAGCGTGAGTCTCGTTTTGGCACGATTGAGCGTTTCTTCTCTTCCGACGCTCGGGCGCTCGTTTCTCCGGTTCCTTCGAGCCTCTGTCAATCCTCTGGCTCTGGGGAGAGGGTCACTCGCTGCTGGCCTTTCTTCTTTAGGTGGCAGCACGGCTCCACTCAGCGGCGTTCTTCTTCTTGGAACACTGCACGGGACAGGGTGCTCTCAACAGGGTTCGGTAGGCACTGGACATGCCTATCCCACCCTCGTCGCCAGTTGTAGCTTCCTGCTACTAATGATGACAGACACTTACTTGTAGTTACAACTGGAGCTTTATTTACATGCATCCATACTCGTCCCTGTCCCTACTCTAACTGGCCCCTTCCTGTGTCCACTCCTCCCCTTCCTCTAGCCCCTAGCTCCACCCACACCCAGCTACTAGAATGCCCTCCAACATTACACCGGCGAGAAACGCGGTGGCCTGGTGAGTCGCGCTCCTCAGCCCACCCACACTATGAGCAAAGCTCTCTGCCAGCAGGGGGCCTGAGCCAGCACCAGTCCGGCAAGCCTAGACAGGCACCACCTACATCACCCTACCATCCGGCGCTAAGTGGGAAATACTGCCAACATGGAAAGCCATTACCCTGCACCCCACCGGGTTGAAGCACACCATGAGGTGCGTAAGAAGTGATGACATGCATGCATGCCCCTGCCGGCACTGGCATCCCCAGCCCTGGTTAGTTTACCTTTGCCAATGCTTGTTCCTTCGCAGTTGCCAGTGTTTGGTCTTTTACATTTCCCAATACTTGTTGCTTTGCGTACACCAATGCTTGTTCTCTCGCATCTGCCAATGCTTGTTGCACTTTTCTTCCTTTTATCTTTCTCAATGCTTGTTTTCTTATACTGCTTCTTGCACTTGCATGCGCTTGTTGCGTCACTGTAACTTTCACTTGCCACTGTCTGTTTCCTTCTTGCGGCCTTTCCACTTGTGTTTGCCAGTGTTTGTTTCTTTACGTTTGCCAATGCTTGCTTCCTTGTGGTTGCCAATGTTTGTTTTCTTATATTCGCCAATGCTTGTGGCTAGACTCGGCTCGCCTGACCTCAAAATGGCCGCCTACAGTTTGCACAGGGAAGATGTCCCACAGCCCCCTAGCATGCCCGGCCAGAATCACTGCGGCTGGCCTTCCCCACCTGCTGACACCCTCCCTGCACATCGAGAAGTAAAGTCAGAACAGGTACTCACAGCAGCAACCCGCTCTGTAATCCTGCTCCCTGCGAGGCCATGTCTGTCTCCGGTATCTCCCGCGTGGCAGTAAAGAGGGTGCCCGTCGTGCTTACTAAGCCCTCGGCGAAGAGAAGAGTGAGTCTGCGCCAGTGTCAGAATCCCTTAAGGAATGAGAGAAGCTGCTGCAGTGGGGAAAGGTGTGGTAGCGCATCAGAGAGTTACTCAATGGACGCAGGCCAAGCAGTTAGCAGAGACAATGAGCCACTGGGAAAGAAGCATCCCTGACACTGAAGCGTTCACAATGCACAACTGAAGCTGCCCTGACCCACCTGGTATCTGTGCCCCTACCTGCCAGTGGACGGGTGTTCTCTTTCTCAAGCAGGTGACCGCCTGCATGAAACTCCTCTCTGGCGGTTTGGGTTCCTCTCCTGGTATGGAGGCGCTCCAGCACAGGACTCTGCAGCATTGTGACAATTAAAGCCGCCCCTGCAAGAGGAGGCCAAGCAGGCAGTATTGACCTCACAGGGCTGGTAAGCTCTCGAAAAACTGCAGCTGGAAGGAGTAAACAAAGAAATCACCCACAGCACCACCTGGCGGCCCCCTGAGTGCACAGCATTCCCCCAGGATCGATTTAGGAGGCAGCCCAGGAACAAAATAAACGCAGGACAAGGCAATGAATCTGTCATGACAGGGAAAGAGGAAAAACAGGGTAGGAGCCTCCCTACCACACCAGAGCAGGGTGCCCTGATGTCCGCATCCTCAGCCCCAGAACCTTCCTGCACTGGCCTGCCTGAACTTCCGTAGCGCAAACGGAGGCACTGTAGTACCACCTAGGGAGGGTAAGTGATACTGCACGTTTACAAAAGAAGTACAGGTACAAGCATTTTACCCTATGAGGCAAGGCGACCATTAGCACATACATGCAGACAGTGTTTAAGCAGTGAGGTCCGGGTGCCCACCATCACTGCACATGACCCGCACCGTCATCATCACCCCAGCACACAGCAATTAAGTATCCCAAGGCTTCCTGGAGTCAAGCAGCACACCCCAAGCAGGGACGGTAATGTGCACTGAGAGTGCAACCCCAAGTGGCTCCCACTCCACTGCAAGCAAGAAGATTGCGCCACTCACCCTTAGTGGTGAACGGACACCACCGCAAGCTCTAGCTCGGAACACCAGGTGTCAGAAGAGGGCGCATACGAAGAAGCCGAAGCTCGCCACATGCTTCCAGAAGCGTGTCGGCATGGTCAAATGCCAAGGAAGGAGAGAGGCCTCTCCAAAGAGAAGAAGCAATGCCGAAGACAGCACAGAGTGTCCTCCCTCACACTGCCTTAAGACGGAGTCACCAATGGCCCAAGACAGGCAAGAAGAGAGTCGTACACCCCACATGGCAAGCCGCCAACACAACGTACGTTTGGGCGCCACATTCGCACCACCAGCATGGTGCACATCACTCGAAGTGACCAGCTCCGCCCAGCATGTCCGAAGGGAGGCAAGATCAAGTACCACGACGGCGCCGCCTCGAGGCGTAAGCAGGACGCCCTTTAGCAAAGAGGTAACCTGCTATCCTGGTAGAGATATTCAAGAAGGGGGGATTGGCCCAGCAAGGTTAGGGAAGGAAGGCAGGGCCGATTATTGATAAACAAATAAGATGCGCCTTCGCAACCACTTAGTATGAACAATTACTTTCAATAGAAATAAACGCAAATTAATCCGTTATTCCTAGCCTCAAAGTTAGGCTGCTTTAGTATTTAATCATTTCAACATTTTTGAAAAGAAAAAGGACATGTAATCAACTCAACAGAGAATACATTTTGATGATGACATGCTAACAAAACACAAAGTAACTGAACAGATACAAAATCAATTTGGACATTTGGAGAAAAAATATACACAAAAATCACAATATTTATCAAAAACAGCAACTGTAGCTACAGTTGCTGTTTTTGATAAATATTGTGATTTTTGTGTATATTTTTTCTCCAAATGTCCAAATTGATTTTGTATCTGTTCAGTTACTTTGTGTTTTGTTAGCATGTCATCATCAAAATGTATTCTCTGTTGAGTTGATTACATGTCCTTTTTCTTTTCAAAAATGTTGAAATGATTAAATACTAAAGCAGCCTAACTTTGAGGCTAGGAATAACGGATTAATTTGCGTTTATTTCTATTGAAAGTAATTGTTCATACTAAGTGGTTGCGAAGGCGCATCCTGGTAGAGAAGCACTGCGAAAATCCCTGAGGAGGGCATAGGGACTGCAAGAGGATCACAAGGAGAAGTATGTCCTAGCGGCAGGACAGACCTGTGACAGGCCTGCAGCAAAGAGAAGATCGTCCCAAAACTGGAAGTGACTAGCGAGATGTCCATGTGGCACAAACATTAGACATGTGGGAGGATGCCCCATCCAAGTGCGGACCTGGTTGGAAAGAGGAAAAGAGAGTAGCAGGACGCTACAAAGAACAGTGGCACAACGCCACAGGGCAGACAACCACCACAGGCGCCCAAGATGGAATGGAGAAGAGTGACTGGACAGAGTACTTGTGCCAGCACTAGAGAAGGTGTTCATCAGCACAAGCCAGCTACCGGGGGGCAGAGATGATACTGGAAACAGCTTCGCGGGAGGACCAACCGCGAGCTGGCAAGCGCGATCTGCGTCCAGTCCTCACGCTTGGCAGTTCGAACATCCTCTCACCTGTCACTAGCTGCTTGGTATCGATAGCACCAGGGCTATCAAGTGCACCTGCAGGTAGACAACTGCAAGTGGCCACAAAGTCCCTCTAGCCCTCCTCACTTCACAAGGTCACCCAAGGCAAGAGATCTCCGCCTGTTGCCCAACTGGAGGAAAATGACTGTGTTTGTCATCGTCATCCAGGTGCATCATCACCAAGGACATCAAAAGAGCATCGCACCACCAAAGTGGATCCCAATACTCCTGACAACCAGGAGCTCAATGAGGCTAGTCACCCAGGAACCTTCTGTGTGCCCCGTCAACCAGATGCCTGCCCATGTAGAGCATACCGACCATTGGAATATCCACCCTTGGGGTTACATGAGGCTTGGGCGTGTCCCTGTTGAGAGTTCTCCATCGACCCCCAGAGCAACCTACGAAAGGCCCACAGAGCCCACATGGTCACGTGGCAATCCAGGGGCAAGGGTGTCGACTGAGTTCCTGTGAGAGGGCAATCAGAGTAGGAGAGATGCGTTGGCAGCAGCACCATGACAGGCACGGGAAGCATGGAGGTCACAGTCGAAGCCTGGTCACCCAAAGACCATCAGAGGAAGGCACAACACCGGAGTCCTGACAGCCAGAATAACCAGATTGAGACATCACCCTCTGCGGCTACATGAGCGACTTGGCTGTGTTCCTATTGGCAATTCCTCAGTGAAGCCTTCGCGCAGCCTCCACAAAGCCTGCACAGTCCACATGGTGCCATGGTAGCGCGACAGGAAGGCAACCCAGGAGGCTTCAGTGAGAGAGGAGTCCAGGCAAGAGAAGCACATCTGAAGTTGCTCGGCTGTCAGGAGCTAGAAAGACCATCAAGCATGTTACCTCCAACGGAAGGTCTCATACACCAAGATCATCCCCAACAGCTGTAAGCTTGTTGTCCACTGGGACCTGAGCACCTGCAAGATCTCCAGAGTGGACTCCACCACCGTTCCAGATGCACTGATATTTGAACGTTGTAAATAGACTTCAACACCGCAAGACCAGGCCGGTCTGAACTATACCGCTGAAGTGGATTCGAGCTTCCCGACTGTGTGGTCGAGAAATCCAATATCACTGAGCAGATCACCTGACTCACTTGGTGTTGTGTATTGCTTATTTATTTTCCTATAGGTTGGACTTTTTTTTTTTCATTAAGGTTTGGGAGGGATGTAGTGTCCGGCTGGACAAGTGCTAGTGTTCTGCCTGCTTGTAACCCACACTATTCTCCCACCCATCACAGGCGTCACCGGTCAGGTGACCATGTTAATAAAAGGGGCCGGGCGCACGTTCCCGGGGCCAGTTCCAGTACCCAAGTACGCTGTGTCTGTGTGGGCATTTACACAGCATGTGGGTCTAATGCCGAAGATACCACATCTTTGTGCATGAATGAATGTCAACATAGGCAGGCCCTGGTGAGCTTTTCCTTTGCAGTTTAAAAGATTTCTGTTTTCTAATGACATGATTTGTAAGTCATTCTTCGCATTGTTTTGCAGAGACGAACAGAGGAATAGGGTTAAACAAGACACATGGAGTGCAAAATAATGTTCCTTTGTGAATAATTTTAAAGGGCTAGCTATGACACATGTTTTTGTCCTGTTGATCTGTCAAATGTAATGTGCTGGTAGATCCATAAAACATATCATAAAAGTACCCAGCACCAAACTTCTTTGACTTTTTTTTTTGTTTAACAAAACTGTTGATTTTAGTCTGCACCATTGGTACCAGACTATCTAGTCAACAAAATACCATGCCTCCCTTCAAGGCCTTTGCAAAAAACACAGTTGATGGACAGAATGTAGAACAATGTCATACATTCACCCCAGTACAAGGATCTGGGCCTAAATCCATCGTTTTTTTGCACTCCACACCACCCTGGGAAAGCCATGTCTTTCCCAGACCGGAATCAAGCATCCAAGGACCGGTTTCTGGCTATCAGCCTTCATTCAGCCAGGATAGCTTGACTCCAGTGGTGTGGAGAGCCTGGGACTCACGTCTGAGTATACCCAGCACACTCGGGGTCAAGCTATCCAGGCTGATGATGGCTGATAGCCAGAAACCAGTCCTTGGATGCTTGATTCCGGTCTGGGAAAGACATGGCTTGGTAGTTCGGACTGGACTGTTCCCATGAGGCACAGGGTCAGAGCTGATTTGCATATAGCCAGTGTCTAACCCAGGGTGTGTGGAGTGCAAAAAAAACGATGGAATTAGGCCCAGATCCTTGTACTGGGGTGAATGTATGACATTGTTACACATTCTGTCCATCAACTGTGTTTTTTGCAATTTTCACCCCGAGTGTGCTGGGTATACTCAGACGTGAGTCCCAGGCTCTCCACACCACTGGAGTCAAGCTATCCAGGCTGATGAAGGCTGATAGCCAGAAACCGGTCCTTGGATGCTTAATTCCGGTCTGGGAAAGACATGGCTTGGTAGTTCGGACTGGACTGTTCCCATGAGGCACAGGGTCAGAGCTGATTTGCATATAGCCAGTGTCTAACCCAGGGTGGTGTGGAGTGCAAAAAAACGATGGACTTAGGCCCAGATCCTTGTACTGGGGTGAATGTATGACATTGTTCTACATTCTGTCCATCAACTGTGTTTTTTGCAATTTTCACCCCGAGTGTGCTGGGTATACTCAGACGTGAGTCCCAGGCTCTCCACACCACTGGAGTCAAGCTATCCAGGCTGATGAAGGCTGATAGCCAGAGACCGGTCCTTGGATGCTTGATTCCGGTCTGGGAAAGACATGGCTTGGTAGTTCGGACTGGACTGTTCCCATGAGGCACAGGGTCAGAGCTGATTTGCATATAGCCAGTGTCTAACCCAGGGTGGTGTGGAGTGCAAAAAAATGATGGATTTAGGCCCAGATCCTTGTACTGGGGTGAATGTATGACATTGTTCTACATTCTGTCCGTCAACTGTGTTTTTTGCAATTTTCACCCCGAGTGTGCTGGGTATACTCAGACGTGAGTCCCAGGCTCTCCACACCACTGGAGTCAAGCTATCCAGGCTGATGATGGCTGATATCCAGAAACCGGTCCTTGGATGCTTGATTCCGGTCTGGGAAAGACATGGCTTGGTAGTTCGGACTGGACTGTTCCCATGAGGCACAGGGTCAGAGCTGATTTGCATATAGCCAGTGTCTAACCCAGGGTGTGTGGAGTGCAAAAAAACGATGGATTTAGGCCCAGATACTTGTACTGGGGTGAATGTATGACATTGTTCTACATTCTGTCCATCAACTGTGTTTTTTGCAATTTTCACCCCGAGTGTGCTGGGTATACTCAGACGTGAGTCCCAGGCTCTCCACACCACTGGAGTCAAGCTATCCAGGCTGATGAAGGCTGATAGCCAGAAACCGGTCCTTGGATGCTTGATTCCGGTCTGGGAAAGACATGGCTTGGTAGTTCGGACTGGACTGTTCCCATGAGGCACAGGGTCAGAGCTGATTTGCATATAGCCAGTGTCTAACCCAGGGTGGTGTGGAGTGCAAAAAAACGATGGATTTAGGCCCAGATCCTTGTACTGGGGTGAATGTATGACATTGTTCTACATTCTGTCCATCAACTGTGTTTTTTGCAATTTTCACCCCGAGTGTGCTGGGTATACTCAGACGTGAGTCCCAGGCTCTCCACACCACTGGAGTCAAGCTATCCAGGCTGATGAAGGCTGATAGCCAGAAACCGGTACTTGGATGCTTGATTCCGGTCTGGGAAAGACATGGCTTGGTAGTTCGGACTGGACTGTTCCCATGAGGCACAGGGTCAGAGCTGATTTGCATATAGCCAGTGTCTAACCCAGGGTGGTGTGGAGTGCAAAAAAACGATATATTTAGGCCCAGATCCTTGTACTGGGGTGAATGTATGACATTGTTCTACATTCTGTCCATCAACTGTGTTTTTTGCAATTTTCACCCCGAGTGTGCTGGGTATACTCAGACGTGAGTCCCAGGCTCTCCACACCACTGGAGTTAAGCTATCCAGGCTGATGAAGGCTGATAGCCAGAAACCGGTCCTTGGATGCTTGATTCCGGTCTGGGAAAGACATGGCTTGTTAGTTCGGACTGGACTGTTCCCATGAGGCACAGGGTCAGAGCTGATTTGTATATAGCCAGTGTCTAACCCAGGGTGGTGTGGAGTGCAAAAAAACGATGGATTTAGGCCCAGATCCTTGTACTGGGATGAATGTATGACATTGTTCTACATTCTGTCCATCAACTGTGTTTTTTGCAATTTTCACCCCGAGTGTGCTGGGTATACTCAGACGTGAGTCCCAGGCTCTCCACACCACTGGAGTCAAGCTATCCAGGCTGATGAAGGCTGATAGCCCGAAACTGGTCCTTGGATGCTTGATTCCGGTCTGGGAAAGACATGGCTTGGTAGTTCGGACTGGACTGTTCCCATGAGGCACAGGGTCAGAGCTGATTTGCATATAGCCAGTGTCTAACCCAGGGTGGTGTGGAGTGCAAAAAAACGATGGATTTAGGCCCAGATCCTTGTACTGGGGTGAATGTATGACATTGTTCTACATTCCGTCCATCAACTGTGTTTTTTGCAATTTTCACCCCGAGTGTGCTGGGTATACTCAGACGTGAGTCCTAGGCTCTCCACACCACTGGAGTCAAGCTATCCAGGCTGATGAATGCTGATAGCCAGAAACCGGTCCTTGGATGCTTGATTCTGGTCTGGGAAAGACATGGCTTGGTAGTTCGGACTGGACTGTTCCCATGAGGCACAGGGTCAGAGCTGATTTGCATATAGCCAGTGTCTAACCCAGGGTGGTGTGGAGTGCAAGAAAACGATGGATTTAGGCCCAGATCCTTGTACTGGGGTGAATGTATGACATTGTTCTACAATCTGTCCATCAACTGTGTTTTTTGCAATTTGCTCCCTTCAAGGCCTAGCTGCGCATTCTATGTAATCGGGTGCACTTTCTCTGTTTGCTCCCAGCGCACATGTTTTAAGATGCGCCAGCGTGCAAACAGGGTAAGTGCTTCTTATCTAAAATAGGGCCTCAGATAGTCCTCTTTTGTTTGAATGAACACTACAATTTCTTCAGTGTTTATGGGCCTGATTTATATTTCAGAGGACGGGTTACTCCATCACAACAGTGATGGATATCTTGTCCTCTGAAATATGACTTCCATTATCCATCCAGATTAAGAGGGACTAACTTGTCCAACGAAATATGCATAACGCCACATTTGTTGTAACTGACCCTCTCTGCAGGGTCACACTAAACCTTTTGCCTTCACCCCTCCTGTTTTGCTGAATTCATTTTTGTTGGCAATAGGACTCTGTGCACTTTACCACTGCTAAACAGTGCTAAGATGCTTGTGCTCACTCATGTAAACATTGTCATTTTGAATTACATTTTAATTTACTGGTAAACCCTGAGCAAAGTAGTATACCATATACTCAGGGCTAGTAACTTAATGCTACGAGTGGGTCTGAAGCACTTATTGTGCCACCCACTTAACTATCCCTTTAAAAACATTTCTGAGGCCACAATTGTAGCCTGTGTGTATTTTTTTAAACTGCCATTTTGACCTGGGAAAATTAACTTTTAGCCAGGTCAAAATCTTGCTTTTTAATTTAGATAAGTCACACCTAGACTCAGGCCTCACCTGCCCTTAGCGTGGGGTGCATTTTTATGTAAAAGAGTTGGACTTGTTCTTTGAAGTTTTACATGTTCTGGTCGTGAAAAATTCTTTAATTTGTTTTTTACATGACCATACCTTATTATGTTTAATAAGCGATAACGTTTGGTTGGGAGCAGGTAGGAAGGTTATGTTTTTTGTCTGAAGAATTGTGATTCAAAACCCTCTTTAATGTATAAAGTAAGATTTTAAGTCACAATTCGGAAAATGCCACTTCTAGAAAGGTTGCAAATGAAAGCAAGAAATAGAGAGGGTTTGCCCATCTCACCCCACATCACCTGGTCACTAAAGAACAGCTATAAAACTATGGTATGCTGTAGGTACAAATGTATGTACAAAACGTCAAATCAACAATGAAACAATCAATTTTCACTGGAAAATAAATGTAACCCCTTGCTTTTTGTTTAAAACAATCTTTTCTTCCTACTTTGCTCAAAGGTAGGTGGTTACATGAAGAATCCAATTGTAATTCCACTTAGAGGTACATCATCTTTGTTATGGAGGAGCCTCACAAGATACATTGGTAGATAATTTGTTGAGTTATAGGAGATAAAGTAAAGGGTCGATGCCCTGGGACTCTTGAGACTTTGTGGCAAACTCTAAGTGGAATCCCTTTCAGATTCTTCATTTAACAAAAGCAAGGAGAAATGAAAGGACAATCTACTCCTCTTTGGCATAAAAACACAGTGTAGGTGTATGCGTAGACAGTCTTAATGCATTAAACAAATTGATTGTATGCAATTAAATTCATTATCCAGTAAAAAGGATTGTTTCATTGTTGATTGGAAGTATTGTACATGAATTTGTCCCTACGGTATACCATAGTTTTGTAATTTCACTTTTAGAAAGTTGTCATTTCCTTGTCCTAACCTTTTAGCTCCTGCAACCTGTTCCTGGGATCACATGAAAAAGTGTAGTTGGCAGGTGGTCTTTATGTATTCCTCCCAGACAGCCACACAATAGTGGGTCTGGGTGTTGGCAGTATGGGCCATACTGACTTGATGATAGAGCGGAGCTGTCATCTGTCACACCAGCACCTCAGAGACACTGTTTCAGTCAGACTGGGAAAAGGACACAGAGGCAAGATATTCCAGACACGTCTGTAGGGAGTAGACTCCTGATGCTTCTTCAACTTTAAAGTGGGTACCAGGGATATAAAGGGGACCCTCAGTCCTACTCTTCAGTACACTCCTGAACCTGTGGTACTACAGAAGGATTGATCTGCAGCCAAAGGGCTACCCTGCTGCTTGAGCCTGTGGTGGTGTCTGAAAAGGACGACTGGTCCCAGGCTGAAGTGGCTCCAAGGGTCAGATGACTGACCTCCTGTTCTAAGCTACATGGACACACTAAGTTCCAGAGATCTTCCTCCAACTGCCCAGTTGACTTTCTGTACTGGACCTGCAGCTCAACCTGCCTGGGCCCTGCTGCACTGAGTTCCTGATATCCTAGAGGTGCCTCTCAGGTTCATGATCTTGGTGTGGCATCAATTGAGCTCCTCCTTGAAGAAACTAAGAAATCCTGACATTCTGGGCTCTTTGCCACCCGCACCGACTGTCAACACTAAGCTGTGGTGGGGGAGGAGCTACGCTAGCAACCAAGATGGCCGCTTAGGCTCCCGGCTCCTCCGACCTCCATCCCTCGCCAGATGATCCTGCTATTAATCCTGAATTTACACCCTGCCTCCGGGCGTGTGAACTGCTGTGCTGTACTTTGGAGCGATCCCGGGACTTTTACCAGCTTGGTGGACGGGGTTATGTCGAGTTTCAGTTTGGGGCCTACACCAGCTTGTGAGCCGGGGACTCGAGTACTGGCCCAGCCGGGTTCCAGTTGAATAACATCGGCCGTGGGTGATCGGCAGGGTCCGGTCCTTGGATGTGGAGAACTTTCTAAGCCCGATTTTGACGGGGTTTGTTGCCCTGGCCTAAACATCGACGGAGGGTTGACGAGGCACTATTGTGGCTGTGGGTGAAGGTTCCTGACCCGGAGACCCGATTTGCCGTCGCTGGTGTTCCCTGATTCAGGGTCTTCTCTCGGGGTAGTGGAGCCTGGATTTTGGCCTTGGTACGCCCTAAGTCTCCCTTCGTGACAGTACGTCCCAATTTTGCCAGTTCCCCCGGGGAAGTCCGGTGCCCCTGGGGGACGCGATTATGGTCGACTCGGAACGAAATGTGGTGGCACGGACTGAGTCTGAACTGTCTATGCGGACTGTACTGGTAGCTATCGGGGCACTACATTTCCATGTGGAGTCCATTGTCCAGAAAATTATAGCAGTCACATACGGACATGGGCATGAGAGACCGGACCCTGATCCGGTGCAATATCCTGATCGGCCTATACCACCCACGGAGGTCCTTGTAACGGCAGTGGGCCCTGTGCCACGAGGGGTGTCGGAGCTTCATGGCAGTGTGATGGCCGACGACCGTGAACTAGGTGCTCTCTACAGATTGTCAAGCCCACCATTATTGCCTACTGAAGGTCGATTAATCAGTGATTCCTTTCCGGATACTCTTGGAGGGAACTGTCTACGGGATGTAACAGCGTTTTTCCCCTCTCCGACATCTTTATTACGATCGCAGAGACAGCGACTTTGGGAGCTCATTGCGGTGAGGGACATCGTCGATGTCGATGGAGTTCCCAGTAATTTTAAAACTTTGCCTCGCCTTGGAAGGAACTTTACTGAACTGTTTTGGCATTTTGACTGTCCTGCGGAGGCGACAGTCCGTCCGGAAGGGGCTTGCACGACTGATCGGAAGGGTCAAGGATGAGACTGATTGTTGGGGCTGGGCACCGTGGACTTGCTGAAGTGAGATTCGCTACCATTGTATTTACGGGAGGTCGGGTGGTGTTTACTGTTTCCCCTGTTTCATTTTATATCGCTCTAATAGTTGTGGGTTTTATCCTGGGGGATTCTTGGTTCTGGTGAGGGGGAGAGGGGACCGGGGGCCCGTACTGAGGTGTCCTCCTCCACTTTTCTACTTTTAGTACCTAGTTAGATGGGGCGACAGGCACACTGCTAGTTGGGGACAGGCGCAAGCCATATGCAGGGGTGCAGGGTGAGGGGAGGGGTGTTCGTCTAGTTAGTGTTTGTAGTTTTTATGTTTGAAATTCTTTCGAATCCTGATATCGGTGGTCTTATTGAGGCACGAATTTGTGTTTTGGGTGGATGGGCTCTGATGGAGGTATTATTAGCATAAATCAGCCAACTGTTGCGTCATTCGCTATTGTATTCGGGATGCGGCTGTAGTCTTGTAACCTTTTTACGCTGCGCCCTCCCTTCTACTCTGGACTGCTGCTCAATGTTTATCCTGTTTCCAGGGGAGGTGGGGTTGGTGGTTGGCATTTGTTTGATTATCCTGAATGTCGTTCGTCCGCTTACCCGATGTAACTTGTGAGTAGGCTTTATTGATGGTTCTCCATCCATTATGCCCTGTCTATATATTGTTCATCCTTTCATTCCGCGATGTATGTCACCTCTTATTGTTTTTCTTCGTTTTTTCAATAAAAATACATTTTTTTTAAAACTCTAAGCTCTGGTGAACCAGCCTCTTCGTACCTAAGTAACCGCCAGCGACGACTGACCTGCAACGTGAGATCTGCACTTCTTGTTACAACATTGAAAGACTGTGGTGATCACCAACACAGAGCTCCAGCAATGACAGTCTGTGACGCCCAACAGGATCTTCGTGTGGCAGCGACAACCTGCAATGCCCAGCTTGCACTTTATGCTACAGCAAAGTCTATCTGCAGCACTCTCCCTGCTATTTGTATCTCCTCTAGTGGAAACAGAACTCTTCGTGCTGGACTTTAAAAAAAAGTCACTTTTTCAGCGGGCCGAACTGGTGCCTCTATCCAGCCTTACTACTTAAAATAGTGCTTCCAATGACTCTTGGTTGCATCCCCCTATGGGCACTCTCCTCTGGATCTCCTCTGAGGGTATAAAGTAATCAGAACAATTTTATGAATTATTTTTGCTTCATTAATTTTAATGGAAGTTTTGCTTGAACTTCCTTTTTATTTCAATTCTCATTTTTCATTAATTTTCAAAGATTTAAAGTAAAAATAGAGCCTAAAAGCACAAAGCGCCACTTGTAGTTATCTGGTTGTGTGAGACCAGGTGAAAGTCACACGTTCAGACTGACGGCAATGGATTGTGGATTGGATAGTGGCTGAAGTGATAGCTTGTGCACATCCTGTTTGTTGATCCTAGATTCTTTTTCAATATCGTATTTTTTTCTTGGGGTGCTCCGGGGATGGCGTCTCCATCCTCTAGGTACGTCTGCTAAGAATACTTAAAATAGTGCTTCCAATGACTCTTGGTTGCATCCCCCTCTGGGCACCCTCCTTTGGACCTCCTCTGAGGGTATAAAGTAATCAGAACAATTTTATGAATTATTTTTGCTTCATTAATTTTAATGGAAGTTTTGCTTGAACTTCATTTTTATTTCAATTCTCAATTTTCATTTCTTTAATCATTATGCATTTCCATAGTGGCCTTGTTCGGGAAGTGCTTGGTTATTGACAGAGTAAAATCTCTACTGCACGCCATTGGAATTAACAAACTCATGTGGCTGTGCAAAAGTGACTTAAAAAATGTTAATTAATTATGATGGGTGCTAAAGAAGTGAAACATCAGGCTACAATGTCTTAGTTGTTCAATACAGATACAAGTAAAATTAGTATGGCATCAGTGAATAGCCACCCACAAAACATAAAAAATCTAGATACCAGGCATTTATGAAAGAAATGGGAAAACCTTTCATGTTGAGAAATTAACAAGCTGTGGGAAGTATCTACTCTCAGAATATACATTGATGCACAGAGATTACAAAGAGGCCTAAGGATAATGGTGATGCCCAATCAGAGGGAAATGAGTGTGAAAATGCTACAATGCTTACCTCCAGTAAGCGCCACGGAGCTGCGTTGCAGAGTATTGTAAAAAGGGGCGGGGCCTTTGAACACCTCTCTGCAACGCAGCTCCCTGGCGCATACTGGAGGTACCTGGTGGGCTAGTTGGCCCCTATGGGACCTCTGGATTGAAGAGGAATTAATTCCGCATCTTAAAATGTGCCACAGGGCGTGTGGAGTTTTGGAACTTTAAAAAATCCCTCTAAAATCAGCCGAACTACGAATTCCAATTTTCTCACCTGTTATCAGGAGAGACCCCAGTGCTGCATCTTTCAGCCCACTACTGATCCTGAAAAGTAATTCTAACCGTAGTTACAGTAACTTGAATTTCCTTCCATAGGAATCCATTGTCTGGTTTCACTTGGAAATTCTTCTAAGTGTTGAGTTTTGGAACTTTAAAAAATTCCTCTAAAATCAGCCGAACTAGGGATTCTGATTTACTCACCTGTTGTCAGGAGAGACCTCAGTGTTGCATCTTTCAGCCTAGTACAGATCCTGAAAAGTAATTCTAACCATACTTACAGTAACTTGAATTTCCTTCCTTAGGCTGACATTGACTGGTTTCACTTGGAAGTGTGGAGTTTTGGAACTTAAAAAAATTCCTCTAAAATCAGCCAAACTGCGAATTCTGATTTACTCACCTGTTATCAGGAGAGACCTCAGTGCTGCATAATAACAATTATTACGTTTAAAAATTGTCATTTAAAAAACCTACGTAATTCAATGAAAAAACCATAGGATTCAGGCCTGATAAAGTTAGGAATTAGCATTTAAAAAACCTTTGAAATTCACTGAAAAAACCATGGGTTTAAGGCCTGATATAGTTAGGAATTAGCATTAAAAAACCTTAGAAATTCACAGAAAAAACTATAGGTTTTAGAAGTGTTTTAGTTAGCTGGACATTTCACTTGTACAGAACCATTGAAATTCCTCTGATGTAGTTAGTTGTACTAACTATATCTTGCGCACCCGAAATCCACTGCTGATGATGTCACATATTACATCCTGCGTGACATGGTCGGTGACATCACTGATGACATCTCAAAGGACATCACTGATAACATCACTGATGACATCATCCACGTGACAATCAAATACACATCATCATACACTAGTATAACCTTTCATCACTCACTGTAAAATACAGAGTACCATATTTGAATCTATTGACATACCAATACAAGTTTCTAAAAACCTACTCAGTGATTCCTAGATCTATACACACATCTATTCACTTACCTATAGATTCACTCATACATGCTGTCAATGAACAATAGAACACTATCAAAAATACTTATACACCTATTTCGACATTACACACCAGCTCACATCCTGAAGTCATCCTACTCACTTATGCAAACAATGGATCATACTTACATACTTATTTAGCTACACACTCATACAAACACCACTTAATCTATTCATATAGATAGTAACTCCTACTTAGTGTATTTTAAAATCACTATTACAAGTATACAGTTATCCATACAGTCACTCATACAATCACTGAGTCTTATGTATACTTATTTATATACAACAACTGACATATACACTGCCTTTTATTTTTCTAGTTTTTTGGACATGTACCATTGAGAGATATATTTGCTCATCACCACACTCATAAAGATATTCACTCACCCAAACAACTGTTAGAACATGTAGTTTTAACTTCATATACCTACTGAATCAACTATTCACACATCTTTGGGCAACAACCCCCCCCCCCCCCACTGAACCACACACACATTTACTCTCCCATACAAATACTCAGTTAACTAATCAATACCTAATATAGACTTTCACATAGCTAGTATCGAAATGGAGAAGCAGTTTACACAACAACTGACAAAGTGATACAGATTTTCACACAGTTTAGTCACTATCCACTATATTTAGTGAGACACTATAAATTAGTCAAGTAAACAGTCAATTACACTGCTACTAAATCCTCCATCCAAATATTTATATTCTTCAATGCACATTGCTGCATATATAATACATATTTAAATAGCGAAGTAAACCACATTCACTGGATGATGTCATCAGTGATGTTATCAGTGATGTCATTTGAGATGTCATCAGAGATGTCACTGACCATGTCATGAATGATGTAATATGTGACATCATCAGCAGTGGATTGCGGGTGGGCGAGATATAGTTGGAGGAATTTCAATGGTTTTGTACGGGTGAAATGTCCAGGTAACTATAACACCCCTAAAACCTATAGTTTTTTTTGTGAATTTCTAAGGTTTTTTAAATGCTAATTCCTAACTATATCACTATATCAGGCCTGAAACCTATGTTTTTTTCAGTGAATTTCAAAGGTTTTTCAAACGCTAGTTCCTAACTATATCAGGCCTGAAACCTATGGTTTTTTAAGTGAATATATATATATATATATATATATATATATATATATATATATATATATATATATATTCACAGAAAAAACCATAGGTTATAGTGGATATATAGTTAGGAATTTGCATTTAGAAAACCTTGAAAATTCAATGAAAAAACCATTGGTTTTAGGCCATATATAGTTAGGAATTAGCATTTACAAAACCTTATTTTACTCGCATAAAACCATTGAAATTCCATATATAGTTAGAAGCGCTAACTATATATCGCGCACCCGCAATCCACTGCTGATGATGTCACATATTACATCATTCATGACATGGTCAGTGACATCACTGATGACATCACTGATGACATCTCAAATGACATCACTGATGACATCACTGATCACAACATCCAGTGATTGTATGTGTCTGTAAAGTTTAAATATGTCTTACATATTGAAGAATGAGTGGATGTATAAGTGTCTGGATGAAGGATTTAGTAGGTGCATGACTGACTGTATGAGTGAGTGATTAAATGTGTCTCACTGAGTGCATGGGTTAGTGACTAAACTGTCTTAATTTGTGCATCAGTATGTTTGTTGTTGTGTAAGCTGCTGCATGTGTTGATCAGTAGCTATAAGAGTGGCGATATGGGTTATTGATTGGTTGCCCAAGTATTTGAATGGGAGGCTGAGTGTGTGTGTGGGTGGCTGGGAGGTGCGTGACTCTGTGCATAGATGTGTAAGCAGTTGATTCACTAGGAGTATGAGTTCAAGAGTGCATGTGGAAACAGCTATATGGGCGGTTGACTATGCATGGGTGTGTTGGTGAGTGAATGGATTTCTCATTGCTACATGTGCAAGTAAGTACGTATGTAAAACACAATACATGTGAGAGTTGAGATATATAAATAACTGAACATAAGAGCCAGTGAATGTGTGAGTGGCTGTATCGATCACTGTGAGCTTGTATCAGGGATTATATAAGAGAATAAATATGTGTTATTATATGTTTGAATAAGTAAGATGTGTATAACTTTATAGTTGAGGAAATGGAGGTGTGATTGATTCTTTGCATGACTGACTAGGTGTGTGAGTAACTCCATGGATGAGTGACAGTCTGTGAGTGTCTGTTTATACTGAGTGTATGTAAGGTTATATTAGAGTCTGAAGAGGTTCATTGTATTATCACATAAGTGATGTGATCAGTGATGACAAATGAGATGTCATCAGTGATGTCATTTGAGTTGTCATCAGTGATGTCATCAGTGATGTCATTTGAGATGTCATCAGTGATGTCATTTGAGTTGTCATCAGTGATGTCATTTGAGATGTCATCAGTGATGTCATCAGTGATGTCACTGACCATGTCATGAATGATGTAATATGTGACATCATCAGCAGTGGATTGCGGGTGCGCGATATATAGTTAGCGCTTCTAACTATATATGGAATTTCAATGGTTTTATGCGAGTAAAATAAGGTTTTGTAAATGCTAATTCCTAACTATATATGGCCTAAAACCAATGGTTTTTTCATTGAATTTTCAAGGTTTTCTAAATGCAAATTCCTAACTATATATCCACTATAACCTATGGTTTTTTCTGTGAATTTCATTGGTTTTTTAATAGCAAATATGAAAAGCTTTAAAATGTCAAGTACGTGATAGATAAAAACATTTTCGTATTTATGCACGCTGATGTGCTTTGAACGCTGCATCCCCCCCCCCCCCCTCCCCTCTTTTGTCTTAGTAGTACTCTCTCTTTGCAGATACTGAAGGGTAGTTAACGCAGGCCTTTACCCCCGTTGTAATCCGTCGTGCCTGCTTGTCTCTCCATTTGATTGATTGTTGTCCAAGCATTTACTGTTTTAGAATTGGTTCTCTTTGGATCATTCTCTATTTACAAACAAGCACAAAGTCGCAATACTCTGTTTAGTCTTTGCAGATAGTGAAAAATCGTGTAAAAAAATAAAAGTAATCGAGCAAAATCAGTAGGCCACTAATTGGATCTCTTTTTGACCTCGCTAAAATAGAAATATTAGGAACAACCCTTCATGAGAAATACGAAAATAGTGAGATGAACTGAGCTCCACACCATGAGGGCTGCAAGACAGCTCGGCTCCATCACCCATCCCGCACAAAATAACGACAAACCCTATGCAAATATTAAAAATATAGACAACACACCAGCAAAGAAACAGGGTAAAACATTTTATTAAAAAACTATTTACATAACGTTGGTTTATAAGATGATGTCAGTAGTGGACCGATGTGTGAATAGATCGAAAACAGCACAAGGCTCCAAGATCCGGATGGCAAGCTCCTGGATGTTGGGTGCCATAGTTTAGAGTTCTGAATTTCAGCCTTTTTCAATGCCTGTGCTTTGTTGAATCAAAATGGCGGCTTGACACAAAGCTGACTCAAGCGTTGCTACTGATGCTATGCAGACCAAAACTGGTTTTCAGTTTGTACATTTTTCTAGATTTTTCAATCCAAGTTTGGTTGACTTTGTAGAACGATGGCTTCAGATTTTCAACATACGGTGAGGTGGCGCTGACTGGGAGGGGGCGCTTCGCTCCTGCCCCCTCCCCAAGTAAGATTTTCATACGTGAAAGTACGTTAATGGTTTTGGTCCCTGAGATGCTTCGATGTCACTACCATTCTCAAATAGCATAAGTTCTGGATGTTGGGTGCCATAGTTAAGAGTTCTGAGCAGTGCTTGTAACACTGTCTGAAGCTTATTTCCACCTACTGCAGCTTCACTATTCTCAAAGTAAGTGAGTGTCGTTTGTGGACCTGACTGCATTAGAAAACAATGTGATATATTACCTTCCTAAACAGCTTGACGGAGGCCCCTGAGGGGCGGTGTGATGGCCATGGACTCGGAGAAGACGCTTGGCTCCGACACCCTCCCCAAGTCTTATAGCACTGGTGTAGCCTGAGATCGCCCCCGACATAGGCGGCCGGCTCCCGGGGTCCGGCGGAACTTTTTGCCTTTTGATGACTCTTCAATTCTGGACCTTGTCCCACAATCCGTTTGACCTGAAGACAAGCTGTAGTGGGGCGCCCCTTTATCGTTTTAGTTGCCATTCCGCCCGCTTTTGCTACACTGTGCCTCTTCCGCCATTCAGCTGTTTACCGCCCGCTCTTGCGACTACAGCGTCTCGCTCACCATGTAGTTGAGATGCGCCCGCTCTTGCGCTGCAGCGAAAGCCGGCTGCCACAGGACTCTCAAAATGGCGGCCGGCTCTTCGGTTTTGGGCCTGGTCCACTAAAATGGCCCTGGGACACCTTGGAACTCGGACGCTTGTCTGCTAGGGCTTGGGTCCCATTCTCGAAAAGCGTCCCCTCAGCCGTGAAGATTCTACAAAAGTCTTGGGGGCCTCCGACTCCCGCAGGCTTCTGGTGGGGAGCGGCTGCCATGATTGCTCGTGGAATGGCCACGACGGAGCTACGAGATGGTAGTGGTCTCATGCTGACGCCAGCTTTAGTCTGAAACATCCAGAAACACTATAGACTACCAATTCGATCAGTTCCGGTAGCGCTCCAACATGACCCGGAAGAGAAGAACTTGCCCTCCCCTCTTTGACTGATGGTTCTTGTTGCCTGTCCCCTCTGTTGTCATTTAACAGAACTTTTTGGACTGCTGAAAGGGGTTGTGTTCTGAACGCTGGTTGGTGGAGACATTTAGACTATATTCTTGACCTACGTTGTCGCGTAATGCGTTTTATGACACGCCGCGTTAGCGCACCCGGAAGTGATCCGAGGCGCGGCGCGCAGCGCGTAACGTAAGCATAACAGGTCATGTGACTTGTTAATAAAACTTTTCATTGGTTCATTTTACTTTTGTTAATTTAATGATGAAAAGCTTGGTCATATGACCTAAAAATTACGCTTTTTATTATTTTCGAACAATATTTTTTTTTCAAACACATGTTATAATATTCCAGGCTAATGTACTTTCCCGGAAAATTTACAACTGTCTTGCAAGTAAAATATATTCCTTTTTCGAGAAAAAGGGCGTTTCTTCCTTCCATGACGGAGCCGTTGAGTAAAAGAGATTCGGCCTGCTGTCTTAGTCGCCGATACGCCTGATTATCAGATTCTTATCGATCACTTTATGTTGCAGACATGAAAAACACAACTGCCCTTGACCATTTATCTTTACTGCGTTCCTACATATTATACCTTTTATCCGTCGTGTAATTGGACTGCTTTATTTCACTTGCCTTTTACTGATTCGAAAACAGTCACTAAAAGTAAAAACTTTACAAATGTAAATACTACTACCGTGTTTTGTTTTAAAAACCTTTATTGTGAAAATGTCAGTATACAAATACGGGCCTATAACCACGTGGGCCGGCCACGGAGCAAACTGAAATCGTATATGATGAGGAGACATTTACATTGTAGAAGAACGTAACGAGCGGGCCATTAGGTGACAAGAACAAAGGTGTCTAACAGTTGCGGAATCGGTGGACGTACATTTTGTAATTAAAATACGACAGGGCCACTTACAATAACATTTTCTAGATATACATTTGCGGGCAAGGAGTTACGAGTCCCATTTATACCGGCGCCATTTTGGGCGAGGCCGGGCAGGTCCAAGATATAGTCAAAATGTCTCCACCAACCATCGGCCAGACCAGAACCCCTTTCGGCCCTTTATGCTACAAGATGGTGTCTTCCATTCAGAAAATATTGGTGGCAGCATTTTGAAAGGAAACAGAAACAGCCGTTCTCCTAGTGAGTTTCACATTGTTACATTTAGGAAGAATGTTGAAGAGTAGTATGTGGAAAATCTGAAGCCATTTTTCTACAAACTCTCAATCAGACTTGGATGGAAAAAAAAAACCTGAAGAATGTACAAACTGAAAACCAATTTTTGTCTGTATAGCACCAACAGTAACGCTTGAGTCAGCTTTGTGTCAAGCCCCCATTTTCATTCAATCAATAGCGTCCCCCTGCACACATTCAGGGACCTGGTCGTGTCTTCAGATGAAACACATTGTAGGAAAAGAAGCAGAAAGGAAAAGGAAAAAAGTTCCGCCGGACCTAGTGAAGCTGCAGCAGGTGCAAATAAGCTTCAGACAGTCTTCAACTTACTCTGATTCTTATAATAAACTTCAGATAGTCTTACAAGCACTGCTCAGAACTCTCAACTGAGGCACTCAACATCCAGGACTTGCCATTCGGATCTTGGTGCCTTGTGCTGGTTCCGACCTATTCACACATCAGTCCACTACTGACATCACCTCATAAGCCAACGGGGCACCCCACGCCGACTTTCGGCGCAGCATTGTAGGATGGCCACACCAGTGCGGCAACTTGCTGGACACAACATCGGGGCCATCCAGACCTCGGCGCGTTCGACTCACTGTACCGCAACAGTGACCGCAACTCAGCTGGACACGCCGTCTTTCGGCGCAGCATTGTAGGATGGCCACACCAGTGCGGCAATTTGCTGGACACCACCTCGGTGCCATCCGGATCTCGGCGCGTTCGAGTCACTGTACCGCAACAGTGACCGCAATTCAGCTGGACACGCCGTCTTTCGGCGCAGCATTGTAGGATGGCCACACCAGTGCGGCAATTTGCTGGACACCACCTCGGTGCCATCCGGATCTCGGCGCGTTCGAGTCACTGTACCGCAACAGTGACCGCAATTCAGCTGGACACGCCGTCTTTCGGCGCAGCATTGTAGGATGGCCACACCAGTGCGGCAATTTGCTGGACACCACCTCGGTGCCATCCGGATCTCGGCGCGTTGTGCTGCCTTCGGCCTATTCGCACATCGGTCCGCTACTGACGCCGCCTCACGTGCCAACGGATTTTCTACGCTTTTTGTAGCCCTATGCCGCATAACAGGTCATGTGACTTGTTTATAAAACTTTTCATTGGTTCATTTTACTTTTGGTTTCCTAAAGATGGAAGGCTTGGTCATATGACCTAAAAATAACACTTTTCATTGGTTTAGAACATTTTTTTTTCCCAAACGATGAAAGCCCCACCTTGTTTCTGGATCATTCAGACTGAAGCTGGCGTCAGCATGAGAGCACCACCATCTCGTGGCTCCGTCGTGGTCATTCCGCGAGCAATCATGGCAGCCGCTCCCCACCGGAAGCCTGCGGGAGTCGGGGGCCCCCAAGACTTTTATACAATCTTCACGGCTGAGGGGACGCTTTTTCGAGAATGGAGCCCAAGCCCTAGCAGGCAAGCGTCCGAGTTCCAAAGTGTCCCAGGACCATTTCAGTGGACCAGGCCTAAAACCGAAGAGCTGTCCGCCATTTTAAGAGCCATGTGGCAGCCGCCTATCGCTGCACTGCAAGAGTGGGAGCAACTCAACAACATGGTGAGCGAGACGCTGTGGCCGCAAGAGCGAGCGCAACTCAGCTAGATGGCCGCCACCTGGGGAGGCCCGTTCACGCCGGCTCCCCCACGCCCCCCCCCCGGGCCGCCGCACGCCAATTTTCGGAGCAGCATTGTAGGATACCAAAACCAGTGCGGCAGTTTACTGGACATCACCTGGGTGCCTGTCGTACATGTTGTGTCAGCCATGTGACACTGGACACAGACCGCTACTGACGAGGCCTCCCCCCGCACCACCCGGGACGCCCCACGCTGTTTTTCTGTGCTGCATTGTAGGATCCCTAAACCAGTGCGGCACCCAGGCGACATCACCTGGGTGCCGTCCAGAACTCTGCACGTTGTGCTGCCTTGGGACTATTCGCACAACAGACCGCTACTGACGAGGCTTCCCCCCGCCCCACCCGGGACGCCCCACGCCAATTTTCGGAGCAGCATTGTAGGATCCCTAAACCAGTGCGGCACCCAGGCGACATCACCTGGGTGCCGTCCAGAACTCTGCACGTTGTGCTGCCTTGACTATTCGCACAAAAGACAGCTTCTAACCATTGTTGCTTTTTGTGTTGAGAAATGTTTAAATGTTTTTAGTTTTTGTTCCGTTCGTTAAAGTTAGTTGTTAATAAAGTTTTATAACCTTACTTTGTTGGAGTGTTATCTATTTTTTTAAAAACGGGTGAATGGGGCCTTGAATCGGGTTATTGTCATGTGTGGGCTTTGGAAGTGTGCTGCTGCAGGATCGGACATTTCAAACTCAAATGCACGTTCTTTTTCTTACCTTTCCGAAGCATGGAGCGCAATAGCAGGCAGAGAAAGGGTGATGCACGTGTTGAACACTACCTGACCTGGCAACTTGCTGGCAGTGCCCCCCCGCCCGCTCCTGAAAGAGGGCACACACACACCGCCGCCCGAGTACTTCACAAATCTTTAAAAGACCATGCGCTTGTTCATGAGGCTTAAATGGTTTATCACCTCTTCTAGAACCCCTGCATCGACCCTCTGACGTTTCATGGAAAAATTACCATGTAACACAATACCAAGCCCTGTCAGCTGAAACCCCCAAGGAATCGTGGGGCATATTATCAATGGGGTTTATCTCCGCTTTTTTGGCTTTAAAAGCCATGAAAGCGGAGATAAAATTATTTCCCTATTACCAAGCTGTCGCTAACACCAGTTAGTGACAGCTAAAAGGAGATAGCGACCATCTTGGGCCCGCTTTGCATGTCAGTGATACTTATCACTAATGACATGCAAAGTGGCGTGCCAAGATGTTAGCGACTGGAAACAGTCCCTAACATCGCTACCTTCTATTACCAACTTTTGGAGATATTCGCGCTAAGCGCGAATATCTCCAAAATCTAACACCTGCCCTGAGCAGTTCTTAGCCATGTTATCCAATGGGAGGTGGATAACATGGCTAAGAGCATTAGATCGATAATACATGAATATCGCTGACTTTTCACCTGCCCTGAGCAGTTCTTAGCCATGTTATCCAATGGGAGGTGGATAACATGGCTAAGAGCATTTGCTCGATAATACATGAATATCGCTGACTTTTCTGCGATAATAGCAAGGTTTATCTGCGATAAAAATCGCCGATGTGCGGCGATAATTTTTGTCTCTAAACAAGTTAGAGACAAAAATTATCGCTAGTTGTTCGTAATATGCCCCCGGGTTTTTGCTTGCAGAAATCGGGAGGCGGGAGACTAGCACTGAAATCAGTACTCACACGCCTGAATCAGGAGGATTGGCATGTCTGAATTCTCTACAGCTGGGGCCATAAACTACATCCGCAGGGGTAGGTGATAGCCTGGGACCAGCCTGGCATCTAAAATGGCTGCCGTGCACGACAAAATTGTGGCATTCGAAAAAAGGCAAGATGGCGCAGCCGCTGGAAGAGATGTATCAACATATATCAGCCTCCTCAGCCACCCTCAGGAAACATAGGGGATTAGGATACGTCTCCCGCACCCCCTTATACCTAGTACTTTAATTAACGAAGCACAAAATGGCGAATTCCCGTTTCGCTACCAGTTTGCGGCCCAGTTCGCGGCCCGTGAAGCGCTTCTACCGTGAAAAATCATTTTTTTTTTATTTTCCCCACGGGACCCTTTAATAACCCCAACAACATTCCTAGGGGGTCAAGAGGGGGATACCTTGCCCCCTTTCATTACATTCCCCCTTAGTTTTTCACCTTTTCTTCTCTCTCGATCCTACCGAGAGACAAGATGGCGGCCGCTCCGGACTGTCACGCAGCAAAAAAAAAAAAAAGCTCACGCACAGCCGCTGGAAGAGATGTATCAACATATATCAGCCTCCTCAGCCACCCTCAGGAAACATAGGGGATTAGGATACGTCTCCCGCACCCACTTATAACTAGTAATTTAATTAACGAAGCACAAAATGGCGAATTCCCGTTTCGCTACCAGTTCGCGGCCGCGCTTCTACCGTGAAAAATCATTTTTTTTTTTATTTTCCCCACGGGACGCTTTAATAACCCCAACAACATTCCTAGGGGGTCAAGAGGGGGATACCTTGCCCCCTTTCATTAAATTCCCCTTTCGTTTTTCACCTCTTCTTCTCTCTCGATCCTACCGAGAGACAAGATGGCGGCCGCTCCGGACTGTTTAGAATGTTGACAGACACCGGAGAGCCAATCAGCTTTCTGCGCGCAAAGTTCCGATAAGCGAAAAGTAAGCGGACCGGATCGCTGCCCAGAGCGCTGTTACAGATATATATCTTGGTTTGAACGTTAATTTCTCAAAAACTACTGGAGCACATATATTGAGACCTAGCAAAGGCACATCGGGCTAACAGTCCCTACAATTTTGCCAAGTTTCGTGCAAATCCATTCAGCCGTTCGAGCTAAAAGTGAGTCCAACCGCCCTATGGAAAAATGAATGGGAAAAACGCGTTTTGGGACCCCCCTTTTTTCTCAGCCCCCCCTTGACGAAACCCCCCTAAATTTTCAGGGGCTGCTCAGAATCAGAATGTGCCATTTTCCTGAAAATTTCAGCCGATTCCGTCCACAAACGCCAAAGTTATTAGACATAGAATTTTCAAAAGTCCCATAGAGAAAAAATTCTAACTATATATACCTACTGGCGATAGCCAGTAGGTAATATATATATATATATATATATATATATATATATATATATATATATATAACCTACTGGCGGTCGCCAGTAGGTAGTTATAGTTAGAATCTACTTTCCATAGGTAATCCGCAACATTCTATTGCTAATAACTTTGGCGCCGGTGGACGAATCTTCGCGAATTTCTCAAAGTTCGTGGCCCGCTCCTTCCCTGAAAATGTGGGGGGGATTCGTCAAGCGGGGGCAGAGATAAAAGGGGGATCCCAAAACGTGTTTTCTCCATGTTAATTTCCATAGGGCGGTCGAACTCCCTTTTAGCCCGAACGGCTGAATGGATTTCCACCAAACTTGGCAAAATTATGGGGACTGGTACCCCGATGTGCCTTTGCTATGTCTCAAGATATATGCTCCAGTGGTTTTTACGAAAATTAATTTTGAAAAAATATATTTATTGGCTACATTGGGCTATATATATGTTAGAGCCCAAATGTAGCCCAATGTAGCCCAATGTAGCCCAAAGATGGCCACCAGAGACAAAAAAAAACAAATGTAGCCAAATATCAGCCAGATGTAGCCCAACTATAGTCCAATGACAGAATGTCCCAGAGTGTTCTAAAGAACAACTAGAGCGCTAACAGTCTTACTTATGACAAAAGTATGGCACACCTGAAGTCATCTTGATTGGAATAAAGTGTTAACACTTAAAACATTTAATTTGCAAAGAAACAAAATGAGGGGGTTCATTTTGCCATAGAAATTATGATTAGTGCTGAAGAAAGAAAAATTTGGGCACATTTTGAGTGATTTCTCAAATCCTCTTATATTTCATTAAAAAAATTCTGATATGCAGTCTCCCAAGATGGCCACCAGAGACAAAAGAGCCCAAATGAAGCCCAAATATCAGCCAGATGTAGCCCAACTATAGCCCAATGACAGAATGTCCCAGAGTGTTCTAAAAAACAACTAGAACGCTAACAGTCTTACTTATGAAAAAAGTATGGCACACCTGATGTCATCTTGATTGGAATAAAGTGGTAACACTTAATACATTTAATTTATCATACAGAGATGGTCTTATTCATACAGTGTATTATATGTTTTATAGCTGTTATCCCAGATGTGAGGCCATCTCTTCCCCAGTATTTAAGATGGCCTCACATCTGGGATAACAGTTATAAAACATATAATACACTGTATGAATAAGACCATCTCTGTATGATTAATTGAACTTCTGACTTTATTTTGATTACCCTTCTGTTCTAAGGTGTTTGACAGCTCTCCCATGAAATTGTAATAACCTGAATGTTTTTGAATAATTCCCATAGAATTCAAATTGGCATGATGAAAGATGTGTATCATTGGTCCGTTTTTCCATCATAGTCTCACTGATATACATGTAGAGGGGATATGCAGCCATAGGCTGCAATTGCCGATCCATGGCAAAACTCGCAATGACTGTAAGCACTGCATGTGCAACATTGAAATTTGGCCTAGTAGCCTTAGTGTCATATATTAATCCTTATTTGACGCTTGATCCTCACATATCAGGAGCATGACGGAGAGATGCACCAAATGCACATAGTTTCAAGTCTGCCAAAAAAACAGTAATTGCATGACTATTTCTTCATTGGTGTAGTCTCCCCAATGCGGAGACACCAATGCCGATACACGGCAATATGTTTTGAAAAATGTGTGCTTAAAAGTATAACGCGCATTTTTGTTACGGAAATGTATGGTATTCAATTCAATACAAACAATGTAAATATTGTAACTAACACACACTCCAAGATGGCGCCTATAGTTGCGCAAGAGGGTTGTCCTTTGTTGATAGTCATGACACTGTTTTGGATTGTTTTAAAAATGGCGCTCGCATCGCGTTTACCCATGACACTGAGGAAGGGACGCTTCCCGAAATGCGTTTGTCTATCTTGAATTAAAAGCTTGTTGAGAATCGCCAAAAGAACCCGTGAGTGCTGCCGTCTTTCTTTGACCTAAGGATTTGGGTAGAAAGTTTTGAAGCTATCATTTTACACGCGGTACACCAACGCGTGGCAGCACCCGCCATCAGAGTGACTCACTTTATTGGCGGACTCTGGAGCTTTGATAGATATATATATATATATATATATATATATATATATATATATATATATTCACTGAAAAAACCATAGGTTTCACACCAGTTATAGTTAGGAATTAGCATTTAAAAAACCTATTAAATTCACTGAAAAAACCATAGGTTTCACACCAGTTATAGTTAGGTGGAAATTTTACTCGCATAAAACCATTGAAATTCCCACGTTATAGTTAGTTGGACTCACTATAACTTGCGCTTGCAATGCACTGCTGATGACGTCACATATTTCATCACTCATGACATGGTCAGTGACATCACTCATGACATCACTGATGACATCTCAAATGACATCACTGATGACATCATCCAGTTAATGTGTATCTTTCTGAAAAATAAATATTTTTTATATATGTATATCTAAAGGTTGATGGAAGAATAAATGGGTAAATAAATGTCTAAATGGATGTTTTTTTGTGTACAATTGATTGGTTAACTGACTTATTAAATGTATCTTAGTGAATACATATATTAGCGAGTAATGTTTAAATATTTAAATATCTATATCTGTGTCTCACTTTGAGTATAAGTGGCTGCATGGGTTGGTGAGTAGCTACATGAGTGTGTATATGGGTTATTAGTTGTTTTTTTGAGCATCAGTATCAGTGTCTGTATGGTTCGGTGGGGGATATTACTTAGAGCACAGATGCATGAATGAGTGACTCACTATTTGTATGTATTTTGAAGACAGCATGTGTGCAAGACTGTATGGGTGGATGATTGTGTGTATCGGTTGGTTAGTGAGTATGTGTTTTTATAATTGATGGTTTAAGATAGTAAATATGTTTCAGTTTCTGTAGAAGTATGTGTAGTGGTGTGCATATAGCAGTATAATCAAGTAAATGGTTTTTTGATAGTTTATTTGCATGTGTGAATTTGTGTGTGAGTAACTATATGGGTGAGTATTAGTGTGTAACAGGATGTATAGGTGTATGAGTACATATGATGAGTAAGTACATGCATGAGTGACTATATAGAACTGTTGGTGAATGAGTGGATGTGTATGTAGATGTTGGAATTACCTAATAAGTTGTTGTAATTGGTATTGGTTTCTCCTTTTTTAAGAAAATGTTAGTTTCTATTTTTGAATGTGTGTGTCAAAGGTTATTTTATGCTGATAGGAGGACTGCCACTTTGTCACATGGATGTTGTCATCAGTGATGTCCTTTGAGATGTCATCAGTGATGTCATGAGTGATGTCACTGACCATGTCATGAGTGATGTAATATGTGACGTCATCAGCAGTGCATTGCACGCGCAAGTTAAAGTGAGTCCAACTAACTATAACGTGGGAATTTCAATGGTTTTATGGGAGTAAAATTCCCACCTAACTATAACTGGTGTGAAACCTATGGTTTTTTCAGTGAATATATATATATATATATATATATATATATATATATATATATATATATATATATATATATATATATATATATATATATATCCAGTCAAAAGAGTTACCCCTACGGAGGAGCCCACGATCAGGTAAGGGTTGCTTAAATAATTTAATGAAGTCTGCAGCATTGGAGGTCTGGTATTCCATTTATAATATTTCAGAGTCTTTAAAAGCCTGACCCGTTTCAAGATCCAATCACTTCTTCAGAGGGTTCAGAACAAGGTTACAAGTCTCAGGTGCGTCTATTATAGTACGATCTCCCGCCCCAGTGGGCGTGGCTGCTTTCGCGGCATTCTGGGATCTGTAGTTGTTTGATATTGCTTCAGTGAGCTGCCACACATTCTTGTTAGTATTTCACCAAAATACATCCCCTGTGAGTTGCTGAAATCCACACTCAAACAAACGCTGCACCTCGCTGCCTTCACCATCAGCGCTTGTCCCATGCCGCACACACCGGTTGGCATCGCGTAGGTCCATATGTATTACATGGCAGGGCTCTTTACATGGCTGGGTCAGCCGTTAAAATCCAGTCAAAAGAGTTACCCCTCCGGAAGAGCCCACAATCACGTAAGTGTTGCTTAAATAATTTAATTAAGGCTGCAGCATAGGAGGTCTGGTATTCCATACATAATATTTCAGAGTCTTTAAAAGCCTGATGCGTTTCATGATCCGAACACTTATTCAGAGGCTTCAGAACAAGGTTATAAGTCTCAGGTGCCTCTATTAAAGTACGATCTCCCGCCCTAGTGGGCATGGCCACTTTCACGGCATTCTGGGATCTGTAGTTGTTTGATATTGCTTCAGTGAGCTGGCACACAGTCTTGTTAGTATTTCACCAAAATACATCCACTGTATACATACATATATATATATATTCCTCCAATCCTGCTTCGTTTAAAAACAGGTCTGACACATGCTGGGGATGTCAAACACAGATTTATTGCCACCAAAATGCACTTGGCAAATTTCGCTATATTCACATAATCAGCTCCTGCAAGACGCATTTCGGCGTGTGCCTTTATCAATGCCTGGTATCTGCTGTGTGTGCCGAGATTACATTTTTCCGCGGGGTTTGACTTAAAAGTCCTGCCGAGGGTTTTCATTGGCTGCATGTTGTAAAAGTAGAAAGCGGACAGGGAAAGTTCTTTTCGATGGTATCCGCCGCTTTCATAACCAACAATCCTCGTCTGCAGTGCACAAAGTCCCGCAATTAGAAACAGAACAGTTCAATCCAGAACAAGGTACAGTGACCAGTCTTTGCACATGATAATGCCTTTTGACTTTTCTGCTTCTTTTATTTTGCGGGAACTGCTTGGTGGGTTTCCATCGCTGCTGGACATCTCCTTTAGCAGACAGTCTGCTCCCTCTCCCCAATAATTTCGCCAAAGTCCAGGTTGGGGAGGCGCCGCTTTGTGCCTTCCAAGCACCACAATCCACAAAGTTTTGCCTGTAGACGCGGAGCTCCTGACCGAGGGGCGTGCCAGAAAAGCGGAGCCGGCCTCCGCTTGCAAACATTCCTCCAATCCTGCTTCGTTTAAAAACAGGTCTGACACATGCTGGGGATGTCAAACACAGATTTATTGCCACCAAAATGAACTTGGCAAATTTCGCTATATTCGCATTATCAGCTCCTGCCAAACGCGTTTTGGCATGTGCCTTTATCAATGCCTGGTATCTGCTGTTTGTGCCGAGATTACATTTTTCCGCAGGGTTTGACTTGAAAGTCCTGCAGAGGGTTTTCATTGGCTGCATGTTGTAGAAGTAGAAAGTGGGCAGGGAAAGTTCTTTTCAATGGTATCCGCCGCTTTCCTAACCAACAATCCTCGTCTGCAGTGCACAAAGTCCCGCAATTAGAAACAGAACAGTTCAATCCAGAACAAGGTACAGTGACCCGTCTTTGCACATGATAATGCCTTTTGACTTGTCTGCTTCTTTTATTTTGTGGGAACTGCTTGGTGGGTTTTCCATCGCTGCATATATTAACTCAAAAAATCAAATGTTAAAGTAACGTTTAATGATAGGATTTACATATGGTAATTAAATATTACTGTACATTGAAAAAACAAGAAATTCACTGCAAAAATCAAAGGTTAAAGTAACGTTATATGTAGGTGAAATGTTCAGTAACAATGTAATGTTTTAAACTCTAAAACCACTGAAATTCCCCAGTTATAGTTCTCGCAAGTAACTATGATTCGTGCCATAAGATTTTGATGACTGCTTTATGAAGATTAATCAAACGGGGCCAAAGTTATTATCAAACCAAACAAGCATTGGCATTGCCAATGGGTCTCACTTTTGTTACCTTAGAATTATTTAGTTATGCAGCACAATATCCTTGGTGCAACAACATCAACCGTTGCATGGCTAAACACTTATAAGGTCCCAAAGGCGAGACCTAATGGCTATGCCAATGCTTGTTTCATTTACTATTGCCAGGTAAATAATTCTAAGTCTACGCCTCTAGCACCATTACTCCTTTGGTTGATGCTGGCTCCTGTGTTGCGAATCTGCTTTGAAATATCACTCGCATTTACATGCTTGCAAAACCATGGTGGCTGTGCTGTATGACTTCTGGCTTTGAGAGAGAGGTCCGCTTGCTAATGTATTTGTTTAGTGCAGTCAACAGCTCGCATCAGGAGCCAGCCATTGCCAAACTCTCATTGTTGTGTTTCTAGTTTCTAGGAAAGTCATTCTTTCTAGGGTTTCTGGCATTAGCATAATGTTGAAAAGGGTCCAGTTGAGTGTTTGCACTTGTGCACTTCTTCTGCCACGATTTTCGAATCTAGGGTCACATTTATCACTCCTATTTTCTAGTAAAAGACTTTGCGATGGGTTGGGCAGATAGTAACACAGTAGCTGATGCGTGGGTGATGCAACTTCTATGTTGGGCTGCTTTATTGCCACTGCTCAGGACCAATATTTGTTCTCTTTCATGCTTACGAAAAATACATTTGAATGATGTGACAAGCCTTCAATGAATGAATCGAAATAAAAATTATAAGCACAGCTGTGACATCAGAAGATATTCTTTCCTTAGAAGGGCAAAACATCTGAAAATATATTTATTTCGCTGCACAGTACACAAAATACATCACTGGTATTGTTACCACCCTCTGCCTAACTGATCAAATCCATATACGCCAACACATTCTGCATTTCCGCATCAACTTGATTGTCTGTGATGGCCACCATTGTGGAACAAAAAATGTAGAAACATACCATAATAGCCACGATCTGAAGACATATGGAAGCGCATGCGTAATGATGCACACGTGCCAAAATGTTAGCATGCTGAGGGCTGCTGTGATGTCACGGCGAAGAGGCACACATGTGTTGAGACAAGCACTTACAAGTTTGTTTCTTTCCGATGTTGAACAGTATTTTATTTACATTTTGCTGGAAATTGAGACCTATAAATTCATGATAAATGAACCCGTCAGTGGACCAACCCCGAGACTGAATGATGTATGGCCTCCAACCATGGGCATGTTGCTGTTAACGACCACAAGGTGGCAGCACATCTCTAGTTCTGGATGGGGAAAGCCACACACAGCAATTCCCTTGTGGGAGCGAGCAAACATATGTTGCCAAAGTTCGCTCCCGCAAGGGAATCGCCAAACATGCATGCATTGCCATAGAAAACAATGCAATGCGTGCACCTTTTTGGCTGAAAAGCCGAAGCGATTTCTATAGGTCTTTTTCCTATGGAGCGCATGCGCGCTCCGTAGGCGAGACCTAAAAACTCTCTTTGTATGGAAAAAGAGACCTAACCTAACTAGAACTACCCAGCTCTACACCAAGATGGGCTCCCAGATGTAACATATCTACAGGTAAAAGGGGAGATAGATCACCCTCAGAGATTCCGGCAGATCCACCCACCTTAGTCAAACTAAAATAGGGAGAGCTTAGTAGGAGCATAACTATAACTATACCCGTATGCAGGCATATATTCTATGTAACAGCACAATGCAACCATTGTGCTGTTACATAGAATATATGCCTGCATACGGCATATATTCTGTTATAACTGTTCATTTCCTTTACCATTCTTGTGATGCGGATTACTCTGTTTTGTTTTTTTCTATTGATAATTGCACTGCACTTATTTTACACAAGAATGTTATTGCTTTAATAAATATTTGAAATGCCAAGTGGAGTATTTCTTGTTTCCCTCTTTTGGCATGCATGAGTTACCAAACAAAAAGGCTTTAGATTTGTTTCCTTTAGTCCCTTGGGGAATCAGGGTTGTCATGTTCTGTGGTTGCACATACCACCTGTTACGTTACTAGGTTAGATTTATAGATGGTGTACTGTGAGCCAGCCAGGACTCAGGCCAACATATCCTGATGGTGTGTGTGTAAGTAAGTAAGTAATTTTTTATTGTTTTAGGTTAATCAAAACCATTACAAGAATGCATTGATAGCTCATATATTCGGATAAAAGATTATAAGAAAAATATGTTATTTTTAAAACAAGAGAACTTTGATAAAAACAGTTTGGTAGGGTGTGTGATCGTAGTGTAGTGTCTTGGCCAATTTTCCACTAGTCCGATCTGGTGCCATCTTCCAGATTTTTTAGTTTCAGTTCCAGACATTTCAGGAATTTAACCAACTTCCCATTGAATGGGGGAAGACCTGGGTCGAAACAAGCAAGAACTGCTTGTCTTCGTGTGCGGATGTTTTGTTCGTTGAAGGCAGTTTTTAACAGGGCTACTCTTTCCTCTTTCAGCCTTGGGCAGGTTCATAGCAGGTGCTCGAAGTCTTCATTCTCTGCCCCGCACAGCCTGCAATTTGTCCCACAGTCCCTTCTCAGCCATGGTTGCAGATGTGGAATAGAGGGTAGCATTCCTAGCCTATGTTTTAAGAAGGCTTCTTTTGTTTTCCTGCCATACCCCAGACCAAAGTATCCTTGTAACACAGGCGATTTATATGTGGACAAAGTCATCCATGCGTGTCGCCTTTGTGAAAAGGTCGCTTTGTCTTCCAAGTGCGATTGTCTTTTTATGCACTTGTTTACAACACGCTTGAATTGCACAAGCGGTAATGGAGTTTCCCATAGTTCTTTTAGACCTGTGACAGTCAGGGATTCCTCTAGGAAAGTTTTCGCCGGCAGTTGAAGAGAGCTGCTTAGGTAAGCCATAGCAGATGGTTCAGTGAATTTTCTGGCGAGTTCTTTATTTTCTGCCAGCACTTTATGTATGAACCTCTTCTTGCGAGCTTTTGGCAGGTCACTCCAAACTCTAACCAAATCTGGGCTTGTGAGGTGTAGGTTGGCAGGTTAAAGAGAAGTCGGTAGGCCTTTGCAATGGTTGTATCCAGCAGTTTCGCGTCTATGCCTTTTAGAGCCTCGCTGCCGTATGTAATAGATGACTCTAGCTTAGCTTGTGCCACACGGAGCAGTGGGAGAAGAGTGGGACCATTCAATTTAGACTTAAGCTGTTTAAGCGTGGTAGCTATCAGCATCCCTTTCCTCTTGATTGCCTCTAGTTGGTTCGAGAAGCGACCTCCTTTATCGAACAATATTCCGAGGTATTTATATTCTGAGCAATTTGCGACAACCTTTGTTCCAAGGAACCAAGTGTGCAGCTTTTTGTTCCCATTTATAGACAGAACTTTGGTCTTGTCGATGTTTATTTCTAACAGGTTCGCTTCACATATCCATGCAGTGCATTGATGAGATTTTGGAGACCTACTTTCGTGTGGCTGACCAGGACCACGTCGTCTGCGTAGGATATGCTAGGCAGCGCTTTGCCCCCTAGGGGTGGAGCGTGCGCGTTACAGGTTTCTAGGGCAGGTGGTAAATCGGCTGTAAATAGGTTGAAAAGGGTCGGTGCTAAGACGCACCCTTGCTTTAGGCCGTTGATGGTCGGGATGTGCCTGGAAAGGTGTGTGCCGTTGCCGAGCTTTACCTGGACCCGCGTGTTGGTGTGCAGTTCGATCAGAAGGTCCAATAGGGGGGTCGGGGATCCCCCAGGAGGCCAATTTTCTCCAGAGATAGCCCCGGTTGACGTTATCAAACGCTGCCTTGAAGTCGACAAAGCAAAGGTGGAGAGCCTGATTATTCACCCTTGCTTTGTCTATAAGTTGCGAAATTGCTAGCAAGTTTGACGTTGTTCCCGTTTCTCTGCTGAAACCAGTTTGGCTCGGCGGAATTATATTGTGGTATGTTGCTCATTCGCACAGATGGGTCAGTAGAAGCCCCGCAAAGTACTTAGCCTCAATATCCAGGAGTGCTATCAGCCGATAATTTTTTGGCCGCGTTCTGTCCCCCACCTTATAAATTGGTGAAATGATTGAGCCCCTCCATGAGGCCGGATGAATCCTGGATCGGCTCACAGACATGTAAAGGGGGGTCAGCGTTTCTGCCCAGTATTCTGGCTCAAGTTTGAACAGGGCCGGAGGAATCCCGTTTGGCCCTGCTGCACCATCCTTCCTTCCCTTCGAAATGAGTTTCTTAAGCAGAACCGCAGAGATTCCAGGTTCGGATTCTAACCAAGTTGTTATTGTTTGTGGCGGTTGGCCCTCTGGGGCTTCCTGGGAATTGCTTATAGTAGCGACCTGCTGCTTAAAGTGCGAGTCTAAGAAAGATTCCCAAGAAGATTTAGTAATGTGAGACGTTATTCGGCAATTTTTGGGATTTATGATTATGTTTATTGTAGACCAAAACTGGGCGCTGTTGTTACCCTTTGAGTCGTAATGAAGTTTTGCCCAGAGGTCGTCTTCATTGGATCTTTTGACTGTCCATTTCAGTTTTTTTAGGTCCGTCCGAACCTTCTGAAGTTTTGCAAGAAGGACCCTGTCCCCCGGGCTTTTTCTCAGCAGTCTTAACAGTCTGTTGATCTCTTATTTGTGGGTTTTTAGGGCTAATTTCTGGGAGCTTGAGATCTTCCTTAGGGCACCAGAGCCAGCAAATGAACTGTGCCGTACGATAGATGAATATTGATTTGCAAAATCAGCCGTAAATTGTTCCCAACCTGCTACTGGATTGCCTGAGGGATAGTTTAAGCTGTTTAGTTGGTGTTTTGCTGCTTGTAATACCTCCGGCGTGTTAGCAACTGAGGTTTTGATCCGTTTAAAGTCTATGGTGTGGGTAGCTTGTGGACCTGTTGGATTTAAAAGTGGTGTGAGTGGACTTAGTCTCGCACAGTTTTGACGTTTATGTTGTCCAACAAACACAGTTTTATTGGGAAAGTATGAACCGTTCAACATGGTGCCCAACATTCTAGCTTGGGTACTTATTTAATGGGTCTCCTGAGTAGCTTTTTTTTGGTGTGTCCAAAGACTGTACTCACCAATTAAACAGAGACATCTGTGGTGTTAGGGAAAAAATCCTACTCAGCTAAGTAAGGAACCCCTATTTCTGACTGTAGGTTGTTCAAGATTGAACCTTTAATAAGAACACCCAATAGAGGTACTCTCTTTGAATTCCATATATTCCAAATACTTCAATGGCTTATCCTGCACAGGTGGCTTTACCACTTAATTGCAGACATGCACAAACACAAATATTACTGCAACATGGGCTCCAGCAAATGGGAGGGGATGTTACCTTCATGGTAGAGACCAACAAGAGCATAGAAAACAGAATTATTCTATTTATGGGTCACATTCCCGGAATTAAATGCCAACTCAGGGAATTTTCACACATACAATTACGTAGCTGTACCAAGTCAATTAAGAGCATATGAGGATTTAGAAATGCCATATCCGGATACAGCCAATATAACTAGAGCTTGGAGTACTATACACAGATTTAGTTACACTCTATAGACGTCTAGCACAATTAGTTGGGCGAACCATAACAGCTATCTCACAAAGGGCCGCTCTAGCTTCACTTCCACAATATGCTACGCCTGGAATTAGTGCAGTAACCATTAATACAATAATGGGCAAAAGTTCCGAGCAGACAGGATAAGATTCTGTTTTGGATTGCACAAAAAACAAATCAGCTTGGAGCAGTGTTTCCAATACAGGACCTGAAGAAAAACATAGAATTCTCACAACATGCCTGCCAATGGGGATGGCTCCCCAAGTGGAAGACTGCACTACTTTGGGTACAGTCTTTGCTGAAGTTTATACCAGAACACATGGTATACCGTCATTAGCTGTTTTGCCTGAGGTGCTTAAACAAATACTTAATGAATATGGGGCTGCCCCTGCCCTGGATTTGGGGATGAAATTACAGGGCAACTTGGCTGCAGTATGCTCAATTATACTAAGTAATATAAAAGGGAAAGCAAAAGTGTTAGCTTTACACCAGTGACTCATACAGGTTGGTCCAGTAGAACAGGAGCGCGAACTGCCTAAAAGTATGGAAGAAATCTTCACATCCATGTGTAGATATAGTTTGGGAGCCAGACCTAATAAACCACAAATTAAGAGTAATTCTGAAAAGGATAATTTGAAGCAGGCACCAGAGTCTTCTAAAAAATGGTGAGATAATAAGAAAATATGGAAAGACGAAAACACCTGGTGAATCTCCTCAACCGCTATAAATTGCATAACTGTTAGTCAATTAAACAGCCTGATAGGTATCAAGATACTGATACAGATCCTTCCAATTCCTTTAAGGAATCATCTGAAAAACAGAGAGAGGAGGATGATCAAAGTGCAGATCAGAGGAGTAATGAAACTGAAGAAGGACTAACAATGCACTTCTGACTTCATAATAAAAAAGGAAGACAAACCTACATAGTCAAACCCTCAATTTAAAAAAATTAGAGTGGCCAGGATTAAAGCCAAACATGCCATAGATATTGATGACTTTGCTTCTGATTGGAGAGTGGGCACTGACCATGCTGGAAAGTGCGGCAGAAGTCACAAAAGTTTGCATCTGAGAGTTACAAGTCAATTACATGAGTTGTAACTACATATGGAGGGGGATATACAATGTATTATTAATGTTCTCTTTAGAGAGAACTTTTCGTTCAGCAATGAAATTCTCTAGGCTGAAACAGATTGGCCTCCTGAATTTGTTAGCGATTACCCACAAGGAGAAGCAGAATTTTTTCAATATTATCCCGACCTCATTTCAGAATCAGTAAAACACACATGCCAAGGAGTGGGCCTTTACACAAGCTCTGGCGTTATACCCCAACCACGTGGGTTGGGATGAAGGATCTCCTTACCACATAGTACCTGTCAGGTCCAGCCCACAACCACAAAGTCAATACCCCATTAATCACAAAGCCAAAAAATAAGTTAGAGAGATACTCGCACAACTTGAAAAATCCCTTGTTTCCAATAATGCGACAACCCATATAATTTAGTCTTAGAAAACAGACACTTGAACACTGCTACATGCATATTTGCCCGTGCCGATGACATTTACATAAAACATGATCCTGTTCCTAGTATCCAAGCAGTCATGTGAAGGCAAAACCATTGAGAAACAGTTCTTAGAGAAGTGTGTGCTTTTACAGCCTCCAAACATGTTGAGAAGACTCCAATCAATATTGGGTTTCCTAAATTTGAGCAGAATTTCTATACCAGATTATAGCGCTATATAAACTTGCAATTAATTAATTAATTAATGCATAGATTTTATGCTCAGTACACACTGACATGTTAGCTTCAAAACATTTGTACACACATGTTCACGCCACAAATGTGGTCATCCGCAAAATTGCGGGTACATCAGAGTATACATGTCACATTCAATGATGGAGACACTGTACCAATTGCATATAAATCGCATTTGTAAACATATGCAGAAATAAGTTTTGCACCAACAGAAAAGATCCTGATGGGATTACAGACAGCTGTCGTGAAAGAAATATCATTGGCTCAGAAAAAAATATACTTTGCGGATAAGTGGCAAAACTTAAAGCAAGTTTGACACGGGCTCATGTCATACTCAAACTGAACAACTAATGTGTAGTAATACACATTGCAGGGAATTCAGTGGCTGACAAAGCCCCAAAAGCAACATTACAAACTGCTGCAATTGTTGCCATAACTCGTTTTAGTACGAGAGTGGATGGAGACATCATGACAGCTGTCAATGCAGCATGCAAAGGCACCCCCTTACCAAAAGGTTTTCCTCTAAAATACTCCTACCAGTTACTACACAAAATATTCCATTTGCTCATAATTCCAGAATGGGGGATAGAGTAATACCTAATTCAGATCACACTTTAGGACTGATTCTAGCAGCAACTGAGGGTCTTGCATCTCCTCATGCAGGGGTGGCTGCTACAATTTCATTATTGCAAGTAAGAAAGAAGTACTGACAGTGGAGCCTCTTATCTAACAGCACCTAACCCGGTTTGTCTACTCTATTGGCAATTTACCCACTATTTTGGGTGGGAGTTGTGTGCACACTGTACAATACCCACCGCCACAGTACTAGTTCCCAACCAAGACCACAGTCAATTTTTAAACAAAGCAAAGGTGCACCACCCAAAGATTCATGCATCACAGGCATATCAAATGTCCATGACCAAAAAGATTCAAGAGGTCTTTTTTTAAATTTTTATTATTGTTCCAGGAGAAACAGTGCAATCAACACAACGGACAGCCTTCATTATTGCAAGTCTTTATCTGCACATATGCAGTTGCCACATTCCATTCGGAAAAGGTTCCTGTGTTCGCCTTTAGGGCTTACAGAGACACCATGGAAAAAGTGGGTGTGGCTGTGCATTACTCCTCCACCTACTATCCCATTTTGGAACAAGACAATATGCCTAAAACAGAAATAGTGTATATATATGAACCTGGGAAGGCAAGCAGGAGAGATTATAGAATCCAACAGTCAGGTGTTCTTTGTAGTGAGAGAAATGTATAGGCAGGTCTTGTGTGGAAGGTGGCAGCATCTATCTAGGAAGGGGAAATGTGCTCATACATATTAATGAACATGCCATTTAATAGCACTGTGAGAGATTTGAACACAGAGGCTAGCCATAGTCAAAACAGACATCTGGGATAATTTGTCTTTTGTGATTTACTGGATTGTGTAGCAGCTGGTACAGAGAGGCATCATTATCCTTCAGAGTGGAGCAGGACTTTTGACTGTCCCATATCAGAGGGTCCATGAAATGTTCCTGAGCACCTCTTGGAAAGGGGCGACCAATCGGTCCCCCCGAACGTATGGCCGAGTACCTCGAGCCCCCCGGGAAGCCATTTGTGGGCGGGAGGCGAGCCTCGGCTGGTATGCCCGAAGCGGCGTAGCCGGGGCGCGCTGTTTCCCGCCCTCGAGTGGGCTTGCCTAGACACTGACGCGGCTGGCCACGCCCTAAGGGCAGGCAGGGGCGGGTTTACGCCCGCCCTGAAGACGGATAAAAGGAGCAACAAGCTAAGAACGCATCCTCTTGTTCCTGTGCTCTGAAGCTGCACCCCCTCGCTGCACGTGAGCTCGAGACGGAACGAAGAGCCAATTTTGAACGTGGTAATCTTTCTTGTTTGTCTTACAGATATTCGGTCGGAGAATGCCTAAGAAAGTCGGAAAGCGAATGACTACCGACCAGATGCTGCGTGTTCTTATGAAGGAGGTGACCGACCTGAAGAAGCGAATGGCGGAGAAAGATGGGGAAGAGGGACCGAAACGTCCGTTGGTTGGAGCAGCTCCGGGAGGAAAAGGCAAGAGGCCCAGAAGGGGAGCAGCTGGAGGGGACATCCCGGTTCCCTGTACCCCACTCGAAAAGCCAACTCCGGTGCCGGCAGATGGGAATCCGATTCCCGTGGTGGTCATCCCCGTGTCCGGGGAGGATATGCCGCCCGAGCTGGCAGCACAATTAGCAGCGTGGTTGGGAAAAGATAGCGAGGGCGCCACGGCTGACGACGCACGGGTGTTGATGAGGCAACTGCGTGAAACGAGGGAGGCGGCGAAGGCAGCATCGCCAGTTATCACGCCGGCTGCGGCGGTAGGAAAACCACCTGGGACAGGCTCAGCCGCAGATACAGCTTCCGGTTCAGGTAAGCGGCCATTGCCGATTGCGAGGGATGAGTCTGCCCCGTCAAGAAGGGAAAAGTTTGGTCAACATGTCCCTCTAGCTATTAAGGAGAAGATATGGGCAGATGAATATGTAAACATCTTCTCGTTACTTACCGATCATTATGAGATGGAATATGTGAAGAGCCAAAAGGAGCTCATGCATCCGAGTGTTTGGCGCGCAAAGATGGCCGCCTTCAAGGTAAATGAGAACATTGGCAATTGGGGCAAGGCGTGGGGGATTTTTACATCCATCCTGGGCGAACGTAAGCCCGAGTTACTGTCTGAATTGCCGATTTATCAGTCACGTATCATGGGGTATTCCGTGTCACTTGGGGGCAATCAATGGTTCTGTTACGATAATATTTTCAGGAAAGCGAAAGAACATGATAAAAACTTAACTTGGGATTGTTACGATTCTGTGTCATGGTCAAAATTGTCGGAGACTGGTATGTTGAATCTGCCATTAGTAGGGAGTAGTGTGGGGGAGTCCTCCCGCCAATATTCTGGGACCTCCTTTCGATCAGGCGCGAGTAACGAATACCAGTCCAGGCCGAACGGCACCACGGGTAAAAAAGGGAGTTGCTGGAACTTTAACAGGGGAAAATGTACGAGGCCCCAAGGGTCATGTAAATTCAGGCACGAATGTAGCGGGTGTGGGCAAGCGTCCCATCCTGAGTCCATGTGTAGAGCCAAAACGGGTGATAACGGGGGTAGAGGAGGCGCCAAACAGGTCTAAAATAGTCCGAGGGGCGCCTTTACCTACTCCGATTGATACCATGGCAATGATACCTTGGCTCAGCGAATACCCGGACCACGCTTCCGCTGGGGTGTTGCGGAACGGGTTTTCATATGGTTTCCGCATCCCAGTGGGGGAGTTTCAGGGTTTAGCGAAATGTAAAAACCAAACATCAGTATTGCAGCACACGACCGTGGTACAGGAGAAGATTGGGAAAGAGGTCCGTTTAATGTGCCACCGGTTGCTAACTTTGTTTGTTCCCCCTTAGGGGTGGTCCCCAAGAAGGACCCGGGTGAGTTTCGGCTGATACATAATTTATCAGCCCCACGTGGTTGTTCCGTAAACGATGCGATAGACCCGGCAGTGTGTTCAGTACGGTATGCATCTTTCGATGAGGCCGTAGCCATTTTGAATCGCCTAGGGCCCGGTGCGCTGATGGCGAAATCTGATATCGAGTCAGCGTTCCGGTTGCTCCCGGTACATCCAGACGATCAGCGTCTTCTTGGTTTCATGTTTCAGGGACACTATTACATGGATAGATGTATGCCAATGGGGTGCTCTATATCTTGTTCCTATTTCGAGCAGTTCAGTTGTTTCCTGCAATGGGTCTTCACAAGGAAGACGGGGTTTCATCAGGTTATGCATTATCTCGATGATTTTTTGTTTCTAGGGGCAGCCGGGGATCCGGAATGTGGTCAGGCTTTGAATGAATTTTGTGTCTTAATGAACCATTTTGGCGTGCCATTGGCACCAGGTAAGACAGTGGGTCCTTCGACTTGCCTCGAGTTTCTGGGGATCGAGCTCGACTCGGAGGAGGGTTGTTTTCGTTTACCAAGAGAAAAAGTGCTTAGGTTCAGGGCATCCCTGGAGACGTGTATTAGTCAGTCTAAGGTTAAGTTGCAGCAATTGCAACAATTGGTGGGACAGCTGAATTTTGCCCTGAGAGTAATACCGATGGCCCGCCCCTTTTCCCGCTCGATCGCTCAGGCCATGGGCGGCCTGAAGGAGGGTCACCATCGCACGAGGCTCTCGGCCGAGGTTCGCCAGGACATGCGCATTTGGTTGGCATTTCTGGCGGAGTTCAATGGTCGAGTTGTCTGGAATAAACCGGCGGTGTCCTCCGAGGAGCTGGGGCTGTGGACAGATTCGGCAGGGAGCATTGGTTTTGGTGCCATCTTTGGCACACAATGGTCGGCGCAAAAATGGCCGTCATGGTGGCATGAGGATGGGTTGACGAGTAACATTGCTTTTCTTGAATTGTTCCCCATTCTGGTGGCCCTAAAAACTTGGCCTGAGGGGTTTAGAGATCACTCTGTGGTATTCTGGTCTGATAACATGACCGTGGTTGAGTGTATCAATAGCCAGGCGGCACGATGCAAATGGATCCTGAGGCTGCTGAAAGATATTGTCTTGTTGTGTATGCAATTGAATGTCCTATTTAAGGCAAGACATGTGCCGGGGGTGATGAACCAAGCGGCTGATGCGCTTTCTCGTTTCCGTATGCAGGCCTTCTGGGGTTTTCTGCCCACAGCGGACCCGGTGGCGGCACCCTTTCCCGAAGCTCTCTGGTCTCTCGGTGCCCCGAACTACGAAACCTCGTGGGAGAGAGTTTAGCACCCAGGACAAGGAAGGCATATGAAGGGGCGTTCCGTTCCTATTTAGCCTTTTTGGGGACTGCTGGAGGGGAGCTTTGGGGCCAGGAGGAGTGGGTAGTAAATTTCCTGCTGTCTTTACATCAGGCAGGCAAATCTGTGGCTACTGCCCAGAGGCATCGGGCAGCCATTTCCTTTGTGGCAAGGGCTTATGGGATCCAGGACCCGACAGCGTCTTTCGTTGTACAAAAAGCGCTACGTGGGTGGCAACGCCTTGAGGGTCGCAGAATAGATGAAAGGCGCCCGATAGGTCTGGATAGGCTGGCCCTGTTATTATCTGTACTCCCTTCAACGTGTTCATCCCAGTATGAAACAGTGTTATTCCGAGCCGCTTTTGCGCTGGCATTCCATGGGGCTATGCGGGTAAGCGAACTAGTGGCAAGGAACAAGTGGGATGTGACGGGGGGACTGTGCCGAGAGCACGTTCAGGTCAGAGGGGAGTCAATGTCCATCTCGTTTGTCAGGTCCAAGACCGACCAGAGTGCGATGGGGGACTGCATAGTCATACGAAGGATCCCCGGGTCCTCCATGTGCCCGGTAAGTTGCGTAGAAAATTACTTAGCGCAAAGGGTGGCATCATGGGGGGGGGACATTGTTGCGACACGCTGACACCACCCCACTGACGAGGTTTCAGTTTCAGCGGGTGCTTGCGATGTCAATCTCCGCTGCGGGCTTGAACCCCGGCGAGTTTGGGACCCATTCCTTTCGGATAGGGGCTGCTACAGAGGCTACAGCCAGGGGTCTGAATGTCGAACAAGTTAAACGTGTGGGGCGTTGGTCCTCGAACTGTTATAAAAGGTATGTGCGGTTGCACATGTGGTGAAGCTGTAATGATGTACTCACGCTTCTTGTTTTTCTTTGGTTTTTCAGTTGCGCAAGCCTACGAGGCGGGGCGGACTGGGCAGTCGACCCAACACCGGGTCAGCGGTCAGACATCACCGGCTGTGAAAAAGGAGGTGTGGGTCGTGGGCCACTCATACGTGAGGCGGGGCGCGGACGTATTCAAAGCAGGTGACATGATTCACGTGGCTGGGGAATACGGGTACAGTGTGTCCTTCTACGGAAAGGGCGGGCTCTGTATTGACCAGTTTCAATCATTTTTTGAGGGTTTGTTAGGGCGGACGAGGTCACCGCCGTCTGTAGTCATAGTACATCTTGGGGGCAACGATTTGGTGTCCACTGGTAGACGACTACTTCTCGAGGCAATGCTTTCCACTGTAAGTTGGTTAGCGAGAAGAGTTCCAGGGTGCACAATCGCATGGTCCCATATGATACCGCGAAAAGTGTGGCGGGGGGCTCTTTCAGTTTCTGCTCTGAATCATTCAGTAAGGAAGATTAATAATAAAGTGAGTCGATTGTTCCGTTCAAGTACACTGCATTCTATTTCGCATGGTTGTATTAAAGGGGACAGTATGTATTTAGGTGATGGTATTCATTTGTCCCGGGTGGGGAACGAATTACTCATAGGAGACCTGATAGCTTGGCTGGGGACGTTAGGACATGACCTTTAGTTAGGAGTGTGTGGGGGGTCCGGATAGCCGGTCAACTATCCGGCCTGTGGCGGTAAGGTCATGATCGGTGAGCACTAATTAGTAGATCCCTATGAGTGGGCGTCACCCATTACGGATGGGAGCGCTCGAGGGAGGTGGCCATTGGCCCCTCAACGGGTAGGCGGTCCCTTCTAAGGATGGGACGCCGAAAGGAAAGGAAAGGCGGTCAAGGCCCCTTCCTGGGTAGGAGGGGCTACAGCCCCCTCCTGGGGAATTTCCCGGGGCCAGGATATCTGCGACGGCAGATGTGGTAAGTTGTGTGGGGTTTGGGAGGGGGTCTACGCTACCTTCTAGATACCTCACACGAGTCCTCGAACGACCTTTAAGTGGCGTCGAGTTTATTGGGGCCCCCGTCAAGTCAAGGGAAATTGGTAGTTGCACTTGAGGTACACCTCTGTGCGGTCGCCCCTCACAAGTGAGGGGGATTTTCGGGTTTAGGGATCTTGACACCGGTTACGACCTTGCCGTTGGCCCTTAAACGTTAGGATGTACAATTTCAAAATTTCAAGTTAAATGTTTGTAGGATGTTAGTTCGGCTAGGAGAACCTTTGTATTAGAGAATATGTTAAGGTTAGCCAAACATCGCAATGTGGTAATGAAATTGTACATAATATGAAACTGTTATTTTAATGTTTTAATTTTGTTTCATATTTTAATAAATACGGCCGGGAAGGGTAACTCCCTTCCCGCCTTCCAAAAGTTCAAGAACTGTTTCCGGTTTCCCATCCTTGGGGAGTGTGTTGAGAGGGGGTGGCGGGTATCGCGGCCATATGGAAAGGGGCGACCAATCGGTCCCCCCGAACGTATGGCCGAGTACCTCGAGCCCCCCGGGAAGCCATTTGTGGGCGGGAGGCGAGCCTCGGCTGGTATGCCCGAAGCGGCGTAGCCGGGGCGCGCTGTTTCCCGCCCTCGAGTGGGCTTGCCTAGACACTGACGCGGCTGGCCACGCCCTAAGGGCAGGCAGGGGCGGGTTTACGCCCGCCCTGAAGACGGATAAAAGGAGCAACAAGCTAAGAACGCATCCTCTTGTTCCTGTGCTCTGAAGCTGCACCCCCTCGCTGCACGTGAGCTCGAGACGGAACGAAGAGCCAATTTTGAACCCACCCACCAGCCCCTGAGGACAGCCAGTGGAGTTGAATAAAGTTTTGATATGGTAATTCTATTTCTTGCAGGTTGTGGTGACTGTCGTGTTATTCTTAGTATGCAATAAAGAATGGTCAGCTACAATATGTTCTACGAATAAAGTAATCCGCGAAATGGTTTATGCACTAGGCATTGATCAGTAATCATACGTGAAATGATTTATGGTTGTTTGTAATAGAGTAATTTAGTTAAATTGTCGTATTTATTTTTTGGTCGGGCGGTAAGGTCATGATCGGTGAGCACTAATTAGTAGATCCCTATGAGTGGGCGTCACCCATTACGGATGGGAGCGCTCGAGGGAGGTGGCCATTGGCCCCTCAACGGGTAGGCGGTCCCTTCTAAGGATGGGACGCCGAAAGGAAAGGAAAGGCGGTCAAGGCCCCTTCCTGGGTAGGAGGGGCTACAGCCCCCTCCTGGGGAATTTCCCGGGGCCAGGATATCTGCGACGGCAGATGTGGTAAGTTGTGTGGGGTTTGGGAGGGGGTCTACGCTACCTTCTAGATACCTCACACGAGTCTTCGAACGACCTTTAAGTGGCGTCGAGTTTATTGGGGCCCCCGTCAAGTCAAGGGAAATTGGTAGTTGCACTTGAGGTACACCTCTGTGCGGTCGCCCCTCACAAGTGAGGGGGATTTTCGGGTTTAGGGATCTTGACACCGGTTACGACCTTGCTGTTGGCCCTTAAACGTTAGGATGTACAATTTCAAAATTTCAAGTTAAATGTTTGTAGGATGTTAGTTCGGCTAGGAGAACCTTTGTATTAGAGAATATGTTAAGGTTAGCCAAACATCGCAATGTGGTAATGAAATTGTACATAATATGAAACTGTTATTTTAATGTTTTAATTTTGTTTCATATTTTAATAAATACGGCCGGGAAGGGTAACTCCCTTCCCGCCTTCCAAAAGTTCAAGAACTGTTTCCGGTTTCCCATCCTTGGGGAGTGTGTTGAGAGGGGGTGGCGGGTATCGCGGCCATAATCTTGTCAGTGCTGCTCCATCAGTTGTATTACAGTGCCAGAATGATTGTGTTTCACAGTGGCTGGCCACCCATCACATGCTGCTTATGTTGTGCTGTGTAATGTTATGTTATTTTATATATCACACTAATCACCCAAGGGGGTATCCAAGTGCTTGGGCAAGGTGTGTAGGTGTGAGGCACCAAAGTGCTAATATGATGAACTAGGTCTTCAGCTTCTTGCCGAACTCAAGAAGTGAGGAGCAGGCTCTGATATGCTAAGGGAGGTTACTCCTTGTCTTGGGTACGATGTAGAAAAATAGCAACCTCCACTTTTGCTTTTGCATATGTGGGGAGTGTATGCGAATGAGACTGAGGCAGAGCGCAGGTGTCTGATGGGTTGGGGAAAGAGTATGCAACTGTTTAGGTATTCTGTTGTGTAGGTTTTGTATATTTGTGTGAGAAGTTTGAATTGGCTGCGCTTGTCAATGGGGAGCCAGTGAAGCTTCCTGAGGTGCGGCGTGATGTGGGCGTGGCATGGGAGGTTGAGTGTTAGTCTTGCGGCAGTGTGCTGGATGATCTGGAGTCTCTGTGTGAGTTCTTTGGAGATTCCCGTGAAGAGACTGTTGTGGCAGTGAAGACTGCTGCTGGCGTGTTGGTCCTTACGATGTTCTGAGGCAACCATTTGAATATCTTTCAATGCATGATTTGACTTGAGCGGTCATGCTAAACTTGTCATCTAGGATCATCCCTAGATTTCTTGCGTGGTCTGTGGGTGTTGGTCCTAGCTCCGATATCCACCAGGTGGAATTCCACGGGGAGGTCTTGTAGCAAAGAACAATTCTTCCATATTGTCAGAGTTGAGCTTCAGGCAGTTGATTTGCATCTAGTCTGCAACTATGGTCATGCAGTTGGTGAAGATGGTGCTGGTGGTATTTGTCTTGCCCACCAGGGAGAGGATGAGTTGGGTCTCATCGACATAGGTGATGTCTTGTGATCAGATGATGCTGTCGAGTATATGTTGAAAAAGGTGGGGATGACGGACAATCCTCGTAACATACTGGGTACCAGTGCCTTTGATTCTGATGGGAAGGGTGGCTGCCCGACCCATTGGGCTATTACCATGAGGAAGGAACAGTTCCTCGTGAACCTTCCAATGGGAGACAGTATAAAAGGCCATGAAGAGGTCGAGCAGGATGAGGGCTGCTGCTTCTTCTTGGTCCAGGATGCTTTAAAACTCATTGGTGGCTGCGATGAGTGCTGTGACAGTGCTGTGGTTCTTTCTGAATTCTGATAGAGTGTTGTCTGGAAGATGGTGAAGTTTGAGGTGGGTTGTGAGTTCCCTATTGATGGCCTGTTTAATCACTTTGGCTGAATAGAGGAGCAGGGGGATGGGCCGGATGTTGCTCAGTTGATTTGGGTTGGCTGTGGGCTTCTTAAGGAAGTCATTGGTTTCAAGAAGGTTCCATTCATCCAGGAAAGTGGTGGATGTGTTGAAGTATTGATGATGTGGGTCAGGGTGGTGCTAATTGTTGATGTTCCCAGGTTGTAGATGTGATGCAGGCATGGGTCTGTTGGGGCCCTTGAGTGGATGGTCCACCTGTCTGCTGCTATGTCTTTGCCCTCTTGGTTGGTAGAGGGTAGACTAGCGATGAGTTCTGTGTGGTTTGGTTGGTGTGCGAAATTGCGGAAGGTGTTTGTGATTTTGCGTTCTTGCATTTTGTGTGAGGCCTTCATGTAAGAGTCTTACACGAAGTTGAGAAAACGATTAGGTCCTTATTATAAGTGCTTTGTTAAAATGCCCAGTATTTTCCTGCAGGAATATTCTTTACTTGAGGTCATCCTAATTCCAAGGGAAGTGAAATAATGGGGATATCAAAATTATGCTTTCCCCCACAGTTGCACATGGAGATTGCTGTCACGAATAACTAATAATTTTGAACCAAATCCTTTATTTTCATCTTTGTGGCTCTTGAGGAGAATGTTAGAGCAGAAACGCCTGAACCCTCATTGTCATCTAAGAATGTACAGATAATATTTTTAGAAGGTCTTTTTAAACAGGCAACTTGAACTTGGAAACTTGCATTCTACATCTCTTTACTGACCAAGCAGATCAGGATAGCAGTCAGACGCACTTTCTTCAAGAATCGAGTAGTAGGAAGTGTCATGAAGAACTTTTTGATAAACAGGGATGAGCTTAAGGGCCTGTGTTAGAGGTCCCTGTACTAAAATGTCCTTCACATTATAAAAAACTACAGAATGTGTCAAAGCTATACATGCCACAAAAATAACGTCTATCACCTACCATCAGGAAAGATACAAATGCCATTTATATTTCACTGTCTATAGAACACTGAGCGCACATAAACTTGCAATAGCTCATGAAAATGCATGAAAGACTCCAAGGGAATGTATTGTACTGAAGTTTATAAGCAAAAGCCAACCTGGGGTTGGCCCTTTTCCTTCTTGACTGTGCAAAGACACAGAGTAATAATAGAAGTGTCGTAATCTGTTTGAAAGGACAGTGCTTCACAATAAAAAGGAGTTAGGTGAGTAACAGGCTGTTAATGCCCTTAATTAATGAATGACAAACATATTCTAATTCTTCTGCAAACCTCCCTGGAAATCTACACCACAATAAAAAAGAAATATTTTTTTATCACTCGACTATAAGCCACAGGTGTTTAAAATCAACCCAATTAATTTTATAAGGCCCTTTAGGAACTTATGAAAACCCTTGCCTCTGAAACTCAGGCATATTGTCTTCGAGGAGCAATGCATTTCCTCTTCTAAGAATTAAGCAAACATTTTTATTTTTCTGTAAACAAACATTTTTTTTTCTGTAAAAAAGGTGTTTTATTCCTTCTCCATACCCATGTCTTTTATTAGCAACATTGATACTAGAGTTCTGATTCATTAATTTACCCTAGTTTACACCTTAGATGAATTATAGGTTCATATATAGCCTTAATCCTACTGAATATGCACACATAACTCTACCTCTACTGCATATTTCCCAGTACAAAATGCACTGATACAAGTGACTCTTCTTGATGTTGGAAACGTCTTTGATCAGGTACTGTACCAATTCATAATTTCAATAATTATACTCTACACGATTGAACATGTCTTTTAACATGTAACATCTTTTGTTAGAGGCAAATTTAGGTTGCTTTAAAATGTGTCAGCTACTATTACACTGCTCGTGTTAGGTCTCGCCAAACAAAATGGATTAGACAAAATAGACAAGGACAGTATACTTAGCAAGTGATGTTAAAGATCTCATAAACTCGTTTAAATTGTTATTTAACACCCTAGAACTGCCTTTCATGTAGAATCAAGGCTAGTTGACTAAAAAAACATGTAGGACTATGAGGAATGGTATTGCACGAGTAATATTTTAAGTATTCTGACATACCTCTTTGAATCAGCCCTGAAAAGTCCAACTCCCTAGAAGTAAAAGGGTGTAGAGGGCAAAGTACTTTCTATGTGTACCAAGTGTACACGAATATTCCTATTATATTCCCATTATAGATGTTTCGGGACAATGCTCAAAGTTATCTAAGAGTACAGAAAAGAGCACTCTTGGACACTTGTGCATGTCTTTGTGAATAGGGCCCAATGTTTGTGTTTATTATTATAGTGAGGTAGTGTGGCTCACTGGTTAGAGGCGGCAGACCCGAGCGCAGAGGACGGCCCGGGACCAGGGTTCGATTCCCGGCGCGGCAGGTTTCTGGACCAGGGTCAGCGGACTCGATAATTCTCTCGCCTCGGTGCCCACTCTGATCAGCGATCACACTCGGCAACTCTGGGCATTAGCTTGCCTCATCCTCACTAACGGCCCCACCAGACTGCCGGGGATGCCTGGTCTCACCCTGGAGATACCCATTAAGGGACCATCTCTCAGGGAAGCCAGGAAGGGTTTCGCAGCGGTCGAAGCGCCTTGGGACCCTACGGGTAAGTAGTGCGCTATATAAATGCCTATACATTTACATTTACATTATTAACTCTTAGGCAGTCAGACCACTCGGGAATTCCACTAATACCAAGAACAGTATACAAAACGTGCCTAACACGATGCAAATAAAGATACAATGGTTATAAAGCAAGGAATAAAAGATCTCACCTCCCCCACAGAGTTGGACAAGGCCTGTACAATCTTCTCGTGAGCTGTTGCCACCACACTTTGCCCGTTGATCTCGATGATGCGATGGCCCACTCTGACTCCTCCCCGCTCGGCTATTCCACCCCTCATCAGGCTGCAGATCTGTGAGGCAAATTCAGAGTAGAGTCATTAACTTTAACCCGAGTGACACAAAACTTTTCCTAATCGAACAAACACACTGTTCTGAGCCATGGAAATGAAGCTCCAAGGAGGTGACTGTGTAGAAACATTTTGTTGCAGGTTTTCAAATATTTAATAGGAAAACATTTGTATTTTTATTATTCAGATGTTTTGTAATTGCATAAGAAAAGACTAGAAACACTATTGAGATTCTCGATTATAGGTTGAAAGATGTTCCGACAAGGAATACATTTTCATCTGAATTGCTTAATACTATTCATACGGAATTGTTTTTTTTTTATCAAGGCCATAAAATGACCCCCAAGTCAAATCAAATCAGATCAAAATTACTTTATTCGGTTTCAGTTAGGATAAAATTATGAAAGTACATACATAAAAAATGATTACAATAATAACATTCGATACATATTTCAAAGTTATTTCATTCTGAAAATATTTAAATAGCATAAAATAATTAATTTGCTCTAAAAACCTAGAGGAGTGTGCAACAGATCAGAGTTTGAAGTACGTTAATTAGAGAATTCTCCTGTGTCGAATACAACATTTTAAAATTTAGCAATATTCAGTGCCATACAGTCAAATTCCATGAGTTAAGGCAGGACGGCATTGACGTAAACCTAAACTTTTTAGAATTGGAACCAACGTTTTCTAGGTTCAGCATAACATTTACAGAAAAGGGTTAGGTGTATTAGGTTGAGATATCGTCGCAGGGGCACAGAGATAACAGGTTCGACCAGTCATTTATTTTTGGGAAAGTAACCAGTCGATGAAAAATGTTGACCCCCAAGTCACTTCAGAGAAACAACATAGACGTCATCTATTTGTAGTGGCGGCTGGAGTGAACTTTGTAAAGTAGTGGTGCATAAAACTGCAGGGCAAATTTACATATACATCCACGCGCCAGAACTAGAGTTATATGTTTGCGAGTGACATCTACGGTGTTAAGTAGGTCCTGATTTCAAATACCAGCAGAATCTACTCAGTCTAACATCTCCCAGGTCAGAAAATTCAGAACCAGTACATTTAGCAATAACACCCATTACTTACATCACTTAGAAACAAAATACGATGTAAAGATCTATACTCAAAGCAGGTGTTTTATTACTATTATCCTGGAATGCATGAATAACAAGATATAGAGATTAAAGGCATTACTGGTTGAAGTGTTGTATGACCACTTTGAATTATTGTTGGTAATTATTGTTGGTTTTGCCTGCGTTAGTTTCACTCTGGAAACAATAAACTGAATAAAACATATTATTTAAAAAGCTTTTAATGGGGTTCAACCAGTGGCAATTTCAGAGAAATTACATTTTTCCCAAAAGGTGGAGTACTGCAAACAGTGCAAGAATTCAGCAACTTGGAAAGTATCCTGATGACATAATTAAGCCGGCAAGTCAACTTACAGAATTTGTCACAGAATACTGGCATCTAGAGGCATTATGAGTTTTGCATCATTTTGGACCCCTAGTCCGTTTGCAACTGTTGAATGGGTTTCCAGACATAAGATGCCAGCATCGTAATACATTGAACGGAAATATAGAAGCTATTTAAAAAAAATAATAGTTCCCTTGACATGATTAAGTACCTTTCACGGCAAGCATAGTACTCCCGTGTACCCTTATGAAAAAAGCCAGTAGTTTCAGGCTTATCTTTTCAAAAAAGTAGGTCTCTGATGAAATTCCAGAGCAGCGCGTTGTCAGGTCGAGAACGAGCAAAGAAAGATACCCCTACAAATGAAAGAGGGGATTAATAGCACATTTACTCAATTATGCACTCTGGCTCCTCTGCCCCCAATATATGTGACAAAAATAATAGCCCACAATCATAAAAACCCAGTTCCCCCGCTACTAGGAAAACATGTACCGGAAGGCAAAGGAGCACAGTGATATATGGCCATATTACATAATTATTGGAGGGGATGGCACACTCAGACCTAGCACGTATCTCTGATTTGTGTATGAGTAGTCAATCCAGGCTACTATTTTTCTCTCTAAAGTGGTGTTTGTAGTGCTAGATTTAGAATAGCATACCCAGGAATATAAGTTCCAGAATACAAACAAAAAGTCTTGGTCTGGACGACCTATTCACAAGTGAAGCATAGAAGTTAGAAAGCGCAGCACATCACAAACTGCATTTAACTTGAGCTTACACTCTACAATTTTCTCTGTCGCATCCAGGAAGGAAAAGATTGAAGTTGTGTACTGTGTAGTAGCGCAGGGTGGAGTGATGTATAGCAGAATCGCGTAGAGTTGAGTACAGTGGAGAAACGTAGAGTAGAATAGTGTAGAGTGGATTAGCCAAGAGCAGAGTGGCATACATTGGAGTGGTGTAGACTGGAATGGCATACTGTGGAGTGGGGCAGAGTGGAACAGAGTGGAGTGGTGTACACTAGAGTGGCATGGAATGGCGTAGAGTGGAGTGGTGTACAGTGGAATCACGTACATTGGAGGAGCGTAGAATGGAGTGCCGCAGAGTGGAATAGCATAAAGTGGAGTACAGTGGGAGTGCATATGGATCTTTGTGAAATGTATCATCAATGTAGATAATGGTGTGCAGAGTAAGGCAAAACAGCAAATTGCGCTGCCATGAATTCGTCTAGATTAATCAATCAACACAGGGCCACGTATGGTGTCCTTACATTGTTTTGTAAATATGACTCAAGTATTGCCTTGCCCTTGCAACACCATTGGTGATGCAAAGGTACTACAATCCACTAAAACAGCTATCCTTAACTATATTGTGGGCCGTGGTATTCTGCTGTAACTTTGCAGTGTACTGTGGTACATGGCGATGACGAGCCAGTATATACTTGGTTAATGGATGTTTTTAGAGAATGAAACAACAGCCATATTGTTTTTCCTACACTTTGGTTGGGTCTAGTGTTAGGGCCATGGATATAGAGAAGAGTAGGTCACTACCTATGTCCACTCTATTACAGTGGCAATAGACAGGGAAATGTATTTACATTTTTTCATGTATTTTTATATATGTTTAAAGCCATGTACCATGGTAGTTTCATGAACTTTTGTGAAATTCTACAAAAGTACAGTGGTCACATATATCTATAAGTTTGAATGACTTATTACCTAAAAATATTGACCCTGCTTAACTGCAGTGCCCAGAAAGCATCATCTGTGTCCATTATGTATAATCCTGCCATATTTCAACTGAATACGATTAGCCATTTCCATGCTACATCAAATACAATAGTCTAAGGAAAATGCATTGGTGGGAAAACGTGCTTTGGGACCCCACTTTTATCTTTGTACCCCCTTAATGATTCACCATGAAAATGTATATCATCTCAATCAATCAAAATGTGTTTATTCAGTTTATATAAAAACATAAAAAACAGTAAAATAAAAATAAATATATAATCTCAAAATGCAGAAAATGTTACAGGTCTGGAAATTGTTGTGGTGATTTGTCAAATGGGGGAAAAGTTATTAGGGAGCTAAAATCCGAGGCATTCCTATCTATGGGAATACTAACTATAACTAGAGAGTGGCAATCAGATTTAATGTGATGTCTTTCTTTTTATATATTGTATTCATTTTAATTTTTCGGTTAACATAATTATATGACCATAAATTGGTCTTTCAGTTGTTCATGTAGTAAATCTGAAACTTCACATATGCAGTGTAGTTTATTTTTGGGGCTTCCTTGCTACTTTAAGTAGTATTGTGCTACAGAGATATTGGTAAATTATTGAGCCTTATAACTTCATAACATGCAACAGCAAAAAAAGTTAATATACATAGCCTAATGCACATTGCTGTGAAATTTCATTACAATCCATTTAACCGTTTTGCTGCTATGTGAAATACAAAAGTCTATGTAAAATGCATTGGAGTGAAAGTGTGTTTTGGGACCGTCCTTTTTTCTTTGCACCCCTTGACCAAATGCCTCAAAACATTTAATCCTTCACAAATGTAACGGGTGCCATAGGTCTGGAAAGTTTTAGGAAGATTCATCAAACAGGAGCAGAGTTATCAAGGGACACAAATCACATATATATTTATGTAGATAGATATGGGCAATTCTGCATTTTCTTGAGAATCTTATCTCCATAGCCTATGTATGGAGGATTCCCTTGTCAACTCTGGGATTCACCGCCTAGTACGTTTTACATAAACACTTTCAAACAACTGGAAACATGAGACAGAGTTTTCTTCGACACATATTTAGATCCCTGGAAATTTCCTAAAGGTGTAGTGACTGCTTAACCATTGTTGCGCCTACCTGGGCGACCACTAGTAAAAAAGGTCTAATAACGACAGAAGTGCCACAATCTAGAGGTGTAGAGGGCTAGCCTTCGCAACCAGAAGTTTGTTTCCTCGACGATGTGCAGGCACAGAAGGAGAGCCATCAATGAGAGGTATCTAGGACCAGTGAAGGATTTTTAAAGCAAGTATTCTGTATCTAATTAATGTGGTTTTAATTTTACAAATACCCATCTGTGTGAAGGCCACAAAGTTTGCAAAGCATTAAAAAAAGTATGAAGCAGGCTAAAATGAAGTTTCCAAACTTCAATCATCCTAATTATGTTTCATCTACTAGTAGCAGTAGATAATGATACTCCTTATTGCAAAAGCGACAGATAACCAAGCATCATACAATTGGTAAGATATGGACGTTCAGACAGACATCCCTCAATGCATCAAAGACTCCGTCAATTATCTTAAAAGGTGCACTCCATTTATCAAGGTTCCTGGACAATTTTATAAAGTACAAGTTAGCTCCCTCCACTATACCAAAAGTTTCAAGTGCTACAACGTTCCAAATACAATATTTAATTGTTTTGGTTTTGCCATCCCATCCTTCCTTTTCATTTGTTGCTGTGCTTGCCACTTACTTTTTCTCTGTTTCTATTGGTTAGTGAATACTATTTCCTGTTCTTTCCTTGTTTGTTTCTCTTATCAGTTTCCCATGTCCCCAAGTACTCATTTTCATCTGCCTTAGGGGATGGAACTTTTTTTTAATTAGGTTTGCCGCCATAGTTGTTAATGTTTATCTTTTCCTAATCTTGTTATTTTGTTTGTCTGACTTCTTTTATTTGTTGTCCTTGAGTCAGCACGCATTTCAAGCGTGCTTGTAAGCTGCATGTCTTCTTTTGTTTCTCCAATGCCTTTTAGGTAATCTTGTTTTGTTTGTCCGATGTATTTATTTAATGTGCACACATGTCAAATGTGCCTATTTTACATGGCAGTGAACAGGTTTGTAGCCTTTCTTAACTGGCTGCTCTGTGGACCTGTAAACTAACGTTCTTCACCACCTAGGCACTTCTTTTCTTTGTCAAATATAAATGCCACAATGGGTGACACACAGAAACAGTTTCTTAGGCAAATATGATGATCAGCGAGTGTTTTATCATCTTTTTAAATAAAAGCCCCCATAAAATGAGTTAAAAGGGAAAATAGGCTGGCATTACGATAGGGGTAAATTGTATCCTGAGCGCCTCCAAATTAGATTGTACGGCAGGAGTCTGGTGTGCTTTTTCCACAAGGACTCTCACGTGGCCTACTGTTCACAAGTCTTGGGGAGGGCCACATCCAAGACACGTCCCTGGTTCCAGATACTGCAGGCTGCTTGCTTCAAGCCCAGCACGAACGTCACAGCACAGAGAAGGGGTATGATTTTGGTGCAGCTGGTCACAAGACACTACAGAAGCTGTCTGAGGTGTTCACTGTAGGTGTAAACTGAACTTGCTTCAGGCAGAAGGCAGCAGGCAGAATGTAAACTACACAATCGGTGTCGGAGGTCAGGGCCCCATTATTTAGTCTGTGGTCCCTGTTAAGAATAACAATAATTCTGAATTTTAACTGTGTTTTCAACTCAATGCAGTTCTGGTGAGAAGATGGAAGGCACGAAATTACTCTCATAGTTCCATTCATGTATGTTATATTGAACACGGCTCAAACACCCTCCTACTGGCACCTGTTGCTACCGCTGTTCCCTCTTCAAACCACATTCAAATGCTAAAGCGGAGTACCGATGAAAGGCACACACATTCACATTACCATGGCGGTGGCGAGGGTGAGCGTTTGCTTCATAGTGCTGTGTACATTTTGGACCGGCAGCAGCTCAATGCATCAGAACATGTGAGGGAATTACAGAGATGACTTTGTGGCTGTACAATGGTGTTGGCTAGGAGCAACTGGTCGTAACCGGACGCTGTGGGGGTAGGTGCTGACGGCTGAGACCGCGCACCGTTTTGGGTACCTTACTCAAAGGTGCTAGTTCCACGGGAGCTGACTGCGGTGGCACCTTAGGGAAATCCTTAGGGTTGCATCACTAGGGGCAGGACCAATCGGCCTGCATAACCATTGATCTCAAGACATAAGGTTGTATTTCTTTATTCACTGTGTAGTACACTGTGTAGTACATTGCACTTAGGTCCTGACGAATTGCTTAGAATGCAAGAAACATGTTGACCTGATTAGAGGGTAGTAGATTTTTACTGTGAACCTTACACCAGTACATATCTCCCCTCCCACTTTTTAACCAAGGGAGTTAACCACACTAATAAAGTCCCCATTGGATTGACTAACCCCTATTTAACCTACACTCACTTCACGACTACACATTCACCCACGTTTACCCTCCCCTCTTACACGCATGCAAAATATGGCAGGAACAAAAGATCTCCGATAAAGAGCCTCTTCGCGGGTGCCCGTCAGACATTGCAGCGCCAGTCTGACGAGGAGCAGAACCCATATGATGAAGCATGACACCTAGCTTGCTGGGTGTGTGAGGGTTTTAGTTCCGAAAAGGGAAATTCCCCGCCCTTTTTTCCTTTCTCTCTCTCTACGCTAGATTCATACTCCTACTCACATTGGGGAACTTTGTACCCTTCTTGTGCCACTGTTCTCTCGGACATGTACACTGGACCCCGTTAAATATAGTCCGTCTATGGTTCCTCCTTTTGTTGATATATACTTTACCCTACATTTTTAAGGAAAAAGATTTGAACATAAAAATACGATTTCGTTGTATCCTTGCTCAAACTCACTGGTAGCGTAAATGACTACCACTTCGGAATAGCCATCTCTGAAGCACTGTTATGTGTCCCAACCCTGTGATTGAGTGTGGCTGGAGTTAGAATGGTAAATGTTCCAGGTCGCAGTAATAGCGAGTCTGAGGATGTCCCAAAGAAAGGGCAGAGGGTGTACAGGTGGGAGAAGTTTTCAGTGCACAAATATAGCATAGGTCCACCTCGAAGAGGGTTAGTGTGTATCCTGTTGACTATGGAGTACACACACTTTGTTAAAATACCCCTCACACACCAAAAGGGCCTTTGGGGTCATGCTTCATCATCGGGGTCTTCCCGCCCGGCTGCCGGACGGGGCAGTGCTGCGACAAGCGACTACGCTGGGTACCTTTTTAAATGTGGGTGCTATGTGAGTGAATTTGAGTGAGTGTCAGTGGGGTCAGGGGTGATAAAAAAGTGATGTTAAAAAATACCTGGCCTAGTGATAGAAAAAACTATTTAATAAGCACTGGCTGGTATTGTTAAAAAAATGTGGTATCGGAAAGGGTAAGCAGGTTAATGGGCTTACTTTCCTGTGCGGGTCAACATGTTTCGGGGCACCATGCCCCTTCGTCAGGACCGGGGTAAGAGATCCCCCTGTCACTCACTAATGTATCGCCACAATAGGGTGTATGTACAAAAAAGTGTAGAAAAGATCAATGTGTATGGATATACAATTTATATTTTAATACACATCCCTTGCTAAATACTAAGATACTGATGTAGTATGCTTATTAGGGTGAGGAACAGTGCCTCATGAGCCAACACTAGACCGAAGGGTATTTGAAGGTCCAATCAACCCCCTGCCTCGTTGTGCTTCCTCCTCCGTCCGTGGCTTCCGTGGTAGCCACGGATGGAGGAGGAAGCACAACGAGGCAGGGGGTTGATTGGACCCTCAAATACCCTTCGGTCTAGTGTTGGCTCATGAGGCACTGTTCCTCACCCTAATAAGCATACTACATCAGTATCTTAGTATTTAGAAAGGGATGTGTATTAAAATATGAATTGTATATCCATACACATTGATCTTTTCTACACTTTTTTGTACATACACCCTATCGTGGCGATACATTAGTGAGTGACAGGGGGATCTCTTACCCCGGTCCTGACGAAGGGGCATGGCGCCCCGAAACATGTTGACCCGCACAGGAAAGTAAGCCCATTAACCCGCTTACCCTTTCCGATACCACTTTTTTTAACAATACCAGCCAGTGCTTATTAAATAGTTTTTTCTATCACTAGGCCAGGTATTTTTTAACATCACTTTTTTATCACCCCTGACCCCACTGACACTCACTCAAATTCACTCACATAGCACCCACATTTAAAAAGGTGCTCCAGCGTAGTCGCTTGTCGCAGCACTGCCCCGTCCGGCAGCCGGGCGGGAAGACCCCGATGATGAAGCATGACACCAAGGGCCCTTTTGGTGTGTGAGGGGTATTTTAACAAAGTGTGTGTACTCCATAGTCAACAGGATACACACTAACCCTCTTCGAGGTGGACCTTTCTGATTACAGTTACTTTCGCAAGAGGAGGACGTGTCCACCTCGGTGCCACACAGCACCACCTCTTCCTCCCCCCTTTTGATTTCCCTACAAATATAGCATAGACCATGATTTAGGAATCAGAGGGTGCATTTCTAGAAACATTTTAGTGCATTAAATGTTGCCATCAACTGGTAATAAAGAGATACAGAAAGCACATAGGCCTGGCAATTGCAGGAATGGGCTCCTACCCTCCCCCCGCACCCCGCCCCTCCTCCCACCTCCCCCAGCACATCAGAAGAATGAAAAATTGAAAGCAGTGGCCAAAGGAAATTAATGATACACTCTGACTTTAAAAAAAACCTAAGTACAATTTTCAAGCATTAACAGGATTTCTCTGTCAATTTTTTCAATTAAAGTGCTTTTTAGACTGGATTCGTTGATTTTGTACATCCGCTTTCAGAAAAAAAGGTATTCAGCCTAAATGCTTTTCAGACAAATGCATTGAATACATTCAAATAGATCCTAATGAAGCAGACTCCGAATGTAGGGTTCTTCACTGTCTTCTCTCTTTAGTTTGTTTTAACTCTGAGCTATAGGGCAACTTTACTGTCACGGCAGATAATTGTTTTTCCCACCAGAATCTTACATATTATACAAAGGCTATGACCTTTTGGTCAGTGGGCACTATCCAATGGTCTGTTAAACTGTTATTCACTATTTGCTTCGGCCCCTCACAGCATACAGCATGGGGCAGTGGGTCTGCCCATTTGATTCATTGTCTCCTTTCACTTTCAGAGACTGCACAAAGCCAGTGCAAATTGGTCACATATGCTTAAAAACAGTTCCTTTCTTTTCAGTTGCAAAGCCCATTCAAAATGTACTTTATTTTTACCGATGTTTACCTTAAATACTGCTTGCACTCCTATTTAAAGTTTATGTCATAAAGTGTGTAAGTGTTATTGAAACATTGTATGTGCCTGTGATTTGAGTGTTTGTTTAGTTGGTGATTATTTCTTGTTACTGTCACAAATTATATTATAGAACTGAAGGCTTGTTTAAAGTAAATCACTGGGTAAACAGCTACAATAATTAATATGTATCCAATTTTTTTATTGGTGGCCTAAGGCAGCCACGTTTAGATGACAGCATATTTTATTTTTGTGGTGTATGCTTGCATTTTAAATGTAAAAACAATTTCACCGTCAATCCACCATATAAAGGCCAGCCTTGTCAATGTTTGTTTTACTATGATATTGCCTTGTGCTTGCTCTGATGCAAAACCGTGCACCTTTTTATCACTCTAGTTTTTTTTTACTTCTTTTGAGTTGATGATTGATAGCTAGACATAATCAATGACCAACTATTTAATGAATCAGAATTTTATCAACCCTCAAGTCAGTACTTAATTTGAGCCAGTAGTTTCCGGTGCTCGGCACCAGCATGTAATTGGCCGCACTGGCAATTAATTGGCAGCACTTATAACAGTCTGCCAAATGGTGGGCTGTTTGCCAGATCTAGAGTGAGCACAGCAACAGGTGTTTAGCAATTCAATATACGTTAAAAATGACTATTACTTGCTGCCTTTGCTAATCTCATAGCTTTGGGGGTCTGAAATAGTCTGAACTGTCATACTTGTAGGAGTGTGATGGTTAGAAGCTGGTTTGGTACTGTCATTGGCAGTGGGTGGTGTAGGCTGCAGTGGCCTCCTGTGGAGGGCTCTGGCACTTTATTTTTTACAAATCAGGCACTGCCTTAAGTAATTTAAGTGAGTCATGTTGTCTACTGGTGGACAGATCAACGTCTGTCAGGGTGATGGAGTAAATCGCTCCCTTGCCCTGAGAAACATCTGTCCCCAAAATCTAGAGATGTCCGCCAGCCACATGGAAATCACCTAACACTGGCAGGAACTGCCACCACAGTGGTTCCTATCAATGTAATGAAGTTTGAAGGACAGCTTGATCAAATAGGATGGCAGCCTGACAAATGTTAACACAGTTTTTCATTTTCCAAAAACAAACTCAATGAATAAAGCAGGATTTTGTTTATGAAAAATGAAAAACGAATTAGCCCCACATAACAGCAGTTTCCCTCATGGTGTTGGGCGTTATTATTTGATTTTTACTGTCCCTCACCACCAGGATTTGTGGTGCTGCAGAAAAAAGTTATATGATCATCCACTATAAATATGGTGGTTGGATATGTTGGATCTTCGGAGAAGTATATCGGCAACGGTGTGGGAGGGGCTCCATCGTTGACACACATAAGGTCTGCCTGCCTCTCAATCAGGCGGACGACCCTTGAGTTTGGGGGCGAGGGTGCTCTGTCGTCTTTACGATGGAGTACCCTCTCCGCCATCCACTAAATAGGACTCTCAGTGTGTCATAAGAATGTAAGTCTGTAGTCACCCGCTCATGCATTTCACCATTTTATAAGTAGTGGAACTCATGGTCTTTAATGCACTGTCAAAAGCACTTGTTTGAAGGTATAAACACAATTCACAAAACGTGATCAAGGGGTAGTGTTCCTTGAAACGCGTTGGACGTCTTGGCTACAGCTAATTAAATCACCTGAAACATCTACACGGGCCCGTGTGTCTTCGTGGTCGAAAGTGAGTGGAATGTGATGTTTGTTTGGATATGGATTATGGGCTTTTTCAAGGCCTGAGGTAGTGGTGGAAATGCGGTTCCGGGTGAATATAATTAATTAACCAGCCTGAAAAGGAAAAAGAGAAAACAAATATTTTTACCTACTCACTAATTCATTCCATTAGATTAAAACACCGCACATATCATTTGTGAAATAAAAATGAAGCCCATCCTCACCAAGCGCTATCACAAATGCAGTTTGTTCCAGTGATTGTGTGGAAACCAACATGATACAATTTTGACATGTATGATCTCACAGTGCACACAGAGGCTTGGAGAGCTGAGCATCACATTGAAAGAAGCTTCAATAACCCATCCTAGGACCCTGGTTCTGTGTTACTGAGTCTTGTACAAATGGTGCACTTCTGCAAATGGTGAAACAAACCGAATTGGAAGCCGTGCTTCACACAGCACTGTACAGACACAGCCAACATTTCAGTTTTCAAACACTACGCCTATTCACAATTTAGCTTTATTTCACAGAAGCCATCGCTATATAAGCCTTTGCAAATAAATAAGTAGAACAACATTGTGTTCGATGTTGTAACTGCCAACTGGACACCTTCTGCTAGTCCTGGCTTTCCAGCCAGCCACATTCATTCCCGCCTGACAGGAGTGTGACATATTCTGTATTTCTGCCATGATCAAGTCTAAGTAGAATGTAAGTGTTTTCCTATACATTCACGCTTAGTAGGTCTTTCTAAACATTATACATGACTCCTTGTCTGAGATTCTCAATGTCAAATCTAAAAGAGTTTTTAATTTGAAACATTTTTAAAGGTCCTATATGTGGCAGTATTTGAACTTCCCATTGATCCTGCTAGAGATGTATCTCACGCAGACTGGGTGTAAACAATGTTGGAGTCTTCTGACACTGAAGGTTGAGCTATTTGCCATTCTTATTGAATGTATTGACATTTTTACTTGGTCTAAACCTGTTCAATGATTCCACTGAGCCAAATGTGCTGGTTCAAACCTTAACAATGCTGCTTGTTCTACAATGGAAATACCTGTACCATGTGACACTCTTGACATGGTGCTGCCCCAGACCTTTTGCCTTCACTCCTTGATTTTTGCTGAAGTATCTTTTGTTGTCATTAGGACTATGTGCACTTTCCCTCTTTCCCCCTGCTAATAAGTTGCAAATTGTCTGTGCTCTCTCCCTTTAAACAAGGTATAATTGGCATACACCCAATTGCCACAGTTCATTTACTTATAAGTCCCCAGAAAATGGTACTACATGTACTCAGGGCCTATAAATTAAATACTTACAGTGGATTGCAGCACTTATTTTTCCACCCAAAAAGTAGCCTTTTAAAACATGTCTCAGATCTGCAACTGCATACTGTAGTGCAATATTTGACTGCCAGTTCAACCTGGGAAAATGAACTTTTTGCCAAGCCTAAACCTTCCTTTTTAATACTTATATGTCACCCCCAAAGTATGGCTCATTGAGCAAGGTGCACAGGATTTTAAAAGTAGAACATGTGTGTTAAAGTTGCTGGCAGGGAAAAACGCTCAAAGTCAATGTTAACTGCTGTAAGGCTATCTCTCCTATAGACTAACAGATTACCTTATTTCACCTAATGAGTGCTGAATTCGTTTTGGGACCAGGCAGAGCAATGTTGTCTACGCTCAAATTAATTGTAATTTAGAATACTCTTTAATGGTGAAGTCAATTTATAAGTTACTATTCAGAAAATGCCACTTTAAGAAATCATGAATTTTTTTTTTATTGTGATTGATCAGACTCTTTTGATGTAGTGTGCCAAATTTGGATATGTTGAAATATTCACAACCTACTTAAATGGTATAAATGTGAAAAATAATCACGTGCCTAAGAATTAATTAATTAAGGCACACAGTCTACTAAAATAAAGAGTAGCAACACAAAACCGAGACTAGGTGCTTTTTGTTTGTTTATAATCTATTGAATTTGTCCTACCTGGTCCCATACGGACAAGACCCCAATCTAGTTTAAAACTTTAAGAAATCTGGCATTTTTCTGCCTAAATCAAAAGTGACTTCCTGCTCATGTCCAGGGTCCAGGGTCACATGGCTGTGAATGGCTCTCCTGTGGCCTTCTGTGTATTCCTTACAGACATGGAGATAAAAGAGCCTTGGTGGTTGGGAAGGGTGAATCACTTCTGAGCAGGGTGTACTAGGGGGTTGTACTCCACCTTCTTGAGCTTCAAAGGGCTTGCGATGCAGCTCACACACATGCAGGCCTGCCCTTTTTACCCTACACAGTTTGGAGCCAACCCAAGAAAGGTGAAAGGTTAGACAAGGTAAGCATCCTCTATCCACAGGCTGGCACGGGGGTAAAAGGGGTACCTTCAGAATCTCTCATCAGAACACTTTTAGACCTGCAAAGATACAAAAGAAGGACTGCCCTGCTATCTGAAGATGAAAGATTGAACCTGCGCGATTTGATCCCAGGCTCCCCAGAAGTGAATCAGTGGCGTAACGAAACCTGAGGAGGGGCCCCCTGCAAAGTACATGGAGGGGCCCCCCGGCCCATCACCTACTGCTTTGCTACACCACCCAAAAATCTGGTATATTTTGAATTGAAACCTCCAACATTTAATGAAATGCCTCTAGATTTGTGTGCTCAAAGTTCTAATAAGAAAGTGAGAAACACTCTTAACATATAAGCTACGCCATTTATAATATTATTGTCAAGAGCAGATTATTTAACTGAGACAGACATCAGAACAATAACAAGGAACGGTCCTATTGTCTGAGGAATTGCCTATCACTGAAGTACAAGGAACAACTACATAGGGTCTGAATTAGAATTGACATTGATGGAAAATAACTTTAAACTTTGAAACACAACCCCAAACCTGCAATGTCACAGACTTGACTGACAATATACATGAGTGATACACAAGATTTAACTCTGTGCCCTGCCAGCTCCAAGAGAAATAAACTGGTGTGAATTATATGCATGGCACACACTTGTGTCTCTCAGGGGTTGTGCATGAACATAACCACTCTATAGTATTAAAATGAACTGTGGAAGCAATTTCAATTTCTACCATCATGGCTTTGTTAGTAAACAGGACTAAAACAGACAGGCAAACAAGGCTGAGGATGAAAACTGCTTGGATGCTTCAGAACGCTGATGCAGATGTTTGTCTGTATTTATCTTTTCTCTCTATTGTAAACAATTACAAGATTTAAGGTGCACATGTATAGATGTGCAGACAGCACCATAAATAACACATTTTGAAGGATAAAAACAATCCATATCAGCAAGTACCTAATGACAGAGTCTATACTAACTGTAGCTAATGAAGCAAATGATAAAGTGCAAATACTTCTAAAGTGCATAATAAAACAATCATCAATCTAGCACTATACAAAGCTCAAGTGTGTTTTGTAAAGTAATCCGCCTTTCTTCTTGCACCAAGGTGAAAACACTTTCAAAGTACATGATAAAAACAAATCCAGCCATATGCAGAAATGAAGCCAGGTTGGTCAAAAAATTCCCCCTTTGTTTTGAGCATGAAGGTGCAAATATTTCACAGTGAATTTTTATATAATTACAAGTACAGCAGCATACAAAAATCAAACCAGTTTATTCAACCAATGCCCCTTTGGTTTGTACATAAAGGTGCAAATATTTCAAAGTGACTGGTTACACAATACCAATCACAGCAGCATACGCAAATCAAACCAGTTAAGTCAACCAATGCCCCTTTGGTTTGTGCATGTAGGTGCAAATATTTCAAAGTGACTGTTAAAACAATAACAGGTACAGCAGGCAGCAGCATACAAAAATACCTGCACTGTACTCTTCCCAGGCACACACACATCCAGAGCAGAGTCACTGCACATTTACCGGAAGTAGGCCAAAGGGGAGTCAAGCACATTGAACTTTAAAAAAAGTGAGTGAGCCAGTAGACCTCACTCCAATGACATAGTGTTAAAAGGACCTGTTCATGACTACTGATCACTACACAGTATGCTGCCACCACCGCCCTTGTGCTGCTTAACTCCTGGTGAAGGCTGTAGCCTTCCGCCACTAAGAGGATAGCACTTTGGGTGACCCTCTTGTTCCAACAAGACCGCATTCCCAAAGACAGGCCTATGTCATGACACACCTGCATGATCTGTGCTCACCTATGACAAAAAATCAGCAATAGGTATCCAGACAACTAAGATGGGGTATACGTCTTTAAACATGCAGAGAATAGATAGATACCATATTCTTTAGGGGGAAAATTTCATTTGTATGCAATTATTAAGGCATTTCATGCCAGGATCAAGATCTTGATTGTAGGTTTCGAAAACCTCTCTTTGAAACCATAATAGTATAGGCAAATATAGCGTTACTAATCTCTTCTAGCCGGAGGGTGGGCATGGTACCATAAATTGAGGTAACACTTAGGTTTTCTATATCATACCATCTTACTTTATTGCCTATTTTGAGTTTCTTCCTGATAAAAAAAATCCACTAATATTTCTCTTCAAGATTAAACTATTTTGAAATCTCTTTTGAATGCCGAAGTGGTAGTTCTCACTATGGTTATAAAAGCAGAACATGCAGCAGTTAAGGGTCATTGGGTAGCCACTCAGGGGAAGCCAATACAATATTTCACCAAAAAGGGTGTGGAGAAAATGAATTGGTTTAAATCAAAGGAGACATTAGGCCAATTACAAGTGGTTTGGATTAAGATGCCAGGATACTGTCAAGCCAGAAAGAGTGATTCCAGATGGTATATCCAGATTTAAATCGTGCTGTTCGGAGTACTGGTCCCTAGAACGTGAATTAACACGAACTGGGAATTGCCTGGCCCAAAACAGCATGTGGAGCCTCCCTTCTGTGGATAAATCTGCTTTGATTTACCACCAGCTATTAGGAGATGACAAATGTGTGCAGGACCAGGTCAGCCTTTGGAGAGTGGGTAGTGTTTCAGGGGGTATTACAGGCAATGGGTTCTGATGTCGTAGGAGGGCATTAGAAAATGGTATGTATTCTTGGGGCTGAACCCAAGAGTAAACCAGGAGTTTTCCTGGTTTATAATGAAATTCGGAAGTAAGCCAGGAGTACTGCAAGAATTTGTCATGCCTACTCGTAACAAACCTTTTGTGAATCAGACCGTGTGAGAATTGCGCCTCATGAGCCAATTCACAAAAGATTTGCTGGAAATGGGTGAGACTTACACATATAGTAGTACTCCTATCGTACTCATGAATAGTAGACATAAGCCAGAATGTTCCAAGCTTGCTCCTGCCTTGCTCACAGAATTCAAGAGTAAGCCATGAATACTACAAAATTAAGCCATAGCAAAACCTTAGGAGATTGTGGCCTGTATCTTCCCTTTGCAATGCCATTACACATAGAAAAGATCTGCAAAAGGTAAACTCGCAGACACATTTTTCATCTTGGCTAGCTTTGTTGAAAGTGAAAAAATATATTGCTATGCAGTAAAAATGATCACACTATGCAGAGACAAACTTTGTGGGACTGAAATGGGAAACTTCTAAGTTCACAAATGGAAAGAATTAGACACTCTGTAAATCTTTGCAAGATAAAAGCAGTACACTTATGCACCCTAACCCTTAACCCTGGTGTGCATCAAATGTCCTCTTTTGGCTGACACTATTACCCTATTCATTCTTTTTAATTGTATGGTTTGTAAAATTAATATTACACTCAGAACTGAGACAAATCAATGACATGAGTGTCCCAGACGTACTTTCAATGCACGGTAAGTAATTTAACTTAAATACAGAGTCTGTAAATACAAAAATAAAGTAAAATGTAAATGAGGGCCACAACAATGTACAGTCAAGCATGCCTCCAAAAGTACACGCTCTCTATATTCAGAAATTTGTATGCATCAAATCTTAAAGGACCTTTAGTATGCCTAATATAACCCAGCGCATTGGAATGAGGTTACATAATTTTCCAAAACAAAGGTGACCTGATCATTTCATGCTGCTCACAGTGCAGCTGAAATGACTCCAATAAATGAAGGAGGATTACGCAGACACTAAGGCAAAGAACTGCGTATAATACACATCGGGACATTTCCATAGCACACTTTATCTTTGCCTTTGACGACACATAGATCAAGCCTGGATTATCCCGCAAACATTTCCCAAGGCAGTTTATAAGTCTGTGTTAGAAATGGGATTTCTGGTTGGCTAGGGCATGCGCCTAAGCCAGGCAGAAACCACCACTCTAGTCAGGGCAAGGGAGCTACACGCTGAAGATAACCCCTGCTCACCCCCTTGGTAGCTTTTCACAAGCAGTCAGGCTTAACCCAGAGGCAATGCGTAAAGAGATTGCACAACACACACACACACACAGCAGAAACACACTAGGCACACCACAAAAAAACTCCACACAAGGGTACATGAAAAAATAGCCTTTGTATTATCCAAAACACATTAGAATCATAATCACACATATACACTGTGCCAACTGGCACCAGGTCATAATTTACAGGGGATTATATACACATGACTAGCCAATCGGGCCACTGTCCGAACGTTTAGAAAGCACTAGTAGCACATAAAACAAAACCCTGTGACTACTGGCACAATAATGACCTCAGCATTATATCACGTTAGCATTAGGCATAGACCACAGTATGGTCTATGCCTAATGCCAACTGGCCAACTAGCCTTTCACTGGGGCTCAAGTGCCCCTCTGTCCCAAATGTCAGGGCATAATTGGGGCCTTCCAAATGACCCCCCAGCTACCAATGCAGCAAAATCACTGGTTTGCAAATGTGCTGGGGGCGTGGAATGCAACTCACCCCTTCCTGGCACTAAAAATATTATGACCGCCTTGTTTCAGCTGGCCGCTTTCTCTCGCAGTGCAGCTGTGGCAAACAATGAGCACTGCCACTAATGGTGCTTCTGGAACCCCACTTCAGGCAGGACTCCTATCACCAACAAATTGCCCCAAAGGAAAAGGGCACTGGCACCCCTGTGCTGTGGAAGCCCCACTCCGGGACTCCGAAAATAAACTTGCCCCAAATGTTGCAGCTGCCCACATCTGTGGCACAGCTGTGAAGATCAAATAAGGCACTGGCACTACACTTGCCTCTGGAGCCCCACTCCGGGACTCCTATGCTGGGCCTCAAGTTGGCCCCAAAGAAATCAGTGCTTTTTACGGGTCCCTCTCACCGAGACTACGCAAGGTGCAGGAATCAGGCCCACAACCCTTGGGCGTCACCTAAAGCCTTTAGAGAGCCCCTCCATGTGCTCTCTCCAGCCCCACTCACCGGGGCTCTCTTCTCTTCTCCTGGTAACGCTGGACTTTTCCGGTCTATTTGGCGGGAGATTAACTCCTCCTCGGGTCGTGAAAAGGGGCACCAACACTGTGCCTTGGCCGGCTGCTCTCCTGGGCCTCTCGGAACCCCTGTGGTCATCAGCGAAGGCACAGAGCTCTCCCTCTCCTCACGGACTCACTTCGGGCGGACTCTCCTGGACTTCTCTGCTGGATGAGCCCACGAGGCTACATCCCTCCACTGCTGGACTTGATCTCCGGCAGGAGCAGGCAGCACTGTCCTCGCAAACTTGGGAGCCCCGCCCACAACCAAGCTGCACCTCCGCCTGGCTGCCCCTGCTCAAGGAGGCGGTGGGCTCCCGCCTCAGAATACAAATGCGGGGTGGGCTCCCGCTCTCTGCTACACATAAATGTGGGGTAGGCTCCCGCTTGACTACACAGCAGCACGGATGAGCCCCCATGCCGGGACTCTCCTTGAAAATGATCACGCAGCACAGCGCTGCTGGCCCTACGATCCTCGGGGCACCCTTCGCGCCGAGTGAGCCTCCTAGGATGCCCAGGCCAAAATCATCAGGGGCAGAGGTGGGCACAGGCAGGCCAGCACGCAGGGAGCCCCAGGAAGCTGTAGCTGGATCCTGCGGCGGTTCCTTCTTGCCCGACAGTCTTTCGGCCTCACCGCTCCAGATTAGCACATCACATGGGGTCACAGCCCCTGTATTTATTTCACATTTCTTCTTTTGTCTGCCCTGGCACAGGGCCTGGAGGGAACCAGTCTCAACTAGGTCTGGGGGGTATTGGAGCACTTTGTGTACAGTGCTCACACCCTCCTTTGGGAGATGGGAGCTCTGCAATCAGGCACACTACAGGGGGCAGAGCCAGCATTCACCTAGGCAGGCATAGTCCTATTTAGGGTCAGGGGACTACTCCTCCCACTACTCCAAATGCAGATCCCCTATTCAGCCTAGCGCTGGCTCACCCTGCCTTCCCTGGAGCCACACACACCTCACCAGCCTTTGTCACTCCACAGCCAGACATGCAATACACTTCAGGCAGGCAGATTCATACCACACAGACATGCCAACTTCAAGAAGTGGTACTTCTAAAATAGGTTTAATAGATCTGTGCACACCATTGTGTAGCATTTATTATCACTATTCAAAATATACCAAACTTGACCACGCTGCTCCTCTCATATCAGGAATTACCATGAAACACTTATCAGGGGAATCCCCAATGCATTCCTATGGGAGGGCAGCCTCCCAGTAGTGAGAAATCAAAATGGCTGTTTGTCACTACCAGGACATGTCACACACTCAAGGTACATGTCCTACATTTTATCTACAATGCATCCTGCCCATAGGGCTAGCTGGGGCCTACCTTAGTGGTGACTGACATGCAGTAAAAGGGGGGTCACAGACATGGCACACACTTTAGGTGCCATCTCACAGTGGCAGTAACACTGCGCACACAGGCCCTACAATGGCAGAGGCCTGAGACAGGTTTGAAAGGCGACTTTGGTGGGTAGTGCAAGCAGTGCTGCAAGCCCACCAGTAGCATTTAATTTACCAGCCCCAGGTATATGAGATACCACTTTACAAGTGACTAAGGTAAATTAAATATGCCAAACAGGTGTAGACGAATCTTACCATGTTTACCATAGAGAGCACACATACTTTACACTGGATAGCAGTGCTAAAGTGCCCAGAGTCCTAAAACCACCAACACCATGTCAGAAAAAGGCTAGGAGGAAAGCAAAAAGTTCAGGGATGACACTGCAAAAAGAGTCAAGTACAACAGTCTGAAAAGGCAATCTTTGTGTGGTGGGTTAGTTAAGAGTTCAAATTGGTTTTTATTCCATCTGTAATATGAGATTGCTTTCAGTATGCACAAAGTGCCAAGCGGAGCTGCATGCCGGACTGACATGATGCTTGCATGATGAATGAAGCACTAACAAGTGTAGCTTTATATTTCTGCTTTTTTTTAAATACATATTGTTTCAAATTGTGTAACACAATAAAAAGCGATTACTATATTCAAATGAAAGGTAGAAATATATCCATTAATGTTGTTTTATTTGTGGTGTTTTTTCTCCTTTTGTTGGTGCATTTCTTTTTAAATATGCAATATTTTTCGCTCACAATTTTCAAAGTACATGATTTGTACGTTTACTTGCAAGGCAGTGGTAATATGTGCATTAGTACCAAATGTGACATTTCTGGCTTCGTGGCTGCAGCGTAATGTAATGAAAAAACCACATATAACAACGGGTCAAGAACCAGGATAAAGCTATCTGAAAAACTGTGTACAATTGAAAGGATACAATCTATGAATCCAAGGTATTCATGGTGAAAAATGTGTTCCCATCAGATACCCGTCCTGTACCGCCCTACATCATTTGGGATCCTTCACCCGAAGGAAGTGGAAACAAGTCCACTATGGATTAGGTAGATTGTAGCCTAATCGTATTGAAGGATACAGTGATGTGTTAAGGGAAAACTATGTATGGTGTCTGGGGGTAAAAATAGCTAGCAGTGCAAAAGAAAAATGCTGTATGCAGCATGTGAATAAGTGAATTAATATTGGGTTGTAGGAGTGGAAAAATGAATTTTAATAGGATCCTACCCATACCCAAGGTTTAAAAAACAGTGCAAAGTAGTGTTACAAATAACTACTTAGGTGTAATCCAGGTCAACATGTTTCTGCAGAGTAATAGGCTCACAAGATACCTGTCTGCTTCATCAGGACCTTAACAAAAGTGTGCTACTGCTAATAAGTGTATTTTAGTGATTTAAAATCATATCACCTGAAATCGCCAGTCGAGATGATCCAAATGGTCATCAAATCATGATGGACGAACAAACATACACAAAGAAATGCACAGAGTTAATAACGATAGCTTTAGACACAAGAAGAATATCTCATGATGGTACATGTTTGCCAATAAATATTGGTCACTGGTTGCTTACTAGTCAACCTAAAATTAGGCAAAACGACCTTGTAAAGAAAAGATTAAAGAAAATCCTTGTATTCACTCACCCACGATCTGGGGAATGAACTCTCCACCTCACCCGGCTACAGCTCAGGTACAAATGGAGCACCGCTCTATTGAATGTAAAGGAGAAAAACACTAATGAAAGAGGAAGAGCCCTCTGGAGCTTTAGGCTAGACACGCCCTTTCCCCAACATGCTAGAGTAACTAGGTTCTAAGTTACGTGTAGCAGTCTTGTTATTCATCTGCCTGACGCATCAGCACAATATAGGGAAGGTCAATAATGTCGGAGTTGTATTTTACATATTGTATCATTGCCAATGAACTCCGAACTTTAGTAAAGGTACATGCGCTAAATCAAGTTCCAGTAAAAAAGGGGACTAGTCCAGAACACCCGTGTATGTTTGTCGAGTGTCTAAACCGGAAACAAGAAATTTAGAAGAATATTGTGCTGATGCGTCAGGCAGATGAATAACAAGACTGCTACACGTAACTTAGAACCTAGTTACTCTAGCATGTTGGGGAAAGGGCGTGTCTAGCCTAAAGCTCCAGAGGGCTCTTCCTCTTTCATTAGTGTTTTTCTCCTTTACATTCAATAGAGCGGTGCTCCATTTGTACCTGAGCTGTAGCCGGGTGAGGTGGAGAGTTCATTCCCCAGATCGTGGGTGAGTGAATACAAGGATTTTCTTTAATCTTTTCTTTACAAGGTTGTTTTGCCTAATTTTAGGTTGACTAGTAAGCAACCAGTGACCAATATTTATTGGCAAACATGTACCATCACGAGATATTCTTCTTGTGTCTAAAGCTATCGTTATTAACTCTGTGCATTTCTTTGTGTATGTTTGTTCGTCCATCATAATTTGATGACCATTTGGATCATCTCGACTGGCGATTTCAGGTGATATGATTTTAAATCACTAAAATACACTTATTAGCAGTAGCACACTTTTGTTAAGGTCCTGATGAAGCAGACAGGTATCTTGTGAGCCTATTACTTTGCAGAAACATGTCGACCTGGATTACACCTAAGTAGCTATTTGTAACACTACTTTGCACTGTTTTTTAAACCTTGGGTGTGGGTAGGATCCTATTAAAATTCATTTTTCCACTCCTACAACCCAATATTAATTCACTTATTCACATGCTGCATACAGCATTTTTCTTTTGCACTGCTAGCTATTTTTACCCCCTGACACCATACATAGTTTTCCCTTAACACATCACTGTATCCTTCAATACGATTAGGCTACAATCTACCTAATCCATAGTGGACTTGTTTCCACTTCCTTCGGGTGAAGGATCCCAAATGATGTAGGGCGGTACAGGACGGGTATCTGATGGGAACACATTTTTCACCATGAATACTTTGGATTCATAGATTGTATCCTTTCAATTGTACACAGTTTTTCAGATAGCTTTATCCTGGTTCTTGACCCGTTGTTATATGTGGTTTTTTCATTGCTTGTAGGGATCATAACAATGCAAGGTCAATAAATATTCCCTTTACACGCCCTCCTTATTGTATTAATGCAGCGTAATGTAATTTTTTAATGAATAGAGGAAGGATTTTTCTCACAAATGTGGATAGCACCACCTCATTTCAAAGAATGATTACGTCCATCAGCTTGAATGTATTAAAAGACTTTCTTTATTCTTCTTTTGCAAAATAGCGCCAAAACAGCCAACCCATTTCGTCCTGCTTCTGAGGACTGTCAGGGCTGTAGAGCATATAAAACATATAATATATGATACAAGAATAACCACAAATGGACAAAATATACGCAAAATAAACACTTGAATTACCAAACATTGACTCCACATAAACAATCTGACAAATATAAAAATATTCACAAAGGAGGGAGACAATAACATTACAAAGTACGTATATAAACAGTTACATTTACAAGAATTTTCCAAATACAACAGTCCTATTTAAAAATAATTTTTCCTCTAAAAAAGTATTTACTATTCTTCTAAGAGAGCTTTTATTCTTTCTTTCCACATAGATATCTCACAATTGAAAGGTCCCACATAGGAGATCACAAATAAGGGTACATAGACAAGCTAAACAAGTGCTCTATCCCTAGAGGGCATTATGTTTAGTCACTAAGAAAAAGTAAACGTAAAAGTAAAGTGGTTGAAGGACAGCAGAGACAGCAAGAACAAAGCAATAAAAGCAATATATTTATATAAGGATAAAATAGGGATACCTTTCCTAGTTGAGGGGTTTTGAGCACCAATAAAATGTGAAGTGAGAGAATACACCCACTGTTGTCTAGAATCTGAAAAAGTGCCGGTGACGCAAAATTTCGCCTAGGCAGCATACAACAATGAACTAATATGCTCTTCTCTAGTTCTAGATTCTTGTACAGCAGAATCTAGAGTACAGTTTGTATCCTGAATTGGAACTGTTCCCTCCTGTATCCAGGGGCAGTTCGATATCACTCAGCAAAGATGCCTACAATATGAATAGATGAAAAATGTAAAGAAGGGACCAGCCCCCCTTTTTTCAAAAAACGGTTTGAATTTTTAAACGTGCCTACAAGGCAAAGTATTGCTTAGGCCGCATACCTCAATGAGTAAATGTGCACATCTAACGTAGTCAATCCTTATGGAAACAAATCCAGGCTATAGTTAGTGTCTGTCATCGAAACTGTTCCCTCCTGTATTCAGGGGCAGTTAGATAACTTTCGGCAATAGTGCCTGCAGAGTGAAACAATAAAAAGATGTAAAAAGAAATACACACACCCTTTTTGACAGTTGATTCCCGGAAAGTGACGGAGATTTAGTAAATCATATAAGCACTCTATTAGGAAGATGTGCTGAGCACCCCGTCACAGGACTCGTATCTGACTCCAATGTAAAGTGCATAGATCGTTGTCTTATCGGGCCAGCATTGCTTCACGGTATACCATGTGAAACCAATTGCATGTATTTCCAAAAAGAGGCCCCAGATTGTAGAATCCAGCTCCAATGATGTAAAATATTATGTTATAGTAAGTGAGCCGAGGACCTCTGGCCAGTTCCCCCAAACAACAACGATCAAAGAAGCCCAAATGTATATATATATATATATATATATATATTAATGCGCCGTTTTGCAATTGGCAAAATTACAAAAGTAACAAGAGAAAATCGAAATATCCCTCAAAAAATAACAGAAAACAGGCCCGTATCCCAGATACATTTAGGGCTGTTAATACAGATGCCACAAAAAACCTTCCGAAGAATGTATAAAACTATGTCCCAACTTAGCTTGGATAGTGTTTATGTCTCACACTATTCACGCCCAAGCAAAAAATCGGGCATATCCAACTATTCATTACTTGTGTCCCCGCTGCCTGCAACAGGCTAATCCTGTTGATTCCAAAGGGAACCCTGAAGCAAGCCAAACACTGAAGTGTAAAATATACATTCTCACTCACCACTCCATTCGGCAGTAGGGAGCGTCCTCATTTGCGTCCTCTGCTGTGCGGTGTATGCCGCCAAATCCTACCCTATCCCACCCAGCAGACTACTGCTGATATGACACCATGGCGCACAAAATGTGAACGTGCGTCATTGTGGATTGCGGCTGCGCACGCTGAGCCTCTGTCTCTGAGGCCGAGGACCCATCTTAATAATGGCCTGCCACCCGTGTAGAGAGAGCCATCAATTGCGGTGCATGGGCGGCAGGCCCTTGTCATTATTATACTCTCTACTGCCTTGGAGAATGTGCCCAGCTCATGCATACCATGACCCGTGAGGTCCCAGAGTCATGCATTGTGCCAAATGGGGCCCCCTAGACCACGGGGCCCCCGCACCGGATGGGTTGTTGGGGCCTGTGTTACGCCCCTGAAGTGACTCCAAGGATCAGTTAACTGACCTCCAGTTTGAGCTAAAGGAACACAAGCAGCTTCTAGAGGCCTCTCTGCAACTTCCCAGCTCACCAGCGCCAACTGAACATGCCTGGACCTGTCAGAGCCCTCCTGCTGGCTCCTGCTGAAGTGACTCCCGTTCTTTAAGAGGAGTCCCCACAGGTTCTGGACACTTGGCTTGCATCAGAGTGTAATTCTCCTGAAAAAAAGGTAAAGGTACAGACATTGTAGGCTCCTTGCGAATGCAAAGTGACCTCTTCACACTGAAAATCCATAGTCCACGATGAAAGCAAACACGAAGCTCGTGTAAGAGCTGCTCTGCGTACTGACAGTTACCGTCTGCGACAACTGCCAACATGAGTTCTACAATTCGTAGCAACAGTGACAACCAGTGAGGACCACCAGTGCTAACTTCCAGCGATGCCTGGCTCTTCGTGCTATAACAACCACCTTCTGCGACCTCCGACCTACTCTTCGCACAGACAATGACCTCCCTGTGGACCCTGGACGTGCAAACAGCAGGTCTTCATGCATTCATGAGAAGGTAACTCATCAGTGACACAAACCTAATCCCTGCATCCAACCTGCACCCTATCGCGTTCGGCCTGAACTTGTGACTTTCCCTCAGTCCAGTGTCACCAGATGACTGCGAGTGATGCTTTGTGCTTTTAGGCCCTATTTGCATCTAAAACTTTAAAAACATATGTCTCCCGTTCTACAGATTGGATGTTTGTCATTTTGTTGCAATTTTATTTCTTAAATTTTACTCTATTTTTGTAAATTGGTTTGGGATTTTTCCTGAGTTGGTTTTCATTGTATTACTGCTAAGTGCACCATAAATATTTTACACATTGTCTCTAAGACAAGTGTGGTTCGGTCATTTCATGATTAGTTAGTATATTCTTTTCTCCCGTTTTTCCTACTTATTGTTTTCCCCATTCCATTCTGTTATGGAATGTTTGATTTGAGTATTGGGAGTTGGAACTGAGAGGAAGTGCTGGAGCTGTTTTTCTTCCACATAATGAACGGAACTCCTGTAGACCAAAGTGTACCTGTCATTTGTCTCATCTATTACTGGGAAGAACCTCACATGGGCGAGGATTGGGTTTGAACTTGATGAAGAAATGTCAACACTTTTCAGCAAAAGGAATCTCCTACCGGCCACGAAGACTAGAGTCTGTTGTTTTCTATCATCCTGTAAGGGGCCATTTACTGTTTGCCTGCTTACAACTTTGCTGGAAACTGTGGGAGTTATTTATTTTATGTAATAATTGGCTCTCAGCTCTCTGCAGTGTGCGCAGTGCTCTCCTTGCGTGTTCAAGCCACCTCACACTCCAGTTTCAGCGACCTCTACGGGGAGACAAGTCTCTATTTTGACTCGTGCTTCTGTGGCCCCCACCATGAGTTAACACACAATGTTTGCCGTACACGCTCAACTCGCGCTGTGCCTAACAGAAAGTTCTGCCCACACTGTATCTGTACTTCTCTGCCCGCCTGAAGATGTGTCAAGGCTGCGCACTAATGCTGGGCCGCTACTGTTCATCTCTGCCCACCCGACATGGAGTCAAGTCTCTGAGCACATAGGGATACTGCAATATTAAAACAAAGCGTTTCTCTACCTCTCCCCAGCGCTAGCGGTCAGCCGGTAGGGTGCTGACAACTTTTGCATCCTGTCAACTCCTCTCTGCATGTAGGATGTAACCAGGCATTATTTATTTCTGGTTGAACTTCTGTGTGCTAAACACAGAGATAAGATTTCTAAAATATAAAGTGCTTGGCATAGAAATAAGACTTTCTTTTATGGAGCTTTAACATTCTTAATGGTTTTTTAATCCCTTTAGGTGGACTTCAAATGCTTCTTCGAGTACAATGGGACAAAAAACAGAAAAAAAAGATTCCAGAAGTAATCATTTATTTTAACTTCATTATTTGCTCATCTCTTGCTGCACAACATTACCGTTAATCACATTCTCTGCTTTTATTAGTCATTATTAAACTTTACGCTGAAAACCATGCAACATATTATCAGTTTCCAAAGGTCCCACTGGGGTGAGAGTGAAGCCCGGTTTTCACTCTGTTGGCGGGGGGCGTGGCCAGCGGGGAGAGCAGCCCAGGTGTTGCTGGTTGGGCGCGCAGGGGCTTTGGAAACTGATTTTTGCTCACCCGGATTGCGAAGGAGTGTGGACTCTGTGCTACCCTTTGCGGGAAACGGACCCTCATCGCCTGCTGACCAGCACCTCGCCGGACCCGCTTCGCGGGTCCCGCAGCGCGCCATCTGCTGCTGGTGATTCCTGGTTGCCGAGGAGGAGCGCGGGGAAAGGCAAGTCGACCAGCGGGGCTGCGAGCACAGGCAGGGACTCCAGCATCCAGGAGCCCCTGCGCGCCCAACCAGCAACACCTGGGCTGCTCTCCCCGCTGGCCACGCCCCCCGCCTATCACCTCTCGTGCCATCAGTTGTAGAAATAAAAGGAGGGAGCCGCCCGCGCTACGCGGGAGCGTGCGGGAGCGCGCCGGGAGAAGCCCGGGACAAGGGCGGGACCGTCTGTGGCCGTCCGGGGCCGAAGGAGGCCGGGCTGGGCCACATCCCTTGGCTCCGTAAAGCGGACATCCAGCCACCAGGACAATGGCTTCAGGAACGCGATCCTGCAAGACAAAGAAATCTGCAGGAGACGTTGTTTTAGGTACTATGGACCAGTTTATCACCCGTGCAGTTTCCATAGTTGAGAAGGAGATAATCTTGGCAGAGCGAAGGTTATCACGGGATTCTTTGAGTTTGTCTAATAAGCGCTCTTCTCTGGGCGCCATTGCCCTAGCTGATAGCCCTGGTCATATTCCTTTAACTCCTTTGTTAATAGTTGATTCTCCTACTATTGACGAGAGAGTGAGTAGGATTAGGGCTAGCTTAGAAAGGGTAACCACGACAGCACCAAGTATTGTACTTGACCCGACACACTCAATTTCTTCCCTTCCTAGTATTCCATCACCAGGGGGCCAGATCCCAGATTGTAACCACGATATCCTTGACGCCTCGAGCCCCCCAGTGCTTGTTAGCGAAGCTGTGAACCCTCTATTCACTGCAGGTCATTCCGATACTAATACTCCTAGAGTAGTAGCCCCTCAAACTGCACCTGTAGGGAATCCAGCCCTAGGCATAGTCCACCAAAAGAAGAGAAAGCGTCCCGCTAGTCCCCGTAGGGGAGGCACTCTAAAACCCCACAGTAAAGTTAGTAGGAACATTATATCGAAAGGGGGTATTACCCCGAATCAGGTTCCTCACTTAAAACCCCAAGCGGCCCATACTGGAGATCCTGCCTATGAGGGTATTCCTGGTCAAATGGCTCCTATAGATGCTAGCATTTTCCCTCAAGTCGAGAGCATTATTAAGTCTGTGGTGATGCCTCTCGTAGATAAGATTGATGGCCTTACACGCAAACTAGCCTCACTCGAGCAGTCAATGCTGGACAACTTTTATGCAGTGAAATCGCTAGTTAAATTTCACGCTAAATCTCAGGTTGAAGAAAATGGTGGGCTAAGGAGTGGTGCTGCTCCATTAGTTCTATCTATTTCTACAGCCCTCCCTGAGCCTTCATCTTGTCAAAAAACGCCCGCCTTGGCTAAGGCTCCCCAATCTCAACAACCCAGCACTGGCACCATACCCCCCCCCATCTACTACTACTCTTGAGTCTAGTTTGGCCCGTCCGATGAACAAATCTAGCACCCAGGCACCCAAGGCACTTAAGGTCAAATTTGCCGCAAATCCCAAGCCTATTGCCCCTAACACTAAGGTAACTGGAGATACAGTGACTGCAAGTAAGGGTGTTACAACCCCATCTCCTTTCACTCCTGTTACACAAGCTGTGACCAAATCTCCAGCAAAAATCACAGTAAAATCTCCGGTCAAAGATAGGGTAAAACGGCGCACGCCAAATGCTAGCCTTCCCCCTGGCTGTAAGCCTTATGTGGTTATTCTAACAGGGGTACCCGAGCTTGAAGAGGGTTCTTGTGAGTCCTACTCTGAACTCAAACACAAGACTCTCTCCTGGCTAAAAGCTAATAGACCCCTCCCAGGGCACATAGATGGTAGAATAGCCTTCGTCCGACGCGTGAGTTGGATTGGTAACAGACGCAAGGCTATTACCGGGGACTGCGTTTTGATTAATTTCAATGACCCCAGAGCAGCAGGCATGATTTGTAGCCAACAGTCGCATCACAATTTCTGCGACATACAAACTAGGGATTTGGGGTATTTCTATCACCCCCCCCCCCCCTTTAATGGGGCTCAATAAACCTTGCCAAGATGGGGGCAGAGGTGTATGGTTTCCTCATTATCCAACCTTGGACCCCAGAGCAAGGGTATGGACTCCTACCCAACCAGCCACTCCACAGGGTTGGGGCTGGTGACTTAATAACTCAGTGGTAAACAATGTCTCCCCCACTAGGGTTAACACAATTTGTATAGTAGAGGACGTACCCTTGACCAATAATGTTGTGCACCATCCCCCGCCTACCCCAATTCTACCCATTATTTCAGGTGACGGGCCAAATAATCTTGAACTCGTGACTGGACTTCAAACCCCGGGTCTACAGGGTGGGATTAGCGGTTGTAAGGAGCCCCAGCACCATGTACCTCTGAAAATCATCAGTTGGAATGTGGCAGGCTTAAGCAGCAAGCAAGATGTCCCAGACTGGGTAGCGCTCGTTGAACCCCACTCAGTTTGTGCATTCCAAGAGACGTGGTGCGTAGAACCAAGGCACCGAGTAGGTTATGCCACCTTTTTTGTCCCGGCAGAAATTCCAGCCTCGGGAAGAGGTCGTCCCTACGGAGGTCTCTTGGTTTGGGTAAACATCACTTTGGGATGGAGGGTACACCATCACCCCCAAAAATCTCCAGATTTGATGCACCTCACTGTAACTTGTCCCAGGAGAGCAGAAAAACTGGAGATTATCAACATCTACACTAGAGGGGCCTCCGGGAGAGCCTTGTCACCAACGCTCTTGGACCTGGAGGCAACCCTGGGTGAGTGTAGTAGCAATTCCCTAATTTTGGTTATGGGGGATTTCAATTGTACATTCGAGCCTTTGTTGCCCGATGAATCCCTGGATTTATATGATGAAGATTCTAGGAGAGGTGTCCCGTCACTTGATCTTCCCATCATAAATAGTTGGACCCCCAGAATCATCCAGCTAAACTCCCTCACTCTAGAGCACGGCCTAAGGGCAGCCAATGGGAGGACACCATCAGATTTAGCGGGGGCTCATACATATAATAGGGTTGGTCACTCTTCCCGGATTGATTACATCCTTCTAAACTTTTCTTTGTGGGTACATATGAAGGATATGATTGTCCTACCCTCCCTGGATAGTGACCATAATGCTCTTTCCCTGACCCTATCAATCTGGTGGAAAGAGATAATACCAGGAAGCGGAAATCATGATGCACTAGTGACAGGGCCATTGGGAGGGGTGGTTCCATCAAACTGCTTAAGACGTCTGAAATGGGACAAAGTGGCAATAGATGAGGAGAAAATGGCATGCATCAGAGCTGTTACCTCTACAGCCTGTGCCATTTTAAAAAGCCAACCTATCTGCCCAAATCAGATTACAGCATTGTTTTGCGAGGTCTCGCTGTCAATTGGAGACCTTTTTAAGGCCAAAATTAAAAAAGGAAACCCAAATCGTGACAATCGGCAGGGCAAGCCAGGATGGTACTCGAAGGAGTGCCGTGCCATGAAGAGAGCTCTGATACTGGCTGTGAAAAGTGGAGATGCCACCCTAATAGCCACCAAACGGAAGGGTTATAAAACGGAGCTCAAAACAGCAAAAAGAGACTGGGAAGACAAGTTTTGGCAGGATCTCCGAACTGCTAGCGTCGAAAAAAACGCAAAAGGTTTTTGGGACTTAGTACACAAGAAAAACAGACCCCTCGATACAGTCATCACCTGTAACATAACTGAGGACCTATGGTTTACACATTTTTCGAAATTGTATACGGCAACCGCAGTTGAAGCGCTGGATCCCGTGTTACCACAACCCTCTCGAGAGGTGGAGATTCTCGAGGAAAATCTGTTTACTAAGAAAGAAGCGGAGGGTGCAATAAAATCTCTTGTCCCGCGCAAGGCGGCTGGCCCCGATGGTCTTCCGGGTGACCTGCTCCGTGTTGACCTAGACGATTGGAGTACGATGATTTCATCTGTTTTGAACGCTGCCATGGCGGGTGCACCTCTGCCTGCCTCCTGGATGGCCGCCGAAGTGGTCCCCCTGCACAAAAAAGGTTCGAGAGAAGATCCAGGGAATTACAGGCCGATCAGCCTGATAGACTGTTCGCAAAAAGTAGCAGGCAAGGTTCTCCTATCTAGAATACAGCAATGGGCAGATGAGAACAGGATCCTTTCGGATCTCCAGGCAGGGTTCCGTGCTGGTACCGGAACAATTGAACAATCGCTAAGGCTTCTTATGATTTACTGGAAGGTCGTTACTATTGGGAAGGGCACACTATATCTTGCTTTTATCGACCTCCGGACGGCCTTCGATTTGGTCCCCAGAAGTAACTTATGGAAGGTTCTTAGTGATCTTGGCCTGCCACCTTACCTGCTCCACTTGGTCATGAAGTTTCATGAAAACAACTATGCCCAAATCCGCTGGGGTCCCAATGGCCAAAAGACTCGAAGAATAGAAGTGAACAGAGGAGTGCGGCAAGGGTGTGTTCTTGCCCCAACACTCTTTTCGCTCTACGTTAATGGGGTGGTGGACCACTTGTCAAGGATTCCAGCGGATGCCCCTCGTCTGGCAGGTCGTTCTATTCCCACCCTGCTTTTTGCGGACGATACTTTGCTTCTGTCAAAATCGCCAATGGGCCTGCAACAGCTTCTTTCAGGCTTTGACGATTTTTGTAAAAAAAGAGGACTTTGCATAAATACAGATAAAACAAAGTACCTTATTTTGAACCCTCCGCAAAAACTTGGCCCACCACCAACATTAGGCTCTGTGGCATTGGACAGGACTAAAACCTTCGATTATCTGGGCATCAGGTTGGTGGATTCCATGAAATGGGACCAGCATCTGTTCAAAATGTTGTTGAACCTAAAAAGAGTAACTGGGACCCTGCTAAAAGAGCAGAGAGCAGCCTCAACTAAACCCATAGCCGCAGTTTTGGACATCTACGCGGCTAGAGGAGTAAGCGCCGCATTGTACGGGGCGGAACTATGGGGAATGTCGAACTTGAAAGATCTTACTCGAGCAGAGAACACCTTCTTGAGAAGCCTGATGTCCCTTGGCCCTTCTGTCCCCATCCTGCCTTTGCAATTGGACATGGGCCGTCGGGCTATTGAAGATCTAGCGAAGTTACGCCCTTTGCTTCTGTGGGCCCGCATCTGGAGAGTCCCCGAACTCTCAAGTTATGCGGATGGTCTACAGGAGATATTAAGATCGACAGGGTGGGCGAAAATAAAGTGGCTAACGGATATCAAAGCTTTACTTACCAATCTGGGGCTGGAAGAAGCATGGTACCAACAGTCAGCCCCGCCCAAATCAACAATAAAACAGCTTTATTGGAATTGGGTGTCAAACAGAGGGAATTCCTCCTCCTCGATATGCAAGTCGACCAGAAAGTTCATGGAGTCCAAAGATACCCCCTTTAGAGAGCTGTATCTGGACATTATCTCAGCCCCTTGGGAAAGGTCCCTGTACTTTAAATTCAGAATTGGTCTTCTCCCCGTAATGGAACTTACTAGCCACTGGAAAATTCCATACCAGACTGCTCCGTGGTGTCCCTTTTGCCCACAACGCCAAGAATCCGTCCCTCACTTTTTATTTGAGTGTCCTGCATATAAAATCCCACGGTCAAAATGGCTAAAACCCATGTGTCGCACACTGGGTACTAGGCAGTGTAACGTGGCCCTAAGGATTCTTCTTTCGGACACTCGTACTTTTTACGCATGTGCCACCTCGAAGTACCTTGGGTGGGCATGGCGAATTCGGTCAAAAAGACTTAGGCAAATTGTTTAATTACATTTTATACCATGGATTGTTTTAAACTATATGCTTTTTGTCAGGAAATTTATAGATTCATTTATAGTAAAAACTTATGGTTTTTTAAAAAAAAAAAATGTACTGAAACGAATTTTAATTGTATGTACGCTTTTTAAGTTATTGTTATATGTCGAAATAAAGCCTTTTTGACTTGACTTGATTACACCTCTGCCGTTTTTTTAACAACCTCAAGTGAGCTCCCCCTCCCATGGCCAAAATGAAAGAAAGTATTTATAAATCATTCATGTGTTTGTGGTACTAATTTGTCACCTGAAAAAAGTCACTACATTTGCATTGCTCGTATGCAGAAGGATTTTAAATGTTACCAACCCAGATATAGAGTGAGATGGAGATTGGTATGCTTCATTTAATGAATTTTGAGACACGTTGTTAAAATTAGATAAACATTTCTTACCTAAGATTTCTATTATTTTGCAAAAGTATTACATTGGAAAGCATAAACAAGGTGATGAGTCCATTGAAGATTTTGTTTCGACACTACATAAATTTGCAGCTACCTGCAATTTTGGGGACAATGAAGATGAACGCATATAAGAACAATTCATGCTAGAGTGTAAGTGTGCAAAACTAGGGAAGAAATGTGGTAAAAAAATTAGCCTAAACTTACTGGAGTCTTGTTAATTGCTAAACAAGTAGAACATTCCATGTCTTGGATTTGTGAGTTGCAAAAGTCTGAGGAAATAATGTGTTCTGTACATTCCATTCTAATGAAACCAAAAAAACGGAATTGAGGTTATTATGCTTTAGCTGTGCATCATTTAATTATTTGGCAAATTCTAAGGATTGTCCAGCACTATGCAGTATTTGTAATGTATGTGGAAAGTAAAGACATTACGCCAAATGTTGAAAATCTGTCCAGATTTGCCGAGGTATGGGTCTCCTGCTCGCTATGACACTGATTTCAAGCTAGCCTGGCTGATGCGGGTTGATGCCCCAAAACTGGTACAGGAATGGTTGTTTATGGTCCAGGGACGACCTGGCCTGTCATTTCTGGCTGGATTATTCCCTTGGGGAGCATGGTCAACAGAAAAGACAATGGATTTAATCCAGACCTGTGGCTGATGGTGAATGTTTGATTTAATCAGCATTCCATCCATCATCTGCTCTTTTTGCAAATCTGTTGAGAAGCCTAAAAACAAGTTAGTGAGGGGGCACTATGTGATGAACCTGATATTATCTTTAATATAAATTGTGTGTCAGGTAGGCATTGCTAGGGATTTGTTTTATCCTAATGCAAACCCCTAAATGCATATCATAAATGTGGATACTATAGAAAAGCTATTACTATTAATGAAAGAGTATCCTGCAGTGCTTTCTACAAAGGGTACAAGCATAGCGTCTGCTTAAAAAAGGATGCAGTACCTGTCTCATCCATGATGGGGAACATTCCCTACAGTCTACAAGGAGCTGTTAAAGTATAATAAAAGAGACTTTAGGCAGATGGTATAATAGAACCTGTGGAAGCTTCTCAGGGGGTTGCACCTGTGGTGAATGCTACAAGGAGCTCTGGAGACATCAGGCTGTGGGTTGGCCTGAGATATCGAAACAAAGAGGTTATAGAAGACAGATTCCCTTCACTCAACATAATGGATATGATCTGTGTGTTGGGTAATGCAAAGTATTCTACCCATTATACCTTAGTTCAGCCTACCATCAAGTTGGATTTATAGAATCTATAAATCTTACAGAATTTATTATTCTATTTGGCATTTACATATTCAACAGGATGCCATTTGGTCTATGCTCAGCTACTTCTATGTACCATAGACTTATGTCTAATTTGTTAGTAAATGTTACTTGAGTAAATTGCTTCCAGAATGATGTCCTCATATTCACAGATTCCTTAGAGTAGGAGTTCTCAACCTGAGGTGCCCGCACCCCAAGGCGGTGCGAGATGGCATTTCAAGGTGTGCAAAAAAGAGGCAAAGTATGTGCTGTATGCACAATGTGAAATTACTTTTGTAGGAGGTGTGAAAATTAATCAAACATTTCTTAGGAATGCAGGCATGGCAAAGGTCGCATACCCCTGCCTTAGAGGAACACATGGTCAAGGTGTGGGAGGTTTTACATTTTTTACTCTCTAAGGTCATTACTGTCAGAGTGGAAAGTGTAAGTTTTGCTGTACCAAGATAATGTATTTTGGGCAAGTGATTACAATAAAGAGTGTCAAATCGAAGGAAGAATTAGTTAGTTCCATTGTATAGCTCGTGGAACCTACTAAAAAAGAAGCAGTACAAGCTTTCCAAGGATTGGCAGAGTTTTTTGCCAGATATGTTCAAATGTTTGCAAAGTATTCTTGTTCTATCAGGGAACTGCTCAAAAATGGTGTCCAGTTTGAGTGGACAGATGTGTGTCAGAAGAAGTTGGAGGATATAAAGATGGGGTAGTTAACAGCAGCCACTGAAAAGATTTAAACCAGGTTTGCTGTGTTGTGTGATTACTGATGCTAGCAACAAATGTCTAGCTATTGTTCCTAAACACATGCAGGATGGCAAATAGCTCAAAACTGACTTTGCATCTAGAACCCTTATAGAAGCTGAAACACATTATTCAACTATTGAGAAGGAAGCACTAACCATGTTCTGGTTTCTGAAGTAACGTAAAATGTTTTTGTGAGGCATACATTTTGTTGTGCAGTCTGATCACAAACACTTGCAGGAGATCTTTGGTGAAATGGTCTGCACAGTGTTTCTTCTAGGATATTTAAGTGAATTGTGGGTTTGCAGGAATTTCAATTTCTTGATAAGTACATTCCTGGTGTGGAAAATAAGTCAGTGGATTGTTTATCAAGGCTGAGAGGTGATGCGCAAGAATTAAGGACATATGAAGAAGCATAGTGGATGGAAGAGGACATAAAGGGGTGTGCCATTACTGTTGGCTGTGTTTTGGAGTTTAAATGGTTGTCTGAATACGAAAGAGATGAGTAGATGAAAAGTGTACAGAATGGTTAATATCAGGGAATGACACTTGGTCCCGTGATGAGAAGTTGAAAGGGTATGCTAGCTTTTCAGCGGAATGGGCTGTCAACAAAGATATTTGTAACAACATGAAAGGGAAGTTCCCATTATTCTAATGGACCAATAGGTTCCAATATACACAATTGCCCACAGAACAGCTGGTAATAATAAATCATTTTATTGTCATGTATATATATATTTGTAAAAAAGATTCATTACTTCAGTAAATATATCAACATATATAATTCATATAACGTCAGCCCAGAACAACAAGAAACAGTAAAAACATTTTATGTACATAAATCACTCATACAATCAAGCATCAACACATTCATAAATCAGCACATCCACCAGGGTACAACCAACTACACACACATTCTCAGCAACCAGACAGAAGAAAGCGCTGACGCTCGTTTCAGAAAAATGCCACAGTGGGGAATTCCTTCATCAGGGCGAATTCCCCACTGTGGCATTTTTCCGTTATTTGAATTATATATGTGCATGTCCTACCTTTCACATTCACTGCACCCTGCCCACAGGGGTACCTTGGGCCTATCTTTGGGTGGGTGACAAGTAAGAAAAGGGAAGGTTAGGACCTGGCAAGTGGGTGCACTTGCCAAATCAACATGGCAGTACCGGACTGCGCACAGGCTCTGCAATGGCTGGCCAGAGTCGCATTTAAGGGCTGTTTGGGTGGGTGGCACAATCCAGTGCTTCATCCCGCCCAACAGCATTTGATCTACAGGCCCTGGCACATGCAGTGTACTTTACTAGGGACTGATACATAAATCAAACAGGCCAATCACAGAAACACCAATCCATAACACATTGTACCAGGAGGGTGTAGCTGGGCAGAGCCCTACTTACAGGCCAATAGGCTGTTTCCTGCCTCCACACAAAGGGCTTCGTATCCCCTGTAGTAAGTCTGGGGCCAGGACAGGGAAGGCAGGAAACCTCTATACGCTTCACCCACTTTCCAAAGGAAGGGTGCCAGGTATAAATATTGGACCTCAGACACCAACTCTTCTGGACCTGTGAGTACTCTGCCAGGAAGAAGAACGGCTACGCTTCTGAAAGAAATGCCATTCTGCAAGACTGCTGCTCTGAAGGAACTGTTGCTACACTGACACTGACCTGCTGCTCTCTTGCCTGGGTGAGAAGGACCAACCCTGCATCTCTTGAACCCAGGAGCCCAAAGTGACTCCATGGGCTAGTTGGCTGACATTCTGACTAGAGCCTCAGGGACAGAAGGGTCCAACAACCTTGAACCCAGCACATGAATTTTGCCATCTGTGAGTCCTACCCTACCATGTGGTGCCACCCCAGTCTACAACCCTGAAAGTGGGCCTGAATGTGCTCTGCCAACGCATCTGTGGACCCAACAGAACTGATGCATCTCCTCTGTGGTACGGCAAAAACCTGAGCAGAACCAACACATCACCTCTCCTGTGAGGGCTCTCCCAACGCAAAGGACTCCGCATTGACCTCGTAGACCACAATGGAATGGCTGCCTGTGCACAGACTTCCCAACTAAGGCCCTCATATTGCAAAATCTTTCATCAATGGCAGTGTCAATGACAATGCAGGTTCTAGCATCAAAGCCTCACAGCTCCTCAGAACCGACACATCAACTGCGTGATGCATCCCTTACACTGGACTTTGCATCTCAAGCCCTCATCAAAGTAATCCTCGAAGATGACACAGGACTACATATCACAGTTCTGCATCGCCTCGGCAGTGCAATGCATCCTCGGCATGGAACCTCGCCCCTCTTTGCAACAACGACCTGAGGTACTCTTGTTCAGCTGACCTAACTGGGCCCCTATAGCTGGCTTGTGTTCCATTTCAGGAGTCTTGAACTTGAAAGTTAGTCCTGGTGAAGAGCAGGCAGGTAACCACAGTTGGGGATTTGTGCTTAATGTCGATCTTTTCACGGAAACCTAAAAACCTGCAGATCTCCGTTTCAACTGATTGGATTTTTGTTGTTTTGGTCTTGATTTATTTATTAACATTTACTCTGTTGTTCTAAATCTTCTGTGAGATCCTTTAGTGGTGTGTCAACACTGTGTTGCTATTTGAAGTGTTACACATTGCCTCTGAGTCCTTTCTGACTGATCTGGGCAAAGCTACCCAAGGATGAGCACCGGTTAATTCATGGTTGCTTGTGACTTTACCCTGCCAAGGATTGTGGTTTTTGCATGAGTATGGTGTCACCCTCCTCAACCAGTAACCCAATTTCTTACATTCTCAAGCAAGGACTATGTAAATAGTAATGTGAGAAATGCGTTAGATCCAGACCTTGGAGTCTGCCCGATTTAATGTTCATTTTGGAAGATAAGTTGAATGCAAATATGGTTATATCAGAAGCCAGCAACCATATGAATACATGGATATTGTTTGGTCCTGAAACAATCATTCGGCAAAGTGATTCTGCAAAGACAAAAGCAGAAAAATATGTCAACATTTGGAAAACAACGTTTTGGTGGTTTCATCCAGAAGCGTTGTGTTGAACCAAAGTGTGCAGGTATGCCATTAATAAAGTTTGAATATGGAAGAAATTCCCTGACAACATTTTTAGCCTGATATAGATTTATTTATTTCTGTAGCAGCACCTAGTGTGTACCTCAAATAGATTAGTGATTAGATCAGTTCAAGAATTACAGTTTAAGGCGCTAACACCACCCGGCACTGGATAGGTAAGGAAAGAAGTAGGAGCCAATGTTTAGGGTGAGGTTAGCAACACTTCAGGGCAGGAATGATTGTGCGCTTCCTTCCTCCTCCCCTCTTTTTCTCATTACTTAATCTTTGTTATCTTACTCATATTAACACCAATAATGGGGGAGCCCGAGAACATGGTGGCCACCACATAAGGAGGTCGCTAGGCGCTGTTAAACGCACCACCACTGGACAAAGTATTAACCCCCCCCTCCTTCTTTCGTTTTTTAACTGAATCAATGTGCCTCACCAGATTGTCTCTGATGGTGCCTCAGGTGCCTGTTGTACCTGCAAAAAGCGTGGAGTCACTGCAGGGTGATGCCAGGGAAATCTGCTGGATCACCAACCTGGTGCTCAGAAAGAGCCACAGGACAGAAGTATGAGGTGTCCTCTGGGGCAGTGGGAGCAGCATCAGCACAAGCGCCGATCTCGCTTCAGTGGGAGGATCGGAGACCTCTCCGGGCTGAAGAGGGAGACCTCTCCGGGCTGGAGAGGGAAAAGAGAAGAGTTTTCTGCCAGCAGAGGGAAGAGGAAAGGTACAGAAGTAGATCACAGGCAAGGCAGACATACTATAAAGCGGTAGGGATCCTAGCCCAGAAACACAGAGTTTGGATATACTTAAAGTTAAACGGCAGAAAGAAGAAGCCAGTAACTCAGTGGGGGGGTGTAACCATACATTACACCCAGCGGGGGGCGCTAGAGGGCGCGCAAGCGGAATGGCTGCCTTAGCAGTTCCCGTCTCTTGGTCAACAATCCTGCAATTATCTGCTACCAACGGTGAGAAAATCGCTAATCTCAACCACCATCTGATGCAGGAGGCAGTCCTTCGTGCTCGACCCGAAGCTCGGACCTTTTGAAACAGCAGGGCCGCTGGGATGATTGGGATGCAATAGTGGGGGGGGGGTGGGTTGTTTTGGGGAGCCACGGATCACGCATGGGGTGGATAATCAAGTTGCACGATGCTATGGTCAAATGTCTTGTCTGGATGGAGCACTACCGGCTGTCTTGCCACTCCTACGGTGGTGTGAACTGATAAACGGCCTCCCATGGCGAACTTAGGGTCTGACACACAAATAAATTGCATGTCATGGAATGTTAGAGGGCTCAACAATGCTAGAAAATGTCGTAATGTAATTGCTTATCTTAATAGACACAATGTTCATATTGCCATGTTACAGGAAACACATTTGTCGCCATTGGTCAGGGCCACTTTTGCAGGCAAGTGGGCTGGCCTCCGTATATTTTCCTCATACTCCACATACGCTAGAGGCGTGACTATCCTTCTCAAACGCACAGTGCCCTTCCGTATATACGGAGACTTACTAGACAGCAAGGGGCGCTGTGGATTATTTTGGGGGCGAATGGGTAACAACACAATTACATTATGTTAAATTGCTATGCTCCGAACTCAGACGCGCCCTCATTCTTTACCACACTTTGGGGCAAGGTTATGAATGTGGGATCCCGCCATGTCATCTGGGGAGGGGACTTTAATCTGGCACTGATACCACACTTAGATAGATCAGACGGAGTACACCATTACAAGCCGAGGGCCAGGGAGGCTCTGGAGGGTGTCATCGTTGAGGGCAACATCGTGGACACATGGCGACACCTACACCCGCTTCGAAGGGAGGGCACATACATTACATCACACATGGGCACGATTAGACTATTTCTTCATCACCAAAGAGATTACTTCGGAGGTCCTAGGGGTTACACACTTGCCGAGGACGTACTCTGACCACAGCCCTGTCCTACTACAGACACGCATCCCTGGGTGGGACAACCCTAGGCCGAGATGGAGATTGCCACCAACGGCGCTACTGGACAACCTGTTTCGCACTGAGCTGGGGAAGGAAATCGCCGCTTTCTTTCCCAGGAACAAGGGGTCGGTGGACTCAGTCGAATGCATCTGGGGGGCCTTCAAGGTCACTATAAGAGGGTACTGCATATCTAAAAGCTTCGGGTCGTACGCGATATACAGACCACTATCCGTTCACTACACAGGGACCACAGAGAGTTGGAACTCCGCATGGTAGACGACGGCTGTCCCGACATTTATGCAGAGTTTAGGGACAAGCTGTCCAAATATGAGGAAGAGGCCAATAGGGAAGCAAAATTCAGGGGGAAACACTGGCAGGCCAGAACCTACTGCGAGGGGGATAGGCCGGGGAGGGCACAGGCAGTGCTTACGCGAGCCCCCCGGGACCATAAAATTATCCTGGAACTCACTGATGGCCAAGACCAAACAATTAGGGACTCAGATGCATTGCTTGATGCCTTTACATCTCACTACTGTACACTCTACACCACTAACACGACAGCTGATGCACCATACGCTGACTTCCTGGGAGATGTGGCGCTATGTTGGCTTAGTGATGGAGATAGGGCCTTCCAGGCTGCCCCTTTCGAACTAGACGAGATCCGTGAAGCCATCATGTCATTCAAAATGGTAAGGCACCTGGCCTGGATGGCATTCCCGCCGAGTTCTATAAAGTTTACATAGACATTATGGCCCCTGCCCTCCGGGAGGACTATGAGGAGTTGTTGGCTGATGACATCCTCCCTCGTTCCATGCGAGAAGTAGTAATTACCTCGCTTTTGAAGCCTGGCAACGACCCCGTCTCTTGCAGTTCGTACTGCCCGCTTTCCCTATTGAACTGCGATGTTAAGATCCTCGCGAAGGTCTTGGCCACCCGGCTATCCCTCCTCATGTCCAGGATCGTTTTGCCTGATCAGGCTGGATTTGTTCCGGGTCGGTCTACCTCTCATAACCTACGTACCTTGTTCTCCCTGCTCCGCACTATTCACCCTGACCTGCCAGTCGCTGCCGTCTTCCTAGACGCCACCAAGGCGTTCGACTCTGTCGAATGGCCCTACCTTTTCTCGGTCCTAGCAAATATGGGCTTCCCGAAACTCTTCATTTCCTGGGTCCACTTACTTTATACACAACCCACCGCCAGAGTCCTCATCAACGGCCGCCTTTCCCACACCATCGCCATTCCCAGGGGTACGCGTCAGGGGTGCCCCCTATCTCCCCTCCTTTTCGCAATCGCGGTCGAACCTTTAGGCTGCAGACTACGTCAACTACATCGAGAGAGCGCGGTACAGTGCCTTCAGCGCCAAATTGACGTTTCTCTATATGCCGATGACATTACCCTCTATGTCAAATACCCTGACCTCCACCTTAATCCCTTATTAAGAGAATTTGTAGTATTCGGCAGGATGTCGGGGATACATATAAATTGGTCCAAGTCGCAATTTTTTCCCCTCACTGATGCAGTGCCTGACTTTCCCCTTGACTACCCGCTTGAGTGGTGTAGGACGGATCTCCGATACCTCGGCATACAAGTCTCGCGTTACAGGGATGAAACTCTCCGCTCCAACTATGGAGTGGCAATTACGAAACTTACAGCCACTGTAGATCGCTGGATCACACTGCCTCTCTCCATGCCGGGAAGGGCGTCCCTCATCAAAATGGTGGTTCTGCCCCGTTTTTATATCTCTTTCTTAACATCCCGTACTACCCGGGTGCGTTCTTCTTCAAAACCTTGAAATCGGAACTTTGCCGATTGTTCTGGGGAGGTAAAAGCCTGCGGTTGAAGTGGTCCACGCTAACCCAGCCTTACAAAATCGGAGGCTTCGATGTCCCCGACTTCGAAGCTTTTTATCTATGCGCACAGGCGCATTATGCATATCACTGGCTAGTCCCGACCCCCTTCATGCCTCAGCTGGTGGTGGAGGACTGGATCGTGCACCCCATTCCACTTAATGGCCTGCTCCTCTGCCCGGAGTAGCTAATACAGACACCGCACACCTCGGTCTCCTGCAGGCTAGACACATGGCGCCGCATAGCGCCGCATAGCGCCGCATAGCCAAGAGGATGTCCTGCTGCCTACCATACTCCCCCAGAATGCCGTTGACGTTTCACCCTTCCCTCGCGTTACTACAGGAACGAGGGTTCCGGATGCTCTGTGAGCGATTACAGATCACCACGTGGGGCGATCTCTTTGCGAACGGAGAATTCAAATCTGCTGAGACGTTCTTCGCCTTCCAGGGTCGCACCCCGCTAGAGGCCTTTTACTACTTACGCCTCCGCCAGGGGATGAGAGTCATCCTGCCTATGTTCCCTGAGGAGCCCAAGATTTTTCTTCCACTCCACTTTCTGCTTTGCTCACAGGATGGGGCGCACCTAGTTGCTGGCCTTTATCGCCGGCTCCGGTCTGTTGCCACACTACCGAATGCGAGAGCTCAAGTGCGATGGGGTGCTGATCTAGCCACGGACCTTACAGACGACCAGTGGCAATACTGCTGCGCCTTAACGGCTCGAATATCAGCTAATAGTAGATTTAAGATAATACACTACAAATTCTTGCACCAACTGTATTATACCCCAGTAAAAAAACACAGATTTCGCCTAGCCGACAACGACAGATGTGAGAGCTGCCGCGCCGAACGCGCAGGTTTCCTGCACCTGGCATGGGAATGCCCCCCTGTTCGTATATACTGGCAGCAGGTAACGGACGCCCTTACAGCCATTACTGGGGAAACCGTTGCTGCGGAGCCGCTTCTTGCACTACTCGGGCACATGCCTCATATTCCTAAATGCTGCAGTAAATTTGTAGATATGGCACTGCTTTTGGCGAAACGACGGGTGGCTTGTCGTTGGGGTAGAGGCAGAGCCCCTAAATTCAAGGATTGATTGGCAGACATTACTTATTGTCAGGAACAACACACCACGTTTAATGAACTGTTGCCGATCTCCAGCCGACCCAGTGATATATGGAGCCCATTGGTCAGTTATTTGCTTGACCGGGGGGATAACGGTGAACTCCCAGAGGAGGGAACTGCTAGTGACTAGCTCAATTACAGAGCACTTAATCCCACAGACCACTACCTACTAAAGCTTACACCGCTCCCCACTTATCGCTCGGCCACGCTGGCCTACACGTTGCCCTATCGGCCATATACTTGCATGGCACCTCCCTCGCATGTTATCCACTGAGACTACATACACAGAAGTTGCAGCCGAACTCTCACGTGTCTTGTACTTCCTGTTGCCCTGACACTTCCGCTCACCCCTATCATCGGACTCGCCACTACATGATGGCATCACACCTCACCCTTGTTCCCCAGATGATTGTTCACCACCGTACCTATTCATGTGTCAGGACATGGCATTGACAGACTTTTTGATATGTAATGCTACCCTGCTGTTCCAGAATTCCACTCCAGAGTGTGTCTGTGAGACCTTGCGTTGTTGTTTAAAGTTGGAAACTGATAAAAAAGAAGAAAACCCTGTTCTGCTGCAATACATTCTCAGACTCATGTCTTTTGCACTGGATGTTGAACACTTATTGTATGCTGCTATTTTACGCTACCGGGCCCCCGGGATGCCGGTTCAACAGCTGTGTCATACCTGTTATAACTTCATCATTGTGCTTATTTCTCATGCCGCCAGCCTCCGGGTTGTAAGCACACAAAGCAGTGTACTATTATATACAATAAAGCAGTTTGAACGCCAAAAAAAAGAAGAAAAAAAAAACATTACACCCAGAGCAGGCTAGGGTAACCCCCCAGATTGCCGGGCTGCTACTCCTGAGACTAGTATGGAAGGGTTTGACTCACAGGGCTGTAGACTGGAGGAGAAATCCAGAAAGAAAATGCAAAAAATAGGTGGAAACTAAATTTTAAATCATAAAATAAAAATTACTCCCTGACTGAGGACCTTTTTTAAGGTTCTCCCATTTGTCATGTCTTAGGTGCAATAATGACAAAGACCAGTTATGTATATTTAAGGAGCTTTATTCTTAGCTTCCTATCAGTTCCCTGTCCCTACTCTAACTGCCTCTTTCCTGTCTCTGCCCCTCCTCTTCCTCCAACCCCGTAACTCCTCCCATTGTGCACATCATCACATCTCCCCCTTTGTTAACAAGAGAAAATTAGCTAATCTGATCATAGTTCTTCAATCAGTCTCTTTGGCTTGTGTATGTCTCTTCGCGGTCGGAGACACATTCCCGCCTCTGCAGACGCATCTTCCATTTGTCTGTCAGGTCTCAGGGTTGGACTCAGTTGACTCAGTCCGTCGGCATCTCGTTGTACTAGATCCTTATTAAGTGTTTCTTTCATGCCCGGGGTACATTTCTGAAAATGAGACACATTTCCAGTGATCCGTCTTTTCTCAGAATCAGCAGTGATCATGGTGCCCTTTTGCTGAGTGATGATCAATGGTTCTTCTTTGAATCTGCAATCTGTCTTCTTGGCCTGCTCTTGCTTGACCACTACACAGTCTCCTGTCTGAAGGGAGGGAGACTTGGCTCTCCGTCCAGTGTCTGCATATGTTTTCATTCTGCTCTTCCCCGCTTGATCAGCCACCACTGTTTCTCGATGGGGGCGTGTTGGGGACACCAGTGTCGGAGCTCCCTCCCACGTCGGGATCCTTGTCCTGTTGGGCCGCCCCAGTGTGAGAGTGGCAGGACACTTTCCGGTGGTTGCGTGTGGGGTAGTCCGATAGGCTCTGAGCACCTCATTGAGAGCTATCTGTAAGTCCTGTTTCTCCAAAGTGGCTTGTTGAAAAGTCTTCTTCAGAGTGGCCATGAACCGTTCAATGGTGCCATTGGCTTGTGGCCACAGCGGCGTGATCTTCCGATGTCGAAAGTTGAGATGCTTTGCGAATTCACTAAACACATGACCGTTAAAGGGGGGACCATTGTCTGTCTTGAGTTCCTTGGGAACACCCCATGCGGCAAAGACCTCATCTAATACGGCGATGGTGCTGGAGGCGTTGGTGGAAGACACAAACTGAGCTATTGGGAATCTCGAGTATTTATCCATGATAGCCACCACATACCTGCCTGACTGGAGGGGTCCATAGAAGTCCATGGCAAGTTCCGGGCATACCCCACTGGGTAGTTTAGTCATTTGAAGAGGAGCCGGGGGGTCTCCAGGCTTCACCAGTTGACACTGGGCACAGTCCTTTAGGGTGAGCGCTACCATTTGATCAAGTTGCGGGAACCAGACTCGCTCCCGGAGAGCTCTCTTGGTGGCAACAACTCCCCGATGACCTTCATGGGCGAGGTTGACCACTCCTTGACGTAGCTGCCTCGGGATGACAATCCAATGATCTCTCAGCAGGAGCCCCTCTGAGGTAGCAGACAGCTCGTCACTGACATGTCAGAAGGCTTGCATTTCCTGACGGATTTGCAGATCACTTCTCTCGTCCTCACTGTCATGTCTCCAGCGATGTGTGCGCAATCGTCGCACTACCTTCTGAAGGATATTGTCCTGTGCAGTAGCATCCTTTATCGCTTCCAAGGGAACCGCCGGTGGCCGGGCTACACCTACCACGAAGTGTATGTATTCTTCAGCTATCGGTGGGCGTGAGGCGTGAGATGCTTGAGGGTGTCTGGACATGTAGTCCGCAGGATTCTCAGCCTTTCCAGGTTTATGAATGATGGTATATGTGTATTCCTGCAGACGTAGACCCCACCTTTCAATGCGGGGTGGCATCTTGGCTTTGGGATTACCGAAGATGGTGACGAGAGCCTGGTGATCTGTAATCATGGTGAAATGTTTGCCATAGATGAACACATGGAAATGCTCACATGCCCATTCGACCGCTAAACTCTCTTTCTCGGGCTGAGAATAAGCCTTCTCGGTGTCAGATAAGCTGCGACTGGCGTAGGCCACAATGTGTCGCCGATCAGTGTCACTATCATATTGGGCCAGGATGGCACCCAAAACTCACTGGACTGGCATCCACCGTGATCTCCGTCTTCCTTTTGGGGTTAAAATAGGCCAGATTGTTCGCCGATTCCACCGCCTGTTTGATCTCTTGGAAGGCCCGCTCACACTGAGGGCTCCACCCAAACGGTTGTCCTTGCTTGGTAAGGGCACGAAGTGGGTGACTGATTGTGGCATAGTCCTTGATGTATCTGGAGCAATAGCTTGCCATGCCCAGAAACGATCTTATGCCGCTCACATCTTGAGGGCTCTTGGTGGTGTTGAGCGCTGCTACTTTCTCAGGGTCGGGCTTCATTCCAGCCCCTGAGAACACATGTCCGAAAAACTTAAGAGTGGACTGATGGAATTCACACTTGTCATTGTTAAGAGTTAAATTAGCTTCAAGGAGAGCATAGCATACTCGGTCCAAGGCTTTGTCATGTTCTTGTGTGTTTGATCCATACAACAAAATGTTGTCACTATAGTTCAGGGAATTCGGGATATGTCTGATGGTTTGGCGGATGACCTCTTGGAATATTTCCGCTGTAGAGGAGATACCGAAACTCAGCCGTTTATACCGAAACAAACCCAGATGGGTGGCAAACGTCGTTATGTACCTTGATTTTTCGTGTAACTCCAGCTGATGATATCCCTTGTTGAGATCAAGTTTTGAGAATACCCTGGCTCCATTCAATGCTGATATCATATCATTCAGATGAGGCCCTGGGTGATGTTCTCGTTCTATGGCTGTATTGGGAAGCCTCATGTCCACACATAGTCGGACTTTGTCTGGTGTGCCCTTTTTTGGAACTATGACGACTGGTGACACCCATGGTGTGGGGCCATCCGTTTTCTCAATAATGTCTGCTTGTAGTAGTTCTTGGATTTCATTCTCCACGGCCTGCTGAAGGTGGAAAGGCACTCGCCTTGGATGCTGAGCAACAGGGCGCACTTGGTCGTTGATGTGCAGGCGAATCAGACACTTATTCATTTTGCCAAGCCCACTGAATAGCTTGGGAAACTTGCGGACAATGTCTGGATTGTCATTGACCCGGTACAAGATTTCAACCGACCGGAGTCGCTCCGCTGTGGGCAGACTGAGAAGACAATCAGCCTCCGGGCCCTCAATGACGTGAATGTACGCCGATACTGATGTGGATTCATGCTTGAGTGTCGTTGCGAACTTGCCCAGGCAGGGAAGTGGCTTCTTCGCCATCCACGTAAACACCCTGACATGGGCTGGACTCAGGGCAGGTGTTGGCTTCATCTTGCTATATTCAGTTACAGGCATGTAGTTCAGGGATGCCCCACTGTCTAGCACAAATTTGGTTGCGTGTGTCCCCACTTTGATGTCCAGTGGAGGATACTTCTTCAGCTGGTCCGGGTCGGCCACCATGCATATATATTTGTCCGTGTACACTGTCTCTTGAGAGGTCGACCTCGATTCCCTTGACGGTGACCTTCTGGTCCATTGGGATCTGTGTGATTCCCTGCTGGAATGTGGCGAGCCAGAGGATGATATAGCTCTGTCTTGGACAGCTTTTGCATGGTGTCACTTATCCTCTGGGCGAGATCTGGTTGTCTCACTCCTTCTCTCCTTGCTGTATACTCCGCACATTACTTCAAAATGGTTCTTGCGTCCGCATTTCCGGCACTGTTGGCCCACTGCTGGACATACATCTGTGTGTGGGAAATCATAACCACATCGGTAGCATTTCCGTGGACACTCTGGCTTCTTGGCGTAGCTTGACTTGTTGTCTCTCCTTCCAGATTCATAGCGTCGATGACTTCTGTGTGGGTGTCTGGACGCTGGCCGAGACCTCCTCTGACGGTCATTTGATCTTTTCTGAGCGTTGGTGTTGTGAGTCCAATATGCTTGTTCTTTTTTCTCACCACACCCTGTCTCCATGTTCGTGGTATGCTCTTCTGCCTGGTCGTACACTCTCGTCATTTCTTCTATTTCGTCGAGATCATGGCTTTTCCTTAGCAGCCGCCTTCGGAGTGTCTCTGACGTACAGCCCTCAATAACTCTCAGTCGGATGGCATCCTTCGTCGAGAACGAGTCAAAGTTGCAATACTGAGACAGTCGGCGTAGTCTGGATATGAATGTGCTCATCATTTCATCCTTGTCTTGACGCGCCTGATGAAACACATATCTCTCGTAGTCCACATTTCTTTTGTGCACAAACCTAATGTTTAGCGCATCTCGCACTTTGTCATAAGTCCCTTTATCATCCGTTGGCAATTCTTTGATCACTTTGCCAATCTCTTTGCCGGCCAGATTGCGGAGTGCAATTAGCTTGTCTCTGTCTCCTGTGACTTTCGAACCTTCCGGGTAGTCCTCAAAGTCCTCCAACCACTCCAGCCATCGAGGGCCCATGCTCCCACCAGCCACCAGGGTCAGTGATTCCGGGGGGGCGCAGATGCGAGACTATGGGCGTGACAGGGGCCGCCACCGCTGCACCACCTCCATTTCGGTGCGATGAGTTCGACATGTCTGACTAAGCAACTGATGTCACGTTATACACTTGCCAGTGCTCGCTTTTTCAGTGACTACTGCTCGTCTTTGTACTTATCAATGTTTGTATTGCACTCGTCAATGCTTGTTTTGCAGTTATCAACGCTTGTTCTTACAGTTATTTTGCACTCATCAATGCTTGTTTTGCAATTTCCAATGCCTGTTTTGCAATTTTCAATGCTTGTTTTGTCGTTGTCAATGCTTGTTTTGCAACTTCCAATGCTTGTTTTTGCAATTTTCAACGCTTGTTTTTACAGTTTCAATGCTTGTTTTCTTTCAGCCGGGTGCTGCCTGACTTCAAAATGGCCGCTTATGATTTACACATAGGGTGTCCCAATGGTTGCCTGTCTCTAAGATGGCCTCCGCGAATGAAATCTCGGTCCACACAAGACTTGCTTTCATTCAGGGCATGCTCACTCTCCAGGACTCACCGGCAGCCGATTTCTGCACGCTCCATCGCTTTTCAGTGTCCCTACGCTCACAGACCTTCAGGACCTCCAGGTAGGAGCAGGGACATCTCGCAGCATCAGTGGACGATGGTCAGGCCGTCTCTTACGCATCGGGGGTGAGCCGTCTCCTTCCATGCGTCTTGGCGTTCTTCGTCGGGATGCTTTCACAAACCTGGGGCAGCACTTCAAGCGCTCTTCGATCGCGGGGGCAGTAGGCAGAATCGGGGTAGGCACCCGACTTCTCCTCTTGAGTCGCGTGCCAGTTAGCACGCATCAAGGGTGACTCGCGGTTTTGGCGCGAATCGGCACACCGCTTCAAACACCCCAGCGCTCGATGCTGCTTTCTTCCGTAGAGCTCTACGCGACAGGCAGATCACGGAGCAGGGGCAATTACCGCTGGCTTCTTGTTCTGGGCGGCGGACCTACTTCAGCCACACGTGGCTTAACAGCGTTTCTCTTTCCTTGACGCTGCCGGGACAGGGACGCTTCTCCTTGGGGTTCTGTAGGTGGCTGACTGCACCATCCCACCCTCGTCGCCAGGTGTCATGTCTTAGGTGAATAATGACAAAGACCAGTTATGTATATTTAAGGAGCTTTATTCTTTGCTTCCTATCAGTTCCCTGTCCCTACTCTAACTGCCTCTTTCCTGTCTCTGCCCCTCCTCTTCCTCCAACCCCGTAACTCCTCCCATCCCAACTACTAGACCGTGCACATCATCACATCACCCGTGGTGACTCTTTGAGGCCAGGAAATAAGTATGGAAAAGAACTGAGTTAGGCTTGAAATGGCAGCAGAAGGGGGAACCGCATACCCAGTAGAGTCCACTCAAAAAATAGCAGAAGAAGCTGGGAGTAAGAAGAGTGGGGCCAAGATGGGTGACGACAGCTCGGATAGATTATTAACTGATTTCTGTGTAGAGAAAGAGGATGCAGGGACCGCAGTGTTTAGCGGATATGTTTTCCTCGCTCTCAGGGGACATCAGGAAGGGCTTTGCATTATTAGAGGCAAATCAGTGTGAGATACGCAACAAAATAGGGTGAAGCCACAAAAGATTCTTCTTAATTTCCAGACATACGCCCTGAAAGAATTTTTTTTAGGTGCGCTTAAATTGAAAACTTTAAGGAGGAAGGATTTCTCATTTAAGATCAGATCGGACATAGCCCGGGTTACCTTGGATAGACAGTGGGAATTGGGAAAGCCCTAAGATTAATTAAAAAAAAGCAGGGGCAACAGCTCAGCTCAAATTCTGGGTATCTCAGAGTTATGCTTAATAACAAAATGCATTTTTGAGAGGTGTAAGAGAGGCTGATTAAGGGGAGAGAGGAATCTAGAGATTGATGTACAAAAGAAATCAGGGAAAGATGGAGTAAGGGAGGATGTTGGGGGTAACATGAGTTCTTTTTGGTATATAGGTTTGTTGGTGGAGAGTGCCAGTGGGCTGGGAAGAAAAATTTGACTGACACCAGGTCCAGAAGGAACAATGGGTGGGTTCTCCAAAGGTAGGTGGAAGGGTGTCAAGGGGGGTGCACTGGGTGGGGTGCAAGTGGGAAGAGATTTATAAAACGTTCCTCAAACACCTCAGAGATACAGAAGGCAGCTAATAGATACAGTGACACTCAATTTAAAGGCTGGGAGAGTATAGCAGGAGGATGATGACTCAGATACTAGCATGGATTATCAATGGGTTACATACCAATGGTAGGAGAGATAAGATACTACAGTATCTTAGAGACTCTCCAGCACAAATTTTGATTCTATAAGAAACACACTCGGTAAAAGAAGATTGTACGAAATTGTTTAGGAAGCAAAGTTAGGTGCAGCAGATAGTACGCACAGAGCAGACCGCCAACATAAGAGGGGTGGCAATTATGGTGAAAAAACAAGGGGGAATAATGCGGTTATTGGAAACAAGGGTTTAGAAGGGTGGTAGATGGATTGTAGCAAACATAAAAATATGGGGTAGTACACGAACATTAGTGGGTTACTATGGCCCATACCATGATGATTGTGAACCATTAAAAGCAGTGTTTACCAACCTATTGGACTTCCCAGGTCGTGATATTATGGCAGGAGATTTTAATATCATTTTTGATTTGAACCTAGAAAAATCAAGTAAAAGCAGTGCCATACTCACCCCCAAAACCTGTGCCTTTCTAAGGTCTATGATGAAGCGACACGTTCTTTGTGATTTATGGAGAGAGAGGATTGGATCTTTGCAGGGTGCCTCGTTTTATAGCGAAAAATGTGGGCAAAGATCAAGGATTGATTACTTCCTGGTAGAGGGAAGCCTTAAAGAAGATATCTCAGGTATTGGGTATTGGACGCTTCATTTATCAGACAATTCAGCGGTAACTATAACAATCAGGAATATTAGCCGGCCTACAGAAAGGAGGTGGACACTAGGCTGTACTATTTTGGCAGATACCGCGGTAATAGAAGCCTTTAAAGTAGAAGTAGGAGAATTCCTTAAAATTAATAGCAGCTCCGGTCCTAAGGGGTTAATATGGGATACGTTCAAACACCACTAATGAGAAACTGGGTGGTGGTCAATATTCATGATCCAACACTCTTGGTGTTGCTCCTATGAGAGGACCACATATCCCATATCTTTTTATGTTTAATTGAGTTTTTCTATTAAATATCTGATGAGTGTAACACTTATGGTATGACATAAAAAGTCCTAACGTAGAGGGGGTTCCCTCGGTATCCAGTGCTTTTTCAAATAACTACTGCAAATACCTTTTGGACTTTGGTTAAACTGTTGATTGAAGGATTCCTCTTTCTTCGCCATATTCACGTAAAAAAGTCAGGCAAGATAAAAAAAATCCACATTTTGCTTGAAAAATCTTTATTCCCTTTCATGAAATTTTCATGGAATTTCGCAACAAACTAAAAGTTACATGAGTTCACTGACATCTAGTAGGACACAATAACTCACAGAAAATACATTGTAAGCCAAGCTTGGGATTTGGGTTTACTTCCCATTTAAGCTCGAATATGGCACAATCAATCGCAGAAAAAACACAGGGAATCCAATTTGGAGTACATTTATGCAAATAGTGTTAACACAACCTGGCACATCCTATGTACCATAACACTTTAAACATAAATCAATCTAATTAATGACACTTCTGCAGAGTTTGACGTGATATGCAATGCACATTGCTGATGATATGAACATAGGCTGTGGTAAACAAAAGCACATAATTATCATAAAGCTGTATCTACTGCAGTCAAGGAAACTGAGAAGGATAGAATGCTCACTATACCATAGCAAATGTACAGAGTAATAAAGATTTCTGATTTTATACTTCATTACAATCAAAATCCCTTCTCGTCACCTCCCAAAAAGCAGGCGCTCTGACAGCTGTTATGGATGCAATAATAGTGATTGAATGCAGAAATAATAGAAAACCCATTCAATTTCGAAGTTAATGAAACAAGGTTTACTTAATGAAAAGTGCCTCCGTGTAATTTAGTTCCAATACCCGTAAAGGTCACACCGCTAGCTCCTTTGGCTTTTGTGCCTTGTCCTTACAACCTAATACAATTGAATACCTTGCTGCAAGACTACTGAATGAGTGTTAATATTAAATTTGTTTTTGGATCATTACGAGTTTCATCAATGAAGTTTAGCGCATGGACCTCTATGTACGGTGCGCATTTTGTGATGAGCACCTAAACATCCAATGATTAATATATTGCATGTGAGGCTCTTCTCACATGTTATTTGCAGCCAATGGTGAGCCAAGTTTATGACTTTTTTTATTGTGCATAACCATAGTCAGTCTGGTATTTTTTGCATATTCACATAGTGTGAAGCTTGTGCAGTTTTAAAGTACAGCAAGTGAAAAGCAGTAAAACACCTAAAGGTGGTCCGGCTCGAGTCATACGTCTGACTCTGGCTAGGCTCGCCCTCTAGAAGTTTCGGGCCAAAAATGAGCTGATCTTTCTTTAATATGATGGCGGTCGGATGACAGTCCGACTACCATCGCTATGGGCAGGTGTCTGTCTCACAATGAGTCAGCAGTCCCACCTGCCCAATTTTGATCAGACTGCCGTGCAGGCGGTCAGAAAGTACCTTTTCTGCGGCACAAGCTGCAGTAGGAAAAGCCACTGGACCACGTAGTGCCTGGCACACGGTGCATGGATGTGTGGGGGCAATACATGTTCTCTCCGGGCCACTTAGCAGTGGCCCATGGGGGGCTGGGGCCCCCAAATTCCCTTTCCGGCTGCCTTTTCATGACAGTCGTACTGCCATGAAAAGGCAGTCCGAAATGGACATCCTAATCCCTACGGTGGTACAGGCACCGCTTTCACTGTAGGGATAGGAGTACGTCCGCCACCCCGATGAAATACTAGATCCTGTTGTAGGTGGGGGGCTCCCCCCCCCTACAGCAAAGGGTCCGACAATCGGATTCGTACCTAGCGGTCAGACCGAAGGGCTGTCAGCCTGTTGGAACACCATTGACAGGCTGTCGGTGGCGGTCCGACCAGTATTCAAATGAGACATTCTGTTTCCCCTTCATTTCACATGCTCTCACATCATTCGCCAAGCTCAAGTGGGTACTCTAGAGGAGGTGCTTTCTACCACCACAGGCTATTTACATTTTGATAACCTGTAATCCAAAATACCGCAGTGATCAAAATCAATAAGCCTTAAGCGCTATTCAGCCCTTCTTCTTCTAAACCCCGGGAAGTAGCATGGAACCAATACTTTCTGCAGCACTGAGAAGGCTGTCTACCATTTGAGAGTCAATAAAGGGCCCGTATTGCTTCGTATGTGTCAGACGCATAGCCTTCACAGTTTTGTTGAACTACATTAGCTACCTCAGCTACTGATTATTTTTTTTTTAACTTCACATGGTATTGCAATTGGTATATTGTAAGTAACAATGTTCTGACACCAACTTATTCTCCAAGCAACCCTGAGTAGAGCAGGGGAGGTGCTGGTCATGGGTACCGGCTTTTTACACTTTGATAACTTCCATTGCAAAAATGTAAAAAGGCAACAGTGCTGATCTGCCTCTGCCCAAAGCACCACAGGCGCAGCAACACTGGAATGGCAGTGTCTTATACAAGAGAAACAATACAGGGCCTGCATTGCTTGAACTGTATTAGACAGTGTTGCAGTGCTCCAGCTACACGCACTACAGCAATGATTTTTGTATTATATTTTATTGTATTGTAATTGTATTTATATAGTGCTCACCACCGCTGACAAGGCCTCTAAGTGCTTTTCAAAGAATAGCATGCTAATCAGGCCCATACCTCAGTTTGCTTCTATGATCTCCCAAACATTCCTATCAAAATTCTTCCCTCATGTAGCCCTCCTTGGCTCATCCCAAACCTAAGTCTACTATTATCCGCTCCCTAATCACTTGCTAGAGACTCTTCCCTCTTCCTTCTCTCCTTTTACTCATCCCAAACATTATTTGACTACTATGCTCTCCCAACCAACACCTTCTAGACTCTTCCCTCTTCTATTCTTCCATTCTCATATTCAATACAACTAACAGAGGTGCATGCCCAATGCTCAAATTAACTCCTATTTCACTCTACTAATCCACCACTAGTCCTTTGGCATTGTACTATAATTTGGGTCATGCAGGGGTCAACATTCTGCAGACAAAGGTATGACAGCAAGAGAGGAACAGAGAGAGTTGTAGAGAGAAAGAGTGAACTACAGAGAAAAAAAGAGAAGAGAGAGGTTTTAAGCAGAGGAGAAAGTTAAGGAGAAAAGAGGTAGAGGAGAGAAAAAATGTGAATGGGTTGAAAAGGAGATAGGTACAGAGAAAAAAGAGGAACAGAGAAAAAGAGTGGGTGCAAGGGAGAGAACATTCAGAGAGAGAAAGAGATAGTGCTAAAGAGGTAGAGTGTATGTGTAAGGGAACAGAAGCAAACGTTTTGGGGTGTTAAGAAAAGATAGGATACAATCATGGAGCATGATTAGTCATTATAGACAACATGGAATCGTTTGTGTCTGAGATCATTTGCCGTCTTTCTATTCATATCACTTGTCAGAATTCCAGGGTTCACTCGCTGTTAAGAGTCAGTCCAAATCCCTTTATTCAGCCTCAAGGCACCCAGAGAGAGAAGGACTCCAGAGGCATTTCTGGGGCATTATTTCACTTGGACCACTAGAATAAAACCTGGCAAATATGACAGTCTGGAGTTTAATGTAGGCAACGCTGGGCGAGAGTCTGCTGCATGAAATACAACTGTCAGCACTACTAGCCATTCTATTCTATTCTATTCTATTCTAGATTTGGTGAAGCGCAACAGCTACCCCAGCAATGGGGCGTCCCGGCGCTGAAAGACAGACACACTCCTTACAGAACGGGGAGGGGGAGGGAAGTTAAAAATGCGCTAGGGAGGAGGGAAAAGGAAGGTCTTGATTGTCTTGCGAAAGACAGAGAGAGATTCTATGGAGCGTATGCTGAGAGGAAGATCGTTCCATATTTTGGGACCGAGAACCCTAAAGGATCGGCCTCCGGTGCGACAGAGCTTAATTCTGGGTACTTCCAAAAGAAGTTGGCTAGAGGAGCGTAGTTCACGGCCAGGAACATAGGGGCAGGCCAGGTTTCGCAGCAAAGGGGGGTTTCCCTGTTTGACGATTGTAAAGATCGTGATGAGCGCTTTAAATTTAACTCTGTGTTCCACAGGCAGCCAGTGAAGTTTGCAGATGGTGGCTCTGGCTGAGCATCTGCGTGGGAGACCGACCAGTGTTCTCGCTTCCGCATTCTGGATGCGTTGGAACCTAGCCGTTTCTGCTTTGTTTGCTCCTGGTAGAAGGATGTTCGCGTAGTCTAGGCGTGACAGGATGGTTGCCTGGACAATCAGCTGGCGAACCTAAGAGTCAAAGAATCCGAGTATAGGCCTAAGATTCCTTAGGAGACATATACAGGTTGCAGCCACCTTTTTGGTGTGTGTCTGGAAGCTAAGGTTAGCATCCATCCAAACACCCAGGTTTTTTACACAGTTTTTAGAGAGTGGGGTGGTACCAAGGGATGACGGCCACCAGTGCTCGTTCCATAGGCTGGTGTTTCTGCCAAGGAGGAGCACCTCAGTTTTACCGGCATTAAGTTGGAGATAGTTATCCGTCATCCATTGTGCCACTGCTGCCATGCCATCTCTGAACTTGGATGCCGCAATGGACGGGCTTTCAGTGAGGGTGACGACCAGCTGGGTGTCGTCGGCGTACGATACCAGCGTGAGCCCCCACTCTTTAGCCACAGCCGCAAGCGGCTGGACATATAGGTTAAAGAGGGAGGGGCTCAACGCTGAGCCCTGGGGGACTCCTTGTGCTATCGGATGAGATTTAGAGAGAAATCGGGGGGCTGAAACCCTGAAGGATCTGTCTTTAAGAAAGGAGTGGAACCAGGCTAGGGCAAGGCCAGACACACCGGCCATCTCCAGACGTTTCAGAAGAATATCATGAGATACCGTGTCAAAGGCTGCGCTGAGATCTAAAAGAATCAGCGCAGCACTTTGACCGGAGTCTAAAATCGTCCGGAGGTGTTCGGTGGTGGCCAGTAGGGCAGATTCGGTGCTGTGGCCCGCTCTAAAGCCATTTTGAGAGGGGTCCAGGATTAATTGAGGTCCACATGTTTGGAAAGAATGCCATTGACGTGGGCTTCTGCTATCTTAGATATCCAGGGGAGGAGGGATATTGGCCGGAAACTTTCTTGCTTTGAAGGGTCTAGGGTGGGTTTTTTAATTATTGGTGATACCCAAGCTTGCTTCCAAGCTATGGGTACAGAGGCAGAAGTGAAGGAAAGATTGAGAATATCCATCATAGGGGGTAAGAAAAAATCAATCGAATCCAGAAAGTGCGAGGGGCCCATAGGGTCCGCCGGGGAGCCAGATTTCACTTTCTTACAAAGTTTAATCAGGTCAGTGGCCGTGATGGCAGGAATTTGGGTAAGTGGGATGATGGTGGAGGTAGGGTCCTTGAGTTCCCCGGAATAAGGAGAATTCTGCAGAAAAGTTGCGTAGATGTTTTGAACTTTCTCAACAAAGTATGTGGCCAACTGCTCACAATGATCATTGGATGTTATTTTGGGAGTGGGTGGCCTGGAGTTTTGTAGTTCTTTGACAAGTTTGAAGATAATTTTGGAGGGTTTCGGGTTGGAACTGATTTTGTCAGCATAGAAAGCTGCGCGGGTAGTGCTAATGGCCTTGTGATAGATTTTAAGCTTGGATAGATAGTTGGCCTTATCCTGACTATCGAAGTTTTTCCTCCATTGACGCTTGGCTCTTTTACAGTCCTTACGCATGACTTTAGGGGTGTCATCGTACCAGGGATTAGAAGGTGTGGTACGTCCTTTAGTTAGCTTGGCCGGGATGAGAGTGTCAAGCCCATCTGTGATCCAGGTAGTAAAAGAGGTGTAGGTTGTGTCTATGTCCTGATTAGCCTCACAGTGAAATCCTCCTAGGGTTTCATGGAGAGTAGAGGTAGAGAGCTTGTGCCATGGTCTTTTTAAGCGACGGTTGGATTCAGTTTTGTACTGTCGTCCTGGGGCTGGGACCGTTAGCTTAATGAGGTAGTGGTCCGTCCATCCCATAGGGGTGGGGACCTCTGTGACTGCCTCTTTGATATTAGTGAAGACCGGGTCTAGGGTATGGCCGGCTATATGAGTGGGAACATGAATGAGTGAATTAAGCTGTAAAGCCGAGAGGTCGGTAAGGAGATTGGCAATGCTGTGGTCATTAGTTAGCTCAAAGTGCAAGTTGAGGTCGCCCAGAATCGTGAAGTTGGCAGATTTGGTAATGAGCGCCGTAGTCGTCTCAAGAAGGGCATCAATGAATCTGGAAGCAGAGCCTGGTGGGCGGTAGATGTAAAGACCTGACATAGTGAACTGAGGGCTAGTGCTAATTTTAAAATAGGCGCATTCACAGTCAGAGGCGCCGGCATATCACAGCATGTCCTATCCACATACTGGGAATTTCACCTTTGCCCTGATTGGCTCTGCACATGCTGTGACACTTACAGCCCACATGGGCCCATGGCTCTGCTCGGGCTATGTTCTTCCCTTAATTTCTCTAGCGTGTGCCCCTCTACCACCAGCATTACATGTGTCGGTTGTCAGTAGCCTCATTAGTGCTGCAATGTCACTTAGATGCCACTTATCTTCCATTCGAGGTCCACTTACATTCCATGCTCTGCAGCTGTGAGTCACACATTAAGGCTCCTGGCAGCAGGGAATTGGATGTAGGTGGCTAGGGTCTGGGATTAGTGATACAAGCCTGAGTCTCCCAATGGAATTCTTGTAATTATGAGTTAGACACCTTGGGATGGGTACTAGCTGCACTGTACTGTTTTTAACTGGCTGATATTCAAAAGTCCTAGGCACTGATATGTCATGAGTGATATCATCAGTGATGTCATTTAACATGTCATGAGTGATGTAAAATGCAAGGTCATAAGCAATACATGATGGGACCGTAAGTTATAGTCACTAAACTATAACTGGTGCATTGCAGTTGTTTATGGGTTTCAAAGCTTGCATATCTCAAAAAGAGGTCTAACTGTGAAATATTTCCCATCATTCAGAGTGCTGAATTAACTTGTGGGATGTTTAGCTTTCCTAAAGAAACAAAAAAGCTAATTAAAGCATTTTTTTTCTTTCAGTGCTGGGAAAAAACAATTTCATAATGACAATGCTGTTGTAAACATTGTTATTATTTTATAAGGAAATTTTATGTATTATTAGTTTGGAGTGGTCTTTTTTTTTACTTGATAATATATTTTACTTTTTTAATATTTTGTGAATTGTTTTATGGCTTTTTTTTAAAGGGAATAGAGTGGAATTTTCGTAAAATATTTATATTTTATATTTTGATTGATTATTTTTTAATATTTGTCTAAGAAATATTTACATTTTGTTTAGGGGCCTTCTATAATAATTAATTTTATAGTGTTCACATTACTTATATTAAAAATGTGTATTGATACTTTTTTAGTAATTTAGTTTGTTTTTGTGGTTTACATAAAATTAAAATTATATGTGTGTGTGTATGTATATATATATATGTTCACTGAAAAAAACATAGGTTTCACACATGTTATATTTAGCTGGACATTTCATCCATACAAAACCATTGAAATTCCCCCCTTATAGTTAGTTCAGCTAACTATAACTCGCGCGCCCACAATGCACTGCTGATGATGTCACATATTACATCACTCATGACATGGTCAGTGACATCACTGATGACATCACTGATGCCATCCCAAATGACATCACTGATGACATCATCCAGTGAATGTGTGTCTTTCTGAAAAATATTTTTTTATATATTTGTATAAATGGAAGAATAAATGGGTAAATAAGTGTCTAAATGGATGTTTTTTTTTAATTGATTGTATAACTGACTTATTAGGTGTATCTTAGTGAATACATGTATTAGCGAGTAATGTTTAAATATGTAAATATCTGTATCAGTGTCTCACTTTGTGTATAAGTGGCTGAATGGGTTGTGAGTAGCTACATGAGTGTCTATATGGGTTATTAGTTGGTTTTATGAGTATCAGTATGAGTGTCTGTATGGTTTGGTGGGGGTATTACTTAGCGCATAGATGCATGGATGCCCGACTCATTCTTTGTATGTGTTTTGAAGACAACATGTGTGCAGGACTGTATGGGTTGATGAGTGTGTGTATGGGTCTGTTAGTAAGTGAATGACTGTCTCAATAGTATCTTTATGAGTAACTACATATGTTTTAAACTAGTATATCTGAGTATTGATGTATATGTTAAATGTCGTATACTTGTAAAGCGCACAGCTGCCCCAGCAAAGGGGCGTCCCGGCGCTGTATACCGCTGGGGAACCCATTCTGGCTTTCCTTGTGAGATGGTCCCTCCTGGGCATCTCCAAGGTGAAGACAAGCATCCCTGGCGCTGATGGGGCCGTTAGTAGAGATTAAGCAAGCTATTGCCCAGAGTTGCTGAGTGGGACCCATGGTTGGAGTAGGCACTGAGGCGAGAATTATCGAGTCCGCTGACCATGGCCCAAGACCCTGCCGCGCCGGGAATCGAACCCTGGTCCCGGGCCGACCTCTGCTTCCGGGTCTGCCGCCTCTAACCAGTGAGCCACACCACTCCACATATAAGTGAGCATATGTTAGATTGAGAGACTGGAAGAGTTCCTGCATAAATATGTAAGTGTTTCTATAAGTGATTGTTTAAGAGAGTAAGTATGTGTACGTTTCTGTAGAAGTAAGTGTATGGTGTGTGTATAGCTGTATATGCAAGTAAATGGTTGTTTGATAGTTTATTTGCATGTGTGAGTATGGGTGTGAGTAACTCTATGGATGAGTGTCGGTGTGTAACAGGATGTATAGGTGTATGAATACATATGATGAATGAGTACATGTATGAGTGACTATAAAGAACTGTTGGTGAATGAGTGGATGTGTATGTAGCAGTTAAAATGACTGAATAGGTTGTTGTAACTGGTATTGGTTTCTCCATTTTTTTGAAAATGTTAGTTTCTATTTTTGAATGTGTGTATCAAAGGTTATATTACGGTGAGAGGAGGTCTGCCACTCTTTCACAAGGATGATGTCATGAACTTAATGGCAACGGCAATATTTATGTGCACCCATTAGGGTAGAGTTCGCTGATCCAGACTACAACACCCACAAGTCAATACGCTCAACAGAGCAGCCCATCGAAGGGTGACATTTTTCCTTGTGTGTGTATGGGTCAAAACAGCACGAAAGACTGTCGAAGCCTCTGATGAAGTGCGGCAGCACAGAAACGCGTCAGGCATGCATAGCTCGACACGAAAGCTGTTATTTGCATCGGCATGCCGGTTCTGTTCTTACCTTTTAAAAGCCTGGTGCTAGCATATGTCTGAGTGCATCTTTGTTCCGGTGGGGAACTTTGGATATTTCATTTTTTACGCGGCATCCCCGGCCGCGAAAGACGCACCACCCTACTAAGGTTGGGGGCCATGGGCTCTGTAGTTCAAAGAGCCACTATGTGGGACACCTGCTTGGGATATGTAAATCCATGAACCTCGCCAAGTAGTTACAAGGGGTGACATGCTCAGCATCATGGAGGATTCACAAATTTGTGGGAAAAAACTAGCAAATTGGGTTTCTTCACAGGAAATATGGAAAGAGTTAAAGAAATACTGCCCATTTAGAAGTGGCATAGCAAAAATAAAATTTCAAGGGAGCCTGTTATTTGTTAACAAGAGCAGCATAGGTAAGAGCACAAGGTGAGGGGGAGCCATTTCACCTGATTTTCTACTGAGAGAGGAGGTGGTTTGCAGGAGTTATGACTGGAGATTTCAAATGAAAATACAGAAATAAAACTGAGAGAACAGATAATAGTGTTTAAAAGTATGGTAATTAGGTTGTAGTATGGCCTTACACGTTTACTGGTTGCAACAATTTGGTATTGGGCCATACTTTGTGAGCAATAACAGAGGGATTCTGAGTAGGAGTCAGGTGACGGGTTCCGCGATGTGGTAAACAGCCGATACACTTTGGGAATCAAGGGGTTCTGCAACTACGGCAGAACGGTAAGGTACTCCGTTTCTGTATGTAAGAATACCTGACCCATTACGGTAGTCGGGAGGCGTGAGACTAGGTGAACTGCTTCCTCAAGAAACATTGTTTCTTCTTTTAATACAGCTACCTGATCTCTGCAGGACAGGAGCGATGTTGAAATGATGCTACCGCTTCAAGGTAAATACCCTTGACATAAGGAACTATCAAACATTTAGCGTTTTTTATGAAAAAGAAGTTCTGATTAGTCTACCCCCCTTTTTTCTGTACAGTTTCCCCACTGAGTGAGACAGGAAAAGGAGTTAAATATTAGAAAACGGCTGGTTGGCACCACGATCAGCATACATTGATGAATGATTGAATCATCTTGTTAAAAAGGTAATATTATGGACACACCTGCGTGATTGTATAAACACACAGGGTTGATTAATACTAGTAGCCCATATTCTGCATTATTATGTTTTGCAGGATTCATTCTTGGCTGACTAGGAGGCATACGTTGTGTAGCCTTGTACCTCTGGGTAAGCAATTGACCCCTAATGGGGTTTTTATCTCTTTGGTAATATATCACTACAACGGGGTAATTCCCTTTTATTCTTTATAGGGTCATCTTTAACCCTTGGTTGCCCCACTATTGATTGTCCTGATGAAGACTCGCAAGGTCCAGGTTTAACTCACCGGATGACCTTAAGTCGAGTCGAAACGTCGACGATACTAACTCTACCTTGGACCCATTTCTGCTATATATAAAAAAGTGCACGCATTTGACATGACTGTTTGTATTTAGATGATCCAGATATTAGTTGATATTAACTTTCATGTGGGCCAGGTTGTTGTGCTACGGAAAATTGTAAGACCGTAATTACAGAAAATCAATGTGAATATTTTGTTTATTTTCTTTGAATTTCCTTTCCTTCTTGATTCACTGCACACATCTTTGATCACTCCCTTTTGTGCACCCTCCTCGGGGCAACCTTTTTATTCTAAACATATTGAGAAAACTTTGTGGAATATCAACCTTGTGATTAGAGACAATGAATTAAACAAAGTTTTCTCTCCTTTTTTTATATATTGTTGTTGTAGTGATATTCCTTTTGTTCTGAGTAACTCAGCTCATTTATGGTTTGGAGCGTATTTGTGAGGAACGCCCATGAACATATAAATGTTTGAATATGCACTGATTGAATCAGCTTATTAAGAAATAGGTTCTGGACCATTTTTTTATTCTTATCGCATTATACCCAGGTCCATATCCTTTTGGGTTCCCTCATTTTCATTAATGAGTGGGAACTGAGGCTGCAGTTGGCCCAGCTGGCTGCAGAGGAGAGAAAAACTGAGGTTAAGACAGCCTAGGAGGAAAAAAGGGTCTTGCTGGCTGGAGTGTCAACGAGGTGCATGTGAAGGCCAGTATTTGTCAGAGTCTAGCAAAAAAGGTGTGAGCACCACTACTGTATCCAGTACTGAAGAAAGTGTTGATCTATTCAGAGAATTCATGACTGAATTTAAGGAGGAGTTTGATACAAACAGGTTATTTCTAGCATACGAAGTACCTGTAGAGAGGAGCTCTGAAGATGACTGTAGAGGTGCCTTTGTAGTCATATTCGAGGTGATGTGAGGGGCACCATACTGGCTTTAGAGAAGAGGAAGAGGATGTGGTATTGCACTATAAAGGAGGTCCTTGTCATTAAGTATGAAATAACTCCAGAGGAGTGTAGGATGAAATTCAGGGTTAGTCACTACTGCTGGGAGGATTTTGATGGGTACTTTTGAAATGTTTGTGAAAAGTAATGTTGTTTCTTAAGAAGGTGCTGCTAACATTTTATTTTTTAAATTTTCTTAAAAAGAGAACTGAGAAGAAGAAACATTTCTCCAGACACTCATTCGAGTTCTTTTAGCTTGTTTCATCTGATACAGTACAATACAGTTCACTGAAACCCCCCATAACTTCTTTTGAAAGTAGTGGATAGATACTGTAATGAGCAACCAAGAAGAGTCCCACTGCGTTGGAATTGGCTATCTTCCCAGTATCATTTATAGTTTAAGGAAAAAAATAAGGGTTCTTAAAATAACCCTCATCCACCAAGATGTCCCATTGTGAAATGCTTCATCATAGGGTTCTTCCTGCCCACTGTGACATGGATGTGCTGCGACCGACGAAGAAATTGGAGCACTTCGTGAGATGTAAACTATAAGGTAAATGATGTTATTAGAGTGGGGGTCTATTAGTGGTTAAAAAATACCTGTGTGGATATCTAGGTGGCTCCCACAGCCCTACGTCTATTTCCACATGTGTCTGACATGTTACCCAGACTGTATTACCTAGATTGTCATGTTGCCACCTCAAACTCAATTATCATTGTATTATGTCTTTATTGATTCTATTTGGTTACATTCATATGTCCTTTGGTCTGTGCTTATTGTGGGGTTTTTTTGTCTGAAAACGACCAATAAAAATTCTTGAAATCAAAAAAATACCTGTTTTAATGGCAACTAAATATTTATTTAATCTTATAGCTGGTTTTGTTGAAACTGGGAAAGGAGGCCATGTCATGTGTAATTCTAATATGTGAGGTCATAAGCAGTGCATTGCCAGGGTGTAAGGAGATATATCCAAAAGTGATGTCCATGGAGTTTCCTAATGTTTCCAGCAAAACTTACAACACCATACATCACATAGATGTCACTGTGCCTAGCAGAAATTCAGTTTGACTATTTATATAAGGTTAATTCTGGATTCAATTTCTGTCATAAGGACCTTTCCAGATCCCCTCAAGCTATGGTGAGAATTCCAGTAACTTAAATTGCTTCTTGGCAACTCTTATTATTGTTTACTTGTTTCAGTTTGTCTTTCTATTTAATTTCTTTTTTTCTTTTTTTTTCTACTGCACGTACTCCTGTGCATTTTCTTACTTAAGACTACTACCAGTCACTTAATAAAGATACACGCTAAATGTGTTGTTTGTATGCACTTCCTTGTTTTACCAACAGCCTGAAGAATCAGGTGATCACACTCATTGGTCACCACCTTTTCTGTTATATGAGGAAAATGCAGTACCTCACTGCACTTGAAAACAATGCAAATGCCACAGTTCATGATGAGCTAGAGTTACCTTTACAGTTTTAAAACCTCTGTTAAAAAACTTTACATGTTGCTTTCAGAAAAATAATACAAAGATGACACTTTTAAACTTCACATGAAGGGCCGTCTCCACAGCTTCCTGTTACGGGTACGTGCATTAGGGTCAAGCTGGGCATGTGCAAGCCAAGCTCAGGCCCAGGCCGCGAAAATTCCAAAGGGTGCAGCAGGGAATATGAGCTACCTGCTTAATGTCATGCAAACAGCGGCTAGTCCATCACACTTCGGGGATCTCAATCGGGTCCCGTTAAAGACTTTTTAATCAGCCCTTAATGTAAGTTAGCATAGTTGTTAGCACCCCATTAACCCTCTGCCAGTAGCGGCCGGAACAGGTGAGAGGGGTGGGGTGAAGTGGAGTTTGGCTAAGTCGACATACGAGTGGAGAAGTACAATAAAATTTAAAAAACAAAATAAAACCACTTACCGTGTGCTCGCTGCATTGCCAATTAATTTAATTTTACTCCTCTCGTCTTGTGTCGACTTACCCAACCCCCACCCTACCTCACCACTCTTACCTGTGCTGGCCGCCACTGCCCCCTTTCTTCCTCCCACTTCTTCACACCTCCTGCCATCCCATGGTAATGACTCCCCACATCCACAACAAACATCACATTTTTATTCCGCCCATGGCTCTGTTCCGGTAAATCCAGATTTAGGGGTCGATTATGATGGCGGACGGACCTGAGTCCGTCCGCCACCATAGAGTAGGAGGGATCGTCCGCAGGGGCAGCGGCGGTCCCTCCGTGCAAATTAGGATGTGACCGCCACCCTGGCAGTCACATCCTGTATTTTTATCATTGCGGCGGGTGCGGCTTGAAGCAGCACCCGCCGCAATGATAAAAATGTGAGTTGTGCATTTGCATGCACAAAGCGGCAGGCACCTCGCGGTGCCTGCTGCTTTGTGCAGGCAAATGCAGGGGGGTACCATAGGTACCCCCCATGTGCACACCCCACCCCCCCTTCACCCCTGGGGGCCCGCAACGGGCCCCCAAACACGAATCCGTATGCCTTTACACGGCGGAAATGCCGCCGTGTAAAAGCATCTTTCCGCAGATATCCTAATATGGCTGGCGGGGTCTGATAGACACCGCCAGCCATGTTAAAGCTTTTCCGCCGCGGTCGGAAGGCGACCGCGGCGGAAAAGCTGCGGACTGAAAAACGATCCCCCAGCCATCCTAATCTGGCGGGGGGTCTTTTTCGGTCCGCAGCGGTTTTCCCGCATCCTCCGGGCCGGCAGTGGCTTCCGCCGGCCCGGAGGATGCGGGAAAACCGCAATTGTAATCAGGCCCTTAATGCCAGCTCTGACATGCATTATAAGTTTACAGATACAAACCGACGGCTTCTAACTTTGGCATCAGAGAAGGAGGCCGAGAGTTACCATAGAAACCTGCATGCTTTGTTTGCAATCAAGTTATAACTGGTGGTTGAACAAACAGCTGAGGAACTTCTAAAAAGTACTTTTTTTGAAAAAAAAGTACTTCCAGGCAGCGCCAAGAAAGCAACCCGGTGAGCGTGCGCTATATAAGTTAGCTATAACATAACATATAACATAACATAACAAAAATAATAATGCATTCTGAGTGAGGTTGTGACCCGTTGGCCTAGGAAACTGAATTGCAGACCAAATTCCAGGGTATGTCCTCCTGTGTAGGGGTGAAGGTAGGCGAGTAAGTAATTTTTTAGATCAAAGAGACACGCGCATCCCCTCAACCAAAGAAAGCCCACGCCTAGAGACAAGGAAATAGTTTAATTCTCTCCCAATCGAACACCCTCGTCCGCTTTCTCCCTCCTTATTCCCCACTTTCTCTTCTCATCTTTCCCTCCTTCTCCTCTCTTCTGCCTTAAAAGGATATTTCAACATTTCAGAGAAAGTCTAAAAAAACATTTTGCCTTCCTAACCAAAGCATATTTTTCCTTTTCGCAATGGGATGCATTCAATTTGATCAACTATCTTCTAGGGAAAGTGAAGCATATTTAATATAATGACATTTTTTCTGTGCATTTGTCATATTGAACTGACGAAGCCAATTTCTACTCAAAGAGTGTTGAAAAAACCACTCCATACCCAGAGAGATCTCTACTTACATTTTCTTGAAATAACATGTGGCACTTCAGGGGGCACTGAAGCATAAAATAGAAACCAGTGGAGCAGCTCTTAACTGCGCAAATCGTGTCTAAGAGCTTTATATCCGTGCGCCAGCAAAAAAAAACATTTATACACCAATATACTCCAACCCATGTATTTCTACAATAAATAGAAAGGAGGAATTTGCATTATTGTTCCGTATCCATTTCAATAACAGACTCTCCAGTGCTTGTCCCTGTAAATAGCATGTATAAACCCATACTGTTTGGAGCTCAAGGCATTTCTGCTGTACCACAGATTTTTCTTTTTATCAGACTCTAAATTAAGAGTTAATCTGACATTGCCTGGTCTTGCAATACTGCTAACACGTGTGTGTGTAATCGATAACGATTTCTCTGGAACGAATATAAAGGTTAAATATTGATTAGGCAGACCAGGGTCAGACGGCATGACACTAACAGCCTGATTCATCATAGTGAAGTTTTGCGAGTCTGAAATAGCGATTAATAAGGGATCGCTATTCCAGACTCGCAAAACGGGATTCATGTAGGAATCGCAATATTTTTTGCAATTCCTACAGGTTCCTTATTTGCGAATGGCTAATTGCTAATCGCAAATAAGGAATAACTCCCCATTCATTCCTAAAAGGCCCATAGGAATGAATGGGGAGTCATTCATTATTTACGATTAGCAATTAGCTAATCGCAAATGAGATTGCGATTTCAAGGGTGCAGGGGTGTCCAAAGGACACCCTGTAACATCCCTGAAATGTAAATTCACACAGATGTTACACACACACATGTCCAAAGGACGTGTGTGTGTGTAACATGCAACTTAGAAAAATGCATTTAAATGCATTTTTTTAAGTTTTCGCTATTTACCACGAGGTTTGACCTCGCGGTAAATAGCGGCCCAAAATTGCGAATTCGCAATTTTTAAATGTTTCATGAATAGCATTTAAGGAATCTCTAATAGAGATTCCTTAAATGCTAATCCTCGCAAATTTGCGAATTCTTTATTAGCGAATTTTGCATTTGGGATGATGAATCCCAAATGCAAAAATTGCACTCGCAAAGGGCCAGATTCTCAGAATCTGGCCCTTTGCGAGCGCAATTTCGCTTGATGAATCAGGCTGTAAATCGCACAGCAGATACGACCCATTGGCAGTATATTCAAAGAATGAGAACTAGATTCAATATTTTCATCATAGTTCGGAATTTTCTATACAAATTAAACACAAGCACTTTGCTGAACATTTATGAACCTATTCGCACAGCGAGTTGACTTGACTGTGTGTCTTCTTCGTTGCATTTAATGGAGGCCCGAGTTGTCAGTCCAGTTGCTTGGAGATGACCCAGTCTTTTTTCTGACCGGAGGAGAGGAATCTCCCTCTTGCTGTCATCCATGAAAGTAGTTCCACTGACAGCGGAGCACACTGAAGTATTGATCAGGCTCCCTGAGCATTTACAGACTGCCATTATCTCGCGAAATGGATACAATGGCCCTGATTTAGAGTTTGGCAGACAGGTTACTCCATCACAAATAAGACTGATATCCTGCCCTCCTTATTACAAGTGCCATAGGATATATTGCACTTGTAATAAGGGAGAGAGAATATCCTGGAAGTTTGTGACATAATTGCCCACCTGCCTAACTGATTCATTCCACTGTCTTTGATCTTCACTGGGGATTAAAATAAACGAAGATAGCACTCATTACCTAAGAAACTGTAGACTGTCTGCAAAATGCTTTCCACAACGTAATGAAGATGAGCACCAATTTAGAACAAGCAGTGGCAATGCCAATTAATGTTGCCCATCAGTGTACACAGAGTGACATAATCTGCTTTTTTTTTGGCCCAACCATCTCTCCTATCTTTCTGTCCACCAGAGAGCAGCAGAGAGGTACAGTGCGGCGAGGCGAGCTGAACCGCGGTGTGAACACCGAACGCCGACCGGGGAAAATGCCGAAATTCGCCGCACAGCGTCTAAAGAGAGACAACGACCACGGGAAGTGTGGCACCTGCTTGGGAGCCCGGTGACAGAGAGCTACAGTGCGGCAGATCGATTTTCACTGATTTCTGTTTTTTGCAGTGGTTTGGAGTGGCTTGTGGCTTGTTGAAGCGGCGTGGTGTGTGGCAACAGCAAAAGCTCACCCCGCCCGTTGGAGCCTGAGTCCGAGAAGCGAGCTGCGAGAGTACCTCAATTGTGGCAAGCTGAACCTGGGTTGCAGCAGAAGCGACTGGAGCCGTAAAAGGTTTGCTGGTCACGGAAGCTGCGGCCTGAGAGATCTGAACGGTAGGCACAGGGGGACCTTAGGGCCCCAGTGCTGCTGGGGGCCGCATTGATTTTCAGAGGCTGGTGAAGAGGCTGGTGAAGGCTGGTGGCTGGTGAGGTGAACGGATATTGAAGAGATACGGATAGGAGACATGAGGTGAATAAAAGCACTGATTAAGAACGGAAAGCCCTTTAAGAAGAGGCTTGTAATTTATTTTATTTATTTTATCCAATGTGACAGTGTAGATCTACAGAATATATTCTTGGCAAACTGAGTGGCGGTTTGGCAATATTCATTCTCATTGACCTGAAAGTAGAACATGAGCAGTTGGTCACGAATAATTCTAACATTCCAGCAGTAAAGTTGAAATATGTAACAAGTGAGGAAAAAAACTCGAAACTGTTAATATTAGTTAATATATATATTCCACCTAAGCACTCCTCAAGAAAGGATATAAGCGCTGCTCCTACTGGATGTTTATTGGACCAAATAATAGATGAACCGACTGCAGATTTTATCATTACAGGTGATTTTAATTTAAACCTGTTAATACATTTTACACAGGATGATTTTATACAGTCCCAAAATCACCAATGGGCAATTCCAGGACAAATACTAGAGCCCATAATAAAAGCTACACATAATCCAATTGGAAGAAAACACCTGATGGACGTGGAAGCATTGGGACTAAGAATAGTAAACGGTAGACTTGCATCAGATATACCCCCAGCTTGGTCATTTCAGACACCAAAGTCGAAATCAAGAATAGACTATACAATGGTATCTATAAATATTTTCGATAAAATTATTTCCTGCCGACTAAGGAAAGTGTTAGATAGCGATCATAGCCAACAAATATTACAATTACAATTGTCATGTTCGAAACATCAAAATTATTTGACAACGCAAGGTCAGACTAGTACTACCAATTACAGGAAGCTTATATGGAAGACAAATAATAAGGATGATATGAAAGAAAAGGCACAAGAATGAATGAAAGAATTTTTCATAGAAAACATCACGCCTTCAGCAATTAAACTGTGGGAACATTTCACACAGAAAATAGTTCAACCGTAGGATGCCTCTTCTCGTGATCAGGAAAAAAAAATTACTCAAACGGAAAAAAGGGATACTAACATCAACCTCCCACATACTATCAAAAAAGTTAGGCAGACCCGTAATAGACTTAGGAAACAGCTAACTAAGCTCCCAAATAATGAAGAAATAAAAATAAAATTAAAAAGTGTTAATAATAATTTGAGGAAACTAATTTGGAATGAAAAAAACTAAATCCAGCAAGAATTGGGGAAAAAAAATGTTCATGCTTGTAACCAAGCAAACTCAAGGGAGTTTTGGAAAATTATTAATGGATTAGGCAGCCCCATAAATCTGTGGTAGAATCTGCCTTAACTGAAGATGAATGGTTTGTATTCCTTAAAAAAATCCTAAACCTTGTATCTAAATTAAATATTCAGAAAGACAAGCACACAATGATGGTTAAAACAGACCTAGAATGTGATGTGGAAATCTTTATTACAGAAAATCAAGTGACCAATTTAATAAGGAAATAAAAAGATGGAGCACCAGGACCAAATGGCATCCCGTTTGCTCTCTATAAAGAAGATCCAGACTTATGGGCTGCATATTTAGCAAAGGATTTTAATGAAGTCGTACAAACTGGGCAGATACCAAAATCGTGGAGAGGATCATTAATATCGCCTATCTTTAAGTAGGGAAACTGGCAATTACCGGAGAACTATCGTTTGATTACCCTCCCAGATACTGACGCAAAATTGTTTGCGGGGCTATTACTATCAAGTTTAACAGACTGTGTAAAGGAGAAGCGGGTATTACCCCTGAATCAAACTGGGTTTATCAAAGGTCTTGGAACCTCCACAAATATATTAATCCTATCGGTTTCAATGGATAAGGTGCTTTTAGCTAAGCAGCCCCTGTACTTCTGTTTTGTTGATTTTAAATCGGCATTCGACTGTGTGAACAGGACCCTACTGTGGATGAAACTAAAGGATCAAGGAATACCAGACTCACTATTAAAAATGATACAATTATTGTACTCTGACAATTGGGTCAGGGTAAGAATTGGTGAAGGCCGAACACTAACCAATGAAATACATACGACTGGAGGACTAAAGCATAGGTGTGTCCTTGCTCCACTGCTTTTTAATCTATTTGTAGCAGATGTCACTATCCCACTGAACTAAGTTAATGCACATCCGCCGAGGCTATCTGGAAAGCAATTATCTAATCTGTTGTACGCAGATGATGTTGTACTTTTAAGTCAAACTAAAGTGGGGTTGCAAAGATTAATGGATCGTATATCAATGCACGCAAAAGAAAATGAAATGGTAATAAACGAAACTAAGACGAAAGTAATAATATTTACCAAAAATACAAGATTTTAAAATAAATGCAAATGGACGTTGGAACAAACTCGATTAGAACAGGTTGATTCCTTCCGGTATCTTGGAGTCATATTTAATGACAGAGGAAATTTTCTTTCACAGAAAAAATATATTACCAGGAAAGCTAATAGTTTGGTTGCTAATAACCAACAGAGGAGCCAAAACTGGGGTTCCAATACAAGAACTGGTTTCAATGAAGGTTGTTTTGATTAAATCAAGAAACAACCGGTTGACTTGTTAAACCGAGCAAATTTTATTTATTGCAAACGGTCTTGTTTTCAAATTTTAACACATTGTTTTTTGTGCGTGGAAAATACAAAAGTTAACAATGAAATACGTTTTATATACAATATATACAAACATATAAATGCAACATATCATACACACTTGGCCATACATTCATACACAGACAATACAAAGTGAATGAAAATACAAAAAAACGCTATGTCCAAGCAACTGGCAAGAAATCAGTAGAAGATAATATTTTCTATTTTACAATGTCATTGTGTTTGTCATGAGATCCCTCATGAAACCAAATTTATGAACACTCTATTTCCACAAAATAATGGTAGCCAGAAGCGGGACAGAAAAGCTGGTCGACGCGTTTCAAACCCCTAAGAATAAGTGGGGTTCTCCTCAGGACCGGATGTTGGTTCTGAAATGTTAAAAATAACTAGCTTTAGCAAAGTGTTATAGAGCGACTATCAAGGGAATAAGACAAGGGCTCAACTACCAGAAAACAGCTGGCACTCCCTACCTCAATCCATAGGATCAATCGACATCTTGAGAATGTCTAATCAAAGTTGTATTTCCCAACAGGTTTTAAACAGCAGCTGTGTAAGACGTCTTAAAACATTTTTTCAAGATACCATGGAAAGTACATATGAAGAAACCACAGGCCTAAGGAAAAAGTCTACATTTTGCCCTAAAGGACCCAAAATCCCAAAGGAAGTTTCAACGTTTGAAACGACGGTGCTATCAGGAATTTCAGCAATAGAAAAAAAGAAGTCATTTGTCAAATTCAATCTTTCCAAAGCGGAAAAAGATGCACTCATAGCAGTCAAGAATGACACTACCATCGTGGTCAAGCAGGCCGATAAAGGCGGAGCGGTGGTCATATGGGACACCAACAAATACAAGTCCGAAGTACACCGTCAACTTAACGATCTGAACTGCTATAGACGCATAGGGAAGAACCCTACTTCTGAATTACAAAATCAATTATTCGACATCATCCAAAGGGGCTTTGAGGAAGGGATCATAGGTCCCAAGGAGTTCGCATTCCTACAAAACAAAAACCCAAGGACGCCCGTATTTTATGTACTCCCTAAATTACATAAGGATGAGAAAAATCCTCCAGGACGACCTATCATTTCAGGCTGCGAATCTTTGTTTGAGCCTGTGGCTAAATATATTGATCATTTTTTGAAACCCTTTATTGAAACCATTCCGGCCCATCTCCAAGATACCACTGCTTTCCTTAATCGCATTTCCAACATTAAATTCGATCAAAGTAGTCAACTTCTGGTGACACTCGATGTGGTGTCTCTATACACACAGATCCCCCAAGAACAAGCACTGGAAACTCTGACAGTTTTTTTGGACAAAAGGGAAAGACCAATGCGAGTCCCCACCAAGTTTATCCTTGACCTGGCAGGCTTTGCGCTACAGAAGAACTTTTTTTCATTTGACTCGGAGTTCTTTTATCAGATCAAAGGAGTGGCAATGGGTTGCCCCTTTGCTCCGGAGCTAGCCATCATGTTCATGGGGCTATTTGAAGAGAAATTTATCTACCAGACCAATCCTTTTGACAAGAGTATTTCGCATTACATGCGTTATATCGACGATATATTCATGGTTTGGACTGGAGGACATGAAGATCTGGGTCAATTTGTCAGCTGGCTCAATTCAAGAACAATAGACAGTCAGTTCTCTGTCTCAGCATCTAATGTATCCATCAACTTTTTAGATGTGAAAGTGGCACCCTATGAGGGTGGCCTAAGTACTACACTTTTCCGAAAACCTTCGGACAGGAATAAAGCGTTACATTTCAGTAGCAACCACCCCCGCAGCTTGAAACAAAACCTTCCTTTTGGACAATTCTTAAGAATACATCGAAATTGCTCAAGTAAAGAAGAGTACTTCATTCATGCTGAACGTTTAATGAATCGTTTGATCCAGAGAGGCTACCCTAAAAAATTACTAAAAAACTCACTCAAACGAGCGTGGTGGACACCGCGAGAGACACTGTTAGAAAAAAGACTGAGACCCGAAGTCAACAGGATAGTGTGTGTTACCACTTTCTGTCCGGCAGCCAACGCACACAGAAAGCTCATTCTGTCTAACTGGCACTTATTAAAAAATCTGCATGAGGATCTTGCAGCCCCACCACTCTTTGCGTATAAAAAGGACAAAAGTGTTGCCAACTACGTGGTCAGGGCAGCGTTACCAATGACGAGGGCTCCCACACTACAAAGTATCTTTGGTTTACCTTCACCAAAAGGGCACCACAAGTGCGGAACGTGCACTTGCTGCAGTGAAACTATTGAAGACACAGTTTTCACATACGAGGATACCCACTGGAAACATGAGACGTTTACGAACTGTAAATCTAAAAACGTTGTTTATGCAATCATCTGCCCTTGCCCTTCAGTATACATTGGCAAAACAACACAGGAAATAAGGACCAGGATCACGCAACACAAATCACGTATTCGCAGAGGGGTAGAGAATGCCCCCTTAGTAAATCATTGGACTAGGTGCAAACATGTGATTACTGATTTACGCTGGACCGTCGTGTCCAAAATTGAAAATGACCCTAGAGGAGGGGACATTGAAGCAAGACTAGCACAACGTGAAGCAATGCTCATCATGAAGTTTAATACTGCCACAAGAGGACTTAACGAAATTTCTGAAATTTACAAGCCGATTGTGTAAACCAGCTTTATTCTGACTCCCGTTTCTCAGCGCCCTGTCGCTGGACTACAAGTCCCAGAATTCCCGGGCCTCTCTCCTTCCTATACACCAACCAGGAAGCACTGAAGCCACACCCTTACTCGAGGACTCCAGACGGTGGATCCGTACACACCAGTGAGGGAGAAGGACGTCTGCCTTGCTCCAGCCTCGGTATGCCAACCCGTTTGATGCAGAACCAAATCGCCCATGGATTACCGCCTCTTTACTAACATACGTTTTCGCCCCCGCCCTACAGATTAGGAGCAGCCGCATAAAGAAAATAACCAAGCAGCGCCATTGAAACCGCCCGCTCGCAGGTAAGGCCACGATCCCTCTGCAAGCAAGATGAATGATGTTTGTCAGTTGCGCACCACACTAAAACGTTGTTGTACGTCTTTTGTTGTCTTACACAGCTGCTGTTTAAAACCTGTTGGGAAATACAACTTTGATTAGACATTCTCAAGATGTCGATTGATCCTATGGATTGAGGTAGGGAGTGCCAGCTGTTTTCTGGTAGTTGAGCCCTTGTCTTATTCCCTTGATAGTCGCTCTATAACACTTTGCTAAAGCTAGTTATTTTTAACATTTCAGAACCAACATCCGGTCCTGAGGAGAACCCCACTTATTCTTAGGGGTTTGAAACGCGTCGACCAGCTTTTCTGTCCCGCTTCTGGCTACCATTATTTTGTGGAAATAGAGTGTTCATAAATTTGGTTTCATGAGGGATCTCATGACAAACACAATGACATTGTAAAATAGAAAATATTATCTTCTACTGATTTCTTGCCAGTTGCTTGGACATAGCGTTTTTTTGTATTTTCATTCACTTTGTATTGTCTGTATGGCCAAGTGTGTATGATATGTTGCATTTATATGTTTGTATATATTGTATATAAAACGTATTTCATTGTTAACTTTTGTATTTTCCACGCACAAAAAACAATGTGTTAAAATTTGAAAACAAGACCGTTTGCAATAAATAAAATTTGCTCGGTTTAACAAGTCAACCGGTTGTTTCTTGATTTAATCAAAACAACCTTCATTGAAACCAGTTCTTGTATTGGAACCCCAGTTTTGGCTCCTCTGTTGGTTATTAGTATTAGTTGGACTCAGCCTCACTGAGTAACGAGTCAAGGCCCTCTTTTGATTCTTTTAATAGTTTGGTTGCGGCATTTAGAATTATACATAAAACAATAACTGCCTTGTCCTATTGTTATTTACTAAAGATCATATCAGCGAAATTACTACCCACCCTGACATACGGCTGTGAGGTATTAAACGGGAAAGAGGCAGAGATTATTAATAATGCAGTTGCTAAAATGTATAAAATCTTATTTCGCCTATCGAACAATGCCTCGCAAGCGCAGGTGAGGTTGGAATTTGGGATAAATAACCAGCTGTATGCAAGAAAGGGTCAAGCCATAAAGTGTGGAAACGAATAAAAAACGATCATGAAAACCAAATGTCCCAGATATTATGGCAAGAAGTCAAAGATAATCGGAAACTGCAAGCCTGGTCCTATCTAAATAAAGCAAAAGAAGAATTTGGTGTAACACCAATTTGGAAGAATACAATTACCCAGGAAAGTTAAAAAAAAACAATCAACAAACTCACTAATCAACTGTCGCTGATAAAAGACAAAGATATATTTGTAAAAAGAAGACACGCATGGCCAATTATAAATGGATTTATGAAAAAAGTCCAAGAATATCTTGAAACATCATGGTCACAGCACAATAAACAAATCTTTATTAGCGCACGTTTTGGATTATTGCCGTTTTTATGTCATTTACCTACAGGGAAGAGCAATTAGGAGAACACTATATGTAGGTTATGTAAATGTGGACAAGAGAATATTATACATTTATTATGTCTTTGTCCTGAATTAGAGATTGAAAGGAAAATCACTCTTAGGAGACTATTCAATGCTCGCGGAGTAAGGACATGTAGACAAGCATTGATGGCATGCCTAAACTCTAAAGATATATTTATGAACTCTGCATTTGTAAAATTTGTATGTGTTGTTGGCAAACAACTTGAAGACTAATTCTTGAACTCTCAAGTCAATGTATCCAAAAATATACTAAGTCTGGAATTTTAGTAACTATGCAATAGGAGAAAAAATATTGTATACAGTGTTTTAATTTTTTTTTTGCTTGGTGATGTTTTAAGCATTTTTGTAAGATTTTAATTAATCAAATAAAAATACGAAGTGTACGAAGCTTTTTCCCGGTGCTTGAGTGGGTATGTTAACAACATAGAAAGCAACGAAAATACTGCCCTCTATACCTTCAGGACAGGTGTTGCACTGGATTCAAGCTAGCCTGGCTGATGACGGCTGATTAGCCAGAAACCGGTCCCAGGATGCTTGTTTCCGGTCCAGGGAAGACATGGCTTGATAGTTCAGGCTGGACTGTTCCCATGAGGCACAGGGTCTGACTGATTTGCATATGGCCATGTCTGAACTGGGGTGGTGGAGTGAGCTAAAGAATGATGATGGATTAAACCCAGATCAGTTGACTGGGGGTGAGTGCTTGGAATGTTCAACACTCCGTCTATCATCCCCTTTGGTTTTGCTTTGTTTGCCCTAAGTTGGCAGGGTAGGCCCAGAAGTGGGTCCCTTGCTCACTTTGCCATTGGATTCAAGCTAGCCTGGCTGATGACGGCTGATTAGCCAGAAACCGATCCCAGGTTGCTTGTTTCCTGTCCAGGGAAGACATGGCTTGGTAGTTCGGGCTGGACTGTGCCCATGAGGCACAGGGCAGACTGATTTGCATATGGCCATGTCTTAACTGGGGTGGCGGAGTGAGCTAAAGAATGATGATGGATTAAACCCAGATCAATTGACTGGGGGTGAGTGCTTGCAATGTTCAACACTCCGTCCATCATCCCCTTTGGTTTTGCTTTGCACTGTGTGATTCAGCATGCAATGCCTCATCACATGCACCAGTGCGGCTTGGTGAAAGAAACTGTTAAATAATCAATTCTACAAAACAACTTTTCTATAGCCTTCGTGTTGCATGCATGTATGTATCTTTCAATGTGATGAAAGCTTTGGAGACCGTCGTCCACATTTGCTGGAGGGAACTCTTCGGAACACAACAATTGGCATCCTCGGAACTCTCGCTCAGGCGTATTCTCTGCTAAAACCAATCACTTTCAATCTTCAAAATTACCTTCCAGTGCCTCTAATAAATAACAATGTGCGCTATGCCGTTCTACCATGGGCTGTAATTAGATCTCAAGGTCTGGCCGCGGCTCATAAACCACCGGGCTGCACTTTTATTGTTCACAGTGTCTGCAGAGCCTCATTGGAACTGCAGCCTCGAAACCGATCACAAATGACACATCACATGTAACACACACACCACTTTTGAATTAAGGGTGACAGAACCGGATAAATGTCATTACATATATACTGCTCAGTGATTTGAGAGTGCACTGTGAGCTGCTAAACGTATAGTGCTTGTGGGATTAGTTGAGTATGCTTAAGGGCAGTTCTATTTGAATGCCACAAGTACACAAATGTAAAGCAAAAATTAGTACACTGACAAAGCAAAATACTTTTCACCCCGAGATGATAAAATCGTGACATGGGGTAATCTTGTGAATAGATATGTGAAAGTGCATGGTGGAACTCAATTATGCCTGTCTTTGCTGTCTGATTTTGGGCTAAATGGTTATTTTCCCTCATCACAGCACCGCAAAGGTTTTACCAACCTGATTTACGTTTTTCCCATTGTTCACAAAACTTACCTGTAGCAGTGTGCAGTCTGCGCCAGGCACAGCTTTGCAGGTGCACTACGCACAGATGTTTGTAGTGCCTGCTATTTTCTCAATGTGACTTGTACATCATGTACAATCACTCACTGCTGAAAGGAAGCCCAAAGCAGTAATTCACATTATTTTGCTCTATGGTAGATCCACTTTCCTTACATCCCACCAAGTTTATGAGTGATGAATTTTCCTTCCCACCATGTAAAGAGAGTTTCTCAAGCCCTTTGCTGAAGTAAGCTCTAGAACTGTAATAAAGGTTTGAACGGATCTGATAGGAGTTTGTAATTGCTCACAAAACCACACATTTGGGGGCGTTTGCACTTGAGCAGTAAACCGTAGCCTTCCCTTGCTGGAGTTGAAATACTTTGTGATGCTATGCAATTCATGTTGGTATGCTTCCATTGGGCTCAAAGCAAATGAGGAACTTTGATTTTTTGGGATTCAGTTTCCGTTGTATCATCAATTCCCCTATTTGGGTGAGATACGGTCTAATATGAATATAGATGCAACTTTTCTCTTATTCTCTAAAGGGGCTTTGGGGTAGGGGCGTACGACCATCGGAAGGCCTGCCGCCCCCAGGGGGTTTTGGGGCCTGGAGGGGGGGGGACAGGACGGCAATGGCATGGGAGTTGGGCTAGTTAGGCTGGCGGCGGGGAGTTGGGCTGTGGTTGGGCTGGGGCTTGGGCTGGTTGGGCTGGGGGGCTTCATAACCAGGCATTTTGTGTCACTGCCCACCATTTTGGTGGCAGTGACACAGCAGCCAGTGGAGGGTTGTTGGGGCACAAGCTTTTTCCCGCCCTCCCTACCAGTATTTTGGGGTCATGTTAGTGTTGGGCTTTATGGTGTGGGGGAATTTCTGTTCAGAGGGATTTTCTTGGGAGCTGGTGCATCAGGGTGAGGAACGGTTGTGGAGATGTATTGTGTCGCTGGAACAGGTGCTGGTGTGCAAAGCAAAAGGGGGTGTTTTCCCTAGTTTAAAAGGGGGGACTTTGCAGGAGGCCTGGGCTGTTTTGGCAGGGGGTGGGGATTACTAAAGTCAAGTTATAGTTGGTTAAGCAGGGAGACATGTTGCAGGTGGGATGTTGTGTTGTTGTTGCAATGTTGGGGCACCACTTAGGGGTGGGAGTGGGGGGCTGTTAGGCAGGGTTGTACTTAGAGAGGATTAGTTTTGGACGGCACAGGCCAAGGATTGAGATTTTAGGGTGCACCTGTTTCCAATAAAGCGGCCTTTGTCACACCATTTTTGTCTCTGTGGTCGGTGCTTCCCCCCCCCCCCCCCCTACTGGTGGGCCCCAATTCAGTCCTGGATGATGACATAGGATCTCAACTTTAGTCCGCATAAGACTGAGTTCCTCTTCTTTTCGCCAAAGTCATAGTCCTCACCCATTCAAAAGTGGCAATGATCCACATATAAGCTTGACTGCTCTCCTTTGAATAACGAGAATGGCAAATCCCTAGGTTTGACCCTGGATAATAAGCTGAACTTCACTGACCACATTACCTTGTTGAGAAAAATGCAACCTACCACCTTAAACTTATTTAGTCCCCATCAAATCTCATTGAGTCCTGCTGTTCTCATGGGCACTGGAACTGGTCATTCTGGCCACTTTAACACTGTCTCATCTACTATGGTGGCTTCCTCTTGAAGAGAGATCCCTGTAAAATTACCTACATTGTTCATTGAGCCACTTCTAAACAAGAAGTATGGTTCACAGAGAACTTTAGATTGCTAAAACTAACCACAAGAAAGTTAGAAAAACTCTGGAGGGCAACTCACAAGGCAGAGGATGGGGAAAAGTATAAGATCTCTCAAAACAACTATCACAAAGCCATCCGGGCTGCACATAAACAACATACAGCAGCCCAACTATCAGCAGCAGGAAATAATGCAAGGGTCCTATATCAAGTTCTTCCAACCTTCACCAAACCTGCTGCCTGTGAGACCGTGGAGATAGCATCCCAGGAACTCTGTGATAACATCTCTCAGTTTTTCACCAGAAAGATCGAGGGTATATATGACAAAATACTAGCCTCCAAGGATAACAGCAACAATATGACAACAGTGGACAATATGGCTCACTTATCCACTGGAGCACATACGAACTGCCCGAACAAGTTGGTAGAATTCCCTCCCATAACAACGGAGGAGGTAATCACTTTAATTAGTCAGACAAAGAGTGGGTGCCCCTCAGACATCCTCCCGGCATGCATTATGCCATTATTGGCTAATGATTTGGGTCCAGGAATTCGACATGTAATCAATATGTCCCTGAGCACAGGGGAAGTTCCCTCAGACTGGAAGCGTGCACTGGTGAGACCACTGAGGAAAAATAACACAGTCCCATGGACTGAATTGACAAACCTTAGACCAATCTCACTCCTCCCATTCTTGGGGAAGTTGACGGAGAAGTTTGTCAATCGGCACTTGTCAGGTTTTATCGAAAGTGCAGGAGGGCTGTATCCCTCCCAGTCTGGGTTTAGGCCAAGGTACAGCACCGAGACCGCCTTGTTGTCCATCGCTGACGATCTGCATATGCTACAGGATAGGGGTTTTTCCGTTATCCTGGTGCTTTTAGATTTGTCAGCGGCGTTCGACACGGTGTCACACGACACCATGACCTCCAGATTATTAGACATCGGGCTGGAGGGTAAGGTGCTGGCCTGGCTAAGGAGTTTTCTCACAAAACTTACCCAAAGTGTCATCTTGGGTACGTTTCGGTCGGAGGAGGTGGAGATCTCTAAGGGGGTGCCACAGGGCTCTTGTCTGAGCCCTACGTTATTTAACATCTATGTGGCCCCCCTGGCTAACATCATGAGATCCCACGGTTTCCTCCCAGTATCGTACGCGGACGATACCCAACTCCTCTTTCCGTTCAAAACTTTGACATCTGATGTGCGAAACTCCTTTGCCCGGGGCATGAAAGAAGTGGCCCAGTGGATGGCCTCAAACTTCTTACAGTGCAACGTCTCCAAAACGGAGGTGATGCTCTTCGGGGAAGCTAAACGCCTGTGGACTCCCGACTGGTGGCCGCAAGATCTGGGCCCAGTCCCTGAGCCCAAACAGTGCGTGAAAAATCTTGGAGTAAAACTGGACCAGGAGCTTTCCTTGAAACAACATGGAAACCAAGTGGTTGGCTCCTGTTTCCATGTTATTATTGGTCTTCTCCGAAGAGTGTTCCCCCTGCTCCCTGATACCACCAGAAGAACCTTGGTACAGGCGCTCGTATTGAGCAGACTAGACTACTGCAACGGAGTGTTGCTAGCTGCCAACGAGGGGGTAATTTCCAGGTTGCAGGTTGTGCAAAACACCGCGGCATGCCTTGTCCTTAATGCCCCTGCACGCACTCCATCTAAACCCCTGTTGGCCAAACTTCACTGGCTTCCAGTGAAACAGCGGGTAATGTTCAAAGCGTGCTGTATTATCCATAAGTGCCTTATAGGGAAAGGCCCTGACTACCTGACTAAAAAGTTTGGTGTATATGTTCCCTCGCGATCGCTTAGATCAGGAGATCAAGAATTCCTATGTGTCCCAAGGATTAAGAAGACAAGGCAATGGGGCAGGGCCCTATCTGTTGCCGCCCTAAGCTGTGGAATAATCTCCCCAGAGAAATCAGACAATGCAGGGAACATCTTCCGTTTAGGAAGAAACTAAAAACCTTTCTCTTCCAATATTAGGTTATCTATATTAGGAAATAAGGATACATGAAAGAACCTGCTTTGCTTAAAATGATGCCAGGGGCGCGGAGATACTCCTTCGGGAGTCGGTTCCCAGCGCGGTATAAGCTTGCAAATAAATAATTAAAAACAAGATTGTACGCACTGACCATTCTCAATATGTGGGCAACAAAAGGGAAACTTTGTGGCAGCGCATGTGAACTTAAGAGCACTGACTCACTACTTCTCGAACTCCATGTATTTACGAAAATGTAGACTCCGAATCAGACATTCTCAGGTTGCGTGCCTAACAACTGGAACTCACTATCCCCTAACATAAGATTTTAACCTCACATTCGTCTTTAAATAAAAACAATTGAAAGTCTGTCTCTTGTTGAAATTCTACCCAAACTTCCCTCCCACCTTGTTCTGAGGCAAGCTCTGATGTATGAGTAACACTAGAAATCTCGACCATTCCTCATGGTCCTGATTGTTTTATTCGTGCTCTGCTGAACACTTCTTGCTTCCTTATTTAATATTCACAGTTACTTTAGTCATCTTGGTTATTGCCTCACACACCTCCACAATATGTCCCAGAATTCACTTGTCAAATGTGTATACATTTATTAACCTGTAACATATTGTGGGTTTTGCTCTTCAGTGTATTTCCTAATCTTACTCTCATTCTGGTTGATCTACTTTTTGTTCGGTTTGATTGCTTTTGTATTCTCGCTACAGTTACTTGTAAAGTGCTGTGATGATCTAGGGCCTACTACGTGCTATATAAAAACCTGAAATAAATACATAATTAAGGGACATTTAGTAGACAAGTCAGATTACCTCTCAGGAGTACTCACTTGTAATAAGGTAGGGGAACTGTTAGAAATGGGATTTCTGGTTGGCTAGTGTTTGCGCCTAAGCCAAGCAGAAACCACCACACATTTTTTGCAACACACACATCAGCGACACACTAGGCACACTACAAAAGAAACTCCACACTGTCCGCGACAGTCCGGGACCCGGGGCCACAACCCCTGTCCTACCCACCAGCCATCCACAACCACTGAGGAAAGGCGTCATCACATACTCAGGCAGCGAATTAAGAAAATGCAACACCACAGGCGCATCGCATCATGCTTCATGTGCACAACTGGGACCCTTGAACACCATGGGACCAGTTAGTTGTCGGAATTGCCACTGGCTGAGTAACCCCTGGCACTGTCCTACTAATTTCACTACCCCCGACTTGGTTTTAAGATGTATCCTTCTAAACGTAAGGTCCCTCCCCAAACATGCCATTGAAATTTGGGGCATTCTTGAAAATGATCAGCCAGACCTAGCCTTTATCACAGAGACATGGCTGGACAACCACAGTACCCCGGACATCGCTACGGCCCTTCCAGACAACTATAAGATCCTCAACCTGAATAGGGAGAAAAAGAAGGGAGGTGGGGTAGCATTGTTGTTTAAAGATTCCCTCACTTGCAGACAGGAGACGATTACGCAGGCCAGCAGCCATGAAGCCATGGCATTTTCAGTATCCACTAACACCACAATTCTATTCGGTTGTGCTATTATCTATAACCCTCCTGGCTGCACCTCCGACTTCAACGCTCAACTCTTGGCACAAGTTATGCCGATCTGCCTTCATAATAAAAACATACTGCTCCTAGGGGACTTTAATATCCACTATGACGACAGTAATAACCCCCTTACCAAACAATTAACCGAGAATATGGAGATCCTGCAGCTGTCCCAGAGAATTAATCAACCAACGCATAGGGCCGGACACACCCTTGACCTGATGTTCTCCAATATCAACCCATCTCCATTTCAGCAATAAAACCACTACTGTGGACGGACCACTCTTTGGTCGAGTTTAATTTTCACCTACCTGCTAAAAACGCTAGGTCCTCCTACCAAGTAGCAACCCACAGGAGAAGTTATGCTAACTTCAAGGTTGAAATTTTTCAGCAACACTTTGTCCACTCCTCTATAGGAAAAATAGGTGTTGACAAAGCAACAGATAGACTTCAGAACCACATCGCGTCGGCTCTGGAGCACTGCTCACAGCATCACCGCAATGCCAAACCCAGGCGCACCACGTCAGAAAATTGGTACGGGCAAGAACTGAAGTCACAAAAAAGGAAATGTACAATGCTCGAACACAAATGGAGGTTAACAAGAACTCAGGAGACGAGGGCTGTCTACAAGAAAGAACTGTCACAATACACTAAAGCCATTAGGAAAGCAAAAAAGGATTACTTTTCTAGTAGAATCTTAGAGAATAAAAACTCTTCCAAAGAGCTTTTTAAAATAGTAAAAGAGCTCTGCAGTCCTACCAGTCTCTCATCTAATCTGACTCCCTCACAGGTAGGCTACGACAAAATGAATAACTTCTTTTGCGAAAAAATAGACAATATCTACTCATCCTTTTCCATCCCCAAATCAGGCAGACCGGTGGTTCACGAGCCTTCCACCTCCCAAGCCTGCTGCACCAGCTTTGGCCCATTTTCTGAAGAGGAAGTGGGCAAAGCGATGCTCGAAACCAAATCTGGCTCCCCCCTGGACCCTTGCCCTCATCATATTTTCCGGCAGCTTATCCCTTTGATCTGCCCTGCAGTGACTCAAGTACTGAATCACTCGCTAGATACCGCAGAGTTCCCATCCAGCTGGAAGAACGCAACAGTCACCCCCCTTCTAAAAAAAGCTGGCTTAGATATCAACAAATCGGCCAACTACAGACCCATATCCCAACTTCCCTACCTGTCGAAAGTCCTAGAGAAACTGGTCAACAGGCAATTGGCCAGCTTTCTCGAAGCAAACAATCTGTTGGATACCACACAAACGGGTTTTAGGGCCAACAACAGCACAGAAAAAACACTCCTGGCCATGCTGGATAACATCAGAATGCATGAAGATCAGGGGAAAACAGTTGCCCTAATACTGTTGGACCTCTCGGCGGATTTCGACACCGTCCCTCATAATCTGCTCCTGGAAACCCTAGCCTCTAGGGGCATTAGGGACAAAGCACTGGGTTGGCTGCGGTCTTTCCTATCGGATAGATCACAATCAGTGCACATGGGCAAGTTCTCGTCCCCATGCCGGAACATTAAATACGGGGTCCCACAGGGGGCCTCACTAAGCCCAACTTTGTTCAACGTTTATGTGTCTTCCCTGGCGGAAATAGGCAGAAAGTGGGGTGTCGAAATTTGCTCTTATGCCTGACGACACTCAACTTACTGTTATCCTGGATGAAAAGAACAACCCCAAAGACAGGTTACTAAACTGTCTCTCGGAATTGGCTGAATGGATGCACAAGCACTGCCTTAAACTAAACGCAGACAAATCAGAGATACTACTGTTCGGAGGTCACATGCAACTGTGGAACGACAGCTGGTGGCCAGAAGCCCTGGGCACTCCACCTGCTCCGACACCAACAGCAAGGAATCTTGGAATACTATAGACACATCCCTATCCATGAAAACCCATGTAGCGGCCATATGCGGTAAAGGCTTTGCAATACTAAAAATGCTTAAAAGAGTCTTTCCCTGGATTCCAATAGAGTGCAGAAAGATCCTGGTCCAGTCTCTCTTAATGAGTAGGCTGGACTACGCAAACTCCCTGTTCGTCCCCCCCAATCCATGCCCAATTTCTCCTCTCACTTTGGTGACTTGCTTTCCCAGCTTACAATTAACAACTCAACACTTTTGGTCCTGGGTGATTTTAACTACTGGCCGTCAGACGCCCATGAAAGCCCGCAATCCTTGGCCTTTACAGACTTATTAACTGGGCTCAATGGTCTTCAACATGTTCACTCACCCACTCACTCCAAGGGCCATATTCTAGACCAAGTGTGGACCTATAATCTTGATATTAAGTCACTCACGATCACACCTTGTCACTGGTTAGACCATCACCTAATTTCCTTCCTCCTCTTGGTCCCTCCTCCGCCCCCTCGTAGCCGAGGCACTAGCCTTTTGGCTAGAAACTGGAACAAAGCAGACCTTGACTTATTCCTTACCTCTCTAACATCGTCAGTTCCGCCCAGCTCTGGTTCTATCGATTCCCAAGCAGCTGCACTCGTTAATTGGCTAGAATCCGCCAGTGACAAGGTCGCCCCCCTCAAGCTAATCAGAACCAAGCGCCCTCACGACGCACATCGCTGGTTCTCTGACAACATTAAATCTTTAAAACTCGGTCTCCGCCAAGCCGAGCGTCGCTGGCGTAGAAGTTATGATCACTTAGAAAAACCACCTTTTCTAAAACTACTGGGAGAATATAAACGAGCAATCTCAGCCGCCAAAACCACCTAATCTTCCACCAAAATCCTCAACTCTGCGCAAAAATCTAAAGACGTCTTCGCCATTGTAGAAGAACTCTCACATCCAGATAGGGTGACCATCAAACCCCTTCCATCTCAGGCACTCTGCGATTCCCTTAACTGCTTCTTCATAGAAAAAATTAGCAAAATCAAAAATAGTATCTCCTCCATACCCCTGACTATACCCCTCACTGAGGCTGCTCCCTCCACTAACTCTCACTCTCTGACTCAGTTCCCCCCCTTATCAGAAGACGTTTTCATCACCTTGCTTAACAAACTTACCTCTGGCTCCCCCACAGATTGTTGCCCTCCCGCAATTCTCCAGGCTGCTTTCTCAGCCTGCCCCACTTCTCCTCTGGCCCTCCTGAACAGTTCTCTTCTGCTCGGAGAGGTCCCCAGCCAATTTAAGAACGCAGAGGTAGTTCCCATTCTAAAGAAACCCACTGCCGACCCTACGGTTATGGGCAACTTCCGCCCCATCTCCCTTCTTCCCTACCTAAGCAAGGTACTCGAGACGTATGTTACTAGTATCCTCAGCTCTTTTATTGAGGACTCCAACTTCTTGGACCCCCAGCAGGCCGGGTTCAGACCCGCCCATTCGACAGAGGCGGTCATTCTCTCTGTAATGGAGGAACTCCGCAGAGGCGCCGATTCTAACACCCACCAAGCCTTGATTCTTCTGGACCTGTCAGCGGCCTTTGACACGGTCGACCACACCATCTTGGTCGACCGTGTCAAAGAGGCTGGTATCGGAGGGACGGCCCTTGATTGGGTCCGCTCATTCCTGACGAACCGCCACCAATCTGTCCGACACTCACATTTTTCGGCTGACAGGATGAAACTCACCTGCGGTGTGCCACAGGGTTCGTCTTTGTCCCCACTTCTTTTTAATTTGTACCTTACCCCCCTGATCCGCTCCCTCCGGGGAAGGAATGTCACTGCATTTAACTATGCAGATGACATTCAGCTCATCTTCAATCTTGACACCTCGCAGGATGCGGCTCAGGATTTCCAATCCACCCTCTGTCATATCAGCAATTGGATGGGCACTCACCATCTCAAACTTAATCCCGACAAGATGGAGCTTGTTCTTGTCGGAGGCCCATCCAACCCCTGGAACTCCACCTTCTGGTCCCCTGCCCTTGGCCCCTCCCCCCGCCCTGCTGACAAGGTCAAAAGCTTGGGGGTCCACATTTCTCATGATCTCTCCATTCAACATCAGGTCAGTGCTACGGTGTCTTCCTGCTTCCACCAGCTCAGAAAAATTCGCAAAATAGCCCATTTTCTGACCACCGAAGCCCTCACCCTGACGTTGCTGGCATTAGTCATCTCTCGGGTTGACTATGCCAATGCCTTGTACGCAGGTATCCCGCAATACCAAATCAAAAGACTTCCGATGATACAAAATCAGGCAGCACGCCTCATTTACCACCAACCTAAACATCACCACGTCCGTCCTATACTTAAAGCCCTTCACTGGCTTCCTGTACCATAGCGTTGTCAATTCAAACTAGGCTGCTTGACCCACAAATCCCTGGCCGGCATCGGCCCCTCTTTCATCTCGTCGCTTCTGCACCCGTACGTCCCTTCCAGACCCCTCCGATCTTCCACTACGCTCTCCTTCAGACTCCCAGGTTCAGGCGCAAAAAGCACGGAGGCCTCAGATTCTCTTTTCTGGCCCCCTCACTCTGGAACTCTCTCCCCCCGGAACTTAGACTTTCCTCCTCCTACCCCCACTTCAGGTCTCTCCTAAAGACTCACCTCTTCCGCGGCGCTTACACATAAGCTCCCTTGCCCTCCCTTCTTTGTCTCCTCCTGATTTAGTGAACAGCGCCAAGAAACCGACCGGTGTATGTTGCGCTTTATAAATTGTTTTTACATTACATTTACATTCGTAGGCATGGCAGAGTATCTCTTCACCAAGCTCCAAATGGTGCAGAACGCAGCGGCCAAGGCTATCTGCATGAAAAGGAAATATGACTCAGCCAAGAGCTGTCTGCGTGATCTCCATTGGTTACCAATGAAGCAGAGAGCAACTTTTAAAATGCTGTGTATAACACATAGAGCACTGCACAAGACAGGCCCTCTCATCCTCAGAAACAGGATTCAGTTCTATGCTCCCACCAGGAACCTCCGCTCTCAATTCTCGGCCCGTGCAAAAACCTGTTGGGTAAAGAAAGCCAGGATGGGTGAGCGTGCCTTCTCCCACATCGCTGCAATCAAGTGGAACAAATTGCCTACGGCCCTCCGACTCACAGAATGCCACCTGGCATTTAGGAAACAGCTAAAAAGTTTCCTCTTCCCCCATCCAGACTAACCCAACTCGAATTATGCCAACGGTTCATGCACATTAGCAATCATAGCGCCGTGATATCCTACCTGGATGATTGGTAGCGCTTTATAAGAAAATTAAATAAAAAATAAATAAATATGAAAATAGCCTTTGTATTATCATAAACACATTAGATCCTAATCACACAATATACACTGTGCCAACAGGCACTAGGTAGTAATTTATAGGGGATTATATACAAGACAGGGCCAATCGGGCCACAGTCAGAACCATTAGAAAGCACAAGTAGTAACCATGAAACAACCAGCAACTACTTGCATTAGCACTTAGCACATATCACGTTATGCATTAGTATTAGGCATCATATTATGCATACATCCTACTAATCAGGGCACCACAGTAATACTCCTTCAGTGTACATGTCACACTAGGGACTTACACCCTACAGAACCACAAAATGATCCCAGGCCAACTGGCCTTCCTCGGGGGCCCGTCTGGGCTGTCCCAAATGCCCTTTGTCCAAAGTCAGGGTTCGATAATCACAGGGTCTCCCAACTGGCCCTCTGGCTGCCTCTGCAGCGAAGACCATGTGTGTGATGCACTGGGGGGTGGGTGGGGTGCATCTCACCGCTTCCTCTTCATAAAAATAAGAATGCCCTGTCATTGCAGCTGCCCGCTCTCTCGGGGTGCAGCTGGAGAAAAAAAGCACTGGCCCCAACCGTGCCTTGAGAGCCCCCTTCACTGGGGCTCTTCTGGTGCCACTCACGGCACCCACAATGCTCATATTTCAGCCCCACTCTTCAGGGCTGTTCTGGGCAGGATGCAGGCACGACAGGGTGCCTCGGCATGACCTCACTCACAGGGCCTCTTCTCGCTTCGCCCGGCCCCCTCCGCTACACACAGGATTTCAGCAGGGAGCCCGCGAGGCTCCTGTCCCGCTCTTGGTTGCTCACCAATGTGGGGTAGGCTCCTGCCCACCGTCAGGTTTTGCTCCTGCCTGGCCTCCTTCAGCCAGCCCCCAATCAGTCTGCAACCGCCGTACTTCTGGACCAGCAACGCGGGCAGTCAGACATGCAGGGTTCTCCTCCTCCTTATGGGGAGCTACGCCCTCAGTGAGGCAAGCGCCGCCTGGCTTCCGGTTCGCTAGGACCGAGCTTAGCTGGAACCCTTCTCTCCAGTGCTAGTCACACACTCGGGCTAAACAAAGTTGGAGCCACCTTCTTGAGATCTCTGCAGCTCACACGGCTCTCCTACCAAGGCTCGACGGTGCCCTCACAGCGGCAAAGTGGGAGCCCCCCTCCTCGGACTCCTGGCACACAGCCAAACTCTATGAAATCAGGCCCTTAAGGTGTAGTGCTCACAAGGAGCCTGGACACAGTTTTCAGAGGGGCAGAGCTGGGAACAGGCGGCCAGTACGTAGGGATCCTCAGGAAGCAGATGCTGGGTCCCACGGCCAATCCTACTTGCCCAGCAGTCCTTCTAGCTTCTAGACAGGTACAAGTCAGCACAAGCACCCTCACAAGGGGTCACAGCTCCAATATTTATCTCAGGCTGTATCTTTGTTTTACCCTGGTACAGGGCTTGGGGAGCCGGTCCCAACTGGATCTGGGGGGTTTGGGAGCGTTTTCTTTACAGTGCTCACACCATCCTTTGTCAGGTTGGGCCTTGTCCTCAGATACACCACATGGGGGTGGAGCCAGCTTTGAACCAGGCAGGCACAGGCCCATTCAGGGTCAGGGCTACTCCTCCCACTACTCTACATGTAGATCTGCCTATTCAGCCTAGCTCTGACTAACCTTGCCCTTCTGGAGCCACACACCTCACAAGCCCCTGTCACTCCAGAGCCAGACATGCAATACACATCAGGCAGGCAAAGACACGTAGAACACAGAAAGGCCAACTTCTAAAAGATCTAGTGATCATAAATCTGCGCACACCATTATGCAGCATTAATTATCTCTATTCCAAACATACCAAACTTGACCACGCTGCTCATCTCATATCAGGAATTTCCACTGAAACACTTATCAGGGAATACCCAATGCATTCCTATGAGAGGGCAGCCTCACAGCAGTGAGAAATCAAAAGGGCTGTTTTTCTCACTACCAGTATATGTCACACACTTAAGGCACATGTCCTACTTTTTACCTAAATGCACCCTGACCATGGGGCTAGCTAGGGCCTTCCTTAGGGGTGACTTACGTGCAGTAAAACGGGGTCCCAGACGTGGCAACCACTTTGCGTGTCATGGCACAGCGGCAGTAAACTGTGCGCACAGGCCCTGCAATGGCAGAGGCCTGAAAATAGGTTTGAGAGGCTACTTTGGTGGGTGGCGCAAGCAGCACTATAAGCCCACCAGTAGCATTGAATTTACTGGCCCTGGGTGTATGAGATACCACTTTACTGGGGAAACAGGTGTAGACCAATCTTACCATGTTTACCACTGAGAGAACACACACTTTACACCGGACAGCAGTGCTAAAGTGCCCAGAGTCCTAAAACTACCAATACCAGGTCAGAAAAAAGACTAAGAGGAAGGCAAAAAGTTCATGGATAACCCTGCAAAAAGGGCCAAGTCCAACAAGAGCCTTACACACCAGCACTGTAACTGACTTTATCAGAACCAGAAAGCAGCAGTAACAATTCTCAGAGGCAGTAATAGTTCATATAGCTACAAGTATTTGATCGATCGCTTGGCCATTATGAAGCCCAGTCACACTGCTGTGCAATGAATTACAGAATGTGTTCCGCATAACCACACCAGTGGCAGCTTTCTCACCTACTGCCCCTTTTTCAAGAGGTCCAAAGTGCCTCGAGGACACCCACGAGGATGAGTGCCATTACCGTCTTATGACCCACTGTGCAACCTCAGACCCCATCTTTGGACCTTCAAAAAACCGCATGTGCACAGGTCACAGTTTATACCACAGCACCAGTTGTGCATCCCTCCACGTCCATCGCACCAGGTGTGTATCCCTCCAACTCTGTCATGCAAGTGAGCATACAATGCACACTCCTTAAAGTGTGGCTCTCTAGATTTAGACAACGGACTTTAGATAAAGAGACACCTGCTAATATGACACATTATAGCCTTAAAAACAGTCTAATTAAACTAACAAAACCAAAAATCAAACAGTGAATTACTGCAAAATGCTTCCTCGGATAAATAATACATCCTGAGCTCAAAGGACGTTTTTTATTCAGCTTCTTTGGCTTACCTCTAACGCTTCAAATTACATTTCTAGAAAAGGACTGTCTTTGCTTTTTCTACAAAACAAACACGCAGGATCCCAGCAAACAAACCTGTCATCCATGAAGCCGAAAACTAAGTAGCAGCTGCTCGCATAATACGAAAATGACATGTAGGTGGGCGACATTTAATTATAGACATTCTGACAAGAAATTCTATCTTTAAAGATTGTGGAACAAGCAAGGAAACTGCTGCACTGCATTTCTTCCAACTCAAGGTAAATCTGATAGTCTAATTTTTTATAGTAGCGTCTTCTTTTCACTTTTCACCTAACTTGTTTCTGTTATTTTCCATATTAGCTCAGACCAGGTTTATGAAAAGAAGTGCCTGTTGTATCATGAAATGTACTCTATTTTTGTGCCTTCCTTAAACGATTGGTCAGTTCTGTTTCTTGCCCAGCATTTGTAATGTTCTGCTGAACTCTTTCCTGGATCATGCAAATAGATTCCTGTTCGGAGTTTCCATTTTAGTTTGCTTGATTTGTTTTTACAAAGAAAGGCGGATGTCTTTTTGTCTTCGACCTTAATCTGTCTTGCCAGCCTCATGTTTTCCAAAAATATCATACAAAAAAATACCTACATTTAAAGGGGCTCCAAATTAACGCTCTTTCACCATTGGTCTGTTGACATGTCAGTCAAATTATACTCCCTTCCACCCCAGACCAGACACTCCAGCCATTGGTTGTCTTCACTTTGACTGATTGCATTTTACCTTTGCACGTGTGCACCTCAACCTAAACAAAAGTTCCCCAAAAACAGAAGTTGTGAGGAAGGTGCAGTGATTTTCAGTGACATATAGTCAGTGACCATATAGTCCTCTATTTATAGTAGGGTTACATCAACTATTTTCATAACTCTCATGACAATTATATCAATTACAAATGTTCATTCCTCACTATAAACCAGATTTGGCATATGTTTTTATCCTATTGAAAATGAGCACAAGTCGAGTAGCTAAAGTTTATATGCAGATTTTTAGGTTGACACAAAGAGTTGATGGACGGAGCGCTGAAACTTTTCAAACACCCACCCTCATCACAGATCTGAGTTAATCTATCATCTTTCTTTTGCTCACTTCACCCCCTCAGTATAGACCCAGCAATATGCAAATCATTTTTGACCCTGTTCCTTATGGGAACAGTCCAGCCTGAACTGCCAAACCAGGTCTTCCCTGTACTGAAAACAAGCATCCTTGGGAATGGCTTTGGGGTAACACCCCTGATCAGCCAGGCTAGCTTGAATCAAGCGGTAAAGGGAGCAAGAGACCCATGTCTGGGCATACCAGTTTGGGCGTACCAGTTCGGGCTGGACTGTTCCCATGGGGAACAGGGTGAAGACTGATTTGCACATGGCTGGGTCAATACTGGAATGGTGTGGCATGCAAGAAATGATGGATTTTACCCAGATCTGTGACTGGGGCTGAATGTTTGATTAATTCAGCATTCCGTCCAACATCTGTTCTTTTGCATCTGTCACACTAAGTGGGAGGGTTATGCCCAGACGTGAGTCCTGTATTCTCTATGCCACCAATTTCAAGCAAGCCTGGCTGGTGAGGGGTATTACCGCAAAACCGGACCAGGATGCTTGTTTCTGGTCCATGGAGGACCTGGCCTGACAGTTTGGGCTGGACTGTTCCCATGGGGAACAGGGTCAAGGCTGATTTGCATATGGGTGGGTCTAAACTGGAATAGCGTGGCATGCAAAAAAAAATGGATTAAACCCAGATCTGTGACCGTAGGTAACTGTTCGATTAATCCAGCATTCCATCCATCATTTGTTCTTTTTGCAAATATTATACTACCTGCAGCCTTCATACTGTGGTGGAAACTTTACAGATAGCCCTTCTTTGTACCAAAGAAGCACATGTACATAGGTTAGTACCTGGTGCACACAGTCTTCTATGTTATGTTGAAATTGTCATGCTGTGATGATTCTAATAACTCAAGGCTACTTACAGTACTTAGTATGTAGTACATACACTTGTGTGGAACATGCTGAACACAAGTTGTCAACTGTGACCTGCACACAGAGTTACTCTTCAATGCAAAGATTTATAACATATTTAATCCCTCTACACACCCATGATGCATTAGGAGCACATACGTTTTGTTCGCACATCCCTATGCTGGACACAATATGTACAAAATTAGACAGAAAAGTAATATGGTAGTTAGACACCACAATGTGAACTATAAAACAAACTAACACACTCATTGGATGATGTCATCAGTGATGTAATTTGAAATGTCATCAGTGAGGTCATAAATGAGGCAATAGAATGTGTCATGGGTTATGTAATATGTGAGGTCATAAGCTAAGCAATGCATGGCAATGGGGCAAGTTATAGTTAGAGCTGCTAACTATGACTGGTTAATTTGTATGTGTTTGTTTTAGTTCAAAACATTAGTGTTTTCAATGACACATTCACCTAACTATAATGTCACTTCAACCTTTGATGTTTAAGTGAATGAATATATATATATATATATATATATATATATATATATATATATATATATATATATATATATATATATATAATATATTACCTACTGGCGGTCGCCAGTAGGTATATATAGTTAGGACCTAGTTACCATAAGAAATTCCGAACATTCTATTGGGAATAACTTTGGCGCCGATTGAGGGATCTGCGTGGAATTTTCCTTAAATTTGCCTCGCTGCGCTCCGCTCCTTCCCTGAAAGTTTCGGGGGGATTCATCAAGCGGGGGCCGAGAAAAAAGGGGGGTCCCAAAACGTGTTTTACCCATGTTAATTTCCATAGGGACATTCTGACAAGGCTACAGCTCGAACGACTGAACGGAATTACACCAGATTTGGCAAAATGGTAGGGACTGGTATGCAGCAGTGCCTTTTGTATGTTTGGTGAAAATCCCTACCGTAGTTCTTGAGAAAATTGAATTTGAAATTTTTCAATGGCATTTTCTATGGGACCTTTAGACACGGCTACAGCCCGAGAACGGCTGAACGGAATTACACCAAACTTGGCAAAATGGTAGGGACAGGTATACAGTAGTGCCTTTTCTTTATTTGGTGAAAATCCCTCCAGTAGTTGTTGAGAAAATTGAATTTAGGAAATTATATATCTATATGCGCTCAACATTCTATTGGGAATAACTTTGGCGCAGATTGAGGAATCTGCGTGTAATTTTCAAGAATTTTGGCCCGCTCCGCTCCTTCCCTGAAAGTTTCAGGGGGATTTGTCAAGCGGGGGCCGAAAGGGGGGTCCCAAAACGTGTTTTCCCCATGTTAATTTCCATAGGGACCTTTAGACACAGCTACAGCCCGAACGGCTTAATGGAATTACACCAAACTTGGCAAAATGGTAGGGCCTGGTATGCACATGTGCCTTTGCTATGCTTGGTGAAAATCCCGCCAGTAGTTCTTGAGAAAACTGAATTTGAAATTTTTCAAATGGCATTTTCTATTGGACCTTTAGACAAGGCTACAGCTTGAACGGCTGAACGGAATTACACCAAACTTGGCAAAATGTTAGGGACAGGTATTCAGTAGTGCCTTTTCTATATTTGGTGAAAATCCCTCCAGTAGTTGTTGAGAAAATGGAATTTGAGCAAATTATATATCTATATGCGCTCACCCTTACGTGCGTGAGCGAGTTTCTGATTGGCTGGCAGTCGACTGTCAACATTCCAAACTGTCCAAACCAGGAAGTGTTGGCCACCATCTTGTTTTTCAGGAGTACTGAGGCACAAGGGAGCCCAAAAACAAGAGTGGAAAACACGAAAAGGGGGCAGGGTAGAGACCCCCCAACCCTTTAGCCCTTCTCAGGTGGTCCCAGAAGGACCCCACGGGCAAAATAAAAATAAAAAATAAATCGAGAGGTACGCACACTGTACGCGTATGGTACGTGTACTGTGCGCGTACCTCCGCGATTTAAAAACTCACTTGGTGGTCCTTCTGGGACCCCCTGAGAAGGGCTAGGGGGTCAGGGGGTCAGGGGGTCTCTACCCTGCCCCCTTTTCACGTTTTCCACTCTTGTTTTGAGCTCTCTTGTGCCTCACTTCTCCTGAGAAACAAGATGGCTGCTCAGGTGGTCCCAGAAGGATAATAATATATCTAAACGTTATCCGCTAATAGAATTAGCATTTACAAAACCTTTGAAATTTATTGAAAAAAAATAAAGGTTTCACGCCTGATATAGTTAGAAATTAGCCTTTAAAAAACCTTGCAAATTCACTGAAAAAAACATAGGTTTCAGGCCTTATATAGGTAGGAATAAGCATTTAAAAAATCTTGCAAAGCTTGCAAATTCACTTAAAAAACCATAGGTTTCAGGCCTTATATAGTATTATAGTTAGAAATTAGCATTTAAAAAACCTTGCAAATTCACTTAAAAAACCATAGGTTTCAGGCCTTATATAGTTAGGAATTAACATTTTAAAAACCTTGCAAATTCACTTAAAAAACCATAGGCTTCAGGCTTTATATAGTTAGGTATTAGCATTTAAAAAACCATTGAAATTGCTCCGATATAGTTAGTTGTACTACCTTTATTTCGCGCACCCGCAATCCACTGCTGATGATGTCACATATTACATCATTCATGACATGGTCAGTGATATCACTGATGACATCACTGATGAGCTCGTCATGAGCACCGGAGCGCCGTGGCTCATGACGAGCTCAGCTCGTCATGAGCATTCAAGGGGTTAAACGTATCCAACTCTCCAAAAGGAGTTGCCACAAATGTCATAAATAATGCACATGGTTTACACATTAAAGTGAAAACCAAGCATTGTTAAATTGTGTTATAATGTGATTGTGCATTCCAGTGAAAAGATCTTATCCTGTGCTTGACAGTAAATGTACCATAAACAGTGTAAATTGCCTAAGAACACCATTGTTAGGTTGATGCTGAGACTGAAATGCGGTTTTGTACTTTGTTCCTAAAAGGGCAATTTCACTAATTTAATGGGCTCACAAAAGAAAAGGAATTTTGCAAAAAAAAGTGCCAATGTTTTGTGCAGCTGAGGAACGAGATACCTTTTGAGATAGCTAGGTCTAAAATAAAAACAAATTAAAATGGGCAAAAGCAGGCTCCATGGATAAAGCACAATACATTCTTCTTTCCTATAAACCCTCTCACTTTGAATTCAGCCGAAAGCAAAATAAACACCAGTCTGCGGAGGTACGAAATCAAGCTGCACAGCCTTAAGCAAATAAAGACAGCAAATGGAAAGACAGAAAACATTACTTACAAAGCTAACAGGCCACAGGTGGAAAACATTCCCAGGTCAACTTTCTGAAAGTCCCCAGGATTTCTTTCATATAGCCAGATAGCTGTGCTTTCTGGTAGGCGGCGACATGTAGCGCTCACCCTTTAATTATACATGCACTTTTGTCCCTCACTCATTCATCCAGTACTCGCTGATCCATCTAATCATTCTCACCCTGACTCCCCCTACTACACAACCACACACACAAACTCAGCAATCAATTTACACTGTTAGAAATCCGTCAGACCTATTGCTTTTCTGTATTCCCGTCCTTACTGTTCTAGAACATTTGAAATCACTCTGTAACCTTGGCACCCTGTATCATCCTTTTAGGTACTTGCGTGTCTAGGGTATTAACATGATTTTTGATTAATGAGGAGAATGCTTTTTGCATTGGATTTAGGATTGAGCTCATATGGCTAAGAAATTAAAATAAATGCAGTACCCCTAGCAAGGCAACATATTATTATTGGTCAGACACAAAGCGAATGAGCCATCAGGTGAAGTGTTCAGGTGCAAAACCTTGAATGGATGATGGCCCCACAATACTTGCAATCACAATGTGGATGAAAACTCCCACTAAGCGCCCCATCTGCATTTACAGGCCACTCATACCGAGGCAAATACTCACTGTTTGAGGATTATGGGCCTGGTAAACAGTTTTCCGGTCACCACACTGTGACTTTAACGCATGACCACAATTCAGAAAGCATAACGTGTGCACTGGTATTCTGCAACCACAACCCTCTTTCTCTTAGCCTCATTCATTTATATAACCAGAAATATCCGGAATGTTAGGTTAACAGATTTGAACAGCGCTGTATTGAGTCTGTATCACCACAAGTGAGATCTAAAAGTGCTATATTTTAGAAAGATGTCAAGGTAACAGATGTTGAACAGTATTAGACATGTCCAGAATATCTCAAGAGTCCCACATTAGATGTATGTTCTTTAACTCCTAGTCATTAACATTCTTTCACAGCAAGAGGCAGAGGAGAAAAAGCAAAAGTACTGTAATCATCTTCTCAAAGTGGAGAAGCTATTGCACAGACCCATCACCAGGATATGCGAATAATAGACTTGCAAAGTTAAGAATATCTCAAGTCATTATTTCCTTAACTCTGCCTTTTACTCCCTAAAGATTCTGCGTTCGAAGCTCTTTAAGGAAGAGCTCCTTGACAGGTGCAGAAAGGGAAGCGGTTCAAATGGCAACACTGCAAAGGCAATTTTAAAAAAGGCACTGCTTCTGGAATTGAAGGAACTACTCATAGTTGTACTTTGAGCGAAGACGAAGCATTTCGGGATTCCTTAACCCCTTCGAGGCTGATGACGAGCTGGGCTCGTCATGGTGTAGCCTCCTCAAACACTGATGACGAGCCCAGCTCGTCATGTAAAGTGCGTTTTTTAAAAAGTCAGCATATGAGCAGAATCAGAGCAGCGCGCATGTGGTTAAACTGTTAGCATCCTTCAGTCGTAAAGAGTTACATATATTTGAGGCCACTGTGCATCTCTGCACTTCACAAAAACAAAAGGTGCAGGGATCCATATTAGAGGAACCTGCAAGCAGTGCTTCAAGACCAGCCATATAATTTATATAGAACCAAAACCAGGTATGCAGGTGTTCTACGCATAGTACCAGAGACTGAACTAATTAGACAACTAGATCTTCATCTGCTTTTAATAATATTATCAACGATGTCCTAACCTTGAATCAGGAAAAGGCCTAATTTATGGTTAGGTGGATGAAGTACAGCCTGTCAGGGTGGAGAAGGGCATTATCTCCACAACCCTGGTGGACTACTCTCCACCTAATTTACAGATGGCCGTTGACTCAGCGGTCATCTCTGTACATTAAAAGTAACTGATGTGACGGTCAATGTACAAAATGTTTGGTGGCCTCACTTTTGTCAGTTATCAACCACACTTAAAAAAATGTATTGTCTTTCAATAGCGCCCAAACTAAAGTAAAACATGTAATCATGCCCACATCTTGAGTATTATCCAGGGTGTGGGGGGTATTATTTTTTTTCCTGTCACTCTCGATCATATTTTTCCTGGTGATGAAAGACAGAAAAATAATACATTAAACCAACCACACAAAATAGGGTGGGTGATGTAATTAACCCCTTTGCTGTGGGGCTAATTCCCCCGCAGCGCGGGGGAAGGGGCGCTGCGCGAGGCGCCGCGTTACTCATAACGAGCCCAGCTCGTCATGCTGCACAGCAAAGCTGAGCTCGTCATGACTCCGCCCACTTAATGGAACACCCCGCACAGGAGGGGAATTAGCCCCGCGTGGGTGTTCCACGGCCGTTATGACGAGCTCAGCCCGTCACGAGCACAGCTCCACTGTGCCTCATGACGAGCTGAGCTCGTCATGAGCCTCGAAGAGGTTAATGTCTTTTCTCCAGTGATCCCTTCTCTCCACGGCTGTTGGAGCAAGTATTCTGTGATGTTTACAATGGAGTAACCAGTCTGCTAAACTCTGAATCTTTTGCCTTCTTGACCTCACCATGGGGGCTGTTACACACTCCAGCCCCAATTAACTAACATTTTAAACCCAATTGAGCTTCTGTGCAAACAGAGAACCACTAACAACCTTTTGTCCATGAGTCTTAATAATCTGCTTGAAAAAATCAGTAAACCCACGCTGCAATATTTCGGAGTCTCCTTGTTCAGTATTCCAAAAACAGAGGTTAGTGCCATGTTTAAGTTAACCTTTTCAACATTAGGGAAATGTGCTAAGGTTAGAGAGAAAGAGAGAGTGACAAGCTTTTATCCGCAGAAATAAAGTGATAACTCTAGAAGAACACATTAGATGGAAGACAGAAATGGATTATCAACTACATTCCATTATTTAACACCAAAAAATAAAAGAACAAACAAGAAGAACTGGAAGTACTGACGTAGCAGAAGATAGTAATGAGGGGCTAAGGTAGGAGTTATCAGACAACTGTAAATTAGTCCAGGGACAAAGAAAAGGGTTTAGGTAGATTATCACTGGACTATATATATTTAAATGATAAGTGCTAAAATCTGGCAAGAGTAATGGATCCAAACACCAACTTCCACCCAATACCAAATCACCTAGATTTTCTCTACGGACCAGCTCCTCCTTTAAGGAACCCAACACCAAGAAAACCAGGATGGCCTGGAAGTAGCTCCCTTTATTACAGAAAGGGAAACTGACCCTTTAGGAAAGTGATTTCAGGGCTGCTATGCAGACCCTCCAACTATAATAACTTAATGTTTGCAATGCCATGCCCCACGCCTCCCAGACTCCCTATTACCCCCCCTTAAGGACTTAGCAAATGCTGCAACAAGCCCCAACATAGGCCTGAAGAATTAGGATTACATTAGCTCAACCCTGAAGGAACTTCACGGGCTCCAGCTTCCAGCCTTCGTCATCATCAAAACTAGTCGCATCAACCAGTAAAACATCACATCCTGCACCCCAGCCTAAAAGGTTTAAAACACTAGTACCATCTGCAGTGGTTGCCAGCCAACCTGCAGGCAGGACACAATCAGACTGGACAGGACAGGAAGAAGTGCACACAATTAGAAACAGTGCAACACACCTTTTTGCACCTGTTCACCCAGAATCTGAAACAACATCTGAATATTCGTCAAGACTGCATCAACAATGCTGCGATTTAGGATTCTTTAAACACATCTATTTAAAGAAGACAACATCATGATGCAATAAGAGTCCACTTCCTCTCTCGGAACTTGACTAAATCTCCAATCAACTGTATGTTTGCCTTTGGATGAGTACAGGACTAGGCAGGCTTTCGGCTAGGCTTGTACTATACAAATATCACATGCATGCACACATACTGTTGGCTTCCCTTACCGGCTGGCAACCATTAAACTTGATAATTTAATATGTATTTTTCTTTTTATTAAAGCGCTACTTTGTCTAAAAGAGTTACAATACCATATGGAAATAAAAGTGAACAAATTAATGCTGAGAAAGAAGCAGAGCTTTAGCAGACAAGAAAACAAAAGGTGAAAAATAAATTGTTGAAATAGTTTCAAGGAATCCTGAATTACAAAGTTGAAAAACCACTGTGATTTGACTAAAATTAAGACCATTACTGTATGGTTTCAGGGAATCTTGAATTACAAACGGAAAAACCACTGTGATTTGACAGACATTAAGACCATAACTATCATCTCTACCAAGACAACCCCCACCACTTTTGGCACGTCTGAGAAATGAACAGACTTGGGTAACATAGTGTAGTAGAGCCAATTAGCACCCTCTCTACCTCATGAGAAAATGTCTGAAAACTTGCAGACTCATGCATCAATGTTGGCTTTTGCGATTCCTTAATTGTGATTTTTAAGGAATTGCAATTAAGGAATCGCAAAAGCCTATGCATGTAGAAATCGCTTAAAAAATAGAGATTTCTAAACATTCCTTAATTGCGACTCGCAAATTGCGAATCGCAATTAAGGAATACCTCCCCATTCATTCCTATGGGCCTAGAGGCCCATTGGAATGAATGGGAAGACATTCTCAATTTGCGGTTCTCAATTAGAGAATCGCAAATTGAGAATGCAATTTCAAGGGTGCCAAGGTGGCAAAAGGAAACCCTGTTGTACCCCTGAAATTGATCTGTGCACATATGTTACGCACACACATGCCCTAAGGGCATGTGTCTGCGCAACGTGAAACTTTGAAAAATGCACAAAAGTGCATTTTTCAAAGTTTTTGCAAATTACCATGAAGTTCAACTTCATAGTAATTTGCTACTCCTATTAGCGAAATCGCTAATATTTTTTACTTTGATGCATTGCATTTAAGGAATCTCAATTTGGGATTCCTTAAATGCAATCGCAATTTAAGGAATCTCAATTTAGAGATTCCTTAAATTGCGATTTTTGCATTTGGGATGATACATCCCAAATGCAAAAATACCGATCGCAAAGGGGCAGATTCTGAGAATCTGCCCGTTTGCGGCCGGTTTTTAGCTTGATGCATGTGGCTGTAAATCTCTGAAGTAAGGAATATAAGCTGATCAAAAAAAAATGTTTTTACAATTACTAGTAGGAAACGAGCAAATCAGTTTGCACCAATTTCGATGGTCAGGAGATATGGAATGGGGGGAACACATTTTTTCTCTAAGCCATATCTAAGAAATTGAAGAAGCAGAATCTTAAAATTTTTAAATTATGTATTAGACCTGGCATCCTTGGTGTGGTTTCCCCTGACTTTTTGCTTTCTGACCTCCTGTTTTGCTGGTTTTATTTTTGCTGGCTTTAGGATTCTGAGCACTTTACTAATGCTAACCAGTACTAAGGTGCATATTCTCTGAACAATAAACATGGTAACATTGGCTTATCCACAATTGGCATATTTAATTTTCCTATAAATCCATAACAAAGGGCACTCTATCTGCCCGAGGTTTGTAAATTAAATGCTACTAGTGGGCCTGCAGCACTGATTGTGACACCCACTTAAGTAGCACTTTAAACATGACTCAGGCTTGCCAATGCAAAACCTGTGGGTGCAGTGTGAACTGCCATTTTGATCTGGAAAATTACCCTACTTGGCAGGTACACACCTTCCTTTTTATTGCATACAAGTCACCTCTAAGGTAAGCCCTGGGGAGCCCAAAAGGCAGGGTGCAGTGTATTAAATAAGTAGGGCAGGTACTTTTAAGTTTTACATGTCAGGGTAGTGAAATACTCCTAACTTCATTTTTTCACTACTCCAAAGCCTATCTCTCCCTTAGGTTAATATGGCGAAATTGGGAAAGTTACATTTGGTGTCTCTGGACTCACAAATTGGACGCACCTTATGGTGAAATTGCAGTTCTGTAGCTTTGGGAAGTAGGGGACCCCTATATATGAAAACCACTAGTTATACATAGGGAAAGAATATCTAGTTTGAAAAAAGTCTATAACTAGTCTACATAACATATAAACAAATAGTGATATTAGAACCCACTATATGTAAATGATCATGGACCACTTTGTTGTACTTTTATTCAAAATTTATTATATTTGTTTGATTTTATAAAGAGTATATACTTTTTGTTTAAAAATTGAGTTTTTTTTTAGAAGGTGACTGATCAAAAATAGTTTATCATTGAAGGTGCAAAACATACATATGACGAGACATAAAATTAAACACAAGGAAGATGAATGAACATGATGTAGGCAAAGCGGTAGATACACACTAATTGCAGTTCTGAAAATGCCACTTTTAGAAAGTTACAGTGAGAGAAGACCCAGAGAAAACTCCCGGCCAGCGTGAAGCACAGCTTAAGACTAGAAAGTCTCCCCTTTTGTTTAAACCAATTGTTCAGCATCACTTTAAATCAATCTCTCTGAAACCTTTCAAAACATGCAGTGGCATTTCATCAGCCTGGAATCTGCATAAAATTACACTGCTACAATAACCTAGAGTGAACAGGATGTAGTATAGATCAGACCACAGGCATTTGTAAATACCCTTGTACTTTTAACTCACACAATGAAGCAAGTTGTATTGGAGTTTTGAAACCAAGCTGTTCAAATGACAGTGCCATTGTTATCCTAATGCAATAAAGTGTAACCAGCAAAGGTTATGAAAATCCTCCAGACTTTGAAGTGGACAGGTTGAAACATCCCTATTAATTTAGGAACATGCCTATTCCATTCTTATATTCATCAATATAACACCCATTCCCATTTCTTTTGATCATTGTCTTGATCAGAGCTTTGCAAGAGAGTTATTGAAGCCTTGTAGATGTAACTGTCATGCTAATACTATGTCTCAATATGACAAGATATTTATGAGATGCAAAGGCTTGGATAATGATAAAACAATCATGAGAAAGAATAACGCAGAAATACTATGGATGCCTGTGATCCTTTATCAACAGGGAGTGCATATCAGCTATATGTAAAAATGTATAGAATGTTTTGGAAGCACTCCAGGGGAAGGATCCTGAATAATGCATGGCAGAAAAAGTGTGTAATACAGTGTGGAAGTCTAGCAGCATTATTGCTGTATCATGGCAAGTGTGTTACAGGATAGTGACCCCTTCCCCGCGAGCTAATTCCCCCGTGGTGTGGGTGGGAAGGCCACGAACGGCGCCGCGGTGCTCGTGACGAGCTGAGCTTGTCAGGCTGCACAGTGGAGCTGTGCTCATGACGAGCTGAGCTTGTCACGACTCCGCCCACTCAATGGAACGCCCCGCACAGGAGGGGAATTACCCCCGCATGGGCGTTCTGCAGCAGTTATGACGAGCTGAGCTCGTCATGAGCACAGCTCCACTGTGCCTCATGATGAGCTGAGTTCGTAATGAGTGCCGAAAGTTTTAATCATGGCAGATGAAAATGGCAGATTCTGACATCTGAAAACTGCAGGGACCACATTCATCCCATTCCTGAATTTTGGAAACTTTGGATCACCCATAAGATGTCACTAACTGAGGAAGTGTCTGCAATGGGGACAATCTCAACATCATAACATAACCAAGGGGAATTAGGAGCACACACTTTCCAATTAAGCGTCAAAATGCAAACTGATTCCCAACTAATTGAATATGCTTCAAATGACAATAAAAAAGAAAGTCTCAGGTAAACAAGAAAGCCCTTTGGGATGCTACAAAAACAGACAGGAGTGGCAAAAAAGCATACCATGTTCCTTGACAGTTATATTGGATGCCATTTTTTAATAAGTAGAAGCACGGAGTACTCCATTGTATTCAATGGAGTGCTCCACATTCCAAAGTTCTAAATACCATTAGCAGTTAATGTCTGATACTTGAAAGAACTGTTAATACCGTAATCTAGCAACTGCGATTATAAACAATGTAGCACAGACATCATTCAAGTTTCAGCAAGCAAGTTTTCAAGACATTTGCCTCGCTTATAAGTTCTACTCAATGCAATTAATGTATTTTTTAATAGTCCCATCATATTTTGGCGAAGGAGCAAAGGTATATATAAGCACATATAAATGTGCATTCAAGACAGTCAGCCTTGAATGTACCATCTGTGTGTAATGTAGAGAGCCAAATACACTGATGTCGGCAGGCAATGACACATGGAATTGGACATTTGGTTTCAGAGCACAGTGTCGCACTGAAGTATATATACATGTGACAACCTGGGGTGGACTAATTATTTAGCAAGTTTGACTCCTTTTGTTCTGCAGTCGGAGGTTGCTGTGGTGTTGTTCAGGCTCCAGCCTGCGCTAGCGAATGTGTCTCGCTTGCAAGATACTCATGCTTACAAAATGGGCTTGGAGCCCTTCCACTGCTTATCATTTGTTGACTCCAGTGTCCCTCTTATGCGAAGCCCTCTTAATTGGGCAGTGCTGGACAAACATGACCTCCGATACTTTTAGTGGAGCAAGGACCAAGCACAGATTGATTAAATGTAATTAGTGACAGTCCGCTGTTCGAACTGTGATTGAGGTACTATTTCTTCTGCCCGCACCCAATACCCTCATCTGGTGTTCGATCTCTTCCCCCCTGCACCTCCCATGTTTTGATTTCACAATTGTTACATATAGGCCTAATTACGAAGAGAGTCAGTAAGCCTCCGACCGCAGGTTAGAGGCTTTCCGATTCTCACTGCGGTTTCAGTTTTGACCGCCCCATTAGGATGTAGGTGGTCGAAAGTGAAACCGCCAGTCATTCCTGCTGGATTCCGATGGGCTCAAAGAGACACTCGGGCAGTTGGAAGCTTGCCCGCAATCCTATGGACGGCATTTCTGACAGGATTTCCAACATGGAAAGTCTGTCAGAAAGTGACATTTGAGGCCACAAGCTGGGCCCCTTCAGCCTGCATACTCCGGTTGGGGGCTGAAGGGGCACCGTAGTGCCCTCCGTAGAGGGGACATGGCTTTCTGCAGGACCAAACAAACGTGCAGTAGTGAAGTGAGTTACCAGGCATACCGATTTTAATTGGTGGTTAGCTTAAGGATGCAAAAAGCGGGTAGGTTTATGAACCAATCAAATGTTCTGCTGGGCAGAGTTGTCCCTACAGAGGGTACTACAACTGAAACATGTCGACCGGTTACAAACCATGACAGGTTGAATCCTCCTGGCATAGTTTACACCTTTTTAATCCTGACCCCTGGATGTCCCATTAAAGCTTGTCCTGACATACCAGGGAGTTCGTTTTATCTCACTTTCACTTTCCTTTCACACTCTCATCACGCCCAGCTCATCTGAAGGTTTTAGTATACCACTTTACCATACTACAAAAATATCTCTGTGCTCCTCCCTCTCAGAGAAGGGGTTGTAGCCCACACTGTGACTAGAGTTGCAGTGTGAGGAGGTACCCAATGATAGAGCATGCCACCCATGGGTGGGTGAGGGATACTGTCCATTAAGAGGGATTCCCTGCACACCCTCCCACCTCGCTTCAGAACCAGGGGTGCTTCATTGTGTTGCTATATTTGATTAGAGGGGAGTCGCACCCCTGTTGGTCATTAAATCTCCTCAGACCTATTTTTGTGTCTCGCCCCCCTGTTATTCCCTAAACTGTGTGATAGGCACCCTGAGGTGCCTGCAACACGGTACAGGGATTAACAGATTCCCCCATTTGTCAATGGGACCTTGTGCTACGGCCGGTTTAAGGCTGCAGCACAAGCTCTCATAAACAAACGGGAGTATGCGACCACACCATTTGCGGTCACATAGTAATCGTGGTGTCGAGACTGCAGACAGTAGGTCGGTCGGTCCGAGACCGCAACGAACGTCCACCCGACATCGTAATCAGGCCCTGAGTGTCACCTTCCTGTGTTTTTTCTGCGTGTAAGGCATGTTGAACTAACCCTGTAGTAAGTGTAAGACAGAGTTCAATGACGTGTTTGAATTTTACTTTGTTCACGGTTTCCTGTGGGATTGATTGCCATCATAAGCATTTTCACATTTCGTAGGCAAATAGTTGTGTGTTGCCTTACTGTACAGTGTGTGTGCACATATCTCTGTTTCAGGTCACCTACACGCCGTAATCCATGTCTTTTCTTGGTTTCTGTTGATAAGGACACACAAATCCTCCTCAGCCCCATTCAAAACAATATTTGTGGAAAAACAATACCCGTTGTCGCACATAGGAAGTTAGTTGTCACTTCTAGTGCTTTCATCAGCCCCTCGCCAAACCCTCTCTACTAGAGAGATCTTTGCAGTTCCTGGACACGGGGGCACACGCAAGGCACACATTATCAATCAACAGACCCCTGCCTGCTTCTTTTCATTAGAGTTTACCAGATCAGACGTGTTCAGCACTTGTACACTTTTTGCAAACTTTTCTGCTGCATCAATGCATTGGAAGTGTTGTGGGCTTATTGCGGTTTCCTGGTCGTAGGCAATGACAAACTAGCAACGACCCCCAATGTATTCAGAGTTAAAACATTTATTCACTCTGTACAAGTAAACACTCCTTGTATCTCTGTCCGTTTTTTATGAATACAAAACATTTAATAGAGTATGTTTGAAAGTATGCCGTTTAAAATATTCTTGTGTATGACGCAGAATTATTTTTACAATTTTGTAATTGTGTAATAAACAAAGCTGTTATGTGTGTAGTCATTTAGAGTCCGTTTCCCTAATGTTATCATGTTATGTTTGCCTTTATGATGGATATATATTCTTGACTCTTTTGAGCAAAACTTAATAAACTTTGAACAGTGACAAAGATGGCTGATCGAGATAAGAAATAATGTCTTTCCTGCCTAGGCCCTCCTCTGTCTGTCCTTTCTCTTCTGCTCTTCCAGCCACCCCCCAAACCCCTTTACCGGTCTTACACCTTCTCAACCTGAATGCCTTTTTAGATAGAAGTCTACCAGACAGCGCTACTCGCTAGTTGTTAAAGAATTCTTGGGGACATTCTAAAAGCTGACTTAAGGAGGCGTTCTGCCCACTGCTTGAAAGTGGTTTCTAACGCTCATTTACTTGCATTGTAATTGCTGACTTAATTTGTTTTGGGCTGTCCCGCATGTCCTTGTCCCTCTCGTGGAGCCTAGCCTGTTTACTGTATTCTTCCACGAGTGTGCAATTTCCGTTAGCAGGCCTTTAATTGTTTTCTTATCTTGTGACATTTGCTGTGCATTCAAAGTCAAAGACGGAGGTCAAATGTCAGGCTCTGTCTTCTGAGGGATCCTGGGGGCATATAATCAAGGACCGGTGTTAAAATTATCGCTGTTTTATCGGCAGGAAACTGCTGATAAAATGGCGATAATGGGCTTGATAATACGCCCTTGTAAATTCCCATAGAAGCCCATGTTAACATCGGAATATGGGCTTCTATGGGAATTAACAAGGGCGTATTATCAAGCCCATTATCGCCGTTTTATCGGCAGTTTCCTGCCGATAAAACTGCGATATTTTTAACACCGGTCCTTGATAATATGCCCCCTGGTGTTTATTTTTCATCCTCTGGCTGCAAGGTGAGAAGATTTATCTGACAATCTCAGTGTGTGAAAGGAAATGTTTTTCTCTAAGAAAATTAAGAATGTACGTAATGAACTTTGCAAATATTTCTGAATAAATCAGAATTAAGAGAGCACAAATAAAGCAGATTTTTTGTAATTCTGAAGTGCGTGTGAATTTTTTTTTTTAATACCATCAAAACAAATCAATACACTAGGTCAGTGGTTCCCAAACTTTTGACTCCTGAGAACCCCCATTGAGTCACCACTGGAAACCGGGGACCCCCAAGCAATTTGTCGGATTTAAATTTGAAGCATTAAAAGACTAATTTGAAAATAATTAACACATGTGTGCACACAAAACAAATACTCGAATTACTAAGGATTTTAGGGGCATATTTACAAGCACCGATCACCATGGGAACATCACTTTTTGCGGCATTCCCGTTGCGATACAGGCTTCACCTTATTTAAAAGGAAAATAAGACCCCCTTTCACTCAATGCTTACAGTGAAAGAGGTGGGCAGTGGGTGTTGCAGTGGGAGTTTCCCCTTCAACACCTATTGATTTTGACGGTGCCCCCTATTTCCTAGGGCAGCGTAAATGGGAGGCAGCTCCAAAATTAAGACCAGGTAAAAACTGGTCTTAACTTGGCGAAACAAGGAGAAATGCTTTATTTCTCCTCGTTTTTGCAAAACGCCTTGGATTGTTTATGTTCAGGAAGGTGACTCTTCCTGCATATCAACAATCTTTTAAAAAAAAAAAAATGACAATTTGTAAAATTCCATGTGTGCTGCATTAAGCAGCACACATACAAGTGACAAAACAACATTTCAAGATTGCTTATGTGCAGGAAGAGGGACCTTCCTGAACATAAACAATTTTCTGCTGTGAAGTGTAGCGCCAGCGCAGGGGAAACATAAGGCTGCACCATATTCTTGTAAATATGGTGCAGCCCTGCGTTTCTGAAGTGGAGGAGTGTGTTGTTAAGCCAAGGTGGCTAACAACACTCTCCGCCACTTTTGTTGTATTTTATAAGTAAAGAATTTGCAAGAAAACAATTAAATGTAATGGGAAGGTTGTTTCTGCATCGCCGTGACTAACCTTTCAATGGTTCGTTTTATTTCGCAGTACGACGCTCCTGCCCCTGCCAGGGCAAGACTGGAAACCCAAAGCAGCCCTATCAAATGGTTTCAGACCAGTCCCCATTCGGTGCACACCAAGTGCAATGAGTGAGCCTGACTACTACAAAGGGGGCTTTGGGAGGCTCTCCCCCTGAAACATTTTTTAGGAAACAATGGTGCAGTCTAAAACACATTTATCATTATATATTGAATTGCATTCACTTTTAAAGAATAGTAAATGAAGACCTGACTATGCACCAGAATATGACAATCTTTCTGGGAGTTATTCAATGAGACCCCCACTATCACCCTTCAGCTGTGCTTTACATCTGTCCATAGCCCTTCTGTCATGTGAATTTAATTTTTTATAGCATCTCTCATACCATTGTAGGATGTTGGAGCACTTTACATCACACACATATAGAGACAGTGAATCGTATGTGTAAATCAGTGAATAGAAAATGTTACATAAGGCAAAGGGGACTACAAGGTGTAGAACTCACATGTCATTCATACTGGTAGGCATTTTTAAAGAGTGCTTGGTCTGGAGAAGCACAAACTCAGGATTCAGAACAGAACACAGTGGTTAGCATTGACTTTAACAATAAAAATGTATTTTCACCCAAATAAAACTTTTTAGCAGCATCAGGATAATGAAAGACTGGGGAAAAACATAAGTCACTAACACTTGTACCATGCAGTTTGCTAGCAGCTGTTTGATGACATTTTATAGGTCACTGTGCTAGATTACAATTGTCACTTATGAACTACACAATAGCAAAATAATCTCTGTGACAAAAGCAGTAACCCACTGAATTATGCATATAAAATACTGTTTTCTAAAATGTTTGGTACACGTTCTTTGCAGTAGGCATATTAACCCTCTGTGCTAAATTAGATAAGTCAAAGCTGCCACTAGACAAAACTCCTGTCGCTCTCCAGCAAGGACATTAATCACTGGCATCATCTTGACACTCTTATTGTTTTTTGAAAACTGCTAATTATACAAAATACTTTGCAGTGCTTTTAAAACTGATGCCTGCGGACCACCTGGAAATGTGTCAGGGACCCCGGGGGGTCAGCAGACCACAGTTTGGAAAACATTGAACAAGGTGATACCATTTACACACCTTATTGTTTGAACACTGTGAAGTTTTATCAGTTAAACGGTATGTCTGTGCAATTTTAATGGTCATTTCAATTAAAAATATATTGTCTTCAATGGCAGTGAACTACCATACCATGCATACTCCACTCTACGCCCCTCCCCTCCACACCACTCTACTCTATGACACTCCACAGCACTGCACTCTACGGCACTGCACTCCACGACACTGCACTCCACGACACTGCACTCCACGACACTCAACGACACTGCACTCCACTCCACGACACTGCACTCCACGACACTGCACTCCACGACACTGCACTCCACGACACTGCACTCCACTCCACGACACTGCACTCCACTCCACGACACTGCACTCCACGACACTGCACTCCACTCCACAACACTGCACTCCACTCCACGACACTGCACTCCACTCCACGACACTGCACTCCACTCTACGACACTGCACTCTACGACACTGCACTCTACGACACTGCACTCTACGACACTGCACTCTACGACAGTCCATTCTATGACAGTTCACTCTATGACAGTTCACTCTATGACAGTCCACTCTATGACAGTCCACTCTATGACAGTCCACTCTAATCTACACCACTACAGTCTAGGACACTCTAAGCCATTCCACTCTACAACACTTTACTCCACTCTGCGCCACTCTACTCTACAACACCACTCACCTTAACACCACTAAAGTTTAGCCATGCCGAACAGCAGCCATGCTAAAACACATTGGCAAAGTCAATAGCTCTTGCACAGACAAGACCTATTGGCTTTACCAATGCTAGCTTGAAGATCAGACCACAAAATCGAGGTATTTTAACAGAAAAAAATAAGAGGAGAAACCAGTATGGATAACTTCTTGGGACAGAATCTTGAACATAGTCATAACTGGGGTGGACAGTTGCACTTTGAAAAGAAAATTCAAAGAGTGGGTTTTAACAAGAGACCATAATGAAATTCCTGCTGTGGTACCAACCAACATTGGTTCATAGGTAGGCCTACATTCATTTAATACACAATTTTTCAAAAATGTAATAAATATAGTTATTATGCAATTGTAGACTAAACAATGTGGCCAAGATAATGCATCACCCCATGTAAACATCAAGTTAGTGTGCCGCAGTAGTGTCTGCAAATAAAAAAACTACAAAGTAAGGAAAATATCCCTCCAATATCAAATCAACTACCCATAATTGGGTATTTTAAAAGGCATTGGTAAGTAAAGATAATAATGAACTGATATGTGTGAAATGGTCGGCTGCCTATCTATTCACAAATTTGTTTTTTAAAGGTAACACTATAATAAAGGAAAAAATATAACTTTAACTACTCACTCTTTATAATTGATCTACTGAGTGACGTTGAAAGACTATGATTAGATTTCAATTTGTTATGAAGGACGAAAAAGCAGGATAATACTGTATGGCCACTGTAAAAAGAATAAAATAATAATTCTAAACACAAGTCAGGTTACTCATGCCCTGTGCCCTGCGCTTGCTTAAATCAACTCAGCCACGTGGCCCATATGGCGTACAGTCATTCTAAAAAAATCCCTAAATAGGGAAGAATTTGATGAAGCATATTACTACATAGTATCACACAATTTATACCCAAAATGTATTTAAATTCTTCTCAGTGTAACCTATCAAAATAACTGCTACACAGCAAAATCATAGCGCTAGTAGACAGTCAACCCAAAGAGAAAGTTTAGGAATTTATCTAAAACAGTTAAGACAATGTTCCGCCTCTTTACTATCCCAGTCCTTAAAGTCCAGTTTGTATTATCATCAGTTCTATCCTTCCTTATTTTGTAATATTCCCAATGTTGTTTAAAATTGCTTGTCCAACTTAGTCAAAAGTTGTGTTAAACTAGGAGTAGATATTTTAAACACTTTTCCTGATAGTCCACTTTGTACTATCATTGGTTCTATCTTTTGTTGTTCTGCCATATACCCAATGTTGTTGCAAATCTCCCTCAATCATGAACAATGTGTCCCTTCTGGAGTTGAGTGTGCTTTGGCCCACCTTGCTGTTCCCTTCATATGCTCATCTCCCATGATCCTAAGCCTGTCAGTCTTTCTGTTGTCTGTTCTGCTGTCTGTCATTTGATTGTTCCTCCTGTGTTCTCATGCTTCCCGCCACAATAACCCTCTCTCAATTAACAAACTACTTCTTATCACATTTTTCAATTGCATTCAATAATGAATCATGGAGTCTGACTTGCTCCATGTCTGTCAGAGTAGTTGGATGTAAACTGCTGAACAGTGCAAAAAGTCTGAGATGCTCTGAAGGGCGTTTGGGTTATTTCTACAAAAAATCAACCAAGGGCTTTTCACAAACATCAATTCACAACTCTTACATTAATTAATTAATTGCAGGTTTATATAGCGCTAGGATCGACTCCCGGAGGAGTATCTCCGCGCTTCGACCGCTGCGAAACCCTTCCTGGCTTCCCTGAGAGATGGTCCCTTATTGGGTATCTCCAGGGTGAGACCAGGCATCCCCGGCGGTCTGGTGGGGCCGTTAGTGAAGATGAGGCAAGCTAATGCCCAGAGTTGCCGAGTGTGATCGCTGATCAGAGTGGGCACCGAGGCGAGAGAATTATCGAGTCCGCTGACCCTGGTCCAGAAACCTGCCGCGTCGGGAATCGAACCCTGGTCCCGGGCCGTCCTCTGCTCTCGGGTCTGCCGCCAGGAGCAGCGTCAGGATCTGGAGCACTGGCCCAGTACCTGTTATTTTTTGCTGCTGAGGTGTGTAAATGTCACACATAGAACTCGGATTATTTCCAAGTTAATGCATGAACTTTAAACAGAGCAAGTCGTTAACAGTGAGCAGGCCTCTCTTTGTTTCCCATTCATTAAGCTTGAGATGCTTCAACTTTAGATGCCTCAAACAAAAAAACAGGCGTCTCTGCACTGAGCCAGTGCAGCTCTCCATTACACCGTTCCAGAGTTACTATTCTTTGCACAGTGCTCCTGTGACACAAAGTGTGCTGTATGACACAAGAAGTAAAAATGACGGTGACAATCAGCATTTGTGGGCAGAAGATTTTGTTTTCAAAAACGTTGATATGAGTGCACCATAACGTAGCCCCGGCTCTTCCCTTGCTATCTCTGGTGTCAGTGGTCATGAAGGCAGCAGCAGGAATAGAAAGTAAGCAGGTCTATAACATTTGATTTCAAATTAAGCAGATTTATGCAGCACAAAAGTAACTCAGAGTGTCTTGGGGCTATGATGACTGAAGCTATAAACCAAAAAGCAATCTAAAAAGTGTCTGAAATGACTCAGTCGTGTGAAAGGTTAAACAACCTAAGATGATTATCCTGAAGATGTAACACAAGAGGCAATCAGTTTCAGTGTTTATTTTCTAAGATTAAAAACAACTGGACATTGACCAAGGATTTATAGATTTGGGGAACAACAACCAGGGAAGCAATAGAAGACTAAGATTTTGGGCCTTTTTGCCCCAAAGCCTGATGGTCAAAATAAAGACATTTAAAACACGCCTTTTCCCAATTGAAAGCCAGTGTAAATGCCATAGATGAGGAGAAATTAATGTACAGCACTGAACACCCAAAATTAGCCATGTTGCTATGGTACAGCTAAATGCCACAGTGCAGGTGAGAAAGAATGAAGGATGGTTTGGTGACAAAAGGTTGAAGATCTTATGAAGCATTTTCATGTGGTAGAAACCGACTGATGAGACTTTATTCTCCTAGATAGAAAGCTCCAATCCAGCATTTGCTCTTAGTGCATATTGAATCATTCCGCAGGACTCAAGGTGGCACCGGAATGGGGGGAGCACCCTGTTCGCAAGCCCACCTCACTAGAGACCGTTTGGAAGTTTCATCGCTCACAACTAGTACTTTGGTTTTGTCAGTGCTTATTTTCAGCACATTTTGTAGCATTGTGATAGTGCGAGAGTGCTTTTATTAATAAGGGGAAAACGCCTAATTTAGGCATGGTTTAGTTAGTCAGACTAGACCCCAGTTAGCTTGAATTGATATCCGTTAGTATTTGCAGAAAGAAATGTGCACTTTTATTTTACATGAACAAGTCTCTGCACATACATGTTTCTGTGTGTTTTTCTATTTCAGAACACCAGAGTAACAAAAGCCTTCTCCATGGTCTCTGTATTAATAGATTGTTTTAATTTGTGCTGTCAAGGTAGCTTTGTGTATGATGTTCCTGTTTTTGTCACTGTAAAGTTCTCTTTCTTGATTCTTTTCTGTGGACATTTATTAGTTGAACTGTACATTGTATTATATAAATGTTATGCCATTTCCTTCATTTTCTGTGCACATCTCATTCATAAATACACAGTGAAGTAGGTGTTACTAAATGTATTCTATTGAATGTATCTTTTGTATTTAAATGCTCATTGGCTTGCTAAAAGGAAGCATTCCTACTTCAACCCTATTGTGCCCTAACGTAACGCTGAATGTGTGTAGCTTTTTTGGTTAAAACCCTATTAAAGGTGATGTTTTTGGGATATGCGGCAAACGTTTAATCGGAGGACTCTGCACTAGTATTTTTATTGATTTATATTTAAGAGTTTCTGTGAATTTCTAATTGTGCAGACTCTATGGCAGTCTTTTCATTTGCTATATTTGGTTCTTGGTATTGATTTGTGCAAGTTGGTTCATGATTGACTAACTACTTCTTGTCTTCTGGATTGATCTTAATTTTTAATAAAACTATACAATTTATCTTGAAAGTCTGTCTCGTGTGTGTTTATTTGTTTGGCCTGGATTCAGTCTAATGAAGACTCAGTTAGTCCTGCTCCTGCGTCTCAACCTTATTATTTTGGTTTTATTATAGCATCAACAGCAGCGTCATAATTCTAAAGTATCAGTATCAAGAACAGGGGTCTCCAACAGGTCGATCGCAAGCTACCAGTAGTTCTCTATCCTCTATCTGCCACAGAGTAGCTCACACATGATAATTAAAGCACAGTGCCAAGCTTTTTGTGGGGCTAAGGAATTTGAAAATGCAGGAACATGTAGGCCACTCGCTTCTGAAATATTTTTTTGTTTGTTTGTTTGTTTCTTTCCTTTCTTTCTTCTGCTACTTGGTTCCTTCTTTCATTATTTCATTGCTCCTTTTACTCACTGTTTCATTTCTTCTTCTTTTCTTCACTTTCCTATCACTCTCTTTTCTCTATTTCGTTCTTTTGCTGCACACTTTCTCCTTTTTTCTTCATTCTATCATTCTCAACTTCTTACTCACCTTCTCTTATTTGTCGCCGTTCTTTATTCTTCTGTCTTTGTTTTTTAATTTCTACCTTAATTCCTTTTCTCCTTTCCTTCTCTCCCTTGCAATCCCTTCCTGTTTCTTTTTTACTCTCTCATTCCTGAATTCTTTCCCTACCTTCCAGTTTTTCTCTTCCTTTCACTCTACAACTCTGTTTTTTCTTTCCTGGTCAATCAATCTTTTTCTTATCTTCTTTCTTTGTCCCCTTTATTTGACTGTTTATTTCTTATTTGTATTCCATTCTTTCCTTCCCAGCTTGAACTCTGCTTGCTCTCCTTTTCTCTTACCTTCTCTCATTTTTGCTTCTTACTTGCTCTGTGCTGTTTCTTATCTATTTCTTCCTCTTTCTTTTTCTTTCCTCCTATACTTTTAATTCCTGTGTTTCTTTGCTTGCCTTTTTTCCCTTTTATTTCTTTCTTCTTTTTCCTTTGTTTAGCTTCTGTTATTTTTTTCTTTCTTTCTTTGTCTTGTTTATTCTTAGTCTTTCTCTTTGTTATTCTGCATACTCTCCTGTCTTTTTTTCCCATAGTCCTTACTTATTTACTTCAAAAGTTTTATATAGCACAAAAAACACCCTTGAGGGTATCAGAGCACTTTACAGGTGAGCGAAAAAGAGACGAAACCTAATCAAAAAACAGGGTGGTCAGGAGTGTGAGGGCAGGGACACACCACGTCAGCAAGGGGCATACATAAACAAACAGTCTAAGGCATGGAGAATAAAGGAACAAGGCTAAACAAAGCGTGTTACAAAGTCCTGAAGGAGTGGCTGGGGGAAAACATTTTGTTTTGATTGTCCTCATCTTTCTTCCACTCTTTTTTTCTTCTTTTGTTCTCGTTTCTTCTTTCTCCTTCTCTTTCGCAAGCACTCTTTCACCTTTCTCTCTCTTACTTTATGTACCCTTATCAAACACCCTCATATTAGGTGTTGCTCAGGATGGTTTTGGATCACCAGAATTAGCTTTCACTACAGAAAAGGTTGGAGACCTCTGATCTTGAATGTTATTATTTCACACCAGGGAAGCCCAGTTAATACACGGTCAGGCATATGATGTACTGTGTCTTCTGTTCCTACATAAATATAATCTGCAGCGATTACGCAAACTAGTGTGGTGGTTCCAGACAACTGCTAATAAACATTTTTGTACATTCTCTTTTGTGTGGCCTTATGTGTCATTGAGGCAGACGGAAATTTGAGTATTGTACACTCATAAATTCATTACGCCAAAGTACTGTCTAAAATAGGCTGAGATTGCCATACACATGTTAAAAAAAGTAGAGTTCAGTGGGGAGCCCTGTTGTGCCCCATGGTCCGGTGATCTCAAAGATGACTGAAAAAGAGAATGATTCACTGCTTGACAGCTATCAGCTAAGTAGGTGGCAATCCAACCCAATTCTTGGTTTTGAGCCCTCCAAGAAATAGCCTCAATACAAAAACACTGAGAGACATCATATCAAACTTCTGTTTTTTGTTGTTTATTTTTTTCTAAATAAAAGTATCATTAAGTGTTTGACCTGCTAGCCCTGGGGTGGTCTTCCCTCCAACTTTTTGCCTTCCTCCTCCATTTTGTGTGACTTTGTTTTGCTGGCCTTAAGAGTCTGTGCACTTTACCACTAACCAGTGCTAAATGTGGATGCTCTCTCCTCTAAACATGGTAATATTGGCGTATTCCCAGTTGGCATATGTAGTTTACTTATAAGACCCTAGTAAAGTGGCACTACATGTGCTCAGGGCCTGTAAATTAAATGCTACTGGTGGGCTTTCAGCATTGGTTGTGCTACCCACTCAAGTAGCCATGTATTAGTCATTCTATTGCAGAATCTGTGTGTGGAATTTTAAACTGTCCTTTAAATTTGGCAAAATCAACCTTTTTGCCAGGCCTAAACCTTCATTTTTAATACATATAAGTTATGCCTAGCGTAGGCACTGGGGGTCCAGTGGGCAAGGTACAATGTATTTAAAAGGCTGGACTTGTGCTTTCAAGTTTTACATGTTCTGGTAGTGAAACACTCTTAAATTAACTTTTCAGTACTGCAATGCCTATCTCTCCCATAGGATAACATTGAACTTGTGTTGCTGCATTTTATAAGTGCAATTTCCGAATGGGAATAGATACCCAGTTTATGTTTGGTATCTATGGAATCCCAATGTAGAATCCTAACTTATGGTGACGTTGGATTTTAAATTGTACTTCTGAAAATGCCACTTTTAGAAAGTGGGCATTTTCTTGCCTTAGCCATTTAGTGTGAGTAACTTGTCTCTGGTCACATTGCTAGGTGTAGCTGACAGTTGAGGTTTGTGTATTCCTCCTAGACAACTACATACAATACAGAGCTTAGGTGGGTGCCGGGATGGGCCATCAGTAGCATGATGGGAGGGAGATCCTTGGCCCAACCTCACTTACACCTGAATAGATGTGTCCTGTCTCCACACAAAGGGCTGCCTATCACCCTGTAGTTAGTCTGGAGCCAGGGCAGGGAAGGCAGGATGTCTGTGGACTTCAAAGGGGAACCCCGAGAAGCTTCTCCCCCACTTCAAAATCACAATTGGGTATAAATACTGACCGAAGACAGCAACTCTTCAGTACACTTCTGAACCTGTGTGGATACTCTGACAGGAAAAAAGGACTGTTTTAGCTTCTGAAGGAATGCCACTCTGCTGGACTCCTGCTTTGCTGTGCTGACCGGCTGCCTGGGTGAGAAGGCCTAGTCATGCATCTCTTAAAACCCTGAACCCAGAGTGACTTGAAGGGCTAGTTGGCTGGCCTAGTCCTGATCTGAAGTCTCAGGGGCATAACAGGCTCCCAACTACCTTACATCTGCACCTGGACTCTGCCATCTGTGAGTCTACCCTGCCAAGCCTTGCCACTCCAATCCTGGACCATTGGAAGTGGGCTTAAGGTGCTTTGCCAGCCTCTGTGAATCCAGCACAACCAAAGCGTCCCTGTTGTGCGGAACAACCCAGATCAGAACCGACTCCTCTTTGCTGCTGTGTGGATTGAACCTGCTGCAAAGAATCCCATCACTGCTGCAGCTCTCATTGCCTTCGGAACCATCACTGAGTGATACATCCTTGGCGTAGGCCCCTGCATCTCTTATTGCCAGCAGTCTCGACAATGATGCAGGACTCCACATCGCAGCCTCTCAGCTCCTTGGAACCGATGCATCACCCTGACTGCACAACGCATCCCTGATTCTGGTCTTCGCATTGCAAGCCCTAGTCGACAGGATCATAGATGTAAACAGGACCTCACACTCCAGTCTCAGTGCATCCCAGAACCGATGCATCGCTTCAGCTGCGCAACTGACGCATCTTTGACATGGATCTGTGCAACTCTCCACAAACCAGGATTTAAGGTTCTCTGTTCAGTGGGCCAAACTGGGTCCCTATAGCTGACCTGCGCTCCATTGCGGTTGGTATGAACTTGTGACTTTGTCCCTGACCGGCAGAACAAGATATCCACAGTTGACGCTTTACACCTTTCTGCGCTATTTCCTCTAAAAACTGTAAAATTCAATATCTCCAGTTCTACTAATTGCATTTTTGTCGTTTGGTCTTGTTTTACTTATTAAAAATCACCCTATTTTCCTAAGACTATTGTGGATTCCTTTTGTGATGTGTTTTCACAGTGTTACTGTTTGAAGTGTTGCACAAATACTTTACACATTGCCTCTAAGTTAAGCCTGACTTCTCTGTGCCAAGCTACTAGTGGGCTGGGCACATGTTAATTTAGGGTTTTCTTGTGCCTTACTCTGACAAGTATTATGGTTGTTTCTTCACTAGGGTTTACACCCCAGTGAACCGTCAACCAAATTTCTTACACAATGGCATATTTTGAGGTTAAAGGCACTTGACAACACCTAGGGTAGGGTCTGGGAAGGGGTGGCACCTTGAGCCCAATAACTCTCCAGTCTTGAAAGTGCTTCAGAGGAGGTAGGGCCATTGACAAGGTTGTTAACAAGTCACTACCTGAGAGCCAAAGAGAGTAACTCCTTCAAAAAATAATAGGGGGCAGATTTATGAGGCCGTTGCGCCTCTTTGCGCCACAATTGCGTCACTTTATTTGACACAACTGCAGCGCAAACAATGCGCCCTATTTACAACGTGAAGCATCTAGGAGATGCGTCACGTTGTAAAGCACTGCGCCATAAGGAGGCGTTCCTGCGCAGGGGGGGGCGTTCATGTGCAGGAACGCCTCCTGAAAGTGGCTGAGTGAAATCTATGAGATTTCACTCAGTCACTTTCAGGGCAATGCTGCGTCAAAACCCTGCGCCTGCTTGAAGCAGGCGTAGGTCTTGACGCAGCATTGTGCAGATGGTGTACCCCTGAGCCTTGCTGGAGCTGCGTCGCGCTTGCAACGCAACTCCAGCAATGCGCCACATTTCCGGCATAGATGCGTCACGCATCTCTGCCGTTTTTGCACCATGGTGCGCCGCATTATAAATGCGGCGCACCCTGGGTGGCGGAGCTGTGGCGCACGTTAACTGGCGCATCCCTGGGGATGCGCCAGTTAACATAAATCTGCCCCTAGGTATCTAAGACTGTGCAAAATGAATTAGAAACTTGCTCTCTGTGGGTCTTTCCAACTCTAATTGTCTGCCACTGTGTTGTAGGGGCTCCTCACCAGGCAACGCCGTGAAAGGAGCCTATAAAGCCGTGCCAAGTGCCATGTATCTCATGTTAGAATAACACATTTGTAGTCATTTTCCCGCATTACAGCAATTCCTGAGACTGTTACGCAAAAGAAAGGTGTTCTGAAGTGCGATCAAAAACTGGGTACTCTCAGTGTCTAGTTTTGCTGGGACAGACGCATAAAAGCTGAGCTCGTTTTCCAAAGGCCTCAATATGGCGGTGGAGTACAATAGGAGGAATAGGATTCCCAGTATATTTTGAGATGGAAATATCCTGCTACCACAGAAACTCATGCAAGCCAAACGAACTGCAGACATTTGAAGACCAAAACTCAAAACTACACACCCGCCTAATTAATATAAAAAAAAGCACCCCCTGCTCGAACCATATTATCAAACAGATGTGGATGTCCAGCCCCAAAATGAAGCTTTTAAATACATGCCAAACACTGGGTCAGTCTCAACTGTAGTAAATGAAGGGCCTAATTGGGGCCCCTCTCACATCCCGTATTCGGCCTCGGGTCCCACTAGCAGAGAGCCTGGACAGACTCTGTCAATTGATCATGATCTGATCATGCCTTTAATTTGATTTGTTGTCAGCCAGGGAGGCGCAGGCTGGCCATTGCTAAGGCAGGCAATCTCTGTTCACTTTATTGTTTCTCTGCTGCCCCGCCCTGCAACAGGTGTCCAAACTACGCTCTGGGTTGTACCATGGTACTATAAGTGTGGGTGACATTATACTGTCAGCGAGAAAGTGTCACTCATAATTACACTGAATTATGAAAATGTCACACACAAGCAATCTGGAAACTTGGTAGCTATGCATACTGTGTGACATACAGCGGTGCTGTGTCAACTGGCAGGTCTGGAGGCTGATAAGGCGAAGCCTGGCACAACGTGGTGGCCCTTTGATGAAAGCGCGCATGATATTACTTCCGCTAACCATGGCATCTAACAAAGTGGGGAGCCACTGTGTCCACAAAATTAGGATAATGTTGAGAAAATTCAGTATTATGTACAACGTTATCATGTATTAATTGACACAATTTGCAGATTTCAAAATGACGCCCTCATGTTCATCAATTTTATTATAAAGAAATCGTTTATCGCAGTCGTTGCATTTTTTTATAATTGCCCTCATAAAGAAAATTTTGCAAGTGTCCATATGAAAACCAGCTTTTCACACGTGGTGCTATGCTGCCATCTAGAGGCTATTGAGTGATACTTTATTTTTTAAGTACATTTGAATAAGGCAATACTGGGCTCAAATCGAGCGGAACAAAAAGTATCTTTGTAAATTATGGACTGAAAGAGAGGTTCTTAAACAGAACGTGTTTAACTTGCTTATGACCGGTTTTCCAGCCTCGTATGGCTGTGGGACAAGTAACTCACTCTTCTGTCGTGGCTGTCGACTTTTTTTTTTTTTTTTAGATTATCCCCCCATTGGTCTACAACACGGATGACAATACAATACACATATATCCAATAGAACTGTGTTACAAATAGAAAAAAATGTTGACGAAAGAAAATGGTGTTTGGAAACAAATAAAAAAGTATTTGTAATGCAATAGGTTTCACATTTGTGAGTTACAGTTATTTGCTTTGTAAATGAAAATGCCTCCTTATCTATGTGTTTTGGTTGGAGTGGATGTATGTGGTTTGGTGGAATGGAATTATGTGGGTTGAATTGGAATTATAAGCTGTGGAATTGTGTGGTATATAGTGTATTTGTGCAGCGGAATTATGTGGCACGGTGTGCAGTGTAAATATGTGGTAGTGAGAGTCCTGGAATTACGTAGAGTAGGATTGTGTTTCATAGTGTGTAATTATGTGGAATGGTATTTTGTGTTGTGGGGTGGTATGTAGTGTAGTTTAATTATGTGATGTCCTGTTGAATTTTGATGAGCTAACAGCAAGTGGGACGTACGCATCTTTCACCATGAGGGGAACGGCCAACGCAATCCTGACTCTGCACTTACCTGCCTGCTGTGAGGGGAACGGCCGCCAAGAACTACCACTCCCAGAACCCCCTCAGCCTGTCGCTATCTGTGATGCTGCGCAACACGCCTGGAGGCGTGATAAAATCAGCCCCAGTCTTCCGCAGCGCGGGACGCACGCAGGCCGCGCCCGGGCAAAGTCCGGGCCAAGGGCAGGCCCGTCCTAGCCCGTCGGTGGCTGGATTAGGCTGGGCCACCCCTCTGGAGTTTGAGATTGTTTAGTCTGGAACAACGTGATCCCTGGGGCAAGTACTTTTACTGACAACAAGCTGACTCTTTTATTTATTATTTTTACATTACTGGTAAATCACACAATTATTAAGTGATTGTTTTTATTTAAGTAGTAGTTTGTTGGGACCGTGACTAACATGGGTAAAAGAAAATTAACAGCTAACACTATTGCGAAGCCCAAAGATGCTAAAATGGCCCTGCTAAATTACCTTACGGGGGCTGTAGGTGCTATAGAAAAGAAGATATCCTGTGTGGAAGAAACCCTAAATATAGACGCACAGGGGTTACCTAGTATTAGCAAGGAATTATCTCTACCTGAAATAGTGACAGACGAAGCGCGCTTCCCGGGAACTTCACACTCAGATCTATTAAAAAATGGGTGCACCCAGATAATTGCTGACGATATCTTTATTAATGAGCTGGATTCTGAAACATCACCTCCATCAAAAAGACCTTGTAACCCAAGATCAGCTGAGTCACTGGATAGCTCCCCACGAGTAATTTCCCTGGCCCCCCAATAATAGACCATCTAAAACCAACCCGAAAAAACAGCAAGGAAAAAAGGTAATGTCCAGTCTCAAAAGGGCAATGGAATTGAACCCCTCTCAAAATGAGCCCCATAATGAAAACGAGAATATGTCTAAATTGATCATGGAATTATCAGAGTACGTGAAACAGTCTATCAGTACTATGGAAGGTAGATTAGAAAAAATTTAACTTGGTCTGGAGAAAGTTGTAAGAAACCAGAGCCTAATAATGAATAAGGGGAACGTGTGTGGAATGGACATCAAAAGTAAAGCAAGGTGTAAAACCTATTTCTATTTCCCCTGTAGCATCTGACAATAAAGATAAGTGTGGGTCAGAAATACACACGGGCGAGTTATGAACATGAGCCACCAATAAAAACTCGACCAATTAACTCTGATACATACGACAGACTATGCAGTCGACCCAGTCTAAATCTACCCCCGCCAGCTTCCCCCTTCACAGTGATTTTAGCTAACGTCCCCGCCCCCCACCCAGGGGAAGATGAGAGATGGATATCACTGATGAACAAAGCCATTTATTGCTTAGGGAACAGAGCTGGACTGACTAAGGAAATGTTTAGGGAATTCAAAATGGTCAGACGTGTACCTTGGGTTGGCAATAGTATGAAAAGTCCTAAGGGAGATTGTGTTGTTTTGGTGTTCCTTCCTTGGTAAGGGAAATTTTATTTAGAGTCAGGGACAGAAACATTACTGACTTAGGTATAAATGTTCTGCCTTTGGGTTACTTTTACCAGCCTAATTTTTTAACACAACAAGAAGGAACCCAGCCCCCTATTCAGCCTATTTCTCCTTTAATCTGGAGGTGGCAAATAGAGTCAGGCCTCTCCAATCCTTGGATGCAAACGACTGACTACCTAGTCAAAAAGAACAGAGCAATACAGCAAAGGATGTGGTAAATAGGATAATACATGTTGTCCGCAACAATTTTCCCAGCACGGATCTGATGGTCAGTGTTGGACTTGGCCCTTTTGGCAGGTTCACCCCGAAGATTTTTTGCATTTGCCTAGCCTGTTTCTGTAACCTGGTGTTGGTGATTTTAGGCCTCTGCGCACTTTTTCACTGTGGTTCAGTGTAAAGTGCGTGCGCTCTCTGTGTATGTGGGGTGAGACTGGCCTGCCCTCCCATAGGAATGCATGGGGAATATGTGTGTTCCTGATAGTTCCTGATGTTTGGGGAGTGCAGGGTCGGGTTTGGTATGTGCAAACTCGTGTGAATAAATGCTGTGCGATGATGTGCACAAATTTATTGTGTCTAGTGTGGAAGTGCCACTTCTAGAAGTTGGCATGTTTTTGCAGTGAATGTGAATTGATTGTCTGGCTTGTGATTGGCTGGAGCTGGCTGGTGTGCCTGGCTCCAGGAGTCAGGATGGGTCTGCCCAGTTGGTGAATGGAGATATCTGCATGTTGATGGAAGGGAGGAGTGCACCTGGGACCTGAATAGGGCTGGGCAGTATCTCCACAATGCTGGCTCCACCCCCTGTGGTGTGTCTGATGTCCCTGACCCATCCTGTGAATAGGCAGAGGGTCAGAGCGAAACAAAGTGCTCAAGAACCGGTTGCATCTGGTTCGCCCCTTGACTGCACCTTTGTAGACAAAGGATTTCTGTGGATAAAAAGGGGCTGTGACCCCATGAAAAATGTTCTTGTTTCCAACTTGAAACTACCAGGGGTGAGCTGCTGCTGGGGCCCAGGGGAAGGCTTGCCTCCCTGGGCCCTGCCCAGCACCTGGGTGCTTGATGGTCTTTGTTGCTGGGACTCTCCTACCCTCTTCACCTGTGAGGACTGTGTTGCTGGGACCCTTCTTGCTGTGGGGGTCATTTCTGGGGCCTTTGGTGGTTTCTGTGCCCCCAGCGCCTTGTGAGCACTTTATCTTGATTTGTGGGCAGAGCGCTGTCATTTCCACAGAGGGAAGCGCTCCTGCCCTCTTGTGCTCGGTGCGGGTGCCCACCCTGCTTATTTTGAAGATATTACTAGCAGGAGCCTACCCTGCTTTGCACCCTGATATTTGGACGGAGCCTACCCCTCCTTTTTGCATCTTACCCTTATTTTTTAATCTGCACGGGTGCCCACCCCGCGACTTGACCGAGATTGCTGCTTCCGCCGCGGCCCGCCTGGTTGTGGGCGGGGCAGCCGGACGGAAGCGGACGTGACGCAACCAAGTGTTCTCGCAGGGCTCCCCTGTCAAAGGGAGAGCCCCGTGGTTCGGGCCGATAGCAGAGAGCCCCGGTCCCAGGAGGGGGCCCGGGTGAATCCAGAATGGCGGCCGAGGCGGCCAACGGCAGTGCGGGTCTCCCAGGAGTCCAGGGGAGCCCTGCAGGAGAAGCGCTGCTGAGTCCCGAGTAAGAAGTTCCCGCCCGGACAGGCCAGTGAGTGCAGCTGGCTGGGGGGAGCAAAGCAAAGGCACCACGCCGGTGCCTTCCTCAGATCAGCCCCGCCTGGCAGAGGGCTGCCCCAACGATGAGGGCTATATTACTCCCCTTAGTGTGCAGGCACAATGGCAGTGACATTTTGCAGAGCGGCCCGATGGCAGCGGGCCGCTCCATGGACAGGGGGGCATCGTCTGTCTGCATGGCACTAGTAATAGGCCCGATTCTTTCCGAAGCCAATGCGCTCCATGGGGGACACATGTTTATTTCTGGAGCCTGAGGGGCTTCCCCCTGTTTTGCATATTACTTCCAAGGAGACAGGTGTATCTTTAGAGCCTAGAGGACTCCAGCATTATTTGTTCAGAGCCTAGAGGGCTCCAACGTTTGGCAGTATTGGTTCTAGAACCTAGAGGGCTCCACCCTGTGGCGCAGTTTGTCCTAAGGGGCAGTGAGAGCCCATGCCACAGTTCACAGTTCACAGCTGCCCAGCAAGTAGTGGGCAGCTGCACCGTTTAGGTATTTCCTTTCAGGGGTCATGTGTTCTTTTGGACTCAGGAGTGTGGTGCACTCCTCCGCCCCTACCTTGGCCTTTCACAGCTTCGAGGACTTAGTGCCAGCTGCCAGAGGGGTTGGCATGGGGATAGGGCGCAATGCCCTAATGTGATTTATGTGCTAGAGTGATGTGGTGCTAGGAAATGTATTGTGTATAGTATGTTTTGCGCACCCTGTATCTGATACCTCTAAACTGTGGTTTATGAGGTTATTTTGCATTTCATGTGGTTATGCTAGTGAGATTGTACTTCACTGTGATTTACGCCCCTAATGTCAGTTATACTTAGGAGGTAGGGTCTAATGTGTTTAGACTAGTGAGATTGCATTATGTGTTTATGCTGGTGAGGTTGGCGCAGGATGTAATTTGCGCCTGAGGTGAAAGTGCATAATGTAGTTTATGTTACAGGTTGAGGTGGAGTACAGTGATTACCAGTGGTTACTGGTTGTAGGTTTATGATCTATTTTTACTTGTACCAATTTCTGCTAAGTGCTGATTCTGACAGTGGCCCACGTGGCCCTGTCCTGTGTAAATAATCCCTTGTGAATAGTGCCCGTGCCAGTTGGCACAATGTATATTGTGTGATTACTATCTGATGTGTTTTGAGAATACAAAAGTTATTTTTATATAACCTTGTGTGGAGTTCCTTTTGTAGTGTGCCTGGGATGTTGTTGCTGTGTTCGTGCGCAAATGCTTTACACCTTGCCTCCGGGATAAGCCTGTCTGCTCGTGCCAAGCTACCAGGGGGTGAGAAGGGGTTATCTTTGGTGTGTAACTCCTTTGCCCTGACTAGAGTGGTGGTTTCTGCCTGGCTTTGGCGTAAGCCTTAGCCAACCAGAAATCCCAGTTCTAACAGTCAGCATGACTAAAGAGGGAGAAGCGTCTGGGCTAGACCCTGTGATTAGGGATATTTCAGACCAAAATATGTCTAGTAATCCCACACAGACAGAGCAATCTAGTCCAGAATTAAGTCAACAGATAGAATCGGTCTGTGGATTAAATTCCCCGAAAAAAAGTATGTGTTCTATTCTGGAACATAGCAGGTTTACAAAACAAAGTTAACAATCTAGCATGGTTAGAGTTTATTGATACATTTTATATCCTGTGTCTACACAAGACTTGGATGATAGATGAAGTTCATCTGAATAGATTTAAGACCTACCATACCCCAACAATTCACTCAATACACTGGAGGCCAAAAAAAGGGATATGTGTGTATATTTCTAATCTGCTGAGTGTATCAAAGATTGAAATGATACAATCTGACAATTATTACCAAATAATATTGATTTGCATAGACTCTGTTTGGGGAGGGGTTTTTAACGTTAATTTGTGCCAGCAAGCTGGGCTGGGGATCTGTGGGAAGGAGGTAGAAGAGGATGTATTTCCGATTCACTTTGAGCACACTTCCAGGGGGGAGATGCTCAATTAAATTTTGTTCTCACACAATCTTGGGTTCACCAACTGTCTGTGCTCCCCGAATGTGGAGTTTGATTACACCTTTATTAGTAGGGGATTACGATCTATAATAGATTTTATAATTGCTCCTAACCTTTATGCTAAATTAATCACAAACTATAAAATACATTCAAATGTACTGAGTGATCACCTGCCCTAGAGTTTCAACATTTGTCTGCCCACTGCTGTTGAATTATATTTAAAAAACCAATTGGCATGGACCAAAAACATCTCCCTTGCACATTTAATTGGATATACTTTACGTTAGTCCAGTCACAACCCTGCAGAATTGAACAAGCAAATTATAACAAAGGCTTATGATTTAATTTTAACGTGTCTGGGGGATACTACCTCCGATGGTAATATTTTGTAGGCTTTGTCTGAAATCCCCTAGATTATCCAAAACCTGCTAACAGTGGAAATAAAGGGTATATGATCCTGTCAAAACGGATGGTTTTATTCCCATTGTACAAAAACATATACATGACTTACGGAGGCTTTCCATAGGACTGTGAGAGATCAGGAGAAAATCTGAGAATGTAGAAGGAAGTACCATTTGGCCAAAATAAACAGAAAGAAAGAGTTAAAAGACCTAGCTTGGGATGCCCTTCATGAAGCATCTCTGAGCAAAGATAGCTCATCATTCTGGAGGGCAGTTAATGCTGCATTCTTTACCAAGTCTGACGTTGCGACATTAGCAGTCGCAATTGACGAGAAAACGTAGAGAGATTTTTTCTCAAACGTGTATATATTACAGGATAATGCAGATAGTACCACGGACACTACAAATAGTCAGGGGGGAGACCCTTTAACTTTTCTGCCAATTGAACTCCATTTTAATCACGTAGAGGTTACTGTGGCAATTAACGCAAGCAAGGGCGGCAAGGCTCCCGGTCCTGACGGGGATGTATGTCAGTACAACGCGATCTTTTAGATTGCGGTACTTGACAACGCTGCCATTACAACGCAAGCCGTTACAACGACTTGCGTTGGAGGGCGTGGATTGTGGAATATTATAATTTTATATTCCAACACCAGTCCACGTAACAGTAGGGAAGGTGTTGGAATATAAAATTACAATATTCCTTAACCAACAGCGCCATCCAGCGCAAGTCAAAGTAACGGCTCGCGTTGTAATGGCAGTGTTGTTAAGGTAGTTGTAAACAATGTCCCTATTGACCTATTTAAGTTAACACCTTCACTATTGTCCCCCTAATAACACGGATTCTCCAACCTTGCTGCAAGAAAGGTTTTATTAAAACTTGGTCTGAATCCGTTATAGTACTGATTTAAAAAAACAGGGGATAGGGAAAATCCAGCATGCTACCGTTCGATATCTCTACTCAATTCCCTGATGAAGGTAGCAGGAATGATAGTCCTAAACACACCTGGGCAGAGGAGAATATTGTTTTAAGCGACGTCCAATATGGTTTTTGAGAAGGCCTCAGAACAAATGGTCAGGTTTTAAATTTAAGTATCTTAATAGGAAAATACACATGGAAATTTTATGTAGCATTTGTAGACCTCACAGCCGCCTGTGACTGTGTTATACACAGCAAATTATAGGATATTCTAGCGGACTTGAAGGTTGATCAGGTTTTGGTCCAGTTTCTAAGACAACTATATTCAAGGGTCACCGCTAAGGTGCGATATGGAATCAAAGGGGAGTGAACTGCGTCTTTTAAAGTGGAGAAGGGAGTGAGACAAGGTTGTGTCTTGGCGTAGTTCCTGTTCACTTTACATACAAACTCTTTGGAACAGGAACTAGCAGGAAAGGCCAGAGACCCACCATACATGAACAAACGTCTGATTGTCTCCCTTCTCTACACAGACGACGCAGTACTCATGGCCCGCATGCAGCTTGGTCGGCAGAAGGCCTTTGCTTCGTACACCAGTTTTATGGATGACCTGGGACTCAAATAAATGCCCAAAAACATTTATTAAGACCTGTGGGCAGGGGAGGAAAAAATGTAGCAGTCTCCCTTGGTGTCGTGTTTGATCAGTCAGGTTCATGGGGGCCGGCAGTCGAGGCAAGGAGCCTTCTTTTTCTGAAGTAGACTGCAGTTGTGGTAAATTTTTGAAGGAAAATGGGCAAAAAACCTCCAGGTAGCCTCCTAAAGATATATCAAGCAAAATGCATGAGCATTGCGACATTTGGGGCGGGAGCTTGGGGTTTTCATGATGTATCTTCTATACAATGTGTGGAAACCACTTTTTTAAGGTGTATTTTAGTAGTACCTGTTAGTTTCCCGGTTTTTAACTGCCATAGCGAGTTGGGTATTTCCTATATTACAGATGTGATTAAAATAAAAGTACAACAGGTGCTTCTTTGGAACCGTGTTTGGACCTCCATTTTTACTGGCCTAAATAGGAAAATTACCAAGGACTCAATGAATTTGGATTATGCAAGTAAGATTACTTGGTTGAAATATGTTAAGAATTTCATGTTTAATTTGGGGCATCAAGAATATTACACTTCTCCAGAGTCAATGAATTCTATACCAAGGAAGGATCTTAAAGCAATTTGCATATCCCATCTTGAGTCGCTAAGAATGGCCACCGAGATAAATAAATGTATGGTAGTCCAACATCAAATGACCTTAATTACTTATAAAAAAATCAACCGTACCTTTTATGTTGTACTGGGGGATATTATAGATATCTTTTAACATGTTTTAGGTATGGCATCTTTCATCGTCTAATTAGCTATCCAAGGATGAATGATTGGTCCAGCAATCTCAGCCCAATTCCCTTGCAACAACATTTCCCCTCAAACCACTATCCACGAAATTTTATTTTGTAAATACTATGGAAAGGATAGATCAAGATGGATTATGACCCTGTTAAAGGTGGGGTGACGGAGGCAATGTCGTCCTGCCTTTTTGTATCTACAGTTGCTGGATAGCGTGTATTGTATAGGTGTTATGGCCGGCTTTCTAAAGAACATCTTGAAAGCAAGGAAAAGAATAAATAGCTAAAATTTCTATGTAAATGAACTTGTCTGCTCTATTAGCTGTAGGGTTGCCCTGTTCTTAAATGTATTAATATGTTCAGCTTAGCATTGTTTTCATCAAATGAATTGTGTATATTTGTATTTTATCTGTTTGCTTTTGTGATTTTAATGGCTAAAATCGAATAAAGCATATTCTGTTTCTGAATTTTGTGCATAATGTGGAATTTTTGGTGTGGGTTGTATATATGTGGTGTGCTGTTATAATTGTAACAGTTTAATAAATTAATATAAGCTAAAATTATAATAGCACATCAAGGCCATTGGTACTGCCAATTTGCAGTTTTGGCAGGGGCAGTGGGTGGTGCTGGTTGCAGATGCATCCTAAGTATACCTGGGGTCCTGGCACTTACTTTTTCTTGTTTTAAATAAAACAAGAAAAACACCAGTGACAGGTCATCGCTGGTTGTTCCAGGCTAGTGAAGCGTGCTTCAGGGCCGCTAGCGGAGCCCTCGAGATCAGGTGGAACCAGTGACCGCATCTTGACGATGACCGTTATTTCTGAACTATAGTCCGGCTCAGGAAGGAGCAGGAATCAGTTCAGGGGAGAGGGATGACTACTGCCTGCATGTTTTCCAAAGATCTGACCTATTGGCTGTGTTATTACTATACTATCTTGCTTCTGGTTGGAGTGCATGTACTTGTTGCAATTTAAGCTAATAAGCACACAGGGCTGTGCAGCAACTAAATGGGAACATCATGAGATAAAGTCCTATCTCCTACTTTATGCAAGATAACATAAAACATGCATACACGGTATGTGCTCCCAAATAACTGTGTGAATTCAAGTACGTGCCTCGAGTGCGGACGAGTGTGGACGACTTATATTGTTTACCGAATGACAAAGCTTCAGATGTTTGGAACTAATTTAATGCTCATTTTATCAGCAAATCTGTGAAAAACAGAACCACTTGTTAAATGGCACAAAATGTCATCCTAATCCCAAAGCAGGGAGTGGAAGTAGAGATGTCATTTACTTATCATAAGTAAATGTTATGCTTAGGCATATATTCATTAAATGGAAATAAATGGCTGCATTTGAGCTGTCTGCTCTAGATGTCTGGTTAGTGGGGGCAAGTTTAACAAGCAGCGAGGCCATTCATTATGTTTACTTGCAAGGAAGTTTCCTCACAGTTTGAAAGACTGGATCCTCCTACCCCCTTTAAGCAATTTTATACATACAGCAATCTTGACCCGAAGGTATTGGAAAGGTTTACCTGAGCACCAGTTATATTACGCGAAATCAGGTTCCTTTTTTTAGGCAAAGGGAGATTAAGGGTTACATGTATCAAAATTGTAAATTGCGAATACCTAATACAGATTTCCTGAGAATAGCAATTAGGTAATCGCAGTAAACCATGAATGAAACTCAAATAGTTTCAGAAGGCAATTCCTAGGGGTTCGCAAATTGCTCTACCTCAATAATATTAACGAGGTAGATTGCAATTAGCGACCCCTTAGGAATCACAAGAATGACGGGGATGGTGACCTGCTGAGGTCAGCAGACCACCATGTACGTGATTGCTTTTAAATAAAGCTTTTTTTGTTGTTGTAAAGCAGCCGGTTTATCTTAAAGGAAAATGAGGTGCTTTACAAAACAGTAGCGGTAGGGGTCCTTTGGGGAGTCTTTCCCATATGCGAATGGGGTACCACCTACTTGAAGTAGGTGGTAAAATTGAATGTTTTGCGACCGCATTTCAGTCACAAAACATTCCTACATACCGATGCGATTCGGTATTTGGAAGGGACGCCATAAACACCCCCCTTCCTAATAGCGAATCGCAAACCCATTTTGCGATTAAGTAACAGGTTACCGAATCGCAAAATAGGGTTTGCTGCATCTGAAGAGCATTTTTTGCATTCGCAAACAGGCCATTTTCGAAGGCAAAAATGCTTGATGCATGTGCCCCAAAGGGATTTTCCCTCAATCGCAGGATTGTGAGCTAACGTAATACTCGAACCTGGTTCGAAAATTTGTAGCTCTGAGTTTGCACTTGCCCCAAAGCTGCTCCAATCAAGTTGAGTGCTTGAGGATCTTCCAGTGTCCGCATGAGAGAGCCACCCGAACTGGCTTGCTCTTTTCCTCTCTTGGGAGTTCTTTTGGCCGCAGAGTCACAGAAAGGTATCTTAGTGCTGCAGTGCTCACCAGCATCCGTGTTGTGGTGCACTGGGGCTCACTTTGGCAGAGTGGTGTGGTGCTGAGATGAAGCACTGCGCTCGCTCCTCAGAATTGCCAGCATGAAACCATGCCCCACACGAAAAAAAAATTTATATAGCCCCAGACACAGAGCGATAAGCTCCAAAGTGGAACGATAAAAGTGGTACGGTGTTGCACCGTAGGTGTTAACAACCAACTTAGTGGAGGGACAAAGAAGAAAGTTTACCCACTAGAAAGCAAGCGTTTCTAAATGACGATGCAAGTTACCAATAAAAATCTAGTAGGTGGGCTAGAAACCCATACACCGAATACAGCATGTCGAGAGACAGTGCACGCGCGCCGCTAAGGTTCAACCTAAAAATGATAATGCCTTGGTCGATGAGAAGAAAACTTAGTTGTATCATACTATTGTCATGAGTTCGCTTTACACAACTTGTTTTGGAGAGCCCACTAAGCGAGGTCAGTGACGAAGGTGGGCACAGTTGCCCAAGATTGTGTTGCTATGAGCACATATATGGAGAACAATCCATGATTTCAATAGTTAAACCATCAAACAAAACGATTGAGCTTCAGTCTAGATCTTCCTGAAACTGAATTGCAGACTTGCCAATTTCTAAAACCATTTCAATGTGTGTGAGGAGGATGAGCAGGAGAAATCAAGGAGACGGCAGCATCAGGATAGTGGCCAGGGCCTTAGATCAGAGGCATGGAAACAGAGGCATGGGAGCAAATGAAAGATAATAAAATTACCCCAGTGCATCCAGGGTGGATAATTAAGAGGCAGCCATAATTGGTGTGCAGATGGCCTTGCATTCATCTGGATCTCTGTGCCAATTCTCCTACTGAGCGATTGACAACTACACAGCTACCTGTAGACCAGTGGCTTAGCTAGACACTTTGCCGCCTGTGTCAGTCCCTGCCTTTGGCTCCCTACAGCTGCCGCATGTTGGAGCGGGGGCGGGGGTGCTGGCGATGATTCCTGCTTTTGAAATCCTACGGTAAACGCATGGTTGGGGGGAGGCCTTCGCCCCCCCAAAACTCGTGCCCCTACCTTGCTACTCCAGTGCTGTAGGACGTTTCCGGATGGGGCTGTATTAGGGAAGGGGTTACTGAAAAGTAGAGGGTTTTATGCTGAGCACTGTTTAAGTGACCCTGCTCCACACATAGTCCACCGCCCCACCCCATCAGAAGAAAAATCCTCTGAGGCTACTGCTGATGCTCTGGGGATGGTGCAAAAGCTGTAATGGAAATCAACTGTTCACATGAGCTGGAAAACCACTCTGTCAATGGTCTCCTGCTCACTATTTCTCTCATTGTGTGATGTCAAAACTGTGTGACACACATCGGCATCACATTTGAGTTAATTGAGAGGAAATGCTCCAAACACTTATGTTTTGTAAATGCCTCATGGGCCAGACAATACAATATGGCTGGATGTCCATCTTACATCATTAGAGCATTAGGTCAAAAGGAAGTATCTTTCCTGGAAGTGGAAACTTGAAACCAGTTCCTGGAGCAAGATACAGGGTGGGAATGGTGGATGGGATTACAAAATGAAAATGAGAAAACGTTTAACATAGATTCAAATTTGAATGATTTGTTAGCAATTCAAGGTGAGTTATATTTAATGGTTTCAGCAATTGTGTGCTGAATAGAAATGTATGAGTATGGCGGAGCAGTATTAGAGGAAACCTCTTATGTATTCTTAGATGCCTTTTTGATTCTGCCCCTAAATGACCAACTCCCCATTATAAAATTACAAAAGAGGGCACAGTCCTTCCTATGTGCACGAATTAGATGTGTATTCTCCCTGCACATTCCCATTTTAGATATTTTGTGCACAATTCGCAAATACATTTAAAAGCGCATACAAAAGTGTTTAAGGAGTATTAACCGGGCAATGGCCAAAATGAATGCTTCAATGACATCAGTGTATAAAACCTCTTCCATCACCTCTCAGCAAGACGTCTGAAAATATTCTATTGTAAATATCTACCTCAAAAAAAGTGTACTTACAATTCCATTCTGTACACTAAAGCCCAGTTGGTACTTGAGATCAGGACGCTTTATAAGAACCGTGGTGACGGGAGGACAGCTGACGATGTTCAATTTAACCTGCACTTGGTTCTTCAGACCCTGCAAAAAATATCACATTTTTAAATTGAATGCTGTGAAACACTTTACTAAGTAAAAAAGTGATATATAAAAAATGAATAGTACATTTGCACTTTACTAAGATGTGTTATCATCCCCTCCTAACGCAATGGTGATCATTAGCTGACTTTGTTGGATGAAAGACTGAACTGGAACTAAGAAGACAGATTCAAGTGAACTGAAGCTCTCTGGGCTGGAGCTCAGCCCTCTCAACTGTGTGACCACCTTCCAGCTAGATTGTTGGCCTTGCATTGTACATGAAGCACTGCACTTGTTTCACCTATAGGGCTGCATTTCCAGCAGCTAAGGATGGCGTTTTGTAGGATTTTAGGTCTAACCGGAGCGAGGCTAAGCACAGATACTATATATCTCAGTATTTAATCTATACTACTATTATAAAGAGAGAACTTGCACCTTTTGGCCAGGTGAACTCGGGAACCACAGCGCCAATCTACACACCCGATACATCTATGAAAATGTCAGGGTGTGTAGATGGACATAGGCTATATAAATTAAAAAAAAAAAGTAAATTAAAAAAATTAAGTTTGAAAACAAAGTAGTCCCCTGAAAGTAGCGCCGGACTTGACCTAGCGCTGGCCACGACGCGACGTGCGTGAAGACGCGCTGCGATGTGCGTGATGATGATGAAGGAGGAGCGGCGGCACGGGTAAGGAAAGGGAAAGTTTGAGCTTTTCATAAACTCTCAGTGCGAGACTGTGTGATGCAGGTGGAGGAGTCCCAGGGGGGGGCCGGGGGGGGATGAATTGAGGCAGACAGACGACATGTTGATGGCCTTCCTAACGCGTTGGAAAATGTCGGAGCGGGAGTGAGTCGGGGCGGGAGTGAGTCGGGTCGGGAGGGAGTCGGGGCGGGAGGGGGGCCTGGTCCGTGCATGGGCATGCACGGACAATGTCGGGGAGGGCGGGGGCCTGGGCGGGCGGTTGGCCCTGAAGCCTCATTGCCCCCAGGCAACGCTGGGGCGGCTGCTAGTTTGTACATAAAATGTGTTGCTTCTAAAACTTTTTCTCAGCAGGTAATGTGAACGGAGGGGGAGGTAGGCGTTACCTACAGCACCACTACTGTCCAGAACATCTGCTTACACCTCCATGCTGCCTGTGAGCAGCATGCACACCAACCGGGATAGAGAGCAATTGTCCAATGTCTATTTCCATGGTGGCACGTGGAAATAGAAGAAGGTTCGCCAATATCATGAAATTGTGAAAAATCTAAATATTGGTTGTCTTGCTATATCTTTAGCCACTGGAAATAAAAGAAGGACTAATCTGATACCGTTCTGGTAAGTTATGGCAGCCTGGACAGAGCAGGAGGTTGCAAAGAGTGCTGGTCCCCTGAAATAAGTGGTGGTGGTGCCCACCAGCACAAATGGACAATTGATACATTTACAAAAAACCTAGAAGAAACTGCTGCCTGGTGAATTGTATTTCATTGGCCCATCGTATTATGGCTTTCTAATTAGTGCATCGACCAAACTGGTTTTTGTTTAATGCAGAGTGTTCAGGTGGGAAACCTGGTGCAAAGTGTTCAGGTGGGATTTGTGTTGGAAAGGAAACCAAAGTTGCGCACTGCACTATATTTGTTTCTTTCTGAGATGAGAGTGTTCAATGTTTGGTGCTAAATTCATGTGAATTACTTACTTTTTACTATATGTTAATTACTAGTCTGTATTACTGAGTGTAGTAGCGCGCTCTAGTGTATGTACGTCACGTGAGCCACGTGACGTGCCACGCCCGCGCAAGGCTACGCGCGCTGCGTAAATGATTGGCGCGAAGAGCCGGTACGGCAGTTGAGGCTCGGCGCTCTTTAGGGATAGACGTGTTTAATAAAGCAAGGTTGTATCAGCACAGAGGTTGCAGCGTCATCATTTGTGGGGGGAACCACAATATTACAATGGCGACGAGGATGGGATAACCGATCCCTACCCCCCACAGCAAACACCGACGGCAACCCCCAATGAGCACCCTGAAGAGCGTGGCAGGGCCAAACAACCCGGAGAACCCAAGAGGCCGAAAACGGCGCAAGCTGAAGAAGACACGGCGAGTAGTGCGCCAAACAAGGCCAACATCCACCGAGTCAAAGAAACGAGCTGGATACCCGGGTAAAGAGCGAGGGGGCTGACGCAGGTAGTCCCCAGGACCAAGCACATAAGGTAGAACAAGAAAGCACGCCGGGAAGCCCCAAAGGCCAAACGAGCCACCAGCCCACGATCAAGAACGAGAGGATGAGCGTGCAAACAGGATATGCGACAGCACCGGTGCAGTTCCTGCCCAGACCGGGAGAACCGCTGATGAAGTGGGAGGACTGGAGAGAGTACATCGACAACTTCATCGGGGTTCTGGAAGATGAGAGTGAAGAGAAATTTTAAACCATCGAGGAAGTAGCGCATCTTGCTACTTAACCTAGGCCCTGAAGGGTTGAGAGTCTACAAAAGCCTGGTGCCGAAGCAAAGGAACAGCACAGACGACGATGTGTACGCTCATGCAATCGACGACCTCAATGAACACTTCAGACCAGCGGTGTGTGTGTTGGTGGACAGATTTAACTTCCAACAAAGAAAGCAACGCCCAGGAGAGACAGTAGAGGAGTACGTGGCAGCGCCAAAACGGCTGGCTGCCACGTGCAAGTATGACAACTGGGAGGAAGAGTTCATAAAGGACCAAGTGGTGATGCACACCACATACACATCCGTGCAAGACAAGTTGTGGGCCAGTGGAGAAACCACCCTGAAAGACGTAATGGTCATTGTTAGGAGGGCAGAAATGGCGAGGAGGTGTGCGGACGCGACAAAGAAAGAGACGGCGTCCAGCGCCATGGTGAACAAAGTGGATGAGGAAGAGTCCCGTAAGGACCACCAGACAAAAAGGGCAGCGGACAAGAGTAACACCAGGGGGAGCAGCAATGGCGGTCCGCCAGGAAGGCAAGCGGGAACGAACCGGAAACCATGCTACAGGTGCGGAAACTGGGCACACGAAGCGCACAATAGGAAATGTCCGGCGTTTCGTGCCAAATGCATGTACTGTGGAATAATCGGTCACTTTGAGGTGTGCAGGAAAAAGGCCTCCAAAAGCATGGTGAGATTAGTTGGCCATGACAGCGAAACCCAGGACGAGGCGGCGGAAGAAGATGTGGTCACGGTACTATGTATATATGACCAGGTGCTGGGAGTGGATGGACAAATAATGAGCATAGACGGCAAAAGAACCATGAAACCTGTCTTGGAGATGGCTATAGGAGGAATCACGATCAGCGTAGTGGCCGATACCGGCTCACCGTACACCATCGTCCAGCGAGCAGTGTGGGAGGAGAAGTTTGCGCCACGACTAGGTCCGGAACTGGAAAGACTGGACATCCGCCCAGTCACATACAAAGGGGACCGCATACCAATGGCGGGCTTCCGACCACTGAAATTTGAGTTCCGGGGCCGATCCGCCTACTGCAAGTTATACGTATCGGAGAAGGGGCCCTCCGTGCTAGGGTGGCTGGACCAGGGTGATCTAGGCATCAAGTTAGATCCTGCGGGCAAGGAACAGATCTTGTTAACAGAACAGGGAACATGGCCGGACCTGGACAAATGGAGGAAAGCGTTTCCCAAGGTGTTTGGAGGCACGGTGGGGAAACTAGAGAAATTCTCACACAAAATAATTCTGAAAGACAAGGCAGTACCTGTGGCTCACAGGGCCAGGAACATCCCCATCGCTGTACGAGAGGCGGTCCAAGAAGAACTCCAGGACCTGGAAAAGAAAGGGATCATCGAGCCCATCACATGCGCGGAATGGCTGGCGCCATTGGTGGTAGTTAAAAAACCAAACGGAAAGGTCAGGTTGTGCGTGGACCTCAGGGAGCTCAATAAGAACATTATGGTGGAAAAGTTCCCTCTGCCAAGAATCGAGGAGATGCTGGCCAGCACCCGGGGCATCAAATGGTACTCCACCATTGACTTGACTTCCGCCTACCACCAAATTGCCCTACATCCGGAAAGCCGCCATCTTACATCGTTCATCACTCCATTTGGGTGTTACCAATTTCGCCGCATGCCATTTGGGTTGGCCTCAGCGGCCGCAGTCTTCCAGAAGTTAATGCATCAGCTCTTCCAGAAAACCACTGGTGTCCAGTACTTCCAGGACGACATCCTGGTGATGGGCCGAGACAAACCGGACCACGACGCAAAACTGGAAAAGGTACTACAGATCTTGGAAGGGAAAGGCCTCACAGCGAAATGGTCCAAGTGTTGCATCGGAATGGCATCAGTAACATACCTGGGACATGAAATAGGGGTGGAGGGAGTAACCCCAAAGGCTGAAAACATCAAGGCAATCTGCGAAGCACCCCCACCTACCAACAAAGACGAGGTCAGGTCCTTTCTTGGCATGGCCGAATACTACGGGAAATTTGTGCAACATTCCGCCTCAATGACCCACCACATGAGGCAACTGACGAGAGATAACACTGAGTTTCTATGGTCGGAAGAGGCACAGGGGGAAATTAAAACAGTCAAGAAGGCAATCACTGAGGCCATTCCACTCCAAGGGTATGATCCTCAAGACAAAACAATTCTGACCACAGACGCCAGCGATAAAGGACTGGGGGCAGTCCTCATGCAGGACAGGGGACAAGGACAGATGGACACCATAAGCTTCCCCTCACGCACGCTGACGGACACTGAGAAGCGGTACAGCGTAATTGAGAAGGAGATGTTGGCAGTGGTGTGGGCTACATCGAGGTTCAGACAGTTTCTGTGGGGCACCCGCTTCCTATTGAGAACAGACCATAAACCCCTGCTAAAGGTGCTGACGTCGAGCGGACACACTGAGGCTACACCAAGGATTTCAAAAATGTCACTGAAATTGCTAGAGTTCAGGTACGACGTGGAGCATATTCCAGGGAACAAGACCAGAGTGGCAGATTACCTAAGCAGGGCAGCTGCCATGGAATCAAGTGGTGAGAACAATGCAGGAATGGAGGAATGGGTGGCGCTCACAGAGGACCAGGAGGTCTCCATCAGTCTTCCAGAATGGAAACAGGCGTACGACGAGGACGTGGCGTTGAAGGAAGTGAAGAAGTTTGTTACCCAAGGGTGGCCTGAGAAGAGAACACTCGGAGTGGAACTTAGGCCTTACTACGAAATCAGAGAAGAGCTGTTGATGGACGACAAGGGAGTGTTTGTTCACAGGGGTGAGAAAGTAATACCACCTGCGAACATCATCAACAGACTGTTAGATACACTCCACGAGGGGCACCTTGGAATCTGCAAATTAAGATTGAGGACCAGGCAAGACTACTGGTGGCCGGGAATGGACTTGAGAGCAGAAAGACATGTAAGGAACTGCAACAGATGCCAAGGAGCCGATAAAGCCCTTAAGCCACTCTGCCCCGAACTGGGCAAGTTCGAACTACCAAAGAACCCCTGGGAGGAACTGAGCGTGGACATCTTGGGCCCGGTTCTGGACGTACGTATGTGTCATGGTGGACCGGTACTCAAAATGGCCCGAGATAACGATAGGAGAAACAATGGATGCGGATACCATCATCAAGTTCCTGGCAGATACATTCGTGAGGGAAGGCATTCCCAAGGCGGTGCTCAGTGACAATGGGCCACAGTTCAAGTCAGAGAAGTGGAACAATTTCATGAGCAGGAACGGCATTGTAGCCAAACACACAGCCATCTATCACCCTGCCGGTAACGGCTTAGTGGAGCGGTTCAATAGGGTGGTGATGGGGTCGATCCAAGCTGCCATATCCGACGACAAAGACTGGGAAGTGGAAATTTGGCACATGATCTGGGCCTACATGATCACGCCCACAAGCACGGGCTACAGCCCGTTCCAAATATTGAGAGGACGCGAACCATTTACACAAGACAACAGAGTGTGAAAGGAAAAAACAGTCACCAGTGAATGGTCACCCTCTGTGGTGCGAGCCAACCTAGAGAGAGCCCAAGCTGTCTACACCCACCACTACGACCGCAGGCGGAACGTACGGAGTACTGGCCTGGAGGAAGGAGAATGGGTGCGAGTGAGATTGGCCAATGCGCAGAGGAAGGGAGAGAGCAAATACAGCAAGCCCATGCAAGTGAAGGAAGTCTTGGGCAGGGCAGCCTTGCTGAGCGACGGAAACGTGTGGTCGCAGGACCGCATGGCAAGATGTAACAAAATCTTGAGCTGGGACCAAAGAACCACAGGTGTTGGGGAGGAAGAAACCGAAGTGGCTGAGCAGGAGCCCCGCAGACACCACGACTGGGAAGGATGGAGAATGCCCACAAGAACTAGAGACAACGGCACATGATCAGGAGCAGAGGGCAGGAGGATGTAGAAGAGAGAGTGAAGGAGGCGCGGCAGCGCAGGAGTTCGAAGGAAGCAACAAAAGTGAGAACACCAACACCCCGGTAAGACTGACCCGCAGGGGTAGGGTGGTGGTCAAACCAGCCAGATTCAGAGACTATGAATTGAACAGTGGACTATGAGTAACTGTCTGTTCGTTGGAAAAAAGGGGAGATATGTAGTAGCGCGCTCTAGTGTATGCACGTCACGTGAACCACGTGACGTGCCACGCCCGCACAAGGCTACGCGCGCTGCGTAAATGATTGGCGCGAAGAGCCGGTACGGCAGTTGAGGCTCGGCGCTCTTTAGGGATAGACGTGTTTAATAAAGCAAGGTTGTACCAGCACAGAGGTTGCAGCGTCATCATTTGTGGGGGGAACCACAACATTACACTGAGCAGCATATTTTAATTGCTAGTTTTGTATTATTGAGCACCTTATATCTGAATCACCTACAGTTGTATTTTTCTATGCTTATTTTTCTTTTCTTATTCTTGTTTCCAACATATGACATGTAAAGCGCTCTGATAACCGCAAGGGTCTTGTTCCCGCTATATAAAACCTACAAATAGTTAAATAAATAAGTACAAAGAATTGTAGGCAGGGATTTGCACAAAAATCCTTTGTCTCCTGGAGGTGGGCACAACAAGGTGAGTGAAGTAAGTAGTTCTTCTAAAATGAAATTTAAAGGCCAACAAAAGGGCGGTACATAAGCCACATAGAAATAGCAGAAGTGGTTGATGGTAGATGGATTGTGAAGGGGATTGTATGCGTGCTAGGATTACTGTTGAAAATGGCAGATTATTTGTTTCCTCAAACACCTAAATTAACTGAGTCTTTATCAATACAGCTTCCTATGCAATGTGAAATAGACGTCGACTTCTTAATTGTTGACCCAAAGAGGTTCTTAGCACTTACGCCGGCTATATATTAACAGCCAAAGCACCATATTCAGTGGTTTTGAGGGGCAGGAAAACAGTGGATTTAGTAATATGTTGGACATGTGAGTGTTGTTCTATGTAGACAAGTAAATTGGTGATAGTGCAGTGCCGGACTTGTTAGTGTGTGATGGAGGCGAGTGATAGATGGGAGTATGGGGTAGGACACTAGTTATATGTAAGGATGCAGGGATGGGATTGATACTTGTGTGCTAGTGTTCTATTCCAGGATGGTTTGGTGTTGATGGGGTGGAAGTGTGGTATTGGCAGTGGTAATGTAGTGACGGGGCGGTGTTGGTGTTTTGTTTTCTACAGAATCATGTTTAGGAATTTGCCCATAACTCTTTGCCAATAACATCAAATGTAGAGTGCAAACGGTGGCAGTACACTGCATCCTATGTGGCACCAAATTGTCGCACTTAATGGAGGTTTTAAAGGGCATTGTTGGCAGTAATTGTCCATCATATTTCAGTGATCTCATTTCACCATAGCATCCCTCACTAAATTATAACAAGGGCCGTTGTCGTTTTAGTACTTCTAGACAAAACTATCCTGTATCTCTCGTATCCTTAGTTCCTTCTTCAAGATCCCTCACTGTTCTTTGTCTCAACTGGAAAAATCAAACCAGCTTATGAGTTCTGCTCCTGAAATACTTGTCACTGGAGTACCTTTTTAGGGTGCTACCGCCATGGCTGCCACAGCTCATTGCCCTCAGATTAATAATACGGTTAATGTGCCTTATTACCTGACATTATTTATTTTTCCCAGGAATTCAAACAATTCCTCCTCAACATATGTGATGATTCTGCTAGGTTCCTACCAGTATCCTGTTTCATATCCCAAGACATTGATTTCTGAATCATTTACACATGGATCAACTTCCTCTGATGGATTTTTGAGTCCTATGTCCTGGCCACGTGACCAGCAGTTCTCTGTTACAGAATGTTTGCCTGCTCCTGACAGCGTGTGTTCCTCATATGTAACATTATGTGTCATCACTTCATAAGATGTATATGTGTATATATACATATGTGTATAATGTCGAAAATGGAGTACTTTATACACTGACGAAGGCAGCACGCCGAAACGCGTCTGTGTGCACGAAATAAAAGATGTGGACACCGGAATCCTTTTGAGTGCTGCTATCTCTTTTCCTAAGTAAACATAGGAAAATCTTGGAGCGCAGTGTATATATACATATCTATGTATGTAAATAGATAAGAGCAGTAATTTGTTTGAAGTTGGGTCCAGCTAGAGTGACGTACACCATTATACATTATGCAAAACTCAGACAGAAAAACACGCCTTGAACGAAAAACACGCTCTTTAATCACAACAAATCTGTAGTGATTAAAAATGTTAATATGGTTCAACCTTCAAATGAATACATTATCCAGTTATTGGTCTGCAAACTTATCTCCCTGAACGTGACTTGGGTCCAATGTATGCTGACAGCATCAAGGTGTGGCCCTTTAACAAACATGTTTACATTTATTCCATGGTTTAATGCACCTTATCCCACAGCAAAATCACACCTTTCAAGCACACATTGAACAGCATATTTACCACCTTCTGCTGTAAATTAGTATCACATATAACACCACTCTTTAATAAGCACAGTCTCAGCAGATGCAAAAACTACTTTTAAACGCAGCATATGGCAATGTATTCTTTTCCTTCGCGGGTGTGTGCGTGAATCTGAATTTTGTTAACGCATCACAGCATTCTTTATGTTAACTAATGGAAGGTAATTTTGCAGTGAAACGTTTAAAGATTATTTTGCTGGGGGAGCTGTGCTCTTCCCGGAAAGTTCTCTTGACTATTATAAATCTTTTACAAAAAGTGTCTCTTCCTTTTATGTCCTCGTGTAGCGAAATTTAGTATTTGTGTTTTGTAAAATGCTGACTTCAAAGTTAATAAAAAGGGTCAATAATGAGCACATTGCAAAGTTAGTGCAATAAATGAGTGTCGTCCTCACTGGGATAGTAAAGCGGCCTGGGAGCCAGGCTTGTTTCAGGAACCAAAGGTATCAATTAGGAGGGCAGGATACAGGACAGGCAGCAGCCAGCATCTGTCCCTTTCACTTACTTGTTCCAGGTTCCACCTCAGACACAGCTGTCAAGGTGGCACCCGCTCTAGCTTCTGAGCACTGAACCTAACAGAGAGCTCTTGCTTTCAATAATATCTAGCAGATTAATCAGACAGGTTGTTTCTCCTGTGTCCTGATAGCAATAAGGTGAAAAGCATTCAGAGATTCTTTGCAAACGCTTGACAAGCCAATTTCTTGCCAAAAATTATCTTTGGAAAATATCCAGAACTTTGACTCACAGCACTTTCTGTCAAGTGCTCATGACGTTGGATATAGCACTGGTCACATGTGAATCTAGCACTAACCACACGAGGGATCTAGGTGCACGTGCCAAGCAGTAGTTTCTATTTCCATTACAAGCAGTTCTCTTCGCTAATATTTATCCACCGGAAAAAGATCACAAATCAGATGAACGCACCAAGCGTTTCTCTCTGCAAGGAGTCTTTGAGACACTAGGTTCCCAGTAGCTATCTTGGCCAGGCAAGAAAAGGCATCTGGGATTTAGAAGACAAAACTGAACTAGCTCAGCTGTGCCTACAGGAAGCATGGTGGAGCAAGCCCAATTTGAATGATTTTAGTTGGTCACTCTGGTAGTCAAACTTCCTAGCAATCTCCATAATAGAGAGTGTCCTATTTAAGTCAAAATGCAGATGAATATTCTTTGATGTACATCTAGCCTCCGTGCCATCTAAAGAGCTTTGTGCTCACCAGAGGTCCCCCAGGACTGAAGATTGGTCTCGGAGAACAGCTGGCAGCTTCTTCAAGCCATGCCCAGAAACATGAGCCCTAGGACTACTGTGCTACTGAGGATCAGATGCCTGTAAGGCCTTGGCACTTAAAAGCTGTTCATGCAGCACATCTTAGAATGAATCTTGGTGAGAGCAGATAAAAGATTCCCATAGACAAGAGTGGTTGCCGCTGTGGAAATTACCAAAAACATGGTTGGAAATGAAAGTTGTGCTAATTCTGCTGACACAATGGCAGACAGTGGCACAAAACTTTGAAAATAAATACGAACCATCAATCTGACTTAGGCGTCAAACTACATTTGACCATACCTCTACATAGTACTCCCTCACAAAAGCAACATCTTAATGTTTCACTGAGGAAACAATTTCATAGTTTTAAACTAGGCACACATCTGCAGAGGGAGACTATTGCAAAAATATTTACCATGAAGCAGACGGATCCAGCCACCACGGTCCTAGTCCTAGATTTTGGCTGCAGCTTTTTGGGCATAGAGTTATTTATTCACTCTGAGATAGATTGTTTTAATGAAATCATGCACCGCGCCCACACAAGGCCATGGAAACCGATTTCCATACTCGCTTTGACCTGCACCACTTGAGGGAACAAAGTTCCTCAGATTTTCTCAGATTTCCGCAATATCCTCTAGTGTATATTATAAAAAGTGTGCCTGTTGTTTCTGCTCCGCCAGCACTTTATGCAAGTTTGACCTCTGAGGTCAACCAAGCAACCATAACAAGTGTCATCAGGAACCATGGATATACCTTGTGCTATCTCAATAATTTACTAGAGAGGCTTAGGTGTTGTGTGAGCTTGGTGAGAATATACTAAACACTTATCCCACCAGGTTTCCTCGTGAACTTGACTTTATAACTTTCATCAAAAGGTATTATAGTATGTCCACAAGCATCAGTGTCTTAGCAGTTAGTTTTACAGGTAATAAAGTGTCCTGTTCAACTACAGTATTTCATAGTTTCCAAACATCAGACTGCAATATCAAACAATATTAACAATGACTTTCACACTATGAATAAGGAACGCTCATAGATACGTACTTGTGCAAATTAGACCTCTCTATTCGCAATCTTTTTGTTTATTTTATGACGTTACTGTTTTCAAACAATGGAAAGAATGTGCAAAAGAGTACAAACCTACTGAGAGATGTCAACCAGGGATTCTGGTGCCTGAGTAGACTTCAGGAGCCTGTGTTCAACCTCATCATCACAGGCTAAAATCCTGGAGGATACACTCAGCCTTTCATCCATCTGAGGTCGATAAAGTAAGTACCATTGAGATGGCTAACAAACAACTGTTATTCAGCACCAAGATGACTATGGTTGAAAGTGCGCTTCACAAATACACATGCAATGCTATGTTATGTGGCCCTTGTAAAAGTGTCCTGAGTGTTCAGTCAATGAGGACAAATGAAATACCGACCAAGAACTAGTTAACAAAGGTGGGCTTAAATGCTTCTACTTTCTTCACTGCGTCCCCCACCCTTGACCAATGACACAACCAATCATCAACTAGAAATACAATAGTAGAACACAACATTATACAAATGAACCGTCTATGATGGTGTTAACAAAATGTCAGTAGATTTTGCTGCCATATGCTAGTAGATGAAAGACACTGAATATCAGACCTATTAATAGAAGTGCAATGTAACTATCCTTTTTAAGATTTTGCATATAAATTGGAGTGTCTGTCATTAAGAACCAGCGCTGTAAATTTCACAGTATGCCATTCTGGACTGCATGAACTGCTCACACTTAGCCTTTCCAAAAAAGATTTTCACACTTCCTGTTCATGATAAAGGTTGCAAAACCAGACCAGAAGATCTCCAACCTCACTTTGGTGAAAATGTACAACAGACAGATATTCACAGACAAGTCTTAAATGGCATGTTGAGTGCCTCTTGCCAGAGCTCTTTGTGCTTGCATCCATAAGTTCAGTAAAAGTATTGTGTTAGTGGCGTACAATATATAATTAAGATATTTACTAATTGGTCTCTGTAATGCCTTTTTCTGATTGGAAAATTAGTAATTCCATATTGCATGATCTATGTGTGCGCATGTATTTCCTTATGCGCAAATTTGCTAAACAAGCAAAAATGCATTTGCGATGGTTTTTTTTTCTTAACCGAGAAAATATTGTTCATTGTGAAAAAATATTTTCCGTACTTCTCCACCAAATTTGGCGTTCGTCGTTTCGCCTTGCGATTCTTAAAAGGGATTTACTCCTGCTTTGTCAAGGGTAAAGTTTTGGCATCTTCCATGAAGAAAAAGGGATGGACAGGAGTTTGGGAATATCTACTTTGGTCTATTTGGGTAGGTGTACACAAGCCTATGGGTATTCTAGTCTTCGAATGCCAGTCGCTCCCAACAGCCAGCCCATGTGAGTAGATGTACTGACATGAAAACATTTATGTGAGTATATTCTTTTCGGAGTGTAAAACCCAACTTTTTAAAATTCTAAAAGCAGTTACGGACTGATAGGAAATGCTCCTTACATATGCAAGTTAAATGTAAACACATAGTTTGATGAATTGGTCATCGTTTTCTTAGTGAACAATACTGCCAAATGGCAGATTCTGAAAATCCTTTTATGACAGCTTATTTCCCTGGGATTTCTAGGGTTGTGGAATAGAATAAACGTCTGGGATATCAAGAAATCTCTGAGAAGATCCACCAGGTAGTAGAGCGAGGTTTCACCTTTTCACAATTTAAGGAGCTACGGCATGGTTCAATTATTGGTTCCTCAACTGAGGTCACAAGGCATTCTATGGACAGGACCCCAATAACCAGCATCACTTGTCACACCGCTCTTGGTAACTGGGTTAGGATAACTAGTAGTGATTAGAGAGATTTGTTGGCATGAGAGCTCGCGGATAGTAACGTGGACTTGCAAAATGATTCATTTAAAGTCATCAGTAGCAGGCTTTGCATAGGAATTCAAGCTCATGATCAGTATGTTTCTTAAGGTTTTGGTGCACTCATTATGAATTCTCAAAAAACTGGACTGGACTGACGGAAGCGTAGAGGTGTCTGTATTAATGCCTCCCACGGTCAGGATAAAGGCTTGCCTTCACAGGTAATAACTCTGGGTGAGGCAGGCCAGATATTTGATTTCAGAGAGACACTGGCGCTCAAAATATGTTAGGTAAGTGAAAGAGAACTTTGAGTGCCACATAATTTCTCCTGTTAGAAAACTTAAGTTGAAAACTTTGAGTGCCACATAATTTCTCCTGTTAGAAAACTTAAGTTGAAAATGCAACTTTAATTAGGACAAAAACCTATCCTTGCCCACCTTGTGACATTATTTTCATGCTGTTACCAGAAAATATTGTCACCATTTAATAGAATGTGTGTCATTTACGATTGCCTGTTGTCACAAAGGTAAGTGAGGGGCTAGATTTGTGTTTAGATTCATCACCTTGATTTTCTACTTAATGTACAGAAAATGATATTCATTAACATGGAGCAGACCACAAAGGACTCTAGCTGACACCACCAAGATATCTTCAATGGTGCTAAGGGAGACACTCAGGTGTCCACACTGCAGATTTCAGTAAAATATGCATGCTTTCAGAATGTCACTAATGTTGCTTTATATGTTATTGCGCGTTCCTTAATGCCCCAAATTACTGTACTCGGAACCTATAGCAAAGAACAGTAGAAAGAACAACCTGGCAGGCAAATGTATCTCGCTCAATGTACAGATAGATCTACCGTCTTCAACCAGTTAATCAAGCGGGGTGTATCTATGATTCATTCATGGGCTGTGCATTTGGTGAGATTGTCAGAATATGCATGGGGCAAGAGGAACTTTCCTGAACCTCGCTGTCTGAATAACTTTTACTTCTACAACCTAATTTTTTTAAATTTACAAAGCATAATTTCAGTACCCTCCACAGAATGAAATTAGCTACTAAATTTGCATCAAATCAAAATTACTAGAACCTCTCTTGATAAATTAGTACTAGACATTGAACCACGCTGGCCCTCATTATGAGTGCTCAAGTAAGGAGTATGTGACTTCTGCATCCTCAGACTTAATGATACCAGGTCACAAAAGAGTGTGTATTTAATCGGAATCGCAGGCCGTACATACTCTGGTAGTCTGCTGAGGATTGAAGTATTACAAGGGAATCAATAATCCTCTGTTTGATTTCCCTGATAGTCCCTCATTCTCCCCTACAGTTCAAGGTCGGATCCATGATGCCCCAACAGACCTTACTATTTAGGCTGGTGACTAAGTCACCGGTCCCATCAGGATTTCCAGGGTACTCAGAACAAAGCTCTTTGAAGAATACAGATGATAAATAGTGAATATCAAAGACATTGGTCATTAGAAGGTACCACCAGCATCATCACTAAATTTCATTCATCAATAATTAGGAAATTTGGTATTTAATTATGTATTTATTTCTACTATAAGCTTGTTTTAATGACACAGTTCCTAATATGTCTCTAGCTCTGTCTTATGTTCAACAATTTAATTTTTCTTGTGCTTCATTCTACCTTGAAGTGGTATCAATAAACAATGCATTTACAAGTATTAAAACACAAAATAAATAACATAAATATTTAAATATTTGTAGTCATTGTTCAGAATCTGAATAATTGTATTAATCTAGATCTCGACAGAGATCCGCAATATTTACAACAATCAATTATTTCAAATAAAAGAAGTAAGTTTAAATACCAATAATCTCAATGCAAGCCATAGCAATTATTATATTACACAAACCAATTAAAAACATGAATAATGATTTTAACAAACTAGTACATCAAAAGGTGACTTTTCCAAAACAATGAATTCATCATTTGTAGATATTTTATATTTGAAACACAAAGATTTTTTATATATCAATTTAAAGCTTCCACCACTATCGCATTCCAATGAAAAATACATGCTCACTATCTTAAGCCATCATTGCAAAGGTCATACATACCGGTCTTGGTTTGTTTATTGGAACCAATATTTCTTAAATGTATTTGGAGGTAAAATATCTAGTCTTTTATTAAGTACAAATTGCCAAAAATATGTACCAGAGGTAACTTTAACTATCCTTGATTCTGAATAAACGATGTACTATCAGAGTAAGAATTATAACTTTCTAGAGATAAACAATGAGTAATATCACTAATATAACTTATCTGACTGTAGCATATTTTAGAAACAATTTGAGTTGTGCAGGTGTCCACTTTTGTAAATGATCAATCGTACATTGGAATTGTGCAAGGTCAACCATGAGATTATTATTAAAAGTGTCATTTTGTGCTTTTTCGTGAAAGGGTTCAAGCTTTCAGTAGTCTCAGAAGGTGCCTTCAAATGCATCTAAGAAGCTATAAGCATATCTAAAAACATTTGCCAGAGATATTGAATAGCCACTAGTAAGATCAAGTTCTAGACATAAAGCTTGAATAGGAACTGCATGACATAAAGAAATTATCTTCCGAAGGAACTTTTCTTCGTATGAATTTTAAACTAACTTTTACATTGCAGTCATTGTTCTGAAAACCATCTTGGAGTGATAAGTAACCGTGAAGTGATGATCACACTTTAAAATGTTAAAAGGAACAGTGCCATGACAAATGCACACTTTTACATAGTATTTTGGTTTGACCTTCTTGTCTGTACCTTAATTATGCCTTGACATGTTGCAAGCGGAAGGCCAACTAAACTGGTGCCATTGATGGACATGATCTGGTCTCCAATGCTCAGCTTCCCTGAGCGAGCTGCAGGCCCTCCGTTCATCATGTTTGCCAGGATTACAGTGGGTAGAATAGAGCCCCATCCAGATTCCACGATCACGACTCCTAGTATTTCTCCTTTGTGTTTCTCTACCTGTAGCTGCAAAACAGAGAATAATGGAGGAGTTACCAGTCAATGGCATTATATGACATCTGTCACTTGCACCCTTCAAGTATGAATTGTACTGTTCAAAATTGTCAAAGATACTGGAGTATTCGTAGAACACTGCACTTTGAGTCTAGAACAAAACTTTTACTTTTGCACTGCAATACTCCAAGTTTTGATAAAACTGCACTAAAACACTTATCATCTCATGCAAACATTGTTTATATGAGTAAAAACTACTGAATTTGTATAATATGGAAAGTGATTACTTTTCTAAAGTTTGTATAATTTACAAATATTCTGCACTATGCTTTTTGCTGTGTTATATTTGATCATTTGGGTTTTGGCTCTTATGGTTGAGGAAATATGAATTGTCCTTAAATATTGCAGTTGTGCGTTAGAGAGGTAATGTCTAGGGCGGGGATTGATTTATCCGGGTTTGGAGAACATTCTGCTAGAGGGGCAATGGCTTCAAAGGCCTTCTTTTTAGGTGGTGGTTTATCAGCCATCTTGTCAACAGCTGATTGGTCTTCTGATTCTGTTTTTAAGAAATTCTATTTCAAACCTCTGGACTGTCCAGTTTCGAATATTATGGCAAGGCTTTAAACATGCATAATATTGGCCTCCGTGACTTGCCATAAAATTCAGATTTTCCACAGTTCAGTGGGTTGAAAATCATGATTTTATTAAAGACACGGAGGCTGATATTATCCCTCCCTGTCTTTTTTCCCCACCCTTGATAACTTCTGTTTTAACTTTTTCAGGTGCTGATAATAAGAAGTAATCTGCTATGGATTCTACTCTGTTTGGATTTCAAGTTTCTTAGTTTTACTCAATTCTTCATGGATTAATTCTATGGACTGTTCGCAGCTTGAAGAAGGAATATGGCTGCCCTTCACAGACCTTGTTGACTTTAGAATGTTATCTTTTACATTCTAAATTCTTTACATTGTTTGCTGTTGCTGCTGTGAGTTGGCAATTAAAGAAATATGCATAATGTCAGCCTCCGTGCCTTTAATAAAATCATGATTTTCAACCCACTGAACTGTGGAAAATCTGAATTGTCCTTAAATATTGCAGCTGTGCGTTATGTGGCAATGAATAAATGCAAATGTATATAGTGAATAGCTACTTAAAGGCATCCTGGCACTAGAATTAGTACTGTGAAAGAGGAGATCTACAGAACTCATTGATGAAAGAAAAGCCAGATTTTAAGAGAGTGTGATTATGATGAGCTCTCAAGGATTATTAGAACATTCAACAAATAAAAAGTGATTTTATAATGAAGACAAATACCCATAATTTGTCAAATTTTTTATGTATAAACAAAGTGTATTGAAAATAGTAATGCAACAAAACATATATAATTAATAAAAATTACAATGAGCTTATATAATATGAATTAGGTTGATTACTTACTAATCATTCAGCAAAAAACAAACAGTTGCATAGGATATAGGAAAGTGTAAAAGGGGGGAAAAAGAGCAAGACGGGAATAGGAACTAATTATAATGTAATGAAAAATGGGAGAGCTTGATACGATAAATAGAAAAATTAACAATTATTAAATAGTGACTGTAAAATGGAAATACACCATTATAGAGTAATTGTAAGTAAATAAGACAAAGAAAATACTATATGAAATTGGAAAAGTCAATTCAAATCATAGCGGTTTGGGGACTTCTTCTAACAGTGGGCGATTATGATTAGATCTCTGAGCAGAAGTATCTAAGAAAATGGTAATAGGTGATCATACATGTTCTCTTATGATATGTAGGGATAGGGGAAAGATATAAGCACGATCAAGTCAATGGTGATAACAAACACTATACCACCAGGTCTGGAAAGATAATTGTGTGGATTGTTTCCAATTTTTGGTAATTTGTTGAAAAGCAATTGCAAATAATAAATCTACGATGTCTGTATTATGTGTGATGGATTGCCAATGTTCAAAAAGTGAGCCTACAAAAATAGTTAAAGGGGAAAAAGGAAATTGGGTGTGAAAAATAATATTGATTTGAGACAATACTTTCACCCGAAATGGATGGGTAAGGGGACAAGAGAATAACATGTGAAACAAATCTGCTTTGGGAATATTACAAGACAAACAACTAGGGGACGTTGTGGGTGTAAATTTATGTAAATATACTGCAGTGAATGTGAGTCTATTATATAAAAGGAAAAGCGTATGCGTTGTACTAGCTGATCTCAAAGTCTTAAAAATGTTAGTCCATAATTTATCCCAAAACGAAGTGGACGATGAAGTAAGAAAATCCTGTTCCCACTGTAATTCCACTTATTGCTTTATTTCTAAGCTACACAGATTTGGTAAGAAATTTATAAATAGAAGAAGCACTAGGATGATTATTCAGTCTAGGGGGGATTTTACCATGATATATTGAGGGGGGAGGATTCAAAGATTGAGAGGATAAAAATAAGAATATAGAGTGAATCAGTGTTTCAAATGTATTAGAATATGAATGCAGTAGACCAAAGAGGGTTTGTGCTTCCAAGAAAGTTAGAAAGGTATCGCGAGAGTAAAGTTGGTGGACCCTAAGCAGGCCTTTGTCTCACCAAGCTTTCCAGAATACAGTTTTTTTTATTAATTGCTATATAGCGATTATGCCAAATTTAAGAATTGAGAAACCGGTCAACTTCTCGGAGATGTGAGTTGATAATTGAATGAAATAAGTTAAGAGAAGGTTTAGGTATAGGCAAGGATGAAAATCGAGTCTTATAAGTGAACGTAAGGAATTCTTAAATTGAGAAAGGATCAAGAGGGGATAATTCGACATCTTGCCATAGTGGATAAATATCTGAGGATGAAAGGTTTAAACACTTTGGGCCCGATGTAGGTAAATCTAATTTACCACTTCTAAAATACCGAATCATACCGATTCGGTATTTAAGAAGTGGTAAATTAGAGGGGGGGTAATGTAGGTAATTCTGATTCGGTAAATACCGAATCTGTAAGATTCGGTATTTACCGATTCTGTAAATACCGAATCGGTATCCCGCATTGATTCCTATGGGCCTTGAAGCCCATAGGAATCAATGTGGAATACCAAATCGGTATTTACTGATTCGGTAATTATCTATTCTTGCAAGGGTGCAGGGGGTGTCACTTTGACACCCTCTAGCACCCCAATTACAGGCTTGTGTGCCATGTGGCACACATACATGCCCTATGGGCATGTCTTTGTGTCACATGGCATAGGTGTGCATGCACAGATGTGCATGCACACCTGGATTCGGTATTTTACCACCCAATTGGATTGGGTGGTAAAATACCGATTCTTAAAGCCCTCTGGCACTCTGACATGTGCCAGCTACATCTGCATTTACAGAATCAGTATTTTGCCGAGTCTGTATTTACCGATTCGGTAATTTTACCGAATCGGTAAATACAGAATCGGTAAAATCCGAATATGTAAATGCATGCCCTACATCTGAAAACCCTAATACCGGTCGGAAACGGCCAAAATCGGCTGTTTCCGACCGGTATTAGGGCTCCTACATCTGGCCCTTAGAAAGTTGTTTAAGAAGAAAGGCTTTATGATGTAATTGAAAATCCAGGAAATTAACACCTCCAAGAGTTTTATTACGTTTCAGCAAGGCAAGGTACATATGTGGTTTCCTGTTATTCCATAAAAAAGCTGATAAGATAGAGTAAATTTTTTTGAACAAATATGAAGGAATAGTAAGCGGGATAGCTGAAAGAGTATAGAGAATTACAGGAACAAGCATCATTTTAATAGTGTCCAGTCTGCCCCACCAAGTTAAATAAAGGGGATGCCATTTTGAAATAGATTTGGATAATGTAGTGAATATTCTGGTCATATTTAGTAATAAAGTTAGTTTATTAGAGGAGGCAAACCATAAACCTAAATATTAGATTTTGAGAGTTCCATGTACAGTTATTTGAAAGAACGTCATGTCTGAAACATAAAACAGTAAGAGGAAGGATTTTGCATTTATTAGGATTTAATTTCTAACTACAAAGTAAGGAGAACGTATTGTCTTCTGTCAAGAAGGGTGAGAGGGAGATTTCTGGTTTTGATAGATATAGTAAAATATCATCTGCATAGACACTCATTTTAATATGGGTGTTACCACTTTGAAAACCATGAATATTAGGATTTTGTTTAATTTTAGCAAGGAAAGGTTCTAACACTAGTATAAAAAGAAGTGGCGAAAGAGGGCATCCTTGATGAACACCTCTGTGTAAGGCAAAAGGTTTGGAAACAGAGCCATTGACAAAGGTGGAAGCTTTAGGAGAGGAATATATGAAAGAGATGTACAAAATAAATTTAGGTCCAAACCCAAACCAGGAAAGAGTATGAAATATAAAAGACCAATCCCTACGATCGAAGGCTTTCTTTGTGCCTAACGAGATAGCTGAGTGTGAGTGAGGATATTTGTTTGATTTATGCAGTATGTTACAAAATGGTCCCAGTGTTATCAGAGATGGACCTACCCTTAATATAACCCGATTGATGGGAGAAAGGATTCTAGTCGAAGAGCAAGAAATTTACCAAATAATGTATAATCTGAGTTAACTAAAGATATTGATCTATAATTTTTACAAAGATGATTGTCTCTCCTCTCTTTAGGAAGTAAACAAATTAGGGCATCTTGAAATGTACTAATCGAGGTATGAGGAGAAATAAAGGATGTGAATAAAGAGTGAAGATGCGGGAGAAGCAAATTAAAAAAATGAGAGTAAAATTCCACAGGAAAACCATCCGGACCTGGTGCTTTCCCAGTTTTAGTGAGATGTAATGCGTGAGAGATATCTTTAAAAGAGATATCTTTTTCTAAGGATGATAAGTCAATATCAAAGAGAAAGTATTTTGGGATAGAATCAAGGTAGAGCTGTATTTAAGTAGGATCTGGAATAGCTTCAGGAGTATAAAGTAAAGAATATTATTTCTTTAATTCCTCCAAAATATCTAGAATAGTCGGAATCAAGAATATATTCAATGTTTGAATGGTCGTCCTAACCTTAAGATAAGAGGCAAGAGGTTTACCCTCTTTGTTCTGGCCACCATAATATCGAGCGCTACCTTTAAGAAGAAAGGAGCTAGCATTTTCTGTAGATAACTTGTTGTATTTAAACTTTTCACCAATAAGATTATCAAGGTCAGCTTTAGAATTCGAGGTAGTATCGAGAGTTTCTAATAACTTAATACTCTTAAGACGTTTAAGAGCCTTCTGGGAATTTTGTTTTTTTGTTTTAGCAACATAAGAAATAATAAAATCCCTGGCTGGATCATTAAAAGCATCCCACACAGTAGCGAAGGATAGAACAGAGGATATATTGCAATTAAAGACATCGGAAATACAGGATTTCAAAAGAGGAAGTAAGGTCTGATCAATCAGTAAAGAAATGTTGGGATGCCATCTTCTGCTGGACTCATTAACAGGGAGTAATTCCAAATCTAGGATTACTGGGGCATGGTCAGGAATCAATATTGATCTAATGTCTGCATGTAATATGTGTTGTGTGATGGATTTAGAGACAAATAAATAGTGTGTAGGGGAGAAAAAGGTGTATTTAGGAAGTTGAGGTTTACAGAATTTCCAAGAGTCAACAAGAGATCTATGGGAAATTAAAGAATTGAAATGCTGATGCATTGGAAAAGTGACAAAAGCTGCTTTGGAGGACTGATCTATATATGGGTCAACAACTAGGTTACAATCACTGCCAAATATAACATATTTTGTAGGAATAGACATCAAAAGGGAAGAAATATGAGGCCAAAAATTATTATCAGGTTTGTGGGGACATAAACATTAAAAAGAGAAATAGGAACATTATTAACTTTAAAATGCACACATAGGTTGTCTATTTAAGTGAGTCCTCATAATCCGTGGAAAGTGTGGACAACTTCTATGAAGATTTGCAAACCAATGGGAGTTTACCTGGCTATAACAGAGTAAAACCAAGCCATCTTAATGTATGCCCTGCACTTCTGGTGATCTTGTTTTCCAAAGATGATATAAGAAAGTGATTTTTGACTTCTGGCAACTACCACTGAAAATAGTGGGCTATCTTTTCAGACATCACAGAATGATAGAGTTATCTGTTTTCTGATCGTTGAGGGCAAGCAGAGATATTGTGGCAGAACATGCATGTCCCAAAGGGAGGATTGTGATGGTAAAAAACTCAGTTAACCAAAAATGTGATGGCTGCAACTAGATAACTGTGAGGATAGTGCGAAAGCTTTGCAAGCTTTGCAAGTTTGATCATGATGTCTTTGCAACACAGAAAGGATTACACTGGCTGGCAGTCGAGCAAGGGGTACATTTCAAAAGCCTTTTCTTACACAAAGTATTTAATTGCTGTGGGAATCTGAGCTCTCCAACCTCTCCCAGAAGTACATCCCACTCCACTCTGAAAATCCTTTCGCTGTTGCCCTGTTGAATAAGAGAGAAAGTTCTGGAACAACTTGACTCTTGAGTGGAGGAAGATTTATAATCATCTGGCTTTCAGAATTGCTCAATAGCCTATTTTTTTCTTTAAAAAACAATCCTGGGTTGCTTGTGCTCTGGTTCAAGGAGTACCCGGTTTGGCAGTTTGGGTAGAACGTTTTCCATTGGAGGAAGGTCTAGACTGGTTTGCATATAGCTGGGTCTAAACTGAGGTAGCATGGTGTGCAAAATAATAATGGAATGATATGCAGCCTAACTAATTACCATTGCTGAGATTAATTCAAGCACTCCATTCATCACTTTTTGTATGCTTCCAGAAACATAGGCCTGACTCTTGAGTTCTCTACAAACATAGCTATTATATTTTGTCAGGTTCCTAGTCCAACTGATTTTCAGACATCTGTCTTCAGTTCTGTTCCAGTGAAGAAAAATAGGTCAAAATTTCAGAGCCTTTGTTTAGATTGTCTGTGGTTTATTTGTTATAGAGTTGACCATGGAAGTGTCTCTCTTGCTGATGGGTCACAGTACAGCTTGCAGGAAAGCTACGCAGGGCCCAAAATGTTAACATTATACATCCGCTAAAAATGGTGGTTTACATTGGCTTGTGGCATACATTTTTGATGGACATGTCATCCTTGGCATGGTTTGCCCTCAACATTTTGCTTTCCACTCTCCTGTTTTTGCTGACTTTGCTTTTGTTGGCTTTAGTACTATGTGTACTTTCCACTGCTAACCAGTGCTACAGCGCTTGTGCCAACTCCTTAAAACATGATAAGATTGGCCTAAACATCATGGTCAATTTAATTTTACCTACACCGTTCCTAGTAAAGTGGTACAGCATGTACACATGGCTTGTATATTAAATGCTAATAGTAGGCCTGAAGCCCTTATTGGGCCACCCACAAGTAGGCTTTTAAAACCTGTCTCAGCCCTGCCTTTGCAGCCTATATGTGAAGTTTTAAAGTGCCATTTCAACCAGGCAAAACCATTTTTTTTAACTACATATAAGCCACATCTAAAGTAGGCCCCAGAGGGCAGATGGGCAGTGTCTTTATAATGTGCGGCTTGTACTTTTAAGTTTTACATGTCCTGGTAATGAAAAACTCTCATATTTGTTTTTCACTACTGTAAGGCCAACCTCTCCAATAGGCTAGCATTGGCTTACCTTATTACATTTAAAAAGTGATAATGTTGGATTGGGAGCAGGTAGGAATATCATGTTTGCACTCAAAAGGATGTATTTTAAAATTATTTTTAGTGGTAAAGTCATATTGCAAGTCACAATTCTGAAAATGCCGCTTTTTAGAAGTTTGCCATTTTCTTGTCCTTATTATTTGATGAATGTAGCCTGTGTCCTTTGTCACATGACTAAGTGTAGTTTGCTTTTGTGTATTTCTCCTAGATAGTGACACAAAATGGGACTAGGTGTTGGCAGGATGGGTCACCCTGTCAGGATGTGTGGGGTAGAGTGTTTCCCTGCTCTTCTTACATTTCAAAGGAACTGCCTCAGTACACTAACAGAGAACCGGACACCAGCCTATTGTCACTTCAGACCCCTTGGAGCTTGGGCAGGGAAGGGAAGGAAATTCCAGAATCAGATGTGAGTGGATATCTAGAGGTTTTTCCCACTTCAAAGCTGGCACTAGGTATAAGTACTGAACTCTCAAACCAACTCTTCAGTACACTTCTGGATATTATAGAGGAAGAACTGGCCTGCTGCCAAAAGACTGCCCTTCTGCCTGACTCTGTCCTGCTCTCTAAGAAAGAAGACTGGGTATACTCCCTTCATCCCAGGCTAATCGGAGTGACTTTAAGGGTCAGTTGGCCAATCCCCTGTGTGAGCTACAGGGACACAACAAGCTCAGGGGCCTCCATGCAACTGCCCAGCTAATCTGCTGCAGCTGGACCTGCCTGGTTCTGCTACTGGACCAGCCTGAGCATTGCTGACCTCTGCTAGAACGAGTCTCTGATCCCCAGGAGGTGCCTCCCCAGTGCTGGGCCCTTGGCTGTTATCAGAGTGCACTCTTCTAAAGAAAAGGGAGAAATCCTGAAGCTGTGGGCTCTTCGTGACCATGAATGGGCCTGTTCGCGGTGAGATTTTCCCGCCCGTGATGAAAACTGACTCAAAGCTCCTGTGAACCAGACTCTTCTTGCAACAGCCACCTCCAGCGACAACCAGAAACACAAGATCTCCGCTTCACGCTACAGTGAAGACAGCCAGTGGTGACTGCCAACGCAAAGCTCCAGAAATGACAGTCTGTGACCACTACCAGAATCTTTGCGCTATGAAGATGACTATGAACAATGATGCCCACGGTGCAGTTTTTATGTATGTATTAGTTATAGGACAGATACTACTAATTATCTTTCCTTAACACGATATGTTGTCTTCAGAATTAAATCAGTCTTGTATTCTGGATAAACTTCGTTCCTATACATGCATGTCCATCGAATTAATAAATCAGAAACAATTCAAAATATTGATTTATATATTCTGTTTATCTTTCTCCTTTTCTCTTATTTTGCAAAACACATATATATACAAACATTTAACAAATATTTATACACTTATATACAGTATTTATACAAAACCACACACTGCAAACATGGAAAAAATTCAAACATAAATCATGAACCTTATTTCTGGTTCAAATGCCCAAAATCAATTCTAGCAGGGGATGCTAACCTATCATTATATCAATACATTCCCTATACTTAGGTCACCAACAGCAAGTATAGTGGAGCTTATGAAGGTCTAATCATTTCTCCCTCCTTTTGTATCAAGCTCCTTTCCTGTAATTAAATATATTTAATATCAATTATCTTATGTTGATGCCGTAAACAAGCAGTCGACAGTTTTCATCCTCTCTTTTACTCCAGGCCTCTTCAGGACTTAGGGCAATTAAAAAAATACTACCTAAGGAATTAAATATACCTAATTTAATATACTGCCATATGTAAATAACTACACAAACACATACAACACAACCAGAGATATAAATGCATACAGCAATTGAAGTTGTGTCTAGTATCTCGAGGTGTAGGGCAACCAGAATTATTTATTAAATCTAACACCCATAGTGTAAAACCAATTAACTAAAACAATTGTGAAAATGTGATAAAGAAGGTGGTTAGTGTAGTCTTTATTACCGCATAAACTCCTAAAGTCCCTTCAATACATCATGCACTAGTGGTTTCTCACCAATGTGGCCCAAGGTGTCTAATAAAGCATACCTTTATTCCATCTCTACCTGCGTCTGCTATTCCATCCTATTTCTTAATCTGCAGGTTAGATTACACTGAGGGAGAGCGTACAAAATAGTAAATAAATAAGGATCACGTTCCCGCTCAAGGTAAGAACCTAAAACTCTCATGTATTACGGGCGGCATTAATGGGTAGAATAAGTACATTTCAAATATGCTTACCCATAGCTTTTTATGGGTAGATGCTCGCTCTTTGTATCAGCCGCCAGAGGATGTATGACGTTACAATGCATGCTTTTACCACGCATGCCGTTACAACGCAGTTTTTACAACGCATACCATTACAACGCATAGCGCTTTGGGTGCTGGATAGTGAATAGTTTAATTTACTATTCCAACTCCAGTCCCCGTGGATAGTAGGGAAGGTGTTGGATAGTAAATTAAATCTATTCCCTATCCTAAAGTGCCCCCCAGCGCAATGCGTTGTAATGGTTTGCGTTGTAATGGTTGCGTCGTAATGGTAGTGCGTTGTAAAAGTTTCGTTGTAAAGGCCGTTTACCGCGGACAGACTTCTTAAAAATCCAGAGAGCACTAGTAAGTACACATCCACACGTCGACAAGTATCGACGGTCACGTTCCTACAGGGTTTATTCTAGCCCTTGCCAAACTGTGTCTAAAGAATAATTTCTTTAACTTTAAAGACAACATGTTCCTCCAAATATCTGGAGTGGCAATGGGGTGCAGTTTTTCACCAGAAATAGCCAATCTGGTTATTTCACAATTTGAACGGAAGTGGATATATAACGACACCAACCCATTTAAACATCATGTGGAGTTTTGGTAAATGTGTTTGTGTATATGGATTAGAGGGCTCTCAATTCCAATATCTGGATAGACATTTCTTCAGCTCATCACCAGGTTTAATCAAGTAAAGCTTCCAGACATCTCACATATTTTGTCACGCCAGAGGGTGGTTATTGTTACATGGAGATGACTCTTGGATTGGCATCAGCTACTGCTGTGTTCCAGTGTTTGATGGGCTATCTATTCAAGAACACTTTGGGGGTTGTGTTTTTCCAAGATGACATTCTAATATATGGTAAAACTGAATCTGAGCATGATGACAGGGTCAGGCAAGTTTTGAAGATTATAAAGTCGAGTGGGTTGACCCTGAAGAAAGACAAGTGTAAGTTCTTTCAAGAAGGGGTGGATTATTTGGTTCATCACATTTCAGGCAACGGGGTAGTACCCAAAGTGAAGATCTTGGAGGCCATCCAAAGTGCACCCGAACCCAAGGATAAGGATTAGCTCTGCTCCTTTCCTGTTTTAGGGGAGTATTATGCCAAATGTGTGAAAAATGTTAGTTATGTGTGCAACGAAGAGTGCATTAACAATTTTGAACTTAAGAAGGGGAACGTACAAGCACACCCTCTCAAAATGTATAGCATCAATGACTTATGCATCATCTTATCTCTCGACCTTTTGCTGCAAACGTGACGCGTGACGGACGATGATATTTACCGCAAGGAGATTACAAGCACCACAATGATTGGCTGAGAAATCAGAAATCTGGAACTAGTCTAAGGAACATGGTGTTGCCAACATATATTGAGGCCAATGATCTTAGGACAGACTGCTAATACATTTATAAGGTGGCCATCCCTGCATACCCTTGTATCTTTAAACCTTCATATTCATGACTGTATCTATTGAACACTAAAAACCAACGGTTGACATCCTTTTCGCTACTTTTGCCCTGAAGAAGTCCTTTGGACGAAACGCGTTGGCTACGCTTTGCTTGAAGAAATAAGAATAAAATAATTTTTAAGCCCTACTGTGCGGATTCTTCAAAAGTTATTGGTTTATTATTAGTTGCTGTGTAGTGTTGAACTATTGTGTTTTGTTGTGGAATTTAGGGTGAATACCCTGGGGAGCCTTGGGGTATTTGGCTTCAGGTTCTTGGCACCCATACTTAGTGTACACAAGAGACCAAAATTGCAGATAGGTGCGGTCATATTGCCTTATACCCTTGGAGCTTTTTTGTTGTTGATCATCTCCACTAATGCAAGCAATGTGGGTTATGGCGCTGTCCTAATGCAAAAGGGATGTTAAGGCCACAAATAAACCATAGCTTTTGCGTCCAGGACATTGCAAGCACTTATTCAACTATATAAAAGGAGGCTCTGGTGTTGTGGTGGGCTGTGCAGCACTTTAGAATTTTTTTGTGGGATAATGAATTCATTCTCAGAATGGATCACAGACCATTAGTAGATCTTTTCACCACAAAGGGGGGGGTGAGAGCTACTCCGCATATATCAAAATGACAGTACAGACTGCAGGAATTTCACTACAGGTTGGAGTACATAGCTGGGGATTATGTAGCTGACTGTCAAGGCTGCCTCTGGAGGAGAGTGTTGAGAACAAAGAAATGATGATCTAGAGATGGTGTGTGCAGTGTGGTCCATTGATGATACAGTCAAAGGGGCACTATCGGAGCGGGAATGGATGAAGGCGGTATTAGACGATAAAGAATTGAAGGCAGTGGCACATTTTGTTGCTGCAGGTTAGCCGAATAGCAAGGATACACCCTCATAATTGATTCCATACAGGAGAGTTGGAGAGAAATTGTCCATGGTTGGGGGAATGTTGCGTAAGTGTGGTCTGTTGGTAGTTCCAGGGTGCATGTGAAGGAAGATTTTGTATTTAGCTCATGAAGGACATCTGGAGATTCAAGCCATGAAATGTATAATTAGGGAGGATTTCTGGTGGCCTGGTTTATACAAGGCCATCGAACATTATGTTCGAGAGTGCTGCATGCGTGTTTTGAGTGATAAATCGCAAGTTACATATCCTTTACCTGTTGACCCGAATACCATAAGAAACTCGCCTTTGTCCAAACTTATGTTTGAAGTGTCAGCATCATTTGGTATCACAGATAACTCACCGAAGTATGTTTTGATCTTAATGAACTATATGACAAAGGACCCGATGTAGGAAGCCTAATTCCGGTCGGAATTAGGCTTTTCATATGTAGGTGGCATCATTTCAGATTCGGTAATTTACCGAATCGGTATTTAAGAATTCGGTAAATTACAGATTCTTAACAATACCGAATCGACATTACCGATTCTGAAATGTAGGGAGCACTCAAATGAGTGCTTTTCCCATTTTAGGATTCGTTATTTACCACCAATTAGAAGTTGGTGGTAAATAATGAAAACCTTTAAAAAAGCATTTTTTTTGCTTTCCAACAATGACATGTTGCAGACATACATGCAGACATACATGCCCTAAGGGCAACATGTGCACCCATACACAATTGAGGGGTGCAACAGGGTGTCAAAGTGACACCCTGCCACCCTTCAATGTTTCACCCTTTTACCGAATCGGTATTTACCGATTCGGTAATTGACATTCATTCCTATGGGCCTCCAGGCCCATTGGAATGAATGTCCATTGCCGAATCGGTAAATACCGATTTGGTAATTACCGAAACTTACCGATTCGGTAATTTTTTACCTACATCCCATTTGCCTGTTCTTAAATACCGAATCTGGGATTACCTACATCGGGCCCAAAATGGCCCGAAGTGAAGTTTATGGACAGCGTGAGTTCTGCTGTGATTCTTAGTTTTTTCAGGGACGTGTTTCTCAGAGAGGGAATCCCTGAGAAGCTGGTGACTGACAATAGCACACAATTGGTGTCTAGGGAGATGTAGAACCTTTTTAAGGAAAATGGCGTCAAACACATCCTTCAGATCTCTTTATCACCCTCAAAGTAATGGTTTAGTAGAATGGATGAGCCAGGTTATCAAGTTCCAGTTGCAATTGGCCCTTGTGAATGGATTGCATTAGAGGGTGGCGGTTGCAGATGTGTTGTGGGCTGTGACGTCTACTACACACATCAGTACCAGCGGGTCTCCATTTCCACTACTCAGAGGAGTTCCAAGCTGAAGAAGGATTGGATATCCAGGAAAAGTGTAGGCCTCGGGAAAATGGGAAGAGTTGATGTGAGTGCAGTGGTACAGAAGAAGTATGGTACTGGGGCTGATAGTTACAGAGTTTCTCCTGTTCGTGTCAGTGATTGTGTGAGAATCAAGAGGCCATGTTTTGTTTGGAAATGGTCATCATGCTTTTCTGCACTTATTTGAGTGAAGGAGGTGAAAGATCATGTGGTGGTGTTGGAAAATGGGAAAACATGGAATAAGTGTGCGATCTCTATGGTGCCTGAATCCAAAGCGGGTCATGTGAATGACAAGATGGGTGTGCATCCTGATTGTATTTGTATTCCCAATAGGATAGCTTCATCCAGGGTGAGAATGGCCCCTACAAAATTTCTGGATTATATTATGCATTAGCTTCTTCATTTCTTGTATCATTTAAATGATATGGCTACTTTTATTCTGCTAACATATCTTGTTCTGTATCTTTCAATTTTGTGTTATATTTCTCTGTTATCAATTGTGAAGGAAGTAGGATGTGTTGGGTTTTAGAATGCTGTCTCGTGGGTTCACTACGTGGAACTTTGGTGGGGATTGGAGCAGCAGTTGCTGCTGGGGTCGTTGGACGTCGGATGAAATAAACAAGAGGCACTGTGCCTGGGTGTGACTCGCTTCTTTTGATCTGACCATTCTTATATAGAGAATCTGACCAGAACTTATCTCATTGTACCAGCCTGAAAGGCACTGCCTTGACGCATGAACTGGACTCATCTCGTAATTTACCGTCAAACTATCTGGACATCCCCAAAAATGTTTTGCCACCTGTCGTACATCCTGTCTGTACATTCTAAACTCATAATAGTCTATGCATTTTGCTTATCAATATTGTGCAAATCCTCACCTTCAAATTTCACTGAAGACTAATTAAAATAGAGAACCTGTTATGTGGAAATTCCCTTGCCAACATTCCCATGGCATCTGAAAGGATTGTGTTGACATTGCATCACCTAAGCACAAAAATATGTACCCAAACAATCCTAACGAGATTGTTTATTTGAAGAATATATGACTGAGATGCAAACCTCATTCATCATGGCGGGATTAAATAGATCATGTAACAACATTCTGACCTTGAGCATTTGTCAAAAATAGAGTGAAGAAAGTTGTGCTGGGAAGCTGTGCATTAGAAGATTTGCAGATGTATTTGCCCACCTAAGTAGCCCCTCTGCACACAAGGAATTCAGAAACACCAATACATTTCAGGCAAGAAGCCTCTTAGGTTCAAAAGACTCTAAGCCCAGAAATGTGTAAAAAGACTCAATCCCTGGAAGCAACCAGTACACCCAACGGACTGATCGGTGAAAAGAAAGATATAGCAATATGGGTGTATGGGTAGAAGACAACTGTATTGCTGAGAGGAAAGCAGGTCACCCCCTTTTACAGCCTTACTGTCAAAGGCATATGAAACACCTGCCCAAGAGTCTCTGGAAAGATGTGCTCTTCTCTGAATGGGAAAAACTATCTGAAACGACATTGGATACATCAATGTAAAACTTCCATCGAGAGTTCTCTTGATCGCAGGTTTAACAGTGTACATTTGCACTCTCGTAGCACATGCCAAAGATGATGGGTGACCTTATATTCCCATTACTGTGCTACCTAAGCACATAACCTTAGTAATGCAGGAGGAACGTTCCCTCTCTGAGCTTGCTGCCGTTAGGGTAGGAGCTGGCTTTTCACAGAGTTCTATGGCAATTTCCCAGAATAGCCAGAGCAGTATCAGGACCTCCGTTGAGGATTGTCACCCCATCTTGCCTTCTAATGCTGTGGGGGCCCACCTTGGGCTTGCCCCGCAATGGCCACCAGAGTGAGGTAATGCCCCCAAGAACACGCACCAGGCCTCTCCGGGTCTTGTGCGCACAACTCCAAAAATGCCTTTCCACCAGTGAGGCAGTGGACTACAATCTCACCTGAGCAAGAACAAGGCCCCCAGCGGACTAACAGCTGCTGTGCGGGGACACCTCACCCAGTCTGGAGGCGGTGAGGGCGAGACTCCTGTTTGCCCAAGGAGTGCCTTGTGAGGCCCCACACTGGAACAGTTCTCTGATGATCCTGGTGAGCTTTGCTGGGCAGCCACAGATAGCGCCTCGTCCCCACCTGTTTCCGGGGTATGAGGTCAGAGACTCCGGGCGGCCGAGTAATGTAGCTTCGGCCAATTTCCCCCTGCTTTCTCCTTCGGGTCGCCCTCACTTGGTGAGATGCCTCCCTCTTGCCGGCAGTGGCGAGGGAGCTTGCATAATCAGAGGGAAAAGGAGGTACTAGAGAACAGGTCGTCCTCCTAAAGAGACATATGAAGAAAAAGAGCCCAGTATCTGGGTTCGGAGACCTGTCTCGTGTGGTGGCTAACTACCAAATAAAGTCTCAGTGTAGCCAAAAAAGAAGAAAGAAAAAATGTCTTTCTTTTTGTCCCCTCACTCACCGGAGTTTCCTCACGGTGACATGCTTCATCATTGGGGCCATCCCAGTTCTCTACGAAAAGGGGCGTGCTGCGACTTGCGAACTATGTAGGAGCACTGTAGTAGTGAAAGACTATGTGTGGTGTAGAAAAAGGTGGAGTTATACTGAGCAATACATTCGCCCTAAAGGTCACGTGTATGTATTCTGAACCACGCATGTACCTAAGAGGAACAGCGTCATTCACTGTAAATACTTTTTCACTAATAAATTCCTTAACCCTAATTTTAGGTTTCTAGGAGTGGCACAATACAGGGCTGGTCCATGTATGGTCCTGACGAAACGCTAGGGGTAGCGTGAAACATGTTGACCATATACTGAACCTACCAACATTATTGGTCGGTGCACAGTATAACCCCATTTTTAACATACCAGTCTAGGAGCAGAATAAAACATTGAGGCCCACTAGCACGGTATTTCTAACTCACACACTCACCCACTCCACCTTTTTCTACACCACACATAGTCCTTCACTACTACAGTGCTCCTACGTAGTTCGCAAGTCGCAGCACGCCCCTTTTCGTAGAGAACTGGGATGGACCCAATGATGAAGCATGTCACCGTGAGGAAACTCCGGTGAGTGAGGGGACTAAAAGAAAGACATTTTTTCTTACTTCTTTTTTGGCTACACTTAGACTTTATTTGGTAGTTAGCCACCACACGAGACAGGTCTCCAAACCCAGATACTGGTCTCTTTTTCTTCAAGTGGCGAGGGAGCACCATCACTCGCTGGCTTGAGCCTTGCTTCTCTTATCATCAACAGCAGCTGCAGTGCAGCAATCTGCCCCAGCAGGTTGCCCAGCAACCTCTTTCAGCCCGGGGCCACGTCTGGAGATGCCAATATGACCCCTTCTCTCCACAGCTTCTCAGCCCGGACATGTGCTCGTTGCTCTGAGGGGAGATAGCACCTTCATGCCCTAGCTCTCCCCTCCACTCGCCCAATACCGACTAGGCAGCTTGTGTCACACACCAGACCTCTCTGGCTATCACCTGACTCAATTAGGAGCACCTCATACACAGATTGTAGTGGAAGCAGGTTTCCTCATTAAAGTGCTCCCCACTCGCATCCTAGTACACTGGGCAGCTTTCCTCTCCACTATATGAGGAAATACAGTGCTCTTCACGCACTTTCCCTGTTTCCCCAACACCAGAAAGGTACCAGAACAGTCCAGCCCTCTTCCTGCTCTAGGCAGGAGCAACCACTGCAGGCTGTCATACCCCAAACAAGTTAGGGGCAGCACCCCTACCAGCACTCCTCCCACAACTTCTCCAGGTCTCCTCCCAGGCCAGTGTACTTTTCTTAGATTGAAGTCTTTTATTTCCCTGAGACTTCCAACAGGAGGCAAGCACACACAAACCATAGGAGATTCTTCACAAGCAGGATACCACAACAGGGCAAAAAGAGTCAGTCATTTTCCTCCACCATAAGCAGCAACTGCAGGCCATCCCACCCCTCACTCAGAACCGGCAGTCCTCCTCACACATTCCTTCTGCTCTACTTCTTGGCAGGGTCCTCTTGTTCCTTGAAGTAATCTAAAGTCCTGGGGTTCTAGGTGTAGTACTTATAACGCATTTTGTCATTATCCTCTTTGTGGCAGAGTCTCTGAACCCAGTCCAAACCAGTTCTGTTCTCCCTGGTGCAGCATGACAACAGGAGGGGAGACAGCATTGTGAAAAAGGAGACACAGCCTATTCAGGTGCAAGTGAAATTCCTCCCACCACTCTAAATGCAGACCAGGTCTATTCAGCCCTGCGATGAGTCACCCAGGCAAGGCACGCCACCTCAACCCCCCCTAGTGACTGTCTAGAGTGACTGCCCATCCCAACTTCTGTCACTCAAACAACAGACGCTGAATACACAACAGACAGAGGCACACAGAATGGTAAAGTAAGAAAATGCCCACTTTCTAACAGAGAATTTAACAACCACCTTCAAATTAAGGTGTGTAAATAAATTCTAAGTTGAGCAAGCTAAAGTACATGTTTCTATCTTGTCCATTATGGAAAGCTACACATATAAAATTTTTATAGTGCAACTCAAATGATCAGCATATGGGGTAGACAGCCTTTGTATAGTGAAGAACGAAACACACAGTATTTCACTATCATGATATGTCACACACACCAATACATGTCCTTAGGGGTGCCTTGCATGTAATGAAAGGGAAAGTGTGGGCCAGGCAAGTGGGTGCACTTGCCAGGACAACATAGCAGTTCACAACTGTGCATGCAGACACTGCAGTGGTAGGTCTGAGTTACCTTTTTAGGGCTACTTATGTGGGTGACACAACCAATGCTGCAGACCGACTTGTAGTATTTGATTTAAAGGCCCTGGCACACACCATGCACTTTACTAGGGATGTACCAGTAATTTAAATATGCCATTCATGCATAACCAATCACTGTCACAGTTTATACAGAGAGCATGTGCACTTTAGCACTAGTCAGCAGTCATAAAGTGCCCCGAATCCTAGTGCCAACGAAAACAGGGTCAGAAAAATACGAGGCAAACTGTATGGGGATAAACCTGTCAAATGGGGCAGATCCAACAGCTATGCATTGAGTTTTAGAGACCGTCAAATGCGCTTTCTCTGGGTGCTGAATTAAGGGCCTGATTCCCAAAGAGTCTCCGCAGTTGCAGTGGTGGCTCCCCATTCATGTAGTAATCTCCGCATATTGCACTCTATGCAGTGCCCCACATGGAGATTCCACCACCAGTGCGGACACTCTTTGGGAATTGGGCCCTAAGAGTCCACAGTATTTGCTTGCAAGAAGCAATATCAGATCACAAGCATTTTTATTGCATGGGATTCCTATCTTCTTATTTCAGTCGAAAATTCTTTTATTTCTGTAAAATGATTATACATATTACAGGAAAAAATCGAATCTGAATGAATACTGTACAGCTTGTGCAATATAACTTCTTGCAAAATGTCAATAGGCCAGTCCTCTCATCACAAGAATGAACTTTACAAATGCACCAAGAACTGGACTCTGTAGTGGTTCATGTACTGTACCTCTTTGCAGTTCTCTGAATTTGAGAAGTGTATCAAGTCATCGTTGTACATTTCTTGGGTGTTTATGATATCGCTATATTCCTTTTGGCTGAGGTCTTCAGGGTTAATTCCGTTGGCTCTGAGGAACTCCTGGTATGCCACACTGAAAGCCTGGCCGATGGACTGAGCTATCAGCTGGGCCTGCAAAATAAAACACAATCATTTTAAAGTTAAAGGTCCCTTCAAACAATGACTCCTGGTGGAGTGGTAATGAGTTGAGAAATGCTTATTTATGTGAAACAGATTTACTTGATTTAACACAAAGTGATATGTACTGTGAACCTACATTTTTGTCTGTAGAAGAGCAAAGGCACTTATTAAATGATATTTTCAAGTTGAGGAAGTATTCGCAAACAAACAAGTAAAAAAAAACACATTTTAGCAATGCAACGCATGTGAATTGTTAATTTAGCGCCTTCTCACTCTTCCGGTAGCTGATGATGGACGACTTAGACAGGAGTATTTCTATCGGAAGATATATCTCCTCTGCCCTTCACTTCATTCTTAATGACAACATGTAGGGACTCGTCTTTCATATTACACATTTTTTTAAATTTCCTGCAATATTATGAGGATTTCGAAGTAGGAAATGTATTTTTATTTCCATTTTTTGTTTTTAGTACAATCTTCTTCACAGGTATTTCGTTGAAAATCTGTGACAAAGGTTGAATTTTAAAGCATTAAACAATGATTTACTTAACTGAATTCATCAGTCATAACAACCACCTGTAATAGGCTAAACACTGACCCAATAACCTTATTATTAATCGATGTGCTACAATATTTCCACGGTGATACTCTTAGGAAAGGGGCAGATGACTATGCATAAGAACTTCAGAAACGTTATATTTTCCTGGCCTCTACAGTGCACAAATAGAGGTCGTTTCTGAAATGTGATTAATGTGAAGACATGGCAGATACTGCTTTTAGAGTTTGAGCCTCTTGCTGCAGCACTCTCACTGCCTGATGGCACTGTGAGGTTGTTGTCTTGTCGCCCACTGTGTAGTCTGGGTTCCATTGCTGTGGTCTATGATCCTACCTCTCCATTGATATCCTAGGCTGAATCCACGTGATCCAAGCTCCACTTCTCTCTCAATTATTGCTCCAGATGCTGTATGCCTGTGCACATTCTGTGTCTCTGTTTTAGGTCTTTCTCTCTATGCTTCGCCTGTCTCCTATTTGCTGTCGTTTCTGTGTTTGCTTGTGCCATCTGTACTCCATCTCCCTCTCTGACTGTCTGCGTGTCTCGTACCCCTTTTGTCTCTCAATGCCCCTGCTCTCCGTTCATGCACTTTGTGCTCCTTCGTCGTTCTGTCCCCTTTCGTTATGCTTCTCAGCACAGGCTCTGATGAGAGAAGGAAGAGAAGGACTCAGGGGCATATTACCAGGCAGGGTGATAGCCAATTATCGCCGGTTTAGCGGCCGTTTTCGGCCGCTAAGCAGCAATAATTCTATCGTTCTATTAGCAAGCTGTCGCTAACAGCAGTTAGCGACAGCTTTAGACGATAGCGAGCGGTTTGGGGCCCGCTTTGCATGTCAGCGATATTTATCGCTAGTGACATGCAAAGTGGGCAAACCCAACCTGTTATCCACTGAAAGCAGTCGCTAACGTCGCTATCACCTATTAGCAAGGCAGGCGATGGAAATATTACCGCTATCGCCAAAAACTAACGCCTGCTCTGACCAGTTCTTAGCCATGTTATCCAATGGGAGGTGGATAACATGGCTAAGAGCATTTCATCGCTAATGCGTGAATATCGCTGAATTCTCAGCGATATTCACGCATTTCGCCTGATTTTTATCGCTTTTGAGATAAACCTTGCTAATAGAAAGTTATCTCAGCGATAATTTCCGGCGATGCTTAGCGTTAAAACATTTGTTGCTAAGCCTAGTAAGCGATAAGTATCGCTAATCGTTGGTAATATGCCCCTCATTTTTAGGTTTCACCTGGCGTAGCACTGCGCAGCAGTGTTCGCGCAGGCAAAATCTTTTGAGAATCAGTATGGGGCTTTGTCCCGCCTCTCTGTTCCATTGGCTAGCTTCATAAATGGAGGCTAGCCATTGGAACAGAGATGCGTCAGTCATTGCCCGAGCAGATTCGTGGACGTTCTGGCGATTTTTTCGCTCTCCGCCCCTTTGTGAACGTCATTGCAGCGGTGGGCGGATGTTTTTTTTTTATTTCTCGACATGTTTTGGCCATTTTGGACGTGTCTTTTGCAGGGGTGGGTTGCGCGATTTCCGTGTCCTGTCGTCTCTGTGTACTGTTCTTCGTGTCTGTTGGTTGTTGGCTCACACTTTGCGGCCCGTACTGTGCGTGGCATCTTGCCGGTACGGTGCGCATCGAAAAGAATGTGCGCTTCAGGAAAACTAACTGTACGCTTGGCAGCTCGCCCGTAACCTGTGCGCACCATTCTGCCCATCTGGACTGCCTTTAAAAAGAATCATGCGCTCCCACTGTACTCTGCTGGATTATGAACTGTGCGCCTCATATTGCCTGGTGAACTGTACGCTTCCGCTTCCCCCCCTTTGAATAGACCCATACGCTTCGATTTTCATTGCGAAGCTGTACGCCACGTACGGTTGCTCATGCTAGATTCGTGAGCATTGGTAGGGGCCGTCCATTTCTCACGCTAGATGCGTGAGCATTGGTAGGGGCCGTCCATTTCTCCCGTTCGGAGCGCACAGGAGCGCTACGAAGCGTACAGCCTGCTCCAAACTTGCTAAAAGTAGCAGAAACGCGGGGAAAAGTATTTTTAAAGGACTACAACCTTTGTTCAGTGTGTGTGTGGCTCTGGGTGGGTGTGTATGGCTCTGGGTGGGTGTGTGTGGCTCTGGGTGGGTGTGTGTGGCTCTGGGTGGGTGTGTGTGTGTGTGTGGCTCTGGGTGTGTGTGTGTGTGTGTGTGTGTGTGGCTCTGGGTGTGTGTGTGTGTGTGTGTGGCTCTGGGTGTGTGTGTGTGTGTGACTCTGGGTGTGTGTGTGCGTGTGTGCAGCTCTGGGTGTGTGTGTGTGGCTCTGGGTGTGTGTGTGGCTGGCTCTGGGTGTGTGTGGCTGGCTCTGGGTGTGTGTGTGTGGCTCTAGGTGTGTGTGTGTGGCTCTGGGTGTGTGTGTGTGTGGCAGTAATTGCTGTCTGCTGAGCTCGTCCGTAGGGTACAATAGGTCTCACATTTGCAAGAGATTAAGCTAATGGCAATGTAAATGACAATGCCATTTATTTATCTCGTTTCAAAACCAACACATAAATACAAATGTTGTCATTTACAATGCCAATAGCTCTAACTTTTCGAAAGGCGAAACCATTGCATTGTAAATGCTTGTTACTCTTTGATCCCTCTTTTTCTCAGTGCTCCTCCCTACTTTCTGTGCTCTTCCTACCTTTTAGGAGTCCCTTTGTCACTGAAGGCTAGGCTTACCCTTTCCCACCAACCCATATATTTCTACCAAGTCCTCTACTCTGTCTCTTTTTCGAGGACCCTTTCCTCATTCTCGCCCCTCCCTCGGTCCACTATCATATCTGCTTCCCCTTCTGCCATTTAGCTTCTCTTCCTGCACTCCCATCATTCTCTTCCCTCTTTCTCCCTCATGCACTTCCCCATCCCCCACTATCTGCTTCTGCTGTCACTCTGCCCTCGACCTATACCTATGTCCTTGTCTGCTTAAACTCTTCCCCTCATAACCACTCCTCAATTCTCCCCCTGCTTGCTCTCTCCAAGTCCTTCACCCAAGTCATTGAGACCAAATATGTAAAGGGGTCCCATGTACATATGTGCTGCTTGGGTCACTGCCATCCGAAGCAATGGCCTTGCCATTACTGCTTCCATAGCTCATTGCTTACCATAGGATAAGCTCAACACTTACATATAGAAACCATAGGGTTATAAAAGCAGCTTTATCTTTAACACACAGATGAATTAAAAATTAGAAATAAATAAACTAAACAACATATTAGCAATATACAAATCGATTGAGCTTGCATTCATCACATTTACAGTTATGAATATGGAAATGCGAATTTAAGTGCACACTGTCGAGCTCTAACTATTAGCAGAATTTTCTGGTTTGTTCAAATGTTTGTAAAAATTTGTAGTGCATCTGTCTCTGTGGTCAATATCACAGTTTTTTGTAAATATTACACTCAGATTGGGAAACAATATATAAGGAGTTGTGCTTTTACATTTTTAAGACATTTTTGCACTTCAGATACAGTAACAAACATCAATATGAGATAATAAAAAATACTTGTTACTTTTGTAAAAGATTTGCTAGCATGCAATATGTACACATGCATAACAATACAGTATTATGTTATAAATTATTATAGATTTTCTAAAGCAAATGTCATAGTGAGTACTAAAATATGATGCATTACGCTACTAACCTGGGTAGCCTGCATCTACAAAGTAGCCCTGTATTTTTTAAAATAGGACAACGTCTGGAGGCTTAATTTTCGAGGGAAGAGAGGGAAGCATTTTAGAGGGGGGTTTCTCTTGACCCAGCGGCAGGCACCATGCTAGTCTTTATTCTCCCTCGCCACATTTTTCTAGCATGGACGAGGGAGGAATTGTTTCCATTCCTTGCCCCTCACCTACTCCCTCTGCCCCCACTAGAAGGCTATTTAAGGGTTAAAAAAGAGGTATGAGGTGGGCGTGGCAGCCACTAGAACCTACTACCTTAAGGTAGTGGAAGCCTTAATTGAAATCCAACATGATTCTTAGGGTAATTTCTTTTCTGTCCCTGACACTGCCCGAAAAATGTCCAATCTGGATGCTGACAGGTCAGTCACTGCCTGACAAAGGTTTAATCGGGAATAGCTGCTGACGTCATGTGTTGATAATCGGTTTTGTCCATGTTCTTCCCATTTACATAAATGGCAGAGGCGTGCTGCAGCTGTTTTTAGTCGAGGTGGAGTGATCGGTATTCCTGATCCTATGGATTTGGTCAATGACTTGTGTTGATGGGAGCCCTATTTGTGTACGATTTGTGGTGCCATATGTCACCATCTTCCAGATCTAAACTTACTATCCAGGCCATTACTGCAAACATTGAAGTGAGAAATGTGAGAAACGATTGTTGAGATCCCCTGCCAGGCAGTGTCAATGTACCCTGGAGTAAACTTGATCCACATAAGAGTAATGCAGTCACACACTTTGATAGTAGTGGGACACATATCCCTATCTGTATGTCTACCTTTATAGAACTTTTCAAAATCCACACTACCCTGATATGCCGCTCTCTTGCTCATTCTCAAGCTTTGGAAAGTCGCCTCAGACCTGGAGCAGAGAAAGGAATAGGAAAAGACCCCGCTGAGGGGCAAAACTTGAAGGACTGAGGAGGTGACTCTATCTGAGGCTCTTCTGTGCCCATTACTTGGCCTGCTATGACTGGCATTGGGTGCCAGTGGTGGTGACCCAAGACTGCCTCTCATAGGTAGGGGTGGCAGCATAGTCGGCAGTGTAATTGTGGGTGATGAAGGAAGCAGAAGCAGTGTTGTGATTGTTGTTTACCTGGGACCATGACATTGAGGAAAGTGCCTGCGGGCCGACAAGGGAAAAGGTAGAGAGCGGGAGGGACTTGTTGGTAATCACTGTGGCTGGCAGTGTTGAGTATTCAAGACATCAGGTCGCCATGTGGATGTTGTATTCGCTGAGTCTTTGCCCCAAGTATGGTTCCAGTGGATCACGGAACACACTGGAGATTCCTGTGTAGTATGACTGGAGTTGAGCTGAAGCTGTGGTTCTAAAGTTCAATTTCAAGCAGCGAGTTCTGCTGAGGACACCAGGAGACATTATGGCAGGAATAAAAATGATGGAGAAGACTTCTTTCCTCCACGTACAGTGAAATCCAGGAAAAACCAAAAGGCCATCGGGCCAGACCACCCAGAAAAGACTGAGCTGTGACCAATGGAGAGGACTCTTCTTAAGGCCAGAAGAGAACAGATGACTGATTTACATGAAGATCTGGTAAAACTGGATAGGTGCTAACAGCATAGAACAGAAACTAGACGGCTGAACTGGTTGAGTCGTGTAGTACAAGGAGGGGTTGGGTCATCTAGAGGGTGGTTTCTCTGAGAAGGCCGAGAGTGTTCTGGTGTTGGAACCTTTTCAAAGCTTAGCAGTGGAACCCCTGGTTAAAATGGGGCACAGATACAAGACGTTGGAGATAGCAAGGAAGGGCACACTCCTTAAAGTACTGAGGATCCCAATGAAGGTTTTACAGAGCAATCGTTGAGAGGGAGTAGGAAAGGCGCTATCTGGGATCTTGGACCTGAGAAGGAAAAGGTGCATGACGTAGTGCCCCTAGTTTCGAAACTTTGGATACGGAAGTGTTGCTGCTGTCGCTGTATCGGACTGACAGCTAACCCGATACCTCGAAGAAAACAGAATCCTAGACCCTTCCCTGTCAGGGTTCCGCGGCAACCACATCACCGAGACTGCCCTCATCGCCACCACTGACGACATCAGGACCCTGCTGGACAATGGCGAGACCGCAGCACTCATCCTCGTAGACCTCTCTGCCGCCTTCGACATCGTCTGCCACTGCACACTACGCGCACGCCTCCACGCCGCAGGGATCCAAGACAAGGCTATGGATTGGACCACCTCCTTCCTCTCCGGCAGAACCCAGAGCATACGCCTCCCCCTATTCCGTTCCAAAGCCTCCGAGATCATCTGCGGCGTACCCTAGGGATCCTCCCTCAGCCAGACGCTGTTCAATATTTACATGGCCCCACTCGCACACGTAGCCCAACAGCACAACCTCAACATAATCTCCTACGCCGACAACACTCAGCTGATCCTCTCCCTCACCAAGGACCCCATCACCACCAAAGCTAACCTCCATGAAGGAATGAAGGCCTTCGCCGACTGGATGAAGAACAGCCGTCTGAAGCTGAACTCGGATAAGACGGAGGTTCTCATCCTCAGCTCCAACCCTTCAGCCTGGGATGACCCCTGGTGGCCGATGACACTGGAGGCAGCCCCGACACCCACCTACCACGCACGCAACCTGTGAATAATCCTCGACTCAACGCTCTCAATGACCAAGCAAGTCAACGCCGTGTCCTCCTCCTGCTTCACACCCTCTGCATGCTCCGCAAGATCTACAGATGGATCCCGACAGATACAAGAAAGACAGTCACCCAGGCCCTAGTCAGCAGCAGACTCGACTACAGAAACACCCTCTAATCGGGAGCCCCGACCAAGCTCATCAAACGACTGCAAGGCATCCAAACCGCCTCGTCACGACTGATCCTCGACATACCACGTCACAGACACATCACCCCCCACCTGAGAAACCTGCACTGGCTCCCCGTCAACAAGAGGATATCCTTCAAGCTCCTCACCCACGCAATCAAGGCACTCCACAAGACCGGCCCAGCCTACCTCAACAGACGGCTCTCCTTCTACATCCCCAACCGCCAGCTACGCTCCGCCGACCTCTCACTCGCCACCATCCCGCGCATCCGAAGAACAACCACCCGTGGGAGATCCTACTCCCACCTCGCCGCCAAGACATGCAACACGCTCCCACTGAGCCTACGACCGACCCAAGACCTGCTGACCTTCAGGAGGATACTCAAGACCTGGCTGTTCGATCGGTAGCGCCCCCCCTCGGCCAGCGCCTTGAGACCCTCATGGGTATGTAGTGCGCTTTACAAATGATTGATTGATTCATTGATTGATTGAGGATACTGGCCGCTGCAGAGGCCACAAGTAACATGGGATTCTGAATAATACTACCAAATCCACAATGATTCACATTTGACACGGAGGACTTGGGCCATTACTATTGGTTTTCCCTGAAAGTGGGATCATCGTATGAAGCTGCAAATTTTACAAGCATACTATATTAATTGAGATCGCAGGAAGTTTCCATTTTCATATGGTCTAAAAGATTCTTGTTTCAAGTACATAGGCTGATTGTGCCTGGACTTAAATAACCAATCCCTGATGAAGTTCCAGCTGTGGAACAAAACGCGTTGGCTGATGTCCAAATTTTAATCCCAATCGACAATAAAGCTACATTTTGGATACACTTGGAGCCAATTGACTTTGTTCTGGTGCACTTAGTGGTATATCAGTTGATCTTGATGGTGGAGTAAAGGGCAAGAAACTCCTATTTTTGTAAGTAGACTTGACAAGAGCTTTCTTGAAGACTCTGGTGCAGCATCCAGGGTGACTCACCAATGATGCATCCATGGGACTCCTGGTGGAAGCTGGGACATCTGGCACTTGCTCACTCTGCAGTGCTTGTGGGCCTGGGCTGGGCACTGTCTCTCAGGGATGGGGGATTTGGGTTTTGCTGTTTATCTATTGCTTATTTAGCGTTATTTTTTCTGCCTTTCTTTGTTACACTTGGTACTAGTTTTGTTGCATTATCTGGAAAAAGCATATTCAGAAGTTGTAGCAGTCTTCAGTGTGTTCCTTAGAATAGTTAGCTGTGGTCTCAGAAGCGTATTTTTGTGCCGTTTGTGGCCAAGGTTGCGATATGGTCTGTGTATTATTTATTCTGCTAATGAAAAGATTTAAACATAAATGCATGTGTTGTTAGAAGGTATTTGTAGGCAATGTCTTTATCAGCAATGTTAACACGAGTTCAGAAAATACCTTAGCATTCCGAACAACATATTCATGGGTGCCCTGCTCACACTGCACATCGAACACTTTCATGGGTGCCCTGCTCATACTGCACATCGAACACTTTCATGGGTGCCCTGCTCACACTGCACATCGAACACTTTCATGGGTGCCCTGCTCACACTGCACGTCGAACACTTTCATGGGTGCCCTGCTCACACTGCACGTCGAACACTTTCATGGGTTCCCTGCTCACACTGCACATCGAACACTTTCATGGGTGCCCTGCTCACACTGCACATCGAACACTTTCATGGGTGCCCTGCTCACACTGCACATCGAACACTTTCATGGGTGCCCTGCTCACACTGCACATCGAACACTTTCATGGGTGCCCTGCTCACACTGCACATCGAACACTTTCATGGGTGCCCTGCTCACACTGCACGTCGAACACTTTCATGGGTGCCCTGCTCACATTGCACGTCGAACACTTTCATGGGTGCCCTGCCCATACTGCACGTCGAACACTTTCATGGGTGCCTTGCTCACACTGCACGTCGAACACTTTCATGGGTGCCCTGCTCACACTGCACGTCGAACACTTTCATGGGTGCCCTGCTCATACTGCACGTCGAACACTTTCATGGGTGCCCTGCTCATACTGCTCATCGAACACTTTCATGGGTGCCCTGCTCACACTGCACGTCGAACACTTTCATGGGTGCCCTGCTCACACTGCACATCGAACACTTTCATGGGCGCACTGCTCATACTGCACGTCGAACACTTTCATGGGTGCCCTGCTCACACTGCACATCGAACACTTTCATGGGTGCACTGCTCATACTGCACGTCGAACACTTTCATGGGTGCCCTGCTCATATTGCACATCGAACACTTTCATGGGTGCCCTGCTCATACTGCACGTCGAACACTTTCATGGGTGCCTTGCTCATACTGCACATTGAACACTCTCATGGATGCCCTGCTCACACTGCACGTCGAACACTTTCATGGGTGCCCTGCTCACACTGCACGTCGAACACTTTCATGGGTGCCCTGCTCATACTGCACATCGAACACTTTCATGGGTGCCCTGCTCATACTGCACGTCGAACACTTTCATGGGTGCCCTGCTCATACTGCACATCGAACACTTTCATGGGTGCCCTGCTTACACTGCACGTCGAACACTTCCATGGGTGCCCTGCTCATACTGCACATCGAACATTTTCAGGGGTGCCCTGCTCATACTGCACATCGAACACTTTCATGGGTGCCCTGCTCATACTGCTCATCGAACACTTTCATGGGTGCCCTGCTCATACTGCTCATCGAACACTTTCATGGGTGCCCTGCTCACACTGCACATCGAGCACTTTCATGGGTGCCCTGCTCACACTGCACATCGAACACTTTCATGGGTGCACTGCTCATACTGCACGTCGAACACTTTCATGGGTGCCCTGCTCACACTGCACATCGAACACTTTCATGGGTGCACTGCTCATACTGCACGTCGAACACTTTCATGGGTACCCTACTCATATTGCACATCGAACACTTTCATGGGTGCCCTGCTCATACTGCACGTCGAACACTTTCATGGGTGCCTTGCTCATACTGCACATCGAACACTCTCATGGATGCCCTGCTCACACTGCACGTCGAACACTTTCATGGGTGCCCTGCTCACACTGCACGTCGAACACTTTCATGGGTGCCCTGCTCATACTGCACGTCGAACACTTTCATGGGTGCCCTGCTCACACTGCACGTCGAACACTTTCATGGGTGCCCTGCTCACACTGCTCATCGAACACTTCCATGGGTGCCCTGCTCATACTGCACGTCGAACACTTTCATGGGTGCCCTGCTCACACTGCACATCGAACACTTTCATGGGTGCCCTGCTCATACTGCACATCGAACATTTTCATGGGTGCCCTGCTCATACTGCACATCGAACACTTTCATGGGTGCCCTGCTCATACTGCACGTCGAACACTTTCATGGGTGCCTGCTCATGCTAGTAGGTTTCTCCTGCTGATTATACTACAATTGTGTGTCTATATCAAAAGACCTTCAACAAGGAGGTGCTACGATCCCCAAAGTGACCCCGCAAACTCTATTCATACATATTTCTGGATCTTTAGTGGGTGTTCAAGCCTCTGTGCAGTAATGGCTGATGTTTATATCTGAGTTTGATCTAAGTGGCATTGTGGCACAAGCATGCGGTGGTACCACGGTGTCATTGTGCAGGAGGGCGGCTGTATTAGGTGTGTTCTTAAATTCGTTGGTTTAGCTATAGGTTGTCGATTCGAGGGTTGTTTGTCGATTTGGGTCAAAACTGTGTACACTTTTTCACATGTAAAATGCATATGCTTTACGAAGCTTGTGCATATTGTGTGAATTAAGCTTGGGTGGGAATCTGCATGAAAACATTTTGTAAGGTGTGCACTCCTATAAAAAGGTCAAGTGCGACACCTACTTAAAGCATTTTCCTGAAACTCACACTGTGAGCGTTGCTAGCACAGCCACTACAGCGTAATCAGTGGGGGCACACATCCATTTCACAGTTCCCTAAAGAATTGTTTTTAAATATCCTACAAGCAAAAAATATGCACGAAGCTTGTGCGTACAAAAACAAAACTGATGCCCTTTGTACCTGGAACCATATGGTAATGCCATTACAGAATTACACATAGTTGGACCACACACTGGATACGTAATACAATGATTACATTTTCGTTTGATTTTTAACACCTGCTCTTTTCTCATGCCAGTGCTTCTGAAGAATGCCCACCTTTCTCCACCCACCTTTACGCTCTGCATTCTGTTACTGAGTGTGCTCTGTACTGTTAGATGTAATCCGCAGAGCTGCCCATTGGCAAAGATCTTGATATTCAAACATAATTAACTGTTAAACAAAATACAAATGTCTGCATGTAATCTGCACTGTTTTTCGTATCATTTGTAATTGAGTGACATGAACGGTGAACTTTCCATGTGAGGAGGCGACAGTAGTGCCAAGCCTGATATAGCTGCCTTTCACAGGTTTGTTTTTAACTTCACACTTTTTTCTTCTGTTTTATGTGTCATTTTTCTATGTGCTAATTAGTACATGAGGTCCAGATGGTGCATGCATTCCCATATAGTTTGCAGACACAATCACACTTTATGTGACAGGTACGGTTTGTCTCCTCGTATACCAATATGGTGAAATGTATGTGAAAGGATGTAACATAACTCCATACATTGAGAAGGTGTCATTGCAGGTAGAAAACAGAAAAAAACACTAATGAAATATCCGTTTTCATTATTTTCAGGTTTCCTCCTCCACATTTAGAAAAATCAAATTCTAAAGCCAATTAATTCTGGTAATTTTCACAGCGAACGGTTCCGCATATTGTTCTACAAGTGAGGTATTATATTTGTCTTTCCAAATACAGGTGCAACTTTGCCATGACTTCCTTTTTAACTTCAATGTATGTTTCTCCATCTATATCCGAGAAATAGGGCACCATATAATGAGAATAAAACATCTAGTGTTACAATTGGATTGCCTCACGGTTTATCTTTAACGTATTAGATATTCTTATATTATTTAGTTGGTATTGTAAATTCTCAAGTGACGCAGTTATTGCATCCAGATTGAACTACACGTCCACCCACTGGACCTAAGCACAGAGACAAAGATGCGCGGCATCCTTAATGTATGCGCATGGTGGAAGATGAAAGGGCAGACATGATGCTCGTAATCAGCCCCTGCTGCATTGTATTGTAATTGCATTTATATAGCGCTTACAACCCCTAACGAGGCGTTGAAGTGGTTTTCTAGGCGAACAGCACGCTACTTCGGAACCCAAGAAGGATTAGTGTTGAATTAGTACAGTGAACTTTGAAAGTAATTTGAGTGGTGAATAGGTTAGTCAGTTATTTGGATTTAGAAGGATAGGGGAGGGATAGATAAGGGAAAAATGTTAGCATTTATATGGCGCTTGTTACCCCTAATGCGCTGCGGAAGCACTTTCTTGGTGAGTAGCATGCTACTCTGGAACCCATGGGATTTGTGGTGAATCAGTATAGTGAAAACGAAAGAAACATCTTCTGCAGAGTCTTTCAAACAGGCCACACCTTACCTTGAAGTGAGGAAGTGAGAGGTGTTCCCTCAGCATCCTCCTTGATGCACTGCCACCAGGACACGTGCCTGGATCAATGGATGCAGATTGGATCAATATACCAATAGCCTACTGATCTACTCAAGAGGCCTCACCAATGTGTCTCCAAGTTTAAACACCAGATGGATAACCACTATAAATACTGGGGAAAAAAGAACCAGTGCTTGTTTCTTGACTGGTCAACAGTAGACCACCTCTATTTGACTGTTTTAACGCAGAGGTTCTACTCACCATGTGAGATATCCAATGAAAATGAATACTTTGGCTCCACATTGACTGCACAAAATCATTACCCAATCAGGTCAGCTCAGTCATCAATGTCCATCCCATTGAGTTGAGAGGATTTAGGGGGAACTGGCCAGCTACATAGGGATCCTGAATCAGGCAGATTGGCAAAATGATCATGTATAGTTCATGAGTGAGAAATTGATTGAATGTCACGTGAGACCTATACCAGGATTGTGTCTGGAAAAACTGCAAAAGCAATCGGTAAGATTTTTAAGGGCAACAACCACTATTGTATGCGTAGATACGTGTGTGTGTATACAGAAATGTATGCCTGCATTGGTTACAGTTTATGTTGCTACCCAGCACATAGTGGTGTGGAGGTTTCAAAGTTCTGGCTTGCTACAGAGTAAATGGAAAAACACAGAGAAATACAAAGACGTGCCCTGTATGATTTTGAAAAAGAACAGTTGTATTATACCATAAAGTACTTATTATTCGTTGAGAAAAGTAAAAAATCACGATTGAAGGCCAAAAATGGAGAACAAAATAAACAGATGTCAGCCACCTGTGCTCCTAAAAATGGCGGTGTTTGTCTTGCTGTCACAGCCCGACAGACAGCAAAATATCTCACGACACTGGAGAGTTTCTAAACATTGAAACGAGCCCTTTTTGAGGCACCCATAGTAGAGCAGGCGTCATGTCTGATGCATCTGAGTCAGTTATGAAAACAAGGAACACAATATTTTCCCTTAATTTAGAATGAATCCATGTAGCTCAGATATGTAAACTAACTCACGAGAGCTTTGTGCAGTACTCATAATTATACATTTAAATATGTAAAGACAATTATTATTAAAGGAAATTGCTAATTACCTTCCCACTGAATGCTGTGACTTCATGTATGTATGTATGGTGTATGTGCCCTAAAGTTCCTGTCTTGTTTATTGTTCATACCGCCGCCCTGGAGGCTTCAGTTGACTGTGACATCTATATTTTCATTGTCTGCTTATCAGTATGTGACTGACAGCTACACGGGCATATATTTCCTGTTAGTATTTAATGAACCTTTGTTATAAGGTGCTCTGCCTTCCTCAAGATGTTTAGCAATAATAACGTAAAAAGACTTGAACATTAAACATCATTTTATAAATTATTTGTTATAATTATGTATAACCACTAGATGGCAATGCGACCCAAAGGAAAAAAGCGAGAACGCATGTTTGTTTTGAAATAAGAGCGCATTACCTTTGGGCAGACAGACTTAGGAGGCACTGCAGTATCAACGTTCCATGTGTGAAGTTGATCAATAAAAGATATTTTCTACAGCATGTGTCCCGAGGAGGCTTTGATCAGACAGTTCAAACGTTAAATAAAATAGACCCCAGCCCAAACACAAGTTTCAGTTACGGGAATGATGTGACATACGGGGATGTATACGTGATATGTAGTGGGCCGTAGGTCCACATACTAAATGAACGACGACACAGGCACGGGGGTATGTGGTTACTAAAAGTGGCTAGGGCACTTGTGCCCGGCCCCATTTATTGGCAGGGCCACCTGACTGGCGATGCCACTGACAAAGGGGTGTGGGTGAGTGTAATAGCAGCTGCATGTCCAACAGAACACTACATTCCTCCCAAAATCCAAATGAAAATAAATAACGAGTCCAGCCTTTATAAACAAAACAGACTGAGTACCCCACAGTCATTCAGTCTCTAGAGTGAAATTAGCAGAAAAGCATTGGAGATATGGGCTGATGACGCTCGCTGCCATAGGACACCTTTGCTCGCCTTCATAATTTAGTCGGTTTGTAACAGGACACAAATGCTGGCTCTAATGTAGTGTAGCGCTCTAGTCATTGCGGGCTACGCAACGACGTAGAGAGTAGCCGCCATGTTACGGACAGTCACGGAGCCCGCGAAGAGTGCAGCTGCGACTCCCAGCGCTCCTTCCCCGCGCCTAGAACAAAGAGTTACTACCTGCCTCCGCCTCTCTTTAAGGGGGTAACCCCAACACCACAAATTGCGACGAGGACGGGATCGGGGCAAAGAGACGCCCGAGGCGGCGCCCCTCCCCCGCGACCCACCGAGGAGCCCAATCAGGAGGCAGGAGAGGGCTAGAACTTAAAACAGCGTGGCAGAAGGAGAGTGGCAGAGGAGAGAGGCTGTGGACACCAGCACAGCTCCCCCCACACAAGGAACAGCCTGCCCCAAGATCGGTGGATGGAGAACACGTGGCAAGTGAGGGGATAAGGCCTACCAGTCCACCAACCAGGCTGTGAAGGTCCCACCTGACCACTAGGACCTGAATAGAGCAAAGGCTCCAGGTGCAGCTCCGAACGTCGCAAGAGAGCAGCGCCCACCGTGAGCAAGGCGGCCCAGACTAAGGGAAGACCAGTGGGGAGGCAAGACTTAAAGACCCCCCCATGCGTACGCGCAGCGGGCGTGCCAAAGGCAAGCCCGTCTGCGCCCGGCCGCGCCCGGCCGGGGCTAGGGGCACCCCATTATGCCGGTTTTTTAACTTACTCGTCAGCCCAGCTCCGTTCCCTACAAGGTTCGTGGCCACTGGCAGGCTCCACTATTGCCTATATTTCCACACTCGGCCTTAGGCAGGCATTTCCCATTCCTTCATTCACTCCCTATATGTCATCCCTGCCCTCTCCTCCCCCCTCCCTCACTGGAGCCGCCCCCCTGCCCTGTGCTGCCCCTGCTATCTCAGTTTTTCTTCTGAACACCAGATCGGCGGTCAAGCACCATCATGAACTGTTTGTTCTGCTTGACACCCATAAGCCGGATCTCCTGTTTCTTACAGAGAGCTGGTTCTGCCCTGATTCTCTGCCTAATATACTAGCGGCCCTCCCCTCCTCCTATTACGCTCTTCGCGCCGATCGGCCTGCTGGGAAGGCTGGCGGTGGTGTCGCCTTGATCGTCCGCTCTGAACTTCACTTCCAGTTGCTATCTGCTCACTCCATCACAGCGGTCGAGTATCTAGTCGTTCGCTCTGCCTCTTTTCAAACGCCTTTGACTTGTCTGCTCATGTATCGTCCCCCTCAACAAATGTCGCACTTTATCACCACTGTCCAGGAACTGTTGGCAACCCTGGCTGTGAACAACTCATCTGTTCTAGTGTTAAGTGATTTCAACTTTTGGCCCTCCGACCCTGCTGAGGACCATATGTCCAGAGAATTCTCGGAATTCCTTTGCAGTCTCAACTTCTTGCCTCACGTCCATACCCCTACCCACATTCACGGCCACACCCTGGACCAGGTCTGGTCGCTCAATTGTCCTGTTTCTCCCCCTGTTGTTACCCCATGCACCTGGTCTGATCACTTTTTAGTTTCTTTCTTCCTACACCCCAGTCTCGCTAAAAGACCCCCTCTCCTTAGGAACACCTGGGCGCGCAATTGGAACCATGTCGATATGGCCTCCCTTTGCTCCGCTCTCTCAGCCTCAAGCCCTAATATTGAAGATCTTTCCTCCTCCTCCCAAGTGGACACTATTAACAAATGGCTCGCTAGAGGGTGCGACCAAGTGGCCCCTTTGAGACGCGTTACTGCCAGGCGCGCCAATGACGCAAATAGGTCGTTTAACGCTGAACTCAAAGAGAGGAAACTCGCAGTACGGCAGGCAGAGCGCACCTGGAGACGAGCCTACTGTCCCACACTCAAACTGCAATACACCACACTTCTTAACGAATACAAGAAAGCCATTCTCTCTGCCAAGACTAATTATTTCTCCTCGAAAATCTTATCTGCCAAAAACCAACCGAGAGAAATCTTTACTATTGTGCAGGACCTAGCCTTTTCCGACAGAGTTACCTCAAACCTTCCCCTTCCCAGGCCCTCTGCGACTCTCTCAATAATTACTTCATTGAGAAAATCACAACAATTAAGTCTAATATTCCACCTCCCTCCCCCTCTTTTTCTGATCCTCAGCCCCCGCTTAATCGGTCATATCTCGATCAAATACCTCCCCTGACCAGGGAGACGTTCGTGTCCCTACTTCAAAGGGTTAAGTCAGGATCCCCCTCCGACATCTGCCCTGCACGTATCCTAATACAAATCTATTTGGCTTGCCCCCTGCCCCCTCTAACCTTTCTCAATGGCTCCCTTGCTCAGGGCATTGTTCCACACCCACACAAATCAGCTATAATAATCCCTATTCTAAAGATGTCCGGTGCAGACCCCACCTCTGTGGCAAATTATCGTCCCATCTCCCTCCTCCCCTTTTTAGGTAAAATACCAGAACGACACGTCACTAAAGTGCTCAGTGCCTTCGCTGAGGAAAATGGCTGTTTAGCCCCTTGTCAGGCAGGCTTTCGCCCCACGCACTCTACGGAGTCAGTAGTTCTCTCCGTCATGGACAAACTCAGAGAGGGATTAGACACCAATCTACCCCAGGCTTTCTTCCTTCTCGATTTATCCGCCGTCGTTGACACGGTTGACCACTCCATCCTTCTCACCCGTGTCAGGGCAGCTGGCATCAGGGGATCTGCTCTGGTTTGGCTCTCTTCCTTCCTGAGGGACCGCACTCAGGCCGTCCATCTGGCCGATTTTTCTGCACCCTCCCGCAAGGTTCAATGTGGCTTTCCACAAGGTTCTTCCCTGTCCCCCCTTTTGTTTAATTTATACATTTTTCCTCTTGTTTTTGCACTACAGCAGATGGAGGTCACGGTTTACAACTACGCCGATGACCTCCAGCTTATCTTCAATCTGTCCTCTTCCCCAGAGGCCATTCACAATTTCCAATGTGTTATGATTTTTATCAGGGACTGGATGAACTACAACCACCTGAAGTTAAACCCTGATAAAACCGAATTGGTCCTTACAGGTGGTAGCTCCAGTCCCTGGAATTCTTTGTTTTGGCCTTCCTCCCTGGGTCCTCCCCCCCCCTTCCTCAGTGAAGACTTTAGGGATTAAATTGAACGATCACCTCACCCTGCACTCCCAGATTAGCTCAGTTGTTTCATCTTGTTTCCTGATTCTCCGCACTATCCGAAAGATTTCACGCTTCTTCTCCCTCTCTGCCCTTAAACTTATTCTTTTAGCCATGGTCATCTCCCGCCTCGACTATGGCAACGTTTTGTACACTGGTGTCCTTGCCTATGACCTTCAGCGACTACAGCTGGTTCAAAACCAGGCCGCCCGACTTGTTTATAATCTCCCTAAGTCTCACCACGTCACCCCTTTACTTAAAGCCTTGCATTGGCTTCCCATCCGGGAACGCGCCCTCTTTAAGATGGGTTGCATAACCTTCCAGGCCCGGGCAGGGACGGCCCCTGCCTACATTATTACTGAAATTAAGGCCTACATCCCCTGCAGAGAGCTGCGCTCCTCCTCCCAATCCCTCCTTTCTGTTCCTCGTTTTCGGAAGAAGAAATCGGGAGGCATGAAATTCTCTACCCTTGCCCCCGCCTTTTGGAATACTCTTCGCCTTTACCTCAGGTCCTCCCCCCACTACTTAGAGTTCCGAAAAGCTCTCAAGACATTCCTCTTCTCTCAAGCTTTTCCACATTAGCGGCCTGCTTCCTGTCCTGCCCACGGGATTGCATCCCTAGCGCCAAGAAACCGCTCGGTAGTCTTGCGCTTTATAAATATTTTAATTTCAATTTCAATTTCAAGACACCCAGTGGGGCAAGGAAGCACCAGGCACCACGCCCCCAGGTTACCAGTTCTCCCGCCGAGACCCTGGCGGAGCAGACGCAGCTAAGCATGGGGGGGGTAATCCGCGCCCCAACAGAGCCCCATGCGCCAAAACAGACAGGGTGCACCAGGAAGCTCCAGAGGAGAGGGAGAAGCACCAGACAGACGAGCAGAGATGTGTGCCCAGCCATCCTTGCTTACAACACCGGTCCCCTTTCTACCCCGGCCAGCGAACCCCACAATGAAATGGGAAGATTGGAGAGAATATTTCAGGAACTATCTAGAAGCCCTGGAAGACGAAAATGGCGAGGGGTTCCCCAGCAAGAGAAGGAAGAGAATATTGCTCTACAACCTAGGACTGGAAGGCATCAGAGTGTTCCAAAACCTAGTTCCCACACCACGACAGGCAGCGGACGATAACGTGTTCCAACATGCGATTGAAGATCTGAATAACCACTATAGACCTGCGGTGTGCACGTCCATAGATAGGTACACTTTCCAACAGAGGAAGAAAGCGGCGGGGGAGTCTATAGATGAGTATGTGGCGGCATTAAAGAAATTGCCAATCACATGCAAGTTTGGCGTCTTACACGACAAGTTCATTAAAGATCAGATAGTCATGCACACCACGATCTCAGCAATTCAAGATAAACTGTGGGTCAACGGGGATGCGTCCCTGAAGGAGGTTATAGCCATGGTGAAGAAGGCTGAACTATCAAATAGATGTGCAGAGGCAGCGAAGAAGGAAACAGCCACAAGGCCCATGGTCAACAAAGTCACTGAAGCAGACCCATCAGACAGAGGTAAAGCAGAGACGGGGGACATGAAGACTCCAGCTAGATGGACACCTAGGCCATCACCAGGGAAGAAACCCCCAAGTGACAACAAGAACGGGTGCTACCAGTGTGGCAGCCAGTCCCACGCAGCTCATGATAGATGTTGTTCAGGCTTCCGTGCCAAATGCATGTTCTGTGGAATAATAGAGCACTACGAGAAAGTGTGTCGCCGCAAGTTGAGTAGATCAGCAGTCAAGTATGTCGCACAAGAACCGGATGAAGAGGGGGACGACGTGGAAGAGGAAGACAATGTGTTATGCATTAAAGAACAAATACTAGGCATTGACTGCACTCGCTCCAAGAAACCTCAATGTGATTTGGTCATTGGGGGTGTGCGTATACAGATGGTGGCAGACTCGGGATCCCTGCATACCATAGTACAACGCAAGGTCTGGGAAGAGAGTTTCAAACAACATATAGGACCTCACCGGGAACCTCTGGATATACGACCAGTCACATTTACAGGGGAGCCAATCCCCATGGTGGGGTATCGAGCTCTGAAATTTGAGTTTAAGAATCGGAATGCGAGATGTGGAGAAGTGTGGCTCAATGGTTAGAGCGGCAGACCTTGATGCAGAATGCTGGCCAGGGACCAGGGTTCGATTCCCGCCTCAGCGGGATCGGGCTTAAATTCCTCTGACCGGATATTCTCGCCTCAGTGCCGAATCTAAGCATGGGCCCCACGCCTGCAACTCTGGGCAATAGCTTGCTTAGTCTCCACAACGGCCCCCGATGCACAAGGGATGCCTGGTTTCACCATGGGATGCCCGGGAGTGGACACCTCACAAGGAAAAGCCAGGAGGGGTTCCCTTGTGGTAGGAGTACAAGCGCCGGGATGCTTACGGGTTACTGTTCGCGATATACGAATACAACACATTTACACATTTACAGATGCAGGCTGAATGTGGCCTAGAAAGGCCCTTCAGTCCTGGGTTGGGTCGACCAAGGTGATCTGGGCATACAGCTAGACCCCGGAGGAGCCACACAAGTGTTGATGACCAGTCCAGGGCGACAACCAAATGTCACCAGCCTAAAGTAGGACTTTCCCACAGTATTTGGAGGCAAGGTGGGAAGATTGATGAAATGTACCCACAAGATAGAGCTCAGAGCAGAAGCCAAGCCAGTGTGCCACAAAGTAAAAAACATACCCTTAGCAATCAGAGAGGTGGTACAAGAGGAATTACAGAGGCTGGAAGATAATGGGATCATTGAGCCGATAAATAGTGCGGAATGGTTGGCGTCACTGGTGGTAGTGAGAAAACCCAATGGCAAGGTTCGCCTATGCGTGGACCTGAGGGAACTGAATAAGAACATCATAGTTGAAAAGTTTCCGCTACTAAGAATCGACGAAATGTTAGCCAAGACGAAGGGGGTGAAATGGTTTTCCACCATTGACCTCACCTCGGCATATCACCAAATAGCCCTACACCACATGTGCCGCAAGTTGACGTCATTCATAACCTCGTTCGGGTGCTACCAGTTTCGCAGGATGCCGTTCGGCCTTGCATCGGCAGCGGCCGTATTTCAGAAAGTGATGCACAAACTATTTAAGAACACCGAAGGGGTAGAGTACTTGCAAGATGACATTCTGATACTGGGCAACGATAGGGCGGACCACAACGCAAAACTGCTCCAGGTGATACATGTCTTGGAACGCAATGGCCTCACAGCAGAATGGGAGAAGTGTCATTTCAGAATGACGTTGGACACTTACTTGGGCCACGAGATCAGCGATCAGGGTGTCATGCCAAAACAAGCCAACGCCAAAGTTATGTGGGATGCACCACCGCCAAAGAGCAAGGAAGAAGTGCGCTCGTTCTTAGGGATGGCTGAGTTTTATAGCAAATTTGTGCCACATTTCACCACCAAAACGCACCACCTGCGACAACTCCTTCGAGACAAAATGTCTTTCGTGTGGACGGAGGAAACACAAGGAGAATTCCAGAGGATTAAGGAGGACATCTGTACTGCAGTTCTGTTACAAGGGTTTGACCAACAGGCAAGATCCATATTTACCACGGACGCGAGTGAGAAGGGACTAGGAGCCGTCCTAATGCAGGAAACGAGAGAAGGGAAAGTGTCCACTATCAGCTTTGCGTACCGGTCCCTGTCACCCACGGAACAAAAGTTTAATGTGGTGGAAAAGGAGATGCTAGCAACAGTCTGGGCCATGGAGAGGTTTCGCCAATTCCTCTGGGGCACGAGATTCAGGCTCAGGACGGATCACAAGCCTTTTATCAAAGTACTCACGTCGAGCGGACACGCTAATGCAACCCCCACATAGAAAAGATGACTTTGAAATTGTTGGACTATAGGTACGATGTTGAATATATCCCAGGAACACAAAACAAGGTAGGTGATTACCTAAGCAGGGCAGCAGCCATGGAGGAAGCACCGTTCAGCACGGAGGAAGAGAACATCAGGGTGGCGTTCCTGGAAGTCCATGAGAAAGTGATAAGTGCGCAGGAGTGGAAGGAAGCATATGAGAATGACACAGGTCTCAAGATGGTGAAGCAATTCGTACTTCAGGGATGGCCGGAAAAGAGACACTTAAAGGAGTAGCACAGGAAGTTCTTTGAAGTGTGTGAGGAGCTATCGGTTGGAGACCAGGGGACCTTCTTGTTAAGAGGAGGCAAGGTAGTTCCTCCCTAGTCATTGGTGCCACATCTGCTTGCTATCCTACATGAAGGGCACTTAGGCATCCTGAAGACAAAACTTAGAACCAGACAAACGTGCTGGTGGCCATCAATGGACGTCCAGATAGAAAGGCACGTAGGGGAGTGCAAGCAGTGCCAAAATGTGGACAAATCACAAACCTTGTTGCGGCCCTCCATGGGCAAGTCGACAACCCCAAAAATCCATGGGAAGAGCTGTCGATAGACATTCTCGGTCCGGTGCTAGATGCCCAACGAATCCCAAAATATGTAGTTGTACTCATGGACAGGTATTCCAAATGGCCGGATATAGACATACAAGAGGAAATGAACACGGAAAAAGTGTTGGAATTCCTTACAACCATATTCTTAAGGGAAGGAATTCCTCGCTCCATCCTAAGTGACAATGGGCCCCAATTTACATCGGAAAAGTGAAACTCCTATATGGAAAGAAATGGCATCAAGATCAAGCACAAGTTGGTATATCATCCCACCGGAAATGGCTAAGCCGAACGGTTCAATAGGGTCATCATGGGCTCTATGCAAGCAGCGATAGGGGCTGGAAAAAATTGGGAGAAAGAACTGAAAAGCACGTTGTTGGTCTACAGGATCACTCCAACTAGCACAGGATACAGTCCCTTCAAAATCCTGAGAGGTCGGGATCCCGTCACCAAAGACAATGTTGTGTGGAAGGAACGCACGATCATGAGCAAGTGGTCCCCTGCAGTGGTCCACCACAACCTGGAAAGAGCACCAAGAGTGTACATAAAACACTGCAACAAAAGGCGGAACGTCACAGAGACAGCATTGGAGAGAGGAGAGTGGGTCCGATTCAAGTTGGCCCAGCTGAGAAGGAAGGGCGACAGCAAGTTCAGCGCACCATTACAAGTAAAAGAAGTTTACAGTAGAGCGGCCTTACTGAGTGATGGAAAGGTGTGGTCACAGGATAGGATGGCCAAGTGCAACAAGATACTGCAGTGGACAAAAGAGGGAGGTGATCACCACGGTGAACCCCTTGCGGAGATGGTCCCTGTGGAGGAAGAGACAGCAAACAGTGGAGAGAACGTGAGTGAAGAGTTAGCAAGAAAAAGGGCCGATCAGAGCACAAGGGAACACCGGGTGAGCCAGAGTGAACCTCCACCAAGGGAGTATCAGAGGAGTGAGGAAAGAAGCGGATCCAGTGTTCTCCAAGAAGAAGCAGAGAAAGCATCAGATACACCAGTGAGAAGTACCCGTTCTGGCAGAACAGTGGTAACACTGGTGAAATATAGAGACTATGAGATGGGTGTAGTTAAGGAGCGTATGTGCAGACAGAATCTAGGACTTTGCTTTTGCTATGTTTGTTTATTCATTAAAGGAGGGAGATATGTAGTGTAGCGTTCTAGTCATTGCGGGCTACGCAACGACATAGAGCGTAGCCACCATGTTGCGGACAGTTACGGAGCCCGCGAAGAGTGCGGCTGCAACTCCCGGAGCTCCTTCCCCGTGCCTAGAATAAAAGAGTTACTACCTATAAACCTGCCTCTGCCTCTCTTTCAGGAGGTAACCCCAACACCACATCTAAGAAGTCGATAAACATTCTGCCAGCAGGCCAGCTGAAGTCATGTCCGCAGAATGGGAGTTAGTCTGCTCAGCTGATGCTCCAGGTGGTTGCTGGTTGGTGTCAACAGCTCAAAACTCGTACACTCGTACAACTGCAGGGATAGATGGAGCCCGGTGAAAACATGCTCTCACTACTGGGATTAGTATGCAGGCGGGTGAGCAAGTGGTTGCTTGCTCACTGATACTTCAAGTGGCCACCGGCACCTCTTACCTGTAGATAAGACAACTGTGTTGGACTCCACTCTGGTTGTTCATTGGTCCATGGGTGGTAGTGATGACACAATAGACAGGGGCTGGCATGATGGGGTTTTCAGTTTTATGGTGAACTAGTACGACCAGTGATGATGACTTGCCTTGATAGTCACAGGCCTTCTTTCTTGAGCTAAACACAAGAAAAAAGGTCAAGGCACTCTAGACCTGCACTGGTTTGAATGTTGTTCTAGGAAATATAGGCAAGAGGACGGTAGTGCGCGAACTGGGAACCTGAGCTCCCTTAGTATTTTGGAAAACCAAAATCAATACTATAAACAACAAAATGCTCAGCACATACCAATATGTTTCAAGAAAATTAATAAATGTTGTGATAACATTTACAAGAAGTATTCAATTGTCAATCTCAATCATAGTAAGTAAACTCCCAGAACCCAATAACTTTGCTGGAGACTTTGTTTAATTCAAAATTATTTTTGTCTTCTTTCTTTATTTGATAGACGAGATTCTCATTCAATCATTAGAACAAAATACATGATCATAGCCGATGGGACGCGTTTCGTCTCCATGAGACTTCTTCAAGACTTTATTTGTAATCCTGTATTTGTGCTTCCTGATGATTTTTTGCTCAAAGGTAAAACCCAATAATTTGTAAAACAGGTTTCTATCACTTTGTAAGATCGTGCCTGCAACAAAGCATAGATGGGTATTCTCCACAGTTAACACAGTTGGCGCTCAAAGTTTTCACAATCGTGTTTTTCTGTCTCAATCGATTGTCGGGACGAAAAGTAATTCGGTCCGATGTCCAAAATTCTCGAGAATTCTTTCTTGAGCTGTCGACAATGTGGGGTGATGCTGGCCAGGTGCTTACATTCGTTCTTCATTCAGGCATCTGCATCCTTTTGCCTGGATGTTTTGGGTTGCGAAGCGGGTGGGTGTCTTCGTCTGGATGTATACGCTGGGAAACATGGGGATTCTGTTAACGCGTGCTTGCGGCTTACTCTTGGTTCCCCCACTGTACTGGTGCGAGGTTGTCCTTGTTTCACCTTGTTGGCTTCTTCATATAGAGAGATGTGCTTCTTCGGCGGCTTGGGTCCTTTCAAGGGTGCCTACCTGGCCTATCCGCTCTTGATCTGCACTCCTGGGCTTGGTCATCAGGTTTCTTAGTGTGGACCGGGAGCAGTAGCATGCCCCTTCTACAGGGCTGGCCAACAGGACCTCTCAGTGGTCGACTGTCTCTGTTGACTGGCCTTGGGTGTTGGACTTCAGGTTTATGATGGTCAGGGCAGTCACTAATCCCTTCCTACCCTTCTTCTTGAGTGCAACGCTCTTCCACCTTAGTGGAGGAGATGCCGCTGCATCTGGGAGCCACGACCAGCCTTGAAGCAAGGAACCTGAAGGTAGTGGTGGGAAGAAAAGCGAACTGTGCTTTTGATATCCTCATTGCTACAGTGAACAAATACATGAAAATCTCTTTCCGTCTACTAAAATAGAAAACGGGAAGAAATGTGCATGGTGCAATTAAAACCAATGAAGTAGCACATAACAAATGGGCTGTCTAAAAAAATACAATGGCATGAAATGAGGTATCAAACAAAGGAAAAACTGATAAAGAACAGAAAATTGGTGCAGGCAGCAGATTGGGGCTCAGATGTCCAGAAAGTAGTCAGTGCAAATGAGGAACAAGTGACAGCCACACTGCACCAGAATGTGGGATTGTTAATGAAGACACAGCTGACATAGAGGAAGAAAAAACAGCAGGTGAGGTTATTCATTAACACACACTAAGAACTGAGGGGCATATGTATGACAAATCCGTTTTGCGAGTCCCTAATAGCGATTTTTTACGATTCGCTTTTAAGGACTCGCAAAATGGAATGCATGTAGGAATTGCAATATTATTTGCGATTCCTTAATATTCCTTAATTGCAGATAGCAAATTGTGATTCGCAATTAAGGAATACTCTCCCATTCATTCCTATAGGCCCATGGAATGAATGGGAAGACTTTCGCAATTTGTGAGTACCCATTAGGTTTTCGCAAATTGCGAATGCAATTTTAAAGGTTCAAAAGCACACTCTGTTGCACCCATGAAATGTGTATGTGTGCACATGTGGCACACGTACATGCCATGGCACTTTGAAAATTGCAAAAAAGTGCATTTTTCAAAGAAATCGCAAATTACAACCAGCCTGAAGTTGGTGGTAATTTGCGATTTCTTATGCCAAAATCAAACAACTTGGGAGCTTCCTGCATCGCATTTATGGAATCGCAATTTGCGATTCCATAAATGCATTTGCAAAATAGGAAATAGCAAATTTTCCGATTCCCTATTTTGCGATGCCCTTTTGGCATGAATGATATATCCCAAAAGGCCTTTCCCGTTCACAAACGGGCTGATTCTGAGAATCGTCTGTTTGCGAACAGGAAAAGGGCTTGATACATATGCCCCCTAGAACCTTCCTGTTTACCTACATTAGCATCTTCTATAGTTCATGTCCCACTTCATAGGGGGTTAGCACACTAGTGGCGCTCAACCAAAACAAAAACTGATGCCTGTACGGCCGCGCAGCCTAGAATTGGTCTGCGGTCACGGCAGAAGTGATTTTTAGTATTGGGAGTCTTTTCTTCTGTTTAGTCGGTGGCAGTTTCTTTGATTTTGCTTGGTCCTCTGTGTTTTTTAACCCGATTTTAAACTTCAGTGACTTAACTTACTTGTTAGCAACAGCAGCTATCTCCGGTCCACCGCGGCTCGGCTGTTTGCAGTGGAGAGTGTGTTGCCCTCCATTCTTGTTCAACTTCAGGTTTAGGCAGAAGGGGGTTAGCACACTAGTAGTGCTCAACCACTACAAAAACTGATGCCTGTATGGCTGCGCAGTAGGGAAATGCAGCAGGCCCGCCTTAGGCAAGCCCGTCTGGGCCCGTCTGCGGATGTCCAGGGCCTAGGGCCAGAACCTCTGCCCCTTTTAATACCCATAAAAGATTTTATTCTGCCACGGAACTTAGGGAGCTTGCCCCGCCTTCTCATATGGAATGCCACAATCCTATCGAGCTTGGTGGCTTTCCTCTTATATGCAAAACTGTGGGTTTACCTCCAGTCTCCCCAGAATGAAGTGTGTCTGTAAACTAGAACCTAAAAATCCAATTCGCTGTCTGGCTATTAATTGCTGCTCCCTAACTAAACCCAAACAGGAGATTTATTATATTATTAGGGACTTACAACCTGATGTTCTATCGTCCACCAGGGCCGGCGTTTAAGTGTATAGCATCTCTGGTGGACTGCTCTTCTCTATTGGCAGTCATTTACAATAAGCGTATTATTCTGGGTGACCTTAACCTCCACTATGAAGATCGCTCGTGCAAGGGGGCTCTGTCCCTTATCAATGACCTAGAAACTCTGCATCTGGTACAGAGAGTCTCGGGCCCCACTCACATGAAAGGTCACACTTTAGACCTGATCTTTTTGAATTTTTCTACTCTGCTGGTGGATACCCCATCATATTTCCCTGGTCTGATCGCTTGCTGATACCTTTTTCTTTTCTACTTTCTAATGTTAGTGGGAACTCCCTCTCAGGAAACCTGCAACAGCATTGTTGACTTTTTCGGCAGTAAAATAGGCAAAACTAGGAGACATTCCTGCCGGAAGCCAAGGAATATAGAGCTAAATTGACGATAACAGATTACTCACCATCCGGGGTGCTCTCAGGTCTTAAACAGCCCTTCGATGAAGGAATTACACGATTGCTTCGCCTTTGGATCCAGTCCCGCCTAGGATTCACCAAGTAGGAATGTTCCCCATCCTTCCCCACCTCAGACAACTTATTATGATGTCTCAAAATTTGGGGTGGTACCCTAGAAATTGAAAAATGCCTCCGTGATCCCCATATGGAAAGATCTTACTGTTGATGCCTCGATTTTGGACAATCTTAGACCTCTCTTGCCTGCCCTTTTTGCGAAAATTATGGAAAAACATGTTAATCATCAACTTAATTGCTTTATCTAAGAAAGAGAACTACTTCACCCATCCCACTCTGGTTTTTGGGCTGCCTAATCAACAGAATCTTCCCTACTTCGTGTCAAAGACTGAGCGAATTTGCATTGCTGGCTTGGCCCTAAGTGGCTTTCTTCTTTTTTGTCTAACTGCTCATTGCAAGTAATCCAGAGACCTTTCCTCTCCGAGACACTGACTCTTCCACAAGGAGTCCACAGGGCTCTATCTTGAACCCCACCCTATTTAATATTTACATGCGCCCTCTAGCAGAAATTATTGAAAACTATAATGTTGAAGTAGTATCATATGCTGATGACACACAATTGATTGTGACTCTCTCTCAGCATGAGGCCGGTTCGGCTCTCCAGTTTAAATCCTGCTTCATAGAACTGGCCACTTGGATGACCGAGAGCTGCTTAAAGCCCAGTGCTAATAAAACAGACATCGTGATATTTAGAAAGACTCCTTCCATATGGTCAATGGCGCGGTGGCCGGATTCCCGTGACCGGATCCCTGAACCTAAGCCGAAGGTTAAAGATTTGGGAGTTTGGCTCTATACTAATATTTCTTTTGAACCCTAAATTAGCCTTGTGGCTGGAAAGTGCTTTGGCACTCTAAAAATGTTTAGAAAGACGCTGGATCTCCTCCCTATTGAATCAGGTAAAACGGTGGTTCGCGCACTAATCACATCCCAGTTAGATTACTGCAATGTGCTCTATCTGGGAGCTACGAAGCCTAAAAAAACTCCAAAGTGTGCAAAATGCTGCAGCCTCCCTGGTTCTTAATCTCCCCAAAAGGACTTCCGCTACTGCGGCTTTAGACACCCTCCACTGGCTTCTGCTGGAAAAAAGAATCTGTTTCAAGGTTCTCTGTCTCTGCCATAAGATTCTGGCTTTGAAAGGTCCCAAATACTTGTGCCCCCTGATAAAACCCTATTTTAAGTAATGTTACCTAAGATCCTCTGAGGCCAACTTGGTGCAAATACCTAAGTTCCAAAGGGCCAGATTGGGGGCACGTTCCTTTTCCTTTCTGGCGGCTAAGATTTGTAATTCCCTCCTGGCACTGATACGAGCTGAACCTTCTGAGACTCGGTTTAGGAATCTGCTAAAAAACCTGGCTTTTTAATTCTGTATAATTGTCCACCAGGGCTTCGATGCTGCTTCTGCTGGGATTCTGCAATCTGGACTTGGTGTTAGTGTGGGGACACACTGGTATGATGTAATCAGGCGCTCTATACATTTAGGTATTATTATTCTATTATTATACCCTGGCACATGTAGGAATAGTTGTTATGTACCAGAAGACTAGTGTTTAATCCCTGTTATGGAACTAGGATATATTAGAGAAGATGCACAACCGTTCTATAGGCTGCATTTTTGTAATGAGAGAATTCTATTCATGTTAACCCCGTGCTTAGTAAGCACACACTATAGTGTAGATAGTGTAGTGCTCAAAGTTGATGATAATGTGAATTAAACGCTGTGATACACATATACATTCAAGGTTCTCAAAGAATTCTAATGGAAGACAACGTTATGTAAGAATGATGCGCTGTAAACACACAATGAATGACAGCAACAGTAAACAGGTGCAACGGATAAATGAAAGGGGATGATGTGGAGATACCTTAATGGGGAAACCTCCTACCACGGCATGGCACATTGGGACAACATTTATGAATGGTTAATGAATGTGCACGTAATTGTGAGTCATCCATTAATAATTTGACTCTCTTTACACTAGGACCTAGAAGTGAAGTGATAACATCAAGATTCTGTAAACACCCTCCATAAAATAAAAGCCATAGATTGCACCCTATCATTGAAAAAACAGTGGATCTTAGATTCCATCTAAATCTTGTGCTCGGGATGCCAAAAACACTAATATTCTGAATGTAGAGGATGAGTGCTTGATGCCATCAATCATGGTCTCAAAGTGGAACCCTAGTCAAGTATGTGAGGTAGCACACACCATATTTCACATTAACATACTTCTGCTCACAGAAGGTTCTTGTGCAGTGAGTGTAATATATCCAACAGGAAGCTTTGGACATTTACTCATCTCTCAAACTGATGGCCTTGTACCGAAAAATTGACCTTTAAGACTTATGTGTAACTGTTGGGTGCGTAGCTACTTCTTTTATGAAGCATTTCCTAACAACATAGAGTGACAACACACTGATGCGGTGTGTATCGTTACTGTAAGTATGTGACATGTCACCTGGTGGCTCAACTGTGACATGGGTGCATTTAAAGGCACCTGTGACCTTGGAAATCGGATATGGCATAGTAGTTTGCCATTACCTACTGCAGATTGAGGCGTGGTTTGGGGAACCTGGTATCACTCGCATCTAAAAAATATCAGAAACACAGGTAATGTACTTTTTGAGATGCCAGGTGCTGATGCACATATGATCTTGAAGAAGCCTGATGCCAGCCGATGCAGTACATCAAGTACTTCTATATAATCTGGAATTGCAAGTAACCTATCTGTTGCTGGATTAGGAGACAGTGATGTCTGTTCAAGGAACTATAGTAAAGTTGAAATGTTCAATCTATACCTTTGGTTGAAGGTGCCAAATGGTCTCAACCCTTAAGTTCGGTCTTTTAGCCCTAAGCAGTCTACTGTTGGGACCTTTTCTGGTCATTTGCATTGATTTAACTCAACTCTGAAGCTCAAGTAAAGAGTAATATTCCTCATGACAATTATACTAAACTTTGTAACACGTTTAACGAATAAGGGAAAGTAAAGCAGGCAGAGTTTGTACAAGTAAGGGACAAGTAGTGTCATGAAAAAGTAGTGTTAGAGAGCAGGCAAGAATTGAACCGCTGTTTAACCACATCGCTGCTGCACATTTTCCCCTCCGGTGCTGAAGGTTTCAGATTTACATCATTTCATGACGAGCTCAGCTCGTCATCAGCACAGCTCCACTGTGCCTCATGACGAGCTGAGCTCGTCATGAGCATGGAAAGGGTTAATAAAGGGATGACATAACAGACTAGCTGCTGCGAGCACGGATTGTAGCATTCAAGGTGAACTACTGCACCCTGAGCCAGGCAACAGAATCGGAGGCCCGAGAGCAGGGTTCAGGAAGACATGCCCTGTCCAGTAGTTAGGGAGTGTGGGTGTAGAATACACTGCTATCCTAATACCGTTGTTGTAATCGTTGTTGTAATACTTTATTCGATAAAATATATCATAAAAGTACAGACATAAAATTACATTAAACAATTTACCAAGTATTACTACAAATCAATTAACAGTAAAAACCATCACTCCAAACAATTAAAAATGTGGAGAAAAGTCTGCAGAGATTTTTTTTTTTTTTAAAAAGGAAACATTCTTAAATGTGAATCTGGTCAGACGTTAAAAGAAGCCTAGATCGTATAAACCAAGCACTGGCCAAATACTTAGCTATCCCGCAAACTATGTACATTGAGGTAGTGTTGGTTAGAATGATGCGCAGAGCTGCTCTGTGGTCCCTAACTCCCATCTCCCTACACACAGGTTTCAGCCATTTTGCTCTGACGTGTTTATAGGCATTACATGCAAACAAGAAATGGCCAAGAGATTCTTCCAGGCATGGGCAACCAGGACATTTTAGATTATCCTAATACAACAGCGTCCCCGCAGTAGAGACAGGCTACAGTAGCATCAAAGAGCCCCTGCACCCTCCAGGTTCCATGGTCGCTTTACTAACCATTTAGCACCGTTCTGTCCTATGATGCAGAGGACAGGGGAGTCACAGAACTGACGCTGGGTCCCCGCAGCACCAAGAAAAGGACACACCTCCTGCAGATGGTGGAAAGTAGGTTACAGTTTAGCTCACAACAGTTATTGCTTATGAAAGATTGGGATCTGTCCTGGAACGGCAGCAGAGTAAAATATAAGTTAGCCACACATTATTACCTTTGAAAAATCGTGCGCAATCCCGGAGAAGCAGTGTTGTAAAAGTCATGAACACGTTATTGCTTACGAAAAAGGGTATGTGGTCCCAGACTGGCATTGGAGTAAAGTAAAAGTTATTGACACATTATTGCTTATGAAAGAGGGTGCATGGTCCCACCAGCAGCGGAGCAAAGTAAAAGGTATGCATGCTTATTGCTTATAAAAGAGGGTGCATGGTGCTGACCAGCAGAGGAGTAAAATAAAAGTTATACGAGTATTATTGTTTTAAGAAAGAGGGTGCGCGGTCTGATTGGCAGCGGAGTGAAATAAAAGTTATTTGCGCAGCGGCCCATGAAACGGGCATCGTGATGATTAAATAAATGATGCAGTGTACTAGAAGCAGGATCACACACAGTGTAACACGAGTAGTACGTAAAACAAACAGCCCCCAAAGAAACACATACATGCCCATAGCGAATGAGAACTGTAGTTGGTCGGTGCTGCTGAGCGAGAACCGAAAGTAACATATCGGGAGCACCAATCAATGAGGAGCCAGCAAACAAGAGTGAAGCATCAGTGAACAAATGGCAAGCTGCAGGCGGGATTACACTCTGCATAGTGATAACAGAAGGTCTTCCAGACAACGCATGTGCGCTGCCTAGGCTCGACCTAAAAACTAGGCCTACTAAAAAGAAACCCAGGCTACCTATTATTTGCAATGTGTAAATTCAAATTCATCTACAACCAAGTTCCATAATACCCAAACCATAATGATGGAAGAGAGAAAATCAGTGATTAAGTAACCATTAGTGGTGATCAAGCACTTAACAAAACCTAATAATATTGATTAAAAAATTACTTTTGCTTACATCTTCTGATTCAAAGACATGGCAGATCATCTTGTATTGCTTCTTCCCTTCTTGAGCGCCAGGTGTTGTCTCAATACAATCCTGAGAAGCTGATCTTGGCATTCGACGTCTCGCCATGAGAACAACAATGTTGCCAATATCAGCGATATATGAGATTGTGCGCAAAGCATGATCCATCATTGTTTCCTGCAAAAACAAACAAGTAAATTATGTCCGGCTCTCCGCCATGTGGTGCTACCATAGTGAGCTCCTAAGTATGTACAAGGGTAGAGAAAAGAAAGAAATATTTTTAAATATACATTAGCACCTGAGCCTCCATTTAATAAGGAAAAGAGTCAGTTAGGAATATCTTAGTGGCAGTAAAGACTATTACTTACGCCTGATTGTCAAAGGGAGAAAGCAATTCCAGGTATGTAGTCACCTTTGTAGTCAGAGGATCCACTGCACAGCTAACGGCTCTAGACTATGCTCAACTTTATCAGGGTCATGGTCAATAATTACGGGAGACTAACCATAGTTTTTGATTGAACTATTTAGTTGGAAGGTAACAGGAAGCATACCTATTGGATTTTTGATAAAGCTCTGTGATTTTGTCCTACTGAAAGACATTGTAGTCAATGCCAGGTTTTGAGGGTCACAAAACAGAACTTAATCAAAGGCTGATAAAAGGTTTTAATTACAATCCAATCATTTATTGGTGGTTCATTCTAATTTTAGGAATTGTGTTTAGTTCTAAGATGATATCTAGGGGTGGGCGGAATATGCCGTCTCGACCCCGAATTTAGTGGAATTTTGGCAGCTCTGCGTTACTCTTGCAATGCGGAGTTCTGGTCAAATTCTGCCAATCGGCACCTGGTGGACTTTTTTGTTGTGTGCAGCTCCATAATGGTAAGTTGGCAAGCACAAGCGAGAATTGGCAGTACCTAGCATGATTTCCGGTCACTGGGGGGACACCCCGCGAGATTTGTTTACACGTGCAGTTGCGACCGTTCATGGTCAGAAGGCTGACGCTCAAGTAGGAAATCTACTTGAGCAGCAGCAAAATCAACTTTAGCACACAAAGTGGTGCTGTTTGTGTTAATTTTTCAGTGCAGAAAATTATACTGCCACTAAATCGTAGAGCAAGCAGCGTAAAATGCCTATTTCTACCTGTTGTAGGAAATCCACAGAATCTCAGGTTATTGTTATGCAATCCTGTGCATTTCCGCAGTCAAATTCCACCAACCTCACCCTGTGAAAAATGTGCATGTGGCAACTATTTAAAAGCAAGTGAAGTTGGTCACAAGACTGATGATAGAAACGGACAGAAATGGATGGGTGTTGGGACTCCTTTATTTCAGGAACTTGTAGAAGTAGTACTATTTTGAGGCATCTATCCAGACGTTTGCACAGGAAAGTGAATTATTCTAAATCTGTCTTTTACAGAAGCATGCTTCACAATAGGAGCGTATTGTGTCAGTTAGGTAAAGAAGTGATATGTGGGCTGATATTGTAATGAGGGTTGTTTTAGGTACCAACTATGAATTTTCTGGCTAGATAACGACCGCTAAGGAGTTAATCAATATACAGCATTTTCGTGCTATACAGTTGTCTGATTTGCAATTTGCTGTGGGGCTTATCTGGCCTAGAAGTAATATTGTGAATCATGAACCAAACAAAGATACTTAGAAACAGGATGTTAATTAAAACTGGAGAAGAGAAAGCAAGGGAGCAGACACAAATTAGTTGGGCCACATAACTTGTATCATAGAATCTTCTTGGAACTAGCTGAGATGTTAAATGGAAATGCCACAACAGTTATTGAACAGTGATGTTGATAATGCAGAGTTAGCAAACTGGAGAATTGCACACATATGATCTGTGTTCCAAACAGAACAAGGCACATGACATACATATGCCGCATGCATATCACACCAATGCGATGTGTGAGACACAAAAACATAGATATGGATCTAAGGTGGTTTTAAACTCCCATAATGGTATTATACACAAACAAATATATAGATTGAACTATTCCACACACCAAGATGCCTTCAGAGTCTTCAATGTTCATATTTGACCCTCACCAATTCTGATCAGAATAGCATAGCACTTATAAGAAGCCTGTAGTTCAGGTGGGGTATATTTTCAATCCTAACAACCAGGAAGAACCACACTACATTGTCCTTCTAACTGCAGTCTGAAGTGTGGTGAGCACTCGAATGGATCTACTATCTTGATAACTGCACTTTCTGTTTAGGGATGCTGCACTCTCTCTACACCAGTCTCAGCTGGCGTTCCCTTTCTTGACCACTGCCTATTCTCACTATACATCACGTCCCTCTCACCTCTAATCAGATGGAAGAATTGAGTTTCTTTCGCTTTTTCAGCATTCCATCCCAGATTGAAACACATATAATTCACTGTCTCACAGTCATCCAACATTAGATGGCACCCCAGCATCTCATACATAATTCACCAAGGCAGAGGTCATCAATTTCTTGGCAGCTTCTACTATCCAAACTACATTCGTTTCTCATATTATCCCTCACTCCTTCTAACTTTACTCACTTACCTCTGTGAGGAACCTCACTGTTTTATTTATTACGTTCATGAATCAACAGCCTTTTAAATCCTTCACCAACTCTGCATCCAGGTTCCCTCTATTGAGTACCAGGGTACTCTTCCCCAGCTCACCTATCACTATTCACCATGGCGTAATAAACACCCCACTTATGAGCAATTTGTATTGTCTTAATAATGTATTCTCCTCCAATACGGCCCCTCGGGATGCCTGGCTTTCACCTTGTGGATACCCTGCTGGGGTTATCTCACAGGGGAATACCAGGACGGGTTCCCAAAGCAAGCGCCGCGAGACCCCTTTGGGGTGATACGTGTGCTATATAAGTAACCATGTTTATGGTTTTTTTCCCCACCTTAATAACAATCATATAATTCACTATTAGGGCCCTTTGCAACCCACAAGTAAGCATGCACTGCTCTGCACAGTCAACAAGATGGCTGGCCGTTAACCAATAAAGAGTCAAATATAACCTTACATTTTAGTATTCATAAAACTGCAAGTAACCTCTCCCTCTTAGCTTTCCTATATCGCCACTTCCCACTTTGTTCACTTTGCTCTGCTAATCATACCGTACAGTGGAAGCAAAATCTCTTCTGTAAAAAAATATGATTTTTAAAGCTCAGTCCAATTCAATTAATGTCTAAATGCCCAGCTTGTCTTGAATCATAAGAGTATGAGTGGCATTCTGACCAATGGTGTCTTATGGAACCATGGTTCAGAGTTCCACATACCTCATATTCTATCTTGTGTCAATTGGCCCAGGCTCTTTTGAGAAAAAGTTTATTGTATTCATGTTAAATAAATACATGAGTTAATTTACCTCGTCTGACCTTCTATTTGTGAACGTTACAGTAAGCCTTCTCCTCATTGGAGAATAGGAGAACAGTAGCCTTGCGCAGGCCGCATAGACACATATTTTCTCAGGATGTCTTTCTTGGCAGGCCGTCTCACCCTTCTCTATTCACCTTTGCATCCAGCGAAAGATAGGTTACAGATGCAAAAACACAGACTTCATCCTTTAGATGAGTTAAAATGAGGTGATCTAAGGGTACACGGAAAATGCAGACCACACTCATTGCCTCCTTGTATAAAAATATAACAGAATAATAGCAAAAAACGTGACTGTAACTTTTGTTTTATGAACACCAGATCATAGAGAGGAAGTGGCATTAAAATATTAATTTGCCCATTTTGTAGCTCAAATGCCCTGCGCTCGTTTTTATAAAGGTTAAACAAACATGCCAATGATGGCTTTTGATAGTCAGTATTATAACTTTCAAAGCATCTCTTGTATGTCATCAAAAAAGGTGAGGCACGCTGATATACCCAGATATTTCCAGTCACTGGTAAATAAAAAGTGCCTTCAGTATATACACTAAACAGGTCTTTAACCAGCACTTTAGCGCTTATGTGCTGTAAAGTGTTTGTTGCAGGAGTGGCTGCAGATGGACCAAGTGAAAATATAGAAAGCCAGTGCTCTACTGGACGAACAGGAGACTGAGAGACAGAATGTCCCTGTGTGAACAGAAGAGTGGGGAAAGACAGCAAGAGAGTGGCACAAGCCTTTCATAGAGTCATTCTCAATCCATGCTATACCAGCCTGCAGTTCCTTTAACTGTTACTAGTAGTGCTAGAGGTATTCCTCACAGTGACTCACCATCAGGACACAAGAGAATTATGAGCACAGCAGATGCCCTTGAATGTCTCCTTTTATTGAAGGTGGAACAGTACAGTGGCCAACAATGCAACTATGATTTGTTATGGATAGTGGGTTATTAATTAGGGTAGCAGTGATACCACCAAGACTAATAAGATCACAGACCTGCCAGGATAAAACACATTGTAAATAATTTTAACTTGGTGTCAGCTACCTTGTAGCTATAGCACTGAGTGGACAGGCTTAACTTAGGAAAATCTGTAAAGTATTTAGAATTAACAAAACAGTAATAGAGCAAAAACATAACAGAAAAAAAACAAGAACCAATTTAGAAAAGGTAAAAGGTAATGAGAAAAAATAAATGAGTAAAATGACACAAAAATAACAAAAAATATGAATTTACCAATTTAAGGTAACAATCACAAAGAAAAATTAAAGCTGCAGCCGCCGATTTTAGGTCACTTGCAATGAAGAGCAGGTCGGATACACCAAGCGAGTTTGTCCTGATCAAAAAGTTTACCTTCTAACTAAGCTACTGAAATGGAAGTCAAAATCCTCCAATGTGTTGCAGACTGCATCTTCCGACATCTCTTCGAAAGCTAGATATCTGCTACGCAAAGTAACACTGAAACCATTGGTTTTGGCAGAAAAAGCACTGAGCGAGAGAAATTCAAATTTCACACTAATAACGTTTTTGTGTCAAGCGGATACTTCGATGCAGTCGCCTGGTCAAGATTTCTATCTTCAATAATTTTTATGGAGCTCAAAATCCTCCAGCGGGGCAAGCCTAAAGCTCTATCTAACAAAGTTGCTTCAAAGTTAGACACCACTCCAGGGAGGAAGAACTGGTGCTCTAGAGGCCTTGGAAGTCCAAATGTTTTGTAAGTTACAACCTTTTAGAGTTGCTGGAGCACTCTTGTCACTTCTAAGGCTCCGATCACTTCAGAAACAGAACTTAGGGACAAGGAGGCAGGGACCAGTTCAGGTCCTGATGCATCTTTAGCTGGGCATTTTATGAAAAATGCCTCTTGCAGCTAGTCCACCTCACAGTCCTGGGCAAAAGTGGGATAAAGTTTAGCCCTTCAGTCCTCCACACAGGTCTCAAACAGCAAGTTCAGTTCTCTTCTCTACTCCCACAGGCCCAGAGAGTGTTCTGATTATCTGTCGGTCAGGTGCCAGCTTGTATGTTTAACTAGCCAGTGAGTGAGTGAGGTGGCTCCAGGAGACTTGCTAATAAATTAGGAAAAATTCCCGATGACAAACCTACCAACTTCTGCACATTGTGTTTCCCTTACTGCAAACTTTCCCATAGTGTACTATTTTGAGGCAAATCTAACATGGCAGCATATTCCTGCCCCTGAAGAAGGTTTCTGTGCCAGCAAGGGGTGTGTTAAGGGAAATAAGTCCTCTCATTTCTTCAGCTACACCAAACTGGTTTTGGGAGCAGCTCCACCTCCTACTGGGCTGGTGCCAAGCTGGTACCAAAGGACCCATGGAACAAATAACTTCTCTTCCTCAGGGCTCCTTTTGCTCTGACCTATGAATGGGAAGGCCTCACCCTGGTCGCTTTCAAGGTAATGAAGTTCCTGTACCCTCCCCAGCTGCCCTTCCCGAAATGATATCCATCATATACTCTGCACGCAAATCTTCCTTTCGAAAGGGTTAAGCAAGAATTGTTCCCTCCCTAGGAGCAGTTATTAAAGGGGAAGTACTGGCAAGGCCATCTACCAGGAGGTTAATGCTAATTAGCCTACATAAGGCAGAAACAGGTAAAGTAGTAACTGTTTAAAAGGCTATATTCTTAAATATTTATTAAAATCCAACTTCACAAATCAATTGGATTTAAGTAAACTTTAAAACATTGTTTGAATTATTCAAGCAGCTTCTTCAAAACCAGTGGTAGAAGGGTTGGGAGTTTATTCTGAACTTTAGTTTATCTCATAAGACAGCTATGGGGGTCTCAAGAGAAAATGGCATTTGGGGGCTAGTCAATGTATGTAGGTACATGCCAACCTTAAATTCTTGCATGTACTCCTTTTAAATTTTAGGCACCCTACAATGAGGTCAAAAAGACCTACTTATGAGTGGGTTACTTAAATGTAGGATTAATAGGACTAATTCCTGTCAAAAATAATTACCATGTTGTGTTTGCCTGTAGGTTTAAAAGCTGCAGGAGTCAAAATATTCAATAGGCCTGAAGCCATGTTGACATTGTTAGCTTAGTGGAGGGCAAAACATGTGCTGCAGTCCACTGATGACTTTTAACTTTTCCTTACCATTGGTGCACCATGTACTATGGTCTTTCTTGGAAGTTAAATATGCCAATTAGGAGTTAGCCAATTTTACCATGTTTGAGGAGTTAGTGAACATACAATGGGCAGCGTCCCAGCATGCAGAGTTAAAAAACCAGAACAATCAGTCCAAACAAAATGCAAAGAGAGGCATTTGGCAACATGTTCGGCATTAGCAAGGCAGATAATGTAAAAGGTCATGGCTTCATCAGATACATTTACATATCCACTGTTGCTACTCTAATCACATGAGTTTTATTAGGCTAAAATATATGTGCTAATTCCGATTGATGATTGACAATATTGTAGCTTTCGGTAAATGTGTTGTATTTCACAAATCTTTCAAACCAGCTCCACTGTGCAGGAGGCCATGGTGGAAACGAAGCCTCAAGGGCTTTAATTGATGTGTCTTGTTACCCATTTCCCCATGAAGGCAGCCATTTGCACAGAGGTCCAAGGTTAAAATGCCAAGTTGCCAGAATGGTCGGGCCAGCCCTAGTGAAAATACTGAATACAATAATGGGCACACAGCACATTTACAAGCTACAGTGTATTCACCACAATACATTTCGGTAAGATTTTGTTAGCACTATCTGCATTGTTGAACTAACTCAACAATGAAGGCCAACTTCATAAATTATATGTAGATATGTCAATAATAAGAAAACTACATATTGAGAAGCTGTGTTTTCTTCATGAATTGTTTGTGAAATCCTTGTAACAAAGAATATCTCAAAATAGAGCCTTCAACAATACTAGAAAACAACAATTGCAAATTAACCTATCAGTGGTTTTAAATAGCTGGAATGGCAAGTCTCTAAAACCCATCCAATTTCAGTTACTTTGAGGATTTTATTTTTATGAATAGACATTTGGAGACATTTTCTTTTCCCAGGCGTGCTGTACATAGAAGCAAACCCGTACGTAAGGCAGCAAACAAAATGAGTGTAACACACAGTTGATGGCATGGTATGTTTATGACACGAGGTTGAGTAATGGGGACACAAACATGAATAGAATTGTATTTCATTATGACAAAGGAGAATGAACAATAGGAACACTGACATTAAAAAATAATTCCAATTCATGGGCAAAGTAATTAAAATAGAACATCAATTAAAATATATTTACAAAGACTACACATTTATGATGTTCGGCATGTGAAAAATAAACAATGCTGAAAATTGTAAGGTTTGTAAGTGAGACAAAGAGCGAGTGTATGCATGCATTCAAGTGTGTGTATTTGTGTGTGCGGGTGTGTATATATATATATACACACACACACACACACACACACACACACACGGTTCTACACGAGCGAGTGTCCCTTCCTGCCTGCTTGTCGGTCTGTATTAGCTTCGGGCATTTCCCTGTTCACAATTGCCATAGGCTTCACATTTCACAACAGGTTTGGACGAAGTAGCGGGGGAGTGACGTTTGTGTAAAGGATTAAAAACAAAAAGCAATACAACCACTTGTAGCAAAACAAGTTTGTTATGGCCATTATAATGTGCCAAGCCAGGAATGTGATCCTCAATTCGAAAATTGTCCATTGCTTTCGACACTCATCATATGTGGAATGGTAGGCGTACGATTTGCATAATTTTGTTTTTGTTTAATTACACGAAGTCTCGGGGAAAATCGGTAAAATTCTGCAAAATGCAAATCTGGAATTTAGCACTAGAGTTAAGCACGAAATGCATCCTCGTGTCTCAAACAAAACAAATGTACAGCGAACAAGACCTACTTCTATTCAATTCATTCATATTGTTCCGGTGCTCCTGTAATATGATTTTTACTCGCATGGCTACGAAATTATGTGACATGTCATAACAGAGTACTGTCAGAGAATTGTGCAGAACAAAGTCAATTGTATTATTATATCATTATATTGCGAGGTTGCCAGAATAATGAAATTTCACCAGGCATAGCAACCGTATGATAGTCGTGTGTTGGTTGATATATTCTGCTCTCCGAAATACATTTTCTGAATACTATAACTTTATTAATTGTCTTTAATACTGACAATATCAAGAGTAATCAAGGCAATGCTCGATACTGCACACCTTCATCAACCAGGCTTCGTGATTGCAATCCTCGAAGTGTTCATGAACAAAACTTGCTCTTGTTTATAATAGTTCGGGCGCACGTCAAGGATGTCCCTGACTGAGAATTCACGGTAGGCCTGAATGTGCTGATCTTTTTACGCCTGGTAGCATGGATGAAACAAAACTGTAGTAACGTTTACAGCTCTGATATTGTAATGATAAGCAGCCTGCAAGAATAACATGGAAAAATCATATTTACCACTTCCTACTCGAGTACTACTTCCAAGAAACTGCAGAAAACATAATTAGGAATAAACATGCAGCTAATCAAATTTAGCCGTCGGCAAGAACTTGACATACTCCAATCTGGCACCATGAAAATTCCTACAAATAGCTTCCCCTCTCCTAAAATTACATCTAGCAAACCAGTGCAGCTTTGTTCTCTTTATTCTTGTAATCTCTTCGGGGACAGTAGAAACCAATAGTTATTTTAGGGAATAAGATAATTCACTCTGAAATGCAGAGTTAATCTTAAACTCAGCCGAACGGATCAAGCCAAGTCTGTAGTCAAGATAATATAAATCGAATATTCACATAACTTTTCCTGAGACAAGGGATATACCTCCATGGACAAATCAAACGAAGCAGACAGCAATACATTAATTTCACATTCTAATCAACAAAGGTTCCTTTTTCAAACATACTTTTTTTTCAAAGCCGAACTCATTATATAGATTGCAAGCAATCACACAGATACTTTACTAGAACAACTTCATGTCTAGCAAATCTAATCATTAAAATGGGATCAGCACAGCAGCGCATACTTACATTTGTAAACAACACTATCTTAGGTACAGTTATGTATTAACCTCCTTATTTTGACATCTTACTAATTAGGTGAAGGATACAATAAACCTGTAGTATGTTTAACTAGTCCTTGGTCTTCATCCTTTTCCTTAAATTCTACATTCAATAAAAGAACTCTTTCTCTGTCACTGTGAACATATCTTCACCCTTTTCACTTAATTTCATATCTATAAAATATTTAAGGCAGTACGATACAAAGAAAATATTCTAATAAGGTATCTCAATTGATGCAAAAGAAAATCTGCACAAGCATTTCCAAGATGTGAGTCATTCCCTTGAAACATTGCAAATCAAGGACAATTTCAGCATCGCACTATAAAATAGTTGCACTTTCTTTTCAGTAGACTTCATATTCCCAAAGATTATTTTAGGTTCCAAGGTGTAAATGGAAATTGCTCCATTTTCACTTTATTTGGGGATTTTTCACACAATAAACCATGGCTAACTAATATGGCTCCTCATTAAGATACATTTATGAGGGCATGGCTATGCTGTCAGGCTGAATGGATTGAAGGAACTGGGAGAAAATGTTAATTTTAGTATCTGAAGTAGAGCCTGACAGGACTAGTGTTACAAAGTATTGTGAAGCACTTGCGGCTAAGTTAGATAGGGGAGGCTCAAGACCTACAAAAGTGAAATAAAATTTGCTTTGCTGTAAGCATTCCGAGGTGGCACAGCGACAAAGAGCTGAAAACTCGCAGTAAGCCCTTATAGGACTTACAATGGATTGACTGAAGAAAAGGAGGTGTTTACAGGAACCTCACCACTGAACAGGTAAGATGGCTAAAGCAAGGGCCCTTGGCATAGTCGGGAAGCTACCTCTGGAAACCTTCCCCACTATGCCAATAGGGGGACCACAGAGTATTCCTTAGGGGCTTGAGCTGTGCCTCCTCTCTCCAACACAACACCGAATAGTGAGTAGTGCTTGTGCTTCTGGGGGCCAGTGTGAACATTTTCACTACATCAGTAATGAAATCCAAGTACATTAACAAGTCAGGATCAGCTGCAGCCATCCATATGGCCTGAGGGGCCATGCCGCTTCATCTTTTTTCTGGAAAAAAGAGTGTCTGTCAGGCTGAAAAAAGGTCAGCCTGACAGACAATCCTCTTGCTCAGGTCAGGCAGCCTGCGCTAAATGCCCATGCTCATGGCTATCTGAGCTGAACTTTGCCAAGCTGAGGATTTCACTGCCCTGTGTACATGTCCCCCTCAGCCTAGAGAAAGTCCTTTGTGGCCCTCCCCCTCATGATGAGGGGGAGTGTCACTAATTGCCTTGGCCCTTGGCACTTCAGGGTTAAGCCATGAGAGCCCAGGGCCCAGTGTCAATCAGTGACACCTTGTCACAGAGTGGGGTCACAGAGTGGGGTGGGGTCAGCAGTCCCACTAACTGCATCCCGTTCTGCGACGAATAAAGGACTGCTGCCTTGCCTCATTGTCTGACCTTAGGTTAGCCAATAAGGGAAGGCAGTAGTCCCAACCCTCATAGGACCTCCGAGGCTTCCCTCTCTACAGGGAAGGTAAGTTTTATGTTTTTTTGTTTGATGTATCTATGTTCCGGCGGAAGGGGGGGAGGCGGTCTAGTTGCCATACCGCCGACTCCCTTCATAAAGCAGGACTGAGCTCGTGTAGCGGACCTAGCGGTACGAGTGTGTGCCACGCTGTCTGAGATCTAGTCATTCATTGCGCTTGCTTGTTTGCAGGGAGCACGAGTTAGGTGCTCGCACTGCTGTGTAACTTTTTTAATTTTAATCTTAGCAGTGTACTTTTTGTCCTTGAATTCTGACGCTGCTGTAAGAGAGCAGGGGGCACTATTTCAGGTGCTTGCACTGCGCTTCATTTTTAACTACGTTTTTTACTTCACTTACCTATTATTGTGCTTACTGTGTCTGCCTCACACTCCCCGTTCCACCCCGAGCCTAGCTCGTGGTTGTGGAGGGAGTTCCTTCCTATCACTTTGCTCGACTTTCATACACTTCCGGCGGAAGGGGGGAGCGGTCTAGTTGCCATATCGCCGACTCCCTTCATAACCGATGTGCTGGCCAACGCGCAGTGGACGCGCGTAGTGGGCGCGACGATGGCACGCCGATGTCGCGCCGAAGTCGCGCCAACGTCCTGCCCGTCTACGCCATTCCCCGTGTCACCACAACCCCTATAGAAATCCGCACATACTCCAGAGATGCTCTTCTTAACCTCAGGTCTACTTAATGCTCACAGACCGTGCCCCTGAGCTGTCATCAAACTCCATCCAAATGTTTAGGCTGTAATCTCTCCCTTCTATCCATTCCCTCTACACTCAACATGGCAAACTCCGATTTTCCACCTCCCCTGCCCAGGAAAAAACACGTAGAATCCTCTCACGAGCTTAACTTTATTAGCTTTAACTGCAGATCATTACCTAAGCACAAAAGAGATGTTTTTGACCTACTTACCTCTTCTCAACCGGCTGCTCTATTCCTCACTGAGACTTGGTTAAATGACAGCTCCGGCCCTGACATAGTGCTGCCCTCCCCGATAACTACACCTATATCGGAAGAAACAGAGTTGGAAGAGAAGGAGGAGGGATAGCAATTATTTTTAAAAAAATCTACCCCTGTAAATGGGAGGATCTAGATATACAGAATTTTGTAGCTGGCCTTTTTAAGCTCCTGCTATCACCTAACTTCACTCTCTCCAGTGCCCTCATTTATCGCCCCCCAGGCCCAGCCAGCCCGAGGGCTATCTCCCTTCCTGAACACATTTCTCCGCTTCTGCTGGATGCCACTAACTTTCTGCTCATTGGAGATCTCAACATTCACTTGAACAACACATTCTGCCCCACCAGTACCAACCTCCTTCTGGATCTAGCAGCATTATATATCACTCTACATAACTCGGGCCTCACTCACAAGGCAGGGAACTTACTTGACCCTATTTTTTCTAACCTGGACACCATAACATGTAAGCCTTCCTTACCCATCCCCTGGTCAGATCATTGCATGGTGGAATTTTCTATAACAATAGATCGGTCCCCCAAGACCCCAGCTATTCCCACAGGACCCAGGGTGACCAGAAACTGGAATAATCTGGATTCCAATAAACTTAATTCTTGTCTTGAAAACACCAGACCCCTCGTTACCATTACAAACATTGAGGATGAAGCGGCCATTCATGGCTGGCTCACTTCTGTCATCAATGAGTGCCTCCCTCAAAGTAAGAAGAAGTATAATCTGCAACCCCCCCGACCCGTGGTTTACCGACTCATTAAAAAGGGAAAAAAACATTTGCAAAAACCTTGAGAGGAGATGGCGCACCCACTACGACCCCTGCGTTAAGCAATTGTATAAATCTGCATTAAACAAATATCACTCACTCTGCACCACAGCCAGGGCAGAATACGTCAACAGGACGATTTTAAATGCCCAAAATCGCCCCAAAGCACTTTTTAAAGTCGTACAGGAACTCTCGGCGCTTCATGCCAGCCGAATGCTCCTTGTTTAGACGCCACTCAATGTAATACTCTGGCAGACTTTTTCATCTCCAAAATTGATAGCATCTATGCCGACTTTGGAAACCCTACCCCTACCCATCTTCCTTCTGAACGGTCCGCACTGGTTATCCCCAGTGAACCCGTGACACTGGACCAAACACCTAGCAGTCCCGCTCTGCAGTTAACAACCTGAGACCCTCTCACTATCGCTACATTTTATGATATTATTGGGAACATCAAATCAGGCTCCCCTAGGGATCCCATACCTCCACAAATTCTACGTGTCCTGGAACCCTCTGCCCTTAACCTTATTCTAGAACTACTCAATACATCCCTTGAAGAAGCTAAGGTCCCGAAAGCTTGGAAACACGCAATGATAGTACCTCTGCTGAAAAAGGTGAATGCAGACCCAAATAATCCATCTAATTTCCGTCCCATCTCACTCCGTCCGGTCTTCTGAAAAAATTCTTGAAAAACACATCAACACGCAACTCACTAAATACACTAAATCTAGGAATATCCTTCATCAATCTCAGTCTGGTTTTAGGTCAGGTTTTTCCACAGAATCAACACTCCTTGGTGTCTCTGAGACCATTCAATGCCAGGTTGACAAAGGGGAACCCGTGGCACTTATTTTACTCGACCTAAGTGCCGCATTTGACACGGTTTCCCATTCCATCCTTCTTAAAACTCTCCAGTCATATGGCATCAATGGCTCAGCTCTGAAGTGGCTTGCTACCTTTCTTTCGGATCAAACCTTTCAAGTCTTTTCCACCACATCTGCTTCCAATACTCACAAATCTAAATATGGTGTCCCTCAGGGCTCAATCTTGAGTCCCCTACTTTTTAATCTGTATGTTAGACCTTTGGCCAATATTCCAGAACTAGCTGGGCTTACCATTTATTCTTACGCTGATGACACTCAGATCATCTACTCACTCTCCACGAACCCTCACTCTACTCCATCTTCCCTATGCACAGGACTTAACAACATTGCCAAATGGATGCATGAAAACAAATTAAAACTTAATGGGGGGAAGACAGAACTCCTTCTGTTCGGCAACAACATACCTTTGTGGGGATCCCATCACTGGCCACCTCAAATGGGCCCTCTTCCTGCCCCTTCTAAAACTGCCCGCAACCTTGGCATTAACTTCAATGACCAGATGTCTATGAAGCAACATGCAGTCAGAGTTGCCTCCACTTGTGTAACCATCCTCAAGTGGCTCCAGAAGATATTATGGATGCTTCCTCAGGACACACAAAAAACTGTTGTTCAGGCCCTAATAACATGCAGACTGGACTATGGAAATATTCTTTACCTAGGTGCCTGTAAAGAAGTAACTCATAAATTACAGACGGTGCAGAACATAGCGGTCAGGTTACACTGCAAACTCCCTAAGAAATCCTCTACATCCATCCCTTTACGCAACCTTCATTGGCTCCATATTGAGAGTTGCATAAAGTTCAAGGCCCTATGTTCTATGCACAGAATTAAAACAGGCAGGGCCCCACTGTATCTTCGAAAACTAGTCCAACAATATTGCCCCTCTCGCGTCCTCCGCTCTGCTAACCAGCACAAGTTTCAGGTACCCAGGATCAAAAAAGCCAGAATGGGCGGATGGTCCTTTGCGTACCTGGCCCCTTCCCTTTGGAACTCTCTTCCCCTTCACCTGCGCACAGAACCTAGCTATCTCAATTTCCGCAAGAATGTAAAGACATGGTTATTTAATCATTAGGCTGTCTTTCTCAGTCCTGAGTCTCAAACCTGTTCGGTCCTCTGCCCTCTTCCTGTTCCTAGCGCCGGGAAACCTTCGGGTAGCTATGCGCTCTACAAATTATCAGCTGCCACTGAATCCTCCTGCATAAACATAAAAACGCTTACTAAAAGGATTATAAGGGACAATAAACAAGGTGAGACAAGAGCACCTCAACAAATGTTAGCAAACCGCCAAATAGAAACACAGGTCCCTACAATGATACACAATGTTGTATCCTCAATAACCTGAACTTATTCATTTTTTCCCAGAGTTTTCTGATGTTAATTTGCAGTCTTAGGTATTTGTCTAGCACACCGATGTTTCTGGTGTGGGTCTTTTGTGCTCTGTGTGAATGGTTATTATATGCAGACCTGGGCTTGCATGTGTGGTTAGTACTGTGCATGTTGGGGCATATCCTATAAAGGAAGAATGTATAAGTGAATTGTGCGGGTTTTGTTAGACCTGGCACCATTGGCATGGGTTTCCCTTCCATTTTTGCCTCTACATCCTGTGTTTTGCTGTGTGTTGGACTCCGTTTTGCTGGTCTAGATGCTTTGGGTACTTTGTCACTGCTGATCAATGCCAAAGTGCAAGTTCTACCTTTGTAAAGTATTGTTATGAATTAGTGATCTCATGATTGGCTTATTTGATTTACTTGTCAGACCCTAGTACTGTGTACTATGTGTGCCCAGGGCCTGTAAATCAAATACTGCTGGTGGGCTTGCAGCACTGATTGTGCCACCCACAGAAGTAGCTTGTAAAATGTGACTCAGGACCACCATGTCGACTTGGCAAGTGCACACACTTGCCTGTCCCTAAACCTTCTCTTTTCTCCATATTAGTTACCCCTAAGGTAGGCCCAAGGTAGCCCTGTGGGCAGGGTGCATTGCATGTGAAAGGTAGGACATGTCCTGACGTGTGTGGCATGTCCTGATAGTGAAATACTGACAATTTTGTTTTTCACTATTTCAAGGCTATCTGTTCCCATAGGCCAGAATGGCGAGTTTGTTTATAACAATTTATAAACATAACTGATCCTGGGAACACGATGGGAAAATAAAGTTTAGTATGCCTGAACTTAGAATGTTAAGATGCATCTTTTAGTGAGGGTGATTTTTACATTCTGTGTTTGAAAATAATGCCTAACTATCCAGTGTGCCTCTGCTAGGTTTGTGTATTACATGTCTGGTTTTTGGATGACAGGGGCTGGAGAAGGGCAGCGGCTCCAGAAGTCTGATGAGTCAGGTCTGGGCTGAATAGGCCTGGTCTGCATTTGGAGTTGTGGGAGGAGTAGCACCTTCACCTGAATAGGGCTGTGCCTGCCTTCCACAAAGATGGATCCCCCCCTGTGGTGTGTCTGGAGCAAGGGCTCACACTGACAAAGTGTCGAACTGGTTTTGGCTGGGTACAGAAACTCTCTGCCTTCAGAGAACAAAGGATTTTGATGTTTAAAAAGAGGGGCCCAGACCCCAGACTTTTAGATCACTTCTGGGAATCAAGAGAAACCTTTGCCAAGAAGAATAGCCGGATAAGCTGAGGAGGAATACTGCCCCTGTGCTGTTTGCTATCTGGGGTTGGCCTGCAGTGCATGCTTGCGACCAAAGGAAAGGAGAAAAAGGACTTTGCTGTTTGCTTTGTTATCTTGAGGAAGATCTCCAAAGGCTTGAAACTGAGTGTGCCTCCTGTTCTGAAGTCTCAGGGACACAAAGACTTCACCACCAGCTCAAACCTGCATAGAGGTGCCTGCTGCTGTTTAGGACCTCTGGAGACTGTTTGTTGCTGGGAGCTGGAAAATCGACGCAACATCAAAGTAGCATGTCACATCAATACCTGTTTCCTACGCATAGCCAAAGAAACCGTCGCAGCGCCTGCCACTGCTCAAGAAATAGCCGTACGACATTTTGGGTGTACCAATCTCTGAACCCCGAGATTGCTACACCAATTCCGACGCAAGCCTGCTGTGTGGCTGCACGAAACCACGCATCGAACCGGATCGACGCATCGCATTGAGGCGCCAACACTGTTGCATCGTTGGGGGCCAAAGTAAGGAATCGACGCATCACCTCCCCTGCGCTGCAGTAAGGAACTGATGCATTACCTCCCCTAAGCGTAAGGAACCAGCGCATCACCTTCCATGAGGCCATTTTGTTTGTTTTGAGTGACGCATCCAAGGTACTTTGTGAGAAAGTGTTGCATTTACAACTTGCATTGAACTGAACTATTTCTACCATTTGAAAGCCTTATTTTTAATACTGTCTTGTGGATTTTTGTTGTTTGGTCTTGTTTTGCTTTAGATAAAGCTTACTTATTTTTCTAAACTGGTGTGGTGTCCATTTGTAGTGTTTTCACTGTGTTACTGTATGCATTCACAAATTCTTTACACACTGCCTCTGAGATAAGCCTGTCTGCTCGAGCCAAGCTACCAAGGAGGGGAGCAGGGGTTATTTTATGAGTGTGTCCCACCTTACCCTGACTAGAAGCACGGGTCTCTATTTGGACAAAGTTACCTACCTATTCCAACTAAAGACCCCCATTTCTAACAGGTTTCTAAAAGATGCTCTGAATTTGTTCTGTAAATGTGATGCTGTGATGAGGCACAGTGAGATGTATAAACGTTTGCATCTGCTATTTGCTGGTTCAAAAAATTCTCTCCGTTTGTTGGATCTGAACATGTTGCATAAGCATAACTCTGCAGGGAGGCTTAAATTTGTGTTGGGAGGATGTGAAAAGGTAAAACATGTACTTGTATACATAACTGTATACTGTCAAGCTCTTCCTAGATCAGTACAGACATAGTGCTGGGTTTGTTGTGGCAATGGAAGATAGGATTGTATTGTTTCCCAGAAGATATTTGGGATAAAGTAACTCTGTCTTACATTATAAAGATATTGCAAGCCGCCGACCATATGGAAAAATAAGATTTTTTTCTTGTCAATATACATCGGGAAAAACAGAGCAGAAGAAAGAAAAGCAACAGTTCATTTTTCATTCTTTAAATAGCTACTTTAATTATGCACCCTGAGCTGACCACCTCTGGCTTTGGCGGCTGGCACTAGTAGCAGGCATTGTGATATCAGAACTCAACTGTAATAAGTTATTACAATTGAATTCTGATGTCATTTCTTTATAATCAGTGACTGGCTGCCTTACTAGTCAACAGTGATAAATAAATGAGAAACAGGCGGTCAAACAAGGATTGCAGAATCCATTTTATTATAAGGGCATAATTCCGTTCTCTGATTTCAGCTGAGAGAGTATTTTACCTTTATAAGTAGGGTCTTTGTTTTTGTTGATGGAACTAGGGAACATCACTAATGACTGTCCTGTACATGGTACAGAGTAGCTTGAATAATATATTTGTCTTGAATCTAGGATCCAGTGCAGTGCTTGTAGGGGAAATGTATTGTAGGCCTTTGGTCCAAGATTGAAGAGCTTGAAGAACAAACAGGATCTCTCAAATTAACTATTTAGAAAAGGTACAGTGAACATTACAAGAGTTATAAGCTTTCATAGGGATTTGTTTTGTGGTATAAGAAGAGCCAAGGAAGGAAAAAAGCTCATGAAATACACGTAGAGAGGCTGTATTAATAACTATCTGTAATTGTATTTACTTATACAAGTAATAGCATATAAAACAAATGTTACAAAATAGGACTAGTCAATACAAATATGCGATAAACATATAAAAATATCTTTAAGGTGCTCCGAACTCTGGCAAGCACTAAAATGGGTGCCTCAGCTTCCCCAACGTGCTATGCTCTCTATTGCCATAATGAGATATTTTTTCTACTACGAGTCCACTTCTATAAGCAGACTGGTATCCCTTAATTCTGAGTTGCCAAGCTTAACAAAGCAGTACTTGGCACTGTTATTGGGAACACCTTCTGCAGCTGTAGAAGAATCTCCTTTTTTTATAAGGCTCGTCTTACAAAAGCCCCTTAAGGGTATGGGAGAGTTAAATGAGATCAATGTCCTTTCTTCTACTTGTATTCTATATTTTGTAGATGGCCTCACTCCTGCTTACCTCTCAGCCGTCTCTGTTTTTATACTCTACCAAACATCATAGACTCTACATACATATCTACTGGCAGCCGCGGCTGGCAGTGGGAGTACCTGCAGGGCGGTGACATGGGGAGGGGGAGGGGCAGGGTGGGGTGCAGTAATGTATGGGGTACGGATTTTCCCAGGTTAGTAAACATTTAAATAAATAACACGAATTTCGTTGAGTGCACTGCATCCCCAAATGCGATGCAGTGCGCGCAGCAAAATTTGTTTGATTTATTTAAATGTCTACTTACCTGTAAAACTCCGTATTCCATACATTACTAACCCGCACCCTGTCCCTCCCCCTCCCCACGTCACCGCCCTGTAGGTACTCCCAGTCTTATTTTTGTTGTTTTTTCTTGCAGCCAAACTGGTCTCGAACTAGGCTTCCCGCTGAAACAATTTGTGCGAACTGTAAATGATTTAATGGGCTAAGTGCAATCTTTAGAACCTGAGTACTAAAGTTATATTTTTAACATGGTGGTTAGAGAAATTGTGAAATGAAAGCTGATTTAGCATTTATTTATGAAGTCAGATGAAGCCACGGGCAATTTGTTTCACTTTCAAGTCATGTTTGTTAGTTATAAATCATCTGTCCTGAAACCTTTCATATGCAATATTCATCACTCTACTCCAGGACATTAATTGGGTTGATTATCACTGGAATAATTCCCTCTTAGTTAACCTGCAGAAAAGTACTCCTTAAATCAAAAAATGATTATTAGCAAACTAAAATTATTCTCTCCAGTGGGAATCCATCTGAAGCATTTTTGTTTTTTTCCTCTTTGCCTTCTAGAGCACACACACACATAAATGCAACAATATACCCACATTTTTGCAAGACAATGGGTTATAGGTTTGCCTGTTTGATCACGAAAGCTTCCTTTATTGGTGATATTTACAACAGAACAGCTGCCCATCTTTTCCTAATGGTATCTTTCAGCTAAATGTACGACTCTATCTTATGTTTTAATGTATTGTGTTTATTACAAACCGAAACTCCAGGACCTTCTGTTTTTAATCAAGAGTAGTGCAAGAGATATTTATTAGGAGGAATTGGATGAAAAGTTTTTTTAAAAGATAGAATGTAATATCGATAAGCATGTTCACTTAGTATTATAAATCACAGTTTTTAATATAAACAAGTTCACATACATTCTCCATCAACAGTGCTCTGTTGAACAGTACGTCAACGTCACATTCAGTCTTCCAATTCAAACCCAGTCCTTTTTTACCATCAAATAGGTATGTGTAGCCATAAAATAAAAGTACCCACCACTTTGAAATCTGATGACACAAAGCAAGTGAAGTAAGTGAGCCGACCACTCCCTAGAGGAACTCCTCCGTCTCTTCCATCCAAGGACCTATCTATTCACCCTTCCAGCCCCCCTCCGATATCACCTATGTCATCTTTACAATCTTACATGCATTCATTTTTTTCACTCGTCATTCAATCTTTTTCCATTCCATCAATCATCCACACTGCCATCCATCACTCCACTGTACCATCCATCTACCACTGTGCCATCCATCCACCCATCCCTTTACTCTGCCATGCTTTCACGAATCCATTGGCATATTCATCCATGTTATACTCTGCCAAACATTTACCTGCCTATCTACCTGTTTATCCATCCCTTTACCCTACCATCCTTTCACCTGTCAATTCACTGATCCATTCATCATCTATCCATTTGTCCATTCACTCATTCTTTCACCCATCCATCCACTTGATGCTTTCACCCATCCATCCAGCTGCTTATTCTTTCTCCTGCCTATCCATTCACTCATTCTTTCACCCATTCATCGACCCTTTCATCCCTTTACTCTGCTGTCCTTTCATCTGTACTTCTACCTATCTATTCACTCATTCTTTCACCAATTCATTCATCACCCAAAAAATGCATCCACACACTCATTCAGCTCCCTACTAATTCACCCTCCCACTCATTCATCCTTCCTTCCTGCCTTCCTTTCACCTTTCCTTCCATTCAGTATTCCTTCCTTCTTTCTCTTTACCGATCATTCATTTTTCCTGGCCCCCTCTTGCCCTACTACTGACTCTCTAGTCCTTCATAGTGTTAATTATATTTTTTCCTGCGAGCTGCTGACAGAAGAGGTTCATAAACAGCCCCACCCCCGCTGTAGCTGCCAAAGCGAGGGGTTCATGATGCCCTTGGGTATGTGCTCAAACGCAAATGATACGCCAAACCCATTCAAATTGACTATCTTGACATATACATTTCTATCTTGCATTATTTACATTTTAATTCTTCCATCAGTATGGATTTGCAATACAGACATACTTTGAAATCTACTAAAAACAGAAGATACGGGTTGTCACTATTGTGATTTTGAAAATTCACAAAGAAATATGAACTAAAACTCACCTGCGTATCTGCATTCAAAACTTTAATTCTTTGCGTGGAGATGAATAGATCCACTTCAGTTAATGTCTGTGCATCTCCTTCTGAACTCTGGAAGAAAAAGTTGACATGCGTTCAAACAATATTTTAAAACAACTTATTGAAAGCCTTATGCTTAATATGTGCACCCATCCTTAAAATCCTATGGTAGTTATTCAGACAAGCGTAGTATACCCCTTGAAGTAAAATGGAAGAAAAGACTTTGTCTAGTGTTGGTACACATTTGAACATAGTATCTGAAATAAAATAACATGGCTGAGCTATACCAAATGAGTCATGGCTGACAGAGAATACACAGGCCTCAAAAGAAAGTTAGGACTCATTGTAGTTTAGTTAAAAATGTATGCTCAAAGTAGCAGGTTGGTTCAAAAGGTGCTGCTTTTATGAAGGAAAAATATAGTGCCTAAATAAGCTTACCTTATTATTCCAATGTGCCTCGTATATGATGCAGACTTGCATCAAAGACAGACCATTTTTTTGCGTTAGCCGCGGTTAAAAAAACAAGAAATTTGCTGAGACTTAGTGCACACAAAACCATGCAACGGTAAAAGACTGTACAACAAAAACTACAGACAGTGATAGTCCGGTAGACAAGAGGACTGGACGGTGAACTCCGCTTAGTTCACAAAGTTGTTTGTCCTGAAAAACTCTGCTCCTCGTAGCAGTTTTTTTCTCACTTGCACTCGCCAACGGTAGTTGGCGAGCACGGAAAATCCAACGTGAGATCGCTTCAAAACGAGATTTCTCAATGCAGGTGGTTGCAGATGGTCGCTACCCCTCGGATTGAGAAACCCTTTGTTCACATTGAGGAAGCTGTCTCGAGTAGAACTTCTAATCGAGCGTCAGAAAGAAGCTGCACCCACTTGCGCATAATGCAGTTTGCCCTGATTTAACAGTGGGAGACAAACGCCCAGCACTAAAAATCAGCACGAATGGCGCAAGGAAACGCACCTTGCGCACAATGCAGTTCTCCCTGATTTAACAGTGGGAGACAAACACCGAGCACTAAAAATCAGCACAATGGCGCAAGGAAATGCAGTTCGCCACTTGCAGAACTCCACGTTGAAGTTTTTTTGTCACAACTCCACCCAGGCCTAGTAGACATACATGCGCAGGCCTAGAGAGTCTCGACTACTAGCTGTAAGATAGACAGCTCCTCTACTACACACACGATGAACAAGCCCAATTTCACAGGGTATAGAGAAATGTGCAGAAATGTCCTCCAATACACGATAGGACAAGAAGTTTCTCAGAGATAAACAGAGAAAGAACGCCTGAAGCATATTTGTATAAAGTGGGAGGTGGGCATGGAGAAAACTAAAGTTAGAGACAACAGGTCATATAGAGATCATCAGTATCGAAAACCATATTAGAAATACTGCCAAAGCCACAGAATACATTCAGGGGCAGACTGGGGAAGAAAATAGGCCAGGGCACCAAAATAAAAGTGATCCTCATTATAGGATAAGATACAGGGGCGTAACAAACTCCCCCGCAGCCCCTGGTGCAGGGTGGCCCCAGCCTTCAGTAGATGAAGGGGGGCCCCCTCAGCTCTTTGGTAGAAAGCTGTGTCTCTATCTCTCAAAAGTAGCTGCTGCAGTTTGCAGCCTGCTCTGAGCTCCTTGTGCTGCTTACCTTTGACTGAAGAGAAACAAAATAACATGTTACATTGTTTCACTTCAGTCAAAGCCACAGAAAGAGGGTGGGGGTGGGGGCCTTAACTGAGTGCATTCTCCTCAGGGCACTATTAATTATTCCTTTGATAAGGGAGGAGGCCAGGGCCCTGAAGGGGGTGGGGGTATGGAGGTGTCAGGGTTTGGGGGCCTACAGGGGCTGGGGACCTCTTAATTTGATTGTGGCCCCTTAAAAAAAAAGGTTACAGTTTTCAGTTATTTAAAGCGTTTCCGTCATTTTAATCTCCCCATCGGGATGATCTCCCCCTTCGCATAAGCCTCGTGGGGGAGACCAAACCGACGGGGGAGAGCATCTGGTTAGGTTGCAGCTGTATTTGTAAGCTCCCCTCTGAGTAGGAGGACACCAAACCGATGGGGGAGATCATCTAGTTAGAAAACTGTCTAACATGCGAAATTGAATACATTGTGCATACCCCTCTTGAGTGGGCCTGGTAAATGTGGAGAGCTGGTATATTGGCATGTGGCGAGGGCGCAGTGTTCTGCTGTATGCCTTGTGCACAGGTTGGCCCATGGTGAATTAAAATTATTAGAAAGAATGCTCCAGACAAGGAAGGAGACAGTGAGTAAGTTTATTTTTATTGCTGAAAAGGTGAAACAGAGGTCTCAGTGGAATGGGATAAGGGGCCTGCAAGTAAGGGAAGGTTATCTCTGTTCAGACGGCCTGTAGGTCCTTTCATATATATCTGTGTAATATAGTTTGTAATCACTGTGACATTTTTCAGAACTTTTGGTTGTTCCTGTTTCATAATAGAAATTGTGTTTTCCAACAAGTCATTGTTCTTTTAAAAAAAATACACCTTTAATTGCTTGGTTTATCGTAGTCAGTTTCACGCTCACCCTGACATCTGTTTGAGACCTCCAGATAATTTGTTATTCTCTCGGCGTACCATGTCAACCTTCCCTCTGAGTTAGGTAAACTGAGTTACAGTGACAATCGTTATGTACAGCACACAGAGGTGTCAAAATGGCATTTGTTCAAACATTAATTTTATTGTGAGAGTAAAGAATCCTCATTAAAACATGAATGCGTGTGAGGGTGATGTGCTCTCTGCCCACCCTTGTTTGGGCAATGTATTGTTGGTAGTTCTTAGTATTTAGTGTGTATCCTTGGCTTGAGATGGTGGCACTTTCTTGTATGGCCAGATTACATGTGGATACTGGATGAAAACTGCAAACTGTTAGTAGAGCACCTGCCATGCATTTACTAAAAATAAAAAGCTTGTCTATTACGTCAAAATTATTTTGTTTGAAGAAAGTGATCAGCTTACGTTTTGGAAAATTATGTTTATTATTTTACAACTATAAACTTGTGTTAGCAAAATTCCTTCATTTTTAAGAATTATAAACCTGTTTTGTCACAAAATGAATGTGTCGGTGTGTACACAAAAACACACAGACAGACAGACATAAACACATATTTGTGGAATAATCAGTACTGCTGTCTGCAACTCAGCTTTCTTTTGCTTGACATTGACAGATTTGTGCATTTTGGTATTTTCTTACTATGCCCTTTCAAAAGAGAATTCCACTTACAACATGTGACATAGAATCTACCTAGAAGGGGCAGGAAGGCAAAGTGTCAGGAAGTAAAAATGTAGAAGGGAAGTATGTTGCCATGTGAACGTCCTTTTACTGCACAGTCTGTATTATGTTTGGCATTTTAAATCTTAGAGAAATTGTGCTGAAAGAAACACCACTTTATCAACAATTCCTTAAAAGAATTTTGAGTGGGTTCACCCGGAATAACAACATTTGGATAGGTCAGCCTTCTTTGTCACACTAGGAAAGTAGTGAAATATTTCAGGAGTCCTCCATCAGAACCTGTCATGTTTTTGCTATGTATTTGAGAATAGTGTTGTAAAAACTCCATTGGCCTAATGTTTTCTAACCTTTCTGAGTGGAAGAACATCTTTATGTACTCCAGTGGAATTCAGGCTTGCTTGCACTCTCAGTCAGTCCAATTCAGGGTTGATATTTACCTCCAAACACTTAAAAAAAAAAGTCACCAGCCGCCACTGATTAGAGGTGATCCCCCAAATACTCCAGGCGGCATTGGATTCATTTGCTCTGTGCAGTGTACAGCTAGTAAATAATTTTTACTGGGGATGGTTTTAGTTCCCAGTCTGACCCTGCCTTCAGCTGCTGGAGGCTCTTGAGTGTGCAGGTCATGGTGCGATGGTATGCTTGTCAAATCAGCTAGGGATGCAGGTAGGTGGGATGCTGCCTTTAGACAGGAAAGAAAGCTGACAAGAGTGAGCGGTGGACTCTGAGTGCAAAGCAAGTGCCTGCCTGGACCAGCCCCAACTCCCCTCTACAGACAGAGTTATCATCTATCGTCAGTAGAGAGGCTCCCAATGCTCCATGCCCATGCCCAAGATGGAGCTGTGCACATACATTCACTGTTTGAGTGTCATCAGATTCCTTTCTGCCCCTGCAGCCACTGCAATTTGTTGTTCAGTGAGAGGATGGTGATGCTGCAGCTAATGCAGTAAGCTTTCAATTGCACTGATGCAGCATGCACTACCAGCTACCAGCTCTCCTGTCTCGATCTTAAAGCGTGTGTAAGCCAGTGTCATCCATCTGCAGAGATGCCAGTGTTACCCATTTGTGGGTGCAGGTGCTGACAGCTACCATCGTCCCTGACCAGAGTCTCTGTGCTCTGCACCGTTATTACACCATGTGCAGTCCACAGTGATAGACACAGTTTTACATTTTCTGCTTTTAGCCATCCAGGCTAACAGCATAGCAGAAGATACCCAAGGGCCTATAGTCAGGCAACTCACAAAGCCTGACCACCACAGCCCAACGAAGGGGCAGCTGAAACCTAAGGTTGCCCTTCCTGCTTGCGGTTGCGTTCATATATCTGCAACTTGAGTTAGAATGACTATCACTCTCCAATACATGCAGGCAGGACTGGAGAGCACCATGGAGTAAGTGACATGACCCAGTAAATGCTGCCCACACCCAGACCAGGTAAAGCTGCAAGTAAATACACGTGAAGTAGTTCCTCACTATTTTCCTACTACATTTGGCCAATTTATGGGTCTCAGAATCCAGCTATGGTCTGTTTTATCCCCTATCCATTCCTGATGGTACATTGGATTTAACCTACTAATCTTTCAAGCTAGCCAATTAACATAATTCTACTGTCATGAAGAACTGCATTCTTGAACTGGCAGACACGTTAAAGACATCCACACTTAGGCAGTGCCTAATTTATGCAGTGACATAAAGCACTCAGTTTTGGGCAGTGGAGCTTATGTTTCATTATCAGAATTAAACCAAGAAGAAATAAGAAGGTAGATAAAGAGCATAGAGCAGCATGAGAAAGATTGGCAACACTGCCAAAGGGACAGGCCAGGAATAAACAAGGACCTGCAAGAGCGAGAAAGAGAAAGAAAGGGTGTTGTGGTGGAATCTTCACGAAGTATCATGGCTATTCAGCATTCAGCAGCACTGGCTGTGGGCTCCAAGGAACCAGCCCGTTCACTGCACTTATTTTGTTATAAATAAAATACTTCTGAAAGGGTAAGCCTAAATGAGCTTGAAACCTTCTCACCGAATGTGTCCAATTTCATGTATGGACAACCAGCTTTTAATACCAATTATAGTTTTAGCGTTGTCCATTAATATTGTGGGAGGGCAGTGTTACTCTGTGCCTATGGTCTGCAAAACAGATCACTGATTCATAAAAAATAAGGCCCAGTTGTCATTCCACCACCTCCCAGGCACAGGCCACTTTCTCATGGACAAGCACAAACACTTCTTTTTTAGGATTTCTTCCTGAATTACACAAAGGCAAAGAAGAAAGTATTTGCCCCAGTGGAACACACAATGCACTCAGTGCTTCTGTAGAATGCATGTATTTTCTGATTTGTGCATACATGATGTTACGTTGTTGACATTTGTGTAGCACACAGTCTGCCGTTATCAAGGTCTTGCAGCACTTTCATTCATTCAGCTTGCCTTGCACACATTGCTACTGTGGAACAGTAATGCCCATATATTTGAAGAATAAAGATAGAAAATCTAAATTTTTGTTCCATTTAGTAACATTTTGAATGGGAGATAATCCGAATAGCTCCAACCATCCCTTGGGGATATCGGCTCATATTAGCAGCAATGTCATTGTCATGCAAATATATGAGCTTCTGTGCCTTAGGTATTATTGGCTGGTACCTGCCATTAAGGGCTTTGCTTTCTTTGGTATTCAAAGCAGAACAGGACCCTAAACCACCTGCTGCTGCCTGTGGTGAGTCCGGTGCCCAAGTTGCACTTTTTACACACAATTAGTAAGGGAGGAAGTGAAATATGGTAAGTGAAGTAAGAGAAAAGAGTCACAAATAATCTGAGAATATGATGGGAGAGGGTGAACATAATGGGTAAAAGAGTGAAGACTGAGTGAAAGAACCACAAGGAGAAACAGATGACAGTGGGGTGGATATAGAGAAAGTAAAATCAATTTCAGTACTTTCATTGGGACAAAGTCTATGTTCATTTTAATCAGACAATACCTGTATTGACCTTTCTTGAGCCACCTAAAACGTTGCAAGTTCTTTCATGAGTTTGAATTGCTAGCTGGGCTAACTCAACCTTTTATCCTTTCAAGGTTTGTAAACTGGCTACAATTAATTGAATAATAATAATGTGTTAATAATATTGCAATTTAGTAATAAGACGTTTAGGGCTGGAATCAGCCTACTTGTAAGTTATGATACTGTAATGTAAAGGGGCACTGCTAGGCTCATTTTGTAAAATACTCTCTGATGGAGAGGCTCCTTTCCCAGTACAGTCAGTATATTACAGAAAATTGAGCCTGCTTTCCCCTCCCACACTCTGTGCAATCTGGGGCAAGAGCATTTACATCACACACTATGAAAGCTCAGCAATGTGAGAAAGTGAATTATTAATCGGGGGCATGGTAGTCCACCACAAGTAATTAAGTCACTAACTTGTTAGGTCTAGTCAAAGGTTTCAGTAATGTCATCTTGAGCTCAGTCTCTGGTAGCTATAGTACAGGGCAGACAGGTTCAAATTAGAGAAAATGTGTAAAGCATTTAGACATACCAAAACAGTTTAAAAGTTCAAAACACAAAAAGATAAACCCCCCTACTCCAATTTATAAAAATAGGAAAATAATAATAAGCAAAATGACAAAAATCCAATAACTGAGATATGAATTTTCAATGATCTAAGTAAAAATAGAGTCAAATAGGACAAAGAACCAATTTTCACGGTAGACTGGGACCTAGGTGCAATTTGTGGCCAAGCACAATGGAAAGCGTGTCAGATATAACAAGCTGATTGTCCCTACTAGAGCCTGAAAGATGAGAAGATCAATAACATTTCAAATCTGAAAAAGGACTTTGTTATTTTTCTGAGGAAAAATTCTCCTCTGTGCGGGACAAACCTGGAACTTAATCTGATGCTGTGAAACTGCCAGAAGGATACCATTTGCAGCCGAAATACTTGAGGCTCTGGAGCAAAACTTACTAAAAAAGTTCACAATCTTCTTTTGGTGCCCAAACAATGAAAGAAATACACTTCTAAGGCTCACAGGACCTCAGCGGAAGCACTTAGAGACTCTCAGAGTACCAGGCAGAAGACCTCATCAAAGTGTAGTGCATGGCCGGTGCCACTGGAATTCTTCAAAGGAATGTCCCCTTCAACCTTTCGTGTTCCTGAACCTACCTAGGGAATCAGCTCTATGATCCTTGAAGATCTTACTGTTCTTGGATTTCAAGTGGAAGGAGGTCCAACCCTGTCAGGTCCTTCTCACAGATCACACATGCGAAGTGCAGCAAATGTGGTCCATCTAGAATCCTTTCACAAGTCCAGCAGTGTTCTGAGGAAGGCTGAGCGAAGATACAGCTTCATAGGGTTCACCAGCCCGTGTGTGTGTGTGACACCGCAAGACATAACATAGTTCCTCTCTGACCAATGGAGTAAAGCCTCCCAAGCCCTGCCCTACCTACTTTTGCAGTTGTTTCCGTTTGCTTTACTGCAAACAGGCCTGAAGTGCAATGTGTCTGGGCAAATCCAAAATGCTGTGTTAGACTATACTAAACGTGGCTCTGAGGTGGAGGTGCGAGTGGGGAGTTCACTATGGTAATCAAAGTGCCCCTCCACATCTAACACTATAATTCAGCTTGAGGCAGGCACGGTACCCGCAACAAACCCAGAGACACAACTCTGGTAGGGCATAAGCTGAGTCCTTCAGCAACAAAACGAGATACACAGGAATTGTCTTTACATTCTGTTCTCTCCCTGTCCACTGTACCCAAAATATTGCATGTGGCTCAACAGATCTGTAAGCTGGATTTGGCACTTGGGTGTCACCATGATGCCCACAGCAGCCACCTGGCACATTCTGTTGAGCTCAGGTCAGCCTACTGCTTGTTTCTTGGAGGCATTTCACACCTATGTTGTACCTTTTCCCAGGCTAGAGCACAGGCTTTGGCTGATGCCTATTAGCGTTCTAACAGTAAAGGCAGGTAAGTGGGAACAATCTAAAAGTTACCTTCCCTATTTCTTAAAAAACTGACTTCACCATTGGATTTTTAATAACTATTAAAATAGCTGTTTAATTTTTGTTGTAGCTTGTTCCATTCTAGATATAACAGTATTAGTATTTTGATCTTTACTATGGTTTTCTACATAGTACCGCTAGACTTGCCACAGTAAAAATATTTTTTGGGTCATGTAACTTTTAGGACATGGTCAAATTAATTTTCTACATGTCCCGCTTTTAAATACTATGCACCCTTCCTTGTGGGCTGCAATGCTTACATAATTAAAAGAGAGGTTAATTCTTATCACAAAAGGTTATTTTATTAGGTCTCGTTGCAGGTTTTACATTACAGCAGTCTGGCAACTGCAGTAGGCATAAAATAATATGTGCTGCAGTCTACAGGTGACATTCAACTTTTAATGATATAGGTATATTCCCACATGTTATACTATAACCATATAGATATAGAAAAGGTAAATAAACCAATCAGGGCATAGCGAATGTCAACATGTTGTGAGAGTCAGAGCACATTCACTGGGCACTGAAGTGAAATGCCACAGTGTGGAGAGTCGTATAACCCACATAACATTTCAGGCAAAATAGGGGTAACCATACAAAAAGGACCATTTTTTCACAGCCATTTCCAATTTTCTAGCATTCTGGATTAAAACATTTTCTGTTTTCAGTACCATCCTTAAACTACCTCCCTCTGTTGAATCTTTAGTCCAACTATTTAGAAGATTGTTCTGGGTTTATCAGCTTGGTATGCACTTCTTACAAGGAAAAAGGAATGAGGAAAGCTAAAAAGCGAGACCAAACAAATAATAGTTCTATCAGGTTTGTGGCTATTTTGGTGCTGGCCCTAGGCCTTTCATTTTTATATTTGTGCAGTGGGTGAGCTATTGAGTATTGATGCCGCTGATATCGTAGGGCTGCCGGTGTAAGGCGCATGCATGCCTGCGACAAATCCTCGCAAGACCTAACTTTATGGACACACTACGGTAATACGGCAAAGTGTTGTGGGCATAGAAAAGGGACATTTATTACAGGACTACCACACAGCTAGCTGTACTGCATTACGAAATTTACCGCATCACATACAGGAAACATGGAAAGCACCAGAAAACAGACGTCAGCACATGAAAAAATACTACACCAGCATTGATTAGCAGCACTGGTACCCGAGGAGGCGCAATGCCTGTTATGCGTGATTTTGCATTTCAGTGCGGTGATGCGGATCACCACACTGAAATGTGTTAGTACAGTGCCACATGCGTGGTACTTGGCAGAGCTGAATTAGGTGGCTTTTATGTCATGGGGTATAAAGTGGACATTTGTCTATTTTTCTTTGTAAAAATAATATGAGCTGTTTCTTTACCTTCCAGTAAATGTCTGCACAATTTGTTGAGCTAAATTGTATTGTAGCATTGTGTGCATATGCAGGGAAGAACAAGTGTCTGGCAGACATGCAAAAAATCATCCTACGTCTCAGTATTAAATTCCACACTTCTAAGCCATAATTCCAGTCCTAGAATAAGTTACCTGTTTGCTTTAAAACGACAGTTAGTAAAACAAGTAAATGCTTTGCGAGCCTGTATAAGTAGCAAAGGTTTCAAAGGAACTTGTTGACCTGCAAGGTATTGCTTTTCCTAGTTCACGGAAGGGATAAAATCCAGATAATAATAGGGTTGACTGGATGGTGCGATAGCATAATATTGATACATGTGGATTTGGTGAGGACTGCGGGCAGCAAGTGCTTGATATGCAATTTGCATAAGAAAATACTATATATTTTTTTCCTTATCCTCCATTAGTTATTAGTAAGGAAGGGGGAAGAGAAGTGTTCACTCACGGCATTCGGTTAGTCTTAGAGAGGCATAAAATGATGTGGTCTGTGGTAGAAGTCACCCAGAAGGCGTAGGTATATGTATCAGGAGCTGCCATTGAAAGGAAGTGGAAATGTTCTTTTTTTTGTTGCCGGTATTGATGGCTACTGTGCGGTTGCAGACATCGCTGGGCTGACAGAGGGGGAAGAAATGGTACGTTGTCATTGTAGGTTTAATTTCATGAATCGCACATTCTCTCTGGTGTTTGTCCTTGGGGTACTTGCTGGCTGGTGCCACACATGGGATTAGGTTTGCCTTTGACAGGAGGTATTGTTTAGTGGGGTACATAGTGTAAATTAATGTTGGCGTGATAAAACAAAAATCGGACCCTTACGTCAAGCCAAGTTACAGGAATGGCTTTGATGCCGTAGAGGCTAGCAGGAAGAACTGTTTTGGGGTGGTCAGTTGAAGAGATTGTTTAACATGTTTTAAACTACCACAGTGGCATTTGGGAGGGCAGCAGCTGAAAGGCTCTGTCTTTACTGGTAGGCAGTGGTAAGATGGGGACCTGCCATCAGTCTTTCGGTAGGTGGTGGACAGGGGCGGCAGTCACGGTTTTGTTGTGACATCCGAGGGGTGGTTTTAAAGGCGGACGGGAAACATAACTGCGGGTTTTGTCGGGGTGAGAGTAGAGTGTAATGGATGCGTTAGTAACAGGCACAAAGGCAGTGGTCTGTGTTTGGAGGTGATTATCTGAGCGGGCTTCGCTTGAAGGTGGGTCATCAAGAAGGAGGATGTGTTTGGTGGGCCTGATAGAGTCAGTGTTATGTAACTTTGCTGGAGGGCGCAGCAGGAGTATTTATTGATGTATTTAAATCGACATGATGCAAGGGCGGATGTGACCAATGGAAGAACCAGAATCCTTTTTTTATGGCTGCGGTGAGCCCCTGCAGTATGGCGGGTCGCTGGCCTGAGAGCTCTTGACTGGCACGGGGAATGGGGGCCCCTCCTTGTACTTTGCAGGGGGGCCCCCTCAAGTTTTGTGACGCCACTGATTAGATAGCTAAAAAGTGACCCGTGTTTGCAAATTTTGACAGTTTGGAACTTGTAAAGACGCTGAATAAGTGTCTTACAAGCTATGGTAGACTGCTTGGATTTAAATTTGAGCTTTATTTTTATTATCTAGGAAATTAACAGTAAAAATGGGCCTAGCAGACAATAAAACAGGCCCACAAACAGCCAAAAAACTGTCCCACACACTGACCGGACAGGTCAGCCCGTTAGGTACTACCTGATTGCCCGATAATTTCCCCATCAGACCCTGAAAAGACATAGGGAGTAAGGGGAAAGCAGAAGGAAATATAGATAATGAAAGAACAACACACATACACAAGAGACTGCTTCGCAGCTACAGAATGACTTAAGGGTAGTTTAACTGACTTAACGAGTGAGAGGGAGCGAAAAGCGCAAACAGACAGACAGCAAGAGAGGGTGAAAGACAGACAGAAACGTACTCACGCAACTGCCAAAAAACATACCCATAGATGCAGCCTATCTTGAGCGCTGGCCTTTAAATAAATATACATTTTCAAATCGAATTCGATGGATTGACATGAAAAGAACATAAGCACCTATTATCTCAGGATAGAAAATAACCCAATTTGCACAATTACCTTCAAAGAAATGAGCACGATTTACACTCTTTGAAGAACGGTAAGATACAAATATAGAATAAGTCTTTTGACAATTCAAATGAACAGAAAAATGGGCAACTTCATGTGAGTGAATCATATAAAATGATTTGTTTCCAAAAATGGTTCCAGTTAAAAATTAAGTTAACTTTCTTTTATTTCTGAGATGAGTTTGAAATAAAATATGTGTCAGTTTCTGTCTAACTGTGCATAGTGTTGGCTTTTAGTTTTTTCTCCAGATTACCTGTAACAGTCTCTGAGAGGTGGGCGGGGCATTGATATTTGCACTCTGATAGCAGCCTGTTATATGACCAGAGTGCTTTATTTCTCCTAGATGAAATCTGCAAATAATCTTTGTTTTACCAGTTGTCCTTGTTCGTTCATCAAGGACATTTAAATTCTGTGCAAGTAAATGTGCTAAGCCGTTACAAATGAGCACACAATGGCACTTCTGACAAAATAATCAACCTCCAGCTGCCTTAGTACAAGAATTAAGTTCCCTTAGGAGCAACGGTTGAGCGTTCTAATTCGACAAAAAAATCTAATGTTCCCATATCTCTAAAACTCGTCCCCCAGGCCACCTATCATTGAATTCAGATGAGTTGTGAACATGTGTAAAACTATAGAGTCTGCTATCACCCACATCTCCGCCTTTCTCGCCATGTTGAGAATAAGCAAGTAGCTCAGATAGGAGATAAATCTCCATTTTGCGCAGGAAGTGCTTAGTGAAACGGACGGGCATTTAATAAAGTTATATCTGCTAGTTTGTTGTCTGGGAAGGCAGTAGCGCATCTTCATATATTAAATATGCATCTTTAGCGCATTTTTGCACTTCATTAAAGAATAAAACTAAAAAGTCAATCAGTGCCTCGTGCTAGGCCTGCAAATAATTTAGTGTTATTAAACGAAAAAGTTGGACAACAAAATACTATATGTTAGAAATGGGGTCCCCAGTTAGCAGTGGTGTAGGAAAATAGGATCTGCTTCTATGGTTACCCCCATCTTTTGCCTAGTGCTAAGCTGTATTTCACTAGTCTGACCGCGATCCTGCTAATCAGGAACCCAGTCTATCAGCTTTCTCCCTAAATTGTTATGTCCAGTACTTAGGTACATCCCACATTGGATACTGGGATGCCCTTATAAGTCCCTAGCATATGGTACCCATGTACCCAGGGTATAGGTACCCCATAGGTCTCCCATGGGCTAAAGCATGTATTATGCCACCCATGAGAGACCATTCACAATGTAACTACAGGCCTGCCATTGCAGCCTGTGTAAGTTGGTGCTTGCATCACTTACTAAAAATATAGTTTTCCTATACCTTGGGTCACTGCACTTAAAAGCTATAAGTCTCCCCTATAGCAGGCCTTTACAATCCTGAAGGCAGGGTGCTTGGTTCTAAGTGAGAGGGCACACCTGCATGATCAGGACTCCCCTGCAGCCTACGGAGTGCATTCTCCCGGGTTGTCAGTGAAGCAGCCATCAACTATATAGAGGGACACTATGTAATTGCGCAAAAGACCATCAACGAATCCGATCATGTTTGGTATCAAACATGTTAGAATCATACCACCACACTGTAAACAGTGTGGGAGGTATGATTCCAAGCACTGGAAGAGCCCTCGTTAGGCTCTCAGTGTTACAGGTATCAGCCTTCTTGACCTGGACAGCACAAAATGGTTGCTGCCGACCAGAGACACAATTCTGCCCTCCTGCTGCTGAGCCAAGTTCGAGCAGAGGACGGCAGAACAATAGGCATCCTGTCACAGGGAGGTGTGACCACCTCCCAGACAGGATTTAGTGTATTGGGATGGAGTGGGTGTGATTGCCAGCACCACTCAGTCAGCATGAGCGGCACATCTGGTGTCTCTTTGCTTAGGCCAGTTCAAACCAGCTCTGGGAGCTGTTGGCCCCCGCTCTGGCGCAAAACTAGACAAAGGACATGGCAGTAACCTCCCCCCTGAATCTTCCCAACACTTTCCCTAGGGTACTTAAGGGCTTACGTGGGTGTAGGTCCCTAGATTCATTGTGGGATAAGATTCAGATCAGACACCACTGCTATTCTACCGTCTGGGCACTCTGGACTTTGCTGAACTTCATTTTATTCTGACTTCATCTCCCTTACAGTCTGCTGCATCGTCTGTGCCTGTGCATCATACAGGAACCCTCCAAGTCCTGTGAAGCATCAAAGACACTTGAAGAAATCTCCCTTGGAGTGAAGGAGTCCCACCCCTGCATTCACAGGCACCCCAACTAAATTGACCGGTCTGCTGATCCTGAGCTCCTCCAGACTCCAAAGGCTCTGCAACACAGGTGGTGGTTTTCTACAGCTCTCGGGGCCTGCCCCGCCCTCTCACCAAATTTGAGGCCACTATCCCTCATGTGGATTGCAATAACGGCACGCCTGTGCATCGCGTCAACTTGCAGTTGCTACGGTTTGTTGACTCCTTTCCAAGAAGATCTTTGGGCTCCAAGAAGCCCCAACTTCAAACAGCTCCAGTGACCAGAAACTTCAGCCACGCCGCATCATGTGCATCGTGGCCTGTATCTATGGTGGGCTGCTTGAGGTCCTCTTGCGACTCCAGTGCCTCCGGCCTGAGGGTCCACTTGAGGGTCATTGTTGTCTCTTTTGGGATCCCCTGATTGCTCGGGCATGCCCTGACTCCCCTGCTGCTGGAGAGTCCCCTGGACCTTGCTGGTTCCGACATTGCGCCTTGTTCGATTCCTGCTTTGGTTGCATTTGCCAAAGCTTGTTGGTGCTCCTGCCAGACACCGACCCCTCAGCACTCGACATCCTTCGTGGGACAGCTCGTGCATTGCTCATGGCCCTCCTCAACATCACCTGGTCCCCACAGCTGCAGAGTCGAGGTCATCGTTATCCATCCTGCAACACCCGACATCAGAGGGCATTCGTCTTCCAAGTCTCCTGGTCACCCCCCCCCTGAGTGACATAGACTCTGTCCCTTCTGCTTGCAGGTGCCTCTCATCTAGAATCCACCATTTGATTCCACCAGACACCTTCTACTTCTTCAACAGCGGCACTTTCTTGAACTGCTTCATTGGGTTCAACAGCGGTTTCGACACCACTTCACACGTATGCCCCAGGCTTTCCTGGTGTAGGTAACAGGCGTACTAGGGTATCACCGGGTGGGGTGGCTCTCCAACCTTCTGTCTTCCAAAGGGTTTCTTCAGGGTCCACTAGGAAGGGTCCTTAATCTTTAAAAATCCGACCGTGACTTACACATAGAGTTGTACGGAGCACGCAGTCGTGTTCCCACCCTGCACACGCTCTCCATGGGGTCTCTATCTACTCACCTTGGGTCGTTTCTTGGGGTCCCAGCACTTCTATGTCTTCTCTACCTGGTCTTTACCCAAGTCGTGGTTCTTATACCAATCTCTTAGTAAATGGTTGGATCCTCGCCTTGGGCTATTTACTGTGTTTCATTGCTACAGTATTGTGTTTATCTCCGTGTAGGAGATATTTGAACATACTAGGGAGTATTATATAATAAATACATATTTTTATAAATACTTTGTGTGGTTCTTTTTCACTTAATCTATACCATAAGATGCATTCTTTTAAAACAAGCTGCATTACAATCCTTCTGGACTAAACCTAAAGGCTGATCTCCACAGCTACCACTTTGAGAGCTTTCTAAGGTTATCTAACACCACTTCAATCACCATAAGATTTGCCTGGACTGGTGAAAACTGCCCACTTACATAAGTGAACATCACATACGAGGCCAGCTTCGCACAAGTGGTTTGCACCTTTTCCAAGTAGGGACCCTAACCCTTGTCAGGGTAAATTGCACACCTAAGATAATCCCTGCTCACCCACTTGGTATCTTGGCACAGAGCAGTCAGACTTATTCCGGGAGGCATTGTATAAATGTGTACGTTCACACAGTAACATAGAGAAACCACTACAAAAGGTTTCCCCATCCGTTTTGAAAAATAGCCAATACTTATCAAAATAAAACATGACCAAAATGACAAAAATCCCACATACACAAGTAGAGATACGACTTTTTAAAGATTAAAGGTGAGGTGTCACTGGAGCAGTGAGGCATTGGTTCCAGGAGGCAGTGCAGAGTCGGTGAGCCAGTGAGGCCTGGGACATTGTAAGGCCTGGGGAGGTGATGCAGTGCTGGCGGCGATGCATTGGTTCCTTATGATGATGCGGGGTCGATGAAACATCAAGAGTCAAGTCAAGCAACGTCAACTTCACAATGTCGTGGTAACACCAAGGGATCACAGGTGCTGCAGCGGAGTTGGAGTTAGGTGTCACAGAAGACACAGACATGGCACTTGAGACTCACACTGTGGCAGGTCTTTAGAGATGCTTCAGCGGCATCGGACCGGTGTTGTAAGTCACTGCGTTCAGCGGGGACTAAAGCTCCAGTGTAGGCAGAAAAACACTTTTCATATTAATCAGACACCATATATGTATGAGGCACATTTCTCCAGCCACAGAGTGTAGTGCAATATATTTCTAAAACAACTTTTCATAAACAAAATCATTTCAAACCAAAATATGGGTGACAAACATTCCTTCTCTTAAACTATATATCCAACATGAACAAAGATTCACATATCCAAGTTAAATTTACACCAGTCAAATGATTTCATTGCTAATGAGGTCTCTATTATTAGTTTCTTTCATGACCTCTTTTTTTCAGGTCCAGCTGTAGCACTTTGTTAAGGTAGGCAACCAATTGTTTTTCCAGGATGGCCTACATGCAATTGTCTTAATCTTTGTAAATACCTCCCCATGAATGGTCGTCGATACGTTGCGTTTCAAACTTCACATTTCTTTTGAAGTTCTCTTCATGACTTGACTGGCTGGTTCTAAAGTTTCCTGTCGAGCCTTTTATTTGCCGTATTTAGCAAGCCTCTGGTGGGTTCAACTCAATTTCCCTTGCTTGTGAGATAATTATTATTCCTATTGTGTGAATTCTCCTTTGCGCTGTGATGGTTTTCTGCTCCCTGGGTCCTTTGGTATCCTCTGGCATGCCTGACTGTGGGCACCACCGGAGGCACAGACAATCACCCAGATACCCCATGGTGAGACCCACTTTGGAGCAGGAATGGGAAGGACAAGCAATGGCAATAGGCAAACTGGTGTCTCGAAACAGTCAAACCGCAAGTTCTCCGGACTGCTCAGTGGACTATCTGGAGAGGGGCATGACCTTCGCCTTGGACGATATTCCAATGGAGCTACAACAGGGCCTCCTCTTACACCAATCAACCTGGGGGGACTCTGGAGGGAGGGGCCAGACCGTACACTGAACATGACCACACATCAGGCTGACTCACATTGAAACGCATATACGTTTCTCACCTAAACTATAAAGAGGATGGCCACGACCAGATGTCGCCTTCAGATGTATTCCTATCTGAAACAACGTCAAATCTATATAGCCTACCTTCAATACCGTCATCAGGCTGACTCACATCGAATAGCATATACATTTTTGACCTAGAATATACTGAGGAAGGCCATGCCCAGATGTTGCCTTCAGGTGCACTCCTACCTGAAACAATGTCAAATCCAAATAGCCTACTTTCAAGAAACCCAAGTGACAGCAAGGGAGCATGACAGGTTTGCTCGTTGCTGAAATGGCCAAATTGTTGGCACCTACTATTCGGCATATCCACGTGAGTACTTGTATGGGTCACACCGGCAGTACAGCTAGCAATTACATGCTAAAAAGTGGACCCTGAAGGGCCGCATGTAGTAGTAGTAGTAGATGGAAAGCCTGAATGTGCATCAATTGCACTGTTGGTGCTATATGCACCTAACAATTGCCAATCCCAATTTCTAGATGCTCTTACTCCTACAATGGTATAGGTCTTACTCCTACAATGGTATAGGTCCTTAACATGCTGAGCATATGGGTAGGGGACATTAACTGCTTACCAGACACCATAATGAACAGATCCACCCTCCAACATGGCACCTCTGCCACTTGACTTGCATGCCCCCTAGCTGACTGGTTGACCCATAGCAGACTTCAGGATGTGTGGTGCTCCATTCACCCCCTGATGAGGGAATACTCACACCTTTTTTGGGCCATCAACTTCACAGTAGAATTGACCTAATTCTCTGCAGCCTAACATAGTGCCCACGGTCATTGCCACTGACTACCACACTTTCTGACCACAGCCCCTTTAGAAGGACGATACACTGGGGTAGATGACATGCCACAATTTACACCTGGAAGATGCCTGTGCGGGCATTATAGGACAATACGTATATAGAGACGGTGGAAACCTGTCACACGATACTTTGAGGACACAAGATGGCACAGCAGTTGATGGGAGGGAGGAATGGGATGCCTTCAATGTAGTCCTACAGGGATAATGCATTTAGACTGAATACAGTGTGAAGCTTTCCCTGCAAAGGGAGACCACCACTACGCAAAAGGACATATGTGAAGAAGATATGTGTACGGAGATGGTACATGTCCTGCAAACGAACTGCACATTCTTAGAGTGGACTAAAGTGGGCAAGCTTTTAAAACTAGAGTATAGGGAATATGCACCCAACCAAAATGTAGAGGGGGACAGAGATGGGTGTGCTCTAGCCTGGTTGCTAAGCTCAAATGCAGACAGACCCCAGGTGAATGCTTTCAAAACACCAACCAGCAACATTATCAATGCACAATCAGTTTTTCTATAGCTCTCTATACTGATGAGGGGTGTTCACTACAGGAGTACCTCGAAGGCCTGCCAATTCCATGCCTGGATCCCCTCCAGCGCCAAACTCTCGACAAACCGATATTTATAGAAGTCCACCTAGTGATAGACCAGATGTGACATTATAATACCCCAGGGACTGATGGGTTTCCAGTGGAATTTTATTCAACCTAAAATGCAACCCTTCGCCCAAGGCTTCTCCAAATGTTTTAACTTACCCAAGCCAAGGGAACATTACCCAAGACCCTAAGGGAGGCACTGATCGTGGTCCTTCGTAAACTGATGGAGATCTATTGGAAGTATGCTTGTGCCAGCTGCTCTCTAGATCCTCTAGAAGACAACCGCAAACTGGCTGCAGTTGTGCTTTGGCACACCATAACCAAAATGTCTTTATCCCAGTGAGTAACACACTCCTTACCTCGAGGCACCTTTTCAAACTTATAGAAGAGCATCGCCTACTATCGCCTCCATGTGTGGCATTTTCTTTGGATATTGAAAAGGCCTTTGACATACTATTGGCCCTATCTTTGGGGAGTGTTACTTTGGATATGGGTCCAATGATAATGAAATGAATAAACCTCCTGTACATGGACCCGGTTGATGAGGGTACACACTGGCAGAGGAATATACATCTGTTTTAGAGCATGAAGAGGCACCAGACAGCGGTGCCCGCTCTCACCAATCATATTGACCATGGCTATGGAGCCACTGGCAGGACTGTTCCAACACTGGGGGGTGCCCAGCACAGGTACATGGGAGGTGATTTTGCTATTTGTGGACGACACCCTAATATACCTTAGAGATGTACACAGGGACCTGCCGCTAGTAATGGAAATAATGGATGAATTTGGGACGTTCTCTAGACTGACATAGAATGGCAGTATAACTCTTTACACTATCTGGGAATAAATGTCTTCCACTCAAATGATGACCTAGTACAGGGCAACTTCTGGGCAACATGCAGTGGTCCTCACCTTTTTGGAAACCTTTATTGCTTTCCCTGATGGACAGAATGGGGATAGCCAAAATGCTGGTACTGTTTTGGCTCCTCTACCACTATTTGGCACTCCCCATCTCTGTCCCCTGATGCTTCTTTTCAGGCGGTAAATACTGTCCTGTCCAATTAGATATAGGGCGCGTGAAGGAAGAGACTGTCCCTGCATAACCTGTACATCCCGCTGAAGAGGGGTGGGCTGGAGGCTTCCCACTTTTAGCTGTATTATGTGCCTTCAGTGGCCCATGAGCTGGCTAGCAAGTATTCCTCATCCTAAAAGGCTGTTCGGCTCGAACGCCATAGGGGGCCAGAACAATCTTGACTGGATTATGAACCCCCAGATAGATGCCTCACTAAGGTGGCAACGCGTTGCTGGTATATGTGCGTACAGTCTGGATGTTGCACATTGTCATATGCTCCTACCCTACCACTGTAAGTACGCCCAGTGTTTTGCGGGGTGGCGGATGGCCATAACTCAAGATTGTGGATGAAGACTGACATTCACCAGATAGGCAAATGTATGAAAATAAAATCTTGTTGTCCTTCCACAACCTTTGAGCCACAATGCCCTGACAGCTGCAATAGGGGCCACATGGGGTCCAGATCACACTGAACCCAGAACATCACCTGCATTGCAGCTGCCACTGGAGCATGGTACAGGCAGACATGTGGTTACACTACTCTACAAGGGAATGCTGGTCTCCCAGAGTCCGAGGTTACAGTCCCTAAAGGATAAATTGACCCTTTCGATCGGACAGGGGCTTACAGGCAGACAATGGTCTGGAAGGTCTCTCGAAACCCACAACTGAAATATTCACAGTTCAACTACCTGCATTAGGCACATCCCACTCCTGGTTGACTACCGTATCTTTCCAGGTGCACATACCTGGCTGGAGGCAGACTTTTACATGGTGTGGACATGCCAGGAGATCTAGAGCTACTGTACAGAGGCAATGATGACACTAACAGGCATTATGGTAAGACCTTTACAAATAGATCCTCTACATTGCCTACTGGGACTGACTTCCAACACATGTAAGAACAAATACACCATAAACTTTGTAGCACCGGGGCTCCATTCTGCAGACTTGGCCCCGCTTGCCCTGACTCCCCAAACCCACAGACACGACTTAAGACTATCCTCTCTTCTGGATGCACTAGGGCCCTAACGTGGACGCCCTCTAAATAACCACCAAGACCACTGAAGAGGCAGCACACGCACACAGGGCACCAACAGATGGGTTGCACACCACAGATGTTAATGGTTATGTCCCATTCGGGCAAGGTTTACTTGTTATTTATTTTCCTGCCTGTTATGAAAAACTGTACTAGATCGTATATATAGGACACGTGAGTGCTCTCACCCACCTGCTGGTTGAACACACAGGCCATGGCTACTGGAACATATGTGAGCTTACACATGAGCTTACACTTGAGATCTCATAAACTACCGTGACACACAGCAGATGTGAGGATTGAAACATGCACTGTATACCTTCCTGGGAATCCTTGGTAGCACCAAATATGTAACTGCATTTATGTGACTACACTATTGAAAAAGACCTACTGGAGAAAAAAACAGAGCGCTTATTTCTGTTCATCTTTGCATTTGTTTTCCACCAACATATGCTGGGAGTTTTGGAACAGGTTTCTCCAACGAGTAGCTTGTGAGCTACCAGTAGCTCTCCAGCTACCTGTTAGTAAATCTCCTGTGTGCAGCCCAGCCTACTAATATAGAAGCTCTTGCTTAGTAGAATTATTATTTGTACACCCTATTTACAAAACATTTATTTGAGACGAAATTGTGTGTATTTTCAGAACTCAAAAACTGATGTTTGGAGAAAAATAGTTATATTCTCAAAATGGAGAGATTTATTACTCATATAATAATGTTGGTGTCAAACAGATTGCAGCTGGCTGTTATATATGTTCCAAATTAATAGTGTTATGTTTACTCTACTGCTGGCAACCCTGCCTGATGTGCTAATATAATCAATGCTACCAATCTTGGGTGGGATGGCCATTATCAGATTTCTCACATTAGTAGCTAGGGATGAGTTTCATTGAACAAAAGTAGCTCTTATTACAGAAATGGTTGGAAACCCCTGTTCTAGAAAGACCTGTCACTTATACGGTGAATGAGATCTAGAGGGTAAAATGAACCTAAAGAGGCTGGAAGGGGATAGGCACATTTAAGAAAGGTGTTTGGCACTGAGGTGAGTACATATAATTGAAATATTCTTTTTAAGCTGAGGCTAACAAGGTGTAGCAGCAAAGAATGTATAATAAAATTACGTATGCAGACGATTTGGCAATTTATACAACTGATGTGTCGAAAGCCATAGCTGGGATCATAAAGGAAGCTGACGTTTCCGGTTAAAAATTGAATTTGAATAAAATGCAAATCGTTGTCAACTACAAGCTCCCGCTCCAGTTTTGGGGGTATGTCAAACAGCGAATTACCTGGGTATTAAAATAATATCTAACTTAAAAGAAATTATGGCTCTAAACTATGATACTTTACTGAAGGAGACAACAGGGCTTCTCAAAAAATGGCACAAGGTCCCCTTAAATTTGCTTTGACGAATTAACCTTATAAAAATGAACATTCTGCCTAAATTTTGGTACTTATTTAGGTCTATCCCTCTCTTTGTTAACAACTTATACTTTAAAAAACTGGATGGTATTCTAGGCAGCTATATCTGGGGCTACAAGAAAAATCGCAGAGCTCTTTCTCTTCTCAAATTAACAGCTATAAAGGGTGGCCTCGAATTCCCCGATTTAAAATTTTATTTTTACGCTTCTTTTCTGGGTAGGATACGTAGCCTTTTTTCCGCTAGCTACCCTTATTTTTTTCACCAATTTATGCTTGGGGCAAATTCTGTACATTTTCTAGCTAGAAGCACTCGAATTACTTTAAACGAGTGAAGTTTAAGACCGCTAAAGACGCGGTTCACATATGGAATACCATCATGGCTATCAATAAAACTACATTTTTTCATCCTAAGCTAAGCATGTGGAATAACCCGGGCTTACCTGAGATCTTTAGCGATCCAATAGTCAGAACATGGGCTAATCACGGTATAAACCATCTTTCTGATCTATATGGTGCTTCAGGCTTTTTAACATTTGATACCTTAAGAATACTTTATAAACTCCCGGAAAATGCGCTATTCATGTACACACAGATACGTAACTTTTTCGTGAATAAAATGAAATTAAAGGGAATTTTAGACTCAGAAATATGGACTTGTATTTATGGGGAAACAAATAAAGATATAATTAGCTTGGGGTACAAATGTCTCTGTCAATCTAAACCTGATGATTGTATTAAACTTGCACAGAAATGGACCACTAATTTAGGAATGCCCATCTCCCCGCATAACATCTCCACTTTTCTTCATAAGAGCAACTCTTTAACTCACTCTTCTAGCTTAAAACTCCAATCTTATAAGACTGTATGCCAGCTATACTTCACGCCGCTTCACTTTTTTAAGTGGTCGGGGAACAATGCATTATCAGAACGCACAAAATGCCCAAAATGCGACCTACTAGCTGCTGACTTAGTACATATAATTTTCTCATGCCCATTTTTGCAAACATTTCGGGACGAAATAGAAAAAGTGCTGAAACTGAATAAAATGATCTTTGGTAAACTTTCTGCTGAGATGATACTTTTGGGAACACAACCAAATACTGTTATCTACAAGGACTTAATGCTCATATTAACTTCCTGTGCTAGATTGATAATTGCTAGGGCTTGGATCTCAGACAAACCACCATTGATAACCGAATGGTGGCTCTTGATAAATGAGATATATGATATGGAATTTTCCTCCGCAAAAATTCGAGGGAAACGATCCTTGAAGAAAGTGGATAAAATATGGGGTATTTTGTTTCCTCCTATCGAATGAACGACTTTCTCTATGTTATATTAGATCCGGGAATAACTCCTATTATCTTTCACTTTATTATTTAAGGACCTGGACTTACAGCCTTTCCTCGCAGGATTTTAACTGTTTAGCACTAATATGACTATGTTGTTTAGTAAACTTGATAGATGACATTTGTCGATTAAGGATGTTGTTTGGCTAAGATAACTATGAACCCGGCTACTAATATTTGGGAACTCTTATTCAGCTGACTGAACTTTGGCTTAAAAGTTAGGTACGAGCCCATTTGATGCGTTTTAAGATGAAATTGACGTATTTCTTTTTGATTAACTAACTTCTTTGCCTATTTGCTATTTGTTTAAGTCTTTAAGGAATTGTATGTATTAACATTTTTTATTTTTTGAAAGTGTTTTATTTTTGTAATGAATAACTGCTTGTGCTGTCAATAAAACATTTTTTTTTAAAAAAAGCAGCAAAGAATGTAATGAAATAAAATGTAGTGGACAAGTTAAATGGTGAGACAATGATAAGATAGGCAGAAAAGTACTTTGCCCTGAGGGTATCATTTGAAGTAAAGGGATTAATGTGATTACTTTGAATGTGATTGAGTTGAGAAGTGTCAGGGACACGGTCCACTAGAAGTTCAGTTTCAAACTTGAGATGTAATTGATATTTTATTTATGGAAATGCAATTAGCACATTTAGAGATGGGAAAATGACTAAGACCTCAGGAACTGCCAATATATTAGTTTTGAGAAGGATAGGGTAAAGTGACTAATATCAATTTAATACAAGTAAATCATTTGTCAATTGTAACAAAAGGATTATGCGTAATAACTGAAGTAAGAATTGTGTGTGATATGTGTTTATTGGTTTTATTTACTGCCCTAATTCTAATAATTCAAACTAGTTTCTGGCAAATTCTAATGACATGTGCAAAATGGAAGAGCAAGATCATGCAGCAACTTGACTTAAGTATTGTCAAGATCCCGTTTTAGACAGCTGTGTGATAGTTAAGTTGTAGCGGTTTTCTGGTGTTAGTGCTTTTTAACCACTGGTGATTGAGAAATATGGGTTAACAGATTTTGTGCAAATTTCTCCTGAATTTAAAATGTATATTACATTCTGGCATAAACCCTTTAAGCTTATTGTCTAATTAGCAAGGGGCTATTTCAGCTGTTTCAAGTATAAAGTTGGCATATGGTTATTTTCATATCATTCATATGCAGCATAAAAGTTAGAGGGGTTCAGTTGCAGGTGATATTAGACTTTGCTGATGACTTCTGGACATGGGCTATATTAAAAAGTGTTCCGAGAGGCTTTAAAAATGAACATGTAGTAAAGGGAGAGAACCGAATACTGAATTATAAACTAGCTGTACGGAAATTAATTTTGGAAAACCTAGACGTTTTGAGTCATAACTTAAAAAACTATCTTAAAGAGAGCTATAATATATTATGTGAATGTCTTGAGGTTTCTTAGGAAGTCCAGAAGGGAGAGGGAGGTTCTGATGTGTTTTTGGAGGTCTTTCCAGGTGGTGGCTGCAAGGTGTGAGCAGAAGACTCCTCCGATTCTGGTCTTCTTTATGAGAGGAAGGTGTGCTTTTGCCTGGGAGGCAAATCAAAGATGTCTGGTGGGTTGGTAGTGGAGGCTGTGGATGAGGTAAGCTGGACCGGTGTTGTGGAGAGCTTGTAGGCATGGGTGAGTAGCTTGAACATACATCTTTCCTGAACTGGGAGCCAGTGGCGATTATTGAGGGGTGAAGAGATGTGGTTATTTTGCAGGATGTTCAGGATGTGTCTGGCGGCGGCATTCTGGGTCATTTGTAGTTGATGTAGGACATGGGCTGGGATTCCAATGTACAGGGCATTTTTGTAATCAAGTCTACTTCTGATAAGAGCTTGGGTGACAGTTTGTCTGGTGTTCAGTGAGATCCACTTGAACATATTGCATGACATTCGCAGGATGTAGAAGAATGATGCGGAGACGACGTTGATCGGTGTGCTCATGAATAGGTTTGTGTCCAGAATGATCCGATGTTCTGGGCATGGTCTACAGGGGTGAGTGGGGGACTAAGTTCAGAGGGCCACCAAGAAGCGTCCCCGGGGGTAGTGGAAGTTGCCAAAGAATATGTCTTTAGGTTTGTCTGTGTTGAGCTGGCGGTAGTTGGTTTTCATCCAAGCAGCGATATTGCTGATGCAGTTGGTAAAGTTTGCTTTGGTGGTTCTGGTTGAGTCTGTAAGGGAGGGGATGAACTGTGTGTCATCGGCGTAGGATACTATGTTGATGCCATGGCCTTTGATAATATCCACGAGGGGCGTCATGTAGCTATTGAAGAATGTTGAGCTGAGCGACGATCCTTGAGGAACTCTGCAGATGAGTTTCTTGGGTTCGGGGTGTAGAGGAGAAATCGAACTCATTGAGTTCTGTCTATGAGAAAGGAGGATATTGACTTGAGGGCTGGTCTACAGATACCCACGTGCTGAAGATTCCTGATGAGTGACTTGTGCGAGACTGTATCAAAAGCAAAGGAGAGGTCAAAGTGGATGAGTGTGGCCATTTCTCCTCGGTGGAGGTTGCTTCTAATGCCATTGTTGACCACAATGAGGGCAATCTCTTTGCTGTGGATAGTGCACAAGCCTACTTGAGAGCTGTCTAGAAGTTGATGGAGTTCTAAGTGGTCTACGAGTTGGGTATTGATGGCTTTCTTAATAACCTTAGCTGGAAAAGGTAGCAGCGAGATGGGTCTGTATCTGCTGAGGGTGTTGGGGTCGGCTGTTGGTTTCTTCAATAAGGCGTGGACTTCTGCATTTTTCTAGCAAAGTGGGAAGGTGGCGGTGGTTAGGGAGTGTTGATGTTAGCAGTGAGCACAAGGGAGATGATGGTTTCTCCAAGGTTGTATATGTAGTGGGGGCTAGGATCTGAGGAGGCTCCTGAGTGGATGGTATTCATCAGGGCAGTGGTTTCTTCATTCTAGAGGGGCTTCAAGTTGCTTAACTGCTGTTTGATGAGGAAGAAGGTGTCCGGCTAGTCAAGGTAGTTCGTATTGGTAAACTGTGGGTCAATTGTGTTGTAGATGTTGGCAATCTTCTGTTCGAAGAAGTTTGAGAGATTGTTGCAGAGTGCATAAGATGGGATGATGTCATTGTTGGCAGCTGTGGGATTTGAGAACTCCTTGACAGTGGGGAAGAGTGTTTTGATGTTTTTGGTGCTGGCTTTGAGTCTGATAATTATAAAACTCTTCTTTGAATCTTGTAGTTGTTGGTAGAGGGTGAGGGTGGCTTAGTATATGGATCTTGAGGTGGTGTTTTGGAATTAGGCATTCAGAGAATTCTATAGCGGGGATCTCTGAAGCAAAGGTGGCAGGCCAAAAAAGGCCAATTACCCAGGAGTAAACGTCAAGAGGACTTCAGTCTATGGCAGATACAAAATCCTAGAACCTAAAGGTCTGTGTAGCAAAGTCTGTATGAGCAAGACTGGATTAATGGGAAATATCTTTCAAACTCTTTATTTATCAAGTGTACAACATGGGCATATCCCAGTCTTCTTGGAGATCCATTATCATGGACATTTTGAAACCAAGGATTGGCCAGAGAGACTGAGGCTCATTTATACAACCTCCTTACAAAACTATTATATTATGCTATGCAGCCATAACGCAGGCAATCCCCTTGCCAGCTTAAAGCAATGTTTACTTTCTTGTCCACAGAAACCGGCAAGGGCTTATGGTTGACAGATACTTTTCCCCCAGGTCCATACCTTGATAACAATAACATCTGATCATGCCTTATTAAACAACAATCCACTAATCCTTGCAGTAATGTACACAAAGAGCTTGATAGGATATGGTAAAGAACATATAATTTTGAGAATATTGTGTTCAGGCAGTTCAAGGTCTCTGTCATGTCACCTCAGCACCATTAGTCATTGCTACCCTGTAACATGCCTTTCCATCAAGTGGCAATAGCTTTTCTATATCACCTCATTTACTATGCACATCAAGCCATTAGCAGAGCTGCTATAGCTGCACCAACATATGACACAATCCAATTTTTGGAGGGTTGTCACTCATATAATGCTATACACTGAGAACATTATATTCTAATGAGACAACAGTGCGGTATCCCTGCATATCACAGACTGGTTTCTGGCATATCACAAGTTATATAGGCAATCATGCTAAATAAGAATGAGTAGAACATCCCCCTATATTAACGGTTCAGTGACTAAATATCGAAGGACAGAATATCGACTGCCCAGAATATCTACAAACAGGTAAGTACTAAAATATCGAGTACAAAATATCGATAGTTAAAATATAATTAACTAAAATATCGAATTTTTTAAATGTTTTAAAAATAATATAAAAGTAATTCAATAATAAACACAATTAAAAAAATAGGTAAAAATGTAAAAAAGCTTAAAATGTAAAAATAATAAATGTAATGTAAAAAAACCTATTTTTAACATATATATTTACTTAATATAAAATAATTATTAATTGTAATTATAAAATATTTAAAACATTATTAAAAATATATTTACATATATATAAATAAACCTATTACATACATTTTAAAATAAATAATATATAATAATTTACATAATTAAAGTAATACTTTTTATGTTAATTAATAATTTACACTACATTAAATATACCAAAATTAAAAACATTACATAGCTAAGGGAATAAAATTAGTATTCACACTCCAACAAGTGCAAAAGTACATAATTTGTTGGATAGTGGGAGGGTAAAAATTACTATTCCCACTCCAGTGAGTGCAACAGTAGGGAAAGCATTTGATATCGTAGGGGTAAAAATTACTATTCTCACTCCAGTGAGTGCAACAGTAGAGAAAGTGTTTGTTAGCGGGTAGGTAAAAATTACTGTTCCCACCAGAGTGAGTGCAACAGTAGGGAAAGCTCTGGATAGCGTATGGGTAAACATTACTATTTCCACTCCAGAGAGTGCAACAGTAGGGAAAGCGTTGGATAGCGGGAGGGTAAAAATTACTATTCCCACTCCAGAGAGTGCAAAAGTAGTGAAAGCATTGGATAGTGTAGGGGTAAAAATTACTATTCCCACTAAAGTGAGTGCAACAATAGGGAAAGCGTTGGATAATGTAGGAGTAAAAATTACTGTTCCCATTCCAAAGAGTGCAACGAAGGGAAAGCATTGGATAGCGTAGGGGTAAAAATTACTATTCCCACTCCAGAGAGTGCAGCAGTTGGAAGGCGTTGGATAGCGTAGGCATAAAAATTACTATTCCCACTCCAGTGAGTGCAACAGTAGGGAAAGCGTTGGATAGCCAAGGGGTAAAAATTACTATTCCCACTCCAGAGAGTGCAGCAGTAGGGAATGCGTTGGATAGCGTAGGCATAAAAATTACTATTCCCACTCCAGTGAGTGCAACAGTAGGGAAAGCGTTGGATAGCGAAGGGGTAAAAATTACTATTCCCACTCCAGTGAGTGCAACAGTAGGGAATGCGTTGGATAGTGTAGGGGTAAAAATTACTATTCCCACTCCAGAGAGTGCATCAGTAGGGAAAGTAATGATAATATTTTTTTTTTTTTTTTGGGAAAACCTTTATTTACCAAAACAAAGTACACCGCTATTCAGCCGTACATCCCGGAGGCCAGGCAGCATTGTGACTCAATTCGTAAACATGTACAAAACAAAAACACAGGAGTAGTCAGGTTTAATTTTATGATATAGAAATGTGAAATAACAAGGGAAACCAACAGAGCCAGGAAAAGAAAGAGAGGGGAGAGAAAGGAAGAGTGAAACAGAAAGAGAGAGAGAGAATGAAAAGTAACAAGGCTGAGGAGCACTAAAATTTTAGGCACATATCACGGGGAGAGGCGGGGTCGATACACCATACAGGCATCAGGATACAAGACAAGCACGCGGATGGGGAGCAGAGAATCAGGATGAACCATGTGGAACCTAGGGAAGGGGGAGCTATGGGGATAGGCGGACCTCTGGCTGAACCATCTCCGGGGTTGCACAAATGTCTCCTATATACGAGTTCCAAGCACTCCAGACCAACCCCCACATCTTGGGCTTACCCCGAGCCATGTAAACAGTCTTCTCTCGGAGCATGCACCAATCCATATTGGTTTTCCACAGGCTAACAGTGGGGGGGGGTCGAAGCACCCCATTTCTGGGCGATGTCCCTCTTAGCTATCATATTGCCCAGGGTGACCCAACGGGTCTGAGCCACACTGTAATCAGTCGGACCCCACACGTTCAGCAGACAGCGCCGAGCCTCCGCGTGCAGGGCCACACCAGTCACATCTTCCATTATCGCATGCACACGCTCCCAGTAAGAGGCAATAATCTGACACTCCCAGAGTATGTGCATAAAGGTGGCCATCGCGCCACATCCTCTCCTGCAAAGGCCATCCTGGGAGAGTCCCATGTGTATTAATATGGGGCCTGTAATATAAACCCTGTGGAGCACCTTCAACTGGACCAGTCGCAGCCTGGCTGAGATGGCCACCTCCTTAGGGGAGGAGACCGCAGATTGCCATTCTTCATCATCCATCTCAATCCCGTCATTCACCCAGAGGTCTCTCAGCTTCATCAGTAGGTCCATCCGCACATTAATTAGTTTTTTATAGGTCAGGGGAATGGCACTATCCGGCATATGGCCGTCCAGCACCCTGTCTTCTAGCGGAGACGATTCAGGAACTTTCTCTCCCACAGGCATAGAAGATGTGAGTGCGTGTCGCAGTTGTGCATACCGAAAGTATTCCGTAGCTTCCAATTGGAACTCGGCCTGTAGAGCAGTGAACGATTTAACTTCCCCCCTAGACAACATGTCTGCGACCTTGGAAATGCCAATGAGGTCCCACCGGTCAAACCCCTTGGAGTGCCACAGTTTCCCCAGCAGGTCAGAATCATATAGGGGAGTAGCCATGGTGAGCCTACCCTGCCAGCCCAAAGTTTTAGTCACCGCCCTCCACAAGTGCACCGCCGTCTTAGTGGGTCCAGTTAGTTTCCGGTCCAGAGATCTAGAGTACAGCCCCCTATAATACATCCCGTCATTCATAAGCCAGCGATCCATGGCGTATCCAGGGTTGACTGCCGGTCCGTAAAAACCGTGATTAACAGCCGCCAGCTGAGATGCCCAATAATAGCGGCGTATGTCCAGCAAGGCAATGCCCCCATCGTACCACAGTATAGTCAATTTAGCAATAGAGATCCGCGGTCTGCCATCCCACAGTAAGGTACGCTGCAGGCTCTCAACCTCTCCAAAGTACTTGGACGGCACTGGGTCTTGTGTGTTCTGAGCGCATAGAGGAACCGCGGCAGGGACATCATTTTTAACAATGCAGCTCGGCCCAACAGGGACAGCGGCAATCTCTTCCAACCCTCCACATCTCGCCGCAAACGCGCCAGAGGGGAGAGTAAGTTGTTAGTGTAACGCGTACGGGCATCCATTGAGATGTAGATGCCCAAGTACTTGAATCCCTGTTGCGAGATCTGTATAGTGCAACCTCTAGGGAGACGCGGAGTATCTCCACACAGCACATAGAGGTAGGACTTGGACCAATTGATGACCAGGCCCGAGTAACCACCAAAAGTACCCAGTACGTCGAATGTCACAATCAAAGACCGGCATGGAGAGGTAAGATAGAGGAGGATGTTGTCTGCATAAAGCGACACGCGATCCTCAAAGCCCGGTGACCATTTGATACCCGCAATATCGGGATGCATACGGATCCATGCGGCCAACGGCTCAAGCGCTAAAGCAAAAAGGAGCGGTGACAGCGGACAACCCTGTCTAGTACCTCTGCGCAAGGCAAATGAGGCCGACAAACGACCATTCACCGTCACGTTGGCCATCGGGGAAGAGTAAAGGAGCCGAACCCAACCAATGTAGTCAGGCCCGAACCCAAACTTAGCAAGCACCGCCCAGAGGTAGTTCCACTCAAGCGAGTCGAACGCCATCGTCGCGTCAAGCGAAGTAAGCACAGTCGGTTCTGTGAGCATGTGAGCTCGCGCCATAACCGCATGAAGCCTGCGGAGATTGAGGGCCGTGTTCCGATGTGGGATGAAACCAGACTGGTCCGGATGAACCAAGTCTGCAATCACACCCACCAGCCGATTGGCTAGTAGCTTCGCCAGGATTTTAGGCTCGGCATTCAGCAGGGAAATAGGACGGTATGACCGACATAGGTCTCGAGGCTTGCCCTCTTTGTGAATGACCACAATAGTGGCTAAACGTTGATCAGGCGGGAGCTCGCCGGCCTCTCGAGCCGCGAGGAACATATCTCTCAGGGGTGCAGCAACGGTGTCCGCCTTGAGCTTGTACAGCTCCACTGGGATACCATTGGGTCCCGAAGCTTTCCCAGAGCGCAATGACCTTATCGCCAGTGCCACTTCATCTACCGCCATGTCGCGGTCCATATCCTCACGCTCAACATCAGACAGACAAGGGAGCTCGATCTCCTCCAAAAAGGAAGCCGAGTCCGATTCGGATAGGGCGGAGACAGACGTATAGACCGTCTCAAAGTAGTCAGCGAATGTCTCGGCTATAGCAGTAGGGTCAGTGACGACCAGGCCGTCGTCGCCCAGGATTTCTGGTACAACTCGGGATGCCAGTTCCTTCTTGTCCAACCAGGCAAGTAGCTTACCCGCCTTGTCACCGGCGTCATAGATCCTACCCTGCTGTTCCCTGCCCATCGCCTTGGCCGCGTCAGTAGCAGTGGCGCCATATTCCGACTGCTTCAGGGCGAGAGCATGGAGCAACTCCGGAGTCGGTCCCAGGGCCAACTGGGAATTTAGTTCAGCAATGTCCGACTCCAGCCGCACCAAGTCCTCATCCCGTCTCCTACGCGCCTCGGCTATCAAGGAGAAGGCCTCTCCTCTAAGAACAGTCTTGAAGGCCTCCCAAAGAGAGACGGCCGAGGTAACTGAGCCCGTATTTTCAGCAAAATACAGCTCAATGGACTTAGCTAGGAGGTCACGGGTCTTGGGGTTGCGAAAATACCAGGGGTTGATTGGCGCCACCCTAGCTGCCGCAATTATACCAAAGTCGAAAGACACCCAAACCGGAGAGTGGTCTGAGATGCCCCTGGCCAGAAGGCGAGCGCTAGAAACCGACTGCACCTGAGCCGCGGGGGTCAAAATATAATCGATACGGGAGAGACTACCATGAGCCCCTGAATGGAAGGTGTATTGTCGCTGGGCGGGATGCAGGAGTCGCCAACAATCAACCATGCCCATGGTGTTCATGAAATCCGGGAGCCACGACTGTGCACTACGAAGATCTCTGGACGGGAAACGATCCAAATCACCCGAAACCACAGAATTGAATTCCCCACACAGAATCAGTAGTCCCTCCTGGAGACCCAAGATGGCGCCACTAAGGTCTTGGAAGGTGATTGTTTGCAGCCCCGGGGGGACATAAACCGAAACCAATACCAGAGTGCGCCCCTCCCATCTGCACACCACGGCCACGTAGCGGCCCCTATCATCCACCAACGTAGGCTCCACCTCTAGGGGAAGGGACATGCGCACCATGATGCCCACCCCTCGTGACCCCGTAGAGAACCCGGAGTGGGCCACCATTTTAAACCCTCTCCTGTTCAGAGCCTTACAGGTGTTACCAACAAGATGAGTTTCCTGTAAAAGAACAACAGCTGGAACACAGCGTTTAAGTAATTGTAACACAACACCACATTTCATACGGTCCCCCAACCCATTCACGTTCCAGCTCAACACATTCAACGACTTACCCCCCATCATCAAAGACGTCCCACCCCAGCAACCCCCCCCGGAATGCAGCCAACAAACCTATAGTACCAGAACAGTAGAATCCCAGCCATGAAGAGAGTAGAAAGAAAGAAACAGGTAGAAAACACACGCCCCAACCATCCCCCACCCTGCACCCCTGCATTAGACTAGAAGCCACCCCAACTAGCAGTGTGCCTGTCGCCCCAAAAACTAACCTACAAGAAGCCCCCAGAGGAGAAAGGAGACATCCGATCCCCCCCCGTTACCCTCCTTATCAAGAAGTTCAGAAGTAATGAGAAAAGTAAATGTTCAAGTTCGATGCCAACCACGGCTGCCCCCCCAGATAGAAAGTCACAGGCAATAAGGTCATTCCTGGGAACCTGGACCTCCCGCTGCACCTTCCGTCTGGTCCTCCGGTTCGGTCCGACGTTGAGGCAAAGTGTCCAACCAGTCCCCTGCCGCATCCGGAAAATCAAAAAACATTGTCCGGTTGCCATGCTCGATTCGGAGTTTTGCAGGATAAAGCATGGAGTATCGCATCCCCATCTCCCTGAGCCGCCGCTTCACGCCCATAAAACTTTGCCGGCGTTTCTGAACAGCCTGTGTGAAGTCAGGGAAAAAGTTAATATCCGCATTCTGCCCAGCGCTCCTCGACGCCTGCAAAATGGCGTCTCGGTCTCGATAGTTAAAAAGTCTCGCAATGATGGGGCGAGGGGATGCACCCGACTTTGGTGGACCACCCGGTAGCCTGTGTGCTCTTTCGACTGAAAAGAACTTGCTCAATCCGCCCGATGCCAAGTTCTTAACCACCAATTCTTCCACGAATAAGTCCACAGATCCATCCTCGGCTCCCTCCGGCACACCCGTAATGCGGACGTTCTGGCGCCTGGCCCGTCCCTCGAAATCGTCGAGCCGGCGAGCAAGTACCCCATTAGCCGCCTTCAGGTCCCGTACCTCGGTCTGTACATCCGACATGTCGTTAGTCAAGCTCGACGTTTTAATGTCGAGCGACTTCACTCTGTCGTTCGTCCTGCCGAGGTCGGCTCTAATGAGATTAAGTTCGATCTTAAGGGTATCCACTTTGCTGGACAGCGCCTCGTGTTGGCTATGCATCTCAGCCTTCACACCAGCAATGGCTCCCATCACGTCCCAGAGTGTGAATTCAGGATCTTCAGGGGACATATCTTGTTGCGAGTCTTTAGTGTGGCCCGCCCTACTCGGCGATCCCTTTGAATGGGAAAACCGTTCCGGGGTAGTAGATTGGAACTGAGTCGGCTTCCTGCTGACCTTCGGAGGTTTCCCTTTGTCCGGATTCCCTCTGCCCGCCATGTTGAATAGGATGGGCAGGATAGTCCAAGGGAGGGGCAGGCCACCAATAACACCTCCAGTCAATGCGAGACACACAATACTGAGTGCCCCCAATACGACAAGAGGAAAGTTATGAAGGAGACCGCCAGTCCAGCTGGTACAACAAGTGTGGCAGGCCCGCGCAGGGTGTCCCGAAGCAGGTCACTTCTCGGCCCCAACAATACCAGTCAATGACGTAGGTAGTGCCCGCCAACTTCACGACGGCATAATTCGGTCCAGGAAGCTCGGATCTTCAGTCTGAGACCGGGCGCCGCTTCAGCATCGACTTAGCCGTCGATTCCCACCACCGTGGGACAGGATAGATAGCAGGATCAGTGCGGAGGATCGGAAGGTCTTCGGAGCTCCGAGCTCACGCGGCCATCTTGGTTGCCCGCGAAGCTCCTCCCTCGTAATGATAATATTTAAATAAGAATACATTAATTATCAATGCCAATTAAAAATGTATTAAAATGAATTACCAATCACAAAATATATAAGAATTAATTAATTATAAATGCCAATAAATAATATTTATTTAAAATTCATTACCTACTAATTAATTAACAACCAATTAATTTTCAATACCAAAAATGTAATAAGTAATAACAAAGTTACCAATGAATACTTAACAATAAATTATTTATCAAAACACACAAATAATTTCAATAATTACTTAATTACAATTAAAATACTTCCCACCCTATTCCCCTATAACCAACAACCCACTCCAAATAATAAATTAATACAATTAACATAATTATCAATTGAACAATTAATTAAAATTATTACCAATTAATAAAAAATAATTACCAATTAATAAATAACAATAAATTAATTATCAATCCATATAAATTAAAATAAATATTTACATAATTACAATTAAATTACTTCCCACCCTATTCCCCTATAAACCCACAACCCGCAACAGAACTAAAACGCAAAATTAAATTAAAATTAATTAATAATTCCTAAAAATGTATATTTAATTTACTATAATTAAATTACTTCCCACCCTGTTCCCATATAAACCCACAACCCGCTATGGAATTAAATTACGCAAAAATTACATAACATAAAATTCATTACTTTAAAAAAAATTAAACATACATTACAAAAATAATATATAATTTTAACACATATACTAGCATACATAACACTAATTTTTTTTCGATATTATGGAAAACGATATTTCTAAATTCGATATTATGGAAAACCATATTTCTAAATTTGATATTATGGAAATCAATATTTCTTACCTCAAATTCGATATTCTATATAACTACATTTTGGGAATTCAATATTCTGGCCTCTTGATATTTTTGATTCGATATTCTGGACAGTCGATATTTAAAATTCGATATTTTGGGTGTTTACTATAATACCAGGGAAGGGATGAACCCATAGACATGGTCATCCTCACCGAATTTAACTGACCTTTTGCTAACTGTTACCACCCAATATTTTGTATTTTTTTGTAGGTACTATACTCATGAGTCACAGAGTGTTGCTTCCAGCAAATGAATCTAGCTTTTATGACTTCCACCATATTTACTTAATTCCCAACATTCCTAATGTCTTCTCAAGGTTGAAGAAGAAATGCCCTAAGTGAAGTTTTGAAAATGTTGACCAGGAACACAGGTACTCTTTTTCACAGTGTACTTGGCAAGAGACGAGCAGCTTAATATCTGGAATAGTGATTCATGGCACTAAGGTAAGAGAGGTCTTATTTATTTTGGGGGTAGACTTAATTGTCATTGTGCGACTGCATATCATGTCATTCAGGTTGTAGGCAAAACCTCTCGGAGCACCAGACTGTACAGAACAGAGGAAAAAAAGCCCATGTGCTGCTAGAGGATTTGGTGGATGAACTATGATTTGAGACAGATGTCTGTTAAAGGATGTCTTTTCAATGCTGAAATTGACTATAGCTATGCCTACAAACCTTCAGCTGAAATATGCGTGCTCGAACACTTGGAGAAATTACCTTTGTTTCACAATTGGGGCAGTAGGAGCAAGACACAGCTAATATTTTTCTCACTCATGCTAAATAATCTTTCTTACTTGTCACTATATTTAATGCAACCTCGTCTTTCTATTGATGGTGTTGGATCATGCTCACCCTGGATAGTTACCTCAGAGGATAGAGAATATGTCTCCAATCACTGCAGCACTTTTAATATTCACATACCTGAAATTCTTGGGAATCTATTTTCTCAGTAATTTGCCGGTTACAATCAGGATCTCATTGCGTAAGTTTCATGTTTGAAGGACCATCATTCTGACGCTGCACATCTTGGTTCATTTCACTTAACTTTCTGCCACAGGCCATTATATCATAACTATGTTTATTAGATTTTTTGGCATTCCCACTTAGTTCCCTAATATTGCTCTTCCTGCCAGGAATTGACAGTTGGCCGTCAGACATCAAGCCGTCTTAAATCACACTAAAGGTTGATGATATTCAAGACCAGGTGTGGTTAATTCAAAATCTGCAGTGTTATTGTTCAAAGGGCAGTGCCTTCCAGAGCATACCATATGAAAGGTTGAAGATTGATCAAATAAATTGTTCCCAGATATGGTACACACTTGCGGCAGACCTTCATCACCATGCAACTAGGGCAACAAAACTGTAGCAACCACAAGTTTAGTTATTAATTCAGATCTTTTCCTCTTTCAATGTGGCCACCTCTAACCATTGCAATCCCACCACCATCCAAGGTCCACTTTTACGATGAAGATTCTGCTTAGAGGTTCTTAAAAGCATCAATACACATCCAAAATGAATCACCACTCAGCCTACAAATACTAATTTGTTTTTTTTATATCCTAGACCTGTGTTGTTGCCTTACCTTCCCTAAGTCCTAAAATCACCCTTACCTCCATTTATACCTACCCACCCTTTAACCCATGAAACACCTTTACCACCATTTACCTCTTCTCGCCCCTTGACCTTAAAATCACCCTTCCATCCCTGTATCTATGCCAGCCCCTAAATTACCCTTACATCCCTTTATCTCTACCTGATCCTAACCCTAAAATCACCCTTACCTCTCTTTACCTCCACCCAGCCCTTAAATTCTAAAATACCCATTTCTTCGCTTTACCTCCAACCATCCCTATAGCCTATATTTACCCTTGTCGCCCTTTACCTCTAACCACTTCAAACCCTAAAATAACCCCTTCCTCATTACCTCTACTCACCCATAACCCCTAAAACACCTTAAAATCCCTTTACCTCTACCTCAAAACACTGTTACTACTGTTTCCCTCTTATCTCTACCATCCATAAACTCTAAAAATACCTTTACCTCTACCCACCCCGTAACCCTAAAATCACCATTACCTCCATGTACTATTACCCACCCCTTAACCCTAAACTCACATTAAACCTATTACCTCTCCCCACCCCTTAACTCTAATATCACCGTTGCCTCCATTTACAACTGCCCGCACCCGAACCCATAAATCATCTGTACTTCATTTATCTCAATTTGCCCCTCAGCACTAAAATCATGCGCATGACTCTTATCGCTGCTCACCACTTAACCCTAAAATTATCCTTTCTTCCATTTACCACTACCCACTACAGAAACAATAAATCGCCCTTAACTTCCTTTACCTCACCTGGCCCCTTAACCTTAAAATCACCTTCCAGGCCCTTTACCACTCACACCTTAATCTTAAAATCATCCTTAACCCCCAAACAGTGGTGACCCATGCAGTTAAGGGCGGTGCAGCGGGGCGAGACTGGGTGGGGGTGGACTGGGTGTTGATGTGAAAGTGACAAATGATGCAATAGGGAAACTAAAATAAATTGACGAAACCACTTACCTTGCCGCAAGCTCAAGGTAAGTTGTTTTATTTTCCCTATTCTGTTGTTTGCCACTTCCACCCCCCTACTGTGCCCGCCCCACCAGCTCACCACGCTTACCTGCATCGGCTGCCACTGGATGGGGGTTGCCACTGCCCCCATTAAAATAATGTTGTTTTTTTTTAAAGTGATTTACCTGCAGAATAAAATACTGCATGGCAAATGCTGTGTGGTAAATCCCATCGGGATCACTTATAACGGGCAGTACAAACTTCATGGTAAATCTCATGTGTGGTAATATCCACATGGTAAGTACAGCATAACATTGAATATTTATATGAACCATTACTCAGCTGTTGTGTCATACTACAAGCTATAGCAAAGGGAGCACCCAGTGTCTCTGACCAGGAGAGACATGCCTAATGGGGGCCGCTCGTCAATTTACAGAATTTGGTCAATTCATTTACAAGTACTACACAGGCAACCAATGGCCCAACAATTTCAATACCAGAGACATGCTGAAGTAGCAGCAGGATTGTTGTTATTAAGGAATTTCTTTTTCCCTAGTGTCTGAGCTTAATCTGAAAAAATAAGTTTACACAGATCATTTGCATCTCCCATGGATGCATCCTTCTGTAAAAAAGGAGTACAGGCACAGGGCTAAAAGTATTCAGATACCTTTCTTTGCTTTGTTCCTAAGTAAAACAGCTACGTGTATTAAATTATTGTAGGAATCTGGATTTGTTACATGATATCCCTCATTTTATTCCCATTTTTTTAGAAATAGATGTTAGTAGACAATTTGTCCCACTGGGTATGGGAAGGCTGCAAACCACCGTCTAGTGCATGGGCTGTACCACTAAACCAGGCGACTAACAGGCAAAGAACAAGACTTTTACGTAGACCCACTTTATATCAGTGGCAAACTGCACAAGTGCCATCAAAACACCAAGTAGTTTTTAACGGTATGCCATTGTGGGCATGCTGTATCCCTATATTTTACAGCTCAAAGGCATACACAGAAGTTGGGTGGCTCTCATGAGATAATGTGTCCCAGATACAGGGTTCTAAACTGCATGTCAAAATACAGCCAAATAAAGAATAGATTGACTCGGAAATTAAAGTTTAGAGTGGAATTTAGAAAAACCTTTTGATTTACAAAATTGAAAAGGGTAGAATACAGAAATAGTAGAGTGCATATGCAGCAAATCATATTTAAATGCATAAAATAATGCAAAACAATAGACAAACTCCTTAATAGCCTACTTTTCATATTTAATAAGAAATTGGGCAGCATTTCTACTAGCATAGGAAAGGTCTCTCACCAAGCCCCAAATTCACAGGTTTATAAAGCCATTTTCTCCACAGAAGGTCTGCTAAGTCACCATCGTGTGACCAAAGAAATAATTTTTCAACAAATCAAATAACTCATCTTATAAGTGTGACATGCCCTACCACCTTAGCACTACCTCGCTACATGTATATTGATTCAGCCCCTGAGACCTAATGTCATCCGGAGGTGTCAGGATAAGCTAGTTACATAAACAACAGTGAACCATTGTGAATGAATGTAATACCGGATTCAAGAGGAAGAGCCTTAAAAAAGTGTTACAGTAGGCACTCCAGTAGGCTTTCTACGAGAACAGTGTCAGAAATAAACAAATCCACATCTTACTTGACTACAAAGTAGCAGAATTATAAACAGAACAAAAACATGATGCAGTGACATCCATTTTTATCAAGATGACATTAAGGCTTAACTGAGGCCTCTTAACTGAGGCCTAATTAGTATTAGCCAGGAAATCACAGTTGTAGCAAATTCTTTTCAATTGCAACAGCTCAATGTCAGTATGCACATGTAAATTCAACCATAGAGTAACTGCTCTACACACTATTAATAATGCACATTTTGAACAAGAAGCACACATCCGTCATTACCATATCCCATTCGCACATTTTTAAATTTGCTAATTGTGCAATTTATGACAGACTTTTTAGAGCCAGTTTTACATGGCTGATTTTCGACTTACCATTTGTCCCACATTTTTGTTCATGCCACATGGTTGCTAATAAAACTTCAGCACAAGACAAATCCTGGCAAAATAAATGCATGCTGCATCATGCAAATTGTATGCGTCATGGGGAAAAATAAAATGTGAATATTAAAAGAAAATATCACATATCATGCAGCAAGCAGCAATAAAAGCACAGCAGTGAAAGTATGTGAGAAAGAATAATTCATCGTATGCACTAGATTGACATTTTCACATTTCCAGGAATGTATTCTTATAGCTCTGGGTGATCAATTAGAAACTATGATAGCATGTATTCTCATAGTCCAGTAATGGCTACACTGTGCTAACCAATAAATCAAGTTACTGCTCAATTAAAAGCATTTTTGTTATGAAATGTGTACTTATGCAGAAATGCTAAATCAATGCTTTGTTTAGAAATCCTATATGACTTCGCTAAACAGGCGTACTAGTAGTAATGCTCCTCCCACTTAAAATGTTTGATTTTTGTACTCAAATGTAGAGAAATTCTACTAGCTGAGGGAACAAATGGTTGGTTTCCATATTCTTTCATGAAAGGGCTTCCATTAAAATACAGCTTGCTCAGGTGCCAGAGCACTACAAAATTAAATTAATGTGATTGTGATTGCGATTAATTGCAAGGGGGGCATTGATTGTGTACAAACTGTGTGAAAATGAATCAGGATGAGCCTAGAAGCTCGATCTCAAATTTTTTGTTTTTATGTTGACCCTTACTGTCTAACTACTTGCCTGTCACCGTGGCCTTGTTTAATTCAGGTCAAAGTGTGTTTGATGAGATCATTTTGGGCACAAATTGAATTAGATTACCATGAGTCTAATTCTAATATCAGCGTTGTGTAAGAAATCTAAGGTTTGTTTTAAAGCCTTCGTAAAATTTGAATTATGCTGCCTTAATTCACGTAAAGTTGAGAATTTAATGTTAAGCTTGGTACAGCAAATTTCTGAAATTCTGCTTTTACTCCAGTTTAGGTAAGAATGCACCCTTTGCAATAAAAAAAATGTATTTTGTTGCACAATTATTTTAGCTTGAAATGCGCCCTTGCGTCAAACATTGATGCAAGGTTGCGTTTCGTGCTAAAATATAGCTAAATAATGGATTTTCAATTTCCATTATTTCGCCGAAATTTCTAGTAATTACAGAAAAGTTAACTATATGAATATCGTACACCCCTAATTTGTTTGCCTTTGCCAGGATATTTGTCTGACATAAGACATACAGAACATGGAATCTCTGCTAATTTTCTGTGCCACTTCTCTCCCTCCTCCTTTCCCTCATGTTGGTAAATGAGTGTGCATTGTAGTAGTGCCGAAGTGTGATGTAAAATGAAGTGGATGGGTGCAATTGCAAACACATGGGCAGAACAATCCATTCTGCTAACCAATAATTTTTTTTTTTTTTTAATGCATCTAGCATTGCAGAAAAGCAGACACTGACTGCCTCAGCAGTCAACCTCCTGTTGATGTTGTAGGGGCAGGGTGTGAAGGAACAAGTAGAGTGGTTTGAAAACAAAGGACTGCCTCGTTAATCCTCTTTGCCAGTAGCCGGAGCTAAAACGGCATGAATGACAGCATCTGTATATAACATTCTAGAATCCCCAGTGCAGATGCAGCACTGTGGCTGACCCCTGCCCTCCTTAGTGCAGCATAAGCTGCAACATAAAACTGAGCCACTGTGTCATTCAATTACAAGGTATCTATTATTCAGTGGTGGTCCTTTGGTAATATCCTCTGCAGTATAAAATGGAGTTTGTTGTAGAGATGAAAGAGTACATTCCAGGTCGATAAATGAATGAAACTGTGACGTGAGATAATCTCTTAATGGATTTTAACCAATACACTAAAACTAGAAGTATACACATCTTTCTTGCTGTCTTCAGAAAACAATTCAAATTATTCAAGACAATCTTTTATTTACAGAGGAATGCAGCATATTGTAATCGGTAGAAAAGGACAGTATAACCATTACATAAATGGAAAGGGGCGACCACTCGGTCCCCCCGAACGTATGGCAGAGTGCCTCGATCCCCCCGGGAAGCCATTTTGGGCGGGAGGCGCGTCTCGGCTGGTATGCCCGAAGCGGCGTAGCAGGGGCGCGCCCTTTCCCGCCCTAGAGTGGGCTGGCCTAGACACTGACGCAGCCAGCCACGCCCTCGGGGCAGGCAGGGGCGGGTGTACGCCCGCCCTGAAGACGGATAAAAAGGGACGCAAGACCAGAAGACATCCTCTTGTTCTTGTGCTCTGAAGCTGCACCTCCTCGCTGCACGTGAGCTCGGGACAGAACGAAGAGCCAATTTTGAGCGTTTTGATCTTTCTTTTTGTCTTCTAGATACTTTGTCGAGAGATGCCCAAGAAAGGCGCGAAGAGAATGACGACTGACCAAATGGTTCGGGTCCTCGTGAAGGAGATGTCCGAAATAAAGAAGCGGTTGGCGGAGCGAGACGGGGAGGAGGGATCGGGGCGTCCATCGGCTGGAGCAGTTCCTGGAGGGAAGCCCAAGAGGCCAAAAAGGGGACCAGCCGGGGGAGACGTCCCGGTTCCCAGTGCCCCGCTCGAGGCGCCAGCCCCGGTGCCGGGGGAGGGGAATCCGATTCCAGTTGTGGTCACCCCGACATCCACCGAGGATATGCCTCCCGAGTTGGCGGCACAGCTAGCAGCGTGGTTGGGCGACAGTAGCGAGGGTGCCACGGCTGCCGAGGCACAAGCGCTGATGAAACAGTTGCGTGAGAAACGAGGTGCAGCCAAGGTGCCCACGCCGGCTGCAGAGATAGACAAGCCACGAGTGGCGGAAGCAGCGTCCGGTGCAGGTAAGCGGCCATTGCCGATCGCGAGGGACGAGTCAGCACCCTCCCGTAGAGAAAAATTGGGGCAGCATGTTCCTTTGGCAATAAAGGAAAAGATTTGGGCGGGGGAATATGTGAATATTTTCTCCCTGCTTGTCGATCATTATGAGGTGGAAACTGTTAAGGGTCAAAAGGATCTAATGCATCCGAGTGTTTGGCGCGCAAAAATGGCCGCCTTTAAAGTGAATGAGAATATTGGCAACTGGGGCAATGCATGGGGAATTTTTACGTCGATTTTGGGGGAACGTAGGCCTGAATTGCTTCCCGAGTTTCCAGTTTATCAGTCACGAATCATGGGGTACTCGACATCGCACCAAGGTAACCAGTGGTTCTGTTATGATAACCTTTTCAGGAAGGCGATGGAGCATAACAAAAGTTTAACCTGGGACTGTTATGATTCGTTAACATGGGATAAGATGAAAGAATCAGGAATGTTGAAAATACCGTTGGTGGGGGGCAATGTTGGCGAGTCCTCCCGACAATATGCAGGGACGCCCTTTCGGTCAGGGGCGGGTACCGACGATTACTCGAGACCTCCCGGCAGTACAGGGAAAAGGGGTTTCTGTTTCAATTTTAACAAAGGTAAATGTACTAGGCCCCAGGGATCGTGCAAGTTCAAGCATGAATGTAGTGGTTGCGGGTCGCCCCATCCTGAGTCCTCGTGCAGAGCCAGAACGGGTGAGAATGGGGGTAGAGGAGGCGACAAACAGGTCTAAAGTAGTCCGAGGGGCGCCTTTACCAACCCCGATTGATACCTTGGCGATGATTCCCTGGCTCAGTGAATACCCGGATCGTACTTCTGCTGGGGTGCTGCGGAACGGTTTTTCATATGGTTTCCGCATCCCGGTAGGGGACTTTCAGGGTGTCGGGACGTGCAGAAATCAACTTTCCGTCTTGCAGCATACGACCGTAGTGCAGGATAAGATCCGGAAAGAGGTTGCCCGAGGTCGGGTCGCCGGCCCGTTTAGTGTACCCCCGGTACAGAATTTTGTCTGTTCTCCTTTAGGGGTGGTCCCCAAGAAGGACCCAGGTGAGTTTCGATTGATTCATAATTTATCTGCTCCTCATGGTCTGTCTGTAAACGATGCAATTGATCCAGAGGTATGTTCGGTGCGGTACGCATCATTCGATGAGGCCGTAGCCATTTTGAATCGCCTGGGGCCCGGGACGCTGATGGCGAAATCAGATATCGAGTCAGCGTTCCGATTGCTCCCGGTACACCCAGACGACCAGCGTCTTCTGGGATTCATGTTTCAAGGTTCGTTTTACATGGATAAGTGTATGCCGATGGGGTGCTCTATATCTTGTGCATATTTCGAGAATTTCAGTAATTTTCTGCAATGGGTCTTCACGAAGAAAACGGGTTTCCGGAACGTAATGCATTACCTTGATGACTTTTTGTTCCTTGGGGCCGCCGGGGATGACGAATGCGGCCGGGCCTTGGCTGACTTTTGTGTGTTAATGGGTCAATTTGGCGTGCCATTGGCACCAGGTAAAACTGTGGGTCCCACGACTTGCCTCGAGTTTCTGGGGATTGAGTTGGACTCTAGTGAGGGTTGTTTTCGTTTACCAGCTGCTAAAGTGTCGAAATTCAGGGCAGCCCTGCAAGTATGTATAAATGCATCTAAAGTTACGCTGCATCAATTGCAGCAACTGGTGGGGAAGTTGAATTTTGCCCTGAGGGTGATCCCAATGGCCCGCCCCTTTTCCCGTTCAATTGCTCAAGCGATGGTTGGCCTAAAGGAGGGTCATCATCGCACGAGACTATCGGCTGAGGTCCGCCAGGACATGCGTATCTGGTTAGCATTTTTGGCGGACTTCAATGGTCGAGTCGTCTGGAATAAACCAGCCGTGTCCTCTGATGAGCTTGGTCTATGGACAGATTCAGCGGGAAGCATGGACTTTGGCGCCATCTTCGGCACAAAATGGTCGGCACAAAGATGGCCGACATGGTGGCATGAAGAGGGGCTGACAAGTAATATTGCTTTCCTTGAACTGTTTCCCATTTTGGTGGCCCTCAGAACCTGGCCCGAAGGGTTCAAAGATCATTCTGTCATATTTTGGTCTGACAATATGACCGTTGTAGAATGCATCAATAGTCAGGCAGCACGTTGTAAAATGATTTTAAGGCTGCTCAAAGAAATTGTCTTACTGTGTATGCGTCTGAACGTAATATTCAGAGCAAAACATGTCCCAGGGGTGTTGAATCAGGCGGCTGATGCACTGTCTCGTTTTCAAATGCAGGCTTTCTCGGGTTTCCTTCCCTCAGCGGACCCAGAGCCGGCACCCTTTCCCGAAGCTCTCTGGTCTCTCGGTGCCCCGAACTTCGTCACCTCGTGGGAGAGAGTCTAGCACCAAGGACGAGGAAGGCATATGAAGGGGCGTTCAGGGCTTATTTAGCCTTTTTGGGGACTGAGAGAGAGGGGCTTTGGGGCTATGAGGAATGGGTAGTACATTTTCTGATGTTCTTGCGTAGGGCTGGGAAGTCAGTGGCTACGGCCCAGAGGCATCGTGCTGCCATTTCCTTTGCTGCCAGGGCACACAATATCCAGGACCCGACAGCGTCTTTCGTGGTACAAAAAGCGCTGCGTGGGTGGCAACGCCTTGAGGGTCGCAGAGTAGATGAGAGGCGCCCGATAGGTCTGGATAGGTTGTCCCAGTTGCTGGCCGCACTCCCTGCCACATGCTCGTCTCAGTTTGAGACGTTGTTGTTCCGAGCTGCTTTTACGCTTGCATTTCACGGGGCGATGAGGATAAGTGAATTAGTAGCGAGGAACAAACAGGATGTGGTGGGGGGTTTGTGCCAGGAACACGTTCAGATCAGGGGCGAGACGATGACTGTCTCCTTTGTCAGGTCCAAGACCGATCAAGATGGGATGGGTGACTGCATAATCATTCGCAGGATTCCTGGGTCCTCCATGTGTCCGGTAAAGTGTTTAGAAGATTACCTAGCACGAAGGGTGGCATCATGGGGGGGGACATTGTTGAGACACGCGGACGCCACCCCACTGACGAAGTTTCAGTTTCGGCGGGTGCTTGCGATGTCAATTACCGCAGCGGGCTTGGACCCGGGCGAGTTCGGGACCCATTCCTTTCGGATAGGGGCTGCCACTGAAGCTACAGCCAGGGGTCTTAATGTTGAACAAGTAAAACGAGTGGGGCGTTGGTCCTCCAATTGTTATAAGAGGTATGTGCGGTTGCACATGTTGTAAAGCTGTAACGATGTACTCACGCCTCTTGTTTTTGTTTGGTTTTCAGTTGCGCAAGCCTACGAGGCAGGGCGGACTATGCAGTCGACCCAACACCGGGCCAGCGGTCAGACATCACCGGCTGTGAAAAAGGAGGTGTGGGTCGTGGGCCACTCATACGTGAGGCGTGTCGCAGACGTATTCGAAGCAGGTGACATGATTCACGTAGCCTGGGAATACGGGTACAGGGTGTCCTTCTACGGAAGGGGCGGCCTCTGTATTGACCAGTTTCAAGCATTTTTTGAGGGTTTGTTAGGGCGGACGAGGTCACCGCCGTCTATAGTCATAGTACATTTGGGGGGCAATGATTTGGTCACCACCGGTAGACGACTTCTCCTAGAGGCAATGCTTTCCACTGTAAGTTGGTTGGCGAGGAAAGTTCCGGGGTGCATAATTGCGTGGTCTCATATGATCCCACGAAAAGTGTGGCGGGGGGCTATATCGATTCCTGCTTTGAACCATTCTGTTAGAAAACTTAATAACAAAGTGAGTAGGTTGTTCCGTTCCAAGACATTGCATTCTATCTCGCATGGTTGTATTAATGATGACAGTATGTATTTAGGGGATGGTGTGCATTTGTCTCGGGTGGGAAATGAGTTACTCATAGGAGACTTCTTAGCATGGTTAAAAACGTTGAAACATGACCTTTAGGTAGGAGTTTTGTGGGGGGTCCGGATAGCCGGTCAACTATCCGGCCTGTGGCGGTAAGGTCATGATCGGTGAGCACTAATTAGTAGATCCCTATGAGTGGGCGTCACCCAACACGGATGGGAGCGCTCGGGAGAGGTGGCCATTGGCCCCTCAATGGGGAGGCGGTCCCTTCTAAGGATGGGTCGCCGGAAGTAAAGGAAAGGCGGTCAAGGCCCCTTCCTTTGTAGGAGGGGTTACAGCCCCCTCCTGGGGAATTTCCCGGGGCCAGTGACATCTGCGACGGCAGATGCGGTAAGTTGTGTGGGGTTGGGATAAGGTTTACGATACCTTCTAGATACCTCACACGAGTATTCGAACGACCTTTAACTGGCGTCGAGTTTTTAGGTGCCCCCGTCAAGTCAAGGGAAATTGGTAGTAGTTGCACTTGAGGTACGCCTCCGTGCTGTCGCCCCTCCCAAGTGGGAGGGGTAAGTCTGGTTAGGGATCTTGACACCGGTTATGACCTTGCCGTTGGCCCTTAAACGTTAGGATGTACAATTTCAATATGTCAAGAAAATGTGTTGTAGGATGCTAGTTCGGCTAGGAGAACCTCTGTATTAGAGAATCTATTAAGGTTAGCCAAACATCGCAATGTGGTAATGAAATTGTACATAACATGAAACGTTTAATGTTTTTAATTTTGTTTTAATAAATACGGCCGGGATGGTCACTCCATCCCACTTCCAAAAACTTCAAGAACTGTTTCCAGTTTCCCTCCTTTTGGGGATTGTGTTGAGAGGGGGTGGCGGGTATCTCGGCCATATGGAAAGGGGCGACCACTCGGTCCCCCCGAACGTATGGCAGAGTGCCTCGATCCCCCCGGGAAGCCATTTTGGGCGGGAGGCGCGTCTCGGCTGGTATGCCCGAAGCGGCGTAGCAGGGGCGCGCCCTTTCCCGCCCTAGAGTGGGCTGGCCTAGACACTGACGCAGCCAGCCACGCCCTCGGGGCAGGCAGGGGCGGGTGTACGCCCGCCCTGAAGACGGATAAAAAGGGACGCAAGACCAGAAGACATCCTCTTGTTCTTGTGCTCTGAAGCTGCACCTCCTCGCTGCACGTGAGCTCGGGACAGAACGAAGAGCCAATTTTGACCCACCCACCAGCCCCTGAAGACAGCCAGTTGTTTGTAATAAAGTTGATTAATTCTGCCTCTCTTTCGTTTGCAGGTTGTAGTGTCATGTTGATGTTGAGTATAATAAAGAATGGTCTGTTTTGAGTACGTTTTGCCATTAAAAATGATTCAGATATAGTGTTGATTTTTTAAGCATGCTCTTTCGGTCATAGTGGCCAATGTATTCTTAGGTTTAGTTAGCACTGTCGTATTTATTTTGGTAGGCGGTAAGGTCATGATCGGTGAGCACTAATTAGTAGATCCCTATGAGTGGGCGTCACCCAACACGGATGGGAGCGCTCGGGAGAGGTGGCCATTGGCCCCTCAATGGGGAGGCGGTCCCTTCTAAGGATGGGTCGCCGGAAGTAAAGGAAAGGCGGTCAAGGCCCCTTCCTTTGTAGGAGGGGTTACAGCCCCCTCCTGGGGAATTTCCCGGGGCCAGTGACATCTGCGACGGCAGATGCGGTAAGTTGTGTGGGGTTGGGATAAGGTTTACGATACCTTCTAGATACCTCACACGAGTATTCGAACGACCTTTAACTGGCGTCGAGTTTTTAGGTGCCCCCGTCAAGTCAAGGGAAATTGGTAGTAGTTGCACTTGAGGTACGCCTCCGTGCTGTCGCCCCTCCCAAGTGGGAGGGGTAAGTCTGGTTAGGGATCTTGACACCGGTTATGACCTTGCCGTTGGCCCTTAAACGTTAGGATGTACAATTTCAATATGTCAAGAAAATGTGTTGTAGGATGCTAGTTCGGCTAGGAGAACCTCTGTATTAGAGAATCTATTAAGGTTAGCCAAACATCGCAATGTGGTAATGAAATTGTACATAACATGAAACGTTTAATGTTTTTAATTTTGTTTTAATAAATACGGCCGGGATGGTCACTCCATCCCACTTCCAAAAACTTCAAGAACTGTTTCCAGTTTCCCTCCTTTTGGGGATTGTGTTGAGAGGGGGTGGCGGGTATCTCGGCCATATGCATGATGTTAAATAAGTATCTAACGACTTCACAAAAAGGACCCTGCACATGGTTTAATTTGATCAAGTAGCCACATTTTTTTGTGTGTGGGTTCCTTGCTTGGGTCTCTGTAATTTCACTAATGCACTTTCAGCCTTATAATGATATAAAGATGTCACTCTGCATATCATACGTGCATATCAATGGCCCGAATAGTCCATATTAAAGTAGTAAAAAAGAAATCTGAAAGGGGAAAATGGGTGAGGAGACATTGAGCATTGTTTAATTAATAGTTAGATGATTGTTTGTGGCGACCTATTGCACTATACAGTTCAATAAGACGATCACAAAGGGGATAATTCCAATGGTAGATGTATTTTACTCCAACCACCGGCGTGGATGATCCAACTACCTAGGGCGGGGAGAGCAGAAGGAGTAAATTTGGATTTTGATAGATATATATATATATATAAAAATATCAGGTAACACTCCAAAGGCTTGTAACGGGCACCAAATAAGAGAGTAACGGATGCTTCAGATGCTGGCTGCTGGTGCAATATAAAGTGCTTTTTATTCTTTCATCAGTGCAAATCGTATATAAAAATATATATATATATATCATTGACTTAAAAGTAACTGTCAATTACAAAATTGTACTCACTTATCTAAATGTGCCAAACATTATTTTACCTATGTGTTAAAAGAAGTGTCTTGAGCCTTCATTTAGGACTATTGTTATTATGTCACGTTTTATAGAACAGAATTCAAATGCACAAATTAAAATTGACTGCAGTGCAAATCAATCATTTGGAAAAAACTATGTTCTGCGTTAATTATTATATAGTCAATTGTGCATATGAAAATATATTTCTATGTAAGGTGTGAGATTATGGTTTTACACACAACTTTATGATAATATTCAATACATTACATCACTTATATTAGAATTTTGCATGTCTGAAACTATTTCCCTCAATGTTCAAAATTGCTGTAATATTAATCATATCAAGGGACTTATATTCGTCTCCTTTGGAGAAAGTAAGGGTTTTACAGAAACATATTTATGATAAATGTAACTGCAAGATTAATTATAACAATGTATGTTATGAATACAGGTAGTATGTATGATCAATTTCCTAAATGTTTCACATGCCCAAGTATGCATCCTTTCTGTTACACTTAGAACATTGAAATAGTTTTACTATTTATGAAATAGTGTTTTTGTAGCAGTATAATACAACCAGCTATTTACCTTATTTTACTAATGTAATCCAAAGTGATCCTTCACTATTTCAATTATATCTATTATGTTAAAAATAGGCATCACTTTACTATGGAGCACAATCAATACTGATCTAAGGACTTTATAATGCATATGCTTTTGCACTACTTTTAAGTAAAAAAGTAAACTTATTCCAAAATAGGCTTTGAATTGTGTAGTAAAACATACACCCATCAGATACATAGTTGACAGACACAAAAATACCACCTAGTCTCTCTTCCATTGACTGCTTCAGTCCAATTGTACCTGATGCATACAGCGAGAAGTGTACCCACTCTAAAACGTGCATTTGATTTCACTGCCACACTGAGGTCCCTGAGATTGCCAGCTATTATTTGAATGTCACCTTTGGGCAGAAATAAATGAACATGTTTAGTGGAAGTTATAGTTTAAAAAATGTCTAAGAAGATATTAGTTGGGAAAATATTGTTTTGTCATTTAAAAAAAACAATTGTTCTATGAATATTAGTTTATGGGTTATAAATAGCAACACCCATAGTTTTTTGTTTTGATCACTTTTAGACTTATTCCAGCTAGATGCAAAGGAGCAAGCATGTAAATTAAGCATATCAAGGATTATTAGGAGCTTCATTCAGTCAGAAATCAATGAAGGGAACAGTATGCAATGTATCACATTTAAAATAATTAAAGTGCTAACATGAACACTAAACTACAGGCTCCCAACTTTGTGCAACCTTATTTAATGATTTTAAAAAGTGGCAGATTTGCTTTTCAGAAATATTAACCTCAGGAGTTTTCCTTTTCTGGATCATGACATCTGGAGGCCGGAAAACCATATGTTTACTTTCTGCCTAAATGAATGTTTGCAAAACGGTCTAATTCACAGTGCTGTTTCATTATTTGAACTTATTTGGGAATGTATAATATTGATATGAGGGTTGAGCTCGTCCCTCTGTAGATATACTCTAAACAGTGCACAGTCACTGAATTGATTTCATGATAAAGGTGAATGTTTGTGTTCACGGTTGGTTTGCTGAGCAAGTACAACATTAAAAGTGCAATTATATTAGAATGCATACAGTAACTAAAACAAGAGTGTGGCAAGCAAGAATAATAAAATGGAAGCAAGCATGTTATGAGTCAAATTAAAAGTTTACACACCGCTTTTTTCTTGATTTTAGCTGCCTTTTGCATCCTCTGATCAGTACCATTAGACAGTAAGTTGAGAGATGCACACAAAAAAACAAAACAAAACAAAAAAACAGTGTATGTCAAAAGAAGGTTTAAATAAAAAAATTCAAACATGTCATTTTCTTCCGAAAAAGAAAATGTTTATAATAGACAATCAGAATAGCACATAGCACTTTTGGTTCATTTGACTCAATCATGTGCAGACGGTATTTATTTGGTCACTAATTGTCCTCTACAAGTACATTTCAGGTACTCATACAGTTTGGTACACTTAATGAAAATGATGATGAAAAATAAATGTGAAGGCCAGCCTATTTATTGATTCTACCAGTACTTTCAACTAAAAATCCACCTGGTTTGGAAAGTAAATAGAAATATGATTCTTGTTTTGGGGCAAGTAATTTAATTAACGCTAAAATTGAGAATATTGGAAGGCCTACACTCAAGGAGCCATTACAAAAGTAACTCTATGCAACTCCTACATTATAGCTGTTTTTTAAACCTATTGGTATCTTCACTAGAAAAAGAAAAGTGATAGGAGGCAAGAGAAAGGTGTCATCATACAGACATTGACTCATTCCAGCAGATTTCATATAGACCTCCAAACAAAATTGCACATCACCTTATGAGTAAAACAAGAGTGCAGTTCCTGTAGAGGCTATGTTGGCTGTTTTTTACAATGCAGCAAATGACTTATTCAAGAAGATTTCATTAGACCTCTAGGTACAATTGCACATCACCTTATGAGGAAACATCAAGAGTTCTTGTTGATGTTGTGTTGTCGGCCCCATACCTCCATTGAATATCAATCTGCAGTCACATGTCTGGAGAAAGCACATAAATCTGCCTTTGAACTGATGAATGTGGAAAGATATTCAACAGGAGGGTATTCTCCTATGAGCAGTAGCAATAGGAAAGCAGGTTAATGATCTGGACATTATTTCAAATTGGAGGTTGTCTGCTCTACATCCTCTGTATTCGATGAAAGGCTTGTCAAAACAACACCTATCCCTAATTACATTCAGAAACATGTTAAACTCATGCCTAACATAAAACCTCTACATTCAAGGTGCTGAGAAAGTACAGAAAGGAAGTGATAGATTAATCTCCCCATTTACAAGAAATGTATCCAACACATTTGTGATTGTGTATGCGTTCCACCATGTCTCAATAAAAGATAATGTATGTTATAGACATGCATGGAGCCTGGCCCTCACTAATGTGCCCTACACACGAGATGTTGATTAGGAAGATGGCTTTCTACAAAAGGAGCTTCATTTTACACGGGGTGTAGGGTCAGAAGGCTAGTGGTTCAAGAAGGAAAGTACATGTTTCAGATCCCTTCTGCTGGACAGCGTTGTAATAGGAGGAAGCAGATTTGACATTGGGTGAAGGTACCCTTGATAGATCTGGTAGAGGTGAGAAATATTCCCTGCCTTACCCCTTAATGACCCATTGACTGACTACTAGGGGTTGTCAGTGTCTACATGAATGCCTGACTATACCAGGTGTCTGAAGAAAGGCATGACATTGTCCTTGTCGGTGGTGAGTCAATCAATGTTCTTGGATAGGATTGGCTAGAGATGAAACTTCAACAAGTTTCTTTTGTCCCGAGGACCTGCTGATGTTTTTTTCTGGCAGGTATTAGTATGCACAAGTTACCATTGGAGAGGTGACATTGGTTAGCTTCTCAGAAATTATGCCCTCAAGAGCTTATAAGAAGTTGGAGGATCCTCCCATCATCCATAATTACAGCATCTATCTCAAGGGATGATGAATGTCCTTTTCCTGTAGATGGTACAGTGTTCATAAAAACCAGCTTAGATGGACCAAGATGTGGCTATAAGGAGGACTGAGCAGCCTGAGGTGCATCTGTTTTTGGAGGACCTTGAAAACAGTCAAGTCATGTCAAGACATTTATGTATCACTCTGAGTAGTGAAGCATAGGCCTACTCCCAAGGATTGATGAACTTGCCAATCCATAAGGCAAGGTCACAGTATTTCACGTTCAAAGGTTTCACAAATGCAACTATATCTGGTCACTCCAAGACCTCAAAATGGAGTTCCTTCCTGTGAGGTTGGTGTACTTATGAGGTCAGGGTGTCTGTTCTCAGTCTGAACATGAGGGAAACAGGAGAAAAGTATCTTAGAAAATGCTAATTTATTTCAGACTCAATGCCTGCTAATGAGAATGTAGAGAGTGAGTGACCTAATTACTGATGAGGGAAAGGTATTTTCAGTGTTTAAAATACCACTAATTGTCAACCAAAGAGATTATGGAAAGGTCAGTGGAGTGAGCGCCTCACACATACTAAAATGGAATGGCATGGGAAAAAAAGATGTGAAGGATACAATATCCCAGCAGTAGGAAAACTGACTTTAGGCAGGAGCAGGTTTTATTGCAAAGGATAAGCTAGGTTTCCAGCAGTTTTCAGCACTTTTAGAAAATGTAGATGGCTATTTTCTGATCTGAGAGCAAAGGGGAGTGTATTACATGCTTTGGAAATGGGAGGCTTCTGTTGTGATGCACAGTACCCAGGCTGCATATGGATGGACTAAGAAATGAGGGGTCCATTCTGAATTCCACACTTTGATTGGCCGGAGGTTGTTACAATTGCAAATCTTTAACAGGATGGCACTAACAGGAACTTTGTTTGTCTTGGCACTTCATCCCTTGTTTTTATTGTCCTGATTCCACCAAACAGCGCTGTTTAACCCAGTGAACTCCCAGCTGATAGCATAAAATAGTAAGAACATACTTGGCGCAGGAAGAGTCCAATCCAGAAGCCAAGCTCCTATTGGCTAAAGGCTGTAACAATTGCAAAACCTGAAAGAATGGTGTGAAAAGTGACCCGAAGATTTGTGTAGTGGTACTGCACTCTTTTTTATTGTTTATTGTTAAACCTGTCAGTTTTAGGGTGGTCTTTCCCCAAACATTTTTCCTCCATTTTTGCTGATCTCGTTTTTGTTGCCCTTAGGACTCTGTGCACTTTAGTACTTTTAATTCCCAAAATATTTTACTACTGCAATGCCTACCTTTCCCAAAGGATAACATTTATTAGGTGGTAACTTTCAATTGGGAGGAAGTAGGAATGTCGAGTTTGGGGCCTAAAGAATTTTAATTTAACGTCCTCCGATTTTAAATAGCAATTTGGAAAATGCCACGTTTTGATACCTGCAGCCTGTGTCCTGAGTCAAATGACTACGTGTAGCTGCGAGTTGGCCTTTGCATGTTACTCCCAGACAGTGAAACAAAGGAGCATAGATGTTGACAGGATGGTCAGTCTCTGACTTGATGAGGAGGGGAGCTGTCACCCACCACACTTGCACATGATAAAGGTTCTGCTTGAGTACACTCACAAAGTGTTTGACACTAGTCTATTGTGTATCCTAGACTTGCTGAGGACAGGGCAAGGAGGAAGGAAATTCCGAACACCTCTGGAGGTTGAAATCTCAAGAACCTTCTCCTGCTTCAAAGTGGGCACCTGGTATAAATATTGGACCCTCAGGCCCAACTCTTCGGTACACCTGTGGAAGACTCTAAAGGACTGCTGTGCTGCTCTGAAAGGAGGGCTGTTACTCTGTCGTCCTGCTGCCTGAGTGAAAGGACTGGATCTACATCTTGATCCCAGGACCACTAGAGTAACTCCAAGAGCTACTTGGCTGGTCTCCTGATCGGAGCCTCAGTGATAGAAAAGGCTACAACCACCTTAAACCCAGCACCAGAACTCAGTTTGCTGTTAGTCTTGCCCCCAAATGTGTCCACCTCAGTCTTGGACCCTTGGAAGTGGGCCTGAAGGTGCTCTGCTAGCCCCGCTTGGATATTGCAGGCAGAACCGATGCAGCAGAATGCATCTCTCTCAGCCTCTTATGAACCAAATCTGCATGAAGAATCCTTGACGCAGACCTTCGCACTGCAGCCTCGACGACATCCTCAAAGATGACAAAGAACTCTGCATTGCAGCCTCGCAACTTCCTCGGAACTCCTCAAAAACAATAATTGAAAAACAATAATAATTTGGATCTTTGTAGTGATAACCAACTATCAATTTATAAACAAACAGACAACGAGAGGTGGAGACCGTGATTTCTGTATCACAAAATCCAGTGAAATGAAAATCAAAGTTTCTGCATTCGGGCTACAAAGGTTCATGCGCAATCTAATGACCTAAAAACTACCAGTTATCAATGAAAAACAATCAACTTTCAAAAACTTTGCAAACGGAAAGAAAATCAGGCTTTGTTTAGGGCTCGTGTGTTGGCAAGATTAATGATAAACATTATTTTACATTGTCTCGTAATGACAGCGCCAAAAATCTAATTTGTTCCATTCTGGCGTAAAATAATAAGAAACAATTATGATTACGTTCGATCAAAGGGTACAAATGATTTGATACAAGAATCAACCCAAAAAGTGCACCTGCCACAGAGTGTATGCAATAACACTCAGAACGATTTGGGGATAGGCTTTTGACTCCCCTTGAGAAGGTCTGCATTGTAAAGTTGTACAGGATCGGACGAAAAGGGAGGCTCACCGTAGTTCCTATTGAACCAAATGAGCATGATAATACATGGGATTTATTTCACAAGGGAAAGAGTGCCATTGTTAATTATTATGACAATAACAGAAATTATCTTTGTTCAGCTTTCAGGAAGCCAGAAAGGCCCATGTTTGACATGCATCCTTTTAGGTCAATTTAAGGGTAAGGTCAACCTTCTGCTCTAGCTGTTTATATTTTCCAATCAAAACATAACGGTAATGAGCCTCTATGTAAAGAGTACAACTCCATACAGTCCAATAATACCTGTATTATAATTGATTCAAAGAAAGGAACTTTATTAAGTGGAGAAAACAACATCATTATCTATGGAGAGGAGATTTTTACAAGAACTGTACAAAGTAGTGGCCTTTTTCAATGAACTATTCAATTAAATCTAATTGTAATTCTGCTGTTTAAGGTCACTATGAGACACATGGTCAGTACTATATGTTTACGCATATTTCCACCCAGCTTATGACTTGCAGTATACAATTTGTTTCACTACAATTTTCTGATTGTAACAGCCTCCAGTAAATGAAAGGGTGGAATCGAGAACCAGAGGCTTCTTTTATCCCATTCCATCCATCTGTAACCCAGTTTCTGAGTAAGTGGGATATTGTTTTCTAATCAGCCTGTGTTCTAGGATTTATTTTTGACACATCACAACAGTCGCCTCAGTTACAAAGCATGTAATACTCTCCCCTTTGGTCGTAAAAATGGTTGAATAGGCAGAAACATGTCAACCTCTGCTAGTGACTAGATATATATCCCGGCTTTTCTTTTAATACTACCACTGGGAGATTCAATAAAAATGTTCACTCTAGTCAGTAGGTTGTTTTAATTCACACACTGTTACCCTATGCACATAACCTTCACACTTAGATAGACCAGAAGATTGGCATAGTGACATTCATCTCAAATAATTCCCCCGAGCTCCCCATATTAATGAATGGGTAGTAGCATACACTAATATATATAAGAAATGGAGCTTAGAGGGACCCGATGATGAAGCATGCCAGCTATTGGTTGGGTGAGGGCTTCCATCTTTAAGGAAGGAAAGTCCCTCCCTTGGTACTCTCCAATCTTTGTGTTTAATCAGTTCTGATGTGTAGTGTTATGTATAGATAGGAGGATGAACTGACTAGCCAGATTCCTCCTGTCCCTTCTGTGTTAGATGATAGGTATTACTGTAAATAAAAGCACCAAACTTCCAATCACACATTAAAGTCATGGTATTGGTAGTACTGATGCTTCTGGCAATACTACTCTTAAGGGCCCCTTAAGGCTCTAAATTCGTAAGCAGCACATACATGCTTTAGACGTTGTTGGAATTATGTATTATCTCTCACCTACTGTATGCCCTCTCACTGAAGGGCTTGACCTTCAGCCCTCAGGGCTCTTATGGTGCCTCTTGTGTAATCCAATACAGTATACTTGGGGCTTAATCATCATTATGCACCTCCTGGTTCTTTGTACATTGTATTAGTAAGACTTTCTGACTCAGTTCTGCGAATATGCCCTGTGTGGCCACATCAGCTTCCCTTCAACTTTTTGGCTGACTGCCTTTTTCTCTCCATTAAGTGGTTTTGAATATTTTCAGTTACACTGCCAGATATAGCAACTAGGACCCCAAGATGCCTTTTACGAACAAGTGACTTACCTTCTGTAACGATATATCTGTAAGAAACATAGGTTAGTTAAAGTTTTTCATCAGCAGTACCCCTGCGTGTCGCAAGGTGGCGTCGGCCGGCTCCGCTTTCGTCCTTGGCATCATGGCCGCCGGGATGACGTTGCAGTAGCTACTTAGATGCCACCTTTGTGCGCTTACGTCAGTTCTGTACATGACTTTCCATGCCAGAAGTGCAGACCCATGCAAGACACTGACCACTGGTGGACAAAACTTGGGCCCTGAAAGGATCTCCTTAAAACTAGAAGTCAGTTCGCAGAACGGGGAGGATGGGTGGGGCGGTAAGAATCTATAACTAACCTATGTTTCTTACAGATTTGTAGTTATCGAAGGTAAGTAACTTGTTCATCTGAAAGAACCAGTTGGCTATAGATTACTTACCTTAGAATAGATACCCCAGCAATACCAACCCTGGAGGTGGATCTGCGCACTAAGTTCACACCAGGAAGTCCTGAAGAAATGAAAGGTCAAAGAAGCTGTCTCTCCAGACTTGGCTGTCCAGGCAGTATTGCTTAATGAGCATGTGCAGCGATGCCCACAAAGCCGTCTGACGATGTCATGAAGGGGGACTCCCCACCCCAAAGAAGTAGCAGCTGCCGACGCCCTGGTGGAATGGTTTCGTAGGCCCACTGGAGGCTCCTTCTTTGACAAAAAATATCAGGCCTTGATGCACAGAACAACACACCAGGAGATTGTCCGTTTGTTCAGGGCTCGACCTTTCTTAGCGACCATGTAACCAACAAAGAGCTGGTTGTCCACCCGTAATTGTTTGGTGCAATCCAATTAGAAGGGAAGTGCATGTTTTGGATCCAGACGGTGGAGCCTCTCTTCCTCTTTTGAAGGATGCGGAGACAGAAAAAAGGTGGGCAAAGTGATGGTTTGGCCAATATAAAAACAAGTGACCACCTTTAGAAGAAAGGAAGGTTGAATTTTGAGAAATACCTTGTCCAGGTGAACAGACAGAAAGGGAGGCTTGGAAGACAGCGCTTGTAGCTCACTCGCCCTGTGGGCAGAGGTGATGGCCACCAAAAAAGCAGTTTTCGGAGTGAAGAGTCTGAGAGAACAGTTATGTAGCGGCTCTAAGGGAGCGCACATCAGATAAGTAAGAACCAAGTTCAAGTCCCACTGAGGCATTATGAAGTGAACAGGAGGAAAAAGATGAGTAATGCCTTTAAGAAATCTATTTACAACATGAGACTTGGAAAGAGAAGGCTGATCAGGAAGCCTGAGGAAGGCTGAAATGGCTGAGAGGCAGCCTTTAAGAGTGCCCAGAGCAGAGGCCTGCTGGGCCAAAGACAGGAGGAACAAGAGAACCTCAGAAAGAGGGGCAAAAAGGGGATCCACAGCCTGTGCTGTGCAACATGCCACAAATGTATTCCATCTGCAGGATACCATCTTAGTAGAGGGACGCCTGGCTGCCAAGGTTACATCACAGACTTCGGGAGGCAAGTCAAATGACAGCAACTGCCGCCGCACAATCTCCATGCAAGGAGGTGGAGGCTGGACAGGTTCGGGTGGAGGACCGTCCCCTGCTGCTGCGACAGAAGAACCTCCCGAAGAGGCAGTCGGATCGGGGTATCGATGACTACGTTGAGCAGCTTGGGATACCAGACTCTTTGTGTCAGATCCGGAGCCACAAGAATGACTTGGGCCCAGTCGTACTTGATCTTCTTCAGCACTCTGGGCAGAAGTGGTATAGGTGGAAAGGCGTATAGAAGACGGCAACTCCACTCGTGAAGAAAAGCGTTGCCTAGCGAGTGCAGCGTTGGACATTCCAACATGTAGAATTGCTGATATTGCGCGTTCTCTTCGACTGCGAATAGATCTAACCAAGGCTCCCCCCACTGTTGAAAGAGACCTTGCACTACCTCCGAGTTAAGACGCCATTTGTGATCCATCATGCACCTGTGGCTGCGTTCATCCGCCCTGGCATTCAGTGAACCTGACAGGTGTTGAACCACTAGGGATATGCCCTGATGTTCCAGCCATGTCCAGATACGGAGGGCCTCTTGACATAGGGTCTGCAACCCCACCCGCCTTGTTTGTTGTAGTACCACATGGCGGTGGTTTTGTCCGTGAACACTTGCACGTCTCTTCCCCAGACAGAGGGAAGGAATACTTTTAGTGCAAGACGGATCGCACGAAGCTCCAGCAGGTTGATGTGGTGCTCGGACTCCGCCAGAGACCAGAGGCCTCTGATCTCTGCCTCTCTCATGTGGCAGCCCCATCCCAGAAGGGATGCGTCTGTCACCACTATGCGTTCTGGTTGGGGAAGGGAGAGGGATCTGCAGTTCACCCAATCCTGGTTTGTGAGCCACCACTGCAATTGTCGTGCATTGCCCACCGAGATCTGGATGCAATCGGACAGATTCACCTGATGCTGCTCCCACTGGAACTTTAGGTCCCACTGCAGAGCCCGCATACGCCACCTGGCATGTTCGACCAGCAGGATACAGGAGGCCATGAGGCCCAACAGCCTCAGGGTCATCCTGACCGAAACCTGTATAAAGGCTGAAATATCAGAATCATAGCCCGAATGTCCCGGACTCTCTGTTCGGGAGAAGAAACCCGAAACTGCGCCATGTCCAGAACTGCTCCGGTGAAGAGAATCTTCTGAGAGGGGGTCAGGTGTGACTTCAGCACATTGATGGAGAACCCCTAGCTAATGCAGAAGGTAGGCCATAGTCTGGAGGTGGGAGGCGACTTCAACAACTAGTCGTCGAGATAGGGGAAGACTGGTACCCCTGATCTGAGCAGATGAGCAGATGAGCTGCGACCACCTCCATCACTTTCGTGAACACCCGAGGGGCGCTAGGGAAAGGGGAGCACAGTAAACTGAAAGTGCTCGTGGCCTACCATGAACCGTAGGTTACGCCGGTGGGCCGGCAGGACAGGGATGTGAAAATAAGCATCCTGCAAGTCCAACGCTACCATCCAGTATCCAGGGTCGAGGGCAGACAAGACCTGAGCCAGGGTCAACATTTTGAACTTCTCCTTCTCTAGGAAGCAGTTGACGTCCCTGAGATCCAAGATAGGACGCAGGCCCTTGTCCTTCTTGAGCACCAGAAAGTAGTGGGAATAGCAACCACGACCTACTTCTGGGGCAGAAACACGCTCAATGGCTCCCTTGGCCAAGAGAGCCATAACTCTAGCAGCTTTTTGGACCGTTCCCGCAAAGACTTCGGGCCATGGTTCAGCAGTCGGAGCACAACTTGGGGTCATGGTCACGCTCCAGGCAGTAGAGTCACACGCGGGGCGGATCCATCACTGACATCAGTGGGGTACAGGAACCGCAGGCCTTGAAGCCGGGCATCCCTCGTGCACCAGGAGTGGGTGTTAGACTCAAAAACGAAGTCAACAACAGTCTCGAAAAAGTCAGTCAAAAGGTGACTGGGGGGTACCGCTCTCTCTGGATTTGCGCTTGCTGGCACGGAAAAAGAAAGAACTGAAGTCAGCACGCGAGGGCGTCATCTAAGTAGCTACTGCGACGTCATCCACGACGCCAATGACGTACGCGGAGCTGACCGACGCCACCTTTCAACGCACAGGGGTACTGCTGATGAAAAACTTTCTGGATCCAGTCTGACGCCTGGGGGTAATTCTAAGGTAAGGAATCTATAACTAACTGCTTCTTTCGGATTAGCCACTCTCTAACTTTTATCTATCTGATATCTATTTTCTATTCTTTATCTACTGTCTCTAGTTCTCTCATCCCCACTAGACCTGATAGATCTCCCTATTTTGATTAGGTTAAAATGCCGTCGACAAGCACATTTTCATTAACTAACTGATTGCAAAGCCAGCTGTTATTTAAATACATGCACTTCCCCTTTTCACTTATCTGCACTTTGTGAATTCATTTCTGTTCCTTAATTGTAAATAAAAGTAATTTTACTTCATAACCGTCATAAATGTTTCTTTTGAGCTATCTGGTTAACTTTAAGTTCATTTGTATCTATTATTCACTGGATTATTAATTCACCCAGAAGCATAACAATTATTACCTTTCTAAATGAGCCCAGAGTGAACAGCTGTGTTCATAACACAGCTCAGCCTTGGTTCCTGGGTGACCTATTGAATGCTCATGTGGTTGCGTTTTACATGATATTTTGGTAACACAATGTTCCTGCTTTGGACAGTTTGCCATACAACATGGGGGACCTAACTGTTAATTCCAGAGAAGGACCTCAAGAATTTAGCAGAATCTATTGTTTTCGCAAAATTAAGTATGCCGAATCCCTGTTTACTAGAATAACAAAAGTGCACCTATCATGATTATAGGGAGCTCTGTGTTCAGCAGCTCATTTTGTCACTGGGAGCAAAACAATTTACTGCCTACCCCGTCCTCCTAATACTCCAATGGCTTCCCATTTTAGCTAATCAGCCTGTATAACTACTAGCCCTGGGTGGCGAACTCCACTCCGTTCACAGAGTCTGCGTGGTTTTCTGCACTCCACGCTCCGCAGAGCTTGCGGTGTGCAAAAAACTCCTCTCTGCATAGTGCAGCTAGAATTTATACTGAAGCTGCAGGAAGATCTGCGTGAATGGCAGTTTGCACTGCACTCCACCACTTGCAGAATTTTGCAGAGTTTTTTTGTCACTTTGCGGAGTTCTGCATAGCGGATCTCCACAAACTTCGCCCAGGCCTGATAACTACCTGCATAAATCACAAAGTCCTACATACAAGTACACTTCTTTTCATGACAAAAAACTGAAAATCTCTGGTGCTCAACAGAAACTCCTACTGGCATTCTGGGTTTTTAAAACATAGGGCACCATGGTTCCATCCTTTCCTAGTTTTGCTATCACAATTTGCAACTCACTCACAAGTACTCTTGAGCATCACTTCTTCACGATACACTCAGAAAAGATCTTAAAAATCTACGTTTCAAATAGTATTTCTAAACTGGATCTTACTATCTGCCTCTATATTATAGGTGGCTTGGCTACTACCTGCCTTTGGGTGTTGTGATTTTCTCTGCCTGCCACCTTCTATTTTCCTACAAGCTTAGGGACTACCTCCCTACCACTATTTATCTTGATTACCTCATTTTATGTTGGTGTTTCTTTGAAATTACTCCTTCTGTCAATCAACAACACACCTACAGCTTTTGAACGTTGTTATGTTGGGTTATATAGATATGTTGAACCCACTTGTCATCCGTGAGGGTATCCAGGCACTTGAGGAGGTACGTAGGTTGAGTGAGACTAGATGTAGGTCATCCGAAGGAAATATGCAGGATTTGATGAAGAGCCAGATCTTCAGCTTTTTGTGGAAGTTGAGTAGTGAAGAAGAGGTCCTGATGTTTTGGGAAACGTTGTTCTTGGTCTTGGAGGCAATGTAAGAAAAAGCGTGACCTCAACTCTGCTACTGTGGATGCGTGGGATACGTGTGGGAGGGAGACGTAGATCATGTAATTAGGACCCATGTTAATCCCATCGGGAAAAAGCAGAAATCTAGGGCTTATTCTCTATTGAATGCTGTCACCACCTCTTGTTTCCCCACCCTGTGCATGCAATGCAAGATATTCAAGTGACTACCTCATACCACCACCGTCATTAAAAAGTCCTCGTCATGAGCAGGCTGGACTATAGCAACACACTCAATGCCAGAATCCCAACCAACCTCACACACAGATTCCAGACCATTCGTGACACTGTCAGGAGACTCATCTTCACCCTCCTTTTCAGCACTGACATCTCACCTCAGCACAGAGTGCTCTAGTGGCTCCCCATCCAGAAACATTGCCAATTCAAGCTGTTCACCCATGCATTTAAAGCCCTCCACAACATTGGGCCTGCCTACCTTAACAACCGCCTACACTGAAGGTAAATATGGGATTCAGGGTGTGTCTTGCATGTTGTGTCAGGCCCTGGTCGAGCTGGTCAAGTCCAATGCTATTGAGGCTGTCAAACAGGGCTGCGTAGTTGGGGTCCGAGGTAGGTCGCTGAGGAGAATTAAGTAGTTTGAACTGATGGTGAGGGGGGGCATGAAGTCTGTGATGAAGCTGCAGAAAGTTGTGCGTGGTCCCTGGCAAGAGGAGGTGTCTGTATGCCAGGGTTCCTCTAATGATGGTCTTTCCATTTGATTAAATTTAGAACTGCATTTACTCCATAAATGGTGTGTTCTTGTCACCGGATGAGGTGAAGCGAATCGTGACCTTCTGGATGATAAGGCCTCCTCTTGGCTTTTGGGGTCTGTCTTGGTGTGCTATATTGTTGCCTGACAGGATGGGTGTGGTGATGAGGGGTGAAGACTATGGGTTGAGCCAGGTTTCGGTGAAGAAGATGACTGGGGCATGTATTTTGACGAGGCCCCAGATCTCTGTGGCATTTTTACCGACTGAGCATGTAAAGAGGAGCATGCAAGCGAAGAGGGTAGGTAGTGGGGGTGTGGTGCGGGTAGAGGTGTGGAGGAGTCTTGTCACATGGGAAGTGACAGTGTGAGCAGGTGAAAGTTCCTAGTGTGAGGCGGAAGCAGCAGTTGTGGCAACTAGGGTTGAGTGCTTTTAGGTCGTTGTTGTTGGCTTGAACTATTTTTCATCTTCACCTAAATTTAACTGCATTTCTTTACTAATTAACACATGCCCTTTATTTATTGAGAGTTTTATCAAGTGTGTGCATATACAGGGGCTATCAGAGCATTGCACAGTATAAAAAAGCAACAATATGTTACAGGAAAGACAGTTTAGCATGGTATATGAGGTGAGAGACACCACAGAACTGTGAAACAACAATTAGTCGAAATTATGAAAGGTCAACATATAAGAAGAAAGAAAATGGAGCAAGTAGAGTAAACGCTATGGAAGTACTCTAGACCTGTCCTTATTACGTAAACATGGCAAGTCCAGTCCATTAGTCATCTTTCAAATGAAGAGATTTAACACTCTTCCTGAAGGCTAAAGAGGGGGGTTTGTGCATTTCTTAGGCAGAAGAGAGTTCCAGTTCGTGGGAGCAATTCCAGTAAAGGAGGCGAGAGCAGAATCTCCCTCTAGAAGTAGCGAGTCTGAACTCCGCAGGGAGTGGCTACCACAAGAAAGTGTGAGTTTCTGGGCCCTATAGTGAATGGCTTTGTGAGTAATACACGGTACGTTGAGGATGCAGTGTGCTTCAACTGGAAGCCACTTGAGTGTGACGAGAGGAATGATTTGGTCAAAGCAACTAGCCCCCGAGTGTGGCCTTTAGTGGATAAAGGTGAGTATTTACTGTACCAGTAGGAACTACATTTCTGTACTCAACTTTAGAAATTACAAGCTCCTGTACTACCTTTTAAAGGTCATGTAGCTTTACCTTTTAAATAGTCAGAGCTAGTATAATGCACTTCTGGTAGTGAAGTTAGCAGAAGCAGGCATCTCCAGCTTGATTCCAAGTGGTATAGCACAGTCAATCGTTGTGGGAGTGCATTTGAGTGGAACTAAGCAGTTGAGCCAGCCTTGGATTACAGGAGAGTTGTGTGGTGAAAGAGATAAGAAGGAAGATGTTATTCAATGTATTTTGTTTTAAGTGGTTGGATGCTAGCAATGATTGTACTTTAATTAACTTTGATTTAAGTGAAGTACATCATCTTGTCATATGGTTACTGCGTTTCTATATATTGTGTTAAGTTACCATGAGTTTATTAAATGTTTAAACAACATATTTTCCTTCGGCTTCAGTTTGCACACGACACCTAATTGTTATTGTAGCTTTCAACCTAGCCGAAAGATGTGATTTATTTGAGAATAATATGTTATTGCTCTGATATCAGTCGTGCTTGGTACAAATGTCTGCACACTGAGAACTGCACCCTCTAAGAATAACCTAATACAAGGTTGCTGAAGGCCTGATCCTCGCACTACATTAGACATAACACAAATAATGTTGCTGCCAACATTGGGCTCTACGCGGGTTTAAGATAGAGTTACAGGGAATGAATCAACACACTTGATGCTTCGCATGCAGAGAGCTGGTAGCTGTTGATGTGATCTACTCCTACTGAAATTTAGAGGTATGGGCCCGCCCTGCTAGAACCCAAATGAGACCTTCTTAGATATAATATAATATGCTAAATAGGGTGCGCGAAATATAGGTGATACAGATTTCTATAGATTTTGCATTATAATATGCTATCACCATTCGCTTATTATGGACTAGTGACTATGCTGCTAACTCTGGTTTTTATAATATGTATGTTGATATTATATAAGATACTGCGTTTGAGAACTTTGCATTGAAAAATAAACATTTCAAACTTGCACGTGTGTTCTTTGCCTCCCAGTTTCGGTTTGTAATGATTATATAACGAAAGAGTGTTCATGTGTTCCACGATACCTGAGGTACTCTAAGTTCATGTTCTGGATTGTCTGAGTCATTGGTAAGTTATTACTCCCGATGAGACACTGTAGCTAGCTTGGTAAGGGGATTTCTGAAACTAAGGTGAGTTTTGGGTCACCCTAATTCACCCAGGTTCTAGATCTCTGTGCACAGTTCTGTGGGAGAACGGAAACCCTGCTACATGGCGCCCATACGTTGTTGGCCTTATATCATGACACTCGAGTAGTATATCATTCAAACCTTAACCTCTTCATTCCCGTTTCCGGAAAACGGTGGTGTCGGAAAAACCTACCTATTTTTGAAATAGGTCTTTTCAAGCTTGAAATTATCTATAACAGCTTATTTGAATTACTACCCAGTTGTGCTACAAAGTAATCTTTGTTTTTTCACCTTCCCGTGCTATCGTGGCAGAAGCCGTGTACATCCCGCAGCATAGTCGCATTGCGGTGCGGGACCACTTGCGGGCTTATAATGTCCCTGTGGACGGCTTGGCTGTTGTTCTGGTGGTGAGTGCGGAACATGCTTACCCGTACGAACTGTTTTATTCGTGGGTGACATTTCCGGCGGTGGACGCTAATTCTGGAGTGTTCCATTCATACACTGCTTCAGCTGTACCGGTTGCGTATGCTCAGTACAGGGCACTGGAAGTTCCTATTGATGCTTGGCAGCATGGAGCTTGGTTTGGTGGCGCCCTACCACACGCTTTAATCGCCTCGAGGTTAGGTCCTTTGTCCATTCCGGGCACACCTTGGCCCGCTTTGGCTGGATTCACTCCTCACCCTAATCGCGCCACTTGTAACGTAGCTGATCTGCGGCGGCGTCATGAAGTCGCAGTGGAAGTGATTAGAGCGCTTGTTCATTACACTAGCCGTAATGTTCAGGACATAGCCCCTAGGGGTGCACAGCTTCGTGTAGAACAGGCTGGTTTGAAAATCAATCCTGTCATGGTGAATTCTGTGATGGGCAAAAAGCCCCAGGACAAGGATGATTTTCCGTTCTGGCTGGCTGAGAAATTCGGCCAGCTGGAAGCTGTGTTTCCCAACACGAGTCCTGGTGATAAGCACAGGATTCTTACATTAAGTTTACCGTAAGATTTGGCACCTGAACTTGTTGACTGTGAGACCTGGGGTAAGACTTTTGCAGCGGTCTGTTCGAGGTGCTATGGTACCCCGTCTGTGACCAATCTGGGTGCGGTCCTTAAACGTGTTCAGGATGAGCACGGGCCGGAGTCGGCGGTTGAATTGGGTATGCGCCTGTGTGGCACCTTTGATGTAGTTTGCGATCTGATCCTTGCAAATGTCAAGGGGGATGCAGTGAACTTTCAGGTTGCTAACGCATTGGCGTTAGTTCCCGAGGCCGAGAGACCCCGTCGGTTGGCAAGGATTATTGTGGCTGCTTATAAAACGGTTGGCCGTAATGCGAAGGGGCTTAAGGCTTTTCCTGATAAGGAGAAAAAGCAGCCCCAAGGTCAGTCTTCGGATACTAGTGGTCAACCTAAGTCCAAAAAACAAAATTGGCCTAAAAAGCAGAATCAGGGTAAGCAACAACAACAACAAACACAGGTTTCTGCTCCTGCGTCTCCGTTGCCTGCGCAGTCAGATCGGGTTTATGATTTGCGCGATCGCGCGATGATTAAGTCACCTGAAAGGTTTCATACTTCTGACCAACGCTCTCCTCGTTCCTTTCAGGACTCATCGGCTCCGTCAACCGGTGGTGGAGGGGGCGGCAGGGGCCGGGGTGGCCAGCAAGGACGTGGTCAGCCCCTCCCGCGTAACGGTGGAGATCAGCAGGAAGGCGCTACGCCCAAGAGACCACAGTTTGCCACGAAGAAAGTCGCCGCCCTGACAGCGCATCGATATGCCCTAGATAGTGAGAACGCGGCTTCGGAATCTGACGTGGGCTCTGACCTTGCTGGACAGCGCAGCAGAGATTACCATAGTGAGAGAGGCCCTCCGTCCACTGTTGAAGGTGACAGCGACTGACACTTATGTTGTAATTGAAACTGCTGATACGCATGTTGCTCCCCCTGAACGTCTTTTTGAAATTGTCCTGTTAATAGAAGGTGACATGCAGCGAACTGTAAAAGGGGTATTTTGGGAAAATCTTTCGTCTACGTATGACATTTTGCTTTCGGAGGCTGACTGGCCCCCACCTTTTGTTCTCGCAGCTCCGCGAGGGGAGGAGGTGATCCTCCCCAGTTTCGCGCACACTGTATCGAGAGTGGAAGCGCTGCATTTTGCAGAAGAGTGGGCTCTGGCACTTGCGCCGGCTGTGTACCGCAATCAGTGTGGTTGGGATAAATTGTCTCCAAGCCACGAGATTCCGTTACGGTCTCAGCCGCAGCCTCAACCTCAATATCCCATACGGCGTGAAGCCAAAGCTTCAGTCGCGGCTATCCTTGAACAATTGGAATATCAAGGTGTAATTGAAACTTGTGTGTCACCGATGAATAACCCCCTTTTTACTGTAAACAAGCCGGATGCCTCATATCGTTTGGTTTTGGATTATAGGCATTTAAACTCGCATTGCCGTTACTGCGCAGTACAGAATACTCATGGCTCTGCTTTAGTGAATAGTCTTGAGCGTAAACGGTTCAAAACCACGCTTGACATTTCCAATGGTTTTTATGCCCATAGATTAGACGGTCTAAGTTCCCAATGGACCAGCTTCACACGCGGCGGTGTGCAAAAAATGTTTTGGCGTCTCCCAATGGGCTATAAGAATAGTCCTGGAGTATTCTCCGCCCGCATAGTCTCTCTTTTGGAGGGCTTCGACCCAGTTGCTTGTTCGTATGTGGATGACATTTATCTCACAGACGACGATCTTTGGGAGCATCTGTGCCGAGTGAATAGCGTAATTTGCAACTTTGCAGACATTGGTTACAAGTTTAACTTTGCAAAGTCGCACATTGCAGAGTACACGGTGAAGTTTCTCGGCTACGAGCTTCACAACGAGGGAAAAGGGTTAGCGCCTCACTTCCTGGAGAAATGCGCACAGTTGCGCTCTCCAACAACACTGAAAAAATTACAATCTTTGCTGGGTTTTTTGAATTTCGGGAGAACTTACATTCCCGAATATGCCCAGCGTACCAAGCCTTTATATGCTTTGATACAACCATCTTTCTCCAAATAATGCTGGCTGCCTGAGCATTCAGCCATTCTGCAGTCTTTGCAGGCTGATTTGCTCGCTCCTGAATACTTACAGACTCGTGATAACCAGACCAACCTGGTGATAAGAATTATCCCTGGGGCGGTGGGTTTCATGTACCTGACTTTTAATGAAGGAGATACAGTACCTATTGCTTACAAGTCACACTTGTACACTTCGGCTGCATTCTGGATTCCTCACTCTCGATGACCAGACAAGTCAACGCAGTTTCATCATCTTGCTTCAATATTCTTCGCATGCTCAAAAAAACATTTCGCTGGATCCCCACTGAGACTAGAAAAATGGTCACCCACGCACTGGTTACAAGCCGCCTGGACTACGGAAACACCCTATACGCCGGTACCACGGCAAAACTTCAGAAAAAACTCCAACGCATCCAGAACGCATCAGCCAGACTCATTCTAGACATTCCGCGTAAAGATCACATTTCTGGTCACCTGAAAAACCTCCACTGGCTTCCCATCAATAAGAGGATAACATTCCGCCTTCTAACCCACGCACACAAAGCACTTTACGAACTTGGACCCGAATGCCTCAACACACGACTTTCCTTCTACACCCGCCAGCTACGCTCCTCCCACCAAGCCCTTGCTGCTGTACCTCGCATCAACAAAACCACCATGGGAGGAAGATCCTTCTCCTACCTGGCGGCTAAAACCTGGAACTCACTTCCTACTCACCTTCGCCTCACCCAGAACCACCTAGCATTCAGAAAACAACTTAAAACCTGGATATTCGACAAGTAACTCCCCACCCTTCTCCAAGCGCCCTGAGACCCTCTGGGTATGTAGCGCGCTATATAAATCACTGAATTGAATTGAATTACAGATGGCAATTCTTAAAGAACGTGCCCTGTCACAAGGAAAACGCATGTTGGTTGTTACCCCGTGTCCTGCCTTGGAGGCAGTTACGAAAGCCAGTGTACCTAATTCCAAAGCTTTGCACTCTAGGTGGATTCAGTGGGCTGCATCCTTGACATCCCAGAAAGTCACGTTTATTTTTGACGCCACTTTACGGTCGCAGGAGTACTTACAGTATGAATTTGTTCATCCTGCTCCTTTAGCAATGCGGCCGTTGGAGGATTTCCATTGCATCATTTACACTGATGGTTCGGCGCAGGTTGCGCATGGCTCTAAACATGCCTACGTTTCCGCATGCGCCATTGTGGTCGGTGCCATGGTGAACGATGAGTTCAAGTCCAGTGTCGTGCACACGCAGACGCTTGGGGACTGCACCGCACAATTAGCAGAGCTTCGTGCTCTGATGCTTGCAATGGAGTACGCAGATCCTAGTGTGACGACTTTGATCGTAAGTGACTCTTACAACTGTGTCCAGTCTTACAATGAGAACTTATTCTTTTGGATTCAGAATGAATTTCGTGATTCCAAAGGTAGCACAATAAAACATAAAATGATCTGGGTCCGAGTGGCGGAACTTAAGGAGAAGTTGCCACTCGTGTTTTTTGATTCATACTCTCGGCCATCAGCGCGTGGGGGTCCACGCTGTTGGTAATTCGCTTGCTGATGAAGCAGCGAAATCAGCGGTATCAAAATACTTAGTTGCAGCAGTCACGAGGTCCAAAAGCAAAATAGATGATGACATCTTGGCAGCTGTTGCTGCGACCGCAAAGGGAAGTAAATATCCTGCGGGATTCCCTTCTAAATACACATACCACTTAAGTCCCGATAAGGTTCCTTATGTGAAAATTCCTGATGTTGGCGAACGTCTAGTTCCCAACTCAGATCGCAGAGCTACTTTGATTACAGCAGCTCATGAAGGTGTGGCGTCTGCGCATGCGGGCGTCTCAGCCACTGTAACTCAGCTACAACAGAGATTCTGGTGGCGGGGACTGTACAAACAGACGCACGATTATGTCCTTCAATGTGACATTTGCCAGCAGATTAAACCTTCGACTGCTGCGTGTCCGCCTCAGACACAGTTGTACATCTCTAATAAACCGCTTGGTTGCGTTTATTTGGATCACTGCGGTCCATTTTCTTCTGATACTGCTTACAAGTACATCTTGGTAGCAGTTGATTCATGCACACGCTTTGTGTGGGTATGGCCACATCGGAGCGCTGATTCACGGACTGTCATCAAGGATTTGCGAGTCTTTATAGGGATTTTTGCCTGTGGTACTTTCCATTCGGATCAGGGTCCGGCTATCGCCTCTAAGACGTATAAGGATGCTATGGTTTCGTTGGGGGTCCAAGTCAAGTTTTCAAGTCCGTACAGACCCGAGGGTAACAGTGTAGTGGAACGAATGAACCGTGACTTAAAGCAATCTTTGACAGCCCGAGTTATAGGCACTGGCAGAAACTGGTTAGCCCACCTCAATGGCGTGCAGCGTGCGCTTAATAATCTCCCTAGAAGGTCTCTGGGTGGGTGGACCCCGTACGAAATGCTCTTTGGTATCAAGATGTACGTCCCTGACCTCGATGGGCTAGACTGCAAGGCCCAGGCCACGGCCTTTGACGTAGATGAACATTGCAATGTTTTACAGGAGCTACAAAAGACCAGAGACAGTCTAGCAAAGGAACATTTGCCCTCCACATCGGATGATGCGTTGCAGATCCCGGTAGTTGGCTGGCTACCCCAAGTTGGTAAACTGGTTCGAGAGAAGATCGATAACAAGAAAGAGTTTGGTCCCTCATATCGTGCACCGGTTCGAGTTCTTGGAGTGAAGGGCACAAGAACAGCCATTTTACCACCACTTCCAGGTCGTAAGGAAAACAGATTTATTTCTATTGACAATGTCAAGACACACAGGGTGGCCGATTCTTCATAGCATGACACCGGCTGTATCCTGTCCTTCCATGGTGAGGCACTCTGTGCTGGCAATAATTTCTGGCGCTGAACAGGAGGTGTCCCTCGAGATGCCTGCCATATCGAGTCCTTTATTAAATACTATTCCTGTTACTAACATTGATGAGCTGAACTACACCTATCCTGCTGACTTATCTATGCCAGATTTGCAGACTTGTTTGGCCGGCCAGTCCAGATTCTCTTTTGACTCTGTTTCGGAACTTTCAAAGAAACCCTCAACTATTGCAAAATATGCCACCTTATTTAAAAAACATGTTTTAATTCCCCCTTGGACATACATTTGGTTGATTCTATTTTCATTTTACCTTTTTATGTCAATTGGTTTTGTGTTTTATTTTTTCCGCCTGATCGATGGTCACTATGTTAAAGAAAGAACAGGAATTCGGTACCTTAATGGAACATTGGCCCCTCTTTCCTCTTCACATTCAGCACACAGACTGAAACGAAACTTGAATACAGTCAACATTACTGCTTGGCCTGTCCTTGATGGAATTGTGTGGGATGCGGTTAAATTTCAAATACATGGGCCCACTGAAGTGATTAATGTTCCGTATGTGCTTAGAGTAAACATGGGAGATGTGATTAAACAAAATATACGTTCTGATGATTGGGATATTCTGGCCGTAGAAGCATTGTTCTCTGATTTGAAATACTATGCTGCCTTCGATGCTGAGGATCTGTATTTAGATTCAATTAATTATGGTGATTTGTTTTGTTTTCAGCATTATGGTAATCATTATTTGCATAAAACAAATTCCAGGAGGGTTGCTGTAAATTATACACAATGGGAACATTGCCCTGCTCCATTGGGAGGCATCTCAAATACGTTTCTGAAAAAATACACATATTTCACAGATTTTAATCAATCAAATCCTGAGTAATTTTATTTCAAAATGACACAAAAGCCAATGTCCAAAGTTAGACTTACCGATACAAAATTGCTGTATTCGAAGTCCTTTCTAGACAGATTGGCTGTAGACGGCTACGAGTTTTGGAAAGGAACAATTGACCTTAAATCGGTTTGGGGTACCAAAGATTGGCAGGTACAAGGCACTGAGGCTTTGCACCGTGCATGTCTCATCCCGAATCACATGTTGTTTTTAAATTCATCCATTTTCCAAACAACATGCTTTGGATTGGCTACTTCAAAAAAATTTAATTCACCAACCATCCCAGATTTAGAGGAATATTCAGGTTGGGGTAATTATACTGAATTGTCCATTCATGAGTTGCAAGCTCTATTGCACAATTCATCCTTTAACGTTTCCAGTTTGGATTCCAAGGGTTGGCTGATGTGGCATAGGAGTGCTGATTCTTGCCAACGTCGTTTTCTGGGTCTGGCTGAAGGGTTCACAGAAGTCAGACCTGATCCCCGTTTTGAAGAAGATTATACTGTCACAACTTATTCTGTGGGGAAGCTGTGTCAAAATTGGTTACAACCTTCCACATTAGCTGCAGTTAAACTACATCTGTCTCAATTAACTGAAAATGTGGATTTGAACGATTTTATAAAAGGCCCAGCTAAAGGTAGATCTAAACAATGGATTTATGCAATTTACAATGAAATTTGGAAAGTTATCAAATTGAGGCTGCTAAGCGCCTGAGGGCAATTGATCAAGCAAATTTAGAAAAAGTGCTTGCAGTTGTCGATAACAGTATTAACACGCTTTCTTCCCGAATTTACACGTTGAACAATATTGTGTCTTCTGTGGTTGACATTGTACATGATGAAGTGTCCGTATTGTATCATGGTCCAAATTAATTGCGTTCTGTAATGCAATTTGCTTGGACACTACAGACTCTGAAGGCTGGTCGAGTTCCTTGGAGTTATATGAACGTCACATCACTATTTGCCCCATTTAATTTGACTGAAAAACAGCGCATGCTTTCCATGCGAGATGCATCATTTTCTATGTTACACATTGAAAAATTAGAATCCTTGCCCTTTTCTGTAGCTGAGGTAACTGCTGCTACATGGCTTATCCATGGTTATATTACCTTACCTTTTGCTCTGTATAAATTTACAAATTGCATGAAATATATTGCTATAGGGCGATATGAACCATTAGGCAGTGCTTTCCTCCATGAGACATGGTCTTTACCATACACATACAGATGTCTAAAGAAGGGGAATGAAGTGAATCTGAATGGTGAAGAATGTACACAGTCGCCTGACCGCTCACTAATATGCTGATACATCCAGTTGCATGGTTCTTGTAATCAGGACAAGCCTAATTTAGCCTGTGTTTTAAAAGGCACACCGGTTCCTGCAATAGTTCCCACCTTCACTTTATTGTCTAACGGTAGTTATTTACTTCTGAATAACGAAATGTGTTGTGGGTTAATGGTCGGTATCACCTATGTGGTTACTGTATCAGAACGTGTGGTGTGTTGCAAGAATGTGTTATATCCACCCACGCATGGGAATTCAGATGTTTCCATTTGACCACGAATTCCAACCTTGAGAGCGGAGTTCAATGGTTTGAGCCGAATAAGAGCCCTATTGTCTCAAAAAGAAGTGGCCCCGAGCTCGGCCCGCGAAACTTATGTCCTTCACAGAGCTAACACACGCACAGAGGTGCAGGCACTTTTAAATACTGATTTGCCGTTTCATTTCTGCGAGCTGGTTCATCAAATCTTTAATGCCTCCTCCACGAATGGCCTAGCACATTTTTTTAAATTGGTTAGCAGTGGTCTCGTGACTACGTTTGAAAAAGTATTTGGTATTATCCCTGCGTTTTTTCATTCTATATTCGCAAGCTTGTTTGGCGGATTCCCTGTTTTGCTGGCTTTGGCTGCAGGCGTTCTGGTGATATTTTGCTTTATAAAACATGGATGCCCATCCTGCGCAAGGAAATGCTCAGCCCCTACTGATGCTGTTTCGCAACCGGATGCTTGATTACTATGGCTCCTTACCGCTTGCGACTTTAAGCAGGGCTTTTGGATTATCGTTCCGATTTTCCTATTTCACATGTGTCCAGCCTGTGTTTCATTGCCTGAGCTGTGATTTCGACTGGGCAATTGATTTGTGTCTCTGCTTACCGACTTCTACTGACGTCGATTTTGATCAGCTAATGAGCCCCGTAGTTGCTCACGAGTTGGTTTGTTCTGGCGAAAGGGTTATGGCCGTGGCAGCGATGCATGGACTAATGGGTCAGTGGGACATATCCGCAGCGGCGCATGACTTTCTGGCGCATAGCATTCTCGAGAACCCACTGAATTGTCCTCTGATGTTGCTAGAGGATTCAGTGCTGGAGGAGCACGTATGTTCTTTCCCATTGCTTAATTGGATGGCTGAACTGTTTTCGGATGATGACAGTGATTTCATGTTGGAAGCTGTAGCTACCTATTTTGCATATTCATTCAACCCATGAGTGACTTTGAAGACTTTCATTATTATGGCACGTGACTTTTTAGTAATTCTGAAAGGTGCCTTTTTTATTACGAACATTCGACTTTCATTTGTTCTAGGCCTGTGGACTTGTAGTTGGCCTTAAGTTCGAATTTTTATATTTTTGTGTGGCCACTATAGGCATTCATACATATTTTTTTTATGATTGAAAACATATATACATTTACATACATTTAGCTTGGCTCAATATTGTTGAACTCTGCTTTCATGTTTTGCCTCTCATATAGTATTGGCTTATATTTTCTTCCTTTTTTAACCGTCCTCGGATCATTGGGGGGGTGTCATATGGTTACTGCGTTTCTATATATTGTATTAAGTTAGCATGAGTTTATTAAATGTTTAAACAACATATTTTCCTTCGGCTTCAGTTTGCACACGACACCTAATTGTTATTGTAGCTTTCAACCTAGACGAAAGATGTGATTTATTTGAGAATAATATGTTATTGCTCTGATATCAGTCGTGCTTGGTACAAATGTCTGCACACTGAGAACTGCACCCTCTAAGAATAACCTAACACAAGGTTGCTGAAGGCCTGATCCTCGCACTACATTAGACATAACACAAATAATGTTGCTGCCAACATTGGGCTCTACGCGGGTTTAAGATAGAGTTACAGGGAATGAATCAACACACTTGATGCTTCGCATGCAGAGAGCTGGTAGCTGTTGATGTGATCTACTCCTACTGAAATTTAGAGGTATGCGCCCACCCTGCTAGAACCCAAATGAGACCTTCTTAGATATAATATAATATGCTAAATAGGGTGCGCGAAATATAGGTGATACAGATTTCTATAGATTTTGCATTATAATATGCTATCACCATTCGCTTATTATGGACTAGTGACTATGCTGCTAACTCTGGTTTGTATAATATGTATGTTGATATTATATAAGATACTGCGTTTGAGAACTTTGCATTGAAAAATAAACATTTCTTGCACGTGTGTTCTTTGCCTCCCAGTTTCGGTTTGTAATGATTATATAACGAAAGAGTGTTCATGTGTTCCACGATACCTGAGGTACCCTAAGTTCATGTTCTGGATTGTCTAAGTCAATGGTAAGTTATTACTCCCGATGAGACACTGTAGCTAGCTTGGTAAGGGGATTTCTGAAACTAAGGTGAGTTTTGGGTCACCCTAACTCACCCAGGTTCTAGATCTCTGTGCACAGTTCTGTGGGAGAACGGAAACCCTGTACAATCTAGAGGTAGAGTTGGATATTTTCTGGATAAGGATGAATGGTGAAGGATTAAGAGTTCCAAGAAGAAACTGAAAATCAAAGGACAAGAATGGAACCTTGAGGGGCCCCTTTGTTGACAAGGGCACGGTTTGATATGGAGTCCTACAGTTTGATTTGTTGGAAAGGGTTGTTGAGGTATGAAATGAACCCGTTCAGGACTGTGCTGCCACGCCCCAAACAAGACTTTAGGGTGTTTGAAGAATTTTCTGACTGACTGTGTCAAAGGCCATTCAAAAGTTGAGGAGTATGATTAGAAAAGTGAACCCTTCGGTGCTTAATTTGACCAGGTGGTTTCCAGTGCTCTGCACTGGCACCTAATTTTCAGCAACAGCGCTTGTGACAGTCTGCCTGAAGGTGGCACTGTCTGGCTAATTTAAAGATAACCACAACAACAGTTAATTATAAATTTAATCAACATTAAAAATTACTATTACTTGCCGCCCAACCCATTCTTATAGCTCTGGTGGCCTGAAATAGCCCGAATTTTCATTGTAGCAGTGTGATGGTTAGTAGTTCTGTTGTTACTATCATTGGCAGAGAGGCAGGGGTGATTTGTGATGCAAGCTGCAGTGGCACCCTGACGAGAGTTAGGCAATAATTTATTTTTTTACACATTAAGCACTGCTCGTCTTTATCCAGGAAGGACAGGGTATCATCCCTAAAGACTGAGGATGGCAGTCCCCATACAGCTGTCAGCCCTGGAATCTGGCCTATGAGGTCATAGTCCTTGATATGTTGATTGAGATGTTATAGCACACATTTTTTGAAGACTTTAAGGAATTAAGGTTGCATTTATGAATCTCCCCCCTCTTTTATATATAATAACTGTTTATCTTAATCTTCATTGCTATTTTCTTTTATGAACATATATACTTATATTATTCTTTGCAGTTCTAATCTTGTCTTTGTCATTTATATTGGTTATTGTATTGTTCCACTTGGACTAACATGGTCTTTAATCCGCTCCAACTAATGTTGCCCATGTTTGCATCATAGAAATGCACACATTCATTAATTAATGCACATTTAATGACTTTAGGGCTCATCTTTTTGTTCCATGTGACTGAAATTAAAATTTTGAACATGACATTTTTTTAACTAACTACAAGTATCATTCCGGGTCGCTTGACACCACTTTAAGCGTTGACAATAGCTGGGTTTTAGAGTAAAGACTGCAAATATCAGTCTTTTGCAACAGAGATAGAGAGTGCAACTTCAGTTATGTGCCCTGTGCCTGTGCTTGTGAAATCTATTGTATTTAATGGAAATCTTAAAAAGGGGCTTACATCCCCCCCTTGCTTTTCATTGGTATGTGTGCGTACAACTTACTTTTCCTCGATTTCAATTGGCTGTAGTATACTATTTCCTGTTGTTCCTTTCTGTTTCTCTTATCAGTATCCCATGGCCCAAGTACTGTTTTCATCCGAGCTGGAACTTCTTTTAAGAGAGTCAGCACCTCTGTGGGAAGCCGACACCAACACAATGAGCACTCACCAGTCCCCCAGTCCACTGTAGTGCTCCCTTTTATTTGGAAACCAAGCAGTGCACTCACCAGTTTCCTTCAGGGCTAAAGCAGGCCCCCACTCTAGTGCTCGCTTTCGATTGCAACCCTGGGCACCGTATCAGGCGCCAGTGCTTGTTTACATAGCCCCAGCAAAGACAAAGGGCAAACACAGTGCCTGAAAGTGATCACTGTGTAAGAATTTGAATACCTGAAATTAATCGGCAGGTTCATGTTAGGTCTGTTTTTTGTTGTTACGTTTAACCGGAGATTTGTTTTATTATTGATCTTCAGTACGAGTTTTGCCCGGCGGGGACTTGCTAGGGCCTCTGCCGGGCCCCGGGGAAAGCAGAGTCGCAGACTAGTCTTTCCCCGGGGTCTTTCGCGCAGGGGATAGGCCAGGTAGGGGAAGGGGAGGAGTTAGGGGGTGGGTACTTAAGCGCGGGGGAGTAAGGGATCTTCCTCTTTTCCGCGCCTGGCACCATCGGGAGGGAGCTCGAAAGGAGTTTAGTTAGTGCGTAGTTGAGGCCTAGTGCTAACTTTGGGATTTTTTGCGCGGAGCTGTTCCACTGCAGCTGGGGTTTTTTGTCGATTTTCCTTGTTGTTGTTGTTCTATTGCTTGGGTAGGATGTCTGGTGTGCCTGCGGAACAGGTCCGTGAGGCCTTGTTGCTGCTTGCTAGGGCCGGCCGCGAGGATCTCATTAGGCCTGGGGTCATGGAGCAAGCCTGGGTGGGGGCCACCAGAGGCACCAGAGCTGCCTCGGCCGGGGTTCGGGCGGCGGTTTTCGCCTGTTTGGAGGATGAGTCGGACCAGGAGGGGGGGCCTGGGGTTGGGAGGGGGGGGAGGTGTGCCCAAGGACACAGCGCGGGGCGGGAAGCGCAGGACTACCTCCGCGCGGCCCTTCCCCCAGCTGGAATTTTTGCCTGGGGCCTCGGGCTCGGCCGTGATGGCCGGGCCTTCCGCGCTTCTGCTCCGCGGGCCCCTGTCGATGCCTGCCGGCGCCGTGCAGGGGGAGGGGCAGGTGGGCGACCCGGCCGGGCCTGCTATGTTCGTGGTGGGGCCGCCGGGTGGTGACAGGGCATCTGGTTCGTTGGTCCGCCTGGAAGATGGCCCAGCGCAGGAGGGTGGGGCCGGGCTTGGGCCTGGGGGGCCGGGAGGGGTGCCAGGGGAGGCCCCTATTGACTTGTCCAGGGGTTCCCGGGCTGCCACCCCGGCCGTGGTTAGGCCGCCGGCGCCCGGGTTTCCGGCGGGCCAGAGCGCTTCCCCCGCTCTGTTCCCCATGGGTGGGCCGGGCTGGGTTCAAGGTTTTCAACAGGTGGGGTTTTTCCCCTGGGGGGGCGATTTCTTCGGCTACGGCCCGCCCCCGCCCCCGCCGTTCTGGGGTTCCGTTTCCTGGGAAGAGAGGTCTCGTGGGGAGCGGATTCTGGAACAAATTCAGGAGGTTAGGTGGGCTGAGGAGACGAGGGCCAGAGTAGGTGCAGTTTGGGGCCCTGACATTGAGGGCCCCCCAACCCCCACCTCTGAAGAGGAGAGGGAGGCGGAAAGGCAGGAAGAGGAGGCCAGGAAGGCTAGATTGAAGAAGGCAGGGCCGGCCGCCCGCCCTACTGGGGGCGCGGCCGGGGCAGGGACGGCCTGCACAGCTTTGAGGCCCGATGGTGCCGGGGCCCCGCCAGGTTCGAGCGACCTGGGGGGCGGGAGGGGTTCCAAGCCGGCGGCTGTCGGCAGAGCCAAGGGGGGCCTAGCGGGGCGCAACGCGGCTCCGAAACGCAGGCCGGAAGATGTAGGGCAGTCCGCGGCGGCTGTCCCTCCTCCGCGGGATCGGGCAACTTCGGCACGTGGCGCCACCACAATGCGTGGCCGCGGATGTGTGCAGAAGGGTGTGAAGCGTGCTGTGAAAGATGTGGCCTGAATGTGGAACCGGTGCTTGAGCTGGATTACAGTGAGGAGAGTGAGGAATTGGAAGAGGGGGAGGTGCGGGATGACCTGGAAGGCGTAGGCCGCGCAGCGGGCGACAACGACCTTGGTGTATTGCAGGTCGAGCCCAGGAAGAAGAAGACGGGATCCATGACGGTCCGTGGCAAGGAGTCGGGAGGAAGGCCCTGGGAGCGGACGGAGGCTCTCACAGGTGAGGGTGCTTGGTGGACGGTTTGGGATGCCGCTCCTCGGGGTGGGGAGGTCCGTAAGCGCACATGCAGGTCTGTGGGTGTGGAGGAGGGGTCTGTGAGGGAGGGGGGGGCGCCGTCAGGCGGTCCACCTGAGGATGGTAAGAAGGTGGATGGTAAGTCTGTGACTTTGAGGGTGCAGACGGACAAAGTTGATGGCAAAGATGAAAAGGGGGTGAAGGTCCCTAAGAAAATGCCTTACATGGGGTTGGCGATGCCTTTGGGGTCGCATTTGTCGGAGAAAATGAGGGAGAAGATTTGGAAACATGAGTTTGTGGACGTGTTTAAGTTGCTGCATCGGGAGGTGCAGGCTAAGGAGGGATCCAAGGAGGAGGAGTGGGAGTTGACGAGGCGGCCTAGGGTGCCTATCACTATGGAGAACTGGACGTCGGCCTTTTTGATTTTTGCTAGTGTGTATTGCCAGAAGTTTCTGGACCGGGCGATTGCGCTGTTCAAGTACATGGATATCATTCGCAAGGCCCAGATGCAATTTGGCGGGTTTGCGTGGTTGAGTTACGACGAGGAGTTTCGTGCTCGGGTTAGCTCCGACCCTGAGAAGAGTTGGGGGGAGGTGGATCAGGAGCTTTGGATGCAGTGGATGGTGTCCCCGCACTCGTCGGCCTCTACACATACGGCCAGTGGTTTGCCGGTTTTGTATCGGTCTTTTCCGACGCGTCCCGACCAGGGCGGGGCGGGGAGCGGAACTGTGCCCAGCACCATTGTGTCCGGCCAGCCGCCCAAACTCGGAGGGCCCGCTACGGGAGTGTGTTGGAGCTACAGTCGGGGTTTCTGCTCTCGGTACCCTTGCAAATTCAAACACGAGTGCTCGAAGTGCGGCGGGAAACACCCCCTTACGCAGTGTCTCTCGCTCACCACCCCCTCCGAGCAGTGGCGGAACGCGAAGGGTCGTGGACAGCCTGTCCCAAAGGGCGCCTACTCCGGTTAGGGTGGAGGCGATGGCCCCGTGGCTCGCGCACTATCCTGATCGCGAGGCCGCGGCGCGGCTCTACTGGGGTTTCACTAAGGGTTTCAGGGTTGGGTACCAGGGTCCCAGGGAGTGTCGTTGGGCGGAGAACTTGAGATCGGCGAGGGAATTGCCCGGGGTGGTGGCGGCGAAATTGGACAAGGAAGTGGCGGAAGGAAGAGTGGCAGGCCCGTTTACTGACTGGCCGTTGCCGGATCTGATCGTTTCTCCATTGGGGGTGGTGCCCAAGAAAGAGGAAGGGGAGTTCAGGATGATTCACCACTTGTCGTGGCCGGAGGGGCGGTCTGTGAATGACTTCATCGCGGAGGAGGATTCGAAAGTGCTGTATGGCGTCGGTGGACGATGCGGTTCGGATGGTGCGGTTCTGTGGTCCCGGCGCGGAGTTGGCGAAGTGCGACATTAAGTCGGCCTTCAGGCTCCTGCCTATTCATCCGGCTGATTTTGCGCTCTTGGGCATGCAGTTCGGGGGAGCCATCTATGTGGATAAGGTCCTGCCCATGGGGTGTGCTATCTCCTTTTTGAGCTGTTCAGCACTTTTCTGCAGTGGGTCATGGTGCGGGTGAGTGGGTGCCGTGAGGTCACCCACTACTTGGACGACTTCCTCTTCCTGGGCAGGGCGGGGTCGGGGGACTGCGGCAGGGCCCTGTCGCGTTTCCAGGCCTTGGCAGTGCAGTTCGGGGTCCTGTTGGCACCCGAGAAGACGGCTGGTCCCAGCTGTTGCCTCACGTTTCTGGGGATCGAACTGGACTCGGTGGAATGGTTGGCGCGGCTGCCGGCAGCCAAGGTGAGGGAGATTCTTGCGTGACTGGAGTGGGCTGTGGGGGAACGGCGGATCCCCCTGCGGGCGGTTCAGAAACTTCTGGGTTTCCTTAACTTTGCGTGCCGGGTGGTGCGGGCAGGGCGGACTTTCTGCAGGCGGCTCGGCATGGCCATGTCGGGGGCAGTGCTTCCGCATCACAGAGTGAGGGTTTCCCTGGGGGTGAGGACGGATTTGAGGACTTGGATTACGTTTCTGCAGGATTTCAACGGGGTGCCTTTGGATTTTGATGTGGAGAGGACGGTCTGGCAATGCCAAATTTTCTCTGACGCGGCTGGGTCAGCGGGGTTTGGTGTTTTCTGGGATGGTCGAGGTGTGCGGAGAGCTGGCCGGCCTCCTGTATCAAGCAGGGCAGGAGCATTGTCTTTTTGGAGTTCTTCCCGTTGTTGGCGGCGATGGTGGTGTGGGGGGAAGACTTTCGGAACAGGACTGTGCTCTTTCACGTTGACAACATGACGGTGGTGGACCTTGTGAATAACCAGAGGGCGAGGGACCTGCGAGTGTTGCGGCTGTTGCGAAGATTCATGTTGGCGTGCCTGCAGTTGAATGTGGTGTTTCGGGCCAAGCATGTCCCTGGGGCGAATAATGACATTGCGGATGCTTTGTCTCGTTCGCAGTGGCAGCGGTTTCGACACCTGGCGCCGGGAGCGGACGCCTGCAAGACCGAGCTGCCGGCCGGCATCTGGGCCTTGGGGGAGTGAGGGTGATTGGCCTGGTGGAGGGTTCGTTGGCTCCGTCCACGAGGAGGACATATCGTCTGGCATGGTCTGAATTTAGTTCTTTTATGGGCTGGACGGTGGACGGTGTCGTGAGTGGGGAGGCGGCTGTGCTGGAAGGTTTGAGAGGCTATGTGTTGTCCTGTATGGACCGGGGTCTGACGGCTGCTACGATCTCTGGGAAGTTAGCTGGAATTTCCTTTTACTGTGTGTTGTTTTGGGGGTTTGACCCCACCAAGGATGTGGTGTTGGCTCGCATGTTGGGTGGGTGGGGCCGGGAGAGGGGATCCGGGGGGGGTCGTCTGCGGGAGGCAGTGACGTTTGACTTGTTGGTTCGGCTGGTTGGGGTGTTGCCGGAGTTTTGTTATGACCGTTTTGAGGTGGGCCTTTTCAGGTTGTGTATGGTGTGGATGTTCTTCGGGGCTTTCCGGGTGTCTGAGCTATTGGGCACGAGACGTGGGGCGGGGAGATTGTTTGAGGATGTACGTGTGGATGCGGGGCGCCTGGGGATTTGGCTGGGTCGTTCGAAGACGGATCAGGTCGGCAGGGGCAAGTGGGTGTGGCTGAATGAGTCCGGTGGGGCGGTTTGCCCGGTTCGGGAATGGAGGTCGTTCTGTGGGTCGGCTGGGGTCCGGGGCGGTGAGATTTTCTGCCATGCCTCTGGTGCGAGAGTATCGGCTGGTCAGTTGCTGGCGGTTTTACGTATGGTGCTGGGACGATTGGGCATTGATGGCGCTGGTTTCGGTACTCATTCCTTTCGCATTGGGGCTGCGACTGCGGCGGCTCGCCTGGGCTGGTCTTGGGATAAAATCAAGGGGATTGGGCGTTGGAAGTCGCGCTGTTGTGAGAGGTATATGAGGAAGTAGTGGGGTCCCAGGCAGGTGGTTGGTGTTGCACTGTTTTGTTTGCCTGTTCTAACATCTTTTTCTTCGTAGGTTGCGTGGGTGGCCCGGGCGGTAGGACGGTGACGTGGATCGTTGGACACTCATTCGTGCACTGGGCTTCCAAATATGCTGACCAGCAGGTTTACGGACGTAACCTGGGCCTGAAAGGACAATTGCACGAGGTGAAATGGTGGGGAAAGAGCGGAATGCGATGGGGGGCACTACTGCCCTGGCTCGCGAAGATGGTCCCACAGAGGGGATGCCCGGATTTGTTGATCATTCATTTGGGCGAGAACGACCTGGTGCAACTGTCTGGTTTGGCATTATTGCAACTTATGCAAAGGGACTTGGAAGTTTTGAAATCAAGGATGGCGGGGGCCTGCATTGCCTGGACGGAGCTGGTCCCCCGGAAAGTATGGAGGGGTGCCATGAAACATGGGGCCATTGAGAAGGTCCGGAGGAAACTGAATCGGGCAATGAGATTGTACTGTGCGGATAGGGACGTTAAAGTAATTTCACATCCTGGGATTCGTCTGGAGGAGCATTTAGCGTTTAGGGAGGACGGTGTGCACCTGTCTCGGCTGGGTAATGCATGGTACATGATGGAGTTGCGGGATGTTGTGAGCAAGTTGTGGAACGAGTCTATATGGTGTCGGCGGGAGTGACTCTGCAGTGACGGACGGACAGCCCTGGGGGGGGGTGGGGCAGTGTACCGCCCTACAGGGGGTCCACTGGTTGGCAGGATTCGAAGGGACAGGGGGTCAAGAGCGGGCATACCCATCCCTTGGGGGGGGAGTTAGCACAGGACGGACCGAAGTTTGAATGGAAGTTTGCAATGACTGGGGGCTGGAAGACGGTGATTGACGGCCAAGAGAAGAGTGTTTGGGCCACTAGGGCTTAGTGATGACGTGGGGCGAATGAAACGAATGGGGGGGGAAGTGTGAGTGGGGGTTTGCTGTTTACTGTTATTGTTGATTTATTGTTATGTACAGATTCGCAGTTCTGGTCTAATAAATGGCCTTTTACGCTGACACTGTGTGGTCTGTTTTATTGCGCGATGCCGGGTCCCGGGGAAAGCAGAGTCGCAGACTAGTCTTTCCCCGGGGTCTTTCGCGCAGGGGATAGGCCAGGTAGGGGAAGGGGAGGAGTTAGGGGGTGGGTACTTAAGCGCGGGGGAGGAAGGGATCTTCCTCTTTTCCGCGCCTGGCACCATCGGGAGGGAGCTCGAAAGGCCACCCACCCACCCGGCAGTTGGAGGTGATTCCTGGGTTGGTCGTTAGCGTTGCCATTTAAGGCCAGAGCTGCTGTAGGCAGGATTCGAAGGGACAGGGGGTCAAGAGCGGGCATACCCATCCCTGGGGGGGGAGTTAGCACAGGACGGACCGAAGTTTGAATGGAAGTTTGCAATGACTGGGGGCTGGAAGACGGTGATTGACGGCCAAGAGAAGGGTGTTTGGGCCACTAGGGCTTAGTGATGACGTGGGGCGAATGAAACGAATGGGGGGGGGAAGTGTGAGTGGGGGTTTGCTGTTTACTGTTATTGTTGATTTATTGTTATGTACAGATTCGCAGTTCTGGTCTAATAAATGGCCTTTTACGCTGACACTGCGTGGTCTGTTTTATTGCGCGATGAATTAATTTTCAGTTGTCCTAGCACCCTTGCTACAGAGGATGTTGGCTCTTTCCTGGACAGTGGGGAAAACCACAATCAATAGTCACTGGATCAGTGTATTCCAAACAGATGGAACAAATGGAGGTTCCCGGGCTGAGCTGCTGCCGCCATAATTCAGAAACATAGGAGTGGGAAAACCAGCAGCAATTGTCCTGGAGTTGAGACGCATTTCCATCCTTATCAGCCCTTTAGAATAGTCTGAGCAGGTGTGGATCGCTTTCAAACGATTTAGCTCTTTGCATACATTCTGTTAAGCGAACTATGCACATGATAATTAAATCAAATGTTCACCTACTTCCGTTCTTTTACAGACTTGATTGGCACATCTCGAATTTAAATCAGTGTTACTTTTGTTGTAGTTTAGTATTTTTATTTGGAATTCTGTGCTCAATTCGGTTCTTTACAAGAGGGTCGAAAGTGGAAAAAAAAGTTTAGACACATTTTCCAGTCTTGTGTAGAGCGTCCTGTCTTTGACACCGTGAATTAGAGCCCTTTCCTTTCTAAAGCGAGCGCCCGGGACATGCCTCCGACACTTCACTCATCAGAACCGTTGGAGCTGAAAGCCGCGCTTTGAAAGCAAAACAAAAGTGAAAATGTTATTTAACTGTAAGATGACAATAAACCTTTTGTCGCTGCCTTTTCCTTTTACCTCTCCGAAGTGTTATCAATCAAACTCCAAAGGCTGGGGGAAATGCTCCCTCTAACCTAATTTATTTCTCCTTGCATTTGGCATTGAAAGAAGCAAAAACTTTTCGGTCTAGGCCCAATATGGAAACAGACAAAGACTTAAAATCGAACATAACCTCACTGTCCACAGCCTCTCTTCACCCAGGCAGCAGCCACAGACTTGTGGGCACTGTGAATGGGGCGGTCTTTTTCTTGGCGTTGAAGCGCTGTGGCATTGCGGCGCAGCTATAACTTTCGTGTTAGTTTTGCCATGTGCCTCTGCGGCAGCTAAAGATGCCGTTTTCGCTTTTTATGTCGGCGATGCTCCGATTCACAAGAAATGTTTACTTTACATGTCAGTGAGTCTACACAGTTTGTAACATGCGTGCGCTCCCGCATGTTACAGGAATCAATGATTTAGTGTTCGATGATTCTGTAAGCCCTTGTTCACAATGCAGTATCAGAGTTCTTTCCACTTACATTTTAGAGAGTGTGCTGTACAAATGCTTTGTGGAAGACTAGTCTGGTCCACATGGTGCACGCCATGTTCACAATCTCTCCCTCACCTGCCTTCCCTCCCCCCATATCAATTAAGGTACGGAATGGCTTCTGGTTGAGGCTGCTAAAAAAAAAGAATGAAATTGCGATGTTTTCCAATCAGACTGGGAGCTGGTTCCATGTACTGGATTTGGCCTAGCATGAAATATTTGGTGAATATTTACATTTTTATAAAGCTCGCTACTGCTTTTTTAATGTTTACTTTTTCGCATAACAGAATATAGACTAATGTTGTTGCTGTGTGTGTTCAATGAGTGCCAGTTTTGGGACGTTGGTGCAATCGCACCTGGCACTGACCTAGGGGGTGTGTGGGGTGGGGTCACAGTGTTAAAAAACCTTTGGGTTTGAAAGCAGATGCTGCTACTTTCCTTGGGTGTCCAGTAGTCTTCAGGCAGCAAAAGAAATGTCAAGATAATGACAGTGATTGATGCTCTTGTCTCCTTTAACTCACTCATCCTCCTCTACAATTTTTTATTTTAGGTTTAAGAACTCTTTATTGGTAGTTTTAATGCAAAAACAAGGTATAACAGTCCGCCCACTACATCCAACGGCCGGTGGGGAGGAACATGAACAAGGGGAGGCGTGGGTGGGTAGAAAGGATGGGAGAGGGGAAGCAGGAGACACCTGCGCTAAGAGTAGGACACCTATTGTGTCAGGATGGTAGCCGGGGTTGTATGTGAGGGAAACAGCTACTAGGTATTAGCTTAGGAAGACTGGTAACCCAACACAACAGGGTCCAGGCTCCTCCAGGGTCACAACCAGCAAGGGAGTGCACTAGCAAGGGGCTCCACATCTCAGTCTGCACCACTGAAAGCCCCCATGCAACGGCGCGGGTATGTCCAATGTGCAGCTCTCAGTTTCCACTCCATTCCCACAAGGCACCAACCGCGTGGCCTGGACACCACTGCGAGCACAGAGGGCAGCAGAACTGCACATGGCTGCGAGGAGCATCCCCACATCACAACTCAGTCTGTTGATGGAAGATTATTAAAACAAGATGACCCTCCAGCAGCTCCAGGGAAACCCTCAGTCAGTCGTCCAGATCCCAGCAGCCCCCCCACCCCCGGCTCAGAAAGTATCACTGGTCTAAATGTAGGAGGGGTGTCCTGAAAGGATCCCTCACAACAGCGCTGCAAGTCCGCAGGCCGCAAATATGTGTAGGCTCGCCAGTTCTGATCAGGCGAGTCACACTGCAGGTGTCCCCTATTCAGGGCGGCCCCCAGCACACTACAATTCAGCCCATAGGCCCCAAGAAAAGGAGGGGCCCTCAGGGCAGTAGGAGGGGCTGGCCCAACTAATGATTCGGCCACAGAAAGTCCGCTGGGGACAGACCTTCATGCCATGCCCTGCCACCAATCACTGCGTGTTATTTAGTCACGGCCTGGGTGGCCCTCGGTGCATAGGCACGACCACACACAGCCCACGGTCGACCATGCAAGCAAAGACAGGGGCTCAGGCTTGGAGGAGGGGGCCCAGTATGCCAGATCCGGGGGCAACAAGGCACAGTCTTCAGCAGGTCTACACCTCCAGGCCTTCAGAGTCTGCCATAATAGAAGCATGGACGCCGAGCGATGCACCCACCAGCCACCTCAAAGGTGCGATCCGCTCCAGGCCACCGGTGGCTCTGATGTGGGGAGTCTAACAGTTCAGGAACATTTCCCTGTGTGGAGGGCCCCGAGAGAGATCGACTTCTTCCCAAGCAGTGGGTGGATGGCAGAGCTTTGCGGAGCAGGTCTCACTCAGGTGCCACCTTGGACATGCTCTCCTAATGCTTTATCTTAGAGGTGTAATCATAGATGCACATCATGTAAAAAATGCCAGAGCTACAAACAACTGGATATGTAGTAAACACTGTCAAATTGTTTTAACTTTCAGGTAATTCTATTGCACACTTGGTCAACAAGATACAACTTAAAACAAAAAACTGTTACTGCAATTACTAATGCTTGTTGTAAGTGTGTTTCCCCTTGAAAATACTCAAATTTTAGGCAAAGGTCTAATCTTGTATTTCTTATGAAAGGCCTTTTCTGTGGCTAATGACTAAAAAGTCCACGCATATCTTTTAAGATTTGAATTTTTAGTGTGACTGCCATTGCACAACACCATCTATATATATATATGTTGATGCATGGCAATTTAGCTTTTTGCAGTTCTTCAATTAGCACTTTAGGGCTCATACTGAGTCCTGAGGGAATATGGTGCTTGTGTCAGCTGGAGGAATGTGTGTGGTGAAATCCAACCAGAAATGGGAACGACGTAAACTAAAACGGCACTTCACTCCACCTGTAAGACTCAGAAAGAGGCAACGGGCAGGGGATGGGCGATGGGCAATTAGCTTCCTTTCCTCAGGTCCCCGAAGTATAGTTTCTCAGATGTTTTATTAGCTCTTCATTCTAACAAACTCGCAATATGGGAGCCATTTAAAAATGTGATATATAACAATCGTAAATCATGAAAGGCAAGTTTGTTAAACATAAATCTGACATATATTGGGGGCTCAGTGTATCCATGAAGGCAAACAAAGCTAAGTATCAGATAAAACTCGGACTAGAAAATCTGTAGTTTTACACAAATGAGTACAAATGGCATTTCTCGTTCCAAATGGCTCAATTACAAGTGGCACATAATTCCAGATTCAGATAGCAATGGGAACTACCTGTCGAACTGGCAAATACAAGCTCTGCCAGAAAACTGTAGATCCCAAGATGTTCACCAGCACATTCATTCCATCGCCATAAAGCTGGCAAAATGTAAGGCAGAGAGTGAGCCCAAATGAAGAATAACATGCAGGAATCCAGTGGTGGCTGACACAGATAAAGAGTGGTGAGGCGGGTGGAGGTAGCAAGGGGGCAGGGAAAGCGCGCAGTGGGTGGGTTTAATAATAATTATAAAAAGACTTACCTGGTGTTGCCGGCTGCCTTGCGCTCCTCTGCTTCCAGTTCCTGGTACCAGCAGTCCCTGGGACAGCATTATGGACTTCCCATCTAATCCTTGCCCTGCTCTCGAACATGAGAGCAGAATGGGGATTGGCTGAGTGCGCTGGAATAATGGTCACACAGGCGCAGGGAGCCTGGGCTGTTTCTCCAAATCCAGCTGTGAAATATAACTGGGATGGAGAAACTTAAGTGCGCATGTCAGTATGGCCGGCTAAAGACAGTCGGACAAACTGACATGTGCACCAAAAAGAGCTCCACCCAATCCTCCTCCTATTCCCATGCCCCCCCCCCCTCCCTCACAGCACGCACTGGCTCAGCCTGCAGCTGAAAAAATAAATAATAATAAAATATAGTTTTCTTTTTCAGCTGCTGGATCTGAGCCAGTGGGACGATGCTCCTACCCCGCTGCAGAGGAGCTGCCACTGCAGGATTCTGTGCAGTAATATTACCTCCTGCCAAGTATTACATTTCTATTTTTGCTTCTAATATTAGTCGTAACTCTGATTGCCATTGTAATAATACATTAATTCATACTCATGGAATACAAATAATATGGTAAAAAGAACATAACATATAAAGTTATAAATGGTCAGGAGTCGTCCCGTAATGTGATACTGGACTAGAGGATTCTATCTCCTTGCGATCAGAGCCTGCCTTTCAAACGATAGACCTCACCTACCTTGACACGACTGACCGCTTCCTGGGCTTGCATCATTCTTATGTTTTTGGAAGGATTTCTTTCTGATAAGAGTTGCGTGGAACCCAAGTAATTGGCAGCAAATATGATTCCATCAATGAGGTCCTCAGGTTCACACGGGCCTGGAACTTAAACAAAAAAAGAATGAGTATTCTTACAGTGGTTAGTGGAGTGCAGTTTATTTAATAACATTTTTAATCACATCTATAGGAAAGTACATTCTAAGGAGTATTTACACTGTAAAAATGCATCTTCATAGGAGGGAATTTGGTAATGAGTAAGGAAGAGCGGAGTTGGCATAGTAGTACTCAGCGGAATTTCTTGGTGTTACTAGAAAAATCCGTGAAATTCTGAGCTGCGGCTCAATTTATAGCCCTTCCCCCCAGTTGTCCCCTCCTCAGGTCCGCAACCCCCACCCCGGCTAACCTCCTCGCCCCCATCTCCCTCCCCTCCCACTAAACCCACGCTAAATCCCCCGCCCCTCCCTCCCGCATAGAAAACAGTGCTGACTCTGAGCATGCTTTCACGCAGTATGCCATGCGTACTGCAGTTCTTTCTGGAATTGAACACAGGAGCAGCCGAGCAGTGGCAGGCGGGACAGCTGAACACTTGAAAAAAACATTATGCAACCGTTGCTATTTAAACAAGCTAAGCTTGATGTGATTTCTCTAAACAGCTGATACAAGTTGAAACATCAGCTTAACAAATGCATCATCAGGTAAGAACATCTAAATATATGGAAAAGCAGTAGCTATTAAAATATACATGCAGAAGAACTTGTTATGTTCTAGTCTTTAATGCCTATGGCGTAACAGGCGTGTAAAGGTAGACACACGTGACCTGGTTACACAAAGGATGGTACACAAAGTGCACATGATTGGCACTACCAATGGGAGAGCCCAGCGGCTACCTCAATGTGGCGTCCGGGTAGGTGCGCAAGAAATCATGGCCGTGGTGGACACCGGAGCAACCATAAATCTCATAGTATCCGACAAGACACACCCCTGAAAATCCAAGGAAAGTTCAAGACATCCATCTCGCATGGAGACAAGTCCATCACCACCAACGTCTTTGTATCCGAGATGGACAAGGCATGGTCTTAGAATGCTGAGCGGCTGAGGACCTAGGGGTAGTCACGTTTGCTTTTGGGGTGCACCAGGAGTCAATCCAACAACTGATAATGGAATTCTCAGACGTGTTCAAGGGCATCGGAAGGTTCACAGGGAAGAAGGTACATCTCCACATTGACCAGACTGTTCAACCAGTGGCACTGAGACATTAATGGATTGCATTTCACCTAAGGCCTTTAGTCGAAGAAGAACTCAAGCAACTTGAAACGGCCGGAATAATAGAAAAAGTAACTGGTCCCACCCCCTGGGTTTCACCCATAGTTGTCACAAGTAAGCCCAAACAACCGGAGGCCGTCCGGATCTGCGTGGACATGCATCTCCCCAAAGGCGCTATCAAGCGGGAACGTCATATAACACCCACCATTGATGATCTCATAGGGGAAATGGCAGGAGCCAGCTAGTTCTCCAAATTGGATCTGCGATCACGCTATCACCAGTTAGTGTTTGACGAAGAATCTCGCAACATCACGACCGTCTCAACGCACATGGGGCTCCGCAGATACACCCGTCTTAGTTTTGGAGTATCCAGTGCAGCAAAAGTATTCCAAAATGTCATACAAGAGCTCATCGCAGACATACCTGGTGTGATCAATGTCAGCGATGACATTATGATACACGCTCGAACCATCCCGGAGCACAACAGCCGACTAACCCAGGTATTTCGAAGACTACGGGATGCCGGTCTCACACTGCATCAGGAGAAGTGCGAGTTCTTAAAGCGGAAGCTGCAATTCTTCAGATACACCTTTTCAATCGACGATGTCAACCCGGATCTCAAGAAGGTGAAGGACATCAAAGAAGCGGCAGAAGAAAAATCCCTTATGACCCAACTACTTTCACATCTGACAAAGTCACTATTTTAAATCAGCAGCTACAACATTGACAGCATATACTTTTTCATTTTAGTATATAAATTTTATTTCTTATTTCTTACTTTTACCTTTTACAAAATTAATGGGAGATTCCCCATTAATTTGTGGTGCCGATCTTAGATTCTAATGGGATAACTTGCGTGCTGATATTCTCACGGCTTGTCTTGGGATATATAAATATCTTGTTTTGATGGTGGCGAATTAAATTGCAAAATCCTTACGTTGAGTCAGTGCAAATACTCCATATACTAGATTTTGGATTGGTTCTCTCCCCAGGTTGTCTTATATGGCCACTTTGTTTAACAGGGAGATCACATATGCGACATCCTCAGCACGCTATCCCGAATCTCCCCTGGTACTGAAACGGAAATGCAGACTTGAAGTTACTGAGGAGCAATAGGACTCCTCTCAAATTTGATATTGGAAAAGGATATCCATACAGAGCTTATCATTTAATTTGGAAACAACATCTGTTCTGCAAAAAGGTCCTGAGGAAGGTGGTTCTGATCCCACCGAAACGCGTCGACCTTGCGTATTAGATCACGTTACAACTTGTGATCCCTCAGAATAAATTATGATTGTGTTTAGTATGTGTGTATGTGTATGAGGTAATTGTGTGAATGTATTAGGTTCTTTTCTCTGTATGGTATGTGTATTTTTATGTAGTATATATGTCTCTTTTTGTAAAAGGTGATCTAAGAAAGTAATGTACAAAAAACAAAGAAAAGAGAAAAAAAAATTTTTTCAGAAAAAGTAAGAAATAAGAAATAAAATTTATATACTAAAATGAAAAAGTATATGCTGTCAATGTTGTAGCTGCTGATTTAAAATAGTGACTTTGTCAGATGTGAAAGTAGTTGGGTCATAAGGGATTTTTCTTCTGTTGTACTACATTTTTCCTTTCTGTCCCTGACCTTGAAAGTATTTTTAGAGGGGGTCCCATTTTCATGCAGACATCAAAGAAGTGGCGCCACCCACCACCGTCACGGAAGTCCGGAGTTTTCTCGGAATGGTGAATTATTGTGGGAGATTCATCCGAGACTTGGATAATCTCATGTTGCCATTGAGGGAGCTCACCAAAGACGCCATACCCTGGAAATGGGGTCCCGAGCAGTTCAAAGCATTCCGAGAAATCAAGGAGGCACTCTCAGAAGCCACCACATTGGCCTTTTTTGATCCTAGGAAGCTAACACTTGTGGCCGTAGATGCAGGCCCGGTGGGACTGGGCACCGTGCTGATGCAGAGGCAGCGTGCAGATGAGCACTGGGCCCCGGTGGCATTCACCAGTTGGTCCCTCACCGAGACGGAGCAGAGATACTCGCAAATAGAAAAGGAGGCGATAGCCATACATTGGGGGTGCCGGCATTTTCATCTGTATGTCTACAGAAAGCCTTCGTCGTTGCGACTGACTACAAACCATTGGTTTCTCTGTTCTCGGGGACCTCCACGAAGACCCCACCACGCATCGAGAAATGGATGCTACAACTTCAAAACTATAACTGCAGAGTGGAGTATCAACCGGGGTCGGAGAACCCGGCCGACTATCTGTCATGACACCCTCGAGCAGCCACCCGGGAGGAAATGGAAGATGCGGCGGACACGGAAGAATATGTGAGATGTGTCACGGCCAGGTCATGTCCAATGCCACTATCCCTGGAAAGCATCGCAGAAGCCACCAGAGGGGACGACTGCATCCAAAGAGCCGGAGCGGTACTTCAAAGCAGGAACTGGCAGAAAGCCAAAGAGGAATGGAAGATCCTGACACCTGAGGCGCAACGTGTAATAGATAGCCTCTATCACGTACAAGAGGAACTCAATGAAGATGACACAGGATGCCTGCTACGAGGACACCGGCTCGTGATACAGTCGTCTCTGACAACCCAAGTGGTACAATTGGCCCCCATAGGCCATCAAGGAATGTTCAAAACAAAATCGCTCCTACGAACCAAAGTATGGTTCCCACTGATGGACGATCTGGTGGAAGCCACAGTGAGATCATGCCCTGCTGCCAGGTAACTGGTGAAGCACAGCGAACAGCGCCAATCCTGGTGGAGTCTCGGTCGACCTCTCCCTGGGAATGTGTCAGCCTTGACTTTGGCAGCCTCCCTGATGGTCAGCACACAATGGTAGCCATTGATGACCACTCCAAATACCGGGAAGTGGAAATAATATCCACAACCAGCGCAACGGAAGTGATTCCCAAACTGGAGAAAATCATGGCAGCACATGGGCTGATGCGTGAGCTAAGAACGGACAACGGCCCTCCTTTCCAAGGACAAGAACTGGCCAATTACCTCAGTACCTTGGGCATCCAACATCGCAGAATAACCCCTAGTTGGCCCCAAGCCAACGGCGAAGTAGAGAGGTTCATGAGAACACTCAACAAAGTAATTCGAATTGCCCATGACAAGGGGCAGTCCTTGGAGTTGGCCATATTCACGTTCTTGAGAAGCTATCGTCAGACACCCCACACTACCACTGGTGTTGCCCCTGGACACACTTTTATGGGGCGGGTAGTCATGGACCTTATACCCCATCATCCACGATAGTGACCTGACCCTTCCAGCGGCCGTCAGGTGGAGGCTCGACGACGGAAAGCCTATGCCCAGTTCAGCCAGCGAAGGAGAGCCAAAGTGCCACAGATCGCCAGAGGAGATGTAGTGTTACTAAAGAATCGAGCCACCAGTGGGAAATTAAGGCTGCCATATGAAACAACTCCCTGGACAGTGGTTAATGTAAAAGGAACCCGAGTCATCGCAGTCAGAGGGAGAGAGACCGTGACTCGCAATGTATCTCATTTCAAGAAATACCACCCAGGTGATGCTGACGTCTACCCAACAGCCTCTCAGGAAGTCACGCCTTCACTGAACAATGAAAAGGCCGCCTCTCCGGCGCGGATGGATATGTCCTGCTGTGATGAGAGTCATGAGTCATTGCCTGGGGAAAACTTTCACCACGACGGGTCAGAAAGCGCATGCATGGACAGCAGTGGCAGTAATCCTGAAGCACGGAATGGCAAGTCGCCATCCCCGGCTGGGGCTGGTGAGAATCAGACCCGAGGGGCGTCCCAACATCAGCTACGAAGAAACCGTGGGCCGTCCTGCCAACTTAGAGACTACTTCATGTAAGACTGTTCGAATATGTGTGTGCGTGTTGTGGCTCAAAAGTCAAATGCATCCTGTGTGAATATGAAAGACTCTGAATCACTGATACAGTGAATTATGTTGTGCCTATTGTTTGTTTTCTTTTTGGTTGGAGAGGCATGTTATGTTCTAGTCTTTAATGCCTGTGGCGTAACAGGCGTGTAATCGTAGACACACATGACCTGGTTAATAAATAAGGGCACGCACGAACGTACGCCAGTTGGGTGACGGTGTGCAGACCCAGCAAACCGCCACCCGTGTCTGTGCAGTTATTTATGGTCACCATCCATGATTTATTAAGTGCCTTTGTCCCCCATAGTGCCCCCCCCACGACACAGCAGGACTGTACAGCAAGAGTGTAATGAACAACCACCCAAGCACAACTACCCAAGCGCAACACAGAAGATACCGACAAATTACACGTTTAGATGCTAAAGGTAAACTTTAGGGCTGTTTCACCAAAGGCAATGGAATGTGGAATTATTTTTACTTAACGTAATCAAGACACCCTCTGCAGAGGTTCCAACAGGGGGCCCTTTGAAACTACCAGTCTGCTATGGAGCCCCCAAGCCGACTGTAGACATCACTTCAGTACATAATTATCCCATAGCACATCTGAGGAGCATATCTGTACTGTGATATCACTGGAATGTCTTGTCTTTTGCAACAGTCCTGCCCCTTTGTTAAGAACATATATTCATGTAATTAAGGCTGTAATTAAGGCTGTAATTAAGGCTTTATCCTGGACTAAAGTTAATTAGACGATATTTTGTAAGGCAGGTTCAAGCAGCATGTGCATATTGCCTCCGAACCTGGGAACCTTAACTTGAGCAAATGTTTCCTACTGTGCGAACACTGTCTATATGTAAAGTTCAGACCAGGGATACTGTTATGTGAGCAATTATTCATCAAAGTATTTTGCTCTTTCGGCTCCATTTGTCATATATTTTATATCATTAGAGTTGTGATCTTATTTTTTTAGTCTTCTTCCCATACTACAGAATTTTCTTAAATAAATTGCACATTTTCTTCTGAAAATGTATTATAATAACTCTCATGCACATGGGCTAAAGTTCTGTAGATGCCGAGCAGGAATTTATAAACAAAATATATTTTTAAGGCCTGGTCCGTAGGAGTCAAATTATAAATAATTTGTAGTACTACATCACGATCAATTTCTGTTGCGTATAGTTTCAAATATACATATTTAATTGTGTTCCCATTTTTCAAAGCACATTTTTGATTATAAATGTACATATGGATTACAGCAATATTGATTACATTCCCAACAATTGTTATAGTTATAATATTATGTGTCAAAGGTTATGTCTTGCCGATTGAACTACGCCTGGAACCCTCTGAGCCCAAATTCCGCAGAGCCCTCAAAACACATCTGTTCCGCCTAGCACTGTCCTAGCTCTTCTTCCCCTATTTTTCTCTCTTACGAAAGCAATTTTAGCGCAGGGACACGCCGGTGTGCGTAACTAAGCGCTTTATAAAATTCCAAAATAAATAAATAAATAAATGTATGTTAAACAAAAACTTTCAAAGTTCATAGCTGCCCACCAACGGGTCTTCCCAGTGCTATAAAATAAACATGTAAATCAATCCTAGTACAACCACAAGGGGCGTCAAAGCATCTAAAAATGGCAGCAATCTAAATGGTAAATATCCAGGTCTTAAGTCGTTTTCTGCAGCTACGATGGGTCTGTTTTTTCCTTTGATAGAGGGGCAGTTTATTCCATAAGGTCGGGGCTATTTCTCGATAGCAACACACTCCTAATATCTGATAGAGCATCATGTTATTCTGAAAATTGTAGGGGCGCATCATAATCACAGATAGTCAGTACTCACATATTTAAAGGAAGGTATTGACTCGTAGTCATTAGAAATGTAGTATTAAAGCGGCATATATTAGTGCGAATAGAAATGTAATTATGTTGTTTATGAAGAATAATGTGTTTAATCTAAAATGTGTTTTAGATGATGCATAATGAATTGGTTCACGTATAAAGTGATGTGTTAGGGGTAAACGTGGATATGATTTGGGATGATTATACCCTGGACCTAAATGGCGCTCACCGATTGCGGTTAGTATTTATATGTCTAAGTATCTTTCACTTTTGGGTGCTTAGGGTGGAGGCAATCATCTAACACATCCACATTAAGATCAGCCAATCCTATAACTTTATTTAGACCTTAGCACACCAACATACAGATTTTGACAAGTTATTGACTTCAAATGTTACGACAAAAACATTGACATCATATATGTTTTTAATGTCTCTTTCTTGTTCAGGCTCAAGGGGTAAACGTGCACCATATTAAAGTCTGCATGTGTAGTTTGTTTATTCATGTATTCAGAGTAATGAAATCAATGCTTATAAGGTGATTTTAGAAAATGTATGTTTAACGTGGAAAGGCCTAGATGATTTTCTATGCTTTGCAATGAGAGGCCTGTTAGTGATTTCTTATGTTAGCTCAATATTGCAGGCCTGAAATGTATTTTCCTTGGGAAGGCTCTCAGTCGAAGGTAGTCAGCTGATTTTGTGTGCGTGCATGGTTGCTTCGCTCACATGCTTCTCGTTGCAGGTGCAAGGACACCCATCTTGTTAGGCAGAATAACCCTTTTGTTTTAGGAGTTAGGATGGTAGGAGAAGCCGCCATGAGGGTGTACAGGAATGCAGATATGATACTTTCAGTTGAGAAGGTGCCTGGGACCCAAGAACATATCAACGGTTTATGGATGAAGTAAGAGTGTCAATGGAAGAGTACGGGAAAGAAGATCTGTCCAAAGGGGCGTGTAAATGGTGTGTTCTACTGTTTTGTGATTTTGTATTAGGGATAGTGCCCCAGAGGGTGGAGCAGATGAGGACTAGAGGGGAAGCTAGAAGGAGTATCCTAGAACGAGCTCTGTAGCTGTGGTTACTTACCTATGCAAAGTGAGTGTACTTCTAAGGAAGTCCTCACTACTGACACCTTTTTCTCTCTTGCCTGGGGATGATGCTAAGTAGGGATGTCACTTTAGCGGTAGTATAGGGATAGATTAATTGCTTTTCTGTTTTTTAGGCTAATGAATACTAAAATAGAGGTTGGAGCAGTCATTGCATGCCTGATGCTTTTAGAATTGACTATTCTTCTTATTTTGAGTCGGATGAGACTGTTGCGTAGGTTTATGTTGGTATCAGTGCCCATTTATTTTCTTAACCTTGTGTTGAGGTGTTTGTATGTTCAGTTATGTTTGGCTTTGTGATCAATTCCTTAACATTTGATTTCGGGGTCAGTGATCCTTTAGAGCTACAAAAACGAACAGGTTGAACAGGTTGAAACAAAATGATCTGTTTTTGTACTGAGCATTCGTTTTTCCATTTACAAACGTGCCACAGTCTGTTGTCTAGTTTCTCTTACATTTAGCCTTGTTTTTATGGTTTGTGTGCATTTTTTTTCACTGCATTGCACTTTAAATTACGTCGTAATGAATGGACACATCATGTGACCAAGCTCCCACGAGGAACGAAACGCGTCATAGAGGGCACTAGCCCCAGTGATTCTATGCCGATTTAAATGAATAAAATTCTCACTGCTTAACACAAAGATTGGTGTGGAGGTTGGTGATTACATAGAGGAGCAAGTACGAGGTCCTTGCCTGGTTTGCCGTTACAGTAATTGAAGAGGACAGGACTATGTCGGATATATATATATATATATATATATATATATATATATATATATATATATATATATATATATATAGACTTCCAACTTGTTGCCAGCAACCGTCGGCAAGCAAACAGGTACACGGACTGCAGATATATACCCACGCCAGACTTTTTCTTGTTTCACAAAGAATTTATTTCATTCTCGTGATGGTGGTGGTACTAGTCATCAGACGCGTTTCGGACTGGCGTCCTTGCTCACTGATGGGAGGGATTTGGAGAAACCATATTTTTAAAGGAAACGACAACATTACAATTTCGTGCCTTTCCAGCAAGTAATGGGAATAGACAGAGGACTATGAGACTCACGTCTCTTACATTCTGTGTTTGTACAGTCGCCATATTGCTCTGACAAAGGACGGTCGTAATGTTAATCGTTTAAACATTTCACATTATACCACAATTATCACTTTGTATTTGAACATTGTGATTATGCGATACTCGTTACCATGTACAGGTTGGAATATAAAGCCATGTTAGCTGTACAAATACATTTGTCTCCACAAATACCACTAATTTGCATTGGGAATATGTCAAATTGCCATTTAAACTGAACAAATACATTTATCCCCAAGGTTTCCACTAAAATTCCTTATGACTGTACCTACGGGTACTGGTGAGTGGAAAGTTCAAAAAAACGGGTTGTGTATATGGTATAAAGAAATTATGTTATTGCTCATTGTTATGGAGTCAGATTTCTATATATGTATAACCCATATGTGGTTTCTGTGGGAACTTTACGATCATGATTCCAACAAGCATAGATTTCATGATTACTTGTAATTCTAACCCCTATAAATTAGATATTCTCCAATAGTGTGTGAAGGCTAAAAAAGGACTCCTCACATAAAAAATCATGAGAGCCTTGAACAATCGTGCTGTTATGTGACTTTTTGTGATTCAATGCAATCTATTATATCACAGATCAAAGAAGAATCTGTGTATACATAAGTCTGTTCTTAATTAAATATCCTTTACTTATGTTGCCCATATTGCGTTCATTTTTAGATTGTATTTACGTACTTAAGACATAGATAATGTAGTGTTGATAATGGTAGAAACGGTATACGTGTTGTGAATCAAGGACAATGACCTCCTATTTTATTACTAATTGTAAGCTGTGCCTTCCTCATATGTTGTATTTCTTATAACCTATAATTACTACACAGTTTATTGTGAGAGTTGTTATTACAGTAGAAAACAATTTTTTCATAAGAAATTCCGCAAGTCCTCCCCAGTGTTGAGTCCCCCAGGATGTTTGCTGTTAAGCAAAATTATATATTTAGACTCTAGCTGTCTAAGACGCTTTTCGTTGTCACCTCCCTTTTTGTTAGGCACAATGGCATCAATTACAAAGTACTTGAGGTGGTTTAGGTTCTGATTGTGTACTTATTGAAAATGCCGTGCCACCGGATACGTAGGGTCAGCATTCACTATAGCCCTCAGATGTTGGAGTATGCGGAGATATACTGCCGACTTTGTACTTCCAACATAGATCAAATCACAGCTACATTTGAGCACATATACTGCCAGCTCCGTGTGTCATGTGTAGTGGGCTTTAAGCACTATTGGTTTGGTGTTAAATGGTGTGGGACAAGTTCTAGTATTTATACCGAACTTGCACGCTCGACAGCTAATACAACGGTAAAACCCCATACGGGGGGATAACCAATTATCTGCTGGTGTCTCAGGGTTGTTACTGACTAGTTTGTTACGCATCGCATAAGCTCGTCTAAAGGTTATAGTGGGGGTGCGTGGCATAATATTTTTGAGGACATTGTCGGTGAGGATGATGGGCCATTCACGTTTAATCAGTTGGGATATTTGTCGTGCTTGGCGACTGTATCCCGTTATCAAACGTATGGTATTAGGTTCTTCTTCCTCTTTTGGGGGAATTATAATCTTTGGTCTGTGAGGGTCAAGGAGTGCTTGGCGACCTATACGATTAGCTTTCGCCATACTGTTTTCCAGTTTCTTGATATCATAGCCCCTTGCTAGTAATCTGTTTTTACATTCTTCTTGATGTTTATCCCTCATGGCTATAGTACTGCAAGACCTATGTATTCTTAAAAATTCCCCATATGGAACGGCTGTTATCTTGTGTTTGGGATGGAAGCTGTGGGCGTGAAGGATGGTATTGCCCGAGGTTATTTTTCTATACAATGCAGTTTTAATCACATTATCTAATCACATTATCCTCTATTTTAACTTTAACATCCAAAAATGTAGCCTCTTCGGTGTTTATCTCAGCTGTAAATTTGAGATTCAGTTGGTTAATGTTTATATCTTTAGTGAATTGCTCAGCTTCCTGTTTGGTGCCATTCCATATTATAAAGACGTCGTCTATATATCTCCAATATTTGATCACATTGTTATTCCACCATGAGCTATGTGTAGTTTTGAGGACATGTTCCTCCCACCACCCCACGTGGAGCCCCGTGTAGGTGGGGAAAAACATGCCCCCATTGCCACCCCTCTGAGTTGTCTGTACACTTCGTTATTAAATATGAAGATGTTATTGTGGAGGCAGATATCAATCATGGTGATAAGCATTTTGTTATGCTGATGCATCTCAATAGGTCGTTGATCTAGAAAGTGCTTGACTGCTCTCATGCCATCCACATGGTCAATGCTGGTGTATAGTGTGGCTATGTCCATGGTGATAAGGAGATATGATTCAGACCATGTGGTTTGATTGAGGTTATAGAGGAACTCTGTTGTGTCCTTGATATAAGCAGGCAATTTTGCCACGAAGTCTTGCAGAAAAAAAGTCAATGTATTTTGATGTATTTTCGAATGCACTATTGATAGCCGATACAATTGGTCTTATGAACTTTTGGCACAAAGTATATATTGGGCATTACTGGATGTGATTTGTGTAGGAAATTGAACTCATCTTTGGACAGTAAACCTTCTCTTTTCCACTGCTGAAGGTTTTTGATGTATGTTTCCTGGATGCTTTTTGCTGTTTTAAAATCAGTTTTCTCATAGCAAGCAGTATCATTAAGTTGTCGATATGCTTCTTGTATATAGTCCTGTTTAGCCCATAGGACTATATTGTCTCCTTAATCAGATTGATTGATAACTATTTCATTGTTCTTTCTTAACTTGTCCATAAGGTTATTATATGCCCTCATTCTAGGGTTCGGATTTTTTTGTTGTTTCATAACCTTGAGTTGAAGTTTTTTTAGCTCTTCAGTGAGCCTTTCCGCTTAGATATCAATCGCATCCCTGGGCATATTCGGGATGAAAGTTGATGGTGATTTAAAGAGGGTGCTTGCAGCTTGATTTACTTCAATGTCCTCACTGTTAGCCATATCTTGGGTATTGCCTATACCATCTTTGTCCCTACGTAGTCTAGATATTGTTTTCATAAGGGCAATGTCTTTTGCTTGTAATCCGGTATGTTTAGTACACTTGTCTCCTTTTTTGGCGTTGTCATCAGGCGTACTTTTCTTGATTGCATAGTACTTAGTTAGTTTAATTTTCCGGATATATTTAAAGACATCAATTCTAGTACTGCAGTAATTAAAATTGCTTTCTGGGCAGAATGATAGGCACAAAGAGAGTTCTGTTTCTCTGCTTTATCCAATTGTACTGTTGTCAAATTTATTATTGTGTTATTGTTCATATATATATATATATATATATGAACAATAACACAATAATAAATTTGACAACAGTACAATTGGATAAAGCAGAGAAACAGAGAAATATATATATATCTATATATATATATATATATGAACAATAACACAATAATAAATTTGACAATTATAGATATATATATATATCTATATATATATATATATATATAGATATATATATATATATTCCTCTTAACACAGAGATAAACAATATTCAAACTTGATTCTACATTTATATTTACCTCTTTTCTACCCCGCACTTGATCCCACAAAACAGATGATAAAACACATGATGTAGAGAGAAAAAATTATCTCAATAAAAGTAAATTGTGGAACAGGTGTACGGAATGAATTAATGTTCATGATTTGGTGTTTAGAAATATGGAAACATTTACATCACAGAAGTTTATACCAGTCCAAAATATGTTAGATGCATTGTCCAGAACATATTTTACTTCCGGATGAAAGCAATCCACACAATAGAGTTGATTACTTTCTAAACATATAATTATATTTTCTGCAAAGGTGCAAAATATGTTTTTTTATAAGTTTAACGGGGGAAGTATTTACCATGCAACAGAAAATGGATCATTTGCATGATTGTGTCTTCAATAAACCCTCTTGCATAAATTGCTCTTTTCGCCTAGTTGTTTTTCCAATCAGTGCTCATTCAGTATAAAAATTGCATAATACGACAGCACCTGAATATGTACCTATTACATCAGTGTAAAGTGCTTATACGAAAGAAGCAGTTGTATGTTCATATTTCAATACAGTAAACCATACACCATAGTTCTATCCACATACAGAACAAAACAAAACACATCTAATAGGATGGCCCTCTTAAAAAAGCAATGATGCATAGAGGGGTAAAACAGGCGAATGGACAACTTTTACCCAAAGTTTGATAAGCTACAATGAGACGGCCCAATCATTTTTTCCCAGGTGCACCAGAGTGAATAATGACCATGTCCCAAATAAAAAGCTGCAACCCAATCTACCCCTGCCCTCGTTTGGAGTGTATTTATCTTGACGTCAAAAGTCAAACAGAAAACTGAGTTGTGGTGGAGCATAAAAGTAGATGTTGACATGGATGAACAGTAACTTTTTTTAGATGTACCAAAAAAGAAGGTAGTTGGTTAATTGGGTTAACATTTATAAAGCACCAAATCCCAAGTAGACAATCAGTCATACTGGTTTTTTTTTAGAAGCGTGGGAATTCAACCCTATCCTGGACTTCATTGGGGGGGGCTGGCTTGGATGTTAATGTTTCTTTCTTAATTGAATTTCTATTTTTTCACACTAACATACAATCTGCTACAGGAAGTCAAATTCAGGTATAACAGATGATGTCTAAAGTAGGTTTCATCGTCACATACAGAAACTCATTGTGAAGGAGAGAATGGCCTTCCTTATGAGTACCCTGGTCGCGAGTTCTCTACGCTTTATTCCTCATTTGGATGAGGAAAACAAGTGATACGAGTTTATTCATCGGCCCGATAAATACCATTGCCCTGGGGTATTGGCATTTGTATGACCCAATAAATGACTTATTCTTAGTTGGGCCATTGGTAATGAGGACCCATGAAAGAGCTCCTGGTGGTGGTTAGCTGCGATTGAAGCAAGAGTTGACATCTTTGGATCACTACCGAAGGCACTACTACTAAGATTTCCATAAGATGTCCTCTTGGTTGGATGTTGCTAATTAGATTGAAGACAACTGGATTCTTTCAGATATCCCCTTCGAAGAACTTGGAGAAGTAACAATTGCAAAGCAAGTTGTCTTTCGAGCTAGAGCTCTTCACCTGCTGGTTGAATCTCTGTGCTGCTTTAGATTCATTTAAGCAGTTTCTATATTTCCTCTTAGAAAAACTGTCAAATTACAAAGAAGTGTTGCACAGTGATAGTCCTACAGCCATTGCCGCCCAAGCTAGTTTGGTGTTCCTTCTTTGTGTCTGGCACAGCATCTTCATACAGCTTTCTGGTTTCTGACTCGGACATCTCTGGTTGGGTCTGGAAAGTATCTAAATACACAATTACTAGCCGAGCTGGGGTTAGCAGACCTACACACTTTACATGACAGAACCACTAGGCACATGTCTCTTAGATTAACGATCATATGGTTCAAACACTTAGCCGAAGTATTAACCTAATCTACATGAATAGCTGTGCAATAGGCAAGAAAGTTCATACAACTCTTCTTCATCTTGGAAAAGACTTTATCAAAGGGGATGACATCCATGTTCAGTTGAGTGGTACACAGCGTGGCATTTAACCCCTTCCATGCTGATGACGGCCTCCAGCCGTCATGCATCACGGTGGGCGTGTGCTGATGATGGCTGGGGGCCGTCATGAACCCACCCACTCTTTAAAACGTCAGCACAGGCGCAGAATCGTGGCCGCCCCCAAGGGATTAAAGAGATAAAAGCCTAATCTTAGTCTTAATCTTCCACCATATTACTTAGGTCCCAAATCCTGTCAAGAAAACCTTTCTAACTGTGACGCATTCTGTAAACATGTTGCAGCGATGTTTGCCATTTCTGAAAGGAACAAAAGGTTTGTAGACTTCTTTGTATTATGGCAAAGGTTTCCCTAGCTCGGGGGAGCCATACCCATGGCGGTTTGAACGGGCCAGTATTGGGGGGTAGGCAGAGCATTGCGCTGCTGCCCCCTTTAACAACATGTGCCGCGATAGCACGCCAGTGTTGATATGACCCCGGAGGCACTTGGTGTGCTTCCGGGGCATGCGTCCGATTGGACCGTGAATGCCCGCCCATACGAGGCAGCTTTCAAGTCTTTTTGCTACCAGTTCCCGCCTCATAAGGACATAGCCCCCATTGTTCCTGCCACACCGTGCAAGTGGTGTCTTCTTTGTTTGTTCTCTTCTTTTCTTTTGAAGGTAAATGTAAATTGTAAATGTAAATTGATACTTGTATAGCGCACTACTCACCCGCAAGGGTCTCAAGGCGCTTGTACGAATACCGCTGTGGAACCCAACCTGGCTTTCCCTGTGAGGCTTCCCCTCCTGGGCACCCCCAAGGTGGAGGCCAGGCATTGTGGGGGCCGTTGTGGAGGTTAAGCAAGCTATTGCCCAGAGTTGCAGAGTGGGACTCCATGATTGGAATAGGCACAGAGGCGAGAATTATCAGGTCCGTGGAATTTTGAGCCCAAGACCCGCAGAAGCGGGGAATTGAACCCTTGGTCGCGGGCTAGACCTCTGTATCAGGGTCTGCCGCTCTAATCTTTGAGCCACACTTCTCCACTACACACACTTCCTATCTGCACGTCGCTCTGCATTTCAGATCACAGCAGGAGAGGATATCGCAGGCAGCAGTGCAGCCGTCTCCCGTCTGGGAGCTGCACAGGTTTTAGCCTAGCTCACCTGACTCGGGTACTTCGTACTCTATGGTGGCTCTGGCTGATGGCTCTAGTTGAGAGCTCCTGTAGGGGAGGGGAGCTGCATGATAGTGGTACCAATGTGGGCAATCAGTTGACATTTTTGCTATTTTGGGAGCAGGAGCAGTGTTTTGCAGGCACTTGGATTTTGGTGCCTGAGCACCTCAAAAGGAGGGAGTAACTAGGTGTGTTCACTGATGCAGCAGGTAGTGTGTGTTTTGGAGCCATATTAGGATCGGCATGGTATGCACATTGGTGGCCATGGTAGTGGGTGGAGTCGGGGCTGGTTAGCAATATAGGCTTCCTTGAGTTGTTCCCTATTTTAGTAGCATTCTCTATTTCACCACACCAGTTCCACAATCAATCAGTTGTGTTCTTGTCTGATACTATGACTGTGGTGGAGTGCATTAATCAGCAATCTACAAATTGCCAGATGATTAAAGGAAATTGTTTTGTCATGCCTGAAACTGATTGTTGTTTAGAGCCAAGCATGTATCACGCTTCTTAAGCTACGCAGCTCACACATTGTCTCGTTTCAAGATGCCAGCAACAGGTTACATCCATCACCCAGGAGCAGCAAACTCACCTATGCCCTTCCTGGATTATCTGTGGCAGCTTGGTACCCCAGCTTACTGTACCTCATGGCAGCCAGCTCTGATCCCTGACCAGGCATGCTTATTAGGGGGTGTTTCTCACTTACTGCAACTTCTCGGGGCAGACAGGTGGCTTCCACCAGGCGTCACATAGCTGCAATTTCATTCTTCAAAGAAATGCTGGGGTTCACTGCCAGGACCAGGTTCATCTTGTTTCAGAGGGTCGTGAAGGGATGGTGGCACCTGGAAGGCTCTAAATCAGATGCACGGCGACTCCCTGATGAGGGCAAATTAGTGGCGATTCTGGGGTCCCTGGGGCCGTCTGTAGGTCCCTGGAAGAGGTCCATTTATTTAAGGCAACATTTACTCTCATCTTTTCTGGTGTGCTGGTTGGTAGCTAAGAGCAAGAGGGACATGAGTTGGGGCTTGCAACTTGAAGGCGTTCAGTGGTTGGATGGGTACGGGCCCCTGGTGATTAATATCCCAAGGGGTAAAACAGATCAGGCTGGAAAGGGCAACCACATCGTGCTGCGGAGGGCCTTGGAAACTCATGCTGCCTAGCTGAGAATCTGGAGGTGTTCTTGGGAGGCTGCATTCAGATGTAGGAGGGGTCCTTGCTTGCCCATGCTGATGGGACCCTTCTAACTAGGTACTAATTTTGCAGAATCCTTGACTGGGCTTGCGGGATATGACCCCTCGGAGTTTGGGTCTCACTCCTTTAGGATTGGGGCAGCCACTGCAGTGGCCGCAATGGATTGCTGCAAGCACACGTTTCACCCCAGTTTCATACCTCATGGAATTTTGTAGGCCTAAGGGAAGCAAAACTACACTCTAAGGCAGACTTTCCCCCATATATATAATACAGAGTCAATGCAAACAAAACAGTAAACCATATTACATTTACCCATGAGTGCCCCCTAATATTATAGTCCCGAGCTCAGTTCAACATCTGAATTTGCAGAGTCCCCTCTGCACCTGGCTACCAGTTCTTAAAAGGTTGACACTGGTGATCAACATGCGCAGTCAATTTGCTATGTGATCACTGTGGGTGAGACACTGTAGTTGGATTCACCCACAGCAAAAAGTCCAAAACTGAGTGATCAAAAAAAAGAAAACAAATGGCGCCTAATAAATGGGCTTAACCTAATGACAACACATCATGTAAGTCAGAAAAATGCATTTGTATCCCCTATAGGAGCTTGTGCCTCTTCTGTAATAATATATGAGCAGATGCACTGATAGCTTGTGCTGTGCCAATTGAAGCTCATGTGATGTAGCTGGAGAGCCCTGTGCAAATTAGTCTTGCTTGGCTGTCAGTGAATAGACCATTTATATGCAGTTGCCCTGCAAAATAGATTGTAACAGTAGCGATAAAACTGGGGCAAATAGGGGTTTACAGCTCTTTTGTATTTGGCTCAATTTAGGAAAAAGGCCCTAAAAACCGTTAATCCATCAACATTTAATTTTTCTTTTCTGCCCACTGTACTCCACCATGAAGTGGCCTAATCAACAAGCATAGCGAGTTACGTAAATGTCTGCAAACATAGTTTTTCCTAAACATCTGGCAGACCAATCATTTAAATTCAAAGCCCCAAGAAGTGGTGAACATGTAATAGCTTCACCAAGAAACAAACCCAGGCATCCCAATAAAAGAAAAAAAATAAAGGGTAAAGGCACATGCTGAAAGGTCGTGCGCAGGTAAAGAAAGCGACTCCCCCGAACAACTGGAGAGCTGCTCATCAAATATTCACTGCTCCACAAGGGAGAGACCCTTAATGCCAACAAACTGTAAGGAGTGTTGTGGGGTGCTGTAGAAGTTACATCAGATACAGTGAAGTAACTTTTAAAAAGTGACCATAAGTTGATAGGGTCAATGAAAGGACGATCTCCCAGGGTTTTCATTATGATTTCCAAGCACTCCAAAGGTTGGAGCCTTTGCTCTTTAGCTGGGAGTGCAGTACCCACTAGAGGTTGATTCCATGGTTGCATTTTATGTGGTCTGAATGTATATAAAAAAAAGAAACAGTCACCTGTTATGTTCATTTTAAAAGCTTTATTACAATAATGGTGGCAGTTATTCTTGTTCAATGTGGAAATGCTTTATTAACATTCATGATTGCATTTACATATGGTAATTGATTACAGTGAAATAATGGTGGTTTTAACATGTGGAATATTTGACTTTTAATGTGGTGAACCTTTGACATAGCCAATAGGCCTGTTTTATTTAACGCAATATCACCTATATTGCTGTGTTTCATCTGGTATATGTGGAGGATAGTGTTATTTTCGAAGTCATGACACTTTAGGGGTCAAATGTGATTGCAGAATGTCATATAGAATATTTCTAACTGCCTGATTATATATTCAGCTGTTAAAGCATAGTATTTAGTAATGTGTGTAATAAATGTAATTATAAGTTATACAGGTATATGGTCTTGTGGACAAGCCACGTATGGTTGCTTTTCACATGTCCCTCCTAGCTTCCTTAAATCATGACTCAAATCCCACTTGCAATATTTACTGAGCTACTTCCAAACTTCAGCTGTGATAAAGAAAAGCAGTGTAATCCAACCAACTGCCAGTACATCTGGTCACAGTTTAGTGGACAGAACAATTACAAGCATTACGCCATGACCATCATCAGAAATTGAGTTACTGGCTGAGGTGGGATGACACCCTACTCAATCAACAACAACAATTCCTGTCAGGGTTAAGTCACAAACAACCCCAAATTAACCTGTGCTCAACCCTCTTGTTGCTTGGCACAAAAGCATTCAGGAGTAAAATTGAAAACATGAATTGAGACCATAATGACAAAAATGCAATTAGTACAACCGGAGCTATGCAATTATAAAGATGTAAGTACAAATAGTGCTTAAAAGCACAAAGTCCCAACTGTGGTTATCTATTCATGCCAGACCAGGACAAAATCACAAGTTCAGGCTGACCATGATGGAGAATGTGCCAGATATAGGGAACAAGTTAGGCTCACTGAAAAGGTACCCTAAATCTTGGTTGAGAAAGTGTCACACAGCAGATCTGATGAAGCCATTGACGAGGCTTGCAATGCAAGGTCCTGCATCATCAAACATGCCGTCAACGGAGCTTGCGATGCGAAGTCCTGCATCAGGTATTTATCATGCAGTGGTAGTTCTGATGAGCTGCGGGCTGAGGTGTGGTGTCCAGCCTTGAAATGCATCACCCAGTGTTGGTTCTGATGTGGAGCAGTGAGGGGATGTATTGCGCTGAGTCAGTTCTGCCCAAGAGCTGACAGCTGGTCTGGCAGAGCGCCTTCAGGGTCACATCCAAGGGTGCAGGAATGGGGTGGACCACTTAGGGAACAAGACTCCAGCAGACAGAGTCCAAGTGATGAGTTGAAGGAGGTTGGAACTTTTTCTATCCCTGAACCTCTGATCCGTAGACCAGCCAACTAGCCCTTGTCGTCACTCTGGTAATCCTAGGATCAAGATGAGGTCCATTTCTTTACACTAAGGCATCAGGACAGCATAGTATCAGGGCAGCAATGTACTAGTCCTCCTTGCAGCAGAGCATCACAGCAGTCCTTCTGAGTTGTCCATAGATCAAGAAGTGTACTGAAGACTGAGGGTCCAATATTTATACTTGGTACCAGCTTTAAAGTAGGAGAAGGTTCTGGAGGTTTCTACCCTCAGAGGTGTTTGGAATTTCCTGCCTCTATGCTCCGGTTCCTGGTTGTCTGGGGGCACAAACAACTAGTGTGAAACCCTTTGTGAGTGTGCTGAGGGAGAGCCTCTGTGAGTGGAAAGTGTGGTAGGTGACAACTCCTCCCCCCATCGAATCAGAGGCGGTCCATCCTGCCAAAAGCTAATCCCCCTAAGTCTCACTGTCTGGGAGTAATGCATAAAGACTTACTGCCAGCTACTACTAGTCATATGATCCAGGATGCAGGCTGCCAGCACAAATAGTTGGGACAAGAACATGTCAAGTTTCTAAAAGTGGCCTTTTCAGAATTGTGACTTGAAATTTGACTTTACTATTAAAAAGGTTTTTAAATTACAATTATTTAAAGACCAAAGTCGATAACTCTACCTGCTCCCAATTGAAAGTTACCAATAAGGTAACCCAATGTAATCCTATGGGAGAGGTAGGTCTTGCACTACGACAAAAAACTATTTAAATGTTTTTCCATACTAGGACATGTAAAACTTAAATGTACATCTCAAACTGTTTAAATACACTGTACACTGCCCTAAGGACTATTTGGGGTCTACCCTATGGATGAAATATGTATTAAGAAAAGAAGGTGTAGGAAAGGGCAAAGGTTTATTTTGCCTGATCGAAATGGCAGTTTAAAACTGCACACACAATGTGCAATGCCTGGCCTGAAATATGTTTTAATGACTACATATGTGGGTGGCACAATTAGTGCTGCAGGCCCACTGGTAGCATTTAACTAACAGGCCATGGTTACATGTAGTACTACTTTACAAGGGGCTTACAAGTAAATTAAGTGTACCAATTGGGTATAAACCAGTGTTACCATGTTTGGAAAGTGACCACACACACTGTAGCACTGGTCTGCAGTGATAACGTGCACAGAGTCCTAAGGCCAGCAAACACAAGATCAGCAAAAATTGAGAAGGCAAAACATTTGGGGGAACACCACCCTAAATCTGAGAGATATAACACCTTAGCTGGTCTCCACTAGACAAAGGACCATGAGGTGATTCTCTAACTGCTGAAAGTGATATACTGTTACCTGAGATCATCTCAACTAAAGCTTGCAGTGGCATGTAATAATTACCAGTCAGCCACCCGCTTTGCTTTACAGAATTTGTAGCCCTTAAATTTGGGACCACAACTTATGAAATTGCCTCTTTTCTGCAATTATATAGAAGCATTGTTTAAGAATTGAGTGCGTCATTTAGAGTTTGGCTAAGTGGGAGCACCTCTGTAAATCAGCATTGCTCCCACCTATTGCACTCACTGTTGCTGTGCTGTGTTTAGAGTTGGGGAACTTCTGGATATAATTATTCGATCTGATAGTCCATCGGCCACAGTGCCATTGGGTGAACATGATTGTTACACAGCCCTATTTATGGTGGGGCGAGCGCCCCTCATTCTCACTATCTGGGACTACCATGAGCAGCATCCGATAACCTGCCAGGCCGGTCGGCTGGCTATCAGGGTCGGGTCTTAATGACTCTGTGAGTCTGTTCATCAAATTAAACACCAAGTGGGACAATGCTAAGTGCGTTCTTTAAGTGAAGTTTAAAAAGCACCAATAATAAGCATACTAACATCTTGGACCAAGGTATGTTGGCTGTAAAATTCAAAAATATATATCCCCACAAAATGCCTCAGCTCAGCAGATAAATGCTTAGATGGGATAGCAAAGGCAAAATACACCAGACCGTGTGGCAGGCATTTTTCTTTTATGGCATCCTCTCGCTCTAAAAGGAACTTCTGTTTGCTCTTAGGGAAAATAATATTCATAACTCCTTCCGGAGACAACTCAAGACATGGCGTTTTCAAAATTCCTCAGTCTCTTTAGTGGTTGTAATTCTTGTGATGGATTGGTTTTAGTGCTCCTTAGGTATCTGTTGCTCTTTAAAAATCATATTACATTCATTCATTTCATTACACTTTAATGGTGTAGTGACTGCGCCACCCGGCCGGTTCATGCATGGCTAGCATGCACGCACGCACCCTGAGGGCGGGCTCGCCCGAGGAGTTAAATAAAAGGGCAAAAGACCGCTCGGGGTCTTGGAATAGTGATACTAAGTATGTGTGGATGTCCCTCATTGCTGCGTTAGCACGTCTGAGGCCTATCCTCACGCAGCGCGTGTCCAGCTAGGCCTGGACACCACACTGGCAATGAGACGGATCCCACCTACGCCTCATGTGTACCTCGCCTGCCTTTTCCATCCCCAGTGCTCATGGTCGTGGCTGGCTACCAGTGTGGTGGTGTGTGGTCCGCTCTGCGGATCTGCGTGTTCTGCCCCAGTGGGAGTCGCCCCGCGCAGCATTACCGTCCATTGGAGGAAGGTGCACCGGTGCCTGCATCCTTGGCATGTGCCCACCCCGCACTGCACCGCTGCCTGCCTGCGGTCATCGGCGCCTGGAACAGCGCCCCCAAGATGAGGCCGACCCTGCTCGGCACATGTCCCTTCTGGTTGTGCTCATTACCCTGGCCAACAGAGGGATCACGCCGGTGCCCCGTCAGTGTCTATACCCGGTCGCGCACCCACAGTCAAGTGTTCGAGCCAGCGGGCGAAGCGAGCGCCTAACTCGGCATGCGGCAGTGTTGGGCCCGCAGCGCATCATCTCTACACGCGCGTGCCCATCGCACGCGTGCCCCTACGCTGGAAGGAGAGTCTGTGCCCCAAGAAGGGTGACAATTGAAGTGAGACAATCAAAGCCCATGTCTCTGACATGGAAATCACGCACTCCTGCGACCCCTTTGATCCCTGCAAGGTCATGCCCTCCTGCATCACCAAGCTGCCAGGACCCGGGCCTACCACGCTCCACAGACTGCCTCGTCAGGCCTCAAAGAAACACCAGCTCAGCGCTGGCATCAGGGGAACAGCCCGCTACAGTAGGAGCCATCCCTGTAAGAAGCAGACACATTGCTTACTTGCCCCCACAGGCCCAGCAGCTGCAGTGTTGTCAGTGGCCCATGCCGGCCTGCGCACAACAGGATACCCTGCCACAACCACCCCGGACCATTAGCACGTGCGCTGATGGCCGAAGATGAGTCAGCAGGACGCAAACCACGGCAGCAATCCTGTATCGGCCGCTTAGATCATTACTTTGTGGGCATGCGAGAGACTGATAGGAGGGTGAAAAGGTCGCTCCTCATGTGCTACAGAGGAGGCGAGCTGTATGAGCTATTCGAGACTTTGCCCAACATAGGGGCAGGTGACGACTACAACGGGGCGATTGCAGCCCTAAACAGGCATTTTGACCTCCATATAAATCCTGTCTTCGAGCGTTTCAAGCCGCGTCCGGCAAGGGGAGGCCGAGATCATCGAAGTTGCGAGGAGATGAGGCCGCAAATCATTAAGGGGTGTCGTTCGGTAAAGCTGCGCCACCTGATACTCCGACAACCGGGCATCAGTTTGGACGAGATCCTCATACTCGGCAGGTCCCACGAGCTGTCTAACGCTCGAGCGGATGAGATAGAGGCGGCCCTCAACCGGTCTCCGCCGCAGCCCACAGTGACATGACCACCCGTGGTCAAGGAAGAGCGAGTGGATGCGGTTCAGAGACAGCCGGCACTATCAAGGGGACCCACGACACCGCCCCAAAGAAGCGCATGTTGAAACTGTGGTTTGGTCCACCGTCCAGCCGGGAGGTGCTTTGCGTGGGGGAAAATGTGCTCCCAATGCAGCAAGCTCAAACACTTTGCAAAGGTCTGCAGGAGTGGCAGAGGAAGAACAAGCGCCCAAAGCTCACGTGGACTAACAACCGCGGTACAACAGCTTACGCTTGAGAACCCTGTGGATCAAGTGGACACCCTTCCGCCAGGGTTTGGACTGGGAGCAGAGGATGACAACGTGTTCTTTGTGTCGTTTGTCGGTCGAGAAGGAGCACAGCACCGGCCGCCACCCATGTGCACTATCACCGTGGCTGGTTCTCCCGTGAGTGCCTTCATAGACACAGGGGCATCAGTGAACGTGATGGACAGTGACGATTTCGAGAGGTTATCACCACACCTGCCGCTCCTCCCTTCCAAGGCGAGAATATACATATACAACGGAAATAAGCTGCTTCCCTTAAGAGGAGTCATGGAGGTTGAGGTTGCCTATGAAGGCTGTCATCTCAACACAAGATTTCATGTCATCAGGTGCATGATCTACATGCCCGGGAGATACTCAGAGACTTCCCTATGCTATTTAAAGGCCTGGGCTGCCTAAAAGGGAAAACGTACAAGCTGCACATTGATCCAACAGTCCAGCCTATGGCCCTGAGACATCGACGGGTGCCGTTCCACCTACAGCCGCAAGTGGAGGAAGCGCTGAAGAAGCTGGAGGAGTTGGGCATGATAGAAAAGGTATCGGGCCCCACCCTGTGGGTGACACCTTTGGTCGTAGCCCCTAAACCAAAGCAACCGGGAGCCAGTCGACTCTGTGTTGACATGCGCTTGCCAAACAAGGCCATAAAGAGTGCACGTCATCTCACACCCACCATGGATGACATCGTGGCCGACCTCAACAGCGCCAAGTCATTCACCAAGCTTGACCTCAATGCCGGCTACTACCAGCTGGAGCTCGGAGTGTCTTCTGCCGTGGGGATGTTTCAGAATGCCATACGGGAGATGCTCACTGGGCTGAAAGGGGTAATAAATTTGAGCTATGACATCCTTGTGTTCTCCAAGACACGAGAGGAGCACCAGGTGCATCTCAGGGCCACCCTTCAACGAATCGCGGAGAGCTGACTCATTTTACACCAAGAACAGTGCTCGTTCTATCAAGAGTCTGTGGATTTCTTTGACTGCATCTTCTCCAGAGGTGGTCTGTGTGTTGACACGAATAAGGCAGCGGCCATACGATCTGCCCTGAGGCCTACGTCTCCCACCGAAGTCCGTAGCTTCCTCGGAATGGCCATGTACTGTGGATGATTCATCCCAATCTGGCGTCCCTATCTGAACCACTCCAAAATCTCATGAAGTCTGGTCAGACGTGGGTCTGGTCCACGAAAGAAGATCTGGCATTTCATGCCATTAAGGAGGCCCTCGTCAACGACAAGGTGTTGGTGTACTTTCGCCCGCATCTGCACACCAAAGTGGTGATGGATGCAAGCCCTGTAGGAAGGTGGCTACCTGACTATGGTTACCCCAGATTTTTTGCCTTGTCTTTAGCTGGTTTTCGACTTAGTTGGCCTGGTTCCCTGCTAATCAGGGCCCCAGGCTATCTGCTCTCTCTGTAAAATGGATTCCATGTACCCTAGGTGCATAACTAGATTGGCTTGGGTCACCTTATCAGCCCTTGTACAGAGCACTATAGGTGCCCAGGGCATAGGTGCATCCAAGGCCTACCAGGGGCTGCAGCATATCTTTTGCCACCCCTGGCTGGCTATCTAAAATTGACACAACTGGCTGATCACTCAGCTGGGGCAAGGTGGTGTAATCACCCCTTGCTTAGATATAGTATGCCTATATCTAAACCTATCTGGACACATATAAACCTGTGAGCCACTCCTATGGCAGGCCTTAACAATCCTGAAGGCAGAGTGCGTGGTTTAATGTGAGATGGTGCTCTAGCATGAGCTGAGCCTGTCTGCAGCTGTCGGGACCAATTCCCTTAGCTGTTCCGGGATAATGCCAAACCATATACTATTAAGTGCATTATAATCCTCGCGGTTATATGTCAACTTTGGTTTGGCTTTATCAAAACATGTCGTGTAAGGTGTCATACGATTTGGAATACTACCCCCTCGCCAATCCTGGCGATGGGGGTAGCATTCCACCCCTCTAGAGGGGACGACATGTTACTTTTGCTAAAACGCGGTTGATTTTTAAAAGAGCCTCAGATCCACAAAATGGATGCTTCTGCCACAGACACATGTCTGACCTCCTGCTGCTGACCGAAACTCAGCAGAGGAGGCCTGGACAAAGGCTTTCCTGTCACTGGGAGGTGTGACACCACCCCAGACAGGAGATAGTGGATTGTAGCAGGGAGGTTTGAAAGAAACCAGACAGTGCCTGGGGAGCACAAGGCTTCCCCTTGCATAATCCGGTCAAACCAGTTCTGGGGCAGCCCAGCCCCAGCTCCAGTGAGACCTGGACAAAGGAAAGGGGGTGTAACCACCCCCCTTCCTGGTCCCACCCATAGGGGAGGGACCTAGCAGGAGATCCACCCCTCAGATTGGAATAAGAGTGGGAGCAGTGCCAATGCAACTCAGATCATCCTGAAGAAACATAAGAAACGAATTCTGGACCCTTCGACTTTCTACACGACGTTAGAAGACTGAAGAATCTCCCTTGTGGTCAAGGAGTGACCACCCTGTGCAAACAGGTACCATCCAGCCCTCGACCCTTGCTTTGTTGCAGTCCCCGCCGGGACTCGAGCGACAGAGATCGACGAGATCAAGCTTGCCTGCCTTCTCCCTGCCCGATCCACAGTCCCTGCAGAGCTGAGACCAGTGGAGGCGACCGGAAGCGTGGGGCACGCCATCTTGAAAAGGCCACGAGACGCTGACCGTGCAGCCCACGAGTGATCCTAGAAGCAGTGCACCGGGGTTTGAGAAGCCCCCACCCCGAGCTACACTTGCACCAAAGCTACCCCCTCCACACTCGACGAGTGCTGCGTGGGGCCCTTCTGCTTGTGGCGGCTCGACGCGTTGGCCCGGTCACTTGCCAGCTGGCTTGTGGCCCCTGTGCCGACGAAACTTCAAATACGACTTGCTTTTCTGGTTGCTCCCGATCTGCACCAGCTCCTGTGAAAAGGAGCCCCCACTCTGACCCTCCTGGTTTGAGTGGTAAGCAATCTCCCGGTTCCGCGTGGATTGCTTTTGCCAAGTGCTGTTTGCTGCAATCTTGAAGCCGACGGTGCTGACGGCGAGAGCCTATGTGGGACAGATCGTGACCTGCTCCTGGACGTCGCAGATGCCCCAGAGCCCACGTGACAGCGGAGAGAAGCCTATCGACAACCACCTGATTGCGCCCGACATTGCCTGGTTCCGTCCTGGTTCCACCCTGGTCACTGCTGAGTGACCCAGACTCTGTCCCCTCTGCTTTCAGGTACTTTTCTACTTCGATCCACCCTTGGATCGCACCGGACACTTCTGCTTCACAGCGCCTGCAGCTGCAACAGCTTCAAGCACCAAGAGCCTGCGTGTCAGAACCCGACGCCACTTCGACCCTGTGCACCCACGGCCTGTGGGTGAGGTAACATTGCAACGCCGGTGTTCTTACACTGGTACACACCTCTAGGGTCTGTGTCTAAAGTTTTGTTTCTCTAGGTTCAGCGGAAGTATCTTTTAATTCACTTTATCTAACTTTTACGCACCATTGACATTGCATTGGTGCGAGCCGCACTTTCCGTGCTGCACCCGTCTCCTGTGGGCTACTCCCGACTTCAGCATTGCTAGTCCTGACTGCTCCCAGCGAATCTCTAGGCCCTAGGCCTAACCACTGTTCGAGAAGTGTTACTTATACCACTTTTTTAGTATATGGTCTGAGTGGCCACCCGCCCACATCCATAATTGTGCAACTTTATATGTTATACTGTGCTTTTGATTTAACGCTTGTGCCCCTTTCCTCATAAAGAGTACTAGGGAGTAATTTAGAAATAAATACATATATTTTTATAATATATACTTGTGTGGTGTCCTTTCATTTGATTACAGGATTGTATGTGGTAAAACAGCTCGCTTAACACGACCTCTTAAGTTTAGCCTTTAAGGCTGCTTAGTCCATGCTACCTCTAGGATAGCTTGTCTAACAAGGTTGACTTACAACCTGACATCTTTGGGGTTTGTTTGGACTGATACCAAGTGGTTCCAGAATTGGAAACACTACATATCAGGCCAACTGCTCACATTCCGGACTCGAGCGACAGAGATCGACGAGATCAAGCTTGCCTGCCTTCTCCCTGCCCGATCCACAGTCCCTGCAGAGCTGAGACCAGTGGAGGCGACCGGAAGCGTGGGGCACGCCATCTTGAAAAGGCCACGAGACGCTGACCGTGCAGCCCACGAGTGATCCTCGAAGCTGTGCACCGGGGTTTGAGAAGCCCCCACCCCGAGCTACACTTGCACCAAAGCTACCTCCTCCACACTTGACGAGTGCTGCGTGGGGCCCTTCTGCTTGTGGCGGCTCGACGCGTTGGCCCGGTCACTTGCCAGCTGGCTTGTGGCCCCTGTGCCGACGAAACTTCAAATACGACTTGCTTTTCTGGTTGCTCCAGATCTGCACCAGCTCCTGTGAAAAGGAGCCCCCACTCTGACCCTCCTGGTTCGAGTGGTAAGCAATCTCCCGGTTCCGCGTGGATTGCTTTTGCCAAGTGCTGTTTGCTGCAATCTTGAAGCCGACTGTGCTGACGGCGAGAGCCTACGTGGGACAGATCGTGACCTGCTCCTGGACGTCGCAGATGCCCCAGAGCCCACGTGACAGCGGAGAGAAGCCTATCGACAACCACCTGATTGCGCCCGACATTGCCTGGTTCCGTCCTGGTTCCACCCTGGTCACTGCTGAGTGACCCAGACTCTGTCCCCTCTGCTTTCAGGTACTTTTCTACTTTGATCCACCCTTGGATCGCACCGGACACTTCTGCTTCACAGCGCCTGCAGCTGCAACAGCTTCAAGCACCAAGAGCCTGCGTGTCAGAACCCGACGCCACTTCGACCCTGTGCACCCACGGCCTGTGGGTGAGGCAACATTGCAACGCCGGTGTTCTTACACTGGTACACACCTCTAGGGTCTGTGTCTAAAGTTTTGTTCCTCTAGGTTCAGCGGAAGTATCTTTTAATTCACTTTATCTAACTTTTACGCACCATTGACATTGCATTGGTGCGAGCCGCACTTTCCGTGCTGCACCCGTCTCCTGTGGGCTACTCCCGACTTTAGCATTGCTAGTCCTGACTGCTCCCAGCGAATCTCTAGGCCCTAGGCCTAACCACTGTTCGAGAAGTGTTTCTTATACCACTTTTTTAGTATATGGTCTGAGTGGCCACCCGCCCTCATCCATAATTGTGCAACTTTATATGTTATACTGTGCTTTTGATTTAACGCTTGTGCCCCTTTCCTCATAAAGAGTACTGGGGAGTAATTTAGAAATAAATACATATATTTTTATAATATATACTTGTGTGGTGTCCTTTCATTTGATTACAGGATTGTATGTGGTAAAACAGCTCGCTTAACACGACCTCTTAAGTTTAGCCTTTAAGGCTGCTTAGTCCATGCTACCTCTAGGATAGCTTGTCTAACAAGGTTGACTTACAACCTGACATCTTTGGGGTTTGTTTGGACTGATACCAAGTGGTTCCAGAATTGGAAACACTACATATCAGGCCAACTTCTCACATTGGTGTGCAGCGGTGCGGATTTGAGCTTGCTGTTTGTTTTACCATTGCAATCTTTACATCAAATTGAAAGATCACATCAAGTACCTCTAGGTACATATAAATCAAAAGCTTAGCATATTAAGTTCTACTGAACTTAGTAGTTGTAGATTAAAGGGATTAGCACACCCTGACTACAACTCACTAGCAAGGTACAGTAGGAAAACACTTAGTGTAGGTAAGTGCATCACTTACACCTCACTAGCAGTCATGTCTGATACAGGTAGAGCCTCAGGCTCTGCTCCTGTAATAGTTGATCCTATAGGGACAACATCCAGATATGACAACCTTAGCCACAAAGACCTGAGTGCCTTGTGCACAGCCAGGGGGCTAAAAAAGGGCAGAGGCCCTACAATTCCTTCCCTAATAGCTATCCTAGAAAAGGATGACTTAGATAAGGTGAGTCAGGCTCCCTTAGAGACAGGTGAAGGGATAACCTCCCCTGAGAATGAGGATCTTCCAGAAGATGAAGAGGAGGAGGAAGAGGAAGAGGAAGGCTCAGATGTAGATGAGCCTGAAGATCAGGATCAGAGGGTGAACCAGGTACAGGTTGCCAGGCTTAACCAGGCCAACCTAGACCTACATGAGAATGGAGAGGGCCAGCACCACTCCAGATCTCATAACCAAATTCTCCCAGGTAACAGGAGGGTGAGATCTCCATCAGGGGACTCTCATCTTTCTAGTGCCTCAAGAGAATCTCAGAGAGGGATGACTCCCTCCCAGAGGAAAGAGCATAGGGCCAGAATGAGGGCTGTCCAACTCCAAATAGAGAGGGAGGAGGTAGCCCTGGCTCAAGCTAAGCTTACCTTGGCCCAAGCTAAACTTACCTTGGCAAGAGAGCAGAAATTGAGTGGCTTAAATGCCACTGGTGGCAGCAATATTCCTAAAGAGAAACCCAGGTCCTATGATAGTAGAAACCTGACAAAGATTGTGCCCCCCTACAAGGAAGGGGATGATATCCACAAATGGATGACTGCTCTGGAGAGAGCCTGCATGGTACAGCAGGTTCCTGAGGAACAGTGGGCAGCAATCTTATGGTACTCCTTTTCAGAGAAAGGGAGAGATAGGCTCCTCACTGTCAGACATGAGGATGCCAGCAATTACAAAGTCCTGAAGAGTGTTCTAATAGATGGGTTTGGCTTAACCACTGAACAGTACAGGTTAAAGTTCAGAGATACCCAGAAGACACAGACTCAGGACTGGACTGATTTTGTTGATTGTGCAACTAAGGCTCTGGAGGGTTGGCTAAATGGCAGCAAAGTACATGACTTCACAGGATTGTATAATTTGATTATGAGGGAGCAGATCCTTAGTAATTGTCAGAACCAGCTCTTACACCAGCACCTGGTGGACTCAGATTTGACCTCTCCCCAAGAATTGGGAAAGAGGGCAGATAAATGGGTCAGAACCAGGATTAGGCCTAAGAATCAGGACAATAACCAGAAGAAGGAGTCTACCAAGCCTCAAGATAAGGGTGGGGATAAAAGTAAAGAAAACACTTCCCCAGGGCCCCAAAACTCCAAGAATGGGGGTGGGTCCCAAGACACTTCTTCAACTGAGAAAAAGCCTTATTGTCATGCCTGTAAACAGGTTGGGCATTACAAAACAGACAGCTGTTGTCCCAAGAATGGCAATAAAGAAAACATACCTCCAAAGCCAGCTCCAACACCTCCTGTTACTGTCGGCAGTAATCCCCCAGGAAGTGGGAGCACACCCAGGAATCTGGGTGGGTTTACTTTTGGAGCCCAAGGGGACCCTGGCCTATCCAGGTCCCCATCCCCCAATGATCTTGTTTATGAGACTGGCATGGGGTTTACCAACTTCTCTGTTTGCCCAAATACCTTGAGCAAATATAGACAAGAACCCATCATCAATGGTTTGAAAGTTGAAGCCTTTAGAGACACAGGGGCTAGCATCACCATGGTGGCTGACTGTATAGTCCCCTCTAAGCAACTTTTACCAGGTGCCACATACCAGGTAACAAACATTGATGGTATCCAAACAAATCATCCCATGGCAGTAGTAAGTCTCAGCTGGGGAGGTGTCACTGGCCCAAAGAGAGTGGCAGTGTCACCAAACTTGCCTGTAGACTGCCTACTGGGTAATGATTTAGAAATCTCAGCCTGGGCAGAGGTTGAACAAGAAATCCATTCCAGAATGGTAAACTCCAATGGAAAGGTTAGTGGGGCTGTAATAGCTACAGCCCCAATCCAAGATGTCCTTCCTGAAAAGGTTGGTAGGGCTGAGCAACTCTCTGCCCCATCTTTAACAGAAGCTCTTCCAAAACAGAATAGCAAAGCTGTTATGATAACAGCAGAAACCCAAACTGAGTCTCCTCCTGAAAAGGTTGGTGGGGCTGTGATGGCCACAGCCCAAACTCAAACAGATATGTGTGTTGTGAAGCCTGAAATGATGGATCACTCCACCCAAACTGAGAGCATGGAGGAGGAAGAGAAATCTCCCCCTCACCAGACAGTAGGACAGGATCAGCCTCCTCAGGGAACTGATCTTACCCCTGATGAAGGAACTGGCCCAGCGGTTGTTAGGCCTTGCGTGACAGAGCCTCTGATGGCAGTGGACCCTTCTCAGGTGGGATCCAGTCTGGAGCAGGTAACCTGCCCCTCTCTACCTTGCCTTAGTCAGCCCAGGGCTGCAGAGGACAAGAAGGACAGTGAGACCCAGAGGGCCCCCTGTCAAATAAAGCACCCCCATCAACAGATTAGGGGCACCAAAACTAGTAGCCCTAGTGAGGTGAAAACTTTAAAAACTCCTGAGGGAGCCCCCTTAAAAGTAGTTAGGGACCTCCCACAGATGGATTCTGTTGGGCACAGCCAAACCTGGGACCCAAAGGGCCCAAACCTGAACTGTCCCTCCAGCAAGCCAAACAGAGGGACCCAGCCTCCAGCTTTAGGTAGCAAGAGGTTGACCCTGAGAGCACAGTGCAACTCAGTTGAAGAGAGAAGGGCACACATGGTGGAAGATAATTGGAGGAAGCTGAGTCCTAAATTAGTGGAGCCTCACTTCAACACTCCATATCCAAACCAGCTTTCTAACTTGCAAAGACACACCCAAGGTAGTGATTCCCTATGGTGGAGACCCTCTGATACCCCAAGGGTGAGGGACTGCTTAGTGGACCATGAGACAGGGGGTACCCATGCTAGTGCAGGTACTTCCTTATATGACCACTCAGGCAATAAAGGCTTACCTGGACAAGGATAGCCTTATCTCCTTTCGTTTGGGGGGGGGGGGGTTATGTAGGAAGGTGGCTACCTGACTATGGTTACCCCAGATTTTCTGCCTTGTGTTTAGCTGGTTTTCGACTTAGTTGGCCTGGTTCCCTGCTAATCAGGGCCCCAGGCTATCTGCTCTCTCTGTAAAATGGATTCCATGTACCCTAGGTGCATAACTAGATTGGCTTGGGTCACCTTATCAGCCCCTGTACAGAGCACTATAGGTGCCCAGGGCATAGGTGCATCCAAGGCCTACCAGGGGCTGCAGCATATCTTTTGCCACCCCTGGCTGGCTATCTAAAATTGACACAACTGGCTGATCACTCAGCTGGGGCAAGGTGGTGTAATCATCCCTTGCTTAGATATAGTATGCCTATATCTAAACCTATCTGGACACATATAAACCTGTGAGCCACTCCTATGGCAGGCCTTAACAATCCTGAAGGCAGAGTGTGTGGTTTAATGTGAGATGGTGCTCTAGCATGAGCTGAGCCTGTCTGCAGCTGTCGGGACCAATTCCCTTAGCTGTTCCGGGATAATGCCAAACCATATACTATTAAGTGCATTATAATCCTCGCGGTTATATGTCAACTTTGGTTTGGCTTTATCAAAACATGTCGTGTAAGGTGTCATACGATTTGGAATACTACCCCCTCGCCAGTCCTGGCGACGGGGGTAGCATTCCACCCCTCTAGAGGGGACGACATGTTACTTTTGCTAAAACGCGGTTGATTTTTAAAAGAGCCTCAGATCCACAAAATGGATGCTTCTGCCACAGACACATGTCTGACCTCCTGCTGCTGACCGAAACTCAGCAGAGGAGGCCTGGACAAAGGCTTTCCTGTCACTGGGAGGTGTGACACCACCCCAGACAGGAGATAGTGGATTGTAGCAGGGAGGTTTGAAAGAAACCAGACAGTGCCTGGGGAGCACAAGGCTTCCCCTTGCATAATCCGGTCAAACCGGTTCTGGGGCAGCCCAGCCCCAGCTCCAGTGAGACCTGGACAAAGGAAAGGGGGTGTAACCACCCCCCTTCCTGGTCCCACCCATAGGGGAGGGACCTAGCAGGAGATCCACCCCTCAGATTGGAATAAGAGTGGGAGCAGTGCCAATGCAACTCAGATCATCCTGAAGAAACATAAGAAACGAATTCTGGACCCTTCGACTTTCTACACGATGTTAGAAGACTGAAGAATCTCCCTTGTGGTCAAGGAGTGACCACCCTGTGCAAACAGGTACCATCCAGCCCTCGACCCTTGCTTTGTTGCAGTCCCCGCCGGGACTCGCGCGACAGAGATCGACGAGATCAAGCTTGCCTGCCTTCTCCCTGCCCGATCCACAGTCCCTGCAGAGCTGAGACCAGTGGAGGCGACCGGAAGCGTGGGGCACGCCATCTTGAAAAGGCCACGAGACGCTGACCGTGCAGCCCACGAGTGATCCTCGAAGCTGTGCACCGGGGTTTGAGAAGCCCCCACCCCGAGCTACACTTGCACCAAAGCTACCCCCTCCACACTCGACGAGTGTTGCGTGGGGCCCTTCTGCTTGTGGCGGCTCGACGCGTTGGCCCGGTCACTTGCCAGCTGGCTTGTGGCCCCTGTGCCGACGAAACTTCAAATACGACTTGCTTTTCTGGTTGCTCCAGATCTGCACCAGCTCCTGTGAAAAGGAGCCCCCACTCTGACCCTCCTGGTTTGAGTGATAAGCAATCTCCCGGTTCCGCGTGGATTGCTTTTGCCAAGTGCTGTTTGCTGCAATCTTGAAGCCGACGGTGCTGACGGCGAGAGCCTACGTGGGACAGATCGTGACCTGCTCCTGGACATCGCAGATGCCCCAGAGCCCACGTGACAGCGGAGAGAAGCCTATCGACAACCACCTGATTGCGCCCGACATTGCCTGGTTCCGTCCTGGTTCCACCCTGGTCACTGCTGAGTGACCCAGACTCTGTCCCCTCTGCTTTCAGGTACTTTTCTACTTCGATCCACCCTTGGATCGCACCGGACACTTCTGCTTCACAGCGCCTGCAGCTGCAACAGCTTCAAGCACCAAGAGCCTGCGTGTCAGAACCCGACGCCACTTCGACCCTGTGCACCCACGGCCTGTGGGTGAGGTAACATTGCAACGCCGGTGTTCTTACACTGGTACACACCTCTAGGGTCTGTGTCTAAAGTTTTGTTCCTCTAGGTTCAGCGGAAGTATCTTTTAATTCACTTTATCTAACTTTTACGCACCATTGACATTGCATTGGTGCGAGCCGCACTTTCCGTGCTGCACCCGTCTCCTGTGGGCTACTCCCGACTTCAGCATTGCTAGTCCTGACTGCTCCCAGCGAATCTCTAGGCCCTAGGCCTAACCACTGTTCGAGAAGTGTTACTTATACCACTTTTTTAGTATATGGTCTGAGTGGCCACCCGCCCTCATCCATAATTGTGCAACTTTATATGTTATACTGTGCTTTTGATTTAACGCTTGTGCCCCTTTCCTCATAAAGAGTACTAGGGAGTAATTTAGAAATAAATACATATATTTTTATAATATATACTTGTGTGGTGTCCTTTCATTTGATTACAGGATTGTATGTGGTAAAACAGCTCGCTTAACACGACCTCTTAAGTTTAGCCTTTAAGGCTGCTTAGTCCATGCTACCTCTAGGATAGCTTGTCTAACAAGGTTGACTTACAACCTGACATCTTTGGGGTTTGTTTGGACTGATACCAAGTGGTTCCAGAATTGGAAACACTACATATCAGGCCAACTGCTCACATTCCGGACTCGAGCGACAGAGATCGACGAGATCAAGCTTGCCTGCCTTCTCCCTGCCCGATCCACAGTCCCTGCAGAGCTGAGACCAGTGGAGGCGACCGGAAGCGTGGGGCACGCCATCTTGAAAAGGCCACGAGACGCTGACCGTGCAGCCCACGAGTGATCCTCGAAGCTGTGCACCGGGGTTTGAGAAGCCCCCACCCCGAGCTACACTTGCACCAAAGCTACCCCCTCCACACTCGACGAGTGCTGCGTGGGGCCCTTCTGCTTGTGGCGGCTCGACGCGTTGGCCCGGTCACTTGCCAGCTGGCTTGTGGCCCCTGTGCCGACGAAACTTCAAATACGACTTGCTTTTCTGGTTGCTCCAGATCTGCACCAGCTCCTGTGAAAAGGAGCCCCCACTCTGACCCTCCTGGTTCGAGTGGTAAGCAATCTCCCGGTTCCGCGTGGATTGCTTTTGCCAAGTGCTGTTTGCTGCAATCTTGAAGCCGACGGTGCTGACGGCGAGAGCCTACGTGGGACAGATCGTGACCTGCTCCTGGACGTCGCAGATGCCCCAGAGCCCACGTGACAGCGGGGAGAAGCCTATCGACAACCACCTGATTGCGCCCGACATTGCCTGGTTCCGTCCTGGTTCCACCCTGGTCACTGCTGAGTGACCCAGACTCTGTCCCCTCTGCTTTCAGGTACTTTTCTACTTTGATCTACCCTTGGATCGCACCGGACACTTCTGCTTCACAGCGCCTGCAGCTGCAACAGCTTCAAGCACCAAGAGCCTGCGTGTCAGAACCCGACGCCACTTCGACCCTGTGCACCCACGGCCTGTGGGTGAGGCAACATTGCAACGCCGGTGTTCTTACACTGGTACACACCTCTAGGGTCTGTGTCTAAAGTTTTGTTCCTCTAGGTTCAGCGGAAGTATCTTTTAATTCACTTTATCTAACTTTTACGCACCATTGACATTGCATTGGTGCGAGCCGCACTTTCCGTGCTGCACCCGTCTCCTGTGGGCTACTCCCGACTTCAGCATTGCTAGTCCTGACTGCTCCCAGCGAATCTCTAGGCCCTAGGCCTAACCACTGTTCGAGAAGTGTTACTTATACCACTTTTTTAGTATATGGTCTGAGTGGCCACCCGCCCTCATCCATAATTGTGCAACTTTATATGTTATACTGTGCTTTTGATTTAACGCTTGTGCCCCTTTCCTCATAAAGAGTACTGGGGAGTAATTTAGAAATAAATACATATATTTTTATAATATATACTTGTGTGGTGTCCTTTCATTTGATTACAGGATTGTATGTGGTAAAACAGCTCGCTTAACACGACCTCTTAAGTTTAGCCTTTAAGGCTGCTTAGTCCATGCTACCTCTAGGATAGCTTGTCTAACAAGGTTGACTTACAACCTGACATCTTTGGGGTTTGTTTGGACTGATACCAAGTGGTTCCAGAATTGGAAACACTACATATCAGGCCAACTTCTCACAAGCCCCGTATGGCTGGGCGCAGTCGATGCAGGAGACAGTGTCCAAGAAGTGGGTCCCAATGGCATTTGCTAGCAGGGCACTGACCGGAACAGAGATGCGTTATGCACAAATAGAGCGTGAGGTCCTGGCCATCAAGTGGGCGTGCCAGCATTTCCACCTCTATTTGTATGGACACGAATTTCGAGTGGTCACGGACCACAAGTCACTTGTTCCCCTCTTCGCCGGCACATCTGGGCTGGCTCCTCCCCGAATCGAGAGGTGGGCAGTTCAATTGCAGGCCTATCACTTCGATGTCACCTTTCATCCGGGGGTCAACAACCCTGCTGAGTTCCTGTCGCAGCACCCCGGCCTGCCAGGGACACCCAGCCCACTGTCTGATGAAGGCTGCACCGAAGTGTATGTCTGGATGGTCTCCCTCGAAGCATGCCCAGTTGCCCTCACCCTAGAAGATATTGGGAAGGCTACCGAGTCCGATGAGTGCCTCGCCAAGGTCATGATCACGTTAGCCAACAGGAACTGGCGTCATTTCGATGGAATCAGTGCACTGACAGTGGATGAAAGACTGTTTCGGCAACAGGTGTGGTACGTTCAGTGTAAACTCAGCAAGGGACTACATGGAGTTGTGCTGCGGGGTACCACCCTTGTGATTCCGAGGAGCTTTCAAGAGAAGGTGGTCCAGTAGGTGCACCAAGGGCATCAAGGGATATCAAAGACTAGAGCCAGGTTGGAAATCAAGGTTTGGTTTCCAGGCAGGGATGCCATGGTCGAGGAAGTAATTCGCACCTGCCATGCTTGCAACATCACGGGAGGTGACCCTGCACCACATCCGGTAATCACAGAGGACCCATGCCGGGAGCCCTGGACAATAGTGAGCCTCGACTTTGGGTCATTTCCTGACGACCGAAGCACCCTGGTTCTTGTCGACTCCCATTAAAAATTACCGGTGGTGGATGTAGTGTGGTCAACAGCGTTTCAACACGTCAAGACCGCACTGGAGGGTGTATTTGCTATGATGGTACTGCCTGCAGAGATCAAGTCAGACAATGGCCCACCATTTCAGGAAAGAGAGTTCCAAGAGTACCTGGCCTCCTGTGCCATTCGGCACCGCAAAATCAGGCCACAGTGGCCCCAGGCATATGGCGAGGTGGAACGGTTCATGCTTATGATGAACCGAGCCCTCAGAATCGGAGTGGAGAAAGGGAATGATGTTGAGCAGTGCCTTCAGTAGTTCTTAAGTGCCTATCGTCAGACACCACACTGCACCACCTGGTGTGACCTGGCCCAAGTTATGTTCTGAAAGGCGCAGAGGGACAGTGTCCCTGCGGATCCCTCGTGAAGTCCCTAGCACTGGATCAAGAAGCTGCCCAGGCACGGCGAAAGCGACTAACGTCAAGGCGAACCAAGATCGCAGAGCACAGCCGATGAGCATCCGAGTTGGTGACAGCATCATTCTGAAGGATCAATAACCCAGCTGGAAGTATCACACTTCGAATGAGCCGGAGGTGTGGGAAGTCATCAACGTGCACGGCACTATGGTGTCGGCCATGCGGGGGACTCGTGTGGTCACAGGGAACACTTCATGGTTCAAAAGAGTGGTGCGTGAGCTACTGCCAATGGAGGATACTGCGGAGGAGTCAGAGGAAGGTGATGGGGTGGCTCCAACGAACATCCCCATCTGCAGCCCAGGGCCTGCATAACGTCAAAACGGAGAAGGACCGAGGGCGGAAGAAGAACAGCAGAATAACGGTAGCGCATCCCCCGAGTCAGAGAGAGGGACAGAGGGGTCTGGAGTGGAAAAGAACTCCTGGAGACAGAGGTATGGTCTTCGGCCGAACCCAGCCCCCAGCCAGAGACTCAAAGACATTGCGTGTTGCGTGAAGAAAGACTGAGTGCAAATGTAGATGAACCTAGTATCTAAAAGATTGGAGGGATGTAGTGAGGGTGCCACCCGGCCGGTTCACGCGTGGCTAGCACGCACGCACGCACCTGAGGGCGGGCTCGCCTGAGGGGTTAAATAAAGGGACGGAAGACTGCTCGGGGTCTTGGCCCAGTGATACTAAGTATGTGTGGATATCCCTCATTGTTGCGTTAACATGTCTGAGGCCTATCCTCGCTGGCAGTCCTGTTTCGCATAAAACCCTGGGACCCAGCAGATGACCCTTGGTAGCCCCCTTCCTGCATGCTCATTTGACAGTCTGTGGCACAGTTCCCAGAGATAAAAGTTTAAGAGTGTTTTAATTGGCTTGGTTGCGCCCATACTGGTACACGGCATGCACGCCTGATGGTTTCATATCTTCTGGATACATTGTATAATCCAGAACCCTGGGTTGAGCATTTGCGGGTCCCATCCTGCAGATGACTCTCTCATGCTTCCTAGTCCAAGTTTGATTAGCCCAGTGGGATTAATCAAACTGCTACAAAACTAAGTAGCATTATCCGGCATGAAATGTTGGGAGAAACTAGCAGCTTGGAAACTTGTGTTACCATTTATTAAAGTGAGGTTGGTTATGGTTAACAGCACCATCCTCTTCAGATACTGATTATGCCTGGCACTGTCCATCATGCAATAGTCTTGAGTAGTCACACTGTACGTGAAAAGTTATTGGAAAAGCATGTATGACTAGAAATGTGAAAAATTCTCACAACACAACAGCTATCGAACCTTCAACAGTGGTGATTTATTCAATTTTTTACCACTCTCATATGATGATATAAATCAACAATTTCAATACATATGGGTCACACTGATTGCCCCCAGGGGAGCGTGCAAAATAGGAATATGAAGTAGTGCTCAGTGATAAGGGAAAGGTAGAATTGTATAGATAGTGACATAAAAACACACTTTTTTTGTTTGTACACTAGGGATAGTGAATACCCCTATATTCAAACCTGGCCATAGGTCAATTCATACACTAATATAAGTCAATAAGTAACCTATACATTTGATCATTAAAATGCACAAGAGAACGACAGTATATAGGTCCAGGTGAGTTAACAGAAGAGCGTCGAAACGTTGTTCTCTTGTGCACTGAGCACTACTTCATCTTCCTATTTTGCACGCTCCCCTGGGGGCAATCAGTGTGACCCATATGTATTGAAATTGTTGATTTATATCATCATATGAGAGTGGTAAAAAATTGAATAAATCACCACTGTTGAAGGTTCGATAGCTGTTGTGTTGTGAGAATTTTTCACTCTGTTAATTAGGAAATGTTTGACTTCGACTTGCGACTTCATAAATTATATGGGGCAGATTTATGAGGCAGTTGCGCCTCTTTGCGCCGCAATTGTGTCACTTTATTTGACGCAACTGCGGCGCAAACAATGCGCCCAATTACAACATGACGCATCTAGGAGATGCCTCACGTTGTAAAGCACTGCGCCATAAGGAGGCGTTCCTGCGCAGGGGGGGGCGTTCCTGCGCAGGAACTCCTCCTGAAAGTGGCTGAGTGAAATCTATGAGATTTCACTCAGTCACTTTCAGGGCAATGCTGCGTCAAAACCCTGCGCCTGCTTGAAGCAGGCGTAGGTTTTGACGCAGCATTGTGTAGATGGGGCACCCCCAAGCCTTGCTGGAGCTGCGTCGCGCTTGCGACGCAACTCCAGCAATGCGCCACATTTCCATCACAGATGCGTCACGCATTGTGCCGTTTTTGCACCATGGTGCACCGCATTATAAATGCGGCGCACCATGGGTGGCGGAGCTGTGGCGCACGTTAACTGGCGCATCCCTGGGGATGCGCCAGTTAACATAAATCTGCCCCACAGTCTTTGGACCACTGTTTTCTAATACTGCTAAATACCCAGGTCCTAGACCAGTTGGGCTACCCCATTTGTATTAATGACTAGAAAAGTAAGCAAAGGTTGAAAAGTTTACAATTGAAAGGCCAATAAACAAAGTTAAAAAATAAAATCCAATGTTGGTCCCTGAAGTCTGCAACTGGCCAAATTTTCAGGACATTTGCATCGGAAAAATGTCCATATAATCTATGTAAATGGAAATAATTTAGATAGTGCTAATGCTGGGAATTTGGCATGACTCCAGCACTTCCGCACCACTGCTGGACATACCCAGATAACCACCCCTTCCTCTGCTAGGTCCAATGGATGAAAGAAGCAATGCACCCACTACAGGGATCCATTTTTCATCACAGGTTTGAACCCTCCCTCAGCCGGAAATCGATCAAATGAGTACCACTGATTGAGTAACAGCGACCAAGATAATGATGGGTGGACATGTGCTTCACAAATGGACATTTTACCTTTGTGAAGCCCTGGACAATAGTGAGCCTCGACTTTGGGTCATTTCCTGACGACCGAAGCACCCTGGTTCTTGTCGACTCCCATTAAAAATTACCGGTGGTGGATGTAGTGTGGTCAACAGCGTTTCAACACGTCAAGACCGCACTGGAGGGTGTATTTGCTATGATGGTACTGCCTGCAGAGATCAAGTCAGACAATGGCCCACCATTTCAGGAAAGAGAGTTCCAAGAGTACCTGGCCTCCTGTGCCATTCGGCACCGCAAAATCAGGCCACAGTGGCCCCAGGCATATGGCGAGGTGGAACGGTTCATGCTTATGATGAACCGAGCCCTCAGAATCGGAGTGGAGAAAGGGAATGATGTTGAGCAGTGCCTTCAGTAGTTCTTAAGTGCCTATCGTCAGACACCACACTGCACCACCTGGTGTGACCTGGCCCAAGTTATGTTCTGAAAGGCGCAGAGGGACAGTGTCCCTGCGGATCCCTCGTGAAGTCCCTAGCACTGGATCAAGAAGCTGCCCAGGCACGGCGAAAGCGACTAACGTCAAGGCGAACCAAGATCGCAGAGCACAGCCGATGAGCATCCGAGTTGGTGACAGCATCATTCTGAAGGATCAATAACCCAGCTGGAAGTATCACACTTCGAATGAGCCGGAGGTGTGGGAAGTCATCAACGTGCACGGCACTATGGTGTCGGCCATGCGGGGGACTCGTGTGGTCACAGGGAACACTTCATGGTTCAAAAGAGTGGTGCGTGAGCTACTGCCAATGGAGGATACTGCGGAGGAGTCAGAGGAAGGTGATGGGGTGGCTCCAACGAACATCCCCATCTGCAGCCCAGGGCCTGCATAACGTCAAAACGGAGAAGGACCGAGGGCGGAAGAAGAACAGCAGAATAACGGTAGCGCATCCCCCGAGTCAGAGAGAGGGACAGAGGGGTCTGGAGTGGAAAAGAACTCCTGGAGACAGAGGTATGGTCTTCGGCCGAACCCAGCCCCCAGCCAGAGACTCAAAGACATTGCGTGTTGCGTGAAGAAAGACTGAGTGCAAATGTAGATGAACCTAGTATCTAAAAGATTGGAGGGATGTAGTGAGGGTGCCACCCGGCCGGTTCACGCGTGGCTAGCATGCACGCACGCACCTGAGGGCGGGCTCGCCTGAGGGGTTAAATAAAGGGACGGAAGACTGCTCGGGGTCTTGGCCCAGTGATACTAAGTATGTGTGGATATCCCTCATTGTTGCGTTAACATGTCTGAGGCCTATCCTCGCTGGCAGTCCTGTTTCGCATAAAACCCTGGGACCCAGCAGATGACCCTTGGTAGCCCCCTCCCTGCATGCTCATTTGACAGTCTGTGGCACAGTTCCCAGAGATAAAAGTTTAAGAGTGTTTTAATTGGCTTGGTTGCGCCCATACTGGTACACGGCATGCACGCCTGATGGTTTCATATCTTCTGGATACATTGTATAATCCAGAACCCTGGGTTGAGCATTTGCGGGTCCCATCCTGCAGATGACTCTCTCATGCTTCCTAGTCCAAGTTTGATTAGCCCAGTGGGATTAATCAAACTGCTACAAAACTAAGTAGCATTATCCGGCATGAAATGTTGGGAGAAACTAGCAGCTTGGAAACTTGTGTTACCATTTATTAAAGTGAGGTTGGTTATGGTTAACAGCACCATCCTCTTCAGATACTGATTATGCCTGGCACTGTCCATCATGCAATAGTCTTGAGTAGTCACACTGTACGTGAAAAGTTATTGGAAAAGCATGTATGACTAGAAATGTGAAAAATTCTCACAACACAACAGCTATCGAACCTTCAACAGTGGTGATTTATTCAATTTTTTACCACTCTCATATGATGATATAAATCAACAATTTCAATACATATGGGTCACACTGATTGCCCCCAGGGGAGCGTGCAAAATAGGAATATGAAGTAGTGCTCAGTGATAAGGGAAAGGTAGAATTGTATAGATAGTGACATAAAAACACACTTTTTTTGTTTGTACACTAGGGATAGTGAATACCCCTATATTCAAACCTGGCCATAGGTCAATTCATACACTAATATAAGTCAATAAGTAACCTATACATTTGATCATTAAAATGCACAAGAGAACGACAGTATATAGGTCCAGGTGAGTTAACAGAAGAGCGTCGAAACGTTGTTCTCTTGTGCACTGAGCACTACTTCATCTTCCTATTTTGCACGCTCCCCTGGGGGCAATCAGTGTGACCCATATGTATTGAAATTGTTGATTTATATCATCATATGAGAGTGGTAAAAAATTGAATAAATCACCACTGTTGAAGGTTCGATAGCTGTTGTGTTGTGAGAATTTTTCACTCTGTTAATTAGGAAATGTTTGACTTCGACTTGCGACTTCATAAATTATATGGGGCAGATTTATGAGGCAGTTGCGCCTCTTTGCGCCGCAATTGTGTCACTTTATTTGACGCAACTGCGGCGCAAACAATGCGCCCTATTACAACGTGACGCATCTAGGAGATGCCTCACGTTGTAAAGCACTGCGCCATAAGGAGGCGTTCCTGCGCAGGGGGGGGGCGTTCCTGCGCAGGAACTCCTCCTGAAAGTGGCTGAGTGAAATCTATGAGATTTCACTCAGTCACTTTCAGGGCAATGCTGCTTCAAAACCCTGCGCCTGCTTGAAGCAGGCGTAGGTTTTGACGCAGCATTGTGTAGATGGGGCACCCCCGAGCCTTGCTGGAGCTGCGTCGCGCTTGCGACGCAACTCCAGCAATGCGCCACATTTCCATCACAGATGCGTCACGCATTGTGCCGTTTTTGCACCATGGGTGGCGGAGCTGTGCGCACGTTAACTGGCGCATCCCTGGGGATGCGCCAGTTAACATAAATCTGCCCCACAGTCTTTGGACCACTGTTTTCTAATACTGCTAAATACCCAGGTCCTAGACCAGTTGGGCTACCCCATTTGTATTAATGACTAGAAATGTAAGCAAAGGTTGAAAAGTTTACAATTGAAAGGCCAATAAACAAAGTTAAAAAATAAAATCCAATATTGGTCCCTGAAGTCTGCAACTGGCCAAATTTTCAGGACATTTGCATCGGAAAAATGTCCATATAATCTATGTAAATGGAAATAATTTAGATAGTGCTAATGCTGGGAATTTGGCATGACTCCAGCACTTCCGCACCACTGCTGGACACACCCAGATAACCACCCCTTCCTCTGCTAGGTCCAATGGATGAAAGAAGCAATGCACCCACTACAGGGATCCATTTTTCATCACAGGTTTGAACCCTCCCTCAGCCGGAAATTGATCAAATGAGTACCACTGATTGAGTAACAGCGACCAAGATAATGATGGGTGGACATGTGCTTCACAAATGGACATTTTACCTTATTTTGTATTTTTGTGATCGTCGTCCTAATCTGGTCACATTTCTCTTTGTGATTTAAGTAAGAAAGCAGACTTGAAAAAATAAAATACTCTCCAGTCAAAATTACAATGTGAAATGTACATGTAGGCATCTGCTGCATTGGCTGACCTAAATAAAGCGAGTATGTCTCATAATGGTGTTGCTGCAACTAGAAATGAACAGCCATAATACATTCATATCAAAGTCCCCAGATACACAGCACCTATGTAGTTTACATATTACTCTGGTGCACATGAGGGATCATAACACATGGGACATATGACAATCCGTGAGATACTCACCATCAACAAAGCTTGGGAAAGATGTGACCTTCTTTGTCTGAAAAGAGATACAAAAAAACCTATTTTAGAACAATGTATAAACACCACGTCTCTAACCGCGCAGCACCCTAGCTTGGCAAATGTGACAAGACGTGACTCAGCGTGTAAAATACATAGGCCCCTGTTGATGGTAGCAGATGGCAGTGGGGAAGAAACCACAGGAAATGCACCATTTATCACGCCACGTGCGTGACTACAGCAGAGAGGGGTACACAACACGTGTAAAGAAAGAGCTAGAGACGACAGGAGCAGATGGATATGATGAATACCAACACGGTGTTTTCAAATGGTGTAGGTTAAGGCGTAGACACTTCAACGAAAAGCGGGTGTCGTGATACATTACCTCCTCGTCAGCCCTCCCCGTCCCAGTCCTTACTAATGAGCATAGCTCCTCCCACCAGAAACTCCCAAGCAACTAAAAACCCATCCCTTCCCTCCAGGCCACACCCACACCCGAAGGCATATAACCATGTGACCCGCCCATCCACATCCTGTTTGTTTTTTCTGCGGAATTCATTTCCAGGCAACTTCGTTGTGGGGAGGTGCTGGACCGGTGCCTCCTTTCGGGTGAGTGTGAAACGGCCTGCTGGGCGGCCGTTTTTTCCCCTGATGTACCTGTTTTTTATTTTTTCATGTACTTCGAGTCCCTGCTTTAGCGGGATCGTGGGGTTGGGGGGCCTTGACTACCTGGTGTGGGGTGGTGTCTCCCTGCTGCGGCCTCCCCTCTTCCGGGTATGTTCCCTGCCATAGCGGGTACACCCGGGGTGGGAGGGGAGGTGTGTTGGGCGCGGCTGGCCTCTCTGCTCGCCTGTGGCGTGGCGGTTTGGCTCCTACTTGGTGGTGTGTTTGGGGGCTGGGTGCTCGTATCGGGCCCGTGTTTCCCACTGTTTGCGGCCATTTGGATTGTCCGGGAGTTGGGGGGTACGGATGTGGTGTGCCCTGCAATGCTTCCGGCTTTGAACTCGGTTACCTGGGTTCGGGTATTGGCGTTGCTTCAACCTCGTATGGTTCTGAGCGTTTCGCTTTTCCTCCCCCTCCTACCAAACGTAATCTGGAGTTTTTATGTGTTATGGCTGGTGCTCGTGAAGAGCGCGCCAATACGTTTTAGGCTCTGGCCTCCTTTCGGTTCCCGTGTCTGTTTGGGGCAGGTTCCTTTGATGGGTAGTATCTACTCTCTCTTTTGTGTCCTGTTTAGGGCTGCCTGTTCTTTCTATGTTCGTTTCATTTGTGTTTACGTTTTTAGGGGCGCCCTGGTGTTCTGATGGTGTTGGGCTGCGCCTCATGACACATGCCTGGGGCCGGTGCTTTGGGGGGTCGGGACTCTGGGGCTGTGGTTGCATGTCCTTGGTTTCTCCCCTGACCTCTTTTCCCTGCCGTGGGTCGCTCTCTGCCCCTTAATTTGGGGCATTGCTTGTGTTTATGGCGGTGACCCGTGGTGGTGGCGCGTCTTGTCTTCCTGTTGGGGCCTCCCCTCTTCCGGGTTGATTCTCTGCCCTAGCGGGTTCGCCCGGGGTGGGAGGGGTGGTTTGTTGTGCACGGCTGGCTTCTCTGCACCCCGGTGGCATGGCGGTCTGGCCTCCTTTCAGGTCGGTGTGTGACGGTCTGCTTGGCTGCCTTTTTTATTCCCCCTTGGATACCTGTTTCATGTACGTTTGTGTCCCTGCTTTGGTGGGTCCATGGGGTTTGGGGGAGTCCGGGACTCCCTCTTTCTGTCATGTTTGGTGTGGTATTCCATGTTTTCATGTCATTTGGAATTTGCCTATGTCATTTGGTATTGATACAGGTCACTTGGAATGTATATTCTTGATTTCTGTATCTGTTGCTGGGTGTTCTTACTGGGAAGTAAGACATCTTTCATCTGTGGTTGTCCAGCTGTTCTTCTGGATATTATATCTACTTGGAGCCCAACTTCTGTGTGGATATCCATTACTACTTTGGGCTGGCCTACTGTCCTGTTGGGGTGTGGCATTCCCTGATTAGCCCTTGTGGATCTTGCATTGCTTGATCTGGGCTCTAATTTCTCTGTTCTGTTCCCCTTATGGAGTTCTGTAGTTTGGGCTCCGCTGTAACGGGGAGGTGGTGGTCGCTGGGTCTTCCACTGCTCCTTCCATAGGGCATGGTCTGGACGTGCCTTCGTGGTGTTCTGCTCCATGCTCGGGACGCTTTTTGGGTTCCGTGGCCCTTGGTGGATGGTTGGTCGGTAGACGTTTCTCCATTCGCCTGTTGTTGGGGCTTATGGGCCTCCCTTTTCCTGGATCTCTAGCCTGGAACTGTGGTTCGGTGGTATGTCTTGTGCCTGTGGTGATGGTGGATCTCACTAGTCATGGGTTCGGATCCTGCTAAAGGAGTGTGGGGGGAGGTTGTCAGTCATGCCTTTCCCCGGTTTCTGGCAATGAGGTTTCCTTTGCGGTGGTTTCCTGGGGTTTCCTGGCTGTGGAGCGGGTGGTTCCCAGTGGCTGGTGTGGCGTCTCGGTGCCTGGTGGTGTCCGTGGTTGCGGTTCCTTTTTCTCCTGTGGTCTTGCGGGATGGGGGACCTTGAGGCTGGCTTGTACTTCCTCTGGTTTTGCGGTCCGGGCTGCGTCTTGCCCTGGCTTTTGGGTCGGTCACTTTATGTGTCTGTCCGTTTTTTCTGTGCTGGTTTGCTGGTTGTGGGTCCCTCTGCCTCTTTTTCCGGGTTGGGACTGCAGTGGCATTTCTGGGCAGACTTTTTCCTTTGTAACCCTTGGGGCGTTGGCGACGGTGGCTGGGTCCTCTGTGTCTGCTCGCTGGGTTTTGCCTTGGAGGACGGTCCTGCTTGGGGGACTCCCTTGATGGTGCTTCCCTTCGCGGGCTCTTTACTATTTTTGGATCCGTGGGGTTGTGCGCCTGCTTTTGGGCGGCATTTCATTCTGATTTGGTGGCCCTGCCCTTTGGGGGTATGGACTGGGGCCGGGGGGTCCCTTCCTTCCTCTTGTCCCAGGGTCTACTGGGTGCTTCCTCTTCTTCTTGTCCCTCCTTGTTGGGCTGGGCTTCTGGCTGTGTTCTGTGCTGCCCCTTTTTCCCATTTCTCAGGCACTGTGGCGGGCTCTTTGCGCAGGGCTCGGGTCTCCTTTCTGTGGGGGCGGTGTTGTGAGTGCTTGTGTTTCGGCAGGGTCGGGGGGTGTACTCGCTCCTGTTTCGGTTCCGGGGCCCTTCTGGGGTCTGCTGTCCGGTGCTGGTTCTGGCGGCTGCACGCTTGTGTCTCCCTCGTCGATCCTTCTGGTTCTCCGGGACACATTCTTCTTAGGCCGGTTCCCGCTGCTTCTTTGCCTATTAGGGGGTTCCGGGTGTTCCCTGCCTTGTTCGGTGGGTTGATTCTTCCTCTTCTTTCCTTCCGGTTTGGGCCCTTTCAATGGGTGTTTGCTGCCTCCTGCGTCGGTTTGGAATGTGCTGCTGTGCGTGGGGTGGTTTCGGCTCCTAGGTTGGTGGGGTTTTCCTGACGGTGCCCCGCTGTCTACGGTGGTGGTTGGGGGCTCGGTCTTCCTCTACTCCCCGGCGGCTCCATGTTCGGCGGCTGTTTCCTGCTGCTGTGTGGTTTGTCTTTGGGCCCGGTGGCTCTTGTTCCCCCTGGCGTGTCTTGCACTGGGCCTCTTGCGGGGCTATCCATTTGGGTCCTGAGTGACGTTGGTTCTCTGACCTGGGCTCTGGGGCTCTGTGGAGTGTTTTGTGCCTCTGCTGTCGCAGGCTCCCGCTGGACGGTGGGTTCATTCCTGCCTCTGCTTTCTTGGTGTCCCATGGGGGTGTTGTGCCTTTGGCCTTGCTTGCCTGGGTGCACCTGATCTTGTTTGATGGATCTGGGGTTCTGCTGTTTCTGGCCTGGTTGGTGCCTGGTTGGGAGGTCGCCTGGGTATGCCGGGTGCTGTTGCGTTCCTGGGGTGCTTTCATGTGGCCCGGGGTGCTGTTGCTGCTCTTGTGCCTCTGGTGGCGCTGGCTCGCTCTGGTCTGGGGTTGAATCCTGATTGCCTGTGCTTTCAGTCTGTCCCTTGGTCGGTTCGGTTGGCCTGGCCTCTTTCTGCCTTGGTTCCCCTGTGGTTCGGGGGGGTCTAGTCGGACTGTGTGCTGGTGGTGTGTTTGGTCGTCCGCCTTTGTTGTGCTGGGATGGCTTCACTTGACTGTTCGGCCAGGAGGGGGGGGCATTATCTTCCTTGTGGCCCCTTGGACTTTTCGTCTCCCGGGGGGTTTTTCTTCCCGGGGCGGCTCTCCTGCGTGGGGTGTTTCCCTCCCTGTCCGAGTTATGCCTCTTGCTGTCCAGGTTCGGTGTCTCGTGGTTGGGCCTGTTTTGCTTCTCCGGGGAGTGCCTTGGGTTGAGGTTGTTCTCTGGTTTGGTCAGGCTCTGTCTGCGGGGTAGTTGCCCTGTCCTTCTGTTGTACGGAGGTCTGCTGTGGCTTTTCCCCCGTTTGCGCTTGTTCCGTGGGTCCTGCTGCGGGTTGGACTGGGTCGGGCCTCGTTTGTCCTGGTGGCTCCGGTTTGGTCTGGGTGGCCTTGGCTCCCTCTGTTTTGGCTGTCGGTGGGGCCTTGCTGGTGTTTGCCGGTGGTCCCTTGTTGTTTCCCCTATGTCTCGGGGTGTCTGGTCCACTTGCGGGTTGGCTGTGGTGTGTCTGGACCTCCTGGCTTTGGGGTGTTCTGGCTGAGTTTTTTCTCGGTTCGGGAGCCCTTCGCCTCTCCTGTCCTGTGCCTGTCATGGGGTCTTCTTTCCTGGATTGCTGTCCGACACAGGGTGTGTCTGCATTGGATTCCGGGGCTTGCCTTGGGTTTCTGGGTGTTTGGCTTCGACTTGGGTCGGCCTGTATCCTCCCTGCGAGCTCTGTGGGCGGTTGGTTGACCTTTCGGGGTTCGGGCGTTGGGCTGGTGCGCCCCTTGGCGTCCGGATGGTTGGGGGGTTGTTTCCTCCTGGCGCCGTTCTTTCGTTCCTTTGCTCCTTGTTGGAGTTTCTGGTTCTGCCTGTTTTCTGTCCTATACCTCTTTCTGGGGTTTGGGTGCTGCTGCTCTGTTTGACGGTTGTGCGGGCTCTGGCGGTGTGCCTCCTTCCTGCTGTGCTTTTTTTTATGGGGTGGTGTTCCCTTTTTGTTACCTTTAGGCTGGCTGGTAGTGTTCTGGGGCCTTCTGTGGCTGCTCTCCGTCAGTGGCGGTGTTGGCTGTGCGGCCTGCTGTTGGGCTTGTGGTGTGTTGACGCCTGGGTCGGTTCGAGGTTCCTCTCCTCTGGGGTAGCTGCTCATTGGGCTTGCTTCCGGGTTGGGGCTCCCTGGCCGTGTTCTGTGTGGATGCTGCTGGGTGTTCTCCTCGTGCTGTTATGTCCTGTAGTCGTTGAGTGGTATGTGGGACTGTGTCTCCTGGGTTTGGGATCGCTGGCTTGCGTTCTGCTCGGGTTGTGTGACTTTCTGCTTGTGCGGCTTGAGTCTGTTTTTCTGCTATGTGAAGCCGATTCTTGCTTTGGTATCTGCTCATTAGTAAGGACTGGGACGGGGAGGGCTGACGAGGAGGTAATGACCGGTTACTCACCGGTAATATTCATTACTCCGAGTCGTAGCCCTCCCCGTCCCAGTCCTGGTTCCCATCCCTCCCTCCCTGTTCGGCTTCTTGTGCTTGGTAGTACAGGATGTGGATGGGCGGGTCACATGGTTATATGCCTTCGGGTGTGGGTGTGGCCTGGAGGGAAGGGATGGGTTTTTAGTTGCTTGGGAGTTTCTGGTGGGAGGAGCTATGCTCATTAGTAAGGACTGGGACGGGGAGGGCTACGACTCGGAGTAATGAATATTACCGGTGAGTAACCGGTCATTTGTCACGTGTCGTGTGTTTTGATCTCTTTTGGGTTATTCACGGGTTTCTTTCCTATTGTGGGTGGGACTTGCAAACCTGTTTTTGTTCCCAACGTGTTAAATAAGCGGCGCCTGGTTTTATTTAAATCATACTTTTAATACTGGAAGTGAAAACGTGTTCAGGGTTATAGCCGGTAATAATAGGTAGAATAAATTAAATAAAACCACGAACTACAGAAATCGAGTTGAGCAAATACATCTTAGCACGTATGTGTCCAGCTTTAAAACACGGGAATTTCACAGGCTGACCGAGACAACGGTTACAATGTATTAAATATTTAAGGGAAAACCTTTCTTCGGAAATGAGTCACCTGAATGTGAGTTAATATGGGTCCCATTCAAAAAAGATATGAGTACAGGAAGGAATACTACAGCAATACTCTTTTTTAGTACTATAGGGGGCATATTATCAAGCACAGCGTTAACATTGTCGCCGCTTTAGCGGCAGAAAACTGCTGCTAAAGCGGCGATAATGGGCTTGATAATACACCATAGAGAATTCCCTTAGAAGTCCATGTTCACACCAGAACCTGGGCTTCTATGGGAATTCACATGGGCGTATTATCAAGCCCATTATTGCCACTTTAGCAGCAGTTTTCTGCCGCTAAAGCAGCGATAATGTTAATGCCGTTTCTTGATAAGGTTCCATGTCCTGGCAGATCAGCCCTGAAATACCCAGCTATCTGTTAAAGTCCAAAGAGGCAGTAGGCCTCTCTGTATGTGTGGTAATTGTTTATGACTATGACTGGAATATTCCATGTTTATTCCCATTTTAGATCTTGTGGGGCCAATTCACAAAGTAAAGCATGAGTATATAAAAGAATACTGCATGAGTATTCTTTTACGTACTCCTAGATGCCTTCCTGTGAGGCTGCCTCAATGTACAGGAGTATTGCCATGTACTACAGTGAGGGTGGGCGAGCGCGGCCTCTCAGTCAGAAAACGCCATGGGGGTGCATATAGGTGACTTGTCTTGCAGAACAATTTAAATGTGTGTGATAATCTTGCGAGGTGACGTCAGCAGTGTGTCAAGTGCAGGGAGTGGGTGGCTGCAGTACTGCAATTCTCCAGTGCCACCTGGCTGCCATCCCCGCCGGTAATGAAGAGGAACCGCAGATGGCATTGGTGGAGCTACGCCACCCGCCATCACTGCTGCCGAGACTGATCCACTGCCCACGGCTGCCGGCACCTCCCCACACTACACACGGTGAGCGCGGGTGCTCTCGGAGACCCCCAGCACTTCAGCGAGCCTCGCCTAGCCACGCGAGGTGCGGGAGATTGGAGCGGAGTTGGCGGCTGGCGATGTGCTTCTTGAGGGGTGAGCGCAGTGCTGGATGCATGGGGTCTCTCCACTGTCTTCTGTCACACACCGCAGGATGGTAGACGGTGAGCGGGGGCACTGCTAATCACCCTGGTATTCCCCCAGATGTTCTGGTATTGACGGTGGGGGGCTCCGATGACCTGTCCCCTCACCGGCTTTAAACTCTACGGGTCAGATGCGCACTTGCTGGGCACAAGATGGCGGAGTGCTCCTCGGTGCTCTGACTGAGTCCCTACTCCGAACCCACTTAATGGTACTCTGATCTCATGGTTTTTGGGTCATGACCTGGGTGCATCTTGCCATTTTGAGATGGTTTCTATTGATGCCCACGACCCTGGTCTGCCATTTTGTGGATTCTTGTCCTTTCCTTTGGTCCATTGGATTCCATCCTGCCGACCTTCAGTCATTTCTCTTTTGCTGGACTGCCTTATCTCTTTCTCCCCCTCATGTCCCCCTCTCTCCCCTCACTAATCTCAGCCTCCGACTTTTCTCCCCCACCAACGGCGCTCTACCTCTTTTGAATTTTTTTTATTTCCCCGTTAACTCTGAAAATATGTGATATATACTTGTCCAGCCTAATCACCAGTAAAATGTAATCCTGAGCAAATCTACTATTTGTATATATATGTATATAGAGATAAGTCTAACCACTAGTATATGTAGTAGACCCTTGTACTCACTACCATTCCTATGTTATTCTTAGAGTTTATCCATTTGTATCTCTTCCTTGAGTGACTTTACAACTTGTTCATTAGCAATGTTCACTGTTTGTAACTCTTCCTTGTGTGACTTTACAAGTTGTACATTTGCAATTTTTTCTGTTTGTATCTTTTATGTAACCTTATGTATCGCAACTGGTTCTTTTGTAAAGCGCTCTGACACCTTCGGGTAATGTTCCCGCTATATAAAATCACATTAAATAAATGAAAAATAAAATTAAAAAGGCGTTGTGGGTTCGGTTGCGGAGATTCTCACAGAGTCAATGTTAAAGGAAGTTATTAAATGCGATGTGCTGTGACATTGCATATATATGCTGTAAGCAGAAATTGACCTTCTGGATATAGGTCACCCATTGTATGATTATGCAATCGGGTAAACTGCCCTTCTACCCTATCGCCCGCAGCTGCTGGGATCAAAGGTAACGCGTTTAGGGGTCTATTTACTGGCTGAGTATAAACAATCGGCCCACCCGCGGTCTTCGGTTTTATAAAACAAAATGGGTCAAAGAAGATTTGTCATTCTCTATTAGGAATATGTAGTAACTTGCAGGAAAGTTTGCATTCAGATTGTGATCTATAAAACAACAAGCTCTTCAAAGAAAGGAGGTGATGTGATGGCGGAAATGGGGCAGGGAAAATGCAGGAGGCTGAAGAGGTGGAGGCGTGAGGGATCAAGAGACAGATTAATTAGCATCACAATCAACCCTGCAGTTAGGAGGCTAGTGTTTTACAGTACTTGCTGCAGAAGCTCGTGCATAATCTACAAGTAACAGATTCAAAATTCTAAAATAGCATTCAGTGGTTGGGAGCTGCAGTGACTCCTGGGAGATCTGCAGGTGACAAGCACCACACCTCATGACACAGCTTTATGAGTGAAGATAGTGAGTGCAGTGAGTGCAGTGAGCACTGTGCAAGTTGCAAGTCATAGGTTCTTATCCCAGACAGTAAATCTGTTAAGTGGCTTCTCCAGAGGCATCTTGGTACCCTGCCTCTCACAAATTCAGACCGAAAATGTAGGTGATTGAAATTATGCCTGTCAGACATATCAGGTTGACAAATGATTGTATTATTAAACTTCCTAAATTAAATGTAAACAAGGAAGCTCGGAATGGTGAAGTTTTAAGGTACGCCAGCAGCGTTCCGAGAACTTCTACCTTCACGAAGAAGTACAATGTTTTCTCAATTTGTCCACGGCTGTCATAGTTATTTTTTTTATTATTATTCTTGCAGACAATCAAATTCTACATGTCAATAGCAATTCTTACAGTACACTCCTCGTAATTCATAAGAGCATAATTCAGATTTCATATGGGTGGTATACATGGTATAAAATACATTCTTCCCATAGAAAAATAAACACATTTTTACATATTTGCCCAAGTTCTTATAGTGGAGGTGTAAGATTTACCCACATACTAAAGATAAATCCAAGCATATGCATACATCTTGCTTTCCCTTCCTTTCAACAGCAGCGTTAGAAGTATTACAGTTTACATAAAGTGCAAAAGTGACCCACCATCCTTAGGATATAGTACTGATGACAGTAGTTTTGTAAAAACAGGTGATACAGATTTCATGTGGGTAATGAACACAACATGGTAGAAAAAATATATTCTTCCCTTCACAAGTACCAGCTGATTGGCATAGTTAGTTTCACTCAAGCCCTGCAGCTGGATGTGCCATTCAACATGGAGTTGACATGAGGCTGTACTCGTTGACAAATGAGTAGCTGTTTGGAAACTCAATGGCAATTTTTCAGAGCTTAATTTATAAATAAATAAGTGGTGTATCGGATTTTAAATCACTCTGCTCTTGTGTTCTTTAAAAAAAGATTTGCAGCGCCATCATGTGATAATTTATATAGCGCGCTACATACCCAGAGGGTCTCAAGGCGCTTGAAGAAGGGTGGGGAATTACATGTCGAATATCCAGGTTTTAAGTTGCTTTCTGAATGACATGGGTGAATATGTTTATTCATAATTTGCATACTTAACTTGCCCATCAGTCTCCTAGTATATTGTGGACTTCACCTGATAGTGACTGCAACAGCACCTAGTGCTTGTAGCGTAAATGCAGATAGTGTACTTCAGCAAACAGTTGTGCCATCCACTACAGTGGCAGGGCAGGCATGACTTCAGACCAACTCAACCCTTTGTAGCCTGTTGAAATAACCCAAATGACAGAAAAAAACCTTCCCTTTGAGTATTATTAGGTCTCCCCTATATAGGGCTTAAAATCCACAACGATGGCTGCATATTATTTAAAAGTGAGAAAAGTAGAAAATTGACATGAACCTAGAGTGACAAGGTTCTATAAACTATTTGTACTGTCATGTCTAGCTGTACTATATAGAAAACCAGAATACAGATTAAAATACTTACACTACATATCGAAAAAGGTACCAGATAGAAAAATAATGAAAACTATTTTTAATAGTTATTAAAATCCAGTTTGATAGTGCTGATTGATATTTAATAAATATTATTAAAATAGATGTTAGTGTTAGATAGGGTAGAGCACTAGAATTATTGGATAGCTGGTTCATGAAAGTGTTCTAGACCCAGCGCACCCATATTGGCCATAAGGCTTTAAGAATGAAAATTCTACGTTAGTTTTCTTTGATGAGATGACTCCTTCAAAACGAGGTAACAATCTTGTAATTGTAGTAGGCCGTCTATTAAATAAACGATACACTCTATTTTCTGGTGACGTGATGCCAATACAAATGTTACTCAACACTTGTTGTACAACAATGAAGTGAGTCATAGAAAGAATCTTAGAATACTGTGGTTGACGACATAACCAAAGGCATTTTGGGTAAGAAGCAAAACAGTTCAGGCTGGACTGTTCCCATGAGGCAAAGGGTCAAGGCTGATTTGCATATACCTAGGTTTGAACTGGGGTGGCAAAGTGAGCTAAAGAACAATGATGGATTCAACCCAGATCTGTGACTCAGGGTGAGTGTTTGAAAAGGTTCAGCGCTCTGTCCATCATCTCCTTGTGTTTGCTTTGTTTGCCCTAAGTTGGCAATATATACGCAGACGTAGGTCCCTTGCTGACTTTGCCAATGGATTCAAGCTAGCCTGGTTGATGAGGGCTCTTAGCCTGAAACCGGTCCCAGGTGTTAGGATTAGGTCACCAGTCCTCTCTCGTTGACCATGTCTAATAACATCACATGACACACCAGTAGCATAAAAAGGAGTCCTACCCTTATGTCTATGCTTGTTATTGCTAACCTGTGGGTTCCTGCATCCTGGCTCCGGAGTTTCCTGTTGTTGGTTGCTGTCTTTTCACGGGCTCGTGGAAAGAAGAAGAGAATTCCCTATTCCCTTTATATTTGCCTTTTTTGTCCCGTATCCTGATACTTTTTCCTTGTCCTGGTGCCTCGTTTTTTGGGTTTATACCTTATTTTTTTGTTACTCCCCCTTTTCCCCGTTTGGGTCCCCTGTAGTTAGCAGTTAGTTAGTGTCCTGGTGATTTGTGTCCCGCCCTCGTTATTGTTTATTTTTAGACGAAGCACAAGTGGGATCCGTTTCTGCTTTCAGGGGCTCCTGTTGGCAGAGCGCCGGTGCACGCCGCTCTCCTTTCACGGAGACGCGAAGATAATCAGTAAACACTCGCGCCGTAGCGAGATCCCTTGCCGCATTTGCGCTTCCCGTCCACCTCGTTTTAGGTGGACGTGACGTTTTGGGCCGTTCCGCAAGAGAACCCCGGCTGGGTTTCCTCTTTCCTTTTGCTAGCGCAATAACGCGAAAGAGGCTCTCGTCCTTGGAATTGTTTTGTTTCCCTTTCCCCGAACCTCACTAACAGGGGTTTTTTGCACATACCATTGCTTTAGGTGTGTTTTTTACCCTGTAAACTTATTACTCGCCCACGCCCAAAACACCCTTACTATTCATTTATCAACTCCTTGAAGCAAAGCCTGCTCACGCTTATGGTAAGTGTGTGTGATGATATTTGTTGGATATGGATATATGCATTAGAGGTAAGACTGGGGACTGAAGCATAACTGTGGGGTGTATTTGTTGTTTCCCTTTTTGCAGGAGCAGAAGAAGGAGGCGGGTGTTCCTTTTGGTGCCAAGTTACATGGGTGGAAGGTGTGGTTGCCTTATAATTTTCCACCCCCTTTTCTGAGTCAGCAGCTTTCTCATCTGTGCCTGTCAGAGAGTGGCTGGTGGGTCGGATAAGTGGATTGGACATATCCTCGTTCCTGCAGTGTGTGGGTTGGGCAGGAGTCCAACAGAATAACAAGCCCACGTTAAACTACACTGCCTGAACTTGGATGGATGAAAGCGGAGGGGCCATGGCTGGGGCGGAAGTCCCCACCATGATTGACATAATGGGTGCCCTTGCTGCTCTACAGGCCCAAGTACAGGAATTGAGACAGGAGAATATAGGATTGAGACAAGAGCTGGTTGCAGTAAGAGCACAGGCACAGTCCCAACCTAGAGCCCAAAACCCCGTAATACATCCGGCTACTTTCCAGTATGGGGGGGCGGGACAGAGCAACCCTGGAGGAAGTACCCCTGTAGCTATCACTGTAAACTCCCCCGTTCCTGTTCCCCTGGCTCCGCCTGAAAGGTTTTATGGGGACAGTGGGAAATATGGGATGTTCATGAACCAGTGTCAGTTACACTTTATGTGTCGACCTGGTGCTTTCGCTGATGATGCCGCGAAGGTAGCCTTTACTCTTTCATATCTGGCTGGTACGGCTGCCGAGTGGGCCATCCCCTTAGTGGAAGGGAATGATCAGGTACTGAGGGATTACAATGCATTCAAAGAACTGATGAGGGGATTGTTTGCCAAGCATGCTTTCATGCAAGCTAGTGATTCAGAATTACTGAAACTACGACAGGGCCGACAGGATCTTTTGACATATATAGCGTCTTTTAATCGTTTGATTGCAGAGACACATTGGCCGGCCGATAAGCGGACATCCTTGTTTTACCAGGGTCTTAATGACGAATTGAAGGACGTGGTTTCACAAGTGGTGGACCCCCCTGAGGAGTGTGCCGCTTTTATAGATCTAGTTGTCAAATTGAATCACAGGCTATCAGAGCGCCGTGGGGATCGTGGTCGTTTTCAGGTTTCTCGAGGGAACTTTATAAAGTCTGAAGTGAAACAGCAACCTGGTGAAGTAAAGCCAGAACCTATGGAAATAGGAGGGATCAGGGGGCCCCTTACGCCTGAGGAAAGAAAGAGACGGAGGGATCAGAACTTATGCCTCTATTGTGGACAAGGAGGTCACTTTGCAAGAGAGTGTCCCGTTAAACCGTCTGGATCTGGTTTTGGTAAAAAGGTGGCATATGTACAGGTGGAAAGGCTACCCCTAACGGTGCATAGAAGAGAACAGTATGAGGTGTTGGGAGCAGTGGATATGGCGCCCAGACATTTTGTGATTTCGGCACAGTTGCTGTTGGCAGAAGGTAAAAGGGTGCCTGTTTCGGTGTTGTTGGACTCAGGGGCCACTGGTAATTTCATTGACATCTCCCTAGCAGAGAAACTAGGTGTGCCTTGCCAGTATAAGAAACAGCCAGAGCCGGTACATGCGATAGACGGGACTGAGTTGTCGTCTGGGTGTATTACTAGACAAACTATGCCGCTGCGGTTGTTATGTGACAATGGTCATTTTGAGTGCGTGGTTTTCGATCTGATAGACGCGCCTTCTTTTGGCTTGGTACTGGGGGTGCCTTGGCTCCAAGAACACAATCCCAGGATTGATTGGGTACTACGGCTTGTCACGCTTGATTCGCATTATTGTTTGAAACATTGCTATAGCGAGGCCAGTGACAAGGTCCCTCCCTTGTACTGTGCGGCCACAGAGGAGAACGGGGTTCCAAAACAGTATCTGGAATACGCCGATGTGTTTGACAAGGGTCGTGCTCAGAGTCTGCATCCTCATCGGTCTTTTGACTGTAGGATAGACTTAGTGGAGGGGATTCCATTGCCTAGTAGTAGAGTGTATGCTCTGTCAGAACCAGAGGAAAAACATCTCAAAGAATATCTGGATGAGATGTTGGAGCTAGGTTTTATCCGTCCTTCGTCCTCTCCTGTTTCTTCAGCCATCTTTTTCATCCCAAAGAAGGAAGGCACTCTGAGGGCCTGTGTGGACTATCGGACATTAAATAAGGCCACTATTAAAAACCGGTACCCTCTTCCGCTCATCCCCGTGTTGCTGGATCAGCTCCGCAAGGCCACGGTATTCTCTAAATTGGACTTGCGTGGAGCATATCACCTGATCAGGGTGCGGCCCGGTGATGAGTGGAAGACGGCTTTTAAAACGAAACATGGGTTATTCGAATACTGTGTGATGCCGTTCGGCTTGTGTAACGCGCCGGCGGCGTTCCAGTATTTTATAAACGAGGTCCTGAGCGAACATCTGGATAAGACAGTAATAGTTTACTTGGATGACATCCTTATCTTCTCTGAGACCAGTGCTGACCATCATGCTCATGTCAAACAAGTGCTACAGAAACTGCGAGAACATCGGCTTTATGCCAAGCTTGAAAAGTGTCAGTTTGATGCAAAGGAGGTGGAGTTTTTGGGTTTCCTCATCTCCTCTGAAGGGATACGAATGGATCCAAAAAAGATACAAGCTATATTAACCTGGCCGGTGCCTACAACGGTGAAGCACATACAGGTACTTTTAGGGTTTGCCAATTTCTACCGGCGCTTTATCTCCCACTTTTCAGACATTGTGGCACCAATGACCCGCCTGTTGAGAAAAGGGATTTCATTTGAGTGGTCCCCGGAGGCCCAGAATGCCTTTCGGTTATTGTTGGAAACCTTTACAACCGCTCCAGTACTGGCTCACCCAGATCCGGCGTTTCCCTTCTTTGTGGAAACGGATGCTTCCGCAAGTGCAGTAGGTGGTGTCTTGTCCCAGAGGGAGGGGGGCACAGGAGATATGCACCCTATTGCCTATTTTTCAAAAACATTGCTGCCGGCCGAATGTAATTACACGGTGGCTGAGAGGGAATTACTGGCAGTAAAATTGTCCTTCGAAGAATGGCGCCATTATCTGTGGGGGACCCGGCATACAGTTACAATCTACACAGATCACAAGAATCTGGAGTTCTTTAGATCAGCCAGGGCCTTGACACCCAGACAAATGCGATGGGTCTTGTTTTTCAATGAATATGATTTTATTATCACTTACAGACCTGCCGCTCAACAGATTAAATCAGACGCCTTGTCCCGGATTCATGTTGATCCAGAGGAAGTAAAAGCAGGGAAGGAAAACAGGCCTATGCTGGATAGCAGGAGGATTGTGGGAGTAGTGTCGGTGGAAGAATTTGCTTCGACTATTAAAGATCTGTTGCGCAATATGGATGTGGCCCCTTGGTTACAATTGCCTCAGGTGGTACTCAGAGACGGGTTGTTGTATCAGGGGGAGAGGTTGTTCGTTCCTCCCGAGTTGAGACAAAAGGTGGTGGAGTGGTGTCACTCATCCTCTTTAGTTGCGCACCCGGGTATCGGGAAGACCAAGGAGTTGTGTTTGAGGTGGTTTTGGTGGGATACGGTGGCCCAGGATATCCATAAATATGTGACAGCTTGCCCTGTATGTGCCATCAATAAACCCTCACACAGTAAGCCATCGGGTCTGTTACAGCCGTTAGCAGTACCCCCTTCCCCTTGGCACACCATTAGCATGGATTTTGTCACAGACCTTCCCTTGGTTTCCGGTTTTACCGCTATAATGGTGGTTGTAGACTTATTTACCAAGATGGCTCACTTTCTGCCACTTCAAAACATTCCCACAGCAAAGGAAATGGCATGGGAGTTTTTGGTCTCAATAGTACGGTTACATGGGTTGCCCACAGCCGTCATATCGGACAGGGGGGCGCAGTTTGTGTCTCATTTCTGGAGGGAGCTCTGTCTGGTGCTCAAGATGGATATACGTTTGTCATCTGCGTACCATCCCCAGTCAGATGGGCAGACAGAACGCACCAACCAGACGATGGAACAGTTTTTGAGATGCTTGACTACGTCCCTTTCGTGTGATTGGGTGAGGGCCTTGCCCATAGCGGAATTCGCATATAACAACAGTGTACACTCGGCATTGGGCATGTCACCTTTCTTTTGTTCTATGGGATTTCATCCTCGAGCCCTTGCCATCCAACCCACTGGGCACGTGCCAGCCATTGATGAAGTCAGTAAACGGTTGGGAGACATCTGGGAGGTGGCTAGGAGCAGCTTACAGGACGCCAAGGCAGCTATGAAGGTGCAGGCGGACCGACATAGAGTCCCAGCTCCGGCGTATAAAGTGGGTGACCAAGTATGGTTGGTGTCCCGTAATTTAAGACTACAGGGTTCTCGTAAGCTACAGCCCCGGTATGTAGGCCCTTTTCCAGTGGTCCAGGTCATCAACCCTGTGGCAATGAAGTTGTTATTACCCTCGGACTATAAAATCCACCCAGTGTTCCACACTTCTTTGCTGAAGCCCTTCATTCCATCAGATCAGGTCTTACCTCCTCCTGCCCCCGTATTAGTGGATGGCGAAGAGGAGTTTGAAGTGCAGGCCATTCTTGATTCTAGTAGAAGGAGGGGTAGGTTGTATTACCTGGTAGACTGGAAGGGGTATGCCCCGGAGGATAGGACATGGGAACCGGCTGGAGGAGTGCATGCGCCTCGGCTTGTGAGAATATTCCACAGGCAGCATCCCCGAAAACCCCGACTGGTGGGGAGGGTTGTGGGGGGGGGTACTGTTAGGATTAGGTCCCCAGTCCTCTCTCGTTGACCATGTCTAATAACATCACATGACACACCAGTAGCATAAAAAGGAGTCCTACCCTTATGTCTATGCTTGTTATTGCTAACCTGTGGGTTCCTGCATCCTGGCTCCGGAGTTTCCTGTTGTTGGTTGCTGTCTTTTCACGGGCTCGTGGAAAGAAGAAGAGAATTCCCTATTCCCTTTATATTTGCCTTTTTTGTTCCGTATCCTGATACTTTTTCCTTGTCCTGGTGCCTCGTTTTTTGGGTTTATACCTTATTTTTTTGTTACTCCCCCTTTTCCCCGTTTGGGTCCCCTGTAGTTAGCAGTTAGTTAGTGTCCTGGTGATTTGTGTCCCGCCCTCGTTATTGTTTTATTTTTAGACGAAGCGCAAGTGGGATCCGTTTCTGCTTTCAGGGGCTCCTGTTGGCAGAGCGCCGGTGCACGCCGCTCTCCTTTCACGGAGACGCGGAGATAATCAGTAAACACTCGCGCCGTAGCGCGATCCCTTGCCGCATTTGCGCTTCCCGTCCACCTCGTTTTAGGTGGACGTGACGTTTTGGGCCGTTCCGCGAGAGAAACCCGGCTGGGTTTCCTCTTTCCTTTTGCTAGCGCAATAACGCGGAAGAGGCTCTCGTCCTTGGAATTGTTTTGTTTCCCTTTCCCCGAACCTCACTAACAGGGGTTTTTTGCACATACCATTGCTTTAGGTGTGTTTTTTACCCTGTAAACGTATTACTCGCCCACGCCCAAAACACCCTTACTATTCATTTATCAACTCCTTGAAGCAAAGCCTGCTCACGCTTATGGTAAGTGTGTGTGATGATATTTGTTGGATATGGATATATGCATTAGAGGTAAGACTGGGGACTGAAGCATAACTGTGGGGTGTATTTGTTGTTTCCCTTTTTGCAGGAGCAGAAGAAGGAGGCGGGTGTTCCTTTTGGTGCCAAGTTACATGGGTGGAAGGTGTGGTTGCCTTATAATTTTCCACCCCCTTTTCTGAGTCAGCAGCTTTCTCATCTGTGCCTGTCAGAGAGTGGCTGGTGGGTCGGATAAGTGGATTGGACATATCCTCGTTCCTGCAGTGTGTGGGTTGGGCAGGAGTCCAACACCAGGCTGCTTGTTTCTGGTCAAGGGAAGACACGGGTTGGCAGTTCGGGCTTAGCTGTTCCTATGAGGCACAGGGTCAAGACTGATTTGCATATAGCTGTGTCTGAACTGGGGTGGTGAAGTGAAGTAAAGAACAATGATGGCTTCAACACAGATCTGTGAGTGGGGGTGATTGTCTGAAAAGTTTCAACACCCCGTCCATCATCCCCTTGTGTTTGATTTTTGGTAAGAAACCATTCATCAGGGGTAACTATGAATGAAAATGAAGAGTAGCGAAAAGTCTGATATGGGCAGTGTATAGAGGAATCGAAAAAGAACACATGTGAGTTACAGCGCTTGAATGGGGGCCATTACAATTTATGGTGTAATGGTGCCACCACTATCCCAGGGGACTTGTGCAATATTAGTATATCGAGGCCGATACCTCAGAAATCATGTATTCAATATTATGATGTCAAAACAACATGCGCCTGCTGTGCAAAACACATCACCATCTCTGATGCCTAGAGTCCCTACATGAAAATTCATAGGTATTCTGAAACATGCCATGCTCAACCTTGAGTGACTACATGGTCTAGCAATGAGCATACATCATACTGTGTAAGTTGAACACACACAGTCGTAAAGAACATCAGACGCCTAAGCCTCATGAATGGAATTGAAAGGATGGAATATGTTGAACAGCCACAAATGACAAGCTCATTGGTGATTTTGAATGAACATCACTGGGTGCGCATTGTATAGCGAAAACAGTGAAACTACTTGAAAGTAAAGGGAATAATAATGGGGATCCCAACTTCTGCTTGTGAGCAATTGTGCGGTATATCATGAAGTATACAGTGTGTTTTTTAACAAAGTCAGGAATAGTATTTAATGTTTCTTAAGATAACCATATATGCTCAGAACATGACATAGGGAACAAAAGACCATTTTCACAAGCACTATAGTATGAAAACAACATTAATGAATAAGAACTGGTTGATCGAAAATGCATATGAATGATGCGCTGACTGTACAATGGAAAAAGAAAAAGGGAGAAAGAAGAAAAACAGTTGTATACGTCAGATTAACCATACATTTACATGTAAACAAAAATGTAAGGAAATGCTATATGCAAGTTCACATAATATTCCAGAGATGTACTCAATGACCTACAATTATCCAATGTGTATGTGAAATTGAACGTTAAACTAGTGCTAAATGTTAATACAAAATCGTACTCTACACAATGTCAACCCCCACAGGTGAAACACATGGCTGATGATGCAGAGTTGAAGCAGCACTAAGAAAGCGAGTGTTGGATATGTTAAACATAATCTCCATAGGTCAGTAATATTTCCAATTTGTTATTGATACCCTGGGGTAAAGAATGTAAACATTTTTTAGCCAGAATGCTGCTTCCTGGTATAGAATTTTGAGCGCATTGATTACAGGGATAGATTTTGTTACCTCCAAAATCAAGAAGAGCAATTGCGCAATAATATGCTTGTGTTCAATTCAAATTTTTTTTTGTATTCTTAGTTCTTATCATACCCTTATGTTCAGTTATATTCACTTTTATCTTTCTCTCCGTTTTACCAACATACATTAGGCTACACAAGCATTAGAAGGCGTATATCACACACTGTTTAGTGCAATCCGAGGCATGTCTCAGTTTAATGGCATGTCCTCTTTTCGGATGAACCACTGTGTTACCCGCAGTTGCGTTATTGCAGTGCATGCAGTTATGGCATCTCTCCATCCAATGGAATGAATTTGGGTCATGTGTCTGGTTGTAAATATCTCTTTCATGGTTTTAGTGAGTTGATATGCAATAATAGGCTTTTGCAGAAACAAACCCATGAAATTTGGTTCAGATTAGATTTACTCCCAACGTTGGTGGGTCATTCGTTTAATGAGTTTGGACTTGAGTGAGAATTTGGATACAAAAACTGTCCATGAGTATTTATGCACATTGTTATGCTGCACAGATCCTTGCAATCCATTTCATGCACTTGCTGTAACTTGGAGTTACGCACATTTTCAGGGTAGCCTCTTTGAATAAATTGTGCTTTATATACTTCCAAGGGTCTGAATGCAGATATCATTAAACACCAAGATTACTGTAGTACACTTCCCACTCACATCTCCACCCACAGAGCAAAAGTTTAGTTAAGTATAGCCGACTGTTGAACTTATGATAGTCGATTACTGGCGTCTTTTGTTTATAATCGTTGACTGAGTGCGCCACTAGTAGCCAATTATAAAGAAATTAGAGAAGTGCATTTGCTCAGGGATTACAGAATTCCATGCATTATACCATCCTTAGGAGAGGTTTTGGTTTGAGGTTTCTTATTTTAAGGTTGTGTATAACTACTTGGCCTATTGTGTGACTTAGTGCATGTGAGGGACCTTTCAATGACTGGTTGAAGTCAGTCCATGGCTGCCTTGTCTTGTGGATCAGCTAGCCTTCTGTTCACAGTGCTGCCCAATCATCAGCTGAAATACTCAGTCTTCTCTTTTACATTCCTCCAAAATGACATCTCTCCACATCAAACACAAAGAATTTAATTTGATCCAGTGCTTCAGAAACTCGCCAAAGTGTGCACTAATAAAAGAAGCAATGTAATTTGAAAACGAATGGATATGTTTTGGAGTATAAAATGACAGCTTATTCCTGGAGAATTATTGCTGGATCCTTAAACTAAAGACATAGGAAAAGAAGTAGAAAAGATTATGGGAGAGAAACATATAGAATTAAATGAAGGAATGTGAAGGAAGGGAACAGATTTGGCAATTAATTTGAATGGTCCACCACTATTTATTATAATGCATGTATAGAGGTCACACCGTATGCACCAGCCAGAGATATAGACCTGCCTATTTGGAGTACATAAGTATTGGATATTTTATCCTTAATAACATTGTTAAGTGCCTCATAATTACGCCTGCCTATGTTACAGTCAGCTAATCATCATTTGAAAAAGGGTGGAAGGGAAGAGATGGAGGTTCAGCACTGAAGCACTGGTGGGCGAAAGAGGAGATATTTTTAATTTTTAAAGGAATAGGGTACCTGAGATGCCTCTGGTAGGAGGCTTGGAAATCTTACTATCCATAAAGACACCAAGTTTACAGCTTCTCCCTGTCAACCGTTTGGATTTAGAAGCAGCAGCAGCGTCGTGTTTGCTGTATGACACAAAACATACATGTATGTATAGTTTCATAGCTGTTAGCTATACTACTTCACTATCGGTTTAAAATGTGGTTATGCTACCAGGGGTCCAGTTCCGCTACTCCTCGTCACAATGTACAACCACCCACTTTTCTGTTTTTTTAACAAGGATTAGAATCCACATCTCACATTTTTGGTTTAATAAGTACCAAACAAAGCCAAATAATGCCCTACAACACCGATGAACCCCACTGTGATTAACGTATTTAGGACGTTTTTCACTCTGATAATGTATTTATCTGTTGACATTATTCCGAGTATTTGCAACCAATGAAGCTAAAATATCTTTGTTCTACATTGATAACATTACATTCTTGTACTCTAGTGGTTTTTACTAAAAACACTTTTTTTTGTATTCATGGAGACTGATACTACATCAAAACTACCCTATGAGTCATAATAATGATAATAGTAGACCTTTTCACCTCTGGTAGGCTTTCACACAGAATTAGTTGTGACATATTTTTTTTTTAAGAAGTCTTATGGTTTAGGAGATTCTGTAACAGTCACATGAAGTCATCAGCACAGAAGATTCTTATCTACTTCTGTTTCTGACTGCCAGCATTGATATGATGCACACCTCGAATCAACCCCCTCACCAGGAAGGGGAAACATGAATAGAGAGCCCAGTAGAGACATGCAACCAGGGCTGGACTGGCGTTTTATTCCATTGAGGGATGGGCATTTCCCCAGTGAACCACTGGAGACAGTTTTGAAAGCCCTGTGCCGATGCTGGCGCCTGTACTAACATCCCCAGCTCCTCGAGGTTAACTGCAACATGCACCGGGGTCTTCAAGAGACAGGGAGGTGGGGAGGTGGAGAGGAAATGGTCCGAGAGAAAAAGGATACAGGAGAAAAGGAGAGAGAGGAGAGCAAGTGGAAAAAGAGAACAGGCTGGTTTGAGCACTTTCACTTGGGCTGCTCTCGATTCCCCAGCTCAGCCCTTCTTGCAATCACATGCATTATGACCATTTTGAGACAGTAAACATTCTGTAGGATTCTGGGAATGCCATCCTTTTTGTACTCGTTAGAATACTGCAACAGAAGTTATTTCATCAGAGATAAAATCCACCTTAGAAGAACAGACTCTGGTGAGGAAGACCAAGTTTTCAATTAATGGAGATTGTCAGTAAGTAATCTAGGCATTTTGAAATATGCTGAAAAGAACTCCCTGTAAACTGCAAAACCAACTAGAGATAGTTAAGTTAGAACGCACATAGATTTAAAAAAGTTGATCAGCTAATAGTAATATAAGAACGGGTTTGTAGTAACACAGAATTGAATTAACTAATCCACATGTCTGAAGAAATAGAAAAGTAAAGTATGGCTGGCATGTCATGTCAAAACAGATAGAGACTGTAGTGTTGTTAACAAATGGACAAAATACTACAATATATACCTCTGAGACATTATTATTCTCAAGTGGTCCATTGAGGTCTGACCGCTGCTGCTTCCTGGGCTGTTCTATACCATTGCAAACCTGTAAGAAATCAGAAAACATTTGGTTGTTTATTGTTTTCTTGAAACGAAAAAAAAACATGTGACAGGGCAATTATTACTCATTACTATAAAGAAGTATGATGGTCAGTTATGTAACCATTTTTAATGTGCACAAATGATGCTGTTAACTTGTAAAGTTCGAGTAAGTAATTTGTTAGTGGAAAGGATATACATGAATGTCCACATTTTTAGCTGAGTAGGGAGAGAAGGTAACTTGAGTGTAAAGCAGCACTGAATGAGTTATCTACTGTACAGTCCAACAAGCTTCAATGGTTGCACCCTTCGCTCCAGTCTCCCCTTGTTGTGTGTGAATGTACAATGTCCAAAAGAAGTCTGAGTAAAAGGTGCTGAGAAAAAGGAATAATAGTAGTGGCGTCTGGTGAGATTTGATATGGTGGGTGTAAAAGTTGGGGATGAATGTTGCGTATTAGGAAGATTTGGGGGTGGGGGTGAGGGATTCTCTCCCAGGGAAAATGTTGAAAAAAGTGTGAGCAAATGGTGCATTAAAAAAAAAATGAGAAAACAATGTTTATAAAGCACTGTGAAAGTGTGGTCTTTAAATGTTTAAACATATTGTACTTAACGATGCCACTTGCAAATATAGATTAAGTTACATGATCTTTTTGAGAACCTGTCTGACATTTTCTTCATACAGTTTAGTTATGACTTCAGTAAAGGCATGTAATATGATAATGATATAGCAGCTCTGTAACAGCAGTGTATTTAGAATCAAATATCAAAAACTGGACATGTCTTTCTTTTTCCTAAAGAAAGTAGAAAAACGTAAGGTTTAAGTGAGTAAATATGCAAAAAGGAATTATAACATAACAGTTGGTGTTTGTGGGCTTAAGAAGGAGCCGGTACTATAAATTCTGGACCGTTCACAATGGTCGCTGTTCCCAATTACTCATTTATTTTAAGCACTGTAACACTGTGACAACAGAACACATGGCTATGCGCACCATGAATAAGAGAAAAACAACCTAATTTCGATTTCAGGTGGACTCAGGTCTGCCCGATACCGGTGCGGATTGGGAACACCAATGCGATGTCGACATCATAATTAGGCCCTAAATAGTACACAGTATTAAAGTTCTGAATATATCGAAGCATGATCGAAATAGCAAAACACATCCTATCTCCTTGCCATTTTTAATAAAAAACAACCTTTTCCAACCAGTTTCTGCGCTAAAAGTAAAGGCTGTGATGACATTTTGCAACTCAGTGTGGTACTGTCTGTGTAGATTGTAGTTCGGAGAAACTTACACAGTCAATCAATTCATAGATAATTACTGTTCACTGACAAATATCGCCTCGTAAAATATTGTGCTAAAAAAATATCGGGACATAAATAGAGAAGTCAAAAATATTGTCACGCATTACTTATATTGGTAAGCTAAAAAAAGATATTGTTCTAACTACTATGGATGTATAAAATATAGTTTTTAAAAGATATATACATTTAAACTGTAAATAATAAATACCCAATAACAATTCAAAACAAGCCATTTTTATTACAAATAAAAAAGTTAACATAATAAATGATAATGTACATAAAAAACAATTATAAATGTTATATAATTTTAAATAAACTACAACATAATATACATTGTAACAATATAAAATAAACTACAACATTTTATAATTAATACATGTACTATTTCCACTACAATTTACACAAAAGTAGGCAAACTGTTGGACTGAAGAGGGATAAAATGTACTACTCCCACTTCACACAATGCAACTGTAGGAAGCCTGTTGCAATACACAGGGGTACAATTTACTATTCCCACTCTATTCAGTGTACCGGTACAGTAATTCTTAAATTGCTCAAGGGTAAATTTGACTATTTCCACTAAAGTCAGTGCAACAGTAGAGAAAGTGTTGGATTGCAGAGGGGTAAAATATACTATTTCACACCAGTCAGTACAACAGTAGGAAAAGTGTTGGACTGCAGTGGGGTAAGATTTACTATTCCCACTCCAGTCAGTGCAACAGTAGGGAAAGTGTGATGACTTTGGATTTGTTAAAGGTTGGGGAGTTCAGCTATATCTTTTCAACATGGCTTATTTCATTCATCATAAATGGAATGAGTAACATATATTCATTGATTTTTAACCAGATGAAAGTTGGCTTATTTGCACTGTTGCGGTTAATACATTTGATTCAAAATGGTTAAAAACAGATTGACAGTGTTTTATACTAGAACTACTTCTTGAAATTAATTCGTTTTTTTTCTCTGGTAAATTTAATTTCTGTTACAAATCTTGCTTATGTTCTATGATAAACTGCATGGTATCTGAAATATTTGTTGTAATTTGTTAATATTCTGTATAAAACAATTATCAGGATAATGATAACAATGAGTGGTTAGATGGCAGGAAGAGAACAAACAAAATAAAGTCTCATCCTTTCTTGAATTGTTTTAACTAAGGGATCTTAAGTAACATTCTTATTTCGTACCAAATCAATGTGTTGATGGTTTATGAAGGCAATAAAATGTAAAAGCAAATGTTTAAAAAACCAAATGCACGCTCAGACCTTGATTATATTGCTTTCCCCTCAGCCCCATGTACTTTATAAGAATATGCAGACTTGAAATGTAGCTGGTGAGAGCAACTGGAGTGACGCCCAAGGAATTAAAGGACAGTAAACAATATTTGTCAAGACTGCTTTATTCATGCTGCAAGCTGGAGGCCATGGTGCACAGTGCAGGAGTCCAAAATGTGTCTGCAGTTAATACAGGGTTCTCCAGTAGTTTATAATCCTACCTTCTGGGTTTGGTACTATAGTTTGTGTGTCAGCATGGTCATATAAAGCACATATAGGGCTTTACGTCTTCAACAGTGTACTTAGCCACTCAGGGTCATATCTATGAGCCCCTTGTACAGCCAAAGCATCAATTTTTGGGACGCTACAAAATCATATCTATGAGACCTCGCAGGTTTGAATGGCCTCATAGGTATGGAGTAGGGTAGGCAGCTCAAATTGCTGCATTGCCTCACTCTGCGCTCCGGAGGCTTCCATAGGCATTGCAGTGGGTGTTCCAACGCAACACCCATGGATTTTGAGGCTTCCCCAGGTTTACTAGACCCTGTAAACTTGGGGAAGTGCAAAAACCTTATGCCTCAGGAGATGAGGCGTAACAAGGAGAAAACGCTTTGTTTATTCCTCTTTCCACATGGAAAGAGGAAAATGCCACTTAGGATTGTTTTTGCGCTGGAAGGTGACCCTCCCTGCACAAAAACAATCCTGCCGACAACACATGCACCGTTGCTCCATTGTGCCTGGGTGCCTGCATTGGTGCTATGCTGCTGAAACTGTGCCAGCACAGTGAAAAGGACAGGAATTCACCATATTAGATAAATACAGTGCCTTTCTCCCCTTTCACTTTGACGTAGGGCATCACAGCAACTCACCTTGCTAGGCTGCCCTGCATCAAATCGACAGGAATGAGGCCCTCAGTGACAGTTTTAGGGTGGTGCAAACTCTTCTGCTGCACTCTGCGCAAACTCCGGGGTTGGGGGGGGGGGGGAGGTCTGCCTTTAAAAATACCTTTGTGTGGCCAGCAATTTTCTGTCAATAATAATGTCATGTGGCGATTAATGTACTTGCTGAAGGGATCCGAGTCTTGCTTGAGTTTTGACTCTAAGGGTTAATGTGCCTGTTGAAAGCACAGTGCATAACATAAAGATCACAGATTTTTATTTATGAAGTTAGCCCAGAGGACTACTGATTTTTCCATAGATATCATTTCTTACTTGCAATTCCAAAAGTGCAATCCCTCCAATATTGTGTAACCAGCATCAAACAGCTGAATGCAAACTACAAGGAAGCGGTTTTGAATATTAATGTTTTTCCCTTAAGCTTTCATCAGAAAACCGACATAACACTAAAGAGGAGCCAAATAAATATTTAATTATTACATTGACTTGTATTGCACCCAGTGCTCAATTTGTAACAAAATAAGTGCCAGGACCTACAACAGGAGGCCACTGTAGCTGCCACCATCCATTGCTCTTGCCTGACAGAACCAACACAACTATTAAACATCACACTCCTACAAGTGTGGCAATTCAGACCATTCCAGGCCTCCCAAAGTTATAAGAATGGCTTGAGCAGCAGGTACTAGCCATTTTAATGTCTTTTAAATAAAGAGAAAACGGTCATTGTGCTCGTCTCTAAATCAGACAAACAGCGCCACCATGTGGCTGACTGTGGTAAGTGCCAGTGATAATAAGTAACTTCCAGTGGTAAGTACCAGGAAGCACCTCAAATTAAGCATGGCGCCCCAGCCCCACTCATCCAATAAGCCCATGACTGCTAAACAGTATACTTGCTCAATATCATTATTATTTTTTATAATTCATGAGGAAAAAATCTTATTCCCGAAAGTTTAACAACATGTTGTTAAAAAATTTGTAATATTTTTTTTTAGAAACTAGCAGCAAGCAATATCAGCAAATAACAGCTCTGCATTGATTAGTCACAACAGGTCGCAGATAACATAATGAGCATGACAGTACAATCAACAGTCCATCACATTACTCCTATCCAAGCCCAGCAGAGCCATCGTGCCCACAAAGTTCAGGCAACATCCGGAGTTGGTCGGAAAAATGTCTTGCATAAAGTCGAACAGAATGTCTGTGAGAACAGGAGCTAGAACAATAGCAACTCTTCAAGAGGCCAACCACCTACATTTCTGAAAAAGCAGTTCTCGTTAAACTTAGCCGGACTACCATACAATGCTTGCATTCCAAGGTATGTGGAAATGGGATGTCGACACCTGCTCTATTCACCCTCGTCCCTGCGCCCCACGGAACCAGCACCTGTGCTGTCTCTGCCCACACGTGCCTGTTGTCTTCCGTCAATGATATGCAATCCTCAATCCGCCCAACTTGTCATCTTTTCCTTCACTTTGGGACTCCCGGCAACGGCACTTCTCATCTCCTGCATTTTAAAGTGCCTGTCATTCCTGCCAGGCCGGTTTTCAATCAGAGGCCATCAGAGGCTGTGAACGATGCCGCTCCTGTCACTGGCTGTACTGACAGGTGCCTGGACATGCGTGAAATGGGAACATCTTTGTACGAGGCATTTTACGCTTGGTTACTTCTATTATGGCTTGTTTTGAAAAAGGTCATATGAGATTAGCGCATACAATGGACCACAAAGACAAGAAAAAATAACTGAGGGTAATAGGAAACGTTGCTTTTATGGAAGGTAATATTGGTGATGGATTGCAGCGAGGAGTAGAAACTGGAGACATGATTTCTGTTGATTATTTCTGGAATATGACTGCAGAACCAGTTGTTTCTAACTACAAAAAGCCACAGCTGAACTGGTTGTTTCCAAATAATAGTTACTTGAGGACAATGACACCTGCGCGGCCCCCTATCTCTCCATATCTCTCTCTCGCTCCTCTCTCTCTGTTATAACGAACAGCTTTAGGGTGGTCTTCCCCCAACCTTTTGCCTGCCTCCGTCCATTTTTCTGACCTCGTTTTCTGCTGGCTTTAGGACTCTGTGCACTTTAATCTGTGCTAAAGTGTTTGTGCTCTCTCCCCTAAACATGGCAGCATTGGCTTAACCCCAATTGACATATTTAGTTTACTTAATAGTCCCTAGTAATTGTACTAAATGTGTCCACAGCTTGTAAATTAAATGCTACTTGTGGGCCTGCAGCATTCATTGTGCCACCCACTCCAGTAGCCCTCTAACCATGGCTTAAGCTTGCCATTGCAGACTCTATATGTCTAGTTCACTCTGCCACTTTGACTTGACAAGATAAACCTCTTGCCAGGCCTGCCCCTTCCCTTTTTATGCATACAAGTAACCACTAAGGCAGGCCCTGTATGGCCACCAGGCCAGGGTGCAATGTATTGAAATGGTAGGCCATGAATGTTTGTACTTATGCAAGGCCTATCTCTACCACAGGATAACATTGGAATTCTCTTACTACATCTATTAAGTGTAATTCCGATTTGGTAAGAGATACCGATTTCAAATTTGAGGTCACTGGACTCCTAATTTAAAATTTGACAATTTATGGTGAAGTTGGATTTAAATGACAGCTTACAAAATACCACTTTTAGAAAGTAAGCATTTACTTACTTTAACCATTTGGTGCCTGCTGACTATCTCTGTTTAGTCTGTGGTGGGTGACACCTGGGCTAAGTGCATTCCTGTAGACAGCCACACACAAGGGGAGATCTACATGCATTTTGATGCACAATCCTGGTAGATGGGGACGGCGGATCTGGGCACTGCCTCACATTTACAACTGAGTAGTCTGTGCCCTGCCTACACACAAAGGTCTGCATACCAACACTGTATTGAGCCTGGAGCCCGAGCAGGAAGGGAGGATCTCTGTGCACTTCAAAGTTTCTTTTAAATCTCCACTACTTCAAAGTCACAACTGGGTATAAGTACTGGACCTCTGGCACCATAATTTCAGTACTCTTCTTGACATGTGACTACTCTGCCAGAAAGAACATAACCTCTGCTCACCCCGTTGGTAGCTTGGCAGGAGCAGGCAATGTGTAAAGTATTTGTACTCAAAACACACAGTAATATAATGAAAACACCACAAATGGACACCACACCAGTTTAGGAAAATAAAGTGTCTTTATCTACACTTAACAATACCAAAATGGCAAAAATCCAATTTACAGGTAGGAAAATAGGACTTGAAAACTGTTGTTTCCAAAATAAAGCTTGTAGTATACAAATAGCTCCACCTGGGGCTCTTGCAATGTCTTGACATCCAAAGTAAGGCACCGACCGCGAGGTGCGCTGTGTCAGGCACTGACTCACGCAGACTAACAAACAAACAGTACCTTGGATAATGAAGTCTATGACAATGCACGGCCTACTGGAGGTGAGGTGTTGGGGTGGAGGTCGAGTCCGGCTCCCCGGCTGCCATAGTTTAGTTTAGTTTTTTAATTTGTAATGCGCAAACAGCTACCCATAAAGGGTTTCCCGGCGCAAACAGCAGGTCCAGGCATGAAAGGACAAATAAGAGTTTTATCTGTCGAACAGCTAGGTTTTAAAGACTTGCGGAACTGAAAATAGTTTGTTTCGTTGCGGAGTGCAGTGGGAAGAGAATTCCAAAGTGAAGGGCCTAAGTGCAAGAAGGACCTGCCACCCATTGAAGCTAATTTAAATTTCGGGACAATAAACCTTCCTTGGGTGGCTGAACGTAGATTACGAGAGGGAAGGTATGGTTTGGCAAGAGCTATCAGGTAACTGGGCGCACTTTCGAATTTGATTTTGTGCATATAACTGAGTGCCTTGAATTTTATTCGATTTTCAACCAGTGTAGTTTGCGTCGATGGCTTGAGATAGAGGTGGTCTTTGGGACTCCACAGAAAAGTCTGACCGCGGCGTTTTGTGCCATCTGTAGTCTGTGGACTACACATTTATTTGAGCCCAAATAAAGCACATTACCGTAGTCAAGCCTTGATGTAACTGAGGCATTGACTACGTTTCTTCTGGTTCCTACTGGTAGCATCCAGCAGATTTTGCTTAGCCATTTGATGATGGTAAAGCAAGTTGCTGCAACTTCGACAGATTGGGGATGCATGCTGAGTGCATCATCGATTAAGAAGCCTAAGTTACGAACATGTGGTGAGGGGGGAGGCGAGGCACTATGTCCGCATGGAGACACCATATCAAATCCAGAACAGGGGAAGTCGGTTGCAGTGGCAGTGAGGCTTTGATTCGGGTGAGGCAACAAAAAGTCGGCGAGTTTGTGGAGTCACCCTCGGCTGTTATCGGGCATTGATAACAGGATCCAGGTGCTGGTGGTGCTTCGTGCACTTCACAAGCGGTGCCCTGGCCTCGGTGCAGGTTGCAGCATCACAGCAGTATCTCTGACAGCATTGGAGATAATTTTTCTTGCTTCGCTTAGGTTTTGTCCAGCTCCCAATGGCAGGAACAGCCTCCAGAACCCAGAACTAGAACAGGCATCTCTTAGCAGGTCAGAACTCTCAGTAATAAAGTTCAGGGGAGCTTTGGTGAAGTCTTTTTGCCCCTGAGACTTCAAAACATGAGGCCAGCACACACAAACCCTTGGAGATTCTTCTTCAAGCAGGTTTCCCAGCAAAGTTCCAGCCTGTGCCCTTTCCTTGGCAGAAGTAGCTACTGCAGGCCAACCACTCAGCACAAAACAAAGGGACAGTACTCCTCCTCCCAGCTCTCCAGCTGTTCTCCTTGACAAAGGATTCTATTAAATCCAGAAGTGATCTAAGGTTCTGGGGTTTAACCCCTTCGCAGCGGGGGTAATTCCCCGCTGTGCTGCGGGGTGGGTGGGCGCGTACAGCAACCCGGTGCTGATGACGAGCTGCGCTCGTCATCAGCCACAGTGCTCGTGTGCTGATGACGATCTTAGTTCATCAGGGCCACGCCCGTTCCTTTAGAAAGCTCGCACAGCTGGGGAATTATCCCCGCATGTGAGCGTTCTAACGGCCATGACGAGCTCAGCTCATCATCAGCACACGAGCACCATAGCTGATGACGAGCTGAGCTCGTCATCTGCATGGGAGGGGTTAAGATCCACTACTTCTACCCCTTTTGTCTTTGTTTTTTTTGCAAGGATCTCTGAGCCCATTCCACACCAGTTCTGCCCTCCCTAGTGCAGTATGACCACAGGGGGTAGAGACAGCATTGTGCAAGTGAGACAGGCCCTATTCAGGTCCAAGTAAAACTCGTCCCACTACTCTAAATGCAACCAAGGTCTATTCAACTCAGCTCTGAGTCATCCAGGAAGGTCCAGGCATACCTCAACTCCCCCTCTCCAGTGGCTGTCTACATTGAATTCGAATCCCCATTCCCGGTCACTCCAAAATCAGACAGTCAATCACAACCAGGCAGAGGCATACCGTATGGTTATACAAGATTTGCCTACTTTCAAAGAATGGAATTTTAAAATACACAATTAAAAAAAAACACCTTTACTAAAATATGTGTTAGTAAATTCTGAGCTCAGTGAGCCTAAACTTTGTTCCTCTATCTTGTCCCAATGAGAACTTATACTTGTAAGATGTTACGAAAGAAGGTCCCATGATATCCTGTGGGACAGATAGCATTACAAAAGTGAAAAGCGAAATGGGCACTATTTCACTATCAGGACGTCACAAACACCAGTACATGTCCTACCTTTCACATACACTGCACCCTGCCCATGGGGGTACCTTGGACCTACCTGAAGAGTGTCTTACATGTAAGAAAAGGAAAGGTTAGGGTCTGACCAGTGGGTGCACTTGCCAGGTAAACATGGCAGTTAACAACTATGTGAGCAGACACTACTGTGGTAGGTCTGAGACTCACATACAGAGCTACTCAAGAGGGTGGCACAACCAGAGCTGCAAGCCCACTAGTAGCATTTAATTTACAGGCCCTGGCACACATAGTGAACTTTTCTAGGGACTTACCAGTAAATCAAACATGCCAATCATAAATAACCAATTATAATCATAAATTACACAGAGAGCATATGTACTTTAGCCTGGATTAGCAGTGGTAAAGTCAGTGCCCAGAGTCCCAAAGCCAACTAAAACAGGTAAGGAAAAATAGGAGGAAGAAGCAAAATATTTGGGGATAACCCTGCAAAAAGGGCTTTAGCCGTGCATCAACTTCTGTTCCTTGCACTCGGAACAGATGCAGCACCTCCATTGCATGGAGAATCTTGAAGCAACTCGCCCACTGCAAGGCTCGTCACCAATGCATCACTTCAGGTACACCTCGCATCTTTTTTGACACATCCCGAATCAAGGTACTTTATGTACAATGCCTCTTTAGTGAAGCTTGACTGCTCTGTGCCAAGCTACCAAAGGGTGAGCACAGGATACCCAATTTCTAACTCTCTCTCTCTCTCTCTATGTCTTTCTCTCTCTCTCTCTCTCTCTCTCTCTCTCTCTCTCTCTATATATATATATATATATATATATATATATATATATATATATATATATATATATATCAGTGACACACCATACACTTTCTTGATTTTTCTCAACATTGAGTGCCCAGTCGCCTACCAGTGAAACAAGCCATTTTATCCACCTAGAGGCACAAAAAATGTTTTCTCCCTGATCTGTTACTTCCTATAAATATACATTTTCACTGGCCAACAAATTCAATCTGTTCCACCTTCCACCAAATTAGACTTTACTATCATCATACTGCAGATATGACTAACAGCCAAATATTTCGAACTCCTTCCAGTTTTTATTTTAGTTAGTTAGTTATTTATGGCACACACTGGACCATGCGCATTGGAGCACTGTTTCTATCAGAAAGAATTGAATATTTAACAAAGATATCACACTGGGTACGTACCTAACCTTCAAGGAAAACAAAAAAACTAACAGATCTGATTCTAACTCTCTTCACTAAAGAAAGTGTATCCATTCTTCCTGGATAGGAACTTCAGAGCTGCTTTTCAAGCCCTCGGGCGCCTGCATCTAGATGCAGGCAATGTCCTGCTCCACGGCATCCCAGGCTCCATACTTGCATCCCATGACGGACTCATCGATGAAGCAGTATGTCTCTTATACCGCCTGAAGAAATATGATAACATCACCAACACCCTGATAGATCTTCAAAGGATGCCCTTGCCAGCCCATCCACAGTACAAGATGCATCATACACGAAGCCATCATGACAGGCACCCTCTTCCTATCTAGCTAAAAATCTAACCACCTCCGGTAGCTCTGAACTGATGCACGACCAGGATACCATTAGACTGCAGACAAAGAACTGTAAAAGAGAAAACCAATGCAACAGGCCTTCTCCATCTAGGCACTCAACATCTGGAACAGCAGCTGGATATCCAGCAGTACTGTCCCCAATCCTACTCCAACTTAGGAACAAGTAGAAGGCATATCTCTTTAAAGGGGTACGCCTGTGAATGATGTCACAATACATCTCAACACCCAAGCAGACACCATCAAAGTAACATCCTGGAATCAATGTTTATTACACCTGATATATTTTGGCATTTCTCCCCTGCCTTTTTTGCTTCTGACCTCTTGTTTTTGACTGCTGAATTTTGTTTTGCTGGTTTAGGACTCTGGGCACTTTACCACTGCTGAGAAGTGCTAAAGTGCATGTGATTGGGGTCTGAAAGGTAAAGGCATTTGGTTTCTCCATGATTGGCATATTTGATTTACTAATAAGTTGCAAGTTAAGTGCACTACGTGTGCCTAGGGTCTGTAAAACAATTGCTACTAGTTGGCCTGCAGCACTGATTGTGCCATCCACATGAGTATGCCTTTAACCCAGTCTGAGGCCTGCCAATGCAGTTTTAAACTGACATTTAGATCTTGGAAGTTCACCTACTTGCCAGGCCCAAACCTTCCCTTTTATTGCATGTAAGTTACCCCTAATGTAGGCGCTATGTAGCCCCATGGGCAGGGTGCAGTGTATATAAAAGGTAGGACATATACTGTGAAGTTTTACAAGTCCTGGTAGGGAAAAACTGCTAAATGTGTTTTTCACTACAACAAGGCCTATCTCTCCCATTGGTTAGCATGTGAGCTTCTTCATAACCTCTCTTCTCTGGCCCACTTAACCCTTAGGGGTAGCTACGCACCCTACACGCTTTAAATATTATTAAGTATAACTTCCAACTGGGAGCAGGTTGGAAATTAGAGTTTGGAGTCTCTGGACTCACAATTTAAGAACACATCTTTTTGTGAAGTTGGTTTTTAATTTTCAGGTCTGAAAATGCCACTTTTAGAATGTTCTAAGAACAAAAGGGGATAGGTCCATAAACACGTGGTGGGGGCTATACCCTTTATAGAATATATAACACAAATTGCCCGAACCACAAAATCTCTGCAAGTTTATTGGGAGGGAAAAGATCAATTTATTGTGATCCCCCTCGACATCCTACTTAGTGTCAATGTTTATTATCTTTTTCAAGTTATGACAAGCTATATGACAGAAAACAACAATACATTAAATATTTACACACCTATATATACTTTGTACATACATGAAAAACAGATTCTTTACACAGTACAAAAAGAAAATTTATTGCATCAAACATTACAAAAAACTAAGAATACATCACAAACAACATTAGAACAAACATTACAATCAAAACATGAGAAAGATAGGAAAAACCAATCAAGGGGGAATTATAAGCAAATGAATGGCTCTTAAACAAATCAATACTGGACCAGCCGGTCCTAGTATCGTAGAGATGACATTTTATTCCACCCTATTAAAGTGCCGACGCATTTCGAGATCAGGCACAGTGTCGCTGATCTCTCATCAGGGCTGTTTTATTCTTTGTATCTTTGTATCAGCCCAATGCCTTAAAAGAAGTTCGGTTTTGAGAATGATGAGTAAAATATTTTCTTTGCATCTTACAGATACAAAGAATAAAACAGCCCTGATGAGAGATCAGTAACACTGTCGAGTCTGTATTTACCGAATCGGTAAATACAGACTCGGTAAAATACCGATTCTGTAAATGCAGATGTAGCTCGCACATGTCAGAGTGCCATAGGGCTTTGAGAATCGGTATTTTACCACCCTATCCAATTGGGTGGTAAAATACCGAATCCAGGTGTGCATGCACATCTGTGCATGCACACCTGTGCCATGTGACTAAGCATGGGCGAATTTTGCGGATCTCGCGTTCGCGAATTTTGCGGATTTGCGGATTCGCAATCCGCAAAATCCGCGAATTCCCGCGAATTTGCGGATTTTTTTTTTTTTGTGTTCGCCCGTGTTTCTGCCAGTTCGCGAGGGTTTTTACAATTTCGCAATTTGCGAACTTACCTGTCGGGTCGCAAGTTTTGCGAACTTGTTGTTTCTACGTGTCCAGCCTGTTTGGGACACTCTTCTTCATCACTGCCACTCTCTGTCACCACTGCCACTCTCTGACTACTCATGCCACCCTCTGGCCCACCCATGCCACCCTCTGTTTCATCACCACACCCTCTGGTTGTCCAGTGTACATTATTTTCCGTAAAGCAAAGCACACCTTCCCTGCCTCAAGTTACCTGAATTAATTTGGGGCTGATTAATGTGTCACAGAATATTTTTTTAGCTGGCACCTGCTTCCTTAGTGCGCCCTGATTAGTGATCTTTTGCACTTGCTAAGTGCTTTCATTGTTGCAAAATTAGTTACAACACCTGCCCTGCCCCAACTGACAATAATGAATTAGGGGCTGATTAATGGATTTTAACTTCCAGCCTGGCTCCTGCTTGTCTCCCTTAGCTGTAATTCAGGACCTTTGTGGCATATGTGTAACTATTCTGAGGTTCAGAGCAGGGTCACATAATAGTTTCAACTGGCAACTGAACTCTGGAGGGGCCCCTCAGGAAGCACTACAGGAAATGGCTACTAATGATGAGCCTGAACTTTTGAACCTGGTAAGTAGTTACTTTCAGTTTTGCTAAGATCGTATTTCTGCAATTTTGCCCTTATTCGCGGGGCGCGAACTCACGCGAACAGTGCGAGCAGTGCGAGCAAAATCCGCTGCTCGCGGATTTGCGGATTTTGCGGGAGATTCGCGAATCTCGCGGATTGCGAATTTCCCGAAAATCCGCAAAATCCGCGAGCGGAACGGATTTTCCGCCCATACTTACATGTGACACACAGACATGCCCATAGGGCATGTCTGTGTGCCACATGGCACACAAGCCTGTAATTGGGGTGCCAGAGGGTGTCAAAGTGACACCCCCTGCACCCTTGCAAGAATAGGTAATTACCAAATCGGTAAATACCGATTCAGTATTCCACATTGATTCCTATGGGCTTCAAGGCTCATAAGAATCAATGGGGGATACTGATTCAGTATTTACAGAATCGGTAAACACCGAATCTTACAGATTCAGTATTTACCGAAATAGAATTACCTACATTTCCCCCCCTCTAATTTACCACTTCTTAAATACCGAATTGGTATGATTCGGTATTTTAGAAGTGGTAAATTAGATTTACCTACATCGGGCCCTTGATGTTTTAAAGTACTTTCACGGTGAAAGATGTCAATGCAGCACGACTAGATTTCTGGAAGCCAGTTTTGTTAAGTGCACTCTTTTATCCATCTTCTACCATTCATTTATTGCTAGAGTTTTAAATCCACAAATTCTTTGTAACTTTCCTACTTTACACGACGTCAGCAGAACTTCAGCAGTTTTAAATTATTTCCCCAACAAAGACAAGAGGTAAACGGTGTTTAAATGCTAAAAGAAATCAGCAGGGCGCCAACGGTGTTTTTTCTCAGGATCAGACTGCCGCCTGTGCATCAGAATGTCAGGATTGTAAAATACCAAAGATTTTTTGTTTTATTTCTTCCACCACTCTACTCCCCGAATCTGTTTGTCTCAATTCTGCAGGTCCTCTCTCAGTTTCTACGTCGTTCTCTGCTTCCTCCTTTCTCCATGCTATGCCTTTCTTTCTATCTTACTTTGGATCAAAGTCTAGAGCAGAGGAGGACGAGTTTTGATGTGGTGATCTATCATGCTGCTCAAGATGCTAAAAGTAAGTGGAATACTTTGCTAAAGGCGAGTCAGAGATAGTGTAAGACATCGGAGGGCATCCTGGACATCTCCTGTACGCATGCAAGGTGGGTACATCCTGATGGAGCAAGGTAAACCTTTAAATAGAGTCACTGTGTTGTTCATTCATTTTTTATTTATTAGCATTTATACAGTGCAAAATCTCTTCAAAGGCACTTTGGCGCTCATATATAAACTTTCGAACAAGCTAAGCAAGTATAACAAATTAAATTTGGGTAGATAAATACGTTTCAGGGATTTTCTGAATTGAAGAACTGAGGGGTTAAATCTGAGCTCAAAAGAAGGAGTTCCGGCCTTTTACTGACTCCCCGAGGCAGGCTGCCCAGGATGGGAGGGTGTCTTCTCCCATAGGGGTCACTGAAAATTGCATTTCGGTCTCGTCGCCATTTATTTGGTTGCATCTATCCATTGTTTGATCTGGTTGAAGCAGCACTTTGGTAAGGAAGTGGCATATGGCCGGGATACCCGTCACCCCCTCCCAACACAATCCCCAAGGATGGGAAGACGGACACCGTTCTTGAACTTTTGGAAGGCGGGAGGGAGTTACCCTCCCGGCCGTATTTATTAAAATATGAAACAAAATTAAAACATTAAAATAACAGTTTCATATCATGTACAATTTTTCATTTATACATTACGATGTTTATTGGCTAACCTTAACAAATCTCTAATACAAAGGTTCTCCTAGCCGAGTCTAAACATCCTGCAAATGCATACTCTCTAAATAAAAATTGTACATCCTAACATTACGGGCCAACGGCAGGGTCGTAACCGGTGTCAGATCCCTAATACCAGAACTCCCCCCTCACTTGTGAGGGGCGGGCGCACAGAGGACTGTACCTCTGTGCCAACTTCCAATTTCCCTTGTCTTAGCGGGGGCCCCTTATTTAACTCGACGCCATCTTAGTGGTCGTCCGAGGACTCGTGTGAGGTGTCTAGAAGGTAGCGTAGACCCCCCTCCTACCCCACACTGCTTACCACATCCGCCGTCGCGGATGTCCTGGCCCCGGGAAATTCGTAGGAGGGGCCCGTAGCCGCCTCCTCCCCTGGGAGGGGCCTATGACCGCCTTCCCTTTTGGCGACCCCATCCTTAGAGGGTGCCGCCTCCCCATATGAGGGGCCAATGGCCGCCTCCCCCCGGGCGCTCCCATCCATAATGGGTGGCGCCCCACCTCTAGGGATCTTCAAATTACTGCTCACCGATCATGACCTTACCGCCACAGGCCGGAAAGTTGACCGGCTATCCGGACCCCCCACAAACTCCTACTAAAGGTCATGGATTCACAAACCCCTTAACCAAGCTATGAAGTCTCCTATGAGTAAGACATTCCCCTCCCGGGACAAATGGACCCCATCTTCGAGATACATGTGGTCCCCCCGAATACATCCATGTGGAATACAATGCAACTGTCCTGAGCGAAACAACCTACTAAGCTTGTTATTGACCTTCTTTACTGACTGATTCAAAGCTGTCACAGAGAGGGCCCCCCGCCACACCTTCCTGGGAATCATGTGTGGCCATGCTATCGTGCACCCTGGAACCCTTCTCGCCAACCAACTAACAGTGGATAGAATTCGCTCGAGTAGTACTCGTCGACCAATGGTCACCAAATCATTGCCTCCCAGGTGTACTATGATTACAGACGGCGGTGACCTTGTCCGCCCTAACAGTCCCTCAATAAAACATTGAAAATGGTCAATACAGAGCCCGCCCCTTCCGTGGAAGGTCACCCTGTACCCGTATTCCCCAGCCACGTGAATCATGTCACCTGCTTTGAATACGTCCCCGGCACGCCTCACGTATGAGTGGCCAACGACCCACACCACTCTTCCCTCAGCCGGTGATATTTGACTGCTGGTCCCCAGGTGTCGGGTCAACTGCACAGTCCGCCCCGCAAAGCCTGCTCGCGAAACTGTAAACCAAACAGAAAACAAGAAGCGTGAGTGCATGACATCGGCTTCACAACATGTGCAACCGCACATACCTTTTATAACAGTTCGAGGACCAACGTCCCAATTGTTTCACCTTTTCAACACTCAGACCCCTGGCTGTAGCCTCTGTAGCAGCCCCTATCCGGAAGGAATGGGTCCCAAAATCGCTCGGGTCAGTGGGGTGGCGTCGGTGTGTCTCAGCAAGCTTCCCCCCCATGATACCGCCCTTTGCGCTAAATATTCCTCCACGCATTTCACTGGGCACATGGGGGACCCTTGACTGCGCTGGACAACAATACTGTCCCCGATCGCTCCCTGTTCGGTTTTGGACCTGGCTATTGTGACTACCATTGCATCACCCTTGATCTGAATGTGTTCTCGACACAGACCTCCCCCCGTATCCTGCTTATTCTTCGCTACCAGCTCGCTTACCCGCATAGCCTCATGGAATGCTAATGCAAAAGCGGCCCGGAACAGCACTGTCTCTGACTGGGATGAACATGTCGCAGGGAGTACGGACATTAACAGGGACAACCTTTCTAGCCCAATCGGGCGCCTCTTGTCCACTCTACGACCCTCGAGGCGTTGCCACCCACGCAGTGCCTTCTTTACCAGAAAGGACGATGTGGGGTCCTTGATGCCATGCGCCTGCGCCATGAATGCAATGGCGGCCCGGTGCCTATTGGCCGTTGCCGCTGATCGGCCTGCCTGGTGGAGTGACACCAGAAACTTCAGGACATACTCCTCCTGCCCCCAATGCTCCCCCCTAGCTGGACCCAAAAATGACCAATAGGAACGCAACACTCCTTCGTATGCCTTCCTTGTCCTGGGTGCTAGACTTGCTCCCACGAGGTCCTGTAATCCGGGGCACCGAGCAACCAGAGAGCTTCGGGAAATGGTGTCGCCACCAAGTCCGCGGAAGGTAGATAACCCCTGAAGGCCTGCATGTGGGAACGAGAGAGTGCATCAGCCGCCTGGTTCAGTACACCCGGCACGTGTCTTGCCCTAAACTGGACGTTTAGTCTCAAACATAGTAGAACAATTTCCTTCAGTAATCTCAAAATCCACTTGCAGCGTGCTGCCTGATTATTGATACATTCAACCACAGACATGTTGTCGGACCAAAACACCACTGTGCGATCACGAAACCCATCTGGCCACGTCTTCAAGGCCACAAAAATGGGGAACAGCTCAAGAAACCCAATGTTACCTGTGAGCCCACTATCGTGCCACGACGTCGGCCATGTTTGTGCCGACCATCGATTACCGAAGATGGCGCCAAATCCCACACTTCCCGCCGAGTCGGTCCATAAACCCAGCTCCTCGGAGGAAGCTGGTGGCTTGTTCCACACGACGCGACCGTTGAAATCCGCCAGAAGTGCCAACCATATGCGCATATCCTGGCGAACCTCTGCAGACAGTCTTGTGCGGCGGTGCCCTTCCTTGAGACCAACCATGGCTTGTGCAATAGAGCGGGAAAAGGGGCGAGCCATTGGTATCACTCTAAGGGCAAAGTTAAGCTGGCCCACTGCTTGTTGCAACTGATGGAGAGTCACTTTTCTTTGCTGATGCACAATTCCAGAGAAGCCCTAAATTTCATTACCTTTTCCCTGGGCAAACGGAAGCATCCCTCCACAGAATCGAGCTCAATTCCAAGAAACTCGAGTGAAGTAGATGGCCCCACTGTCTTCCCTGGTGCCAGTGGCACGCCGAATCGTTTCATGAGATTGCAAAATTCCAGTAAAGCCCGTGCACATTTTGTGTCACCGGCTGTCCCCAAGAACAAAAAATCATCTAGGTAATGCATAACCTGCGTATAGCCCGTAGTTCTGGTGAACGGCCATTGCAGAAAACAACTGAATTTCTCAAAATAAGCACAAGAGATGGAGCAACCCATTGGCATACATTTATCCATGTAGTAGCGTCCTTGAAACACAAAACCTAACAGACGCGGGTGTACCGGGAGCAACCGGAACGCTGATTCAATATCTGATTTCGCCATCAGCGCTCCGGGCCCCAGGCGATTCAACATGGCGACGGCCTCATCGAAGGATGCGTACCGCACCGAACAAACTCCTGGGTCAATCGCATCGTTCACCGAAAGACCCCTAGGAGCCGACAAGTTATGAATTAACCTAAACTCACCTGGGTCCTTCTTGGGGACTACTCCCAACGGTGAACAAATGAAGTTAGTGACTAGCGGGTGCCCATATGAGCCAGCAACCCGACCACGGGCAACCTCTTTTGCAATCTTAGCTTGCACCACCGCCGTATTCTTCTGAACCGACAGTTGGTTTTTACACTGTGGTTCCCCCCGAAAATCCCCCGCCGGGATGCGGAAGCCATACGAGAAACCGTCTCGCAACACCCCAGCGGAAACATGATCAGGGTATTCATTCAGCCAAGGGATCATTGCCATATGTCTACGGGGGTAGGTAGTGGTGCCCCTTGTTCGATATTAGACCTGTTTGGCCCCTCCTCTACCCCCTGTATCACCATTCTTGGCTCTGCACGAACTCTCAGGGTGTGAAGATTGTCCGCACCCCGCACACTCATGCCTGAACTTACATGTCCCTTGTGGCCTCGTGCACTTGCCTCTGTTGAAGCTCCAACAGACCCCTTTCCTACCCGCGTTCCCACTACTCCTTGGGTGTTGGTCACTATTGGCGCCCGCTCGAAAGGGCGCCGCCGAATAATGGCGGGAGGGCTCTGCCCCGTTCCCGACAAACGAAGACGACTTCGTCGTGCCCGGCATGAGCTGCTTCTGCCAAGAGATGGAGTCGAAAAAATCCCACGTCAGAGATGAGTCGTGCTCCTTGGCTTTACGAAACTTATTATCATAACCCAGCCATTGATTGCCTTCATACGTTTCATAGAAATCCATTATACGTGTCTGGTAGCAAGCCAATTCAGTCAATACCTCGGGCCTACGTTCCCCCATGATCGCAGTAAACATTGCAAACGCCCTGTCCGAATTAGCGATCGTCTCATCCACCCTGAATCCCGCCATTTTTGCACGCCATACACTCGGATGCAACAAATCCTTCTGACTTTTAACGTGCTCTACCTCATGGTGGTCGGTCAAGAGAGAAAACATGTTCACATATTTATCGGCCCAGATCAATTCTTTCGTGGCTATCGGGATATGTTGGACCACCCTTTACCTTCTTGAGGGTAACGACCCCTCCCTTGCCATTGGCAACGGCTGCTTACCCGAATCTGTAGCTGGTCCTGTTGTTGTTCCAACGCCAGACGCCGGTCGTTCCGAGGGAACCTGAGGGGAAACAAGAGGGATATTCGCCTTTGCGGCATCTCTCGACTGCCGCAACTGCTTCATTAGTAACCTGGCCTCTTCGGCCGTGTCCCCTGGTGCCGTAGCACCCTCGGTATTTTTGCCGAGCCATGCGGCTAACTGGGCGGCCAACTCCGGAGGCATATCCTCCTCGTTAATGGGTGTAACTACCACAGGGATCGGTTGTCCCGCGTCCGGGATCGGAACCGGGGCCTCCACTGGACTGACCAGGCTCGCCGGGGGTGACTCGGGAACTGGGGCCTCCCCCCCTGCCGCCCTATTCCTGGCCCTTTTACCTCTCCCAGCGGGGACTACTCCCGGCAATGCTGGTCCGATGACTTTCTTCGGTCTGCCCGTATTATTCATTGCCGCCATCTGTTTCTTCATGTTCGCCATGTCCTTCACCAGCATGCGAAGCATCTGTTCTGTTCCAGCCTTCTTTCCGACCTTCTTGCCAGGCATCGTTGTTGGATATTCGAAACTTGCTGCTCGACGAGGTCCTGGATCCAAAGATTCGGAATCGCTGAAAGAGAAGCACAAAAATTACAAGTTCTCAAAATTGGCTCCTTGTTCCGTCGAGGGCTCACGTGCAACGAGGAGGTGCAGCTTCCAAGCACAGGAACAAGAGGATGCTTCTTTGGATTGTTGCTCCTTTTATTCTTCCTCGGGAGGGCGTGTACCCTCCTCCGGCCTGCCTACAGGGCGTGGCCAACGGTGTAGGTGTCTAGGACAACCCCTCTTGGGCGGGAAAAAGGCGCGCCCCGGCTACGCCGCTTCGGGCATACCAGCCGAGACACGCCTCCCGCCCAAAATGGTTTCCCGGGGGGATCAGGGCACCCTACCATACGTTCGGGGGGACCGAGTGGTCGCCCCTTTCCAGTTTTAGTCGTTAGAGGCGCCCACAACACGATTCTAGAGGCGCTTGCAGAACTCATTAGGTACAATATAAGCTGGATATGGATATATTTCACATTCTTTCTACTTCACAAGAAATTAACTGACCCATTGGCTCGTACTGCCATAACGAACAGACGTCGTGTTACCCTGAAATAGGGCTAGAATGCGGCTTAGCGATCCAGCATTTATTTCCATCTTTGAAAGAGTGGCCCATTGTGAAACACTGGCCCCTCACTGGTGGTCCTCACGATTCAGCTCCTGCAAGGGTGCCACACAGGTTCATGCAGGGGGCATCACAGCAGTGTTGCAGCTGTGCCACCTATGTCATAACCAACCTCTCAGCCGTGGATGGGCTCAGGATAAGGTCATGAGGATGGTCAGCAGTCTATTTTCTTTTTCAGTGTTTCTTCAGGTGCATTCAACAACTCCTTGCATTGGTAAACATGTCTTTTAGCACTGGGTTGTCTTTCCCAGAAGGGTTACTGTTAATCTATTAGCAGTGAGATGCTCGCATCTGCATTTCAAAGTCTATCCCCGTCCTCTCCCTCATGGGCTGTTTAACCTATGACTGACTACAAGGAAAAGGCAGACAATGAGGAGCACAATTAAAGCTGTGCATTTCACAAGCCTGCTAAGTGGCACTATATTATATAATATTATCAGACATTCCCGATCTGTTACCCAACAGCATATTGCATTGAGGGGCTTGCTTATACATTTAATTTTAAAAGACATAAGGCGCTCAAATTCCCAGCATTCAAAGTGCTGTTGGCTAAAAAGGCAGAATTGGTAAATGGTGCAGACGAGGAGTCCCTTGTCAGATGTGTTTTAACATTTTACAGAGTAGTCTAGTCCAAAAACCAAAAGTAAACTCTGCGCACATATTTTGTGAGGGCTGGCTATTTCATTCACATCATACATTAAAACAAGCATTGGCATTGCAAATTGTTTTTTTTTTCAATGTAGTGTTAAGTTTAACAACCGACCTTCACAACATAACAACCGACTTTTAATCAGGCCCAAGTATTGGCCTCGTTCGTGAAATCTTTCTGTAAGGTACTCTCAACTTCTTTCTAGGGCTCTCCCCATCATATATCCCCTTCCCTTTTCACCCTCTAACTGCTACTTCTTTAGCGTTCTGAGATACTACTCCATTACTGATGATGTGTATTTTATCCCTTGTCATTGGTGTGGTTGTCTCACTGTCTCATGCAGTTTACTCTTTTCTTTGTCATCTTCAGTTTGCTTATTTGTTTTCATGTAACTTACCACTAATATAAAACAATTTGATATCTTTAGCCATGGTCCTATCTAAATAAATCTGTATAGATAAGTACAACACGATCAGTAGTAGTGCAAGTTTTTTTCACACAAAGAAAAGGTAAAGGACAGGTTGCAGTAGCAGCAGGATACATACAGGATAGATGGCTAACACACTAAAGATGTACTGAGGGGAGCTGAAGGACTGTTTTATGCCATCCATTTGCAAGAAATAGCCAAACTGTTATATCTTGTCTCTGTGGAGGGGTGTCACTTTTCACTGCCTGTGTCTCAAGTTGTGGGGTGCTGCATTCCACCACAGAGTTTTTGGGTTGCTGGGTGATGGAGCTGCTCCAAGTATTCTTAGAATGTATTAATTGAATGTACGTTACAGTTGATTTTATCTTGTTCATGGTGGAGCTTCTTTAACTGACTCCACAACCGTACAATTGTCCAATAAACATTTCTATTTATGCTAATTTCCTGTTCTTCACTACAATTTGTTGGAATCGAGGATAGGATACAAACCCACATGTGCAAAGTGTGACTGCTTTGAGTTTCCGACTTGACTGGAATTTGCATCTCCATTGATTTTCATCGGTGTTTGTAACTTTCGGTCATTCTACTGCCTGCTGTTTTCCGCAGTTGCTGCACACATCTGGTGTCATTTCTCCTCTCATTAGACTCCTGTAACACTCAGCTTTTCGTTCTGTGCTCTGTTGGTGTTAGCAGCTTTGGGAGATTTAATATACACCCCGTTTTTGTGCAAGCTACTGGAATATCCATATTCACTTCTGTCTCCAGATGCATATCATTTAAATTTTATTCAATTTACACATGAGCAGTGCTGCTCGTTTGGAGCATCATACGGGTAACCTAGCAACATTATTCTGCGTGTCAGTGCCGACACGCACAGACATTTTGTTCAACACTTACTGTTTCGCATTGATGTCATGAGTGCTGTCTTTTGAGATGTCATCAGTGATGTCATCAGTGATGTCACTGACCATGTCATGAATGATGTAATATGTGACGTCATCAGCAGTGGATTGTGGGCGCGCGAGTTATAGTGAGTCCAACTAACTATAACGTGGGAATTTCAATGGTTTTGTATGAGTAAACTGTTCAGCTAACTATAACTGGTGTGAAACCTATGGTTTTTTCAGTGAATTGCAATGGTTTTTTAAATGCTAATTCCTAACTATAACGATTGCGAAACCTCTGGTTTTTTCACTGAATATATATATATATATATATATATATATTACCTACTGGCGATAGCCAGCAGGTATATATAGTTAGGACTGGCTACCATAGGAAATACGCAACATTCTATTAGGAATAACTTTGGCGCCGGTTTAGGAATTTGCGTGTAATTTTTCAAAATTTTGGCCAGCTCCGCCCGCTCCTTCCCTGAAAGTTTCAGGGGGATTCGTGAAGTGGGGGCTGAGAAAAAAGGGGGGTCCCAAAACGTGTTTTCCACATGTTAATTTCCATAGGACGATCTGACAAGTCTACAGCCCGAACCGCTGAACGGAATAACGCCAAACTTTGCCAAATTGTAGGGACTGGTACGTAGATGTGCCTTTGCTATGTTTGGTGAAAATTGCTGCAGTGGTTTTTATGAAAATTAGGTTCAAAAACACATGTATATCTATATGAGCTTATGTGTCCGCGTACCGTACGCGTACGTGCGCGAACCCTTATGTGCGCGAGCGCGAACCTGATTGGCTGGCAGTCGACTGTCAACATTCCAAACTGTCCAAACCGGGAAGAATTGGCCACCATCTTGTTTCTCAGGAGAACTGAGGCACAAGAGAGCCCAAAACAAGAGTGGAAAACACGAAAAGGGGGCAGGGTAGAGACCCCCCAACCCCCTAGCCCTGCTCTGTTGTGCCTCAGTTCTACTGAGAAATAAGATGGCTGCTCAGGTGGTACCAGAAGGATATTAACATATATAAACGTTATTCGCTAATAGAATTTGCATTTACAAAACCTTTGAAGTTTTTAAAAAAAAATTTAGGTTTCACGCCAGTTATAGTTAGGAATTAGCATTTAAAAAACCTTGCAAATTCACTGAAAAAACCATAGGTTTCAGGCCATATATAGTTAGGAATTAGCATTTAAAAAACCTTGCAAATTCACTTAAAAAACCATAGGTTTCAGGCTTATATAGTTAGGAATTAGCATTTAAAAAACCTTGCAAATTCACTTAAAAACCATAGGTTTCAGGCCTTATATAGTTAGGAATTAGCATTTAAAAAACCTTTGAAATTCACTGAAAAAACCCATAGGTTTCAGGCCTTATATAGTTAGGAATTAGCTTTAAAAAAAACTTTGAAATTCACTTAAAAAAAGTTTTAGGGGTGTTATAGTTTGCTGGACATTTCACTCATACAAAACCATTGAAATTGCCCCTATATAGTTAGTTGGACTAACTATATTTTGCGCACCCGCAATGCACTGCTGATGATGTCACATATTAGATCATTCATGACATGGTCAATGACATCACTCTCTGCTATCAATACCCCCTCCCTTCTCCCCCTCCCTCCTCATCAGTAACCGAGCTATAACTTGTTCTCGTTCCTTCTACCTTTTCTTCCTGTACTCTTTCACCGTTCCCAATACTTGCACATTCGCTCTGACTATTTCATGTTGGCCTGGACTGGCTGCCTTATTTCCGCTTATTTGTGCTCCTGAACTGGTGTTATTGTGCGCTTATTTAGGCAGAAGGTCATAAGCAGTGGCGGCTGGTGACATTTGAAAGTGGTGAGGCGTAAAAGCTGGGTAAGAGTGTTATGTCGCAAGCATGCGAAGCGCCGAAGCCCAACCAACAGAAAGGGGATTTTCCCCAGAATAAAGCTTGAAGATACATTTGAAAGCAAATTTGAGAAAGGAAGAAAGTTTACATAGCATTTGTGAATGTGTGTTGTTAAAATATTTAAACATATCGTAACTGCCCCATACCTTACTGCATTAAAAACATTCAACAGTTTCTGGAGTGAGCCAAGTACACTGAAACTCTGGAACTGTCATACATAAGAAATCTGAATACTTGGCAGCTGTAAATGAACACTTTGACTGTCAGATCACCAATTAGCAATTAAAAGACTTAAAAGCTCACAAAAACCAACTTAATTACTCAAAATGTGAATGTCACCTCAAACAGCTTTCACCTTTCCCTTTATTTTCACTCAACACACTTCAGCAGGCGGCAATCACCAGGGACGAACACATCCAGCTCACAATTTGACTTCCCAACAATAAAACCAGATATTTACAGAGTTTTGGGTTGCGACAATCAAGGGTTCACCGGTTTGGACAAATGCCAAGCACCTTCACAAGCTTTCATACAATAAAATCTCTTTGCTTCCCAAGACTCTGCAGCCTTCAATATGTATGCTGTTATGCAGAGCTCTTTTATCCCACGCAGAAGATGGTGCAGTCATGTGACAGGACTGCACCATCAGTCCAGGCACTGAAGAAACATTGTTCGAGCTTCGAGAGATTACTATTGAATTCCAGTGACGTCAACATCCCTTCCAAATTGTTATGAACAATGTGAAATAAAGACATTGCCAGCTCAAGTACATTTTGTCAGTAAGCCTTTCAATTATCTTAATGAACAGAAAGCGAGGTCGAGACTCTAAACAGCGCTCACTGCTTTTTTGACTTTTTTCATGGACCTCCAGTTAACCTCGTGTGCTTCATGTATGCATATTTTCTTTCACTGTATGGAGCTATAGCCTGTACATAAATATGTATACATGTAGACACAATGTGAAACGGAGGCTCAAGAAAAAGCACTAAGTGCTGTTCGAGTCTCAGCGCCGGCTCTAATAGATCCTGTGATTCTGGGAAAATTGCTTCGCCTTATGGTGCTTACAAACCTCTGAGCTGGGGTCATGTAGCCAGGGCAGCGCGTACAGGTAATACCCACCAAAATGTTTGGGTCGAGTTTGAAAAACAACAAACTCTCCTGAGTGAACACCACAAGGCTGTTAGACTGCACAGAAGTAAACTATAACCCAAAGAAAGTACAATAATTGCCGTTTAAAGAGAAAATGCCTGGGATACCAACGTACTCTGCTAGGCCTGTGACGCAACAAACAAGGGCTCAGCTTCAGCTACAGAACGACAGCCGCAGTTAAGTATTTTTATGTTTATTTAAAACTGTATGAGCAGCATGCATAAATGATTAATTGGCATCACGTTTCACTTGATACTGCGATGTTGTTTATCTCTTACCAGTGTATCCTAAAATTCCCCCGTGCTGTGCGCTCGTTTACTGTGGCTGCAGGTGCAGCCTTTCTTTTTCCAACTGGTGCCTGTAGCGTGTAGTCGTGTCTCTTTAGGTCGGGGCTGGAGCAGCCTGATGGTGTCCGTTGCGCTGGGCGCCATAAAAAGACATACGCGTCACGTGCTGATAATTCCAGAATTAGGAAGAAGAGCTGAACTCAATTATAACCCAAACCACGACCCCAGCTTACATTATCCAATGAAAAAGTGCGAAGGCGACAATCGTTGTCATCCACTGCACTGTGTTGCAGCCCCACCCCTTCCCCTCAATGTGAATGAGGCTCTGCTGAGCGCGCCCTGGGCAACGTCAGAAGCGCCCCATTTGAAGCCTATTTACAGTTGCTTGGTGCAGCCACTCACATAGGGCTGATGTCCCTCTCCTCACTTGTGCCTCGAGGGCAAGGATAATTCCTCGCCCAGTTCAGCACATGCGTGGAGGGGGGGACTCTCGCCTGAGGGTCCGACCTGGCGACCTCACAAAAAACAGCAATATTTTAAAATGTTTATTAGGGTAGATTACAAGTGGAGCACCAAGCAGTGAGCAATAAGCATGACATTTAAATGGTGTTGACTTAATTGTCTCCCTTTGGTCTCTGCTGCTCGGAAGCTGGGAGGGTAACGTCCCCTTTGCCCGTTAATATCAGCCGCCACTGGCCATAAGATACATTTAAGCCGTTCTATCTTTTGTGAAAGTCTGCCCTGCTAAAATCGTCAGTGTGGATCTACTGCCCCCTAGTATTTCCTCCAGCACGTGTACCAAAGTCACCGCTTCGTACAATTGTGCAGTCCAAAACCTCTCGATTGTTTTTAGCTTCATTAAATTGTGTTGCAAATTTACCTTAAACCTCTGACCGGTGATGTTTTCGCACTGCCAATGCTTGTTAAAGTTGCCAGGTATGCTACCACAAGGTCATTTACGTTAAATCCACACCTTGCCGTGGAATTTGATATTCTTCAGCACCACCACAGCATCACTCAGTACCACCACAGCATCACTCAGCACTACCACAGCATCACTCAGCAACACCACAGCATCACTCAGCGAAACAGCAGCATCACTCAGCGAAACAGCAGCATCACTCAGCACCACCACAGCATCACTCAGGGCCACCACAGCATCACTCAGCACCACCACAGCATCTCTCAGAAACACCACAGCATCACTCAGCACCACCACAGCATCACTCAGCGCAACAGCAGCATCACTCAGCACCACCACAGCATCACTCAGCACCACCACAGCATCATTCAACACCACCACAGCATCACTCAACACCACCACAGCATCACTCATCACCACCACAGCATCACTAAGCACCACCACAGCATCACACAGCACAACAGCAGCACCACCACAGCATCACTCAGCGTTACCACAGCATCACTCAGTGCCACCACAGCGTCACTCAGTGCCACCACAGCATCACTTCACACCACCACACCATCACTCAGCAACACAACAGCATCACTCAGCGAAACAGCATCACTCAGCGAAACAGCAGCACCACTTAACACCACCACAGCATCACTTCTCATATCTTCTACTCTCACCTTCCTCTTACACCCTTCTCTCAAAGATCCTCTTTCCTGTCGTCTCTCAATGAAATGCTCCTCTAAAAAACAGATACGCACACATTACCTTTACTCTTTCAAATCCCAATTTCCCTTGCAAACATTGCTTATTTGCCATTCTCATACACTTAACCACCCTTACATTGTGCTACGTCTTGTCCATATCCATCTCTTTCCATCTCTTGTTTTTCACAAGCAGTTTAACTTTTTTGCACACACACTCCAGGATATCATTGTTTTTATGTTCCCTACAAATAATGCAAATGTGGAATTATCGTTTTTTGAAAATGATGCTGCTGAGAACCAATTAGGTAGTATCGACTTGAAGGCTCTGTTGATGAGGTCTGAAGATTAAATCCTATGCAGGATCATTTTCGACTCAATGTAGTAATGATTTCAAGATGAAACAATATGTAGTTGTAAAAAAGGAGCAACATGAAGGTCCAGGACATTTACAAATTGCTGAAGTTTTTTTTTATGGTCTAGGTTTCCGGGTAGCTGAATCTTAGTGGCACTTTGTTATTTGGAGAATCCTAGCCACAGCCTGAGCACCTATGTTCCAGATAGGCACACATTTGCCAATCGCTTTCAAATGATTTTGCATTTGCACTCACCATGCACTGTTTAATCCCTTTCTCGTTTTTGCATCTGTTCAAGATGTTAACAGCTGCCCGTGCACTGTGTCAAAGGAAGTCTGATGCTCTACATTTCCAGACACAAGAGTGTGCCTTTTTTTCAAAGTAGTCAGCCTAATATTAAACAAGCTATGGACTTATATTTATTTATCCCTGATGAACACCCATATTAAAGCTCTTCCAACAACCACTACTGTCCAACCCAATCCATTCCATTCAGTTTTGTCTGAAAAGGTTCAGGCCGATGCTGTAAAAACACAAGATAATTAAAAATTGCAGAGGACAAGGCCATATATTTTGATTTTTGTTTTTTCTTGGCTATTCCTTGTTTATTGTGCACATTTCAGGCCTGGGCAAGCCGGTCACTGATTGTAGTGACAATATGCCCATGTGAACTTGTTTTTATTCAAAATGGGCATGGATACTTCCCACAGCTACACCTTTGCTAGAAGACCGGATTTGATCCGAGTTATTTGTGAGTTAATCACATGAGCTCTATACAAGTGGGTAAAGTATAGATAAGTTTGAGCTCAAATACCTTTTTGGGGTTTCCTATCACTTATTTGAACTTTCTAAAGAGCTTTGAACATTGCAGAGGTGATCTTTCGCCTTTATGTGTTTTTTTTTGTTTAAGAAGTTTTTAATAATTTTCAGGAAAAAGATACACGCCTTTATGTGTTTTAACATTTACCAAATGAATCAGGTGATAAATTCCTAAGCAAACGTAATATTTAGAGCATGACTACCATATTAGATTGAATTTATTAAGGGTATTGTTTTTAGAAAATATTCAAAAACAAAAGCGAATCAAATACAACTTAATTTATAAAATATACTGTTTTTTAGAAGAAGCACGATTTCATGTAAGAAGAAAAATCAACATATTATAAGAAGTTACATTGAGCCGAAGTTATGTGGGTCATCTAACATTACATAAGTATTTGTAAAGCGCACCTTTACCGGAAGAGATCTGGTCGCTGAATAACAGATGTTTATTGTTATCCAACTCAATGGTACTCATTTTATCAACCTTAGACAGATGAAAGGATGAGTGGACCTCTGGGATTCAAATCTGTGACCAGGAGGTCGAACACAGACCGCTGCAGGGGACGCATTAGTCCACTGTGTCACCAGACCCAGCTTGTCTTGTCTGGCTTGTAAATGAGCTGAGCTAGAACAAAATATGAAATAGAAACTAACACTGATTTCACTTTTAATCACAAAAAGTAAAGGCATCACATCAACTTAGAAATAAACTTTAGTCGCAGTTAATTAAAGCCACATCAATTAATATACAGGTAAAATGTATCTTTTACTCAATGAGAACATCTTAAAATTCATAACTTCTACTTTGTCTGTAATTACCAGTCAATGTAATTTCACAGAATGGTTTCCCTGAAAAAAAGTAAAACAGGAACTTTATTTGGACAGATCATGTCACTCAGGATATCACCTTTTTTTCCTCAACTCGATTGCTTTGTTAAAATTCTGTAAGCCTGTCTGGAAAGAAGTAATGATTAAAATCTATTATTAATTGCCGGCCATTGATTACCTATCGATTTTTACGGGCCTATTCCAAGGCTAAAACTCTCATACATTTTACATATCCCATAAAGGCCTCCGTCACGGCAATTAAGCACATCTCTTGTTGGTAGGTCTACTTTTAGCAGCGAAAACATTTTATGGTTGCCTTCAAAGATGGTTCAATAGCAGGTCACGTGTGCCAGTCTTTCACATTTATAATCAAATTAATACATGAAGAGCACACGAGGTTAATGAGTTTGACACTATCGAACAGACGCGCGGTTCCTAATAAGTCTGATTTAGAAGGGAGTGATTTGTCTCCAGCACAGCAGGGTAGAGTTGTAGAAATAGAAGGACCAGATTGCTATGTTTTATGTACAATCATTTCTAGAAATAAACATGGAACTTAACAGACAGTGACATAGTGACAGAAAGGTGGTATTAGTAAGATTTCAATTGCCAAAGAAAATAAATCAGCTTCATTTACAACAAAAGCAAAACTTACACCGATTGTGGCTGTTCCTTGAGAAGGGATCACACCCTCCTCAATCACAACATGCCTTCTCATTGTTAGTATAGCATCTAAAAGCACAAATTGACACTCGCAGTTATCTTGTTGTGCTGAACCAGGACAAAGCCACAAATGCAGGCTAGCCACGATGGAGTGTGGGCTGGTTACAGGAACCTGGGCAGGTCTCTGTGGACTGTACCTTTTATATTTGATGTGGGGTATTGAGCATCGAGATGCATTGGTTCTGATGAGTACTCCTGGGTTCTGCATCAGGTTGAGTCATGCTGTGTTGATTCTGAAGAGATGCGAGGGCTGTGAGGTCCGCATCGGGTGCGTCGTACTGCTTCAGTTCTACTGAGAAACACAGGTGGGCTGCCAGAGCACCCTTAATCCCATTTCCAAAGGTCCAGGACTGGGGAGGTTGCACATAGGGCGCACAGCAGGCAGAGCCAGGTGAATGGATCAATACGGTTGGAGACTTTTCTGTTCTGGGGGCTCTGATTAGGAGGCCAACCAACTAGCCCTTGTAGTCACTCTGGTGGTCCTGGGTTCAAGGAGCAGGTCCAGTCCTGCTTACTCAGGCAACAGGGCGACTGAGCTGTCCTTCCTATGGCAGCACAGCAAAAGCGTAGCTGGGCAGTCCATCTTACAGCAGAATGGTTCATCTTCTATGTCTTCTATGTCTTACACAGGTCAAGAGTTGATCTGAAGATTGGGGCTGAGGAACCAATATTAATGCATGGTGCCCACTTTGAAGTAGGAAAAGATTCTGAAGTTTCCCCGTACAGAGGTGTTGGAATTTTCAGCCTCCCTTTCCTGGTCCAAGTCTGTCCTGGGGTCAGAATTGGCCACGTGAGAAGTCATTTATGAGTGAACTGAGCCAGTGCCTTTGAAGTACAAGTGTTGTAATGGATAGTTCTGCCCCATAATCAAGTCAGAGATGGCCCATCCTGACAACATCCAGTCCTTCAATGGTGATGATGTCTGGGAGGAATACACAAACACCAACTGTCAACTACACCTAGTTATTTGAGCCAGGAACATGCTGCATGCACAAAAAGGATATGAGATGAAAATGCCATCTTTCTTGAAATGGTATTTTAAGAATTGGGACTTAAAACCTGACTTTACGACTAAAAAGGGTTTGAAATTACAATTCCCCGGACACCACAATTGAGTGTCCTACATCCTACCAATCAAAAGTTATCAGTTATTAATTGTAATAAGGTAACCCAATGTTGTCCTATGGGAGAGGTAGGTCTCTCAATAGTGGCAAAAACAAATGTGCAAGTTTTTCACTAATTAGACATGTTAAACTTAAAGGTGTATGACCACCTTTTTAGTTACAATGCGCCTTGCCCTATGGGCTGCTCAGGGTTTTGCTGAGGGGTGACATATGTATTATAAAGGGGGCTTAAAGCTTGTCAAAGGGGTTAATTTTTTCAAGTCAAATTGCAAGTTTAAAACTGCAGGCAGGCTGCAATGGCAGGCCTGAGAGTTCTTTTACAGGGCTACTTAAGTGGGTGGCACAGTAAGTCTTAGAGGCCCACTAGTAGCATTTAATATACAGGCCCTGGGTGTATGGTATACCACTTTACTAGGGGCTTATAAGTACACTAAATATGCCAAATAGGAGTAAGCCAATTTTACCATGGTATAAGGAGTGAGCACAAGCACTTTAGCACTGGTTATTAGGTGTAAAATGAAAAGAAACCCAAGGCCGACAAAAAATAATTCTGCAAAAATAGGATGGGGGAAGGCAAAAACGACCATCCTAAGGCTGACAGGTCTAACACATACCTAAATCTTTGAAATTGCATAGCTCCGTTTCTACTGAGTGGATTTTTTGTCATTATGGTGTCATATCATTTATTACATTTTACTCTATTTTTCTAAATTGGAGTGGGATTTTTCCTTGAGTTGTGTTTTTACCTTATTTCTGTTTGTGTACTGCATAACTAGTTTACACATTGCCTCTAAGTTAAAACTGACTGCTTTTGTGCTAGGCTACCAGAGGCTAAAGCACAGGTTAATGTTGTTACTTTTTGTGATTCATCCGGATGAGGGTTGAGGTTGTTGCTTGAGTGGGGCTTCACACCCCTCATACAATACCTGGTCCAACTCTGTAGGGGGGCACAATAGGCTATGTGTGAAGTCCTTTGTGTGTGAGCTGAGCCAGTGCCTTTGAAAAAGTGCAAGTGTGGTAAGGGATAGCTCTGCCCCCTCATCAATTCAGAGATGGCCCATCCTGCCAACTTGAGCCATTTAATTGTGATGCTGTTTGGGAGGAATACACAAACACCTACTGTTGACTACACCTAGTCATGTGAGCCAGGAACAAAAGGGATAGGAGAAGAAACTGCCAACTTTCTTTAAATTGCATTTTCAGAATTTTGGCCTAAGATCTGACTTTACGGCCAAAAAGGATTTTAAATTACAATCCCTCATACACCACACTTGACTTTCCTACCTGCTCCCATTCAAACGTTAGCACTTATTAAATGTAATAAGGTAGCCCAAAGTTATCCTACGGGAGAGGTAGGTCTTCCAGTGGTGAAAAAAAACAAATGTGCGTGTTTCTCATTCAAGGCCTCATTCTGTCCAGGCTTGACTATAGCAATGCTATATACCTGGGCGCACCCGAAGCAACTTTAAATAAACTGCAGAAAATTCAAAATGCTGCCGCCCGGATCCTCACACATACTCCTGCCAGAGCTTCAGCCAAACCTGCCCTGAAGCTCCTCCACTGGCTTCCTGTGAGAGAACGAATAACATTCAAAGCCTTAAGCTTGGCTCATAGGCTAGTGCAGAATCAGGGCCCCCCCATTCTGAGGAAATTCATACAACCCTATAAAGCCCCTAGATCTCTCCGATCGGACAGGGAGTCCCTCATCATCGTGCCCAGGTTCAAAAAAGCCCGCACAGGTGGAAGACGTTTCTCGATCCACACAGCACGCCTATGGAACGCTCTTCCTCGAGACCTGAGGAAAGAATCAAACTATTTACGATTCAGGAAACGACTCAAAGCCCACTTGTTCCCTTAAAACTGCTTTTACCACTTCTTTTTTGCTCTGTTTAAAATTGCTTCTGTCTAAAATTGCTGTACCCCCTTCCCCCCCCACCTCTCACTGGTTAGGGTTTTGTTTCAGCGCTGGGATACCTACGGGTGACTACGCGCTTTATAAAAATTTTTAATAATAATAATAATAATAAAAAGACATGATTAAACTTAAAAGTACATGTCCAATGCACCTTGCCATATCGGCTGCTCATGGTTTACATTAAAAAGGGTGATTAAAGCTTGTCAAATAGGTTATTGTTCCAAGTCGAATTGGTAGTTTAAAATTGCAGGCAGGCTGCAATAGCAGGCCTGAGAGTGTTTTACATTGCTACTTAAGTGGGTAGCACAGTAAGTGCTGCAGGCCCACTAGTAGCATTTAATTTACAGGCCTTGGGTGTATCGTATACCATTTTACCAGGGGCTTATAAGTACATTAAATATGTCAATCAGGGCAACGCCGATTTTACCATGTTATAAGGAGTGAGCACAAACACTTCAGCACTGGTTATTAGTTGTAAAAAGTACAAAACCTAAGGCCAACAAAAACAAATTCAGCAAAAATAGGATGGGGGAAGGCAAACTTTTTGGGGAAGACCACCCTAAGGATGACAGGTCCAACACTTACCTAAATCTTTGAAATTGCATAGCTCCGGTTCAACAAATTAAATTTTGTCATTTTGGTGTCACATACATTATTGCATTTTACTCTATTTTTCTTAATTGGTGTGGGATTATATCTTGGGTTGTGTTTTTACTTTATTACTGTTTGTGTACTACATAGTTCACACATTGCCTCTAAGTTAAAATTGACTGCTTTTATGCTAGGCTACCATAAGCTAAAGCACAGCTTAATTTTGTTACTTTTTGTGATTCATACTGATGAGGATTGTGGTTGTTGCTTGAGTGGGGCTTCGCATCCCTCAACCAATACCACATAACCATAGCACTGGAGCTTCAAGAGAATGGCAGGATCAATCTATTGTGGGCCATGATTTAACTGTATTTCTTCACAGTATTAGTACAGCAGAGAAACCTAATACTCCTATAATTTTAGAAGTGCCAAAGTGTTAGACCTGACATCTTTTGGCGTGATTACCCCTATCTTTTGCCTCGGCCTCCTGTATTTTTGATGCTGTGCTGGATTCGTTTTTGCTGGTTTAGATGCTTTGGACACTCTGCCACTGCTGATCAGTGCCAGAGTGTAAGTGCTCCCTATGTAAATTGTTATCATGATTGGATATCCATGTTTGGCATATTTGTATCACCACGAAGTCCCTAGTAAAGTGCACAGGGTGTGCCAGGGCCGGTGATGACGAATGCTACTAGTGGGCCTGCAGCACTGATTGTGCCACCCACAGGAGTAGCCCTAAAACGGTGTCTCGGGCCTGCCACTGCAGCGCCTACGGGCAGTTTAGAACTGCCATGTCCTCCTGGTCGGCGTCCCCGCTGACCAGGCCGAACCCTTCCCTTTTCGTGCACATCAGTCACCCCTATGGAAGGCCCAAGGTACCCCCCTGGGCAGGGTGCCGTGTATGTGAAAGGTAGAGCATGTACTAGTGCAGGTGACATGCTCTGGTAGTGAATTACAGCCATTTTCGTTTTTCACTATTGTAAGGCTATCTTGCTCCCTAGGTTAACATGGGGGATGCCGGCTACAGTGGTTACGGCATTTCTTCCCATAGGAGCAAGATAGGACATAAGTATTTAGTATCCCTGAACTCAGAATTTAATAACGCATCTTTTAGGAAAGGTGGTTTTTAGATCCTGTGTTTGAGGACAGCACTTTTAGAAAGTTGCTGTTCTCTTGTCTGACCCTTCTGCGTGCCTGGAAAGGTTTGTGTATTGACTGTCTGGTTTGTGAGTGACAGGGGCTGGGGAATCCCCCCAGAGGCTGGATGAGTCAGCACTAGGCTGAGTGGAGCAATTGCTACCTGAGTGGTGGGAGGAGTTAGCACCTGGGCTGAATAGGGCTGTGCCTGCCTGCCACAATGCTGGCTCCACCTCCTGCTGGGCGGCGGAGGACTCTGCCCCTCACTCTGAAAGGAAGATGCAGCCAGCACGTCAAGGTGCTCAGGATCCACCCAGAACTGGTTCAGACCGGGCTCAGGGCCCACATGCACTGAGAGAACAAAGACTTTAGGGGTATAAGTACAGGACCCCTGACAACAGAAGATTAGATCATCCTGGAAATCAAGAAGGAACCTCTGCCAAGGAGAAAGCTGTCGTTGAAGAAGGAAGACTGTCCTGCTGTTGCTCTGCTGGACTGACCTGCTGTCGCTTTGCTGCCAAGGAGAGGGGAAGGACTTTGCTGTGAGCTGTGTCCCCTGTCTTGAAGGAGTCTCCAAGGGCCTGAGAAGAGCTGGCTCCCTGTTTCCGAAGTCCCAGGAACAAAAGGACTTCACCCCCCAGTCTCCCCGAACTCTGCTGAGAGAGTTCTGTCCTTCGTAGAGTGCTTGATCCAGTTGTGGGGCCTCTAGAAGTTGAACCTGAGCTGGGAAGCTTGAGACTAAGCTGAGAAACTTGTGAAGCTGAGAAGTGTCGCATCGCTCGCTTGCGGAGCGCATCCCCGACAGTGCGAGAAGTTTCCCGCCGCTACGAAGGTCGAGATCGGCGCAGCGCCTAACATCGCTGCCGGAACCGTCGCACCCTTCGTTTGCGGGACGCACCAGACCGGTGCGGGAGAATCGACCATCGCTGCGAGTGTCGTCGCAGAGCCTGTCGCTTGGGTGAGATCGCCGCCCCACTTGCTTGCGGACCGCATCACGTCGCTGCGAACATCGTCGCAGAAACCATCACATCGAGGAGTTGCGAGAGAGAGGGTCTCCGCTGGCCTGCGCATCGTCGCCCCGGAGATCGTCGCAGCCCTACGAGATCAGCGCATCGTGCCTTTGCGAGAACAGACTTCCCACGGAACCTACGCACCGGAATCTACGCAAGCTGCCTTCCTCCCCTTACAGACCGGATTCGTCGCCGCACGCCCGCTGCTGCAGCGGGGCTGTCGCATCGCCTCCCCAGGGTCTCAGGAGTAACGCATCGCTTGTTTCCACCGCACCAGCTTCCTGCTTGTGGAACTCTGTTGCATCCAAAGGGTACTGTGAGTAAACGTGACGCAACTGTGAACTTTTCACGCATCTGTGGATCATTTGATCACACCTTAAAGAACTTTGATTACAACCTGAAGAACTCATTTGAAACCGTAACCTTGCATTGTGTATGTTGGATTTTTGACGTTTTTGGTCTTGTGTAGTTTAGAATAAATATCTTTATTTTCCTAAACTGTCGTGGAATCAGTTTGTGGTGTTTTCACTGTGTTACTGTGAGTGTTGGTACAAATACTTAACGCATTGCCTCTGGTTAGCCTAGACTGCTCCGGCCAAGCTACCTTGAGGGCGAGCAGGGGTTATCTAAGAGGGTTATCTCCTCGTCCTGACTAGAAGCAAGGGTCCCTATTTGGACATTGGTACCTACCTCTGCCAACTAGAGACCCCCAGTTCTAACATTGGTGGCAGCGGTGGGATTTGAACTTGTATTTGTACTTGACCCACAGTAATTGGTGTACATCACTAGTGAGTGCAGACCATTACGCCACCGCATACTACTGGTTTTTGAATTCTGTTGTTGAGTAACTCTTCGGAAAGCATCATGTCTCTGAATGGGAAAGCGCCCAGTGAGGAGGCAGAGATAGATTTGGAATTCTCGATTGAAGATCTGTACTCCTACCCAGTAAAGCATCTTAGGTACTTCTGCCAGCAGTTTGAGTGCCCCATAAAGAGCGCCTACAGGAAGGAGGAGCTGCAGAAAATCTTGAAAGCCTATTGGGAAGCACAGGAAGGAAATGATGTTGTGGATGTAGAAAGTGCTTTTCAAGGCAAAGACCTGCCAGTGGGCAGAGTAGGCTCAGGAGCTGGCAGCAACCACTCCGGTAGGGGCCTCACCCCGGAAGAGTTACAGGAAAATCAAAGAATAAGAGAATATGACCTGGAGGTCATGAAAATGAAGATGAAGCAATTGGAAGTAGAGAAGGCGGCGGAGGAGAGCAAAAATGCCCGCGCCTTAGAGGAAAAGAAATTGCTTTTGGCTCACGAGTTGAGAATGAGAGAGCTGGATCTGCAAAACAAGGAGGCGGATGCCGGTTCAAATGGTGGCAGCGCACAGCCAGTGCAGGGGGGTAAAGTATATATTCCCAAAGACCTGGTACAGAATTACCATAGGAGTGAGGATATTTATGCCTGGTTCACTTCGTATGAAATTGCATTGAAGATGAATGATGTGCCTGACAAGTATTGGGGGGCGGGCCTGTGGAAACATTTTGAGGCGTCTGGGAGGAGTGCTCTAGAGCCCTTAGAGTTGACAGGTGCCATGACCTACCTCAATATGAAGGAGGCCTTATGTCTCAGGTATGGCCTTACTCCAGAGCAGTACAGACTGCAGTTTAGAAACTCCAAGAAGAAAGAGTCTGAGACTTGGATGGAGTGTGTGAATGGGTAATCGTGTGCACTGGAAGGTTGGATGAAGGGCAGTAAAGTAACTGATTTAAAGGGGTTGTTGCATTTAATCAGTTGGGAGCACTTGAGTAGTCTTTGTGTTCCAGAGCTGCGCCAGCATCTTTTAGACAGCAAGCTGACAGACCCCATTGAGCTTGCTAAGGAGGCGGACCGCTGGTCCAGTACCAGGGTCCACAAAGGGATTGTGGGTACCACAGCCAAAGGTGGGCAGGGTCCCCAGCAGAAGAGTGGGGGGGACAAGGGTAACCAAAAGGAGTTCTCGCAAGGGCCCCAAAATAGTTCCCAGGAAACGGATTCCCAAACCCCCAAGCCTAAACAGTCATGGCCCTCTAAGGGTAGGCGGGACAAGAGAAATAACCAGGGTCCCCCTACCTGCTATCACTGCAACGAGGTGGGCCATATTGCTCCGAAATGTCCCAAGAAGAAGCCCGCACCCACTGGTGCTCCCGCCCCAGCGTTAGCTAGTGTAGCTTTGGGTGGGGATTTGGTTTCTAGTGACTGGGGAGAGCTAGCAGTCATGACCCTTGTCTCGCTAGGAGACCGAGAGATGGTCCCGGAAACCTTACTGCCCTCTAACACTAAGAAATATGGGCAAAAGGTGACCATCAATGGGAGGGAGGTTGAGGCTCTGAGAGACACCGGAGCCAGCGTGACATCCGTGAGGTGTCAGTGGGTGTCTGACGAGCAAATCATCCCTGGTGTACTCCGCCCTGTAGTGGCCGCTGACAGCTCAGTGCGCCTCTGCAAGTTAGCGAAGGTTTCCTTTGAATGGGGAGGAGTCTCTGGTCTTTTGGAGGTAGTTGTCAGCGATGCCTTGCCTGTGGACTGTCTGTTAGGCAACGACCTGGAGAGTTCTCCATGGAAGGACATAGAACACCGAACTCACTTGGAGATGTTGGGTCTGCCTGCGTGGATCTGCGTGACCACGCGCGCTATGGCAGCCAGTAAGGGTGAATCAGCAGCACTGGAGCCTGAAACAGTGGCCCAGAGACCTGCCAGGAGAGGAAGAGGCAGAGGGCGCGGGAAACCAGCCCCAGCCGTTCCCACAGTCCAGGAGGAAGCAGAACCTGAGGGGGATGCCCTGGAGCCTACAGGGGAACAGGTGGCCGAACTGGGAGATCTACCTGAGCTGACCCATTGGCAGCAAGAAGGTGGTCCCTCCAGGGAGGAGTTCTGCCAGGCGCAGAAGGAGTGCCCTTCCCTCATTGGTCTGCGGCAACAGGCTGTAGATCAGGCAGCAGGTGGAGCAGTCAAAGATCACTATGTCTACTGGGAAGGTGACCTACTTTATAGCGAGCCTAAGTTTGCTGAGCCCGGTGCAGCCCGTGTGCTGGTGGTACCCGAGCGCTTCAGAAACTTCCTAATGGGTCTGGCTCATGACGTGCCTCTCGCAGGACATCTGGGGCAAGACAAGACCCTACACCGGCTTGTCACCCACTTCCACTGGCCCCAGATGAGGAAGCACGTCGGTTCCTTTTGCAGATCTTGCCAAACCTGCCAAGCTAGTGGCAAGACTGGAATGAAGTTGAAGGCCCCCCTTCAACCTTTCCCAGTGGTGAGCACCCCTTTCGAGCGGGTGGGCATAGATATCGTAGGGCCCCTGGACCCCAAGACAGCCTTAGGCAACAGGTTCATCCTGGTCTTGGTGGACCATGCCACCCGGTACCCGGAAGCAGTCCCTCTCAGGACAATCACAGCACCCGTGGTGGGCCGTGCATTGATGGGGATCTTTTCCCGTGTGGGGTTCCCCAGAGAGGTGGTCTCCGACCGGGGTACCAACTTCATCTCTAGGTACATGAAGTCTCTGTGGGAGGAGTGTGGGGTAACTTATAAGTTCACCACTCCTTACCACCCTCAAGGAAATGGGCTGGTTGAGAGGTTCAACCGGACCCTGAAAGGTATGATTATGGGCCTAGCGGAGCCCATGAGACGGAAGTGGGACGTCTTGTTACCATGCCTGTTGTTTGCCTACAGGGAGGTGCCTCAGAAGTCCTTAGGGTTCAGTCCCTTTGAACTCCTGTATGGCCACCCTGTCAGAGGACCTCTCTCACTGGTGAAGGAGGGTTGGGAAAAGTCCCGTGGGAAAACCCCCCAGGATGTGTTCAGCTATGTGCTGGCCATCCGCAACCAGACACAACGCTTCAGGAAGCTCGCTCAGGCGAACCTGGAAGCAAGCCAGGAAGAAATGAAAAGATGGTACGACCAGAATACCACTCTGGTCGAATTTCAACCTGGGCAGAAAGTGTGGGTTATGGCGCCAGTGGAGCCTTGCGCGCTCCAGGATAAGTGGTCTGGGCCATACGAGGTGGTGGAAAGGAAGAGTGAGGTAACCTACCTGGTTAACCTGAAGACTCCCAGGCAGCCCCTGAGAGTTTTGCACGTGAACCGCCTCAAACCACACTTTGAGAGGTCTGAAGTAACCATGCTCATGGCTACAGATGCAGGAATGGAAGAGGATAGTGATCCTCTCCCTGACCTCCTGGCAGTTAAGGAGCACGATGGGTCAGTGGATGGTGTGGTCCTCTCGCCCACCCTGACCCCAGAACAGCAGAATGACTGTCGCCAAGTGTTGGATCAGTTCTCCTCTCTGTTCTCCCTGACCCCAGGAGTCACCAACTGGTGCGTCCATGATGTGGACACTGGAGACAGTCTGCCTGTGAAGCAAAAAGTTTACAGGGTAGCTGACAAGGTCAGGGCCAGCATCAAGGAAGAGGTTTCCAAGATGTTGGCGCTAGGGGTGATTGAGCCCTCCAGCAGCCCCTGGGCTAGCCCAGTGGTCTTGGTCCCCAATATAGCTGCTACCCCCGGTGGCCCGCCAGAACTCCGGTTTTGCGTGGACTACCGTGGGCTCAATGCGGTCACGAAGACTGACGCACACCCTATCCCCAGAGCTGATGAGCTCGTGGATCGGTTGGGAGCTGCCAAGTACCTCAGTACGTTCGATTTGACTTCAGGGTACTGGCAGATTGCCTTAACTGACGGGGCCAAAGAGAGGTCAGCATTCTCAACGCCAGAGGGGCACTTCCAGTTCCGTGTCATGCCCTTTGGGTTGAAGAATGCCCCTGCCACGTTCCAGAGACTGGTTAACCAGGTACTGTCCGGGCTGGAGGAATTCAGCGCCGCATACCTGGATGACATTGCTGTGTTCAGCTCCACGTGGGAGGAACACTTGCAACACCTCTGCGAAGTGTTGAAGGCTCTGCAAAAGGCAGGCCTCACTATCAAGGCCAGCAAGTGCCAGATAGGGCAGGGATCTGTGGTGTATTTGGGACACCAGGTGGGGAGCGGCCAGGTGGCGCCCCTACAGGCTAAGATTGATACCATTCTGGCTTGGGAGCCCCCCAAGACCCAGACAGAGGTGAGAGCCTTTTTAGGACTCACCGGGTATTACAGACGGTTTGTCAAGGGATATGGCACCATTGTCGCCCCCTTGACCGAACTCACTTCCAAGAAGTTGCCCAAAAGAGTTGACTGGACTGACGCCTGCCAAACTGCTTTTGAGGCCCTGAAGACTGCAATGTGCACAGCACCGGTGCTCAAGGCACCTGACTTTTCCAGTGAGTTCATAGTTCAGACGGACGCTTCAGAGCATGGTGTGGGAGCAGTACTCTCACAAGCCACTGAGGAGAATGGAGACCAGCCAGTAGCTTTCATTAGTCGGAGGCTACTCCCCAGGGAACAGAAGTGGAGTGCGATTGAAAGGGAGACTTTTGCTGTGGTCTGGGATCTGAAAAAGTTGAGGCCCTACCTGTTTGGGACTCACTTTCGTGTTCAGACCGACCACAGGCCCCTCAGGTGGTTAATGCACATGAGGGGTGAAAATCCAAAACTGTTGAGGTGGTCCATCTCCCTACAGGGAATGGACTTTACGGTGGAACACCGCCCTGGTACAGAACACGCCAACGCTGAGGGTCTGTCCAGGTTTTTCCGCCTTAGTGAAGAGAACTCCCAAGAGGGTGGGTAGTTCTCCCCACTTTCAGCTGGAGGGGACACGTGTTAGACCTGACATCTTTTGGCGTGATTACCCCTATCTTTTGCCTCGGCCTCCTGTATTTTTGATGCTGTGCTGGATTCGTTTTTGCTGGTTTAGATGCTTTGGACACTCTGCCACTGCTGATCAGTGCCAGAGTGTAAGTGCTCCCTATGTAAATTGTTATCATGATTGGATATCCATGTTTGGCATATTTGTATCACCACGAAGTCCCTAGTAAAGTGCACAGGGTGTGCCAGGGCCGGTGATGACGAATGCTACTAGTGGGCCTGCAGCACTGATTGTGCCACCCACAGGAGTAGCCCTAAAACGGTGTCTCGGGCCTGCCACTGCAGCGCCTACGGGCAGTTTAGAACTGCCATGTCCTCCTGGTCGGCGTCCCCGCTGACCAGGCCGAACCCTTCCCTTTTCGTGCACATCAGTCACCCCTATGGAAGGCCCAAGGTACCCCCCTGGGCAGGGTGCCGTGTATGTGAAAGGTAGAGCATGTACTAGTGCAGGTGACATGCTCTGGTAGTGAATTACAGCCATTTTCGTTTTTCACTATTGTAAGGCTATCTTGCTCCCTAGGTTAACATGGGGGATGCCGGCTACAGTGGTTACGGCATTTCTTCCCATAGGAGCAAGATAGGACATAAGTATTTAGTATCCCTGAACTCAGAATTTAATAACGCATCTTTTAGGAAAGGTGGTTTTTAGATCCTGTGTTTGAGGACAGCACTTTTAGAAAGTTGCTGTTCTCTTGTCTGACCCTTCTGCGTGCCTGGAAAGGTTTGTGTATTGACTGTCTGGTTTGTGAGTGACAGGGGCTGGGGAATCCCCCCAGAGGCTGGATGAGTCAGCACTAGGCTGAGTGGAGCAATTGCTACCTGAGTGGTGGGAGGAGTTAGCACCTGGGCTGAATAGGGCTGTGCCTGCCTGCCACAATGCTGGCTCCACCTCCTGCTGGGCGGCGGAGGACTCTGCCCCTCACTCTGAAAGGAAGATGCAGCCAGCACGTCAAGGTGCTCAGGATCCACCCAGAACTGGTTCAGACCGGGCTCAGGGCCCACATGCACTGAGAGAACAAAGGCTTTAGGGGTATAAGTACAGGACCCCTGACAACAGAAGATTAGATCATCCTGGAAATCAAGAAGGAACCTCTGCCAAGGAGAAAGCTGTCGTTGAAGAAGGAAGACTGTCCTGCTGGTGCTCTGCTGGACTGACCTGCTGTCGCTTTGCTGCCAAGGAGAGGGGAAGGACTTTGCTGTGAGCTGTGTCCCCTGTCTTGAAGGAGTCTCCAAGGGCCTGAGAAGAGCTGGCTCCCTGTTTCCGAAGTCCCAGGAACAAAAGGACTTCACCCCCCAGACTCCCCGAACTCTGCTGAGAGAGTTCTGTCCTTCGTAGAGCGCTTGATCCAGTTGTGGGGCCTCTAGAAGTTGAACCTGAGCTGGGAAGCTTGAGACTAAGCTGAGAAACTTGTGAAGCTGAGAAGTGTCGCATCGCTCGCTTGCGGAGCGCATCCCCGACAGTGCGAGAAGTTTCCCGCCGCTACGAAGGTCGAGATCGGCGCAGCGCCTAACATCGCTGCCGGAACCGTCGCACCCTTCGTTTGCGGGACGCACCAGACCGGTGCGGGAGAATCGACCATCGCTGCGAGTGTCGTCGCAGAGCCTGTCGCTTGGGTGAGATCGCCGCCCCGCTTGCTTGCGGACCGCATCACGTCGCTGCGAACATCGTCGCAGAAACCATCACATCGAGGAGTTGCGAGAGAGAGGGTCTCCGCTGGCCTGCGCATCGTCGCCCCGGAGATCGTCGCAGCCCTACGAGATCAGCGCATCGTGCCTTTGCGAGAACAGACTTCCCACGGAACCTACGCACCGGAATCTACGCAAGCTGCCTTCCTCCCCTTACAGACCGGATTCGTCGCCGCACGCCCGCTGCTGCAGCGGGGCTGTCGCATCGCCTCCCCAGGGTCTCAGGAGTAACGCATCGCTTGTTTCCACCCCACCAGCTTCCTGCTGGTGGAACTCTGTTGCATCCAAAGGGTACTGTGAGTAAACGTGACGCAACTGTGAACTTTTCACGCATCTGTGGATCATTTGATCACACCTTAAAGAACTTTGATTACAACCTGAAGAACTCATTTGAAACCGTAACCTTGCATTGTGTATGTTGGATTTTTGACGTTTTTGGTCTTGTGTAGTTTAGAATAAATATCTTTATTTTCCTAAACTGTCGTGGAATCAGTTTGTGGTGTTTTCACTGTGTTACTGTGAGTGTTGGTACAAATACTTAACGCATTGCCTCTGGTTAGCCTAGACTGCTCCGGCCAAGCTACCTTGAGGGCGAGCAGGGGTTATCTAAGAGGGTTATCTCCTCGTCCTGACTAGAAGCAAGGGTCCCTATTTGGACATTGGTACCTACCTCTGCCAACTAGAGACCCCCAGTTCTAACATTGGTGGCAGCGGTGAAAAAAAACAAATGTGCGTGTTTTTCACTAAAAAGACATGATTAAACTTAAAAGTACATGTCCAATGCACCTTGCCATATCGGCTGCTCATGGTTTACATTAAAAAGGGTGATTAAAGCTTGTCAAATAGGTTATTGTTCCAAGTCGAATTGGTAGTTTAAAATTGCAGGCAGGCTGCAATAGCAGGCCTGAGAGTGTTTTACATTGCTACTTAAGTGGGTAGCACAGTAAGTGCTGCAGGCCCACTAGTAGCATTTAATTTACAGGCCTTGGGTGTATCGTATACCATTTTACCAGGGGCTTATAAGTACATTAAATATGTCAATCAGGGCAACGCCGATTTTACCATGTTATAAGGAGTGAGCACAAACACTTCAGCACTGGTTATTAGTTGTAAAAAGTACAAAACCTAAGGCCAACAAAAACAAATTCAGCAAAAATAGGATGGGGGAAGGCAAACTTTTTGGGGAAGACCACCCTAAGGATGACAGGTCCAACACTTACCTAAATCTTTGAAATTGCATAGCTCCGGTTCAACAAATTAAATTTTGTCATTTTGGTGTCACATACATTATTGCATTTTACTCTATTTTTCTTAATTGGTGTGGGATTATATCTTGGGTTGTGTTTTTACTTTATTACTGTTTGTGTACTACATAGTTCACACATTGCCTCTAAGTTAAAATTGACTGCTTTTATGCTAGGCTACCATAAGCTAAAGCACAGCTTAATTTTGTTACTTTTTGTGATTCATACTGATGAGGATTGTGGTTGTTGCTTGAGTGGGGCTTCGCATCCCTCAACCAATACCACATAACCATAGCACTGGAGCTTCAAGAGAATGGCAGGATCAATCTATTGTGGGCCATGATTTAACTGTATTTCTTCACAGTATTAGTACAGCAGAGAAACCTAATACTCCTATAATTTTAGAAGTGCCAAAGGAATTAATGCTTATTTCTTCTGTTAGCGGGAGAACAGAAATGTCTGCTCCTGTGAACCAGAAAAATTCAAGTACTCCAGACACTTTGACTGTTCCTGTTACCATTGGACCTCTTGTGCCCTTTTACAAGTCTGGGTTACAAGTACATAATGTACATAATTAGACTGTACCTACTGGAGTAAATACAGTATGTGCAAGCTCTTCAGACTGACAGCAAGATCACTGCTTCATACAACTATGGCTCCAATTCAAACTAATAATGCTGCAGCTATGAATGTTGCCCCAAATCAGACACAATTTGATCCGGCACAAAGAATGGTGCAGATGCGTCCACTTTTTTATTGTCCCAAACCGAGTGGACCTCCTGAAAGGAATGATCATGCTTCTGCCATGACTATGCCAATGGGTATTTCAGTTCCACATACATCCATACTAAAAGTGAATCCTGGAATGAGTGAAAATTTTAATGATGGAAGCTTAAATGTAATTAATACTAGAGAGTAATCAGGGTTTACTCTCCAAGAATTAAAAAAATGGCTTAAAGGATATAGTTCCCCAAATAATCAGAATTCAGCAATCGTTCCAGCTTCAGTTCCAGTATCATCAATGCATTCAGTTCCACTGCGAACTTCAGTTTCTAGTTTAGCACCTGCTTCAGATTTGGTTACAGGTTAAATTCAGTCCAAAATTCAGTCCAGGCAAATAAAGCACTCATGGATGTGGGCAAATTAAAAGTTGAATTAGAAGAAATGATTCAGGGGACACTTAGACTTTCAAAATTAGATGCCTAGCCAGAGGAGGAACTATTGTTTCAATGTAAATACATTACACAAAGAGCAAAAATGACACATGAGAGATTGGTAGAATTGGGTCAGAAGTATAGAGTGGCTATTCACAGTTCAAAGATTTTATAAAAAATCTTACACATTAGAATTTATTGACAAATACATGGTAAAGATGAGAGCACCAGGAAAGAAATTGCATATAAATGTGCTTATGCTCTTAATGAGAAAATCAGAAGAAAGAGAAAAATGGGAAGGTAGATGGTCAAAAAAGAAGGAAACAAAGGAAGTTAGAGGGCAATCACCACCTGATGATATTGGTGGTATTGTAGGTGAAGTACAAATACTCCCTATAAGAGAAGTACCTGGAGGATGCTTTGTTCATATACATTGGACATCTACAAACAATTTCCCTACATTGAGAGAAAATCCAGTGGAATGGTACAAACAAATTAAACAATTTGTGAACATTTCAAAGGTTTTGTGGATAGATCTGAATACTCAGATTGTGTTTCCAGGAGATTTGTGGGCCAAATGTAAGGTGACTGTAGAATGGCCTGAGTTAGAACCAGAAAGGGATCCTTGAAGAGGAGCACCATCCCCAGTGGTATTGAGGAAATACCAGCAGGTAATAAATTACAAGGGGACAGAAATACCCCCGAAAGAGATTGATTGGGTGCAGATTGACAGGCGACCCAAGAACTGAAAGAATCAGTACATGCATTTTATGAGAGACTAGTACAGGTTTTCAAAGGGTATATTGGACAATGGCTCAGATAAAGATGTTGGACCTTTTGTTTTACAGGTTTGTGTTTGGTTTGAGAGCTGAAATTTCGAACATGATCCAACATCAAACCACTAGATGAGATTTTGCGTTAATCAAAATATGTTGGTGATGAGATTGAGATGAGGCACAAGAAGTTTAAGGAGAAATTAATTATTGACCAGATAAGAGCGATGCAGAAAGGTCAAAATCAGATGAATTTTTAGAGTATCGTATAGGTACAGGAAGGTTTTAATCAAGCTCCTACAATGGAGGGCGTTTATGGTTTTCAACAGTAGACTTTTCCATCCCAAGGTAAAGGTCGTGGCAATCTTGGAGATTCTAGAACTGGTGTTGATGTGTCGCTTTTGAAGAAAGCAAATCCATGGCATGCTTGCGGAAAATTTTAACATTGGAGATGTGGGTATAAGTCTTACCATAAGTTAGGGGAATTGATGTGGCCTAACGGCTAGGGCGGTCGATCTCAAATCTGGGGAACTGGCTACGAGTCTCAGCAAGGGTGCGCAACATCTTGTGATTCTGGACAAATCACTTAATCTCCCATTACATGGGACAGTCTCAACAGATGCAAGGACAGAGAATTCTAATGTATCACAGCAAATGAAAATGACACCAGCTCCCATGCCACAACAGAATGTTAAGGTACAAAGATACAATGTGAATCAAAATCAGCAATTTAATCGAAATTCCTTCCAGAATCAGAAAGTAGCACAGCAGTATTTGAACCAACTGGATGACAGTGACCAGGACCTGTAAGTATGATGGTGCCTAAAGAGGGAGGAGGACCAGGACCCGTGAGTATGATGGTGCCTGAAGAGACAGGAGGACTGTGTGCTTGCAGCAGGCTTAAAGGTAGACCAGAGTGGTCCCTATGTGGATAGAGAAGTGGATTTGAATCTTGTCTTCTTTCTTGTCAACACTTGTGCTACCCGCTCTAAAGTAAGAACAGCAGAGGTTCCTAACCTACCCCTCTTTGGAGAAAGTATCCTAGTTATAGGAGTAACAAATAAAAAGTTGTCTAACCTAATTTCAGAACCAGTTACAGTCAAAATAGGATCCATCAGGGATCGACTTCGATTTGTGGTGTGTGACACAAGTCCGGTGAATCTACCATGTAAATTAAATTGTTAAATTTATGGACACTCACAGGTATTCAATTTGATACAAATGGTGAGGATGTTGTTTTTAAACTTGCCCAAGAGAAATCAGATGTGGGGATGTTTTGTCTCCTGATGAGTGAGGATTTGGTTGTTTGAGAGATACAGTGTTACCTAAAGTCTGGGACATTGCAGGTAAAGATATCAGACTAATCAAAAGTGTTGGCACAGTCCGAATTTCAGGTAAACCTAATGCAGTGTTACAAAGAATCCCACAGTACAGTTTACCTTCAGATACTATTGACAGAACTACTCCTGTGATTGACTCAATAATTGAGGAAGGGATCCATAAAGAGATAATGTATAATCCATAGTACTCTGCCATCATGGGCTTGCAGAAGCAGAATGGCAAGTAGCATATTCTCAGGATTTGTGAAAAGTCAACTCTATTTTAGTTCCATTTCGCCCTTTGGTACAGAATCCAGCTGAGATTTTATTTGAAATTCCATGCAAAGCTGAATGGTTATCGGTTATTGACCGGTGGCAGGTTTTCTTTTCTATCCTATTGCATGAAGATAGTCAGTATCTTTCTGCTTTATGTCTGAGCAGACGTGTTTTGGCATGGTGCAGAATCCAAGAAGAGTATACGGAGATACGGAGAACACCACAATTTTTTATCAGATCCTCAAAAAGAATCTCAAGTCAAAGGAGGCTTGTAAAAGTGAAACTATTGCTTTATTGAACAATCTCGCAGAAAATGGACAAAGATACCGTTTTGCAAAACTGACGTCCTACACTTAGGCCATCACATTGAGAAAGGAGTGAAGAGAACTGTTCACCAAGATGGTGTCTGAGTAAGTCCACCACTTACCTCTCTCCCCTCGTGAATGAATTTTCAGTCAATACGGGACAGATAGGCACTCAGGTTATCTCAGCATCAGGATCAAAGAGCATAACGCCAAAACTGCCTCTATCATGGAAAGGTCAGAATCAGCTGTGGCCGCTGGGAGGTTTTCGGTCTGCTGGTACTGTCTGCGGTAGCTGGCGTGAGCGGTCGGAAGGTGTTAATTTTCTATTTGGCCAAAGGTTAAGAACTCGGACAGGAGACCGCAGGGGTGAAGACCAAGGCCACCTGCAAGTAATGGGGAAAACAAACGGGTGACGCCCCCTTACTACCGCAACTTGCGAACCGCGACATGAAGCCATAGAAATTAATTACGGTGGCAAGAAGGGAGAACAACGTACTTGTAAGGGGGGAAAAGTGGAGAGAGTTGAGCGGGGAGCAAGCACTACAGCACAGGTTACACAGGAGCCTGAAGGGTTGCAACAATCTATTTTGAATATATTACCCCCCCAGGGAGATGGATTGGCATATAGAAAAGGAAATGATGCACAGCTGGGGGTGGCAACCCAACAGTTATAAACCAAGGGGAAGAATCAGCAAACCTTACAGTAAGGAGTGATAGCCCGGGTCACTACACCATAATGTTACCATCTTAGAGACACCCCGACCATTATATGGTTGGTGGAAGTGGCAAGAGGTGATTGTCGCACTGGCATACCTATGGAAATAAGGGGTGGTGGTGAGTAAGAGGCTGTAACAACTGACAGGACACCCTGCACGGGCAAGGGAGAAGAACACAAAAAAAACACTGCAGCGGAGTGTCAGTCCCCGGACTCCACGGAAAAATTCTTCTCCTTAACTGAAGAATCAGATATATCTGACGCAAGCTTGTCAGTAACAAGCGAAGGAGGGGCCTCTCATTCAAGCAAGCCGGGCCGAAGACGGCTGAAATGCCAGAAACCGGTCCCCGGTAGCTTGTCTCCTTTCTGGTGAAGAATTGGTTGGTAGTTTAGTCTGCCCTGTTCCCATGATGCACTGGGCCAGGGACAGACTGATTTGCATATAGCCATGTTCTGAGCTGGGATGGTGCAGTGAGATAAATAACGGTGATTGATCAAGCCCTGATCTTTGGACTGGGTAAGAGTGGTCTGCTTAATTCAGACACTCTGTTCATCACCACCCCCTTTTCGGAATACTCATTCAAGTTGTAGCAGCCTCCAGGAAAAGGCAGTCAGTCCTAAGAAACAGAAATGTTCATTTGGGAAAGAAGATCGCAAGAAAAGCCCGGGGAATGCTAAAGTCTATGAGAGAGAGACTTCAATGGAACTTGATTGGGACTATTCTGCTATGCAACTGCTACCCCCAGGAGTCATAATAAAAGAAAAAGAACTATCTAGAGCAGACACTAGGATCATGGAGGGAGAACTGGAGCTACTAAATAATGGGAAAGCAGCTGAACACTCGCTACCGCTTGTTTTGCAATCATCAACAGGCACTTTAGCTGCAAAAAAAACGTCAAGGGTCTCTACGGAAAATTGGAAAAATCTGATATCTGATATCTCAGAGAGGCTCTATATGGTCGAGACCCAGACAGAAGCCCTGGAAAATTAAGTGGCAATGTTGAAGACCCAGACAACATCACTGGAGGGTGTCCTGACAGATGTTATGTGGAAGCTCGAGGCCTTTGAAAAGCGACAGCGCCGCAATAATTGAAGGCTATTAGAGATTTCCGAAAACAGTGATGGCAGTGATATAAGAAAATACTTAATACATTTGCTGAAAGGCTCTCTCCCTGAACTATATTCCTGGAACTGGGACAAGGAGGTCCAACTAGGTCATTGGGTCCTGATGACATTGGCAAGACAAACATCCAGCGAACAGGCTCAACCCTGTGCCATATTGGTCTACTTTGGGAACTTCCTTCTATGCCAGTTTATGATTTATCATGACCCAACACCAAGAGAAACTTTGAAGGGATCTTGTTTTTCTCTAAACCTGACTTTGCACAGTTAGCGAGAAGATGATGTCTCAGACAACTTATAACTCCCTTTCAAACAGCAGGAGCAGTGTTTTTTTCTACAGAACCCAGCTAGGCTGAAAGTAGTCTTCCAGATCCTGTAGATTGAATATTGGTAAATGCTAGAATTTTGTGTGGGAGCTGTTTATTAGATGATCACATTGGTTAGTTGGGCCAAAGGGAGGGAGGTGGAGGGTCAGGAGGAGTGGCTTCAGACGTCCTCACTTAGGCTCATGGTTGAGCCTAATTGCCTAGGTTTTGGTGGGGGGTGGCAAGAGGGTGGGTAGAAGGAGTCTACAGGCTGGGGACAAAGAAAAAATGGTTCAATTCTGCTTTTTTAAATCTTCTTCAAAATGTAATGGGGGACTTTTTGGTTGGCTGGTTTTGAATTACTGTGTTTTATTTTGCAGGTTAAAAGAACCAAAATTGTATTATTTTATTAATATCCCTTTGTTCCTTACCACCCCCTATTTTTCATTTGCTCGGTATATGTTTTATCATGTGCATTGTTTGTGAACATTGTGATGTTATATTAATTTCAGTGACCGTTTAGACTTTAATGTGTGAAACGATATCTAAGCAGTCATAGTTGCACTCATTTCATTGTATCATAGTTTTGTATTATTGCCTGTAAAAGAGTTATATTGTTTTGTTGTGTTGTATATGTTTCTTGTTTATTGATTTATACACTTTGAGCCTCTTTTAAAAAAAATTGTTTGTATTAATAAAATGTAGCTTTTTATAATCAAAAATGGTGCATTGAGTTTACTACTATCATTGATAATTTATGGTCTAATATACTGTATATGACCAACCAGCTGCCTACTGATTTCTCATTAACAATTGCCGGTTAAAATTGCAACCATACATGGGTAAACTTCGAGTGGCCACTATTGCCATCTGTGGACTTAAAAGACGTCAAGAAAAGGCAAACTTCGAGTGGCCACTATTACCATCTATGGACTTAATGACGTCAAGAAAAGGCAGAGGGTGGGTTGCAAATATTTGGAGCGAATATTATCTGTTTGCAAGAAACACACATTGAAGGAGCACAACAGCATTTATTGAAGTCACTGGGTTATAAGTTAATTGGCCCAACAACGGAAGGCGCAAGGGTGCAGGGAGTAGCTTTTCTAGCCAGAGGAAGTGGAATTCGATTTATACGGTCACAATTCGATAAGTTTGGGTGGTGGGCTATCACAGAGTGACAATTGAGCCTAAACGGGAAGTTGACAATATACACACTATTTGGTAGTAATAGCAATGACCCCTGCGTTTTTGACACAATCTCTAATGAACTTGCCTTTTGACCTCTCCCTATTATTTTATGCGGTGATTGTAACATTGATGTACCAAGTGATTGGTCCTTGGAGGTGGAATGGGTCTATTCAAGCAGGAAACCTGAGATATTTCAGGCACTGAAGAGCTTGTGTCAAGCTCTTGGTTTGGTTGGTTGCCTGCATTCTTTGAAACAGCTAGACCCAGGGTTTACTTACTTTACAAATCCTCATATGGCACATGCTAGACTAGATTAACTGTTTGTATCTAATGCATTCATCACAAAGTGTTGTATAGAGAAAGCACTTCTGGTTTTATCAGATCATAATCCACTAGTTTTGGAATTAGATTTGGCCAATTTTAATGCCAAATCGAGATCATGGACTTTTAGAAGAACACTACTACTAAATGTAGACTAACGTGCAAATATGTGGCAGTAGATCCCTATACTTCTGGGTAATAATCTAGGCGGCCCGTCAATCAAGATGGTCTGGGATGCTATGAAGGCGAGTATTGGGGGAAAACATTGAGATTCTCTTTGAATTATAATAAACATGTCAGACAAATAATTAAGAACCTACAGGATAATCTGGCTGTGGCCGAAGAGGGTCAAGTAATGGCTGCCCAGGGGAGAGGGGATGTGTAGGCAGAGCAGCTGCGGGTGGCTGTTGCAAAAGCCGCTATTGTTGATATCCTGGTCAATAAAGCTATGGATAAGCTAACAAGTCAGAAGGCAGCCGCTTACAAACTTAATGAACAAATTGGTCATCATCTGGCAATTCGGGCTAGGCAACAAATAACATCTAACCTAAATCGGGGGATCAAAGATTCTGTTTGAGGTCCCAGACTTGATTAGGGAAGCATTCAGGCTCTATTATCAAAGGCTTTATACGGCTGGTAATGGGATTGAACAGAGCTGCATTAGGGATTATCTTGACTCAGTGCCAAATCTGAAGTTTGCTATTGAGGATCAGGAGAAACTAGATAATCCCCCTCAAATGGTGAAATTTTACTATGCCTGCGTAGTCTGGCAAGGGAGAAAGCGGCTGGGACAGATGGTATTCTGACAGAATTCTACCACATATTCCCCCTCCCCCCAAACTAGATGGGATCATGAGCAAATTATTAACACATATTTCTAGTGGTGTGAGACACCCTCGAACATGGTCTTCAGTAAAAATTGTGGGTTTAAAAAAAACATCTCCTCCTGACCTCGACTCATATCACCCAATAACCTTGATAAATGGTGATTCAAAGATTTATTTGAACCTTCTGGCCATGCGTCTCGCACCTATAATTCACAAGAATTTTTCAATGCGACAACACCATGAGACCATTGCCCCTGAAGAGGTGAGATCTTAAGAAGCCGTCTGACCATAGGACAAGTACCACCAACTATTCCTGAAAGCTCTGAACAGTCAGATCAAAGTGATATAGATGATGATGAGCAAACAGCTGTGAGAAGATCAAAAAGAGCGAAGGTTCCAAGTCAAAGGTAGGCATCTTCTGAATGGACTTATTTGGCTGCGAATGAGTGGAAGAGAGAGTTACTCAAGCATTACATTAACACAATGAGGCCACTTGAAACTGTGTAGAAACTAGGCACGATCTTGAAATAGTGTATAATAAGACTAGAGTCTATAGTTTATGAAAAGTGAACATGAATTTTGCAGTGTGAATTTGATATACTTATATGAGTATTGAGAAATATTGTGGTAGGGTATTTCTAAAGTAAGCTATTTCCTTGTAATAATGCCTGGTGAAAGGTCTACATATTCCTTATTTGAATTGATTGTACTACATTATATTTGATATTGATTTAGAGTGTATTTCATTTGAAATTTTTTATGTCAATTTAAAGGCTTTTCAGAAAACTTTTTTTCTCTAATGCTGACCTTTCCCCTGGCCTAATACAATGGTCCTTTTACAACAAGTAAAATGTTGTTTTATTTGTCCAGTACATGTTTAACTTTTGACATTCCTAAATGTTTCTTCAATGTACACTGCAAATTATTCATGTGGGAGCAGGATTTCAACTGCTACTACAGCCTGATACTTTTTATTTGTCTTACCAATGTTAGGCCTATGTGGACTTCAGAATCTTCCATTTCTCATGTCTAGCATAAGAGGCATCTTACTGATGTGAGTGTCCTAGGTGACATTGTGTGAATCTGAGCATATGACAGTCTTTCGATAGTGGTGTTACTGGGACTTTGTTAGAGACTTTATAAAGGAAGAAACCCCAAAGAAGGGACACAACTATTCTGATTGCTCCAATTCTGAGACCTGAGCACTATGCTGAAAGATTTTTGATCATTACTAAGTATATCCTCTTACTATGGCCTGCTTTGCTGATGCTACAGTCGGTCGCTGATGGACTGAAACTTTTTTTGCCAAACCATTTCAATTCAATTTTCCTTCTATGCTAATGAACTCACCCTTAGTGGACTTTATATCTGAACACTTTCCCCTTCTACATATGGTTTGAGCGGTTAGACAAAAAAACTATCCCTGTGCCTTTAATGGTATTGGTAATGGGACTCTTGAGCTCTGTAAACTGATTTTTATAATAACCATCCGATAAACCCTTGCCTAAATGTTTGGCGCTTTAATGCAAGCTGTGATAATCTTAACTGAAATTCTCAAAAGATTGCTTATTGCTATGGATTTTGAATCTTTAATACAATAACCAAATTAATATTTGTCTGAGGCTATTATTGAATCTTGTTGGTTTTCCATTTACACTGTACTATTTTACTGATGATTTAAATACGTTGTAGAGAGAATCAGCAAGCTCTTACAGAACATCAAGTATTCTTTCTTTTGTTCTGTGTTGCTGTTGCAGAGCTTTTGAATTGCATAATTCTAGTCAGACTTAACTTCTTCAGGAGGTTGGGTCCACCTGTTGCTATTCTTTATTTCTACAGCAGGGTCTTAGGAGTGGTGTACCTAAATTTGATCTCAAATTTGTGAGTTAGCTGTCAATTAATGGTCCTCAGTCATCAGCTAACTTGGTGTTTTGGTTGCCCTAATTTCCACCCCTCCTATCGGCAGAGAAAGATTCATCAGAGGATCATTGCCTCTGTGGACAATGGAAATGCTGCAGATTGTCTAATTGTAAAGGGCCCAGTAAGGTTGGAGTAGTAAAGAGAGTAAGCCTATAAAAAAATGTAAGACGCTTGCACTGCAACAAGAATAATCAGGTGATTACATTTCTGAAGTCGAAAATCTCTCCTAAACAGACTGATTGGGTCAAGGTTGACAGAAAGACCCAAGAATCCAAGGAGTCAATACATGCAATGAGAGACTGTTGCAGGCATTTAAACAGTTCAGTGGGACAGAGACTATTGAGGAAAAAGAAATGGAATTGTGTTTACATATTTGTGTATGGATTGAAGCCTGAGGTTAGTTCCATGAATCAGCAGCAATTGATTTTTTGGCACAGTAAGCCCATCAACGAGATATTGAGATATGCCAAATACTGCAGCGACTAATTGGAAATGAAACACAAAAAATGGAAGGTAAAATAATGATAGCACAGATATGGAATAGATGAAAATTAACAGGTGTCTCCTTTGGAGAGGCTACACTAGTAGGAAAAATCCACCAGGGAGAAAAACCCCTTTGGCCTTATATGTTGATATTGATCATTGATGTAGACTCTGTGCATTTTAATATTTCCATATCTTTTCCCCATGGAAGGCTTTACTAAAAATGTGAGCATTTTACACATGCTGCATGAATGAAAGTGCCCAAGTACTAAATGTAAGTGTGAGCTCTCATTCTGAAAACGTTACTATGAAGAAAAACCCTTGCTAATTAACACTTAATATTGGTGTCCAGATCCTGAAGAAAGCCATTTCCATAAGATTTTTGGAAGGGTGTGGCAAACCCAAGGATGAACCATGTCCATAGGTTGTGGGGTGGGAGTTTGTCTTACATTTTTATGGAATCCATATATGAAGCATCAGGAATTCCCAAATGTAGGCAAATCTGTCAGGGAAATCCCTCAAATCCTCATTACCAGTTTGTTTATGAACTTTCTAGAAAAACACCAACATTCAAACAATGCCTGCTTTTCCCATGGTATCCAAATATGTTTTTTTCACTTGCATTGGTGCTAGTTATGCAGGCCTTTTGAAATCAGACATGTGCTCTCTCCCAAAAACGTAAGGAAACATTGACAACATACAAGCAATTGGCCTGAAGAAGGCCAAAGTGTGCAGGCGCAGGAAGTGACCCGTCATGTAAAAGTTAAATGTCACATGTGCACTGTATAGTGTAGGTTTTTAACGCTCACTTGTGGTTGTATGTCGGAAAAACAATTGCCTAAACAACAAAATGCCTTAAACATTAAGTCTTAACAATGATTACGTCTTGACAACGAATGCCTTTACAACAAAAGTTTGATTGTGCATTTGATTCTACCATGAAAATGTAAGTATTTTGCATGGAAGTCTAAAGCCTTACCCACCCTAAAAATACCCTTATTAACCAACTTCAGTTACCCACCCTAAACCCTAAAAACACCTTCAAAATAGTTAAATTTTTGTGGAAAAGGAAACGGTGGTCAAGGCATAAGAGTGGTGAAGACATTCGTTGTAAAGGCATCAGTTATTTTATTTTTTATTTTAAAGGTTTTATATAGCGCTGGCTAGACCCGGAGATATCAGAGCGCTTTACATGAGCATCAATTCATGGTTACAGGTTACATTGTTTTTTTAATTTAATAACTTGGAACGTTGCATGTTATTTCTCTCTTGGTTGCTCTTCAATCAATTTTTTTGTGCATTAATGATGACCTGATAAACTACAAAGTTTGAAACGCCGTGGACGCTTCTCTGGCTAATCAGGAATAAGCATCTGTTGCATAATGTTCCAGTCATAATACAGACAAATCATATTGTAATCCCTTTAACATTGTTTTTTATTTACACTGTATATTACTTCATATGTGTTAGTTCTAGTGTAACATGGTGAGCACAGTCAGTCTGCATATTAATTATTGTTTTTCAATAACAACATTCTTTGCTTTGAAGAAATTCTCTATGTGTGGGTACCTTTTTCTAGGTTTTAATGTGTATGTTGAATTAATCCCTGAACCATTGGGGGTCTTGATATTGCTTGAAAAGTCAAGGAAGATCAAAATCAAAACTTTCACGGTGAAAGGACTTTTGTTTTGAAAATCCTATTAACATGTTCAGCTACTTTCCCCTGGAGGATGAGATCTCACTGAATAGAGAGTTTGCACATTGAAGGCAAACACAATACACGATGCACCTTACCCTGTGTCTTTAGAGATTCCGTAAGCGACAGTTCGGGCTAACTAATTCACAATCTTACATCGTAAACCCAGCAAGAATAATGTGGAGTCCTAAAAAGGCAGAGGATCTTTCAGTCATCACATTTGGGGATTCACTTACAGAGCAAGTAAATATTTTGCAACCAAATATATACTACCTGTAAGCAATGAGTCAATGTGTTAAAAAGAGTAATGGTAAAGTGACGTGAATGTTCATTTAAATCAGAATAAATTCCTGGCATATACATAAAGGACTAAGATGCAATGGTTAGAGATGCACAATGATTAAAGGAGGGGCCAAGGGGCAACTCTGATTTACTCCTCAGACAGCAAGCACACAGTGGATGTAGATCGCTCCCCTTCCCCCTCCCGCAAGAACAATGATGAGTATGTATCAATATATAACAATGCTATATCCCTCGGTATCTCTTCAGGGGACCCCAGCTTCAATCTTGGGGAAGAGTAGTGCCAAATGCACTTTTAAAGTTCAACATACAGGTAAAATACAACAGAGGATTAGATTTTTCAGGGCGGAAGTTATCTGACTAGATGAAGGCAAACCAGTTTGAAATGGCAGACTGATGCTTACAAAAATAAGTTTTGATTGATATGTAGTACAAGTATATCTCTCAAGAAGCCATGGCAAAACTAGTACTGGTTGTACCGAGATTACTAATTTCCAAAATCTGCGTAGTCCCTTGTTGGTGACGGTGTCTTTAAGGATAAATTACATCACATTACATAGGGCAACCTGGTCAATTAACCAGAGTTGTTTGAGAAGTGATTTTGCTGCTCTGGGTTTCAAACAAGCTGAAAAACAAAGCTAAAATCTAAGTTTGGTGGAAAAATCTTTATGTGACGGGTTAGGGAGCCTTAACTCTGTTCTACATTAATACATTTCTGGAAACCTACACCAATGTAGATTGTCTCAGACTGTATATCTTCCCTTTTAGCAGAGGTTCACACATACTTTTCATGTCTCCTGCATCTATGAATGAACCTAGTCGCCAGATCCTATTTCCCTGAAAAGTAATAAATATTAACCATTTAAATTATAAGCCTTCAGACACAGGGCGCTAGAGAACTGCTTGCACCTCAACATTTCAAAAATGTGTTATGCCTGGGTAATGAGAACAAGAAATGGTCAATTCGGTCATTCCTATCAAAAGTGTTAAGCGCAGTCATGGCTTTAGGGATTGACATCTGAAATGCATAGGCAGCAAGACGTGGGCAACCCTTGAAGTAGGAAGTGATGGGATCACTAGTTGTGATGGTCTAAGTTAGTAAACATTTAATAACAAACCAGTCGGACTGCTCGTGAGACTCTGTACTTTCAAAGACAGACAGCTACACTCACACCAGCTGGGTCGGAGGTCCCAAAGAAGAGTTCCAACAAGCATTGTCAACGCCAATAGGCCTCGCCTACGCGACAGTTTTTTACTTTGCCAATGTGCTTTAGCCATGTTGTGCGTCAGCGTAGCTACTGTTCAGCATGGCTAGAAAAGAGTGTCTTGGAGTGTCATAGAGTAGAGTGTCAGAGAGTAGAGTGTCGTAGAGTGTCCAGAGTAGAATGTCATTGAGTAGAGTGGAATATAGCAGTGTAGGGTGGACTATAGCAGCATAGAGTGGAATATAGCAGCATAGCGGAGAGTTGCAGAGTGAAGTGGTGTGTAGTGGAATAGAGTGCTGTGGAGAAAATGGAGTGGAGTGATATAGGCTGGAGTGGCCGACTACAGTGATGCAGAGTCGCGTAGAGTGAAGTCAAGTGTTGTAGACTGGAGTGTCGTATAGTGGAGGAAAGTGCCATGGAGTGGCATAGAGTGGAGTGGGGCAGTGGAGAGGAGTGTCATAGGATGAAATGATGTATAGTGGAGTACAGTGCCACAGAATGAAGTGGCATAGAGTGGAGTGGCGCAGACTGTTATTAAGACTTCGTGGTCAAGGCATTTCGTTGTTAAGACTTTGTGTTTGAGGATATTTCCTGCCATATGCCTGTTTGGATGCAGCTTAAAATACCACAGTAACATGTCAGAGATCTTGCATGTAGAAAAACTCACTTTTATACATCAAGCAAACTCTTTCTCCGTCTTGTAGACCGCAGGGCTGAGGGTTAAATTTAAAAAAAGCTGGGTATGATAAGTACTGAGAAAAGAATGTCCCTAATCCCAATAGCTATGAAATACGGCTGTCTCTGTATAGATAAATATGGTATTTTTGTTTGGAGAGGCTGGGTGGTGAGTAAAAAATAATTCTTGACAAAATGCACATGTTTTTATGTAGACATATGGGCCTGCGAGCAGGTTTAAAATATGTCTCTGTGACGGGGTTGTGTCATTGTTAATGGTGCTTGTGTGTCAAATATAATATTGAGTGGATGGTTGCATGATTATGTATGTGTTGTCATATTCACATGTTATTGGTTGGATGAAAGTATGAGGAGGGTGGATTTAATGTATGAGGGTTTAACAGTCTAGCCATCATGCCAAACAGGCATGATGGCTAGACTGTTGTAAAATGTACTAAATGTTGTTACTTTTTGTTGTAGCAGGTGTGTGATGTTCTGAAGAGAGCATGCAGGTGTGAGTGTGAAGGTTGGTGTATTAAGATGTTTACTATTAAGCCACTGAATACATTAGCCACTTTAGTTAGCACATTTCTTTTACTTTCTAAATTGAACGTTTGTAAAAAAACAATTTTGTTATATTTTTTTAAATATTGTAATCTTTATTTCTTTTGGGAAACATGTTCAAGATATATTAATACATTTTTGAAATATTATTGTAGGCATATTTGATGTGGTTTTACATACCTTTCATCTGTTTTACCAAATTACTAAAAAGTATATTTAAAGGTAAGTTTTCAGAAATGCTATCACAGTGCCAACCAGATTTTGTGCAGCGTGGAAGTCGTAATTTCATTACCCTGCTTATAGGTCTCTAGTGTATAGTACCAAGATTTGGGAGGACACTGAGATTACCACCGTCGATTCTCGACGACGGTGGGCGCCATCTTGAGGGAGGCAGGGAGAGCGCTCTAGTCGCGCCATACTCCCACCCCCTTTTCTCCCTATATCATGTGTAGACCGGCCAGACGGCGCAGCGGGCTGGCGCAGCGGGCGCGCCGGACGCGCGCCGAAGCCGCGCCTAAGCCAAGCCCGTCTGCGCCCGTCCGCGCCAGGATCGCACCGGGCGCGGGCCATGCTGCTCCCACACTCCCAGTCCTCAGGTACGACTCTTCTGCGCTGCTTTCTATGCGCCCTACCTTACCTAGTCCTTCCTGTCATGTTTACTCCTTCTCAGACCACCTCAGAGGCCCTTTTATCTGTCGTTCATGCGGTTGGTCATCCTCTTGTCCCGTCAGCCCTATTCCTCCCCTTCCCTCTCCTACTCGTCTCAAGACAACTTCTTTCAATAGTGGCCTCATTAACGCCAGATCCTTAGCGCGTCACGGACAAGACATCCATGACCTTATTGTATCAGCCGATCTTGATGCCCTATTCATCACCGAATCCTGGTTGCATGATGCTTCCAACCCTGATCTTGCAACCGCCCTCCCTCCTGATTTCACCATCTTCAGGCAGGACAGACCCATTGGTCGGGGAGGCGGGCTGGCCATCATTGTAAAGAAATCATTCAAGTGCCATACATTCGACATGGCCGCCTTCAAGGATTGTGAGTCCCTGGGGTTTGTTATCCAAACTAGCTCTTCCTCCGCTTTCTCAGGAGGACTTGTCTATCGCCCCCCTGGAAATGCCACTTCATTCTTGGACTCCCTTGATGAAACTCTGGCAGCCCTCCTTACTCACTACCCCACCTTCACCCTCCTAGGGGATTTCAATCTTCATTTGGAATCTTGTACTGACCCACACACTCTCAATTTCCGCCACTCCCTCGAGATTTTTGGTCTCTCCCAATCAGTCTCCCTTCCTACCCATTGTGCCGGGCACACCCTAGACGGCATTTGCCCAAACCTGGCCTCTTTAGATGTTTCTCCCCCCCTACCACAAATATGGACAGATCAATGCTTCATTCCTTTTTCCATCAAAACCAAAACCCTGCTCTCTCCCCCCATTAAACACTCTCACACCCCCTTTCCCGTCAATTGGAAAAAGGTAGCTGAGTGCATCAAACTCAACCCCCAACCGGCTGTCCCCCCCCCTCCCATTATGGGAGATGCATCACTAGACTCCATAAATTTTCATCTGTGGATTGACAGAATGGTCTCTGCCAATTCAATATCTGCTACTCATAAACCAGTTCGAGGTAAAAAGAAGCCCAATGCCCCCTGGTATACTCCAGCCCTCACTGACTGCCACCTTAAGTGTAGGCTTATGGAGAGAAAATGGAGAAAAACCTACGACCCTACTGCCAGATCCTTATACATCCTCCAGAGAAAACAATATATTTCCAATATAAAAAAAGCAAAAACGGCATTCTTCACTCTAGCAATAGACTCAGCTAAACAGAAACAACAAACGATTTTCAACATCGTAAAATCCTTCACTCATCCTAAGGCATTGGCACTTGAAATTCCCCCCTCACAAACTCTCTGCGATCAAATCGCTGATTTCTTTGAGGAGAAAATTAATAATATCCATAAGGACTTCCCCTCCTTACCCACTCCAACCCAAGTACCCGATACAACTACTCCCCTACTAAATCAATTCACAACAGTTTCCCTACAGCAAACGCAAAAAGCTATTCTGGCTTGTAAATCAGGTGCCCCTACGGACTCTTGCCCCCCAGTCATCCTACACCACCTCATCGAGGCCGTCAACCCTCTGATCAATGCTATTGTGAACCAATCTCTCAACTCCGGAACTGTTCCTATTGACTGGAAGAAGGCCATAGTCAAGCTCTTCTGAAATCGCCAGACCTCCCGAGGCTTCGCCGGGAGCAACAACGCTGCCAAGGCGCGGCGCAACGATCATTTTTAATAGTGCTTGGACACTTTTACTTACCCTGCTCCTGCTTCAGGGGCTGCGCTGAGGACACCGCGCACCCCCTATGCTCTTCGGACTTCCTGTTTGCCGCCACCAGAGCGCCCCACGCGAGCGTTCCCTCCCCCTCTGACGGGCAGGTCACGAGGGCGGGGACGGGCGTGTGCTACATCTTGGGCTGCTCTCTGGTTGGCGGGGCAGCTCCTCTGTCCCTCCCCCCCTGGCAATTTCTTCTTGTCGGGCTAGTCCCGCCTTAGCTCTTCTGAAATCGCCAGACCTCCCGAGGCTTCGCCGGGAGCAACAACGCTGCCAAGGCGCGGCGCAACGATTATTTTTAATAGTGCTTGGACACTTTTACTTACCCTGCTCCTGCTTCAGGGGCTGCGCTGAGGACACCGCGCACCCCCTATGCTCTTCGGACTTCCTGTTTGCCGCCACCAGAGCGCCCCACGCTGAGCGTTCCCTCCCCCTCTGACGGGCAGGTCACGAGGGCGGGGACGGGCGTATGCTACATCTTGGGCTGCTCTCTGGTTGGCGGGGCAGCTCCTCTGTCCCTCCCCCCCTGGCAATTTCTTCTTGTCGGGCTAGTCCCGCCTTAGCTCTTCTGAAATCGCCAGACCTCCCGAGGCTTCGCCGGGAGCAACAACGCTGCCAAGGCGCGGCGCAACGATCATTTTTAATAGTGCTTGGACACTTTTACTTACCCTGCTCCTGCTTCAGGGGCTGCGCTGAGGACACCGCGCACCCCCTATGCTCTTCGGACTTCCTGTTTGCCGCCACCAGAGCGCCCCACGCTGAGCGTTCCCTCCCCCTCTGATGGGCAGGTCACGAGGGCGGGGACGGGCGTGTGCTACATCTTGGGCTGCTCTCTGGTTGGCGGGGCAGCTCCTCTGTCCCTCCACCCCCTGCCACGCCCTACCATTTCCGGCTCCCTACTTATGGCACTGATATCCCGGCCGCGCAGCGGACGAGCGCAGCGGGCGCGACGAAGGCGCGCCGAAGTTGCGCCTAAGTTAAGCCCGTCTGCGCCCGTCCGCGACGGGCCGGGACCAGGGGCCACACCCCCTGCTCCCTCGTTGTCATACACGCCTGCTCAACTCCTCTCCTACACCATTGATGTGCCTCTTCCCCACACCCTCATGCAGCATCTTGTTGCATTAGATATCTATGTCCCCCGCTCAGACCGTGTTGTGTCTCCTCACCCTATTTCTCCCCTCCCTACGCCAGACATCGATTCCCTCCCCATTGGACCCTCATCTCCCCCTCACACTGCTTCTGCTTATCTCCTCAACACTCGTTCGGCAGGCAAACACCAACTTGACCTGTTTAATCTTCTTACCACAGACTCCCCTGATTTTCTGTTCCTAACGGAAACATGGTTTTCGGAGGCTTCCCTCCCCGACATTCTCGCCATCCTTCCCCATTCCCATTATGTCCTTCGGGCTGACCGCCCCGCGGACAAGATCGGGGGGGTGTTGCCATGATTGTCCGATCCACTATTCAATTCCAGCTTCTCCCCCAAGCACCCATCGCTGGAGTGGACTTCTTGGTCGCTCGCTCCTCCAATCTGCCGGCACCTCTCACCGTTGTCCTGGTCTACCGCCCTCCCCTGAACATGCCCCTGTTCGTGGCTTCCCTGCAGGAACTCCTCGCCACGCTGGTGGTTAATAACTCCTCTGTCCTCCTGCTTGGGGACTTTAACTACTGGCCTGGCGATCCCAGGGAGGACTCAGCATCTAAGGACTTCACGGCCACTCTCCTCTGTCTCAACCTTAAGTCTCACGTCCTGGCTCCCACACACAAATTCGGTCACATTCTGGACCAAGTCTGGTCATCCCAGGACATAATCTCCCCCCCCAGTATCCTCCCATGTACATGGTCCGATCATTCCCTCATCTCCTTCTCTATCACCACTGGTTCCCCTCACAAGCCCCTTCGCCCCAAGAATGTTTTCTCCCGTAGTTGGAATCGTGTTGACTTGGCTTCCCTCTCTCACTCCCTTGCTTCTTCCTCCCCAGACCTCACTGGTATTCCCCTTGACTCACAGGCTGCAGCAGTTGGTAACTGGCTCTCTTCTGCATGTGATTTAGTAGCCCCCCTCAAGTTAGTCAAATCCATCCGCCCTCACGAGGCTCACCGTTGGTTTAGCCCGGAGCTCAAGACTCTTAAATTGGAGCTTAGATGCTCAGAGCGCCTTTGGCGCCGTAGTTACTGCCCTGACCACAAGGCCAAATACAAAATCCTTCTTAAGGAGTACAAGCAGGCCATTCTGGCCACTAAGACCAAGTACTTCTCTGAACAAGTGGCGCTCTCGGCCAACAAAGCTAAAGAAATTTTTTCTCTGGTAAGCAACTTGGCCACCTCTGATCGTGCTTGCCCTCACTTCACTCCCTCCCAGGCCCTCTGCTCTTCTCTTAACAACTTCTTTATCGAGAAGATTGTAAAAATTAAATCTAACATTTTGGTCACTCCTTTTACTCCTCCTCACTTTGTTCCCTCCGCGCCTAAATCCTCCTTCTCCTCTTTTCCTCCCCTCCCCTTGGACTCTTTTCTAGCTCTGCTCACCAAAATCAAGTCCGGCTCCCCCACTGACTGTGCCCCTGCCCGTATTCTTAAAACCCTTTTTTCTTCCTGTCCTGATACCCCTCTTTCCTTTCTTAATGCCTCTCTCTCTACTGGACTGGTCCCTTCTTCATTTAAATCTGCTATTGTTTCTCCCATTCTTAAAAAACCTGGTCTTGATTCTTCTCTTCCCTCTAACTTTAGACCTATCTCTCTTCTCCCTTATCTTGCTAAAATTCTCGAATCTTATGTTACTTCTTGTCTCTCTGTTTATGTTGAACAGAACCAGCTCTTGGCTTCTCACCAAGCTGGTTTCCGTTCGGGTCATTCGACCGAAACCGTGGTGTTGGCCGTCCTCGACGAGCTTAAGGCCAAGGCCGACGTCAATTCCCCCCAAGCTTTGATCCTCCTCGACTTGTCCGCTGCGTTTGACACGGTCGACCATAACATTCTTTTGGACCGTGTCAGCGCAGCGGGCATACGAGGTTCTGCCCTTTCCTGGATCACTTCCTTCTTGACAGGTCGTTCTCAAGCCGTTCATCTTCCCGGCTTCTCTGCTTCTCCCCTCCCGGTGCCCTGTGGGGTCCCCCAAGGTTCCTCTCTCTCTCCCCTTCTTTTCAACCTCTATATTCACCCTCTTATCTCTTCCCTTCTTGAGTTGGGGGTCTCTGTGTATAACTACGCTGACGACCTCCAGCTCGTCTTTGATCTTTCCTCTCCTTCTCACTCTCTATCCTTTTTTCACTCCACCATGGTCTTTATTTCTGGGTGGATGAGCGCCAACCACCTCAAGCTCAATCCAGATAAGACTGAGCTTGTCTTGATTGGCGGCTCATCCAGCCCCTGGTCCCCTGCATATTGGCCTCCCATTCTTGGCCCCCCTCCCACCCCTGTTCCCTCTGTTAAAACTCTGGGCATCAAGGTCAGACAGGACCTGTCCATGCATGGCCAGGTCAGTGCCGTGGTGTCCTCCTGTTTTCTTTCCCTCCGTATGATCCGGAAAATTTCTCGTTTCTTTTCTCTTGACTCCCTTAAAATCATTATTTCTGCCCTTATCACTTCCCGCCTTGATTATGGCAATAGCTTGTTCGCTGGCATCCCTGCCTATGAAACCCGCCGCTTACAAGCTATCCAGAATCAGGCCGCCCGTCTTATCTTTCACTTGCCCAAAACCCATCATATCACTCCCGTCCTCAAATCCCTTCACTGGCTGCCCATTTTTCAGAGATCTCTGTTTAAACTAGGGTGCCTTGTTTATCGGGCCCTCGATCACTCTGCACCGGCTTTCATCAATTCTTTGATTTCCCATCACATCCCCGCCCGCACTCTCCGTTCATCATTTTCCGCTCTCCTCACCGTTCCCCGCTTTCACAAATCTCGCACTGGTGGAACCCGTTTTTCTGTTCTTGCTCCCCGGTTCTGGAATTCCCTTCCTCTTTCTATGCGTTCGATCCCTATTTTTTCACATTTCCGTAAAGCGCTGAAAACTTTTCTGTTTGCCCTGGCCTACCCCTGCTAATCCTCCTGGCCCTGTCTGTTCGGTTCTTTAGAGCTCCCAGCGCCAGGAAGCCGTTTGGCCATCGTGCGCTCTACAAATACTCTTCATTCATTCAAGCCCCTCATGAAAAAGCAAAATAAATCCCCTACTGATTTGTCTAATATGCGCCCAATTTCCCTTCTCCCGGCGCTAGGCAAAATCACCGAGCAATTAGTCCATGAGGAATTAAAACATTTTGTGGAAAATAAACGCATCCTGCACCCACAGCAATCCGGCTTTCGCCCTGGCCATTCTACAGAAACCGCTCTGATTGAGTTATCAGACACCATCAAGTTCTTGCAGGATGAGGGCAGGCAGGCTGTCCTCATCCTGCTCGACTTAACCGCGGCCTTCGACACCATCTCACATGCTATTCTTATCAATAGAATGCGTGAGATTGGTGTCTCGGGTTCCGCGCTTGCTTGGATAACTTCATTTCTGTCCAACCGCTCTCAAACGGTTTCCTTAGGCCCTTATCTTTCTGGCGAACGTTCTACCATCTCAGGTGTGCCACAGGGTTCCATCCTGAGCCCTCTCTTTTTTAATGTATACATGGCCCCGCTCCTTACGTTGATTGAGTCACATGGGATTCTTGTGACATCCTACGCCGACGACACTCAGCTTGTCGTCACTATTGACAAAAGACTCCCTGATGCTGCCATCAGATTTCAAAACTGCCTGTCAGAAGTCTTTTCCTGGCTTAACCTGAATCATCTAAAATGCAACAGCGCCAAAACCGAAATAATACCCCTCGGTAAAGGTACACTCTTTTCCCCTAAAGAGTGGTGGCCTCATAACTCCGAAGCACCACCAAGCGCGGTTGTTTCAGCCCGTAATCTGGGAGTTCAATTCGACGCATCCCTCAGCTTCGATGAGCATGTGCGTATTACCGCAGGGCGCTGTTTCAGCCTAATCAGGCAATTAAAGAAATTCTTTAATTTTTTGCCTATTTCAGCCAGGAAATCAGTCGCGGTTGCGCTCATCCTTTCCCGGCTGGATTATTGTAACGGCCTCCTAGCAGGCATTAAGAAGTCCTCTCTTAAAAAATTACAAAGTGTTCAACACGCAGCGGCTAGGCTTATCCTGAAACTCCCCCGCAGGTCTTCGGCCTCTGCAGCCCTTAACGCACTCCATTGGCTGCCCCTCCATAAGAGAATCTTATTCAAGCTTCTAGTTACTGTCTTTAAAGCCAACAAGTGTACGGGCCCATCTTACCTGATCAAGCGCTTTCAGCGTTATATTCCAACCCGCTGCTTGAGGTCATCAGGCGCTAATTTCATCTCTGAACCTCGAATAAAATTAAAAACCAAGGGCGGAAAGACCTTTTCATTTCTCGCTGCCAAGGCATGGAATCACCTTCCCCCCAATCTTAGGCATGCCCCCTCAGACAGCCTTTTCAGGAAATCCCTGAAGACTTGGATTTACTCTCAATCTGACTCCTCAGTTCTCGCAGCCATTTGATCCATACTACCCACAGTAGATCTTCTGTGTGCTCAGCGCCAAGATGCTCCCTCCGGAGCGAAAGTAGCGCTTTACAAAAGCTAATAAATATCAAATATCAAATACCATAGAATACTCCACTTACACACCTCCAGCCCTCAGAAACCAAGTTTAGTGTGACCAAAGTCTTCAACCATCGTAAAAATGCCCATGGTCTGTAGGGTAGCTCCACTGATTAGGGCATATTTGGGGGCCATTCCCACCCACCAACTCAAGCCAGGAAAAAATATGTCACCTCCAAGTACCCACTTCAAAATACTCCTGGACCTATAGGAAGATTTGAAGAGGACTGAGCATGCTGCCTGAGACCTGAGAGGAGCCTTAAGTACTAGACCTGTTCTCACTCTTTCAGCCAGAACAAAGAAGAGGACTCCAAGGGTCATAATATTGGCTTGCTTTTAAAGCTACAAGGAAACAGCAAGCTACAGGAGGCCTTTTTATACAACAGGCCAGCGGCAACTGGACCTGGACTAGACCCTCCTGTTGAACTTTGCCTCTCACCCTGTACGTCTCTAAGTGCCTTCTTTGAGGTCAATGTGACTTTTGAAGTGTACTCCTGTGGTGGTTTGGGGCTTAAAGGACTAAAGTCAGAAAGTACAATCTTTGACCAGGACATACCTGTTATGGGCATCTGACCAGTGCTCCATCGGTAAGTGTCAGATTGTGTCTAGATCCTTTTCTATCGCAACTATTGACCAACATTGGTACTTGTGTGCTTCGTAGAGTTACTTCTACTTAAAACTTTGAAAAATCCTAACTGCGTTCCCCATACTGTATTTTTGTAATTTTGTATATTAACTTTTAATCTATTTTACCAATTTATGTTGGGATTTTTATTATTTTGCATTTATTACTGGTTTAGTACTGCATAAATAATGTACACATTACATCTAGGTTAAGCCTGTCTGCTTTGCGCTACTAGGGGGTTGAGCTCAGGTCTACTCAGTCATTTTAGTGGCTCAGCCTGCCAAAGATTCTTATTATTACTTAGGGTGGGTACCAACCCCCCTCAGCTAATAACAACATTTCTTACAATATCCACGTTAGGTCCTTGAATTTAGGCAAAGATCAGAAGATGGCATACAGAAACCATGTTGTGCAGGTAATTGTGTCCAGTGAAGAATAAATCCCCTTGAATTAGCTGCAATTAGTAGTTAACTTTGTCTGGGAAAGAGGACATTCCCAAACTTCAGTTGCAATTATATGTGCAATTCAAGATTACAAACATTATTGCTAATGGATAATCAGCTGCACATCAAAGATGTGCCCCCTACAAAGACTGAACATGATTGAATTGAATAACTTTATTCAGTTATGTCGAACCATAAAGTGCATAACTTGACACCCAGCAAAACATAGAAAGAGATGTTAAGATTGTGAAGAAAATAGCAGCATTATACTAAAATAAAATCAATTAAAATATGCTACTATAATGTACCAGGATATCAATTCTTTTGGGATTGGTACATGTCCTGTGTTCCCAGGTTTACAGTCTCTTATTTTGAGGTGTGACATGGGTTAAACCCACACATGTTATCGGGTTGATGCTTAAAAAACAGGTAGCTGATAAGTCCATTGACTTTTTGTTGCCATTGGCTTGACTTGACTTTGCGCTGAAATTTGTAGGCGTTGGTCAGCTGCACGGAGTAGATTATAAACCAGAGTAACACATATTTACTCTTTTGAATACCAGTGTAAAGGAAGAGTCGCACAGCCAACTAATGATTGCTTTCGTGTAGGAATGTAATTCCAGCTCTAAGAAGATTGGCTTCAGGAGGATCTTCCTTTGTGCCATGACTTCAGGACACGTGCACATGAGATGACTTATTGATTCTAATTTGTAGCCGTATAATTGCCAATTTGTGTATTGGTGCCAATCTTCCAAGTAGGTAGTAGATCTTTGGAGTCAAAGAAGCCAAAAAGAAAATACATAAAACTCTGTTTGATTGCTGGATGGAAGGGCGCAGTGACGTATTATTGAGGCTTCAAGTTGTTATAATAGTTTATCACTGTCTATGCATGCCACTGCTGTGCAAGAATGTTTTTATTTTGTAGGAATGTCAGCTTTTTAATGTGAAATTGCTAATCTTGGCAAATGCAGCTTGACATATCTTTATGTCCCATGCTACTTGTAACTCATGGTCCACCAGAGCTTTCTCAAGATAGGCACTCCATGGCTTGGCTTGTTATCTCTCCATTTGAGCCTTTACCTCAAGCCAACATAGATTATTTAAGGTTCAATTCTCCGCAGCATTAGGTCTCCAGCACGGTGTGGATTTGTTGATATTTCTGGTCTTGAAAAATTAATTCAAAGCGTGCCAAGGATTAGGAGGACGTATTTATAGGAGTGTTCTGACTCTACTTGCTCGCCTTTAATGAACCATTTGTGCTTATTGTATTTGAAGTCCACTAGGCTCACCACTTTGGTTTTCTGCAGGTTCAGCTCTTTCCCTTGCGTTCAATATAACTTACCAGTTCGATGATCACTCTTTGCTAGTCGATTGGTGATATTATCAGTATATTGCAAGCAAGCATGCAATTATTTTTTTCGTTTGACAGAATAGATGGATGGCTATCAACATTTGTCATGTAGCTGTCATGTCGGCTAAATATAAGTTGAACAAACTATGGACCAGAACACACCCTTATTTCAGGCCTTTTTTGGTGTTAATCTTTGAAGTGATTCTACTGCAGTCTCCCAATTTCCCCTGCGTCTATGTATCGCTGGGTAAACCTATGATTGGATTGGGTATTTTCCCTGGCATGTCCTGTTCCTTGAATTTTGCCTAGAGTTTTTCACGTCAGCACTTGATTGAATGCCGATTTGAGGTCAATACAATTGGCAAACATCCTCACTGCATTTTCTGTCAAGATGCCCTGAGTTTCTAGATTAGTTGCCATTCCCATGCCAGTTCTGAACCTGTTTTTGGTTTTTGGTATCAATAATTTCTCATCTATCCAGGCTTGCAGATCGTATAAAATGCAAGCGGCATAGAGTTTCACTTACACATCTATTAAAACTATTTTTATTTGAGGAGTATCTCAGAGGTGCACTGCTCAAAAGAGAATAAAGCATTCTAAAATATCCAATTCTTCATACCCTTCTTAAAGGAGGTGAAGTCTGAGCAAGAGCGAATAGGAGGGAGTTTATTACAGTGATAAGGAGTTTTGTAAGATACAGATCTACCCCATATCTTATAGTGCAGATGTGTGAGGTCACCAGAAGTGCCTTATTTGAAGATATTAAACATCTCAGAGGCAGGTAGGAGTGTAATTGAGTGGACAAACAGACAGGACAAGACTTCTGGAGTGCCTTATATGACAGACAACATAGTTTGAAAATGACACACTTTTTAATCTACAGCCAGTGAAGCTTCCTGAGAATTGTAGAGTAAGGCGAGTGTGAAGGAAGATTCCAAAATAGCAGTGGAGTGGTATTCTGGACCACCTGCAGTTTGGACAGCAAAGTGTCATTTAGTGATGTTAACAAAACATTCCCATAGTCAAGGCGACTTGTGATAAGGGACTGGACAAGATCTTCCAGGCAGTTTTTGAAAGCAATGGGAGAGGTTTCTGAAGAGCCTCATGGTGGCAACACAGAGGGCAAATGTTGCATTAACTTAATCTGTCATAGAGATTGGACTAACCTCAACTCCAAGACTTTTTACTACCTGCGAGAGGAAGCGAGACCAAGTTCTTAGTCTGTAATTACCTGGTGACGGTGTTCCCTTTCCAAGACGTTGGTACACTGTTCCGGAAACAAATGGGATTAAAAAGAGGTGCTCTGTACCTGGCCCAAAAGCCCATATTTTGCCTGAATGACGTGTTAAGCAATCCGTTGAGGCCTTCAGCTCCCTCTGGCTTCAGGGATTTTATTATTCCCTCTAGTAGTTTTATATCGGTTAAATGCTCTATGACAGTTAAATCTTACGTACTTATATAGCAAGCTTCCGATGGTTCTACTTCATTGTCTATAACTGAGATACTTTGTCAAACCGACCTGTTCATTTCTATGTACAAAGAGTGAAAACGTGAAGTTACATCAACACTTTTATTGTTGCAATTAGGATACTCATAAAATTCAATGCAATGCTAAACTGAACCCATCCTTGTGGTATCCTAAGCCCCATAAAAAAAGCGTGTGGAATAGACTGCTGCAGAGTCCAGCTGCTGAGGATGTTATGTTGTGTTTTATGTTATGTTTTGTGTTTTATGTTTTGTGATGAGTTTTATGCTATGTGTTTTATTTTATGTTTTGTGTTTTAGGTTTTAGGATATATTCTGTGCATTGTATTATATGTGTTCTGTTGTGTTGCATTGCATTGCAGCCAAAGTCCTCTAGATGTGTTACTAGCTAAAAAGATCACAAGAGCTCAAATTCATTATTCAAATCCGTTAAGCCTCAGATGCTTAGTGGAAAAGTAAGGTCTTAAGATGCTTCTGAAAACCGATCAAGTTTGAGAGCAGCCTTAAGTATACAGGAAGGGATTGGTGTCACTACAACTCATGCTTGTACATCGCATGCCTTTACAACGCGGTTTTTACCACGCAGTCCATTACAACGCATAATGCTTTTAGGCGCTGGATAGTGAATTATTTAATTTACTATTCCAACTCCAGTCCCCGTGGATAGCAGGGAAGGTGTTGGATAGTAAATTAAATATATTCCCTATCCTAGAGCGCCCCCCAGTGCAATGCGTTGTAATGGTATGCGTTGTAATGGTTGCGATGTAATGGTAATGCGTTGTAAAAAATGCGTTGTAAGTGAGGTTCCCCTACAGGAAGAGGGTGCCACACTTTAGCTGATGCCACAGAGATTGACTACCTCGTTGTTTCCTTTTATTGATATTGAATACGTTTGTATAGCACAGTGTATACTCTGAGGCATCTTGGTACTGTGATCTGTGATCAATAAAGGTATCCTTTATCTTTACTTGGTGAAGAGCCAGGTTTTTAATACTTTTCTGAAGGCTAGAAGAGTGGTTATAGACTTCATTGATTTGGGGGAAACTGTTCCATTTAAGGGCAGTATTTCTAATGAAGCTCCTACCTCCCCATGACATCCGCTTGTAAGACGGAACTACCAGCTGTTTTTGAAAGCTGGTGCATACGGACCTACTGGAACATACCATTTTAGATTCTTTTTTAGGTAGTCTGGGCCAGTTCCTTGCAATGCCTTATATGCAAGAAACAACGCCTTAAAGGTGATACGGTTTTCAACAGGAAGCCAATTTAATTATATATATAATTAAGTGGGGCGGGTGCCGCGTGGATTGCGCATCTTGTTAGCCCCCTCCTATGAGAAACCCGACCCACAAATGCTATCTGACTGGGTGCAATGTAATCTTGACAATTCGAAACGCCTAATGGCCATACTCATCCAGTATGCTGAAAGTGATAGGATTAAGCTTTTGGATGAAATAGCCTCAATCAATGCTGAAATTGACAAACTACCTCCCTCACCTGAACTCACCAAATACAGAGAGGAAATGAATATACGCCTCAAGCGAGAGGAAGATGTCATTAAAAAGAGGAAGGCGTATAAGTTCCAACGCGACAGGCTGGACTATGAAAATGGCCAGATTTTCACGTTCGTGAAGAGGTATGATGACATCAAACAGCCCCGGAATAATAATATTACTGCCGCCAACAACAATACAGGCACTACAGCAATCACAGGGCAGACTGAGGTGTCCTCGTTCACAGGGGATAGCTCGCAACCTGAAAGTGAATCTGACACGGAAGCCAGGCGTCAATGACGGTCGGGGTTTCGAAAATGTACTCCTGCGCAGGAACTGGAGATGGTCCAGCAGGACCGCAAGCTAACCCTGCGCTCAGGAACCCAGGCAGCCGCCGGCAGCACGCTAACAGAAAACGTGCAGAGAGGCGGAAAAGCAGTAAACGCCGCAAATGCAGGAGGAAGACAAAGGAAACCTCGCTCCAGATGGCAGTGCAACAAGGCGCAGCCAGCGCAACCACAGCAGTAAACGTTATCAATGACTCCAATACCAATGTTCATGCAGTCATCAATTTAACCGACATTGCTCTGACCCCAAAGGAAACATCTATTTTAGCTTTAGGACTAACATGTAGTCCACGGGGCGACTTTGATTATGCAACAACTAAGATAGACATGTTGAAATATGTGCGAAAATTAAAACTGTGCAAATACCATGCTTCACGTACAACATTGGACTCCAACACATTGATTGGGACCCAGGACGCTGCTTTTGCCCACAATGCATCCAGCGAAACCAGTGAAGTAGCCACTGTGGGAGCAGCCCTAACGCAAGAACTCTTGGAGCTCCAGGAGGAGGAGTTGCCTTCTCATACAGATAGTCAGGCAGCCCTTGGAGGTGAACCTTTTCCTGCACTGTGTCCTACACCTTTCAAACTTAAATCAAAATTTTATCCTCTGATGATTAAGGACAATGTGGATATATTTCACGATCGTGTTACCACACAATTGAAGGAATTGCAGATTAAAAATGCTCATGCAATTAAACTCTACAACTACAGGGACAGTGAGTACCATAAACTCATAAAGAAGCTTAAGGCAAATAAACATTTGGTGGTAAGACAATCTGATAAAGGTGGCAACGTGGTCCTATGGCCACGCAAGATGTATTTGGAAGAAGCTCTTAAACAGCTCAATGACAGGGACTGTTACAGGCCTATTACTATGCAAGATGCTCTTAAGGCCATGAATGAAATCTATTCCAAACTCTCTGCCTGGAGGAGTAAGGGCTTGCTGACCATGGATGAGTATAAATTTCTTAAAAAGGATTACCCAGTTACCCCTGTAATCTACTTCATCCCTAAAGTGCACAAGAACTACCAGCAGGCACCGGGCAGGCCTATCATATCTGCCTTTAACAGCCTGTTGGAAAACATGAGCAAGTACATCGACTTCTTCCTACAAGATTTTGTAAAAGGGTTGCCTTCTTTTATCCTTGATACAAGTGACTTACTTAGGAGACTCATTGATTTTAGATGGAATTCTAACTATATCCTGGTGTCCATGGACGTCACCTCATTATACACCAGCATATTCCATCAAGATGGACTTAAAGCTACTCAACATTTTCTTGGGAAGAGAGAGGGCTGCTTGCAGGAACATTCGAAAATGTTGTTAGATATGATCTCCATATATCTAGACAATAATGTCTTCCTATTTGCCAAGCAACTATTTTTACAGACCAGGGGTGTGGCAATGGGGACCTGCTTCTCTCCCAGTTACGCCTGTTTGCACATGGGGTACTGGGAGGAGCAGGTCCTCATGACTGAGCATGCCGCCACAATGAACACCAAAGTGAAACTCTGGTTAAGGTATATTGATGATTTGTTCCTTGTATGGGATGGCACTGAGATTGAAGTGAGCGAGTTTATAAAAGAACTGAATGTTAACAATCTCAATATTCAGTTCACCAGTAGCTTTAGCACTCAGTCCATTGTGTTCCTGGATGTGGAAATCTTTGTCCGGGACGGTAGCCTCCATACCAAGCTGTATCGCAAGCCCACAGCGGGCAACACACTGCTACATGCTGGTAGTCATCATCCAGCACACCTGATACGGAGTATCCCCTATGGGGAGATGCTTCGTGTCAGGAGAATATGCAGCAGTGAAGAGGAATGCCGGCTGGCACAATCCCACTGTAGGGCCCGATTCCTTCAAAGGGGTTACAAATCAGAAATTATAGATAGTGCCACACAGAGAGCCAACAAAATGGACAGGACAGCACTCCTGGGCTCAGGAGCTGAACGATTGCAGTCTCCCGCTAATAGACCTTGTGAGGAGACTAGGTTGATTATTGGATACAGTAATCAACATAAAAGCATTCATAAAATAATCAAGGATAAGTGGTCCCTTATATCCAGTGACCCTGTCATTGGCCCTGCCATGCCCAAATACCCGAGTATTACTTATCGCAAAGCCCGGTCAATGCAAGACAGCTTGGTTTCGAGCAGCCCAGAGGTGATCATGGGATCCTGGCTAGACGATAGCAAGGTATTCTTGAAATGTTTTACTTGTAAAGCATGTAAACATGGCATCAGCAAGTCTGAGGTTAGCACACCACTTCCCCATTTCCCATTAAAATCAAGCAAAAACTAAACTGCAAATCTGAATTTGCAGTTTATGTTTTAGAATGCCCTTGTGGGCTCAGATATGTGGGCAGTACAAGGCCACAAGTCCACAAGCGAATTCTACAGCATCTGCGAGCTATCACCAATGCAGATCCGGCATATCCAGTAGCCAGGCATTTTGAGAAGACTCATGGGAAAGATGCTTCTTTGCTGAAATACTATGTGATAGACTGTGTTCCTCCCCAGAGGAGGGGAGGTGATAGAGAGTCCCTGTTGCGCAAGCTAGAGACCCGATACATCATATCACTAGATACCAAGTCACCGCAAGGGCTTAATATTGGGGAGGACTGCCACACCTATCTGTAGTATTCTGCTCATCTTGTTGTATGCACATTGCACTTTTTCTTCAGTACCTTGACTGTCTTGCAATTTTGAATTTAGACTAGTGAAATGATATTTTAACATGCATCCTGGACCCCTCCTGACCTTTTTTGTAATTGACTTCTTAACATTTATTGATTTAACAAATTTGCACTTTTCTCTGGTAGCACTTTATTGCCATCATAACATGTTTGCACTAATTACGCGTATTTGCACATATCTAATTTTATCTTTTACCTCAGTGCCAGTGTATAGCCCACATGGGCATTATTTTTTCTGAACTGACATGAATGCATGACAATTGGGACTATATGTTATCCTCTTGCATTTTTTCACTGCTGCCTCTTTCAATATACGTATGGCATTGTGTTCTGATGGATTTTAATGGCAAATAATTATATATAAATATTTATAAGGCTTTTAACTTTTATATCTATTTTAGAGGTTTTTTTTTTATAGTCGTTGCCATGAATTCTTACACTGACATTTGGTCACTGAGGTTTTACAGTTGGGTTTGCAATATGTATTTTACAGTTATTTTAAATACTTGTTACCGACTTGTAAATTGTGTGTGCAATACCGGAATTTATGCTGTAACTTAATTACGTGACATTTTGGAAATAGCAGTATTTTTTCTTTTTCCATGACATGTGATGGCACTCTTGCACTTTAAATGGGTGGTCAGCCCCCATGACGTTGTCATGTGATCAAGGCTATCTCTAGCCGAAACGCGTCATGGCGGACTGGTGCTGGGTTGAAAACTAAATAAAGAAAATTTGCACCTCCCTGGGTCTCGCTGGTTCCTGTTTGTTCGTGTGGCTGTACGTGCTGTGCTTGCGGACTTTGGAGCCTCACATACCTCATATATATATATATATATATATACATACACACTTTATTCAGCCATAGGCCATCAAAGTTGCATAAAACAATTCAAAAAAGAAACACAATACATTGTGTCAGGACAATACAGTAAACATACATTGATTTACATAAATACACCTCAAAATCGAATTGCACAAAATTAGTATGAGTACACTACCAAAGACAAAACCTGAAATGGTCCCCATGCAGGAGGGTGTGATTCATACATAACATTTGGCTAACAATTTAATTAAAATATTATCCCAAGACAGATAACAGTCGAACATGATTACATACATAAATTACAGTAATTTAAACTTGACACCTATACTTATGCATCAATTGTTTAAATAAGACTGTATCATGAATTGTATATATTATATTTGATAAAAACAGCATGACTAAAAATGTTAAAAACCTTAAAACAAGTGGGCACCCAAGTAACAGCTTTACAATTAATAAACACATCGCTTGGTAAGTATTAGAGAGAAGTCTTGTATACAATACACAATTCATTTTGCTCCAGTAAACAGCATTTCGTGATTGCAGAGTTCGATTCTGGAAGTAGCAGCCAACACAGCCTAGGTTAGACGCTTCTGTCGGCTAATCCAAACAGAGTATAAAAAACAACTAACTGCAAAAACAATTGAGCCAGAGGTGTCTGTTTTTAGGATCCAATAGGCAACCTGGGATTGCCGGTCTCGAATGTTTAGGCAGATCAGTCGTATTCATCTCCTGCGAATCAGTTGGTATTTTGTACAAAAAAAGAGCATGTATTCTTCTGTTTCTTGTGCTATAGCACAGACAGGGAATAGTTTGAGTATTAACCCAACAGCCTTATTGCTAGGGAACCTTAATAAAAGGCTACTATATCTAAATCTCACATGTGTTAAATCCATCACTCCCCCATTTTTTAGTAATATTTTCTGTTCCCCTGTTGTGTTGTGTTCGCCACCTTGTGGGTGCGCCGGGACGCTCCTTCGCTGGAGCAGCCGTGCGCAATACAAATAGCACTAACATAACATAACATAACAGGTGTGATTTGATCCATAAAAGATTCAAAACTGGGGCTTGACTTGGCACTTAAAAATCGGGTTGATAGTTATCCATTTGCTAGTTTAGTGGCATAGTGCTCTCTAATCAGGGCCAGACTGGGAACCAAAACCGGCCCTGGCAAAGTGCTCGGCCACCACTCCCCCGGGAGGTTGTGGATGCCGCCGAGCTCTTTGCCGGGGCGGTTTTTAGGCCAATTTTGTTGCCGGGCCAATTTGGCAGCTATGCTGCAAAAACAGCCCTGTAACAATAACGGCCCCCAGGAAGCCCAAAACGGTCCCCCCATCTGTGCGCGCACCAGGGGATTGCCCGGTGCCCGCTACGGCTAGTCCAGCCCTGTCTCTTATAACCACCCAATACCTAGTCTTAAGCCTCAATAGGTCTGTTCTGGTAGCCCTCTCTGGATGTTCCCGCAGTTCCATCATGCCAATTTAGTTGTTTCAGGGCTAAGGATGCGGATTCAGACCTAGGGATGTTGAAGAACAACCTTGCTGCTCTATTTTGCGTTATCTGAAGTTTTCTAAATGATCTTTTTGAAGGCTTTGAAAGAGGCCATCTACAAATGATGAAAGAGTTTGTCAAAGATGACCTCAATATTCTAGAGGGGTAATATCTTGTGAAACATTTGCTGACAAAACCAAGAGAATTGATCTGCAAGGCCTTGAAAATAATTCACCATGCCTTAAATTGTATAGGTTGTTGTCTTAGAAGCCAATTACTGTTTTGGAGTAAATGCTTGACACAGGTACTATAAGGACAACCAAAAATCAGCTGTGCTGAAGACATCTGGACAATTTGAAGTTTTTGCAAGAAGCATGCTGGTAATTCCCAATACTAAGTATTTTCATAATCTAAATGACAACCAATAAAGCTGCGAGCTGCCGTACATTTGCAGTCCATCAATACAACGGGCGACTTGCAAATAGAATTTTCAAATGATGAAAATATCACTAAGGCTGTCCCTGTCGCTATCTGGGTTGATAACTTCAGCAGCAAATCAATTATGAATCCAGCACTCTTTGGGGGCAGGAAGAAGAATAGTGTATCCTTCTTAGTTAACAGCAACAAAGTTGCCACTGTTCCCACTTTCTCTTATTTAGGCATCCCCTTTGATACACACTCCTCATGGAGAGCTCTGAAGACCAGTAGAGCCGTTGCTTTTTCCAAATTAGTTAAGACTTTCCTCAATTTTGCCCCCAGACTTGGCCCATAAAGGAACTTTTGACTGTTTACAAAGCCAAGTGCTGTGCTAATGCTTCTTACGGGGTAGGGGTGTGGGGCATTGACAATCACAGGGCCTTTAAACAATTGAGAATGGCTTTATTAAGAGGCTGTTAGCTGTCCCCCAAAGCACTAGCTCCTTTATATGCCACACAGAGGCAGGGATTGAATACATTAATGATTTTATTAAAATTCAACCCCATCCTTTAATAGGGCTGTACTCAGGCCCGGACTGGCCGTAGCGGGCACCGGGCAATCCCCCGGTGCATTGCACGGGTGGGGGCCGGTTTTGGGCCCCTGGGGGCCGATTTTGTTACAGGGCCGATTTTGCAGCTATGCTGCAAAATCGGCCCTGTAACAAAATCGGCTGAAAACCGGCCCTGGCAAAGAGCTCGGCGGCACCCCCCACTCCGAGCTCTTTGCCAGGGCCGGATTTGGTTCCCAGTCCGGCCCTGGCTGTGCTTGCAGAATGCCTGAAACTCAACCATTGCCTGAGTGTTCCTTGGATGAAGTATATTCGGGTACATCTGTCGCAGCTTGGAGCACAAGTATTTGTTTATTTCTCCCAGTGGTGTGTCAGCCAGCTCTATTATTACCTCGAAAAACCTGTTTCTAGAGGGATGTCTGGAGGGCAGATTGTGGAGGGCTGTATATAAGCCATCGTTCCAAGCTTTTATGGTATTTGTTCGAGCATTAGTCCCACGACATACTTAACATTTGTAGGCAATAAACACCATACATACATCTTTATTCAGGTTATGCACCGTGCACTTTTTGGCTGCTTTTCCGTCACAAGGCTCCTATTTTTCCCACCTACGTCTGTGTCCCTGTGATGCTCATTCAACACAAATTCCTTTACATTTTCGGTTTTTTTATAAATGTGACTTCTTTTTGAGGAAACATTATTTATTGCCCATTCTCAAGGAGGCAAATATTTGCTACTGTAGGCGGCTTTCACTTATCTGCGAATTATTCCCACCATTAAGATCTGTATTTTTGCTGCTGTATACATTGAACGTGCCATAAAGCGGAGGGCCACTGTTCTTATGTGCATTTTCATGGACTCTTTTTTTAATTTCTCTGTATGTTTTTTTTTTATATGATGATTATTTATTATTGGATCACTGTACACTGATGCATTTTTATATATGTCTTGTGATTGCTTTTATGCTTCTATGGTCTAAGAAGACCGAATACAGTTATTTGTACTGAACTGAATCAAGCACTCTTAACTATTGCTGAGGGAATTGGAGTTTTATCCTATTTCTGGTGCCCAATAAGCCTAAAACCATTCACAACCAAATCCTCTGTTTTATCAGTGCTGACTTTTAATTTTTTGCCCCAACCCTACCCAATTCAAGCTGAGAGGGGAGGTTGTTTTCAAGAGTGTTTTCAGCACACACATGAGATTTTATTTCTCTCTTTTCCAGCAGCGTAGTTAGAGGAATGACACAGATGTGTAATAAGTGCAGGGAAAGGGAAGATCCCTAAGCCACACCATAGGTGGTAGGAGGTTGCTCACTAGTAAATGAGTCTAATTTTACACCTTGGGTCTGGTTTGACAGAAAAGAACCTAACCATTTTAAAGATGTGCCCTTGATATCTGCCACATAAAGATGATTGATCAAAATAGTATGATCAACCATACCGAACAGCAGTAACTTGTCCAACATAATCAGGGCAAGGTCTGTCCAGAGTCCAATGTCTGTTCTCAAATCATCTAACATGAACAGCAACACTGACATGGTGCTATGAGCAGGTTTAGAGTCTGTCAGTAAAGTGACTAAATTATGTGTCTGAAGATGATGAACTATAAGGTTAACCCCACTTTTTCATTGATGTTACACTGTTTTTGACTAGTCTGACTGCGATCCAAATCAGGACCCCAGTCTATCTGCTTTTTCCCTCAAATGTTATACCTGTACTTAGCTACACTCCAGATTAGATACTGGGGCACCCTTATCAGTCCCTAGTATATGGTACCCATGTACCCAGGGTGGTGTGGGAGGTATGATTCCACCCTTCTGAAACAAACTTTGTGGGGTCACTAGTCTTTCTGATGCCAGCCTTCGTGACCCAGGCAACACAAAATGGTTGCTGCTGACCAGAGACACATGTCTGCCCTCCTGCTGCTGAGCTAAGCTTGAGCAGAGGAAGGCAGGACAATAGGCATCCTGTCACAGGGAGGAGTGACCACTTCCCAGACAGTATTTCGTGTATTGGGGCTGGGTGGGTGCACTTCTGAAGTGCCTGAAAGTCTGCACGAGGGGCACACTTGGTATCCCTGCGCACAGTCCAGCTCAAACCAGTTCTGGGAGCCATTAGCTCCTTCTCTGGCACAAAACTGGACAAAGGACATAGGAGTATCCTCTCCACTGTACAGACCTTCCCCTAGGAGGGTCCCCAGAATCTGCCCAACCCTCTCTGTGGGTACATAAGGGCTTACCTAGCTGAGGACCTTAGATTTGACATGGACAAGATTCATAAACAAGAAACCACTGACCTTCGACCGTCTGGACACTAGATTTGGCCCGACTTTCTTCTCCCTCCCCGTCCAAAGCCTCATCTGTGCCTGTGCCCTATACAGGCTCTGTGCAGCACCTGTGGAGCATTAAGGACAACTGAAGAATCCCCTTTGGAATGAAGGAATCACTCCCCTGCATTCACAGGCACCCCAACTCAACTGACCGGTCTGCTGATCCTGAGCTCCTCCAGACTCTGAAGACTCAAGCAACAGAAGAGGTGGGTTCCGATGTTCCTCTAGGTTAATCTGTCCTCTCACTGAGTTTGAGGCCAGTATCCCTCATGGGGACCGCATAACCCAAACCCTTATGCACCTCGTACTTCTGCAAGTGCATATGCTTGTTGATGATTCCCAAGCTTGTGTCTTAGACTCTGTGCAGCCCTGACCCTAAGCAGTATTTACACCAAAGAACTCCAGCCTCCTAGACACTGAGTGCTCCGTGGGCTGGTACTTTGTGATCTTGCTCGAGGTCCCCTTGCGACTCCTGGTCAATCGGCCTGTGGCTCCTCCTAAGGGGCATTTTGAATTCTGTTGGGATTTCCTGGTTGCTCCAGATGTGCCCTGACTCCCCATTGCATGGTGAGTCCCTTGGACCTTGCTGGTCCACACCGTAACCTGCTTGACCTTCCTCCGTGGGTTGCTGTTGCCAAGGCTTTGTGGTGCTCCAGCCAGACACCGACCCATCAGCACTCGTCAGCCTTCGTGGGACAGCTCGCATCTGGCTCCTGGTCATCCACAACATTTCCTGGCTGCATTTCTTGGCTGCAGAGTAAAGCATCCCTTCCTCGCAACCGAAATGAGTGGGCATTTGTCTAGTGAGCCCCTGGTCACCCTGAAGTGACCCAGACTCTGTCCCCTCTGCTTTCAGGTTCCTTCCATCACAAATCTACACTTGGATTCCCAGTGACACTTTCTTCCTTCCTGGCAAAAGCTCTTCTCTGAAGCCCTCCACTGAAAACGACAGTGGTTTTCGACACCACTTCAGGCCTATGCACCCGGCTTCCTTTGGATAGGTAACTCAAGTACTCCGGTATCCACGGGTGGGGTGGCTCTCCAACCTCCTAAGTTCCAAAGGGTTTCCTCGACGTCAACTAAGAAGGGTCCTTAAACTTTCAAACTGTAACCGTGACTTCCCCATAGAATTGTATGGAGCCTGCGGTCGTGTTAGCACATGGCACCCGTCCTCCGTGGAGTCCCTGTCTACTCACCTTGAGTGGTACCTTGGGTGGTTCCTTGGGATCCCTGCGATTCTACGTGCTCTAAACACTGTCTTGACTCAAATCATGGTTCTTACACCACTATTTTCGTATATAATTTGGTCTCCCCCTGGAGCTCACTGTGTATTGTGCTACTGACGACTGTATCTTTGTTAAAGTATTGTGTGCTTTGTGCTGTACCCTCGTGTAGAGGATACTAGAGAGTGTTATATAAATACATACATATTTTTATAACTACTGTGTGGTTCTCCTTTCATTTAATTAATACTAAAGGTGATATTCTGGTAAAACTAGCTGCTTTACATTCCTTCAAGATTAAGCCTGAAGGCTGCTCTCCACAGTTATCACTTGGATAGCTTTCTAAAGGTCATCTTTGACCTCATACATCATTGGGGTTGTTTGGACTGGTGCAAGGTGCCCACTTTAATTAGTTGACAGCATATACCAGGCCAAATTCTCACACTTGTTACCTAACAACTTAGTTTCAAATGGGAGCAATGAGATGGGGAGGAATCTCCCTTTGATCAATATAATAATGACCTTAATTGGGATATTATCTGCAAATAAAGCAGTCTAAAAGTGAAATGGAGACAAATAATTTTGCTCTCCATCATTAGAGGCATGAGAGCACCATTTACATTCTGGATTCCTCTATCTAGTTTTCAAGTCCTGGAAACCTGGGGAAAACATGGCAGGTAATCATCAATGGAATTAGAAATCCAATTGAAAAGGAAGTGTGGTGCTCATCCAATTCAGGTGATCGAGAACTATAGGGCTCATTGGGAACTCAAACCATTTCCTCCCAGCTTTCCATTGACAATTGGCTGTAGGTTTATGTATGGGTAGGAGCATGATGTTTGGTAACCTTAGCTTCCATTTAATGGAAAAATGTTCTGACCAATGACAAGGATCCACCAAAATAACAATGTAGGACATTGGGTAACTGTTTGAGGGTGTGAAATCTTGCTCGAACAGCAACGACAATTCCTGTCTGGGTGAAACACAAGCAAACCCTAAATTAACCTGTGCTAAACTTTCTGGTAGCTTGGCACAAAAGCAGTCAGGTTTAACTTAGAGGCAATTAGTAAAGTATTTATGCAGCACTTCAAACAGTAATAAAGTGAACTCGCAGGACAAGAAAAATTGCACACTAATTTAGACAATACAGTACAATTTAACAAATTACTTAACACTAAAACAAAAAAAATCAAGTAAGAATAACCAGAGATATGCAATTTTTAAAATGTAAGTAGAAATAGTGCTTAAAAGCAGACAGTACCAACTGTGGTTATATGGTTGCGCCGGATGATGACAAAGTCACCAGTTCAGGCAAAAGCGATGGAGTGTGGACCGGATATAGGAATCAAGCTAGGCCCACTGAACAAAAAAGTACTTCAAATCCCGGATGAGAGCATTGCAAGGTCCCGCATTGAGGATGTGCACACAGTGGCAGATCCAAGGTGCTGCAGGCTTCGATGTGAGGTCCTGCGTCGAGGCAGCTTCACACAGCGGCGGTTCTGAGGAGTTGCAAGGTCCTGCATCTGGGATGTGTTTTGCAGCGATGCTTCCAATGCAGAGCTCCAAAGCAATGTATTATGCTTCACCAGTTCTGTTAGGCCCACAGCTGGGCTGGCAGAGGACCTTTAGGCCCACTTCGAAGGATTCAGGAGTGGGGGGCACCATTTGAAGGCAGGGTTCACAGCAGGCAGAGTCTGAGCAGAAGGCTCATAGTGATTGTAGCCTTTTATGTCCTAGAGGCTCTGATCATAAGGCCAGCCAACTAGCCCTTGGAGCCAATCTGGTGGTCCTGGGTTCAAGATGCGGGACAGGTCCTGCATCTTGGAAGATTACTAGTCCTTACTGCAGTGGAGCAGCACAGCTTCCTCAATTCCAGATGTACACTGAAGAGTTGGGTCTCAGGGTCCAATATTTATACTTGGTGCATTATACTAGGTGCCAGCTTTGAAGTTGGAGAAGCTTCCAGAGTCCGCCCCCAGCATGGGTGTTCGGAATTTACTACCTCCCTGCACTGGTCCTAACTTGTCTGGGGGCACAAAAGACAAGTGTGAAACCCATTATGAGTATGCTGAGCCCAGTATTTGCGACGCGAATGTTGTAGGTTACAGCTCTGCCCCCCTTCAAGTCAGAAAGGACCCATCATGGCAACACCCATTCCAGTTTCTCTCAGTGTCTGGGAACAATAAACGAAGACCAGATGCCAACTACAAATAGTCATGTGACCCAAGACACCTGGGTTCAAGAAAATGATAACTTTCTAAAAGTGCCATTTTCAGAATTGTGACTTAAAATCAAATTGTACTATAAAAAGGGTTTTAAATTACAATTGGGAAGGGTAGGAATGGCGAACAAACTCGACATTCCTACCCTTCCCAATTGAAAGTTATCACTTATTAAATTTAATAAGGTAACCCAATGTTATCCCATGGGAGAGGTAAGCCTTGAACTAGTGAAAGCCAATTTAAGAGTTTCTCACAACCAGGAAATGTAAGTCAAAATCACATGTCCAACCTATCCTAGAGGAGGCTTGTATGCATTAAAAAGGAAGGTTTTGGCCTGGTAAAAGGTGTATGTTACCAGGTGGAATGGCAGTCTAAAACTCTGAACAGAGTCTGCAATGGCAGTCCTGAGACATGTTTTAAATGTCCACTTAAGTTGGTGGCTCAGTAAGTGCCATGGGCCCACTAGCGTTATTTCATTTACAGGCCTTTCGTACATGTAATACCACTTTAATAGGGATTTAAAAGTAAATCAAGTGTGCCAATTAGGGGTTAACCAGTTCTACCATGTTTAAGGCAGAGAGCACAAGCACATTGGCACTGGTTAGCAGTGGTATAGTGGATCGAGTTCTAAGGCCAGCAGAAACAAAGGCATCAAAAACACAAGGATTGAGGAATAATGTTTTGGAAAAACCCTGCCAGGGCTGCCAGGCCCAACAATCACAAAGTCAGTAGACCAAAGATGATCTAAAGTATGTCTTTTGATATGGGGAGGTATTAGATCAACTCCACCATGGACAGCAACAATTGCAACCGCGATAGGAGGGGGTTTATGCCTGGGGCTAGACACACCATCATGTAAAAAAATCCTAGATACAGAAGCGTCAACCAAAAGACATACAGGCCTTGGGGAGAGAAGAATCTCCTTCAGGGAAAGCCATGACACCGCGTGGTGAAAGCCAGAGATCCACTGGCCAAACACCAACAGCCACAATGACCTATGACTTCAGACATTCTAACTCCCTGCTCATAAAGAAATCATGAAAAGACGCAAGGGCTACATGCACCCCACGTAAACCTGCATCAAACACCACCAATCAAGCCATGACTTGGAATCCTTAAAAGACAAGGAAAAGAGGAAGGCCAAGAAACACCTGGCTTCGAGGGCTCAATGCTGACTGCAAGGAGATTGGTTACAGCTGGAATCAGATTAAAAGAAACACCAAGGGCAGAGAAAGCTTGAGAGTCCTGGTTGATGGCCTACACCCCAGGAGGTGTAGTATGTATAATTAAGTAGGTAGGCATTATATCATTGTCCCAATATTTAAATTCACACACAAGTTATAATTGAGTGGAAGAAATAGAGAAATTAGATGAATGTCCAGGAAGACAATAGGTAACTAAAACCAAGACACTTCTATGTGCATTCTTTTAACAATAAACATATTAGGATATTATCAGACCATCCAAAATTACTATCATGTGGAACATTATTTGTGGTGTCTTCTGCATCAGGAACGCTATGCCCTATCAATCAGAAGGGACCAACACCTCGGGGTGTAGTTCTTCCTAAGTCCTCACCTTAGGAATTGCAAAATGTATACCACCTTTCGAGTTTTGTGTATTTTATGGAGCCATCAAACAAATAGATTGCCAGTTTGTATTCCCAGAACCCAACATCCACATATCAATATGGAAATAAAGGTTAAATTCAATTCCTAAATCCACAAAGACATCAACCAGGAATTTAAATGTTCCTATGGGTCAGAGATTTTGTAAAGATGAGATGCTGAAAACTCTTGAGAGTTTTCTTTTTCAAGTTCACCTGCTAAAGGTGAAAACAAAAACCTAATTATAAAATACAGCTGGGATCTCCTACCCAGACCATAAATAAATTGATTTCAGAAAAGTAGGGTAAGAAAGGATTTTTGTTCATGTGACAAAATAATTATCCATCAGAAATTAATCCTTTCACATTTTATTTCCAAGTTGGGACTTTTGCTACAAGTCAAGAAGGCAAAGATCTACATGGTAAAGCAAAACAGCTAATTCCAAACCTCCCCTAATCAAAATATCTTGTAAGCAAGTAGAAGGTGATGTCTGTCATTTTGACTGAGAAGGTGGCTGTAGTAACAAACGATCTTGAGTGTACTGCTTAACCTATCACAGAGCACAATAGACATTATAGAAAGGAAGAGCTGGAGTAGCAGAACAATTCAACCTATGGAAGGTTCCTGAATACATCTTGGCTTTACCCTTCCCTCATTCACATACAAACGTATGATCACTAAGGATGCATATATCACTCCCATGAAGATATAACTACATAAAAAGTTAAATGTTGCTTAAAACTCAGAATGGTAAATTACAAAGGTATCCGTTGTAAAACAGCTCCCTATGAAAAAGGTGCTTTCTTTCTTTGTAGAACAATAATGTACAATAAGAAGAGCTTCATTATCTGAAGAAATCACAGCTGACCTGAACCCATGGGCACTTCCTGCCAAATCAAATACATTATGTTCATAAAATCCTATGGGTTGAAGCATTATACCAATTACATTTTGTCTCTTACCTGTGTATCCGTGCCCCTTCCTAAGTAAGAACCATGAGCAAGATGTACATACCTTTGGAATAGTGATTTCCAAATAGTGATTTTTTTCTGAATCACTATTTGGTAATTGCTATTCTAAATGTATGAAAGGTTTCTTTTTAAATTAGCGACTCCTAGTGGGTTGCAAATCAACCTACCTCATGAATATTAATGAGATATCTCCCAATTTGTGAACCTCTAGGACTAGCCACCATCACAGGGATGGAGTCCTTCATGTTCAGCAGTCCACGATGTCTATGATTGCTTTTTAAATGCAGTCTATTTCCCTTACAGGAAACGTGGCTGCATTTTGAGGGAAAAGTTTATTTTATTTTTTTGTTTGTTTAATAAAGACGCTTCCTTTTAAACAACCTTTATTTTTCCTTTCACAAATGGAAAGAAGTCCCTTTCTGATTTGATTTGTAAAAGTGTTACCATTACATTCATGTAGATGGTAAAGTATTTGTTTTAGGACCAGAATTAGTTAATTAATGTTCATTAAAAACATTAATACATACCATTACGATTTGGTATTTTGAATGAACGTCCATTCCAAATACCAAATTCGTATTAATTCGCAACCCTAAATTGTGATTCGATAACAAGTTACTGAATTGCAGTTTGGGATTCATACAAACCAAAATGCTGTTTTGTGGTAGAAAACCGGCCAATTCTGCAAATCGGCCCATATGTGAGCGGAAAAATACATAGTACATCTGGCCTCTTTTACCCTATGTTTTCTTGTGGTCTGCCCAAATACACAAGGGGAGAGGAGCACACCATTGTTGTGCTTTACGTAAAGGGAAAAGGTAGTTCCCTGACAGCAGGCAAAATCATCAATGGAAGGATACAAGTCAAAAAACATAATGTAAGAATTAAAAGCTTCAGGGTGGGACAAAAAAACAGAAAAGGTAGGAATTATAGATAGAAAACATAGCAATCCTCTACTGAACGAGGAATAAGTCAATGCCAAGGCAATGTATGTTGAAAACAATAGGTCTAGCCAACCAACAGCTAAACCTGTCTGCAGACGAGACCTAAAAAGCTATAATGCTTTATTCACTTCTGGCAATAAATATAAACGATCGAGGAAATCCAATTATTGTTCTTGAGTCTCGTAAATGTTAAAAGACTCTAGCAAGTTCACCTCAACGGTAGCCCCAGAGAAGAGACTTGAATGTCACCACATGGTCCAATTTAATTATCACAAATAATGCATCCCGATTGGCTAAGGAATCCTGTTTTTTTCCAACCTTGCAAACAGAATCATTTTGTCCAATCATGCCATAATATTTTGTAAGCTCTATATATGATAGATAAAGATTTAGTAATGATATTAATGTAAAGAAAAGTGTTATCATATGATACAGCACTGAGTCTCGCACATCAAACACCAATTAACCTTGCAACCCCATCCATTAACTAATTGTTCTCTTGTAGTTCTCTTTGCCAAAGCGCCGGGACACCCCTCGGGGTAGCCGTGCGCAATATAGGAGACCTAAACATAACATAACATAACATATCATAACATGATGTTTAATGGGGCTCGATGTATGACAATGTTACCTTAACAAAACTGACAACAATGTACCCGGTAACATGACCTACACAATCAACTTGAGACCGTATCTCCTTATCTCTTGACAGTATTAGCACAAAACAACACACCACCTCACACACTAAAGAACACCAAGGCACTGTACGCAACAAATCAACTGCAGTACCAAAGTTCACCATTGCACTTCTCTTGTCAACCTATCACTCTATTAAACTCACCCACAAACATTGCACCAATATGTACAACAGACCACAAATTACAACCCACACCATAAGATACAAATACGCCACATAGAGTGTTAAAAGGATAAGTAATCATGAACTGCTGTGCTTTAAAAGTGTATACTATAGCCAAAATTTAAATAAGGATATTTTTTATGATTAGTCATTCTTTCTGTGGCATTTGTACAAAGTGAAAAGCATCCTGGAAAGCAACAAGAGCACTAATTAATTTCAATCTATCTCAGGTTGGTAGAAATCCATCTGCAAATATTCATTTTCTTTTAACATGCAGGAAGAAACACAGCAAACAAGAAAACTGTATATTTTTCCACTTGACTAAAAAAGTGATTTTTTTCTAAAGCTCTGCTAATTTAAACTTACTTGGCTTCTAATGAAATGGCAATCTATATTCAAAACAGATTTACTTCATTAGCATTTTCTCCCGGGAGATGTTATTCATCTTTGGAATCAAAGTTTTCCTTAGAATAATCTAAAGTCATTTATATTTTAATTAAATTATTAACCATGGTAGACTTAATTAAATATTTTTTCCCTCCATGACAACGTCGGCGGGACTAATCTTAAAATCGTGCAGTTTTTAAGTGGGCTAGCATGAAAAAAGCTTAAATTATAAACCTGTATTTGGTATACTAAGACACTTGTTTTCTGAACTGATATTGAAATAGTACTGTGTGGAAGCTGGTAGCATAAACAATCCCAGTATGAAACATAGATGTCAGAATTCTATAACGACTCCGTTTCCCATTTCAGGACAAAAATGAAAATACTCATTCAATCAATCAGTGGCTTGTAGAGCAAGACTACTCATCCGAAAGGGTCTCAAGGTGCTCGGGGAGGGGAGGGACTGCTCCAGGCAACTGCACAGCAAATTAAAAAAAAACAATGCGAGACCTATTGCATTGAAAATGCAACTGGTCCTGCATTTGTTAAAGTTGGATTTATTGGCATTATAAATGTCAATGTTTTTTACTTAGCCATGCTGCAGGGTGTGGTACCATATGTAGTCATAATAGATCCCATGGAACCTCTTATGTTACTGTACCCTGCACAGTTGGAGTTATTGGAAATCTAAAGGCCAATGTTTTTTACCTAGCCATGTTGCAGTGGTACCATATGTGGCCAAAAGAGGTCCCATGGGATATCCTTTGGCCACATATGGTACTGCACCCTGTGAAAGATATCGCAAATCCACCCTACCCACAATGCATTGTATGCAAGACACTACTACAAGTACATTCAAATAGCTATGTCCATATATACAATTGGTAGTTTGAAATGTGACAAAATAATTATTATATTAATCCTGGATTAGGTTGTACTCTGGGTGGAGCTGATGAAGTGTAATTTATAGAAGGTCTCATATAAATGTGATATGTGCTAGTGAGTAAAGTAACTATTGCCAGCCGTGCTTAGAACTAAGAGTGTGTCCTGCCTGAAACTCTGTAAGAAAATAGTGTTCTGAGGCTGTAATTAAAACCTAGAGAGTAACAACACATGTAGCAGGGGGTGTCCTCATGGGATGTTACAAGAAGAGGGATGTTGGAAATGGCTCTTTTTCCGGGGTTATCCCCAAACTTTTTGCTTCTTCCTCCCCTATTTTTCCTGACCCGTGGCTGTTGGCTCTGGGCACTTTACCACTGCTGATCAATGCTAAAGTGCCTAAGCTCTCTGTGTAAATTGTTATTGTAATTGGTTATCCATGATTGGCATATTTGTATTACCAAGAAGTCCCCAGTAAAGTACACTGAGTGTGCCAGGGCTGGTGATAACAAATGCTACTAGTGGGCCTGCAGCACTGATTGTGCCACCCACATGAGTAGCCCTAAAATGGTGTCTCGGGCCTGCCACCGCAGTGCCTGTGTGCAGTCTGTGAACTGCCATGTCCTCCTGGTCAGTGTCCACACTGGCCAGGGCCTAACCCTTCCCTTTCTGTGCACATTGGCCACCCTTATGGAAGGCCCAATGTACCACCTTGGGCAGGGTGCAGTGTATGTGAAAGGTAGAGCATGCACTTGTGTAGGTGACATGCTCTGGTAGTGAATTACAGCTATTTTCGTTTTTCACTATGGTAAGGCTATCTTGCCCCATAGGCTATCATGAGGAATGCTACAGTGGCTACCAGCATATCTTCCCATAGGAGCAAGATAGGACATAAAAGTCTGGTATACCTGAACTCAGAATTTAATAACACATCTTTTAGAAAAGGTTGTTTTTAAATCCTATGTTTGAGAACAGCACTTTTAGAAAGTTGCTGTTCTCTTGTCTGACCTTACTGTGTGCCTTGGCCTGTTTGTGAATTGACTGTCTGGTTTGTGAGTGACAGGGGCTGGGTGGCTCCCAGAGTGTGAGTGGGACATCCCTGGGCTGAATAGCTCCATCTGCATCTAGAGTGGTGGGAGGGGGTAGCACCTGGACCTGAATAGGGCTGTGCCTACCTTCCACAATGCTGGCTCCACCTCCTGCTGGGCGGCTGACGACCTTGCCCCTCTCTCTGAAAGGAAAGGAGAGGCCAGGAAAACAATGTGCTCAAGGAATACCCAAAACTGGTTCAGACCGGGCTCAGAGCCCTCCTGCACAAAGGGATCAACGGCTTTTAGAGGTATAAGTACAGGACCCCTGACTACAGAAAATTAGATCATCCTGGAAACAAAAGGAACCTCTGCCAAGGAGAAAGCTGGAAGACTGAAGAAGTAGAACTGCCCTGATGTGTGATGCTGGATTGACCTGCAGTTGCTTTGCTGCCTAGGACAGGAGAAGGACTTTGTTGTTGCTTTGTCCCCTTACTTGAAGGAATCTCCAAGGGCCTGTTGTGAGCTGGCTCCCTGTTTTGAAGTCCCAGGAACAAAAGGACTTCAGCCCCAGCTTCCCTGAGCTCTGCTGAGATAGATCTATCCTTCCTAGAGTGCCTGGGCCAGTTGTGGTGCCTCTGGAAGTTGTACCTGTTTTGGGAAGCTGGAAACCAAGATTTGAGAGACTTTGCTACAGAAACGTTATCGCATCGCTTGCGGTGCGCAACCCCTACAGTGCGAGGAAATTCCCGCCGCTACGAAGGCCGAGATTGTCGCAGCACCTGTGGCCCCTGCCGAAGACATTGCATCCTTTGTTTGCGGGAAGATCACCATCGCTACGAGCATCATCGCAGAGCCTGTCATCGCCGGGTGAGATCGCCGAACCGCTTGCTTGCGGACCGCATCACGTCGCTGCGAACATCGTCGCAGAGCCATTGCATCGAGGAGCTGCGAGAGGAATATTGCCACTGGATCGCGCATCGTCGCCCCGGAGATCGTCGCAGCCCCTATAGATCATCACATCATGCCTTTGTGAGAACAAACTTCCTACGGAACCTACGCACCGGAATCCATACAAGTCATCGCCTTCCTCCCCATACAGACTGGATTCGTCACAACACACCCGCTGCTGCAGCGGGGCTGTCACCAATGCCTCCCCATGGTCTAAGGAGCAACACATTGCTTGCTTTCCACGGCACCAGCTTCTGCTTTGAAACTTTGTCGCATTTAAAAGGTACTGTTGGCAAAACGTGATGCAACTGTGAACTTTTCACGCAACTGTGGATTATTTTTATCGCAACTTTAAGAACTCTTTCGCAACCATATTCTTGAACTGTGTATGTTGGATTTTTGTCGTTTTGGTTTTGTATAGTTTAGATTAAAGAACTTTTTTTTTCTAAACTGTTGTGGAGTCAGTTTTTGGTGTTCTCACTGTGTTACTGTGAGTATTGGTACAAATATAAGATAAGCCTGACTGTTTGTGACAAGCTACCAAGGGGGTGAGCAGAGGTTATCTAAAGAGTGTTTCTTCCTTACCCTGACTAGAAGCAAGGGTCCCTATTTGAACAGTGGTACTTACCTCTGTCAACTAGAGACCCCCAGTTCTAACTTCCCCCAGTTCTAACAAGAACTATTAAGCTTATTGGCAAATGAAAAACCAACATTTACAAAGGGCAGGGACAAGACCCAATTAAAAAGATGGGCGTAAAGTAAGTGGCGCTTTATGTCTATATCCTGAATAGGAAAGAAAAATGGAGAAATGATGATGATGATGGATTTAACCCAGATCTAATAGTGACTGGAGGGGGGGTGAGTTTCTGAAACTCTGTCCATCATCTTATTCTATTTGTATTGTTTGCTCTAAGTTGGCAGTGTATGCCCAGACCCTTGCTCACTCTGCCACTAGATCCAAGCTAGCCTGGTTGATATGGGGAGTTACCCCGATTGCTGCCCCAGGATGCTTGTTTCCAGTCCAGGGAAAACCTGGCGTTGCAGTTCGGGCTGGACTGTTCCCATGAGGAATAGGGTCAAGACTGGTTTGCATATGGCTGGGTCTGAACTGGCATTGTGAATTGAGCTAAATAACGATGATGGATTTTACCCAGATCTAATAGTGACTGGGGTGAGCATCTGAAAAGTTACAGCACTCTATCCATCATCTTATTCTGTTTGGAATGGTTGCCCTAAGTTGGCAGGGTATGCCCCAACGTGTGTCTTTTGCTCACTTTGCTACTGGATTCAAGCTAGCCTAGCTGATAAGGGGTGTTACTCTGAAACCGGTCCCAGGATGCTTCGTTTGGGACCAGGGAAGACCTGGCTTGGCAGTTAAGACCTGGGAAGACCTGGCTTGGCAGTTCAGTCTTGACCCTGTTCCTTGAGGAACAGGGTCAAGACTGATTTAAATATGGCTGGGTCTGAACTGCGGTGGCTAAGGCAGCTTAATAATGATGATGGATTTAACCCAGATCTAACAGTGACTGGGGGTGAGTGTCTGAAAAGTTTTAGCTCTCAGTCCATCATCTTATTCTGTTTGTATTGTACACCCTAATTTGGCAGGGTATGTCCAGACATGGGTCCCTTGCTCCTTTTGCCACTAGATTCAAGCTAGCCTGACTGATGAGGGGTGTTACCCTGAAACCGGTCCATCATCTTATTATATTCTGTTTGTACATATCCTGAATACAGCATGTCTTGAAGAGACAGAGCAAGCAACTGCCTAAGTGAGACCTAAAAATGAAATTGAAACGTTCATTTTTCTTTTTGAAATGCAACACATTTTTCTATGAGGAATATGGGCTGCATTTAAAAAAAAAAAAGTTGATTTATTTTAAAGCAAACATAGACATAGTGGTCTGTTGTCCCCAGCAGGTTACCATCCCTCTGTTACTGTCCATTCCCAATGGGTCGCGAATTGCGATCTACCTCAGGATAATAATCAGGAAGCTCATTTGCGACCCCATTAGGAATAGCTAGCTCTTTCTCAGACACATCAGCACATTTTATTTTGCTATATGCGAGTAACAAAAAAAATTGGAATTTGCGAGTCGCAAAACGAAATGATCATATATGTGGCCCACAGTGCCTTCTTCGAAGATGAATTGGCAATGATTCCTTAACCAAATAGTTTCTTTAAAAGGTCCTAAAACATTTTCCTATCAGTCTCTCACATGCTCAAGGTTGGCAAGAAAATATTGATGCACGAGTATTGGAAAGGGGCGACCACTCGGTCCCCCCGAACGTATGGTAGGGGGCCCTGATCCTCCCGGGAAACCATTTTGGGCGGGAGGGGCGTGTCTCGGCTGGTATGCCCGAAGCGGCGTAGTCGGGGCGCGCCTTTTCCCGCCCAAGAGGGGTTGTCCTAGACACCTACACCGTTGGCCACGCCCCGTAGGCGTACCAGAGGAGGGTACACGCCCTCCCGAAGAGGAATAAAAGGAGCAACAATCCAAAGAAGCATCCTCTTGTTCCGGTGCTTGGAAGCTGCACCCTCTCGTTGCACGTGAGCCCTCGACGGAACAAGGAGCAATTTTGAGAACTTTTAATTTTTGTGTTTCTCTTCCAGGAGCCTTCTCTTCACTTCGGACCTCCGGATACAGGACCTCGTTGAGCAGCTAAGCAGCAAGGGTCGAGTATTCGAACAACGATGCCTGGCAAGAAGGTCGGAAAGAAGGCTGGCACGGAGCAGATGCTCCGCATGCTGATGAAAGATATGGCAAGCATGAAGAAGCAAATGGCGGCAATGAACAGTACGGGCAGACCGAAGAAGGTCATCGGACCAGCATTGCCGGGAGTAGTTCCCGCAGGGAGAGGTAAAAGGGCCAGGAATAGGGCGGCAGGGGGGGAGGCCCCAGTTCCCGAGTCACCCCTGGTAAGCCCAGTTAGTCCGGTCGAGGCCCCGGTACCGATCCCGGATCTGGCCCAAACGATTCCGGTTATAGTTACGCCCACCAGCGAGGAGGACATGCCTCCTGAGTTGGCCGCCCAGTTGGCCGCGTGGCTTGGGAAGAATACCGAGGGCGCGGCGGCACCCGGTGACACAGCCACAGAGGCTAAATTGCTAATGAAGCAGTTGCGGCAATCGCGAGATGCTGCGAAGGCGAATCTCCCTCTTGTCCCCTCACAGATTCCTTCGGAAGGACCAACGGCTGGCGGTGAAAAATCAGCGGGACCAGCTATGGAGTCTGGTAAGCAGCCATTGCCAATGGCAAGTGGGGGGTCTTTGCCCTCAAGGAGGGAAAATGTAGTTCAGCATATTCCGCTGGCCACGAAGGAAATGATTTGGGCTGATAAATATGTAAATATGTTCTCACTTCTGACTGACCATCACGAGATTGAGTATGTTAAGGCTCAGAAGGATTTGTTGCATCCGAATGTGTGGCGCGCAAAAATGGGGGGCTTCAGGGTGGATGAGACGTTCTCTAATTGGGCCAAGGCCTTTGGGATGTTTACAGCTATTATGGGGGAACGTAAACCCGAGATTTTAAGTGAATTAGCATGTTATCAGACACGCATAATGGATTTTTATGAGACATATGAGGGCGATCAATGGAGGGGTTATGATAGTAAGTTTCGTAAGGCCAAGGAGCACGATTCGTCTCTGACGTGGGACTGTCTCGACTCCGTATGTTGGCAGAAACAGCTCTTGCCGGGCACGACGAAGTCGTCCTCGCTCGGCGAGTATGTGTCGGCGCCTTCCCGCCATCAATCGGCGGCGCCCTTTTGAGCAAACCCCGCTGGTGATCACCAACCCAGGAGTGGTGGGAATGGGGGTAGAAGGGGGGTTTGCTGGAATTTTAACAGAGGCAAGTGCACGAGGCCACAGGGCACATGTAAGTTCAGGCATGAGTGCGCAGGATGCGGACACTCGTCACACCCGGAGAGTTCGTGCAGAGCCAAGAATGGGGATACCGGGGGGAGAGGAGGTGCCAAACAGGTCTAATATCGGCCAAGGGGAACCACTTCCTACCCCCGTAGATATCATGGCAATGATCCCCTGGCTAAACGAATACCCTGATCATGTCTCCGCTGGGGTGTTACGGGACGGCTTCTCGTATGGGTTCCACATCCCGGCGGGGGATTTTCGTGGGGAATCACTGTGTAGAAATCAACTGTCGGTTCAGCAGCACCCGGTGGTTGTAGAAAACAAGATTGCAAAGGAGGTTGCCCGGGGCCGGGTCGCCGGCCCATATAGGCACCCGCCGGTTCCTAATTTCATTTGTTCACCGTTGGGAGTAGTCCCCAAGAAGGACCCAGGTGAGTTTAGGTTAATTCATAACTTGTCGGCTCCTAGGGGTCTTTCGGTAAACGATGCAATAGATCCAGGAGTTTGTTCGGTGCGGTATGCATCCTTTGATGAGGCCGTCGCCATGTTGAATCGCCTGGGGCCCGGAGCGCTGATGGCTAAATCGGATATTGAATCAGCATTCCGGTTGCTCCCGGTACACCCTCAGGATCAGCGTCTGTTAGGTTTTGTGTTTCAAGGACGCTATTACATGGATAGATGTATGCCAATGGGTTGCTCCATCTCTTGTGCTTATTTTGAGAAATTCAGCTGTTTTCTGGAATGGGCATTCACCAGAGCTACGGGCTATACACAGGTGATGCATTACCTAGATGATTTTCTGTTCTTGGGGCCAGCCGTTGACGCGGAATGTGCGCAGGCTTTAATGGAATTTTGCAATCTCATGAAACAGTTTGGCGTGCCACTGGCACCGGGAAAAACGGTGGGGCCATCCACTTCGCTCGAGTTTCTAGGAATTGAGCTCGATTCAGTGGAGGGATGCTTCCGTTTGCCCAGGGAAAAAGTTTTGAAATTCAGGGCATCGCTAGAATTGTGCATTAGCAAATGAAAAGGTAACTCTCCATCAGTTGCAACAAACGGTGGGCCAGCTTAACTTTGCCCTCAGAGTGATACCAATGGCCCGCCCCTTTTCCCGGTCTATTTCGCAAGCCATGGTCGGTCTCAAGGAAGGACACCACCGCACGAGACTGTCGGCAGAGGTTCGCCAGGATATGCACATATGGTTGGCATTTCTGGCGGATTTCAACGGTTGAGTGGTATGGAGCAAACCACCAGCATCCTCAGACGAGCTGGGTCTGTGGACCGACTCGGCAGGGAGCGTGGGATTTGGCGCCATCTTTGGTAATAGATGGTCGGCGCAAACATGGCCGGCGTGGTGGCACACCAGTGGGTTAACAGGTAACATTGGGTTTCTCGAGTTGTTCCCCATCTTGGTGGCCCTAAAGGCATGGCCGGACAATTTCCGTGATCGCTCAGTGGTGTTTTGGTCTGATAACATGACCGTGGTTGAATGCATAAATAACCAGGCAGCACGCTGCAAGTGGATTTTGAGAGTGTTAAAGGAAATTGTACTACTATGCATGAGACTGAACGTGCAGTTTAGGGCAAGGCACGTGCCGGGTGTACTGAACAAGGCGGCTGATGCACTCTCTCGTTCCCACATGCAGGCCTTCAGGGGTTATCTACCTTCTGCGGATCTAGTGGCGGCACCGTTTCCCGAAGCTCTCTGGTTGCTCGGTGCCCCGGATTACAGGACCTCGTGGGAGCCAGCTTAGCCCCCAGGACAAGGAAGGCATACGAAGGAGCGTTTCGTTCCTATTGTGCATTTTTGGGTCCAGCAGGAGGGGATAAGTGGGGGCAGGAGGAGTATGTACTGAAGTTCTTAGTAGCACTCCACAAGGCAGGCCGATCGGCAGCAACGGCCAATTGGCACAGGGCCGCCATTGCATTCATGGCGCAGGCGTATGGTATCAAGGACCCTACATCGTCCTTTTTGGTAAAGAAGGCACTGCGAGGGTGGCAACGCCTCGAGGGTCATAAAGTAGACGAGAGGCACCCGATTGGGTTAGAAAGATTGTCCCTGTTGATGTCGGTACTCCCCGAGACATGTTCCTCCCAGTCCGAAGCAGTGCTATTCCGGGCCGCTTTTGCATTAGCATTCCATGGGGCTATGCGGGTAAGCGAGCTGGTGGCAAGAAATAAGAAGGATGTGGGGGGAGGTCTGTGTCGGGAGCACGTCCAGATCAAGGGTGATTCAATGGTAATCACAATCGCCAGGTCAAAAACCGATCAGGGTGCGATGGGGGACAGTATTGTGGTCCAGCGCATACGAGGGTCCCCCATGTGCCCGGTGCAGTGCGTTGAGGTATATCTGGCGCAAAGGGCGGCAGCATGGGGGGGTAGCTTGCTGAGACACACCGACGCCACCCCACTGACAAGGTTTCAGTTTCAGCGGGTGTTAACTTTGGCAATCGCGGCAGCGGGCTTGAACCCGAGCGATTTTGGGACCCATTCCTTCAGAATAGGGGCTGCTACAGAGGCTACAGCCAGGGGTCAGAGTGTTGAAATGGTGAAACACTTGGGGCGATGGTCCTCGAATTGTTATAAAAGGTATGTGCGGTTGCACATGTTGTGAAGCTAATGTCATGCACTCACGCTTCTTGTTTTTGTTTGGTTTACAGTTTCGCGAGCTTGCGAGGCGGGGCGGACTGTGCAGTTAACCCGACACCTGGGGACCAGCGGCTGAGGAGAGAGTGGTGTGGGTCGTTGGCCACTCATACGCGAGGCGTGCCGCGGACGTATTCAAAGCAGGTGACATGATTCACGCAGCTGGGGAATACGGGTACAGGGTGACCTTCCACGGAAGGGGCGGGCTCTGTATTGACCAGTTTCAATGTTTTTTCGAGGGACTGTTAGGGCGGACAAGGTCACCGCCGTCTATAATCATAGTGCATCTGGGAGGCAATGATTTGGTGGCGCTCGGTCGACGAGTACTCCTCGAGCGTGTTCTATCCACTGTTAGCTGGTTGGCAAAGAGGGTTCCGGGGTGCATGATTGCATGGTCGCACATGATTCCAAGGAAGGTGTGGCGGGGGGCCCTCTCCGTGTCGGCTTTGAATCATTCAGTAAAGAAAGTCAATACCAAGCTGGGTAGATTGTTTCGTTCAGGACAGTTGCACTGTATTCCACATGGATGTATTCGGGGGGATGACATGTACCTAGAAGATGGGGTTCATTTGTCCCGGGTGGGAAATGTCTTACTCATAGGAGACTTCGTAGCTTGGTTAAGGGGTTTGTGTAATCATGACCTTTAGTAGGAGTGTGGGGGGTCCGGATAGCCGATCAACTATCCGGGCCTGTGGCGGTAAGGTCATGATCGGTGAGCAGTAATTTGAAGATACCTAGAGGAGGGGCGCCACCCATTATGGATGGGATCGCCCGGGGGGAGGTGGCCATGGGCCCCTCACACGGGGAGGCGGCACCCACTAAGTATGGGGTCGCCGAAGGGAAGGCGGTCATAGGCCCCTCCCAGGGGAGGAGGCGGCTTGATGCCCCTCCTAGGAATTTCCCGGGGCCAGGATATCCGCGACAGTGTGGGGTGGGAGGGGGGTCCACGCTACCTTCCAGACACCTCACACGAGTCCTCGGACGGCCATTAAGATGGCGTCGAGTATATAAGGGGCCCCCGCTAAGACAAGGGAAATTGGAAGTTGGCACAGAGGTACAGTCCTCTGTGCGGCCGCCCCTCACACGTGAGGGGGGAGTTCTGGTAGTGGGGATCTGACACCGGTTACGACCTTGCCGTTGGCCCGTAATGTTAGGATGTACAATTTTTATTTAGAGAGTATGCATTTGCAGGATGTTTAGACTCGGCTAGGAGAACCTTTGTATTAGAGATTTGTTAAGGTTAGCCAATGAACATCGTAATGTATAAAGGAAAAATTGTACATGATATGAAACTGTTATTTTAATGTTTTTAATTTTGTTTCATATTTTTAATAAATACGGCCGAGAGGGTAACTCCCTCCCGCCTTCCAAAAGTTCAGAACTGCATCCGTCTTCCCATCCTTGGGGATTGTGTTGGGAGGGGGTGAGAGGCATCCCGGCCATATGGAAAGGGGCGACCACTCGGTCCCCCCGAACGTATGGTAGGGGGCCCTGATCCTCCCGGGAAACCATTTTGGGCGGGAGGGGCGTGTCTCGGCTGGTATGCCCGAAGCGGCGTAGTCGGGGCGCGCCTTTTCCCGCCCAAGAGGGGTTGTCCTAGACACCTACACCGTTGGCCACGTCCCGTAGGCGTACCAGAGGAGGGTACACGCCCTCCCGAAGAGGAATAAAAGGAGCAACAATCCAAAGAAGCATCCTCTTGTTCCGGTGCTTGGAAGCTGCACCCTCTCGTTGCACGTGAGCCCTCGACGGAACAAGGAGCAATTTTGACCCACCCACCAGCCCCTTATGGCAGCGATTAGTAGTGCAATTAAGTTGATTTGCGGTGATAATATCTTTTTCTCCAGGGTTTTTCGCGTGCAATAAAGATTTCAATGTTGAAATGCAATAAATGATTTGCTTCATAGCATGTTTTCTCACTCAGTTGAGCGGAGTATCACAGTCTGATTTGGAAATATGTTACTTGTGTAGATAAAGGATTAGTAGTGCAATGTTCAGTTTACTGCTTTTTCGCTCTTCCTTAGGTTCAAAACGTCGTATTTATTTTGGTTGGGCGGTAAGGTCATGATCGGTGAGCATTAATTTCAAGATCCCTAGAGGAGGGGCGCCACCCATTATGGATGGGAGCGCCCGGGGGAGGTGGCCATGGGCCCCTCACACGGGGAGGCGGCACCCACTAAGTATGGGGTCGCCGAAGGGAAGGCGGTCATAGGCCCCTCCCAGGGGAGGAGGCGGCTCGATGCCCCTCCTAGGAATTTCCCGGGGCCAGGATATCCGCGACGGCAGATGTGATGAACAGTGTGGGGTGGGAGGGGGGTCCACGCTACCTTCCAGACACCTCACACGAGTCCTCGGACGGCCATTAAGATGGCGTCGAGTATATAAGGGGCCCCCGCTAAGACAAGGGAAATTGGAAGTTGGCACAGAGGTACAGTCCTCTGTGCGGCCGCCCCTCACACGTGAGGGGGGAGTTCTGGTAGTGGGGATCTGACACCGGTTACGACCTTGCCGTTGGCCCGTAATGTTAGGATGTACAATTTTTATTTAGAGAGTATGCATTTGCAGGATGTTTAGACTCGGCTAGGAGAACCTTTGTATTAGAGATTTGTTAAGGTTAGCCAAGGAACATCGCAATGTATAAAGGAAAAATTGTACATGATATGAAACTGTTATTTTAATGTTTTTAATTTTGTTTCATATTTTTAATAAATACGGCCGGGAGGGTAACTCCCTCCCGCCTTCCAAAAGTTCAGAACTGCATCCGTCTTCCCATCCTTGGGGATTGTGTTGGGAGGGGGTGAGAGGCATCCCGGCCATATTGCCCTTCTTCAGCCCCCACAACCCACATTGATGTCCGCATGTCATCATGATGTTCATCTGTGCCTTTGATCCGGCAGCCTATTACCTGCATCACAGGATTCCCTGAGTTTTCATCTTTTCAGGCATGACCCCCACATAAGACATCTGGAAAACGATAAATAAACGTTGGTATTGCTTCTGCAAAGTGTACCTCAAAATTAAGCTGAAAAGGCCATACCCGGAATACAGTTTTTATTCTTAAAGAGGACCATGACCAGACTTTTGAAGATGTAGGCTGATTTGAACAGATAGTCTATGAAATCAACATCTAACGATCCACCAAATTCTGTGAATAAAGCAAGCTGAACAGCCAACTGTATCTCAGCATTGGAAGGTAATTAAAGGTTTCACTTCACAGGCTTTTGATTTTATATTTCAACCTCAGCAAAGCCACAGTAATGACTGACATTAAGCACATTTCGTCAACTTATAGCAAACATGTACAATATCCATTATTAATGTGTACAGTGATGTATGAAAGGAAAAGGTACATATTTTTGGGACTTGTTTCAGTTAGCCATCATTTTGTTTTTTAGAGGTCTACTCTGACATACACAACAACTTTTATAGCGTTCCCTTCAGTGCTGAAGCGTAGAAGAAGTAAACTTATAAGTAGATGATGTGTAGTTTATGAGGAAATAGGGACATACTGCCAGGGGGTTATTTGTAAGGAGGAAGTGGACAGCAAAAGGGACGATCAGATCCTCAGGGCACTACTTATTTTGTTGAGGATGTGACTCCCAGGTCCTCATTATATGGACTAATATGGAACCAGCAATCTTGTGTTAATAAACATAATTAATTTTGTCACCTAGCAACCCAAGGACTTTAACAACACACAGGGCCCGATTTAAAGATGGGTGACCGGGTTACTCTGTCACAAACGTGTTGCATGTCCCATCCGCCTTATTACAAGGGCGATGGAATATAATAAATTGTAATAAGACGGACAGGCTCAAACTCAAAATCAAGCCCAGAGTTTGATAAAAGGATTTTTTTCAATAACAAGGAATAAAAGTGACATGGGGCTGCCTTACTTAGTAAATAGAGGAATGCAAAAAATGAAGTACATAGATAATGATTGCTGTATAAGATGTGCTACAAAAGTTGTAAATCTCATCCAAATTCTAGTACTAACTTGGTATAATTGTAGTACCTAAAATCATTGTTTGAGTATATGATTCTCTAATAGATTAAGGTAGCTATCAAAGAGGTCATGAGAGCGCTAAATCTGGTGATTAGCGTCTCCTATTAAATAGCATCATCACATTGGACTTTGCTCACAGCAGCACCTGAAGCTGAAATGAGGTAGAAAATAATACTATAATTGCATAATTGATATCCTAACCTAATGGACAACAAGGAAACATTAGCAAAAACGGTATCAGGATCAGGCGCCTCCTTGAGGTGTTGCTGGCTAAACACTTGTTGCCTCATTTGGTAACATACGACTTGAAACTTGGGCAACAGTGAACTGCAGCAGCATTGTGCCACCTCTGGACTTGCTGGCACATAGCCCGAAGCCAAGCTCCTATGATCTGCAGACTTACGAGTTCAGAGGGCACACTTTAAAATGTCAATCTATCAACTGGTACATAGATGTGTGTCTTTATTTGACACACGTCACAGGCAGTCATAGGTAAATATGTCATCTTTTCAGCAAGGCATTGATAGCGCGCAGACAGTGCAATGTGATTCATGTATAAAAAAAGATAGAAATACATAAAACGGTACCCTGAAAAATAAAATAATACTCTACTAATTATGCCTCATAGCACAGTATATTAAATATATTTTGACAATCTGAGCCATTGTTCGCGAAATATGTGTTGGCAACCAATAATGCATTTACAACCAGGTTCTTCTGACACCCTGTTATGAAGAGTATAGTTTGAAATAATGTGGCATACTCTACCCAAAATAATTCCACGGTAATGCTATTTTTTTATAGCCCACTGCCCCCCAAAGGTCACCTAATGCTGAGTAGTAGAGGCAGGGTCTAAGCAAACGTCAACTGCTACCATTAGCAGAAGAGCAAAGTTTTCAGGGCCTTTCTGAAGGTAAGATGGTTAGAACAGACTTGAAGCTGTTTGGGTATTTTGCTGCACAGTTTAGGGTCACATACTGAAAAAGAACAGACCCCAATACGTGACTTTTGATTCCTAGGGACGGGATGAAGCAAGTGGTTAGAAGATCGAAGCTAGTGTCTTACTATAAAGAGAATAGTGAGTCATGCAGGGAGTTGTGAAAATGATTCACTGTTGAATTGGTAGCCAATTTAAGGTTTTTCGAACTGAATTTGAAGAGCTGAAATGGAGAGCCCCTGCAACTTGTCTGGCCGCCAGATATGAAAGAATTTGGAGTGGGAGAAGCTGAAAGGATTTTGAATTTCAGTTCAGACTGCTAGAGTAGTTCAATCTCAAACCTATAGTAGCTGAAATTGGCATGTGTCTGCTTTCCAACGTTAAGTAAGGAAAGGTTAGGTAAAGTTGTAGGAGATGGAAAGTGCAGGAGAAGACAATAGCCGGTAGTTGGAAGTCCAGTTTGCAGTGCACCGAATAGGACTTCCGTTGATTACAGAAGTCAAACCTTTCTGTAAGAACATGGTACTCTGTACAACAGCTATTGTATGAGCTATACTTTAATAACGGCCAATACATGTTAAACTTTTAGTATCTAATTACTGGCAGAGCTGGGCTTGCTCTCATGGCGATTTTGAACTCCTCAATTCATAGTTGTACCGTGTTTTCGTATAGAAACCAAAATTAGAATTTGGTGATTGTGCCTAAAAGTTTGTTGCTTGTTGTCACAACTTTTCCGAAAGTGAACGATATCAATGTCAATATCAACTTCTCATGTGGGCCTACTCTCCTCGTGTCTGAGACTTTAGGATAGTGAAGGGAACCCAAGTGAAGGAGGAACATTTGGCTGGTCGAGAGAGAAAGAGAGGGAAAGGGAGAGAGTGAGGGAGAGGGAGAGAGAGAGAGAGAGAGAAAGAGAAAGAGAGAGAGAGAGAGAGAGAGAGAGAAAGAGAGAGGTGGTGTAGCAGTTAATTGATTATAAGACCGGGAATTGAATGGCAGGTCCACTGGTAATGGCAGACCATTACCCGTAGTTAAAAGACTGCGACTTCCTTGCCGAAAGGAAAGGCTCACAATAACCAAGGAAAATAATGTACACAGGAAAATCAAATTGATGAAAGCTATTTGGGATTTAGCCTACCCGGTGCAGACTGCAGGTAAACTGTGACTAGCACCACAGCATACCAACCCAAATTAGAAAGAGAGGACACTGTAGCACCAGTGCAGATAAGTCTACAACAAGGAAAACAGTGCTGAAACAGTTGATCACGGTTAGATCGCCGGCGGCAGATTAGCCTAGCACCATGTGACTCTAGGCAATAGCGTGCTTAATCTTCCTGATGGCCCCCAGCACCAGGAGACCCTTCCGGGAGATTGTTCACACTTTACAAATGTGGATTATTATTATTATGAGGAGTGAAACCCCGAAACTGGTCCTAGAATGATTGTTTCAAGACCAGGGAGGATCTGGCCTGGCAGTTCGAGCTGGACTGTTCCCATAGGGAGCAGGGTCAAGACTGATTTGTATATTTGCATATGGCTGGGTTAAAATGGAATGGCATGGGGAGCAAAAAAACGATGGATTTAGGCCCAGATATCTGTACAGGGGTGAAAATATGACATTGTTCTGCAGTCTGTATATTGTTTGCTCTTTTTAGAACTTTTAGAAAGTTAGCATTTTCCTGCCTTAGCTAGTTGGTGTCTTCAGTCTGTTCCTAGGCCACATGACTGCATGTAGTTTGCAGCTGGACTTGTTTGTTCTTCCTGGAGAGCAACACAATAGGTGGATTAGGTGCACCTGGATGGGCCATAACTACCAGGATAGAGTAGAGCTAGGCACAGCCCCATGTGCAACTACATAGGCTGTGCCCTTCCTTCACACAAAGGACTTGCCACCACTACATTGTTCAAGCAGCGAGACTGGAGGCAGGGCAGGAGAGACAGGAAACCTCAAAAGGAAGCCTCTAGAAAGTTCTCCTACTTCAAATAAGGCACCAGGATAAAAATAAAACACTCAGACCCACTCTTTGGTTTACTTTCTAAACCTACGGACTGACTTTCAGAGGACTTCTTACTGCTGTGGCACACTGTGTACTTCAGAGGACTGTTTTGCTGCACCTGGCAGGACTGGTCAGAAGCTTATGATGCTTCTTGAGCCCTGTTTCACTGCTTGAACTCAAGACTACCAAAGTGACTGCAAGCGCAAGTTGGCTGGCCTTGTGATCAGAACCATATGGACAGAAAAGGTTCCAGCCATCTTGATCCCACACCTGGTCCCATCCTTAGTGTGTCTTAAGCCCCCAAGGGAAAACATCCTTAACAACGCGGTTAGTACACAACAATGCTGGTACATCGCGGTCGTTACAACGACCGCGTGTAACAACGCTATGTCATTACAACGCAAGTCTTTACATCGACTTGCGCTAGATGGCATTCTAACATTAAAAATGGTGTAATTTATTATCCAAACACCTTCCCTACCTATAAGTGGACTGGAGTTGAAATAGTAAATTACACTTTTTTAATGTTAGCACGCCACCTAGCGCAAGTCGATGTAAAGACTTGCGTTTTAAAGGCATAGCGTGGTAACATGCAGTCGTTGTAACAACTGCGATGTAACAGCACGCATTGTAATAACACGCGTTGTTACATCATACATCCCCCCAAGTGGTGCCCCACAATCCTTGACCCTCAGGATGGGCAATAAAGGTGCCCAGATAGCCAAAATCCAAAACTTGGGATGAGACTGGGACAAACCTGCTGGTCTATCTTCCCATGTGAATCACTGAACGTCTTGACTTTGCAGCAGCGTCCACTACGTTCTCCTCCACAGTAGCAAATTCTGTTCAGCTGTCTTCGCCAAAGGGATATCCGACCTCATGGAACTATCGTTAGCTACAGCTCTCATCTGCGTCCATATGTAGTCTTTCAACTTCCAAAAAAGGGACTAAGTCAGAACGTGGATATCTTCACAGTGACATTGTCCAGCTGCTCCTCCTCGAACACCACCTGCGACCTTACCCCACTGAACTTCTACTTTCTAAGAACATTTTTTTTGAATTTTCTTCTACGTTTGAAGGTAAAAACCAACAAGGCCCAATTCACGCTTTGTTTCCGACAGATGCTCCATCTCAGTCTGCCATATTTTGACCCGGTCTCACCCGACTAGATATCTGCAGTTGGCGCTTTGATCTTTTAGGCTTTAGTTTTTACTTTAAACTTCATAACTTTGTTTCCACTGATTACATTTTTGCTATTTTGGTGTCAAATAATTCCTCACTATTTACTCTATTTGTTTTCATTGGTGTGGGATTTTTCTTGCGAAGTGTTTTAAGCTACCAGAGGGTTAAGCACAGGTAAAGTTAGTGACTTTTGTTGTTCATCCTGACAATGATTTTAGCTGCTGCTTCAGCAGGGTTAACACGCCACTCAGCCAGCAACCAAATTCCTCACATTTGCCAGGAATGTTTGTAGTGTATGCAGCCTTGTTCCCTACCTCTTCCCATATGAAGTAATTTAGGGTTCTTCCAGACAACTGCAACAGGTGACCTTGCACCTGTAGGACGGGTAATCAGAGTTGGTAGAAATTTGCAATGTCAGAACTACTTTTTTTTTGCATGTTCAAAGAATGTATTTAAACACAATCATTTACCAGTATCAAAGCAATAAAATTACTTTAAACTTTTTTTAAACTCATATTTCTCCCTGTGATAGCTGTAATGTCTTAAAAGGTTTGAAAAGATTTCCCATAAGCTACTGATAAAAAAATCCAAATAACATTTTCGATTACCGTAAGAATATAACAAAAGAATCTGTATTAAGTTCACAAGCCTGAATGTCTATTAGTTGAGATCCTATTTAAGAGTATCTCCATGTGCATTTCATTCTAGGTTTCACACAAGTTTTTGCATGCAAAAAGAGTATTCAAATACAATATTTAGTGCAGTGCAGGGAAGTAATCTGCAAAGGAGTTTTGGTGTTGAAAATGTGTGTGATAAGCATTGCAAGAAATCATAAGATGAAGGTATGGAGCACGATTATAGACCTCTGTCAGTCTGTGATGTACTTTCCACAACAGAACTCCTGGGTCTTAGTAAATGTGGGGTATTCCTTTTAAAGGACGGTTTCCCTAATCCTCCCAAAGGTAGCATGCATGATCATTAGGTAACCTCCTCCCACTGTGACACCTAGTCACAGTGCGGGCTACAACTCCCTCTCTCTGAGACGGAGGAGCTCAGGGATGTTTTATTTGGAATAGTTAGACTAATTACCTTCAAGATGAGCTAAGTGTGGTGAGAAGTGCAGAGTAAAATCCGTTGAAAAATGTGAAAGCTAAAACTAGCTCCAGGGTATGCCAAAATAATGTTATTGGTGCATCTCTGGGCCAGGATTAAAAACAAGATTTATGCAGGGAGATAATATATAGACTGCTTCGAGGTCAAACAAACATGTTAGGTCAACATGCTTCAGACTAATACCCTCATTAAGAGGTGTGGCCGCCTACTTCAGGACCAATAGTATTCACTTCTGCTTGATCATGTTCTCCAAAAACAAAAAAAGAATACAAAACCAGTGGTCTTGTGGAAATCCATTCAATGTAGGATCTACTGGCGGTTACCCACTCACATCGGGTATCGTGCCTCAACTTCACCCTGGTGAGGGGCTCAAGGTCCTCTGTATCCTTGAGATATGTAGAGGCCTGCTCTTCACTCCGTCTGGAAAGGGCTTTGACCAGGTTTCACTGTGCAAGGAGGTTACCCAATGATGAAGCATGCCACCTTTGGGTGGGTGAGGGAAACCGTTCTTTAACAGGAATACCCCACATTTACTGGGTCATCTTTGCTGCTTTTCTTCCCTGTAGATCCAAGAGTTCTGTAATAGTGAGCACATCACAGACTGCCAGGGGTCTGTTGTGGTAAATATATGAATTGGGGAGTCTACTCCTGTAGGTCTCTAAATTTCCACTGGCCTTCTTTTTTGTGAATTAGTCTGTGTTGCACAATAGTAGCAATGCGATTGCAAATGCACATGTGGCAATTTGTGTGGGTGTTATACGGTTCCTACGAATCTAGTAGGACTGTGTATACAGAACGTGTCTTCTTGTACAATCAGTAAATATTGGTCTGTTTGGCTAGCTCATAGTATCAAATCTTTACTCCTAAACCTACAGCATTATAGATGTTGTCAGTAACCTAGAACATAACTCTCAGTTTCCCCAGGAATACGAAGATACAATTTAGCATTTTCAAACGTTTAATGAATAGCTCTAACCTTTGCAAATTAAATACGAACTGTAATTATTAAAAATATGAGACATTATTGTTATAAGCGTTATTAGAATGGTGAAAAACAAACAATTCAACCATGTTAATTGTTCATAAATTTATTAATGTTACTAAAGTTACTCCTACCTATTATTAATTCCCTCTGCTAAAGAGAGCATGTCAGGAGCACCCGTCTGCCGAGCCTTTTGGAATGACCTAACCCCATACCTAAGTACTACATGTTACGAAGCTAAGCTCAGTGCATTCATAAATGCACCTCCATATGAGTGTACAGCTATCTTCCTCCTCAGGATGAAGATGGGTAACAGTGGCTCTGCATCTCAGTCACAGATCACAGCAACATTCCATGCTGATTCTGGCAGGAAGAGAACCTCTCGCCGACTTCAGAATGGATGCTGTTTCTCTAACAAAACAACAGACTTATCACACTGTGCCAAAGGTGCAGAACAGCATTTTAATTAGATTAAAGCAGAAGAGTGTTCCCTTGCTAGCATAAAAAATAAAACAATGTCTAAATGTGTACGACCCTGAAAGTAATTGCGTAGACTACAGGGTGGCAATTTCTATTAGGAATAAATGTGTGCAAAGAACATTCTTGCAATAGGAAAAAATGTGCAAACCACTATTAGAAAATGATGCTAAATTAAAACGAAAAAGTAACAAGGAGACTAAATGGAAGTGACATAACATGGGGCACAATTCAACAAACAGAGTGTGTCCCATAGCTGCCTAGGCTTACACTGTGTTTGTGTGAAGATGTGGAGAACTTTACCTAAAACAAAGCTATAGAGTAGGGGACACTTCCTCTACTCTGTGAGGGTGTTGCTAAGTGAACAGCCTTGAGAGAAAAGACAGAGTCTGCACAGAAGATGGGTGAAGTCTGTGTTAGCAGGCATTCATGTGGGAGTTCAGTGGGAAGGTACAGGTGTTTCTTTGCTAGAAATCAAGTTTATTTTTTTAGTTTTTATTCTTTGACCCAATTTGCCATTACCCCCATGCAAGAGACCACCGACCACCACTGTGTGCCAATATGTCCAAGCCCCCAGATCTAGATTAGAGCTCGGACCCAAACACAGAAATCTTATTGGCAGAAGAAGGAAACCTACAGAGAACAGGGTGACCTGCAAAACTCCATCAAGGTGTATTACCTCTGTTGGACCTCGATGTGGCTGAGGATGGCCCTTGCTAAAGGTCCATGGAGCAGGAAAAAGGCATAATCATAGGACCTGGGAGGAAAAAAAACCCCCAGAGATCCTACCTCCATTGTACCAAAAAGTCCCAAAAAGCAAGCTTTTTCCAACTGCAAAATCTGTCCCACACACGCCGTTACTCACAGAAATTCCAGCCTCGCTAGTCCCTCCGACTGTCTCCTTCTGACTTCCTTCCACGCTGGCTGTAACAGGCTCCTCCGTCGGCGGAAATTCTGGAAACGCTGCAGGAGCAGAAGTAGAGGGAGCTGGGGAAGCAGCCACTATGGGGAACAAATCGCATATGCTCGGTGCTCCTACAGGCTTGCCTCGGTCCTGGCCACTAACACTACTGCTGCCAGCACCTCCCCGGAGGAGACCGCGGGCCGCCGCTCTGCAGCCACGCCTCAACCCCACGGCTGCACGCTCCCAATGCCACGGCAGGGAGAGACCGTGAGTGAGGATGGGGCGGAAGCCTGAGCCTGATCCGTTCCCCTGAAACACATCCGCGGGCAGACCGGAACGCAGCAAGGTATGTTTTATAATTTTAGTAAAGCACCACTTTCCCACCACATCGTTCGTCTAGCGAGGCAGCAATGAACAGGGGAGACAGGTGGAGGATTTCGACGAGGGCGCGCGCTGCCGCTCAACACGCGGGCGCCATGCTTCCCATCCAGTATAGAAATCTAGTTTTATGGCTCCAGATACTTTGGCTAGTTCTCTGTCTATATGCCTTGGCCTAGAGTCCCTGTGAGTGGGTAATGGTTCAATCTGTGGCTAACAGTGCTAATGTGGTGGTAACTAACAAATCATCAATGGTGCCCTCCTTACCCCATTACATGTTCTGCAGGGCTGGAATGATGCCACATGTAAGCCTTCTAGGTGGTATATAGTGTGCAACTCTATTAGGAACTGTGTTACCCTGATGCACGTTCCGTAGTTGGAGATTCCCTCATTTGGATATAGTACATCTCCACTAAAGTGAGTAAATACACTTCAAGGAATTCACAGGCACTAACTGCACATTTGGTAGTATGGGAGAGGCACTTACAACAAACAGAGAACAAACACTGAAATAAAATTGTATATTTCATATAGACGATCACAAATTCAACATTTGTTGGGAACTGCTGCTGTTATATGGCCAAGGCCAACCTGTGTCTTAGCAACAACATATTAGTTAAGTGTATACAGAATATAAAGGAAATCTGAAAGTCCAAATTGGAGGCAACAGCTTTTTGTAACTGTACATTTACAGTGCCTTTGAGAAGTCTCAAATGATTCAAATAATTCATTTACTCACTGTGCAGTGCCCCATAAAACTCTTTATCAAGGAACTTCACCCTGGAACTAAGTACATCGCAACCTTTTTTGGTATTTGATATAATGCAGAACGAGATTAATGGGTCTATACATGGAACAATTGTATTGTAACAAGAGCATTTAAAACACTATGGGGTCATTTATGATGCTGGTTGGTTGCGTGTCCAACCAGCATCATAATAGAAGCGGGCCGCCCGACGAGGAGTCGGAGATCCCGCTGCCCACATTACGATCTGCCTGTCGTGTTGGCCTTTGGATCCTGTATGTTTTCTGTTGCAGCTTGTGCTGCAAAGTTGAAACATCCCAGGTGCCCCCCAGATCCTATAGTGGAAGGCCAGGGGGGAAGGAGGCCCTGTTAGGGGCACCCAAAGTCACTTTCCGCCTCATTTTTCATGGCAGGAGGACCGCCATGAAAGGCCAGGCAGGGAGCAACATTGTAATCCCGACGGCTGAGCCAAGCTGGCTCCACTGCTGTTTGTGAATTAGATTTTGACCACTACTCTGACGAGCTCCGTGAGTCTGTCTGATGTGGAGCGGTGTTCACCCGTGAGTTTCCCTCCAACCGCCAGTATCGTAATATGGCGTTCAGAACAAAAGCCTCCGATGAGCTGTCCGATGGCTTTCTGCCCAGCATCATAATAAGGCCCTATATGGTTTGAAAAGAATGATATGTAGTGTGAGTTCTGATACATGACAAATTCTTACTTTTTAAGGCAAAGCGATATAGAGTGATTTTTTTTTTAGAAACCGTTTGAATATTGGATGTAGTGAAGATTACAGCTCAGAGTCTGCAGGGTCCAAGGCCAGTGTTTTGCAGTTTGGTCCAAACAGTGAACACAGTCAGGTCTTCCGCACCGCGCTCTATGCTCCTTTGAACTCCACAGGAGTCATGGACGTCAGCGTGCAAACAGGCTGCGTTTTGGAGTGAGCGGGTGTGTGTTGGAGTAAGCCAACTAGGCTGCCCTAAAGCTTCCTCAGCTCAAGTTCACTTCCTCAATGTTTTAGTGCATGTTGTAGAGGTTTTTAGTCACTGCATTTATTTACCATCCCAGTGTAGAGGAGGGCTCTACTGTCAAACATGCAGCTACGTACTGTATTCTGATCCAAAGTTCTCTGACTTGGAGATGAGATCTTCCGCGGGCGTGATAGCGCTCCTATGGGGTGGAGAAACATCTGGACATATGGAAAACACAGTAACACAAAGCAGAACAGGAAGTGGGGACACAGTCACTGAGTGTTGGAATCCAGTGGAGGTGCAAAGTTAGAGATGACGAGATTTTTTTAGATAATCTTCAGAAAACTAAATCTCATCCTTCTGTGTCTTGTCCCTCTATTAATTGACCTGTATACACATATAAGCTAAAAATGATGTCACTCTCCTCCACTAAGAAATTACATCTGATAGCCCACTCTATTCAATCAATTGATTATTTCAATCTTAATTACTTTGCCCGCTACACACTTCCAGTATTTTAATTGAGGTAGCACAGGTGAGAAAGGAACATGGTTTATTGATGAGACTAGTAAAATGTAATAAAATCAGACCCTCACTAATTAGTAGCAAATTAAATGGGCTATTAAAAAGCAAGATGTTTCAAATAAATACTCCTGCTGGAAGAATGCAGTGTTAATAGTGCAACTTTCTCTATGTACTTGGTCTTTCAGCGCTTTATAAAGACATCACTATGAAAATGTATTGCATATAGCATTCTGTTTCGACGGGTCCATTCCCAAATCACATTTCATGTGACGGGATTGCTTGGAGGGTGTGGGTTATCCTTATGGAGAGTATACCATAAAGGAGGGATGGTGGCTCATGCGATCTTTAATATCAAGTGTGTAGAGGTTTGCATCTATATATCTTTTGGCAGTGGGGTTCAGCTCTCACGACCTTCCATTTAACCTTTGCAGTTCTTTGCTTCATGCAAGTATGGTCCTACAGGTGGGGCGTGTTGTATTTGGCTACTGTTAATGTGTGTTGCTTCTTCTAGATGTTCGAGTCAGGAAGGTAAAGTACGTAGTGACAAGTTAAAATAAATTGTTTAGTGGTCATTTTTAGCTATTTTGCTCCTTATTTGAGATCCTGGGTGCAATGTGTTACACTACTGAGTTGGATCCTATGCCGTGTTATGTGTTCTCAAGTGTCCCTGTTACCAGTATTTTTTTTCTCGTAGCTTGCACCAAGGGTTTTAGGTTAAACTGCCTGTCCACGCAGTCTTATACTATCTGACGAATTTAGCACAAATAAGATTAGAATATGGAATAAAAGAGTAATGAAAATACAATAATATAATATTTAATTTACAATACACAAAATGCCAATGATACAAATAGCAAAGTATGGTCTTTATTGCAAAAGAAATAGATATTAACCTGAAGCACAAAATGCAATGACAGCAATTAAAATCAACGAGAACCCAGATGAAAATTATCTTCAACATCATGCACCCAGTTTTTGCTCTGTGTATAGAAAATAAAAAATAAAAAAAACAATTGTGAATACAAACAGAAGAAAACGGCACTGCCAACAATAATGTTTCCCAGGAAAATTATTCTCTCTTTTAGTGGAGAAATAACACAAATCCAGTTCGAATGCAGGTAAGAACAAGACAAGCATTTACAATGCAATGGTCTCGGCATCATTAAAGGAAGAGCTATTGGCATTGCTCATGACATTTCTTTTCTTTAAATCATAAACAAATGACATTGTCATTTACATTGCCAATACACAGCACTCTGCACTCAACAGCACACAGCACTCTGCACTCAACAGCACACAGCACTCTGCACTCAAAAGCACACAGCACTCTGCACTCAACAGCACACACCGCTCTGCACCTGCACTTACTGCTCTGCACACTCACTCTGCATTCTGCACTCACTACTCTGCACTCACAACTCTGCATTCTGCACTCACTACTCTGCACTCACAACTCTGCATTCTGCACTCACTACTCTGCACTCACTCCTCTGCACTCACAACTCTGCGCTCACAACTCTGCGCTCACAACTCTGCGCTCACAACTCTGCGCTCACAACTCTGCGCTCACAACTCTGCACTCTGCGCTCGCTACTCTGCACTCTGCGCTCGCTACTCTGCACTCTGCGCTCGCTACTCTGCACTCTGCGCTCGCTACTCTGCGCTCACTACCCTGCACTCACTACCCTGCACTCACTACCCTGCACTCACTACCCTGCACTCACTACCCTGCACCCTGCACTCACTACCCTGCACTCACTACCCTGCACTCACTACTTTGCACTCTGCACTCACTACTCTGCACTCTGCAGTCACTACTCTGCACTCTGCACTCACTACTCTGCACTCTGCACTCACTACTCTGCACTCTGCACTCACTACTCTGCACTCTGCACTCACTACTCTGCACTCACTACTCTGCACTCACTTCTCTGCACTCACTTCTCTGCACTCTGCAATCACTACTCTGCACTCTGCACTCTGCACTCACTACTCTGCACTCTGCACTCTCTGCACTCACTACTCTGCACTCACTACTCTGCACTCTGCACTCACTACTCTGCACTCACTACTCTGCACTCACTACTCTGCACTCACTACTCTGCACTCACTACTAGGCACTCACTACTAGGCATTCACTATTCTGCACTCACTACTCTGCACTCACTACTCTGCACTCACTACTCTGCACTCTGCACTCACTACTCTGCACTCTGCACTCACTACTCTGCACCCTGCACTCACTACTCTGCACTCTCTGCACTCACTACTCTGCACTCACAACTCTGCACTCACAACTCTGCACTCACTACTCTGCACTCACAACTCTGCACTCACTACACTGCACTCTGCACTCACTACTCTGCACTCCTCACTACTCTGCACTCCTCACTACTCTGCACTCCTCACTACTCTGCACTCTGCACTCACTACTCTGCACTCACTACTCTGCACTCTCTGCACTCACTACTCTGCACTCACTACTCTGCACTCACTCCTCTGCGCTCACAACTCTGCGCTCACAACTCTGCGCTCACAACTCTGCGCTCACAACTCTGCGCTCACAACTCTGCGCTCACAACTCTGCACTCTGCGCTCGCTACTCTGCACTCTGCGCTCGCTACTCTGCACTCTGCGCTCGCTACTCTGCACTCTGCGCTCGCTACTCTGCGCTCACTACCCTGCACTCACTACCCTGCACTCACTACCCTGCACTCACTACCCTGCACTCACTACCCTGCACCCTGCACTCACTACCCTGCACTCACTACCCTGCACTCACTACTTTGCACTCTGCACTCACTACTCTGCACTCTGCAGTCACTACTCTGCACTCTGCACTCACTACTCTGCACTCTGCACTCACTACTCTGCACTCTGCATTCACTACTCTGCACTCTGCACTCACTACTCTGCACTCACTACTCTGCACTCACTTCTCTGCACTCACTTCTCTGCACTCTGCAATCACTACTCTGCACTCTGCACTCTGCACTCACTACTCTGCACTCTGCACTCTCTGCACTCACTACTCTGCACTCACTACTCTGCACTCTGCACTCACTACTCTGCACTCACTACTCTGCACTCACTACTCTGCACTCACTACTCTGCACTCACTACTAGGCACTCACTACTAGGCATTCACTATTCTGCACTCACTACTCTGCACTCACTACTCTGCACTCACTACTCTGCACTCACTACTCTGCACTCTGCACTCACTACTCTGCACTCTGCACTCACTACTCTGCACCCTGCACTCACTACTCTGCACTCTCTGCACTCACTACTCTGCACTCACAACTCTGCACTCACAACTCTGCACTCACTACTCTGCACTCACTACTCTGCACTCACAACTCTGCACTCACTACACTGCACTCTGCACTCACTACTCTGCACTCCTCACTACTCTGCACTCCTCACTACTCTGCACTCCTCACTACTCTGCACTCTGCACTCACTACTCTGCACTCACTACTCTGCACTCTCTGCACTCACTACTCTGCACTCACTACTCTGCACTCACTACTCTGCACTCACTACTCTGCACTCACTACTCACTACTCTGCACTCACTACTCTGCACTCACTACTCTGCACTCACTACTCTGCACTCACTACTCTGCACTCTGCACTCTCTACTCTGCACTCACTACTCTCTGCACTCTCTGCACTCTCTACTCTGCACTCACTACTCTCTGCACTCACTACTCTGCACTCACTACTCTGCACTCACTACTCTGCACTCACTACTCTGCACTCACTACCCTGCACTCACTACTCTACACACTCACTACTCTGCACTCACTACTCTACACACTCACAACTCTGCACTCACTAGTCTGCACACTCAGTAGTCTGCACACTCACTACTCTGCACACTCACTACACTGCACTCACTACTCTGCACACTCACTACTCTGCACACACTACTCTGCACACTCACTACTCTGCACTCACTACTCTGCAGTCACTACTCTGCACACTCACTACTCTGCACACTCACTACTCTGCACTCACTACTCTGCACTCACTACTCTGCACTCACTACTCTGCACTCTGCACACTCACTCTGCACTCACTACTTCACACTCTGCGCACTCTGCACTCACACTCACACTCACACTCACCTTCTGCCTCACAGAGGGATGAAGTGAGCGCCGTTCTACTGGGCAGACCTGGGGTCGGCCGGGAGGGTCACCAGGGGCGCGCACGGCTTATAGAGCTATACCGATCAACACAATATTCTCCGGAGTGCCATCCATCAACCGCAGTAGCAGAAATTAGTTTGAAAGCATTGTCGAAGAATGCCAAAAAGCGCCTCATTTAGAAGCGATGAACAGAATTCAATTTTTAGAGCTCCCATGATGTGAAAACAATTTACAATGTACTGTGAACAAACTATTTACGAAGATAAAATATTAGTGAGATAGGTAGTAATCTTTATGCATATTGCCAGATAAACAGGTGCACCAATGGCCCTCTACACTGGAAAGTCATTTTGAGGATGTAAACACTTCTCAGAAGGCAATCTCCTTGACTACAGCGGACCTGCAACAGTGTGCAAAATGTCATGACATTTTGTGTTTATGTACTCTGCTGTATAGATATTTATTGCCCTAATTTCTTTTCAGTATTAGAGGATATCTTTGAAAATACAAGCCTATTATGGAAGTGGATAGAAATGATTATGATCATCGTGGCTAACACAAAGGTGCAGTGAGGAAAGTGAGTGGCAGATATCGCCACCTCATGGTAACTGAGTATAGTGGGTCCAGTGGTAGCTTGCACAGCCACGTTCTTTCACTCCGTGTCCAGACTTTGACACTGTGGAATGGGGTTCAAGTCCCAGCGTCGGCTCTCCCAGAGATTACAAAAAAACATCCTGATCGAAAGAAATAAAATTAAACAATACCGATTGGCGTGACGAGGATAAATCCATGTGCAGTGCACTGCCCCCTTGCCTTGTAGACACCGCAGCCCAAGAAAACATGATTGACGGAGCAAAACGGTGGTCTAATTGTCCATAGCCAAAGTATATAACAAGCTGAGGATCAACGGGCGTGAAAACAGCGTGGTGGGCGAGCATGTGACGCAGCGTGGGCGTGCACATCAGCTGAAGGATCGCCGGAGAAGACACCGAGTCTGCCTGCTGCCATGACTGACCCACTGCGGAGGGAAAGAGCCCGGTGAGTGGGGGTAGAGGGGGGGGGGCGGCAGAGAGGGAGTGGGCAGAGAGGGATGGGGTGTGTGTGTGTGCGTGTGCGCGTGTGTGCGTGTGTCTGTTTCTGTGTGTGTCTGTGTGTGCAGGGCGCATGCCTGCCTGTGTGTGTGCGTGTTCACAGACCCTGGTCGGCGCGTTCACAGCTCTAGCTCCCTTCAGAGCGAACTCCATAACAATAGGTCTCGATGCCAAGACCTAAAAACACTGTAAACTTTTCAGCATGCAATTTAATATTTTCCAACCACCAGTACATAGAATATACATTCTTGCACTTGCACATTGTACTTAAAAAATATTACGAGATAAAGGATTGTACATTGTGACATTAGGGAAAGAAACACTTGCATTAAAAACATCTGGATATTGGAGATATGACTTGATTATACATCAATGCAATAAAAACAATTGACATGCTGTTTAAAGCATGTCAATGTAGGGATAAAACTGCTCAACAGTTTACAAGTAATAAAACAATCAACAGATTAAAAATGATAATTAACTAATTCTTTATATAATAAACACAGTTTGCCACATTTCACTGCGGTATTCTTGCGTGGTAAGTTAAATAAAATTATTATATCATTTATGGCAGGGCAGTGAAAATAAATGTGTTTCAATAGGATATGTTATTTAGAGATATGCACTTTCACACTCGTCTTATTATAATAAAACTGTGAAATTATTACCACAGTACAGCAATGTTAACATTAAAAAGACACTGTTTACTGACTCACAGTTTGCATGTTCCAGTGACTTTATGCAAGAAAAAAAAAGTCTACAATCGTCAATGGCCATCTTCGGTGGGATTTTAGCTTACTGCAGTAAGTTAGCCTTTAGAATACTGGATTTGATTAAAAACCTTTCTAAATCAAATACTCATGAAAACATCCTTCTCCTCGCATGAGTCATAGCCCCTTCTTCTCGGTCCACAGTATTACTGTATAGCATATTCCTCTTTCGGCATCTGCATGTATTATTTATTTGGTTAACATTGATGCTAAAACTATAAATGATAAACCAATATTTTATATACTTTTGAGCACAATCACTCTCATTCGCCATGTTGTGCAGTGTCTTATATTGCATATCATAATCAGAGAGATTTACAAACTCTTTAAACACAACCATGAAAAAAAGAAATTGAAGGAAATTAATTAGAAGATTAAATACATTTGAGGTCTAACCTTCAAATAATATGTATATCAATGGTGATTAATACAATAGCTATAGTATTGGAGTTAAAATGCTGACAGACGGAAGACATTTCAATGTTTTTTGCGTTACCTTATTCGTTGGCACAATTTGAAGAAACCAAAATATATTCAGACAATTTCTATTTTATTCTATTTATTCAATTTGTAAAGCACATAGCGGCCCGGAGGCAACCCTGCACTGGGCAAGGGGTAGCATGATAGCAGGATGGGAAGGGCAGCTTTAAAGAAATAATTGATTCGAAATGCTAGGGTTTAATCACTTTTTGAAAGCATTACTCATATTCTATAACTCGAAACGCCAAGGTAAGAGAATTCCAGAGCTTTGTTACATTAAAACTGAATGATTGACCACTCCTTTCTGCTCTTTCGATGACCGGGGTGATAGCCAGATGAAAATCAAAGTGATCTGTTGGGGATATGGGGCGGGGTGGGGGCAAATTGGCATAGGGTAGGAGGGCCATGACCTTGAAGAGCACAGTGAACAATGCATAGTGATTTAATTTCCACTCTTTGGGCAATAGGAAGTAAAAAAGAATCTCTCAGTCCCGGTCTGATGGACTGTGATTAGGCAATGCGCATGCGGCCACATTTTGTACAATCCACAATTTACAGATAACGTTTTTAGGAGACCTCAAGGACATAGAGTTACCGTAGTTCAAACAGGAAAGGATGAAGGCTTGCACCACCACTTGTCTCAATGTCTGGGGGGAAAAGTATAGAATATTGTGTATAATCCGCTATATTCCAAAACAACTGGCCATAGTTTTAGTGGACTGGGATTCCATAGTCAAGGTGTCTCAGGCCACACCCCTAGGCTTTTTATAACAACTTTCAGGGTAGGAGTGGGGGGCAAGGCCTGTGGGCCAGCCCAGACCTTTTTGGACAAAGGAATTTCTCCAAGAATCATTAATTCGGTTTTCTATTCATTGAGCTTCAGGTAAGGCGTGCAAACACAAGGGAGGGTTTTAAGTAAGTAAGAAGTGGTGGCGCTCAGCTGAAGATTGCGTAAGTGCTAAGCAAAATTTGAATGAATACGGTGCTATCCAGGTAGGGGAGACCCTTGTAACCCGTATATATGCTTGTGGGAAAACTCCCTACAACAAAATAGTACATTCAAATCCTGGGCACACGCGCATTAGTGTATACAAATGAGGTAACATGAACATAAGTCAATTGGAGAGCAAATTTCATAAAGTTCGCAGAAAAGTTGTAGATAATTCCTCTACGTGTAGTGGAGTTTAATTTTCCCCCGCTCGCTATTGGTAGGTTCGTGAGCATGAGCTGCCGCTCGTGTAGAATTTCTACCCAAGCGTCAGTAAGGCCAGTAAGGCCAGCTTGAAAGACCTCACTACCCCTAGCAGCAATAGTTGAGCGCAAAATGTATTTCGTAGAGTATAAAACACTGTAAGCCTTTATAGGAATCCCCAAAAGGCCCAGTACCTAAGTGCCATGGGCATGAGAGTTTCCGCAAGTCCCAACATGTAACAGGAGTTAATTTTGGATTTCCTTCTTCTTGTGGCAGAGTCCTCCCTTCTATCCATAAGCAATAGAATATGGTACACACAGCTAAAGGAAGGTCCTACAGATATAAAGTCCTTCCTCTCTAGTGATAACACAGTCAAAAACAAAAATATTTTTAAGAACTCCTTAAAAAAATTGAATAATTTTGTACATATGATTTTATTCTTTGGATAGAAGAGAAACTTGTGAGCTGGTGATACACGTTTGATGTTATTCTGTATAAGTTTGCTGTTAAATCATTTAGTGGTAAAAGATTCATGCGAAATAGAGTGACCCAACGACGGACACCATGGTCTAAGTTCCAGGATAAATATTTTTGAGCCACTCTTGGGGTACTTGAGGTGGCTATTACCTCCAATCTTCCCTTCAATCTAAAATACTTGACAGTTCTCTGAAAACTAACAGTACAGCTAGTTGTTTTTAAAAAAGAATTTAAGTTCTAAAAGTGGGAGGGAGATCACAAACTCCTCCTAGGCTCTGAAAAAATTCAGTGCCATAGTGTAGTCAAGGGAAAGTGAGTATTTAGCTGCTTTTTCACCAAAGATCTCTTAACATAGGTAACCCCTAATGGTGTACAAATCACTATGCTTCAACAGGTATCCCCACTGAATTACCCAGGCTAAGCCTTCAACAAATTCCAACCTAATAGCGGATGTCAGAACCAGTGTATCAAAGTAACATAGTTTTCGTAAAATCTGGCCTTCTATCTTATCAAGGAAGCCCCAGTCTTCTGCTGGAATAGATTCAATAGCATATAACAGTGTTGGGGGGATTTTCGCCTCAAAAACAGATAACAAATGTAGAAAGTGTAATTTCCTGAGTCGTTTCCTCTTTAGTAAGCTAATTAATTTACTTCGCTTGAGGGAAAAGTTCTGGAATTGTACCCTGACTAATTTATTTATATGTAATAGCAGATTAGAATGCGCTCTCTGCACAATTGGTAAAGGATTAGTTTTACATGGGAGCTTATACTGTAACCATAAGACACCAGTATATCTTCTTGAGGAAATTATTGCTCTCCTATTACTCTGTACTGCTGATATCCTACTAGAATTTTTAGTTTTTCTTTTAGTTTTGAGGCAGCTTTGATATTCCGATAAATTCTGCAGTTTTTTTTTTAAACCTACAGAATCATCCTTAAAATTCCATGAGCTTACTCCAGCTAAGGTCATCTCAAATTTACAGGAGATCACCATGTGGTCACTATAGGAATTTTCCAGTACTTCTATTAACTAGAGCTCACTGAAAGTATCTGCTGAAATGATTAAATAAGAAGACAATTTATGTATAATTTTTAGTGGTATATAATTTCTTTACCTCCCATTGGCAATTAGTAGGTCTAAATTTCTCAAGCCGTTGAGTAGAATCACACCTCATTTATCGACTCGACTATTATTTGGAAACTAAGCAGGGGGATTTTTAGGGCTTAGTCTTTTGAGGGATTAGCGAAAAAACCAATACTGTGGGTAGAAACTTTGGCATTCAAGTCGCCAACCAGTATTAGATGCCTATAATCTTCTCTTTCCATGTTAGTAGAAATTAAAACAAATAGGTAATTTAGTAGGTAAGTATAAGATGAGCCAGTGGGGATATAAGTGTTTACAATAAGCAGAGTGCCTAGGCTTTCATTCTCCTCCTTAAAATCTAACTTGACTGCCTGAATTAGATTTTACCAAAGGGGATGATGGGTGGAGCGAATAAGCAATTAAACACGCACCACCAGTCAACTGATATGGGTTTAATCCATCATCATTCTTTAGCTCCCTCCACCACCCCAGTTCAGACATGGCCATATGCAAATCAGTCTGACCCTGTGCCTCATGGGAACAGTCCAGCCCGAACTGCCAAGTCATGTCTTCCCTGGACCGGAAGCAAGCATCCTGGGACAGGTTTCGGGTTCATAACCCTCATCAGCCAGGCTATCTTGAATCCAGTGGCAGAGTGAGCAAGGGACCCAAGTCTGGGCATACCCTGCCAACCTAAAGCGAACAAAGCGATACCAAAGGGGATGAAGGACACAGCGTTTGAGCAAATCAAACACTAATCCCCAGTCAACTGATCTTGTTTTAATCCATCATCATTCTTTAGCTCACTCCACTACCCCAGTACAGACATGGCCATATGCAAACCAGTCTGACTCTGTGCCTCATGGGAACAGTCCAGCCCAAACTGCCAAGCCATGTCTTCCCATGGACCTGAAACAAGCATCCTGGGACTGGGTTCGGGTTCATAACCCTCATCAGCCAGGCTATCTTGAATCTAGTTCCAGAATGAGCAAGGGACCCACATCTGGACATACCCTACCAACTTAGGGCGAACAAAGCGATACCAAAGGGGATGATGGACGGAGCGTTTGAGCAAATCAAACATTCACCCCAGTCAACTGATCTGGGTTTAATCCATCATCATTCTTTAGCTCACTCCACCACCCCAGTTCAGACATGGCCTTAAGCAAGTCAGTCTGACCCTGTGCCTCATGGTATCGCTTTGAATTAGGTTATAGGCATGGGGGATGGCTTTAAACACACACCTAGAACTAGTGCTGAGCAGTATGGCAATGCCTCCTTTCGCAAGACCTCTATTCACTGGAAGCACATGGTGGGTTAGATACAATATAATCTTCCATAGACCAATTCTTTAAAACCTAAGACTCTTGTATGCATATTATGTCAGCTTTCTGCTCTTTCAGAAATAACAAATTGTTTTTATTAGTGCATAAGCCGGCTGCAGTCCAGGAAATTAGTTTGGCGCCCTTACTAGGAATAATTCCCGTAACTTAGCCCTAATGAGCTCATTGTATTTAGAGCCCCTCCCACCCAATTCTATTTTCTATATTCCTCATATAAAGTCAGTGTTTGATTATTCTCTCTCTCGGCAAGCTGAGAAACACTCTTTCCACCTTTTCCAAGGGAGACCTGTATTATACTTTCACTCTCTAAGTGATGAATTTCTAGTAGAGAGACATCTGAATGGGCTATGAACTGGCAGTTAAGTGTTAATTCTTTTAAAGCTCTATCCTTTTGGAGGACATCGATACCGCAACATCACAGATTATCTCTATTTAGGATAATTAGATTGGAAATCACCTTAGAGGAGAAGACCGCTCTAGCCCTCCATAGTTACCATGTTTTGGCACTTGAACCAAAGCAAGATCACTTCTCCGAACCATTTGGAGGTCAGGGATATCAGCGAAACAGCCCAATAAGAAGGACCTATTCATGTATAACTCATGATCGAAAATGAAAGAAAATTCTAAGGAGAGAGATGCTGTCAGCGGGTGATGATCCTGGCTATCCCCCACAGGTGTGTTACCAATAGGATTCTAAATAACATTACTGCCTAAAGAAGAAAAAATAATGCATTAGATTCTACAGTGGGAAGACTTACCACACAGTTTTTACCTTTTACGACGACCTAAAGCTTTGAACTTTTTGGGGATGAAATTGAACCCCAATTAGCAAAAACCCTGCTCATGAAATTCCGTTATGAGATTCTACAGATTGATTACACTATAGTTAAGTGGTCACCTGAACAAGTAGTAGGGATGGAACTCAAATGCACGCCATGTAGTTTAGACATTAAAGAAGATATTGCACATATTTTATTTCTTTGCCCAGAATATGCTAGTTCCAGAAGGAAATGGATGAACCTACTGTGCTTGAAATTTGATGACTAGGAAATATGCAGAGGTCCTAAGAATATTGAAAACCGACAGCTCACAAATATTTGTATTTTTCATTCGTAGATTTTTACTTGCCGTGAGCTACTAATGGAAAAAGAGAGGTCTAAAATGTTAATGTTTTTAGTTCACACTATGTTAAACTGATTATGAGTTGTATAAATATTATATTGTATCATGATCCGATGATTAACTGTTATGACAAATCTCACTTATGTTGTTAGATGATGACTTTTTAGGGCAATGCCAATTAATGAGATAATCTTGACTTTTTTATATTCATAAGCAACTTGCACTTTTTATACATAATCTCAGATAAAATGGACAGAGAATTTAATCATGGATCCGGTGCCAAATATAAAGGGCCGTTTATAGTCAGGTACAAGATGCACACAGAAACAAACTACCTATTGTTTATATGTAACTATTTTATTAGGGAAGTATATTCAGCACTTTATATCTGTACATCAGCAACTACTTAGTCCAACTTTTAGCATTATTTATTATGGAGTTGAATCTGCCCGTAGGCAAAAGAAGAAAGAAAGGGAAAAGTTCTGTAAAATAAACAAAAGGAGAACAAATCATCTGCTCTTTGGCTCTAATTTGATTATGAATCCCGTCCAAACTGCTACAAAGAGGGAAGAATGTCAAGTTGAAGCCATCACAACAAGATAATCGATTAAGTTCAAGTCCAGCATTGGTGTCGCTGCACAATTTGAACCCTGACGCTGCATTATTTTCATTCATTCATCCAACTAGCCGGGACAAGGAGGTATTGGTCTATGAAATTGAATTCTAGTGTTCGCACACAATTCTTCAGCTCTTCTTGATAGTTTAAGAGTAGTACTGTTTTAATCCCAAAATTGGGGTTAGCTCGCTAAACTATATGATGTAAACTGATGATACAATCAATTGCCAACAATGACTATTAGATGCATGTCTCCAATATAACATCAATAGGCATACAGTTAGCATCTATAAAATCAGATTATGACATTTCAGTAGGAGAAGGTTAAAAATAGTTGAAGATAAAAGACATAGGACTGAAACAAACATTTCATAGTTCAGGATTTAACACTTGCTAAACTAGTGCTGGTCATCATATTTGGAGAACATATAATAAGATTAAATGGGGGCAGGTCAGGTGGACTTATTTTCTACTTGTCCTATGTTGCCTTATCTTTTTACTGATAACATATAAAAAAAGTTGTTTTACCTCATGTGGTACAGTGCCATGCCTAAATGCGGAAGATCAACCATGCATGCAATGCACATTTCTCGAAAGCCAGTGTTTACTCTAGCTAGTCATCGGAATTCGAATGTATGAGCCTTGTAGAGCAATAAAATATTATGATGGCTTGAGGGAAAGAGACAAGGATTATGAACCTTTAACTATGGATAAAATTAAGTAATATTCTTTTCATCGTACAGTGGGAAAAGGATGCTGGGGATGTTGACAAAGGGTCACCATGGGCTAGATGCAAAAAGCATTGGATGCAGTCTAAATTGTACTTTGGGTTTGCAACAAATACTGATTATCCAGGATTTGCAAGGGGCATGTCTGGCTCATCACTTACAAATTCATAATCATAGAGGTATGTATTAATGTTTTGCAACCAAAATGCTGCCAGAAATCATTAATATTTTACTGACACCTCAAATGCGGTGATACCTCGTTTGCACACAGGAAGGGGTCATCAAGAGAACCCTTCCCCTTTGTGAATGTTAATAAAAAAAAGGCAGCTTCATTTTGTTGTTTATACGCATCCCGTTTTCCTGTAAGAAAAATAGGTTGCATTTAACGAAAAAAATGGCTTTATTTTAAAACAATCACAGACATGGTGGTCTGCTGATTTCAGCCGGCCACCATCCCTGTGATGGCTTCAATTCCTAGTGGGTTACAATATGCAATCTACCTCATTTATATTCATGAGGAAGGTCGAATTGCGACCCACTACAAATGAGTAATTTGCAAAACGACCTAAAAGTACATTGGTCGCTTCCCAAATTACCACACTGGTTGCAAAAATACTGGTAGTAAATTGCGACCAGTATTTTGCAACCAGTTCTACATATACCTGGCCCCATGTTCTTAATGCAGACTGAGCTCTTCAACCACATGGGTACCCAATAAGGAAACTAAAATATTAAAATTAGCTATTCATGGAATGTATAATTTGTTACACTTTCAACATGTGTATTAAGCCATTTACCAATCACATAGTGAAATAAGGCTTTGGTTTTAAATGAAACCACTGGCAACTGCCTTTCAGTTGTGAAACCATAAACAAATAATACTTTTTATATAGTTTTCGATTTCTGTTGTGTGATTTAAATTATTGGCAATGCAGACAGTACTGATTACTGTATGAAACATATTTGCACCATACCTGTTCTTGTGACCATTTTTGCCTGTCTTCTGTTGCTCTTGTCTTTGTTTTAAAGCCCCTTTGAGTGTCTCCGATATGTCTTGGTGCTGGTGGAATATTCAATGATTTTGGCCTCCCCTCATGTCTACCAGCTGTGTGAACTGGATCATCTTTATGGCAAGGCTCTGTGTATTCCTTTTCCACAGTCTCTATCACAGTATGCTCGGGACTCATTTCTGCTGTGCTGCTGATGCTGCTCATGCTCATGCTCATTTTGATTTCAGCCACAATCTGATCAATGTCCTCTTCCTGCTCTTCCAGTTCTGTATCACCTTTCCTGGAATGATATGGAGAGGTCACATGAGGATTGCCATTACTTTCTGATAAGTAGTATTCCTGATAGCCTTCTTCAGCTTCACAATACTGGACTTGTTCTTCTTCATCTTCTTCTATGGGTAAAGATGATACTTCATCCTCCAGAACCTGCATCTCATTTTCTTTGTACTCTTGGTCTTCAGCTGATTCTGTGGTATCTTGGTGTTGCAATTTAGATTCTGTCCATTCTTCTTCCACAGCTTCTTGACACTCATCTGTCTCAACATTAGGTGGTTCCTGAGTAACATACTCCTCCCCATTGCAGTCCATCCCTTCCAAATAACTGTCATCTTCTGGGCAGTATCTTATGTAGTAGGTGATACCTTCTTCTTCCTCTGGAAGACCCTCATCATAGTCCTCTTCCTCAGATGTATTATTTACATAATCAGAGATGGAGTCTGCATCACCACTGTTGTCATTGCAGTCTTGTTCTGCTTGGGTGGGGCTAGCTTGCCTGCTGTCTGGTAAGTCTGTGGCATTCACAGTGAAGTCGTGGACGGGTGGATCTGTTTCTTCATTTCGAGGTTCTTTGTGAGGAGAAATAGGACACGATCGCACCCCATGATCCAGCATGCTGCCCGAACTGCTTCGATGTTTACCACTTGCCATTATGAACCTCTTACATGACCATCATTTCTGTGGAAAAATAAATCACATGTTCAGAAAACTACCAAGCCAGTTGTCTAAGACAAGTGTAACTGCGCTCTACTGACAATAGTTAGAATTGACAATTACACATCTTTATCCACAATGTCTAATGCCTGAAAGTTTCTTTAATATCATACCATTTCTCAGAAGGTGTCTACCCTCTGAAGGTTCTTCTTAAGTGCCCGCTCATATCTGCTGTACTCAAGTGATTTATGCATACTTAAATAGTATGGGGCACCTTCGCACAATACACTCTTTCATTAAAACCAAGATAATATTAGCTGTGTGGATTATTTTTTTTAATGGATATATTTTACAATACAGAGAGAAGTGTAAAAATAACATATCATTGTAGTAATGTTTTGTTTAAAAAACAAGTTAATTGCAAGCACCTATTCATATATATCCTTGATATGTGCAAAATGACCTCTGTTTCTTGTAGTTTTAGATTAGGATATTACTTAGACATGCTTTAAAAATCACTACATTTGTGCCACTGTTCCATAAAATAATACTGTAAGCAATAGTCAATAATTGGAATGTAGAAAATTAGAACATCAATAAGTTACAGAAATGCCTTGATAGTAGATCATTAGCTGTTCTCAAAAGAAAACTTTTTAGTAAATAAGCAAAAATCTTTAAAGTGTTGGATGAGCATAGAGGCTGATTAGATATTACTTGTGACGTTGTGAGAGAGAAATAACTTTAACCATTTCAAAAACAGATACAATCCTTGTGATATGGGGCTCTAGCAAAAACAAACGAAAAGTATGGAGCAATAGGTGGTGATTAGAATAGTAAAAAAAACATTAGGGATTGTAAGGTGGCAGAGCTGGATGATTTTCCTTGCCCTCTGTAACTTCCTGTATTGACATTCCAGGATTGGACATAGATAAAGTGAGTGCCAGAGGAATTCAACTTGGAACACTTGCCTTTTGAATGCTAACATCGGGAGTCTGACCTTACGTTTTATATGTGTCGCTGTTTGGAGGCGCATGTAGTGAATGTATCTAACACATTGTTTTTTTCTTTTGTTCTTATTGGTCTAATTGTTAGTTTTTTAATGCTTCTATTTATGGTGGGTGCTCAGTTCTTTTTCACTAGTGATGAGGTTTCTTCAGCTACCACCTGGTTACAGTCGTGAGGTTTTCGTATGACATGGAGATGATGCATGTGAGGTAGTGCAAACCCCATTTTATATGTGTAGGGGTGCATCATAATCACACATGTAGAATGCACCCACATATAATCTTTCATCATGTTATCTTAAGTGTTATGATCTTGTAATATAATAACATAAATGTGCTCGGTTTAGGCCAAAATGTAGAATATGTGAAGAATTAATGTATATAATAAAATGTAATCAGCTGAAAAAGTTAACTGAAATGATCATCTTGTGCAACTGACAATCATTAAATATTGAATGTGCTTAGTAATTGTGTCATTTTATATGTAGATGGGAATATCTACTGAATATGTCTTAATTTCTATATGATTTTGTAAGCCTCATGCTCCATTTCTCTTATAAGAGTTGAATTGTGTTGGTCTAAAGTACATTTCCCACGGAAGCTCTTTCATTAGAATTAATAGTTGAATTTCATGTGCATGTTGCATTCTGCTCTTTCTAATATTTGTGTTGCAGGTGGAAGAAGTGCCCTTGTTAGTTAGAGCAATGTCTTTGTTTTAGAAGTTAGGCAAGGAGAAAAGAGAACAGGATATATTGGATGATGATGGCCGATGAGTAGAACTGTTGTATTTTCTCACTAGAGAAGGCCTGGGAATCAAGGTCATCTTGTTACTGTTCGGGAGCATCGCCGTCCTGTGGAAAGATACCTATGAAAATAGGGCCTGATCGGATGGTGTGACCTGAAAAGAATCCTTTGGAAGGCACCTGTGATAGTGGAATATTGTAAGTAGGTAAACAGCTCCACTTCTTCTCTGCCTTTGGAGAGAGAGAATCTTAGATCAAGCTCTGTCTCAATAGCTTCATGCGACTCCACACACTGACACCTTGACCTATCCTGCCCCAAAGTAGGGGCACCATGTTAGTGTTAGTGTAGGGACAGATCAATGTTTATTTCATCAACCCTCGATGCAAGGGAACTTGGACTTGTGTTTCTTGATCTTTTGTATCCTGATTCTTGAAATAATTGTCTTGTGCATGTTGCACTCTCTCAACCTTAATCACAGATTTGGCTTTATGTTGGTTCCAATGTATTTCTACACGATCGTTTTGAGGTGTCTGTATGTCTAGTTATTTTTGGCTTTGTAATAAATCAAACAACCTTACTTAGTAGTCTGTGGTTACTATGGGTAAAGAAGAACTGAGATTGAATTGATTGACATTGCAATAAAATTATCTCCCCTCCACGCTCTCATGCTGAGAAAAAGTACCATCAACTTGAGGTTCTAGAGCAGATCTATAACATAAAGACCCAGCTCCTTCACATGCATCAGGGGCCATATCATGAGCAGGTGCACTTGCTCAACACAGAGCCAGGGGCCTCTTTTTATGTCTGAGGGAATTACATTTTATACATTTAATTCAAATATTACAGATTACTTTAGACAGTCAGAAATGGTGAGTAGAGATTAGCGCTCTCTGTTTCTGACTTGTTCTGTCTAATGTTCATGCTTTAACTCTAAACAAAAACCAAGTTATATAGCTGAATTTTATACTCCTCAGGTGCAAAAAACAAGTGCCGCTCATCGTGAGTTATGGGGTGGCCTAGGGTTCAAAATAAGGTCGGGCACCAAAATCAAAGTGGCCCCCCATCAGTAAATTAGATAGCTAAACAAGTGTCCCATGTTTGAAAATTGAGGCACTTTTGAACTTGTATAGGTACACATTATACCTGTTTTGCAGACCATAAAACAAGTCCACCAGCAATCAGAAATTTGTCTCAAACTCTGACCTGTCCGACTAGCCCTTAGGGCACTGCCTGATTGCCCTCTAGGACAGTCTGAGCTTGCCTGAGTTTATGCGTGTTTTGGATTATGCATAATATTATTGTTGTCAGTGTTTGGGTGTGAACTTTCCGATGCTTTGTGTGTGACCTTTTCGTTGCTAGGTGTGGGCCCTTAGCAGTATGGATGTAGGCTGGTGCATGTTCAGTGTTCATATGTTTGCTGTTTTTGTTGGTGATGATTCAGTTGTTGTGCTTTTGTCTTTTTGGTGTGGTTGTGTCACTCTGGTTGATATGAATACAAGCACCCACCTATAGCAGCCAAATGCTAACGACAAGCTCTATGTTTCTTTCTGCAAGGTGATGGGGGAACACCATAGTCCTCTGTTATTAAACAAAATGCCACAATAAACATGATTACGCATTTGAAGTGCATGTTCACTATGGCATAGCTGCAGGAGAGGAGAATCAGCAGTGTACAACATGGAGTAAAGAAAATATTGTACCCAGCGCACCAAACTGCTCGCACCTTCACACCTTTGCTAAAGTCTGGCTGCAAGATTGCTTTGTGCAAGGGTCACAGATAATAAACATTAGGCATCGACACTCAGCACAATCAATCAATAAGACACACTGGACTAGATATACGAAATTTCTATTTGCATAAGTTGTTGCAATTTGAGCATACATTTTTTACAAAAGGAAAATAATTTTGCAAACCAACCTAAGTACTAATAGATCGGGTCACAAAATTCCGAACTGTAGTAGGTTACAATCTGACCTACCTCATCAATATTCATGAGATAGTTTGCAAATTGTGATGCACTGCAATTGGTGGACATAACAGAGATGATGGCCTGATGCTGTCTGCAGACCACCATCTCTAATATATATATATATATATATATATATATATATATATATATATATATATATATATATACAGGAAACGTCCTTTATTCTTTTAAAACCAGCTCACTTTCCCAAATGGTTCTGTCCCTTACGCGTTTCAATGCACCTGCATCTTATTCAATAGGGAAGGGGAAAGTTCAAAAACACGGAGCAGACTGCAAATGCTTTTCAGCCTTTATAATGTAACCACCCTCCAATACGTGGCATGCTGGGTATTGCAGTCCAAATTACGCCCTCTGATATATATATATATATACATATATATATATATATATATTTTATATATATATACATATATATACATATATATAAACACACATATATATACACACTCACATCTATACATATATATATATATATATATACATATATATATACATATATATACATTTATATATATATATATATATATATATATATACACACACATATATATATATACACATATATACATTTTTCAGTGATGACTCCTTCTGCCTTCACCTGCCCTTCGCAGAGGATCGCTTAAGAGTTGGCGAAGCATGCCAAACATGAGAATTTTATGAAAATGCAAATACAGCGATCACTCTGAGTATTGCCAACATGAGTTGCACACGTAGTTTTGCCAACACCAGTTGTTGATTTATTCCAGGGTACGCGGTTCGCTTGCAGGGCAAGCTTAGTCACAAAGGCCATTATTGAATAATTATAAGTTTCTATATAGTTTTTTAAAATATGTTACCAAATTCCACAGTACTTGATTTAATTTTTTTATTAAATATCTTAAAGAATTGAAAAATACACTATACTACACAAATATAGTGTTGTACAGTGTATTTACAATTTTTAATATTTACCTAAGTAAAATAATACTTTAATTCCTAAAAGAAAAATTATGAAAAAAAATCCCCTGCCTATTACAACTTCAAAAGGTGACTTTAACAAAATGGTAATAGGTAGGGAACTGCGATAAAACCTACTACTGATCTATACCTAAGACACTAAGAAAGAGCACACCCAAAGTGTAGAAAAACAATATGGCTGCCATTTAATTTCCTAAAAACAGCCATTAACTATTATCTACTGGCTTGTTATTGCCATGTACAACCATATACCACAACGTTACCGCAGTATACCATAGCCGAAATACATATTTAAGTCCTAGCTATATTTTTGTATTGTGATACCCTGCGTCACGCATGGTATTGTATAGGCAACACAATACTTAAGTTAGATTTAAAAAGCAATGCAAGGCCACCATATGTGACCATAAGGCCACCATATGTGACCCTTCATTGACTGGAAAATCTGAGAAATGCAAACTAGCACAATTCGCTGTTTTGATTTACTTTGCACACCATAATCTGCTTTGCTGCTAAATTTCACATGCATCCGTACGCCACTCCACTGTTCACCAATACACTCTACACCACTCCACTGTATGCTATTTCAGTATGTGCCACTCCAGAGTACACCATTCCACTGTACTCTATTCTACTCTATGCATCTCCACTGTGTGAGACTACACTCTATGCTATTACGCTGTATATAATTCTACTGAATGTGACTATCATTTTATAGTGTATGCACCTACACTCAACAGCACCCCAGTGTACGCCACTCCACTGCACACCAATCCACTGGATACTACTCTACTATACGCTATTCCTCTCCATGCCATTTTACTGTGCACCACCACACTCTACACTATTCAACTGTATGTCACTCTACTGCACGATACTCCACTCGATGCCACTCCGGTGTATGGCACTCCACTCTATGCCAATTGATTTTACGCTATTCAATTGGATGCCACTCCAATGTTCGCCACTCCACTCTATGCTATTACACTCAACCCAATTCCACTGTATACCACTCAGTCTACACCACTCCACCATACACCACTCTACTGTACACTACTCTACTACATGTTATTATACTCTATGACACTTAACTGTACAACACTCCACTCAACACTATTACACTGTATGGTACTCCACTCTATGCCACTTCAGTGTATGTCACTTCACCGTTTGTGATTGCAATACATGCTATTCCACTCTATGCTATTCGACTGTACAGCACTACACTCTATACTATTTCACTGTATGCCACTCTGCTGTACAACACTGAACTGTATGCTATTTCATTGTATGTAACTGCACTGTATGCTACTCTACACCACTCCAGTGTGTGCCTCTCGACGCCATTCCATTCTATTCTATTCAATCGTAAGCCACTCCACTGTACGCCACTCCACTGTATGCTATTAAACTCTACCCCACTCCAGTGTACACCACTACAACCTACACCTCTTCACTGTACAGCATTGCACTGTGCACTTCTTCACTATATACTATTCCACTTTATTTTTCTCTACTGAATGCCACTTTATGCTATTCCACTGTATTCTACTCCACAATACACCATTCCACTGTTTCTACGGGAGTCCACTGGGCACCACTCCACTCAACTCAACTCCACTGTATGTTATTTGATTCTACCCAACACCACTGTATGCCATTTGACTGTATGCCACTCCACTGTACGTTCCTCCAGTGTACACTAATCCACTGTACCCTGCTCCAATCTATGCCACTCCACTGCACACACTCCCCCCCACCTATTCCATCCTATGCCACTCCACTCTTTTACACTCCACCCTACTCTATTCCTCTATATGCTATTCCACTTTATACTACTCCATTTTACAGTGATACACTGTGCCCCACTACAGTGTACGCCATTCCACTCTACGCTGCTCCACTATATGACACCCTCCTGCACGCTGTATAACTCCACTCTATAAAAGTCTGCTATGATCTATGGCACTCTAGACAATATACTCCACTCTATCCCCATACCCTCCACTGTCCTACTCTATACTCCACTCTATGCTAGTACACTCCACTGTACTACACTTTATTCCACTATACAACTCTTGTCTATGCTCTATGACACAGCACTCTACTGTACAATGCCCCACTCCAGTTTATAACAGTTTTCTACCTACGCTATTACACTCCAATCCATACCACTCTACGACACACCAATGATCTCGTTTATACTTTACTCCACACTATGCTACACCAATGTACTCAACTCTACTCCACTGTTCAACAATCCACTCTGCACAGCTCCAGTGTTCGGCACACCACTCTACTCTATGCAACTCCACTCTACAACACTCTACTGTTTGCCACTCTTCGACAATTTACTCCTGTCAATACCCCTGCACTCCTGTGTACAACATTGCACTATGCTGTATGCTACTGTACAACATTCTACCCTTAGCCATTCTATGATACTCTTTGTATGTTGCTACAATCCACTTTACTCCACTCTTGCTATTACACAGTATGCCACTCCACTCTATGCCACTCTAGGCCATTGCACTCTATAACACTGTATGCCAATCCACTTTACCATACTGTACAACACTGTATTGTACACCACTCCACAAAACTCAGCTATACTGCATGTCTATGCCCCTCTACTGTACTGTCGTACACAACACTTTGCAAGACTGTATAACAAGCCACCACACTCTCCTGTACAACACGGGACTCCAATTTAAAATGCCACCAGATGCAATTGCGTAGCTACTTGCACTAATTTTTAGGCTACATTTGGCCACTGGATATTTTACTTAAACTGGCCAGGAGATGCCACCCACTGAGCTATGACCACAGCAAATAATTTCATTGAATGATGAGCTATCTGATACACATAAAATTCATCCAGTCTTCCGTTTTGTAAAAATAAAGAAGTTATATTGAACAACACATAGCTTATACACAACCCCTTATGTTAGAGTTTTCCCAGCACTGATTTCAATGGCTATTATCAGATATGTCCACTGACAGAAGAACTTAAGCATCATATGTAAGGAGATGATAAAATTCAGACTTCTACATCATTTTTCTCCCTATTAAATGCCATGCACTAAGATTTTAGTAGAAAATCATGTTTAATTGATTACGCTTACCAAAAGAAAGGGGATAGAAATTGTCTTGAGTGTTCATTTGTTTAGTAATAGAGCACTTAGGGGTTGATTACGATGGCAGGCATCGTAGCAGTGTTTGGGACCGCCCACCAGACATGCGGCGGTCCCACCACTGCGATTAGGATGCGCCCGCCATACTAGCAGTCGCATCCTGGCTTTTCACATTGCGGGCAGTGCTGCTGGCTGCAGCACCGCACGTAATGTGAAAAGTGTGTCCACAGCATTTCCATGCACCACGTGGCAGGCACCACGCAGTGCCTGCCACTTGGTGCATGAAAATGAGGGGGAGTACTATGGGTACCCCCCAGTGCAGCGACACACCGCCCTCAACAAGGGGGGCCCGCAACGGGCCCAAACCCAATCCCCACCAGCCTTTCCATGCTGCCACGGGAAGGCCTTCCCACACCCACATCCTGATCTGGTGGACGGTGCCTGCTAGGCACCGCCCCCATTTTCAGGGACCCTGCACCATCCGCCAGGCAAACAGTGCGATTGTCTTTGGCAGAAAAGTGGCAGAAGGACTTTGCCTCCACTGCGATACCCACCGCCATCCTCATTTGTCAGTGGGTAATGAGCTTGGTGATGGTGGAAGGAACACCACCGCCGCCCCTTCCGCCATCATAATGACCCCCTTAATTCTCAGGTGATTACTCCATCTGGCACATATTTTTGATAAATTTATTTCACACTTACAAGTTTAAACCTTTATATTTTGTTTTGAATTCGGACCGGTTAGCATGTGCCTTTTTCTGGTTTTAAGAAACTTTTTGTATTAATATCCAACCAGGTATCTCTCAGACAGTTTTAACTTTCCTTCCCTTTTGCATTCCCCATCACTCAACCCACACACCTAGGACGCCCTGACTCATACACCTCTCATTATATGGCAAAATCAAAAGCTCTCCACGAAAGTGACCCTTTGTGGGGCCCTAGAGCACTGGAGTGCTGGCCCTATGAGGAGCATGCCTGATTATGAGACATGACATGCCCAGGGATGTTTGAGGGCACCAATAAATACTTTTTAGAAACCCACCCTTTATTTTCTCCACTGTTCTGTCCCCTTTTCTTTCTGATTGGACCAGTACCACCACAGTTTGAAATATCCCCCTTCTCTTTTGTTTTGGGTAAGCAGTTTGTCACACAACCATCAACTGGATATTGCCTATTAGCTCCCTTTGTCACTAGTTTTAAAGCGGAAAGACCTTCGGACCTCAGTTACACATTTACTCGACAAAGTACTCAAGAAGTTCTTCAACCTCCTTGACTTCCCACTACTGACAATATTACTTTACTATTATACTAGCAGCCCGCCCCGATCTTGTCCGGGTGCTTTCAGGCTTCCCCCTACCCCCGCCTGCCCGGAAATTGCCCAGCAGCCTGTGCCCCGCCCGCCCCGTCACCCGCCTGCCACCTGGCCTGACCCTCGCCTGGAGGTGTTAGTCCCCGTCCCCCTCCTACCCCGACCTCTGCCTGCCCCGACATTGCCTTTAGTAACTCCCCGTCACCCGCCTGGGCCGACACCCGCCTGCTTACCTCATTCTCCGCTCCTGAGTGCAGGTCCTCGCCGCTCTGCTCCTCACCGCCTGTCCGCTGCCGCTCCTCCCCCGCGCCATGTCCGACTCTCCGCTGGTCTCTCACTGCTGCTGGCCTGTCCGCTGCAGCTCACGTGACCGCTCCTCCCCCGCGCCATGTCCGTCGGTCCTCTGACGCCGCTCTGACGCCGCTCCTCGACGTGAGCTCGCACGTCGCAGCCGGCGCTACTTTGGGGGGATTTCTTTATTTTAAAATTAATTTTTTTAAATAAGGTGTTTTTTTAAAGTTTATATAGCCTATAACCATCTACACACCCTGCCGATTTCTACGGTGTATCGGGTGTGTAGATTGGCGCAGTGGTTCCCGCTTTTACTTGCCTCAAAGCCTGCAAGTTTCTCCTTTATTATAGTAGTATAGATAGCTAGCCCTGTATATTACATTACTTATCCTATGTACATAAGACAATAGTTCATATGAACAATATGTTTGCTCCCTCTTCTTTTTCTCTTCCCCATTACTAACTTGTATTTTGCTATTCTAATGTAGTTTTCCTCTTTCTTCATAAGTATTTTTTGGCTGTACCTTATTCATTATAACAAAAGTACTCTTTAAAACGTAGAAGCCTGTGCTACCCTCTACTGCTATATTACGCTGTCCAGCTTGCTTGATGACATTTAAGTATGGGCGGAAAATCCGTTCCGCTCGCGGATTTTGCGGATTTTCGGTAAATTCGCAATCCGCGAGATTCGCGAATTTCCCGCAAAATCCGCAAATCCGCGAGCAGCGGATTTTATGGCTTGCTTGCACTGTTCGCGTGAGTTCGCGGCTTCCCAGTTCAACTTCGCGCCCCGCGAATAAGCGCTAAATTGCAGACATACGATCTTAGCAAAACTGAACTACTTACCAGGTTCAAAAGTTCAAGCTCATCATTAGTAGCCATTTCCTGTAGTGCTTCCTGAGGGGCCCCTCCAGAGTTCAGTTGCCTACTTGCAACTATTATGTGACCCTGCTCTGACCCTCAGAATAGTTACACATATGCCACAAAGGTCCTGAATTACAGCTAAGGGAGACAAGCAGGAGCCAGGCTGGAAGTTCAAATCCAGTGACACATTAATCAGCCCCTAATTCATTATTGTCAGTTGGGGCAGGGCAGGTGTTGTAACTAATTTTGCAACAATGAAAGCACTTAGCAAGTGCAAAAGATCACTAATCAGGAAGCACTAAGGAAGCAGGTGCCAGCTAAAAAAATATTCTGTGACACATTAATCAGCCCCAAAGTAATTCAGGTCACTTGAGGCAGGGAAGGTGTGCTTTGCTTTGCCACAATAATGTACACTGGACAACCAGAGGGTGCTGTGATGAAACAGAGGGTGGCATGGGTGAGCCAGAGGGTGGCATGAGTGAACCAGAGAGTGGCAGTGGTGACAGAGGGTGGCAGTGATGAAGAAGAGTGTCCCAAACAGGCTGGACATGAAGAAACAACAAGTTCGCAAAACTTGCGACCCGACAGGTAAGTTCGCATTTGCGAAATTGTACAAAAACCCTCGCGAACTGGCAGAAACCCGCGCGAACACACAAAGAAAAAAATCCGCAAATTCGTGAGAATTCGCGGATTTTGCGGATTGTGAGTTCGCAAATCCGCAAAATTCGCGAACGCGAGATTCGCAAAATTCGCCCATGCTAAATGACATTTACAAACAGAGGGAACAAACAGAAAGCCAAGGTGTTTCAGGAAAATTCCTTAGTTATGCAAGCATGTTGGCCTAATGCCAACATTTGCATTCATTTTGAAATGTGCGCTAAGACTGTTCAAATGTGACAAAACAATACGAAAATAACTTTATCCCTGAATTGTTTTTTATTTTTGTTTTGGAGAAATGTAAACAACGCATGAACCGGAGACTACAAAAGCAATCAGTCAGCATTCTTTCACATTTAGAAACTCAACTAATAAAAAAAATGTATTAAATAGTTCTCTATAAATGCTTTAGATACAAAATTGTATATAAAACAATTATCTGCAAATTGGTTTGATTTACATATTGTATAGCGCTCTAATGTCTTAGGCGTCTTGGCACTGCTTCTCACAAAGAGAGGAAGGATACAGGATGCAAAGCATTACTGATACTAGTTATTAAAAAGCCAGGTTTTTAAAGATTTTTTTAAAGACCTAAGATTTGGACCGTCTTTAATATTTAAGGGGAGTGCATTCTAGAGTTTAGCTGTTCCTACAATGAAGCTTCTCCCGCCCCAGAAGGCACGCTTAGTTCTGGGGACCACCAGGAATTTGCAAGCAGAAAATCACAGGTTTCTTGTAGGCGAGTACCAAGTAAAGACATCTCTGAGATAGTCCAGGCCAATATCATGTAGCGCCTTAAAGGCTAGAAAACTGATTTGAATTTGAGCCTTTTAATGATTGGGAGCCAATGTAGTATGGTCAGACACTGGGACACAAACTGATACTTAGGGATGCCCAGGAGCAGTCGTGCAGATGCATTTTGTAGAATCTGCATTTTCTGCAAGAATCTGTTTTGAATATTTAAGAGTAGTGCATTTCCATAGTCCTCTTTGAAAGTTCATCTATGCCGTTCTATAGAATTGAACGTCATCTTCTGTTTAGGTGAGCTTCTAAATTCTCATAGTTACTTCTAAAATGTTTTTGGAAGTATTTTATTTTCATTTATGTTTAGCTCCCGACAGCAGGTAAATTTACAGAGTGGTTTTGTGTTTCCGGCAGTGGCCCGGGTGAGCCAATAGTCATCTAGGTCGGAATATACTGATGTTAAAAAGTACTTTTAAGAGACTCGTACATAAAAAAGGGTATACTAGTGAGAAAAAGAAAATTCATTGCCAGTTTGCTGCTAAGTAATTGATTTGTAGCTGAAATAATTGGCTCCAGATTGCAGAGCTGGCTTCATCCGCTACAGAACGACTGTCATGTTATATAATGGTACTAGTTAGTAATTTCCTATTCAGGTCTGTTCTATTTTCAGTTACATCTTTATCTACAATATACGCATTTGCTGAAACAAGCTTTGAATTTGTAGCCCTTTGCAGCAATGCCTGTGCCGGGAGTTTCATGCTGTTACATAAAATTAGCATATGCGAATTTCTTTGTTTGAGGTTCAGACTGATGGATGTTCAGGGCAAATTAATTTTACTGTTGGTCGGCACTCAGCATAATCGTGTACCAAAGGCACATACATGAAGGAACACAAATATCCTAATATAATAAAAATCATTCTACAATATTATGATTTCAGAATGGGAATGCGCCTGATACTGGAGTGTTATATATTAAGAACCCAGAATATAGCATTTTTCTAAAGTAACTAGTTTCTAAATGCTTTCAAAATCATATTTTAGCAGAGAAATATCTATTAAGAAATATTGTATAATGCTTAAATGAAGAAAACCTGTTTTGACCAAGAGTAACTGGTTTCTCATACAATGGAAGTATTTATGCCATAACTAATTCAAAATAGGTTTAGCGCAAACAATGGTTAACTTAAGTACAAAAATAAATCCATAGCATTCACCAAAGTTAAACCTTTTGGACTCCCTGATAAAGTTCAATTTAAGCTGCAGTGCGACTCCCTGTAAAACGCTATGAGCCATTTCAGGCGTGCGTAGAATGCCCACATCGTTAGTAGGACATCTGCAGCCACTAGTAAATATCCGCACAAATGCATTCCACACAAAATAGACAAATATTTCTGCTCAGGTATAAAGGTTTCTTTTCACCCTCTTACATTCATAGAAACAAAGGGGCATAGACATCAACCTCAAAATGCAACTAAAATGTTAATACATATAATGTTTAGTTGCATGGCCCTGCTTGCTTCCTTTTAGGCAGCGCATTTCTCCAACACACAAGACGCAGTCTGCCACAAGCTTGTGGTCAACTTAGTAATTGACCACTATGAGGAACAACATGGTCTGCGGCCACACACAGTCAGAAGCAGGACATGTAGTAGCCTCAGAAGCAGGACATGTAGTAACCTCATCAAGAGGGTAAATACCATGGCAGTGCAGTTAACACACTGGAAAGATGAGGAGGCATAACACAACGTGTATTTGTAAAGCGCACGTTCACTGGGACTGAGTAACAGATGTTTGTTGTTACCCAACTCAATGGTACTCATTTTAACAACCTCAGAAGGATGAAAGGCTGAGTGGACCCGTAGAGATTTGAACCTGGGACCAGGAGGTCGAACACAGACCACTACAGTAGACACATGAGTCCACTAAGCCACCAGACCTGGCATGTCAAAGACATATTCTCCAGCAGTAGTTAGTCTGAAAGTCGAAAGTCTACTTGCCCTCGTGGTGCAGAATATCCTCCATACCTTGCACTTCTACCAGATGCATGGCCTACCTGTTCCAGAGATCACAATCATCACACTTAGTAAGGTGCATATATGACTCAATGGAGCAACATATGTCAACCCTGGCTTAGTTTACCAATATCAGAAACAACATGCATGCCACTCACTGACACCGAGCCAAATACAACACATAAAGCACAGCACATGCACTTAAAATAATGCAGCACTACGTATGACCCTTCATCCACATCTCCACTCATCTCCCTACAGAGGCAACACATTCACATTTCCACAAACATTAGTATCAGTCCTCCCAAACTCTATGCATGTATTACTGCAAGGACCAGCACAAGGTCCCACCCTTGGTATGGTGAGGCACAACCATGACTGTCCACCAACTCATGCAGCCAGATATGAGTCACAGCAACGGCAGTCCTAACCATACACAAAAGATAAGTCTCATATGCAATCAAGTCTGTGCACATCGTATGCTGTTACACTATGAGACATTCCATACAAAATGATCCCCAATTACAATGTCTCTGTCACCATTTCAAGGCCAGTGTTACCAGCCTTTCTACCATCTTGCAACCCCTCCATTAATGCTGACCTTACTTCAGAGCCATGTAGACTTAATTGCACTACCACATACATGTACACTCCAATGCTTCTGTGTAATACCCTATCTCATACAATGGATCTAATCATGTGTGATGTACTATATTGTTAGTGTATTGAAGTCTCTTGTGTACACATCTCTCACACAATACACACTGGTGTAACGGATTTGTCACAAGATGTACCAAGTATTTATCGTTGAATATTGCTAGAAGGTCAATGTAAGAAATTAGATTATTGATCTGGAGGAGCAGGGTGGGAAGTTAAACCCCTACTCAAACAAGAAGAACAATCCTTGCCAGGGTGAACCACAAACGTCACTAAATTAACCTGTGCTTAACCCTCTGGTAGCTTGGCACAAAAGCAGTCAGACGTAAGTTAGAGGCACTGGGTTAAGTATATCTGCAGTACACAAATGGTAATAAAGTGAAAACCTAACACAACAAATTCAACACCAATTTGGAAACAGAGAAAATTGTAATGAAGGGGGCGCTAGAGGGCGCACGAGCTGAATGGCCGCACTCTAGTGTGGCTCCGGCTGCCTGGCATTCTTATCCTTCCTTTTATCCTTTAAAACTGCGACCACCCGCCCGAAAACGGTCTGGGGGATTGAGAGATATCTACTGCACACTCTGTCCGAGTTTGGAGATCCTACAACCTTCGGGGACAGAGCTAGATCGAGATCAGTCTGGAGCGGGAGAGACCGAGAGCTACGACCTCGCTGTAGGCGGCGTGGTGCCGCACGCAACGCCCAGGACTGACACGTGGCGTGTAGGCAGCACTACGCCTCGCGCACCTCCGCCTAGCGGGCCTGGCCCATCAACCTAGCAGTGGGATCCTGCCTCGGCAGCTTGCTTTCTGAGCCGGAGACATTCTGTTGTACAACTGCATTGAACTGGACTATATTGGACACTAGACGTCGGACCCAGTCCACCGCCGTGGTTGCCCACACGTGCGCTTCCTAATAGAGCGGCTTGAAACAGAGGTGCGCTTGTTGCTTGCCTGGCATGGGGAAACCGGATACTCGGCAGCCCAAGCTGCAATTTGAACCAGCAACGCAAAAAAAAGGGACGAGGCAGGCAGGGGACAGTGCGCCGCCGAGGAGCCCGGCGGCAGAGGCGGCCCCCCTAGTCCTGGAGATAGCAACAATGCTTCAGGAGATGCGGCAGGGTTTCGCCACGGTGGTGGACAAGGTGGACCGGCTCTCCGCCCGGATGGACGGCATCGTCCAACGAATGGATGTACACGACGAACGGCTAACGGAAGCCGAACGCCGCATATCTGAAACGGAGGATGCCACAACATCGCAAGCCACGCGACTCTCCCGCATGGACAACATATTGCGGGTGATAGCCGCCAAGAACGAAGAATTGGAGGCGAGGGGCAGGCGGAACAACGTCCGGATTACGGGAATTCCGGAATCCACGAACACGGGACGTATGGAGTTGTATGTAGAACGTTTGCTCATGGCCACGGTGGGAGAGGAGGCTCTCTCCAAACAGTTTATAGTGGAGCGGGCCCATCGTTCCCTTGGACCTCAACCTCAACCAGGCACTCCACCGAGGCCCATCATAGCACGCCTGCTAAACTACCGGGATCGGGATGCGGCATTGAAAGCAGCGAGGGCGAATCAGAACCTAAATTATGAGGGAGTGTCCTTCTCCATCTATCCGGACTTTACTCCACTTGTTCAGGAACAGCGCAGGAAGTTTCTAGCCGTGAAACGGAAACTGAGAGGATTGAACATTGACTATGCATTGCTTTATCCTGCCAAGCTCCGCGTGACCCACCAGGGCACGCAACACTTTTTCTTGAACCCGCAACAGGTCGAAGAGTACATCAAGACCCTGCCGAAAAGGGACAAAAGGGCTGCGCAGGCGGATGGCGGACATGATTCTGGTGCGGAATGAACTGGGTTCTTCGCTTTCGTTATTGATGAATCATTGGTATATGTTTTTTTTTGGATTACTGCTCCTGATATGGCCCCCAGGAGTATAGGGCTGGGTGGTGCTGCAGGCCCTGTAGCATGCCAGGCCCCCACCCCCCCCATGCTATCTCACTCGCCCGGACAAGGACGGTAAGAATGGCGGTAACTGCGGTGAGGAGAGGCGGGGGTGGACGACGGTGCACCTCTGGAACCCCGAATGGGTGTACCCCACTTGACTTGCTCAATGCACTTTTACTGTTGGATTGTTGCGGGTTTGATCGGGGAGGGGGGTGGGCACAGGGTACTGGCGAGTTGGGGGCGCTTCAGTGGGAGGGGGAGGGGGGAAGTTCTACAAAAGGTCAGTTCGTGTTGGTCTGGTCCGTGTTTTTCACGGTCCTCGAATTGGGCCTGTGGCCCCGAGTAATAGCTCTGTGGTTGCCAACTCCTCACTCTATGTGTCGCTGCACGAGAGGGGACAAATGGGATGCCTCATGGTTGGCTGGGTACGGAGGCCTGTTTACTGAATGGCAACGGTTACGATTTCTAGTGTTGGATGCCTGGGTTTGCACTGGGTTTAAGTTTTCGTGTTGTAGTCGAGCGTGTGCACCTTTAACTCATCGACCTTCCACCCGTCCTGGGGTGGACTGGTCTACTGTCTTTGCTATGGGGGGGGGGTTCAGGGACTGCTATTTGTGGTGGCCGGGGTTACTGTGGGCCGCTGGTAATACTAACTGTAAGGCCTGTTGGTACAGTTTGATTGTTCTGTTATATGAAAAGATGTTGGGATGGGGGACACTTGTCTGAATGTTCTCACTTGGAATGTGCGGGGATTGGGGGATCATCGGAAGAGACGCCACGTTCTGGGTTATTTAGATAGACATAATGTTCACATAGCATTTCTGCAGGAGACACACTTTGCACCCCACAGATCACCAGCCTTTGGTAGTAGATGGGCCTCGAGTACTGTGTTCTCCTCGTATTCCTCCTATGCCCGTGGCACTGCAATCCTGGTTAAGAAGTCAACACCCTTCCATATGGCTGGCATGAAATCAGATGTACAAGGGAGATATTGCCTGCTATGGGGCAGATTGGGCCGTGTGACGGTCACCCTCGCGTGTTGTTATGGCCCTAATGTGGACGACCCGCAGTACTTCGAGACGCTCTGGGCTGCTATACTGGAAGCGGGGTCGCAACACATAATATGGGGGGGAGACTTCAATGTTACTGTGAACCCGACCCTGGACCGCTCACACCCGGCCCCACACCACTACACAAAAGGGCGGGAGGTGCTGCGCGCCATCTTGGAGGAGAATCACCTAGTGGATGCTTGGCGAGCACACTGCGGGCCGAGGGGGGAAGGAACGCATTTCACGGCGCAGGCTAGGTCCTGGGCCAGGCTTGATTATTTTTTTCTGACCACACACATGTATGCCACTGTCACATGTGCACGACACCTCCCTCGGAAATATTCTGACCATGCCCCGGTTCTGGTCGCCATGCGCGGAGCTGAGCTAGGCCCTCCTGTTACTGCGTGGCGCATGCAGGCCGCAATGCTGTTAGATGAGGAATTTAGAGAGACGCTGCGCGAGGAATGCTTAGATTTTTTTGCAAGAAATAAGGGGTCTGTGGATGCAGTGGAGACAATCTGGGATGCCTTCAAAGTCACACTGAGAGGTTTCTGCATTGCGAGGGGCTCGGGGGTGCTTAAAGCTATTCTGAACCGTTTAAAGGCGCTAGAAGTAAAACTGAGCCAGGCGGAAGAGACCCTCCGTACGCGCCCCACTAATGACACTCTGGCTGAGATTCGAGATTTAGTTACTGAATATTCCGAGGAAGCTGCGCGTGAGGCGAAATTTAGACATAAATACTGGGTGGCGCGGAAATATGGGGAAGGAGATAGGCCTGGGAAGGTGTTGGCGGCTACGGTCCGGCTTGCGAGGGCGCCTACTACTATCCTAGAGCTGGAAACAGCCGAAGGGTTGCTGCTCCGCGACTCCACGCAAATCCTTAACGAGTTCGTGGGCCATTACAATAAGCTGTACACCTCTAGGGGATTGGGGGGCCCACCTTTAGACGACTACCTCGCGGATGTCGCGCTTGGTTGGCTGAGTGACGCTCAACGGGCGTTTTTGAGTGCCCCGTTTGAGCTTGACGAGGTAAAAGAGGCGATTATGAGTATGCAGTCAGGCAAGGCCACAGGCCTAGATGGCATCCCTATTGAATTCTACAAAACATACATTGAATTCATGGCCCCGGTACTGCGGGAGGTCTATGAGGACGCTCTGGAGGTGGGGCATCTCCCCGCATCAATGAGAACTGCGCTGATCATCTCTTTACTCAAGCCCGGGAAATCTGCATCGCACTGCGACTCATATAGGCCCCTCTCTTTATTGACGTGTGATGTGAAAATTCTCGCAAAACTCATTGCCACTCGAATTAGCTTACTGCTGCCTAACCTGATCCTCCCGGATCAGGCGGGCTTTGTCCCGGGGAGGGCTACATCCCACAATCTCCGCACCTTTTTTTCTGTATACGACTCTGTGCATGAGGACCTGCCCATGGCGGCCATCTTTTTGGATGCCACCAAGGCATTTGATTCCCTGGAGTGGGAATACGTCTTTGGGGTACTAAACCGCATGGGGTTCCCGGCCATCTTCGTTTCCTGGATAAAACTGCTCTACACGCAGCCCACGGCCAAAGTCCTTATTAATGGGCAGCTTTCCCCTGGCTTTGAGATCTCTAGAGGTACGAGGCAGGAGTGCCCCCTATCCCCCCTGCTCTTCGCAATCGCCACGGAACCCCTTGCTGCCAAACTGCGGCAACATTATAAGGATAGCGCACTGCGTTGCTTCCAGCGGCAGATACTCATATCCATGTACGCAGACGATATCACGCTGTATGTCCGGCACCCTCGGGACAACCTACACCCCTTACTTAGGGAATTCATTAGATTCGGGACTCTCTCGGGAGTGCAAATAAATTGGGCCAAATCCTGCATCTTCCCCCTCACGGCGGCCACTCAGGCCTTCCCATTGGAATATCCGCTCACTTGGACTGAAGGTGATTTTAAGTACCTTGGGGTTCACATTGAGAGGGACCGGGAAGCGCTTATGAGAGCGAACTATGGCACTGCCATTAGTAAGATTGAAGACCAGGTCACGAGGTGGGTGTCACTTCCCCTGTCGATGGCGGGCAGGGCTTCTTTGATTAAAATGGTTGTGCTTCCGCAGCTGCTTTACCTGTTTCTCAACATACCTTTCCACCCTGGTACATACTTCTTTAAGAGACTAAGATCTGAAATGCTCAAATTGGTGTGGGGTGGAAAGCAGGCTAGGCTCCAATGGGAGATTCTGACACGGCCCTATGTGCGGGGGGGTTCGGTGTACCTGATTTTGAGCTATACTTCAGGGCAGCCCAGGCGCACTATGCTTACTTCTGGGTGAGGCAGCCGAGATACATGCCACAACTGGCTGCGGAACACTGGCTGGCGCACCCCACGCCTATCGAGGGAGCGCTGTATGCCGTGGTTGAGGGGAGGGATAAGACCCCGAACACTTTATCTAGCACTATCACGGCCTGGTTACACATTTGTGCCTCACTGGGGCTGCAGTTCCTCTACGCTCCATGTATGCCCCTGGCTTATCACCCACAATTGCAGCTGCTGCAGGAAACTGGCTTTCAGCGTTTACTATCTAAAATCCATGTCCAAACGTGGGGGGATCTATATCATAATGGCGAGTTCCGTACGAGAGATCATTTGTTTGGTACCATACACCCTACCTCACTAGAGGTGTTTTACTACATGCGCCTGCGACATGGGCTGCAAGCCCTTACACCTGAATTTCCGCGCGAGCCACCGATCCTCATACCCCTGCAACACATACTGCAACTTGAGAATCCGTATAAGCTTGTGTCCACACTGTACAGATCAGTTAGAACACACGCTGACTTCACCACACTTCCTGCCAGGGCGAAGTGGGATCAAGAACTGCCTGCCCCACTCACCGATCAACAATGGGAATTTAGCCTACTACAGACAGAACGTATCTCATCCAGCAGCAGGTATAGAATCATCCACTACAAATTTGTGCACCGGTTGTACTATACCCCGGCTCGATTACGCAGATTTGGGCTGCGAGACACTGATAATTGCGACCGGTGTGGGGCCCCTGGAGCAGACTTTCTACATCTTGCCTGGGAATGTGCCACTGTACGTCAGTATTGGGATCTAGTATTTCAGGCCCTCTCTACAATGATAAATGTTACGGTGCTGCCAACTCCTGAGATGGCGCTATTGGGCTGGGTCGTACCCCTGCAGGCGACGTACCGCAAGTATGGCGCGTTAGCCTTGTTGCTAGCCAAGCGGAGGGTGGCCTGTAGATGGGGCAGAGGCAGAGCGCCCAAATTTAAGGACTGGATACGGGACCTGGTGTATTGTCAGGAACAACTGCACACGTATGCGGAGTTACTGCCGCTCTCATCCAGGCCGACTGATGTCTGGGCCCCGCTGCAATGCTACCTGATAACGGAAGCACCGAGTGAAGATGAATTGTGAACTGTAATGCTGTTCTAGGTGTAATGGGGAAGGGGTGCTGAACCGCTTTGGACCTACCTGCAACTTTGTATACCCTGTGACTGCACTATGCACTTTACCCCCCTTGCCATGTCTCTGAACTGTCCTTGTTGATCCACTCACCTGTATACCTTACCCGCCCATGGTCCACCTGGTTGCTGCGGGATGCTGTTCCCCCCCCCCCCTTCCGAAACCTGCTTGTTTGTGGTGCACACGCTTATGACGATGTTGTTTTGTTTGTTTTCATTGTTCTCTTTTTAACCAAAAATGACAAAAGTAAGACGCATTTATATGCTTCCTATACCTGTGCTGTTACTGATGCTATTTCCTTTATGTACAGCTCCGCAACACAATATTGCCTTTTCACTGATACTTATTTGTGATTACTGAAATGTGCTATAGCAGCCGGCCTCCGGGTTGTGGCAGTATGCTGTGTATACTTAACGGTACTAAATAAACGTCTTGCACCAAAAAAAAAAAATAAAAAATAAAAAAAAGAAAATTGTAATGAATAAAATTACATCAATACGAATAACATCCAAACAGCAGAACCTGAGCTATGATTTTCTAAAGTTATTAGTAAAATCTATTGCCTAAATATCAAAGCGATAACAGTGGGTACCTCGTTGCACAAGACTGGGGAAAAGTCAAATATTAAGGCCAACCATGATAGAGCATGGTTTGGAAACATGAGATGGATTTAGCACTGTCTCAGCTTACCTTTGTAAAATCCATATAAAAGTTCAGAAGAAAGCAGAGTTTAGAGGAGCAAGGCAGCAGGCTATGCTTGAGGAGGGGTCATTGTTGCAGAGGAGCACTGAACAAGGTCTCAGTAAATCCATCAATGTTGGCTGGTAAAAGGTCTGAGCGGGATACATGGATTTTCAAGCAAAGGAGGTCATTGTCTGCAAGATCCAGCCAAAGAGCGCTCCATAACGCTGGATACCATTGTTTGGAGTTAGGTAGGTAGGTATGGTATGTATTTGGTATTTGTTAGGCGCATGTATCACCAGTAGGTCTCACAGCGCCAGCGGGTGTAGATGGGATGTAGTAGCTGACTCACTCATGTCGGAAGAGCCACGTTTTCAGGAGTTTGTGAAAACTTTTGTGATTGTGTTTATCGCATAGCTGGAAAGGAAGGGAGTTCCACATTTCTGGACCGAGTTTGGAGAATGCTCTATCTCCCGTTCTGATAGTTCGCACTTTGGGTACAGCTAGAAGTAGTTTGCTGGATGAGCAGAGAGCTCGGGCTGGTGCGTACCTTCTTAGCTTATTTGCAAGGTATTTGGGTCCATTGCCACTAAGAGTCTTATGAATAATGCAGCAAGTTTTGAAAATGATCCTTTTTTTCACGGGCAGCCAGTGTTGGCCCCTGAGGGAGGGAGCTGAGTGAGAGCGAGGAGGGAGATTGAGAACCACTCTTGCTGCAGTGTTTTGAAGCACCTGAAGTTTAGACAGGTGTTCCTCGTTGCTGCCTGCGAGTAAAGCATTGCCGTAATCTAGACGGCTAATGATGAGGCCTTGCACAAGGGGCATCCGAGAAGAAAGCGGAATCCACTTAAAGAATTTTTTTAAAGTTCTCAGGATGCCAAAGCTAGAGCTCACAGTGGTGTTAATGTGCTCAGCCATGGAGAGCTTGTCATCGATGATAAAACCTAAATTGCGTGCTGATTTTTTTGGGGGGGGCATGGACCTAAGACCGGTGGCCACCAGTCGTTGGTCCAGACTTTGTGCGCGTTACCGAAGAGCAATCTCCGTTTTACTGGCATTCAGTAACAGGTGGTTGTTTGCCATACAATCGTTGACTGATGCCATGCATTTGGAGAATCTGACTTTGGTGTCGCCCGGGTCTGTCCCGATCGTGATCAGGAGTTGGGTGTCATCAGCGTATGACACTGTGTCAAATCCATAGTTACGTATGATTTTTGCTAATGGGGACACATAAAGATTGAAGAGAGTCAGGCTTAATATCAAGCCCTGGGGGACACCTTTGTCAATGCTCTGTTTTTGGGAGACGAAGATGCCAATTTGGACCTTAGAGGACCTATCTGACAGGTAGCTCCTGATCCATCCTAAGGCCGGGCCTCTGACACCAATCTCCGACAGACGAAGCAGCTGGGTGCTATGGGAGATGGTGTCAAAGGCCGCAAGGAGATCGAGCAGGATCAGGACTGCAGACTGCCTGGCATCAAGAGAGAGCCTGATGTAGTCTACAATTTCATGAAGGGCGGTCTCTGTGCTATGGCACGCTCGAAAGCCTGATTGGGATAGATCGAGTAGTTTATTTTGTTCCAAGTAGTGATAGAGCTGGTTATTTAACACTGATTCCATTGTTTTTCCAAACAAAGGTAAGAGGGAAATAGGACGATAATTGGAGAGTTGGGTTGAATCTGCAGTGGGCTTTTTTAGAATTGGACGGATGGTGGCTTCCTGTCAGTGTTTGGGGACTGTGGATTTTGTGAGGGAGGAGGGTGGAGAGGAGAACAGCCGGTGGCAGTGGCTTACTCTATCCGCTGACGCTTGTGCACACAGCATGCACTGTGAGCGCTGAATTAGGAGTGTTTTTAAACTTAGCGTGTTCTGCTAATTTTAACTTTGTTCAGTGTATTGCTGTGATAATTTACTTAAACTGTGCCTTACCTATTGGCTGATACCATCTGTTGGGGTACTGTTGACCGCCTACTCCCGCCCCGGTCCGCCGCGCCCATCTTGGACGTTTGTTGCGGAGGGTGGAGGAGGAGCCCAATCACTTCCGGGCTCAGGGCTGCAACATCCGCGCTCTAGTCGCGCTGTATGTTAACTCTATAAATCCCCTGCTTGTGAACACTCGCGCTGTGGAGAGGAGAACAGCCGGTGGCAGTGGCTTACTCTATCCGCTGACGCTTGTGCACACAGCATGCACTGTGAGCGCTGAATTAGGAGCGTTTTTAAACTTAGCGTGTTCTGCTAATTTTAACTTTGTTCAGTGTATTGCTGTGATAATTTACTTAAACTGTGCCTTACCTATTGGCTGATACCATCTGTTGGGGTACTGTTGACCGCCTACTCCCGCCCCGGTCCGCCGCGCCCATCTTGGACGTTTGTTGCGGAGGGTGGAGGAGGAGCCCAATCACTTCCGGGCTCAGGGCTGCAACATCCGCGCTCTAGTCGCGCTGTATGTTAACTCTATAAATCCCCTGCTTGTGAACACTCGCGCTGTGGAGAGGAGAACAGCCGGTGGCAGTGGCTTACTCTATCCGCTGACGCTTGTGCACACAGCATGCACTGTGAGCGCTGAATTAGGAGCGTTTTTAAACTTAGCGTGTTCTGCTAATTTTAACTTTGTTCAGTGTATTGCTGTGATAATTTACTTAAACTGTGCCTTACCTATTGGCTGATACCATCTGTTGGGGTACTGTTGACCGCCTACTCCCGCCCCGGTCCGCCGCGCCCATCTTGGACGTTTGTTGCGGAGGGTGGAGGAGGAGCCCTATCACTTCCGGGCTCAGGGCTGCAACATCCGCGCTCTAGTCGCGCTGTATGTTAACTCTATAAATCCCCTGCTTGTGAACACTCGCGCTGTGGAGAGGAGAACAGCCGGTGGCAGTGGCTTACTCTATCCGCTGACGCTTGTGCACACAGCATGCACTGTGAGCGCTGAATTAGGAGCATTTTTAAACTTAGCGTGTTCTGCTAATTTTAACTTTGTTCAGTGTATTGCTGTGATAATTTACTTAAACTGTGCCTTACCTATTGGCTGATACCATCTGTTGGGGTACTGTTGACCGCCTACTCCCGCCCCGGTCCGCCGCGCCCATCTTGGACGTTTGTTGCGGAGGGTGGAGGAGGAGCCCAATCACTTCCGGGCTCAGGGCTGCAACATCCGCGCTCTAGTTGCCCCTACCCCCTCTATAAATGTGCAGAGGTCCGCGGCCGCGCAGCGGACGCGTGCAGCGGGCGCGCCGGAAGCGCGCCGAAGTCGAGCCAAAGTCCAGCCCGTCTGCGCCCGTCCGCGACAGGACGGGGCGTGGGGCCAAGGACCCTGGTCTCTCTTCATCCTCTACGTTACGCTATGCGCGTGAAGAGCTGCTTGCTCTCTGTCCTAATATCCCTCTGACCTGCGCACATTCAATGGAGCCGCTCCTCCTACACGCTTGTTCCCTATGCTCATTGAAGCCCCCCAATCCAGTGAGGATAGCTAATGCAAACAAGCATGTTAAGGCAGGTCTGATTAACTGCAGCTCTTTCGGTAAACATACTATTCAAATCTATCATCTACTCGAGGACGAGGCATATGATATGATTTTCTTTACCGAAACGTGGTTAGGTGAACTTTCCGACCCTGATGTTATTGAGGCCATCCCCCCTGGCTACTCCCTTGTTAGATTGGACAGGAAGGATGGCAGGGGAGGGGGTATTGCGATTGCTACTAAAACCTCTATGCAATGCACCCTACTGCCTCTGAGCATCGACCACTGTGAGGCCGGTGTTTTTACAATAAGCATAGGACCTCAAACCTCCCTTTCTGGCATCTTAGTATATAGACCTCCTGGCAGGATGTATGATTTTACTGCTAATCTGTTGGAGGCTACCGCTCACCTTGCAATCAGGAAAAAGAGTGTACTTGTGCTGGGCGATATGAATGCCCACTTTGATGATCCTTTGGATAGGGAGGCCAGTGACATTAGGTCCCAACTCCACTCCTTACAGCTTGATCTTATAAATCAGGACCCCACTCACAAACTTGGGCACCTCCTGGATCCCATCTTTGGAGATCACTGTAGAGTACAATCTTCCTTCCAGATTCCGGTCCCTTGGTCCGATCACTTCATCATTCTATTTCGTATTCAGTCATCCGAGGTTGACGCGAAGAAAGACTCTGAGTTGCGCTACCCGCGGCGGAAATGGAAATCCTTCTCTCAGACCACCTTTAATGAACTTCTCACAATAGGAGGCCCGATCGGAGGCACGGACTGTGAAACTGCGTATAGTCACCTACAAACACGCATTTTAGGAGCCCTCGATAGAACTGCCCCCATCCGTCTTGGGAGTAACTCCAAAATTACGAGGAAAACTACTTCATGGTATACGCCTGAACTTCAAACGCTCAAATCTGCCTGTAAAAAGCTGGAACGCGAATGGCGCGTTAATTTCAGCCCAAGGATCAAGGAACAATATAAAAAAACTCAAAGGGAGTATTATAAAAAAATTCGTAATTCCAAAGCAGCCCATTACAAAAATCGGATTGATGAAGCAGAGAACTCTTCTAAGGAACTTTTCAAAATCTTTAAAGAGATCTCTGTACTCTCGAATGATAATAGTTCCTCCAGCGACTCAGTGGAAATCTGCAACAAGATTGCGAGATATTTTTCTGGAAAGATCTCGGATATCTATGCGAATTTCTCTGGAAACCTGGCCGTCAGCCATGATCTCTGGGCAGACATAGAGGTTAGCCCCACGGAGTCAGGTTTACACTGCTTCTTGGTTCCGCCTCCTGAGGTACTGGTAGATGTATGTAAAAGTGTCAAATCAGGCTCCCCCCGAGATCCGGCCCCTCCTAAAGTTCTGACTGCTAGTTTAGAAATATTGGAGCCATATTTTCGACACATTATCCAACTATCGTTTTCCTCGGCCTCTCTTCCGGGTGACTGGAAGCAGGCGATAGTGCTGCCAATAAAAAAGAAACCCAATGTTAGCCAGGACCTTTTAGAGAACCTAAGGCCGATTTCCCTCCTACCTTTTCTTGCTAAAGTGACCGAAAAAATAGTCAATACTCAGCTTATGGATTACTTAGAAGCTAATAAGGCACTGCATGGCTCTCAATCTGGCTTTCGGAAGAACTATTCAACCGAGACTGCCCTCTTGCGAGCGACCGAAACTCTGCGGATTGGAGCGGATGAAGGTCACACAATGGCTCTCATTATGCTGGACCTCAGCGCTGCGTTCGACACTGTGGCTCATTCCATCTTGCTACAGTGTCTGAGCAGTGCTGGGGTCACCAAGGCGGCATTGGGCTGGCTTAAAGCCTTCCTATCTGAACGCAGCTTTCAGGTGCAGAGAGGCATGTGTCTTTCTGACAGCATAGCCTTAGAACAGGGGGTGCCTCAGGGCTCTGCCCTGAGCCCCACCCTGTTCAACCTGTACATGGCTCCCCTGGCAGATGTAGTTCAATCATACGGCATAGAACTAGTATCCTATGCCGATGATACTCAGCTACTCATCTCCCTATCACAGACACCCACATTAGCAGCGGCCAATTTTAAAGCATGTATGCAGGAGCTTTCAGGCTGGATGAACCAACACTGCCTGAAGCTCAACGGTTCGAAAAGTGAGGTAATAGTGATAGGGGAAAAGGATACCAGTTGGACTCAGGAATGGTGGCCTTCGTGCCTTGGCCCTACTCCCACCCCTGGCAGGGAAGCAAAAAATCTGGGGGTTTGGGTGGATCCCAAACTCTCTTTTGAGAGCCATGTCAACAAAGTAGCAGGGAAATGCTTTGGGATAATGAAGACCTTAAATCGCACACTGGACCTTCTGCCCTTGGAGGCCAGGCGTACTATGACCCAAGCGCTAGTCACCTCCCGCATAGATTATGCGAACGTACTGCTACTAGGAACAACTGAGAAAAACATAAGGCGACTCCAGGTGTTGCAGAACACGGCAGCACGATTAGTTCTCAGACTTCCTAAAAGAACGGCATCTAAACCCACTCTACTGGCCCTTCACTGGCTTCCTGTTAGGAAAAGAATCCTATTCAAAGCTCTGCTTATTTGCTATAGGATAATCACTCAGAAAGCCCCTGATTATCTGAAGGACCTAGCCATCCCTTATATGCCCAATAGAGCACTCCGCTCCTTGGGCATGGGTCTTTTGAAAGTACCTCGTATAAAGAGGGCCAGAATGGGAGGACGCTCCTTCCGAGTGTTAGCAGCCAATCAATGGAATGCCCTTCCCATAGCAATTAGAATGGCCAGGACCGAAACTATTTTCAGGAAGCTGCTAAAAACACATTTGTTCACTCTGTAGATCTGTCTCTGCCACTCTCTGTCTCCATCTCTTCAGCGCGGGGACACGCCGGGACGGCGTCACCAAGCGCTTTATAAGCCCCTTTATTATATTATTATTAAAGATGTCCGTGAGGTGAGGGATCAGGACCAGAGCGATTTTAGAGATAATTTGGGCAGATGCTGGATCATCTGGGGACCCTGATTTTATCTTGTTTAGGGCTAGACCCACCTCTTCCTCGTTTATTCTGCGAAATTGCATAAGATAGGGGGACGATGGCGTGTAGTTTGCATTATTTCCAGAAGGGGAACTGGTAGTGTGAGGAAGTTGATTATACATATTATCTATTTTATCTTTGAAATAGGATGAAAGCTCCTCAACCCACTCTTGGGAAGCTTTGAGAGAAGTTTGGCATGCGGAGGGGTTAGTGAATTCTTTGATTATTTTATAGAGTTCCTTGTGTGAATTGGAGGCTTGATCTATTCTGCTGGCAAGGTATTTTTTTTAGCGAAGGCAATGTTGCACATATACATTTTGTGTAGTTTTTTGTATTGTAGTTTATCTTATTGATTTTGCGACTGTCGCCATTTGCGTTCTGCCTTCGGAACTGTGATTTTGTTGCTTTTTAAATTGGGGGTGAACAATGGCGAGAGTTTAACTGGACATTTGGTGGTTTTGATGGGGGCGATAATGTCCAGGCTTATTACGGTTTCCAAATCCTTATAATATTTGTCAATTTGAGTAGATTCTGTCATTGAAGGGATAGAGAAGAGGGTAGAAAAGGGCTTTATTTGAATGTTACTCCACGGTCGACATAGTTTAAGTGCACATGACGGGGGAGAGTGCCTCTGTGTCCCTTGGACCTGAAATTTTTTTACATGGTGGTCTGACCATAAGACTGAGAATTGCTGGACAGAGAGGATATGAGAAGCATTTGAGAATAATAGATCTAGTAAGTGGGCGGCAGAGTGTGTAGTGCCAGTGACCAGTTGATTTAATCCAGGCGTGCTTAGGCTGGAGATGAGATCCATGGTATGTGGGTCAGACTCAAGCTCAGCGTGGTAGTTGAAATCACCTAGTAGAAAAAAGTTATTGGAAGCTAGGATGTGAGGGGCTATTATTTAGGACAATTTATTAATGAAGTGAGTTTTTCAGCCAGGAGGGCGATAAAGGAGATCTCCTTTCCGTATTTCTTTGTCGGAGAGCTCGATGGTAAAAACACAAAGTTCTCCCCAGTCAGACTGGAGGGATTCCGCAATATGAGCTTTCAGTTTGCTGTTGAAAGCGATTGCTAGTCCTCCACCTCTTCTATCCTTCCTATCCTTTTTGATTAGACAATAATCAGGTGGAAGGGCTGTTGCTATATCGGGTAGAGAGGACTCTTGCAGCCAAGTCTCAGTTATAAAGAGGAGATCAGGTTTTTCCGAGTTTAGTAAGGCCAAATGTCCAGAGCATGCTTGGGTAGGGAGCGTGCATTGCAGTATAGACAGGTCAGGTTGCGTGGCCTATGCGTATTGCTGGCGTTTAAGATGGTGTTATCTGTGTTGAGATTTTTACTGGTAGTGGGGTATCTGTTGGGTTGGCGGGATTCGGGTTTGGTGTTTTTGATTAAAGGCAGTGTGGTCTGATGGTCCAGATGAACAGGATTTGCTGCTTCAGAGATATCCAGCAGTCAGGCCGACCGACGATGTACCTTGGGCAGATCAGCTGGCAAGAAGGTCCCGGTCTTCTGTTGGTTCTTCTCTCACTTTTTTGTGAAAAGTTTTTTTCCAAGTTCCAACTTTTAGGATTAGGTAGGAGCAGCACCTATAGCACCACTTCCAAAGGTCTAGTACCTGGTGGGTACCAGTTGGAGGTTTTTAAGACTCATTCCAGTAGAGGCCAGGTGCAGGATTCAAGGTTTCTGGAACTTGTTATGTCACTGTAGCCCACTAAAGGAGCTTACCAACTAGCCATTGGAGTCACTTTGGTAGTTCAGAGTTCAAGCAGCAAGGCAGGCCTCTAGCAGCAGAGCGGTTCTCTGGGGAACACAGCAGACCTCTAGAAGCAGGGCCGTCCTCTGGTGAACAAGGTAGGCCTCAAGCAGCAGGGCAGTAGTCCTAAGGTCCAGGATGTCCTGAAGTCCTCCACAGGTCCAGAAGTGTAGTAAAGCGCTGTTTTTTGAAGCTCTAGTATTTATAAATGGTGCTATCCTTTGAAGTGGGTAAATACTCTAGGCTACCCCCACATCTGGTTCTGGAAGGCTCTTTCCTGCCCCTGCCAAGGCACCAAAAAGTCTGGGGTGGCAAAAGACTAATGCCACATCTCTTTGTGTGTATGCTGGAGACATCCCCTTGAAGTGTCAGTGGGGCAGGGACAGATTCACCTCAGCCATCCCAGCATGATGGACCATCCTGCTATTATCTAGTCCTCCTTTTTCTCACCATCTGGGAGGACTACATACAAACCAACAGCCAAGCTATTCATAGTCTTGTGACCCAGGACCCTGGTAGAAGTCACAGCATGTTTAGGTAACAAAAATGCCAACTTTCTAAAAGAGGCATTTTCAGGATTATGACTTAAAATCCAACTTTAGCATTAAAGAGGGTTTTAAATTACAATTCAAGTCATTACAAATCATGGCATTACTACCAGCTTCCAATCAAAATGCAACACTTTTTAAATGTAATACAGTAAGGCAATGTTATCCAATGGGAGTGATATGAATACAGTAGTGAAAAATTAATTTAGGAGTTGTTCGCTACCAGGACATATAAAATGTAAAGACCTGTGTCCTACTTTGATATTTAGTGCAACCTGTCCTATGAGCTTTTGAGACTCAACCTTAGTGGTGACTCATACGTATTATAAAGGAAGGTTTAGGCCTAGCAGAAAGTTTAATTTGTCGGGACGTGTTGGCATCTTTAAAACTGCACTACAATCTTCAATGACAGACTTGAGGTTTTTTAGTGTGCTACTAGAGTGGGTGGCACAATGAGTGCTGCAGGCCCACTAGTAGCATTTAAGGTACTGGCCTGGGTATATGGAGTACCATATAGTAGGGTTTTATGAGTACATTAAATATGCCAATTGCTTCTTATAGGAAGAGGGCAAAAGCACTCTAGTACTGGTCAGCAATGGTAAAGTGTACACAGTCCTAATAAAAACAAATACAAATTCAGAAAAAGAGGCGGGTGACTTTTGGGGGTGGGGGGGGTGACCCTGCAGTGAGGGCCATGTCCAATAGCTAATGAAAGTTTGTATTCAATGTAATCTCTCAAAAGCAAGCACTGTCACAGACTAGTGAGTGTACATGATCAACAACTGGCTGTAAGTGTCATGGCTTCTCTTGTTTTAGTGGCTGATGGTGAAATGTCACTAATTGTGTCACTGTGGCATGCTGCCTCCACCAAAGACAGTAAAGCAAGCAATGGCCTCATTGTTTCATTGTGCTAACATCCATCAGGCAGATTAGCAGACAGTAAATGCACCATATAGGACTTGCTTCAGCATCTTCAGTATGTACCATCTGCTAGTCATGTGGCAATATCTGAAATAACTCAACATGCCTTAGTACCAACACTACAACCCACTTATTGCATTGTAACGGGGTCCACAATAAGCAGAAGAACATATATCTGTCATCTACCAGTAATGCGTGCTGCCTACCTAATTACCCTGTCTGACCTCACGTGCTACACTGTGATTCATCAACAACTCATACATGTATCTGTTATTTGTTGTGCAGATGTGCATGACAATTACATGCATATCCCAAAACTCATGTGCACACATTGGTCTCAGCAATGTTAGATATTAACTGTTGTTATATGTCTTTTTAACTCACATAGGCCCCTACTTCTCTACATCAGTTTCTCCTTTCAAGTCTCCAATACCATCGCGGCAACACCATCAGAGTAACTGACATCACAGAGTCTTTTCACACACGCAGCACTGGCAGAACTGGCAGGTTAAACATGGTGCTTACTTAAAGGGAATATGCCACATACGGGAAACAGCCATTATAATGCGGCTGTTTCCACGCATGCCATCACAACGCAAGCATTACAATGCATGCATCATTACGACACATAGACTTTACTACACATTTTTCTATTACGCATATGCTTTTACCACGCATGCCTTTACAACTAATATCGATGTAAAGGTATGTATGGTAAAGGCATATATGTAGTAAAAAATATACGGGACAGTTGGCAACTATGTGCGTGGTAACAGTGGTGTTGTTAGGGAATCCACAACGTTCGAAGAAATGGAGAGACTCTTCCGCTTCGTCACAACGACATGCATTGACCCCTCAGACGAGTGGCCTGCACAAACCATGAGGAGAGAGGGAAGATGGATTGGGCATGGGGACTACTATTTTAGGGGCTAGTGGGCAGGGGAGGTAGTGCGGCGGTAGTGCTTTAGTGTTTAGTGTAGGGAATGGGCTGAGGGCCTGGGGTTGCACAGGGGTAGTGGGTTAGGGTAGGTAAATGGCTGAGCGAGTCGCGCAGGGGTAGTGTTTTAGGGTTTAGGGTAGGGAGAGGGCTTGGGGGCAGAAGGAGGGCGCACAGAGATAGGGTTTAGGGGAATAGCTGGGGGCCATTGGATGTCATGTTGGGGTAGAGTTAGGGGAGGGGCTGGGAACCAGGGGGTGTCGCGTTGGGGTAGGGCTTTATTTTAAAAGGGTTTGGGTGCACCAGGAACTGGAATTAGGGGTGAAGGTAGGGGTCAGGGAAACCTTTACCATGCATATGCTTTTATTATGCATGCTTTTGCAACAAATTTCATTGTAAAGGCATGCGTGGTAAAGGAATAGTCTTTGAAAAAATATGCGTGGTAAAGGTTTGCATTGTAATGGTATTTTTGTTGGAATACATGCTTGGTAAAGGCATGGGTTACAACGGAATGCGATGTAACGTCATACAACCCGACATGCAAGCACTATAACGCCTATAATACTCATTTGATCTATGCCATGATAATCACAAAAGTCATATGTTCTCTGTATGCCTTTGTTGAAATCCTTATCCTACAACAATTCCAGGATCCAACAAGTGTCTCGATATTGGCTCCCAGCACAAGAGAGTACCAATTCACTACCAGTCACCAGTCTTCCTCCCTGGGTTGTATTCCGCATTGCAATTCACCAAGCACGAGGCTAACGGCCAATGGTGGCCCTATTATTAGAATTTGAACAATTGGTGTTACAGAGGAAATTACAGTCATTTAATGAGGATCTCATAAATTCTGCATTGGCTTTGAGGTCCAATCTCCAGATTCTTTATATGAACGTTATTTCTCTTTAGTTACACTGAACTCAGCAGTAATCCATGTATTATGGATTTTTTAATGTGAGAAACAAAATATGAGACAAAGCATGCATCTAAGGGCATTGGCCATTCAGGGCTGAAATCCTACCCAATAATAGCGGGAGTAGAAAACAGGTTATGTATCTTGAACTAAATTATCGCCTCAGGAGTTGAAAATGAAAATATATTCTGTTTTACTGAATACGTACTGGGTTCAGTTCGGGATTACAAAATAGCCAAAGTAGGCACCATCCTTTGGGCCCCACCCCTTTTAGGAGCTCTGCTACAATTGGTCAAAATAGAATTTAAAGTACATAAACCAGAGACGTTAGATTTACATACCAGCTTGTTTCTTAAAAGTTCATCTTCTGGCAGCTGTCCGTTTTTAAAACAATCCGGTGCATTGGGTATTGGGAGATAATTTGCAAAAGGGCCCCGAAATTTTGATGGCCAGGGGCCACACAGGCCCCTGGCACTTGCTAGGACTCATACATTTTGAGTGAAGTGAACTTCCTTATGTTATGCACTGGTGATGAAGTAAGGTAGTTCTGTACATATACCAAAACCACTACCATTTTCTTTGTTTTTTTTTGAGTTTGGAAATAAAATGTCCTTCTATGTGTTTGGACATCAATGGCGCGTTGTCCTCAAGGTCAGCTCGGTTAAGTGCAACGTTGGAATTAGTACCATTAAAGGGCCTCAGTTTTTTAGATGAAATTAGCTCGTGAATACACAGAAGTTCAGCTCATTCAGTATGTTCACAAAACAAAGTATTGTACATCATCTTATGTCAGTGGATGGCTTTTGGAAATCCACTCTCTTGTTATCCTGCTTTTTAGAATTAAATCTGAGATGATCAAGTGACAGTAACTTCACAACCAAAGTTCTATAATGAAAAAGAGATCCAATTTAGGCGTAGATTTTGGTTCTATTTCTTTTTTTTAACAACTAATAATATATTTTTCGAGGCCCCCTCAAGCAGTCCATTTGTGTAAATGGACTCTTACAGAACCTTTCCATGTTCACAGTTAATTAATTTGCCTTCTAACGCTCAAAACTCAAGCCTGTGTTATTCAGTCTATCCAGGGAGTCCTCTTTGCCGAACAAGACATCTCGCTAAACCAATACACAGATACCACACAACTATTCCTTGGAGTTTATTGAAATAATGACATATAGTGCCTCAGATGATTTTAGGCACCATCTAGATTTGGAGGCACAGTGTCTACTTGGGATTTTACCCAACCAAACAATGCTTATAATGAAAAATATCATCACAATAAACCACAAATATAGACAGGGGTCTGTACTAAGGGGTCTGTACTATAACATAACATAATGTGTATTTGTAATGCGCACACCCACCAAAAGGTATCTTGGCACTGAGTAACAGATGCTTATCGTTACCCAACTCAATGGTACTCATTTTATCGACCTCGGAATGATGAAAGACTGAGTGGACCGTCAGGAATTGAACCTATGACCATGAGGTCGAACACAGGCCCCCTACAGAGGATGCATTATTCCACTAAGCCACCAGACCCAGATAATACAAACCTGGATAGCACCTGTACTTCTTCCTCCCCTTCATCAAGCCACGACTTCCACAGAGACATCAGTCTATCTTTCAAGGGCCAAGAAAATGTGAATTCTCAGCCAGCCTGGTTCCAACGAGTCTCCTTTATAGGTCTAATACTTCCTGGCTCCTACTACTTTCTGTCCACTCTACAGGCCCAGTCCTGCCGCATATTGACGAAGGCAAACCACTGCTCACTGGCCTCCCAGACAAGGCTGAAGCTTCACTGAAGGCTGCCATGCATGCAGCTATATACCTGAACACCAATCAATAAAATGCATTTTACAGATAAAATGACGGAGCGATAGAAGCATCTCCCAAAAGTCGCATCCTGCCAATTTGCTTTATCCCTCTTCCTGTAGTGCACTATGACTCTTGACCCTCATCACATCACATATCCTTACCCCTGCCAGTCACGTAACTATGTCGGCAAATTAGAACTTCACTTGTCCCTTGGACCGAGGCATCCTTTACGAAAATGATCCATGAATACACGAACCTTGAACAAATTGTGACCACTAATACTCACTATTCAGTTTGAGGATGAAAATAAGTGTGCGTTACATATATTTCAACAGCTTGAAATTGCTCCTGAATCAGTTTTTCATACATGCAGCACCATGGGGAGGTTGGCCACTATATGGCTAAACGTTATTCCCCCTCCCCCTTACCTTTTTTTAGGTCTTGTCTATTCCACCCCGTAGGGATGGTAGGCGAGATTTATAGTAAGCGTTTCGAAAAGTCTACCCACTGCGGATCGCTAACAGTTCATGTGAGCCAGGCACGTGCACAGGAATTCGCTCCCCCTACCCCTCCCACAAAGCAAGACAAGACAAGAACATCAAAGCGACTGCGGCCACTCAGATTCTATTTGCCACCAGCCACTTCACGCGCTCCGCAGGTCATAAACAGGACCATCTGCTCGTGAATCGGAATGCTGGCATGGTTGCTCTCACTTGCTGTCCCTCTTCCCCACTGCCTCGCCCCAACTCCTGCATTCCATACCCTACTCACTTCTGTCCCTCATGCATAATTCTCCTTTCTATACAGCTCTGCTAACTTTCTGCTATGCTTCATTTTCTCTAACCACGCTTCCGTCTGTTCAGCCTCACCCTGTCTCTTAGTCCTCGCCTCTCTGCGCCTCCCATCCGGGCATCCACTCCCTCCCTTTCTTTCACTCTTTGCCCCCCTTCTCTCTCAAACACGCCCCATCTTCATGTCATATCTTCTGGCTTTGCATTCTCTCTCATACCATGTCTTCTCTCTCGCTCTCTCTCTCTCTCTCTCTCTCACACACTCTCTTCTGTCTCGCTCTGTCTCACACACTCTCTTCTGTCTCTCATCTGTCTCTCGCTCTCTCTCACACTCTCTCTTCTGTCTCTCTCTCTGTCTCACACACTCTCTTCTGTCTCTCGCTCTCTCTCACACACTTCCTTTTTCTTGTTTCCGCTTTGCTTACATTCTTTCACTTGTTTTCATGCGTGAGTAGTGGGCAATTATTACCCAACAGTTTTTTACCCCTCGATTTTAACATAATTTCAGGGTAACACCACCTCAAAACAACTGACACACACACCAACTATTGCTTGGCGAGTACAAAACCTCAGAATCAATAATCACGCTATGCACAGACACAAACAGAGCCAAGCTATTCCTCGGTGTGTACTTAACCTCTCAGTCACGCTCTGCACAGCACAGGCATTCAGAGGGAACATGCCTTCTGGGCTCTGGGAGTTTAAAGGCTGGGCCTGGGAGGTCCGCGTGGATTAGTGAACCTGCCAGCTCTCATCAGTTTAGAGTAATCCAGTGGGTTTTTTTCTGAAGGTTTCTGTTTAGCCTATTTTTATCAGACACGGTCCAACGTGTATTAAATATATTTCTTTAAAATGCTATTTATTCGCTGCAGGACCTTAATGTTGCTTTTATGTATGTGTACTTTTTTAAGCTATAATCTAACACACTGGATACTATGTTCATAACTCTGATACCTGCAGCCAAGATTTACTCTGATAATGGGTAATTGGGGATTTCCACAAGCAAGAAAAACAGGAATGTGTATGGAGGGTCCAGGGGAATATTTAACGACCTGTCTGCTCATTCCCCTGCGTACAAGATACAAAACACACAAAAGATCAGACCAGGTCTGGAGACGGTGTGTAACTGCAACAGTGACTGTGTGACAATGGTGGTGCATGCGTGAGGAAAACGTTGAAAACAAAAGGCTAAAGCAATTCCCATCAGACCACCCTTGTGGTGGAGTTCACGTCATGTGGGAATTACTATTCATACCATCCCAAGTCTGACCATATAGTGCCAGTGCGGGAGTGGATGTTCCAGATTCCTCCCTCCCTCCCTCACACTTCTCATCTCCATCTAGGACTGCCCTGATCTACACCACCCTCCCTGCCCTGCTTCTTTCCATCACATCTCTCCACCCCCCCTGCCCTCCCTCTCTCTCCTCCTCTCACACTGCCAGACTCCTGGCCACTGGTGCACTAAAATGCTCCCAGCTGAGCACTGGACCCAGTGGAGCCAGCCATAGCCCACCCATCACTCTTATCAGTGGCCATGTGGCAGCTCGTGGGCCCTGACACCGAGGGGAGGGGGACCTGCGGGGGCCGGGCGGGAGGGGGCTGGTGAAGACTGGGAGAGTTATTAAGGTGATAAGCAGCCATTGCAAACAACAACTGTCCGGACTGGTAACTTCAAAGAAACGTTGCATAATGTATGTAGGCCAGGAATTTAAACAGTCAACGATACAATGCAATGCTGTGCAATAATGCTTTATCGGCCAAACCACTGCTGAGAGCTCTCCACTGGCTTCCAGTTCATGACCGAATTGCCTTCAAATCATCTTGTATCGCCCATAAGACACTTCAAGGCAAAGGTCCACCGGCCATGAGGAGCCTGATTCGTCCCTATAGACCCGCCCGGGCCCTCCGATCGGACGGGTACAACCTGGCCATAGTTGCTAGAGTGAGGAAGGCCCGCACAGGAGGCCGCCGCTTTTCCATAAATGCGGCAAAAAACTGGAACACACTCCCTAAGTATATCCGGACTGAACCATGCCATCTTAAATTCCGAAAATCACTTAAAACTTTTCTTTTTCCTAAAACCCCTTAAATTCAGGATCCTTTAGAGTTTTCTGTTATCAGTTAGGTAGCGCTGGGGCGCTCTAGGGCAGCCATGCACTTTACAAATCAAATTTCATTTCATTTCATTACCGAAGTTCCAAGGATTGCCAAAACTATACATTAGAAAACTGCACCTAGCCGGGCGGTACGTCTGCGCGCGAGAGGCATCCTCGTCACACGCCTTGTGTCCGTTATTAATGGCTTCGCGCCAGCATTGCTTGAGGGCTGGAAACCCAACTTGGAGCTTTGCATCACTTCTCGAGGTCCTTATTTGGAGCGCAGTCTCCTGTTCCGGGGGCACCTCTATGGGGAAAGCGCTTTCAGTCTGGAGCAACACACAAACAACCCCCCACACACACACACACAACCCCACACACACACAACCACACACACCTCCCACACACACACAGCCCACTCACACACTGCCCACTCACACACTGCCCCGTCACACACTGCCCCTTCACACACTGCCCTCTCACACACTGCTCCCTCACACATTGTCCCTTCACACCCCCCCACACACACAACCCCCCACACACAAACACACAACCCCACACACACAACCCCACATACACACACAACCACACACACACACACACCAGGATAGCAAAACATAGCATAGCAAAACAAAACATAGCATAGCATAACAAAACATAGCATAGCATAACAAAACATAGCATAGCATAACAAAACATAGTATAGCATAACAAAGCACAAAAACATAGCATAACAAAACACAACAAAACATAGCATAGCACAACAAAACATAGCATAGCATAACAAAACCTAACATAGCATAGCATAACAAAACATAGCATAGCAAAACAAAGCATGGCATAGGATAGCAAAACATAGCATAGCATAACACAACAAAACATAGGATAGCGAAACAAAACATAGCATAGCATACAGCATCACTCAGCACCACTACAGCATCGCTCAGGGGCACCACAACATCACTATGCGCTACCACATCATCACTGAAGGCCATAGCATCACTCGTTCGCCACCATAACATCACTCAGCGCCACCACAGCATCAATCTGTGCAACCATTCAACAACAACTGGTTCAAATATGTTCTCTCAAAAAGATGTTAATATTTCACTTCTGTTCTTGGATTTTCGTCACAATAAAATAAACTGAACATAATCTTCACAAAAGTTATTTACAAAAGTTTAAGCTATTGCCATTATAAATTACAATAACTTTTATTTATTAATTATTAACAAAAAATAAAAGCCACTGTTATTTGTAATATCAATACATCGAAGTCACGTAAATACAACACACACGTAAATACAACACCTATAGCATTACAAATGCTATAGGTGTCACATTTGAGAAAGTTAAAACTATTGGCATTGTAAATGACAAAGCTATTAATTTAGCTATTTTCAAAACCAACACATAAATACAAAATTTGTCATTTCCAATACCAATAGCTCAAACTTTCCTAATGCGAGACCTATTGCATTGCAAATGCTTGTTTTAATACCAGGAAACACTAGAAACAGTCATGCGCTTCTTCCTAATCGTACGTTTATCAGAACACAACTAATGATTGTCTCAAAATGTGGATAGGAAACCTGGTATAATAATAAACACAAATAACGTGCAATATGAGCAATACCATATGAGCAAGAAGAAATATTCAATGATCACAAATTAAGATCTAAATCTTGGGCCCAGAGCTCTGAGAAGAGAGACAGGTATGCTACGATTGACAAAGACAAAAATAGAAAGTGTTACTTTATATATCTTTGAAAGCAACAGATATTAATGTCGTAGATTTGTCAACCAGGATACAGAATGTAAACCGAGCAAATTGTCAGGGTATATTGTTAGCGAAATATAGTATTTTTGATATTCCAGGCAGTGTGAAAAACATAAACCATAAGAAAAGTCATCAAATTACGTTTAGCTTCATATGAAAAGTGTCAGTCGACATTATTTCTCGTCTACTCTAGGAACTAATGTACCCGGAACACATGCTGAGCATGTACTGTAATACAAAGTGGAAATGTAGCATTCAATATTCATGGACGATGTCTTACAGACATGATATTAAAAACCATAGGCCGCATTGTCAGTTTCACAGATCTGGAGCAATAATAGGAATCTTTGGTACAGAACAGGATGTTGGCCTTACAAAGGGTCAAAGCAGTCAGGACATTGATTTCCTGATGTGCTCAGGCGCACTCTCCGAAGCATAGTGAATAGCAATGCAATCATTGATGTACCCGTCTATGTTAGCATCAAGATGTGCAGGTCTTTAAATGAAAAAAAGAGCATGTTTTTAACTTTTTAACCATAGATCTTTCTATTTCAGGAGAAGAACATTACAAAAGCCTCTCATCCTGCAAAATTGCACCCTGATGCTTTTTAGACGTCTCCATTTGATATGTGTCATTAAACACACATTGCGCTTGCCAATTTCAGTGTCTGTAGTATGTACTTATATACGACAAGTTCTTACCAGTCTGTGCGGGGGGTGGAGGGGTAGACAGAAAGGTGCAGTAGGGGAAAAGGGTGAAAGAATTCAACTTCCTAACTTTATATACATATCAGTCTCGCGCTGCAGTATAGTTTATGCGACCCCACCCTGTACCTGGCCTCGTCATTGCACGTAAACATCCTACTGTTACATTTTCTCCACTTCTTGTTACAATGGCGAGGCTTCCATTTCCGGCTTTTCGCCACAGTCTTCCAGCGTGGGTTGCTTCCCCTGAAGGCCTTGCATCTTATTTAGTAGTACCTTCATTTATTGTTCTTGCTGTAGTTGAATTTTACCCTGGTGTTTGGGGATCCTCTGTGGTGCGTTGGGGAAGAATTACTGTCAACTCCTTCCCGTCTACCTTGGTTACCCCACTGAGCCCACAAAAACCTGCCATTTGGTGTTTGCTAGATTTGGGCATATCCCCTGCATTGGAATGAGACACTGTAGGATGAATCCATGGCCCTGAGTGGAGTTGTAAGAGTACTGCTGTATTCGATCCTCCTTTATCAGGAAAGTGGCACACCTCATGGGGGCCTCTCTTCATGCCTCTCTAAATGTTTCCTGCAAATGTATATCGTCCAAAATGGCCACCATCCCTGTGAATGAAAAGACGAGGTGCCATTGTGGGAAAGCCAGGTCATTGTTACCATCTTTATATATTGAGCCATGTGCATGTGTTTCCAGGTGCCCTCTGTCCTTACAAGGAGAAAGTCCTAGTGCATCGCTGTGCTTGCTGTCTCCTTCCCTCCTAGGGACTTTCCTTTCACCCTCGCCCCCACTGCAGCTTGATCCAGTTTCCACATGGCCTGGGCAGCCTCCAGCTATTAGTTGTTTGAGACCTCTGTTTATCCACCTGATAATCAGACACCAGTCAGCAGTGAAGCGTACTTACCTGGGCTCCGAGAGGAGCAGGGCATATATTGGCCTTGGGAGCAATGGTTGTTATTTTGTCCCATCCTGCTCCAGGCTCATCTAATGATAGACCTGCTTCATCCAGTCCATTATTCACAACTCAACTGCTCCCCCACCACACCCTGCCCAAGCTCCACCAAGCCCTGAGCAGGGAGCTGGCTTCTCCCCCTCAACTGAGAGGAATTAGTGACATTGTATTTTTTATCTAAGGGAGAATGATTATTCTGAAAGACAGCTGGATCTCATGAAATTCACTCCGATGCCGACGGATAAGCTAGCCTCGCAGTTTTTACACAGTTGTGTCATCCTGGAAGTTTCTCCATTGAATTGCTCACAGAATGTCATTCTCAGGGAAGCTTTTGAAAGCAAGTTCTTTTTTTCTGTTTTCCAGATCATAAGGATCGAAGCACATGAGGTTATCATGTATTCTGGAGTTGTTTCTTAAAAGGGGCAGAAGAGAGGCTTAGATTTCAAAACTGAAATGACCGATTAAACCATAATTAATACAAGTTGGTAATTAACGTCTCAGGAGTATGAAATAAACATTTCTATGATCAGTTATGAGTCTCATTGCCATGTAATAAATGAAATTAATAGAACACTCATACATTATTTTTACTGTGTGCGCAAAGTGCATTATGCAGCTGGGATACACCTTAGGGTCTTAGGATTTATGGGATGCTACAAAGAAGTGAATATGGACAAGTACAATTAAACTGGGCAACAGTAAAACTACTGCAGAAACAAGTACTGTACACAAATAGGGTAATTGTAATGTCAAAGCTTATGATTTGTTTTATTGTATATATGGAAACTCCATAGGAAATGCTGTTTTTATTGTTTACGGGTGTTTTTTACACTATTGTACTTATTTCCTCTCACATTTATGGATATTTTAACCGATTAAGGAATTTTATTTGACTTGGCCAATGTTATTACTATTGTTATTATGTTGTTATTATCCTCATCCTCGTCATCATCACAAGAGTCATTCTTGAAGAGAAAGAGAGAAGCCATGTTTGTGGTACAATTAGACATAGTGTATACTTAGGGAACAATTGTCTAAGACCAAACATGCCACAGATCAGCCTTGGTTGGTGTGACAGGCCTAAGGGATCTGACCGGCATGAGGAGTGTGGAAGGTCGAGCAGGCAGTGTCAGTAATAGGATGGGACAATGTTATGCTCTTGTTCAAGTACTGAGCATAAAAGGTGGCTTTTAAGGCCTCTTCAGAACTGTAGAAAAATATTTCCAGAAGCTTGAATGTACAGGAACCTCTCCCACAGCAAGGATCCGCGGGTTAAGGTAGTGCCACTATAGCACGTGCATCTGTACGATGGGCTATCAAGAGCCTTTGAATGGCAGACTTCAGGTTCCTGGAGGGTTGACTCTGGAAGTTTTTGAGGCATCGAGGTGGGCTGCCACACAATACCCTCTTACCATGACACAGTACATTTAACTGTGAGCTTCCATTAAGCCGAAAGTAGGTGGAGTGCTCGATGGCTGGCATCATATGGTTTTGCTGGTTGAGGTTGAATATGAGCTGGACCACAAGGTTCTGGGACCTTTTTGAATCATTGCGCAAAGCCATACAATCCTAGGAGTTATTCACGAATTTGATCAGAAACATAATATCATGGAAAAGTACACTGACTTAGTAACTTTAACTAAAAACATAATGCATTTAGAGAGCAGAAGTTCTACTCAAACACGTCAAATTACAACTAATTGTTGATCATTTCGGGATCAATTAGAACTGAGTAAATAGGGATGCGGAGTTGCACTGCATTTTACTACAAGAGAATAATGAAGATTTTTTTTAACACTTGCATATACCTTCCTTATTCATCTTGCACTGTCTGATAAAGTGAGCATATTTTCCTCATCCGAAAACCAATATAATTCCCTGCGTATGCAATGAGGAGTCAGACAACGAACTTCTTTCCAAATCTGAACTTAAGTTTACAGCACAATCTTTGCTTTATTTTGGAACTGTTACCTGTATACAAGTGATGGATCTGGCCCTTTCTGCAGGGTTATACCGAAACCTTTTGCCTTCCTCAATCTATTTTCTAACTTTCTTTTTGTTGGCTTTAGGACTGCGGGCATGTTACCACTGCAAATCAGTGTTAAAGTGTATGTGCTCTCTCCTCTAAACAAGGTATGATTTGTTTACATCTATTTGGCATATTTGATTTACTTTATGTCCCCTATAAAGTGGTATCCCATATACCCAGGGACTATAAATTAAATGCTACTATTGGGCCTGCTTTATGAACACAGAAGACTTGGGTCTATGCACTATCTGGACTAGGCCACTATTAAATTTATTAACAAACGCAGGGTCGTTTTTTAATTACTCATACAAGACATTACATGGACAATACAAGTACAGATAACCAGTCCGTGATTTACAAATACACCTGGCGGACACTCAGATATAATCCCAAAGGCCTGCCTTTTGTCCTGCCTATGTGTAACGCTCAGGGAATACTTATTTCCAGGGGTATTGTGTATAGTGGGACAAGAAGATATATACATTCCCTCGTGGCACACTCAGCTGTTAATCGCATGAGCACGAGCCATTGGGTCTGCAACGCTCAATTTGTCACCCAGAGAAGTAGCATTTCAAACTTATCTAAGGCCTGCTACTGCAGCGCCCGTATTCGTAGTTTACTGCCATTTCAACGTGGCAATAATAACTACTTGCCAAGCCTTACACTCTCCTTTCATTACACATAGGTCACGCCTAAGGTAGGTCCTAGGAAGCCTTATGGGCAGGGTGCTGCGTCAGTAAAAAATAGGACATGTACCTTATGGTTGGAATATCCTGGTAGTGGATACAAACAGCTTATTTGTTTTCTCACTGCTGAGAGGCTTATGCCTCTCATAGGCTAGCATTGGGAATTCCCTTATAAACATTTAAGTAGTAATTCCTGACTCTTAGAAAGTGGGCATTTCTCTGTGCTTATGGCTGTCCATGCTTTTCAGGCTGACTCCAATGCATGTCTGGAGTGGGTGACAGCTACACTTGGTGCATACTTTTCAGACAGAAACAACACAGGAAGGGCTGGGGTGGCAAGGGATACAAAGTGAAAGCCAAAATGTACTTTATTCAGATTTGTGAAATCCATAAAAGTATTACCAATTTTCCAAGCAGTACACGCAATGCTTGATTATAAAGCACCATAATACAAACAATTACTTATTAGAAATACGAAACAATACTTGTACAAAAGCGCTTTAGAGATATACATGGTGAATTTGTAGCCATGACAAGATAGTTATCAGTCATTACAAAGTACAATAGCACTTGTACAAAGAACGTTTTATGTAAGTCTTGTACTAATCAGTAATGTGAGCAATGTTAGTGCAAAAAATACTTCGAATTCATGAAATCTAATTTAAAGAATAAATGAATGAATGAATGAATGTTGGATTTATAGAGCGCAGTGTTACCCTGGGGCGTCTCAGCGCTGCACCACTGGGGAACACATCCTGGCTTTCCCTGTGGGATGGTCCCTTTACTGGGCATCCCCAAGGAGCAGCCAGGCATCCCTGGCAGTGATGGGGCCGGAGTGGAGATTAAGCAAGCTATTGCCCAGAGTTGCAGCATGGGACCCCATAGTTAGAGTGGCACCGAGGCGAGAAAAGCCTATACAGTCATGAAAAGTCATATCCAGACTCACAGTATGCATCAAGATATTCAGCTAATCGTATTCATGCATTAAACTATCCATGGAAATCAGAGTATTTACTTTCTTAATTACACACATAATAAAAGTATGCACTGTATAACAGATTGCTACTTTCTCTAAAATACACAAAAGTTAAAAGCATCTTGATAAAACATGAATTTCTCAGGTAAAAATAGGGGCAGATCAAAGCTTGCTGGGCTTCTGAAGGTACTGCAACTCTGCAACTGGACTTTTGTTCTGGCCCACCGGCCTGCTGCTCTCTTTGTGCCTGAAGTGTTCTCCAAGGGTTTGTTGGCTTCCCCCCTGTTCTTACAATCTCAGGGCCATAAAAGATTGTGTAGCAGCACCTCTGCCATGATACTCTGTCTTTTGCAAGATCGGCAACAGTGTGCTGAGTGAGGAGCTGTGCCCGATTGCTCCTTGCCTTACAGACACAGCGCGGCTGAAGTGCTTCATTTTTGCCCCCAAAACCTGAAGTTTGGGCACTACCTAGCAGAAGGCATCAACCAGCACATGGTGAGAAGTGCCTATTACTCCTGGCTCTGCAGGTAGCACATGTTGAGCGCTCCTTATGGCCACTGACAGCGCATGTAAGATTGTGCGGAGATTGGCTGGTGTTCTTTCCAGAGCGCCCCCTAAGTAAAGGAGTCTGCGACTTGCAGCCGTCCTGTGGTAGGTGCGTTCCCGAGCAGGGGCGGCCTTAGGCATGTGCAAGCTGTGCACCTGCACAGGGCCACCAAACCCAGGGGGCACCACACCAATATATATATCCTAATATAATAGAGAGAGAGCCCAAACCTTTGATGCGGGTAATCTCAGGAACCACAGCGCCAATCACAACACCCAATACAGCGTTGTAAAGGGCAGTTGCAGCAGAAGGACATAGGCTATGCAGACGCCCACCATATACATTTAAAAGGTAAAAGAACCGTGCCAGCAAAGTAGTCCCTTGTGGGCGTGTCTGCGTTGTGCTTTGGGTGTGTGCTGGGGCGTGACAAACGCTGGGGGCGTGTGGTACGTTTCGCCCTTCATGCCATGTCTCATATTGTGTGCTAATCCCATCCTGCTCCCTTTAAATACTCCTGCACCCCATAATCATAACCCACCCTTACTCCTTAAAATACCCCAACACCCTTAAACACAAGCCCATCTTAACCCTATAAATTTACCCTGTACCCCCAAACCCAAACCTAGCCCTGAACCCTATAAATACCCCTGTAACTCAAAACCCAAACCTACTCCTGAACCCTAAAAATACCCCTGTACCGCCAAAACCCAAACCTAGCCATGAACCCTAAAAATACCACTGTACCCCAAAACCCAAACCTACCCCTGAACCCTAAAAATACCCCATACCCCAAAACCCAAACCTAGCCCTGAACCCTAAAAATACCCCTGTACCCCAAAACCCATACCTATCCCTAAACCCTAAAACTACCCCTGTACCCCATAACCCAAAACTATATCTGAACCCTTAAAATACCCAAACACCCCAAAACATATACCTCAGTACCCTAAAACATATACCCCTATACCCTTACTTACCTTATCCAAACATTAAAAAAACACATGCTTTTACCATTCATGCATTTACAACGAATTTAGTTGTGAATGTATGCATGGTAAAAGCATATAAAATGTAATGCCATGCGTTATAATGGCATTGCGGAGTCATGGTACTTTCGTAATGAAAGTATGCGGAGTGATGATATGCGGAAAGAAAGTTGCGGAATAATGGGTGTTTACCCTCCCCCGGTAAATCAATTGGTGGCACGGCGGCCCACATCTCCAGCAACATACTCATATTTTTTCACCACCCATTTGAAAAATGCACAGGTCTCTCTCATTGATGGCTAGCACCGACATACACTTTTATACACACCTCCTGCCACAAGTTCTAGAATTGTGAACTTTAGAGCTGGGGAGCTATGTTCGAATCTCGGCATCAGCTAAACATCCTGTGATTCCAGGCAAATCGCTTTGTCTCCCCGTGCCTACCACAAATGAATGTGTTCTTCTGTAATGTAAATTGTGCTCATGCCATGTTGTCGAGTTCGCGCTATATAATATTGCAAGGAAAAATAAAGTAGGGAAACTCGAGTTCACACACTACTGAACGCGCACTTTTTAGTGCATCAGCAGTGCACTGTGAATCAGAGGCCTGTCACAGATAAGAAATGCTATCAAAACGAAATCCTACAAAACAATATACTACTGGCCGGCAGCAATTCATACCCGGACAACGTCGGGACGGGCTGTTAGTCCTAATATAATAATCCTCTGAGGATACATACATATTTGCGTGGTGGCCCCTGGCAGGGATTTGGCGGCCTCTGGCTTTGTTCCACTTCCAAACACCCTGACTCCCCCTCCTCACTGGCCTCCTTGCCTGCGTTCCTCTGGGGGCCTCCTACCTGTTCCTCCGGGGGCCCTCAACCTACGCTCCCAGCCCAGGGCCGCCATGAGCCTAGAGCCGGCCCTGTCCCGAGGCAGTAGCTCCCTGCACACCGCATTGCCGACTTCCTGAGGGTATCTCCCTGCGAGACCCCTTCCGCGGGAGAACTGCAGCGCTGAAGAGAGACACGTTAGAGAAGACCGTTTCAGCAATTCTCTTCCCAGCTGCAACTCACCATTGAACCTGCCAGCATCTGTCCAGCCCATGGGGGGTTTCCTGTCGGAGGAGCTACCTGTAAGGTCTTTGCCCGGGTCAAGGGAGACCTCTGTGACACCTGGTCCTACAGGTGCAGCACTTTAGCAGCAATGGCATGCACTTGGGAAATTGCATTTGGTCCTGTGAGTGCAGGGGACTGAACAAGGTCTCTTCATGTGATCTTGCAAGTTTGTGCCTCCCCTTTTCTCCTTTGGTGACGGACCATGAGGGCATTGTTTCATACCTGCACGTGAGTGCCCGATTAAAGATGATACCATAGTACTGTATTACGTACAGTAGGCACGTAGGCATTCCTGCGCCCTACGGTTTGTGCCAGAAGGGAATCCTTGCCATAGGGTTCTTAAGAAAATCCTGTATGAATTGTAATAGGAGCACAAAAGCTCTGGTTTTCATGTTTGGGGAATTAATTCAGTGTTCTGCCTTTAAAAAGACTGCATTGTTTGGGAAAGCTCCTAGCACTACGTATGGAATTTACCCTAACAATTTGCATTACTTACAACATGTTTTTGATTATGTTGTTTTGTTTTTCTGTTATGTACAGAATAGTCTATTTTTACATAACCCTATGTGAAGTCTATTTTGGTGGTGTATTGATATTCATTGTATTGTTGTGTAAATGTGCGTTGCACAAACCCTTTACCCCTGATGATAAGCCTGCCTGCTCTGCGCCAAGATACCAGAGAGTGAGTACAGTTTTGTAGTGTGTAACTGACTTGCCGTGACTAGAATGGTGGGTTCTGTCAGGTTTGGGTGCATTCCCTAGGCAACAAGAAACCCCATTCCAAACAAAAATCGACAAATACATTTCACATGAAAGTACTTTACAGACTCAACTCTCAGTTCTCAACTTTACTAGGGTGAAGCCTAGTTATTTGATTACAAATTACATATAATGAGTGGTGTTGTGGAATTTTTAAATGTTTGATAGTTAAATGTGCTTTACTTCAATCTTATAGTTACCGAATAAGTTTACATGTTTTTTAAACCATGATTAAGGTGATATAAAACGGACAATTGGGCTGTTCAAATATATTCATTTTTACATAGGTGATATTTGCCAAGACCTTTGCGTAGCTTACCAGACATCGCCATTCCACAGGAGGAGTAACGCTCCCCAAGGAAATCAACAGAAAGTAAATAAGACTCGCGGTAACAGGTGAATTACTAACGCAGTAACCTGGACCTAGTTAAGTGCAAATGATTTGGCGTGCCCGTTAATTAAAACTACAATATTTTAAGGCACTTGCCTAAAATTGTATGTGATCAAATTAGTCTGTGCCTCGAGAAACTAATTACTTAGCATTTAATTGAAACGTGATTTTCTATTCTATTTAAAGTGTAGAAATGTAATTACATCTTTATTTGCAATTAGTGTCACAAGATGTATTTAAATTAATTCTGAATATCAGTTATATACAGTGTCTCTAAATACTGATTTTTGAACCACTTGACAATTAAACACATGTTTTATCACAATATTTGAGCATGAAGGAACGCAAGAACACAGGCCAGGATTTCAAATGTGCAGCTTCCACCCAGGTCCACCATGGCTTAGCAGGTACTAGATATAGACCATTGTAAGACTTGACAAGAATGATGGTCTACAAAATGAATATCTTAGAAAAAGAGGAAGGCAAATTTATTTCTGACCATCTCTCTATGACATATGAAGCAATGAGACCTCCCGAATGACTGTCAACGAGAAAAGGAAAATGAGTCACTTTATGAGTATGAGATTCAAACATGCTTATATCGAAAATGAAAATGGTTTCCTCTATTTTGCATTTAAGAAAGAAATACAGCTAATGGTCATAATAATTATAATACTTACTATTTTGTTATAGCACATGCAGAAATGTATCTAGTTCCAGACATCACAAACGAAATGCATCAATAAAAATCTGTTGGCAAGGTTTAATTTACATACCTAGTTTGCAATTATCGTTTGTTAGAAATGGGGTTCTCTAGTTGGCAATGGTTTGCACCTTTGTCCAAGTAGGGACCCTTGCTTCTTGTCAGGCTAACAGGGATACACTCCTGAAAAAAACCCTGCTCACCCCCTTGGTAGCTTAGAACAAGCAGAAAGGCTTATCTCAAAGGCAGTGTGTAAAGCATTTGTGAACAGATACAGTAATACAGTGAAAACACTACAAATAGACACCAAACCAGTTTAGAAAAATAAGTAATCTTTATCTAAACCAAAACAAGACCAAACAACAAAAATCCACAATACAGTTATCAAGATATCCTTAAAAATAGGTTATTCACTACAATAAAACTTGTATCAACAATAACTTCACCTGGAGTTATAAAGACGTTGTGACAGATGAAAATCCCAAAGTACAGCGCTGACCGCGAGGTGCGCGGTGTCGGGCCCGGAATCAAGCCACCCCACAAAGAACAGTACCTTGGAATTGATGAAGGCAAAGATGGTGTACAGCGTCGGGCAGGTGATTCTTCGGTGGCGCCTGCGGAGTCGGTTTCTTATGACCCCAGGGGAGGTGATGCCTCTGTTCCTCACTGCAGGGGAGGTGAGACGTCTGTTCCTTACTGTGTTGGGGAGTTGACATCACGAATGGCAGCAAGGCCTTGGTTTGTTACGATGGTACGATGTCAAGGGAGTCAGGAGTCACCCACATCGAAGATAGGCTCCGCTTTGATGAAGCACCAGCGTCGCTGAAGTCGGGGCTGCGGTGCGAGTTGGGCGGTACATCATGGACATCATGAGCGGTGTCCTCAGCTCGGGTGCAGGCAGCAGCCTCGATGACGGCTTCAGAGTCAATGCAGGATGGGGTTAGTAGGCGTTGGACCTACGGTGCAAGTTGGGGTGGTGCATTGTGCTCTTCACGAGCGGTGCCCACGGTTACGGCGTAGCTCACCGGCGTTGGTGTTGCAATTCCATTCTGTAGCGCTGAAGCAGCAGTTCCAGATGCAGAGAGACAAAGCTATGAAGTCTTTGTGTCCTGAGACTTCAGAACAGTAGGCAAGCTCAGTTTCAAGCCCTTGGAGATCTTCCTCAAGATGACAAAGCAAACAGTAAAGTCATTTTCTCCTTTCCTTGGCAGCAAGCAGCCACTGCAGGCCAACCCCAGACAGCAAACAGCACAGGGGCAGTATTCCTCCTCAGCTACTCCAACTCTTCTCCAAGGCAAAGGTTTTTTCTTGATTCCCAGAAGTGATCTAAAAGTCTGGGGTCTGAGCCCTACTTTTTATACACACAAATCCTTTGTTCTCTGAAGGTAGAGAGAGAGAGAGAGAGAGAGAGAGAGAGTGTGTGTACCCAGCCAAAACCAGTTCTGTCCCCACTGGTGCAGCTTCCCGGCAAGAGGTGGAGACAGCATTGTTGGAGGTAGACCAGGCCCATTCAGGTGAAAAGGAAATCTCCCCCCCCCCTACTCTAAATGCAGCCCAGGGCCATTCAGCCCATCCCCGACTCATCAGACTACTGGAACCACAGACCCTCTCCAGTCCCTGTCATCCAAAAGCCAGACATGCAATACCCAATCCTAGCAGAGGGACACTGGATGGTTAGGCAAGAAAACACCTACTTTCTAAAAGTGGAATGAAAATGTCACCCTCACAAAAACATGAACTTTAACATTCTGAGTTCAGGCATACTAAACGTTATGTTTCTACCTTGTTTCTTGGGCCAGTTCTGTTTATAAGATGTTATAAACAAACTCCCCATTCTGTCCTATGGGAACAGGTAGCCGTGCAATAGTGAAAAACAAAATTGGCAGTAATTCACTATCAGGACATGCCACACACGTCAGAGCATGTCCTACCTTTCACATAGAATGCACCCTGCCCACAGAGGTACATTGGGCCTACAGTAGGGGTGACTAATATGTACAAAAGAAAAGGTTTAGGGACTGGCAAGTGTGTGCACTTGTCAAGTCGACATGGCAATCCCAGACTGCACACAGGCTCTGCAATGGCAGGTCTGAGTCACATTTTACAAGCTGCTTCTGTGGGTGGCACAATCAGTGCTGCAAGCCCACCAGCAGCATTTGATTTACAGGCCCTGGGCACACATAGTGCACTGTACTAGGGTCTGATAAGTAAATCAAATAAGCCAATCATGGAATCATTAATCAATAATATACATTTACAAAGGGAGCACTTGCACTTTGGCACTGAACAACAGTGGCAAAGTGCCCAAAGCATCTAGACCAGCAAAACAGTATCCAACACACAGCAAATATATAGGAGGCAAAAGCAAAAAATGAAAGGGAGACCCAAGCCAATGGTGCCAGGTCTAACATTGTTTAAAAACAAGATTTGCATCATACATTCGGGTACTTGATGCCATCGCTTTTAAATGCCTTATCTTGATTTAGCACCCCAATTTTAGCAACATATGTAGGGCCCAATTACTAGCGGAGAGAAGTATCCCCACCAGTGGCAGCTGCTGCTGAACAGAAGGGGTAAGGCATTGGGGGAGGGACTGAAATAAAAAAGAAAAAGAAAAGAAGACTTACCTGTTGGCCGTCGCCTCGCCTCCATTCTCTTCTGTTCCCCCTGGCAGCTCACAGGCTTCCAGACCCCCTTAAGCCAATCACAATGCTGCTGTCATGGTGGTAATGGTTTTATCAGCATGAGAGCAGTGTTGTGATTGGTCTTAGCGGCTTCCATCTTAACGGAGGAGCGGCCACTTGTCACCAGATAGGATACTGCTTTGTTCACCTATAAGTGGCCTGTGGTTCTTGCACCTACATTTTCTTAGTGAAGGAAGCCTGACCCAATTTTACCAACAGAAAAATGTGGCCATTCAAATCACTTTGAGAATGCCTGCAAGTGCAGCCCTGTCACTGGGCCCCCCTAATAAGGCAGGGTAGAATATAATGCTCCCACCTACAAGGGCATAGCCCCCTTTCTGCCTCAACCCTTAACTTTCTTCTACTCCCACTCCCTGCCACACAGCTCACATTTGGCACCTGCCTTGGTGGCCGCTTCCTGCACAGCAAAGTGATCATTGTCAGGGAGCTTTTGACCCCTAAACACAGTGGTGGGTTTACCTCCATGGTGGCAGCGGTTATGACTTCCGCAGGACGGTGGGCCACCTGCCACGGCCAAAATAAGGTTACAATTATACATACAGTTACTTAACATAGAATTTGTACAAAGCTTTTTTGATAGGACATTGCTAGCTACTATGGGTATGAAAGGCACAGCCAGATATGAGGTCAAAAATTGAAATCTCTGATAGAGGACACAGCCTAATTTAGCTATTCCGTGTGACGTAGACATAACAATTGTGATAAGGCATAACCACGGCTAATGTGTCCTTTAAGGAAATTGCAATGTTCTCTAGTCTTCAAGAGACTGCAGCAGTACCTATAAGTTTAAAGTGAAGAGACTAAAAGAGAAGATAAACTATACATCCAAGTGCTCAGTGCAGAGTAAGATTTCCTGCAGAGTGCAAGTAGTCGCATTAGGGGCACACTGTCAGAAGTGCCATCTAGGGCACATCATCACAGGTTGACTATTCTTTGTCTTGCAAAATGGGAAATGCCACAAATACAGACGTTGCCATTCAGATTTTGATTAATATCCTTCTATTGATAGTTACTAATCCTAAAATGAATTGCTCTATAAAAACAGGAAGAAAGGGGATTAGGAAAAACAAAAAAGGTAAATGCTTCTACTCTAATGTCTTAAAAAGAAAAATCTAATACAATTTCGCAGGACTCAACCTTTTATGGGCGTAGTAGTCGACCAGGGGAGAGCTTTGGAGGCCCCAAGTCATGTATAGAGCTATAAAATATGCATGGATGTCCATGTGATAGACAAGGATTGTTTTGTTAGCCATGTCAGCCAGACACAAAGGTTGACTACTTTCTTCTTTCAGTGCAGTCAAAGGAAATGCTGACTTTTTCCTCTACCCAAAATGACACAATTCCTTATCAAAGTACTTGAAAGATGACAAGTGTCTCCATAGAAGTGTCTCAATAATAGGGAAAAGGCTAAAATGCAAAGTAAAAGCCTCCTTGTCAAACAGTAAGCATTGATCTCCAGGGATTGGATGAAGACTGAAGATGAAGAAATAACAAGCACTAAAGTGCCCTGAAACCAGGGCCAAAAATGGTAACTCCAGAATCACATGCTATAGATGAAATTTCCTAAAATGGTCAGATAAATACCAGGGACAAAGTATTGGTAAGGGGATGCAGAACGCAAGGGACACACATTCAAACGAATTGCAACACATTCTACGCAAATAACAGCACCAATATACGTGAGTAAAACAGGAAGTGACATCACAGTACACAGGGCAGGCAAAAATGCCTTCAACTTCCTGTCATTAGTTCAGAGTCAGAAAGGACAGTAGACATAATCCGTAGCATAGCCTTGAGCTTGACTGAAGGCCTTGGGTTGGAATATCCCGAAGTAAGACTCAGCGACAGAAGATACCCAAAACTGTGAGGGGGTAGGTTTCAATTGTGCAGAAAGGTCTGACAAACCTTTTGTACCTGAGAAAGGTCAGAGATTTACTCAGATTTTCATGGAAGAGCTTTTGCCATTGGGGACAGAAAGCAGCGTTTGCACAGGAGGCTCCTTTCTCCCTGTGTGTTTTGTTATGCTGTGCAGAACTCTGCATAGCAGGAGTTGGAGCAGGAATAGAAGCCAATGGGAAGAGTCACTTGACATTATCATCAATACTCAAAGAAACTTGCACCTGGGGCTGCTTTCCGGGCATACTAATGGGAGACACAAATGAACATATAGGGGGAGAGATACATCTCAGCATGTACTTTTATTGGTGAAAAAAGCAGTTAGTGCATTTCGCAAAAATGCAATCTTTATTTAATCATAATCAAAAGAGCTCTGGCAATTAATCTTAGTTGCTTTCTTAAATTAAAATATAAGTGTGTCTTTGTATCCATAAGCAGGCTGATAGCAGGGAGAGTTTATCCATCAATGTGGTATTTTAACATTGGGTTCACTGGATCTAATGCTTACAGAACCACTGAGAGGAAAATCAACTATTTACAACTTTCTTGAATTATAATAATAATAATAATGAAATGATGTGACTTATTGCATAGTTCCGTCATTAAAAGAATGATGCTAGTATTTTTGTTAAAGAATCATAATGATTAATACTGTCATTAGAAAATATATTTCAATACCATAGCAATTTAGAAAACAAAAAGACCACACAGCTGTTGGCTGATACAAAAGAATTCGCCTGAAGGTGACAAATTGAGGTCCTGGGGTGACGCAGAGGGGAAGGAGAATAATCAGTGTCTGGAAAACTTCTATGATTGCACCATGTAAAGTTTATTTTTGCAGCGAAAGAGAGCTGATAACCATTTAAAGTGTCTTTTTTGCTTGCTTTCGGCAAAAGGCAGTAGCGTAATTTTGTGAAAGGATAGAAAATTACTATTTTAAAGTACTTTTTTTCCAAAATGATACATTACTAAAAGTCAAGCTGATACTGTTGAATGCCACTGGAATTTAAATTGGTATTTTGGAACACAAACTACATGAAAAATAGAAGAACTAAGAGCAACATTGGAAAATTATTTTTTGATGCATCATTACATCCAATTACTGTAAAAATACAAGAATCATCGTTAGAGAGTCCTTCCTGAAGGCAAAGAACAAATAAAGCAAATTGAGCATAAGTAATGCAATGTCAGAGTAACGGTTTGAGGCTCACCCTGAAACAAAATCTTGTTTTATCGAAAATAATGCATTTATATTAATTGTAGTATCCAAACACACACTCGTGTTTAGAAAAAAATGTGTAAACACATCTGAAGACACAGTCATGCAAATCAAGACCTCAAGATATCCTATAAAAATAATATGTATCGCAAAATATACAGACTACATTCGGCCAGGTACTGCCCAAAACGCTGTTCCCTGTCCTTAGGCAGTAGTGTCCCACTTCTTCCCACCAACTTAATGAATGTAGCTTTGGCAACTATTTCCCCCAACATATCAGTGGAGTGATAAACGAGATTGACACGCATCCCATCACCGATGAAAACCTGCCAACCTTCAATCTTAGAAACACATCAACCAGATGAAGCCCTTTTGTACCCAACAATCTTCAAAGTATTGAAATGGCCATCACTAAGAAGAGACCATCCCAATACTCTGATAATCCCATGCCCCATAGATGCAATGAACACCAGGATAGTTTCATACCTCTTTGGAAAATTTGCATCAGTGCTCCACTCCATAGCGGTGCATGTTCGACACGAGCCTCATCATAGTCAAGTCAAGTCAAGTCAAAAATGTGTATAGCGCACTACTCACCCGGAGGGTCTCAAGGCGCTTGAGGGGGGGGTGGTTCGTTACTTATCAAATAGCCAAGTTTTGAGTTGTTTTCTGAAGGAGAGGTGGTTCTGGTTAAGGGAACCTATGTCTACTAGCGCCACTCAATCTATGTTCAGCATTTGATACATTTGACTATACCCTCTTCCTCACTCACCTGTCAGAACGCATGGTGTTTGAACACACCACCTTGAGTTGGTTACAGTCCTACCTCACCATTTCCAAGCAGTGTAAATTGGAAACTTAACTTCAAAGCTTACCCCTCACCTTTTGCCGTACTACAAGCTCCCATAGTGGTTCCAGCTTGTGTAACGTATTTCGACTTATAAGGTAAACTCCGTCTAAAACACATAGCCCCCTTATGCTCATGAATGTATCAAAAAAGTAAAAACATCTTCCAGAATGCAGATTGTTCAAAGGTTTTAAATGCCCTTTTATAATTGGTTTTAAAGGATGGCACCTACTACTGGGCATGCTACGTTCTGTAGAATCTGCCAGTTATAATGATGTACTGAAACCTTGCCAGGGCCAACAGAGGTGCGAGTAACATTGGCACGTGAGTGATTGTCATCACTCAATCGCTCTTTTTTTAGTTGTGCACAAGAGCGCTTACACATAGCAAGATGCATTTTCCATAATAAATAACTTTGGCATTTTTGCATCCAACATGGGGCTCTCCATCATTATTCTTTTTTCCCTTTGGAGACTTGATTTGAAACTAAGAGTACCTGAGAGTGGGAGCACTCAGCAGCCTTTTATTGTTCCTCCTTTCACCAATATATGGATAACTAGTTCCACCTGAAAGTAGACTGCCAAAATAGCTTCTGCATCCTGCCTACTTGCCTATTGGAAATACATACTTGAATAAAACATATACAGCTAACTCTCAAGTCGTACAAAACAGAATACCTTTTTATTCCCCAGTCACATTTTCAAGCTCTTGATACAATTACTATCTGAGAATTATGTGCAAATCAGACATTTCCTTATAAGATCTGAATTGAAAGCATTAATTCTAGGCAGATCATATGTAGAATTGAACACAATAATGCTTTGTTCAAATGCCTCCCATAGACCTGACTCAGTGATAATAGAGCAGTCCTGGACCACTGCATGCCGACGTTATCACTTCAGTTCTGGCATCTATCCCTAGAGGCACGAAGTACATTCAAATGGCCTGTATCGACCACAAGCAGTATACAAAGATACTCCAAAATAACTGACATATAAGGTGAGCCTAACTGGAGGAAACACTCATAGGTGAAAGGACTCCCTATGAATAGATCGTTCCTAATACAAGAAAAAGTCTACCATAAAGAGCATGTCATTACTAGTATGTTACGTTGTCTGCTAAGTGTGTCTAAACTAGAATGCGAAGTGCTCTCACACCCTTGTTCAGGTTCATGACCATGCTGTACAGCAATTAAATAATTAACATTTCTTAAGTGTACATTTGAACTTACATATATTCAAAATGGTAGCAGTAGCAGATACAGCAATTTACATTGATCACCTGATCTTTCGATAACTTGTTCAAAACTAAGGTAAGACCAGAGGCATCCGTTTTGTACCTTAGCCACTAGACTACATCGAAGTAGTAGCAAATAACGTTTGAGGTCATAAGGTTATCCATGACGTGAGACTATCCTTTGGCTGGACTAAATTACCTTTGTAGGGCATACTGTAAGACTGTGAGCTAGCCCCACTGATGTCTCCAGCTCAGTGGGGAGGAGGCAGTCGATCCCGGAGATAGAACAATGTATGGGTGATGAAACTGAAACCTCCAAAGGAGTTAGAAGGAGGGGTTTGGGAGGCAGAGGAGAAGTTGATTGGCCAAAGCCAGGTGATAGCTCTACCTTCCTAATATCTATTAGATCAGCTAATATCTTGTCAGAGTATTAATTGAGGAGGGGACCAATTTTACAGATGTTCAACAGTTTGGGGTGAGTGCAGATGCCAGATAAGGGGATGAAGAAAGAGAGTAACAATTTGCTATTAGACTAAACCTGAGGCTGTCGGTGGAAAGGCAGGGGCCACACTCCCCTGCCTTTCCACTCACAGCCTCAGGTTTTCATGAGGGAAAGCAATGGGAGTTGGGAGGCTTTGGAAGCAGTGGATGTCTGAGATTATGTCAGTATTGGAAGGCTTGATCAAACAGTGGCACAAAGCCATCCAGTACCAAATGTTAATATCTGGTGCTGGATGGTGTGCAACTCCTGTGCTGACAGAACATGGTTCCTTCATGGCTGAGCAGTGTTTGGGAACACTTCTAATATAGTGCATGCATTACACCCGCTAGAATAACAAAACATTATGACAGACATAAATGACCTTATTCATAAGACTGTTTGCAGCCAAAGCTGGCTATTTTACACCTGTCAGATATACACAAAAAGATACGCAGCAGGCCTAAATAGAAACCCTTCCCAATGAATGGAGAAAGGGAAGATGTGTGGTTTGCCTCAGAATTTGTCAGTGCCCATAAAGATTTGAGTTTCAGGCATTCACATATTCCTTTACAGTCCATTCTTACCCTGCAAAATGTTTTGCTCCACTAAGAGGCTGTAAACCCCCCTTAAGGCCACACAATCCCTATACTTTATTTACAGTTTTGGGGTAAGAAAAAAGTGTGATTGCTTAGGGCTGCCTTTGCCCAATCTGAACGGCACTATGTACAATTATGTAACAGAAACGTGAAATGGGTCACATGGCATTGGCAGCAGTATGCCTGTGTCTGGTGCTCGTTTCCAGAAACACTACTGAACATGCCAGTAAACTGCACCAGTTTGGAGGTTAAAGTAATGGCTCAAAGATGCAGAGTTACTGCTTTTTGTAAATTGAAATGTGTGGCACGTTTCTGCTGTGTAGATTGATGGCACCTTTATATTCAGTACAAGAAATACATGGGAATACTTAAGTAACAACATGGAATTTGAATGCATTAATAAAGGACTCCAATGCAAAGAAGAAATAAAACAAAAACTACAATTCCCTTTCCTAACATTTCTAAGAAACTCTAAGTCAACAGGCACTGTTGTACATTCATTATTTACCCAGATTGCTCTTGTAAAAGTCAATAAGTTTCATTATAAAAAGCATATTTTAGTGGTATTGAACGTAACCAAACTGAAAGAAATCAGCATGTTGGATCTTTTCCCCAGCTTTTAACTAAGCATTGGTTATTTACAGAATATCAAAGTGATCGTGTGACTGGTATAACATCAGTGTAACACATTCCAGGCTGGTCGGCCTTGGAGGATGAACCTGTTGCCTGATGTAGTCTGGGCATCTGAGGAGTTCTTGATCCTAGGCCAATAGAAGTGGGGAAAGAGCCTTGCAAAGGCCTTGTCTTGACCTAGGTGTCCTGCCGAGGAATCTTGTAGGCCAGATCCAGTAGGAAGGCCCTGTAGTATTGGAGGACCACCAGGGCCCTTGATGACCCATGCCCAGGAGCCTTATACTAACTGTACAGATTTTATCCTCCCAGTAAATGTTGTGACTACCAGTAGGTATCACCTGCTGCTTGGGCATCAGTTTGTTGCCTCATGCCCACAAGGGCTGGGTACTGCCTTTGTGCCCTACAGAACTCCTCCTTTGTGATCCTCTTTCTGCATGCCATCTACCAAGCTCAGGGAGGTCACCAAAGGGAGCAATGTCCTCCTTAGAGGATTACGGGACAGCCACCGCAGGTGTCCCATCCATATCACTGGAGGTACATTCAGGGGCTCGTTTACCACACTGCTGCCTCTCCCCTTCTTAGCGGCTGCCTAGGCCATTGTTTCAGGCTCCAGCCTTTCCTGACTCCCTTCCCAGTCAGCCATGGGCCATGTCATGGGACAGATCAATTCAGGTAAACATAACATTTACACATGAGCCTTGAGATCCACTTCCTCCCAGGTAGTGTGTTTCAGGTTGTTGCCTAACAAACAGTCAACATGCATGGCAAGGTTCACTGCAACTTTCAGAAGACCTGAAAACCCTCCGCATTCAATTGTAACCAGGGCCACAGGATAATGACCCTATCTGTTGTCATCCATCACAACCTGATGAAATGCATAAGGAACTCCCGCCTCTGGGGAACTAGCTCACTCCTTATCATAGCCTTACTGCCTTCTGTATCCCTCAGAGCCTCAACAACCTGCCCATTGATGGTGACCCATTGCCTATGCTCTGTAGTATTTAAGGGCACATGGATCTTAGGAACTGTCTCCCTCTCATTCAGGGACACTAGGGTAACCCCTGTAAACTCCACCCCAATAACTAGGGAAAGAAAAACTCCTCTCCCAGCACTATTAGCCACCCCTGGAATCTTTCCTCCAGCAGGAGGTGGTGCTTTTTATGAACATGGTGGATCCCCTTTGTAGTGTCCAGACTTGTAGCATTCATAGACCTTGATGGGTTTGGGCTGCTGACCTATGCCAGGGTACGTTTTCTGCTGGCCCAGATTAGGAATGTGAACCAGACCCTTTCCCCTGTCAGTGTTTTTTTTTTGAAGAACTCTGTAATTTGATCTCCCCCTCATTCTTCTGGTGGGAACCTTGACCATCCTTTTGGGAGTCATCATCTCCCCCCCGATACCTTTTTGGGCACTCTAGCTCTGACCCAGAGGTCTGCCTCCTCTGCATGCTTCCCGGTGTCAGTAAGCTTGCCATCAACCATGTGTTGGCCCGACTCTGGAAAACAAGTATCAAGAATGTGATCCTCCAAAAACAAGTTGTACAACCCTTCATAATCATCACTCAGCCGTTCAGTGCGTTACCAACATAAACCAGAAAACCCACCCATGTTTGTGTAGAGAGTTTATGACTAGCCCTGAACTGTTGCTTGTACTTCTCAGGTGTCAGCCCAAACTTCCTGACTAAAATTATCTTTGTGGCAGTGTAGTTAGTCTGGTCCCTCAACTCTAGTCTAAGTAGTGTGTCTGCCCCAATGTGGGCATGTATCACCAAAGAATATCTTCTCAGAACTCCTCTGGGACCATGAGCACGTACAACCCCACTTCATAGGCTGCCAACCATTTATCTATGATATCCCCCAGATTGTAACTGGGCACCATATCTTTTGGGATATGGAATCCAGCTGGACTCATGTGCAGACACTGCAGGTATGCTGCCATCAATAGTGTTGCCGCTGCACCCCACTTAGAGCGCTCAAATATCCAACTCTCTGAGGCTCAGCTCATGGGCTATCTTCCTTTCCTCCATGGTTAGCCTCTTCTCCTCAAGAAGTTGCTCCTTCCTTCTCAAGATTAGCAATGGCGTGGGTCTTCTCCTTCTCCTTTACCATCTTGGCAAGCTCTAGCCTTAGATTCCTCTCTTCCCTCCTGTTCGCCAGCTTCTCTGAGGACAGACTCCTTGAAGATAATGCTGCCTGTTCGAGAGTTCCAGTCCTGGGAGGAAATTGCCTCCTTCCCCTCCGTAGACTGCATTTCAAGGCCCTCTGTAGGGTCGTGCTCTGTTCTTTCCACATACATAGACCCCCTTCTCATCCTTTCTGAAGCCCTGCCTTCTTGGCTCTTCCCTAGTAGTAAACCCCTGGAGCTGAGCCACTGTGTATGCTTCCAGGTTGGCTTGCTCGAATTCCATCTTGTCAGGTAGGACTACACACACGTTGCAGAGAAAATTGGGCCTTGGGCAAAAGGACTTTGAAAAAATCAAAAAGAAGACAGAACAGGAAGAATTGAAAAAGGCTTAAATTGGTCTCAGTATAGAGTTGCAGTGAGCCATGAGTTACTATATCATATTGCACAAACACAAGTCTTATCCTTACCACTGATCACCAATGTTATAAATGGGATTCCTGGTTGGCTGAGGAAGGCACACAGGCCAGACAGGACCTACCACTCTAGTCAGGGTAAGCTAGATACAGAATAAATAACCTGGGCTCACCCTCTGGTAGCTTGCACGGAGCAGTCAGGCATATCTACAAAGGAAATATGTAAAGTATGTGTGTAACACACTCACACAGTACCACAATAATACAATGAATACACCACAAAAAACTCCACACAGTTTAGAACAATAGAGAATATGTATATGAGCAAAATAAGACTAAAAGAACATAAATCCAACAAGTAGAAGCCGAGATATGATTTTTTAAACAATAAACCAAAAATAGTGCCTAGAAGTCACCAACACTGAAAACATTACTTGAGGTCGCAAGGGACAATGCAAATTCAAAATTCAGCTCCACTAACATCAACGGTAGTCCAGCTACAGGACCCAGAAAGGTCCAGCTGAAGAAATACCTTGCATAAGGCAGCCATGGTCGCTATCAATCCTGAAAAGATCTAGTCACTGACTTCTACTACCTAACAATAGCCCTAAAACCATAAAATGACTGTGACACTCATGCAGAATTTCATCCATAATTGTATTGTATTGTATTGTATTGTAATTGCATTTATATAGCGCTTACTACCCCTGACGAGGCGTCAAAGCGCTTTTTCGGCGGGTAGCACGCTACTCCGGGACCCACAGAGGATTAGTTTTGAATTAGTATAGTGAAACATGCAAGTACATTTTAAGTGGTGGATAGGTTAGTCAGTTATTTGGATTTGGAATGATAGCAGAAGGATAGAGTAGGACAAAGGTTAGCATTTATTTATCTCTCGCTTGTTGACGCATGCTATTCAGGGAGCCTATAAAGGATTAGTGGTGAATTAATATGGTGAAATATGAGGTAATTTCAGTGGTGGATATTAGTGTGTTACTTGGCGTGAGAAGGATAGAGGATGGATAAAAGGGAAGAAAGATTTGCATTCATATAGCACTTGTTACCCCCGATGGGTGTTGAAGCGCTTTTTTGGCGAGTAGCACGCCACTCCGGAACCCATAAAGGATTAGTGTTGAAAATTAGTTAGTATGAATATGAAGTAATTTGAGTAGTAGATATGTTATTCAGTTATTTGGGCAGTATATTAGTATAGTTGAATATGGAACATGGAATTTGAGAAGTGAACATGTTAGTCTGTTAATTTTGATAGAAAAAGGATAGTGGAGGGATAAAAGAGTGAAGGATTTTTTTTTTTTTTTTTTTTTAAGAGAAAAAGGGCAGCATTTCAGGCCCTAGTCCCGACCAGTCTCGAACAGGCTCAAATAGGCAACTACCCTTGTCCTCTCCACCCTTAGCAGAGACGCCCGGGCTGAGACGCCCTAAGCCTGGTCCTTTTTGTAGCCCTAGTAATCAGGTGACCCCTTCAGCCAATGGGAACCCTAGCCCTAACACTATCCAATCACAACACTAGCCCTAACAGCCAATGGTACAAGTAGCCCTAGTCCCTACTTCCAATAGAAAGCCTAACCCTACTCTTAGTCCCACAACTGGTCCAAAAACCAATCACACCAGAAGCACTAAATCGCTACTTCCAATTAAAGGTCTAACCGTAGCCCTAGTCCCACCCTACTCCCAACAACCAATAACATAGGAAGCCCTAGTCCCTACTTCCTATAGAAATCCGAACCCTAGCCCTAGTCCCAACCCTGCAATGATTGAATCACAGACCGAGAAACCAATCAGAACCCTCAAATACCCAGCCAATGAGGACATTAACCCTAACCCAATAGAAACACCAGATACAACCACCAATCAGAGTACACATGTGCCAACCATCAGCACACCATATAAGGTCCCAGCAACCTCAGACAAGGTTTGCTGGCCAGGGAGTTGGAGGCTGCTTGCTCCTGTTCAGAATCTCCTAGGAGACAGACAGGCTCAATCCACAACTTTGGACTTCAGCAGGTAAAGGCTTCACTAACTCGAAATCTAACAATACTGTTTGGATAAAGCTTTACTCCCCCTGCTGGCCAAAAAACGAAGTGCACAGGCCCCAGTAAATACAGTTTCAACAGCTCACAGAAGCACCCTCTGATGTAGAAAATCCCTGTTGCTGGGGGGGGGGGGGGGCAGGGGGGCTGGCCTCACTGGCTTGTGAACACAAAATGGTGGCTGGGGCTGCACTGTTTCAGCACACAGGCCTAAGCACAGAGCAAAGGAGAAATTTGGAGGGAAAACAGATTTGTCACCAAGGAATGAGAGGGACAAACTACAGAAATTGGACTGCTAATCCCACAATTCAACACACTAAATGAAGGCAATCATGGGCAGGGGAAACCACACATTTAAAACACAACACAGGAGATAAAATATGCAATTACAGGCAGGCTAAAACTACAATTTTTAACTGTAACAACCACAGGCATAGACAGTAAACACAGAAAGTGAAAATCGTTTTTTAAATAACTTTTTGTCTTGGGAAGAGACAGCACTAGTCTGTCTCCTTACCACTTCCTGGACTCTGCTCAAAGCAATCTGGGGCACATGTGGGCTGCAACTCACAAGATGGAGGAGACTGATTTGGGGTTCACCCAGCAAGGCCTTCAGGGGCCTGGGCAGGTGTGAGAGGAGGGCTCAGGCTTGCCTGGTAGCTGAATAGCCAATGGTCTGCTGGCCTGGGGGTGGGGTCTGGCCAGCTGCTTGCTCCTGTTCAGAATCTCCTAGGAGACAGACAGGCTCAATCCACAACTTTGGACTTCAGCAGGTAAAGGCTTCACTAACTCGAAATCTAACAATACTGTTTGAATAAAGCTTTACTCCCCCTGCTGGCCAAAAAACGAAGTGCACAGGCCCCAGTAAATACAGTTTCAACAGCTCACAGAAGCACCCTCTGATGTAGAAAATCCCTGTTGCTGGGGGGGGGGGGGGGGTGGGCAGGGGGGCTGGCCTCACTGGCTTGTGAACACAAAATGGTGGCTGGGGCTGCACTGTTTCAGCACACAGGCCTAAGCACAGAGCAAAGGAGAAATTTGGAGGGAAAACAGATTTGTCACCAAGGAATGAGAGGGACAAACTACAGAAATTGGACTGCTAATCCCACAATTCAACACACTAAATGAAGGCAATCATGGGCAGGGAAAACCACACATTTAAAACACAACACAGGAGATAAAATATGCAATTACAGGCAGGCTAAAACTACAATTTTTAACTGTAACAACCACAGGCATAGACAGTAAACACAGAAAGTGAAAATCGTTTTTTAAATAACTTTTTGTCTTGGGAAGAGACAGCACTAGTCTGTCTCCTTACCACTTCCTGGACTCTGCTCAAAGCAATCTGGGGCACATGTGGGTCAAATGTGAGTACGTATTTCTAAATCATTTATTATCTATTAATACTTTAAAGAGGGGTAAAAATTGAAAGGGAGTATTTTTACTCATGAAATTACTAAGACCATATATATATATATATATATATATATATATATATCCACGAGAAACTCCTTTGTAACCGAAAACGAAAATCCAGGAGACAGACCACAGGACCAGATGTTAGGTTTCTTTTTTATTTGCTCAAGTTCATGAAAGAGTGCATTATATATATATATATATATATAACTAGATCCAAAGCTAAACCTTTTCATCCTTATACTAAAGTTACTAAAAATAGATTCCTTACCTAGAAAAGATACGCACATAAATATAGGGATAAATTACCACCTGCTTTACATTATATGGATATTACAAGTCACTGAGGAGTTCCATAACCATATAGAGGAACGAGGTAAGAGGCCAAGTTCCTTTATAAGGTTATGGAACTCCGATGGTGACTTGTAAAATCCTTATCATGTGTAGCAGGGGGTATGTTATCCCATATAGTACATTGTTATACTATCACTTTACCGACAAACCACTTATAACTGTGGTGCGTAGCTCTTTCAGAAAGAGAGCATGTTTGTAAACATGAAGAATAAAAATAGAACCTCTAGGGCAAGATTAACCCTTTCCATGCGGCCGCGATTCCCCTGGTGTGCTGTAAACAGCACGAACAGGGGCGGGCCGTGACGAACCCCAGCCGTCATCAGCACACGAGCACCGTAGTGCATGACGGCTGGGGTTCGTCATCAGCATGGAAGGGGTTAAGCAAATTAAAAACCTGTAAGATATTTTTTGCAAAAATATATCAGAAACAGTTCAATACAAATCAGTTTAAAAAATAGTGCAGCAACTCAGAATGTGCAAAAACATGCAGACGGATGCTTACTTTTCTATAAATATCTAAGAAATGATTCGAGACCCTACGGGTAGGTAGCGCGCTCTATAAATGTCTTTGATTGATTGATTGATTGATTGATTGAGAAATGCAAACAATTAATGTTCTCTCTGCTAGTCACTGTGAGCTACAAAAATAGAGCAGAAGGAAGAAAGGCAATTATCTGATTGCAGCTTTAAACAGCTGCTTCAACTATGCACCCAACCTCCTTTTCACCTGGGCGGCTGGCTAATGCAGCAGACATTGTGACATCGGCGTAGCCCTTATAAAGAAATTAGAGGTGGGCATTTATACAGTGACTGCACAATCCCATGTATTATACAGCAATAGGCAACTTTCCCAAGCAGTGAGACAACGTGCTTTCTTTGTGCTTTAATACAACACTTCTTAATCATCCATGAACAATTTCAAACCTAAAACAAATTGCTGGACTAGTGAGAAAACAGCATCAAAACGAGAATATTGCATGCTCCATTAAACCTCAAAGTAACAGACAGTGTTCTAAATTGTAAGGCCCAGCGAGATAGCAGAGAATTCAGACTCTGAAGAGTGCCAGGCCTGCATGTATTAGGACTCGAAAGGGACAGTAAATACCCTTGAAGAATAATCCACTGAACTTAATATCAGCGGAAGTGAGATATGCGATCATCAGGACGGCTGCTGACAATGTGCAAACTGAAGACAAGAATTGATGAAACCTATAATTCTGTCTGTACGCGGAAACAAGATAAGCAGGGTGCCAGGAAAGAGTTTTAGGAAGCTTTCAAAGTGTCACAACAGATAGAAAGTTATAATAGTCACAGGAAAACATTTAATAAAACAATAAATGCAAGTAACAAAAAACCCTTAGGACCCAGACAATAATAGCCCTCTCTGGCATGGCCAGAGTGAGGAAGAAAAAGCAGCCCAGGCACAAATGCTCAAACCAACCCCGCTCCCTTTGTCTTCTCGCTCAATCTCTCTCTTTCTATTTCCATTCAGCCCCTCTCTCTCTCTCTCTCTCTCTCTCTCTCTCTCTCTCTCTCTCATCTATTATCCCTCTCAAGTCACTTTCTCTCTAACTTCTCAACCCTTCCTTTCTTTCTCTCACTTTTCTTAAAGCCTTTCTATGTCAGCTTCAATCAACCATTATAGTGTGCGCACAACGTGACATTCCCTCCTCCCCAAATTCATTTACCTTACCGCCTGCTACGCTCAATAATTCTCGTAATCAGGGTCTGTTGTCCACGGCGTAGCCTTTTTATTTACATTACGCTAGTCAATTTACCTCAGATCATTACCAAAGAAAGATCTGCTTCTTGTATTAAAGAATTATTCACAGCATCACACTTAGCTGCATCACATGTCAACGGCAGTAAGGAAATTTGGTACAAGATCACACTTTAACTCGACCGTACACAGCTTGGCTGTACATTTAAACGATACACTTTAACTTTTAGATACAGCCGTACATTTGAACTTGTCCGTCTCGGCCAGCAATGTCCTGCTGTGCTGCGCACATTGCGCCGTCAGGCCCCAACGCGCTACAGCCAACCGTTACTTGACATCCAGGGCACCGCATACCGCACCGGCCCACCGGGGTACCTGAACACAGGCCACCTCCCCAAGATACTACTGAGTCCATACGTTGTGGGTTAGGGCAGTAGAGTCCAGGACCATTGTCAGGTCGGTCCCTCCTCCCCGCTGACCCACTACACACGTGGAATCTACCCCTTCCTGGGGTCCATGGAATGGTTGCACCTCCATTGTTGTGCATCTCTCTTTGTTGTTAACTGTCAGCGCTCCGCCACAGGGTGAGAAGCTCCCCGCTGCACTCGCCCTCCCCCCTTCTATATGCTGACTGTGCTCCAAAACATTTTTTTTTTTTTACTGATGTTCCTGTTGTTAAAATTGCTTTGATTAAGATGTTAATCACTCCAAATAGACTGATCTATTAACCCCCAAGGTAGAAGCTGACTATGGAAGCAAACTGCACATAATAAAGTGATATTCGCTGTGCCCAGAGTGCCATCCCGGCCCCACTTTGCAACCACCATTCCCAGTTTTCTACAAAACATACTTGCCCATTTATAAATGGCCTATACTGGAGAATATGCGGGTAAAGTTCACGTTAAGCCTATTTCATCCACCATCAATGGAGAACATACCTGTTTACCAATGGCATACACTGGAAAATATGCAGAATAACTTCACCATATGCCCATACTGGAAAATACGCAGTATAACTTCACCATATGCCCATAGCGTCCACCATCAGTGGATAACGTACTTTTTAAGTTGTCCGATGCGCAGTGCAAAGTGACAGAGGCACCAGGAACATCCCTAGGTTTTCGATACCTGCCTCTACGAGCTCAATCCCACTGGGGAAGTGCTTGGTGAAATAAAAGACCCTGCCTCTGTCTCTCCTACAGGCAGTACACTCTTCAATCCTAGCACATTCTATAACAATGAGAAACATCGCAAATATGGTGTCTACAGCAACATTTCATGCAGTTGCAGCAAGTGCAGCTATCGAGTATAAAGAGGTCTCTTGGTGCTATTGACTGATAACACATTTTTGCTACCCACCTCAATGGTACTCATGCTAACAACCTCAGAAGGATGAAAAGCTTAGTGTATCCCCTGGAATTCGAACCTGGGACCATGTGTGGGATCAAACACATAAACTACTTATTTTGAGAGCTTAAAATATTAATTCACATTACCACTGGATCAAAGCATTTCTTTTTAAAGATTGGCTGTTTTACATCTTTTTTTGTTTTTTGCAGATTTTCTTAGTTTTCCAGTTTATATATACAAACAAGTTCTGATGAACCCCCACAGTTGACAGATTACGTCCCTATCAAGGCATGTGTAACAGTGGCCCAGCAAGACCATCTGCCCATGGCCGTCCCTGCGGCAGCCACAATAGACCGTGTGGTGCTGGCAATTCTTGGATTTGCTGCCTTGCTACAGCCGTAGATAAGAGCGGAAGAGCAGATGGGGGGAAAGCTGCCTCCCCCACCCCTGTCCCCCCTTGCTATGCCACTGATGTGTAATCTTATGATGTTTCACTCCTGTTGGTGGCGTTATATAAAAAAATATATGAATATTGTTAGTAGATAGTCTTGGGAGACTTGTAAATTGTGTCAGTCTTGTAAGACTGATTTTCTACCAAAAGATATGGCAAGTCTGAAAAGTAGTAAAATGTAGTCTGATGGAGGGCATGGCTTGATGCCATACAGATGTAGTAGTACAGCTCAGGGAAGGACAGCACATCTAGGAGATGTACCGATCGCATCATCAGCTGAATCCTCATCAAAAGTAGACCACTTGCATCACAGTGCTATTGTTCCAGAATGGTGAGCTTTGGACGTGATATTTAACCCCTTCCGTGCTTCGAACGTCCAACGGTCGTCGCGTGCACTACCTCGCTTGTGCTGCGCATGACCGTTGGACGTCCGAATCCCGTTAGCGCGATCGAACGTCCACACTGGGGCGGAATGTTCGACGCGCTAAACGGGTTAAAATGTTTGTGTTTTGTATGATTTCGTAATGTTGCATCAGATGTGATGTCCTTTTAGGTCTGGTGTTAGGCAGGCCTTCTGATTTGGCCAAATTCATATATATCTATACTTACTAAAAAGTGCTTTCAGCCACCACTCTTCATACATTGGTCAGTCACTGTGTCATTCACATTTTTCTTTGGCCCACTAGAGCATACAGCATGGGGCAGTAGGTCAGCCTATTTAACCCATTAGCTAACTTAGCTGTGATTGACAGTATTCTGCCTTTTCACAAGGAATATACAAAGTGGTTCTCTTCAATGCCAAAGGCTACTAGGACAATGTGTGCTTTTTTAATTCCAAAAAGATTTATGATTTAAGTAGCATTTGTTTTTAATATTGGCGAGGGCCTGGCTACTCACCCAACAATAAAGGTTTACAAAAGCCATTATAAAAACAAGTATTGGTAAATAAAAAAGGCACGTAATCATAGCCAGACCTATTGGCTTTGCCAATGCTAGTTGTTCCATGGCATGGCTCTCTATGCGCCTCACAAATGCGTGTTTTATTTTAATATGCCCTTGATTTACACAATAAGATGGTAGAAGTAATTCAAATATGTTTTCTCAAAAATATGCAGAAAAGTATTTTCATTTCACTGTGTTATGACTGGATTTCATAACAATAAAACTATCAGTTCCATTTAAGACGTTCTCACACATTTACATTAAAAAAAAACAAGGAAAACATACTTGTCCAGAGTTTGCATAACTAACACAAATAAAATGAGGAACCATTACGTTTATGTAACATAAGGGAATGAAGAAACTTAAATTATGAAAAATCAAAGCCTTTACAGTAGTACCACATCTCAATGTAGTTTTTCCCTAGATTATTTGAGTCATCTGTTGGCCTGAAAAGTGTAAGTCTAATTTCCAATGTAATTCATTTTTATATGTATGTCTTTAGTTAGGACTAGATTGGAAGTTAAATATGATATAAAGTTCATAAAGTTATGAATTGTGTCAGATTCAAGTTTGACTTTGTCATATTGAGGAGAAAATGGCTTATTCCATCTGTGGACTGCAAAAATAAATCATCATTAATTCAAACATCCCTATTATCACATATAGAATAAGTAAAATAGCTCTCTCTGAGTAAAACCATAACAATTACACAATTGAAAAACTGAAAAGTATTTTTTAGAAATTGATAAACAATATTTATAATGTTTATGAGACACAGACGATCCATTAGAAAATGCAGACCTGCCATATGAGTTGGTGGTGATCTGTAACTTTGCTTAAACCTTCAAAAGAGTTTACTAAGTTTAGTATACTGTTGTCGAAACTGTAGTGTCATCTGGGTAATTGGTTTATGCTATTTTGAAAGGGAAAGCGACAGACAGGTTGTGTATGTATCCCTTGTTTCAATTTTAGGAATGTTATAAATTAGATATACGGAGAGATGCATTACTTAATATATTCATTCATCACAGCGGACATGGGGCCAGATGTACATACTTTATGGTTCCAAATACTGGCCACAGATTTTGAGCATTTTGAGAACCAACCTATGCACAAATGTGTAGGCTTGCAAAGAAACGATAAGGAGCGGGTTGAAATCTGTACTACCACAGTAATATTTATGAGGTATTTTGCAAATTGTGACTAACTCATCTAGGCAATCACCGTACTTCTCAAAACTCAAAGTTTCATATTAATTTTCCTGTAAAAATACATTTCATTGAGCCTTGGCAATGTTGTTGATTGCTATGAATTGTTCATTCCAAATTCAACCTTAATGGTCACATACCATCCACTATCGTTATTGTGGAAAAGCAGTGATGTCATTGAAATGAAAATGAATACTGAATGCTAGCTCTCCCTCAACCCTTCAAGTCGATCATCAAAGGTCTATACGACCAATGGAGGATGACGACATAGAGATTGAGGTTCAAGGGCCCTCACTCCATCACTGGTTCAAGTTCTCCAGTATAGCAACCAATACTCTCATAATGTATTACATTTTGTAGAAGTGTGCTATTTCTTGGCTGTCAAAACAGCAAAGTAAACTTGAAGACAGAGGAATCCACATCACTTAATATACCTCGAGACATTAGGCAATTGGCCTTTTACTACGTTCATGCAAGAAGTAGACAATCAGCATAAGTGAAGAACAAAGCTCGATCTGTCCTGATCTCTCACATCCCTACGCTGCGACTCTACACAATCTGCTAAAACATGGCTAATGAGACAGCTGTTCATCACAAGACAGCCTTACCACTTCTCTAGAGCTTTGCAGAAAAATGAGGGGTATTGAAGAGAGTGATTGGAGCTAACTAACATAATCATTGCACATTAAAAGAAAAGTTGGCTCTAATTTGTCTCATTTGCTCCAGGGAACATTGCTAAAGTGGTAGGGCTAGAAAGCAGAGAAAAACAGCTTCGCCTTTGCAGGGTGCTATTATCTTTTATTTGCCTTTTTCCATCACAAGTATTGCATATTTCCAGCAACTAATGGAACTAAGAAGAATCCTGCTTTCAAACTGTAATGAGCTCAGATAATTGGCTGAAGTGGGAACTGGGGGTTTTGAGTTTGAAGATTGATTTCAGAAGGAGGTTATTGCACTGGGCGCTAGGGACTCAGAGGTGGTGCCAAGACTGTCCCCAGGCGACACCGGGAACTTGGTTACGCCGCCAATATGGCGGTCATGCCAGTCCCCGGTGTATTTTCCTGGTGAGGGTGGGTCAGGCGGGTACCGCGCTGATGACCCGCGAGGGTCCCGTCCTCCCCACCCTCTCCCATTGGCTGCGAGGCTGTTGCCCCGGAAGCAGTTAAAGTGCTTCCAGGGCAAAAACGCAATGTGAATGGTCCTGGATCTCCCTGGGACCATAGCTAGCCGGCTTGGGGGGTCAGACCTCTTTTAGAGCCTCAGCAGAGCGGCGGGAGAGCCTCTTCTTTCCCAAGCCCCTCTGCAGGAGAACACGCCTGCCACACGAACAGCTAGCGGAGGACATCAGAGCCTCCTCTGCAATTTCTTGTTTCTTTTCCTCCATATTGCAGGTGGAGCAGTGCGATAGGCGGAAGGAAGCGGGCACGAGTTTAGTCGATTTTACCCGAAAATAGAAGTCTCTGCCACACGGCATGGGTACAAGGAATTTAACCCCGTACCCTTTTTCTTCAGCAGGCTCAAAGAAACAGGATTGGAGCCGGCATCTGAGAGACATCTGTAGCTGCAACACCCTTCGCCTTCATTCTGCAGGACCGGGATCAGCAAGCACAGACCAGTAGCCACGCGGGTGGAGGATATCCTCACCTGCCCCACATTCTCGAACATGTGGGAGTGGCTCTGGTTCTAGCTGCCGTTTGTGGTCCTGCCATATAGGAAGATAAGGGGTGTTGGGGGAATCGTTTTTGACATACTGATTGAGCTGTTTGGGCCCAGAGGCAATCTTGCAGGGGCATTTAAAGATCACTTTGTTTGGATGTTTGCATTTGCACTCTGCTACTAGGGGTTGGTGAAGTATGGGTGAACACCGAAGGTTGTTGATTATACAATGGGGGTAGCAGTGTATTGGGTCAATGCTAACATTGGCTTGTGTATCAGTGCATAGGGAGGTATTACTGGGGCGCATAGGCAAACAAGTGCTGGTGCTTTCCTAAGTGTTGGATGCAGGGAGCATGTGATAACTTTAGTTACGCGATGGCGCCAAAAGCAAAAAGAGGGCGGGTTCCATCCAGGATGGAAGAGTGGATGGCGAACATGATGCGCTCCATGAGCGAGCTGAATCAAACTGTAGCAGATCTGAATTCTTGGGCATTGAACTAGATTCTATTGGGGGGGTGTCACGCTTACCGCTGAGCAAGGTGAAAGGTTTCTCACTGGCATTAGCAGACTGTTTGCAAAAGAAAAAAGTCACTTTACACCAGTTACAGAAAATGGTGGGCATGCTCAACTTTGCTTTAAGAATTCTCTCTATGGCCCGCCCCTTTTCCCGTTCCATTGCCCAAGCAATGTCAGGGAAAAAGGCAAGCATCCCCATACTCGGTTGTCCAGCAAGGTTAAGCAGGATATGTGGATTTGGATGACATTTCTGCGTGACTTTAATGGTGCGGTAGTTTGGCCCAGCCAGGTCCAGTCCAGAGCTTGGGCTGATGACAGACGTAGTAGGGAGTGAGGGAACTGGAGCCATCCTGGGACCCTATTGGGCGGCAGGGCATTGCCCCAAGTGGTGGGTTGACAGTGGTGTCACAAGTAACATTTAATTTCTGGAGCTATTTCCCATTTTTGTGGCTGTGACAATCTGGCCGCAACAGTTCCGTAATCAGTCAGTGGTTTTCTGGTCAGACAACGTGGCAGTGGTGGAGTGCATCAACCTGCAGTCCATAAAATGTTGCTTCGCCTGCTTAACCGCATCGCTGCGGTGGTAATTTCTCAGCTCGTCATCCGCACACGACCACCGTGGCTGATGACGAGCTGAGCTCGTCATCAGCATCGAAGGGGTTAAGGAAATTGTGCTGCTATGTATGAAGCTCAATGTGTTGTTTTGAGCTAAGCATGTCACTCGAATTCCCAACCACGTGGCTGATGCATTGTCTCGTTTCAAGATGCAGGTTTTCAGGTCTCATCATACGGAAGCGGTGGACTGTCCCACACCTTTTCCAGAGCATCTGTGGCAACTTGGTGCGCCAACTAACCAGACCTCGAGGCAGCTAGCTTAGCGCCCAGGACTAGGCGAGCCTATGAGGGGGCATTTACTGCATACTGTGCATCCTTAGGGCAGGATTGGGAAAGAACTTGGCATAATCCAGCACCCATCTTATCATTCTTAAGGGAACTGAGGGGCGGAGGGCGTCTGTGGCTTGCGCAAAGCACCACATGACCGAAGTGGCATTTTTTGCTAAAATGATGGGGCACCTGGATCCCCCGGGCCCATTCTTGGTCCAAAGGGCTCTGAAAGGTTGACAACGGATGCAGGCCACGCAGCCGGACATTAGACACCCGATCAGCATTGAGGGACTCACAGTCATCATGGCGGCGTTAAAAAAGATATGTAGCCATGAGGTTCAGTTATTCAGGTGTGCTTTTTCCCTGGCCTTCTACGGCGCTTTCAGGGTGGGAGAGCTGGTATCACGTAAGAAAAAGGACTGGCAGGGGGGATGCAATTTGCCCATGTTCATGTTCAAAGTCAGGCTGGTTCAATATCATTATCAATTCCCAGATCAAAAATGGACCAGAATAGGAGGGGGGACCATGTAATCCTGAAGAGAGCACCAGGGAGCCCATGTCCAGTGGGCAACCTACAGCCCTATATGGCATGCAGCCCACAGAGCGCGGACGGGCCCCTGTTGATCCACCAGGACAGTTCCCCCCTGACAAAGTTTGTTTGGAGGGTTCTTTCTCTATCTTTAAGTGCAGCAGGCTTAGACACCTCCAATTTTGGGATCTATTCTTTCAGGATTTGGGCAGCCACAGAAGCCATGACACGGGGACTAACTGGTCAAGATGTTCAAAGAATAGGACATTGGTCTTTGGACTGCTACAAGCGCTATATGCGGTTGCATTTGCAGTAAGTATCATTGCTAACGTTGGCCTTGTTTCCATTTCTCTGCAGTCTCCACATCCTGTCCCCACAGGAGGGGATCTTGTCATCAATACCGTGTCAAAGGCGCCCTGCACGCTCCAGGTGCCCGCCGGGGGGCCGGGCCGCAGGGAAGTCTGGATCATCGGAAATTCATATAACAACAGGTTGAAGCAACTAATTTTCACAGGCAACTTCATGGACAGGGCCCACCAGGTGGGTTGGAATGTATCTATGCATGGTCAAATGGGTTTGAGACTGGGAGAGTTCCAGAAGCTCATTGATCCTTTGTTACTTAGGTCCCCGGTGACACCCGATGCAATAATAATACATCTAGGAGGGGGTGGTGGAGGCTCTAATCACAAAAGTAGGATGGTTGGTCAAGCAATGTCCCCTAGAGACCTTAGTATGGTCTCACATGATCCTGAGACTCCAATGGCAGGGGAGAGTCGGTCTGGGCATTGAATCATTCTGTAAAGAGGATCAATACAGCAAAACAGAATCAACCGACTTTTGAGGACCCCAAAACTAAGGACAATTCCACATGGTGATTCCTGGGAGAATATTGTTATCTACAGGACTGGGTACACCTCTCTAACATTGGTAATGAAATATTCTTAGAGAATATGCTAGCCTGGCTGGTAGCGGCAAGTCACAGAACATGACCTCGGGCCGTTAGCGGATGGGGGTCCAGATAATCGGTCAACTATGCAGGCCTGTGGCTGTAAGGTGCTAGGAAATATTTTACATCTCTTAGTAGGCATCCCATTGGTTAACGGGGACTCCTGGGGGTGCAGTGGTCCCTCATCATACTCAGGGGGCAGTAGACTGATGGGCATAGGGGTAGGAAGTACTGCTTCCGGTATGCCGTTGGGCCAACCCCTGCGCATGCGCATTGAGCACCAACCTGGCATAACCTCAGCCCCTGGGAGGTACGATAGAAGGGGGGGTGCGGGGCAGGCACGGAATCTGGTGGGCACACAGGCCTCCTGCGCAAGGTCACTACGGTAAAGGGAGACCTGGTAACTAGTTAGGAACAGTCATGACCTTGCCCGTAGGCTCATCCAGGATACGCAGAAAACAAAAATTTACATATTCCAGTCTAAGGTCAGGTTGGCTTTGTATTAGACTCCTGTTAAGGTTAGCCATTAAACATGTATCAATCTCTGTATTGCTGAATGTAATTGGATGTGTTTTGGGGTTTTCTGCGTATATGTTAAACGTTATTTTTTGATTATGAATATTAATATTGTGGTTTAATAATTTGTAATAAAGATGGCCGGGGTTGCACTACCCCTTATCCAAAGAACTGGTGTTGGATATGTTTACTATTGCTTCATGTGGGACGGGACAGTGTTTTACTGACCATGTCAAGGGAGGGACCCAGCAATACCAGGCCATATCCTCTGTTCACCCCAATTAGCTGTCCGCTAACTCGCAGCAAAGCATGGTCAGGCTTTAGACATTTACAGTTTTAGGTCAGGTTGACTTTGTATTAGACTCTTGTTAGGGTTAGCCATTTAAAATGTATCAATCTCTGTATTTCTAAAAGTAATTGGATGTGTTTTGGGTTTTCTGTGTATAGGTTAAAAACAGTTTTTTGATTATTAATATTAATAATGTGTTTTATTAATTTGTAATAAATACGGCCAGGGTTACACTACTCCTAATCCAAAGAACTGGTGTTGGATATGTCTACTAATGCTTCATGAGGGAGGGGACAGCATTTTACTGACCATGTCAAGGAAGGGGACTCTGCAATACCAGGCCATATCCTCAGGCGACACCGGGAACTCGGTTACGCCACCAATATGGAGGTCGTGCCGGTCCACAGGGTATTTTCCTGGAAAGGATGGGGGAGGCGGGTTCCGTGCTGATGATGCGTGGGGGTTCGGCCATCCCAGCCCTCTCCCATTGGCTGCGAGGCTGTTGCCCCATAAGCAGTTCAAGTGCTTCCAGGGTAAAAACGCAATGCCAACGTTCCAGGATCTCATCAGGACCAGTCCTAGCCAGTTCGGGGGTTGGACCCCTTTAAGACCCTAAGCCGAGCGGCAGGAGAGCCTCTTCTTTCCCCGCTGCTCTTCGGGAGAACACCGCCCACAGCCCAAACAGCTGGCGGAAGACTTTGGAGCCTCCTCAGCAATTTCCTGCTTTTCCACCCTCTATCCCGTGAGGCAGCAATGTTTAGAGAATGTTATGTTGGGCTTGCGTAAAAGGGTTGCTTGTCAGGTCATAAACAAATTTTTTTTCCACATTTTTAAATAATGTTTAATATGTTTCCATTACAGGTAATATCAATTTTGTCGTGTTTATGTCTCTGAGTATCCTTCGTCTGCGGTAAGGTCATGATTGCTAGGAAGTATTTACTTCTCTTAGTAGGCTTCCCATTGGTTAACGGGGACGCCTGGGGGGGAAGTGGTTCCTCGTCACACTCCAGGGGGCGGTAGACTGATGGGCAGGGGGCTAGGAAGTACCGCTTCCGGTAGGCCGCTTGGGCTAACCCCTGCGCAGGTGCATTCCTGGCATAACCTCAGCCCCTGGGAGGTACGATGGAAGGGCATGGGGGTGCCCACAGAATCTGGTGGGCACACAGGCCTCCTGCACAAGGTCACTTCGGTAAAGGGGGACCTGGTAACTAGTTGGGAACAGTCATGACCTTGCCCATAGGCTCTTCCAGGATACGCAGAAAACAAAAATGTACATATTCCAGTCTAAGGTCAGGTTGGCTTTGTATTAGACTCCGGTTAAGGTTAGCCATTAAACATGTATCAATCTCTGTATTGCTGAATGTAATTGGATGTGTTTTGGGGTTTTCTGCATATATGTTAAACGTTATTTTTTGATTATGAATATTAATATTGTGGTTTAATAATTTGTAATAAATATGGCCGGGGTTGCACTACCCCTAATCCAAAGAACTGGTGTTGGATATGTTTACTATTGCTTCATGTGGGACGGGACAGTGTTTTACTGACCATGTCAAGGGAGGGACCCAGCAATACCAGGCCATATTCTCTGTGCACCCCAATTAGCTGTCCGCTAACTCGCAGCAAAGCATGGTCAGACTTTAGGGACACGGACATCGTAGGGAACTTTACAGAAAGGAATGAAAAGTGAGCAGGAGATGTGCCAACAAAAATCTATAGATTCTGGCATAGTAGGAAGATAAGAAAATTAAGCTGTGGGGGTAGGAAGCAGTCTTATGGATTCATATTGACTGAAGTTGGAAAAGCTATATGAAACATAGATCCACAGTGAGACGTAGACATCAAGAAATCTACTCAGTATCTTAGAGCATGAGAGAAACGCACGGCCTCATTACAACCTCACAGCATTTTGTTGAATTCCGAGTTCGAGCAAATTGAGAATGGACGAGTAGAAATTATGCAGGTATAAACAAGAGTACTTTTTGTGGAAAGTTCATTCTCCATTCCAACTCATACATGTGGGTAATGGGTAAAACATGCAGTTAGAACATGCAGGTAACCTGCAACTGCACATTACTCCCCATTTCGATAAGCAAAAATATAGTAGGGGAGGTAAAATTACTCAAGAAAAACACCATGGAGAAAGTTAAAAGAGAGAATGCAAGAGAAAGGAAAAAACAATGGGAAAATGATGGAAAGTAAGGCAAACATGAGAGGAAGAAAGGGAGAGTAGAAACAATAAATGAAAAAAGAAACAGGAAGAATGGAGAAAATAACAGTAGTTGAGTAAAAGAGGAGAAAATGGAAAAAGCACAATAGATAAATGCACCAAGAAATAGAGAAAGAATAACAGAGGAGGAAAGATTAAGACAGAGAAGGAAGGTAAGACTGAAAAAAGTATTGAAAGAAGGAAAGAAGAGAAAAAAGAAAGAAAGTTAGAAATAAGGTAATAAAGAGATAGGGCAAAAAGGAGGAAATGGAGAAAGAGCGAAATCAAGAAATATATTACTAAAATGGAAAAAGCAAAAAGACAGAAAGGGAGGAAAAAAGGAGAAATGAAAGAACAATCCAAATAATTATTTGAGAAAAGATGAGAAAGAAAGGTGAAGAAGGAAGAATTAGAGAGAGAAAACAATAAGCAGAGACAATTGAGGAAAAGGAGAATAGGAAAAAAGTCAGAAACCGACAACAAAGATGAAAAGGAGAAAAACCTTAGTAGGAAGTAGAAACACGCATTTACAATGCAATGGTCTCGTCTTTGTTAAAGTTAGAGCTATTGGCATTGCAAATGTTATTGTTTTCATTTATTGTTTTTTTTAAACCAATAAATATATAGTATTTTCATTTACAATGGCAATAGGTAAGCATTAGAGAGTAGTAGAGAGTATTAGCAGTTATTAATAGTTAGTAGAGAGTGACTAGTTGATTAATATAGAGTAGAGTAAGAGTGAGTTGTAGGCAATAGTAGTTAGTAAGTAGTGTAGATTAGTGGAGAGTATTGTAGAGTGAGTAGTAGATAGTGTGTAGAGAGTGGGTAGGATTTAGTGAGTAGTAGAGACAGAATAGTAGTGAGTAATGAAAATTACTAGATAGAAGTAGATGTAGTGTAGTGAGTTATAGATATTATATGAAGTAGTATATCTATTTAGTAGAGTGAGTAGCGAATGACTTTTAAAATAGAGTATATATTAGAGAGCAGTAGTCAGTTAGTACTTTTTAGTATTAGAGTGTAGTAGAGAGTAGTAGAGAGTGAGTATAAAAATGTGGATAGTGTAATTTAGTGAGTTGTGAGGAGTGTGACTTGTATGTAGTAGAGATTAGTTAGAGGGTGTATTAGAGTGTGATTAGTTGAGTTAGTAGTAGAGTGTGAATTGAGAGTATTAGAAAGCAATGGTCTCGCCTTTGCAAAAGTTAGAGCTATTGGCATTGTAAATGACAACATTTTTATTTATGTGCTGGTTTTGAAAACAGACAAATCAATGGCATTGTCATTTACAATGCCAATAGCTTAATCTCTTGCAAATGCCACACACAAACACACAGACCCACACACATGCACACCTACAGAGCCACACACGCACACAGAGCCACACACACACACACACTCACATCCACACACAGCCACAAACACACACAGCCACACACACCCACAGCCACACACACACACAGCCACACACACACAGCCAAACACACACACACACAAAGCCACACACATACAGCCAAACACACACACAGAGTCACACGCACACAGAGCCACACACACACACACACACAGAGCCTAATTCCAAGAGCCAAGCAGACTCCATCCAGCCAGTCAACTAGTGGCTGACTCAATCTATGCATCCACCCACTGGCCAGCTCCATGGATCCACCTGTTGACTACATGCACCATCTTCTATCCATTCACCCATCCACTTACCACATCCAGACATATACCCACCTACTGAATTGTCCATCTAACATGCAAATCCACCCATCCAACACCTAACTCAATTCAACCATCCACTGGCTCAATCCAACCATAAAACTCCTTCTAGCCACCCAGTGACTCGTGCAATCCACTTACTCCATCAATGTAACCACCATTCACCTCCAACCACCCACTAACCCATGCATCCACTGAACTCCTTCCACCCACTGACTCCATCCACCCAACTACCACTCAACTCCTTCCACCCACTGACTCCATCCACCCAACCACCACTGAACTCCTTCCACCCACTGACTCCATACACCCAACCACCACTCAACTGCGTCCACCCATGACTCATACATCCACCCAACCACCACTCAACTCCACCCACCCACTGATTCATACATCCACTGACTGTTAATTTCTCGATCACAAGCATTGCCTGCAGCAAACACAAACGCATGATGTCTCCTATATCTTGCAGATTGCACCATATCTATGGATCGTGTCTTTACACGTTCACAAGTGGCCCGGTTTGCCTATCTGGGACTCTTTAGTCATCCGGTTCACTAATGGGGGCCACTTTGATTTTAGTGCCCGGGTCTATTTTTTGTCCTAGTCTCACACTGCCCACACCACCTTCCCACTCCCCCCCTCACATCCCTCGCACTCACAACTGAACTCTCACCATCTAACAGTTTGAGCCCCGCAGCCGCTCCATTCGGTCCCCAAAATTCCCCAACTCACCTTTACCAGCACCCCCTCTGGGGGGCCCACCGGAACCAGGCAACAAGTTTAGTAAACTTTGCGCACTCCCCGCTCGGCTCCAAAGGTGCGACAACTCAGCAAATCGCGTCCTGCCTGCTGTCCTGGGTATGACGGACGAGTGCCTGCAAACATCCACGTTTCACAGTAGTAGTCAGGGCAAGGGAGGTCTGCACTCACCTCATCTGTCCAGGCTGCGCCCTGGCCCCCACCTGCGACAGGGTTTCTCTCCTTGGACCCCCTGTCTCCCCCCTTCCCTCCTGCCACTCCTCGGGGTCGCTCTCCGTGTTCCCGGAGATTCAAGTCAAACAGTCTCTCTCACAAGCCTTCCCAAAAAGAAAAAAACGGAGGCACAGGTATGGAAAGGAGACGAAATATGCAGGAAGCTGCAGCAGCAGTTAGGCAGGCACAGGAGGAGAGAGGGGTGGGGACACCAGGGCAGAGTCCCCTGGTGTTACCTCTTACCCTGCTCTGCTGGGGAGCACTTTTCCTGACTTCTTTCATGTTTCCCGAAATGTCTATTCTGTACCATTTCAAATTACTTATGTATATATGTTTTCCACAAATCAGACAAGAATACTTTGTAATTTTGTTAGGAGTGGGACACACACAGCAAGATAATACACTTTACACACTCGTACAAGCATGTTCTGTGATATCTGTTTGTCCTAAATTAACATTTTGTCACACTCTCAGACCCTTTTTCTCTCTTTTCCTTCCCTCCTTGCTTAAAAATCTACGAAAACAAACCTTAAACAAATATTGAACGGGAACAAAATAAAGTTTTGCCTCTTCTTCCAGTTTTTTTTTTGTTTTGCCCAAGAGGGGCCAGTTTGTCTGCGCGTGATTGGGATGCGAGGAATGTTTTAAGATGTGTGTGTGTTGAGCCGTCACGGTGTAGGCTTGCAGGATAAAGAGTTACATCTGTGTGTGACACTGAGCCAATCTGACAAACTCTGCCCTGGAGACACAGAAAACAAGTGCATAGTTGAATACGCCGTCATGAACAGAATTGGAGTTCATGCCAACATTCAATGGGCTTCGTGCAAAACAAAAGTACTCGCGGGTGATGAGCGATATGTTAAGGCGGGCTGCAGGCAAATGAAGCCTCTCACTCCAAAAGGGTCAAAAGTGGGTCACACGAGTAAACCAAAGTCCCGAGGACGCCGTCAGAGCTAATGCGGCTCACCCTTACTGTGAAAACCAGAAGTGTGTGAGATGTGGGAGGTGAACCAGAATAGATATAGAGAAGGGACTTCGGAAGCGAGGTCCCATATGTACTGTGCGCGAGGTAAACGAACGGGGAGACGAATAAAGTTATGCGCTCGTAAACAATCTGGAAAGTAAAGTGAACATGCAGGGTAAAAAAGTGGAAACAACCAAATAAATGACCACAACATGTCAAATTTAGGAACATTGTGAAAAAGCGCCAGACAGACAAGAAAAAAAGTTAGTCAAGAAAAGGAGCATCAGGAAACGTCACTTAGACCCGTCGTTTGCAGATGGGGGGCGTGTTTTTCTTTCTCCCCTCTTCTCCATTGGCTGGAATGTAAACAACGGGCGTGTTTTTGACTTGTTGTTTACCATTCCAGCCAAAAGGAGAACAGGGTAGAACAAACCTTAAAAACACGCCCCCAATCCGAAAAGGACGGGGCTTAGATAGAAAGAATGACGTCACTGAGATCTCTTCTCCAATGGCTGGCCGCAATTTAGGAGGCCAGCTAATGGAGAAGAGGGGCGGGGTTTACCCTCGCTACTCCTAATCATTAAGTCTTGCTGGCGAGACTGCGCATGTACACAGCCTACACTAGCCGAGACCTAAAAACTAAACAGAAAAAAGGCAAAAGTGAAATAAAGAAAAGAAAAAATAAATCAACTAAAAATTAACATACCACAAAAAAGGGCGGGAGCAAAGAAGAAGGGAAAGAATGAAGTAGTGTAAAAAATAAAGGAAGAAAGCGAAAGAAGGAGAAAGAATTAGAAAGAAAGAGGGAATGCACGAACGAGGGGATATAAGAAATCAAAAAAGTGAAGAAAGAAATGAAGCAAGAAAAGGAGTGTCGAGAATGAAAGGGGGGGGAAGAATAATTACAGTATTGTTCAACAGAGAGTAGGCTGCATCATCCTGCACTGCCAGGGTTGGAGGCCTCACAGAAAAGTGCACATTGTTGTAAATAGATGCCTTATTAGGAGGACAGCTGTATAATCCCAAGCCTGCTGACTGTCAACTATCATGTGTGAGCTATTCAGTGGCTGCTTGCAGGCTACTGGTAGCTCACCATCAACTTTTTAGAGACTCCTGATGTAGGTAATGGACATAGCAGGGCTCACTTTGTGACATCCGAAAAGATCCCTATAATTCACCTTTTGCTGGAAGAAACTAGTGCAACGCTTTCAAAAGATGAGAGATATTGGGTCGGAATTTGAGGCGAAGAATCAGGCGGCTGCAGCATTCTTGATGCATTGTAGTTTGCCTCAACCGTAGACCATAAAACCACAGAGAAGAGCAGTGCAATAATCTAGCCAGAAATGGATGAGGGTATGGACAATGGTGAGATGATACTGCACCGGAAGAATGGGAAACGCCGGCTTCAAAAGGTTTCTGAAGAAGAAAGCAGCGTTTAAAAGTTTTTTTAATGTGCAGTGAAAAAGGACAGTCAGGAGTTGGAAAATGACCCGTGGTTACATGTGGAGTAAGTGGGAGTGGGTAAAGAACCAAGTGGCGATCATTCTATAAGGTATTCCATGTACTTCTCATAGACGGATAAACCAGGAAGACTGACTCAAAGGCCATCTCTGATAAATAGCTGGATTTGATTCCATATAGGACTAAAAATAGGAGGCACGATTCACTACGGTAAACTGAACGGAAAGTCTAACTTTACGACTTTTGGTACCCACAAAGGGTCTTTACTACTCGTAAAAGCAGTTTGTGAATACCAAAAGTTAACCTTGATGACTTTCCTTATTCACAAAGGGCATATACTTGCCCTTTGTGAATACCGAGTGTCATAAACTTAGACTTTAGTCTAATTTTACCTTTGTGAATCGGGCCCGGTAATTAGAAAGGAACAGATTCCTTTGGTTAGTTCAGTATTTATATACTACCCATCTTTACGTTTAATTCATTCTCGCCAAGGGGCTTTACTAGATTATAACAAAATCTGATTCATCCGTCAGTTTTCAAGGAAGTACTTTATGTCAAAGCAATTATTCCCGCCTGGCAGAGTGCATGTCCTGATCACTCTGAATTAAATGGAATACTGTCCACACATTTTGTTTCCTCTTGACAAGTTGCTTTAACTGTTCACACATTATCCAAAGAACAGCTCAATTTTTCTCAGATAACCATGGTGGTGAACTCGTTGATATTTTGTGCATGTTTTCATGCTCAGTCTGAATTGTGCAGCCCTACTCAGCAGTGCTTAATTTGTAAAAAAAAAGAAGTGCAGGGGCTGAAACTTTTGCCAAGGAGGCCACCGCACACGTCTTTCTCCGGTGAGACCCACATTCAATACTCTCACTGCCTCAGTCTCTATCTTCTAACCTTGATCTGTTGGCTGTCTCCTAAGTCTTTGCTTTAAGAGGCTATCATCTCACCTCTCTAATAGTTTTCTATCACCTTTGTCACATCCTGTATTTCTGATTTGCCCTCTATTCATTTTAGCACTGCCGTTTTTTCTCTTCATTTTTATCCATGCTCTGCTCTCTCTCCCCTCGATCTTGGCTCTTTACTATCACTCTCTAGCAGTGATTAGCTGTGTCTCCATTTTATAATTTCTCTGCTTTTTTTCCTCTGTCCTGTCCTCCAGATCCTTTCATTCTATCTTCTCTCTTCTTAATGCTCTCTTCTTCACATCATGGCTGCTTTCTCTTTGTATCTGATTTGCTCTCCTCCTTTTCTTCTACTTTGCTCCATTTTATCTCTCTCCTCTCTTGTTGTTTCTTCTACTCTTTACTCTCGCTGTCTCTCATCTCTAACACTGCTGCTGCCGGGGATGCAAGATAGAGGGACATGGGCAGCCATGATAATCAGTTGGCCTCCTGTAAAGTCCTGATTGGTTGATGGCCAGGTAATCAAGTGGGTGCTGTGCTGGGCCATAGCCGGCCCATAGTCCACACCATTTTGAGGGCCATGAGCAGGCCTCACAACAAAGAAATTAAACGTCTAGAACATAGTTTCTGATTGTTTGCAGCAAACGCACATTTGCTTAGAATTTAGGGTAATCAGCTAAGGTTTGAAGTGTCTCTGAACAAATATTTTATTGATACCATTAAAAAGTAGAAGATGTTTTCTTGAATTTTAATAGTATAACTTGAATTACAATTATACGGAATGCGCTCACATGCTGTTGGCAAAGCCATGAGGGGAACGGCTCCTGTCACCAGTTTTGCTCATCTTTCCTGACACCAGCCGTGAGGGGAACGGCTTGCTGGTAAACTGTCCAGCCCTCCAGGTCCTGCCGTGAGGGGAACGGCAGCACAAGAACTACAAGTCCCAGCAGGCACTGCCAGACGCTTGCTTAGGGCAGCATCGCGGTGCCAGGAGGCGTGTTAAATTGCGAGTGGCCCTCCCGCAGCGGGGGCCGCGCGCAGGCGCTGCCCGGTCCAAGGGCGGGCCCATCCGTGCCTGTCAGAGCCTGGAAGAGGCTGAGCTGGGCCACCTCCCTTGGTTTTCTACAGGGCCCCTTGCAGACTGGAAATAGATCCAACTTGATGCAGATGCAAGGTTAGTGATCCCTGTATTGGGAACCCCCCCTTCGACCACTGGTCCAACCTGGATACAAATATGGGTAGGCAAATGGTGTGGAAAAATCCAATGTTTCACTTCAACAGCCCTCTTCCTCGAACAAACCAACTTCCATGGATAGAATGCTACAGAGAGGCTGGACTGTTCCCATGAGGCACAGGGTCAGAGTGATTTGCATAGGGCCATGTCTGAACTGGGGTGGCTGAGTAAGCTAAAGAATGGTGATGGATTAAACCCAGATCAGTTGACCAGGGGTGAGTGTTTGATTTGCTCAAACGCTCCGTCCATCATCCCCCTTTTGTATCGCTTTGTTCGCCCTAAGTTGGCAGGGTATGCTCAGACGTGAGTCCCTTGCTCACTTGGCCACTGGATTCAAGATAGCCTGGCTGATGAGGATTATGAATCCGAAACCGGTCCCAGGATGCTTGTTTCCGGTCCAGGGAAGACATGGCTTGGCAGTTCGGGCTGGACTGTTCCCATGAGGCACAGGGTCAGAGTGATTTGCATAGGGCCATGTCTGAACTGGGGTGGCTGAGTGAGCTAAAGAATGGTGATGGATTAAACCCAGATCAGTTGACTGGGGGTGAGTGTCTGATTTGCTTAAACGCTCCGTCCATCATCCCCCTTTTGTATCGCTTTATCCACAAGCACTCGAATAAATAAACAGAATTAAAACAACACTTTAAAATGTTTTCCATATTAAAATGAATAAGTTTCAATAAAAATGACACAATATAAATTGAATGTTATCATAACAAGTTTCCTTAAATGTCCTTTCTTCTGAGATCGCAACAACGCGCGACGGGTAAGCTAGTTTTTTATGTAATTGGATTTTACTATTTTATACTACTGCTTTTTAACTGTGCTTTTGTGGCCATTTTGAGCCGAAATGAAGTTTTATGATGATGACAATTATACTAACACACCGAACACTTTTCATATTCAATGACATTAAACAACTGTGATGGAATAATGTTCAATACAAGGCTACAAAACACAAAACTGGAAGCATCTCCGGTGTACCTCCGACTACAGTATGTAAGATGTCAGCCTCCTGAAGAACCAGAAGGAAATCCTGACACCTTCTAATGCGGTGGCATGTTTCATGAGATGCTCACAGAACAACTGTGCACTCTTTGGCTGATAAACACCATCTTTATTAACTGAAAATATGAATAGAAGAGGGGGAGGACAGGATTGGTTCTTGACAACTGTAACTGCAAATAGCTATTAGCATACCTCTGAGATAGTCTGAACCAATTTCAGGGTGAGAGCATCAGATGTTACCTAGCGTTAAGTATGGCAGCCTGTTAATATATTGACCATTTATACACTGGCACGTATTTCAAATGATTCAAGTCAATCATCTCTGAGGCTTCCCGGCTTTCAGCCCTGCCAGCTATTGTGACTGTAATCTGGCCGAGTTTGCAAGTGTTGATCATGAACCGGAAACGCTCGTTGTCAATTACTCTGTAATTGCTTCAACTGTTGGAACATGGCTGACCTTTAGCTATCACTCAGCATTCCGCAGTACGCTGTGCAAGTAGCGTGTAATTATCTATTATGCCTAGTACAGTAAAATAATGACATCATAATATGTTAGTACAGGTTCTCAAGCACTAAATGCTTATGGTATTGTCAGCCCATGCTGCAGAACAGTACGTTTGGTAAAAAATGTTGGTACTTTTTAATTACCACTTTGCTGCCCCCATCTAATAATGATAAATTATGTTTATTATGCGTTTCATGGCACTCTTTGACAGTGCATAAGTGCTGTGAATAAAATGTGTTACTAGTTTCCAATTTAATGGCACTCAATAAAACGACCTCGTAAGGTTGGAAGGCTGAGTCAGCCTTGTGACTTTCAGTGTATGGCATTTCTCACTGCCGATCCTTGCATGCAGCGAGCCTTCCTGCTGTCTACATTCCTTATCATAGTCCTTTCTCGTCTCCTACCAAATCCCTGCACTGGTCTCAGGTCGTTACCACATCTAACCTATGTTTTGGTTGGACGTCACTCAACCCGCAGCTTCCTTCCCAAACCTTCTGGGAGGCAAAGCTAGCCAGCACTACCCTTTGCACCATAGATATTGACCTTTGCAAAAGGGTTACAACCAGAAACTAATTGCCATGTGTCCTCACGCCTGTGTGGAACATGTAATGTTTTAGGTAGGTATTAAATATATACACACACATACGTTTTATCACAATCTATTCTTCACCAAGGCACTATTCATTTTTTTCAGTAGCAAACCGTGAAAATAAATGTTTTTCATTGAAACAAAAAATTGGTCAGAAAGAGCAAAGTACCTACCATCATTACAAGTAAGTTAACCAATGCCCAATGTTAATCCAAAGGTGGTGCCAGGCCAGATTTTGAAAATAGCCTTCAAGTATGTAAATAAGCTTTGCATTGACTGATTTAACATAAATTCATCATATGCGGATCTTCTCAAAATATTGTATGGGCGTCTCCAGCCTGAGAGAGACATCGAGCTCTGTCGTTTTCAGTTTCCCCTCCAATGGACTCTCTTCTCCCAAACCTCTCCGAAACATTTCACAACATGAGGGGATGTGAAACCGACTGAATATTGGACAAATCTCTGAGGTCAACCAAGGCTCTCATGCATTTATCTACTACTCTTCTGATGATTGATCACATTTATGTACCTTGTAGCGTATCTTAAGAGCAAGGTTTGTTTAGCAAGCTGTCTAGGGAGCCTCACTTTGCCATGCTCATGAGGAACACTAAATAATCCTAAATTACACTAGCCACCTACAAAGGACACGGTAACCGCAAATCAAAGACACACAAAATATGCCTGTTGGGTCTCATGCCTAGGCCCAAGGACAGCAGAAACCAGGTTTGTGAACCTGGCCCTGGCTCCTGCTAGGCCACAAAGTGCCATGTATGGGAGATCGTTGACTGCCCTCAGACCTTACAATGCGGAAAACAGATTTGCATAGGTTTGCTGGGGTAGAGATGGATGCTTCCTCAAACAGGCTTGAGGTGGGTCTGGGCCAGACTGATGCTGAATCAATCAATCAATCAGGATTTGTAGAGCATGTCTACATCACCCATGAGGGTCTCGAGGCGCTGGACTGGGCGCCAATTAAAGTTAATATAAGTGTATGGTATATGCCTATTGATCACACCAAACAGTATGTAATCTCTTAGTGACTGTCACATCTGGAAGATGGAAGATGGTGGAAGGTGGGCACAGGACGGATAGGGAGGTTTAACCTATCTGTAATTACTGTACTTGACTTTTCCTAATGTCATGCGATCAGCCAAACTTGGCAGGATGCCAAGATAATATTTATTGTATCTTGAAGTCATTTATCAACTGAGCATAACTTCCTGAGGCTATGGTAGCCTGAGTGGCTGCCTAGAAGTTGTACTGTATGATCGTTTACAAAAATTCAAATAAACAACTGGGAAAAACAGCTATAAAGGACTGCAATCATGGTCAGCTCCTGTGACTTTCTAAAAGAGCTTCAACTGGTCTGGTGATAACATGACTCCCCCAATCAAAAAAAACAAATGTTTCAAAGTAAGATCAATTGCATGGAGACATAAAGATTCCACATATTCATCCCTGCTCCTTATTAGTATTCTTAAAACAATTTAAGATCACAGATTAAGATTCCCATCTCAACAATGAGATCTCCAATAGCGTGTTAAATAATGCTCATAAAACCTCTGAGATGGAAAAAGACAGCATTTTGAATAAGAAAACACAATCAAGTAATTATCTTTTTTAACTCTAGGTTCTGTTAATTATAAGTAGGGCCAGGATAACAAAACATATGGAAATCAGACAACAGTTTGAATGTCTTCAGTGGAGCCAACCAGCACATGTATCGATGGATTAGTACTCAATGCCACTTCTGCGGCCTCATCTCAATGTTGGTGTTAATATATGAATGTTCTCCTTTAGAGTATGGAGAATAGGGTAAATAGACCTTCTTTGACCATTGTATTAGGACCTATGTAAGTCAGAGAAAAAAGAGAGTGGGACTCTCTCACATGCAATGGCGTTTGAGTAAAGGCAGTACAAGTTAATGTGGAGCGAGACACACAAAGAGTTGAGAGAGAAATTCCATTTAAGATTTTTTACTAGGATTGCCACACAAGCTAGCTTAAAAGAACCAGGACCCATATAATACATGTTCTTACACAAACTGTTCACCAAAGCAGGCACGTAAATGTTGAAAAAATAGGAATTAATTTTATCAGTCCTGAGATTTGAAGTGTTTTGTGCAGCCTATTTGAATTTGCGGGTTTATATCGCGCTAGGATCATCTCCCGGAGGAGTATCTCCGCGCCTTTGAGGACCTTTACAGCTTGTAACAATAGGTAGGCAGATGGCAATGATTAATTAGGAAATAAGAAGGTTTTTAACTGTTTCCTAAATAGGAGATACTCCTGACAAAGTCTCAAAGAGGGAGGAAGGCTGTTCCACAATCTTGGTCCGGCAATGGACAGAGCTCTTCCACCTTGTCTGGCCTTTCTGGCTCTTGGAACTTGTAAAAGACCTTGTTCACTGGATCTCAAGGATCGAGCGGGCCTATAGAGAGAGAATCTATTGTTTAGATACTCTGGGCCTTTGTTCTGGAGACTTCTATGTATAGTGCACCCTATCTTGTATTTCACCCTTTGTTTGATAGGTAGCCAATGTAGGGTGTTTAGAAGAGGCTTCGATGGTGTGCGGGGAGGCTGATTTAGGACAAGACGGGCCGCCGTATTCTGGACTACCTGCAATCTCGCGATAACTCCCTCATTTACTGATAGGAGCATCCCGTTGCAGTAGTCCAGTCGGCTCAGTATAAGGGCCTGCACTAACGTTCTCCTAGTTGTGTCAGGGAGCAAGGGAAAGACTTTCCTCAGCATAGCGATCACATGGAAACATGAGCCCACTACTTGATTGCTGTTTTGTTTTAAAGAGAGCTCCTGGTCCAGATGCACACCGAGATTTTTTACCACCTGCTTTGGCTCTGGGACTGGGCCAAGGTCTTGCGGCCACCAGTCTGGGGACCATAGGAGCTTTGCCTCACCGAACAGCATCACCTCCGTTTTTGCCACATTGCATTGCAGGAAGTTTGATGCCATCCAGTGAGCTACTGCCTTCATCCCCAAGGAGAAAGAGTTCCTGACCGTATCCGTAAGATGTTTAAACGGGAAGAGGAGTTGGGTGTCATCCGCGTATGACATGGGGATGAACCCATGGGATCTCATGATGTTTGCCAGGGGGGCCACATAGATATTAAACAGGGTCGGGCTTAAGCAAGACCCCTGTGGCACCCCCTTTGAGATCCCCAACTCCTCTGACCGGTAGGCACCCAAGGTGACGGTCTGGGTGCGGTCGGTCAGGAAACTCCTCAACCATGCCAGAGCTACACCTTCCAGACCGATGTTAACAAGTCTGGTGGTCATGATGTCATGAGACACGGTGTCGAATGCCGCAGACAGATCCAGCAGAACCAGGATGACGGAATAACCCCCATCCTGGTACATACGTAGATCGTCTGCGACTGACATCAAGGTGGTCTCGGTGCTGTGTCTCGGCCTGAAGCCCGACTGAGAGGGATCCAGTCCATGTGTCTCCTCAACAAATCTGGACAGATGTCCATTAACAAACTTCTCCATCATCTTGCCCATAAAGGGGAGGAGAGAGATGGGTCGCAGGTTGGCAAGATCCGTCCAGGGAATGGTGGTATTTTTCCTTAGCGGTCTTACCAATGCCCGTTTCCAATCTCTCGGGACTTCTCCCGTGCTTAACGACAGATTAATCAGTTTCTGTATGTCTGGACCAAGAATATCAGCCAACATAGGCATGATCCGGGCGGGAACAGTATCCTGCGGACTACCGCTCTTAATTACTTTTATAAGGGAAATGACTTCTTCCAAAGAAATAAGGGGAAAGTTTTTTAAACGATTGGCCAGTGTGTTCTGTTGAATACTATTGTAAGGGAGGTTGTTAGAATCGGCCACTTCCATTGATTTAGTGGCCAATATCTTAGCATAGATCGTGTCGATTTTCTTCATAAAGAAGGATGAAATCCTATCACATAATTCTTGGGAAGCAATCTCCGCCGTCTCGCATGCTACAGGCTTGGTAAAAGTTTGCAGGATTTGAAAAAGAACTTTAGAGTCCTTCCCAGCCTCTGCAAGTTGCATCGCAATATGGCTTTTCCGAGCCATCCTTATTGCCTTATGATAGGATCTAAGGGATGTTAGGTAGCATTGTTTATCCTCCGGCTTCCGAGAATGTCTCCACACCTTTTCAAGCTTCCTGGTCTTTTGCTTCATGTGTCTCAGGTCTTCGGAGTACCAGACTTCTTGTCTGGCTGCTTGGCGAGGTTTATGCGTTTTAAGTGGTATAGTACCATCAATTGCTTCATTTACAGCATTTGCAAAGCGATTGAGCTCAATTGGCATTATTCCCTCATACTCGTTAATTGTAGGGGCTTGATAGGCTTCTCGAAAGGTGTCCTGTGTCAGTTTGTGCCATGGTCTTCTTTTGGTCGCCAAAGCAGTCGGTACACTTAATTTACACATGGGCTTAGTGTAAAATTTTAAAATAAAATGATCAGTCCATTCAGCTTGAATGGGGGATGGGCACATATTTAATAATGAGTTGGAGAACACCAAATCCAACGTATGGCCTGCCTCATGTGTGGGTCCCTGATTCATTTTTTTCAGACCTAAATGTTCCATATCAGTAAGAAGTGTTCTGGCCTCCATGCATGTCTCCAGTTCACTATGGAAGTTGAAATCCCCAACTAATAGGAAAATCTGATTGTTTAAAATGAATGGAGCTAGAACCTCCATAAGTGCGATCGAAAAATCCACACTCGAGCCAGGGGGTCGATATAGAACCGCACCCCTTCTGTTCTCCCCGGAGGTAGAGCTAAGTTTAAAAATCATTAATTCCATCAGGGGAGTACTAATTTCCTCTAGTGTAGTAACAATTAGCTCCTCCCTATATACAATTGCTATTCCTCCACCTATTTTATGTGGGCGGTCCAGTCTAGAGATCTTATAGCCCATCGGGATGCCTAAAGTAATGGCTGGGGCAGAATGAGGCTTGAGCCAAGTCTCCGTTAAAAAACAGAGATCAGGCTTCTCTGTAGATATCAGGTCCCACACCTGTGAAGCGTGCTTTGATAGTGAGCGCACATTACATAACAAATGTTTGCTTCCTATAGGATTGGGATCCTTGATAATCTTTACTGGGCTGGTATTGGATATTGGGCAAGGCCTTGCGGGTGACACTCGCAAGGAGCTCTTAGCCACTAACTCACAGCTGAAATGTATAGAACAGTTAGGGCAGATGAAAGGGCCTTCTAGATTCGAACAGAAGGTGACGGCACATGAATGGGGCATACTGGGACATAAATCCCGTAGTACCTTTGATGGATATGTAATGCGAGCGACATCAGGAATCCTCATGGAAAATGATGAAACAGCCATGGTACCCCGCCCCTAGCCCCGTCCAGGCACGGATGGGCACAGACGGGCTTCTCTCTGGCTTGTCTCAGGCGCGTCCTCAGGCACTCCCCTGCGCGCGACCGCTGCACGCTCAGGGCGACGAGAGGGCTAAATAGCCCCTCCTTGTGGGAGGCTAGACCGCTGCCTGCTACACTAGCGGAAGTGAGGAAGTTTGTCAGGCTCTTACCTGTCCGCCCTCCGCTCTACGGCAATAATTGCCGAGTCGGACCGGGGCGGGCAGGCTACAACATCGAGCGCTGACTGCAGAGTGCAGGAAAGTTATTAAAATCACCCCCAATGCGCTAAAAAGCATGCGCACAGATTATTAGTCAATGTGCAGGTCAGACAAATGGTTTTTAAAATCAACCAAACGACGCAGTTTAAAACAACATTAAAAATCCTCAAATTTCCTGGTTGCAGGTTAATACCTCGTTCCTATGTACCTGAGCTGGTACAGGCTGACTGTCCTCAAGTAGAAACGGGTAGACACTGCCACTGTCAACCCTATCCACGGACAGCGCGCGGCTCCTCGCTGCCTAAATAGCCCCTCCTTGTGGGAGGCTAGACCGCTACCTGCTACACTAGCGGAAGTGAGGAAGTTTGTCAGGCTCTTACCTGTCCGCCCTCCGCTCTACGGCAATAATTGCCGAGTCGGACCGGGGCGGGCAGGCTACAACATCGAGCGCTGACTGCAGAGTGCAGGAAAGTTATTAAAATCACCCCCAATGCGCTAAAAAGCATGCGCACAGATTATTAGTCAATGTGCAGGTCAGACAAATGGTTTTTAAAATCAACCAAACGACGCAGTTTAAAACAACATTAAAAATCCTCAAATTTCCTGGTTGCAGGTTAATACCTCGTTCCTATGTACCTGAGCTGGTACAGGCTGACTGTCCTCAAGTAGAAACGGGTAGACACTGCCACTGTCAACCCTATCCACCATTTAAATGTTGTACTGTGTCTAAATGTTCTGTCATAAGAATTGAATAGAGTGAAAAGAATTTTTATCTGTAACACTCAGCTGTGATTCTTGACATACCTACAGCCACATCACATTACACGGGAGACAAAGAAGATCTATGGAGCCATGATCTGAAACAACATCCACATGCCCACCAGGTCTGCCCTAACGGTTCTCCAGTTTAGGAAAGGTCTAAAAATTCTACTACATCATTATGCAGTAACAGTCCACTTTCCTTTTTAGAAATCAGCCACCCTTCCAATCACACATTGATTGCATCTTAGACTTTGATGCTGTACAGTGCTCAGCTGCTTTTAGGTAACTTTGCACTCTATAAATACAATTGATATCTATATATATAAAAACGAATGTACGTCTGTCTGTTTGTCCTTTATGCATTACTACACCATTCATCCGATTGGTATGAAACTTTGGGAAGTTGTTGTGTACACTCCCGCAAAGGTTTCTGGCAAAAAAATAAAAAAAAAATTTTTTTAAACTGTTAAAAGTTGTTGAGTACACTCCCGCGAAGGTTTCTGGCAAAAAAAAAAAAAAATGTTAAATATCGGACCCCCAGGGCCCTCATAATCTTTCCAATACTGAACAGTTTCTGGTGCGACTCGCTTTTGCAATGACCATTAACAAAGCACAAGGACAATCGCTGCAAGTGTGTGGACTAGATTTGGAGAATCCGTGCTTCTCACATGGACAACTGTATGTGGCCAGCTCACGAGTCGGAAAACCTTCTGATTTATTTGTGTACGCGCCAGACGGAAAAAAAAAAATACTGTGTATCCACAAGCACTCGAATAAATAAACAGAATTAAAATAACACTTTAAAATGTTTTCCATATTAAAATGAATAAGTTTCAATAAAAATGACACAATGTAAATTGAATGTTATCATAACGAGTTTCCTTGAATTTCCTTTCTTCTGAGATCGCAGCAACACGCGACGGGTAAGCTAGTCTATATATAGAAAAATGAAAGTATGTCTGTTTGTGCTTTATGCATTACTACACCATTCGTCCGGTCGGCATGAAACTTTGGGAAGTTGTTGAGTAAACTCCCGCGAAGGTTTCTGGCAAAAAAATAAATAGATTTGTTAAATATCGCCCCCCCCCCCCCTCGGCTCCCCAGGGCCCTCATAATCTTTCCAATACTGAACGTTTACAGTTTCCGGTGCGACTCGCTTTTGCAACGACCATCAACAAAGCACAAGGACAATCACTGCAAGTGTGTGGACTAGATTTGGAGAATCCGTGCTTCTCACATGGACAACTGTATGTGGCCAGTTCACGCGTCGGAAAACATTCCGATTTAATCGTGTACGCACCAGACGGAAAAACCAAAAATACAGTGTATCCACAAGCACTTGAATAAATAAACAGAATTAAAACAACACTTTAAAATGTTTTCCATATTAAAATGAATAAGTTTCAATAAAAATGACACAATGTAAATTGAATTTTATCATAACAAGTTTCCTTAAATTTCCTTTCTTCTAAGATCGCAGCAACGTGCGACGGGTAAGCTAGTATTACATAAATTATATAGTCACTGAAAAAACTGAAGGTTACAGGGACGTTACATGCTTGCATTTCACTTGTACGAAACCAGTGAAAATCAGTAGTTCTTGTTACCTGATCTAACTAGAACTTGCGCTCCGCAATGCACTGCTTATGACCTCACATATTAGATCACTTGTGGCATGGTGAAGTAAGAGTCAGAACAAGTCTTGATGCAGTAAATTCATTTATTTCTGAGGATCTCTGTTAGGTTTATATGTGTGACCCCCTGCAGGCACCATAGTAGTTCATGCATTTACGTGAACTTGAGAGGACACCGTACCCGCTGATCTCCTCACCAGCTGTCACTTGATGATGACAGTTGACAGCTGGTGATACGAGACAGCTGCACGTACTTGCGCTCCGCGTGCGGAGCTGTGTTGACATTCTTAATAAAGAACTTATCTACAACCTGAATTCAGATTACGGAGGAAGGAAGTCGGAGAAACTGATGTACTAAGAATACAATGAAAATGTGTGGTATACAAACAGCTAAGGATCACATGGAAATTCAGCACTAAGGTGCGTGGAAAATATCTCAACAATAAATACATGCGTGCGGAGGATACTTAATGAAATTACTATGCGAAGAGTTTACATGAACTGAACAGAAGATTTATTGTAAAGAATAAGCATCATCAAAAGACTATAACCTACAATACGTTAGCAAAACTTAATAAAGCCGACGTAAAGGATTGACAGAAAAGTTCGTGAGAGAAACCGCCTGTCAAACCAGTGACAGTTAAACGAACTCGCCAACCGTCAGCTGTGAATACGTCAGCAACAGATGTAGCCTCAAGAGACGCGCTATGCAAAGACGTAGAGAGCAAACCAGTATCAGGTCAGCAGTCCAGCACTCCACATGACGTATGACGTTGGAAAACGTGCGGCCATTTTGAGAAGAATGTAAACAAAGCATTCAAGTCACTTTCAGTAACCTGACATTGCGCAATCACGCGCAACGAAAACAAAGAATGAAAACATAGAAATAAAGGTTTCTGGCATCTGAAGGCTGCGCAAACCAGCAGGTACGGAACAAACACATTTACAATAAAACAAAAATAGAAATATACAGTATTTTTCAAAAACAAAGACAGGTAGCAGGAAAAAAAAACAATAACAATATAACAATATTAAACAGACAAAACATTTCTCATAGTCTTTTAATACTAACAAACAATACAGAACCATAGATCAAAACACATCATAAGCAACTATGGCCTCTAGCTATCTGTGGAATCTCTCTCCCCCACAATCCTTCCTACCAGGTAAAGGAGAACCAGTGCTAAAATGGGAGGAATGGAGGGAGTATTTCAACAATTACATTTCCCAATTTGAAGAGGACAATGAATTCACACCAAAAAAGAAATACAAACTCCTACTACATTGTCTAGGAGCTGGTGGAATAAAAGTTTATAACATTATTAACAAAAGGACTAGAGGGGAAAGTGAAGATGATTTTTATGCAGACGCAATTGATGACCTTAATACATACTATAAGCCCAATGTGTGTGTGGGCGTGGACAGGTACCAATTCTTCCACGGGAAGCAGGGTAAGGAAGAGTCAATCGACGACTACGTGTCCGCGCTCAAAGAATTAGCATTGAACTGTCGCTTTGGAACCCTGCATGACGATTTCACCAGAGATACACAATTGCCTTTTCGTCACGATCCTTAACCCAAACGGAGGAAAAATTCTCAGTCATCGAACATGATACATTGGCATGTGTATGGGCCTTAGAACACTTTCGGCACTTCATATGGGGAAACAAAGTGACTCTATGCATGGATCATAAGCCACTCACAAAGGTTTTCACAACGATAGGCTTGTACACAGCATCCCCTAGGCTAGCTCGACTATCTGTTCGCCTTTTTGATTTTAATTACTCTATTCAATACGAACCAGGGGTGAAAAATATAGTTGCGGATTACCTGAGTAGATAGCCAGCAGAAACCAGAGGCAAAGACAACCCTACACAAGTAGAAGAATATTGCATTGCCAACTTGAAAGACTGCCTACAAGGAATTTAAAAAAAAGAATGGCGCATGGAAGAAGAAAAGGACAAGGAAATTTGTCAAGTAATCAAAATGCTATCTGGAGAGTGGACACCCAAAAACAAACTCACCAAACATATGAGCCTTTTTTACGAAGTCAAGGACGAACTATCACACGAAAATGATTTACTGTTAAGGGGTGGTAGAGTAGTACCCCCTGCAACTTTGAGAGAACAAATTCTGAAGTTATGCCATGAAGGACATTTAGGCATCGTAAAATGTAAAAACTGGGTGAAGGAAAGTTACTGGCGGCACGGCGGCAGTATTGACATGGAAAGAATGGCTAGGAACTGCAGCATGTGCCTACACTCTGACAAAACCCAAGTGCCCCTTAGACCACCACTTCACCCCATCACATGCCCCGCCATGCCATGGGAAATGGTGGGGGTGGACATTATGGGCCTGGGGCCCGAACATTATGAATGGTGGTACATAATTGTCCAATAGACCATTTTACCAAGTGGCCCAAACTTAGATTTACTACCAAAACAGATTCAAAGACTTTAGATGAGTTTTTAGATGCAGTATTTATAAGGAAAGGGTTACCCAAACAAATTATCAGCGACAATGGTCCGCAGTTCATTTCTGATATGCTCAAGGATTACTTGTCAAGAAACCAAATCACACACAAGACCACATCGGTGTACCACCCAGCCGGAAACGAGTACTAAAGGGTATTATCCAGCTGGCTAACAACAACAGACTATTCTGGAAAAAAGAGATCCTTAAAACCTTGTGGGCTTACAGAATTACACCATGTGACACCACAGGTCACAGCCCATTTGTACCCATGTGAGGTAGGACACCCCTCACTAAGGACAATGTCGGCTGGATCTCAGCCGCAAAAAGAGTGCACCGGTCTACTGACCAGGTCAGAAAGAGAGTCGCACAAATACAGCACAAATGCAAAAACCAGTAAGACCTCAAACACAGTTGTAAACCGGTGCAGCTCTCCGTAGGAGACATTGTAAAGGTTAAAAGAAGTGGACACATAGGCAAGGGACAGGATAGGTTCTCCCCTCCTCTGACCATTAAAAAGGTGTACTGTAACTCTGCCCTCTTGAGTGATGGTAGGGTGTGGCACTTCTCAGCCCTCTCTGCGTGTAAACCCACATCAGAAGACTTCACCAATACACCTAGTGAATTACCAGACAGTGGACAAACCTGTGTCCACAAACAACACAACTCCCTATCTGATCGTCCGACTTCGAGTCTGTAATGATCCACTAACACCACGAGCAGAGTCATCCAACCCAGTTGCACCCACACCAGCGGACGCTACGTGTACTACCCCCATGGACCACAACTCTGGTAGAGTGGCAGAATTCTGCCCCCCCCACTCCTGGGTACAATGGATCGGCCCATGACTGCACCAGCAGATATGGTAGAAGGTTTTACCCCCGGTCAAACTCAGTGATTACATTTGCGATTAAGCTTCTGTTTACGCTATATAATGTACAGTGTCTCTCTCTTATGTTTTCTCTTTCCCCTCTCCCGATCTTTTCTCTCTCAGCTTTCTCACCTTGTTTCTTCGGGGAAGATGTGTTAGGTTTATATGTGTGAACCCCTGCGGGCACTATAGTTGTACAAGCATTTACGTGTCCCTGCGAGGACATCGTACCCGCTGATCTCCTCACCAGCTGTCAGTTTATGATGACAGTTGACAGCTGGTGCCCCGAGGCAGCTGCACGGACTTGCGCTCCGGGTGCGGAGCTGGGTTGGCATTCTTAATAAAGAACTTATCTACAGCCTGAATTCAGATTACGGAGTTCTTTACAATCTCCAGTGGACATTACCACATCTTCGTCCACCCAGAAACATTCTGCCCTCAACCATGCTTTAGAATTAGATCATACAATTGAGAGAGCACATTCTCAATAATGCACGAGAATGCAACCTAGTTACTAAGCAACACAACACTTCCCCCTCTGTACAATAACAAAAATGAAAATAAAATAACAATTCACAAAAGGAAACTTACTAAAAAGAGAGGGAAGGAAAACAAAGTAAAAATTATCTATTATTCATTACATATTCTGTAAGCCAAGTAGGAGCTCTTTTTTCATGTAAGGGTTTTTGGTTGTGAGAGGTAAAACTTAAATCCTCACCCAAATTAGGACCAAACGTGGACCCAGAGCTCTCACTAAAAGCTGAATCAGCCACAGTTGGTTCAGACGGAACCACCCCAAACCTCGCCATTTTTTTTATCTCACAGCATTTTGGAGAACTTCCACCACTTCTTCAGCATCAAAGAAGGCACTTTCACCCTTTCACACAAATCCTATTTTTTTAACCAACTTCAATGATGACCGGTTTGGTGGAATGCTTGCCATTAAAGTAATCTGCTTTTTTCCATGAATGCGTTGCATTCTGTTCCACACCTCATCCTTAGACCAAATGACAGCGCCAGAAGGGCACAGCCAACCAGGATTAAATTTGGATCTGGGTTTGCGGCCTCGCATAATAATAAAGGGAGGCAACGCAGTAGCTTCAGTAGCAGTCACACGATAAGCCCAAACAGTCTTACAGATCTGTGTAATCCAATCTTGAGAACTACAGGTAGCAATTTGAATTATACCTTTCAGCACTCGGTTAAACCTTTCAACCATACCATTCCCACTGGGATTATACAGAGAAGTAGTTCTGTGATTGATCCCAAGCTTTGCAAAATAATTCTTAGCCTTGGTAGATACAAACTGAACTCCATTGACACTAATCAATGACGCCGGAATCCCTTCAGAGGAAAAGATGTCATCCCATCCCCGTCGCCTGTGTAGTAAGAGTCAGAACAAGTCTTGATGCAGTTAATTAATTTATTGATGAGGAGCTCCAGTGGACATTACCACGTCTTCGCCCACCCAGAAACGTTCTGCCATCAACCATGCTTTAGAATTAGAACATACAATTGAGAGAAAACATTCTCAATAATGCACAAGAATGCAACCTAGTTACTAATCAACACAACACATGGTCAGTGAAATCACTGATAACTTCACTGAAGACATCTCAAATGGCATCACAGAGGACATCATCCAGTGAGTGTTAGTGTCTTATAAAGGTTTCTGAGTCTTAAAGATACAAAATAAGATACTACAAAGTTAAATCACTAAACTTTGTGTACTACTGACGAGTGATATTACTTCTTACATATATTATGAGAGTGGCTGCTTGACTGTATTTATCCATGTGTGAGTGGTTGTTTGAGTGTCTGTATGTATGTATGAGTGAGTGGCTCTGTGAGTAGAAGTGTGTGGCTGTATGAGTGGTGCATGAGTGTCCGCGGGTGGGGGTGGTTCTATGAGTCTGTAACTAATGTAATGTAATGTAATATAACTTATAAAGCGCAATCTCTTGCACTGGGGTGTCTTGGCGTAATTGAAAGTCTGATTAGACTAAGAGAGTAATTTAGTTGGAATAGGCAGAAATGCTTAGAAAAATGCTTTTCTGAAAGGGGGAACGATCAAGTTCTTTGCATGGCCTGACCAGAGCGTCCTTGATGGAAAACCATTTTAGTTTATTATTTTAGATGGTCTGGCCCAAGTCCATGCAATGATTTATAGGCCAAGCAGAGGGCCTTAAAGCTGCATCTTTGTTTGACTGGCAGCCAATGCAGTTTCCTAATTGTTTTTCTTGCTGACTCATGCTTCAGAATTTTACAAAGGAACAAGGAGTGTGAGTGCTTGTACAGGTGACTGTGGCTGTGTGAGTGGCTGTTTGAGTGAGTGACTGGGTGTTTAAGTGGCTGTACATGTGAGTGAGCGGGTGGGTTCTTGAGTGGGTGTTTGGTTAAGTGAGTTGGTATGAGTGGCTGTATTGGAGAGTGAGTGTGTCTGTGGCTGAATGGTGGAGTGAGCAGGTGTGTTAGTGGTTGTATGGACGTGTGAATGGGTATGGAACTGGTTGTTTTGGTGTGTGATAGGTTGTATCAGTGAGTGTGTGGCTGTGTGAGAGGCTGTATGGGTGAGTGAGTGGTTGTGTGAGTAGCTGTATCGTGAGTTAATTGTGTGAGTAGCTGTGTGAGTGGCTCTATGGATGAGTGAGTGGATGTGTGAGTAGCTGTATGGGTCTGTGAATGGGTATGTGAGTGGTTGTGTGGGTATGTGAGTGGTTGTATGATGGGCTAGATGAGGGTGTGAGGGTGTGTGTGAGTGGTTATGTGGCTGATGCCATCAGTAATGTCATTTAAAATGTCATCAGTGATGTCACTGACCATGCTATGAGTGTTGTAATATGTGAGGTCAGGTCATAAGCAGTTCATTGCGAGGTGTAAGTTATACTTAGCTCAGGTAACTATAACTGTTGAATTTCACTGGATTTGTACAAGTGAAATTGGAGCCTAACTATATAGTCCCTGTAACCTTTGTTTTTTTTCCAGTTAATTTCTAAGTTTATTTTTATTTTTATCCCTTTCACATCCCTGCAACCTTTGTTTTTTTTAGTGAATTTCTACTTTTTTATAATGTTATTTCCCAACTATAACGTCAATGTAACCTTTGTTTTTTCAGTGACTTTCTACTTAAAAAAAAATCCTAAATGTGAACTTTCACCTTTCAGAGTGGGTGTGTAAGTGGCTGTATGTGTAAGTGAGTGTGTTTGTGTGAGTGTTTGGTGGGTGTGTGAGTGAGTGTATGATTGGCTGTATAGGTCTGTCAGTGTATGTGTGAGTGTCTGTATGGGAATGAGAGTGGGTGAGGGAGTGGCTTTATGAGTCAGTGGCTGGGTGTGTGAGTGACTGTATGGGTCTATGAGTGGGTGTTTGAGTGTCTTAGTGGGTGTGTGAGTGTGTCTGTGGGTCTGTGAGTGCCTGTGTGGGTGACTGTCTGAGTGGGTGGATGTGTGAGTCTCTGTGTGAGTATGTGAGTGGGTCTGGAAGGGCCTGTGTTGTATGTGAGTAGCTGTTTGTGTACCTGTGTGAGTGGGTGTGTGAGGACCTTTGTGGGTCTGTGAGTGCCTGTGTGGGTCAGTGAGTGGGTCTGTGAATGCCTGTGTGGGTCTTTGAATGGGTTTGTGAGTGCCTTTGAGTGAGTGTGTGAGTATCTGTGAGTGCCCGTGTTTGTCTGTGAGTGGTGCTATGGATTTTTGACATTTGTATACTAAGTATATTTAAAAGGGAGAACCATGAACTCTGCTCTCACCAGGAGACAAGAAGAAAGAAACCACTCATCACAGATTGTGCTCCAATAGATCAAAAATGAATTATCCTCCATTAAGAATTTCCTTTTGTTTTTAAAATGTGGAATATGAGAGAAAACAAATTTGCTTTACCTTTGCGAAGATCAAGTAGTTAGGATTTATTGTGCTTTACAGAAGGAGAGCTTCAACTGGGGCATCTGCTGTGTGTATATTTGTAAGTGCTTCGTGTTAAGGTTTAATTTTTGTGAAATGAGCATCAGGACCATAATGGAACCTCATTTTTCAAAGAAGAGTTCACAGTTTTGACGAAAAATGTCTCCCCACCTGGAGTACTTTCTACTGGTTAATTAGTAAATTCTAACTTGTTGGGTAAACGTTTAAGGCATATTCAACAGTCGCATCAGCCACACCACAGAACTTCTCTGGACTGACCACCACTGCATCCACTTCTATTTTACGAACCCACCTCACACAAGCACACACACCGCCTCTCATGCAGTATCTGGAACAAAGTCTCTAAAGAACACCTCACCTGTGCCCTCACCTGCTCCCCATCCCCAATTACGACAGACACCAACATAGCGGCAAGCAACCTTGACCAATGGATCGGCAACAGCACAAACACTCTCGCCCCGCTCCAGAACACCATAAGACGACACAACAAGAAAGCCAACTGGTTCACCACAGCTCTCCAAAAATCCAAGCACTCCTGCTGATGACTGGAAAAGATGTGGAGATACAACAAAACCCCACAGAAAACCCCCAGAAGCACGCTCTGCCTACAAAACAAGAATCACACCACACCACCAACTCATCAAATCATCAAAGAAAATTTAATCCAAGTCAGAATCCTCTCCAATGCCCACAACTCCAAGTAACTCTTCACCATCATGCAGGAATTTGCCAAACCCAACAGCTAAACAACGGACGTCCCTCCCTCCCAAGACCTCTGCAACAAACTCAGCTTCTTCTTTCAGCTCAAGATCAAGACTACTACGTCAACTTCGACGACCAAGACCAGAGCACCACCCCAAACCCCAACACCACCACCCAACTGACCCTTCTCAGCTGGACCTCTCTCACTATAGAAGACACCCAAAATACCACGAAGAGCATCTACTCCGGAGCACCCTCTGACCCCTGCTCACCATACACCTTCCACAGGGCCGCCATCGCACCCAGGCTACCTCAAACTATCAACTGCTTCCTCGAGACAGCCACATTTCCTAACAACTGGAAGTGCGCAAAAGTCAGCCCCCTCCTAATGAAACCCTCAGCAGACCCGACGGACCTCAAGAATTTCAGGCCAACTCACTACTTCCATTTGCAGCCAAAGACATTGAAAAGACCATCAACACCCAGCTAACACACTTCATCCTCGACACCTCTCAATCTGGATTCTGCAGCAACCACAGCACAAAGACCGTCCTTCTTGTGGCCACTGAGGACATCCACGCCCTCCTTGGCGAGGGCCAAATGGCAGCCCTCATCTTCCTGGACCTATCAGCAGCCTTCGACACTGTCTCCCACCGCACACCAGCCACCAGGCTCCACAATACCGGTGTCCAAGGAGAGGTCTTAGACTGGCTACGATCATTCCTCTAAGGTAGAACACAGAGAATACCACACCTGCCCTTCCTCTGAGAACCGACAGATCAGATGTGGAGTACCCCAAGGATCCTCCCTCAGCCACACACTCTTCACTGTCTACATGGCCCCCCTCACAACAATCGTCAGAAACCATGGGCTCAACATCATCTCCTACGCCAATGACACCCAGCTCATCCTCTCTCTCACCAAGAAACCTAATATCACCAGACAGAATTTCCAAAAAGGGATGAAAGCTTCTGCGACCTCGATGAGGAACAGTTGCCTGAAACTCAACTCCTCATCCTCGGCTACCTCCCCCCTGTGCATGGGACGACACCTGGTGGCCCTCAGAAACCTACCCACCCCTACAGACCATGCACGCAACATCAGAATCATTCTGGACTCATCACTCACCATGAATCGCCAGATCAACACTGTCTCCTCCACATGCTTCAACACTCCAACATACTACGCAAGACGTTCAATTGGATTCCCCTCCCCCAACTCCAGGAAAGCCATCACTCACACTCTCATCACCAGTAGACTGGACTAAGTCAGTTTTCAGTTTCAGTTTAAAATGCTTTATTCGGTTTATAGAACATAACCATATAAGCAGGCAAATACGTAGACATTTCGTTCAATTAATTGTTATAAAAAATCATCAAACAGATTAACAATAGTCCACAATTAATTACATATCCTCAAAATTAACATATAAAAAAGAATTCCTTTTAGTACTAAAATAAATTGCAGAATTTCCCACAAAGTTACAAGTGCAAGGTAATCATGTATACACATTCGGGCCCTATAGTACATAAAATTAAACTTTTACAAAAGTAATCTACAACTTCTTCTTATTGTAGGGCATATTTAATACCAGAGACTACTCCCTTAATCTGAAGTATGCAATACAGTTAAATAGGCTTAACTTAACTACAAACATTTCCTGAGATAAAAACCAGATTACTTTGACAATATTATTTTAAGAAAGTACAGACAGGTCAAATTATTTAAACACAGTCAATGATATTAAATGGCTATGGATCTCCTGGCAGCTGTACATTTCAGTATATGTGTCGCCACAAAAAAGCAAATATCTGGATTTTTCAAAGAGAAAATAAAGTTCATTGCTGCTTTGGTGGAACGAACATGATTTTTTTAAAACATTGCTTTTAAGTAAAATTTCCTATAAGAATGATAAAATCTACAGAACAATAAAAAGTGGCAGCTACTTTGTCTAGAAGTGTTATCGCACGAGCATGCGGAGTCTGAGCTAGATTTCATTTTAGGGAAGGCTACTAAATGGTGTACAATGCCCAGCCTTAAACGAGTTAGTACAAACCGATGGGAATTACGGGTAACAATTGAGAGGTAGGACTGGAAACCTGTATTTAATTGGAGATCCAGATAAAAGACCACAGTCTGTAACTTCCCAGAAAGCTTCTCACGGTACTCCCTCTTGTATGTTAGAAACTTTGTTTTTATCTCCTTTTTGGAGATTAGAGCTGCATTCTCTGGTTCAAGATAAGTGTTACATCCGAACAAGAGGTTGTACCAATAGTGGATGTATTTGAGCCAGGCAATCTTGGATACATGATCAAGCCTCTGGCAGTCACAAATAATCTCCTGTGTAAACTGCGTTTCTGTTTTAGCCCAAATTGAGTGCCATAGCAGCAAAGGTCGTAATGCAGCCACATCAGTGATATATTCAATTCCTACCTCCTTATCTGCAAGTTCCACTGATGCCGAGGGGGGTACGCACAGTAGCTTTTTAAGAAATTTATTTTCATCTCCCTGAAGTACTGGGTTAAGTTGATGACCCCACACCCCCGCGTCTTACATTATAGATGGCATCATATCTTTAATACTTCTCACCCCTAGTTTAGAGGAGAATCTAAAAATACTGTTACTATTCCTACACATCTTTAGGCTAATGTTGTCAAACTCATGTTGCCATCTGCCATGCCCTGAGAATGTGATCCCGAGATAACAAAAAGTTTTACCTTGTTGCATCTTGACCTTGTCGATAAAAAAACTGGAGCTCGCTGACTTAGCCTTCCTCCCACATGTCATCATGAAAGTCTTAGATTTATTTACTTTAAGTCTCCTGCTTTCGATAAAAGTCATGAAATTATCAATAAGGCTCTGTAACCCAACCTGTGTGCGTGACAATAAAACAGCGTCGTCCGCATATAGTAATATAGGGACCGCTTTCCCTCCTATAAGTGGTGCATCCGCAGGGATTTGTCCCAGAATTGAGTCAACCTGGTTAATAAATAGGGAAAATAAAAAGGGTGCTAGGACACCACCCTGGCGGATGCCTCTTGAAACTTTAAAGGTGGGAGTACATTCACCAGAGGGTCCATAGCGTACTTTACATAACAATTTCTCATAGAGCCTGGCTAAAAAGTGTATCATTTCCTTGGGTGCTCCTAAATCAATTAAAATGTGCCATAAAATCGAGTGGTCGACAAGGTCAAAGGCACTGCTCAGGTCCGCAAAACAAAGAAACAATGTACCTTCTTTAGCAGTGGTATATTTGTTAATTATGAGATCCAAATTAACACACTGCTCTAAAGTCTCCAACCCCTTTCTAAATCCGTATTGCACTTTTGTTATAATTGCATTTTCGGCAGCCCAGGTTTCCAACCTTTTCAACATGATCCTGCTCATTATTTTTATTGCTGCGTCTAATAAGGAAATCGGGCGGTAATTGCACGCCTCAGATTTAGAACCTTTATTAAAAAGGGGTACAATTACCGACTGAGTCCATGATGGTGGTAGACTTCCTTCTGCTGCCATATTAAAGACCCTAGCTAAAAGCGGCGCCCAGAGGTTCATTTTTGTTTTAAGCAAATCTGCCGGGACCCAATCTGGGCCCGGCGCCTTCCCTCCTTTGCTGTCAATCAATCCTTCATATACTTCCTCTAAGCTTATTTGGAGGGGCATAGGCAGCCATACAGAATCCTCTCGCCGAACTGTTTCTAAAATAATCCTATGAGGGTTAAAAATATTAGAACAATGTTCGATCCACGAATTGCAGTCCACATATGAAGTTATTTCTGGTATACTGTCATTTTTAAGAAAAGGGATATTTATAGTCTCCCAGTAAAGTTTACTGTTGTTGGTTTCCTCTGCTAAATTGAGATTATGCCATGCCTCTGTTTGAAGTTCTTTTTTCCTTTTGGTCAGAGTTATTTTGTACTTCTTACGTAACAATTGAATATTTATAATATTCCTGGGCCTAATATTCAATGCTTCTTTTAGCTTCTGCAATGCCCTTGTGCAACTTTTATCAAACCATCCCATCCTAACATTTCTACTTGCCCTATATTTTTTAGTAAAGATGCCTTCTATGGTTTCATTAATCTTAATAAAGCTTAGAAGCATGGTTTCAGAGTTAACCTCATCACTGAGACAATACTCTAGCTCTATTCTGCATTCATCCACTACCACTTTTTGTATTTTAGAGGGATCGATGCCAGCCCATTTGATCCTCATACCATTTGGTCTTGAGGCTCCTATATCATTAGAGCTGGCAATATTGTTAAGGGGTTTCTTTCCCCAACATAATAAGGATAGGGAGATGCTATTATGGTCACTTAGAGCTTCTTCTTTAACCCATAGATTGGAGTATTCAATGTTACTGGAGATTAGGATGCGATCGATAAAGGTGTTGGCATTCCTACCTGTGAACGTGGGACAGCTGATGTTGTTTTTTTTTAATTCATATTACAACCCAGTAAATCCAGTTCAAATTTCACCAACAAATGGTTTAATGACAGGCCATAGTTACAGTGAGGGAAGTGAGGGAAGTGTAGATGGTCATTACCTTCCCCATCATGGTCTTCGGGCTCTTTCCTGAAACCACATGGGTTGCCTAGTGCCAATGGGCATGGTTGTATGTTAAAATCTCCCGCCCATAGAATGGTAGCCTGCCTACTTGATGTTGCCAAAACCCTTTCAATTTCCATCTCTAGCGGTGCCAGAATCTTAACCCTTGAGGCATCAAAGTTATTATTATAGAAATTAACAAGAATTAAATCTGTGCCTCTATTGCTTTCCAGCCGTAACACCTGGCTATGTGGCCCCACTGTGGAATAGCTTTTAGTTTTAAAAATTGTTAGTTTGTTGGATATCAACAGCAACAGGCCTACCTTAGCCCTTCCAGAAGGTAAACTAGTGGCATTTAAGCAGTGTGAGGAGTACCCTTCTACATAAATCGGTTCCTGACACCACGTTTCTTGCAAAAGAATGATGTCATACCCAGTATTAATGAAGTCGTTCCAGAATGGTGTATTTAGCTTCCCCTTGATACCTGCTAAATTCCATGTAACTAGTAAATAGCCTCCTTTATTTGTTACAGTTGTTTCTTCCCTGGAGGTTAATATATCATCGCCTAGATCTAAACTAACAGCTGTACTGGCTCCTGTTGGGTTTTGATGCACCTCTTCCGGTTCTTCTACAGTGATAAACATATTTCTCTCTACTGCTATATGGATAGGACCCTGCGATTCCTCGTCCTTGCTAGTTGTCCCTGGACATTGTATGTTTGAATTTGATAATTCGCAGGTCCGAACCTCAGAGGTGCGAAAAATCAGTGGCGTATCACCTGTTGCTACTGAGTTTGCCCCTCCTGACCCTGCAGGGGTGTTGATCTGTTGACACTCCGGTAGCCTCCTCAGTCAATCATTCTCTTCAAGAGAATCAAAAGCCTGGAACCTATTATATGTCGGTATAGCAAAGTGGGGCATGGGATACCTAGGATGCTTGGCCTGATGACGTAATATAGTGGTGTTTCTAGGGTTGAGACTGGGGTCCATTAAGTGCCTGTAGAAATAGCCTAAGGGGAGAAGTGTCATATTAAACTCCCAGGGTGATGCTAATGGGGCATTAATAAGTGTTTGTTGGGCCCACTGTGGAGATCTGAAATTTATAATAACACAATCCCCCTCAACTTTCTTCCTAAGTGGGCCTATCCAGCCCACCCTTTGCGTTAGAATGATTTGGTTGGCCTCCTCCATTGGGAAGTTACAATTTTTAAATAGCCAATGGAGCGTTCTATTTTTGAGACTATCAGGGTTTTCCTTTTTACCGTTTCTTAATTTAGGGACATTAACTAGAACCCCGACATAGGCCCCGCATTTCGGGGGTAGACTGATACGAGCCGGGATCTGTCTCACACTGCTTGCTGTAATGTGTCCTGTCATGTCTGCTGGGTGAATCTTCTCACCCGTATCCCTGTGTTCAGCAGGTACCGCTTTGCTAATGCTAGAAGCTGGAATTACACCTCCTGAACTAACCACCTTTGATGTACTGGGTTTGGATATCTCTTTCGTTGCTGGTTGCGTACTTATTATGTTTTTACTTGTACCCGCAATCGGGGTAGAGCCTTTATTATTAGGGATATCTACTTTGTGATTGGGATTGTTATTTTTAACGTTAGTTCCAGTATTAGTCCCTGGCCCGGGTTTTCCTGTTTGACTGTTCCCTATAATAATAGTTTTAGCCAAATCTGCACTTACGTCATCCAGCCTTTTTTCGATATTAGTAATCTTTAGGTTAATGGGCCCTAATAAGGTAGAAAACAGGGTCTCCATTCTCTCCCAGTAATTATCGTTCCCTGGCTCTGAACTTGCCTCAGGGATGTTAGCTGCTATGTCAGTTGACTGGCCAGTGCCCCTGTCCCCACTTTGGCCTGTATTACTATGTGCCACCCTCTGATGCCGTTTACGACAACCTTTACCCTTTTGCTTATTTATTGGTAACTCATTACTAATATGTTTTAATTTGTTTTTTGCTTTTTGCCCCCTGGTTCGTGCAGGTGGGCTGTCATTATTTTCCCTATCCTTATTTGTCATATCACTGCTTTTACATACTTCAGATCCCCTGAGTTCTGCAGAGTTATCAGCTATACAAAGGATGGGGTTTTGACTCGCACTCCTATTTGATGACAGTATAGTGGGAGTGTGTGTGTGCTCTAGTGAAGCTGTTTCCAGTATTGGACAGTTCTCCATATTATCTGTTCCAGGGAACCCTGAGTAAGATATAGCAAGCAGTGAATTAAATGAGTTAGCCAATACCATGGATGTATTATCTGGTTGGGTGTGTTGGGGCAAGCTAGGAGGAAGCTAGAGACGTCTCTCTGTGTTTTCAATTGCAGTTACGACCACCCCTATAGTCTTCTGCAACATTTTATCTATAGCAGTAAGACTCAGTAGTGGGGTGGTTGTGGTTGTGTTCTGTCTATTTTTAGACCCTACGGCTGCAGGTGTTTTTTTACCCATATTATCTATGGTTAGCACACAGACGCACCCACGGACCCTTCTGCTGCAACTCATGCAAGTTCTCCTGCATCTGGACCGGCAACACCCCAGCAGTGCCCAAGGCCTCGACGAACCACAGCAGCAGCCACCTGAAGTGCATCCTGCTCAACACCCGCTCCGTCCACAGACACGCCATCGAGCTCTGGAACTTGCTCGACACCACAGCCCCAGACGTCGCCTTCCTCACGGAAACCTGGATGAACACCTCCTCAGCGCCCGACATCGCCATCGCCGTCCGGAACGGCTACAAGATCATCCGGAGGGACCCCGTCAACCAGACAGGAGGAGGCATCGCCATCATTCACAGGAACTCCCTCCGCATCACAACCAACACCGACGACACCCTCGCACCTGCCGAACACCTGCACTTCCAGATCCACACCAAGACCACCCTCAAAGGAACCCTCATCTACAGACCCCCGGGACCACGCACACAATTCAGCGAGGACATCGCCGACTTCGTCAGCCCGCATGCCCTCCCCTCCGTTGACTACATCCTCCTCGGGGACCTCAACTTCCACCTGGAGAACAACAATGACCGCAACACCACCACCCTGCTGGACAACCTCGCTAACCTCGGACTCAAGCAACTGGTTACCATCCCCACCCACTACGCCGGACACACGCTCGACCCCGTCTTCTCATCCAGCAAAGACATCACCTTCAGCCACGCCACCGGACTCCACTGGACGGACCACAGCTGCGTCCACTTCAGCTTCAAAAGGACAACGATCCACCACCACCAGCAACAGGTTGCACGCAGAAGCTGGAACAAGATCACAGCCGACCAGCTCGCGACCACCCTGAGCAAGAACCCACCCACCAGCGCAAAGAACCCCAGCCAAGCGGCCACCAACCTCACGAAGTGGATCAACGACTGCGCAGACGACCTCGCCCCTCTGAAGACCCCGCCCAGCAGACCAGGCAGCAAGAAAGCCCCATGGTTCATCGACGAACTCAAGAGCTCGAAGAAGAACTGCAGAGCCCTCGAGAATGCCTGGCGCAGAGCACCAACACCGGACAACATGACTGCCCTCAAGCTCGCCACCCGAAAACACCACCAACTGATTCGCACCACCAAGAAAACTACATTCAAGAAATGATTAGAGAGCAACGCACACAACAGCAAGGAACTCTTCAACATCGTTAAAGAGCTCTCCATCCCCAACGCCGGAAACAACGACATCACCCCTTCGCAAGACCTCTGCAACTCTCTCGCCTCCTACTTCCACAACAAGATTGCAGACATACACAACAGCTTCAGCACTCAACCGACGCACGCCACAATCGAACCACCGCCCCCCACCACCACCCTCCGCGCCTGGACCCCGATCAGCACTGAAGACACCATCCGCACAATGAACTCCATCCACTCCGGATCTCCGACCAACCCTTGCCCTCACCATGTCTTCAACAAGGCGGACGCTGTCATCGCACCCCACCTGCAGGACATCATCAACACCTCTTTCAACACCGCTACCTTCCCGGAGAGCTGGAAGCCCGCCGAACTCAGCGCCCTACTAAAGAAACCATCAGCCGACCCCACCGACTTCAAGAACTACCGACCCATCTCGCTGCTCCCGTTTCCCGCAAAAGTCATCGAGAAGACCGTCAACAAGCAGCTGGCCGCCTTCCTCGAGACAAACGGATCCCTCGACCTCTCACAGTCTGGATTCCGGGCCAATCACAGCACTGAGACCGCCTTGATCGCAGCAACCGATGACATCCGAGCCCTGCTCGACAACAGAGAAACAGCGGCCCTCATCCTCCTAGACCTCTCTGCAGCCTTCGACACTGTCTGCCACCGCACCCTAGTACAGCGCCTCAGCAACGCCGGAATACAGGAGAAGGCACTGGAGTGGATCATCTCCTTCCTCGCCGGAAGGACACAGAGAGTCCGCCTCCCCCCGTTCAGATCAGAAGCCACCAAAGTCATCTGCGGCGTTCCTCAAGGTTCCTCGCTCAGCCCGACCCTCTTCAACGTCTTCATGAGTCCCCTCGCAGCCATCGCACGCCAGCACAACCTCAACATCATCTCATATGCCGACGACACACAGCTGATCCTCTCCCTCACCAACGACCCCGCCACCGCTAGAGCCAACCTTCACGAAGGGATGAAAGAGGTAGCCGAATGGATGAAGAACAGCTGCCTGAAACTGAACTCAGACAAGACGGATGTCCTCATCCTGGGGTCCTCACCCTCCGCCTGGGATGACTCCTGGTGGCCCCCCACCCTAGGCAGCGCACCCAAACCTACAGACCACGCACGCAACCTTGGATTCATCCTGGACTACTCGCTCTCCATGACCAGACAAGTCAACGCCGTCTCCTCGTCGTGCTTCAACATCCTACGCATGCTACGCAAGATCTTCCGGTGGATCCCCACCGAGACCAGGAAGACGGTCACCCAGGCCCTCGTCACCAGCCGACTGGACTACGGCAACTCCCTCTACGCCGGAACCACTGCCAAACTCCAGAAGAGACTCCAGCGGATCCAGAACGCCTCAGCACGACTCATCCTGGACATCCCCCGGCGCAGCCACATCTCCGGACACCTGAGAGACCTGCACTGGCTCCCGATCAACAAGAGAATCACCTTCCGCCTCCTCACCCACGCACACAAAGCCCTGCACAACCAAGTCCCAGTCTACCTCAACAGCCGCCTCAACTTCTACGCTCCCAAACGCCAGCTCCGATCGACCGGCCACGCCCTCGCCGCCGTCCCCCGCATCCGAAGAGCCACCACAGGGGGAAGATCCTTCTCCTACCTCGCCGCCAAGACCTGGAACTCCCTCCCGGCCCACCTCCGCCTGACCCAGGACCACCTCGCCTTCAGGAAGCAGCTGAAGACCTGGCTGGTCGAGCAGTAGCGGACCCCCCCTCCCCTAGCGCCTTGAGACCCTCCGGGTGAGTAGTGCGCTCTACAAATGCTTTGATTGATTGATTGATAGTCTTAAGGATGAAATAATATTAAATGACCCTCGTAAAGCAGGAGAGCACACACAACCCATAGCGTAATAATTACCAGTCCATTAACATAGCAAATCTAATGATCCGTTGGCTATAAGATGTGTCCTGCCAGAGGAGGTGGCACAGCCCAGCCTTGGCCTGCCTCGGACGGCCACAGATGGCCCGCCCTCTGCCCGGGCTCAGTCCGGCGACACCCGCGCGCATCCCGCGACGCGGGGGCTCAGCAGTGATTTTATCTCGCCTCCTGGCGCGAGATTGGCGGCTGGTGACAATGCTGCTGAGGAGTCTGGGGAGTGTAGTTCATCCCCTCCGCTCGGCGGCCGCTCTGGTGGTGTGGCGGCAGCGGGAGGGGAAGCCGGTCAGACCCAATACAGGAACATGGGCAGGTAAGAGCAGCAACAACCCCCAAACAATGCAGGAGAGCCTCCGCTCCACCGGGGCTCTGCAGTGATTTTATCTCGTTTCGTGGTGCGAGATTGGCGGCTGGTGACAATGCCGCTGAGGAGTCTGGGGAGTGTAGTTCATCCCCTCCGCTCGGCGGCCACTCTGGTGGTGTGGTGGCAGCGGGAGGGGAAGCCGGTCAGACCCAATACAGGAACACGGGCAGGTAAGGGCAGCAACAACCCCCAAACAACGCAGGAGAGCCTCCGCTCCACCGGGGCTCTGCAGTGATTTTATCTCGCCTCCTGGCGCGAGATTGGCGGCTGGTGACGATGCCGCTGAGGAGTCTGGGGAGTGTAGTTCGTCCCCTCCGCTCGGCGGCCGCTCTAGTGGTGTGGCGGCAGCGGGACGGGAAGCCGGTCAGACCCAATACAGGAATACGGGCAGGTAAGGGCAGCAACAACCCCCAAACAACGCAGGAGAGCCTCCGCTCCACCGGGGCTCTGCAGTGATTTTATCTCGCCTCCTGGCGCGAGATTGGCGGCTGGTGACGATGCCGCTGAGGAGTCTGGGGAGTGTAGTTCGTCCCCTCCGCTCGGCGGCCGCTCTGGTGGTGGGGCGGCAGCAGGAAGGGAAGCCGGTCAGGCCCAATACAGGAACACGGGCAGGTAAGGGCAGCAACAACCCCCAAACAACGCAGGAGAGCCTCCGCTCCACCGGGGCTCTGCAGTGATTTTATCTCGCCTCCTGGCGCGAGATTGGCGGCTGGTGACGATGCCGCTGAGGAGTCTGGGGAGTGTAGTTCATCCCCTCCGCTCGGCGGCCGCTCTGGTTGTGTGGCGGCAGCGGGAGGGGAAGCCAGTCAGACCCAATACAGGAACACGGGCAGGTAAGGGCAGCAACAACCCCCAAACAACGCAGGAGAGCCTGGACTAAGTTATGTTATGTTATGTTATGTTATAGTAGGTTTATATAGCGCACGGCTACTCTAAAAGAGTGTCCCGGCGCTTTCCACAGGCAGCTCAGTGTATAACAACATAACAGGGAAAAACAGATAGACAGGAAAGAGAAAAGGCCCGCCAGAAAAAAATTTGAGATTAAAAAGCCAGGTCTTCAGGCTCTTCCTGAACTGAAGCAGGTTGGAGGTGCTGTGTAGCGCCAGTGGGAGCGAATTCCACAACTGGGGTGCCTTGAAGCTGAAAGAGCGCCCCCCAGTGCGGGCCTTCCTCACACGCGGAACCACAGCAGTGAAGAGAGATTCAGACTGGAGTGAGCGGGCTGGACGATAAAACGCCAGCCTCCGCTGCAGGTACCCGGCGCCAGCGCCATGCAATGCTTTGTGCATCAGCGTCAAGGATTTGAACATAATCCGTTTCTGGATGGGCAGCCAATGGAGCGTCTGCAGCAACCCAGAAGCGCGTGCTCGCCTATGTAGGCTAAAGATGGCGCGGGCAGCCGAGTTTTGTGCCACCTGCAGGTGCCGGACCAGATAGTCAGGGAGGCCAAGAAAGAGAGCATTGGTGTAATCCAACCTGGATCCTATAAGCGCTTGCACAGCAATCCGTCTGTGCTCCACAGACAGCAATGGAAGGAATTTGCGGAGCATTTTTGAGATGCCGAAACAGGTGCTGGCGAGGCCGAGGACATGAGTTCTCAATGAAAGCTTGTTGTCCAGCTTGACACCAAGGTTTTTAGCCACCAATGATGATTGTGCGGGAGGACACATGTTAGGCGGCCACCATTGCCGCCACTCAGGGTCGGTGGCACAGCCAAAGAATAAGACCTCCGACTTACTGGAGTTGGCCTTCAGACTGTTCTGCTGGAACCAGTCGAAGACCATTCCCGGACAGCCCCGAATATTCTCTCCGTCCCATGCCAGGTCTTTACCGCACGTGAAGAGGAGTTGCGTGTCCTCAGCGTAGGACACGATCTGGGCCCCATACGCCTCCACCGCCGCCGCCAGAGGGGTCATGAAGATGTTGAACAACGATGGGCTCAACACAGAACCCTGTGGAACCCCGACTCCCAATGGCGGCATCTCGGCAGAGCTCTGGGAAACCCAGATCGTCTGGCGGCGGCCTTCAAGGAAAGATGTAAACCATTTGAACACCGTCCCCCTAAGGCCGATGTCATAAAGCCTGGCGAGGAGCGCCGCATGGGGGACGGTGTCAAAGGCCGCCGACAGGTCCCACATGACTAGCATGGCCTTGCCACCAACATCCAAGGTCTCCCTGATGATCTCCGAGACCTCCAACAACGCCGTTTCCGTGCTAAAATTAGGACGGAATCCGGATTGGGATGGATGGAGCAGATTGTTGTCTTCTAAAAAGCTCGACAAGACGCCATGGACATGTTTCTCAGTGATCTTGGCCAGAGCCGGGAGAATTGAGATTGGCCTGTAATTGGCCAAAACCTCGGCATCAAGACCAGGCTTTTTCAGGAGGGGGATTACCATCGCCCTTTTCCAGGTGCGAGGGACACTCCCGTCCCTCAGGGAGGCATTGAGGATGGGATTGACCAGGGGGTTCACCACCGCCGCCATCCCGGCCAAAAATTTGGCAGGGCAGGGGTCGAGTGGCGAACCTGATTTAAGGCTGGCCAGCAACACCCGAGACGCCTCGCTAGAGATGGCAGGAAAATCTGACAACACTGCAACAGGTATGGACGGTGACCCATGTCCTGCCACGGGGCCACAGCCACCCTCCTCGGAGCTCTCCAAGAAGGAGGCCTGAATCGCCTTGATCTTGTCGGTGAAAAAGCTGGCGAGATTACACGCCCACGCATCCGATGATACTGGCGGGAGTGAATGGGAGCTTGGGGTCGTGAACTCCTTCACTACGTTGAAGATCTCCTTACAGGAGTTCGCCGACGCCTCAACCCTTCTAGCAAGATATTCTTTCTTAGCTCCTAGGATGTCCCGATGATAGGCCTTCACAACCGCCCTGTAGGCAAGTTTGGCCTCCCAATTGTACTGATGGCGCCAGGCCCGCTCAGCAACCTTTCATTGGCTGCGAGCCACACGCAACGCCTCCGTGAACCACGGCGCAGATTGCCGTACTACCGTGGACTGAGGGGCTGCCTTTGGGGCAAGGTCATCCAGCCTTTCAGTCAGCCACAGCTGCAGAGCCTCAGTGTCTCTTTCCGGATCACCCGAGAGGTGGCAGGGATGTTCCGTGAGCGCCTGCTCCAACATATCAGGCGTCACTCTGTGCAGCGCTCTCGAGGCTGGTCTAGGCACCGTGAGGGCGCTGTTGTCCGACCGCCCATTCTCCAACACGAAAAACCTAATCAGCCTATGATCCGTCCAGAGCACCGGCAAGGTTTCGATATCCGCAATCGGGACTGACGAGAACACTTGATAAAGGGTGTGCCCTTTCTCATGTGTAGGACCCGACACAAACGGTGCGAGGTCCAGCGGAGATGTAATGTCCAAAAGTTTAATAGCGTTCGGGTCATCTGTCACGTCAAGGTGGAAGTTGAAGTCGCCTGCTACTACACAATGCTGTGTAGACAGCGCCAACTCGGAGATCGCTATCTAAGTCAACATCCTCTATGCTGGAATCAACAACAACTCCTTCACAAACTCCAGACCGTCCAGTACGCCTCAGCCAGACTGATCCTCGATATCACATGGCACAATCACATCACCCAACACCTCTGCGACCTCCACTGGCTCCCCGTTGAAAGAAGAATAGCTTTCAAGCTGCTCACACATGCCTACAAAGCCCTCCACAACACCAGTCCCCAAGACCTCAACTACTGAATCTCGTTCCATGCCCCCAAGAGAAACCTCTGCTCAGATGACCTCTTCCTAGCCACCGGCCCACTCTTCTACAGGACCAGAGCAGGTGGAAGATCCTTCTCCTACCTCGCAACCAAGACCTGGAACGAACTTCCCCTTCACCTCTGACCGAGAACGACACTGCACTAATTCAGGAAGGACCTCAAGACCTGGCTCTTCGAATGACTCCAGCGGAGCTGCTCACACCCGCCCCCAGTGCCTTGAGACCCTCACAGGTGAGTAGTGCGCTTTTAAAAACCTTAATTAAGTGATTGATTGATTGGTTTTTGTTTTTATATTTTTCCAAGCAGAGGCGAATGGGCAGCCCCCTCCCTGGGCCAATTTCGGCCTTGGGGACCTTATCCCCTGGAGTATGGCCTCTTCATGCTTGGTGCCCTAGATCCTACCCAGGGCACCCAGTTTCCAGTTTTAGGGACCACGGGGATCCTTAATACACCCATGGTCCCTGCCAGCTCCCTACTTCCAACGGAAACCGGCATTACTTCCACATTCAGGGAGCAGCAAAAACAGCTGATTCACTCACAAAGCCCAGAGAAGGGACTCCAGGGTTTGTAGTGGTGGTCTGTGTTTGCAGGGCTACCCTCACACTCTCAACCGAGCACCCTGCCTTTGGGACTGAAAGACCTGCTAGAGGGGTGACTTAGAGATTTCATATGCAGTGATGGTAGATATAGGGACACATATCTTTTGTGAGAGGTGCATGCACCACTCACACAGGCTGTAACGGCAGGTCTGTCATCGGAGCTTGGAGGGTCCCTTATGGGTGGCATAACATATGCTGTAGCCATTGGGGGACCCCTCGGGTGCCTAAGCCATAGGTACCTTATTACCATATACTAGGTACTAACTAGCTCACATTAGCAGCAAATTAGGATGTACCAAGATACTCACCATAGCCAATTCAGGGAAGAAATACAGTGGATGGAGCCCTGATTAGCAGTATCCCAGTCAGACTAGTCAGAAAAACAGTATGACACCAGCAAAAAGTGGGGGTAACCATAAAAGAAGAATGCCCATTTGGCCACAGAATTTTTATTTCAATATTTCAGATCTTCCTGCTTTTTAAAAATGTGCACACCAGTTTTCGCTAAATTTGGGGAGGGGTGCATATAATCTTTCTTTAAAGCTGGTGATCTGGTCTTCATTGATAAAGATCTCATTGGACTTCAGCAATGTGTACTGGTATCGTTGAATATAACAGCTTAAATAATTATAAAAGGAAATTCACTAAAACCAAATGTATGGTTTTGGTAATGTGGTTTAGAAATTCAATGGAAGGTAAGCAGGCACTTACCTAAAAGCATGCTATTACTTTAGCATTATCTTTAAGACTTGGTCACCCGCTACCCAAATGTTATTGTTGAGCTATAAATGTGCTAGAGAGGAAATGGGAGTACGTAATTTTGTGCTGTCTCTTATGGTTCATTTCTAAGTTTACACTTGTATGACAAATTTAACCTTTTACTTCTTTCTAGTCATACTCAGAGGAATATGTAACAAGTCACTGAATAAATTATATTGGACGAGCTAACAACTGTTCCAAAACAGCAATGGCACTCCATGGTCCAAAAGCTGTTTGGAACTTAGCATGGTTTCAGCTAATATATTACATGAAAAGTCTTCCCTGAAAAAGTGTAAGGTTTCTTTTCCTTAACCCCTTCGATGCGGATGACAAAGCCAGCTCGTCATGGGCGTTACCTGCGCTGCGCGCATGACGAGATGGCTTTGTCACGAAAGCCGCGATTTTGACATTTCAGCGCGCAGCGGGAAAACCTGCTAGCACGCATGCGGTTAAAGAGGCTAGCTAGCCTGTATAATGCTAAAATCATCAAATAAATAAATATTCTAGAATGCTTAATATTGGTGATTGTTAGCAATCTATTCACATTAAAGAACATGACAAGATGGTGTGATCACTTTTGATATGCTAAAGATATTAACAATGAAGTAATCCCACTTGGTCATATTATTGGCATAACTTGAATCTCAATGGTATGTCACTTATAGTATGGATGCGAAACTAAGGAAAACAAATTATAGGATTCTGGCTCCACTATATTAATATACATTTTCGTTCTTAGTAGGACACAGTTGGGACTTTAGAAGGATACTATATAACATTTCTTATGCACTTGCCTAGCCTTGTCCTGAATTTTTATGCGGGAAGTATATTGTATTCCATGGTACCAGAATGAGCAGAACTCACTCCATTTGGCTTACAATAGGGTAGCCTCACTAGCCTACGACAGGCGAGAATGGGATTCACAGTTAGCGGTGGGTTGGTGGGATGTACACACTGACAGCTAGTGGCTGTCAAACAGACATCTATGGTGCAACCAAATTTATGGAAGTAACTGGGGTCATATATTTGGGGGTAGCAAGCAGAAGCCCATTTGAATGAATGAAGAATACTTAAAGTGCACAAACTGCAACCTTAACAAGAAGACTCCTGGAGCTGAAAGACAACAGTGAGCAAGGCAGGAATGTTTAAATAGCCAGTTTTTTTATTTGTCTAGAATGATAAGTATGAGCAAGCCTAAGAGGCATGAGGAATAGGTAACACATCTTTTCAGTAGTGTAAGGAAAGGATCAACCACAACTGCAGCTTTTCTGGACCCTAAGAAGAGTAAGTGGCAGGAAGCATCATTCTGAGATGGTTTGAAATGTATCAGTGAGAGAAGAATGGCTCATAGAACAATGCTATGCGTTCATGAGGTCAAGCAAGGGAGATATTTATTCAAAGACAAGAACGAGAGCCTAAAAAGTGAACAGAGGACAGGGAAGGCAAGCATGATGAGGTCTGAACGAAAGGATGAAGTACAGGTGGAAATTACGTTATGGATGAGTGACAAGGAAGTACGTTTGAAGGTGGGCATGCAGATGAAGAAGAGCTGAACTATAAATAAATTAAGTAGTATGAAAGAGATGACGAGACAGGGTTGTAGCTATGGGAAGGTGACAAGCCAAATAGGTACTATAGGTTACAGAGTAACATTTTTTTCTATAAACAAGCATTAGAAATGCAATAGGTCTCGCAGCATTAGAGTTAGTGCTTTTAGAATTGTTTATGGGTTTTTTTGTAAATCTTTAGCATGAGGTTGAGGGTGAGTGAGGGTGAGTGAGGGTGAGGAGTTGAGGGTGAGTGAGGGTGAGTGAGGGTGAGTGAGGGTGAGGGGTTGAGGGTGAGTGAGGGTGAGGCTGAGGTGGTGAGGGTGAGTGAGGGTGAGTGAGGGGTTGAGGGTGAGGGGTTGAGGGTGAGTGAGGGTGAGGGGTTGAGGGTGGGTGAGGGGTTGAGGGTGGGTGAGGGGTTGAGGGTGAGTGAGGTGAGGGGTTGAGGGTGAGTGAGGGTGAGTGAGGGTGAGTGAGGGTGAGTGAGGGTGAGTGAGGGTGAGTAAGGGTGAGGGTGAGTGAGGGTGAGTGAGGGTGAGTGAGGGTGAGTGAGGGTGAGTGAGGGTGAGGGGTTGAGGGTGAGTGAGGGTGAGTGAGGGTGAGTGAGGGTGAGTGAGGGTGAGTGAGGGTGAGTGAGGGTGAGTGAGGTGAGGGGTTGAGGGTGAGTGAGGGTGAGTGAGGGTGAGTGAGGGTGAGTGAGGTGAGGGGTTGAGGGTGAGTGAGGGTGAGTGAGGGTGAGTGAGGGTGAGTGAGGTGAGGGGTTGAGGGTGAGTGAGTGAGGGGTTGAGGGTGAGTGAGGGTGAGTGAGGGTGAGTGAGGGTGAGTGAGGGTGAGTGAGGGTGGGTGAGGGTGGGTGAGGGTGGGTGAGGGTGGGTGAGTGAGGGTGAGTGGGGGTGGGTGAGTGAGGGTGAGTGAGGGTGAGTGAGGGTGGGTGAGTGAGTGTGAGTGAGGGTGAGTGGGGGTGAGTGTGGGTGAGTGGGGGTGAGTGAGGGTGAGTGAGGGTGAGTGAGGGTGAGTGAGGGTGAGTGAGGGTGAGTGAGGGTGAGTGAGGGTGAGTGAGGTGAGGGGTTGAGGGTGAGTGAGGGTGAGTGAGGGTGAGTGAGGGTGAGTGAGTGAGGGGTTGAGGGTGAGTGAGGTGAGGGGTTGAGGGTGAGTGAGGGTGAGTGAGGGTGAGGGTGAGTGAGGGTGAGTGAGGGTGAGTGAGGGTGAGTGAGGGTGAGTGAGGGTGAGTGAGGGTGAGTGAGGGTGAGTGAGGGTGAGTGAGGGAGGGTGAGGGTGAGGGGTTGAGGGTGAGGGGTTGAGGGTGAGGGGTTGAGGGTGAGGGGTTGAGGGTGAGGGGTTGAGGGTGAGGGGTTGAGGGTGAGGGGTTGGGGTTGAGGGGTTGGGGTTGAGGGTGAGGGACTGACTGCTGGCATCTGGCGAGAAAACTCTATGCAGCGGCAAAACAGCCTGAGCAGACCCAGCGGTGGCCATATCCAACGAAGGAGCGCACTGGCGGCGACGTCCTGCTTCAGGCTGGCTCTCCCAGGATGGTAGCCTGGTGCAGTGCAGTCCTATTGTGTTGCACCTCCGCCTCTGTCTAATCCCCGTTCTGCTATCTTGGAGCGAATGGCAGCATGTGAGGCCACCGGGCTAGATGACCGAAGGTCATGGCTCACCTGAGTTGCATGAGGGAGCTTACAGGCCGGAGAGAAATCGTGGCGCCTTTGGACTGGACTCAGCAGCCTCGACACTTGGGGAGGGGCAGAGGCAGCGAGTACACACTTTGGGGAGGATCCCCTTACTAACAGAGCACAGCAGAGGACGTGGTGTGGGCCGCTGCTCGGGCCCCCGTATACCAGAGCTGAACAGTGAGCACACACGGACGCTAGGAAGAGGGGAGGGGGGAGGAGAAATGCGACACGGCGGGAAGGGGAGGGGGCGGAGCGGGTCAAATAAACAAACAAGCCAGAGGGGAGGGGGGAGGAGAAATGCGACACGGCGGGAAGGGGAGGGGGCGGAACGGGGGAGGGGGCGGAGAGGGGAGAGGTGCGACACGGCAGGCAGGCAGGGGAGGAGAGGAGGAGGGGGGAGGAGAGTAGGGGAGGCACGGCCTAGCGGCCGTGCAATCAAGTAGTGAGGGGGCGGAGCTGGGGGAGGCTGTGAGAGAGAGTAGGCAAGGCAGGCGGCTGGGGGCATGTGAACGCGCATTGAGCTTAAATTTCTCGTGCACTGCAAGGAATCGCCACGATTCCTTGCAGTGTGGATAAAGAGCGGATAAGTGCCAATACTCTCGCCTTGCTCGATGCGCATGCGCATCGACAGGCGAGACCTAAAAAGACAGTACATATTGTATTCCTCATAACTAGAGCATTGATAATCCATGTGGCATTTTTAGTAACAGGAAATTAACTTTCTAAAAAATAAAAAAGATCATTAGAATAACGTTTACCAATTATAAACAATTTAAATATTTTGACAAACTTGTAGCCTGATTAAAAATTCTTCTATTGCCTTTCTTTCTCCTGAAATGAAGCAGATTAATCAAGAGAGACCTTTTAATTCAGATGGTGCCCAGTAATTGCATGCTCTGTGGGATAAATGTGTACTTCTTCTGGTACTGGATGAATCGATCCCCTTTCACATGCAGTACTTTACAAATCACCATTTAGTCATGCATTGGCTCCACCCCAGCTGAGGGTAAGAAGTTACAAGAATGCTGTGGCAACCTCATTGGCTGACACTGGGCATCAGTTCTCTATTTAGTATGTTAAAATTAAGAAAGGTAATAGTGGTTTAGAAGACTGCACAACTCGATAACACACAGTTTAGGGAATATATGAAACTGTCACTGTTGGTTCAAAATGAAAGACAGAAGTCAAAAATGTGTTGATCTGCAGCGTATATTGAACACAGAAACAGCCAACACGGGTTTTGTCACAATGAAGCAACTTCTTCAGGGCTGTAAATACACATATACAAGATAATTCTTACTTCCAATTTAAAACAATGACAGCCATTACCATATCCTTCATGCAGTGGAAGTCACCATATTTGGAATTACCAGAAAGAGGAAGGCAGACCTTCAGATTTGTAACACGTGATGATTAAGGTGTAACCTGAAACCAAAGAGGAACATAGAAAACCCAAAAATGAAGGAAAAAAGTGCTGCTTCACAAGACCTAAGGGCTTGAATAAAAGTATGTTTCTCTTTCAGAATAAAAGTGCTTTGTAAAGAAATAATTACACACTCAGAAACACCCAATTCCTTGTGTGTTACAAAGAGGAATCACACTATTAAAAGTGAGAAAAATAGATGAACAGATGAAAACATTATTACTGGCCTAAGGTTGTTAGGACTCAGGTTTAGCGCAACGCCACCAGAGTACTACAAACAGGTAGGACATTGATGCATGGTCAAGGGATTGTGAAATCCATCAATGTGGGTACTTTTGAGATGGCCCCTAAGGCTTGTAAAAAGGCTGTCTCCCACGTAAGCCATTGCTTGGCTTACTGTTTCTGACACGTGACCACTCCCACCTTGTTCCATTCTAGTTCCTGGTTGCCGCACGTTTGGGGCACTGTTCAGCTCCCAGTCCCGTCTTCAGTTGTAGGAATTATCCGACCTTGGCCCCGGACTCCCACGGACCTCCTTGTCTCCCTTTCAAGGGAGGTATATTCCTGCTGGTGTCCACATTGCTGTTCCGCTCCTCCTGCTTCTGAGCCGGTCAGTGCATCACGCCTTTCATTATGTTATCTCCCTCTCACCTTGGTTTGCGTTGCTGCTTCGCTCCTCTGGTCTTGGAGCCCGTCAGCGCACAACACCCCAGCCTTCTTTTGGCTCTTGAGTTCCGCCTGCAGGGGCATTGCTGCTACGCTCCTAATACCTGAGCCGGTCAGCACTCCATGTCTTAGGTGTCGCCCCCTCTGTTCTACCATTTTTTTTTTGAGGCGTATGTGTTGCTGCTCCGCTCACATTCACAAGCTGAGCGGGCCAGCACACCATGCATCGGGGAACTTGTTGCCTGTACTCACTCGCGTTGTTGCTCCGCTCTGCCCCATACTCTGAGCCTGTCAGCACGCAATACTTCAAAGGCACTATCTTTAGTTTTCCTAGTCATTTAACCCTATTCCCTTCTTGCCTGTAAGCTCACATAAAGAACCCTGAGCCATCCCTTTCCCTCTTAGTTTTTTCATTCGCCACCACCCAATATCCCCCAACAAACCTGGCATGAGTGAATAGATGAGAGTGTCCCATTTGTTTAGTACATGAAAAACAGAATCCTCCTAGATACATCAGATACTGCCTACTATTTCTTTCAGAATGTCCTGGGATTTTCCTCTGGGTAAGTGGATTGCATATCACTGAACTTGTCCTGCATTAATGTTCTATGCTACTCTGTTTTGTTTATTGTTCATCTAAAGTAATATCAGTCTTGCATTTTGTTACAGCACTCTGCATATCCGGTTTTCTCACTACAGAGTTTTCTGTGTCATCTTCTGGGAAAGAGTGGTTGTCACTCCATGATGTATTCCCCATAATTTTAGTGAACAGTTGCTTGTGATTGTATTACCAAATATTCCTCCGGGTGCTGTTTTCTGGAACTTTTGGGAACAGCAACTTCACTCCCTTGGAATCACGCTTGGATCAGGCAGAGAATTAGGCTTTGACGCGACAAAGGTGACAGTTAATCTGTCAATCAATACATGTCAATTGTTGCCAGTAGAGTTGTCCAGTCAAGCTAAGATTAAATAATATAAATATGGATCAAGTTATATTTCCCAACATAGAAAAATTAATAAAGAGAAGAAATTAGTTTTTTTATATATATAGTAGGTAATATAACGTTTCAGCTTACATTGCTCCAAATGAGGTTTATTCAAATCTTGAAAAATGTTCCTTAAAATCCTTATTATCATCTGCTTTAGTCGGTTTGGAGATCAATTCCAAAGAGTATAATTTTAGAGTAGGTCATGATAACCTGTTATTTTAAGAGAGAAACAAATAAAAAAAATGTGTTTGTTCCGTTATGTCTGTGGAAAACCTTTAGGTAGAACTATATATATAATATGTATCAACTGACAGGTGTAGATTAGTCCTTCATTGATAAATATAAATTAACAACATCTTTGGAGCTGGAACCCTATATAATTATTCCGTTACAAAAATGAAGTATAAGTCTGGTACAAGAAATGAATGATGCACTATTCTCTGTAGGAATTAAACATTTAAAAAGATTGATATGTACTTCTTATTAGTAAAAAGGGGGAAAAGCTCCTTAGTGTTCGATTATGTATGGAAATTTCCACCACATTCAAATTAAAACATATTTAGCATATTCGAAAAAAAGGCTTCGCCTAGAGTGACACCCCAGCCAAATAAGTATTTACTGATATTAATGTGTTTGAAGCAAATAAACCAGTAAAAATAAACTACTCCGAATTCTGTAAACAGATCACCAAGGTCCTTGATCTGATTATTCCGTTTAACATTCTGAAGAACAAGCGCAAGTTATCTGCCCCCGGGTTTAACCAGAACCTAAAAAACTTAAGAAAGGGCAATACACAGGTGGAAAGAAAGTGGAGGAAATGCTATGGCGCAGACGATAAAGTAGCACTCATCGTGAAAGAGCTCTCCAACCCCAACGCCGGAAAAAACGACATCATCCCTTCGCAAGACCTCTGCAACTCCCTCGCCTCCTACTTCCACAACAAGATCGCGGACATACACTACAGCTTCAGCACTCTACCGACGCACGCCACGACCGCAGCATCGCCACCCACCACCACCCTCCGCGCCTGGACCCCGGTCAACACCGAAGACACCGTCCACACGATGAACTCCGTCCACTCCGGATCTCCTACTGACCCCTGCCCTCACCACGTCTTCAACAAAGCCGACGCTGTCATCGCACCCCACCTGCGGGACATCATCAACACCTCATTCGACACCGCCACCTTCCCCGAGAGCTGGAAGCACGCCGAACTCAGCGCTCTACTGAAGAAACCTACAGCAGACCCCACCGAACTCAAGAATTACCGCCCCATCTCGCTACTCCCGTTTCCAGCCAAAGTCATCGAGAAGACCGTCAACAAACAGCTGGCCACCTTCCTCGAGACGAATGGATCCCTCGACCCATCGCAGTCCGGATTCCGTGCCAACCACAGCACCGAGACCGCCCTCATCGCCGCCACTGACGACATCCGAGCCCTGATGGACAACGGGGAAACAGCGGCCCTCATCCTCCTAGACCTCTCCGCGGCTTTCGACACGGTCTGCCACCGCACCCTAGTGCAGCGCCTCAGCAACGTCGGAATCCAGGAGAAGGCGCTGGAATGGATCGTCTCCTTTCTCGACGGAAGAACACAAAGAGTCCGCCTACCACCGTACAAGTCAGAGGCCACCAAAGTCATCTGCGGCGTCCCTCAAGGATCCTCACTGAGCCCGACTCTCTTCAACGTCTACATGAGCCCCCTCGCGGCCATCGCACGCCAACACAACCTTAACATAATCTCCTACGCCGACAACACCCAGCTGATCCTCTCCCTGACCAACGACCCCGCCGCCGCCGGAGCCAACCTGCACGAAGGGATGAGAGAGGTAGCCGAGTGGATGACGACAAGCCGCCTGAAGCTGAACACAGATAAGACGGAGGTCCTCATCCTGGGCTCCTCGCCCTCCGCCTGGGACGACTCCTGGTGGCCCCCCGCCCTGGGCACCGCACCCAAACCGACGGACCACGCACGCAACCTGGGTTTCATCTTGGACTCCTCCCTCTCCATGACCAGGCAAGTCAACGCCGTCTCCTCGTCGTGCTTCAACATCCTTCGCATGCTTCGGAAGATCTTCTGGTGGATCCCCACAGAGACCAGGAAGACCGTCACCCAGGCCCTCGTCACCAGCCGACTGGACTACGGCAACGCACTCTACGCCGGAACCACCGCCAAGACCCAGAAGAGACTCCAGCGCACCCAGAACGCCTCAGCCAGACTCATCCTCGACATCCCACGACCCAGCCACATCTCCGGACACCTAAGAGACCTGCACTGGCTCCCGGTCAACAAGAGAATCACCTTCCGCCTCCTTACCCACGCACACAAAGCTCTCCACGACCAAGGCCCGAGCTACCTCAACAACCGAATCAACTTCTACGCTCCCAAACGCCACCTCCGATCCGCCAGCCACGCCCTCGCCGCCGTCCCACGCATCCGCAGAGCCACTACAGGAGGAAGGTCCTTCTCCTACTGAGGAAATATGAATTTTTATGATCAATTGTGTCCCCTATCTTAGACCCCAACGACTCCGTGTACGCACTACAAGTACATGTATGTTCCTTCTACTACCAGCTATGAAGACGCAAATACATTTGCGTCTAACGTTAACATGTCCTCTTTCAGATCCACCATGAATGGGTCGAATATTCCGTTCCTAAGTATGCCTTGCCAACGTCTTTATGTAGTGTGTTTTACACGTTTTTCAGTTCTGGCGAAGTAGGCCCTGAATTCTGCCATCGAGCCTTTTCTGCCTTCTGACTCTGAATGCCTCAGCCTGGGCCTGCATCTGTACCCGTGACCTCTGCCTTACTCCCTGCGCGGCTAACGGCGCTTGGCTCAGCCTGTTGCCTGCCAAGACTGTATTCAGCCTTCAAGTTATCTGCTCCGCTCCTCGAAAAATACATTCCTGTCTAGTAGTTCAAGTAAACATCCTTCCAGCTGCAGAGCAAAGGGCCCGGCCTCACGGTCTCCGTGCAAATAATTCATAGCTCCTGTTACCATGGTAGGCCCATGCCCCCCTCGCATCTCATGCAGACACGTAGACGCTTATACACGCACTCACAGTCAGTATAGAATAGCCTCTGTCCGAGAGACCTTTCCTTCCAGATAATACAGTTCCTTAAACACGAGATATTAGATACGACTTGGGATTAGGTTGATCTGACATCCCAGACTTCTGTCTCCACATGTAGGGCTAAATGTCAAGTCCCCTTCACCCTTCAGTTACACGTCAATCACACGTCATGCTGCCTGCGCGCGCATCTCTGCCATGTATTTCTGCTGACACTGCAGGATTCTCTTATGGATCCACCCTCTTGTGACATCATGCTAAATGACGTTTCTAGTACACGCCTTCATGCACGCCTATTGTAACGCCTTTTCTATTACGTATGAGTATTCTTATCTCTCTTCTCAGCTGTTACGCCTTATGCATATGTTTTACTGTAATGCATTGACTATATATATGAATGATTGTCAATAAAGTGTTGTCTGTCAGTCCCTTCCCGAACCTACGTGGTGACGGAATGGTATGCCACCTTGGCTCGAGCCAAATACCCATTCCTTTTTAAGGAATAAAACCCCTTTTGAAAAACCTCAAATATCACGGATTTTGCCTCTTATTTTTCTGAGTTATTCTTATTGAACTTTACCGCATAAATTAAGTATAGGTAATTTAAATTTACCACATAATTGGCGCCCGAACAGGGACCCCTCCCCCACCTCACGCGCCGGAGGTGCGTTGCAGGCCTAGCCCCCTGCCACAGTCGGACGGACAACTACACGTACCCGCAGGATTTCCTGTATCTCCCTCAGGCCAACGGAGGTGACTGAGGCTGCGATCAACACCCAGACGAGGCGGTGAGGAGTGCGGAGGATCCCGACCAGAGCCTAGCTGAGAGAGCAAGATCCGAGGTATACGGAGGCCCACCAGGTTCCGAAGTTCCGAAGTATCTGCGTCACGAGTCGAGTCCGGTCTAGTCCAGTCCAGAGTTTCCGAGGCCTTCCGTTCCGTGCTTCCCGGTGAGTACCATTGCTGGGGACGCATCTAGACGTGCGCATTAATTTGTGCCGGTCAAGACGGGTTTGGGTACACAGACCTGGTCTGCACTGTTTTAGCAGTGTATCTGTACTGTTTAGCAGTATATCCTGTCTGCACCGTTTAGCGGTGTATCTGTACTGTTTAGCAGTACATTCAGTATCACGTAGGTAGCTAGTTTTATTGTAATCATTGTTATTCGTTGTAAAATGTTTTAATGTGTTTTCAAAATGTCGTGGTATGAGTGATTGTTCGATCTTCATTATTGTGATTATTGTGTTCATTGTGTTCAAATTCGGGTAAGAGTCAAGTAGCCAGATTTTAAGATGCCGTTATTCTCCAAATTAAGACAGATAAAAACTAGAAAAGGGATACTCGAGGAAGCTGTTCCCATTCCACCTAGGGACACTCCAGGGTACTTTATGTACCGCAAACATGGCCTAGACGCCGTTTTATATCTCGATTTATGGGTGGACTACACCAAGGATCTAGCAGAGAATCCGAGATGGCCCGCTGCTGGGACATGGGATGCAGATTGCATCCTGAGAGTAGAAGAAGCGTTATGGAAAAAGAAAGCCAGACAGTCACAGAAAGATGCCATTGAATTATGGCGCAAAGAATCGCATAGGCGTATAGAAAAAGCACACAGAAAAGAAGAGAAAAGTAGAGAGGATTCAGAAAAGGCCCGAGAAAACGTATTAGTCGAGGAAGGTATCCGAGTAAAAATAGAACAAGTAGATAGACAACGAAACACCCTTATGAATGGTATGTATCCTCTCCTGACCGAGGGTTTACCCAATGCCACCCCGGAAGTACCAAAAGATCTGCCACCTCCATTGCTCCCGACTAAAATGCATCTGAAAACTGCAAAGGACATTTTCCTTTCTTCCTATCTAGACGATGTAGCCCCCGAATATGTTAATACCGCACCGCCGCGCACACCTCCTACTGGCGGCGCTCGACCCCGAGATAATCAGCCCCCACCTCTGCGACAAGCTACTCCTCCTCCCGCTCCAGCCCTTCCGGCTGTTCCTCCTGGTCTTCCAGCCGTTCTCCCACCTCTTCCTGCACCTGTTCCTCCTGCTTTACACCCAAACAATCCCTTCGGATCCGGCGCCTCAGGTGGCGCGTCCTGAGGGGCGACAGGTTTCCAAACCCCGCCACCAACAACTCGGTGGACTTATAGGGATCTAGCACAACAACGTACACCTCAAGCAGCCGATTTTGACAAATATAAAGAACGCCTTGCAGACTGTACATATGATCCAGTACCTGGTAAAAAGAATGACGAGAGAATGTTGCTCGCATCAGTACGATTGCGACGAGTCACAAACTTTTTATTGACACTACCTGGAATGGTAGATCATCTAGATAAAATATATCATTTTGTTCAAACAGGGGTAGGGCCTGAAAGTATTAAGGAGGCACTGGCCTATCAGAAAGTTGATACTCAAGGCAAGATATTACGGTTTCTTATAAACTGTCTAATAAGAGAAGTGGATAGGCCGGGTACAAGCCCGGACGACATAAAAGCACTCCATAGATGGGGTCAGAATATAGCAGATGGGAATCATGATAAACAGGCTTGTATAGAAAATATGTACCGAAGGATCAGAAATGCAATATTAAAGATGCATGAAAGAAGACAGCCACCACCAGAAATAGATTCAGACAAACTTGAATCCTCAGGGGAGGAGGACGAACCAGAAGAAGCAGCAGGACAATCACAGTTACCAGTTAGAGAAATGATAGCTTATGTAGGTAAAGGAAGACCCTATAATAACTCAATGCGTCCAGTACATCCAGAAAGTAAAAGAATTTTTCAGGAAGCCATGTGTAATCCGAGAACTCCTGAACACTTATTCCAAGCCACTGACAACAGACTTCGAGAACGAATGGGGTACCATGTACTCGATTCTATGGACGAACAAGAATTAGCTAGGTCAGCAGTACAATGGGCTGACAATCCTGAGAAATATAGTGATGATGCGTTAGCACACACATTTTTGAATATGACACCAAGTGAACAGCGTTTAGCTGGTACATACATGATACAACACCTACTCCTATTGTATAGAAGCCAACATTCCGATCCAGGTCCCCTGCCTGACATATTAGCAGAACTGCTCATGAATAAATGGAGAGGTCTAGGTACCGATCTAATTAAAGTGATTCTAGAACATCGGCACAGATATAGTGCCTTCTTGTGTCCACAACCCGATTCAGCACACTCCATGGAAAGAAAAATGTATTACATAGTCAGACAGAATCCGTTACGAGAAGTGCACCCAGTTCAGAATGCAGATAGTACGCTTAGACGCGTGTTTGTGTACACGCCCATAACTAAAATAGAATTATTGGAAATGAAAAAATTAGTACCCAGCCATGACAAAGATCCCGCAGGTTTTCACCGTGAAATAAAGGACATGTTACTCATGGGCGATTACACCTATCCAGACCCTATGAAAATATTGAAAGTATTACTGCCTGCTGGTATTTACGAGAAACTCAAAGAAAAAGAATGGGAGGTGGGAAATGCAAAGATTGATTGGACTGCATTAGAAAACGAAGAAAATACTCGAGTTCCAGGCCTAGGGCTTGGAGAAAAAGTTAAAGCGTTACCAGGATTGTTAGTACAAGTATTGCCACGTTTATTAGGTACGAAAAAGGAAGATTGGGGTGCAATCTCAGCCTGCAAACAGAAACCCGATGAAGACACTAGTGATTTTTATACCCGATTTGAGAAATGTTTTGGTATTAATAGCGGCCTGAAAGCAAGTAGCGATTCATATCCACATCTTTTTGTAACGAAATTAGTCGAGAATTCCCTGCCTCAGGTTAAGAACAGGGTACTGAAAGTCGAAAGCACTTGGCAAGCTAATACTCCTTCACAAATGTTACAAATGTTACAGTATCACCAGAATAGAATTAGAGAAGAACAAGAACATGAACAAAGACGTATGAAAGACACAAAAATGAAAATGTTAGTTGCCCAGTCAGTTCCAGCTGACGGTCACAAGAAGGGTGCGACCCAGCCCAGTAATTCGACGGCTCCGGTTAAAGGAGTATGTAACTATTGTAAACAGCCAGGTCATTATATAAACGATTGTGCAGTTCTGAAACACAATATCTCCACGGGTAAAACCAAGGAGAGACCGCGTCCACCTAGACAAGATCAGGCCCAACAACAAGTACCGCAGAATATACAACATATTCCGCCTATGCCAGCTTCAACACAGACCGTAGCAGTACCCCAGCAACAGCCTATTACCGCAACACAAAACACGACACAACAAATGTACCAGTATGCACAAAATGATTACCCCGATTATCAGCGATACACATGAAACAGCCTAGAGAGGGAGTTTGGCTTGCCTCTTATTGAGGTTCCTGTAGATCAAGAGGGTCCTTATGTACACAGTCAAGTATTAGGGAAAGACAGAAAGTTTCTCATTGATACAGGGGCAAGCAGAACCACGATAAGTCACGATGAGATTCCAGGGGCACCCCTCTCAGGCTCACAGAATGTTTCCCTTGGATTTTCAGGAAAGCCTATTATTAATGAAGTATCACAACCCCTTCCTCTTGCAGTTGGTCCTTTGACACGGACTACAGATTTATTGCTTACAAAATCATGCCCAGAAAACCTGCTAGGTATAAAGACACTGAAAGCTCTAGGAGCTATAATATGCTGTTCTCCGGAAGGAGTACGATTATTCTTGCGAGATTTTAAAGGTCACTATGTATTGAGAGACATGGATCACCGATTACAGAATGTCCCTGCACATTTGTGGGCGCAAGGCCTCACTGATGTAGGTTGTATGCACATTACACCATATCGAGTCACACTCAAAGCAGGAGTGGTATTACCACGAATTCGACAATACAAGTTACCCCCAGATGCTGTAGTGGCTTTACTGAGAATCATTGACGAGCTGATTGCACAAGGAGTGGTCGTGGAAACCGACTCCAATGTATGTAATTCTCCTATCATCCCAGTCCTTAAACGTACTGATCCAAATGCACCACCTGTTTATCGATTAGTTATTGATCTGCGCGAATTGAATAAATGTATTGTACCACAGTATCCCGTGGTCCCAGATATCTCTTCATTATTGACAGCCATTGATTCAGAAGCAACGTTCTTTACTGTAATTGACCTCAAGAACGCCTTCTTTAGCGTCCCAATCGATCCGGAAAGCCAATACTTGTTCGGATTCAGTTTAAATGGACAAAGTTTCAAATTTGCACGCGCACCTCAAGGATTCACAGAAAGCCCCAGCATCTATAGCCAAGCACTGAAAAGACAACTTGACAGTATCCACATGCCTGTTAACACCGCACTACTTCAGTATGTCGATGATCTGCTGATCACCGCCGGAAGCGAACCCGAATGTGAAAAAGCATCACTGACGGTTTTAAATTTTCTGGCTGACAAGGGGCACAAGGTATCCCCTTCGAAGCTGCAATTCTGTGTTCAGCAAGTTGTGTACCTTGGTCACTTGCAGTCCAAAGTGGGGAGACAGCTCACACCTGATCGCATCCAGTTAATTGTAAACATGTCACCACCCAAGACCCAAAAGGAGGTGCAGGCTTTTATAGGCCTCACTTCGTACTGCAGACAGTGGATTCCCCAATATGCATTTCTAGCAAAACCACTCATTCAGTTGACAACTCAGGAGGCAGCGACATCGACTGTCCTCCCTTGGACTCAGGAACATACACAAGCTTTTGAAGACTTAAAGAAAGCCTTATGTCAAGCACCTGTTTTAGCAACACCATGTTACAGTAAACCTTTTACACTTTTTGTCACAGAACGTGAAGGTACTGCCTTGTCAGTACTCACTCAGGAACAAGCAGGTTCACACAAACCGTGTGCTTACTTTTCTAGCACATTAGATCCAGTAGCCCAGGCTCTGCCTGCGTGCTTGAAATCAGTTGCAGCGACAGCTTTAGCAATCAGACAAAGCGATTCCATAGTACTAGGACATCAATTGACAGTACAAGTTCCACATTCCGTGGAAGTTCTTTTAAATCGTACACAGACCCAACACTTGACCATAGCAAGACTGACAGGTTATGAATTGACATTGTTTCAACCACACATAGAAATCAGACGCTGTAGCACATTAAATCCTGCCACACTTTTGCCATTAAATGGAGTAGACCCATTGGCACATGATTGTATTGAAGTCATTACTATTACGACGAAACCCAGACAAGACTTGACAGATGTTCCATTACCAGATCCAGACCTGACACTTTATGTGGACGGTTCATGCATGAGAACAGGTACAGGAGAATTAGTGGCAGCCTACGCAGTCACGACAGACACCGAAGTTATTGAAACCAACTGTATCGACACCCTGTCAGCTCAAGCAGCAGAGCTCATCGCTCTGACACAAGCATGTATTCAAGCCAAGAATAAGAAAGTTAACATATACACTGATTCACGTTATGCATTCGGAGTCGTTCACGACTTTGGAGTCCTCTGGCGAGAGAGAGGTTACTTAACTTCTCACGGTGCCAACATTCAACACGGTCCCCTCATTCAAGCTCTGTTAGATGCAATACATCTGCCTACTGAAATCTCTATCATGAAGTGTAAGGCACATACAAAAGTCACCGATACGATCTCCCAGGGTAACGACCTGGCAGACCGAACAGCTAAGCAAACTGCTCAAAATCGAACTCATGTAACTGACTTGACAAAGACAATAGTACCGACACACTGCATGACAGTCAGGGATCCCACACATGATGTAATTGACATACAGACACATGCCACACCAGACGAAATCAAGAAGTGGACTGAACTAGGAGGGATCCAAACAGATCAAGGATGGATGACGAAGGGAAAATCTACATGGTTTCTCCCCGACTCTATGGTTCAAGTCATCATTAACACGATACATAGTCCAGCACACCTAGGAGAAAAAGCCATGCTAGACAGTATTCAACACATATGGTTCAATAAAAAATTACGAGCAGCAGCCAAACAAAAAGTGCGTACTTGCATGATTTGTTGTCAGTTCAATCCAGGTAAAAGCATTCCCGTAGAGCAAGGTGGATTTCAGCCTCCCGATCACCCTTTTGAAGTCCTCCAGATGGATTATATCCAGATGGAACGTTGTCGAGGTTTCAAATATGTCCTCGTAGTCGTATGTGCACTATCCCGATGGACAGAAGCATATCCAGTCCCAGATTACACTGCCCCGACCACTGCCAAGCAGCTGGTCCGTGAATTCTTCCCACGGTATGGTTTGCCACGTATCGTGTACTCAGATAACGGTCAGCCATTCTCATCCGAGCTTGTGAAACATATTACACTCCTGTTAGGCTATCAGTGGAAATTCCACTGTGTCCGGCATCCCGAGGCAGCAGGTCTCGTGGAGCGCCATAATCAGACTCTGAAAATCCGACTTTCAAAAATCTGTAGAGAGAAAGGCGTAGACTGGATAGTAGCTTTGCCAGTTGCCCTTTTCTATATGAGGATGGTAGCGCATTCTCAAACCGGGCTATCCCCGTATGAAGTGGTCTTTGGTAGGCCACCAAATATGTGGGGGACGCCCATACCTCGTAAGATCACAGATGTTGACTGTATTATGCTGACAGATTACCTTGCCTCCTTGATGTCTGCACTACAATCTTGTCGTTCACAGGTAGCTGCTGCCTTTCCCGACAACACCGATGTGAAGCCCCATGAAGTGGTCCCTGGTGACTTTGTCTTTGTTCGTAACTTCGACCGGAGAAGTCCGCTGGAACCCCGCTGGCAAACTCCGAAATTGGTTCTTCCGACGACGAGGACCGCCATAAAAGTTGAGGGCAGGAAAGGGTGGCGGCACTCGAGCCACGTAAAGAAGTTTCACGGACTCCCTTCGGACTTGGACTCTAAGCCCTGCCCTCCTACACAGACTGATTCAAAACTCCCCCTGGTTGAGAAAACCGCCTCCGAAGAATATAGACTGAAATTACGGTCTAGCAAGTCAGACAGTTTAATTGTTTAAGTCCTCCCCTAGGTGAATCGGTTAAATTAGTTTCTGACATGTATCCCCTAGACCGAGATAGAGAGAGAGATAGACAGAGACAACTCAAGAAACGTGCATATTGTAAATCACTTCGTAGTCACTGTATAGTGACATTATTGGTTATGTTTTTTCTAAGCCTTCTGATTATTGCTGCCAGTATATTATTGCATATCTATTACCCTATTTTCAAGCGTGCACATTCTGCTTACAACGTCACTGCCGAACATTCTTTTAGCGAATTACCTCCGCATGAATTGTCTTACAGACTTGCGCTGCGCAATAACACATTCATTAGTATGTTACATCACTCCCATCAGACTAACAACGCTACAAATTGTTGGATATGTGGCCGACTCCCTCCCTACCAGAAATACAAGGGAGTTCTGCCCCTTTTTCCATACCCGTTCACTCACAATGGCTCATGTGGAGCATGGTTTAGATTGATTAATTCCTTAGATTCTGATATTGCTGTATACGAAGGGAATTGGGTTTGGGGAAATCTGAACTTAGTTCTGCTTAAAGCCTGTTACCCTGACAAGAAGGGACTTCCCACTAGGACAGGAACTGATCTAGAAAATGAAGTATATGGATTAGGTAATTACACAATTAACCTCATGATTTTGACGAAAAACCCGTTCCGCAGCACCCCAGCAGAAGTACGATCCGGGTATTCACTGAGCCAGGGAATCATCGCCAAGGTATCAATCGGAGTAGGTAAAGGCGCCCCTCGGACTATGTTAGACCTGTTTGGCGCCTCCTCTCCCCCCGTTATCACCCGTTTTGGCTCTGCACGTGGACTCAGGATGGGACGACCCGCACCCACTACATTCATGTTTAAATTTACACGATCCCTGGGGCCTAGTACATTTACCTCTGTTGAAATTAAAGCAGAACCCCCTTTTCCCTGTATTGCCGGCAGGTCTCGAGTAATCGTCGGTACCCGTACCTGATCGAAAGGGCGTCCCCGCATATTGGCGGGAGGATTCGCCAACATTACTCCCTACCAATGGCATTTTCAACATACCTGTCTCCTTCATTTTATCCCATGTCAAAGAATCATAACAATCCCAGGTTAAGCTTTTATTATGCTCTTTAGCCTTTCTAAAAAGATTATCGTTGCAGAACCAATGGTTACCCTGGTGTGATGTCGAGTACCCCATGATTCGCGACTGATAGGTCGGCAACTCGGAAAGCAACTCGGGCCTACGTTCCCCCAAGATCGACGTAAAAATCCCCCATGCTTTGCCCCAATTGCCAATATTCTCATTCACTTTAAAGGCGGCCATTTTTGCGCGCCAAACACTCGGATGCATGAGGTCTTTCTGACCCTTAACATGCTCCACCTCATAATGATCAACAAGCAACGAGAAGATGTTCACATATTCCCCCGCCCAAATCTTCTCCTTAATTGCCAAAGGCACATGTTGACCCAACCTTTCTCTACGAGAGGGTGCTGACTCATCCCTCGCAATCGGCCATGGCCGCTTACCTGCACCGGACGCTGCCTCTGCGGTCGCAATCGTCCCTTGTGGCTTGTCAACTACTGCAGCCGGCGCGGACACCTTGGCTGCATCCCGTTTCTCGCGCAATTGCTTCATCAGCGCCTGCGCGTCGGCAGCCGTGGCGCCCTCACTACTTTCGCCCAACCACGCTGCAAGTTGTGCTGCCAGCTCGGGCGGCATATCTTCATTGGACACCGGGGTGACCACCACGGGAATCGGATTCCCCTCCGCCGGTACTGGGGTTGGCGCTTCGAGCGGGGTACAGGGAACCGGGACGTCTCCCCCAGCTGGTCCCCTCCTTGGCCTCTTGGCTCTCCCTCCTGGAGCTGCTCCAGCCGAAGGACGTTCCGGCCCCCCTTCCCCCTCTCTCTCCGCCACCCGCTTCTTCAGCTCAGTCATCTCCTTCATGAGGACCCAAACCATCTGTTCAGTCGTCATTCTCTTCCCGCCTTTCTTGGGCATTTCTCCGACAGAGTATCTGTAAGACAAAAGAAAGATTACAACGCTCAAAATTGGCTCTTCGTTCCGTCTCGAGCTCACGTGCAGCGAGGAGGTGCAGCTTCAGAGCACAGAGGATGCCTTCTGGTCTTGCGTCCCCTTTTATCCGTCTTCAGGGCGGGCGTAAACCCGCCCCTGCCTGCCCCGAGGGCGTGGCCAGCCGCGTCAGTGTCTAGGCCAGCCCACTCTAGGGCGGGAAAAAAGCGCGCCCCGGCTACGCCGCTTCGGGCATACCAGCCGAGACTCGCTTCCCGCCCAAGATGGCTTCCCGGGGGGATCGTGGTACTCTGCCATACGTTCGGGGGGACCGAGTGGTCGCCCCTTTCCACAATTAACCTCATGATTTTGACAGTTGAATCTGAAGCTGCACCAGTATTGCCTGCTATGTCCGTATTACCAGTCACAGGTGAATTATGTGTCAGAAAGAATGGTTCAGTACACTTAGGTCATAGTAAATGTACTACTGTGATCGAATTCAGTGATCAAGGCAAGTCCACATTCAGAGCTACTCGGCATTCCTACTTTGTTTGTGACCATACCGCATACATACGCTTACCTCCAGATTGGGATGGTACCTGTTACATTGCATTCCTTCTGCCACCTGTTTTCCTAGCTCCTCCTGATTATCACAGAAATACCAATCTAGTAAACAATAGACTCCGAAGAGATCTCCCGATTGTCGATTACACTGAAACGGCATGGGATCAATACACAGACTTCAATAAAGGTTTCTTTCCCTACTTAGGTGCTGTCTTTAATAGTAAACTGATACGCAAATTAACTAGAACCCTCGAAGCAGTAGTGAATGAAACTACTTCCGCCCTAGGCAACTTAACAGAGGAGCAGTCTGCCATGCGGGTTGTTGTTCTTCAAAATCGTCTTGTCATTGACGTCATCCTAGCAGATAGGGGCGGAGCCTGTAAGGTCATCGGGTCGAGCTGCTGTGTTTTCATTCCAGAAAACGCGCCAACAGTATATAAAGCTATAACGCGTCTTCATAAGATTGCCAGTTTGATACATCAGAATCCAGGCACCTGGACTTGGTCCGGTTGGTTCTGGACAACGTTGACCGGCTGGGGATGGAAGATCCTATCCTTCCTAGGCATTGCCCTTCTCATAGTATTCAGTTGCTGCCTGTGTCTACAATGTGGGCCAGCGATTTGCGGCCTGTGCGCCACATCATGTATTCCGCATTCAAGTTCCCATTCAAAATGCGAAAGGAAGAAAGAAGAGCAAATGATGTTACATGAACAGATTGATTGATTCATGAGGATCGATATATCATGAAGGGTCCGTAGGGGACAAGGAGGGAATGAGGAAAAATGAATTTTTATGATCAATTGTGTCCCCTATCTTAGACCCCAACGACTCCGTGTACGCACTACAAGTACATGTATGTTCCTTCTACTGCCAGCTATGAAGACGCAAATACATTTGCGTCTAACGTTAACATGTCCTCTTTCAGATCCACCATGAATTGGTCGAATATTCCGTTCCTAAGTATGCCTTGCCAACGTCTTTATGTAGTGTGTTTTACACGTTTTTCAGCTCTGGCGAAGTAGGCCCTGAATTCTGCCATCGAGCCTTTTCTGCCTTCTGACTCTGAATGCCTCAGCCTGGGCCTGCATCTGTACCCGTGACCTCTGCCTTACTCCCTGCGCGGCTAACGGCGCTTGGCTCAGCCTGTTGCCTGCCAAGACTGTATTCAGCCTTCAAGTTATCTGCTCCGCTCCTCGAAAAATACATTCCTGTCTAGTAGTTCAAGTAAACATCCTTCCAGCTGCAGAGCAAAGGGCCCGGCCTCACTGTCTCCGTGCAAATAATTCATAGCTCCTGTTACCATGGTAGGCCCATGCCCCCCTCGCATCTCATGCAGACACGTAGACGCTTATACACGCACTCACAGTCAGTATAGAATAGCCTCTGTCCGAGAGACCTTTCCTTCCAGATAATACAGTTCCTTAAACACGAGATATTACATACGACTTGGGATTAGGTTGATCTGACATCCCAGACTTCTGTCTCCACATGTAGGGCTAAATGTCAAGTCCCCTTCACCCTCCAGTTACACGTCAATCACACGTCATGCTGCCTGCGCGCGCATCTCTGCCATGTATTTCTGCTGACACTGCAGGATTCTCTTATGGATCCACCCTCTTGTGACATCATGCTAAATGACGTTTCTAGTACACGCCTTCATGCACGCCTATTGTAACGCCTTTTCTATTACGTATGAGTATTCTTATCTCTCTTCTCAGCTGTTACGCCTTCTGCATATGTTTTACTGTAATGCATTGACTATATATATGAATGATTGTCAATAAAGTGTTGTCTGTCAGTCCCTTCCCGAACCTACGTGGTGACGGAATGGTATACCACCTTGGCTCGAGCCAAATACCCATTCCTTTTTAAGGAATAAAACCCCTTTTGAAAAACCTCAAATATCACGGATTTTGCCTCTTATTTTTCTGAGTTATTCTTATTGAACTTTACCGCATAAATTAAGTATAGGTAATTTAAATTTACCACACTACCTGGCCGCCAAGACCTGGAACTCCCTCCCGGCCGACCTGCGCCTGACCCAAGACCACCTCTCCTTCAGGAAGAAGCTCAAGACCTGGCTGTTCGAGCAGTAGCGGCACCCCCCCAAGCGCCTCGAGACCCAACGGGTAGGTAGTGCGCTCTATAAATGTCTTTGATTGATTGATTGATTGATTGAAGGTTATATTGAGTAACCATAAAAGGGAAATTGCAAAAGCTGAGTATTTTGCCAACACAATTTTGGAGGCATCTAACACATCTCAAAGTGTTTTTATAATAGTTAATGATTTGTCTAAACCTGCCTGCCTAAAAAACAAGACTATTGCGACTCAAGACCTATGCAATAGCCTTGCTACTTTCTTTGAGGAGAAATTCTCCAACATAATTAATAGTCTTACAGTGTACCAGGAAAATATGAGTGATAATGAATCCAGTGTACTGACACAACCACTAGTCTATCAGAAAGAGGATGGGGCATGCAAGAACAAGCTAATAACACTAGACTATTTCAAAGCCCCTTCTGAGGAAGAATTCCTCAAACTTCCTGTGAGCACCACTTCTGGGCTGCCTATGGACCCTCTCCCTCATAAGGTTTGGAAGGAGTATGGTGGGGAGCTATTTCCACAGCTCCGTCAGATTTGCAGCCAATCCTTGAGCAGTGGAATAGTCTCCACCTGTTGGAAGCAGGCAATGGTGACACCCATGCTGAAAAAAGCAACTCTTGGCCCTCAGTGTCCAAATAACTACCGACCTATTTAACTCCTTCCTTATCCTGTGAAAATGTTAGAATGCCTGGTTAGCATAACCCTTTTGCAATTTCTGGTTTTCGCCCAGGTCACGGTACGGAGACCGCACTAGTAACGATCCTAGACGAGCTCAGAATGCAGGCAGACAGAGGTCAGCTGGCTATTTTGATCTTACTGAACATATCTGCCGCATTCGACACCGTCAACCACAACAGTTCTTGAGGTGGCTTGCCGAAATAGGATTGGAGGGCCTGGCACTGAAATGGCTTCAGTCCTACCTTGAGGACAGAGAGCAAGCAGTGGCCCTTTCTCCCTTTTTATCGACATTTGGAACCATTCAGCATGGTGTCCCCCAGGTTTCATCAATCAGTCCGATTCTCTTTAATATATATCTGAGACCGCTGATCCCCATCATTAAATCCTATAATATCAAGCTGGTGAATTATGCGGGCGACACGCAGCTCATTCTGTCTCTGGAGGAGAATCAGTCCATCCCACTTCGAGACTTTCATGAATGCATGCAAAGGACTACCAGATGGCTTACGGCAATTCCCTGCAGTTCAATGGGGGGAAATGGAAATCCTATACTGCCTGGCTAAGAAAGTCCCTCACCCTCTTCCAGCTAATTTCTGGCCTATTCACACAGACACGCCTCTGACACCAGCCATAGCAGTGCTAATTCTGGGGGGAGTTTTTGAAAACCATGTGAAAAACGGCTGGAACTTGCTACTCCCTTATCAAAGCAGAGCGGAAAATTCTCCCTATGTTACCCATGTCAGCCAGGGCTCTTGTGGTGAGAAGTGTCATTCTGAGCTGTCTGGACTACTGCAATGCCCTGCTACTTGGTGCGCCTAATTTTCTGATAATGAAACTTCAATGAATACGGAAGATAGCCGCAAAGTTAGCCTTAAAGAAGCCACGTAGTGCTTCTGCGGTTCTTAATGAGCTCCACTGGCTTCCTCTAGCTCAGAGAATCCAGTTCAAATCATTATGCATCATTTTCAAGGCTCTGCATGGATTTGAACCTGTGCCACTGCTGGAAATATTTGTCTGGTATTCCCCTGTAAGGAATCTTTGATCCACCACAGCTCATCTGGTCTGCACTGCCAGTATTAGAACCTTTAGATTTGGAGTGAGAGCGTTTAGCTGTGCGGCCGCTCATCTATGGAACAATCTCCCGCCTATCCTCAGACAAACAGAAGAGTTCCTTCACTTCAGGAAGAAGCTTGAAACCTGGCTCTTTCCTAGGATGTAGTGTGGGACAGTCATACGGTTGGTAAACATGTGCATTTAGGGGAGTTCCTGTTAACCTCAGCGCCAAGATACCTGTGGGGTGATAGTGCGCTTTAAAAGTCTGCATTACATTACATTACATAACACTTTTATTCTGATAGGAATACATACTTTTATTCAAGCCGTTGGGTCTTATGGAGCTGCACTCTTTTCTTCAAGTTTTTCATTCATTTTGGGGTTTTCTATGTTCCTCTTTGGTTCCGTTTCACACCTTAATCATCATGCATTAAAGATTGGAAGGTTTTTCCTCCTCTTCCTGGTTATTTTAAATATGGTGACTTCCACTGCATGAAGGATATGTAATGAACGTTGTTGTAATACATAGGAAGTCAAAATTATCTTGTATATGTGTATTTAGAGCCCTGAAGAAGTCGTCTCATTGTGCCAAAACATATGTTGACTGTTTGTGTTGAATATATGCTGCGGATCAACAAGTTCGTTGACTTCTGTCTTCCATTTTGAACCAACAGTGACTAGAAATAACCACAACTGTGATCATTCTAATTATTGTCTTTGGACCTCTTTTTTGAGTGTTTGGGTACTAAGGGGCTCATTATGATGGTGGAGGGACCGCCACCGCCAACAATGCAGTGGGAGGCCCTCCGCCATCTGTCAGCAATTTTCCTCCCAACAGATTATGATGGCGGGGGAATACACAGGGAAGCGTGGCGGATGCAAAGACCATTCACCACGGTTCAGCAAGGCGGGCCTTTTCCGCCCACCTTGCAGAACCAAAACATAGGACAGCATTGCGGTGGTGCCTTGCAGGCACCGCTGAGTGATTAGGATATCCCTTTATGTTATGTTATGTTAATTTTCATTTGTAAAGCGCCAAATCACCATTGGTCTCTAAGCCCTATTGACCCAGAACCCCAAAGTTCCTTAATAAATTGCTGGCCACAAAAGGATTGGGGTAGGCTTATCCAAATGACTTAGTTAACAAGATGGATTTGAGTTTCTTCCTAAATGGGAGTAGCCTGTCTTCCCCACGTAATCTCTCCGGTAACTTGTTCCAGTGCTGGGGAATCACAACCGAGAGGGCACGCCCTCCCAGAGTGGCTATATTGAAGCACGGGCAGGCCAGCCAATTTGTCTCAGATGAACGGAGATACCAACCGAGCACGTAATGCTTCAGGCGGTCTTTGATGTAGCAAGGCTCTGCTCCACACTGGGCTTTATGTGCAATTCACAGGCCTTTGAACCTAACCCTCCGCTTAATAGGGAGCCAGTGTAGTTGTTGTAGCCGGGGTGTGGCGCATGTTCTTCTCTGCAGTTTGAAAATCAGTCTTGCTGCATCATTTAGGACCACCTGAAGTTTCCCCAAGGGTTTCTCAGGAAGCCCTATGAAACTGCATGGCCATAATCCAGGTGTGACAGAATTAATGCCAACACAACAGTGCGCATGGCGGAAAATGATAGCAGAGGTATAGGTTTCCGGAATTGCCTTATCAATCCCACACAGCTCCCCACAACTGCAGTTAACTGATTGTTCATGGTTAATTTGGTATCTAACCTGATACCTAACCTTTTCACAGCTGGCACCGGTGCCAGAGTGGTACCAAGCTCTTGTGGCAAGAAGAGACTGGACCATGGGTTAGCCCCTGTGGTAAGAGCAAGAACGTCTGTCTTATCAGGATTTACCTTGAGTGAATTGGAGGTCATTCAATTCATCGTAAACCGGAGGATGTTCTGTACCTTAAGCTGTGCCTGGGTAGAGTTGTCGATATGCATGATTAGTTGGGTATCATGGGCATAGTTGAACACCTGACATTCCAGTTTGGCCAGTGCTTCCACTAGTGGCTGAAGGTAAATATTGAAAAGCATGGGGGACAACGCAGAGCCCTCCAGAACCCCACATGGCAAGACTCCATGCCTAGATGTATACTCCCCTAATTGGACCTTTTGGGACCGATCTTCCAGGAAAGAAAGGATCCATTGGTGGACAGTCCGAGTTACTTTTAGCCACAGGACCCGTGCCACCAGCTGTGCATGGAGCACCGTGGACAGCTGGCGGCCCTTTCAGCCTGTCTTTTCTCTGCGGTCATCCCACCACGAGAAGACAGGCGGAAATGGATTTGGGAACCAGTAGCGGGCCCTCCCTTTTGTTGGGTTGAGGTTGCTGTGCACTGGGGGGATACCCATGGTCCCCCCTATATTTTGCAGCACTAAGTGGCAGGAAGCTCATGGTGCCTGTCACGTAGTGCTGGGAAATGCAGTGCATGTCATTTTAGCATTGCGAACGGTGCTGAAGTCAGCTGAACCACCCGTAATGTTAAAGGCCCGGGATGCACCCACCATACTGGTGGGCGCATCGTAATATGTGTGGTAGGACCACTGCATGATTGGTCACCAGTCCCAAACACCGCAACCATGGCGGGCGGACTCAGGTCCTCCTGCCTTCGTAATGAGCCCCTAAGTTATTTCTCTATTTTGTATGGTTCATGTGCGTACCTGCCTGTGCGGGGACTTCAACTACAAATGCACAGCAGAAGTGGCTGCACCATTTCATTGCAAATCGCACATACAACGGTGCAGTAGTAAATCTGTAGTAGTTTAACAAATAGCTCATGAATATATAGTTTTGATTACGTGCAGTAAACACATAGGGGAGTGTGAGCCCTTGTGGGGCTGTAAGAGTGTACTTTGGAAGTGTGAGCACCTGTGAGACTGGATAAGTGCACAACCTTGGAAGTGCGAGTCCCTCTGGGGCCCTAGATTGAGCACAGAATCAATCGGGATCTGAAGGAGGCATGCCTCAACAGTTTTTGTAGTCAGTTTGTTGTGGCAAATGTGAGATCATGAGCACTTTGTTTGCATTCAAACCCTGTCCACATTATACTGCCAGCAATGTCGGAAAGAGCACAAAGGCACAATGGTCTCTTCTGGTCAACAAAGGATGCACTCTGACACAACCCCTCGTCTTCAATGTAATATTAACGTATTAATACTAACACGAAGATCCAGAATTACCAGCAGACATCCCATCTTCCAGTCACAGCACTAGTAATGTGAAGTCAGGGTTTTTTAGATAGCTGTGATACAACAAGGCCCCACATAAACAACAAGACCAATGCTTCTGGAAAAACGCTTGAAACATGTCCCAGCCCACATAAGGACATCAGTTAGTTACTGAATGCGATCAGCTATGGTGAATACTTTCTTAAAACCAGACATAGGTTATCAGCAATTTTCAGTTTTATAGCAAGACTAGGGGCTTCTTTCTCTTCAGTGCAGTAAAGTACATGGAAAAACTGCACACTCAAGGAAGCATGGTAACATGAGTCAGAGGATACATAACTAGCCAGTCCGATTTCCAGAGGATGCATTTTGAAAGAAAACCAGCAAGTTTTGGAGCGAGAATGAGGCGTAACATATAGAGCTACTGACTTAGGAACTGGGGAACCGGGTTTGAGTCTCTGTGTTGGTTCTCCACAGGCCTGCCAAAAAAATAACTAAAGCAAGCGGAAAAAGGAGTGCAATGAAACAAATAGAAATAGACAAACAAGCAATAATACATGCAACAGGGCCAGTCACCAGGTGAAAGAATCACCCACGAAAAGAGGGACAAATGTGAACAATTAGCCACAGAAATGAAAGGATTTTTGAAATGCACACATAGGAACAAATGGCAAGCGTGTGGCATGCTCAAAGCCCACAGAGGAGATACAGCATGTCTCCATCACAAAATACTTCCTTTGCTACCTCTTACTACAGAGAAAATTGTCATTCAAGTTGTTACCATTTCACGCTTGGATTAGCGGAATTCCCCTTGCCAATCTAATTATCTTACTGAGTTGTTCAAGTTGGTTCAGAACACCCCTGTTCAGCTGATTTCAAATCTTTAGAGCATAGCCTCTGGCACCTTATTCCCAGATTATGCTGACTCTGGGCACAGCAAAATGCACTTTTAAGGGATCTTTTTTCATAGAGTTTTGCATAATTCTGGACCCATATTTCTTCGAAGTGTTTTACACATGCAATGTAGGGTCCTTGTCCCTCAATCTTAGGTTTATTTTTCAAGCAGCGCAAGATTGGCAGTCATTTTTTTCTGATAGAAAAAGGCTAACATTTTGAATTCCATGCCTTTTACTCCCGGATCCACCCCCTTTTTCACTCTCTTTTGGAAAAATACTAAAATGTGATGAATAAAATCTTTTTACAGTGACATAGCTTGGTCTTTTACAGCCCGTGGCGGCTGTAAAAGCGAGGAGGTGCTGGTGAACAAATCCTGCACTGGCCCCCAAGTGCGCCCGCAGGTAACAGCGAGGAGGGAAGCTGTTGCCCCAAAACCTGTACCCCATGGGGCGAGCTGGCCCCCTTGCAACACCTCTGTCTTTTTAACTTTTCAATCTCCTCTATTTCACTTTTTGTATTAGCAGAATTGAACCCCATTTCAGGGTAACAGTGTGCTATATAAGTGTTATTCATTCATCAACTCATGGATGCTATTTAACTTGATGCCCTTTCGACAATATTATTCCTAGATCCGGACACGTAGAATGCTGTATCAACAATACCTTGAAGGATATCCAAATTGCATTTTATGCTTTAGAGATGACGTTCTGATATTACGCTGTTCAGGAGGAGACATGATGCTTTTGATGGAGTTTTATATTTGCATTTTACTCATTTGTAAAGGTACATCATAATCACGTGTAGGGCGCACCCGCATATAATAATTTATTGTATAAATGTGAGCGTTAGAATTGTGAACCATGTTAACATATCTACGTGACATATTTCAGTTACTGACAAGTAGTATGAAGAGTTAATATAGGAGATGAATGTAACTAGAAGAACACGCTAACATGGAAAAATAATGTTGTGAAGCTTGATATTAATCATGTATTAGATGTGTTTAATAATAATGATGCTTTCCATAATGAGGTAAATGTGGTAGTTGAAATGCAAAATTAATTATGCAACTCGTAATGTTTTAGTGATACTTTCTTATGTTAGCCAAAGCTGTAAGCCTAAAATGCTAACCCTTGTCAACTCTAGCTTTAGGATTAATGTTCTGAATTTTATGTGCACTGTGGAAGCTGTCTTTCTCATGATTTGCATCGAAAGTGGATAAGCATTCTTTAGTCAAACTAATATCTTTGTTTTAGCGGCTAAGCAAGAAGAGAAGAAGTTAGAATCACATGGTTTGGAGGAAATAATGGAAGAAGTTGATTTTGCATGAGAGATGACGTGTGGGAACCAAGGACAAATTGATGCAAGGGATGTACATGGAGAACACTGTGGAAAATTACGGTCATGACTGTACCCATAGTGGAGTATTTGTGAGAAGTGCATCATGGGAATTTTACCTGTGGATAACTGGTCGTTGGAATTAGAGATAGTGCCCCACATCCTACTTGCCTTTGGAGAGGGAGCATCTCAGAACGAGCTCTTCCTCTTGTGATAGTGGCTTTATGCTGCATCACCCATCTTAACAGTGGAGAGACTTGACTTCCTTGGAAGACTCCACTACTGACACCTTGTTTCCTCCTTATTCGAAATGCTTACTAATAATGTAGGGAAGTCACTATAGTGATAGAGTAAGGATAGATTTAAATGCTTTTTATTCATCAGCTCTCGATGCAGGGAAATTTACGCTCTTGCTACTCAATCGCATGTATACTCCTTCTTGAGCTAACAGTTCTGTTCCTGTTGCACAGTCTGAACTGGGTAGGTTTGGCTTTATGCTCTTTCCTTTGTATTTCTATACCCTCGTGCTGAAGTGTGTTTATGTTCAATTATTTCTGGCTTTGTAATAAACTTAACTAACTTTCCTCAATTGTCCTTTAGTTATTATGTACCTGGAAGCTTTGGTTCTAAATTGATTGCGCACTAATGATTTTCTCCCCCTCACACTTTTATGCTGCTTAAAAGACCTATCGAAGTGCGTTTTTAGAAGAGTTTAAGAATTATTAGAATCAGCCCTTTCACTCTATTATACATTGCTTTGAAGACATTCCGGGCTATGGAATAAAACATGATGGCTGACCTTGTGTACGATGATCTGTATCTGATGCCTGCATAATATTTTACATGTGCACGTGAAGGTTGAACATTGATATTTTTAAATACATTGTAGCTTGGATTTCACTTTTCATTGCTACTAACTTTTTCACATAGGTTTGTCAGAATAACCCTCTTAATTCAGAATATATAATTTGAGTATTCATTCTCTGCTCACTTAAATCTTGATTTTCTTTAAATTTGTTTATATTTGTCATTTTTTGCTATTTCATAAACCAGAACAGGTGATGCTTAGGAATCCCTGTATAATGCAAGATAATCACAAGTTGACTATTAAGATTTTTTTTTTCGTTTTTTTTACTTGACCCGAAGGTATCAGAGTGCTTTACATAAGCGCCAGTAGCATTACAGACGGGCACAGTGGTTTTTTTTTGTGTTAGGCACAGAGAGATTAAGTGATTTGCTCAGAATCACAGAATGTTTACAGACCCAGTCGAGACTCAAAACTAGAAGCTTCGAGGTTGAACCCTCCAGCTGTTAGGCTACACACCTGACAGGCTTGACAATATGTCAGGGGACCCCAATGGCTTACTAGACATATGATACTGTACTTTTTTCTATGTTGTGGTTAGCTATGACTCTGGTCTGTAGTTCAGAGCAGTGGTTAATATTTATTTTAATAAAGTGGACCCCCACATAATCATTGCTGGAATCCGGGGACCCCCACTGAATCATTACTGGAACTCGCGGACTAGTGCTTAATTTGTGAAAGAAAGAGTGCCGGTGCTTCAAGCTCCGCTCAGCCAGTGGCTGTCAGTGTATCAAATACCAGAGCAAGTAGCCTTAAATTCAATACCAGAAACTCCCTGCTGCTTTTGCCTCTCTTGCTGATTCCAGTTTTCTCCTTTTGTAACTGGTTTGCAGTCTGTCCAATCTGTGCTCTTGCACTCAGTAAATATCTAATGCGGGTAAATAAGTGCAGGTCCCAAAACAAAGTGCCAGTGCACCCCACCCGCAATCATCAGCTCAAATTAAGCATGGCCAGGGACTCCCACCAAGTCATTACTGGAAGCCAGGGACCACTGCCTTAGCAATCTCAAAGATTTGAATAGCAAACCAATACACGTAAATACAGAAACAAGCATTTATCAATGAAGTACACAAATAATGAAATATTTTATTTATTTCACAAATGTAAAACACAAAACTTTAATTTTAATGAGAAGGTTGGAGCATTTCTAAATTGAAATTAGGCCATCCATCATTCATACTGTATCCTGTGTGATGCACTTGGACTACACCTCCATGAGTTAATCTGAGGTTACCAAATTACTTTTTAGCATCCAATTTCAGATTCATTCACATTTAGAGAATGTTTTACATTTTTTATTTTTCTTCTTTATTGATATACACTTTATTGATCTATTAATGTTATTTAATTTAATTTTCTAAGCAGTAGCCGAACCCCAGGGTCCCCAGAACACAGTTTAAGAACTGATGTTCTAGAGGGAGCCCAAAGGGTTGGTGGGCGAATCTACAGCATGCTTTGTGCTTCTATGTAGGGTGTGATGAGTAGATGTTTTAACTTGTTGGCAGAACAAAGCTTTCGCTATCTGAAGTGAATGCATGTCAGTAGTAGCAGAAAATCCTTCTTGAGCCTAAAATAGCTGGGTAAAGATATGATGAGTTGAAACATGTCTTGTTTTCTATACGTTATACCACTGAGCATTTGAAAAACTGATTCAGCTCAGGATATATTTCAATAAAGCTGTACATGTGCTCTATCGAGCAGAGAATTTTGAAAGCACTGAACACTTTGAGAAATCAGAAAAGTGTAACAACATGAAATAGTGTTTCTATAAATTATATGTGTGACCAGTGAAGTTTACTTCTTATGTCAAAGTCAAAATATCAATCTCCATACACAGACCGACATACCATGAATTGCCTGGGTCATACAAAGTCCTCATTACGATGACAGTCGGAAACTAAACCGCCCACCTCCTTGTAGGATTCGGTTCTGATTGACTGGCAGTCGAAGGTTCCGCGTGACCGATTATGATGCTTTAGAACACCGTTCGGAAGGACTCCCATTGACTTTAATGGGAGCCTGTGTTCTGACCGCCATTACAGGCTCCTATTGGGAAAATGGGTGTCTGTCGAAAACCTTGCACCCTGTCGCTGGCACCCCATGGTTCCTGCAATATGGTGCATGGTTTTACAGGAGTGTCACTTGGGTACCCTCTCGACCTCAAACCAAAGGGCTCAGGGTGAAGGGGTGCCTGTTAGGTTCCCCCAAAAACAGTTTCCGCAAGCCTTTTCATGTCAGACAGACCAAGTCGGAAAGGCTGTTGAAATCCGACATAGTTATCGGTCGGAAACATGGGCCGTTGAGCTGTACTTATCAGTTCTTACCGACTCGGATTCTTTGAATGCTGGTCAGAACTGATTTGGAATTCCCCTTCGGAATGCGAGCACGGTAATTGGTCTGTCGGAATTGTTTCTGACCGAATTGGGCGGATGAGTTCCGACACGGTCTAAGATAATCCACCTGTCGGGCTGAGGCTTTTCGACCGACATCGAAATGAGGCCCTTAATTGTGCAAAGCGCTATTAAGCACATGTTGGATATTGAAAGGTGTATTATTTTTCCACATTAGTTTTGAGAATAACACATTTGTTTTTGGCAGATATATACATAATCCAAGCACTGAATTGTGGAATGTTTGTAATATGTGGATATTGATGTTTGTGCTACAATTATCACTCATGACTACAAAAATAAATATGACTCTGCCCCATAACAAGGTTTCAAACACCTTAGACAGCATTAGATCTGGGTTCCTCTGATCCTTTGGTGACATGGGATCAGTGGAATATTCTGGGTTGAAAATCCAAAGCAATTTCTGTTGACATGCAGGACTCATTATTCTTTGGAGTTCAATTCCACTTCAATTCCACCTCATGTAATATCATGAGGCTAAACATTCTTTCTTGGCCCTTTATTAATGAGAACCATTGCATTGACTAATCCCTACTTATTAAATAGGTACATTTAACATAGCATTCCTAAAATACAGGTTCCAGCAATTCTTTGCTGACAGCACCTATTTGCCTACAATAGGTTTTACATGGCATCTTCACCATTTGGCCAGGGTGTGGATGATAGCACCAAATCATTAGTGTCTCAAACCCAAAGGTTTCATCATTGCATCACTATCTACGCATATGTGCATTAATGTATGATCTGTCGGTGCCTGGATATTGTGTGCATGTCGGCATGCACCATACAAACATCAAACCTATTGGCATTGCAAGTGGTTGTTTTACAGTGTCTAGGCACCTGCAATCTCAAAGCAATATATAAAAATCTATTTTTATTTCCCAGTACAATGGTACTCATAATAGATTGCTGAACCAACTCAGAAAGTACCCATGCAGTCAATTTATAAAGAAATGGTTATTAATATTTTAATACTTCTCATGGCGCTCTGGTGACCTCTGAATGTTTCAGATCAGTCTCCAATTCAAAAGAGTTGTACAGGGGCTAAATGCAAGATCCTTTTAAAACATGATGTATAGCCTGAGGTCTGCTAAGCAATATGTGTATATTGAAATTTTTTGCATGCAACATATAGATCTTCAGATGTTTACTTCTAAATCGAGATATTAGTGCAACTAATTTAATTAGGGGTGGAATTGCCTTTGTCTATAAGGTTCATGGTTAGCACAGTGTAGGACTGTTGAAAATAAATTGTAAAGCTGATACAATGTATTGTCTCTCAGAATCAATCACGCAGGCTCCTTCTTCGGGCTTTACCTTTATGTTAATCTGAAGAAAGCAAATCTTTCGGGAGCATCATTAACTTTTTTCTATTTTTACACAGAGAGGAAAGTTTACACTTTTGCCCAGTGGCTGTAATGAGTGCACCGACAAACGAAAATAAACCTGAGAAGTTACACATTCTAAACTAATATAAGGAAATCTTCAAAACCTAATTCGGCTGAGAATATGACTGGCATCAGCCTGTCTGGATCTTGTGATGATTTATGACTTGCTAGACTCATGAAATATTTTGGGTCCTTTTGGCTCTTCAACTATTTGATCTTTTTAACTGTTCATTGGTGTGAAAAGAAGTACTCCATCATTGGAAATCAGCAATGGTAAAACCTTTCTTACAAAATGCCATCCATCTCCCAAGCAATTTAAAAAACGCCTTCCTGATATTGCTAGTACCTTATAGGAGCAAAATCTGTGAGAAATTGATTTTTACCCAGTTGCAAGATTATTTTGTTGGAAATCACTGAATACATTCTTTCCAAACAGGCTGCAGACCTAGCCATAGTAGTGAGGGGTCCTGAGCTCTTTTATAAGAACTTACGTAGACTTTTGGATGTTGATGGCCTCAGCCATGGACCTAAACGCCATCAATCAAGGCATTCTTCTTTCCAAACTCCAAGAATTGGTCATATGAGATATGGTACTCGGGTGGATTGAGTCGTTTCTGGCTGAACATGAACAATTATACTGTCTCCATGTACCTCTCTGACAAAAAACCTGTCCTGTCCCACAGGGATTACAATTATGCTCAAATGTATTAAACATCTACATTCTACCACTGGCCACAAGGCTGCACACAAGAGGAGTGCAGTACTACATGTAAACTGATGACTCCCATGGATGTTTAGGCTACTTACTATCAAGCTTTTCTTTTCTGCTCCTCAATATGCAATTGACAATCTCTAAGATATTAGGAATGGTGCGCTGGACAATGTCATCCTACTTTCTGGAGTGGATCCCAGCAAAGACTAAACTTCACATCACCAGAAAATAACTTGGATAAATGGGGCCCATCTTCTTGGCTCACAGTTATTGCCCCTCTGCCTATTCCATCAAATGTTGTGTGTTATTTTGGCAGTAATATTGACACTGACATATCCCTGTGGTCTCATGTAGCAAAGGTTTCAAACTCAGGTTTCTGTACTATATTGATCATGATCACAATATCTGCAATGTAAACAACAATTGTATGAAGGTTTTTTTCTTTTGCTAACCCCTTGGATGCTGACAAAAGCCTGAATCCATCCAGAGGCATGGTGGTCTGTAGAAGATTCCTGCTCCACCATAATGGATAGGACCGTGATCATGGAGCAGGAGTCTGGTGCACTAGATCACAAGGGCTTTTTCTGTTGTTGAGGGAGAAGCCCCTTGGGCAAGTGTTGCTCCCCTTTGAGGGCAAATTATGAATCCATGTTTTGCCTCCCTCCCTTAGGGCCAGTTTGGCCATTTTCTACAGCCTTTCTGAGGGGGGGGATGGGAGGGGAGGGGTGTCGAAACCCACTAGACGCCCTGGATACTATTTGAGAAATAATTGCAGGGAGCGATTTTTAGGCGAATTTGCTTTCAGGAGGAGGCAAAAGCCAACTAGACACCAGAGAATAATATTTAGAAGAGCAGCGACCCCTTAGGCAAAGGTTACTTCATTTAGGGGGCTATATTTCTTGTTAGTCCATCCCCGACGGCAGATGGGTTGTTTTTGGGTGGAATTCTCCTCTGGTGGGGGATGTGGAAGCCCACCAGTCACCATGGTTAATGTTTGGAAAGGGAGAAACCCCATGTTCAAGGGTGGCTCCCTCTAAGGGATCTTTTTTATTTCGTTTTCGTCCCATGTCCCCTGAGGGCAGATTAACTGATTTGTCCTCTGGGTGGTGCAGTATGCCACTAACCACCATGTAATATCGTATAATCTGTGAAAGAGAAGGGACCCCCTTAGGCAATAGTCCCTTCCCTTGGGGTGGCTATATTTTCTAACCCCCCGCAGAGAGGGCAGATCATCTTTTTCTAGGCTAATCTTCCCTCCTCTGTGGGGGTGTGCAAGCCCACTAGACATCGAGGGTTGTGTTTTGAAGGGGAGTGACCCTTGGGGACCGTATTTTTTTATTCTGCCCCTGAAGGCTGATTAGGCATTTTTAGGCTGATCTGCCTCTTTAGGAGTGATGGAAGCCCACTACACACCAGCCATTTTGTATTGGAGCATCCCCTTGGGTTAGGGGCACTCTCCTTGGGAACCATATTATTTTTAGATTCCGCCCTCCCCCTGGAGGGCAGAATATTGGGGGTTTTTGTGTCTTTTTTGAGTGCATTGAGCCTCAGGTTGGGTGGTTACATTTGAGTCACCTGGGAATAGGGTTATGTATGGGATGGGAAATCTGCTTCTGGGGTAAGGGCTTCCATCTGTGGGTGCCCTTTTTTGCCTTTGATATTCCCCTAAAAGTGATAGTGTCTTTTGATTGATCTTTTATATTATTTATTTGTTTTTTAATGTTTTTTTAATTGTAGAGCCAATTATTTCCCTTGTCTTGGTGGTGAATCCGGTTTACGTGTGCAGCTTTGGCAGATCTGCAGGTTGTTGAGTTGTGGTTGTTAAGCAACTCATTTTGTAATCTTTTCATCTAATGCCTATTCTTTGTCTTTGTGTATTATGTTTTTTTGACTGCCTTACTAAAGTTTGCAGCTTTAGCTTTTTGTGTAATTGTCTTTCGAATTAACGTATTGATTTGTGCAGGTACCAAACAGCCTTGTGATATGTGTAATGTGTTATTTCCTATCCAGTGGGACTTCTTTGGTGCTTGCTGTGTCTGTGCAGAGTGGGTAGAGTTGCTCCTCAGTTTTGCTGTCTCTGGCAAGTGAGTGGTATTGTTTTTGAATATATAGGTCTTTGTCTGCTTTGAATTGATTGACTTTACCCTTCAAATTACTATATGGCAGTATTTTTACTTTCTGTTTGATAAAGACACAGTTTGTTTATTACTTATTTTACACAGAGTTGGTTATTGCTGACTTATTTGTTGTATTATTTGTATAAGTAATGATTATGGCTAACTGCAGGATTCTTGCTCAGCAGGTTGTTGGTTTGCTTTCTAAATCTTCCTCTGACCTTGGTTCTGAGCCTAACTCTGTTTCTGGGGCAGAGGAAATAGTCAATGAGTCTAGCAGGGAATTTTCTGCCCCAGAGGAATCATCCAATGATGAAGCCACTATCATTGCCGAAGAAGTGCCTTTTTTAGAGGAATACTGCTATCCAGATAGTACATGGAGATAAAAGGCTTCCCATTGGAAGTGCTGAACTCTGGGTTGCTCTAAACATGGGGTAGCCACCTGTGTTGCCTGTCTTCAGTGGTGTCGCAGAGTGTAGGGTCAATAATGAAAATATTTTGCCTATAAATTTCTTTCAGTTATTTTATGGACGATGTATTTTTGGATTAAGGTTTTGACCAGACTAATATGTATGCTGAAAAGTATTTAAGGGACAACAGTGTCAGACTTAAGTCCCACTCTACAGCTAGCCGGTCTTCTATTGACCCCCCTGCTTGTCTATTCACTTTTTGAGTCAGTGAGAAAATTGTGTGGGAACTTGGTAGAGGGCTTTTAAACAAAGGTCCCCATTTACATGTAAATATCTTTTACACAGGTGTGCAATTGTTCAAGGAATTGTTCAACGTGGGCCCTGTTACATGTGGCACAATCCGCTCTAACCGTAATAGGTCCCCTAAAGAGCTTGTATGTAAAACACTTTAAAGCGGAGTGCCTTGTGCAGTAATAAACTTCTAGCTGTGAAATGTTCCGACAGGAGAGATGTCCACAAGCTGACAACCATAAATGATGAAAGTACTTCACCTGTGACTGTTTGGGATCAGGTTGCTAAAGTGTTGCAAATCTGTGTGCATTTTAGACTACAAAAAGCACATGGTTGGTGAAGATAGAGTAGATCAGAGGTTGGAGCCTTACAGTAGCCATACATTTCGTATATGAAGTTGGCTGTTAATTTGTTTTAGTTGGCAACCTTTAATGCTTTAGATGTATTCAAGGATTGTTCTCCCAATTCAAAAATGACTTTTGTTCAGTTTGAGCAGTCTGTAATATGTTAATGTTAAGGTTATGGTGATTTGTATAGCGCACGGCTGCCCCAGCCAAGGGGCATCCCGGCGCTGCGAGCAGACAGTTTACAGAGAGTTAGAGGCGTAGAAAGTGAAACAGTTATTGAAAGAGATGAGTTTTGACAGCCTTTCTGAAGGCTAAGAGGTCCTGTATCCCACGGATAGCTTCGGGCAGACTATTCCATAACTTGGCAGCCAGGAAGCTGAAGGATCGGCCGCCTACTCTGGCCAGTCTAGTGCAGGGGATGATCGCAAGATGTTTCCCCTCTGAGCGAAGCGATCTTCTAGGAATGTACTCTGACAAAGCGGGCGCAACATTGGGGGAGAGGCAGTTTTAAGGATTTTAAAAGCTAAACACAGTGCCTTAAACTGGATCCTTTTGCCCACTGGGAGCCAGTGCAGTTTTTTCAAGGCTCCAGATACCGAAGAATGGCGAGGGAGACCTACCAGAGCCCTGGCTGCCGCATTCTGGACTCTCTGCAATCTGGTGATTTCAGCCATCCTTGTTGCAGATGAGCAGGCAAGTGTTCCTAGATTTGGAGTGGTGGAGGACTTGGCTATATTGAAAGATCGCCACTTTCCTGATTACATTCTTTTCACCCAAAGAAAACTTTCCTTGTAGTAAATCTAGAGTCAGTGTCTGAAGAGACTTGCGAAAGGAGGGTTGTATGTTCTGCCTCAAGTGCCCTACTAATTCTGTACTACATGTGCCTGCATGTTTAAAATAGTACCAGACGCAACACAAGTATTGAGACAACCGTGAGAGTAAAAATGAACTGACTGGTCTGTATTGTGTTATATTTTCAGTTCAGTTTTAACGGTTGGCGGATGTTTGATGTATTTAGTTACACCTGTTGTGTTTGTAGTTAAACTTTGTTTTTCATCTCTTTCAAATTGGTTTGTGTTTTCTTGCTTGTTAAAACAAATGTAATGGCAGTGTGTGTGGAATGGCGCTTGGCTGGTGGTGTATTTGTACTGGCACTTGCCTGGTGGTTTATTCAGGCTGGTGCTTGGCTGGCTGTGTGTGTGTACTGGTGCTTGGCTGACGATGTGCATGGATTGGTGCTTGGCTGGTGGTGTGCCGTGTTGAGCTTGAGACAGTTGTCCTTCATCCAGTTAATGACGTTCATCATAGGCCTGTGGAAGTTGGCTTTGGGGGTGGAGGGGTCGTCTGATAGCAACAGGATGAGCTGGGTGTCATCGGTGTAGGAGATAATGTTGAGTCTGTGTAATCTGACGGTGATGGTCAGGAGGGTCATGTACGTGTGGTAGAGGATGCGGCTGAGGGATGACTCCTGGGGGACGTGGCTGATGATTTTCTTGGGTTCTGAAGTGAACGTTGGGAGACATATTCTATGGGTTCTACCGATGAGGTATGAGGTGATCCATTTAAGGGCTTCTCCTTGGATTCTGATGTGGTGGAGTCTATTGATCAAGATGTGATGGGAGATGGTGTTGAAGGCGGCTGACAGGTCCAGGAGGATGAGGGCTGAGGTCTCACTATAGACCAACAGGGCCCTGATGTCATCATTGGCTGAGATCAAGGCGATCTCTATGTTAACGTTGGCTTGAAATCCTGACGAAGAGGGGTCCAGGAGTCTTTTGTGTTCCAGGCGTTTCATGAGTTGCTACTTGATTGCCTTAGAGAACCAACGCTGCAAAGGGGAGCAGGGAGATTGGTCGGTAGTTCTTTGGTTCTGCTGGGTTGGCAGGTGGTTACTTCAGGAGGGGCCTCACATCAGCATGTTTACAGTCCTCAGGGAAGGAGGCTGAGGGTATGGAGGCATTTAGGACATTCTTGAGCTCACCGCCAGTCGTCTTGCTCCTGAGGTTGAAAATGTGGTGGGGACAGAGTTTCTTTGGTGCTTCTAAGTGCATGGAGTTCATGACGGTTTTGTGAAATGAGTTGTGAGAGGGTACTAATGGGTGAGCAGGTGTTCAGGGTTTGTGTTTATTGGTGTGATCAGGCTGGTGCTGTTGGCAGCATGGTACTGGGTTTGGAAGTTGTCGTAAATGACTGAGTTCTTGTTGTTGAAGAAGTCCTCCAGGATGTCAAACAGTTCTTGGGAGTGGGTGATGTCATTCTCGGCTTCTGCTGACTTTTTCTGCCCAAACCAACTGTGCCTTCCTGCCCGTGTTACATGAGTAAATGGCTCTGTTGTTGTGGGTTGTGTATGCCAGCCAGTGAAATATAGAAAACCTAGGTGTAATGGGACAGGGTCTTCCTTACAGGATGGCTGTGGAGGAACTATCCCCTGCCTTGATTACACTTCTTAGGGCTCTACCTGCAGCACACAGAAAGAAAACTGACATCAGGTGTGCCCTGTCCGTTTGCACTCCAGACAGTTTGGAGCCAGGACCAAGGGAAGGGGAAGAACTGAACAGAAGCAGTTTTGGCTGTAGCCAAGGGGGTTCCCTCCATATAAAGGCTGGCCCCACTTATACTAGTGGGACCTACAGAACCTCTCATCAGAACACTTCTAGACCCATGGAACATTCAGAATAAGGACTGTCTTGCTATCTGAGGCTGAAGGACTGCCCTGACGACTGAAGAAGGAAGATTGGACTTCTTTGCCTTGAACACAGGATACCCAAGTATCAGTTGCCTGACCTCAAGTTGGAGCTGCAGGGAGACTACAAGCTTTCAGAAGCCTACCTGAAACTGGCCAGCACCAACCTGCCTCTGCTGGAGTGAGTCCTGATTCCGAAGAGGTGCCTCCTAGGTCCTGGCCCACTGGGCGTCACCATGAAGCTTCAGTGAGACCTGCTCTTTCCACTACAACAGTCATCCTCTTCCTCCCCCTCGATCCTCCTGCTCCCCCTACCCCCCCGTGCCCCCTCCTCCACCTGGTCCTCCTCCTTCACCTCTTAATACTTCTTCTCCCTCCTATTTCCACCGCCCCCTCCCCCCAATGTGAAAGGAACTATTTGAACGGACTTTGAGAAGGTAAATATTCAGTGGGACTAACCTGGTCCCAGTGTTCGACCCGTGCTCCATCGTGATTGGCCTGAACTTGTGACTTTTTCCGGTCCAGCACTTCTGTTTGTATGCTGCATAAACACTTTACACATGGCCTGCAACTTAAACGTGACTGCTTTCTACCAAGCTACTAGAGAGTTAAGCACAGGTTATTTTAGTGACTTTTGTGGTTCACCCTTACAAGGATTCGGTTTATTGTTTAAGTAGGGCTTCCACCCCTCTCAATAAATAACCAAGTTTCTTACACTCATGTATTGGGAACTCATTTTTTCTGGTACAGAACTCTATTCCAATCAGATGAGCGCTCCCAATAAATAGCAACTCTGATCATTTGATAAACGGGAGCTTGGGCATGAGCAGAGTAAGTGTGGGCGTGATAGTGAGAAGTCAGGTTATGGGAGCATTCCCGCTTCTCCTCTGCTGCAGAATGGAGGCAGGGGCCAGGGTAGGACTGATCTACATGTGATTTTATCAGATTGATTTTCTGGCCTGCAAAAAGGGTTTTGATATTTCCAAATGCAGAAAATTAGGGCAAGGGAGCATCGGATCGCTTGTGATTGAGTGGTATCCAACCTGGAGATACCACTCTACCCGACGTCTAACTGGGACATTAGACTGTTTAGATATTTTACAACATTACATTTGATAAGAAGGATTTGACATTTTATGCAACTGAAAACACTGAAAAACACCAAAAAATGGTAAGGGCTACTAGAATAGGAAGTAGCAAAATTAAGTTTGAAACTACATTTATACTACTGTGAATAACAGCAGCAGACCTAGCAATATTCATAGCTATTTTTGTCCATTTTGGCAAGAAATTTACTTTTCAGAAAGAAAAGGTTTGTGTGATCTTGCTTTAAGGGCTGAAGTTGTATTGTTGAATGCATTTTCCCTTACTATAACAGGGTGCATTTGCAAGATTCATTTTAAAGCAATTATAGGTGACTGGAATCTAGATAGAAATATCCTGTTATCGTTAAATAGTTTTGATTATGATGTTTTCAAGTATTGATCAATTTTGAAGTCATTTTGATTAATTGCTTTCTTAAAAAACGTGGACAGCTGCAGGGCATCTCGAATCTAAATCAAAATAAAACGTGAATTACAATTAGTCTAATTATTACTCTTGAGCACATTCTACTATCAATAATTAACATCTGTCAATTGGAATCTCTTCACCATTTGTCTTTGGAAACGGGTTGATTGAATCTGGAGATGATTTAATTTGCATTATGAGTCTGAGCTCGACGAGCAAGTTAAAGCATCGTGCATTTTCTTTCATGCTTGAGATTTGAAAGGAGGAACAGTAAAATTGTTAGCCCACGGGCTTTTGATTAGAGTGAGGGGTTCATGGTCCTGGGGGTCGATGCAGTCATCTGTGAAATGATATACCGTGTTAATGTATGTTTTCTGTCTGCAACAGGTTAAATTATTTGCATCTGAAATTAGGTTTGAATCTTCTGGGAATATTTGTAGTTTCGATTGAGCCTAAGAATAAATATGAACTAAAATTTCTGTACGGGGCATATGGCTTGTTTTGTTCTGGGGAAAGAGTCATACTGCACCCGTAGGCATGGTAATGGTAAATAAAAGATCTGTGAGCCTTCGAGAAATAGTTGCTGGGCAACAACAAAGCATACGATTTACTGTAAACATGCCTAATTTAATGTAGCGTTTGGAGGACCAGCAAGGTCCTTTATATTCACAACACACTCACAAATATGCACACACACATACAGCTATTAACATACAGAGTAACAAAACGGAAATATTTGGACACTGATAATGAAACTCAGGTACTGTTCTCCCACTAACCTGTGGTGGGTGGACAGGGTAAGAGGAGATCGTGGGTGCACCCAGTCCATTGCTAGATCATAGCACTATGGTTTCCGCTGTCTGGTGGACAGGACTTGCAATAGAGCGTTCCTATGCAAAGTAATGTCGTAGCCTCTCATCGATAATCATACAATCCTCTGCCCGCTTACATAGCCAGCCCTGTGCCCTACATCAGATACTACAAGAAAGCTGCAGATCATAGAGTGAGCAGGAGGCGCCAATGGGCCAGGTCCAAAAGAATGATGGGGCCTGTAGGGAGCCAGTAGTCTCCAGGAACTGGACTCAGACACCCTCTACCCTGGCATGGGGAAGCATGCTGCCTTATTATTATTATTATTTTAAACATTTATAAAGCGCGGCTGACACCTTGCAGGTTTCCTGGCGCTGGTGAATACTCTTAACTCAGGGGAACAAATAGCGAGGAGCAGGTAAGAAGGGGTTGTTTCTAAGGGAATAACCACGTCTTGATGCGTTTCCTGAAAGGGAGGAGCTGTGAGATTTGACGGATATCAGGAGGCAGACTGTTCCACAGTTTAGCCGCTGCGACTCTGAAAGATCTGCCCCCCGTCCTGACTTTGTTATACTTAGGAACAATCACCAGACGGGCTGAGGCTGAGCGTAGAGCTCTGGAAGGGGTATACCATGTGAACATGGCCTGCAGAGGCTTAGGTCCAGCTCCATGGAGCGCTTTAAAAACAAGGCAGAGGGACTTAAAGGCCACACGTTGTTTAAGCGGAAGCCAGTGTAGTTCAGCTAGGGCCGCTGAGGCTGAAGATCTCCTAGTCCAACCCAGAACTAATTTGGCTGCGGCCGACTGAACTCTTTGAAGTCGGTCAAGCAGGGCAACTGGGGACTCAAGTAACAGCGCGTTGCAATAGTCCAGGCGACTGAGGATGGTGCACCTGACTATCTGCTCCCGAGCTTGTGCGGGTAGCAATGACATAATTTTGCGCAGGGAGCGCAGGAGAGCTGTGCACGTTCCCACCGTTTTAGCAACTTGGGTTTCAGTGTTCATTTTATCATTCAGTGTGGCCCCAAGGTTGCGAACCGATGTAACTGGCCGAGGTTTATCTGCTGTTTCCGGGGGCCAGAAGTCGCAGGGGAATTGCCGAGGAATGCGACTTCCTGCACAATACAGAACCTCCGTTTTGGAGGAATTAAATTGCAGCGAGTTATTGTGTAGCCACCCAGCCGTCTCCCTTAAGCAGTCGTGAAAGGCTGCAAGGGGGGTAGAGTCTTCTCCCTCCCAAGAGAGGATGAGCTGGGTGTCGTCCGCATAGTTGATTGTTTTTAACCTGTGTGCATTTATCAACGTGATCAGAGGTCTAAAGTACACGTTAAAAAGAATGGGGCTGATGGAGGAGCCCTGGGGCACCCCGTGGGGGACAGAAGAGAAGCTAGATTGATAAGGGGGGAGAGACACCGCCTGTCTCCTGTCCCGTAGGAAGGAGTGGAACCAAAGTAGGGCAGTGCCGTCTACCCCAGCCGTCCGGAGTCGCTCCAACAGGACCCCATGGTTGACCGTATCGAAAGCGGCAGACAGGTCCAACAGGATCAAGGCTACTGCCTGGCCCCTGTCTGCGCGCATACGAAGGTCCTCCAGAGCTGTCAGGACAGCTGTTTCAGTCCCGTGAGCAGGACGAAAGCCAAACTGAAAATCGTCCAGAATCTGATTTTTCTCCAGATGAATGGAGAGACAGGTGCTAACCCAGCGCTCTGCAATTTTTGCTGGGAAAGGCAGGAGGGATATAGGCCGGTAATTGGACAAACAGTCAGGGTTCAAGGAAGGTTTTTTTAACAGTGGGGTGATGAGGGCCTCCTTCCAGGAGGATGGTACAAGGCCGCAGTGTAAGGATTGATTGCAGATCCTGCAGAGGGTGACAAAGAGGTCAGAACCAAAACTCTTCCAGACTTTTGGAGGCACCGGGTCTAGAGGGGATCCGGAGGTGATCCCAAGTGCCAGCCTTTCAAATTCCGGTTCTGGGATGGGGGGAAACTCCCGCAGCTTTTCCATGAGAGGGAAATCAGAGTGCACCGAAACAGGATCACTAGTACAGGCTCTCGGTGTAATGAGACCACCTAGGGGAGGGGAGGAGTTCAGATTAAGAATAATGGTGTCGATTTTGTTTTTGAAAAATAGTGCAAGGTTATCGCAGAGGGCTTGTGTAGGAAGGGTAGATGTTATGGCACAATCAGGGTGGGTAAGGTTTTTGAGAATCTGAAAAATGCTTTTAGAACTGTTGGGGGCATTGCTGATCGTAGTGCAGAAATAGTTGGCTTTGCTCTGATTAATAGCAGTTTTATATGCTTGGAGATGGTTTTTCCAGATTACTTTATTCGAATCGGAGTAACCTTGTCTCCATTTCCTCTCTGATTGTCTGCAGGCTAGTTTAAGGGATTTCAGAGAGTCGTTAAACCAGGGGGCAGGAGCTCTGCTTTTTGCTTTGCCTTTCTTCTGGGGGGCAAGAGAGTCTACGGTGGAGGTGATTGCTAGACAGAAGGCTTTGAAGTTGTTCTCAACCGAGTTGGTGGGGGAGAAACTGTTTTCAACATTGAATACAGTGCCCGCCGCTCTTAGTTTGTCAAGGGCTTTCCAATCTCTATACAGAAAATCTGAAGTAGTGCTACGTGGGGGTCTTTTAGCTTTATCACATAAGATGTGAAATTTAATAAGTGCGTGGTCGGTCCAGCACATGGGCAGGATGTCACCCAGGTGTACCAACTGGGGAGAGGCAAAAATTAAATCCAGTTGATGCCCGGCAGTGTGGGTGGGTTTGTTAACCAATTGTGAGAGGCCGACTCCATCGCAGGAAAGCACTAAGTTGTGCAGTGCATTATCCAGGCTGCCGTTGGGCCAGAGATTAAAGTCTCCTAAAATAATTAGTTTGTGGTGGGAAGTGGCCAAATTAGTGAGAGTAGTGAGTAGCGATTGTTGCTGCTGGGCGTTGAAAACCCCAGGGGGGCGGTAGCAGATAATGGCTGTCACGGTGTCTCCCCGGTGACAGTTAATCGAAACGCCAAGGAGTTCCGTTCCGGCAACCGGGTCTATGTCAAGGATGCCTCTCTTCCAACTCCAAGGTGCAGTGATATTTACTGCACCTAGGGTCATAGAGTTTACAGAAGAGAATTAAAAGTAGGAATGAGAGAGAACCATTCTAGTTTGTCAATCATTGCCAAGGTAAGTTTATAGCAGGAAGAGTGACAAAAATAAATTGTTACAGTGAAGAACTAAAGCGTGAGCATTATTAGGAATTAATCAATTACTGCAGGAAATACTGGAAGTAAACTGCAACTTGCAGGCATTTACAAAGAGGTAACAGGTGCTGCAGCATGAAAATAGCCATTGAGAAGGCCCTCATGATCATGACTTGGTTAAATACACAGGACCGACTAAAGAAAGCAGAAAAAAGCAAAATGCAACAGTGATCAGAGGTACAGCCTAGAAAAGTTTTCACAAATGACCATGATTTTAGTTAGGTAAAGTATTCCCCCCCAAAAAACTGAATTTTATTTTGATTTTCTCATGAATTTTTACCAAATGCTTGTAATATCTCATTGTAGTCATTTGGACTTCAGAGAGATATTTTAACAAATGTTTCTGTTTCACAAGTTCAATCAGTCAGAAAAGAGTTTTACTCAAGCCCAATATTTCCGTAGTATGCTGTGATGTTATGGTTTTCTTTTTTAGTCTTCTCCCAAGGACAAGGAGTTACAGGAAATGGAATGCCACGGATTCTTTGTACATACTCAGACTAATGACTGAGGGTATTTACAAACCCATCCATGCTCCACGCCCCTTTCCTTCCACCGAAAGATTTTGCTTTTCACTTTACCTAATGGACAGGAATAAATCATTTTCAAGAGTGGGAATTAGAAGGGAACATTCCTAAGATTGGTGAGGGTTTTTTACTGATGGAAGGAATCATTTTCCTATTGAGAGAAACTTGCAATTGCACTGATGCAAAGGCTTTTTGCATGCATAATTGCACAGTTACACAATTATGCATGAGTAACTGCCTTCAAATGAAAGCAATCATTAATTCATAATAACTTCCCAGGGCTAGTGCAGGAACCCGCAATTCTTTCATCTTTTCTGGAGTCGTAGTCTGTGATTTGTAAAATTTTGTAAATCTGTGCCTAAAGGTGACTGTCAATTTATGGGTGCAGATTCACGATTTTTTAAGAATCGAGATCATCGACTTTCAATTGTGTGGTTTGGCTGTGACATATAGATGTTTAAAGCTGTTTCCTTAATACTATTGATGTATTTGGCAATGCTTGCAGCTCGTTTATTTCAGTCAGATTGCTGATGAAAATGTCCAAATGTAAAACATTAATTTTAAAACATTCATAAAACATATGTTCCAGTGCCCTGAAAGATTGATGACCTCCATCGCAGATTACAAACACAACCATGCAGACTGGCAGCGCTAAAGGTTTATTGTAGAACATTTGTCATCAGCAGGGCAAACAGTCTTCTAGTAAAAAACATCCATCACTCACACTTTATAGGCAGGAGCTCCAAGTAAATAACAGTAGAAGGATTCCTTGCAATATTCGAACAGAGCAGGGTTGATGCATGCTGAGAATGCAATGCCACTAGCACCTTCAAATGCTTCAAATATTATGTAAAATGCGATAGCTGAAGAAATACAACTCCCACTATTTTTCAGATCATAACAAACATTACAGCTTAATTACAAGAAAATAAGCTCAGGATGAGGGTTGTGAATCTTTCAATAGGGTGATGAACCATGCAGTTTTTAGTTGAACACACAGATGATGGACATTGGCATAACCCTATATAATCACCACAGAAGCAAGTAATCTGGTGCACCTGCACTAGGTGTGCCTAAGTGCTTGCAACTAAACATAGCAATGCATTACAAAGTAGCGCATGTCACTCTTGCACCGCATAGCACATAAGAGACCAAAGGAAGTGAGGAAAATCAATATTTGTTACTGCACAGCTGAAGCTCCCTACACAATATCTTTACAACAGACAACTGAGGCGCAAAGAATCTCAAGAATGAATGTATGGAGCCAAACACTCCATAGTGAACTTAGGTCACCACAGGAAAAAAAATACAGCTGTTAAGATAGCTTCCCTTTTAGCCTATATATCTTCCCTTTTTTCGGAAAACAAACTAACCAATAGCCTAGAAAAAAAAAAAAATGTGAACGAAACGTATTGGCTGTCCTGTTTTGTCATCAAGAACAATAAAGATTTCTGGGACTTTATATGAATTGATTGGACTGATAAATTTATATTGGATTCTTGATATTGCAGTGCGCTTCACATGTGTTTGCTTGGATCTTCATGACCAATTGTTTGCACCTTTTGAGCAGCGGGTGCTGTGGATGTGCATGCAATAAGGTAAATCCTTTGAAAATAAATTGGAGCCAGGAGAGAGGTGCAATATTCAGTGCTTTGGCTCGCTGCTTGACACTTGTAATTTCTAAAAAACAAAGATGGCTTGGTTCCAGGAAGCGGCATCAGACCTGCTGCTCAAGCACTCGTATTCTCACATCTGAATGGTGATAATGCCATACTCCATGGCCTCCCAAACTCTACACTAACACCCTATAGGAGCATTGTATATACTGCAGCACGTCTGATCCAGGGCCTGCAGAAATTTTATCATACCACCCCACACTAATATAACTCCTTTAGCTCCCCTTCCCCTCCCACACCATCTTCAAAACCAGCTGCATAACTTGCAAAGTCATGACACCCAGCACTCCTTATCTTGCAGAAAAGCACACCATTGCTGGTAGTTCTTGACACACCTGCAGCAAGGGCTCCATCAGAAATCAGGCTAAGAATTGCAAATAACTAAAAACAAGACAACAGACCTTTTCCATCTACGCACCCAGGATCTGGAACAGCATCAGGATCACCCCAAAGCTGTTCCGATTTAGGAAAGAGTGAAAGACTCACCTCTTTAAAGAACACTATATCACAATGCATTAACTGTCCACAATTTAGCTTCCTGTTCTATTACTCGCCAACTGTCAGCTTGCATTTGACCAGGGATAGTGCTGAGCTGCCTTTTGGCTAGGTTTATTTTGATAAAATACCATGTACCTACATACGTACAGAATCACTCAGAATGTTCATAATATTCAATCAATTATTCATATTATCTATCAAAGTCATCTTGTTCCATGCCTGCATTGGAACTAGAAGTAGGCGTGGTGAAATAGCAAACTAATAGGAAAAAGCTGAGACGGAAAATGGGACTGGAAGGGATGGGTCTTTACGACCTCCAGATCTATTGCTGGGCGTTCCAATTTAAAAATGGCAGAATGCTTTTACAAAGTACTGATGACTTTTTAATAGGGGTTATGTTCAAATCTATGCTGGTGGGCCTCCCAGAGGAGGGTTTCTCTTATGAATATGCGGCGCCAACATTTTTCAAAAAAGTCAGACTAAAATGTCTACAGTCAGCGGCAAGAACTTGTTATGAGATAAGATCGGTCCTAGGGATACCCTAATACAGCAGACCTTTCCCCTATATGGGACTCTCCAGGCACCCCTGAATGTCTATTTGATAGCCTAGCGAAACCACTGAATAAGTTAGATGTTAGGCAGTGGGGTCAATTGATAGATGACGGACAAAAGTTAATTTGGAGCTACTGATTCGAAAAGACAAATGGGGCAATTTCTAGATTTAAAATTTACAAGATCAATTCCTGGCTCAAGAGTCTGAACGGGCTAGAAAGAGTCTCAAAACAAATGGAGTTGGAACTTCAGATTGCAACGGTAAGAAAAAAGGAGGTGGCATCATGGTATCAATTTCTTCTTGACGCAGAGCTGGCAGAAAATGAAAACACCATACAATGTATGGGATGGATGCTTGCTGAAAACGGAACTGGCAGATTTATTGGCAAGTATATTGCGCTACACTTCACTTGATGGTTAAACCTGCTGCTTTAAAGAAAAACCACTTTTTTACCTTGCATAGAATCTACTGGACACCAAAAAGGCTGGGGAAGATTAAAGGAAGTACAGATCTAAGGTGAAAGCAATGTGGTTGCGGAGATGCTGATGCCGTACATATGTTTGTCACCTGCTCTAAACTGGAATGATTCTGGTCAGCAGTGGGTAAGACCATATCACGGTCCGTGGGTGTTAACATAGAGGTTAGCCCTGAGTTAATTATGTTTTGGACTTCCCAGGAGATTGAATGTGATCTGCAAGTAAATCACCATTATTTGATATTTTACTTAATACTATTAGCAAGAAGAGAAATCTGTAAACTTTGGGGTCATCCTGAAGCCCCTTCCTGGGAAAATTGGAAGAATTCTGTGGGTTTTTTAAAGTAAATAGATAAAAGCAGTCTTGGGTTTTGGAATTCACTAAAATATTGAAGACCTCTCTGTCCAATGATTACACCCTCTCATAACTGGGAGGGCTGTGCAGTTTTCTTAATAACCCAGTAATTGATTGATCTATATCCGATTCTGGGCCCTCGCGAAGGGCACATTGACTAGTGCTAATCTGTGGTGACATGAGGACAAAAAAAATTAGCAACTCATTTGCTATGCAAAATACGTGTCATTTTCTCAAAAATTACTTGTATATCAAAAAGTGTGTTTTGTTGCTCTGCATAAAAATTTCGGGCAAGGAAATACTTCCCATACCATAGTGATGTGAGATACACGCAGGCGACTGGTTCGATTGTTTGTCAGCCATGGCACACAAAAGTTGTAGAGACATTTTCTACTCAAACCAGTCCCCAGTAGTCAAAATGTTTTATGAAAATTCAATATGGTCTCAGAAACATATTGGATGAAACTCATGTAATTCAAAAAAATGGGAATGACCTGAGATTATTGCATGCTAGATATCTAGATAAAACCTAACTAAATGACAAATAAATGAAAGTGCCTTGCCAGGATAGGGTCGATTTTTTTCAGCACATTATGCTGTTTTACAATTTGATAACTCAGATTAATCCAAGACTGGGTATGTTGGGAAGAGGTGGACTGAAGCCTGATTTTATGCATGGGTTTTCGTTATGTTCAGGAATGTTTTCATTAGCATTTGCTCTATTGGTCCAAAAGTGTTGGCATGGGTTTTCAGAAGACAACGGAGAACAGGGTGCATTGGTAAGTTAGCCAGCTTGAGGCGCTTCAGTAAAATCTGTGCTCACGCTTAGATGCATTTGACATGGGGCTTGATTAAGATCTTGGCGGATAGGTTACTCTGTCACAACGCTGACGGATAGCCCATCCACCGAAATATAAATCCCATAGGATATAATGGGATTTATATTTCAGTAGACGGGATATCCTTCACCGTTGTGATGGAGTAACCCATACGCTGAGATCTAAATCAGGCCCATGGACTGCTTTTTTATCAATCTTATCAAACCTCGCATTTGTTATTTTTATGTTAAATAAAGAAAACTGAATATCCCTAAACGTTTAGGGCTTATCTAAAGAACTGATAACAAGATTTAACAGTTTAAAGGAATCTTTTATTATCAGTCTTCACTCGTCATGGATCTTATTTTGAGCAATATTTATAAAACTGAGCATTTGCATTTAATTTTCAGGGTGGCTGTCTTTTATCTATGCCGCATCTAATTGATGTGTTCTTTGTTTTGTTCTTTCAAATCAGACAGGAAGCAGAGTTCCTATGTGACTGTGCTCTCAAAACCTAGGAGAGATTGAAGTATGCCCATCAATATCTCCATGACTTTCTGAAAAGGTTAAACTGCTTCGGTGGAGAATGCATAGTGCACTTTTCAGTGGTATATGTTAAAATGTTTATTTTTTTATGGAATAAAATAGAATCAATGGCTTTTTCAAAACGACCTAGGTGGTGACCTTCCAGCAATTAAGGATGTTTCTTAAAGCTTTTGTTTTAGTTTAAAGGCCAAGTGATCAGTCCTTATAACATGGTTATATGGCTCAGGGCAGAATGGATGGTTAAAAATAGGTTTATGGTATGCCATACCCATTGGATCTCGGTATGCTCAGGTGTGAGTCCCATGCTCTCAAAGGGTATGCTCAGACGTGAGTCCCATGCTATCAAAGGGTATGCTCAGACGTGAGTCCCATGCTCTCAAAACGGGTATGCTCAGACGTGAGTCCCATGCTCTCTGGGTATGCTCAGGTGTGAGTCCCATGCTCTCAAAGGGTATGCTCAGACGTGAGTCCCATGCTATCAAAGGGTATGCTCAGACGTGAGTCCCATGCTCTCAAAACGGGTATGCTCAGACGTGAGTCCCATGCTCTCTGGGTATGCTCAGACGTGAGTCCCATGCTCTCCACACCACTGGATTCAAGCAAGCCGGGCTGACGACAGCTAGAATGTCAGAACCCGGTCCTCGGAAGCTTGTTTCCGGTCCAGGGAAGGCATGGCTTGGCAGTTTGGGCAGGACTGTTCCCATGGGGCACAGGGTCAGAGTGATTTGCATATGGCCATGTCTGAACTGGGGTGGTGTGGAGTGCAAAAAAACATGGATTTAGGCCCAGATCTCTGTACTGGGGTGAATGTATGACATTATTCTGCATTCTGTCCATCAACTGTGGTTTTTGCATTGGATCTATAGCATGATTTTGCCAACAACTCTTTTCTGCCTTTACTTATTCACAATCACCTTAACTCCAACTACATCATCCGTTTAAAATGAGAACAGTTTTGCATCACTTCAACATCATCACCTTGTTTATACCTTTACTATATTAATTCCCTAGCCAGGACCTTTATATGACCCCCTTCTCATTACCCTAGTTGTAAGAAAGTACCCAATTTTTGTTATTGTCTCCCTCTTTTAGCCTGTCTGGTTAGCTGTGCTTGGAACTCTCTGCACTTTATTACTGCTAAACAGTTGTAAAGTGCATGTGCTTCCCCTTTAAAGCCTGTGCTATAATTTGAAATCTTTGTTTGACATTTTCAACTCCCTTATAGGTCCATTGTAAATGGTGCCACAGTATAACTATAGCAGGTAAAGATAAAAGTCATATATGTGCTGCAGTGTGTATTTTCATCATCCATATATATGACATGTATATGTCTACCAGGAACACCACTATGCTCTGACTAATCTACAATTTAAATATGCTGCATTGACACATGGTAGGAATAAATGCCTTTTTTCATTTAGGAAAAGCCAAGTTTCATATATTAGTCACCCACTAAAGAGTGACTTGTAAGCCCACAGGACAAAGTACTGATACAAAAATAGGGGACAATATTCAATACTTTAAATATAGGTTAAAACCAGTTCTGCCACTCACCAAACTGCCAGAGCTGGAGTGGACTTTCTTGGCTGGGAGAGAACAGCCCTGGCTCAGGGTACAATGATCTGTGTAGGAGAGTAGGATCTGCTTTCATGGTCCCCTCTACTTTGTGCTGTGGTCATTAGGTTTTACTGACTTTGAGCCCGCTAATCAGGAACCCAGTCTCTGCGTTTCTTCCTGTAACCAATCTGAAGGGTACCTATGTACCTTCCAGATTGGCTACTGGAGTACCTTGTAAGACCGTAGTATACGGTACTAAGGGACCCAGGGCTTGGGTACAGATAGGTCTCTCATAGGTGGCAGCATGTATGATGCCACCCATGAGAGACCACTCAAATCGTGACTCCAGGCCTGCCATTGCAGCCTGTGTAAGCTGGTGCTAGCACAACTTATATGTGGGTAAAAAACTTATGACAGATATAGGTTTCCCTATATCTGAGGTCACTACACTTAAAACCTGTAAGTCACCCCTAAGGAAGTCCTTTTAATCTTGAAGGCATGGTGCCGGGTCCTAAGTGTGAGGGTGCCCCTGCATGAGCAGGACTCCCCTACAACCTTCAGAGTCCATTCTCCCGGGTTGTGCATCAGCCATACCGACATATAGACTGGCCATGCGTAATTACACGATGACATCTCTAAACCAGCTGTAATGAACCCGGTCATGTTTGGTATCAAACATGTTGGAATCATACCCCCACACCATAAATGGTGGGGAGGTATGATTCAATGCACTGTAGAGCTCCTCCGGGAGGCCCTCAGTGCTTCCATGACCAGTGTTCCAGGACTGGACAGCAACCTAGAGCTGCTGCCGGCCAGAGACACGTTTCTGCCCGCCTACTGCTGAGCCAAGTTTGAGTAGAGGAAGGCTGAACAAAATATATCCTGTCCAGACATTGTATAGTTTATTGGGACAGGATGGGGGCACTTGCCAGTGCCACTGAGACTTCTTGTAGGGCACAATTGGTGTCCTTATTGCATACTCTAGTTCAGGGAGACACAAGCTCCAGCTCTGGTGCCAAACTGGACAAAGAACATGGGAGTATCCTCCCCACTGTCCAGCCCCTCCTCTGGGAAGGACCCATGAATTGAGCCAACGCTTTACTAATGTGACTTAAGTGCTTACCTCTGGGTGGGTCCGTAGCTGTGTCGTAGGACAAGATTCTGATTACATACCACATCAACTAAGACCCTCTGGATATGCTAGCCTTCCCTGGACTTTGCTTTGGGAAACGAGACTGCACCTGGTTAGATTTCTGCTCCTCCTGGTCTTGTCATCCTGCTAGTCTTCTGCAACATCTGTGCCTGTGCTCCATACAGGTTCTTCACCAGGCCTGTGGACATCCAAGATACACAAAGGAATCTCCCTTGGAATGAAGGAGTCACTCCCCTGCATCTGCAGACACCACAATGCAGCTGACCTGCCTACTATTCCTGTGCTCCCACGGACTCTGAAAGGCTCAGCAACACACGTGGTGGTTCAGCAATGCCCTTGAGGTCTGTACTGTCGTCATACCAAGTTTGAGGTCAGTATCCTTCGCTGAACTGTTCCACGTTGTTTGCCGCTGCCAAGGCTTGTCTGTGCCCCTGCCAGACACTGACACCTGAGCTCTCGACATCCAACGTGGGACAGTTCGTGAATGGCTCCTGGTCTTCTACAGCGTTGCCTGGTCTGCACAGCTGCAAATTCAAGGGCACCGTCAACCTCACCTGCATCCCCGACATCGGTGGGCATTCGTGTTTCAGGCCTCCTGGTCACTCTTAAGTGGCATAGACTATGTGCCCTCTGCCTGCAGGTACCTCTCATCTTGAATCCACCTTTGGGTTCCACCGGACTCCTTCCTCTTCTTCTCCAGCTGCATCTTTCCTCAAGTCTTCAATTGTAGTCTATGGCAGTTTCCGATGTCACTTGACACCTATGCACCTGGCTTCCCTGGTGTAGGTATCCTAGGTCCTGGGATATCCATGGGTGGGGTGACTCTCCAACCTTCCATCTTCCATGGGGTTTCTTCAGGGTCCACTGGGAAAGGTCCTCTTTCTTTAAAACTGCATCAGCAACTTACCTATTGACTTGTGTTGATCACACAGTTGTGTTCATGCTCTGCAAACGGCCTCCGTCGGGTTCTTGGGTACTTACCTTGGGTGGTTCTTTGGATTCCCAACACCGTTACATCTTTCGGATCCATTCTTGACTTGAGTCGCATTCTATGATTTTAGTATATGGTTTGGTCTACCCTGGAGACCAATGTGTATCTGTGCTACTTATGTGCTCTATTTCCTAAGTATTGTGTGTATTATGTTTTTATCTCTGGGTTGGAGATAATACAAATGTGTTAGTGAGTGCTTGTAATAAAATCCTTATTTTTATGACTACACTATGTGATTCTTTTTCACTTAACCTATACCATAAGATTAGGTACTGGTAAAACAAGCTGATTTACACACCCTCTGGACTAAGCCTGAAGCCTGCTCTCCACACCTACCACTTAGAGAGCTTTCTGAGGTTGTTTAAGACCACTAAAATCCCGTTAAGGGTTTTCTGGATTATAGCAGGGTGCTATACTCACATAAGTGAACACTATACACTAAGCCAGCCTCTCACAGTATGCCTCTTAGAAAGGATATGGGGAAGGTACAACTAGCCTTTATTCGGCTCAGATTATTAGCAGATGGAAACAGAAACTGCAGTTTTTTGTTCAATTCTGGTTCTATTCTTCAGAAACGTATGCAGGTTTGAACCATCTATGAAACTCGAAGTAGGCCTCTTTTGGTGTTAAGTCTCACATACTCACTTACTCAAGAGAAGCGAGGTTTAGGGATCCTGATGTAAAGACGCTTTATGATACAATCAGAATTTATAATTTCTAGCATTCTGTCTTCTGACAGGTATCATTATCACAATCCTGTTTAAATTTAAGAATAGTTACAAGTCATATTGTGTGCACTAGGATATGATTTTGTTTTTAATACATCTTGAGAAATATGTTCTAGTTTCATTGTAGTTTTAAGTGTACCAATTCATGATGTGGGAGTTTCGCTTCCACTGATTATCCCTGTGAAATCACACAGGGTTGATTGTTACCTACAATGTGGTTACTGTCCATCTGGTTTCTATCTCAGATTGCATATTGACTAAGTGCCTGATTATGAGTTTTGTGGTCTGTGGGCTGCCAAACTCTGTGGGTCAGACCAACATATTAAAACTTTGGTGGTAGACCCATTATGGAATTACTGCAACTACCAGGGATTTGGGAATCCCTCTGCAGTGGAGGTCTAGGGCAGCGATATGCTAGCAGTGCCACTGCAGCACCGCCAAGCATATTATGACTTTCCAGATATTCACACTTTTCATGGTGGTGAGCCTGCCATGAAAATATGCACACTTTTCATGGCAGTTCGGGCTGGACTGTTCCCATGAGGCACAGGGTCAGACTGATTTGCCTGAACTGGGGTGGTGGAGTGAGCTAAAGAACGGTGATGGATTAAACCCAGATCAGTTGACTGGGGTTGAGTGTTTGATTTGCTCCAACGCACCGTCCATCATCCTCTTTGGTATCGCTTTGTTCGCCCTAAGTTGGCAGGGTATGCCCAGATGTGGGTCCCTTGCTCACTCTACCACTGAATTCAAGATGGCCTGGCTGATGAGGATTAAGAATCCGAAACCGGTCCCTGGATGCTCGTTTCCGGTCCAGGGAAGACATGGCATGGCAGTTCGGGCTGGACTATTCCCATGAGGCACAGGGTCAGACTGATTTGCATATGGCCATGTCTGAACTGAGATGGTGGAGTGAGCTAAAAAATAATGATGGATTTAACCTAGATCAGTTGACTGGGGTGAGTGTTTGATTTGCTCAAATGCTCCGTCCATCATCCCCTTTGGTATCACTTTGTTCGCCCTAAGTTGGCAGGGTATGCCCAGACGTGGGTCCCTTGCTCACTCTACCACTGAATTCAAGATAGCCTGGCTGATGAGGATTATGAATCCGAAACTGGTCCCAGGATGCTTGTTTCCGGTCCAGAGAAGACTTGGCTTGGCAGTTTGGGCTGGACTGTTCCCATGAGGCACAGGGTCAGACTGATTTGCATATGACCATGTCTGAACTGTGGTGGTGGAGTGAGCAAAAGAATGGTGATATATTAAACCCAGATCAGTTGACTGGAGGTGAGTGTTTGATTTGCTCAAACGCTCCGTCCATCATCCCCTTTGGAATCGCCCAGACATACTGATGTAATGTATTACTGTGTGTGTGTGTGTCTTGTAAAGCGCACTGCTACCCTGAGGTGTCCTGGCGCTATAGACCGCTGGGGAACCCGTCCTGGCTTTCACTGTGAGATGTTCCCTCGTGGGTATCTCCAAGGTGAAACCAGGCATCCCCAGCATGTGGGGGGCGGTTGTGGAGATGAGGCAAGCTAATCCCAGAGTTGCCGAGTGTGATCCCTGGTTGGAGTAGGCACCGAGGCGAGAATTATCGAGTCCGCTGACCCTGGTTCACGACCCTGCCGCGTCGGGAATTGAACCCTGGTCCCGGGCCATCCTTTGCTTCCGGGTCTGCCGCCTCTAACCAGTGAGCCACACTACTCCACTACCATTACTAATAAAGCCACCTATGATATAAGGACAGCATAAATAGAAAACTTCTGCACTGGCATTTGGGGGCAAAATGGCGCTTATTGTTGACATATGTTGTCATTCATTGTACATTTTGAAAATATGTGGTCAACTCCTAGGGAGTGTCATGTTTAATTGAAACATGAAAGGATTTCATAATGATTGCCATTTCAGAGCATATGACATTTCAGCAAATGCAATTAGAAATTGCGATTTAAAATGTATTCTATTACCACATTATTTTGAAAGTTTTCTTGGGGGAGACACCCCCTACTTGAGGCCTGGCTGTTTCGTTTCACTATCTCACAACAATACTATTATTGTTATGTCCCAGAGCTTTCACAGGGGAAGTCAGTACTAAAATATAGGCGGTTTCTAAAATAAATCTTTGCACTGTGTTGTGATATTAATCATGAAGTTATTATGCAGTTTCAGCAATATCACTTATTGTGATGTTGTTATGCTTAAGGTCATGTGACATTGCACGCAAGAAAAAAAATCAAGAGTCAAGAGTCCTTTGACAACATTTTCTGAGATGTCCTTAATGTCAAAAGGGTATGTAATGTAATTTCCTCTACCCTTGGCATTTTGGCAAATTGAGGACCATGCTAGTTTCCTTAGGTAGCTTAATTGATTTCAGATGAGGTGACGTTAAATGTGAAATAACCAATACAGAAAACGATGGTGTTAGCATTTGTTCTGCGAGTAGGAATAGGCCAGAGCGAGGTGGTGGCCTTTGTTGTGCTGATATGGCATCGGGTAACCATAGAAAATTCACATATTGGAATGAGAGATGGAGGAAACAGTTATGAAAACGCTAACAAGGTTCTACAATTCACTACTAGCAGACTTCTATCCAGCTTTGTCTCCTTTCTCATACATTAGAGTAGCTTGAAAGTGTAAATCCGAATGTGGATGATGAGTGAAATTATAACCACCTCGCCAGGTATACTATATCTATATCTTGTGTCATAGGAAAATCTGCTTTTAGTTAGCTCGCTTACCTGTAAAGCTATTGTTCACGGGTGGTCCCTAATGTTATAGACCATATGTGTGTCTTGACAGCTTCGAGGTGGGCTTCAAAAGAAGCAGGCGATTAGAATCTCAATGTAAAAGTAACAAGTACGTTCATCCACACGAGCATCATTTGCATGAAGACCATAAACTTGTTAGCCCCTAGAAAGCTAATGATATCAGGGGTAGCGCTTGAGGGTCGAACATATTAAATAAAGAATGACATCCTGAAAACATGTGTGCAAATGTATTCAGAAAACTTGTTAAAACACTACATTTCAGGAATTGCTGGGCCTGAAATCTCATCTCCTAGGGCTGCAACCAAAGAATGCATGATAGCGGGGTTCATCCCACTCTGTTGGATCATACCAGTCATTTACTTATCCCTACTATTGTCAACATTTGCGCCTCTACCCTTCTGTAAATCTCAGTGCAGTGCACTAAGGTTATGCGCTTTAGAAAGCAAAAACGTGCCAATAATAAAAATAGAAAGCATAAATGGGTGGTCTTTGCTACTAATTAACACTCAAACCATGGAGAGAAAGCTAGGATGGTGGTTTCTGTAAGTGCAAGAGATATCCACTGGGCTGTGTTGTAGAAGAATGATGCCTGGTCCATGTAGATATTCGGTTTGTTCATTCAAGATAGATGTTAACATGTAGAGCCCCATCAGGAGTAGCCTTCCTGCTGCTCAGCCCATCCTCCAACTGGCTCATTCCCTCGCCAACATTCCACAGCCACCTCGCATACCAACATTCCACCACCACAGCCACATGGGCTGAACAGCAGGCATATCACATCTTCTTTATTTATACAAAAATAACAAAGGAACTCTTGAATGAATGTTAACAATGCAACAGTGAGAATTAATAAGAATGCATACAATTGCAAGATGGAGGATATTTTACGCACAACATGTAGTAACACACTAATTGCAAAAGTAGATATCAAGAAATGGAAAACATTGAATGCAATTAGCAGAACTTGTCATTAAATAATACTTGGAAAATAAAAATATTAATAATAATACACTCACCCTCCAGAACACTCACCCTCATCAACTCCCTTTGTAAGAAACAAAACACCCACTCTACCACACCACAACACCACAAACAAAACCTTGATACTAGAACATGCCAGGTGGCCAGGATAACATAAAAGTAGTTCGTGAGGCACAGACCACAGATCGTGGTAGGGAACCATCCAAAACGTAGTACTTGTGGAACATCACCCCACACAAACCATATGACATCTAAACAGCCCTTCACCCAAACACGTAGCAAGGGTGGAAAGTCTTCCAACTGCTCAGCCCATCCTCAAACTGACTTTCTCACTCACCAACATTCCACAGCCACCTCACACACCAACATTCCACCACCACAGTCACACTGGCTGAGCAGCAGGTGTAACAAGCTGGTAGACATCGCTATATTTGGCAGGCAGAGTGGCCTCACCATGGCATGAGTAAAGTACTCTGCCATGACGACAAAATGTAATCCATCTGTCAGACTATAAATCAGGCTGAGTCTTAAATTAGTAATCCCACTGATCACTTTATGTGATATGGCTCCAAAGGATTATCTGTACTAAACCGAATTTGTGTTTTTGTTACATAATGCTTCAAAGTGGAATTGAAAAGAAGTGTTCAATTTTTGACTTTTCTCTCAAAATAAATCAGCAGCGTAGCTTTTTAGCGTTTTTTGGGTCTCTCAACCAACATCATTTAGAAGTCAACTGCCCTATATTGTGTTTGTAGGGCACAACGAGAAGATATGTTGAATTAGATAATTCATTTTAATTGTGCTAAAAGCAGGCCCTGTTACAGCTGGGCAGTCTTTAGGGTGGTTATACCTGGGGCTATGGATCCCAGATAACAATGTATCTACTCGCTTCCTTCTATCACAAGGTTTCAGCTTGAAATGGGGAGTAACGTGCCAGTCCTGAAAAACCAGTCCTATTGCCACATGCAATTCCCTGAATCTGGCTCCTCTTCTGCTTACAACTGGTGGAACATGTATGTGGAATATTGTTTGGTCATACCGGGTGCATACATGGTGATCATTTGTAGGAGCTACTACAGGGCACAACTAGTGATCTGGGCCTTAGGTTTTCTTTACATATGCTAAAATGCGAATTTGATTGAAAATGGGACTTGGTCAAATAAACTAACTGCCACTATGATTACAGGGTTGTGCCATTTGTACAACAGCTGATTCTATGTGGGAAACAGCAAACGAAATGCAATCTAAAATAGGAGCTTATGTTCATAAAGCCTCACAATAACAAGTGCAATCATTCCACAAGCCTCAAAGATGGTAAGAGTTGACAGTTTAATAATAGGAACCAGGTAGTGACCAGGGAATGTCAAGAGCAATACTTCCAAACATGAGATTGTTTAATAGAAAGTCTACCCCTCAGCCCTGTTGGATAAAGAAAACATTTCCTGCAGTAGTACTTTTTACATTTCCATGACTACAGACACCACCGTCATTTCAGCAGCAAGTTTTAAGACAATGTTTGTTTAACAAAAGCAATGGCATGTATGTCAGCTTATTTTTTCACACACCAATTTTACTTTCTATTAAAAATTAAGTAGAGCAAACTTTTCAGTTTTCTGAACAGAGCAAGCCTCTTTTTTTGGAGAACCACAAAGAAGAAATGTTCGTGTCATAATTACTTAATGGAAGGCCAAAGGCTCGATTTAAAAAGAAAGATTTGACAAGTAAAATGCTTTGTTGCTGTAGTTCTAGATTAAGGTTAGAAGCAGTACTCAGATTTATTCTTGCATTCTGAGATCTAATTGTTGGGAACATAATGTGATGCTGTCCTCAAAAATATTTCTCCATATAAATATATTATATGGGTCATTTCTGCACAGGGATTTACAACAGCTCATTTTTAATCCATAACGACGCTGGCATTTTTAAATCTTTTTAATGTTATATAGTTAGTGACCAAGGATTGTTAATTACAAAATGGCATTATGACTTATATCAGTAAATATGTAAGTGTTGCATATTTACTAATCTAAAAAAAAGGCAAGTATTTGTTTTTTTATTTGAAGTACATGTATTTCTCAGCATGCACAGCATACTACAACCACAATGAATGCATCAAACAAAAATTAATATGTGTTTACCTAGTTTTAAATGTAATTGGATTGTTGGTCTGTATAAAAGTGGATTGTGTTTGAATTATATCATAAGTGCCTGAGAAAGGGACCTATATAGCCATTAACCCTACCAACCTGGGTTAGCAAAATGAAAGTATTTTCACTTTAGACTGCATGTTGTTTTTTTTAATCTTTTGTAAGTAGGGAAATACCCATTGCCTGCTTAAGACAGTACCTACCTACATATTTATTTTGAATAACTTCAATAAATGTAGTAGATTAAGGAGCACTTTCTAACATATTGTATATCAGTTCAGACAAAAGAAACAGTAAATAATTCTACCCTGATTTGATCATTCACCTTATTTAGAGGGTCATTACGATGGCGGAAAGCCCGCCAGCTGCGTGGTGGCGGGCCATCGGACAGCAATCTTCCCCTGCCACATTGTGATGGCGGGAGAATCGATTTCTGACCGCAGAAGTCACAAAGACCGCCCGCCACGCTTCTGCCACAGGCAATCGTACCAATTGCCTGGTGGAGCGGTCAGCATGCCTAAAATGGTGGCGTTGGTTATCAAGCACCGTCCCCCAAATTACGATGCTGGCTGTAGCCAGCCTTACCATGGCGGTGAAATGAAAAGGCTGGTGGGGATAGGCTTTGAGGGCCCGTTGCAGTCCCCCCTTGTATTGGGGGAGGTGGTTGTGCACTAGGGGGGTACCCATGGTTCCCCCCTGCATTATCCTGCACTGAGTGGCAGGTACAGTGTGATGCCTGCCACATAATGCAGAAATGGCACCACATGCATTTTTACTACTGCGGAGAGTGCTGCAGCCAGCAGTACCCACCGCAGTGGTAAACATGCAAGATGCAACCGCCACTGTGGCAGTCGCGTCGCAATTTCACATGCGGCTGCCACCATACAGGCGGGTGGTCCCTATCACCACCTCGATAGCGGACGGACTCAAGTCTGCCCACCATCGTAATCACCCCCTTTGTTTTGACTCCAACAACTACTTTGAATTTACTTTGATTTCTCTGCATCTGTACCATTGTGCAAGCAATCCCTCATACGATATACATTACCCAGTCAGGTTCAATTAAAATATAATATAAGATGTATAGAATATATTTCAAATCGGAGTTCATAATAATTGAAAGGGAAGCTCATATGAATGCATATCAACACATTTAAAACTATGATTGATAATATAGGATGGTGCACCCGTTGAGTAAAAAGTCCATTGCTGTATATATTCAGAAATTTCTTAATTAAAACACAGACAACAAAAGACAAGTGCTGAAGTTAAATACCATACATAATCAAGTGTGTACAAATCACCCCTTCTCAATGATAGAGGCCCTGTCACAAAACACTTCATATGTAGGAGAAAAATTCCACAGCCAAAAGTGACAATATTGAAGAAACAAAACAATCTGTTCATATTCGGATTATTGTGCTCATATCCCTTATTCATGCTTTATATACCTTTACAATAATCATCAAAGAAATTAATCCTTTAGGTGCCACTTCAAGGGTACACTACACCCCTTTGGGATAGAGATGAGTGTCCTATTATCTGATTATGTGTTTGGCAATTTGACCTTAATTGATGACGCAATTTAAACTGTCTTTGAGGTATGTTTTATACAGAAAACTACACATGCTTGCTATTATCCCTTCTTCATTTCCCTCTGTAGTATTTTTATCCCAGGGATATCCTCTTCCTGCAAAATTTTGTAGTCATTATTATCTGATTACGGTGTCATTCCCTTTTTTTTCTATTCGGGCTTTATACATTTATGAACAGATTGTTTTGTTTCTTCGATTTCACACTTTTAGCTTTTCGTTTTTTCTCCTACTTTAGATGTTATGTGACATTGAGAAGGGATGATCTGTACACACTTGATTATGTATGTTATTTTAACTTTTAAAAAAAGGTTTATTTTTGTCTGTTTTTTTTTAAATGTTATTGTATATGTTTTTAATTGATGGATATTTTGTTACGCATCAGTTACAGCCCTGAAGAAGTTCATTTATATAAAGTAAACAGGTTGGTTGTTCTTTTGCTTTTTTAATGAAATTGAATACCTCAAAGAAAATGTCTGGATATATACGGCTGTGGACCTTTTACTCAACTGGCGCATCATCCCATATTATCTATCATAGTTGTGTCTGTGGAGCAGCAGTATAACTCAACGGTTGGTACTGAGGGCAGAGTGCATAGAATTTTGATACATGGCACTGTGCGGGATGTGCAGTTTGTGAATGTTCACATTTATAAAGTGGTGTTAATTAAATGTCTACTAAGCCATGCACAGAATATTACTGCCATTACCAAAGCACAACAGCTAAACATTCCCTCTTACCTTTAAAAAGTGGTATGTCGTTTTTGTGATCCTTCCAGATGTTTGGAAGTTCTAAAATGAAACAATAAAATATATAATAAACACTCTGAAACAGGTACATTTCTTAGTCACCTAAATACAAACATCTTGAATAATTCAAATATTTTTTTGTAGTTAAAAACATGTCAACTGCAGTCTAGCAATTTCTTTTACAAGATCATGCATTGCATATTTGTTTACAGTCTGTTTGTATTTATACAGATATTAATATTGATCAAGTGGTACAGAAAAAAAAACATCCACTCTGATTTATTTAAACGGAAAAAAAGCTCCAGAATGTACAGTTGGGTAAAACAGTTGAGTTTACAGAATGTGTGGAAATAGTGAAAGTGTGATCCTCAAGTCGGAAAGCCAAAGGCAACATTTCTTGTGAGCATTCAATCATAATTAGTCTCATATCCTAACTGTTGATTGTATTAAGGTTTTGAATTCCATTAAAGGAGAAGAATTACCACATAAATGACATATGGGATGACATCAGTTAGGGTGCAGGGTTTTCCGTCTTCAGGTATAATCATAAATAACCCCAGCGACTGCTCATATGGACATTTGTACATTGGCAAAGAGAAATAAGGAGCGCTCATCTACATACCAATCTATCATTTGAGACGTTAATAAAATCAAAGGCAACTGGTGTGGGTTTAAACGCTTTCTTTTTCAAATTTTCAAGTATCTCAATTTTATTTACTAAGGATCAATCTTTTAACCATTAGAATTAGAAATAAACATAGTCCAATAAATTGACATTTCATTACAAGATAAAATATTACATCACTCAGAATTATAATAGTTATAATGTAACAAGCATGTTCCATAAAGGAAATTCCCTAATCTAGATTTAGTTGGAAATAATATGAGGTAAAGTTATCCGTTCAGAGACCTAATAAAGAGCTCAGATGTGAAAATCAATGCTCAAGCATGAAGCTTTTGTGTAATAAGCTAGAAAGTATTGTCAGCTCAAAGAGACCAGCAGATAATTCATCAAAATCTAAGTAAGGTAGGCTCCAGTGAAGAAAGGAGCAAGAAACCAAAAAGTGAGTCTCCACTCAGAGAGACAGGGAAGAAATCCTAGAACTAGCTTAGGAACAAGTATTAATATGAACAAACACATTCTATGTTGCAACATTATTTCTTCTGTCTCCTGGGTCCTCCAATAAAAATTCCACAAACTCCTGGGAATAGGTAAACTCCCCATTTTCTCATAGGTTCAAAATAGGCATTCAGACATTAACTCTTGGATATTTTGCCGTCCAGACAGTTCTTCCCAGGAATCATCCTTACAGTCACCTCTACTCCTCTGGTGAGAACTCACTGTCAGTTGTCTAATACATAACAAGAGCCTATTCTCTAGCTAGCAGAAGGCTTCTGGAAATAATACAATAACATATTTGTAAACAACTATTCAACGTAAAAAAAAACAGCCCTTTCAGTGTTAACATGACATTGACAGTTAGGCTAACCTAAATCATCACTTTTATTTATTTGCAGATTTTGCATTAGGATATGTTTTATTTAAATGTAAAGTATGCACAGTATTAATCAAAGCATATGGTCAATGAATACAATTTGCATCAACATAAGCTAGAGTATACCTTTGAGAAAGTAATTTAGAAGGTGGAGCTGTAAGAGAGAATAAAGGCTTAACAAGGATATACCAAGAATGAACTGATTGATATGGGTAGGGACAAACACTCCACGGTGGCTAACAGGGTTGCAAAGGGGAGGCTGACCCATGGGAATAGCTGGGATTTGAGCCAGTGCTTTGATACCTGACAAAGGACATACACCTGCCAAACATGGTTATTGTAGCAACAAAACTGTGGTTTACTCATTAGTCACATCCCAGCTTGACTATGCGAACAGTCTCTATTTGGGTCTCCTGGACTATCTGATTAGGAAGTTACAGATTATTCACAATGCAGCAGCCAGGCTTATCAGAAATGTGCCACTTCGCCACCACATTTCTCCTCACTTACGGAGCCTACATTGGCAACCTCTCAAGAGAAGGACAGAGTTCAAGGCATTGACCTTGGCCTACAGAGCAACTACAGACATTTTCCCACAATATCTGAAGCATAGACTTCGGAAATACTGTCAGACCAGGTCTCTGAGGTCAAATCACCAGGAGCTACTTGTGATACCTTGGTTTGCAAAAGCCCGGATAGTTGGTCGAGCTTTTGTATGAAAGACAGCATCCCTATGGAACTCCATGCCTGAACATATACAGAAGGCTAAATCAGAACCCCTGTTTAGAAAGGCTTTAAAAACCTGGCCGTTAGACAAAGGTTTACCAGAGGAATTCCAAATTTAGAGAAGGTGAGATCTTATGACCCTTACAGCGAGATGGTATGGCAATCCAAGCTACTTAAATACAAGGTCTTTAAGTCAGGGGTACTACTGCATTCACGCCTTCTCAAATAGACTCTTTCCCTTAGGGTTAATCTATATACTACTTTTAGATGCACCCAAAGTTACTTCCGAGTCCACAATGATATAGTTCAGAATTCATATTACTATTAAAACCTCCTAGTTCTGTATATACTATACTGGAGACTAAATATAGGTCCATTTAGGTACTAAGTATTAATATGCTCACTTTAATTGCACTAACTGCACGTTATGTTTTCATAATGAACTACCACAAATCATATTTCTGTTTTTATTTTATGGTGATATCTCATGGCCCTTGTCATAATGAGCTGTGTTTTCTCACAAACTCCAGTGGTAGTTATGGGACAGAAATATGAAGTATTCATGCTTTGCAGCCAATTGTTTCAGCAGACAAAAGTGGTGCCAGAACCTGATGACACTGCAGATAGATCAAAAGTCAAACAAGAAACTAACAGAACATCTACTGGAGATGTTATTAATCGGTACAACGACTCACAAAAGATATTACTATTTAGTAAAGGCAGCTACAATGCCAAGAGTACTAGATCAGATTTTTATTTAAATCACTGATGTTTACACAGAAATTGAATTTCTATGGGCCTATCATGAATTTAGTAGAAATATACTTTTTGCGTTTGATTTATATTGGAGCTGGTTAGAAAGGAGTCTAAATTATAATTCCTAACAGACTTGTACCACAACTCAAAAATCTAGTGTTTTCAATTCAGAGCAAATGGTAGCCTCTGGGTCAACCATTTGCTCATGAATGGGTGGCATTCTTGACTATCATAGTTCGCTGTTCCTGATTCTGTTGCTTTCCTTCTTATTCTTGGTTTTGTCCCAGCCCTGGAGTATAGCTTTTGTACCATTGTTTTATTTGAATATCTTGTGACTTACCTTGCTGCCATCAGAAAATATTTCTGTTTGAGTACTCCTTGATAAATCATGACTTTCCTGCAACTCTCCATGCCTACTCTCTTCCTTCAGCTTATGACTCGCACTTCCCCCACTCGTTCATCCCTGCACCACCTCTCTGCTTTTCACCCATGTCATTGTATATATATATATATATATATATTTTTAAACATTGCTTTTGTAAGGACCCAGAAGCTGCACTCTACCACTGGGCTGCCCACTCCCCTGCTCGCCAATTGCTTGCCAACTCCTCCCCTTCCCACCCCGGTTTAGTTCATTTTTTTAAACTTATTTTTGAGAGGACTGGGGAGCTGCTGTTCACTTCTATCTTTTTCCTCAGCATTCCTGTGCATACTTTAAAAATGGACGTTCACTATCTTACAAAGTTAATTACTAATACAAACTTCATTCAAGTAGGTGGCAACACTTGCATTCAAACTCACCAACAGCCTCCTTGGAAATACGTTTTCATCCTTTAAAAAAAAATATTCAAGATGCCTGTCTGTATGATCACACGTATGTGCACGCATGGGCGGTTATCTCATAGGGTATTGGCCACAAACTGTGTCTATACAAATCAGCTCTATAAACCCAATGTTTAATTAAAAGGCAGCACCCATTGTTTATTTCCATTTTTATTTGGCTGTATCATGTTTATTACCCTGCGACATAGTCTTTGGAATGCTATACTTCTCCACAATATTTCGCTTCACAGTGGAGACAAAATAAATATTACAGCTATGATGAGATAGTTGATTTCATATTCAGGTTGAGCTCTTGGCTGCCATTAAAGACAGTGAAGTGTTGAGGACTATTGCAATTTAATATGGTCCAGTTCAAAATTCTAATTTCTCTGATGATCCCTGTAACACATGGTTGTGTTCTATACCCTTTTACAAATTCTACACCCCTTACACCTGCTGCAAAGGAATGAAAATGACAATTCTGCATGTGTTCAATTAGTTTTTACAAACCACTCCTTTCATTCTCACCTGGTAACAGTCACTAGATGTCCTTTATCTTTAAAGAAAATGCGCAGGTATGGTACCGGTTGGTTCTGTTCTATCAAAAGACTTGTCACTGTGGTCAGGTATTCATTGGAGAGATTTACTCCGCATTGATGCAGTGTCTCATTTATCTCCATCAACTCATCAAATACTGGGGCAGAGAAAGTGACATCACACCACTCTTGTACCTTTGTCACATCAAAGGGCTTGTCCTTTGACCAATTATGTGCTCAAAAGCAGTATCTCATTTGTCATTAAGAGTAATGAATGTTTGGGAAAAAAAACAACCAAAAAGAACTTTGGGTTCCCTATACTTCAGCATCATGAACCCTCAAAGCAGGTAAAGCAATAGCGGTGTACAGAAGGACCGAAGAGCATTTGACAATAAATGTTACAAGGTAGAGAAATTGGACCAGAAGTGCATGATACAATAACAACCTGAAAGGAATGCCCAAAACACGTTGTAGAGGACTTGATAGTTGCTATTTAGGATGGACCTGTTAAGTATGTTATCCATTCTGCATGGTTCCGTCTGCTCCATTATATCAAATTACCTTAGAAAAACCCTGAAAAGGTAGCTCCCTAGAGATGGCAACACAAAGATTACTCTTCTTGTTAACAAGAAGAGCATGGCTTCATTCATCATCTTATTTTCTTCATTATTGATGTTTCTGAAGTGTGCTTTTATTAAATAAAAAAGAAGATACACTATTCATTAGGAACTGTTTGATTCAGTGTTTTACCATGATCTGCTTTATTTAAAGTAGATAACCTGAGACCATAGTGGCCTACTCAATAGGCAATACAATTTCAGATGCTACCTTCTTGTTTGTATCCTCTGAGGCGGAAGCCGGAGGACTGTGACCACAATTTAGACTTTTAAAATTGTTATTTCGTGCACTTGTGTGTGATTTTATAACCTGGGAGCTCACCTGTTTGAAGCGCTAAACCCCATGCGCTGACACAGCCCTCCTCGACCTTCCCTGAGACAGCGACCCGCGCTGAGACAGGGAAACGCCCAAGGCGGTAGCCACGCCCACAGCAAGGCCACACCCACCCTCAAGCACTACAAAAACGCTGAGAACAAGCGGTTTTTCATTACTTTGTTTGTATCCTCTGAGGCGGAAGCCGGAGGACTGTGACCACAATTTAGACTTTTAAAATTGTTATTTCGTGCTCTTGTGTGTGATTTTAAAACCTGGGAGCTCACCTGTTTGAAGCGCTAAACCCCATGCGCTGACACAGCCCTCCTCGACCTTCCCTGAGACAGCGACCCGCGCTGAGACAGGGAAACGCCCAAGGCGGTAGCCACGCCCACAGCGAGGCCACGCCCACCCTCAAGCACTACAAAAACGCTGAGAACAAGCGGTTTTTCATTACTTTGTTTGTATCCTCTGAGGCGGAAGCCGGAGGACTGTGACCACAATTTAGACTTTTAAAATTGTTATTTCGTGCTCTTGTGTGTGATTTTAAAACCTGGGAGCTCACCTGTTTGAAGCGCTAAACCCCATGCGCTGACACAGTCCTCCTCGACCTTCCCTGAGACAGCGACCCGCGCTGAGACAGGGAAACGCCCAAGGCGGTAGCCACGCCCACAGCGAGGCCACGCCCACCCTCAAGCAATACAAATGTGCCGGCCATACCAGCGCAGCGGGAGCGCCGTTTGCGCGCCGAAGGCGCGCCTAAGGCAAGCCCGTCTGCGCCCGTCCGCGCACGACCGTGCCTAGGGCCAGACTCTATGCCTGACCCCACCGCCACAAAGGTAAGCTACTCTCGTAGAGAGCTTCTTAGCTTCAGACCCACCAGAAACCGCACTTGCCACGTAATGCACGATCCCAATGGTCCTTTTACCAGCTGTAACATTTTGCAAACCAGGAAAGCTACTCCTTCCTAAACCCTCAGTTCCACCCCCTGTCCTTAAAATTTCGACACTTAATTGCAGATCGCTTCCCAAGCATGCCCTGCTCATTAATCATCTCATTGTCGATCTTAATCTGGACATACTTTTCCTTACCGAAACGTGGATCACTGAGCATTCCAATTCGGACATAGTATTGGCTTTACCCCCGGGCTTCCTTATCATGTCTCAACCACGCCCCTTAGGTAGAGGAGGTGTATTAGCCATCATTCACAGGGATCACTTCGCTTGTCGAACCAATGAGATTGAGACCCAGGAGTCAGAGAGCTGCCTCTTCACGATCCAGCTATCCTCGACTAGCTCCCTGTCAGGCCTCTTGGTGTATCGGCCTCCCGGCCACTTCGGCCCCTTCTCGGCCGCCCTTTTGGAAACCGTTTCTTCCTCGGCCCACCTGACATCTAACTTCCTAATAACAGGAGACCTAAACATACACTTCGATGATCCACTAGATACAGGAGCATCCGACCTAATTTGTGACCTGGCGGCCTATGGCCTTCCCCTTGCCAATACCGGTGCAACGCATACGAAAGGGCACCTACTTGATCTGGTGTTTTCTAACATCCCCTCTCTCCAATTCATAAATTCCCAACCACTCCCGTGGACGGATCATTTTCTGGTCACGACCCACCTACCTGGGGCATTCAAGAAACCCCAAAAACCCACTACCTTTACCAGAGACAGATCGTGGGCCAGACTCTCGGTGGAGGACTGGTCCAAAGCCCTGGACTCCTCGACCCCTAGTCTTGTGGAGGATCCTTCCACCGCTGATATCCAATTCAGAGAATGGATCTCCTCCTCCCTCGACAGTATCATGCCCCATGGTACAATTCTGAACTCCGAGCCCTCCGCAAAGAGTGCAAAAAGGCTGAGAGACAGTGGAGAAAGGACTGGCTCCATAGTAATAAGGACATGTACCACAGCTCGGTAAGACGCTACAAATCGGCCCTAAAGCTAGCCAAGGCCGCATTCTATGACAATAGAATAAAAAATGCCACTAATTCCTCAAAAGAATCTTACCTTATAGTCAAAGAACTACTTAATATTCCTATGGCATCCGCTGCTTACCCCCCTCCCCCGGATAGAAGTAAGGACCTGGCCACCTATTTCGATTCAAAAATTTCGCGGATACTGGACTCCCTCCCTACCATCAGCCCTCATAATCACATGGATATAGAGGCCTGCATTAACAACCCGCGGCTGCCCTCTTTCAGAGCAGTTTCCCTCACTGAGGTCACCTCCACGCTGGCCAAAATGAAAAGCGGATCCCCCCTTGACCCGGCCCCGGCTAGATTTTTAAAAACCGTGTCTCCCAGCATAGCCCCCATCATCAGGGATCTCATTAACACCTCTCTCTCCCAAGGCACAGTGCCTCCCAACTGGAAGAACGCTGGTGTCAAGGCTCTGTTGAAAAAGCCCCAACTGAACCCGGACGACATGGCCAACTACAGACCCATATCGCTCCTTCCTTGTATCAGCAAGATGGCTGAGAAATTAGTGAATGTGCAATTATCCCAATTCCTTGAGACTAACAAAATCCTTCGTCAATCCCAAACAGGATTCCGGCCCGGCCATGGCACGGACACTGCCCTCCTCTCCGTCATCGAGGAGGCAAGGTGCATCCTGGATTCAGGAGGATCCTCCTGGATCTCAGTGCTGCCTTTGATACGGTGGACCACCGTGTCCTTCTCCATCGCCTGGCCAGGGCAGGAATTGTGGGAACTGCACATGCATGGATTGACTCCTTCTTATCCGGTCGCTCATTTCAGGTGTGGGACGGCAACTCACGTTCAGACCCACTCCCACTCACAAGTGGCGTTCCTCAGGGGTCTTCGCTTAGTCCCACCCTGTTTAATGTTTACATGGCCCCCCTTGAAGATGTCGTGACCCCTTACGGGATAAAAATAGTAAACTATGCAGACGACACTCAACTTGTCGTCTCTCTTTCCCACCTGGATAAACACCCAGACAGCTTGCTGAACTGTCTCCAGGATATTCACACCTGGATGTGCGAATCTTCCCTGAAGCTGAACGGTGCAAAAACCGAAATCATGCTCTTGGGCAATAAATGGACCTCCATCCCACCATCAGTTTGGCCGGACGCCTTTGGTGAAATCCCCACACCAAAAAAAGAAATTAAAACACTAGGAGTATGGCTGGAACCTGACCTCACCATGAAGACCCAGGCAGCCAAAACTGCTGGAACATGCTTTGGCCTCTTGCGGTCAATTCGCAAGATTCTCCCTCTCCTTCCCCCCCTATCCAGGAAACTATTGGTTCAAGGACTCATCTTAGCCCGGCTTGACTATAGTAATGCCGTCTACCTCGGCGCACCTGAATTTACCCTGGCCAAACTCCAACGGACCCAAAATGCGGCGGCGAGGCTCATTATGAACCTCCCTCCCAGAGCCTCTGCCAAGCCTGCTCTCAAGGCTCTGCACTGGCTTCCTGTTCGCCAGCGAGTAGAGTTTAAAGCCCTGTGCACCACCCATAAACTCATCAACGGTGTTGGTCCAGCCGCCCTGAAAGACATGGTCATCCCCTACAAAGCCCCCAGACTCCTTCGCTCTGACGGCGAACATCTGGCCACAGTTCCTAAATTCAAGAAGGCTCGCACCGGTGGCCGACGCTTCTCGGTCAAAGCCTCCGCAGGATGGAACTCACTTCCTCGCAATTTGCGTCTGGAACCTTGTCACGCCCTCTTCCGAAAAAAACTAAAAACCTTCCTGTTCCCCAAATAGTTCCCCCGGTCTCCCTCTCCTGGTTCTCACAAATTTACAGCGCGGGGAAGCCTGCGGGTCACCAGGCGCTCTATAAATCGCAAAATAAATAAATAAATAAATTATAGAGATAGCACCTTGGTAGTTTTTTAAATTTACAAGCCTATTACTTCAATCCCGGCCAAGAAAAGAGAAGGTATCAAAGGAAAAATTAAATCTGAGTGAGTGCATCCCATGCACAGTATGGATGTCAACGTGAAACAACACTTTCATCAACTAATATGTGTTCTGATTCCTGTAATCCTCTGATAACTGCAGTAAGGCATCTAGGATGAAATAGCATACAGTGCTATATTTTCCTGCTCTGCACGGGCAAGATGGTTTTCTGAACCTATATCATCCAAGATGCTCAATTCTTGATTACAATTGAATTTTCACATTTCTCGCTTCAGTACATAGGGGGCCCCTCTTGATATGGGGTCTCTTGTTACGGGTGCACATTGCTTTTCTATGACTGTAACTTAGCAGTTGAATATATAATTTCTTTTAAGGTCAGAGTACCTTTCTAAATATATGTGATGGTTAGCTGTCTTAAGATGTTGCTATATTTTGACAGTGTCCCTTTCTGTAGATGATACCCATCAGAAGTGGGTGGTGTGCCTCTAATGAGAGCACTCAAGCCATATGTGCAAAAGCATTTCTTTAACAAGAAAGGAAAAGAAAAGAGAAGTACCTAAACCTTGTTTGGCTACTATAGAGACCCTGGTAAGGCCACAGATTCTTACAGGAGGTTTGTGAACGTATGTAAAACAGCAGCATCAATATATTCCAAATGGGAACAGGTTTAGTTATCCACAGCACACATAGTCATTCTGGGAACAAAGTTTGCGATTTGTTTTATGGATCCCTTTACAGTTCCGAAATTAGTAGCTCCTGCAGCAGTGAGTCTCAAACTTTCATAGAGTTGGCATATCTATAGTTTGTTTCATTTCTCCAGAGTCATACCAGCTCAGAGGAAATCAACCAATCATACCTCCTGTTGTAACACCTCAGTGCCAACAAGTGAGTGTGGAGGCAATCTTGGACTTTAAAGTTAATAAAGGCCTTCTCCAATTCCTTGTATCAGCAGGTGTAATTCATGAAATAAATCATGGGACCCACATACTTTGTACAGGACCTTAGACTGTTAAGGGAATTGTGTGCCCGGTTTGCCAACAAACCTTCGCTAATGACCAGAGGACATTTAACCTCATCGCTGCGGCGCAAATTCCGCCACAGTGCTGAACATTCCAATAGTGGGCGTGGTCATGACGGCTCCCGCCCGTCATCAGCACACGCCCACCGTGACTCCTGACGGCCGAGAGCCGTCATGCGCATCAAAGAGGTTAAAGGAGGACTAATCCTGAAAAGACAACAGCAAGGAAGAAAGAGATGCATTGAGCATCATAGGGAAGTACAAATGGAAAGACTGAGATAGCATACCTGGTTAATGTAGAATAATGGACAGTGGCTGCTGGGCCTGATACACATGGTGAGGGTCTTTCAGGTCAGGCAGAGCGATTGGTCAATTAGGATTGTGGGAAAGAAGCTTCCAGGATTATTTAGGGAACAGAGGCAACAGGTCAAGTTGCTTCAGAACTGTTTTGGCAGTGTAGTTTCTCTTCAATCAGTTCATACACCCATTTGAGTCATGCACCTTTGTTTTGTTCTTCCTTCTTCTCTCAAGCTTTTTTTCCCCACTTGTTAATTGTTTCATGGATGACTGCTCCTGTGCCGGACCATCTCTGGTGTCCCAAGCTTTTGGAAGGTGTGAAGATAATTCATGTGTACATTGTATTTTCAATGAAAGTGCCAAGTGCCTGAAGCGCCTTCAAAGACAATCAAGACTCACAAAGACTACATGTCCCAGAATCCTTGGCGCCGTGGGAGGAGTATAAAAGAAGGAATCTGCTGATGCTGAGCGTCGGATATTCTGGTTCCAGACCCGTGGTGGAGAGTCGTTAGTCGTTGGAGTTCCTGTTGTGCTTTTCCTAGTACCTTGGGCTGGTCCGTCAGTCTTCAGAGTGGTTCTCCGTTCTTTGTTCCTTTCTTGCACCGGCTGGTGCGGGAAAGTGTTTTCGTGTTCGAATTCCTCCATTTGACGTGTGCGTAAGCATACAGTGTTATCCTTGTCGAGGTGTATCATCCGGCGTACCCGTTGGCTGAGCCTTCTTGCACCGGCTCGTGCGGGGAACGCCACGATTTGTTGATTCAATATTCTGCATCCCCGTTGGCAGAGCCTTCTTGCACCGGCTCGTGCGGGGAAGCTTAGATTTGAGTTTCATCATTCGGTGTCCCTGTTGGCTGAGCCTTCTTGCACCGGCTCGTGCAGGGAACACCAAGATTTGTGTTTCGTCTTTTGACGTCCCTGGTGGCTGAGCCTTCTTTCACCGGCTCGTGCAGGGAACGTCGCGTTATTCGTTATTGCCAGTTCCAGACCTGAGGTTGATTTATCAGGTACTGTAGTTACATTATTTAAGGGTGACGTAACCCTATCTATTTCTTTTTCTTGTATCTTGCAAAATAGTACACTAGAAACCTTGGTCCTTGCTATTGGGAAGTTGTATCGTACTCCGTCTCCATCTGTGTAGGCATGGTGGAATTTAGATACACTTCATACCCATATCTCGGACCAGATAGTAGGGGAAGAGAAGTATCTTCAGGGCCTACTCTTAGTTTTCTTACAGGTATAGAGTTCAGGGGTTCTGGGAGTGTTTTGGTTGTGTACCCTTACGTCAAGAAAAGATACGATTATTATTTATCTTTTGTCGTTACAGATCTCCCTCCCTGCTGTCCCCTTCCTTTCCTTCCTTTTTATTATTTTGTTTATGCCCTCACTTGATCCTTCCTGGACCCAGGCTGTAATAGCTATCTGGGTTCGGTTAGATCAGGAGGTGGCCTTTATCACATCGATCTGCTGATTCCGAGGACTTGAAGGATAACAGAATATCCGACCCAAGGTTATACGTCCTCCCGATCAGGGGATTTTTGGGGTAAAAACCACGCTAGACGATGTCTTAGCAGCCTTGGTGTTAGTACAGGAAGAACTACATTCCTCTAAGCAAGAAACAGCAGAGTTACGCACTAGGTTGGATACTATCCAAAGAAATCCTTTTAGTGCAGGTTCATCGGGAACACCTCCTCCTAGTTCAATGGTGGTAGAAATGCCGGCTACCATACCATTGGCTAACCCTGAGAGATTCGAGGGCGATGCAGGTTCCATACAGGTATTTCTTACTCAAGTTATGTTACACTTTTCAAACCCAGATCCTTTCCCACTAACCAGGCAAAGGTGGCTTTTCTAGTTTCATATTTGGCAGGTGATGCTGCTCAATGGGCAGTTCCTTTAATTCAAAGAAATGACCCCATCATTCACGATTGGGAGGCGTTCAGGGATGAATTTGTAAAGGTGTTTGACAGAAGGGCAGATACGTATACCGCAGATAGGGAGTTGTTGATACTTAAACAAGGTAATCAAGACCTGTTAACCTATTTAAACTCGTTAAGAAGGCTAGTCACTGAAACCAAGTGGCCGGAAGCCAAACAGGCTTCCTTGTTCCATCAAGGATTGAGCGAAGACATGAAGGACGTCATTGCTCAAATAGACCCTCAACCTGCGACTTGTGAGGATTTGATAAACCTGGCAATGCGGTTAGATCACCGGATGAGGGCACGCAAGGGAGACCATAAGGATAAGAGCAGAACGGTGCCTTCTTTTGTCTCGTCCAAGGCAGCGGATAACGTCACTACCTCAGGGGCTGAACCAATGGATATAGGGGCGGTGAGAGCCGCGTTAACAACGACGGAAAAAGAACAGAGGAGAAAGAACGGGCTTTGTCTGTACTGTGGCAAGAAAGGGCATTTTGTCCGAGAATGCCCCGTAAAGCCTAAGATCTCTAAATTCCGCTTCAATAAGGGGGCATCTGCGGTGGTAGAGAAACCGGCGGAAAACTAGAGGACTCTGAGGGTAACGAAGGGGTTCCTTGGAGTCAGTCAGTCATCCCTTCACTATTGAATGAATTTGTAGGAAAGAACCATTTGTTTATACAAATCAGATTATATGTACACTCTGATTGGGTTACGGTGCAGGCCATGGTTGACTCAGGTGCCAAAGGCCTGTTTATGAATACGACAAAGGCTAGAAGGCTTGGTCTCTCACTCATTTCTAGGACCATACCTGAAGAAGTCTATGCAGTCGATGGTAGGAAATTAGACATAGGCCCCGTCAGTTATCAGACTGAGGAAATTAACATGGCGTACGGAAACCATAAAGAAAGGGTCACATTCAGTATCATCAAGGCACCTCATTATGGCATCATTATAGGGATACCTTGGTTGAAATTGCATAACCCTGACATCAACTGGGAAAAAAGCATTGTTACCATGAACTCCCCATATTGTAGGGACCACTGTTACGAAGACAATTCTAGTCCGTCCCTCTCGTTGGCCAGCAGTGTTCATGTGGCCACTGCAGCAGAAAAGGAAGTGTTATTGCCAGAAGAGTATAAAGATTTCTCTAAAGGGTTTGATGAAGTGCAAGCTGAGGTACTCCCTCCCCATAGGCAATATGATTGCCAAATCGATCTAGTCCCTGGTGCAGTAGTGCCTAGTGGGCGTTTGTATGCTTTGACTGAACCCGAAAACACTCATTTACGGTCTTACCTAGACAAACTGGTTAAGTTGGGGTTCATACGGCCTTCCAAGTCGCCTGCTGCGTCCCCTCTTTTCTTCATACCTAAGGCCAATGGAGAACTGAGGGCTTGTATTGACTTTAGGGCCCTAAACGCGGTCACAGTAAAGAACCGCTACCCCCTTCCTCTCATCCATGTGTTATTGGAACAGGTAAAGACAGCTAACATTTACACCAAGCTGGATTTAAAGGGAGCTTATCATCTCGTAAGAATGAGGAAGGGGGATGAGTGGAAGACAGCCTTTAAAACCAGATATGGTCTTTATGAATATTTGGTTATGCCTTTTGGGCTATGCAACGCCCCAGCAGCTTTCCAGTATTTTTTGAATGATGTTCTACGAGAGATACTGGACCGATACGTTGTCGTCTACATAGACGACATTCTGATATACTCAGAGTCAGTGGATTCCCATATTCAGCATGTCAAGGAAGTGTTACGAAGATTACAACAGCATAGTCTCTTTTGTAAACTGAGCAAATGCGACTTCCATGTAACCACGGTCGAATTCTTGGGGGTCATGCTCAGTCCTCAGGGGCAAGAAATGGCAGAGCGAAAGATCAGAGCCGTCAAGGAGTGGCCAGTTCCTCAAAACATCAGGGACATTCAATGCTTTCTAGGCTTCGCCAATTTTTACAGGCGCTTTATCAAGCAGTTTTCCCAGGTGGTGGCTCCCATTACCCATCTGCTGAGGAAGACGCAGCCATTTCTGTGGACCCAAGAGGCAAATGAGGCCTTCACGACCTTGAAGGCAGCTTTTGTGTCAGCTCCAGTTTTGGCCCATCCAGACCCGGAAAGACCCTTCATAGTAGAGGCAGATGCCTCCGATGTGGCTATTGGGGCCATTCTCTCACAAAGACATGAGTCAACGGGGCAGATGCATCCTGTCGCGTACATGTCTAAGAAGTTGAACGGAGCCGAAACCAATTATTGCATCGCTGAAAAAGAACTTTTAGCGATAAAGACAGCATTCACCGAATGGAGACATTTTTTGATGGGTGCTAGACACATGATAACGGTGTACATAGATCACCGAAATTTGCAATATATGACATCAGCTAGACACCTTACACCGAGGCAACTCCGGTGGATGTTGTTCTTTTCCGGGTTCCATTTCACTATTAACTTCCGCCCTGGGGTGGAGAATAGGAAGGTGGATGCCTTGACAAGACAATCATCTCTGAAAGTACCAGAGAAGGTGGGTGAAACGGCCATCATCGACCCAGCGAACATGTTATGTGCCATTCAACCAGACGCCTTCCGGCATGGAATCCGCATGGGAATCAAGACCATGTACTGGCGGGATTGGATACGTAATGCATCCTGAATGGCAAATGAAGGATGGTTATCCAGTAAGCAATGGTCGGTTACTGATACCCACGTTGCCTCTTCGTAAACAAGTATATAAATGGTGCCATGAGTCTCCGAGTGCGGGTCACATGGGGGTTGTAAATGTAATGTAAATGTAAATGTATAGGCATTTATATAGCGCACTACTTACCCGGAGGGTCCCAAGGCGCTTCGACCGCTGCGAAACCCTTCCTGGCTTCCCTGAGAGATGGTCCCTTAATGGGTATCTCCAGGGTGAGACCAGGCATCCCCGGCGGTCTGGTGGGGCCGTTAGTGAAGATGAGGCAAGCTAATGCCCAGAGTTGCCGAGTGTGATCGCTGATCAGAGTGGGCACCGAGGCGAGAGAATTATCGAGTCCGCTGACCCTGGTCCAGAAACCTGCCGCGCCGGAATCGAACCCTGGTCCCGGGCCGTCCTCTGCTCTCGGGTCTGCCGCCTCTAACCAGTGAGCCACACTACACTACTACTGACAAGGCTATCGATCAACTCCTGAGGAAATGTTGGTGGCCTTCCTTGAGATTAGATGTCAAGGGTTGGATTGCCCAGTGTGAGGTGTGTGCAACTGCAAAGACAGATCATAGACGCCCGGCTGGGCTTCTGCAACCGCTTCCAACTCCGTCGGTTCCTTGGGAACGCATCTCGTTGGATTTTGTGGTGGGTCTGCCTAAGGATCAAGGATGCACAGCAGTGTCAGTGGTTATTGACTATCTGACTAAGATGGGTCATTTTATTGCATGTCCACAAATACCTTCAGCTGGTCGATTGGCAGAACTACTGATGGAAAACGTAGTACGTCTGCATGGACTACCGGCTGTAATAGTCTCTGATAGGGGTTCCCAATTCACAGCATCTTTTAGGAAGGCATGGTTTTCGGTTTTGCATATCGAAACAGCTTTATCTACCAGCTTTCACCCTCAAACTGATGGGCAGACGGAACGGCTCAATCAAACGTTGAAACAGTTCTTGAGATGCTACGTCGACCAGGAGAAGGACAATTGGGTGAGCTATTTGTGGTTTGCTGAGGTGGCCTATAACAACACTACTCATAGTGCCACTAGGGTCTCCCCCTTTTATTGTACATATGGACGCCATCCCCGCTTCATTCCTTTTCTCCATCCTTGTGGAGACCAGACGGTGCCTGAAGCCGCCAGGAGGGTATCGCACATCAAGGATACGCTGATAAAGGCCCAAGCTCATCTAAGCGCCTCTAAGGTGGCGTACAAGGGAGCGGCGGATAAACGCAGAAGACCGGGTCCACTGTATCAAGTGGGGGATCTGGTATGGTTGTCTACAAGGAATATCAGATTCCGAAAGTACAGTGTGTTCAATCCGAAATACATTGGCCCTTTTCCTGTTCTTAAACGGGTCAATCCAGTGGCCGTGAAACTCAAACTACCACGCCATTTGCGGTTGCATCCGGTGTTTCATGTGTCACTTTTGAAGCCTTCCTTATCTCCGAGACGCCAGCCGCCTCCTCCTGTTGCCTCCCAAGATGGTCCTGAATACGAGGTGGATGGTATTCTTGATTCCAAGCGAAGGGGTAGAGGCCTGAGATATTTGGTTTCCTGGAAGGGGTATGGTCCTGAGGAGAACTCTTGAGAACCGGCGACGGACGTGAATGCTCCACGCCTGGTGGCGGCCTACCATAGGCGGTTCCCTTTGCGTCCTGGCCCTTTGAGGCGCCCTCAGTGAAGGGGGATGTACTGTCAAGTGCCTGAAGCGCCTTCAAAGACAATCAAGACTCACAAAGACTACATGTCCCAGAATCCTTGGCGCCGTGGGAGGAGTATAAAAGAAGGAATCTGCTGATGCTGAACGTCGGATATGCTGGTTCCAGACCCGTGGTGGAGAGTCGTTAGTCGTTGGAGTTCCTGTTGTGCTTTTCCTAGTACCTTGGACTGGTCCGTCAGTCTTCAGAGTGGTTCTCCGTTCTTTGTTCCTTTCTTGCACCGGCTGGTGCGGGAAAGTGTTTTCGTGTTCGAATTCATCCATTCGACGTGTGCGTAAGCATACAGTGTTATCCTTATCGAGGTGTATCATCCGGCGTACCCGTTGGCTGAGCCTTCTTGCACCGGCTCGTGCGGGGAACGCCACGATTTGTTGATTCAATATTCTGCGTCCCCGTTGGCAGAGCCTTCTTGCACCGGCTCGTGCGGGGAAGCTTAGATTTGAGTTTCATCATTCGGTGTCCCTGTTGGCTGAGCCTTCTTGCACCGGCTCGTGCAGGGAACACCAAGATTTGTGTTTCGTCTTTTGACGTCCCTGTTGGCTGAGCCTTCTTTCACCGGCTCGTGCAGGGAACGTCGCGTTATTCGTTATTGCCAGTTCCAGACCTGAGGTTCGTTTATCAGGTACTGTAGTTACATTATTTAAGGGTGACGTAACCCTATCTATTTCTTTTTCTTGTATCTTGCAAAATAGTACACTAGAAACCTTGGTCCTTGCTATTGGGAAGTTGTATCGTACTCCGTCTCCATCTGTGTAGGCATGGTGGAATTTAGATACACTTCATAACCATATCTCGACCAGATAGTAGGGGAAGAGAAGTATCTTCAGGGCCTACTCTTAGTTTTCTTACAGGTATAGAGTTCAGGGGTTCTGGGAGTGTTTTGGTTGTGTACCCTTACGTCAAGAAAAGATACGATTATTATTTATCTTTTGTCGTTACAGATCTCCCTCCCTGCTGTCCCCTTCCTTTCCTTCCTTTTTATTATTTTGTTTATGCCCTCACTTGATCCTTCCTGGACCCAGGCTGTAATAGCTATCTGGGTTCGGTTAGATTAGGAGGTGGCCTTCATCACATCGATCTGCTGATTCCGAGGACTTGGAGAATAACAGAAAGTGAGAGATGTGTCTCTAAGTGGTAACAATCTATCCCAGTTATCAGATTAATTATACCGTAACATTATACATATATATATTCACTGAAAAAACCATAGGTTATAGACCATATATAGTTAGGAATTTGCATTTACAAAACCATGAAAATTCACTGAAAAAACCATTGGTTATAGACCATATATAGTTAGGGATTAGCATTCACAAAACCTTAATTTACTCGCACAAAACCATAGAAATTCGCATATATAGTTAGTTGCAATAACTATATATCGCGCACCCGTAATCCACTGCTGATGATGTCACATATTACATCATTCATGACATGGTCAGTGACATCACTGATGACATCACTGATGACATCTCAAATGACATCACTGATGACATCTCAAATGACATCACTGATGAAATCACTGATAACATCTCATTTGACATTACTGATCACATCACTGATGATATCATTCATGTGATAATACGATGAACCTCTTCAGACTCTAATATAACCTTAGATACAATCAGTGTAAACAGACACTCACAGACTGTCACTCATCCATGGAGTAACTCACACACCTAGTCAGTCATGCAAAGAATCAATCACACCTCCATTTCCTCAACTATACAGTTATACACACCTTACTTAATCAAACATATACTAACACATATTTACTCTCTTATACAATCACTGATACAAGTTCACAATTATCCATACAGCCACTCACACATTCACTGGCTCTTATGCACAGTTATTTATATATGTCAACTCTTACATGTACTGTGTTTTACATATGTACTTACTTTGAAATGTAGCACTGAGAAATCCAATCCCTCACCAATACACTCATGCAGACAGTCAACCGCCCATACAGCTGTTTCCACATGCACTTTTGAACCCATACATCTACTGAATCAACTGCTCACACATCTATGCACAGAGTCACATACCTCTCAGCCACCCCCACACACTCACTCACTCTCCCATACAAATATTTGGGCAACCAATCAATAACCCATATAGTTACTCATATAGCTACTGATCAACACATGCAGCAGTTTACAGAACTACAGAAATAATGATGCACAAATTAAGACTGTTTAGTCACTAACCCATGCACTCAGTGAGACACATTTAATCATTCTCTCATACAGTCAGTCATGCACCTACTAAATCCTTCATCCAAACACTTATACATCCACTCATTCTTCAATATGTAAGACATATTTTAACTTTACAGAAACATACAGTCACTAGATGTTGTCATCAGTGATGTCATCAGTGATGTCATTTCGCTCCAGACTGTTTACAATGTTGACACCCATTCAGCTTCTCCTCAGACTCCCGTTACACTGCCGGTTAGCTACCCGGTTAGCTGCCCGGTTCACGTACCGATTTGCGCCTCTACGACAAAAAATCGCAATTTTTTTTTTTTTTACCCCGCGGGGCACTTTAATATCCCCCTCATCAATCCTAGGGGGTCAGAAGGGGTCTACCTAGCCCCCTTTCCTTCATTTCCCCCTTCGTTTTGGCCTCCTCTTGTCTCTCGATCCTACCGAGAGACAAGATGGCGGCCGCTACGGACTGTTTAGAATGTTGACAGACACCGGAGAGCCAATTAGCTTTGCTTCGCAAAGCTCCGTTACGCGAAAAGTACGCGAACTGGTGCGCTATCCAGGACGCTGTCACAGATGTATACATTTTTTTAAACGTTAATTTCTCAAAATCCACTGGAGCACATATATTGAGACCCAGCAAAGGCACATCGGGCTAACAGTCCCTACAATTTTGCCAAGTTTCGTGCAAATCCATTCAGCCGTTCGAGCTAAAAGTGAGGCCAAACGCCCTATGGAAAAATGAATGGGAAAAACGCGTTTTGGGACCCCCCTTTTTTCTCGGCCCCCCCTTGACGAAACCCCCCCCAAATTTTGAGGGGCTGATCAGAAACAAAATGTGCCATTTTCCTGAAAATTTCAGCCGATTCCGTCCACAAACGCCAAAGTTATTAGACATAGAATTTTCAAAAGTTCCATAGAGAAAAAATCCTAACTATATATACCTACTGGCGACCGCCAGTAGGTAATATATATAATATATATATATTACCTACTGGCGGTCGCCAGTAGGTAGTTATAGTTAGGATTTTTTTCAATGCAAAATCTCAAAATTCTATTTGGAATAACTTTGGCGCCGGTTGACGAATCTGCCTGAAAATTTCCTCAAATTAGCCTCACGGAGCTCCAGTTCTTCCTTGAAAGTTTCGGGGGGATACGTCAAGCAGGGCCCGAGATAAAAGGGGGGTCCCAAAACGTGTTTTCCCCATGTTAATTTCCATAGGGCGGTCAAACTCACTTTTAGACCGAACGGCTGAATGGTTTTCCACCAAACTTGGCAAAATTGTAGGGACTGGTAGCCCGATGTGCCTTTGCTATGTCTCAAGATATGTGATCCAGTGGTTTTTGAGTAATTTTGGTTCAAAAAAAATATATATCTATAGGCGCACCCCGGTACGCGCACCGGGGAGCGCACCGGGCATGCTACGCGACTTGCGCATGGAAAGCTGATTGGCTCATGGGTGTCTGTAAACATTCGAAACAGTCCGGAGCGGCCGCCATCTTGTGTCTCTGTAGGATCGAGACACAAGAGGTGGCAAAAAAAAAGGGGGGAATGACCATAAGGGGGCAGGGTAGAGCCCCCCTGACCGCCTAGGTTTGATGTGGGGGCTATATTAGGGTCCCGCATCATGAGTGATGTCACTGACCATGTCATGAGTGATGTAATATGTGACATCATCAGCAGTGCATTGCAGTCGCGCAAGTTATAGTGAGTCCAACTAACTATAACGTGGGAATTTCAATGGTTTTATGTCAGTAAAATTTCCAGGTAACTATAACTGGTATGAAACCTATGGTTTTTTCAGTGAATTTAAAAGGTTTTTTAAATGCTAATTCCTAACTATAACTGGTGTGAAACCTATGTTTTTTTCGGTGAATATATATATATATATATATATATATATATATATATATATATATATTCGCACACACATATATATATATATACATCCTAACCCCAAATACCCAGTGGCGTTCACCACTGTGCAGTATATATATATATATATATATATATATATATATATATATATATATATATATATATATATATATATATATATATATATATATATATATATATATATATATATATATATATTGTACCTACTGGCACTCACCTATAGGTAGAAAGGAAAAGCTTTTTTTGTTTTGATGATTGCTTTCGCACCACTTGATTATTCTTCACAAAATTTTCAACACCTTTCCCCTTTACGGTTCAGCTGCTGCGTTGAAAGTTTCTGTGTGATTCGTCAAGTGGGGGCAGAGAAATAAGGGGATCCCAAAAGTCAATTTCCTGTGCATTTTCCCGTAGGGATTTAGATCACTACTACAGCCCGAACCACTGAACAGAATTGCAACACACTTAGAGGAAGTGTCCATTTTGGGATTTGTTGTTAATCCGTTCAGTAATTTGAGAGGAGATACAAAAATATAGATATTTGGGGATGAGAGTCCTTGCAGTGGACTTGCGGATCCTACTGAAATATCATTGGTTGCCAACACTTTAAACAGAAAGTGTTGGCAGCCATCTTGAGACTCGGCTTGAAGCTGAGTCCCACAAAAAATTTAAAAAATAAAGAAAAGAGGGCAGGATGTGAATACCCTAATGTCCCAAATATGGTGGTGGAGTTCCACAGGGACCCCGATGGGGGTTAAAAGAATGTATAAAATTCTATATTGCTGCAAATTTGCGGGTCCATCTGTGAATTTGAAACCACATTTTTTTAAAGTATGCACAGAGTCCCACGCCTCTTTTTCAGGAACCCCCGAGTGAGGAAAAATCAGGGCGGCATTAAAAAATAAAGGAGGAGGGGTGCATTGGGTCCCCGGGGTATTAATAATCAAATATGCAGGGGGCTACATGGACCCTCCACAGCCCCGGGGACTTCCATCTCCCTGGGGCTATATACAAACAAATTGGGGAGTGCACATACCCCCTGGGGACCGCCACCTCCCTGGGTTATTTTGCCATGTTTTAAAGAGGGAGCACAAGCACTTTAGCAGTGTTAAAGTGCAGAGAGTCCTAAGGCCAGCAAAAATGAATTCAACAAAACATGGAGGGTAAAGGCAAAATGTTTGGGGGTGACTATGCAAAGGCGTAACATGGCTGTTTTGCACTCTTTTAGAATAACTTTAAATGTGCATTAGTTACACCAAGAAAGTTTCAGCTTTGCAAATGTTTTCATGATTCCCATTGGTAACTTAGTGGCCTAGCCAGGTGCGGTCAGTTCGAAGCTTCTGTTTAATACTTATTACAGCAGAAAATCTGCCAACCTAGCCCATATTCTATTTTCTTACATTTTGTAAATACTAGAAATAAAACGAGACAGCAGTTGGAGTCACACTTTTGTTTATGTAAATTGCTATAACAGGATGTGATTACAAATGTAAACATGTAGAGTTTGACAGATTTTATCTGGGTATTTGTGCCTTTATGGCCCTTGTGGCCGAAATAAAGCTATTTTGAATTGGAAAATGTAAACAGTAGTTTTTCAAACAAAGAAATACTGCACAGCATAGAGATGTGTAAAACTTGAGCAAAATAATGTAAAAACAAGTCTGAAAAAGTAAACATTGTTTCCCCGTTCAGATAACAATTGAATGTGGAATGTAGGCATATGGTAGTACATACAAACAATATACAAGGGCACCACACGCTCGGCACACACAGCAATCATTTCTTTAGTCTGCAAGCCAATAAAAAATAAAATGACTGTGCCAAAATCTAAATTAAATACGAGTGATGATGCATGACTCATAATCGGGGACTAATTGTCAATTTACTCCACTGATGAAGCTGTGCTCGCAAAGGACGAGGCTACCAGTTCTTATCAGCACATTTCATAATTTTGAATTAATTAAGCAGCTCACATAAGTAAACCAAAAACCCAGCCGCACGTGGCGTTTCATATAAAAAAATAAGTCATTGTGTTAATATAGCTGCAGTAATGCTGAAAAGGCCACAGCCGTGAACCTGCTAAGAACACAATGTGCACAAATGCAACAGTGTAAAAAACAAGACGGGCATGTAAATATTAGAGTGGTTTGTTTGCAGAGAGGAATCGAACACTGTCTGCGCCTAGAATCGCATCTCACTGAATGCGTGGTACAATGAGCAAATGGAAATAGATTACCGCCATTTTTTACCAAGGCATGGGATATTTACACCATCAAGCAAATTTCTTTAATTTTTGCAAGCAATCTTTTTTTCTTTTTTCAACACATTATTCGTTGTGCGTGGAAAATACAAGATGAACAATGAAATACGTTTTATATACAATATATACAAACATGTAAAAACAACATTTCATACACACTTGGCCATACATTCATACACAGACCATACATCTGGCTACCATTATCATGTTGGAATAGTGATTTCATTAATTTGGGTTCATGAGGGATCTCATGATAATTACAACGACATTGTAAAATATGAAAAGAAATATTTTCCACTGATTGATTTACAGATGCCTGGACACAGTGTTCTTTGTATTAGTATTTGCTTTGTATGGTCTGTGTATGAATGTATGGCCAAGTGTGTATGAAATGTTGTTTTTACATGTTTGTATATATTGTATACAAAACGTATTTCATTGTTCATCTTGTATTTTCCACGCACAACGAATAATGTGTTGAAAAAAGAAAAAAAGATTGCTTGCAAAAATTAAATAAATTTGCTCGGTGTAACAAGTTAACCGGTTGTTGTTTGCTTAAATCAAAACAACCTTCATTGAAACCAGTTCATTTAATTATTGAAACCCCAGTTTTGGCTCTTGTGTTGGTTATTAGTATTAGTTGGACTCAGCCTTACTGAGTAATGAGTCAAGACCCTCTTTTGATTCTTTGAGCACAACCTTGTCCAGCATCAGTGCAAATGTCTGTGACATGTCCTCAAAAAGACATCAAATGGAGTGTGAGTACCGTTTTGACCATTGCAATATATGAAACCAGATTTAAGGAATCAAAGAATGTTTCGTTATCGCTAGGCAGCAAAATCACTGGAGGTTAATAAAAAAAAGTGACTGGTGCCTCATCACAGAAAAGAAAGACTATGGCAGCTTTGCTTACAAATTGTTCCGTTAATAGTGTTAGAATGTGCAGGATCCCCCGTCATTACATAAAGAAATACTGGTGAAAAAATACTACATACAGAGATATGAAACCGTGACGAAGCTAGCATATCATTTACTACAGATGGAGATGGCAAAACCAATAAAACATAAAAATATAAAAATAACAAAATATGGAGGGAAATAATAACTATACAAATAATATCAAAATAACATTGAATCTACCAATACATTGTTAAAACACTTACTATTATATTTGCTGAAGTGAGACTCTCTTTATTCCCTCCTCTATGTTTTCCACGACAACTGAGCACCAGACTTCCCTTTTGTATGGCTCTTCAATGAGAGGAATGGCCCATGCAAACCAAGATCACTATAGAACCAGGACCCTAGCTACTAAACAAAATGTATTGAATGCTAAAAAGAAAATTAGGGAATTCTATTATGAACTAGGGGATGCAGCTAGCAGTCTATACTTACAGAAGCTCTATAAAGAGAGTGAGTACACAGGCAGACTGCTAGCCTGGTAAGCCAAAGAAAACCAGGTTCATAATAGAATTGACTGCTTATATGACACAGCAACTAAAGCCCGTATGAAGACCACATCATCCATAAGTGAGATGTTTTTTAATCACTATAAGGAGATTTATCAGACCACCGAACAGGCTACGATGGAAACAATCCACGAGTTTTTACAGGACTTACAAATTCCAAAATTAGGAAATGATTATAAAGAGCTGCTCCTTGCTGAATTCACAAAAGAAGAGTTAGATGTGGTCATAAGCTCCTTACCTAGTGGTAAAGCCACCGGGGAAGATGGAATCCCAGGAGAGTTTTTTAAAGCATTTTATGGAATTCTGAGCACCGAGTTCTTAACACTTGCTAATTATATATTAAAAGGAGGGACACCGCCGGAATCTTTTCGCACTGCAGTAGTAGTCAGTATTTAAAAAAAAGAAAAAGATAAAGAAAATGTAAATTCATATAGGCCAATAAGTCCATTAAACATGCACTATAAAATTTTCCCCAAAACGCATTCAAACAGATTGAATAAGATGGTAGGATCACTCATCGGGGCAGACCAATGTGGTTTTATGGCAGGGAGACTGCTCCACACTAACACAAACTTTTTATTGGAAGCCTTAGATTTTTTTAGCGCTAACAAAGTAGAGGTACAGATCTGATTTTTAGACGCCGAAAAGGCTTTCGTTCTTGTCTCGTGGAACTACCTCTGCGCGATCCTGGAGAGCTTTGATTTCCCGAATGAATTTGTATTTTTATTGAAACAACTTTATAGACACTCTCAGGCGCAGATTTTAATTAACTCAGTAAATTTAGGGACAAATAAACAGTGGCACTCGGCAAGGATGTCCCGTCTCCCCGATTTTATTCGCTTTATTTATTGAACCGTTAGCTATTGCAATTAGGGGGAAAAGAGATCATACAGCACCAGAATCAGGAATGACTAACATAAAACTTTATGCCGACGACATCGTCTTATTTCTGAATTCAAAGATGTCCAGCCAGTTGGAAATTTTGAAAGTATTTATGAACTTCCAAAAATTAGGTGGTTATAAAATAAATAAGACCAAAACGGAAATCATTTTATGTAACTGCACTGTAGACACCTTACTAACTGAGTTTAGGCAGACCTATAATACCCACCCCAAGAGATATTTAGGAATCTATATAACAGAAAAATTGGAAGATCTCTATTTATTAAACTATATTCCACTACTAAAAAGAGTGAGCTCCAAGCTAACACGATGGAATCAACTCCCATTGTCAATATTGGGACGTGCTGCTCTAATTCGAATGTCCATTCTTCCACTTTTTAACTTTCTTTTTAGCGCAGCCCCATGTGCAATCCAGGCTTCCTTTTTTAAGCAGATAGATGGTATGTTCTCTTCTTTTTTATGGGCAAACAAGACACCGAGGTTGGCACTTAGCACTTTAAACTCTCCGGTCACGGGAGAATATTACTATGCAACATTTGCACATCACAGTTTTAGGGTTTTTTTCTGGACGCCCAAGAGGCAGATAATTTTTTTATGAAAAAGATTTTAAGAGAACTTAGTATTATTGACCCAGCAAGAGTGACCAAGTACCCTAAGAAAGTACGATATAAGACCCTACAATGGTTATTCAAACAAATAGCCCAGCTCCTGAAATATTATGACATACTAAGAATTAACAGCTCAATGAGACGATATGATAAAATCCAGGATTTAATTGTGGGGAATAGTTGGAAAACTTGGGAAGAAATCGAAATAGGGCTTCAACATTCTAATAAAATTTTCAAATGGTCTTTCATTAGACTTAACGCTGCACTGGCAAAATTAGATATGGGTAATTTATTGCACAAAATGTATTTAAGTGAAGCCCTAAATGGTCCCATACAGCGGAAGATTAGTACCTGGATAAAAAATTTGAATGAGAACAAACCGTCTCCACTGTATGAAAAGATCAGGGATAGATGGAGGAAAAGAGAAGACATAGAAATGAATAATTCAACCTGGGATACATTAAATAAATATAATAAAGCTATTTTTCGAGGAGCAAATTTTAAACAGATGCAATTTTACTCAAAATGGATGATTTATAGAACACCCTTTTTTCTCCATAACATATACCCCCAAGTAGAAGATAAGTGCATCTGATGTGAGGAGAAGGGTAACTGGAAACACATTATTTGGGAATGTTCTAAAATGCAGAATCTATGGGAGGAGAATGATTAATATCTCAGAAATACAATAGATCCCCAAATCACATTTAATGAATCTATTACAGTTTTGGGCTGCTCTTCTGTTGCCTCTCCCAATGATGAAAGTTTATTCCTCGCAGCCCTAGTAGCAAGATCTTTAATCCTCCAACTGTGGAAAACAGATAAAGTACCAACCCTTAATACATGGAGATCAAAATTATTTAAGATACAAGAGATGGAAAAGAAATACGCATTCAGGTCAGGGACAGTGAGAAAATATGGGAAACATTGGAGTGTGTTTGAACACTAGTCCTCCTGACATTACTTTCTACCGTATCAAGATAAGAGCTGGGTCATAATTGCTGGTGGGTCTAGTATGCTCTTAGAAATTTATGAATTTATGTATTTATGTATTTGATTAAGAAATTTCTTGCACTTTATTCTGTATTTTATACAAATAAGATTTTGAATGTTGCGCATTGCACTTTAAGGGAATGATCTTTTTTCCATGATCAAAAATTGTAATTGCACTATGGAGTATTTGTAGTTCGCCATATAGTCACTTTGTGTAGACATTTTGTGTAGCTGGAATTTTATATGAGACTTATATGATTTTGTATTCTATATTTGTGTCTATGAACTCTCAATAAAAAAAAATATTTAAATAAAAAGAAGGGTCTGACAAGACAACAGCCACTTTCTAAAAAGTGCTTTTCTCAAACACAGGATTTAAAAACCACCTTTCCTAAAAGATGTGTTCTTAAATTCTGAGTTCAGGGATACCAGACGTTTATGTCCAATCTTGCTCCTATTGGAAGATATGCAGGTAACCACTGTAGCCAGCATCCCCCATGATAGCCTATGGGCAATATAGCCTTACAATAATGAAAAACAAAAATGGCTGTAATTCACTACCAGATCATGTCACCTGCACTAGTACATGCTCTACCTTTCACATACAATGCACCCGGCCCAACGTGGTACCTTGGGCCTTCCATAGGGGTGACCAATGTGTACAGAAAGGGAAGGGTTAGGCCTGGTCAATGGGGACATTGACCAGGTTGACATGGCAGTACACAGACTGCACACAAGCACTGCGGTGACAGGCCTGAGACACCATTTTCGGGCTACTCATGTGGGTGGCACAATCAGTGCTGCATGCCCACTAGTAGCATTTGTATCACCAGCTCTGGGGGACACAGTGCACTTTACTAGGGACTTCTTGGTGATACAAATATGCCAGTCATGGATAACCAATTACAATAACAATTTACTCAAGGAGCACTTGCACTTTGACAATGATCAGCAGTGGCAAAGTGCCCAAAGCATCTAAACCAGCAAAAACGAAATCCAGCACAGCTTCAAAAATACAGGAGGTAGAGGCAAAAAGACAGGGGAAACCATGCCAAAGATGCCAGGTCTAACAGATTGAATGAGAATAAAGGATGCTTAAGCACACCACTTGGAGTTCGGGGGTTGGAGAAAGCAGCATGAAAGATACCTTGCTTCCTGATTTCAGGTACAAGGTGAGACAAGTCTGCAGGAGGCGCCAGTGCTCAGCTTCGTCTCCAAAAAGCCGCTAATAATGAGTTTTTCCTGGCAGCCCTGTTGTCCTTTTGATAATGAAAGTCCCTAAACCTAATAATCCTCAATAAAAAAACTAATTAAGAAATAAATCAGATAAATCTGTGTGGTGTTCAATGTAATTTTTGCACAAAATTGAAAATAATGGCTTGAAAGATATTTGCCAGGAGCAGTGTGAAAAATCGAACAGGAATGGACGGAGTGTGAGTCGCCATTACAGTGCTTGAGTTCAGAGGAGCGATTTTGGGTGTAGGGAAACATGGCTGGATGAGACTGACATCATTGAAGGCCATGGATTGGAGGATCAGGGTGAGACATTGTAAGAGGCGATTGTGCCAAAAAAGCAAGTCGTTGAGCATGTTGAAAATGGATATATGTGGAGCTGAGTTTACAGGCTAGAAAGAAGGATGTTTACTTTGACTCTTAAGAAGCTGAAGCACTGTGAATATGTCTAGTGCTACTATAAACAATACTCTTAATTACTATTTATTTAGCCTGATTATGAGGTGGCTATGAAATTAAAAGCAGCATCAGAACTCAACAAATGAAATAAATCATCAGTACAAGTTTTTTATGTGAAAGAAATCGCAATATTAGCCAGCTAATATTTGAGGTACTTCAAGCAGTAACAGAAAACATTTTCATAAATGGTGACAAATTTAGTGAGTGCACAAATTAGACTCAGTTAGTCCAAAGGATTTGAATGTGATGATGTAAATTACAGCTTTCATTTAAATGTTTTATGGAACTAAAATGAGCATTAAATAGAGGCTCTATGCCCATTAGTACGTTTAGTCATATCAACAAACACATGACTGCAAGGAAGCTATGGCCTTGGTGGTTAATTTTCAGATCTTGCTTGCAGCTAAATCAGTGTTTCATTTCAATAGCAGAGCATTAAGCAAGCAGACCTTTCGAGTCACTATGTTTAGGGAAGAAGGGAGCAGGTACAGTCTGTCTTCTTGGAGAGCAGTGCAGGCCTCAAGCAGCAGGGCAGTCCTTCTTTTGTAATGCCCACAGATCCAGGAGTGCACTGAAGAAGTGGTCTGAGGATCCAATGTGTATACTTGGTGCTAGCTTTGAATTGGGAGAAACTTTTGGACTCTTACCCCCACCCACATCTGGTTCTGGAATTTCTTTCCCTCCTCTGGACAGGCTCCCTGAGATCGGGGCGACAATATTCTGGTGAGAAGTTATTTGTGAGTGTGCTGGAGGCAGCCCCTTTGAAATATAATTGGGGAATGGAACAGCTCCGCTTCTCTACCCCTCCCATCCTGGAAGGATGGCCTATCTTGTCATATCTAGTCCCTGTTTGTCTCACTGTCTAAAAAGAATACACAAAGGCCAACTGCACTTAGTCATGTAATCCACAACACAGGCACCAAATGGTTAGGAGAAGAAAATGCCAACTTACTAAGGGTGAACGTTTCACAATTAACACTTCTGACTTTACCATTAAAGAGGATTCTAAATTACAATTCTTTTGATTGTAAACATGATATTCCTACCTGCTCCCAATCAAACGTTATTACTTATTAAATGTAATAAGATAACCCAAGGTTATCCTATGGGAAAGGTAAGCCTCACGAGATTGAAAAACAGATTGAGATTGAAAAACAGATTTTGGAGTTTTTCACTAACAGAACATATGAATATTAAAAAGTACATATCCAAATTTTTAAATAAACTGCACACAGCCCAATGGTCTGTTTATGGCCTGCCTTTGGGTGACGTATTTGAATGAAAAAGAGAGGTTTAGGCCTAGCAAAAGGTTTGAGACATGTTTTGAAGGGTTACTTATGTGGGTGGCACAATAAGTTCTACAGGGCTACTAGTAGCATTTAATTTACCGGCCCTGATACATGTTGTACCACTTTACTAGTGACTTGGAAGTAAATTAAATGTGCCAAACAAATGTAGGCCAGTGTTACCATGTTTTAAAGGGCGAACACAAGCACTGTGGTGAGCAGAGGTAAAAAGCACTGAGTACTAGTCAACAAAAATGAAATTCAGCAACAGGAAGTGAATAGGAAAAATGTTTGGGGGAAGGCCACCCTAAGGGCTGTCAGGTCTAACGATTTGTATTCATCCTTAATTGGTCCAAGACGCTCACCAGTGTCATATCAATGTAATGCGCAGTCTGAAAATCTACCTCTTTAATCTTGAGGAGCGTTTGAATAACTACAATTATAAATCTGAAAATCTGTTTCCATTTTCACAACCTCAATGGCAAAAGGCAGTAAAGAACTTGGAAAAAAGACCAAGCACTTTAGAATGCTCCTAAAGCTATTCAAGATATTTCTTCTATGCGGTGGGGACATAACATAATTAAAAGAATGGTTAATGAGCCCACATACGTTGGGGGGCAATAATATCTGCAGATGGATGCATAACGGTTTGCAAAACAGGTGAGCAATCTTTATGTTTATTTATAACGATGTCAACTTGAGGAGTATTTCCATCTCTAAATGGTGTGAGTGACACTTGAAAAATTCTATGTGGTATACAATTGGAAGGTTGTAAAGCCTCAGGAACACCTCAGTCATCACCCCTAATTTCTTTCTTATAGTCCTTGACGGCTGCATAATAGTACAGTATTGCCAAGAAAGAATAGAGCTCCAGATTCACTCCAGCACTTCAGTGGCTTATTTGCAGGCTGAAGGTTTATCAAAGAGCAGTGAGGAAAGTAGATTTAGTTCACATGTCTCCAAGAGGTATTGCTACCAATTATTTTAAAACTATAAAGATTGGGCTGCAGCTCTACCCAGAGGATATTTCTCTCTGCTCATGCTGTTCGCTGTTTGGTGTATCATTCTGCCTCCAATAGCAACAAATAGCACCTTCATTCCAACAAACTCTGAATCAGACCTATGTCTTTCACTACAGTAGGTTTTATAAACTTTTTATTTGGGACTCAGTGCAAGTAGCAATGGGCTCATCCGCCCGGTACAGCTTGGTTTCAGAGACACAGTGTGCAAGGAAGGAAACCACATCTGGGACACAATAACTTTACAAAACTGTGATGGATGGAATGCTTAAATTAACCGCTTAACCGTGGCGCGCTTAACCGCGGCACGAATTCTGCGTGTGGCGGTTTGGAAGAGTGGGCGGGACTGCGTCGGCCAACTGTCGTGCGCTGCACTACTGAGGTAGTGCTCGCGACGGCCGTTGGCCGTTGGCCGACGCGCTCAGCGAACAAGTTAAGCCACGGGTAATTATTTGAGGTTGCATCCTATGCCATCGTTATTTTGCACACCATTCCACCTCAGTTTGGACCCAGCTATATGCAAATCAGCCTTCGCCCTGCTCCAATGGGAACAGTCGAGCCCGAAATGCCAAGCCAGGTTCTCCCTGAACTGGATTATGCTTTAGTGCAACAATATCCAAGGCTGCCAAAACAAAAGATTTCAATGTAGCCACACTCAATTCTGGGTCTATGGCGAAGGATGAGGGGATTTGTTTGATGTTTAGAAAACGCATACAGATGATTTAACAAATCCTTATGAATGAATAATAAGATTAAACAAATACATTTTCGCCCAAAAAACGTTGAAATAAGTATTTGATTTAGAGAGCGCGCCAGTCATCTATCATACAGAGGGCGAGACGCTGCCAGGGGTAACCGTGGAGCAGGAACCCTGGCATTATTCTGCCGTTTGTGGCACTGAAGTAAATTGAGTCGTCGATGATTAATGGCACGTCACGGAGTACCTAGTGCACACGTGCGCCGCCTTCAGCCATTCCACAAAACAAGCGTTCCTGAGAATCAGAACTACATCAGCTGCGTGGAATCAAGTGCCAACCGAATTTGAAAATTCTGTAACGTCGCACATGACGAGAAAAAGCACCTCGAGCCATGCACGGCATGTCATATTTACAAATCGACGACTGCGGCGTGGTCCTTTCAAAAGACGAGACTCAATTATTTAGAGGGTTCAAGCACGCTCTCACAGAAAATAAAAGAGAAGGAACAGATAATTACTTCACAGATGCAACAACTACCGCTAAACTGTTACCATTATAAAATGAGATAGCACGAGCACAGGGGAAAGCGAAATACATATATTGTATATGAAAACATGGCAGCTAATTCCCAGATCTTAGAAAGAACAAAGCCCAAAGAAATCATTTTCACGTACAGTAAAGTATTGGACATGCAGTCGAAAGTAACTCAAAACGCAGGTCATGCAGCAGCTGTGTAATGTGATGCTATGGCCTCAGTAAACATTATTTTTAAAGAAACGTTAATTTCAGCCTATTGGCAGGACCATAAAAGGAAGAGATACATATAATGGTGAGGTAGAGGCAGTATATGATGCAAAAGGTATACAGGAATGCGCCTAACCAACATTCGGCGAACAGGGAAAGACTCAGAGACAAAATACAATTTAGGGAGATGAAGTAGTAGGGGATACAGTAAACTACAGAAGACAACCTTCTAAAGAAAAGCTTTTCAGCCTGTTTAATGGTACCTACTGGGTTCCAAACAGAGCCTGTCGTGGTCGCTGCAAATGGGCTCAACTTCATGACCTTCAGCAATGACGAGTACACTGCCAAAGCCTATCGATTTGGCCACTGTGTGCTGAATGCTTCCCAGGTTTCACCAACACACAACCTATACATAGGATGGACAGCAGCAGTGCAAGCTTCTTTAACAAACAGAATAGGTGACTAGCAGATGGTAGCAGAAGCAATGTAAGGTTCCTTCACAAATACAGCAACGTTACAGCACAGGACACTGCAATGCAAAATTTATCTCAACAAAATAGCAACAACACAAACAACTGGATACTAAGGGAGATAAATGCCCTATGACTAGATTCAGCCCCCAAAGTTGCACTTCTAGGCAAACATAGGTGGGCCGCACTGGGAAGTGTTTGATTGGTTTTCTGAGGTTTATATTTTGGCGCTTAATAAGGTCAATTAATAAAACTTACTATCCTCTGCAAATATAATTTGAATTAACATGATTGCAGTTAAAATCAATTTTATGCGATCCCAAGAAGGGTATTTATTAATGTGTTATAGTTACGCCACATTCTGTTAAACGCCATCTAGGGCAAGATGGAAGCTATCTCTGTCACTTGCTCCTGCCCCCCTCCCCTAAAGCATGCAACTGCTCCCCATTGGCTCTGAAGACCACAGTCAGACTAACATATGTTGGTTTACTTACACTGTTGTTAAAACATTGCTTTCAGTGAACTTTCCCCTGTTCCTTATGATTTGAAACACTATCAAAGTCCCTTCCACTGCCTCTCGTTGTGAATGCTAGTCCATTCATTCGCTGAAAGTTCCATTGTTTGAATATTTCATATCAGTAATATCCTTTCTGGGGGAAACATCCATTACTCCGTGGGCATTTCATCGGAATGCCTTTACATCACGGGTATTACAATGCAACTCGTTACAACGACTTTTGCTGGATGGCGCTCTAACCTAAGGAATAGTATGATTTACTATTCAAGACCTTCCCTACTGTACGTATACTGGTATTGGAATAGTAAATCATACTATTCCTAAGTCCAGCGCCCTCCAGCACAAGTCGTTGTAACTACTTGCGTTGTAAAAACTGCAATGTACACCACTGATCACCTCTCAACTACCGAACTCACCTCTCTTTACAACTCCAATATGACGCTTACCCTGGACCACCTTGCCCCCTTGAAACTAAAAAAATCCAGGAACATTCCCTCCGGATCACGGTTCACTACTGACATCAATGCAGGTAGAAGACATTTAAGAGTCGCAGAAAGAATCTGGAGGAACAATCCCTCCGCCCTCCAACGAGATCAACTCCGAGCAGCCCGTAGGACTTACAAAAAGCACATTAAGAACAAAATGACAGCTTTCTTCTGCTCTGAGCTAGACACCACAATAAACCGACCCAAAGAGCTTTTCAACATCAGGAATCAAACCTCCAAGCCTATGACATCATCAACACAGGCATCCAAAGAACAATGCGACAACTTCGCAAGCTTTTTCAATGACAAAATCGCCAAGATAGATCTCTCACTTGGCTCGAATCTCATCCCCTCCATTGAGAACAAACCGTCCGAAACTCAGGATAGCGTCTCCTTGACCCCCCCAAAGCATTGGTCCTCCTTCATTCCCATCCAGGAAGCAGAGAAAGTCAAATTAATATCCAATGCTAAACCCTCATCACATGCCTTGGATCAGCTACCCCCCCCCCCACCTGGCCAAAGACCTGAAGCTTGTCCTAGCCCCGCTATGGTGTAAGATCATTAACAGCTCACTGAGCTCTGGAATTGTACCGGACTGCCTCAAAGTAGGCCAAGTCAAGCCTCTGCTGAAAAAGCCAGGGCTAGACACTGAGGATCTAAATAACGTCATACCTGTATCAAACCTACCTTTTTTGTCCAAAATCCTGGAAAGATGTGTACTCCCTCAGCTGACCCAACACTTGGATAACATCAATCTCCTAGATCCCCATCAATCGGGCTTCAGAAAAAACTGCAGTACTGAATCTGCAATCCTCAATGTCATAGACGACCTACTCAAGTCACTTGACTTGGATCAATGCTGCCTTCTCACCTTTCTAGACTTATCGGCCGCATTCGATACAGTTGACCACAAATTGTTCACTAAGGTTCTTCAAGAAAGGGCTGATCTTCAAGAAATGGTCCTCCACTGGTTCTCCTCCTTTCTCCACAAACGCTCACAAAGAATAAAAATTAAAAAATTTGAGTCCGACCTCCAGCCCGTCATCCGGGGTGTTCCACAAGGATCAGTGCTCTCCCCTCAGCTTTTCAATATCTACATTGAACCCCTTACCACTCTACTCAGGAAATCCAACATCCCTTTTCACTTATATGCTGACGACACGCAGCTTTATCTGGAAACCACCTCTATTGACGATATCCAGAGACTTAATACCACACTCAAGGAGGTTCAACACTGGCTCTCAAGTAATCACCTGAAACTCAACCAAGAGAAAACAGAAATACTCCTCATCTCCAACAAAGACAAAAAAAAACAAATTGAAGAATGTCTCAAAGTCAATGACGCCCTCAATGGTAACCTCACCCTGGCGGATTCGGTAAAATCTCTAAGGAATCACCCTAGACCCAAAACTGGACATGAAAAAACACATTTCAAGATCCGCTAAAAGTGCCTTTCTCAACCTGAAATTACTTTACAAAATAAAACCCTTCCTTCCACCCAAAGACCTTCAACAAGCCACCCAAGCACTGGTGCTCTCCAGACTTGACTATGGGATTGCAACCCTGACTGGAACAGCAAAATCATCCCTCACCCCCCTGAAGACAACCTTCAATGCAGCTGCTAGGATGGTCACTGGAACCAGGAAATTCGAACACATCTCTCTCGCTCTCAGAGAACTTAAATGGCTCCCAATTGAGCTGTGAGCCAGCTTCAGAACAGCCTGCCTCACGCACAAAGCCCTGCACACAGGCAAACCAGAATACTTGGCCAACAAACTCAAAGGGCCAGCCAGTCCAGAAACCTCAGAAGCTCCAACACTCTGCTACTCATCCTGCTGAAAACCCGTTAGCAAAAAACCGCAGCCAAATCATTTGCTGGAAACGCCCCCAAAATATGGAATGCCATACCCTCCCACATCAGAATGACCCCCTCGTTTCCAAAATTCAAGAACCTACTCAAAGTTCTCTTCCTCGACTGCTCTAGAATGAACCAATAAGAGCCAAGGAAGTACCTCAGCCGGTGCTCCACCGTACCTTAACTTGGAGACTGAAGACACTGACTCGGAACAAGAAAACTTTTTGGACTCACGCCCAGATTGAACAATGAATCCGCTCGGATGCTCGACTGGTTGGACCTGCACCCTCCTCCCTTTTTGCCCCTTCCCTTCAGTGTTCATTCATTTCCTGGCTAGAACCCTCATATTCTACCAATTACCTGTACTGTCTATCTGCACATAATTGTATATGTTGTGAAGCGCTCTGATACCCTCGGGTCCAGCCAGGGCTATATAAAACTCCAAAAATAAATAAATAAATAAAATAAAATAAGCATATTCCATTTCTAGATGATGTTAATATGGAGAGTGGTTAATAAGTATTTGTTTTGTTTTTCTTTTAAATAGATAGTGCCTATGTGTTAAAGTAATGGCAAATTTTTCTCTTAATTCTGATTTGGCAAACACATGATGTTTTTCGCTCAGACCATGATGATTTTGCAGTTTTACTAGTTTGTTATGTGAGACTTGTGTATAAAAACCATGGATATGAGGGTGAGCCTGAAGACTTTCTTATTCTATTAAGGATGCTGTACAATTTCCTTTTGATTTTGAGACTCATTTGGGACTACTTTTGATCTTGTATATTTGGTACGATTTTGCATCTCAAAGCCTTAAAGGCATTATTTCTCTTATTTTTGAATTTTGTAATAAAATCCAATCCCTTTGTACTGATCTAGAACAGTTATTGAATGGGACCCATTATTATTTTTAACCGTTTGACTCTGCTAAGTGATGTTTAAGGAGTGACCCAAGATGCAAATCAACTAGTGGGAGAGCCCGATGAGGTAAAATTTCAGGGTGTTAAAATTTTGGGATGAACACATTTTGTGGTAATAGCTTTGCTCCAACAAAACCAACAGTGTTCCTAGAAAAAAATGTTCAAACCAGCTCTGCTCCCTTCCTCCAGCTTATTCTCTGTTGTCATGTGCTGATTCTTTCTTTTTCCTCTTGCTCTGAACTCTCAAAAATCTCTCTCCCCTTCTTCTGCTCTCTTTCCCTCACCTTTATTTCTCTATTGCTCCACTTTCTCCTCTATGCCCCTGCTGATCCATTAACCCTTCAGGAGATTGGAAGAGTAACAGAAGCACAAGCACCAACATGGGACTACACAAACAGGTCCCAATAACTCCTACTACCACAACCCTAACCCCGCCCTCCCACCCTTTCAGGACAAATACACAGTAAGGTAAATAGTCTGTATGGCCCTGTACGGCTCCAAAATCAGCTGTCTACTATGCAGACTTCCAGACAGGGCTCCTTCACAAAGGAATAGGAGCATCGCCCCACTCGCTCAGAGTCAGCAGCTAAAAATAAAACAATATTTAATTATCATTTTATTTTTAAGCAGCTGGCTCAGGCAGTATGTACAGGGAGTGGTGGGACTGGGGCATGGGAGGAGGTAGGAGGAGGGCTATGTACATTCTCTAAATGAGCAGATGTGCTTGGCTGGCCATCTCAAGCCGACCAAAACACACACGCGTAAATAGATTTCTCTAACCCAGCTGCATTGAACATCCAAGCTGGAGAAACCCCCACAGACTCCCTGAGCAGAGCGTCTTTCCAGCCCGCTCAGGCCAATCCTAGCGCTGCTGTGTAGCGGGCGGATTGAAAAGGAAGTATAATGCAGCCCTACTGCTTGTACCAGGTGTGACATGGTACGCGGCCGGCAACTTAAGGTCGTTTTTTTCTCAATTGTTTTTATTATTAAACGTTACTCACCCACATCCCCCCTCCTGTGCGTCCCACCTCCCTCGCCCCCTCCACCTTTTGTATGTAGCGGCCGCCAATTCTACCAGAAAATTCCAAAGTGAAAGACAGGAAAAATGCACTATCAAGGTATACTCAAATCAACCAGTGTTGAAATTTCAGTCCTTAAGACATAGTTTCATTAATTCAGTCAATGCTAAGTACTTTACATAGGAAAAATGAAGATTTACAATAAATCATAACGTTTGAAATGTAACCCAATTTAACCCAATCTTTCTTTGATTATGCTTCTTTATTTGGAAGAACCACAAAATAATCCATGGAACGTAAGGTGCCCAATCACAAAATGGAATAGAAAACCAATCCTAGAGAGGTCGGAATCACAAGCATGATAGATGGATATCATACATTTGAAATTGAGCACTAGAAAAACACAAGAGCTAACAATCAAATGTACTCGCTGGATACACATATCTGAACATGGGTTGAGTGCACTCACTCAAATATGTATTATGGACCTGTAAGGTAGAAACACTAGAAGATATCTGTCTGGTAAAGGGGCTTCTTGTTCTTGAAGACTCAACCTTACCTCTTGTCATTACTAAGGTTGAAATGAGGAGTATGTTGTTCTTTGATCAGTGTAATGCTTATTTGGAGGCGGGCTTGCTAGTCCGATAGCCTCAATCGCCACTCATAGACCCACCTCTAGCATTCCAAACTGCATTTTCTGGTTCCACAGTCATAAAGGGACCTCATTATTTGCCTGAATGGCCTCCGCTTCTAGAATGACTGACACTGAGCAGGATTGCTGGAATCGATCCACACTATTGGTTATCACAACTGAGTCTCACCAGATACTCACTTTTGGCCAGAATACGGAGCATTTTACTTATGATTTAGAATTGACCTGCTCAGTTCTTTAGAATTTAGCTGCCAGGGAAACCTTACCAGAGTATATTGGTGCTGGCCTCCAGGTCCCCCACATGATTGCTGTACCCATTTGGCAGAAACTACTAACCATGTTTGTAACAATTACTCAGCTTTACATTCAGCTTCTTCCGATGATGATCCTACAATTTTAATGGATCAAAATGCCGTCAACAACATATACAGACCCAATTCTTTGTCATTTATTGTACAGCTGATGGGCAGTATTCCTGCTAATTTGATTATGATACAAACATTGCACACCTGAGTCACATGTATCTTACTTTTGCCTGTGCATCCTTTTTACCTCATGTGCTCACACCCCACTGTACTTTTTGCTTGCGAAACCTGTATATAAAAAATATTGTTTGGGGTTTATCATATCGATCGGTATTTAAGTGAAGCAGAGGCCAGCACGAGAGTCCACTACAGGTCCAGATGCCACAGGTCAGATGTGCAGTTGTGGGTCTCTAGTGGCTTGTTGGATCCCTTTAGCTTGAACAAGGGCACTTTACTACTAGTTAGCAGGGATAAACAGTGGTGTAGCTAGCCCTCTGGCCACCTATGCTACTGGTGGTAAACCTGGACAGGGGTAAAGCCAGCTAAAATATAGGGTTCAGCAAAAGGTGCAAAAGCTGGGGTGACCATGCAGCAGAAGAATAATCACAAACATATTTTTTTAGAATTAATAAAATCATATAAGTAATATGCTGCTGTTATTTACTAGGTTCCAAATGTCAAGCCATATAATCACACAGTTTTACACAAACATCCCTGTATCATACATCACAGTCTGTTCTTGTGTCTCCATCATTGTGTTTCAATGTTTTATGCCTCAAGACATGAGTCACCTCAGGCCTATTCAGGACTAGAATTAACGTAAAAATATTAAATCGTTATTCTTTGTGTCAATAAATAGGGGCTGTTTGGTCTTTACATCTAATCAATTCACTGAAATGTTTTCAAAGTAGAACCCAGTGACTATTGCCTGACTGGTAAATTGATCTACTCAAACCTCATCCATATCTTCAATTGATCTGCAATTGCTACATTCCACCTATGTAATTCGGCCACATCACCCCACTCTGTCCCTTATTCCACTTACAAGACCACAAACTGAACTTTGATTAATCTATCGTGTGTGCATTATTGCTGTACAAGAAAGGAAGTCGCCCTATTGTCCCCTAGGAGGTGGAGCACCTTATCATACTCCTAGTACTATTCCTATGTGCTTTTTCTGGCTATTGATGGGACCTCTTTAAGATTATTTTGATTGCTTGCTATGACAGTTTTAATTAATAGTGAAGTTAGCCAGACGAATGAAAACATGGCCTTTGGTTCACGGCAGTCAATCAGGTTAGTAATTAGTTGAAGATAAAATTAGTCAGTGAGCTAATGCTTTGAGAGTCATAAACAGCGATAGTATTTCATTATTTGTGAGCATGCTGCAATTTAGTATCCACAATCACTTAATCAATGTCACATAGAACAGTTTTTAATATATATGGCATACAGCAAATGTTAATTTTGGAACTGAGTTATGGACTTAATAATTTGCCTATTCTACTCTTAACAAATATTTCCCCATTTAGCGCTTCTTCAAAATATTGGGATTGTCTGCAAAGCAATTTGTCTCCTGCATATATTGTTTGAATTTAGAATTATGCTTGCAAAAGTCCCTCCACCTATAGACACCTGTTTCAAAAAAACCTTTGATTAGTGTGTTTTAAATAATTCTACCTATGCTACATGACGGTCTTTAGATAACAGCTAGGATGAGCACTTCGCAGAAAGTGGGATGGTAAAAGCTAATTGAAAAATAAGAACTCTTGAAGGTTCAGGTTTTAGATTCCATACTAAACTTTACTGTGATTAAATTCACTCACAATAATTTGATTAAACACAGGAGCAAAGTCAGGATAAGTGAGGGAAGCCAGCACAGGAATAATCTACTACCTGTCGGGCAATACGTAAAGATTTGAATCACAAGATAGATCCTGAATGTTGGACCAGGCCCTCTCTGCAAGGTCACCCCCAATCAATTTGGGTTTACCCTCTGTGTTTTTTTTGCTTAATGCATTTGTACTCGACTTAGGACTGCTAACCAGTGTTAATGTGCTTGTGCTCTTTCCTCTAAGCATGGTAGCATTAGCTCATACCTAATTGGCATATTTAATTTACCTATACTGCATGTGTACGAGGCCTATACAATAAATGCTACCCATATACCTGCAGCACTTGTTGTGCCACCCACTTAAGTTTCATTGCAAACTTGTCTCTCGCCTGCCATTGCCGCCTCTGTGTGCAGATTTCAACTGCCATTTCTATCTGGCAAACCTTTTGCCGACTCAAACCTGCTTTTTTAATGCAACAAGTCACCCCTACGGTAGGCTCTACAACGTCCAAAGGACAGGTTGCAATATATTTAAAAAGAAGGGCATGTAATTTTAAGTTTTACCAGTCCTGGTAACGAAAAACTCTTAAATTAGTTTTTCACTACTACAAGGCCTGCTTCTCCCATAGGATACCATTGGAGTTACCTTATTACATTTAATAAGCTGTAACTTCCAAATGGAAGCAGGTGAACAGTTCATGTTTTGTGTCTTTAGAATTGTAATGGAAAATCCTCTTTTATTGTAAAGTCAGATTTTGAATTACTTTTAGAAAGTTGGTATTTTCCTGCCCAAGCCATTTAGTTTCTGCAGCCTGTCTCTGGGTCACATGACTAAGTGTTTGGCAGTTGGTATTTGTATATTCCTCATACACGCCACACACTGGAGTGACGGCAGGGAGGCATGAATGTTGTGTACTTCGAAGGGAAACATCAAGATGCTTCTCCGAATGTGGGAGGCACCAGGTATAAATATTGCACCTCAGACACAAACTCTTCAATACACTGCATACTGGATACTACAGAAAAAAGGACTGCTGTTCAGCTCTGTTGCCAGAGGCCTGGCAGTCTGCTGCCCTTCTATTCTGCTGTCCTACTTGTTAAGATGGAATATTAGACCTGCACCTTTAATCCCAAGCGTAAGTGACTCCATGGGTCAGCCTTCTGTCTGCCTGTTTTGAGCTACAGGGACATAACAAGCTCCAGAAGCTCCCTGCAACTGCCCAGCTGACCTGTTGCCTGGACATGCCATCTGCTGGAGTGAGTTCCTGACCCCAAGTGGTGCCCCTCATGTCCTGGACCCTTGGCGTGGCCTCAGTGGAGCTTCCTTGAAATTGTTGTGCTCAGTCATGCAATGATTGCGGCCTGCGCCAGGGGCGGCTGGTGACATTTGACAGTGGTGGGCGTAAGCTAATTTGCATATTGCACCGCAGCAAGCGAGCGTAGCAAGCGAGCCCGAACCTCTTTAAGGGGGTTACAATGCGGTCGTTACAACAACCGCGTTGTTACATCGCAATACATTACAATGCAAGTAGTTACATTGACTTGCTGTAGGGGGTGCGCTAACCTAATGAATAGTATAATTTACTATTCCAAAACCTTCCCTACTGTTACGCAGACTGGAGTTGGAATAGTGAATTATACTATTCCTAAGTCCAGTACGCCCCCTACAGCAAGTCGATGTAACTACTTGCGTTGTAATGTACTGCGATGTAGCAACGCGGTCGTTGTAACGACTGTGTTGTAATTGCATTGAAAAAGCATTTGTGATGTAAGATGCTATATTTACTGGAAGCTGCTTCCCAAGTCATAGAAATAATTATGTCAGTTATCTGTCAGCAATGCTAGTGGTAAGAATGACGAACTATCTTATTGTCATCAATACTACTAACTTCGTTCTCGTTTAGTGAAAACCTTCCTGGAAATATTTTTGCCTACGTTCATGGTGGACTGGTCCAAGAATTCCATCTGTAGCTCAATGATATGAAGGCCCTAGTCGACCCTTTATAATCATGGCCCCTTGTCTAACAAGAGTTGGCAAAGCCAATAGGCCTTGGCAATCTGGTGCAATGTTTAATTTTGTTTTATTTACAAGCATATGCCTCAAAATAAAAAGGGAAAAAAGAAAATATGCTGCCTCCTAAATATTGCTCTTTATGCTTGACATAAAAAATCGCATTTTAAAAAACATTCACAGATGCAGCTGCTTTACCACTGATGATTTTTAAGCAACAAGCCATTCCCGTTGTACCTACCTGAGGAAGTCTGGAGACTCATGCTTACTTTTTCAAAGTAAATGAGTCCATGACACTCAGTCGGGAGTGTCAAAGCGGAGCAGCATAACAAAGACAGTATTACATGGTCACTACCTGTGGCTGGTTACTGCCCTGACACCAGTTTTTTTAAAAAGCCTTATTTTAACACTAGGAGCAGTTCAGTTTGTGGTATGTGCTATAGAAATGATCCTTCCAACCACCACCACTACTACAATTACTACTGGGTTGCAAATCGAAGGACCACGTGCATGAAAGAGCAGGGATGCATTCGCTTCTCACATCTGATATAAGATAACTAGAAAGCTCTGGTTGGTGTTTTTGTCTCTGGTGTCCTTCAGAAGCAAAAATACAGTTGGATGATTGTGGTTCTTGGCATTCTGAACCTGTGTTTTAAATGTCATGATTCCGTTATGAATTTGGTATCAGTGAACCGCAAATAATGAATGCGTTATTCATGAGTATTTTCATCATGTTACACCAATGGATTCACTGTGCATTTGAAGGTTTTGCATTGAACACTTGGGTTTCATCTTGTAAATAGCAGCCATGTTATTCGTTGCCCTTACAGTAGGCTTACAGTAGGTTTTCCCCATGGCAGAGCAAGCATTTAAAGGACATAACCTTAGCATGGGTTTGTGCTGACTTCTGCATGACCTGACGACAGCTGACCCTGTTGCTTGAGGCTAACCTCCCAAGCCAGTTCCTTGTTCAGCAGCTGGCGCAATAAAGTTCAAAGAGCAGGACATGTCCGACCTTTTATGGCACCATTCCCACAACTCCTACCTCCGTCCCATCTGTTGCTGCCTTTCCTTTAAAGACATGTTCATCGATCTAGTTGAAGGGTTTTATGGTGGGTTTGTCCGGCCTGATGGAACAGGAAACCAAGCATGTGTGCAATTCTTTTCTTAGCCTGGACTCATCCTGAAAGTGGTGCTTTGTATGCACGTCCTGGGAATTTCCAACATAATGCACTTCAAAGCAGGAATGTGTGCTTAAAGCGAAATATTCTGTATAAAAGGCCTGTGCGAAGGCCATGCAGGCAAACTCTCTCATCCAGTTGCTTTAAGCGTGGCTGGGCGACGGAGCCTCACAATTAATGATAATAAAGATGTCTTTTCATATTTCAGATTCTGTGTTGATTTCTTTGCCACTCTTGAATGGACTACTTATTGGTAAGACCCCTGAGAAGGAGTATTGTAAATATTTGGTTCTTCAGTTGGCGCCCAACTCGGGGGCTCATCATGGAAGTGAATACCTGGAGGAGAGTTTTTCAGAGAAAAGAACTATGCTGGGGAAGGCAAGACAGGAATCTACTAAAAGAGGTACTCTGTGCACGGAGGTTCTGGGGGATTCTCTGTCTTTGCGGCCTGGCATATTTTTGATTTTTCTGACTTAAAACTCTCCAAAAGATGTCACTCCTGACTGAGCAACCCTTTTTGGCGCAAGTTTTTTTAAAGAGACTGTTAGTGCAGTTAGAAATTGGCAGTTAGAATTTGGACATCTATTTCTTTGATACAGCTGTGATAAGTATTTAAGTGGGTCGCTCCCAGAGTCCTTAGTAGTTGACACTTTGCTGGTGCTTTTGTCGTATGCACCTTTGCGAGTGTTTTTGTTGTTGACGCTTTGCTAGTGTTTTTGTCGGTGACACTTTGCTAGCGTTTTTGTTGTTGTTGTATTATTTGACGCCTGCAGACGCCAAAAACCGAGGGTATTTGTTCTTTGCAGGGACTTGGTAAATCCCGTAACCCTTGAAGTTTGATGCTGGATTAGTGAGCTATAAGATGCCTGATCTTAGCGAATTTGAAGCTTTGTATTGGCCAACTTTGTATACGTTTGAATTAGCCGGTTTATCTAAATAGGTTAGATTTACAAACATATTTCTTCCTTGGTGATTTTGTATCTGCAGGGAATTAAAATATGTAATAATACATAATAAGGATGCTTTACTCTGTATAATTTTATGAATGGATATGCAGAACGATTTTTGGTGTTCTGCCAGCTGCAGCTAGTAAATTGAGTGTATTTTTGGTTTTTACACTGTTGAGCAGTGTTTCTTGTAAATATGACTTACAGCTACGTATGGTCCGGACTGTCCTGTTTTTGTCCTGAGTGTTGATTTGTGGGTTTTAATGTATGTTTGAATGCGTGGTTAAAATGTGTGTTTACATGTCTATTTTGTTTGTGAGTTTTGTTGTACATTGCGACGACGCGATTTACAAGAAATGGTTGGAGAGCGCTGTATTGTGTGTCCTAAATGTTTTCAACACTTTCTGTTTATGTCTGAATGTGCTCAAAATGTGTGTGGTTCACATTTAATGGATTTAAATTAGGCCCCAGCCAAAAACGAAGTGACATGTTTTTGCAGAAATAAATACATTTACAGCGTTTTTACTTACATGCACTGTATTAAATGTTCACAGGCAAAACGTTTTTAGCTGCAATATATTTGATAGGAATGTTTTTTCAGCCAGCATTTTTTGTAGTTAAACACGGGTGGAATTTTGCATGATGGCCCTTTTACATTAAAGGGGCCCTAGAAAGTGACGCAGAAAGTGACGCAGAATTTGACGCTTTTTAAATTAGGCATATGCGCTCAGGTTTGTGAGTAGATGCTTCTAAATAATAGACAAGGAATGTAGCGGGCTCTTATATGTAAAAACAATCACAAACAGAAATAATTGGGTTTTATTAGAAGACAAAAATTATTAATTATGGAAAAATAATTCATAAAAATGAGTGCTACCAAAATCGTTTTCTAATATTCATAAAGCTTGACACTCATGCTATGACCTTTTAGCATTAAAATGTGATTTGCGTTATGTTGCATCACTAAAATGACGAGAATCCATGTGTATAAATTCGCTTGCCATAGGCGCAAGCAAGCTCATTTTTATAACATATAAATTATTATTTTCAGATACCTGACTCTTGGATTATGTAATAGACTTTCTAGTAATCCATATTCTGCAAGAAAATTGTAAAATATTCATTTTGTAATGCCCAAAATCAGAAAGTCGATTTTGAGTAAATTCACTGTTTAAACTGCATTTTTGCTTTCCTTAAAGTGTCTCAGCCTTAAGCAAATGCATGCATTTAGGTTTTGACATAAGGTTGTGCTTTCTTGTGATTCAGTGGGTTCATGTGCCAGTACACAGGCTTGTTTTAATATCAGGATTGGAGGTTCTACTTTCAAGATAGGCCTACGGACAGTTTGCTTATTTAACACTGATGAAGTGTGTGCCATAGGATTGCAACAAGTAATTACTCTAAAAAAACTGGTCTGTGTGTCTTCAGCTTTTGAGACAAATTGACAGTGAATGTAGTCTAATAATATGGGAATTGTGATAATTTTAGAGCCTAAAAAGAGAAATTATTTTTTTTTTAAAATAGCTTGAATTATTGTTGATTAGATCCAGCCTACTGGCTTTGTCAGCTCCACTGTGGCAGAAGCTGGGGGCTGGGAGAATTTGCAACAGCTGGCTCAGCGCGCTCGCTGAGATGTTCTCTTTTAAGTGTTTCCCCATAAATTATGGAGAAGGCCCCTCATGTGTTGCCATTTACAGCCTTTTAATTAGGCCTTTGTTTCCGAGGAATGCAGAATGACCTCTCTGCACGGGCTGCTAGAAGTGAGGTTTCTGGTTTCACGTGGTAACATGAAGGACTGTGATCTAAACGGGGAGATGAAAAGGGGTTTCTTTAAACATTGTGTTAAATGCTTGGCAGGACTGCTACATTATGTTTCCACGTTATGGAAAATAATGTTTGCTAGCTGTGTTTTATTTTACAGAAAACGAAATGATGCATCCAGTTTTAGATAAAAATAACATGCAGCCTTTTTCACACAATTTTGAAGGTTATAGGTTACAGGCCTACGTTCAATACAGATTTGCTCATTAACAGTTAAGTAATTAACAGTTATTTTTTGTGTATGGTACAATGTTTTTGTGTTGTGTATTTTTCTGTTTTTGCCAACAGATTTTTCATGGATTGTTCTAAAGAAGAGAAGACACGTGAGTTTGGCTAGTTGACAAAAGATGTGTTTTTGCGTCATTTCTTTAACAGAAAAAAAATGTACATGTTTCTGTTTGAGGTATTTACAGCTGTCATGACATATTATATTTTGACAATTGATCTACAACTGCGTTGTGCTCAAATGTCAAACGCTGGGTGTAGAGTTTGTATGGAGTTTGGACCTGACAATTTAGACAGGCCCAAATATTGGGTTTTTGACTGCAGGTTTAAAGTGCATAAAATACACATGCCATGGTGCTGCATTTTTGTATGTTTGTTCATGTTGTTACCATCACAAGTTCTCCTGTATTGGATGAATTTGGTATAATGATAAATTTCACAGATATGGTTTGCATACTGTGAGGAAGGATGGCAGCACTTTTACCAGTGCATGCCTACCTTTGGCTATACATTTGGCTGTATTGAAAATAAATAACTAAACAAATATAACAGGTTCAAAGTGTATCACCTGATGTTACGTACTGCACATTCCCTTAAAGGAATAGGCAGCCCTAAATTGTTATGTATCCTTGATTGGACCTAAGGATAGAATTATAGATCTGTGACTCACGGTGACCTAATTTTTATATTGCGTTATTTAATCATGTTTTGTTTCCCAAATAGCATATGGCTTTGTCCCTTGAAAGGAAGCCAGGTTTCATTTTTTTTTCCTCTCCCTGAAGAGAGAACAGGAATATAGAATTAGAATTTGTGTAACTTTGGTCTTTTGTGTATTCCCCGTTCTCTTGGTGCTGTGTTACATGCCTGAGGCACCCAAGCACACTCTTGTTCTTCCTATAGATTTTTCTTTTGTTGTTCCGCCCCTGACCAATGCCCCTGACCAATGTCGCATTATGCTTAGTTATTAGGCATTTTAGTTGTGTCCTAATTCCATTTCCCCTTTTCCCATATTCCTTTCACCAGTCAGCCCATTTATCATTATGGGTGTATTGTTTATGTGTACACTTCTAGACCGTAGTTATGTATTAGGGACCCCCCATGTTATGTAAAATGTTTTTTTTCCCCCCATATCAGGTAAGAAAAAATTTCAGACTGCTTGTCAAGGTAGTGATAGGCTGGTTCCAATGTCTATTTTTAATTTTTCAGTTCTCTTGTGTTCCTGCTGCGTTAATATTTTTGGTGGGATTAGATGTGTTCTAAACATGCAAATACCAGGACTTTCTAGTGTTTGTTCTTTGTCTTCACATTTGATCATTAGCCTTTTGTATTGCATAGTGCACTTAATGCACATTTTTTAAGGGACTTTTCTTCATGTCCTTGATAATATGAATGATGTTATTTTTCTATTCGAGATGTTCTAGATAAGGAATTTAGGAACACCTAGGCTTAGTCATTGAGGGAACACATGTATTTACCCCATTAGACAATGCCACTATGTGAGGAAATTCATTTTGATAGAATTCCTGTGTAGCTATAGATGACAGAGAATAATGAAAAGAACATACCTGAAGATTCTAAAGATACTGTTTTGCCCTTTTGCCTTTGCTCTTGTATTTTATGCTCATAGCACATTGTCACTCCCATGCAGATTGTAGGTCACCTGCTTGCCAGTCCTTTTGTTAAAACACATGAACTGCTTTTTGTGCTTGATTTGAAGGAAACTAACAATTGTGTTACATATCCTGCATCATTAACAGGTCCTGCTAAGATCTTCCAGAGTCAAAGGAAGAGTGATTCCCTGCAGACCTGTGATCAACACTAAGCTCACACCCCATCAGTGACCGCTCTAAGATGAACAGATTTCCTGGCTCTACAACAAGAAAGTCGCGAACGATCATCAGCGCGACATCGGTGATTCCTCCAAGGCAAGGCATTTGATTTGCGAAAGGCGTTGCAGAAGAAAGGAGGAGCTGATTCGTTTATTTGTTGTTTGGGCTCTGTACCTGTTATGTGCTGGAAACCTCTGTCAGTGTACATTCCCTTGAGCCATTGGCCCGAGTTTTGGCCACATTCACACTTTTGCTTTGCACCAGTGGAACGGCAGTGCACCCGAGCATCCACGTTTAGAAAAAGGCACTACATTCTGGTGCCCAGGAGAGAGCAGCTTGAGCGTCCTCTGACACTAAATGATGAGTGTTGGAGCCTGAAAGTGCTGCTGATTTTGCTAAGTAGTGCTTGGATCTGCACGAGATGCTTTGTGCCCTTGATCAATAAACAGCACATCATTTGTAGTGTCTGCCACAAGAAGAGACACTGGTGCATTGTTTTGAAACACTGAGACTTTCGAGTGAGCTGTGAGTGTTTTCCCCGAGCGGCACTCCAACTAAACAGTATTGTCTCCTCATGAAAGGCCTGACTTGAAGAGGCCCAACGCGAAGAAAACACTGGAAGCGGATCTGATGGACTTTGGGTATTTTTTGTGAGCTTGTATAGACTTGAAGTTTGGAAACTGATTTTTGCTGCTTTGCTGGCATTGTTTTAAAGTATTTCTGTTTAGTAAAAGCAGAATAACGTCCACTCTCTGTGGAAAAGTATCCCTTTTTCATCTGAGAGCATTGATCAGGAACACCATTGTTTCACTTAAACATATAATGAATTACTGAAGTGCGTAGGAAGCAATATAAAACGTTATTAGAAAATTCTATGATTTGCTGTCTGTTTAGGACTGTGCAAGTATTACGCATTTGACATTTTGTTGTTCTTTTTCTCTTGCTGAATTGTATTATGTTTTTTTTGTTAAATTTTTTGATTGGTTACCATTTGCCAGTTGCAGGGTCACGTAGGAGTACAAATGGTTCAGTTTGTGACCTGAGTAGTGGCAGTAGGCCTGCAGGACTTGCAGTGTCCCTATGACCTGCTAATAATCACAGCTGATGTACTCTACCAAGATTGCGTGAGCGACATTAGAAAATGGAGATTGTATTGAGGAATGACGATAAAAAGCAGGAGATGAAAAACAGACATTACAGAATATTGTTCTTTAAGTGCAGTATAGCTCTATCTATTTTAATACTTTAATGTATTTTATTGGCTACTATATTTTGGTATGTTTCCCCCTACACTATTGACGTCTGCACCAACTTCCCAACATACTCTTTCTTTTTCTTCACATGAGTTTCATATTTTACCTGAACATGAACTGGTTAGGTCAGAGTTTACTGATAATTCCTTTGGTACAGTATTTACATCAACACCAGCTAGTGATGAATATAGCCATGTATAGGTTATTGCCTATGTAAGGGCAAAAGGATGCTCTGTGGTTCTTGGCATTCTGAACCTGTGTTTTAAATGTCATGATTCCGTTATGAATTTGGTATCAGTGAACCGCAAATAATGAATGCGTTATTCATGAGTATTTTCATCATGTTACACCAATGGATTCACTGTGCATTTGAAGGTTTTGCATTGAACACTTGGGTTTCATCTTGTAAATAGCAGCCATGTTATTCGTTGCCCTTACAGTAGGCTTACAGTAGGTTTTCCCCATGGCAGAGCAAGCATTTAAAGGACATAACCTTAGCATGGGTTTGTGCTGACTTCTGCATGACCTGACGACAGCTGACCCTGTTGCTTGAGGCTAACCTCCCAAGCCAGTTCCTTGTTCAGCAGCTGGCGCAATAAAGTTCAAAGAGCAGGACATGTCCGACCTTTTATGGCACCATTCCCACAACTCCTACCTCCGTCCCATCTGTTGCTGCCTTTCCTTTAAAGACATGTTCATCGATCTAGTTGAAGGGTTTTATGGTGGGTTTGTCCGGCCTGATGGAACAGGAAACCAAGCATGTGTGCAATTCTTTTCTTAGCCTGGACTCATCCTGAAAGTGGTGCTTTGTATGCACGTCCTGGGAATTTCCAACATAATGCACTTCAAAGCAGGAATGTGTGCTTAAAGCGAAATATTCTGTATAAAAGGCCTGTGCGAAGGCCATGCAGGCAGACTCTCTCATCCAGTTGCTTTAAGCGTGGCTGGGCGACGGAGCCTCACAATTAATGATAATAAAGATGTCTTTTCATATTTCAGATTCTGTGTTGATTTCTTTGCCACTCTTGAATGGACTACTTATTGGTAAGACCCCTGAGAAGGAGTATTGTAAATATTTGGTTCTTCATGATGTAATGCTCATTAAACTTCCTTTGCTAAAGCCCCATAATGGTCTCTGTTTGGGTCACATCTCCAAAAGAAACACGGTTGGGAGGTTTCATTTCTTTTTGAGACTACATGAGGTCCCAACCAGACCCTTTGGTGTGTCAGAACCCCATAGAGGGTTGAGTATGAAATAAGAGAGATGATGAATTGGCTTTTTTATGGTGTGGTGCAGCGCCTATACACACCAGACAATGATGTCAGAAGCAAATGTAGTTGGAGCACGCACCATCAAACCACGCAGCATAGGAATGCAGAGGCTTTCAGCCCAAAGCCAGGGTGGGAGGTAGGAAGCCCAGAACAATCAGATATGACAGAAAGAGTGACGTATCCCAGCCTCACTAAGGAAGACAGCAGCAAGTAGAGATTTAAGCAGTGCAGAGGGATAAAAGTTAACAGAATCCCTGTGCTTGAGAGAGCGGTGGCTGCGTAAAGCATTAAAAAGTGAGCACAGCAATCACATCAAACATTATACAATATTTGATGCAACCTCGCTGCCACCACCCAGGCCCTCATCTTTCGACCTCTCGAGTACTGCAAGTCACTGTATGTAGGAATAGTAAAACAGATCTGAGGCGCAAGATGACCACAATGCAGAGGCCATTTTAGTGCACAGTACATTGTAAGTACATTTAAAAATAATGTCGATGTTGCCTTGTTTTTTAAGCAGCATGGCCGTGCTTTAAATGCAGCCCCCAAAAATTTTCAGCCACTTTAAAATAAATGTATGCAAAGGGAACTTTCTTTTTTAAACATTTTATTTGAGGGGCTAACTACCTTCATTGACATTGTGGATTATATCAAGCCAAACTCATTTTTAGTTACCTGGAAAGGCACTAAGCAAACCACACCTTTCAAAAGAAGTTTACATTTGATCCACACACACATGTTGGCACTGACAACACCAGCTCTTATTACGATTTTTAACTCCGACCTCAGAGGTAATTTGCAAATCAAGTTAAATAAAAAAAATATATAATGTCATACATGAGGTCACGTTGAGAGTGCAAAACCTTAATAATGGCAGCTGCTTTCCCCCTGGGATAAAATCGACTTGAAGCCAGGCCTCAAATCTAAAACACACAACATCGGATTGCTTATAAACTGCAAAAAACACATATTTACTCCACCCCAGATGGGACTCGAAAACTGCAACAACAAAAAAATTCTCCACCCCAGATGGGACTCGAACCCACAATCCCTGGCTTAGGAGGCCAGTGCCTTATCCATTAGGCCACTGGGTCTGCTTACAGCACAATCCAACTTGGGCGGTTTAAGGCAGAATCCATTCATCTACACGTACTTCCTCCTCGAACTGAATGTTCTACACACTCGTCTCGATGAAACAAGAATATACAAAGTAGTTATTGGGGTTACTTCTCCGAGGGCCCTGTCAGGGCGAGGGGACATTCTGGAAAACTGGTGCAGTGTCAGACACGTAAACTCGTAGGAAAAGGCACTAATTGGGTAAACTAGCAATTTGACACTAGTAACTCGTGAAAGGGGGGTGTTCTCTACAAAGTATCAGTTTCACATTTGTATCCTACGTGAGAGCTGGACCTCGAGCAAGGGACAGCATCACGCACGCATTTACCACGACCTTCGGGGCAGATGAAGGAGCATTGTAAACTAGCACTGCTCATGGGGTTTCTGCACCAGCTCAGTGTCCCACCTGTAATCTACGTGGAAGGAGGCATTTTGCGCACACTAGTAGTTCCACTCCTGTTACTCTGACGAGAGGGCAAGTCTTTGAAACTCGCATTGTTTAAGACCAGTAACCCCTGAGAAAGGGGACTTCTCTGTAAACTAGCCATTTCACACCAGGAAATCAGCGCCAGGATTGGCTGGGGGGGCACCATGACTGCTCGCCCAGTCGCCATGTGCAACCCTGGGGGCTGCGGCCCGCCCCCTGGTCCTCTCTCTACGAGGAAATTGCCAGGGAATCAATCTGCGCATGCGCGGGCATGTTTGTGCCCAAAAATCCACTTGCGCAGCTGCAGCAGGCCCATCCTCCCCCCCCCCCCCCCCCCCCGCACTCCGGAAAAGTCGGGTGTCTCCCGGATTCCCGGCCGGCAGGTAGCGAGCGCGATTATTTCAATATTTGTTGTATTTGTATTTTCATGACGACGCGGTGGGTCCATGGGGCTTAGTGGGGCTACGCCCCTACGCCCCAATGGACGCACCGCGCCTGGCCTGCGCCCACCGCAAAGTTCCGATAAACCAACCTGTCACGCTACAGCATCAACCACCGTGGTGACAGCCAACACGAGGCTCCACCCACCACCGTCAACAATGCTGAAAGGATCTTCCTGATACGGCAACAACCTTTTGTTACATCCGGTCGACCCTTCGCGTTTCTTTGACCTACACCCCCTCTCCCTGCTCCTCGTGGCCCCTACTATAGCTAATGGAACTCTTGGCGTTGGACTGAGAAGGTAGCACTTTCAGTCCACCAACCTGGTCCATGTATTCGACTCCTGCTCTATCTCAGTTGGACTGAACTTGTGTCTTTCTCCCAATCTTGCACAACCAGAGCTATTTGTACCTAAATCTTTAAAATTGCATACCTTCAGTTCTACTGATTGGATTTTTATCATTTTGGCGTCAAAATATGTATTTCATTTTACTCTATTGTTCTAAGTGGTTGTGGGATTTCTCTGGTGTTATTGTTTCACTTTATTACTTTATTAAATGCTGCATAAATACTTTATGCGTTGCCTCTAAGTTAAGCCTGACTGCTCTGTGCCGGGCTTTCTGATGGTTGAGCCGGGTTAATTTGGGGTTTGCTTGTGATTTCACTAGACAAGGATTGTGGTTGCTGCTTGAGTAGGGTTTCACCCCCCCTCATTCAGTACTCCAATTTCATACGCTCAAGACATTTAACCCCATCGCTGCGGCGGCTATTCCGCCGCAGCGCTAAGAGGGCGGGGCGGCCGCGCGGCGGCCGCATGCTGGTGAGAGAACCGCTCCGTCACCAGCCGCGGTTGGGCTGTGCTCGTGACGGAGCGGTTCCGTCACGGCCCCGCCCGCCTAATAGAACGCGCCACGCAAGCACGGTGGCCGGGCCATGACGGAACCGCTCCGTCATCAGTACAGCCCAACCGCAGCTGATGACGGAGCGGTTCCGTCATCAGCATCGAAGTAGTTAACTGGCAGGCAACCAGTTTAACTTTGCTTATTTTACTCCAGTGTAATCACAAGCTCACATTCAAAAACGTGAGTCTGATGATGGGAAACTGACTTCCAGTAGATGGGCCCCATGTCTCAGACTGTATTTGGTTTTCCGTTTGCTGGTTCTCATAAGAAATACAAAAATAAGAAATAATTACACCATCTCAAGAAAATATGAAAATATCACAAAATTCGACATTAGCACTACTCATCAGTTTATGGATCTGGAGGGGGCGGCACATCCATGTTTGTGTTTGGTGTTGGTCCCCACCAGTGTTGGGAGGAGGAGAGTGGCAGACTTGTCTGCTGTACTTCAGCTGCTAAGCCAGACATGAATTTCACACATTTGGCACAGTGGGGATCCCAGACATAATTCATAAAAGTTAGCTATCTTTCACCGAGTTTGGAGATGCACCTCCAAGGAGGAACCAAATAGCCGTTTAGAGATGAGAGAGAAACAACGAGGCATTAACAAACAAAAAACAGGGTCCGAAGTCAGAAACCTGAAAAAATAAGAATAGGAGGGAGGAAAGTAGAGAGATGCAGAGAATGCCTATCCTCTCGGATGGTAAAGGCTGAATGTGCTTCGAGAAAGGGAAAAGTCAACGGGAGAAAAAGAAATTCAGATCATGAGAGTGGTTGAATTGTACGTTTTTATTTATTGGTTGTACCACTGGAGGTACACGGTCATCCAACGAAAGAGCGACAAAGGACTAGGCAAACAATCGTCTGCCAATAGAATAACAGCACTGTCTATAACAAATTCATACAGGTTGGTTGCAGTTCCCGAAATAAAACAAGAAGTGACTGTCCTCTTTTAGCTAAATTCTTAGAAATAATGTTTGTTACTCTTGGAATGCAGCTCAACTTCCTGTGTAAAAAATCAACATTTTCTGGAGTTGTCCTCAAAGTCCAGTTCGTATATTTTTTAAACAATTGATTTACATCTATGAATAGTCTCCAAGTGTCGTACATGACTAACAACTATTAGGTGATGTCATTATTGTGCCAATAGCTATTAAAAACGATGAAATAAATGAATGGTTGTCAATTTAAATTAGGAGTTATAAAAGACAGAAACCCGTCACAAACAGACAGTAAAATAACACACAAATAAAACATGTTGGTGGCAAAAAACAACTCAGGAAGTTCCCAAAGCTTGCGCTCATCACACCTCTACAATACATCCATGCACACAGATTCAACATATTCTTACAGAGCGCATGCCAAAGCATCGGTCATGGCCAAGGTCTTGTTGTACCTTGGGATCTGAGGCACAAGGTAGAAGCTTATAATTACTTAATAGAAAGTACAAGAAAAGTGGCAAGGTATAAATACGTTTTTCTTTTTCTTTGTGGGAGCAAGCGACAAGGACCAAAATAGTACACAGGGTCGGTGGTCATCTAGAAAGAGAACGTGTTCTATATTAACATAATGTTTTAATGAGTTCTGCAATCACTCCACGTGTCTTTGGCTCATTTGAGCTCAGCATTCAGAAGGGAAGTCTGGGTAATAAAGTGTTGCTGTTGCAAGTGCGAAGGCAGATTCGAAAGTTGACAGCCATAGCCTTGTCAGATTTAAACAACTGGCTTCTTTATCCAACATCATCTCCTTCCACCCTCAAGACAGATGCATATTTTATTTGGCATGTACGGATCTTGTGACAAAGAAATGATGAGGCATGTATGATTATTCAATGATGGGCAGCAAAGAGTGCAGTCAATTTAGTATACATAACCATCTACTTACTAGCTGAGACCCTGCATGCAGAGGCTTTGGGTACATGTGTTGTGAATTCAGTGCCTTTCCTAGAGGTGGGTGTAAAGAATTTTGGTTACTGGGTAAGGGGGTGGAAAACCCAATCAGGCAGCAACCAGAATCCTTTTTCAGGGTGAAAAACAAAAGTCACTAAATTGACCTGTGCTTTACCCTCTGGTAGTTTGGTGCAAAAGCAGTCAGCCTTAACTTAGAGTCAATTTATATAGTATTTATGCTCCACACAATCAGTAATAAAGTGAAAACACAAAATAAGAAAAATCTAAAACCAATTTAGACAAATAGAGTAAATTTAAACAAATAAAATGATGCAAGAATTACAACAATCTAATCAGTTGAACCAGAGATATGTGATTTCAAAGTTTTTGGTGAAATTAGTGCCTAAAAGCACAAAGGGCCACTTGCATCATCTTGTCGCCCTAGACCAGGGAAAGGTCACAAATTCCGACCGACTGCAACAGAGTTGATTTGAATATAGGGACCACATAAGTCCTGCTGAAGAGCTACCTTCAAAGTATGACACAAATAGTTCTGTGCTCGTAGGAGGAGGCTGCGAGGAGTAGACCGAGTATCGCAGATGGTCGTCACTTTAGTGTGAAGATCAGGTTGGGCATTGCGGATGGTCATAGCTCTATCGCGAACAGCCATCCAAATATTACACATGGTCATTGCTGTAGCTTCGCATTGGAGTTTGTGGCAGGCTGTCATTGCTGTGTCGTGAAGTCAGGGTCTTGTGTTGCAGTTCGTCTCTGGTGGTCACTGGCGGCACAAACAGCAACCCCCACGGAACTTCACATTGGCGGTTGTTATAGGCGGAAGAGTCCTGGCAGATACAGGTTAGTTCCCGGTTGCCAGGAGCCCAAACATCAGCATTCTTACCATTTCCTGAGGAGGAGTACACTCTGATGCAAACCAAGGGTTAAGGACCTAGGAAGGCACCTCTTCAGGATCAGGGACTAACAATAGCAGAGAGCAGCAGGCCTCAGGCAAATCCAATGGAATGTCCAGGCAGTTCCAGTTGCAGCAGGCCAGCTGGGTAGTTGCAGGGAGGCCTCTGAAGTTTGCTGTGCCCCTGCAGCTCACACATGAGGTCAACCAACTGACCCTTTGAGCCACTCTGGTTAGCCTGGGATAAAAGCAAGCAGGTCCAATCTTCCTTCTCACGTAGCATCACAGTCCTTCAAGCTTCAGAGCAGTCCTCTGAAAGCAGCAGGGTAGTCCTACTTATTTACCCACCACAGGTCCATGTATGTTCCCATGAGCGTTCTGGAGGGCTAAACGTTTACACCTGGTGTCAGTAATTGTATGGTGGGATTCCCAGTCATACCCCACATCTGTTTCTGGAATGTTCTATGACTGTCAAGGCTCCAAACTGTCTGAGGGTGATAAAAAGCAGGGCATGTCTGGAGTCAGGTTGCTTTATGTGTGCAAGTAGTGTGAGTGGGGCTGGTCACAGCCTCATCCAGTCATCATGCCAGAATGGTCCACAACTAAACTCAAGCACTACAAAAAACCCAAAAGCAGAACCATTCACAACTATGTGACCCAGGACCCTGGCAGAAGGCTAAAATGGTTGGGAGAAAGAAATGGCAACTTTCTAAAAGAGGCGTTTTCAGAATTGAAACTTAAAATCTGACTGCACAGCTAAAGATGGCTAATTTGAGTACAAACAGAATATCTCCATCTGCTCTCAATTCAATGTTAGCATGTATTAAATTTAATAAGATAACCCAGTATTAGTCAATGTGGAAAACAGGCCTTACCACAGTGAAAACAAACTTGGAGTTTTTGACTGCCAGGACATGTAAAACTTAAAAGCACATGCCCTACCATTGCCAGGACTTGTACAACTTAAGGGCATATGCCCTACCTTTTAAATGAATGTATCCTGCCCTATGAGGCTTTAGGGCCTACGTTACGAGTGACTTATAAGTATTAAAAAGGAAGGTTAGGCCTGACCAAAGGGTGATTTTGCCATTCAAAATTGCAGATAAAAACTGTGCAATAGGCTGCAGTGGCAGGCATGAGACATGCTTTAACCCCTTCGATGCTCATGACGGAACGGTTCCGTCATGAGCGTCGGTTGGCCTGGGCTCATGATGGAACCCTTCCGTCATGAGCCCGTTGGCTCATTAGAACGTTCAGCACAGCGCAGGAATCTGCGCCGCGCTGATGTGATTAAAAGGCTACTTCAGTGGGTGGGAAAAGGAGTACAGCAGGCCCGCTAGTAGTATTTAATTTACAGGCCTTGGGCACATGTAGTACCATTTACTAGGGACGTACAAGTAAATTAAATGTGTCAATTAGAGGTTAGCCAAGGTAAAACGCACAGATGTCTAAAGTATAAAAAAGTTAAGGAGGATACAAGGGAACCCAGTAGGTAGTTAAGGACCTTGGGTAATGATTTCAAAAGCAACAAAGGTCCTTATTAGGAACTATAATAATATATAGATAAAATATAGTCTTCAATGAGTCCTATATTAATTGGTGTCCAGCCGGACACAATTTTAATTAGTTAAGAAATTCAAAAGATAATCGTGATGGAGCGGACAAACAATGCAGAGGGACACAATCCTGCATCCGGGTTTACACAGAGAAACACACAATACAGTTGGACACAATCCTGTATCCAATTTACACAGAAAACACATAAATGAATTTTTTTAAAATTCAAACAAAAAGTTTTTCAGGCAACAGTTGGCGGGAGCTTATGATCAAATGGAAATATAAAGACAAGCTATCCGCGGTAGTTAGCACACTGATAGGACACAGTGGTCAACTGTGTGAAACTATACAAGTGGTCGATGGTGTTTCGATCCCTTACAGCGTATATTGGGATCATCATCAGAACTGTTGTATTCACATGCCTGAATTGAATTTCTGCCTCGATGGAGGAAGTACGTCCAAAAATGTCAAGGTGGACGCCATGATGGTGTGATGAGGGGCTGGGTGGACAATTCCTGAATATAAAGAATACGAGGTTGCCGGAATAATAATCCGGTGGCAACCATCCGTAGAAGGGCAATGCCTTCCAAGACTGCACGATGGCTTCTGGCCGATTCCGCAAATGCGCGAGCAGCTTGGTGATTCTACTGATGGTTGCCCACCTGATTATTATTCCGGCAACCATTTAGGAAAGTGTACAGTGATCAGATTTGACAGTAAATGGTATGCCATAGAAAAAAAGTGAAGTGGTGAATTGTCAAATACGTAGCCAGTGCTTCGCGCTCTATAATGGAATACCTTTCTTCAGCAGATATTTTTGGGCCTTATGCTCAACCTGGGGTTAGTGCACAAACCAAGCTTGCATTCCTACTGGCCCACTCGCAAGGTTTGAGTAACCCCCACCCTAGCACCATACATGAGTAGAGATCATTTTCGTTATTGTAGCATTTGCTGCTTTTCAGTGACAATTCTGCTGCATTGCGCTGGGACCACCCAGACCATAACAGGTTGCTTGAAATTTGGCCTATCATGGAACATTTGTTAGCCAGGCTTCCAGAGATGTATACTCCTGCAAAGAATATAGCATTTGAAGAGTGCTTGATCCTGTACAAAGGGCGACTGCTGTTCAGGCAATGCATTGCGAACAAGAGAGCTTGGTACAGAATCAAGTTGTACATGCTGTGTGAGAGCTTTACTGGCTATGTGCACAGCTTGAGTGTGTATATAGGGAAGGACAAATGCAAAAAGAACAATTGATGGACAGAATATTGAACAATGTCAAACATTCACCTTAGTACAGAGAGCTGGGCCAAAATTAATCCTTTTTTAGCTCCCCATGCCATTCCAGTTTGAACACAGCCATATGCAAAACAGTCTTGACCCTGTTCCCTTTAGGAAAAGTCTAGCCGCAACTACCAGCCCAGGTTCTCCCTGGACTGGAAACAATCATACTGGGACCTGTTTCGGGGTTTCACCCCTCATAAGCAAGGCTAGTTTGACTCCAGTGTCATGGAGAGAACAGGACCCATGTGCCCTTGTTGCTGAGAGGTCTTGGTGTTTCCTGGTCATAAAGACTGAAAATAATTCACTCACAATTTACATTACCAGGACACAGGAGGCAGTATCAGTCAAAAGGGCATCAGAGATAGTATTCGATGCTTGGCAACAGTGGTTGTTGGGCTTACTATGAATAAGCCACTAAATCTCTTTAGCATTCATGCACCTTTTGTTATTTTTTCTCCTGCATCATTTCCTAAGAAGTCTAGTCCCATTATGACAATGCCGTGCCAACTGAAATCTCACACCATGCTCAGGGATTCAGCTATTCTAAAAAAGTAAAAGCTGCACAATTTATGAACTGTGTGTGCTTTTTCATTCTGAGCATAGTTATACTTTTCTCTCCTCGCAATCTACTTCATGTCTCCTTTCTACTCATCTAGTGTTGGGAGTTCAGATTTGTTCCACTTTTTTGCAATAAATTTCCATACTGACCGTGTCACCTGAAATTTATATGGTTGGCCTTTGACCTGTTAGTTTTGGGAGTGGTTGGTTCCCCAGTCGGAGTCATTTCTTTCTCTAATTTCCAGTCCTGTGGGCTCACTGAGACTCTCATTAACCTGCCTTCATAACTAACATATACCAAGATCAGTCGAAGAACACTTATGATGAATTAAAGGTGGATAGTCATATTGTCAGAAAAATTTGAAATATAAAGAGCATCTCTAACTGGAACCCAGAAAAAGGCTATACATTTTTAAACATGAAATGTCTGCAATAGTTAAATCAATCCCAACGCTAGCCTATTTCTCTTGGATTTCGGCGAAATGGGCATCTCCTCAACACATTGAAAACAAATACACATACCTGGCGGAGACTTTCTCCTGCTTACAGAGATTGAGCAATCAGAATAAATCTTATCAGGCACAAACCACATCATCATAGACCAAAGCCAGTTCAAATATTTGAAGAAGGTTCCTTTGCAGGATAAACCATATTTCATTTAAATACTAGTAAAATGTTTTTTAAAACCCTCCGTCACTAGTTCCCCAATCATCATAGCACCTTTTTCTTGCTATCTGGCTCTTAGAGGTTAGTGCTGCAGGATTCAAATAATTTCAACATTGTAGTATCAATTAGTGAAATTTGGGGATGGTCAACCATTAAGAAACAAAGAAACAAATATTAGATACATGATTAAAATGCAAAATGTAATCTATTTAAAAAAATCTGGGATGGCTCAATTTAAATGCAAAAACTGTTAGCCCCCAATCTTATATCATAGTTTCAATAAATCTATTATCCATCCCTTTCCAGTATTCTAGGTTTAACAATCTCCTCTCATGACCGAATGATGCTGCTATATAATTTAGTTCAATTTCAAGTATTATTCATCAACCCTTAATATGTATGACATATTTTTTTCAGCCAATTCAGTATTTCTTTATTTCCTCACCACCAACACAAATAATGTTATCTCTCTAAAAATCTGGATAAAATCAAGAAATGGCATGTAAAAAAGAAAAACATTATGGCTCATCTAGATGAGGTTAATCCTTCCTTTAAAAGTGAGTGGTAACTTATGTAAATGTTTACACTACTGTTTAATTTCTGACAATAAGGGTATATAGTGCAGATCATAAAGCTTGGTTATGCTCATGGTATTTAGAATGCCTAAACATCTATGGGACTGGTGCTTAAATTCTGATAAGCCCTAAACTCAGTGTGAAAAGCTTACCCTTAATTCAGTCTGACATTTTTTGTATCCTGAAACCACAGAGTATGATTTGAATATTTTGAATGCATGATTTATATAACTTTCATCAGGTGCTAAATGCAGGGCCACATAACTTATTTTTTTTTATTGTCAAAAAGACAGTTGGCTGTAATGTAAGGGCAAACAGAACTGGTGACAGAGCAACACCGTTTTGTCTCATTCAGATTGTTAATTCTATCTCCAGTTTTACCATTCAAAATCATACAGGCTCAAGCACGCATATACAGTTTTTAAACTGAACAGATGAACCAGGGAGCAACTCAACTTCTTCATAGCGGGCCAGCGAATATCACAATTAACCAGGCTGAATGCCTTCTTTGTGTCAAGAAAATAATTCAGGCCTGTCTTTTGACTTACAGACACCTGTGAAATAACATCAACCAAAACCGTGTTTGGGCTGTCGTAATATCTCCCGGAATAAACCTGGTTTGGTTCCCAACCATGTTCCCAACCAGAAATGCTGGTCTATTGGCTAAAACTTTCAATTTGTAGTCTGGGTTTAGAAGCAAGATGGGTCAGAATGAGAAACATTATAGCAGCTTTTTCCTAGGTTTCAGAAAAACACATAATTGACCATCTTTGAAAATCTCTGGGAAAATCCCAGAGTACGAAAAGGAATTATTTATATAACTTTAGAAAACAAGGAAAAAGTAGCCCTGACATCTTTTTAGATACCTCTAACCCAAATCCATCTGGGCCCTGTATTCGACCTATGGATTAGTTCAACATCAAATCAAAATCAAAATAAGCTTTATTCGATTTCTTCATAGGAAACCATAAAAGTGAGTACAAAACATATAAAAACATTATTAAAAGTGAAAAACTCTGTATATATGTATATATATCGTGGATTAAAAACTACAGACACTTTTAGAGGGCCATAGAATATGTTATAAGAGTCTTTATAAGTCTGGTCACAATCTTTAAAAACCTCATTATGATGAAGCATATATAATCGTAGGGTAAGGTCTGTAAATAAATAAAAAAGCAGGTCGACATTGCCTAAAACCATAGAACCACAGTATCAGTAGAATCCAGCTCTTTCTCTGTTCACTATAAAACTTACAGAATAAAACAGTATACATTGTTGTCTGTAGTGACACATCACCACAGGGGAATTGACATAGGTATTGTGACCAATCATTTATCACTGAAAAACTGACCAGGCAGTGGAATATATCCAGCCCCAAATGCATTAGAACAAATCGTTCTTGTTTCTCATCAACATTTTTAAGTATCGTTGCAGATCATAATTGAACAGCATCATTTGATTGTTATAAAAGGCTCTGCTTCTTCATTGCCATGGACAGTCTTACGGTCAGATTCATCAAGCCGAAAACGGCTCGCAAAGGGCCAGATTCTAAGAATCTGGCCCTTTGCGAGCGCTATTTTTGCATTTGGGATTCATCATCCCAAATGCAAAAATCGCATTTTTAGAAATCGCATATTTGCGAATTATTGCATTTAAGGAATCTCATTTAGAGATTCTTTAAATGCAATTCAAGAAGCATTTAAAAATTGCAAAATCGCTATTTTGGCCCGCTATTTACCGCGAGGTCAAACCTTGTGGTAAATAGCGAAAACTTAGAAAAATGCATTTAAATGCATTTTTCTAAGTTGCATGTTACAAACACACATGTCCTTTGGACATGTGTGTGCGCAACACCAATGTAGATTACCTCTCAAGGGTGCTACAGGGTGTCCTTTGGACACCCCTGGCACCCTTGAAATCGCATCCTTCTTTGCGATTAGCAAATTGCTAATCGCAAATAAGAAATGTGTAGGAATCGCAATTTGTTTAGCGATTCCTACATGAATCCCGTTTTGCAAGTCCTTAATAGCGATTCCTTAATAATCGCTATTAAGGACTCGCAAAACGGCACTATGATGAATCTAGCTGTTAATTCCTCTATTAATGATAGACAAACATTTTTGAAATTATTCCTGCCAATGTGTCCTAGGAATTCGGGCTGATCAAAAAACATGGGATGGCCCATGTCACTTATAACATTTTAAAAATCGTTTTGCCATGGTATTTGAGAAGCAAAGGGAGATTATAACATTCCCTAATGATCTCACGATTGAGGGTAGTTAGCCCAGTGGTCCAGATCTTGTGCCACAAAAGAACTGGCTGGATCTTAATTAAATTAGTTAAAAAGTGTAGTACCAGCTCAGCATGGCATACATATGAGGAATAGCAACTTGTTCCACTAGAAGATGTCTCAAAAAGGCATTCTCCACCAATTGCAGGGGTTGGCAGTCAGCGTACTACCATACCACTGCCCCATATACAGATGTTGATAGACACTTTGATTCGTAGATGTTTCATAGTTCTATAGGAAGTTTCCACGGAATAATTACAAAGAGCTGTAGTAGTTTTCATAAGCAGACGCTTCCTGGCACTAATAGCTTGTCTCCACGAACCATCCTGATCGAACAGAATACCCTGGGAGAAGAATGTCTTAGCAAAACCAATCTTTACATCTACAATAAATACATCCCGAAATGTTTAGGTCATTTTCCCATACTTCATAATAAAGGTCTTATCTTTGTAAATAAAGAGGCCTAAGTTGCGCATATAATTAGTGAAACGTGTTAACAATCATTGGAGCCCCACCAGAGTGTCGGCCATGAGCACAGTATCGTCACCGTAGAGGAGGGCGGGAATCGGTCGACGGCCAATTTGCGGTAGATCTCGACATTGGTCCACCAGTAAACTTCCTAAGCTATTAATATGCAATGTGAATAAGAAGCGCACCAGAATGCAGAAAGTCGCCAGTACGCTACTGACATGTTCCTAATAGCCTACTTGATCTCATCTTTTTTAATAGGAGTCTCAGGCAGGGGGCTTGTTTACTTGTAATGTCTGGTATATTTGTTTTTATCTTGAGATAGCAAAAAGGAACTGGCCTCATAAATAAATGACTACTTTCTGATCTGGGCCTTTTCCTTCTCTGTGTGTGCGACTGTATGAAGAGCAGCTGAGGTACTACCTTACTTTACCCTGCAGGATACTGTGCTTGTGCAGTTCACACTGTGCATTAAGTGATGTTTATTTCACATCCTTGAGCCATGTTTATGGGATTTTGTGTTTATTTGGAAGCCAGCTGAAGGACACATTATCAATGATCTTTACAAATCATGTGGCCTTTGTTTATTTGAAAGCATTGTGGAACTGTGTTCGTCCAAGGCATATGTGAGAATTACAAAAGGCACTGACTGTACTGTTGCGTTCTGTGCAGTATAAGTTGTTCTAGTGCATTTTTCATCTTGGAGGAAAAAAAACATAGTTCAATATGTTTCCATTAACTGCATCTTAAGAGTGTGTACAAGTGAAGTTGGTAAGTGCTAATTCTTGTTTCAGCACCATAGGTTTCAAGATTAATTTTGACATGGAGGAAGTAGGCATGGATCATATTATGAATGTACCCTACTTTAGTGCACAGGCTCAGAAGAACTTTATGCTCCAGTTTTTGTAGACATTTTACGGTTCATGTTTCTGTATTGCACTGTCTACAGCTCATGGACGAACTATTACGCCTACAAACACCACAATTTCAACAAAACCGGCATATAAACCCTTTCTGGAGCCACAGATGGGCACTGAAGAGGTTCATGATGGGACCCCTGGTCTTTCTGTATGAGGGGATGTGGCTCATTTAAGCACGCTTTCCGTGCGTAAACCTAGGAACAAGAGTGTTTGGGCAGTGTTTATAGGAGTATACGTTTTATGGGAGGATATTGATTCTGGAGGCATCTGTACACTGAGCAATTTATGTTTGCATAATATGGATATCAGAGCTTTAAGAATACAAAACTCTGTAACACACCTAGTGAAAGAGGATGGTGTCATGGAGGCTTGCCTTGCCCTGGACTGAGAATACTGTTCATAGTTTTTCTGAGAACATACTGGCCAATATGCAGCAACATGCAATGAACAGTGAGCTGAAGCCACATGAAGTGAACTAGGTGCCCGAAAATAGTAGTAGATTAGGTCCTGGGGGTCGAGGGACCTTGCAGATGATCACATAGGCATATTATGTTGCTTACCATGACCCAAGTGGGTCTTGGCAGGAGTATCTATCACTGAAAATAGCTTAGAGGTAAGGGCTGCATTTGTACTGTTTGGCAAATGCTGTAAAATCCACTGAAAAACAAAGATTCTCTTCTGTGGCCTTTAATCAGTCAAAGAAAAACCAAAAGAAATGATGGCCATAACGTTGACAATACAAGCACTCACCCCCAGTCAACTGATCTGAGTTTAATCCATCACCGTTCTTTAGCCCACTCTGCCACCCCAGTTCAGACATGGCCATAAGCTAATCAGTCTGACCCTGTGCCTCATGGGAACAGTCCAGCCCGAACTGCCAAGCCATGCCTTCCCTGGACTGGAAACAAGCTACCGAGGACCGGTTTCTGCCATTTCAGCTGTCTTCAGTCCGGCTTGCTTGAATCCAGTGGCAAAGTGAGCAAGGGACTCACGTCTGAGCATACCCTGCCAACTTATGGCGAACAAAGAAAAACCAAAGGAAATGATGGACGGAGTGCAGGTGAATGGGGCACATTATCTTTGGTAGTGTGATTTTGTTAGGTTAGTGCACAGGATTTTAATATATTCTGCAAAGTTTATTTGTTTAGCATTTGGGTTATACAGGCAACATGAGGAAAGGTTGATTGTTTACTAAGCAACGCTAGTATATTGGTTTTATATCGAGGATGGAGTGGGGGTGGTCACTGCGTGCAGTAAACTATCGACAATGTAGGAACATGACTGTGGGTATGTGGTTGATCAATGATTTACAATGCTCTAAATGGGGTAGAGCTTGGATTAGATTTTCTTGGAATGTGCATTTGTTAAAAAACATAACATTTTCGTATAATGTTAGACTAATATAAGTTTTATGTAATTTTTTTTGGGGGCGCTAGAGGGCGCACTTGCCGAATGGCTGCTCTTGTGTGAAGCTCCGGCCGCCTGGCATGAGTATCCTTCCGTAATCCTTTCTTCCCTGCACGCACCCGCCCGAAAATCCACACGGAGGTACGCCAGGGGACAATGAACACTCGGTGAAAATCTGGAGGCGATCCCCCCTGAGACACCGGAGTTGTGACCTGCGGAAATCCCCGGCCGGCGTGTGACTGGACGTGCCGGTGCCTGCTGTCGGCTGCTGACCCTGCGCGAGCCCGGGGATCACCACGAGGCGAGTGGGCCTCCAGCGCTTGGACGGCAGCGCTGCTGCTACTGGCGGTGAGACTAGCGTGGAGAGGGGGCCAGGGAGATACCTGCAGCTCACATAGCTGGCGCGGCGGGGGCGGAGGAAATGCGGAGCCCCCCCGCGGTTTTCGCCCGGCTGAAAGCCCCATTGCTGCAGTGAATGGCGCGATACCTCGGCGCCATAGTGGACTGAATGTCATACTCCAATAGACTCGTGGCGTCCTGAGGCCTGACCCCCCACCACTACATATGGCCTGCATGACTGCTTGCTGCCGCCTTCACGACGTGCTGCCAGGCCCGGCGGCCTAGCACTATTGCGTGGGCCCTCACGGCGCTACGCCTCCTCATTGCTGCGGTGCGAGGCGCTACTTGTAGGCGCCATAGGTAACTGCCTGAGCACTCCTGCAGCGGACCCGGAACGGCGCTATTGGGTGGGTCTTCAAGGCGCTGCATCTCTGGCCGGCGCTCCTGCATTTGCTCCCCGGGGGCCGACACGGACTGGCAGAGAGATTCCAGAGGGTAGCCTGAGAGGCCCAGTAACCTGCCTTGCAGTCACGACGCACGACCTCGGAGTCTGCCTGTTGCCGGTGCCGCAGCGAGCGGACGTCTTGTGGCGCCTGGCGCTCCTGCTCCTACCCTGTAGGCGCTATTTCACTGGGCATAAGTCCCTGCGTTGTGAGGCCTGTCTGCTCCTGCACTGTACTCCTTCGCGCCGGGGTCACCCCGCAAACGACAGCTAACCTCCCCCAGTGATCGGCGCGACAGCTACGTGATAGACATTGCTGCGCCGCACTACATAGAGTGAGATCGCTATATCCTCTATCAGCCTCCCTCCAATAGTGGTGCAGACGGCGCATAGGCGCAGACAACCCTTACTCATCTTGCCACCATGGGAAAACCGGACAGTCGCCAGCCCAAATTGCAGTTTGAGACCTCGGCGCAGAAAAAGGCGACAAGACATACTGAAGACGTGGTACCGCCCCGGAGCCCAGTAGCGGAGGCCTCGACATCAACCCAACTGACCCCAGATATGACCGCAATCCTGCAAGAAATGCGACAGGGTTTTGCGACAGTGGTCGATAAAGTGGATAGACTCACGTCCAGGATGGACGGCATAGCCCAGAAGATAGACGTCCATGAAGAACGCATATCTGAGGCGGAACGCAGGATATCGGCACATGATGACACGACCGCGACTCATGACACTCGCCTTGCCAGGATGGACAACGTCCTGAGGGTAATCGCTGCCAAGAACGAAGAATTGGAAGCTAGGAGCCGACGGAATAACATTCGAGTCACGGGCATTCCGGAATCGACCAACACGGGGAGGATGGAATTATATGTCGAGAAACTGCTCTCAGCAACAGTCGGGGCAGACGCTCTTTCGGCTCACTTTATTGTGGAACGTGCACACCGCTCTCTTGGGCCTCAACCCCAACCGGGGGCACCACCGCGACCCATTATTGCACGCCTCCTAAATTACAGAGACCGCGATGCGGCGCTTAAGGCAGCCAGAGCAAACCAGAATCTGGCATATGATGGCGTGCCCTTCTCGATATACCCTGACTTTACCCCGATGGTCCAGGAACAGCGGCGGAAATTTCTTGCTGTAAAGAGGAAGCTTCGAGATTTGAACATTGACTATGCTCTCTTATACCCGGGCCAAGCTGCGGGTCACACACCAAGGTACGCAGCACTTCTTTCTCAACCCACAACAGGTCGAAGACTACATTAAATCCTTGCCCAAAAGATCCAGGCGACCTGCGGACGCTGACGACTTAAATGCATCTGGTCCTGAGTAAGGGGTGACTGTCTCTCTTCGGATACATCCTTCCGCAAGTGGTGGATTCGTCTTCACTCCCCTCGCTGCTGGGGGGAATTCATTCGACTAGGAGATGGATGCCGATACCCCTGGGTACCATTGACGGGTGCTGCACCGAGGATGGTAATGTATGCCAGGCACCACCCCCCCCCTCGTCCCTCTCTGCTCCACGGGTGAACCCAGGACTGGACATGCACGGAGTGGGATGGCTGGGGGTGGTAGACCGTGCACCTCTGATGACCCCTAATGGGTGTTCCCCAATGTCATTGACTTTGTTGCTTGTTTGTTGGTTGCTATCTAGCATTGTTTTGGGTAACGGGTGGGGGGCGGGACAGGGACACTGGCGAGTTGGGGTGGCTTCAGTGGGTGGGGGGTGGTGGAAAGACTGTCTAGTAGAACGAACTTACACTGGGCGCAGTAGACCTTCTGTTGGAATTGTTGATCTGCCTCGCTATTTTTGGTTACATGCTGTGGACCGTTTGTCCCTTTTCCAACTAGGCCTGAGGCCTGGAGTTATCCGGGGAGGTATGGGGGGAGGGGAAGGCTGGGGTTACTGTTGGGTTTCAAGTTTTGACATGTGCATGTGGTGGTCTGAACTCACACATTTGCCCTTTGAAGGGCTCCGTAATTGTGGCCGGGGGGCGCGGGGGCGGGGTGGGTGTGGTGCGCACTCCTTATGGCAGAGTCGTGACGGAGGTGTTGGGGGTGATCCATTTCTGCTTCAGTTTCTGCTTCCGCTTGAGGGCTTAGCACTGATCCGAATGTGTAATGTTCTATTTGTTGGGAGGGTGGGCTTTGCAACCCTTCATGCTCTGATCCCGCGGTTATGGTACTACACGTTTACATGGATGACACACGCCTGAATGTGATTACTTGGAATGTGAGGGGGCTGGGAGATCATAGGAAGAGGAGACAGATATTGAGCTACCTGGATCGCCATAATGTTCACATTGCTTTCCTACAGGAAACGCACTTTGCGCCCCACAAATCGCGAGCCTTTGGGAGCAGGTGGGCTTCTCACTCGGTCTTTGCTAACTACTCCTCATATGCCCGAGGTACGGCCATACTAATTAAGAGGTCCACACCTTTTCGGCTGGCGGGCTCCAAGGTAGATCCCCAGGGGAGGTACTGTGTGCTATGGGGTAGGCTGGGTCACATGGCAGTGACACTTGTCTGTTGTTATGGGCCCAATACGGATGACCCGCAATTCTTTACCTCACTGTGGGCGGCGATAGTTGAGACAGGTCCACAACACCTCATATGGGGTGAAGACTTCAACACAACCCTGCACCCCCCCATGGACAGATCACACCCTGCCCCACATCACTATACTAACGGGCGCGAGGTCCTTAGAGCGACTATTGCTGGTAACAATCTCATTGACGCCTGGCGGGCACACTGCGGGACTAGAGAGGAAGGGACACACTTTACTGCGCAAGCTAAGTCATGGGCGAGACTTGACTATTTCCTCCTAACCTCACAACTGTACACAGCACTAATACATGCATCTCATCTCCCCAGGACCTACTCCGACCACTCTCCCGTTTTGATCACGTTGGCTGGTTCTGAGCTAGGCCCCCCAGTGACGGCGTGGCGCATGCAGCCCGCTATGTTATTGGACGCGATATTCCAGGAGGAACTTCGTGAAGAATGCCTAGACTTCTTCAAACGTAACAAAGACTCAGTCCAAGACGTTGAGACCATATGGGACGCCTTTAAAGCCACGCTCCGAGGCTTATGTATATCGAAGGGCTCGGGAGTGCTCAAAAGCATACTCACGCGATTACGCAGCATAGAAGCTGATTTACGCAGTGCTGAGAGCCGTCTTAGGACGCACCCTGACATGGCGACCCTCGCTACCATCCGCGATAAATTGTCGGAATTCTCAGAGGAGGCTGATCGGGAGGTGAAGTTTCGGAATAAATACTGGGTGGCCAGGAGGTATGGGGAGGGGGAGAGGCCTGGGAAGGCTTTAGCAGCAACGGTCAAACTGATGCGATCGCCGACGATAATATTAGAGCTTGAGACGGCGGAGGGGCTGGTACTTAGAGACACCACTCAAATCCTTAACGAATTTGTGCGACATTACAGTACGCTATACTCCACTAGCAGACACAATGAGCTCACGTTGGATGATTATTTGGCAGATATCTCCTTGGGGTGGTTGAGTGATGCGCAGAGAGCCTTCTTGAACGCCCCTTTTGAGCTGGATGAGGTCAGGGAGGCCATCATGGGCATGAAGTCGGGCAAAGCCACTGGTTTAGATGGCGTGCCTATAGAATTCTACAAGACTTTCATCGACTTCATGGCTCCGGTGTTGCGGGAGGTCTTTGAGGACGCCTTGGAGGTGGGCCATCTCCCTGCCTCCATGAGAGTTGCCCTCATCACGTCGCTGCTTAAACCTGGGAAACCCGCCTCCAGCTGCGACTCTTACAGACCTCTATCCCTGTTAAACTGCGACGTTAAAATTCTTGCGAAACTGATTGCGACGCGCATGGGCCTCCTCCTGCCCGCTCTCATTCTTCCGGACCAGTCCGGATTTGTCCCTGGAAGGGCGACGTCGCATAATCTCCGTACCTTTTTTTCAGTCTACGACTCCGTCCATGAAGATCTCCCTATGGCAGCCATTTTTTTAGACGCCACCAAGGCGTTTGACTCGCTCGAATGGGACTACGTGTTTAAAGTTCTGGAGCGAATGGGTTTCCCGCCTCTCTTTATTTCCTGGATTAAATTATTGTATACAAAACCAACTGCCAGAGTACTCATCAATGGGAAATTGTCGTCGGAATTCCCGATCACCAGGGGGACAAGACAGGGGTGCCCACTGTCCCCTCTTCTGTTTGCTATAGCCACTGAACCTCTGGCGGCTATATTGCGACAGCATCACCAGGACAGGGCAATGCGCTGCTTTCAGAGACAATTACTCGTTTCTATGTATGCGGACGATATCACCCTCTATGTTCGCCACCCAAGCGATAACTTGCATCCTATACTCCGTGAATTCATTCGGTTTGGTGCCCTCTCGGGGGTTCAAATCAACTGGAAGAAATCATGTATCTTCCCCCTTACTGCCTCGACAGTTCCGTTCCCACTGGAATTTCCACTTGCCTGGAGCACGGGGGATTTTAAGTACCTGGGTATACATGTGGAAAGGAGTAGAGAAGAACTGATGCGTGCAAACTATGGCACTGTGATGGACAAGTTGAGCGACAATATATCTAGATGGATCACGCTCCCTCTTTCCATGGCGGGACGTGCCTCGTTAATCAAGATGATCATACTCCCTAAACTTCTGTATCTATTCTTGAATATTCCGTACCACCCCGGATCCTATTTTTTTCGTCTGCTACGTTCAGAATTGCTCCGACTAGTGTGGGGTGGTAAATCGCCCAGACTCAAATGGGACATTCTGGTCCGGCCATTCGCACAAGGGGGATTTGGCATCCCTGACTTTGAACTCTATTACCGGGCTGCACAGGCTCATTATGCATACTTTTGGGTGCGCCAGCAAAGATACATGCCTCAACTGGCGGCGGAGCACTGGTTAGCACACCCGATCCCCATTGAAGGCGCGCTCTACTCCCAGGTGGAGGGTAGGGACAAGACCCCTTCCACTGTGTCGAGCACTGTGACGGCATGGCACTCTATTGTGTCCAAGCTGGACTTTCCCTTCTTATACGCACCGAAACTGCCGCTGGCCTACCATCCACAGCTGCCGCTCCTACAAGAAGCTGGCTTTCAAAGACTATTGAAAAAGATTGGTGTTGCTACGTGGGGGGACATGTACCTGGATGGCGTCTTCCGAACTAGAGAACATTTCTATGAGAGCATCCACCCGACACCTCTGGACTTGTTTTATTATGTCAGACTCAGACACGGCTTACAAGCTATCACGCCTGATTTCCCCTGCGAGCCCCCGGTGCTACCCCCCTTGCAAAACATGCTGCTTCACGATCATCCTATTAAGCTAGTATCTACACTCTATAGATCTATACGGGCCAACACAGCATACACTGATCTGCCCGCTAAGCAGAAATGGGAACAAGATCTGACCTTGACTTTCACGGACACGCAATGGGAATTTTGCCTGCAGCAAACTGAGCGCATTTCATCTAACAGCCGCTATAGAATAATCCACTATAAATTTCTGCACAGGCTATACCACACTCCAGCGCGTCTTCACAGATTCAAGCTTAGGCCTACGGATGCCTGTGACAGGTGTGGGGCCCCGGGAGCTGATTTCCTTCACCTTGCATGGGGATGTCCTGCAGTGAATGAATACTGGACTCAGGTGTTTCAGGCCCTCTCCAAAATGATACACATGACGGTGGATCCATCCCCATTGGTGGCCCTTCTGGGGTATGTTGCACCTCTTCAGGCGGCTCACCGCAAATATGTGGCACTAGCTATGCTTCTGGCTAAACGCAAGGTGGCCTGTAGATGGGGACGGGGAAGGGCGCCCAAATTCAAGGATTGGTTAAGTGATATGGTATATTGCCAGGAACAATTGAATACCTATTCTGAACTTATGCCGCCTACTTCTAGGCCTACTGACATATGGGCCCCGTTACAGTGTTATTTGGTAACCGATCCGCCCGAGGGTGACAGCGAGTGAAGGTGGGCGGTGGAGTACCTTTGCTGATATGTCTTGAGCTCGAACTGTGGCATCTGGATTGCTGGATATGGCATGATATGTTTGCTGCCCCTCCCCGCTCCCCCCCCCTTCCTCCCCCCCCTTCATTCTCCCCCCCTCCCCCCTTCTGCCCTCCCTCCCTGCCCCCCCCCGTTCGAGACCCTATGTGAAATACCTCATCCTCAGTGACGTCCCGGGATGCCTGTCTGCCCACTACTTCCGATACTGTGGCTCAGCCTTCCCTCTTCTGTGATCTCGTGACTCTGCCACTCTGATAACACCGAGCCTACCGAGAGTAGATATGCCCACCCAGATGCCCGTGTGCCCCCCCCCCCCATCCCCACCGTTAATCCTGAGTTTGTATGGACACTGCACATGTCAATGGTTGTATAAAAATTCAAAAAACTCGAGACTCATTTATTTAGCTGTACGACGCGGCACTTGTCACTTAGATGGAACTGTTGGCAAAATTGTTTCAAAGCACATACATGTCGGAAATTATTTGTATTTCTGTAAGCACTGATAGCGGCCGGCCTCCGGGTTGTTGGCGAGACGCTGTGTATTCCTGACAATGCTCAATAAATGTCTTGAACCAAAAAAAAAAAAAAAAAAAAAAAAAAAAAAAGTTTTATGTAATTTTTAAATCTGAACAGCTTCCCCTGAAGAAGGGCCAATAATGATGGCTCGAAATGTATTGGGATTATCAATTTCTGCTGTGATACATGAATTTAATGTCCCTACGTGAAGTGGTAAGAGGTCTGGATGGTCACAATCACCTCATGTGAAGCAATGGGTAATTTTGGACAGTCATATTGTCAAAAAAGCAAGTTAAACCAAGATGAATTGTTAAAAGCGAAGAATAAAAATATATTGGAACTACACAAAAAATTGTGAATGATTTTGCCTTCAAGCTAAGCGATTGGGTAAACAGCGAAGAGTCGCTGCAACTATTGTCTTTATCTTTAATGTGCCAAGGGCAGGCACGGTCCCAGTCAGCACGAACAGTGGATCAACATGGAAAAACAAGAGAAACTTCAAAAATGAACGAAATTAGTAAAACAAGGTGTGCATATGCCATCCATATATGCATTAATATTGGATGCCTGTTAAGGCATTAGTTTCAGGGTGGCATGGGGCAATTTTGTGCTCAGTCTTGTGCCCCCCCCCCCCAGAACATCAATTTCTATACCATAAAGCTTTTCCTAAACTCTCCAACCTATGCTGGCTATAAGTATGATAAAATAAATATCAAAGCTATACTGCCATATTTTTCTGGTTCTAGTAAGAAGTTAATTTCATTAGGTATTTAAGATCCAGTGTTTAAAATTTCTGGCATTATCAGCCTCTTGAGAGGTGTAAAAAGGCCCCTGCCACAATACCTTCAGGTCTGTGGTGCCAATAAGCTTAGCTGGGATTCCAGTGTTGCTAAATACTAGAATTAAAAGCCTCATTTCATTTTGCCTGTCAGCTATATTAAAGACTTGATTAGGGAACACTGAAAATGTCAAATCTGTTGTTAGTTGCATCTTTTTACTCTTGCAGCTCCAAGAACTTTCTTTTTAATCATGTAGGCTTGGAAATGGAAAGTTAGAGTTCGAAGTTTCACCCTCTTTCGGGACCAAAAAATGTACTCAAAGGGCACAATCAATACACATGAGCAATACTCAAGCCTTCCTGATTTAGGGCCCGATGTAGGTGGCAAATACCGGTCGGAAACGGCCGAATTCGGCCGTTTCCGACTGGTATTTGGCATCTTGAGATGTAGGGGGCCAGATTTTACAGATTCTGTAAATTTACCGAATCTGTAAATTTACAGAATCTGTAAAATACTGAATCGGTATTTTTACCGATTCGGTAATTCCCAGATGTAGGTGGGACTCTTCTGAGTCCCAAAGGCCCTACAAATTCGGTATTTTACCACCCAATCCAATTGGGTGTTAAAATACCGAATTCAGGTGTGCATGCACATGTGTGCATGCACACCTAGCCATGTGACAGACAGACATGCCCTTAGGGCATGTCTGTGTGCCACATTGCGCACATGCCTATTATTGGGGTGCCAGAGGGTGTCAAAGTGACACCCCCTGCACCCTTGTGAAATTCGGTATTTACCGATTCGGTAAATACCGAATCGGTAATGCCCATTCATTCCTATAGGCTTCAAAGCCCATAGGAATGAATGGGCATTACCGATTCGGTATTTACCAAATCGGTAAATACCGAATTCTTCCGATTCGGTATTCCAGCAAATCTGGAATACCTACATACCCACCCCTTAGATTTACCGATTTTTAATTACCGAATCGGTAAAATTCGGTAATTCTATTCTACCTACATCTAGCCCTATGTGTTTTATCCTCACCCAAGACCAATTCACGCAAAACAAATCCGCCAATTCAGCCCACTCTAGGGGTGCCCACATTACCCTTCGGAATGCCCACAATGCAAATATTGGCTCATCTGAAGATGCTTAGGCTGATTTCCTTATGCCTACCTTCCTTTTTCTTTACATGCGGAATGTAAGCATCAGATTCACAGCTGATCTCTTCCAATAGTGCAAATGGAAGCTGTAGAGTAGTGCAGAATATTGTACTTTGAACCTTGCTCAATGCATATGTGGCAAACTCTATTGACTGCATGTTATTCTTTATCTTCTCAGTGCAAGCTTCCTTCTCGCAACGAAGCCCGAGACTGGGCATTTTAAGACTTTTGGAAAGGTACCACTCTATTTGCTTTTTTACACACTTTTCCTCAGCTAACAAATCCATCAATACATCTCAACAAGTATTATTCATCATTCAGACCACATTTTTGGGGGGAAATCCAGGGTTCACCAATATACCCTGTTTGATTAAACTTGTATATTGGCCTTCGATCTAATTTGCTACATGCATACTATATGCTTACGATATGGAATTGTTCGTTCATGAAGTTGGTGAGAAATTCCTGTTCAGAATTAAGAACCAAAACTAGAATTCCAACCTAAGCAATAATATTTTGGTGGCCTTTATAGCCACACATTGGCGGATGAGCACCTGTTTCCCAAATCTCAAAGTATCAAAATCTGCAATCCTAATTTCCCTACTTTGATAGGCTTCTTAGGTCGTCTGAAAACCTCTCACACAAATGCCTCATACCTGGACCTTAGGGAAATTGATTGGGCATTTTCTGGATAAAGGATGCTCCATCACTGCTAAAGCACCAAGACACTCACTTGGGGGGCATTAGTTGAACATTATATATTCTCCATGAAATAAAGAAACATAGGAAGATAAACGTTTAGGACAGGGATAGTGTTTAGAGTAAAGAGGGCATTATTGATATAATTTAGTCACACAATGTTTTAATGATCAATTAAGAGTTAATAGTACAAAAAAGTGTAATGTGTTTGTCACAAACAGTGTTTCAATTTTGAAACAGATCATAAACGATGGTTAAGACAGCTTATTATTGCAATATTTTTCCTGCTTTTCAACATATCAATCATACATGTTTAATGTATTACATCTGCACATTTACTTGTTAAAATAAATAATATTTAAACATGAAAAGAATAGTTACTCTAGAATAACTGAACTTGCATTGTTCAATTTTTTTGGTTTAATATCTAAGTTGCATGTTAAGCATTAGTGGTCTGACTCTGAGTTTAAGTGAAACCTGTCTGCACACAACAATTGTACCTGTAATCAAAAACGACGGAGTTTGATTTGCAGAACCACAATCTTTGATTTGGTTTGATCAGAGAAGAGAATTACAAGTGTGGTAAATCTGCCAGGTGGCCTAGTTTCTACAGTTGAGAGTGTTGAGTAAAATAAGAAAATGGTTGTGCCCATGAGTGTGTCATGAGAGCTTGTATTGGTGATGGCGTGAACAACCACAACAAGTGTGGGAATGTTTGAGAATTGTTTAGGAAGTTTAGTCAAAGGAATTTCTTCAAATGGAGAATGTATGCACTCAGAAAGAAAAATATAGAACAGCCAATGTGCAAGTGCACCTTTACCTTGGCCCTACGACAATGCAGATTCTGCTATGTTTATAATCCACAGTAGTAGGGTTAGGAGAGACAAACCTTTGCTAGGACAACTATTAGAAGCATAGATCCCCATGATACATGAGTCCATATAGAGTAAAGTCAGTGAATATGAATGGCCTCCAAATAGTTACATGCTCTATTGTGAACACATTAACAGGCCTGTTAAACATTATTTGATGCCTAAACGTCACTGTTGTTAACTTAATGCTACTCAATATTGCACTGGGAGTTCAGTATTCTTATATAATAAGTATGTCTTCAGCCGACCCAGCTGAACCAAAGAACTGCCGGCCCATCTCTCTGCTCCCCTTCCCAGCAAAGGTTCTCGAGAAGGCAATCAACCAGCAATGACCTCCTTATACACCGCTGACATTGAATTGCCAACCTTGTGTTTCATATGTTTTGAGTGGAGTCAGATGTAAGAATCTCTTGACTGCATGTCTAAGACCTAGAAAGATGACCCCTGAGGCCACTCTTAAAATGAATCTCTTCAAGAACATTTCACCCAGGTTATCCCTTGTTTATGTCTACACTTTGTATTCAGAACGTAGCACACTTTCTGTGCCAGGGGACAGGACATTCTTCATAAATGTGACCCTCACTGCAACACCCCTGAGCCCAGAGGAGGTAGAAATTCAATTACAGACAAGAGAAAAGAACACAGGTCCAGAGGGTCAGCCAGGCGTGCTTGATGCATCTCTGGTGCCAGCAGGCTGAGAAAATTGATAGCAATGCAATGCTGTCAGGAGGCCTCTTATAGTACGAATACAGACAGATGTTCACAATCTATACAAGCTTCTCCTTAAACTCAGAAGAGCAAAAGGCAGCGGGTTACTTTATGCAGATCACTAGGTTGCACTGAGGTGGTTTCAGGCATGTTTATACATTTTTGGGTTGTTTGGTAGGTAACTGACATTATCTCAGTTCCTGTTGTTAGCTATTAAGCCAGTAATGTAGCAAGAATGCCATGAGCCCTGGTGGATTCAAGAAAAAGGGCCTCTGTGACTGCTTTTGGGGTTTAAAGGCCCCTCAGGGTTCTGTGCCCTGTTGCCACTGCACCAGCTGTACCAACAATAGCTATGCCTCTGTATTGAGTGCCAACACTGTTTTAGCAGCTCGCACATTCTACAATGTAGGCAATAACTACTCTTTATACAGTTGAACAGCGCTTAGCTCGTGCTTCTGTGTAGTGTTCAATAAATGGTAAAATTTTCTACAAGAGAGTGGGTTTCCTAAGTTGGGCATCATTATGCAATCTAATTAAGAAAAAACCTCAACAAAAGTTTATGTTCTTTAGCAAATTTCAGCGTGAGTTTTTAGACTTTTTAACTATGTTTGATATTCGTCTGAGTTATCCCTTGTGGCATGGCTCAGGCATGTTCTCCCTTTTATATTCAACTCCTTAAGCTGACATCTCCTTCTTGTGGTGCCATTCGCACTCTATCCTACTAATGAGTGAATTATTGTGTATGTTTATTTGCAACAGATATAGATTCCCTGTAGTCGATACAGTTAGTTCCAGGGTCGTACATGAAGAAAAGACGCCACTGTATTTCTTTATTTGGTGCTTGTTAGGAGACACTTCATTTTAGCTTGACAAAACCAAAAGAGCTCTTCTGCACCTCTTCCACAGTTGATAAAAACATCATTTTGTTATATAAACAGTTTCCAGGCTAAAGCTCTTTCAGAGGAGCATTTCCATGCTAGGACTTATCACAGAACTGCTGCAGACAGTGACTGAGATTCAGCCCTGCTGACTTTGACCTCCATCCTGCTAAGAAAGATAACCTGTGCACTGCGCCTGGCTTCCTGACACCTAAAACCATGGTACAGTGGTTGGGCTATCCCAATAGATCTGAAAGAATATATTAAAAAATGGCAGAAAGCGGAACCTTCATGTAGTTGCACCTGATCCGAAATAACCTCAATAGTAAATATGCCCCTTTCATAATGTTTACAAAGGGAATATGTGCACACTGATAAGACACCCGCCTTCACAATGTCAGTCCTGAACAGAACTTAAACATGTAACAGAAAAAAGCACAGGTGCACCATTATGAAACAATATCAATATTCATCACAAGGCATAGATAGTGAAGTCTAGAAGTCTTGTTTGTTTGGTTCTTTATTTTTCAATCAGAAGAAAAACGAACAGCCGACGCGTTTCGTCCCAAGACGGGACTTCTTCAGGGCAAGGAATGAAGAAATAAATTCCTGGCGACAAGAGTGAACATGTGGTGAACACCCGTTGGAGAAAGTTAATCTCGTAGCTCCAAAACAAGAAATAGAATTGTATAAACGTTGGAGGTCTATGTATAGTTCCAATCCACCAGGGTTGATGTGCAGCCGAGCTCGAAAGTGTGACAGCAACACCTGTGGATCTGTATAGAAGTTCTATCCTCCAGAATTATTGTGCAGCTGGGCTTGAAATGTCACTAGATGTGTATGTCAAGTTGGGAAGATCACTTGTAGTCAGGATGTAGATCAAAATATCCGCGGTGCACCATCCATAGGTTGTGCACCTGAGCCTATATAACAGACCCCTCCAAGTGGGATATGTGTAACTTTGAAATGTTTTTCCTGTAGCTCCGCCGGATTCCGCGAGAGAAAGGAGGATGAAGTATCATCCGAAGCCCGTGTGCTGCCCACCGTCCGTACGTATAGCCCCTGATGGTCATGACCTATGGATGGTCCCAAGACGGGACTTCTTCAGGGCAAGGAATGAAGAAATAAATTCCAGGCGACAAGAGTGAACGTGTGGTGAACACCCGTTGGAGAAAGTTAATCTCGTAGGAGTAGGAGGAAAGGAGGAAAGGAGGATGAAGTATCATCCGAAGCCCGTGTGCTGCCCACCGTCCGTACGTATAGCCCCTGATGGTCATGACAACCTATGGATGGTGCACTGCGGATATTTTGATCTACATCCTGACTACAAGTGATCTTCCCAACTTGACATACACATCTAGTGACATTTCAAGCCCAGCTGCACAATAATTCTGGAGGATAGAACTTCTATACAGATCCACAGGTGTTGCTGTCACACTTTCGAGCTCGGCTGCACATCAACCCTGGTGGATTGGAACTATACATAGACCTCCAACGTTTATACAATTCTATTTCTTGTTTTGGAGCTATGAGATTAACTTTCTCCAACGGGTGTTCACCACACGTTCACTCTTGTCGCCAGGAATTTATTTCTTCATTCCTTGCCCTGAAGAAGTCCCGTCTTGGGACGAATTGCGTCGGCTGTTCGTTTTTCTTCTGATTGAAAAATAAAGAATCAAACAAACAAGACTTCTGGACTTCACTATCTATGCCTTGTGATGAATATTGATATTGTTTCAAAATGGTGCACCTGTGCTTTTTTCTGTTACAGATCTGAAAGAATGGTGCTCCTGCTATGCTCTCTTTAGTATAGTATAGATACAGACAGGAGCAGGCAAACATTAGCAACAATTAACATGGCTGAATTGTTCATATGATTTACCATCCTGGTTGATAACAGTTACACGTCTCATCTTTCTGATAGTCGCAGCTCATGCTTTTTATGCAGTTATATAATCATTTCGATAAATGTTTGGAAAAGCATTGTTGTATCTTCCTTGTATTGTCCTTGGGCGTGCAAGACTGACCAAACTAAAGGGTTAGATCTGTTTCCACAGATTCCTTGGGAATCAGAGTATCATGTTTGAGGTTGGCAACAACATCTGTTACCCTGATTGGTCTAGGGTTTGGATATTGTACTGTGAGCTAGCCGAAACCCACCAACACTTACTGATGATATATGTGGACTACGTCTCTATGAAGTTTTTGTTGGTCTAATACACAGTCCTGCGACATTTGTATAACCATAACACCTGACACATTCACGAATTCTTTGTTGAAATCAGCAAATGCCTCACACCTATTCATGTGGAACTTAATCGAGTATGTAATAGACAGCGAGGATTTCTACTCGAATGACCGAAATCACAACAGCCAAAAAAGAGAGGCTCTTCTCGTCTGTTGCATGGGGCATGCCAGATCAGAGCAGGACTGAAAGAGTGCAGTGCACTCTGCGTGGCCTGTCCCTTTGTTTACATGGTTTCCCTAGTAAAGAATCTCAATACTTTTCCGGAACTGCACATCTCTCCTAAATCTAATGATGGAATATTACAATTTCCTACCTAATTCAGATAATGCACCAATTTACCTCATTAACAATTAAACTATCGATGCATGTCCAGCATATTCGGATAATGTAGAAATAATGTATTCTCACATCATTACTAGATTGTCTGCAAATTGTTTCATTCTCCCTGAAGTGTCTAAAGAAATAAAACAGGCAGGCAGGGATGCATAATGTGCTCTTTTCTCAGCATTAGCCCACGGTTTCTTTTAAATCAATAATCGCCTTCTTCACAACGCTGTGTTTTCAGATATCATTACTTTATTTGTATTCAGGACACATATCTTCCAGGTTAAGATTGGCCTCTTAATACTCTGTCTACTGTGTGGCATTTCCGCCAGGAGACCATTATTCTAGTCGGATTTGTACCAATTTCTTTAAAATTGCCTTTGATTGTTATGCAGCGGCAAGATAGTTCTCAAGTAGTCCTTGCATACTTTATGTTTATTTCAGGTGAATAACTTAACACTTCGAAGTCGGAGGCGCACACCTACGCATGTAGGCGAGCTCTCAGCAAGAGCAGACTGGCAAACTTGAAAACGTTACTTTTGAAATTAAGGGTAAACGTTCAGGACGTGAGTTTACCAGTGGGATTTTTAGAGGCTGGCGCTCTTAACGGGAGTGTTATGATATCTATTACTGAAGTGGCTGCGTTTTGAAACATTACAGATCGAATCAGCTCCATAAAAGACGCCGAGGCCATTATCAAAGTCATATAAAACACATACTGTATAAACCAATGTGTCGAAGGAGTTGGCAGTCTCTTTTTACTCTAACAGAGAGAAAGACCAGTTTATAGATTACTGCACCAGAAATAAAGGCCTGCTAGTGCTTTGCCACAATCGACATGTCAGCAGGCAGATTACCCCACCCGAGAGAAATGTCAGTGTGAAGATTACCCCACCCGAGAGAAATGTCAGTGGAAGATTACCCCACCCGAGAGAAATGTCAGTGTGAAGATTACCCCACCAGAGAGAAATGTCAGTGTGAAGATTACCCCACCCGAGAGAAATGTCAGTGGAAGATTACCCCACCAGAGAGAAATGTCAGTGGAAGATTACCCCACCCGAGAGAAATGTCAGTGTGAAGATTACCCCACCCGAGAGAAATGTCAGTGGAAGATTACCCCACCCGAGAGAAATGTCAGTGTGAAGATTACCCCACCAGAGAGAAATGTCAGTGGAAGATTACCCACCAGAGAAAAATGTCAGCCTGTAGATCACACGACCAGAGAGAAATGTCAGTGTGCAGATTACCCTACCAGAGAGAAATGTCAGTCTGCAGTTTACCCTACCGGAGGGAAATCCCAATGTGCAGATTACCCTACAAGAGAGAAATGTCAACCTGCAGATTACCCTACCAGTGAGACATGTCAGCAAGCAGATTACCCTACAGGAGAGAAATGTCAGTCTCAGATTACGCTACTAGTGAGAAATGTCTGTGAGCTGATTCCCGGCCACAGAGAAATGTCAGCCTGTAAATCACCCCACCACAATAAAATGTTAGTTTGCAGATTACTCTACAAATGAGAAATGTCAGCAGGTAGATTACCCCACCAGAAAGAAATGTCATCTTGTAGCACACTCCACCACAAATAGATTTCAGCCTGTAGCTCACACCACCAGAATGAAATGTCAGCCTGCAGATTACCCTACCAGAGAGAAAAGTTAATTTGCACTTTGCCCTGTGAAAGATAAATACAGGCTCAGACTGCCATCCTTCCCAGATAAGTAAACTGAGTACTATACTTGGGTAATGGTAGCATCTGTTATTGTACAGTGCTTGAACATTATTCAAATCCCGTATATTTCAATTCTACCAAGACATGACGACAGAGACAGCCTTCATTATGGGAACACATTTAGAGTTATTTTTACGAGTGATGAACACTTGTTAAGGAGTAGTGTCATCATCAATGGGCACATTTCTTCCACTTAAAATGGTATAGTTTCTATACAATAGATCATGGTACTTATTTATTGACTTTCCAGGTGGTTTTTCGGCTCCATCCATTTTGTACAAGGCCACTAGGGAAGGACAGTAGGTAATTACGTAGCAGGTTAGTTTAGCAGAATTTCCACAAACCATACGGATTACATGGAATGGACTCTTGTTACTGCACATACAGAGTAATACCAGGGGCAGAGCTACACTATTCCCACTGGGGAAAGGAGACTCTACCAAAGCCTTAGGAGCATCTCGGTTCAGTGGTATTTTTACTTAATGAAAACGCACATTTTAAATTCATCTTTTGGAAAATTGTCTGCGGGGTTTACACATTGGTGGAATTTACTTGCAGATTTCTGTGACAATTAAATCTCTTCATGTTCACACCCAGGCAGAAGGAAAAGTGTGCTTAAATATATAAAATAAAGGAGAAATTAATATTGCTAGAAAGAAGGAGTTCCACTCGCAGATACCAACTAGAGGTAGCATCACTACTTAGTTTGTTGCAAGGGTGGGCACTATAGCTTCAAAATGCCTGAACCCATGCCACATTTTCTGTCAAGCGAGATAGCCTAAGTCTTATATGATGATGCAAAATGAAACGTATTTACATTGTCAGTGGTTACCCTGAAGATCAGATATAGATTCAGCCGTGCTGCACTTACATTGGGCACACCTGGTTTATTATGTAGACAATTCAGGTGGAACTGTAGGCTGATTTAATCAAAGGGCACAAAGAGTGCTTGCAAGGCAGTTCTTCAGCTCAAGCCACTTCTTATACTGCACAACATGGGTACTGACCATGAGTACCGAAAACCGGAAGCTGGAAAAATGTGTATCAGACCTCACAAATTTGAAACAGCTTGCTTTGTAGAATTTCCACGGTACTGAAGAATAACTAGATACAAAGTGGGTGCAGTGGGCAGGGGGTAAACTCGTGGGGTGGGTGCATGCAAGTGTTTAATCATAGAGAGATAGAATCCCCAGCACACCCTAGAACTTCCGTTTTGCCATTGTTAATTTGGAGCCATTGCAGCTCATCTTTTCCACGATATCTATGAAACATTCAAGGAGCTTGGGTAGAGGGAGTATCTGTGTCCCGATGGAGCGGATTGCAAAAAACATACGAATCCAACGGACAGAATCAACTGCAGAACTGAAAAACCGATTGCACTCCAGCCTTTGGGAAAGTTGAGGGATCAGCCTACCAATGAGGCTGGTAGTTTACCAAGCACTGCCTCCAACTCTTCTGTACGCCTGCGAGACGTGGACTGTCCACTGAAGTCATGCCCCACTGCTCAATCACTTCCACATGTCCTGTTTGCGCAAGCTTCTCAGAATCAGATGGCAGGACAAAGTGCCGGATCCTGAAGTCCTTTCCAGGGCTAGTCTGTCATCAGTTCATAAGAAATAAAAAGGAGGCCCCCTTATCTGTCGTCTTAGGGACAGGGGAGATATATTGTCAACGCAATTTGTCCCGCAAGAATACCACTAAGTTGGTAGAAAGTGGAATAATGGTACCCAATTAGGACACAATGTTTAGCAATACCAATCACACAATTGTGTTAGAAGCAAGGGGCTGAATTGCAATGTATAAGCCAACTAGTACAATCAATCTCAAAAGCTTACACAATTAGAGCACTATAACACACATTTCATAATTAAAAAGAAGAAATTAAAAATTAGAGAAACCAGAGAACGGTGTTTTGGAAAAATATATATACTTTGTGCATTTATTCAAAAGTAAACATTTTATCACAGTGATAACAACTCATTTAAAAAAATATACATAAAGTATATTGAACATTTCATTAAAACATTAAAAATCACATAAAGTAAACATGGGTTAAAAAAGTTCAAAAGATCAAAAGAACATGGGTCGACGCGGCGTTTCGGTTACAGGCTAACAATAGTGAACCTTCTTCAGGACCAAGTTCTAAAAAGAAACAAAAAATTTACTTTTTTTGCAATTACAGTTTTTCAAACAAAGCTTTTTTCCAAAACAACACTGTTCATAGGCTACACTACTCAATAGTTGGCGCTAATCAGATAGAGGTGAAAATCAACATTATTGGTATTGCTAAAACACATAATAGGAAGTACCATCAGGTGAGTTCTAATTTATATTCACCATGAAAGATGTCCGTAATGTGGACATTTTGTTCATCTTGACTTCAAAGTTACCTGATATTAATAGCGTGATCCAGATAAATCCTGGTTTACTGTGTACCGGTTTTAATATTCGGTCTGGAACTGTTAATGGTTCTACATACGTTGTAATAGTCTCTATGAGCAATAACAAAATATCAATCAATAATTTGTATACTTTTATTTACGTAAGGGTAACAGATTAAATGTAGCATAACACTACCTTGTATTAAATAAGGATGTCTCTAGTTACTCTGATTATCTAGCCAATAAGAAAAGCAATAAATTACGTAAAGATATCTCTAATTATAATCCCGAGTATGTGTATCCGTACTTACAGAAAGACTTCTATGAGAGAAATAGAGAGAATCAGCCACAACGTAGACCATGGCAAAATCAGCCTCGCAATTTCCAGAAAAAAGTACGGTTCTTTGACACCTCCTACACGAGCTCTGACTCGGAGGGCGAACAACAAAATGACAACGGTAACTCAAAAGAAAGAGAAATACCTAATACATCTAACTCTAACAGCCTTCCTTTTTTGGGACAGCGTCAACAAAATCCCGGTCCCCCGAAAGGAAGGGGCCGAGGGCGAGGGAACTACAATTCGACACCCCAGTTCCAACGACGTCCCAACACGCGGAGTCAGAAACACTGGGATTAACTAGCCAAAACAAAGCACCAATAATCAACCTCTCTAAACTCACTCTCACTAACCAACAAATCACTCTACTAGAAAAGGGACTAGGGTATGCAATGACATCCAATATTGATAGGTACTCACTAGAGAGAGACCTTCAAAGCTTCTTTCGTAAAATTAGGCTAGCTATATTCTTTGAAGGCAAAGAGAAACATCCCGCTAATAATAAGTCAGGCCTCAAAAATAAATCTGTCTGGACCCCTAGTATTAACATGATCCCTAAAGATATCGAAGCCTTCGAACGTAGCATCGATAAGAGCGTAGATGATCTACTGAAGCAGAGACACTGGATTCACCACAATCTCAGTAAAGATGAGAGCTTGGCATTACAGTCATTACAAAACAACATTGAACTGACCATTAAACCGGCAGACAAGGGGGGTGGCATCGTGTTGATGGACACCCCCGACTACAACACCAGAATGTTGAATTTACTGGCCAACAAAGAACACTACAAACCAGCACACATGGATGAATGGACAGCTTTAAAATTATCCATCTCCAATTTATTGAAACATGCCAGAGATGACGATGTCATCTGTGACGAGGAACTTTCTTTCCTTTTGAATCAAGACCCAATTATCCCAGCCCTGTATGGACTCCCGAAAGTCCATAAGGACATCCAAAATCCTCCGATGAGACCCATCGTCTCGAGCATCGGGTCCCTTACGGAACCACTTAGTAAGTACGCCGATGTTTTTTTACAACCGTTAGTCACCACACAGTGTCCGCTTAAATTAGAACTCACCTGATGGTCCTATTATGTGTTTTAGCAATACCAATAAAATCTATCTGATTAGCGCCAACTATTGAGTAGTGTAGCCTATGAACAGTGTTGTTTTGGAAAAAAGCTTTGTTTGAAAAAGTGTAATTGCAAAAAAAGTAAATTTTTTGTTTCTTTTTAGAACTTGGTCCTGAAGAAGGTTCACTATTGTTAGCCTGTAACCGAAACGCCGCGTCGACCCATGTTCTTTTGATCTTTTGAACTTTTTTAACCCATGTTTACTTTATGTGATTTTTAATGTTTTAATGAAATGTTCAATATACTTTATGTATATTTTTTTAAATGAGTTGTTATCACTGTGATAAAATGTTTACTTTTGAATAAATGCACAAAGTATATATATTTTTCCAAAACACCGTTCTCTGGTTTCTCTAATTTTTAATTTCTTCTTTTTAATTATGAAATGTGTGTTATAGTGCTCTAATTGTGTAAGCTTTTGAGATTGATTGTACTAGTTGGCTTATACATTGCAATTCAGCCCCTTGCTTCTAACACAATTGTGTGATTGGTATTGCTAAACATTGTGTCCTAATTGGGTACCATTATTCCACTTTCTACCAACTTAGTGGTATTCTTGCGGGACAAATTGCGTTGACAACTGTCATCAGTTCAGACACTGCTAATGAAAGCACAGATGAGCTGGCCATGTTGTCAGAATATCAGGTGAGCGCATCCCCAAACACCTCTTCTATGGAGAACTCACTCAGGGAAAGCACTCCCATGAAGGACAAAAGAAGGGGTCCAAGGCCCTCTTAATGTCTACCTGGCCCTGTGAGATAAACACTGCCGCCTGGGTATCCCTCGCACGGAACCGTCCAGCATGGTGCGGCCTCATTCACATAGACTGCCAAACCCCTGAGGCAAGGTGAGGGTCAAAGCAAGAGTGAGCTCAGCAAGTCCAGAGCTGCCCAAACATTACTGACAGTGTCCTCAGATGTCTGCCTGACATGTGACGGGACGTTCCATGCCTGAATTGGACCCCTCCTTCATCTTTGGACGCACAGAGAGAAGTCAACCAATCAGTGAGATGTCGATGGACATACATCAAGGTCATATAACTGTGTGCCAGTGAAAAAAATAGAGCAAATCCATTTTCATCATTTTGGCTGTGTTTTCAGGATAAAAAACAGGATAGAGTATACTTTTTTAAACAGTTAAAAAGTGAAAAATGAAAATAAGTTTGATTCAAAATCAGTTTGTTCACTTTCAAATTAACAAATGCAGCAATGGTAGGTGCTGTCTTTGGATGTATTCAACATCTCGAGGAATGTTTTCTGTATAGCAAATTACCTTGTGTCTGTGAAACCATCTTTTTCATATGGAAGATGTGCTATGAGTGTGAGGCGCCATCTTCTTTATATGGAAGATGCAAGGTTGTGAGTTCTTGTTCAGCTACCCGCCCCTCTTTTATTTGGTACTCCATGACAGTGCTCAGCAGCGTGGGTGGGTAATTTGTGCTCCGTACGCATCTGCCACTTGCTCTGTGGATTGCCTCTGCAGACATCAGAGAGGCTGAAGCTTCCAGAAGGGGTAACAAGTGGCACACATGACTTCCCACAAAGCAGTACATGTGTTCTCTGTGCTTGGCAATGGCTCTGCAATCGATTCCCAATATTTTTGCCCTGGTGCAGAAACGTATTGTACTATAAACTAGAGCAAAAATCTGTTTGCTCTGATTACCCAATGAATGCCATCAGAGGAAACAGGAATCTAATAAAAGAGTGACTGAGATCCGAATAGGATCCACATAAAATGAAATAGAGACCTGTAGCAAAAAGCATCTGATACACCCGTCGGCCAGAGGGTGGTTATCCCCCAACCTTTTGCCTTCACCACTCCTATCCCAGATGGGTTCTTCAGGGTTTAGGTGTGCAAACATCGGTACACAGTATTGTAAGAATGGGTCACTGAGTCAAGAATTATCACTCAGTAGCCATGCAATGCAATGCACAGTTATGTTAATGTTATGTTAATTAATTTATAGAGCGCATCTGTTACCCGTGGGTGTTCTGGCGTTATCTGCATTCCTGAGAGAGGGAGAAAACGAGTTGCAAGGTAAAGGGGTGGATCTAAAACAGCCAAGTTTTAAGCCTTTTTCTGAATGGTAACAAATCCGTGCGACTCCTCAGATAAAAGGGGAGCTGATTCCACAGTTTAGCTGCTCCCACTACAAAGCTTTTCCCGACCCAATGGGCTTTTTTCACTGGTGGTACTCTCACCAATTTTTGAGCTGATGAGCGTAAGGGCCTAGTTGTTGAATACCATTGAAGTTGGTCCTGAAGATAGCGTGGTCCCTGGTTCTGAAGTGACTTAAAAACGAGGCAAATGGATTTGAAGTGTACTCGTTGTTTCACTGGCAACCAGTGAAGATTTCACTAGAAATAGGGGAGAACTTAGGTATGCCTGAAATCAGCCTAGCAGCTGTATTCTGCAGCATCTGTAGCCTATTCAACAGCCTCTCTTGGATGTTTAAATAGAGGTTGTTGGAATAGTTTAGTCTTGACATGACCAGTGCCGTAACCACCGTCTGTCAACTCTCCTTAGGCAGAAAAGGGAGGATTTTCTTGGTAGTTCTAATAGTGAACATCGTGGATGACACCATGGCATTGGCCTGTTTTCTCATGTCCGATCTGTCATCCAAATAAACTCCAAAGTGTGTCACATGTGAGGAGGGCACAGGCAGGAGTCCCAAAGAGTCAGGCCAGCATTCTGGAGTCCACATGTTATTATCATTCCCAAATAGAATGACCTCAGTCTTGTCTGAGTTTAATTTAAGACAATTACTGGCCATCCATGATCCAACTGCTTCCATACAATCGTGTAGCTTGTGGCTAACAGCCCCTTCTAGTCCTGGAAGGAGGGATACCACTATCTGCGTATCGTCTGCATAGGAGGTAAGATGGAAACCAAAAGATCTTATCAATGGAGCCAGGGACGATACGTACACGTTAAATAGGGTTGGACTTAATGATGATCCCTGTGAGACGCCAAAGGGAAGTTGAAAAGGGGCCGAGCAAAACTCTCCAAGAGCTACTATCTGTCTTCGATTAGAGAGGAAAGACTTTAAGATCTTCCAGGCAGAGTTCTTTACTCTGCAGGCTGACAAACAGTCCATCAGAAGATCATGATGGGCCGTCTCAAACGCTGCGGAGAGATCCAGCATAATCATTGCTGCTTTACCACCCTGATCCAGAGTTTTCCTAATCTCGTCAGTGGATTTTAAGAGGGCGGTTTCTGTACTGTGTCCATCCCGGAAGCCATATTGAGTATAATCAAGCACCTCAGCGTCATGCAGGTATCTGCTCAGATGTCTATTAATCTATTTCTTCAACATTTTAGCTGGAAAAGGTAGGCGAGAAATGGGTCTGAAGTTGTGAACATCTGTTGAGTCAAGATTAGGTTTTTTTAGCAAAGGGATCAAGGAGGCGTCTTCCAATACGCCGGAAAGCTGCACACCCCCAATACTGTATTAAAAAGGGGAGTCAGAGCCGTAGTGAAAGTTTGAGGGATCAATTTGGCTATTTTAATAGGACAGGGGTCATAAGGGGAGCCTGATTTCAAATTCTGCAGAAGTGTGGCAGTATCAGTGTTGGCTAGCAGAGGGAATTCAGTCAAAGCGTTCTGCGTTTGTGAGGCCATGTTAATATCCATGCCTGGTTCATGAGAGAGACCATTGTTGGCATTGTTGAAGGTTGAGAAAATGTCCTCAACTTTATCTAGAAAGTACCTGGTGATTTTATCACAGAGTTCCTGGCTGTCTGCCACTTGTGACGTATGTATGTCAAAGAAAGCAACCTTATTGGCATTAAACAATAATTCCCTCTATATATACACACACACATCTATATATCTATATCTATATATCTATATTTATTTATATATATTGTCAGGAAAATTAGATGCAGAGTTAAGAATAATAAATCTATACTTCCCTATATGCTCTTACTTTTTTTGATAGTTTGTTCCTTGATCATTCGGCTACGATATCAGAGTGCCAAGCAATTCTTGTACTCGACATTCTAGAGTAAATACCATTGAAAATGTGAAAATACTGTTCTTGCAAAGCAGATATGTAGGTCATGCTTTTGAGATTAAAGGGTCTAATCAGCATGCAGGAATATGAATTCCTGAAAAAGGAAAGCCCAACCATACCTTCTATCTATTTCATCCCAAAAGTGCAAAATGATCCGATGAAGCCACCGGGGAGACCGATTATCTCGGCCAGAGATAGTCTACTGGAACATACCGCGCAGTAGGTGGACTACTTCTTGCAGGAATTTGTTCAATCTCTTCCATCGTACATAAGAGATACAAGTGATTTTTTAAGTAAACTGAGCAATTTTGAGTGGAAAAGCGATTACCTTCTCATAGCACTCGACCTAATATCTTTGTACATAAGTATAAATCATAAAGACAGAGTGAAGGTATTAGAACATTATTTGAGCAAAAGACCAGGACAATCATTGCAGCACAGTAAAACGTTGGTGGAGATGGTTGATTTTTTGTCTCGATAATAAAGTTTTTATGTTCAACAATGTTCTTTATCAACAAACAAGATGGGTGGCCATGGGAGCCAGCTTCTCCCCAGTTATGCGTGTCTTCACATGGGCTGGTGGGAGGAGCTGGTTCCAGGGACCACACATAGACAGTATTTACATAGCAACATCAGGCTTTGGCTCCGTTTTATTGACGATTTATTTATAATTTGGAAGGGTACGAGCAACTGAATTTGTGACAGTGATCATCAATAAAAATATTATCTTGCACTTCACCGTCACCATCAGTGATGCTACTGGGAACTTTTTAGATACTCAAGCATATATACTAAATGACAGGATTGAGATAAGGCTTTATCGCAAAGAGACAGATGACAACTCAATCTTGCATGTCAGCAGCTCCCATCCCAGGCATTTGGTGAACTGCATCCCCTATGGGGAATGCTGAGACTGAGAAGAGTGAGCAGCAATATTGAGGATCTTAAATCTGCCCAAGTAGCTAGTAAAGGCAGGTTTTTAGAACGAGGCTACACATGAGAGGGCAGAGTTACTAAGGGAAAAACGCAGTGACCACATTAGTTACCCGGATCAACTTGAAAATAAAAAGAAACCCGAGGTCAAAGAATTCAGGATAATTATGGGGTTCAGTAAACAGGAAAGGAGTCTAAAGTCAATAATCAAACGTAACTGGCCCTTAGTACTAAGTGACCCAGTGATAGGACCCTTGCTACGGCAGAAAGTGTTGATTACTCACAATAGGGGTCCATCCATGAGAGACAATTCAGTGGAAACAAGTCCTGAAGTAACTGAGGGGACTAGCTGGCTGATGTCACACAAAAGCTTTTATAAATGCAAAACCTGCAAGGTTTGCCAGCAGGGCCTCACCAAAACTACTTACCAGACCCTGTATAGTACAAGAAAACACAAAATCACATCATTTTTAACTTGCAAAACAGACCAAGTGATATATGTGTTACAGTGCAAGGTTTAAGAATATTCAAGCTATTCTTGTACTCGACATTCTAGAGTAAAATCCGTTGAATATGTAAAAATACTGTTCTTGCAAAGCAGATATGTAGGCCATGCTTTTGAGAATAAACAAGCTGAAGGTCTGCAGTAGACAGCCCGTGCTACACATCCATTTTTCTAAGGCGTGCATTTCAAATAGAATACTCTTGCAAGCAAACTTAGATTGAATTCAGAGTTAGGATTTTATGTAAGCGCATTCTGTAATCATTTCCCTTTTTTACTCCCAACATCCCATTTAAAGGTCATAACTGATGTCCCTGAAGCAAGGCATTCACTTTCTTATGTAAGCCCCTCTAAAAAGTTACCAGATCCACATTGAAACCATCCTTTTAAAGGAATACTTCACTCCAGCTAGGTTATTCTGACCAATTAATTTATTTACAGATTAAGACCCAAGTGTTTTGTTGCGTTTAGCTTCCAATACTGTACCAGGTTTCAGGGGCCAAATAGGCGGCAGCAGGATAATAAGTAAATTGTCTCCTAGAACCAAGTTTACTCTCAAGCCTCTCAGCAGCGAACAGGAGAATGATGTGTTGTGATGACCAGTGGTTGTGTTTAAGTACGGCGGACTTTGCGGATTTGCCAAATCTCGCGAAATGGCAACAAAATCAGCGAGTTTGTTGGAAAATCTGCGAACTCGTGGATTTGCACAAATGTATGTGACCACGTGTGTCTGTAACTTTGCCACCGCGCCGAAGGGCGCCGAGGTCCCTCGAGTGAGCTGTCCATCATAGTGAGGAAAGGGCGCGACGACGTTGCATACTCTAGTGTGTGTGGGGCGGGGCCAAACGGGCGGGGCTATCATGCGAGTTCACATGCCTCTTGTTTATAAAGGGTCAGAGACCGATCAGAGCAGCAGATAAGAAGAAAGCAGCCTCCTGGTCACTGCAAGTATTGCGCTCGAGAAACTCGTGGATGCAAAGACCTCCATCAAGGATTACATCTAATTGTAGGTGGTAGATATGGGGAGGAAGCACACCTGCTTAGTCACGACCATGCTCACTAGTTGTTTGGACTGGTCACAAGAAGTACACGGGGATTGCGCTCGAGAATCTCGTAAATGCAAAGACCTCCATCAAGGATTACATCTAACTGTAGGTGGTAGATATGGGGAGGAAGCACACCTGCCTAGCCTAGACCGTGCTCACTAGTTGTTTGGCCTGATTATAATGCATGACTGACAATAGACAACAAAGCCCCTGCACTATACAATATTAATCCATTCTTGGTAATGTTGGTGTCAATTGAAGTGATTGGTTATGCACATCAAAACCTTCAGTGTAACACTTCGAGAATGACAAGTCATCAAATAGACATATAAAAGTTCAAAAAGACGTTCTGTTCTTGGTGTAGTATATCAGTTTATTGTTCATTGTCAAACGGCGCCGGGAACTTCAAGAGGGAGTACTAAACGAATGAGGTGTACCCGCCTACATTTAACCCGAGCACTACTACTTTATCGTCTCCTCCCGGTTACAGCTCCTATCGTTAACTATTAAGATTCAACTATCACGCGGACAGCGAGTTCGAACGTTTTGGAAGTCAAAAAAGTATATATCCCAGTATCGCCCCAACCGGGTTTTTGACCAACATTAATTCGCCCGTATTCACATGAGGCCCTGAAGATTCGCAGTGTGTTCCCTGCGATGAAACACGTGTTGGCCTATACAAAGGAACAATAAACTGATATACTACACCAAGAACAGAATGTCTTTTTGAACTTTTATATGTCTATTTGATGACTTGTCATTCTCGAAGTGTTACACTGAAGGTTTTGATGTGCATAACCAATCACTTCAATTGACACCAACATTACCAAGAATGGATTAATATTGTATAGAGCAGGGGCTTTGTTGTCTATTGTTATTTGTGTGGATCTTCTTGGTCCAACCTTGAGCGGTTGTGAGGGATTACCGCTCGCCCTATTGCCTATACTGACTACCTCATGTTACATTTCACCTTGCGGCTACTCAGGTTGTGCGCCTAATCACTCTGGATGACTCAAAAAACCTCCTAGCTGTATACTATAATGCATGACTGAATTTGAGCTTCAACTCGGGCACCTGCTTTATCTGTAAGTGCTTCCTGTTGAGGTTTATTTTTTGTGGCAGGAGCATTGTGCCAGAATGAATCCTGCCTGCATATTTATCCACGAAGATGCCACTGTGTTGTGCCACACCTCTACTCAACTGGAGTACTTTCTACTGGCTAATCAGTAAGTGCTACCTTGTTGGGTAAATGTATAGTGCTTTTGCTACACTACAGCTGCGTAAAGGGCCAGAAGAGTTGTCTCCAGTGACCACGTGTGTCTGTAGTTTTGCCACTGCACCGAAAGGCGTTGAGGTCCCTCGAGTGAGCTGTCTATCATAGTGAGGAAAGGGCGGGAAGACGCTACATACCTTAGTGTGTGTGGAGCAGGGCCAAACAGGTGGGGATTCCATGCAAGTTCACATGCCTCTTGTTTATAAAGGGTCAGAGACCGATCAGAGCAGCAGATGAGAAGGAAGCAGCCTCCTGGTCACAGGAAGTACACGGGGATTGTGCTCGAGAAACTCGTGGATTCAAAGAGCTCCATCAAGGATTACATCTAATTGTAGGCGGTAGATAAAGGGAGGAAGCACACCTGCCTAGCCTAGACCGTGCTCACTAGTTGTTTGGGCTGATTATAATGCATGACTGAATTTGAGCTTCAACCCGGGCACCTGCTTTATCTGTAAGTGCTTCCTGTTGAGGTTCAATTTTTGTGACAGGAGCATCGTGCCAGAATGAATCCTGCCTGCATATTTATCCACGAAGATGCCACTGCGTTGTGCCATATCTGTACTTAACTGGAGTACTTTCTAATAGCTAATCAGTAAGTGCTACCTCGTTGGGTAAATGTATAGTGCTTTTGCTACACTACAGCTGCGTAAAGGGACAGAAGAGTTGTCACCAGTGACGACGTGTGTCTGTAACTTTGCCACTGCGCCCATAGGCGCTGAGGTCCCTCGAGTGAGCTGTCCATCACGGTGGAGGAAAGGGTGGGAAGACGTTGCATACCCTAGTGTGTATGGGGCGGGGCCAAATGGGCGGGGCTTCTATGCGAGTTTACATGCCTCTTGTTTATAAAGGGTCAGAGACCGATCAGAGCAGCAGATGAGAAGGAAGCAGTCTCCTGGTCACAGGAAGTACACGGGGATTGCGCTCGAGAAACTCTTGGATGCAAACACCTCCATAAAGGATTACATCTAATTGTAGATGGTAGATATAGGGAGAAAGCACACCGGCCTAGCCTCGACCGTAATCACAAATTTTTTGGGATGAACGTTACTGAATTTGAGCTTCAACTCGGGCATGTGCAAAAAAAAAAATAATCCGCCCGCGAGCGGATTTGTCGGCAATTTCGCCAGATTCACGGATCACAAAATTGCCGAAAATCCGTAAATTCCGCATCGGAACGGATTTTGCGCACATACTTACTTGTGTTCCCTCTGTGGTGCTGGGACTCAAGATCTTAATCATGTGTTGTTTGACTGTTCTGCTTTGAAGGTACAGCAAAGTGTGTTTATATATCCACTGCTTTTGAAGCATTGGATAAAGGCATCAAATTATGTTCTGATGTTATTAATGTCTGCTCCTGCTGACCATGCCTAGTACTGCAACATTTTAAACATTTTTTGAATGTTCATTAATATGTAATATTTATATTTTATTGTGGATTATGTTGACCACAGAGGATGTGTATATCAAAATTGAACACAGTATGTTCTTGAAGTCTTAGTTAAGGAATCATTTTTATGATTTCATGGACCGTGCATAATAAATTAACAAAAATCCTTAATAAATGTGGCACATTTTTTTAGGCACTAAACTATACCATGTTGTTGACAGAGCCAATCAACCTCAGATGTTTGTAGTGGTGGATTGATTCTCAGGTCTGTGACTGCTTTTCTGGGGTCAGACTCACCACGTAGGCTGATATCGAAGAGAACACTTGGGGTTACACTGCAGGCATCCAGTCAAAACTGGAAAACCTGGCAAGCACAGAGACTGAGCTAAAATGTTCTTCCCTGTCCTATTGCTAATTGTGGTTTCTAAAGATCAGAATGCTTGAATCAGCGTAATGTCATCGATAAGAGGAGAAGGTGAATTTATCTGGAACAGTAAGAACTTGGAATTGGTGGGGGATCCAGGAATAATTTGCAGCCAAGGGCGGGCTCTGAGAATCCTGGGAGCAGTACAAAAGCATTGAGTTCTCTCTGATGCATGGGATTTGTGCTGCGGCTTGGAAGAGGCACTAACATGTGCTGAGTATCCAAGCGATACTTGTACACCTACCCACCATCATTACGCAAAGAAAAGAGAAAAGGTCCACGAAAACAGTTTTTTTAACCCCAAAATAACCCATTAATAAACCACTAAAGATGAGGAGGATGTGCTTTCAAAACTGTTGGAGAAAAAGTATAAAGTTTTTTGTAAACATTTTTTAGTCAACAAGTGAGATGGAAAGGTCATCGCATACAGTTAATCATTAATTACAGCAGTGTCACATTTTCGCAAATCAGGCAGTTACATAGTACATGATATCAGGTGTGGTAGGACAAGATGTTCACTATCTATACATATCACGGTGTCAATGGTTCGTCAAGGGTAGGGGCATTTGGGGCCTCACAAATATTACCACGATAAACATTCCATTTAGTCCAGAGCGCTATCCCTTTTCGGGTGCAGCCAGGTGCTACATGTACCCTGTTCTCCCTTACCATACACCAGTCCATATCTGCCTTCCATGTGCTCAGCGTTAGTGTTACCGCCGCTCCCCATAGACAGGCGATGTTCCGCTTGGCTACCATCTGACCAAGCGTCCCCAGAGTTTGCCCTCGGTGTTGAGGTCCGTGGGCTCCCTGACATTTAGGAGACATCTCTTGACATCTCCTGAGTCGAATTTTTACTCCCTAGACTGTGCTCATACATTTGTGCACTTTTTTCCAGTGGTTTTGAATGAACTCACACTTCTAAAAAATGTGCAAAAAGGAGCCTTCCAAGTCACATTGTCTTTTACACAGCCCTTCGTCACTCCTGCCCATCAACACCAGCCTAGGGCCAGAGAGATATACTCGATGTAAAATCTTTAGCTGGACCAGCCCCTGTTTGGCTGACATAGCGACCTCCTTTGGAGAGGACAGTGCCTCTTGCCTTCCTGGTTGTCCAACTCCAGGCCATCCCGCCCCCATTTCTCCCTAATTATATTAATGTGTCCGGGATGTTGTGTATTAGCTTTTTGTATGCGAGGGAGATAGCTTTGTCCGGCAAGTATCCATCCAGCAGTCTATCTTCTAGAGTGGAAGACTCCGGAGGGGAGGACCCCGACGTGATGTTAGATTGGAGGGAGTGTCTGACTAGTATATATCGAAAATATTCAGAGTCTGCTAGCTCGTGTGTCTGTTGGAGTGAAGCAAATAAGACCACCCCGCTTGTTCCCCATAGATCCCTGATGCGGGAGAGCCCAATTAGGTCCCACTTGTCAAAGCCCTTGATTCGTCCCAGTGTACCCAGGCACTCGGAGTCCCACAGTGGAGTGGATAGCGTGAGTTTTTTTGGCCCATCCTAAGCTACGATTTACAGTGTGCCAGAGTTGGACTGAATGTTGTGTGGGCCCTGTCAGTAAATATTTGTTGGGCCTGGAATAGAGTGCCCTAGTGAAGCCGCCACCTGGGAGTACCCATTTGTTCATCCTGTAAACCGGGTTGTCCCCACTACGGTAGGTGCAATGGTTGATGGCTGAAAGGTGTGACGCCCAGTAATATTTTTTAATGTCAGGGAGTGCTATACCTCCGTCATACCAAGCGAGCATAAGTTTGTGAAGTGGTATGCGTGGTTTACCATCCCACAGTAGAGCCTCTTTGGGTGGTTTCGATGTCCTTAAAGAACCTGGGTGGAACTGGGTCTGGGAAGTTATGGTGGCATAGAGGACACTCGGCAATGCCATCATTTAAAAAAGCGCTGCTCGACCCAGTAGAGATAGTGGCAGCGGCCTCCAGGTAGCAGTGTCTAGATTGAACCTCTGCAGGAGTGGAAGGAGATTCCGCTTATAGCAGATTTTAGCATCAGTTATGATGATAATACCCATATATTTAAATCTATTTAAATCAGTCTATTGCTGTCAGGATCGGGCAGTACCTCGGCAGGAGGGGGAGTTTCCGTGCAATTCATATAACAGCGACTTGCTCCAGTTAATTCTCCCGAAATTTGTGAAAATATCCAAGACCACCCTCATTGACTTCCGGGGGGAGGCAAGATATAGAAGGATGTCGTCTGCATAAAGTGAGATTCAATCCTCCCATCCCTCAGCCCACTTAAGTCCCCTGATGAAAGGATCCCTCCATATCCAGGCTGCTCATGGTTTGAGGAACAGGTCAAAGAGTAGGGGTGAGAGGAGGCATCCCTGCTCCGTCCCTCTACTAATAGTGAACACTTCTGAAATGTTATTGTTTACTACCACTTGGGCCAACGTTTCTGTGTACAGGAGCCACACCCATCCGATAAAATTGGGGCCGAAGCCCAACTTTTTAAGGACCGCCATCAGGTAGGCTCATTCGAGTGTGTCAAAGGCCATTGTGGTGTCTAGCGAGACCAATATTGTGTCTTCCTAGATAGTGTTCTGATGCCCCAATACTCCATGAAGTCTTCGCAGATTGAGCGCGGTATTTAGGTGTGGCATGACGCCCGATTAGTCGGGATGAACCAGTGTGTCTATTACCTGTCTTAGCCAGTTCGCCAGTAGCTTAGCAAGGATTTTGGGTTCCGCATTTAATAAGGAGATAGGCCTATAGGAAGTGCACTCATCTTTAGGTTTCCTTTCTTTAGGTATGGCCACAAAAGTTGCGATACGTTTATCTCGCTGGAGTATGCAGGTTCTTTACAGTCCTCAAACATGTGTTTAAGGTGTGGGGCCAGTTTATCGGGCTTAAGTTTGTAAAGCTCGATGTGCAGTCCGTTAGGGCCCAAGGCTTTCCCAGGCCAGAGAGCTCTAATCGCTGTAGCCAGTCATCATTGGTCGGTGTACACTCTGATGCTTCCCTATCGGAGTCAGCGAGGATGGGCAATTGGATGTCTGCAAGTAGTGCGGAGGAGTCTTCCTCCGGTAGTTCCGAACTACTCTGATACATTCGTTGAAATGGGTAGCAAACTCAAGAACTATGTAGTGGGGTTCTGTCAATACAGCACCTGAACTACTCTTGAGCTCTGGCACCATTCTTTTCACCCTTTCTTTCTTGTCCAGCCAAGAGATCAGCTTGCCTGATATGCCTCCTTGGTTGTCTGGCCATCCGTCCCTGTCCCTCGCAAGGGTTTTGGAAGCGTCAGTTGCCACTGCATTGTATTCAGCCGCCTTTAGTTGTAACTTATGAAGAACAGCCTGATCCTCTCTGTCTTTTGCTGCCTCCTCGAGGCAAAGGAGGTCATGTTCAATATTAGTGCATCACTTTATCTTTTTCTTTGCGCAACCCGGCAATGGCCGAGAGGGTGTGGCCCCTAAGTACCATTTTGAAGGCCTCCCAGAGGGTGGTGGGGGAGTCAACTGTGCCTTTGTTGTCTTGGAAGTAGTGGTCGAGGGTTCGAGTGAGCGCAGTTTTGATTTCGGAGTTGTGGAGATACCATGGATTAATGGGTGCTATACTGCCTACCCTTTTTCACCCCATTGTTAGATGGACCCACAAAGGGGAGTGATTAGAAATGCCCCACGCCAATGTGTCTGATGTCTTGTGTGATCGTGTTTTGTTGTATAGGCATAGGGATATAGTCTATTCTAGAGAAGGTGCGTTGCAATCCAGAGAAGAATGTGTATTATTGGAGGCCAGGATGATGCATCCTCCAGAAGGTCCGTGAGGCCAAAGTCCTCGAGGAAGTTTGAGAGCCAGTTGTGCCCTGCACTGATGTCACATGGTGGATGTCGGTCAAGTGAGCCTGATACAACTGCGTTGCCCCTCAGGAAGGGAGAGTATGACCGCCCCAAGATCTTAGTATAACTGGGTTTGGGGACCTGGTGGAATATAGACTACTAGTAGTGTAAGGGTGTGCCCCTCCCATTGTCCCGAGACTGCTGCATAGCGCCCCAGTGGGTTGGTCCAGGTGTGCCTGATGCTGAGCGGGAAGGTACATTTAAGTAGGATGCCCACCCCTCGTGAAGCCGGCATGTGCCACCATTGTGTCCCCCATCCGTTGAGGGCCTTGCAGTTGTTACCGATTAGGCGTGTCTCTTGGAGTAGGTTGACATCTGGGGATTGGCGTTTTATGTACTGGAGAACAATGCTTCGTTTTACCTTGTCCCACAACCCACTGATGTTCCAACTTAGGAGCTTTATACTCTTACCCCACCAAGTACTCATTTTGACAAACAGTATTTCCGCCAAATCTTTGTACCATGTCACACAGCCAAGTTAGAAAAATGTCCTTTGTGCGTGGCCATTAAACCCCCCTACCCCTCCCTCCAACATTCCTGAGAACGGTTGCAATGAAACTGAAGATAGAACCCCTCCAACACCAGCCCCCCCTCCCTGCTACCCTGCTACGTAGGTTCCAAACTACCCCCAACCCCAACTAGAAGAGTGCCTATCGCCCCAGGAACAAATCAACAGTTATGGTGGAATACAGGCTAGCACCGACTCCAGCCACCGGGGGCCAGCCCCCACCCATCAAAGGAAGGTGTCAGATTGAGGACCCCTAAGTCTCGCCCAGCCTAAATTTCATGACATCCCGCGTCTCATGACGTCCCCCGTCTCATGACATCCCCCACCCCGTCTCCTCTCCTCATAGTAAAGTTTTATACATTACATTTTGCTGTGGCAGGTCCATAAGTCCAACACCACAAAAAATAGGTTTGTTCATTCTCTGTTGGCTGCTAGTGTCCACGGGCTGCTGGACCTTGATCTCCGGGATCGCTGACTCTGCCTGTCTATGTCCGGCCTCCCATCCGCCGAGCCCGGTGTCCCTTCAGTTGTCTCCTGCGGTCGCTGCTGAACTCTGAGTGGGCGCCTTATCCAACCAGTATTGCACCTCTGCTGGAGTCGTGAAAAACAATGTTTTGCCATATGCAATGATTTTAAGCTTTGAGGGGAAAAACATAATGTATTAGATTCCTCTTTCTCGTAGGAGCGCCGCTCTTATTGAACCTTAAGTGTAAAGTCTGTGACACAGCAACCCAGTGCGCCCTGTGAATCTGCTCTACCTCTATTGCGGGTGGTGCATGGTGGTTTTTCTGCTGCTGGCCACCACGCCCGAACTTGTTGTCATACATTATCGCGATCACTACAGATCATCACAGAAGTACAATCAATGCTTATTTTCGAATTCTACATTATCAAGAGTGACATATTGAAATGTTTAAATTCTGTTCTTCGAGCCCTGAAGAAGTCTCAACTGAGACAAAACGCGTTGGCTAAAAGAAAACAACTTTTTTCACTATCTGGCTTTTAAGAATTTTCTGTGATCAATTAATAAAGAATATATCCTGACTACAAGTGGATCCTGGACCTGCTTATTACAAAATCCTTTAGGACCTACTAATTGTATAATGAAGTTATGATATTTCTTGATGGGTGCTAAATCCAATCTTTTTCTTCTCATAGTGAGCATGTGTATGAGAACAGACATTAGATAATGCACACAAGGGATGAGTGGTACATATGTTGTGACTCTGTTCTTCAGTAGCAGACAGTGACTTACAGAGAGTGTAGGGTAAAGTTATCAGTGACCTGGAGGGGGCACAGGGTCAGAGTGTGCAGCATGAGGGACCAAGCAATCTATTCACTTCTAATGAAAATCCGGAAAGGAGGGATACTGGGGGTAAGAGGACACTAGGAGGTCATGGTGGAATTTGATTCCATAATAGAGTTGGGTCAAACATTTAGCAAGAAAGAGAATGAAGCAATATCCTCCATTTCTTTGAGATCACATGTTCAGCAAATTCTGGCTAAACATCTGCTCCACAGGTGGAGCAGAGTAAAATTGCACAAAAACCTGAAATGTAGAGCAATTACTTCCTACAGTTTACCTTTTTTGCTCACTCTAGGTGCATGCAGATCAGGAAAAAAAAAGTCAAATGTGTTTGTGATTTGCAACCATTCAACATGGAGACAATTATGGAGATAAATAAAAAAAAATCCAAGTTCAGAAATAGGCAGGACAACATTCTGTTTGCTATGTCAGTAGGAGGTGAGGCTCAAATCGCAGATGGCCTTTCAGTCCACGAAATAGTAATTTAATTAGGAAGGTGGTGCTAATAGGCGTTAAGAGAATAAAACGAGACCTAAACATCTTAGAAATTACATTATTGCCATAACACCCTGCCAACTGAAGGGCTTTTATTGCGACAAATTATTTATTTGTTATTTCTCAGAAAGGTGCTGCTAAAACATTCCTGGAGAAACTGAAATAGAGTAAACAGCATTATCCAATCAACCTTATTGCAAGTGCCATAGGATAATCTTGCAATAGGATGGACATGAAGTCCATTACGTTTATACCACAGTAATCCTTCCACCAAACTCTGAATTAGGCACTTAATCTCTGTAATTGGGACCACTGGTACCCCTTGGGTGGATAAGTGGATGGATGTGTGAAGTACTGAACGTTAGCTGGGAAGGACTTTCTAAACCCCCCGGCCCCCCCCCCCGGGGAATCCTTTGTAGGAGGTACCTAATGCTAGATAGAGGTCCTGCCTTTATTTAACTGTTTCGGTCTCTAATTCCTATACTCCCCCAAATATCTGTACGCGAACACCTGAGTATAGGAAAGTGTGTTTATATTTGTGAGATTGAATTAAGCATTGCTGTTACACATTGTAGCAAAGAGCTATGTGTCCGACCAAACATCATGCATTACTATAGAAAGCAGTCCATGTCAATAAAAAGAAGTGAAAAGTAAATGGTATTGAGTTTGAAAAATACTATACGTAATTCATTACCTCTAATCCAAAAATCACCCATGTGTCTAGATTACTGTAAAACGGTAGTATAGAGTATGCTCGCACATCTTACATTGTAAACAATGCACAAAGGCATGCACCCTCAAAAACATTAAAAAAAAGGCATGTATAAAGCCGACAAGCATTGCTCCTTTACCACCAAAACCCAGTGGCGTCGCTAGGATTCCTAGGGAACACACACAGCGTCACAAATTAAAGTGGTGGAACCATTTACAAAGGGAAACTACAGAGTGTGCAGTTATATAATTATATATATATTTATATATGTACATTTTCATAGAGATCGCTCTCTTTCTTATATAATATATATATATATATATTTATATATATATATAAGCTCCCAAAGTCCTTTCCGAAATGCGGTAATTTCAGCCGCCAAGAAAGACGAAAGCACTCACGAGGGGGAGGTTTGCAGTGTTTTTATTCGAAACCTTCAAGCACCAGCAAGACGCGTTTCGGCACTTAGCCTTTTTCCATTGCATATGCATATAAATATTTATATATATGTATAGTCATTTCACTCTCCTGAAGTTCGTACCAAGAAAAAGGCACTCCCGGGGGTTCCTTTACAAAAATCTGTTTATGTTTATTTTAGGGAGCAAACATGACACGTTTCGGCATCCGCCTTACTCTGATGTTTGAATCGTGTGCCACAACCAGCGCATTCTTTTCAACACAGTTATTCATGTGACATGTTTCACGACATAAATCCATATAGAAAATATCTAATTTAACTCTTCAGTGTGCTGACATTGCTAAGGTTGAGCTAAAAATGTTGATACATGAATAGAAGTGATATAAATAAGACTTTGCATAAAAGATACAATGTGCCATCCTACCAGAGATATATCCAGATTCTCTGGCCGCTATAGCTCGTCCACAAGTCAAATATAATGGTAAAATACCCTGGCTCTTGTTTTTTTTTTTTTCAAACATGCACATAATTATTGATGCTGTACATTACATAATGAACAGTTCCCGCCCAAGTGGGCGTATATCCATGATTTTTAATTAAAGTGCTGGTGCTGCTAACACCATAAAAAGGGCCTACACCCAACTAAATTGCAGCCGCAATCAAGTCATAAAAATGTGTATAAAATCATAACTAGGCTAACCATAAGCGATAAATATAAATAGGAAACGTATCTACTGTTCAGCTAAAAGGAAAGTACAAATATACGGGGCATGAGACAAACAATATTATAGGCAAGTGAAGAAATCCTCACTTGCATTCTGGCCCTGTGGTGCTTTGCAATCCAATTCTAAAATGTATTGGGTTTCCAGTTTGCGTAAGAGGTATTCACAGTTCCCACCCCTTCCAAGAGGCAAGACTGTATCAATGGCAAAATATATCAAATGTTGTACATCACTGCCATGCTGTTCTTTGAAATGTCTTGCCACAGGATAAGCAGCATCATTAATAGTTATTGCTCGCATGTGCTGGAGTATCCGTTTGTGGACCTGCAGCTTAGTGCTGCCCACATAGCATAGGCCACACGGATACTACAGCACATACACTGCAAATTCCGTTTTAAAATTGAGAAATGTTGTTTTTTTAACTGGTTTCTGTTTGAAGGGGGTGGTATATGTTTTGATGTTATGGCCTTGCTTCCTACAGCTGGAACATTTGAAAAACCTTGTTCTGGTACAGACCCAATTTTTTGATACAACAATCTCAGGGCTGCTCCTGACCAAAGCATTACTCATGAAGCAAGTCTTCCTGTAAGTAATACTGGGAGTTGCAGATAAACGTTCCCCCACCATAGGATCATTCAGAACTAGGGGCCAGTTCTTATTTACTATTTTTCTCAATTTTTTATGCTGTCGATTGAATGTTAACACCAACCTGGTAGGCTGGTCAAGAGATGGAGAAGTTTAACATCCTTCTTAGATCGATCAGCCAGTGCTTCTGAGAGTTGTAGTTTATTTGTCTTGTTTATGGCTGACAACACAACAGTCTCAGCATACCCTTTAGCTAAGAACCTGTCCCTGCTGGCTTGTTGGGCCAGTATACTATCCACTTCCATGCTGCATATTCTTCTAATCCGCAGCATTTCCCCATAGGGAATGCTATTGATCAGATGAGGCGGATGATGACTAGAGGCATGCAGCATCGTGTTGCCAGATGTAGATTTTCTGTTAAGGTGTGTTTCTAGCTTGTTGTTATGTGTGAAAACCTCAGCGTCCAAAAAGATTATGCTTTCCTTACTTATTTGGGCTGTAAATTGTAAGTACAAGCTGTTGTCATTTAGCTATAAAGTTTAGTGTATCCATTTCATTACCCTTCCATACCAAAAACGTTTCATCAATGTACCTATACCAGCAAAGAAGATGTCTGGAAAGTATGTCGCTATGAGTCACCATGAGGACCTCGTCCTCCCACATGCCCATATGAAGACAGGCATAACTGGGAGAAAAGCAAGCCCCCATGACAACTTCCCTGACCTGTTGGAAAATGTGGTTATTGAAGAGAAAAACATTGTTTTCCTGACATGTGGCATCCATGGTCAACAACATTTTGTTATGCATGCAAAATTGTCTACGTCTGGTATTTAATTCAGTTGCCAGTAGCCATCACGGTTGTGTATACTGGTATACAATGATATATACAACATCAAGCGAAATTAGCAGCCAGTCAACATCCCATTCCACCCTCTTGATTTTACAAAGAAAATCCCCTGTGTCCTGTATGCATGGCAGGAGTTTCTTAACAAGATCTTGTAAGACGAAATCCGCATATTTGGATGTGTTCTCCAATTTGCTGCCTATGGCCAATATAATGGGCCTCCCCGGTGGTTTATGCATATTCTTGTGGAATTTGGGTATAAAGTATATTGTTGGTACAATGGGGTAGTCAACATTTAAAAATTTTTAATTCTTCCATGCTGAGTAAACCGGAAGATTTCCATGCCAACAATTTACTGTTGAAGACATCCCATGCACACTTTATTGTTAAGATGTTACTTTTTTATAATAGTTTCTGTCATTCAGTTGATGTTCAGCCTCCTCCATGTACAACCCTCTTGGCCATAAAACCACATTGCCCCCCTTGTCCGATTGACGTATGATAATTTTGTCATCATCCAGTAGTTTTTTGACCAAGTGAGAGTAAATGTAATCCTGTTTAGTTAATTTTGCGGGGGATTTCGTAGTGGCACAATAAGGTTTTTTCAATTCAAAAGTGACTGTGTCATGGAAGACATCCACATTGTCTCGTATCATTATCGGGCAAAAGGTTGATTTAGGTTTGAATTTAGTTTGAATTGTTGCCCCCAGATACTGGGCGTCCTGGTTAGACTGACTCATTAATGTGTTATTTTCATCAAACAGTTGTTCCATATCTTTAAAAAGGCCTGAATCTCCTGCTGTCAATGTTGGGCTGGTAATCATGTCCACATTCGCTGTTATAGTGGTCTCCTGATTTTGTGTCCATTGGATTATGTGGTATTTGCGTCATTTCATTTTATGCACAAACTTAAATAAATCCATTCGCATCTCTGCGTAGTTAAAATCTCTGACAGGACTGTAGGTAAGACCTAAGTATAAGATTTTTCTTTCCTCTTCACTTAATTCAGTTGTTGTTAGATTAATGACTGTATTTTCATCCATTTTGGTAGTTAGAGCCTGTTCCATCTCCTGTTTGTTGCTTTTTGCTGTTTGGCTATAATTATATATATATGTACATTTTCCTAGAGATCGCTCTCTTTCATATATATATAAGTATGAGAAATGTTCGTTACACCAGCATTTACTTTGATGTCCCTGATGCATTCTGGAAGTTATATGCACTATGGTCATGTGATCAGTAATACACCTTTAAAAATGCATGCACGTATGCACTTTGTTTTCAGCTTCCCAGTCCGTGATCAAGGCAGTCGCCGAAACTAGTTGGATGTTTGGGAGCAGGTGTGCTGCATTGTCCTAGAATAAAGCGTCTTGTCTCCAGTGATGGGCCTCTGTTTGTTCTCTCATGTGGCATGAAGTTACGGGCCTCTCCGCGCCCACCAGAGGCCGCCCTGAAGGGTTGGAGGTTCCTTCTTTTGAGGTTTTTGTTGTGATATATATATATATAGAGAGAAGAGAGAGAGAGAGAGAGAGAGAGAGAGAGAGAGAGAGAGAGAGAGAGAGAGAGAGAAAGAGAGAGAGAGAGAGGGAGAACATGGAAAAACTCAGAAAATGCACTTTGCCACCTACAATTATTAGTCCCAAGACATTTCACACAAACCCAAAATGTTGTAATGAATCCAGCTACCTATGTGTATAATTCTATATATCTACATATCAACATATATTTGCATATAGATCTGTCTCTCATACATTATGCGTTTCTGGCTACATATATGAGGATGGATATATAGATATATGTAGGTATATAGATACATAGAAATATCTACATAAATACCTACATAGAAAGTTGGATTCATTAAAACAAATGTGGGTTCGTGTGAAACGTCTAGGGACTAATACATGTAATTTGCAAAGTGCAGTGTCTGAGTTTTTCTATGTTGCTTCTTTGCACCTACCATAGCAATGGTGAGGGGGCCAGAGTGAAGCGGGGCCAAGTCAAATGTAGCCTGGCTATGGCTCTTGCCCTACTCCCGGTAGCGACGTCACTGCCATAGCCTGCTCCTCATCATTCACCATACCGCTCAGTACTCGTTGTCTCTAAAATCACACTAGCAGCTTACCTGCCCGGGCACCGCAATATCTGAGCTGGAAAAATAGCCCTGCAGACTCCACGGGAATCCTCCAGCGTAAAGCACTTCTGTTCGCTGTTGATAATGGTCACAAATGGGTATTTAATAAGCCTCTTTCAGGCGCGCAGAAGCTTCCAGTGAATCACTGATCATTTGCGGAAAATGTTCTGGCAGCCTATCCACAGCAGAATTATATGGAGCAGAGCTAATATGTTTAATAGCCTTCTTGAGAAAAGATTTTACACTTCAGCAGACATGTGAAGTTGAATGTCGGTCAAAGTTTTCATTTGAAGGCCGAAACCGGGATATCCATACCAGTTAGATAAAATCGTTAACAGGGACCAGGACAAATTTAGAGCACATCATCTCAAACTTTAAGTCATGCAATTAATGTGGTTTAACCAAGGGCCTAGACTTTTACTCACATATTATCATTGCAAAACGAGAACCATATTTGAGCAGACATTGTTATGAGAATACAGGACGTAAGATCAGCAAAGACATATATTATTGTTATACGAATGCAGGATATATGGACAGCAAAACAGTTCAATGATTGTGCCGGCAATTCAAAGTTATCTCCACCTTCATCACAGCTGAACACTACAGGCTGGAAAGTGCCAGAAGGACACTCTCCATATCCATTGCCCATGCCCGTCCCCAAGGGCATCTAGAGCACACATACCTTCGTAGAACTTCCCCTAATCTCTCAGAGGGCTGGGCAGGCGATACCCGCCATTCCATACCAGCACATAGACCAGGGAACTGCATAGTACTCCGTCGCTGCCGGGGCACATCTCACCTGGCAAATACCCCAAATTGTTCAACTCTAGGCATCCCCGGGTAGGGCAGTGAAGTCCAGGACCACCAGCGGGTCCACCTTCCTGCCTGCCCAGTGCCCACAAAAATCAACACCCCTCCACAGGGAAAGTTCAGTAAATCAGTCCACATTTGGGGTAGCCCCCTTTTCTGCTTAAGAAATTCCGCCAATTCCCCCTTGATTCCGAAAGTGGGTGGGTGGTGAATTGTGGTAGGATGAATACTGGTGCGCAGTGGAGGGGAAAAGAGGTCAATCCTTTGTCCTGTGATGCCTTATATGCTGTGGTTCCAAGCAGCGCCCGATGACAACACAGGGAACCCCTCCTTTGTGGCGACACCGATAAAGGACTCCCCACTTTGCTCATGCCCGTAGAGCGACTAACGGCGCCCCGCTGCTATATGCCAGGGACACCTGGCCAGAGTACAATCTCCCCTGCCCACCCCATCACCCTCACTCCTCCTCTCGCCCTGCTGCATGCCACACAATAGACATTTACCACCTGCTAAAAGCAGGAGGTAAATGTGCAGGACATCCTCCACGGAAAATAGAATATGGCGCAGAATTCCACTTCGTACAACCGAGCCATGTGGTTATTTCCCATTCCATTGCATGGTACTGGCAGTGTGTTACCGTATGGTACCGGTTTTAAGAGTGCGGATTTACTACCCTGCAACTCATAATTGGAGCCTTAGTAGCTTCCAGTACAGTTTCGTAGATGCACGTTTGGATGTACTGAAATCTCGTAAGTATATCGTCTCTCTCCTTCTTGGTATTAATAAACATTGCAAGTCGAAGGTCTTCACTGGGATAGTGTGGGGGAAAAGGCTTTTTTGTATTTGACAAAGTCATCAGATAAGAGAATAAAAGAAACGAAGCTATTCACATATGTATAAGGTTCTGGACTGGCATTCAGCATTTGTCTACCAATCTTCATTCCGTAAATAATCCTCCCGCACCAAGAAATCTTACAAAGCTGTCAGCTGTAGTTTGTTTGTTTTGTGGAAAGGTACATTTTTGTCACCGGAATACAATTTATCTTAATGTAACCTTCACATTTCTCCCAACAGACACGTTTCAGTGGCAGGGCCATATCTTTAGATCATTACATGACTAGAAAACAGAAGGAATGAGAGCCTTTGGGTCTGGCTCTGGATAGCCTTAGCTATCTGAAGGTTTTCATGTTATCAACTCTTCAAAAATGCCCAATAAGAAGAAGCACAGAGGAGAGGGAGGGAGATGTGGTCGGTGCCTTTCTATGATCAGCTTCCACATGTTTTTTACGTCTGGCATTACACAAGGCTTTCTGGCTTTGATAAAAATATATATGCCATTGTAGCGATCTTACAGCCATATAAGGTTGAGGGGCTACAGTGATACAAATATTGCGTCCAGCCACGACAGCATACGGTATGGGGCTGAGGGTCAACCCCATTGACCATGGCTTGACAGACAGTGAGTTGCAGCACTCTGTATACTGTGCATATTTGCACAAAAATGTAGTCTGCTTCAATGCCACGGAGTACTGGTGCAATCTGTGATTTTACAGTCACATTTCTATATTTTTGCTTTTAGACCATGCTTTTTTACTTGTACCTCACTCTTGCTCATGTACCTCAATCTTCCGCATGGTGGTGGACTCCTCACCCACGCACACAAGGACCTTCATATACCTGTACAACTGACTCCCCTTCCACGCACCCAAAAGACACCTCAGATCAGCCGACCTTGCTCTAGCGTCCATCCGACACATCTACCAGACTAGAACGGGAGGAAAGTCCTTCTCCTACCTCATAGCCAAGGCCTGGAACAACCTCCCCCTTCACCAAGCCCCCACATCGCCCCAGTTCAGGAAGGACCTCAAGACCTGGCTCTTCAGAGAATCCCATCACTTAACGGAGCCACCACTCAACGCCTTGAGACCCTCATGGCTGAGCAGTTCTGCTTTACCAACCATGATTGATTGATTGATTGATTTACTTGGACGAGTAACTGTTAGCTTCCCTAACACTACTACTGGGCCGCTTGGTGTATTGTGTTTCTTCATACAAAACTATTCACAAACAAGAAGAGCACCAGTAAAGCCAAAAGATCGGCAGCCAATGCTAGACCAGATCTATTGGCAATCCCAATGCTTGTCAAAGTTTGCCATTACGTCGATGGACTTGTTTGACGTGGCTGCAGCATTTTGTGATTGTTACATTTTCCCATACACCTTCCAGTTAAGACTTAGTGATGGGGAATCAAGTAGCCCTTTTGTTCAACTGCAGCTGTGACATGATGTGTGGCTTGTAAATAATGCGACATGATGTGTGGCTTGTGAATAAATGCCAGTGCATTAACTTACATGTATTCACTTTGCTGACAAGATGAAATGTTAATGGGGTTTTATTAAAGAAAAATGTACTGCTTGCATTTCCTAGTCTTTCAAAGAAAACTAATCGTCATTTCACGTACATTTGTTTTTCGTCTTCATCATGATAACATCTTTTTGGATATCTACCTTTTTGTTTTCATGAAACTCATATTTTAAGGTAGAGCTTAACCCTGCTAATGCCTTATTTTCAGAAAATTGGCCCTACTACTAAATTCCATATTACTTCTATATGGGACTTTCTCTCTAGGATAGCATGGGGCAACACATAGAGAGGTGCCCAACATATCGAACCCTTATCAAAACAGACTTATTGACTTTGCCAGTTTACTTAAAAAGTATATATTTATGTACTTTGAATTAGGTTTTAAAAGATACCTGGGATAGAGTGAATAATCTAATTTATGATATCATTGTATCTTATTTAGGTTGCTATATTTATCTACCTTCCAGATCAAATATTTGATACAAAGAACAAATACCCAAGAAGAGTGGAGTGTTGGCCAGTTGTGAGGTAATTTACCTGGAATCTGACCAATCCAACCATATGGAATCCGAGTGCTAAATATCCAAATATACCAAAGCACCCATACTCAATGAGGATCTACCTGGGGAACAGTTGAGTCCGTTTTGTGAGGTCTTGCCCTGATGAATCACCCAGATGGCGGATGTGGCCAGGAGGTTTGCAGGGCATCAAGGTGTTGGAGGTGGTGCAATTCAAACTGACGTTGAACATGCATGGGTTATCTCTTACATGGTAAACCTGCCTGTGGCGGTCCATGACCCTTGGAGGCAGGGTCTAATGAAGTGGGCTATGCAAGCGGTGCATCAGTTGAACTTGGGATGAAGTACTGCTGGCACCAGGATGCCATGGGACTTTGACTAACCTGAGGGAGGAAACATTGGAGGTGTGCATAAATGGTAGTGCTAAGCATGCTAAACACAGAGACTACTCTCTAATCCAGAAGCTATTAGTGGTCAGGATGGTGGATACTTTTTTTCAGTTTTCGAGCTGGTAGACTTTTAGGGAGGGACTAAAGTAACTGTAAACTATATTGTTCTACTTTAACAATAACAGGTATCTGCAACAGCATTCCATTTTAAAATAAGTACATTAGCATTCTCTCAGACATACCCTTCCATTGCCCAGACAGGCAAGTAATTGTGCAGCATGGATTTCTGGGCCTGAGCAATTAACTCACATATTCAGTCAACATTTATCGATCTCCTAGTTTATCCAGCCACTACTTAATGTGACAGTCAATAGGTGATTCTACCTATTTATTTGAACCCTTTAGTACCTTCTTGGATGGGAGCCAATAGGTATGAGTGGCATAGCATGTTTCATCACTATTCAGATGAATTGGTGTTTTGCACCAAATGCAGGGAGTTAACTAAATGCAGGGAGTTATTGTGGAATCTTTCAAACATGAGAAATATGGTAGACGTGAAACTACAACCTGGCAAGGTTTAAGATCCAGACACTCCGCTTCTACATCAAGATATAGAGTTAGGGCCATATGTATCAAGCTGTTTATGAATCGCAAAGGCCGAAATTCACAGAATTTCGGCCTTTGCGACTCGCAAACGGCCGTTTTGCACGTTTTGGAATGTATGAAACATTCCCAAAATAAGGAATTGCAAACTTGTGCGATTCCTTATTTTTCCATAGCATTTAGGGAATCGCAAATTTGCGATTCCTTAAAGGCTAGGTATGTAGCAATTTTAGCTTGCAAATTTTGTTTAAGAATTCGCAAATTACCACCAACTTTCAGTTGATGGTAACTTGCGAATTCTTCCAGAAATGCACTAATTAGCATTTTTAAAGGTGGCATATGATGCACACACATACCCATAGGGTATGTATGTGCGCCATATGCACACACATGTTCTTTTCAGGGGTGCAGCAGGGTGTCTTTGATACACCCCTGCACCCTTGCAATAATTCTCAAATTGTGATTAGCAAATTGCGAATTCGCAATTTGAGAATTATTTTGCATTCATTCCTATGGGCCTCATGGCCCATAGGAATGCATTGGAAATTATTCCTTAATTGCGAATTCGCAAAATGCGAATTCGCAAATAAGGAAGCTTAAGGAATCGCAAATAAATAGCGATTTTGTTCATACATACCATTTTGCATTTCCTAAATAGCGATTCCTTAAAATTCGCTATTTAGGAAATGCAAAATAGTTTGATGATACATATGGCTCTTAATCTCAGTCAAGCAGGTGCAAAGAATATGACTCAGCACCCACTCGATATCTAAGTTTCTAGCAATGTACAAGTCAATAAAGGATTTGAAATTGAACCATAATTAAATTACATAATGACCATACTCCAATAGCCTTTTTCTTAAAACGTTGATTTTTTTCTTCATAATCTTTAAAACTTCTTCAGGGCTATAAAACACACACAATATACACATTTAAAACCAGTACATAGACAAACAATACATTAACATAAGACATAAAAAACATGTTTTTAAAACTCCAATATCCAATAATTGCTAAATGTAATTGTTTAAACAAATAATGTACAAAACAAAAAACTAATGGTATATTGCAGTTTATGTAGGAACCGATGGTGTATTCAATGACGATTGATTGCTTTTCCACCTTAGCTTTATTACTTGATCAACCACACTAACGATTAAGGGTAGGTTACAGTCAACAATGGATAGAGAGACAGTTTTATGATTATTAACCTCATACTAAATATAAATGAACAATCATAAAAGTAAAACACAGTGAACAGGGTAAAGGGACATAATACAATGTGTTTTTGTGGTGTACATTACTTGTTCAAACAATTGTATTTAGAAATGATTGAATATTGAGAGTGTTTTTTTATGTTTATTTTGTGATGTCTTGTTTGTCTAAGTACTGGTTTAATATGTGTATATATTGTGTGTTTTGTAGCCCTAAAGAAGTCAGTTAGGATGAAACGCATTGGCTACAGCAAAATAAAGAAGACATTTTTAAAATGAAAAAACTATAAATAAAGATATTAAACTTTTGAAGAAATATACTCTGAGAATCTGTGCATTTTGTAATTTAATTCAGATTCACTTTCAAATTCTTTATTGACTTGTATATCACTAGAAAGTTTGATATCGAGTGGGTGCGGAGTCATTTTCTTTTCAAATGTTGATGGAGTTTCTCCGATGTGGAATATTAAGATGACTGGTCTTTTATGTATGTATGTATGTGTGTTCTTATTTAGCTCTCGACTTACCCTAGGGCATCTCGGCGCTTGCATTGGGAACCCGTCCGTCCTGGCTTTTCCCAGTGAGATAACCCGTACTGGGCATCCTCAAGGTGAAAGCCAGGCATCCCGCCGCGGGGGGCCGTTGTGGAGATTAAGCAAGCTTAATGCCCAGAGTTGCAGAGTGTGAACCCGTGATTAGAGTGTGCACCGAAGCGAGAATTATCGAGTCCGTGGACAATTGGGCTCAAGACCCTGCCGCGTCGGGAATTGAACCCTGGTCCCGGGTCTGACCTCTGCTTCATGGTATGCCTCCTCTAACCAGTGAGCCACACTTCTGCACTTTAGATGTGCGCACAAATGTGTTCAAAATATAACTATAGCACACAATAGTGATAGGTGCGATTTCAGTGTGCCTCAGTCTCTCTTTTGTAAGTCCTCAGTCAAGAAGGTGTCTCAATCCCCAATAGATCTGCAGGAATCCTGCATCTTGACCGTGAAGACATACCTGCTAAATAGAAAGGTCACCGCCAGATCACGTGAAGGTCTATCCAGCATGCTAATCTGTACCACCAAAGTGATACTCCATGGATATCCTGTCCTAGATCACTGCCAGTGCAACTCATCTCAAAAGGCCTTTAGAATGGTAAATGAAAACTATCAGAGTTTGGCATGAGTTCCTCGTAGACTTCAATATAACTGGAAGCGTAGGCCTGAAATATGGGAAAGTGCGGAACGAGACAGAAACTTTTCAGGTTTCTTGATTGGTTTTTGGGAATAAACGTAATTGGTTTTGGTCAGTGTATTTGTTCAGATCGTCATGTAGCGAACAGCCTGAGTCCTACATATTACATACATGAAACTATTGTAAGGGGGTTTTACAGATTTGCACTGTGTTAGTTAAAGATTACCAGCCTGCATAACTAATGCTCTGGGGTGTTTCAAGATTCAGGCGTTGAGAATGCTTGCTCTGTATGCAGATAATGCAACCAATTTTTTACCCAAGCATCTCAGCAAGAAAGCTGCATGGGGCATCTTCAAAGGGTGACCAGAACCAAAACCCCGAAGCAAACAACAGCAGAGTGAGTCAATTGTTTCCCAAACGGTGAGGAAGTTGGAGAACAGTATCCCTTCAGAAGCATCTTGACAACAATAATCAAATGATGCAAATCTTACTCAATTATTGAGTAAAGAAGCATAGTGGGAAACAATTTAAAAAATAAAATAAAAAGAGTCGACTGCTACTCCTGGTTTACACTGTGGTAACCCTGGCACTGCCCTTACTGCCCTCTGTCTCAAGGGCGATGGAGACAGTGGCATGAATAGAAAGTGAGCAGACCTGACTGTTTACCATCTGAAGTTTCTATTCCTTGCACTAAAGCCCAGTAGCTTCCTCTTTGCTCTTGGGAGTATTAGATGGTCCACTATGAAAATGAAATTGAGGAAATTGCAATCGGAATATATATAGATCCATTTACATGAAGAATACCGAGGTTTTCTGAAAAATGAACCTTGAATAGCAGTAGGGCTCTTGCAGTCAGTCACACAGTCATCACGCTAAAAGGAAATTGGGCTGACAATCTAATTTCTTCCTTCCAAAGCTCCTGCCACTGTCACATCAGCACAAACACGCTGATCTCTAATGGAAAAGAGATTTCTCTGTACATTGTTCTGCTTCGGTGGAGGAGCTGCACAAGAGGTGCAAAGCTGTTGGCCACGGATCATAAAACCACTCAGGGCTGATTGACAGCCGTAGCTCCTCAGCTCTAATGCAAGGAATCCAAACAAGAATCGCATAATAATAGTAACAGCAATAACAGCAAGAATAATAATAATTCAAATAATTAAAAAATACGATTTATAATAAGTATAATTTGTTTTTTATGCGGTTGCTGGTTGTAAATAGGAGATGTGTCTGTCACCTAATTAAATGGGACTCAGTGTGTTGATCTGAGAGGGATTCACATCTCAACTGGCCTTGTCAGGATTGGCACCCCCAATCTTCAGGTTACAATTAGATCTCGGAAGCAAATCTGTTTCATCTCTCAGTGGTTTGAGATGAACAATGCTCAGTTTTCAGAGGATGGGAGAATGCAATGCATTTCCCACTTCCCAATGCAATTACAGTAAATACCATCAAACAATCACAAAGTAATCAGCATCTTGTGATGAGGACTCAAAATGATACCGAGTTATTTTTTTCAAAATGCTTCTGATTAAGAAAGTAAGCTAGCAAAGTACATATTTGCACACTTCGGCCTCTAATCCGTCTGCTAAACATTCTGAATGCCAAGTTGAATAGTAGATTTTGAATTACAACAAATTGACAGGAAGCAAAAGTAGAGCAGGCCCAGAATTTCAAAAGGTGACCCCAGCATTTCAACTTGCGTGCAGTTGTACGCTAGGAATTTAATAAGGATACTTGCATGCAATGCATAGGATGCCATGGAAGAAGAAGAATAGCCAATCCTTTCAAGGCAAGTTTGTGGAAATATTGAATAATGCAGAAAAATGTAGGCTAAAATGGCCCTTGCATGGAATAACAGCAGGGCAAAGGTATGCTTTATTTATCTCAAAAATAGGGAACAGAAGGAAAACTGTAGTTACAACCTTGAAATATTAATTTACCCAAACACTCCCCTAATAAATGTAGAGCCGCCCTCATTATCACTAACACTCATGGAAGAAAGAGAGGTTATGAGATTAGATTACAGGATATAAATTTACTTAATGAGTCACGCCAAGAGCTATGCATCAAGAACGTCTTCCTAAAAAGTGTCCATGACATCATAGACATAGTGAATGCATTCAACCTAAAAAACAGTAGTTGGCCTTTTGATGTATGTATTTATCTTCACATGTCAGTGCCAGTCCAAAGTGCCTCATCAATTATCAACAAATCTTACAGTTCTATGTGACAAAGCAGTTCCTAGACTGTATAAACCAATAACAACCTCTGATCAATATAAAGATCAATTAGAGGGAGACAAAATGCTTCAGCAAACATTGGGGATAGACTTTGTGATTGCCCAAGGAGAAGGTAGCCATAGGGTGGAGATGCCCTTTGGCCTGTTGGCTGACTATCAATCTGTGTGTGACACAGAGTGCTGCAAGAAAAGACGGATATTTCAGGACCTGATATAGATTGGATGCAATCACTCTTCCAGAGCTGTAGTCAATAATAAGAGGTGTGCCATTTGGATCTTCCAGTTACAAGATCCAGTGCTCAGCTCCACAGGAATACACTCTGACACCTTTATAGTTGGACAGTTTAATGCGCCTTGCTTCCGTTCCCTATACGTTCTGGAGACACTCTTATCCAACTCTGTTTAAACAACAAACATTTGCAAAGCCAATAGGTTTCACCTAGGCAAGACCTATTGGCATTGTACATTTTTTTAAATATGTTCCATAGCACCGCAGGCTGCTATAAAACATGGCACAGAGTACATGACAGCAAAGCGCTATGGCACGGCCAGCGTAGACTGCATTACAGCATTTCTTTGTTAACTTTAAATCTTGTTGCAACATCTTTAAAAATCATTAACAAAGCCAAATAGTTCTACGCAAGCTATTTGGCTGTGTTAATGTTTTGCTTGAAGTAAATAAAAACACAGCACTATGGCGCGGTCCGCATTGACTGCACCATAGCGCTTCTTTTTAGTCACTTTACTCCATGTTGCAGAGCAGCACGTGTTGCTATGCAATATGCCATAACACAGTGCAGGGGGCTAGGAGTGGCAAGCAAGAAGATGGAGGAGAGTATAAAAAAGGAATGTGTAGTGAGTGGCAGCGGGCGAGGTAAAAAGAATGACAGTGGGAGAGGATTTAAAGGAATGCACAGTGGGTTAAAAGGATTGAAGGCAGGGGTGGAAGATTGAAACCATGGAGGACAGCCCAATGGAAGGGGGTGGGGCGGAGAAGAGGGACTGAAAAGGGATGTACTCTCTAAGAGTGCATGGTGAAAAGTAAAAAAGAGGACCTGCAGGAACCTGTAGCCAGTGGTAGGACACTGGCCACAGGAACCTGTACTTGGTGCATGCTATATGACAGGCACGAAGAATGAAGCCCCGGGTAAGCTGGAGGCATGGAGGAGGTGCTGGCTAATAGGTGGGAAGGGATATGGGAGCCAACTAATGGTAATTAACGCGAACCCGCTGAAAACTGATCGATCCCACAGATACATAATTGCTCCACAAGCAGGTCCAAGAAAACACATTTGTCCAAAGGCTTGCGTGCCCCCAAACAAACACAAAGCTAGATACTGCATGTAGACAGGAACACTCAGCCAATCAGGACATGACATGCACACCATACGTTGTGATCAAGTGCTCGCCATGCTGGACATCTGGACACATACACACTGTTCCACACTGGCTATCCCCGAGGTCGTGAGCCATCTGTGTCCTTATCTGATGCCTGAGCTTGTTAATTTATTACTGAGATGCTTTTTATGATTGCAGAAATTGCTTTATTGTACTTCACAAAATGTATATAATTTCAACCTAAACCTTGTACACCAAGAGACTTTCCTCAGACACATTCTGTTGAAACTGCTGTGTTTAATTGAACTAATGTGTTCCTGTTTTGCCAAACACCCGTAGTCTTCTAAATTCTTTAAAGTAAATTCCTTGCTGAGCAACAGCTGAATAAAGAGTGTGTAGTAAGAATGTAGGGATAAAGGGAGAGTGAATAAATGGGATGGAGGGATGCAGGAAAGGATGGAGAGGTGAAGGAGGGAAGGGGATAGAGGAGAGTACAGAGTTGCAGGGGAGAGGAGAGAGATAATACAAATGAAAGAGTTGAGTGATACAGCATGTAAGTAAAAGAGAAGAGTGTGAGAGAACAAAGGATGATTGGACAGGGAGGGAAACTGAAGGCTGAGTAGAAAGAGACAGATGAAAATGGTGGAAGGAAGGGAAATGAAGAATAGAGGAGAGACATGTAAGAGTGGTAGAGGAGCAAAGAGAAAGTGATCGGCAAATGGGTGGTAAAAGAAGAAAGGTAGAGAGATACTGAGGTAGAGACAAAATATAGAAGAAAGGGTAGAATGGCAGTAGAGAAACATGTGCAGGAGAGGAAAAGGGCATAAACAAGTAAGTTACAGATGATTGCAGAAATACAGGAGAGAGTAGGGAAACGTAGGACAGAATGATGACCAGGTAGAAAAAGCAGGGCCAATATACAGAGACTAGAGTGACGCAGGGGAAAAGAGGGAGCAGGAAAAGTCTAAATATAGTGTAGGATTTAAATAGGAGTTGAGAATGGTGGGAGAACAGTGGAGAGATACTGGTGGGAATGTGGTGAGTGGAAGTGGGAAATTAGAGAGACAAAGGAAGCAAAGGGGGAAGAGATTGGAGTTATGTAAGGAAAGACATATAGAGAAAGAGTAAAGAAAACAATGTGAATGTGGAGAGAGGGAACAGACATACTTTTACAAACATTAGGGGATAATGGAGAAGTGTAGGAAAAAAGGTCACACAAGGGAAATGAGGGGACAGTGAAAGATGGAAGGTAGTGTGATATGGAGAAAAGGAAGAGAGAAACGTGTGGTAGAGTTTTGGGGATTGGCGAGTGATGTGATACAGTGAGCAGAAGCATAACTGTAATGAGTGGAGCTGGCCAATGGGGCATCACGCCCAGGGGTGTTCAGGGATGGTGAACAACCTTCACCACAAAACTGTTACCCCGCATGTTGATACAACATGGTCGTTACCACAACGCGTTGTAATAACGCATACCATCACTCTGCAAATCGTAACGACGACTTGTGGAGGGGTGAGAAGGTGTTGGATTTAAAATTCAACACCTTCCCTTCTGTCCGCACAGACTGGTGTTGGAATAGTAAATTATACTATTCCAACAACCAGGGCCCCACTCCGCAAGTCGTCATTACGATTTACGGGGTAATGGTACGTTGTTACAACGCTGTCGTGGTAATTACCGCGTTTAACAACATGTGGGGTGTAAGGCAGTGGGAAAAAACAGGCATATTCGCCACATTTCTTGTCAATTATGCTGTTTTTATGTTTTATCAGCTACTAGGGAAAGGAGCATATTCTCCATACCTGCTCTTGGGGGTCTAACAACCTTGCTATGCCTTTTGTATGAGTAGAGCAACAGAATAGTAGTAAAGAAAGACAAAGGGAGCAGGCACCAATCATCCTGTCAGACATGTCTTGCATGGTTAATGTCTGTTGAAAATGAATTTAAAATCATTCTTCTTCAATGTAGAAAAGGAAGTGGTGGTACCTATATTGGGAGGGAGTAACATTGAGTTCAAATTCAAATCAAATCAAGACATTTATAGAGCGCACTACCTACCCATAGGGTCTCGAGGCGCTTGGGGGGGGGGGGTGCCGCTACTGCTTGAACAGCCAGGTCTTGAGCTTCTTCCTGAAGGAGAGGTGGTCTTGGGTCAGGCGCAGGTCGGCCGGGAGGGAGTTCCAGGTTTTGGCGGCCAGGTAGGAGAAGGGCCTTCCTCCTGAGGTGGCTCTGCGGATGCGTGGGATGGCGGCGAGGGCGTGGCTGGCGGATCGGAGGTGGCGTTTGGGAGCGTAGAAGTTGATGCGGTTGTTGAGGTAGCTCGGTCCTTGGTCGTGGAGAGCTTTGTGTGCGTGGGTAAGGAGGCGGAAGGTGATTCTCTTGTTGACCGGGAGCCAGTGCAGGTCTCTTAGGTGTCCGGAGATGTGGCTGTGTCGTGGGATGTCGAGGATGAGTCTGGCTGAGGCGTTCTGGATGCGCTGGAGTCTCTTCTGGATCTTGGCGGTGGTTCCGGCGTAGAGTGCGTTGCCGTAGTCCAGTCGGCTGGTGACGAGGGCCTGGGTGACGGTCTTCCTGGTCTCTGTCGGGATCCACCAGAAGATCTTCCGAAGCATGCGCAGGGTGTTGTAGTGCACTCTTTTTTACATGTCAGTGTTTCCAAAAGAAGAGATTCAAATATAGTTTTTCGTAGAGTATGGAGTGCCTGTGTGAATACCTTTTAATAGGAAGCCATTTTAGCATTTTAAGAAAAAGTGGTCAGTAGTTGGAAGTTCAAAATTGCCCTCCACTGCACAAAATGCACTTTTGGTACTCCGATAGACATATTCAAATTTCTACAGAGCAAGGTCTTGACTTATAGTCTTAAGGTCGTGTTCGGGGATGAAATGACGGATACCCTGCAATACTTGGAAACATGTACCTTCACTATAACATTAATGAATGATTGGAGGTTCACACGTTTGTCACAAATAAAGGACAAGGGCTTTGAGCTTGCAGGTATCATAAGATTAAAATAAGGGATGCCGATCACATGGTTAAAATCAGGGATGTTGATCACAAGGTGAAAATCAGGGATGTTGCAAAATGACTTAAGTTTCTCCAGAGCTGATAGAAAGTGTGGGAGAAATAAGAAGAAACTACTTTTTAAACGTTTGAGTTTCAAATCGTGGATTTGCATTCAATCTTGGATGACTCCATAACATGTATATTAGGAGAATACATATTCACCCCTTGATGTACCCAGTACAGAAAACAGACTTTTATAGCCACCCAACTCAATGATAGTCATTTTATCAATCTCGAAAGGATGAAAGTCTGAGCAGGCCCACTAGAAATCAAACCTGTTGTGTTAGGTCAAACACAGATCCATCGAGTGTATGCATTAGTCTAAAGAACCACTGGGTCCTAATCTATAAATTATTTGTAGGATACAAGAAAAGTTCTAGTTGTCTATAGGTGAGGGATAAAGAAGAGTATCATCAGAATATTGGTGCCATCAGATCCCTGACTTTTTTTAGGATGGCTCATCGTGGCTGAACTAAAAAAATAAAGAGTGTTGAAACCCGAAGGGAATCTTGTGGTCTTCCTTGCATCAAGTTAAGAGGAGTACGGAAGGAGTTGCTCATTTTAATCAGCTGACACCCATTGGTCAAATAGGATATGAGCCAGTTAAAAAGGCACCATGTAAGCTCAAACGCCGTTGATGAGGGTGGAATGAATAACTGTGTAGAAAGCAAATCAAGGAGAACAAGTAGATATGAATTTTCAGCCTCAAGTAGCGTCCAAAGGTATCACCAACCTCGAGCATGGCAGTCTCATTGCTACAGCCCAGTGTGACGTCTGATTGAAATTCATCTAAAAGATCATTGTGATTGATATGTTTTATATTTTATGAAGCTACCCCACTTTGAATGGCCTCTTGAAAGAAAGACATTCTCTCTGTTGGTCCAATAAGGAAAAACCTGGTAAATGAGTGCTTAGCAGCTCCTGCCAGAAAAGTACCTGTCATATGGTTTGAAAATTTAGCCCTAGCAACAGTTTTCAGAAAATCGGTATCAGAGATTTCTTTACAATGTAGTAAATTGATTCTGGTTTTCCAGAGATTTGGGAATTTGAGGAAAAATGTATTACATTTATGTAATATTTTCATCAAAGAAGTCCTTCTTCGTACATAGGGACTTCAAATGTGAAAGAAGGTAGATTGTTGTGGTCAGTTATAGGACTCTGAAGGGTCGGTTATTAACATTGTCAATAAGAGATCTGATGTTTGGGTGGTATGACACTATAATGAGGTCAATAATATCGACATGCAAGGACATTGATTTTACTACATGGCTCACCACTACATTCCCAAGTTATGTATATAATATTCTTACAACACTATCTACCTTACTATCTACATACCTACCTTAACTCGACAATAAGTACATTCATGCAATTATTGTACTTGATTTTGGTGCTATTTGCATCTTGGTGAGGTAAGATAGGAAGAAGAGAAGGCAAGGCCTTCAGTGCAGACCTCTTAATATTGATACATTGGTGTCACAAAACCAGGGTATCCATTTTTTTGTGAGAGCCGATAGCCTTGCTGTGTGTGAAATTCATCAAGAAAGATTCCTGCATTTGCTTAGACCAATCGACTAGGATTGGGTCTTCGGCCTTGGGCTACTATTTATTTAGAGACAAGTTAATCAAAGGTTAATCTTTTGAGGTAGGCAGGTTGGATAAGATCACCGCATTTGAAAGATGGGTACACTGGTTGACAGCGGGTCATTTGTAACCACCCAGCAAAGGTTAAAGTCTCATTTCTTAAGTTGATTGGTAACATGTTTGATGCATTGCTCAATCAAATTCAATCAATCAATCAATCAAGGCATTTATAGAGCGCACTACTCACCCGGAGGGTACCAAGGCGCTTGGGGGGAGGCGGGGGGGTAGGGGGTGCCGCTACTGCTCGAAAAGCCAGGTCTTGAGCTTCTTCCTGAAGGAGAGGTGGTCTTGGGTCAGGCGAAGGTCGGGAGGGAGGGTGTTCCAGGTCTTGGCGGCCAGGTAGGAGAAGGACCTTCCTCCTGTTCTCGCTCTTCGGATGCGGGGGACTGCAGCGAGGGCGTGGTTGGTCGATCGGAGGTGGCGTTTGGGAGCGTAGAAGTTGAGGCGGTTGTTGAGGTAGCTCGGGCCTTGGTCGTGTAGGGCTTTGTGTGCGTGGGTGAGGAGACGGAAGGTGATTCTCTTGTTGACGGGGAGCCAGTGCAGGTCTCTCAGATGTCCGGAGATGTGGCTGCGTCGGGGGATGTCGAGGATGAGTCTGGCTGAGGCGCTCTGGATCCGCTGGAGTCTCTTCTGGAGCTTGGCGGTGGTTCCGGCGTAGAGGGCGTTGCCGTAGTCCAGTCGGCTGGTGACGAGGGCCTGGGTGACCGTCTTCCTGGTCTCGGTGGGGATCCACCGGAAGATCTTCCGTAGCATGCGCTGGATGTTGAAACAGGACGCGGAGACGGCGTTGACTTGTCTGGTCATGGAGAGGGAGGAGTCCAGGATGAAGCCCAGGTTGCGTGCGTGGTCTGTCGGTTTGGGTGCGGTGCCCAGGGCGGGGGGCCACTAGGAGTCGTCCCAGGCGGAGGGCGAGGAACCCAGGATGAGGACTTCCATCTTGTCTGAGTTCAGTTTCAGGCGGCTGGTCGTCATCCACTCGGCTGCGTCTTTCCTCCCTTCGTGGAGGTTGGTTCTGGCGGCGGCGGGGTCGTTGGTCAGGGAGAGGATCAGCTGGGTGTCGTCGGCGTAGGAGATGATGTTGAGGTTGTGTTGGCGTGCGATGGCCGCAAGGGGGCTCATGTAGACGTTGAAGAGGGTGGGGCTGAGCGAGGAGCCCTGAGGAATGCCGCAGATGACTTCCGTGGCTGCAGATCTGAACGGTGGTAGGCGGACTCTCTGTGTCCTTCCAGCGAGGAAGGAGATGATCCACTCCAGTGCCTTCTCCTGGATTCCGATGTTGCTGAGGCGCTGCACTAGGGTTCATATTGTTATTGGAAGAGTGGTATGCATCATTTAACATTAAATGATTTGATCTCCAGAAACAAACATTGGAAGATATAGGAGGAATTGTTGGGTAACAGAATACAATGTATACAATTCCTGTGTATTACTGTCACCTGGGCTATACTATCTTAACATAAACAGAGGTCAGAAAGAACAATGAGATCCCTACAATTACGGAAGGGGTCACTGCGCCACATCTCTGTCAAAACTGGAGACTCCTATTGAGATTACAGATAGCATCATTGGCCTCCATTTTGCATTCCTTAGGAGATCTACAGTTATGTAGTAGACATTGCACTGCAGAATTGATGGTGTTGGTGAAAGGCCTAGCAATAGGCTCGAATAGCATCTGGATACACTTGTTTTGTTCATTCTTTAGGACAGATGTTGAGTCCAGTACCTTGGCATGCCTAGGTTTAGGTATGAGGTTCACTGTCGTCATTTCACCACTAAAGCAAGACCCAACTACGAAGCACTAAGCCCGAGAGAAGCAAGAATGTGTTTTTCCTACACTCTCTACTCTAGGCGGAATTCAGTTTGTAAGAACATCTACCCGTCCAATTGTACAGATACTCCCCCCTCATTGTGATCCTCCTCAGCCAGAACTAAAATCACAGATACGACTTCGAGTGGTCAAGATGTTCTCACTGTCATCCATTCGGACACACTAAAGAGTCTGTCCTACATTTATTTGAATGAGATATAAATCAGTATGCTGCTGAAGTGGCTCATATGCTGAGGCTCCGAACGCAAAAGTGGAACCTGTCCCAGTGTTAACTGGGTCCTGGGAAAGAGCCACGAACTACAAGAAGCAAAGGTAATGAAATGAAGAAAAAGCAACATCGGAAGCAAACCCTCTGTATCCCTATAAAAGAGAATAGTACCAACAAAAAAAGACAAAAGAGCCAACAGAGAGCGCACGAGAACACTTTGCATGCATTTGCATATATTTGCGGCCTGATGAAAACGTTCTGCTTTTTTATTGGCAGCCCTGAAAAGCATGCACTGCGCTAGAGGGGAGAATGTACCAGCCAAAAGCATGAGTAAAATGGCTATTGAATGTGGCCAGTATGGGATTCACTCAAAAAAGGAGCGATTTTGCATATAAATTTAGCGACGTATCCCGTGGTAGCACAGCTGTTCATTCACAGTTCAGGATCAGTGAATAATTACGCAGCACTCCCCAGATTAGAAGGAAAAGCACCGGAGACTGCCAAATTCAGTCAGAATAATTATATGTAAACCTCTTACCCTGCTTTATATCTCTCTTTGGTACCTAACGTGATTTAACCATTTCCATACCTAACTATTCCTCGAATCCAAAATTGGCAAGCAAGCATAATCGACGTTTGTGTCTCAAAGAGGGTTCTTATCTTGATTTGATGAATCGAAACCCTTCCTGTTAATGAATCCATGTGCTTTGCATGGAGTCTTATGAGTCAAACGTCTACTTTGATGATTTTCTTTTCAAGGATTAAATGTCTCGCTGAAAGGCAAATAGTAAGTAGAATTACAATATGTCATTATCAATAAAAACTCAAACCCATCTACAGTGACACTACTGTCCTCACTACGGGTAGCAATATTACCCCAAGAGCGTAGGGAAACACCTCACGTGCCACTGCATCAGGTGCATTGAAGCACCTATACTCTGCCCACAATGCATGTACTCTTCTATATCACCATCAATCACCAGACATAAGCCAGGAAGGGAATCATAGAAGGGTGGTTGTTGCAGTGAGGTGACTACATCACAAGACGTTACCCATGAGTCAACAAAGTGTCCACCATAAAAAATGATGCCTCTTCATGGGTGTTCTGCACGGTTGATTCAATAGTTGTACAGTTCAGTTTCAATCATCGCTTATGTGAGACAAATAAATGCATGAAACATATATTAAATGTTTAAATTATTATAGCATACAAGGCCCTACCTAACCAAAGCAACATCTGAACATTGCATGCAAATTCCTCAATCAGAACATAGTAAAAATTAAAAGTGAACAAGCATATATACAATGAAGTCATTGTAACTGCTATCTAGAAACAAATAGTCAAAAAGGTCTGCACTTCTGCAAAAGTCGACTAACCCACCGTATGGAAATACGCCTTATTGAATCAGTGCCATATAGATAAATTATGTAAAACAATTATAAGAGTAGCTAATGTTATTCATGAGCATAGAGATCCGGTGTAAAATTAACTATGTAGCCAGAGTTTAAAGTGACATCAATTAGATATGTGACCTCAATTTCCAATTATCATTGAGGTTTATTAAAAATGTCCCTTTCTAGGGTGCTTTCCCACGAATTGTTGCTTTTCTCCTTCCAGTTTTCCACTGCTCTGGATGCTAGCCTTAGGACAGGAGCGCATTTGGTACTGCTGTGCTGAGTCAAATCTCTGTGCTCATCATATACATAATGTGGATTGGTGTATATATGATTGGCTGATTCGAGTTAGCTGTAAGTCCCTTGCCATGGGGTAATACCTATAACAGGGCATGTATCTGAAATGCGCCTCCATGGGCCTGCCACACTGATTGGGACATCCACGGAGGTAGATCATCGGCTGTGCCGCAGGTTTGTCCTGGTGGGGGCCGTGTGCACTGGTTACTGTTACTCAGTTTGGCATTTACAATGCTACATGGAACGGTTTTGAATTTCTCCTGTTATACCGGAGTTCTCCCTGGTGACGAGGTTGGGTGAATGACACTGGATGGTGTGTTTGGTACAATGGGGTCTGTTTCTCACAATGGATTAGCATTAGGGGGTGTAAGGAAAGGCTGTTGAGCATTAATTCCTACGGTCACTTGGTTACTTGGGAGCGTAATGGGTACTTGTATTCCAAGGGGCAGGGTCTTGTCCCCACTAAAGATTGTGATCAAACCACCCAGGGTAGGATGGCAGAAAGGAAATAATTTAGAGAGGGTCTGCACATTTCACAGGTGGCCTTTTGAACTGATTGTATCTTCAAAGGCCAAGATGGGTATAACTACTAGGACTTGGCCTCCAAAAGTAGAGACACTTTTGGATTTGGAACAATGATACGCTGGTTTCGATACTGGGACATTGATACAAGGACTCACAAGAGCAGGAGGGACTGCAATTGGACTATCCGCAGACTTGTGGTGGCTTAGAGCTTGTCATGCTCCAAGAATGGGATGATCACTTGGTGAATTTGCCTGGACATTGCTGACCTGCAGGTAAATGCCAACTGCTGTGGCTTGGGTCTCAAAGTACTTTCTAAGTGCGGGTGAGCTGGCCTCCTGTCAATGATATCCCAGGGACACAAAGGCTCTCACTGTCTCCACCAGATCATAAGGAACACACTGGGTGCAGCGGAAACAGGTGGAAGTGATCATGGTTGGGACAAGGACCGTCCTGACGTACACCTTCATTTGCTGTGCAAGAGGAGTGTGTGCACAAGATCAGCAGCCATCTGTGGTGCCGGTACGTGAGGAGTTCAAGGAATGCGGGGTAAACTTGCAGAGTTCTAGGGCCTTGTGCTTGCATCCAGGGATCCTGTGCTCACTTGCGCTCCCGTGGGATGTTGGGGGATTCTGAGCCGGGAGCTGAGATGGTATTCAGCCTCCAGATTGGGAGGATAATAGTGCCTGACATTGTGGCCTCTGTTTGAAGTCATTGGCTTACTCTCCCTGAACCCACACCACAGTGTGGTTTGTTTTGGAAATCAGCATGACGAGACCCGAGGGGTTTCAAGTACCTTGTGGGCATCTGCAGCTGACAGTCGGAGTTCTACGGCAGGTCACACCTTCACATAAGGGGAAAGCATTTCTCCTGATGGTGAAGCGCACCAGCCTCCTGGGTCACAACCTTTTGTCTACAGGGGATATCAATCCCACACTCTTGCAGGTGCCATCGGGCGCCTGCAAGTCTAATCCAGATGGACGAAATTAAGTAACTGTTTCTTTCCGTGTTAGGTGGTTTGACTGTCTAGTCAATGGGGGCCAGCCGGAGCAACGTTTATTGCTAACTGGTGTAGTTGAAGACTGAGCGGCTGGGTCATGAGGCACAGTCAAAGTACTAACACTATTTAACCTTTCTGCCAATGTGAAAGTCCGACAATTGCATATAACTCTAAAGTGTATATACAATGTGTGTTTTGTTTTGATTTCAATAGAGATGTTCGACAATTGCATTTAACTGTAGACTGCATATACAAAGTGTATCTTGTTTTGTTTTCAGTATATTTGTGTAATACAAAAGACAAGTGTTTTATACATACAGCATGGTGTCTTTTTGTGTTGTGCCAGTACTTTACACTAGCCCTAAAGGATAAGCCTGACTGCTTGCTGTCAAACTAATAGAGGGTGAGCATAGGTTATCGGACAAGTGTATCGTACTCATCCTATTTGGTGATGTGAATTCCAAAAGGCTTTGCTGTGTCAAAGCCAGCCAGAAACCGCTGGGTCTAACAAGATTCAACTACCATTTTTCTACTTGACCTCAACAATAAATAGAGCCTGATGCCAACAGAGGTGTTTAACACAGCAAAGGACGTAAAAGGCACCTTGGTGGGTAGCTTTCAAACCCACTAAGAGCTACAATATGCACATATGACTATGCTTTCACTTCAGTTTTCTTTCCAATAATATGCGACAGCTAAACTAAACAAGAGCATATACCTGTCGACTTCAGAAACATCACATCATTGGAACAACATGTCCTTCAAGAATGAAAATTTCCATTGGCCATGTCCCGCACCACGGCAATTATATACAATTCTCTAAACATTACAATTAGAAGTCTGTCCACCAGTTCGTATTTCTCCCTCTCCTGAAAAGTGGTTCCATCAGTTGTTTTTCTCCAGTACTGAATACCGCACACAAAAGGAAAATGTTGCTACATTTGCTTTCCAGACCTCCCCATCGCATACATACAGGGTGTCTCCTCTCTTTTTCTGATTGCCATTTCCATTGATACGACTCTAGAGGTCGTATCTCATCCTCAATTTGTACCTTCTTCTAGTTAAAGATGCATTACATCATCAGCATAAGGTTTCCTTCTTTGATAAATTTTAGCAGTGTGGCATCTCAGTTGGCTTGCATCCCCACTGGTTTTAGGAGTGCTTAAAAAGTAGCTGTTTATTGTAGGAGTCATAATCTGTATGACTCACTAAACTCCAGGGCCTTTTTGATAAATCACTTTGAGGGAGGCAGGAAGCTACTGCAGCTCACAAAGCCTCCCCACCGCCCCACATGGCTATGGTCCATTAGTGACGTCCCTGTCTAGATTGGGGAACTACAGAGCAGAGAAAATAGGCAAATGAAGGCTGCAAGGGGCCTTCAAAATGTACTGGGATTACGTAGCTTTGCGCGAAACTCTGTCTGTAGAACGGGTGCCCAGGTATCACCCGGGACACCCCAAACCAGCCTTAATATAAGGGGCCACAGGGGAGATCCCCAACCCTCCGACAAACCGAGCTAGCTCCCTCATGCCTCACCAAAAGAAGCATCTGAGACAGGACCCAGCCTCTTCTGTGCAGGGACCTTCCCTCTCTCCTCACCCCCCATGTCATGGGCACAGGGAGGAAGGAGGCAGCAATGGTGAGCACAGCTGTGCTAATGGCCGCCTCTGGCTTTCTATCTTGCTTGTTTCTGGGACTGGGGCACCCTTACCCTAGCTGTCATGCACAGTGGCATAACGAATCTTGGGGTGGGCCCCTGCAGGGTACGTGAAGGGGCCCCCTCCGGACTCAATCTAGAGCTCCCCAGCAGAAGTGCGGTGCAGACGGGGCCCCCTGGAGAGTGAGGGCCCCCCGCACCGCGGAGCCTGCAGGGGCCTGTGTTACGCCCCTGGTTATGCAGCAGCCTTATTTTAAAAGGTGCGCACTGGCCGTAACCATGCTCATTCCAATTACCTGGAAATTACAGTGGCTGATGCTCGCTCAGATTAAAGGCCCAAAAACCATGTAGTCAAAATGCAAAACATCCAGGTGGACTAAATGTGAAGAACACGTTTGCAACAGCTTCCAAATATTAGTTTAATCTTGATTAAGAGGTTGACTGCATAGTATTTGTACCATTATACTATGTTATTCTATAAAGCATTCCACTGAAGTACCAATAAATGGTATTACCTAAAGCTTGATTGCCATTATACTCTTCTTCTATTTGTTGATCCATTCATGCTCTAAAGGTGTTCTACACAATAAGAAGATTTTTTATATTGACCTTCACAATGAATGAGTCCGTAATAACGACTACCACTACATCATCAATCTAAGTATATTTAGGTAAGCATAAATGTTCTGCAATCAACTCTACACACGTACCTTTAGTATATACATGTTGGCAGGGTAAGGAGAACTGACGTTAATAATGCTATATTTATACTTACCCACATATATACTTCCCTTAACCGTATCTTGTTAACATACTTATAGTCAATAAGTTGGATACAATATTTTTGTAGGTCACTATAAAAAAAGTTGTCTCACTTTGGTGATAATCTTTCAGCACAGAGTACAGGGTTGTTTGGGGCCTTAAGATATTTCTGGACATCATCTCTTCCATCTATGACACATGCTGTTGGTAAAATCTTAGACATTTGTTCATTGGGAGCATGGGCATCAACATTGATGTGCAGAAGAAGTTGAATAACAAATTATTTGGCAGTGGCCATCTATAACCCTTTCTCTGCCTCCCCATGTCCTACTGACCCTCCTGTTCCGGGTCCTCTCACTCCAAGGTGGTACCCCTTGGAGAAATTCCCACTCATAGACCAGGTCACGCTTTTAAAGATCTTTGACCAGATAAAAACGGGTTCTCCGTGCGACCGTGCCCTCCTCCACCAGAGGTGGTGCTACCAGTAATACTAGAGGTCCCAAATCTCTCCATTACCAATGGACAGGTTCCACCATCCTGTAAACACACACCATGGTGAGAGCGTTACTGAAGAAACAGACCCTAAACCCAGGTGTCCTGAGTAACTATAGACCAATATCTTTGCTACCAATGGTCTGTAGGATCTTGGAAAAACATGTCAACTCCATCCTCTCGGCTTTCTTAGAATCCCATAATCTCATACACCACTCTCAGACCGGTTTTCGATCCCTTCTGGGAATGGAACCAGTGGAAGTGGCCGGTATGTGTTACGAAAACCTCAAAATGCTGAGAAAGATTTTTCCCCTTCTACCCATGGGGGTAAGAAGAACGGTGGTCCAAGCCCTGGTCCTCTTGCGCCTGGACTATGGTAACTACTTGTACTTGGGAGCGCCCAAATCCACAATTAGGAAACTCCAAGTGGCCCAGAACTGTGCCGCCAGGATGCTGCTTGGAGTGCAAGAACTCAATCGGCGAAGCCATCCCTGAAAACCCTACATTGGCTACCCATTCTGGAAAGAATCAATATCAAATCCCTTTGCATAGCCCATTAAACCCTGATTGGCAAAGGTCCTTCCATCTTCAACTACCTCATCACCTTTTACCTTCCCAGGAAAGCTCTCCATTCTGCAAGTCTGAGCCTGGCCGTCATCCCTAAAATTCATAGGATATGTTGTGGGGGCAGCTCCTTCTCCTATAGAACAGCCAGGCGTGTTTGTTCATGAGCATGCAAAAGTAGTGTGTCTTCAGTGTGTTTTTCATTAGAGGTGGTTATAGAAGTATGAGTAAGATTGTATTGTTTTGGCCGTATGTATGTGCTGGGAGTCTTTAGACCCTTGTATGCAACCATTCTGCTTTTTTAGTCGCGTATTCCTAAATGTAAACATGTTTCTAGAGTTTTCCTGCAAATGGTATGATAAAGCTGTAAAGTACAGAGAAGTGCCTTTACATGTTTTCATTAGAACAGAAACAATTTGAAGAAAGTACACAGTAATATAGATAGTAGAAGTAGGCATAAGAATCTTGTTCTGTGAACTTCTGAGACAGACATTTGTAGATTGGTAACATTCCAGCAGCATTGCTGGATCAGCTTCAAGAAGCAGACAGTGTAAATTTCAATGCATCTGCCAGCAAGCCAGGATCTGCACCCACGCTGGTTATTGACTGTGCCAAAATGCCTCAGGTTGAAAAAGGAGGTACGCAAGCTTTACAAAATGGCCGACAGAATCTCTCCTACGCATGCGCTATGCAGGATGGCTGCCAAGTTCTAACATAGAAAATCATTAGCATGGAAGTGGTGATGCTCCGAACATCTGTGGGATCCCTGTTGTACAGGGAGTTACACATTTTGTCACATGCTTTTAAAATAATCCATTATTTTTAACATTTGAACTAGCTGAGAAACCTCAGATCAATTAACACCTACCCTGCAGAGGGAAAAGATAACACCGCCTCAGAGCCTGCTAAACGTTTCCAGGCTTCTGTTGACACTGCAAGTAAGAGAATGAAGTGTGCAAGTGATAATCAGTTTCTAATTAAAAATAACCATGCCCTTCAAATTAAAATGATCATAGCTCTCGGAGTAAAAAGGATGGAGTATGTTTGTCACAGATTAATCATATTGAAAATGCCATGTGTTAGGTGGCAAGAGATTATCACAAGGATGTTTTGCAGAGATATCCACTACATAAGCGCATGAAAACAGTGCTAAAGTTTTAATCTAATAATATTCTTACCCAGTTATTGTGCAGTGTTCAGTTATTTGGTATTCAGCATTTTCTATTGTACAATGCAGAAAAAAATAAACAGAAGTGTGTTTTAACTTATTTTGAGTTGATCTACGCTATGAGGAACGGATATGGAAACATCCAGAGCCACATTTTGACTCTTGGTACCCATCTAAGAATGAAAACAGTTTGAAAAATCACAGAGGAAGTACAAACGATGATGTGAGGATTGCTTGCAATAAGTCTAACCACTGGGAATATTTGATGTTACAACGCAAACAATTACAACGCATGCCTTTACAACGCAGTTTTTACATTGCAGCATCAATTACAACACATGATTTTACAACGCATGCCATCACGCCGCCTTTTTAGAAACTACATTTACAATGCATTCCATTACAACGCATACCATTACAATGCATAATACTTTTAGGGCAACAGAAGGGTAAGTAAAATGTAGGTAAAAATTACTATTCACACTCAAGTGAGTGCAATAGTAGGGTAAGTGTTGGATAGTGTAGGGTCCTCCCTCAAGCAGAACACAAGCAACCCAGGACCGGTTTAGAACTGTATGGAGTTCTTCAGTCATATTCATATCCAAACTGAGGTGGCATGGTGAGTAAAAGAATGATAGGTTAGAATGCTACCATGAGTGATCAGACTTATTTTAAGCATTCCTCCCATCACCTTTTATGTGTTTCACTTAAATATTACCGAGGACCATATTGTTAACTAATAATTATGTAAACAGGTAGGGTCTCATTTGGAGAGTTCTTTTTTTTTTCAAAACTTTTAATTTAATTTTCTCTTGGTAACATGACTCAGTGGCAAGAAACAGGCTCCGTCCTCACACGGGCCCATATCCATTCAGGTCTGCAGACCCTCAAACAGTATTGCTGCAACCCAATAATGTCCCACAATACAAAACGGTAACAAAACAGAGAAAAAAAGAAAAATCCCCACCACGCTATAGCCTTCCCTTACCCAGCTGTCTGCTCAGGCCATTCTATAACATATGTATTGACATCTGCCTGTAGTACATCCCTCCCCCCTCCCCCCACAACCCCACCTCAGATCATGTGCCAAATACACAGATTTTAGCGTCCAGTGACCACTGTGGTGCAGGGCAAGGTTCAAAGAATATCCCTCGGTAGGCAGCACAATCTTCTAATTAGATAGTTCCAATTTGTTTTTTGCAGATCCTAACCCACTAACCTCGTGGTTCCCCTGTCTCCAATTGGTTTCCTACAGTAGATCCTCATTTGTCTCTGCTGTTGGAAACGCTTGTCCGAGCAGTCCAGTGATGACTTAACTGCTGTATCAAACTGGTAGTTGCATCATCCTATATAGGGCAGGGTAACCGCCACAGACTTTTACTTCCTGATTCTTCCTGGTAACCCTAGGCAGGAATATTTGAAAACCTACCTGCTGTACAAGGAAAAAACTCCTAGCACATCAGTGACATTTGTCTTTTGCTTCTCAGTAGCAAATCCCCATCTTGGGTATTTATTGCTGAAAAAAAAAGTGAATGCCAATCAGCCAGATGCACGTTTATCACCAAGATCCCCGTCAGATACTAAGGGACCCCCAAGAGTCTAGCCCCAAATTTATTTTAGGGATAGGCAGAATTGGCAGAATTTGATTCCGCTGAATTACATTCAAATTCAGCAAGATTCCTCAGAATTTCATGATGGGACAAAGTGGGTTTTTGGCAATATTTTCTTAGCGCAAAATGCACCCTTGCCTCCAAAAATAAATGTTAGTTTTTTTCATCTAATATTTGATATATTTGATATTTGGGGGGTATTTTTAGAGCGCAGCGTTCGCTCCGAAGGGAGCATCTTGGCGCTGAAAATCCTGTGAGAGCTAGTCCAAGAGGATTAGATGGCTGCTTTGGTGTAATCATCGGGGAGAGTGAAGATCCAGGTTTTAAGAAGCTTTCTAAAAGGTTTTTCCTGGGTCAGTTGTCTGAGGTTTTTAGGCAGTTTATTCCAGGCTTTCGCGACAAGGAAACTGAGGGTTTTCCCGCCCTTGGTTTTCAAATTGTATTTAGAGGGGAGGATAAGATTGTTATGGGTAGAGCGAAGATGGTGACTAGGGGTGTAGTGGGGAAAACGTCTGGTGAGGTATTTAGGGCCTGTTTTGTTGTAGGCCCGGAAGGCTATGATCAGGATTTTAAAAAGAATTCTTTTGTGAAGGGGTAGCCAATGAAGGGAACGAAGCGCAGCAGAGATGGAAGATTTGCGGGGCAGTCCTAGGACTAAACGTGCAGCTGTGTGTAGTACGCTCTGTAGTTTCAGAATCGTGCTCTTTTTAGTCCCTGCGAGCAGGCCGTTACAATAGTCTAGTCGTGAAATTATGAGCGCCACTGTCACCGTTTTTCTGGCGTCGATAGGGAGAAAGTCGAAGAACTTTCTGAAGGATTTGATCATTCCGAAGCATTTGCCAGCGACGGTTCTAGCATGCTGATCAAAAGAGAGGTCGGAATCAAAAATTACGCCAAGATTCCTGGCCGATGACACTGTCTGAGGGGGAGCAACTGAATTGTCTGGCCACCAGAGTGCTGGGCAGAAGGAGGTGTTTTTTCCGATCGGGAGGATCTCCGTTTTTCCCGAGTTGCATTTCAAGTGATTATTGTCCATCCATAGGAAGACTTCGGTCAAGCAGTGTTTAAGATTGAGTTCTGCTTCAGTGGAGTTATCCTCTAGTGGCACAATGAGCTGTGTATCATCGGCATACGAGGTGACAGGTATGCCGAATGATTCGATTAGGGACAGAAGGGGGATAAGGTAAATGTTAAAAAGGAGAGGGCTCAGGATGGACCCCTGTGGGACACCTGAGGAGACTGGTTTGTCTTTGGAATGGAAGGAGCCCAAGGCAACAGTTTGAGATCGGTTGGAGAGAAAGGACTTTATCCAGGATAGGGCGGAGTCGGAGATGCCAATGTCCCTAAGTCTACTAATGAGGATGGAGTGGGAGATGGTATTAAAAGCCGCCGTTAGGTCGAGGAGGATGAGAATGGAGTTTTTCCTCTGATCTTGTAGGGTTTTTATGGTATCCGACAGTTCGATTAGTGCGGTTTCGGTCGAATGATTGGGCCGGAAACCTGATTGTTGGTGGTGGAGAATGTTATTGTCGTCCAGGTAGCGTTTTAGCTCACTGTGAACAAGTTGTTCCGTTATTTTTCCCAAGGCCGGGAGCAGTGATATCGGACGAAGGTTGGTAAGGTCTGTCGGTGATTTATTTGCCTTTTTCATAAGGGGTTTGACAATTCCCTTTTTCCAGCGGCTGGGTACCAAGCCTGTGCTGAGCGATAAGTTAATCAGTTTGTTAATGGTCGGGTTAACCACGTCGATTAGTTGGTGAAGTATTTTGGGGGGACAAGGATCAGACGGGGAACCCGATTTGCAAGCCAGGATGGCTTCTCTGGTTTGCTCTAATGTGACAGGGGAGAAGCTATTGAAAGTTCTGCCTTGAGGGTTCGGTGGAGGGGGCCCAGGAGGAGTAGTTGTGGGGGGAAAGTTGATTTGAATAGAGGTGATTTTGTCCTCAAAGTAGTCAGAGATTTGGTCACAGAGTATCTGGGAAGGGGGAATTTCAGGCAGAAGTGCCTTAGGCTGCGTAAATGATTTAACTATCGCGAACAGCGCCTTTTGTTTTTGGTCGGAGTTTTTGATGGCGTTTACGTAGTAGTTTTTTTTGGCCATTTTGATTTCAGAGAGGTAGTTTTTCCTTGTGGCGATATAGGAAAGCCGATTTGCCACCTCGTATGTCTTACGCCATTTCCGTTCTGCCTTTTTGCATAACAAATGAGCATTGGCTAGTTCAGGTGTGAACCAAGGGGCGTTGGTTTTGGTTTTACACCGGGAGGTGCGGGAGCGAGTGGGGGGAATTCTGGAATTCATTTCCTGTGTGATCCAGTTATGAAAGAGGTTGGCGTCGGTGTCGGCGTTGCCAGATAGGATAGGGGTTAGAGTTTGCATTAGGGGTTTCAGAACGATATTATCTTGGACCTTTATCCAATTGATATGGTTGTTGGGGTAGGAATTAGCTTTATTGCAGGCAATCGGGTTTGTGCTCATAATATGGAATGGGATTAGGGAGTGGTCAGACCAGATCTGAGGCAAAGGGGGCAGTGTGATTAGCGAGGAAGAGTTTGTACAAACTCCATCAAGGGTGTGTCCCAGGGAGTGGGTGGGTGAGGTGACAAGTTGCTTAAAATTGAACATGTCAAGGGTTTGAGCGAAATTAATGGTTTGTACATCCGATTTCGATTCAAGGTGTAAATTAAAATCCCCTAGGAAGGTGAAAGATGGGTATCTGAGTGAAAGTTGTCCTAAGGAGTCGCACAGGGAGTCGAGAAACTCGGTGGCATTACCGGGAGGACGGTAGATAAGTCCACCTGAGAACGAAGTGTGTTCGTTCAGTTTAATGGAGAAGCCTAGGCCTTCAGTCTTTTTTAAGGGCTCCAGACTGAAGGTATGACAAGGGAGGGAGTCTTTAAGTATAATTGCGACACCTCCACCTCGGCCCTTTACTCTATCTTCCCTGAAGAGCGAGTAGCCTTAAGGTAGGGCGACAGCAATGTCAGGGTTACTGTCTACAGTCAGCCAAGTTTCCGTTATCATAAGGCAGTCGAAATCGGACTCCAAAATGAGGTTGTGAATGTCTTGACTGTGCTTGCACATGGAACGTGCGTCGATTAGTCCACCTTTGAGGGAGAGCTGGGGGGCCTGGGGAGGTGGTACATTGGCCGGTGAAAGGGCTGGGTGTTGGTCAGTGGTCCAGTGGCAGAGCTTGCAGCTAACCGGACCTGCCAATGCGGCTGGGTCAAGTATACATGGGCAGTGCTTAATGGCCTGTAGTTGAAGGAGGTCGTTGGGTTGGTAGGAAATGTGGGAGGATGAAAGGGCAGAGTTTCCTGCGCCTGTCGCGGTCTTGGCGCGGACGGGCGCAGACGGGCTTGCTATCTAAGAAATAGCGCTATCAAATGCACTTACAGTGCATACCCCTCAGGACCCTTATGTACTCTGCAGTGATACCTGCAGAATATGCAAGGGGGATGAGGAGTATGCATTGCAAGTGTATTGGGTATTTGGCACTGCTGTGCATCCTGTACAATATGTAAAGGCGCCGAGGGGTATGCACTGATGTGCATTCACATCGACGCCTGCCCTTACATACTCAGAATATGTAAGCCTGATATACTCCGAGTGTGTAAGGGCGCTGATGGGGAATGCACAGCAATGCAGTCAACTTTTTTTATACAGGACTAGAAGAGAGAGCTGTCCCTCTATGTTTAAAAATCACTGCAGATTACAGTTCCATCTTCAGTGTTTTTTTAACAGAGGGACTGCACCATTTCCCAGGCCAGTTTAAATAACAACGAGTGACGATTAAGTCTGAGAGTAATGCGGAATTACTAAATTCCTCCAGTTCAGCTGGTGGAATAAAAAATTCTGTCCAACCCTATACTTGTCACCCATTAGATAAAACTAGGTCAAGCACCTCCTTTCCAATGACACCAACATTATTTCTGTGAACTGTTTGGGAATGCGCCCTCTGTAAGTAAAGTGGTCCCTGCCTCTCGGACTAGGTACACATCCATAATAAAATAAACAAATATCTATGTTTACCAACAATTTCCCAAAAGTTCCCCTACACTGTGATGCTTATTTACACAATCAAGTGGTAAGCACCTTAGTTGCACAGTTTAACACTCATCTCCTACTAGTCACTAGTGAGTCCTTGATGGGATTATTTAACTGCCTTGTCCTTTTGGTATGCCCAAGGATTTCCCAGAGAGCCATAGAAAGGATGCTTTTGCGCTGTGTAAATATTGCCCACTACAAACACGTTAAGCTGCCTTGTCGTGTCTTACCTTTCCTGTCCATATGGTCTGTCTTACGCAGGCTATTCAGTGGAATCCATTCACCACTGTACCCCATTAACTAGATAATTTAACAACATTGTCTCTCAGGTAACGCCCTCCAGTGGACATACCACCAACTGCATTTGATATTAGTAAAAAGGGAGAAAAAACTCATAGGGTCCAATATTCAAACAAAGCTGTAAATATGCATCCAGAGAGTTAAAACGTCATAGGGGTATATATATCTGACTTTCAAGAATTCACAAACGTTTCCAGAAGTACATCTGGAGAATTGTAGCAGTGGCAGGTTTTGTTTGAGAACTTCTGAAAATTGGAAACCTTTACTCAGTTCCTATTTCTGACAATGCAGAGGTATTCACAAATGCAGAACTGTACATTTTAAAAAATTAGGCAGGATTGTGGATTTTTTTTTTCACCAAAGCGGCACTATTTCTTCCCATAGAGAAACCCCATCCCCTATAGCTCTACCAGTTTTGCAGTGCTCTCTTCCCACTTTGGGCAGGAATTCACTCCTGCACTTTTCCTTTTCCATGGTGGGGAATGGGCAGAGTAATCCGGGAGTACCCTAAAAATGCAAGTTTATGGGCACACACTCAGGGCATTCCTTGTACTCCCACTCCTGTCCACTGATTACCTTTGAGAACAGATGTAGTCACAAGACATTTATTGTTTGAAAAAAATAATTTTCCAAGTACGTAACCAAGATTTGCGATTTCCAAAACGGTTTGCATTAGCAAACAAGCATTTGGAATGCAATAGGTCTCGCATTTGCAAGCGTTTATGCTATTGGTATTGAAAATGACAATGCCTTTTATTAAGGTTTTAACCTTTTTGCCACGACGCGAATACCGCCGCGACGCGGGCGGGGCTAGGGGGTGGGTGTGGCGCTCCCTTACTTATTACGACTCCACGCCATCATGAGTCACGGGTGGCGTGTGCTCATGATGATGTAGAGCTGTCATGACCCCGCCCACTCATTAATTCGCCCGCACAGGCGGGGAATTAGTGCTGCGTGGGCGGAGCGGCAGTTGCATGACTGCTCCACGCCGTCATAAGCACACGCCGGCCATGACTCATGACGGCATGGAGCCGTCATGAGCACGGAAAGCGTTAAAAACCAAAACATAAATAAAAGGCATTGTCATTTACAATTGCAATAGCTCAAACTCATGTAAATGCGAGACCTGTTGTATTGCAGATAGGCGCTGTGCTACAGCATAAAGTTTCATAAAGTTTATACTTCAGCGCGGCGCCCTCATTCGTATTATAAGTATAGGTGTCCCGCTTTATTAAAGCGTGGAGCCCATGTTGATAACATGAAATCGCGTGCAGTGCTGATGTGTAACCTTTATGAAACTTGATTCTGCAGCACGGCGCCTGCATTCATATTATCAACACTGGCGCCACACTTTGATGAAGTGGGGCGCCAAGTTGATAATATGAAAGCGGGAGAAGTGCTGCAGCATAGAGCAAGGCGCTTGTGTTGATAACATGAAAGCAGGCGCCGTGCTTCAGCATAAAATTCATAAAGTTTATACTTCAGCATGGCTCTGCTGTCGTATTAGCAGTACAGATGCCGCTCTTTAGTAAAGCGTTGAGCGTGTTGAAAGAGTGCATCATGCTGAACTATAAACTTTATGAAACTTGATGCTGCGGCACAGCGGCTGTTTTCATATTATCAACATGGGGGCTGATTGAAAATATGAAAGCTGAGCAGTGCTACAGCATAGAGCAGGGCGCCTGTGTTGATAATAGTGAAGTGGGTGCCCTGCTTTGAGAGAAAGAATCTTACCCGGAAAGGAGGAGCAGCGGTGACAATATAAAGTTAAAAAAATGTAAAGAAAAGCGTATTTCCACGCAGCAGCTGAGGACCCAAAGTGTAAGTAGACCATACTTTACCTGTACTTTACCTGTGTGCCTCAGCCTTGAGGACAAGTGACATCAGTAAAGACAACGAATGAGGAGGCAGCAAAGTAGAAGGACAGTGGAGTGAACCAATGGTAAGTAGCAGAGGGGGAAATGTCGGATTATTGATTACAGCAAGTCTTGCAGACAGCACGTGCGCTGTAGCTCGACCTACAAAGGCCGCTTGGGTGGAAAAGCAAAATGTTCAAATGCCAATTGCTTTGTGAATCGAGCCCATAGCCTCACTATCAGCATTAATGAAGAATATGTGGTCTAAGGTCTAGTGGAGATGGTCTTATGTTCACCAGGTTTGACCAATGCTTTCCATTTGAAGGGCTTTTATTTCAGTCCAGCTGAACAATCTTAAAAAATCATTGAACCACTCACAGAACCTCCTGCATTGGTAGCCAAAAGAACAACAGTCACTTCGGTGTAATTATTTATGCAAATATTTATCTTTTTAGTCATCCCACGGTGGGTATTATATTTATATTATCTATATGTATATATAACCTTATTTAAATAAGAAAATGCACGCCCCTGACATGTCTACCGTACACATAGTGGTTTTGATCATGGAGACACAAATGTCATTGCAATATTGAATAGAAGTAAGTGGCTCAATATTTGTACTTGCCAGGGGTACAACAATCATCAGAGAACAACAAAGGGAAGGTGGGAGGGGGAGATGTGCTCTCACTTTATAGCATTTCTAATGTAAAACAGAGTGGATTTTTCTCTTGTTCTCTATATGAACATCTGTATTTTCATTAAAGAGTGTAATGATGGCGAATAGCAATTGCGCTTTTAAGTGCATTCTTTACTAAAAATTGGCTTACAGACGACTTTGCATTTTCAAAAATGAGAATATTGGAAGGGACTTGATTTTTGATTGTTTAGAATTCCTGCATATTTATGGTGATGCAAAGAAATAGCATGAATGTCAAGGCGAGCAAGGTACTGGCAAAGTTTACAATACATAAAATTCAATATCAAATAAATAACAATTACCTTTAGGATGTCCTACTCGAGATGTTGGCTCCGAATCTCAATGGCCGCCTAGAGGCAGAATGTTGGATCATTCGATTTGTTAAAGTGTCTTCCACAGCAAATCAATTTCAGCATATCACTGCAAAACACACAAGGACACAGATGAGTTTATGTAGGAAACAATGCTCAAAAAGTATCATTGTGCCACACAATGAAGAAGTTTAGCTTTGGTGTCTTATTGTAAGTGCAGAGTATTATTAAAAAATGGAGAGACATCCCTTGTGCAACATCCCCCTTGTTTCAAATATGCCCCCATAGGGACCATAAAATATATGTTCCTGCACCACCAAGTGTGAATGGTTCCCTCACGAACACCCCATGTGATAAAGACATTAATATAATAATAATAATTATTATTATTATTATAAATATGATTATTATTATCATTATCAATAGTAATTGCAGGCAACTGTCAGGTTACAATGTCACATAAGCAGTTTATAAAAAAATCTTTACCCAACATTGGCACAGTCAATGGTTCTGTCCTTGGCGGTGTATTCTGTTTAAATTAGTTGGAATGATAGTGTAAAATGCCACATATTTATCCCATGACAGTACTTTAATGGTAACGAACAAGCCAGGTACTGAACACTGCAAAGAAGGGAGCATTTTTTATAATAGACCGAAGTGAAAAATGTTCAGAGTCAAAGGCCAGTCATTCAAGGTAAAGGGAAACAACCGCTGAAGTGTGCTGACCCATTACCCCATACTGTAAGCTGTTGTGGGTCGAAGCAAAATGTGGAACAGACCGATAAATCAAGAGCGTGCACCAAAAGCCCCATTCCGTTTGTATATTATATGAAGTTACTACTGGGGGAAAGCAATAGTCTGGCCAAAAAGCTAAACCGGTCTCAAAGGGCAAACCCAGAAAGGAGGAATAAAACAAATCATGCTCTGACTGAGCAGCTAGAATTTAGGCAAAATAAATAGCTAGTCGGTAATGTTAGTATACACAAAATAAAATACTTTGAACCTGATTTGTCACTTAAGAGCAAGAAACTATTTTAGGCAGAATTAAACAACATGCAAGGGGTTTCTAAGGACATTCAAAGTAAAGAGTGTCAGGGATTAAAGTGGGGCGACCACTACCCCATCCTGTATCCTGTGGTGGGCTGAATAAATGTTTTTGTAAAAGCAATGGTCTGACTCAAGGCCAGGAGCAACAAAAAAAACACAAAACATACACCTAAAACCATACAAAAATAAAATCAGCACATGGTGGTGGACACCAAAACCTATTCCAGACCAAAATGGCAAACCGACTTTGTTTAACACGGAAACACTCAGGATCCCTGGCACCGGAGGTTGTGATCACTGCAGCTGCTGCCAACTTATTTTCTAGTTCACAGTGTCTTGTGTATCTGCTGTCTTAGTAGTACCACTGTTTTTACAGAATGTAAACACAGTAGACCATATACATCAGTGTTTATTAACGGTACCCTGGATATTTGCTTGTTCAATCAAGAAAGTTCTAATGGAGAATAAGTATTGCAATAATTTGAAACTGGAAAAGGTAAACAATAAAAATGGGAGATAGAAAAATTAACACCCCTTATCGCTCAACATTTGCATAATGTATACATAAGGTCAAGCTGACCAATCTTTTATGGCATCTTGATAACACTTCACGGCCCAACTTCTTGAATAAGTCATACTTTTCTCTGTGGAAGCCTGAAAATATTTGCCCAATACTGAAAGCTATCATCAGGCTCCTCAACTTTAGTTACAACTCGATCTAGTAACATCCGAGCACAAATCCATATTAGAAAAGACAGGCAGAAATCTACAACAGGGACCTGAAATTAATTTCAAAATGTAAGCTACCAATGGCATTCCATGCCAAACTACATATCAAAAACCACTCTCAAGATTTGATCTTCTCAATGATTCCGTCTGCAGTAATTTTATTCATAATTGTCCTTCGATCTTTCCTTACATTGACAGATACCCCTGGAAACTATATTACTATTTTAGTGCTTCTAGTCGGATGCAAAATGGCCTTGTAGGCTATGCAATGGTGCGACTATTGTAGTAGGAACATCCCAGTAGTTATTTAGTTTCAATACTGAATTACGCCTTGATAATGCTTGTGAGGAGTTTGCCTAGGAGTGAACTGACTATGTCAGAATATTGCCAGCCAAATTATTGTCTAAAAGAAAAATCATGTCAAGTATCACTGCCAAAAATAATATCTTATTAAGTGTACATCTTCTATTATTAAGTAGAGCAAGAAAAATTTTCGTAAGCAATATTTAACACTCAATATTTCTCCCCGATTATATTTTAGTTCTGATATTCTGGTACTACACAAGCTTGATGGACTGTGCTACAAGTGAGATAATCATATAATTCTGTTAAACCTTTTGAGAATTGCGATACAGATTAGGACTATAAAACATGCAATACATGGCTTGAAAATCAATGGCAAAAAAATAAAACATTTTTCACTAATCCAGCACTCTTGACTTGATTCAATAAGGAATTAGAGGTCTGTTGTACAAAGAGAAATGTCACAAATAATGGATGTGAATTGTACACCAACTATCTTTGACCTGTCTCTAAATTAGAAATGTGACCTATGTACCAGTCGGTCAGGTGCCAAAATGTACAGTCTCTAGAGGCTGCAAAATGATCTGCCTAATAAAATTAATTTTTCTGGTTATTTACAAACCCCCTATGATTGGTTACAACCAAAGATTTGGTGACCGGCAAGAAACAGCAAATCACTATCCCTGTGTTTGCATCCCAAAAGGTGAACATTTTTTAAAAGCAGCCTATGCTCCCTGAAGGTGGTGCTTCAAAATAATTTCACATTTGGGACCACATCAAGTGGAGCAGGCAGTGGTCCTCTGAGGTACTACCTAACTCTCGAAAGTTGTCCAAAGAGAGCAGCTTCCTCTCTGATTAGGGGTTGTGTTTAACAAGGGTTTTTTAAACACAAACCCTGACAGAGTGTGTATATACGACCACACTAATACCACGTGCGTGGATGTATCACTCCACATTTATATCTATATTAGCACATGTTGTCAGTTACTAAGTCTCGAAACAACGCAGAATATAAGTGTTGTGGTCCCCTAATCACTATCAAGATACATTAGGAGGATAACATTGTTTTAACTTTGAAGAGATAATTCGCTGGACGAATATCTTTTGAGATTGAGAAGGAGGCAGAGTACCCCCTGATCTTATTTTGATTGACATAAAACAATTGAGAACCATTGGGAGACATTTATTGTAATTGTCCTGATGAAGGTGGTTAAACATTAAACATACCGCCAAAACGCGTCGATGCACAAGGAGTAATACGTGAAAAACAGACTAAGAAAAATTCTGAGCTTTTGTTGGAATTTAGTCCTTTATTTGTACCTCCTTTTTTTATAGGAATGTTGGATTTATTTCTTTTATAGTGTTCCGTTTTGTATATGTTTCCCATTTTTAACAAAATATAGTGTATGCTAATAAACTGTGCAGATATACTTTTATTATAGTGTTTCCACTGCTTTTTTAATATAATTTATATTGCTTCTTTGTTATGATTTGTTATTGTTGAGTTTATATGTGTATGTTTGTAAGAATTTGTGTTTCTAAGGTAATTCGCCCAAAGGGAATTATATTCTGACTTGTGCCCTCAGAGACTAAAACAGCGCTGGCAATCACATGCCAGAAGAAAGTGGATGGCCTAAGTGTTTTAGGCAGAGGTGGTGGCAGACAAAAATTGGATGGCCTAAAAAAAGTATGGTAGGAAAAAGAGTCGACATTGGTGGTCATCGGGAAGAAGGGCGCCACACGCACACCCAAATAAACTGATGGATCTCAGCCACTAATTACAAGTAGTTTTGCAGCTACTGAGGCAGAGAACAATAGACTGACTGGTTTCGTGGATAACTTGGGTATAGGAGGATCTACTTGCATGTCAGGGCAGCCTTTTGACGCTCCTGTCTCGGATCATCCTGGTACAGCCCTCACCCTTCCTCTGACAATCTTGCCTGCAGAGGGTAGTCTGGAGGATAACTTGACCAGCACACATGTTAACCCTGTAGGGATGGCAGGCAACATTGAGGCCTCAAAAGACATAACAGCCACAGGTAATCCTCCACTGGCTGATAGTGTGCTTACGGATTGGAGTTCAAAGGCACCAGACAATCAAGAAAAACTCTACTCTCTGACAGAAGAATACGAAATGTCAGACATCAGCATCGCACTGTCTAGTGGGAGGAAGGAAAGAAATGGTATAGCAGCCCCAATACTGACACCCAGAGAGTCAAACCCGGAACCAAAAAACTATGCAAAAAAAAGAACAGAAAACGTGCTCAAAGGGACAGCGACCTATCTGACAATGATAATACGGGTGTAAGAGAACTAAAATGGGATTACAACAACACCCCTCTCACCTTAGTCTCAAAATCCTCCACCGCTTCAGGGCATAATTCAACAAGCACTGGTAGCGGCAAAGGGGGCGATCATCGAGACACAAGAACGGAACCTGCCTTGACAGATGTCTTGTAGTCCATCAAAAGCTTTCAGGAGGATGTAAAGGCAGACAGTCATAGATCCCGGATGGTAGCAAGGAAACTGCAAGGGGCAGTTAGGAAAGTTGGTAAAACATGTGCCGACATAGCGGATCACATGGCGATGGTGGAGGGAAGGACCGAATAGTTGGAAAAAGATGTTGCAACACTTCAGAATAAGCATGATGAACACGAGGGCACTGTAAAAGACATGATGTGGAAGCTAGAAGAACAAGAAAATCGACAGAGATGCAACAACCTCCGCTTCCTAGGAATCCAGGAAGGGGTGGAAAAAGATGATCCTAGGGGATTTATGATTACCCTTTTGAAAGGGGCCTTTCCAGAATTGCAATCATGGGATCTGGACAGGGAAATTCAAAGAGCCCACCGATTTCCCCTGTTTCCCAGCAAACATGCAGCGGCTGCTCAGCACCCACGTGCCATGCTTTTATTCTTCGTGAATTTCCTACTTCGACAAATCCTTTTTGACTTGGCCAGACCGACTAAGAGACGTACTTTTGATGGAATAATGTTCTTCACCAGGCCCGATTTCGCTCACGCCACGGTGGAGGGCCGAGGTGTACCTGCAGAATCCGGCCCAGTTGAAAGTGGTATAGAAAGGGTCTACCTGCAGTTTTATATCCGAAATTCAGGCGCAAAATTACTTAGGGGAACTATTGGGGCACAAATAACGTAACTAAATGTCTCAAGGTATATTTGGTGCTATGCATCACGTATGACTAGTTCATGTTTAGATAATGCATGAGTAGTATGCCAAACTGAAGGCAGGTTACAAACTTGGCAGATATTTGCTAATTGGGGGTACAGAAAACTTCTTGTCTAATTTTTTCCGTTCTTTTTTTCTCTTTTTGTTCTCTTTGCTTGTGTATCTTCTTGTTTTTTTGTGGTTTGAAGGGAGGCTCAGCTGGATCACGAGGCTCTGCATGTCGGATGTCAATAACCTTAAAAAATGGTGGAGGGTGGGGGGGAGGTTGAGGAAGGGTAGGAGGGTCAGACAGGGGGCACCAAATAGTAACCGTAAAAGGGGAAAAAAAGCACAAAAATTATCAAACAATTTAATTTGTCACTCGATTTTGAACTAAGGAAAAAAAGGAAAATCGTGTGGGTTTAGATATGGACCATGTTGTGTTAAAAGATGGGTTTGCTAAGGATTTTATCAATGAATATTTGTGACCTAAATGATCTTAGGAAAAGACAGGTGGTGACTGTAGGGCTACAAACCTGGGGTACTAACATTGTGTGTTTACAAGAAACGCATATCGAGGGGTCGCAAACACATATTCTCAAAACACTAGGGTACAGGCTTATCTGTGCTACGTCACAAGGAGCTAGGGCAAGGGTGTTTCCATCTTAGCCAGAGGGGGGGCTCACTTTTTGTCATTCTAAGACAGATAAATTTGGTCTCTGGGCAATTACAAAATGCCAATATGGGAGTGGGCAAAAAATGACGCTATGTGCCATTTATTGCAGTATTGGAGATGAGGCTTTAGTTTTTGATGAGATCTCAAATGAGCTGGTGCACTGGCCACAGCCTCTACTGACCTGTGGGGATCTTAACATTAACCTGCCAATCAACTGGTCCTAAGAGGATGGGTGACACTATTCCGGACGCAAACCCAAGGAATTCAAGGCATTAAGACAAATGCATTGCTTACATGGCCTGGTGGATGGCTGGCAGACCTTTAAACTTGGTGATCCAGGGTTTACGTACTTCTCCAATCCACATCTCACCCATGCAAGACGGGATTATGTTTTAATGTCCAACGCGATAAAAACCAATTGCCGAATTATGAAGCTCCCACGAGTCCTCTCAGACCATAATCCTCTCATCTGCTCTTTGGAAACAGATAAGACTAGTGACATTCCGAGATCATGGACCTTTGAGAAAGCCTTACTCTCTGATGAGAACTATTGTAGCCATATTAAAGAGTGGATTCCTAATTTTTTATCTGACAATGTGGGGAGTGCTTCAATTGAAGTAGTCAGGGACACGTTAAAGGCAGGGATCCGAGGGGAGACCTTCCAATGTTCTTTAAAAGCTAATAAATTAGCCAGGGAAGCTATGCAGAGGTTACAAGACAATTTGAGGTAGGCGGAGGACAGTTTAGTAAGCCTTACAATGGGCAATGCTCCAGTAGGGAAGGAGGAAATCAAGAAAGTGCAGAATCAAGTGGCAATTGCTAAAGCTCTGATTATGAATACCTTCTCGGGTAAAACTATTAAAAAAGCCCTCGCTCAGAAGGAAATGATATATAAAGTGCATGAGCAAGTAGGACACCAACTAGCCTTTCGTATGCGACAACAGGCCTCATTAAATCAGATCCTTGAGATTCAGGATCCTCAGGGCGGGAAAGTAACAGACCCCAAATCAATAAGAGAAGCTTTCTGGCGATTCTATCAAGATCTATACACAGAATCGGGGGGTGGGGACACGGCAGGCATTGAGAAGTACTTAGACAAGCACTCTAATGAGAAATTTAAAGACAAGGATGCAAATCTCTTAGAGGAGCCACCCACAGAGGAAGAAATTATGAGCATATTTAAAGACCTGCCAAGAGGGAAAGCTACGGGATTAAATTGCATTCCGTCAGAATTCTATCCCTTTTTTCTAGATCAAATTAAAAACATCCTGATCGCTCTCATTATTCACATCTTTAAAGAAGGCCATCCCCCCGAAATCTTGGTCCCGGGTGAAAATAGTCATCTTCCCTAAAAGAAACAAGCCACCAGAACAGATGGGGTCATATCGCCCCATTACCCTCATTAACGCTGATTCTAAAATCTATTCAAAGGATTTGGCCAATAGAATTGCCCCAATTATTCACAAGGTGATTGCTCCAAGCCAGCATGGATTTGTTCCAGGCAGGTCTACAATTAATCATATACAGCGAGTAATTACCTTGTTCGATGGCATGGAAGTGTCAGGAGATCCTATGGCACTGATCCTGCTTGATGCGGAGAAATCTTTTGATAGGGTCTCCTGGCACTTCCCGTGGATGGCAATATCCAGAATGGGTGTTAAGGAAGGTTTTATACAGGCAGTCCAAAAACTATACATGAACCCAAGGGCTATAGTTCTGGTAAATGGTATTTTAACAAAAGTGCTGATAATATCACGAGGAACTCGGCAGGGCTGCCCCTGCTCGCCATTGCTTTTTGCAATTTATATAGACCCCTTTATCCGACATCTGGAAAAGGAAAGAGAAATCAAACCCATAACATCACAGGGGTATCTCACTAAATCATTAGCCTATGTAGATGACATTGCTATTGTGACACTCGACCCAAAGATGGCTATGTCTGCTATCGAGAGGCAGGCTAAACAATTTGGAGAGGTGTCTGGTTATGCTCATAACCAGGGCAAAACTCAGATTGTCTTAAATAGGAAAAGTGAATGGAGGGATCCACGAGTTTTGGAACAGGCTACTTATTTAGGAGTCTGTGTTACATCTGATCTTGGGAAATTAGTTGACATTAATATGAAGCCAATAACTGCTGCAATTCAGAAAGATCTCCAACACTTTACACCTCTTTATAATTGGAAGAGTGAACGCAATTAAAATGGTTTTCTTTCCTAAAATCTTGTATATGTTTAGGGCTATCTGTCTGGAATTCTCTTCATCATGGTTTAAATCAATAGAACAGATATTCTCCAGCTTTATCTGGGCATACTCACAACCCTGGCGGGCCTATAAATTCCTCACTCTCGAGAAGGAGCGAGGCGGACTAGCTCTCCTGAATTTGAAGGTATACTACTGGGCTACCGTACTATTGTATAGCAATGAACTACTTTACAATGAAGAAGAAAGTGGGGAAGGAGAGGCCTATGAACCATCTATTTTCCAACTGCTACTAGGCTGGGAAAGTCGAGGATACTGGTGGAGACATTTACACAACAGTTATCATAACAAGGTTAAATTTAAAATGTTACTTAGTGGATTTAAGGTGTGGAAGACCGTTAGGAAAATGCTTGGCATAGGGAGACTGTCTTTCCACGCTCCCTTAAAAAATAATCCAGAATTGTGTGATATCTTTAACGATAGGTATATACACAAGTGGCATGATGCAGGAATTGTCCAATTTGGCTGCCTCCTTTCCTCCACTGGGATTAGGTCCTTTGAAGAATTGAAAAACAATTTTGGATTAGACTGGCGGGACTTCTTCAAGTATCTGCAAATTAGGGACTTTCTGGTACCGAAACAAGGTGGGGAGGGGGTGTTGTAAAAATCATGCTAATAGAAGCACTGTTATAGGGCACTTAAAACACGATTGGGGGTAAATATGCACACATTAATGCGATATTCCCAGATGACATGGAGAAAACTGCGCAAAAATGGTTAGAGAAAGCAGCAATCGCAAACTATGAGTTTAACTATGCTTATGAAATGTCACAAACACTTCTGATGTCCACCAAACTCCAGGCACAATATTTTAAAACCTGTTTTTTTCTATACTATACGCTGGACAAAATAGCAAAGTGGGAAAGTGGCAAGAGCACATGTTGCCCTAGATGTAAATTGTTTAATGCAGACTGTATTCATATCTTCTCCACCTGTGAATGGTTAACATCTCTTAAAAAGGAGATAGGGAAGTTTCTATCTATGGTGGTGCACAGGACAGTAGTTTTGTCTAGCAGCGTTATTTTATTAGGGGCAACTGATCCATGAAAAGCTAGACCTGGGCATAGCAATAGCTGTTTTTAGGTTATGTATAGCCTCACTGTGGTTAGACGCCACTGCCCCGACATTTCAACAATGGTTAGCTAGATTTCTCGCCACTTGGAACATTGAAATCGCAATCTATAAACACAAAGGCAGGAGGGGACGGAAAAAAAGTTTGAAAATCTGGTCCCCTATAACTGAATGGTGCCAAGCTCAAGGTCGAAGGTAATGAACCCGTTGTTTTCCTTTTCTTTTAGTTTTTTTATTTTTGTTTTATTTTTATTATGTTTTTTCTTATTTACAGTGTTACCGGAACGGTGCGCATCTTTGTATGGTTCAACTATTATGTAATGTACTTTATAAACATATGTATACTTGTCTGACCAGGAAGGGGGGTAATTTGGTTGTTTAAAAACTGAATAAAGATATAAAAAAAAAAAGAAAACTCAGTAACTTTTCAATGGTTTGCGAACTCAATCAAAGTCACAAATTATCAATATATCTTATTGAGTTTTATGCCCTTGACACCCTTTCCTAATTGCTATTGGCAGTGAGGTTTGAACACTAATTTTATGGACTGCAGTGTTTCTGACCGTAGCATGTCTTTGTATATCAGACCCTAAATACTAAGATATTGTTGTAGTTAGTGGACAGGGTCTTCATACAGGAAGTTGGAGCCACTAAAGTTGATGAAAGGTTATATAATTACATGTTAGATCCTTGGATTACACCAACAACAGGAAGGTCCTGTCATGGCTCTATCCTCCTACAACTGTCCCTATCTCCCAACTTCCACTCCACGCCACACACAAACATTCTATTACATCATTCACTTTCATCATTTTGGACACCAGCTCTGACATACAGGGAACAGGGACACACAACATACTACAGGAATGCTACTGACACACTCAGGCTAATTTTTCCATGATTATTTTTTTTCTTGCTGTAGAACAGGTCTCAGCAGGAAGTTATGAGATTCCGCAGACAAATATTGGTCCTGTCATACATGCGCCACTGTATCACCCATCTTATTTAAATTGTGTTAATTCACAAAATAGTATTAACTGTAGACATTATTTGTGGTGCCTTCCATATTACAGTGACCACCACTTCTGTATGGTTTTGGCCATTACGGGGCTGTTTAGAAAGCATGTGCAGTGGCAAATGAAGAGAGGGGCAGGCTGGTGTTTACCAGAGCCCTTTTGGGCAGGGCTAACAATGTTTTTGTAGGGAAGCAATGCTGAGCTGGAGCAAGGAAGGTGTACAGGGTTCTGAAAGGCAGGTAGAAGAAATGCATTAGGAGATGTGGATTGAAGTTGGAGGTGGATTCTACATTGAAAATATTCTCTTGCACCTGCGGTAATAGAAATGACAGGGTCCAGCCTTTCAAGATAAAGCATTACATACAATGTTGAAAAGCTTAGTCTTGTGGGCCTCCAGGAGATACATCTGGTATTCCACAACTAATAAGGTAGTAGGTGGGTGGTCAATTGATTGCTCCTTCTCTTCAAAACCCTATTAGGGTGCAAATTCTTGTCAAAGTGCAGCGAGTCTCTTTTTTAATTGTGATACATAGTTTCTTAAATCATGGCCAAATCAACAAGGCATGAAGCTAATTAGAAAAGTCGTAATATTAATCTGACTCTGGAGCTACTGAATTGGTCATCTTTCAGTGTAGTGGGGAATGTCAGAGTGGTGAAATGTCCACTGCAGGATCAATGCTAGGTGCTATCATCTCACAAGCAAAGTAAAACATGGGAAGCAGTAAAAGCTCTTGTAGGACTTTTGAACCTTTAATAGCATTTAGTGCTACACTTTTTTTATGACGTTTATGCGCAGTTTTTGCGAATAGAGAGACAATGCATGGAAATATCTTTAATGGAAGGAATATATGGATTTACCCATACCATTTTATTGTGGTCTGAACATTCCCCTTTTAATGTTGAATTACAGTCCTGTATTCTGGCCTGCTTATAAATCTACACTGGCACATGTCATGACTTATTGCCTACAGAGCACAATCTTGTTAAGGTAGGATTTAAAATCCCATAAATATACCAGCATATTATAATGAGAAAATAGTGAAGATTTTAGCTTTTCAAACAAAGTGGCAGAACATCACTGTATGACAGATGGAGTACGGAATGAAGAATGGAATCTGACAAAGTCCGAAGTAACTGTTCATGAGGATTTGTGTATTATAATACCAATTTGTATATGAAGAGCAATGTGCATATAAGCCTCCATTGGCTTCAGGCAGAGAAATATTAACTTTCTAAAAGTACCTTTTCCTTAATATTTACGAAGAGTTTTTGAATTATATTCCTAAGTGTTTAGTAGCCAAATAAAGCATTATCAAGTTTAATAGCGTAACCCAGTGTTTAGGAACAGCCAACCTTATTACAGTAAAAATAGCTTTTAGACACTAGCCACAGTAAAGGCATGTTTAATATTACCTCTCTACATGTCCTATTTTTAAAAATCATGTATCCTGCATGATGGGCTATAATGCCTACTGAAGGTTACTTATTAATATTTAGTAGGGAGTTTTAGACCTGTTGATAGGCTTTATTTTGGCAGCTCAAATTGCAGTTTTTAAAACTGCTATTGTCAGACTATAATGGTAGGCCTGAAGCCATGTTTACACAGCTACTGTAGTGGATGGCACAATATGTGCTGTAATACTCTACTTTGTTTGCCCTAAGTTGGAAGGGTGTGTCCAGACATAGGTCACTTTCTCACTTTGCCACTGGATTCAAGCAAGCCTGGCTGATGAGGAGTGGTACCCCGAAACCAATCCCAGGATGCTTGTGTCCCAGGTTGCTTGTTTCCAGTCCATGGAAGACCTGGCTTGGCAGTTGAAGCTGGACTGTTCCCATGGGGAAGATGGTCAAGACTGATTTGCATATGGCTGGGTCTAAACTAGGGTAAAGAAGTAAGCTAAAGAACGATGATGAATTCAACCCAGATCTGTGACTGGGAGTGACTGTCTGAAAAGTTTCAGCACTCCGTCCATCATCTCCTTCTGTTTACTATGCAATCCTCTAGTGCAATTTAACTTAAAGGCCCTGAGTATAACATATGCCATATACTTGGGACTTGCAGGTAAGTTAACTATGTCAATTAATGTAATGCAAATTCAACCATGTTAAAAGGGGAGAACCAGCAACTTACTACTCTTTAGCACATGTTAGACGAATAGAGTTCTACAGCCTTCAAAAGCAGAACGATACAGAATATAGGTGTACACCAGGCTAAAGAGAATAATTTCCTACAGTCATCAAGGCCTAACTATAATTTACAAAAATGTTTCTTCATTGGGTATGGGATTTTTTGTTATTTACTACTCCAAGAAGCAATATTTTTTTGTAAATTGTATTTAGACAATAGTTTTGTCGAATGACAAGGCCACGATACTCCGATTACCTAATGCTCGAGCACCACTAAGGTAAATACAAACCCTGATGATGGCTGACAAAGTAGCCTACCATTTTTAGAAGGGATACCTGCCTTCTGTATTGTATTTGCTGAAAGTTTATGACTGTATTTCACTGCCTTTGAATGTAATTGAAACTTACTCTCCATCGACTGCATGCTTGGTTGTCTTGGCCACATGTGATCACGGTATGGTGAGAAGCCTCTGCTCAGTCCAACTTCACATATTCACCTATTAATATAGCCTCATACAGCACTCTCTGCCATGCTAGCAACTTTGGTATGGCGATGAAGACAGCAATTGTAAGTAGCAGTAAGAAACAAAGAAGTTATGCTGATCTTTGAATAAATATCCTACTGTTGGTAGGACTCTAACCTGCTCCCATTATTACATGTTCTAATAGTTTCCCTTTATCACCCTTTCAGGGTCTTTGTGTCTTGTGTCTGAGAGCCAGCTGTGACCATACTATCCAATTCTCCCTTACCTTCACATTGCCTCGGGGAGAACTCACGCTCTTCACAAACCACGTTGCTGTCCTGTGGCTATTAATTGGATGCTCATGACTCCACCCTGGAGTTTATTCACAAGCATCTTAAATGTTACACCCAGGCCATCAAATCCATGAGTCTCAGAGTCTAGGGGAAATTAACTGTGTAACTTCTCTTTTGACCCTGTTTGGGAGTAGAGGAATGAGACCTAATATACAATAATTGGTTAACTATGACCCTCAGATCGCTCTTCTTCCAATGAACTTTATTTGCAGATATTCAAATATGATCCTCCTACATGTACCTTTGCCTTAAACCTTTTGCCCTGAACTGCATCTATCACATCTTTGACACCATCACCGGCTCTAACCTGAACCTAATCCTTTTTCATTGAGAACTGTTTGGGGGATAATGCAGCATCTATACTATTTTAGGTAATCCCTTCAAGCTACAAGATCTATAGGCAGAATAACACAAGCACAAACTGCAGAGGAGTGGTTGCTGATTAATAGAACTCAATCCAAACAGACATACAGCTACATGTTAAAAAATGGATTGGGGTTGAATCTAGTGGAATGGCACACACATCAGTCAGATCTATGAGGCAGAATGGAAATTATTACTAATCAGAAATTGTCATCACACAGCATCAATTCCTAAAAGCTGGGAATCTAGTGATTTGCTCCATCCAGCTCAGCCTTTTCAGATGCTGTGACAAATTAATTGGTCATCATCCCTTTGGACTACCACAACCTCTCTATTCTTGGTATTTCTACATACTGTTTGGCAAACTAGTGATACCTCAAAGGGTAAATGTTTGAAGAGGGAACCACACAAACAACAGGACACACCCTAGATGCTACTCTCACTCTTTGCCTTATGATGCTATACTGATCACTATGAGTGACATGTCACCTAGAGTGTCCACAATGCCAATACCACCAATTACAATCTCCGCAGACACCCAAAGCACCTTTTGAGGTTCCATAACAGGAAAAATGCAATGGCCTGAAAAACATATTGTCTAAATGATCCAGTAAATCTGTTGAATATTTCGCTTCTGTCCATTTGTTGAGTTATTGAATCATATATTTTCACTGTATGTATTTGTGAAATACAATATTAGAATGTACTAAAAAGAAGAAACGTAAAAAGACTTAATACTAACTAAATGTTTTTTTGATAAATTTGTCTAATAGACTGTGATGTCATTTCTGGTTGCTCAAGATTGATATTTAATGTAATATACATACATGTATGGAACTATACTGTTATAAAGTAATAGAGTAGACAGGTATGTTTGCTATTTTGTGCTCATTAACCCTGGCTTTGCTGCTCCGTATTCAAATTGTCAGGATAAAGAAGTGCCGTGGGGTGCAAGATGCCTCTATTATGCAGGGTTGTGAGTCTGCCTATGCAAGGTTTAAACTTTCACTTTGTATAGTAATAATAAAAGTCCAGAGGTTTGATGGGCTTGATAAAATATGATTAAATACACAGGTATCTCTTGTGTCCCACTATGCTCGCAGTGGAATAGTTGATTCACACATGTGCGGTACGTACTGTAGAAAGGCAATCCATTCCACCCTACTAAATCTGGTAGTCCGTTTATTATTCCCTTCACGACTCGGCATTCAGTTTCTTTATAATTTATAAGCAATTTCCACAAGATATGAGGATACACCGCTGTCAGTAGACATTGATCTTCTCACTAAATAACACTAAAAGGGTAACTCTTATCACTTTCTTCGGTATATTGGAAAAAGATGTTAACTTATGTGATTATTTTCTATCACAGATTAGTTCACCTATTTGTTCTGCTCACCCTTTTGCAAAGATGTGGGAATAGATATCCATATGTAATCTGGACTTGTATTGTTTAGGTTTTCGATAGAATGAATGCATACATTAGCTTCTCTAAGAAATCCCCGGTGATCAGTGAGTCATCACCCACCTGCTTTGCTCAATCTGTTTGGTTGATCTGTTTTTGCACTTATGATAACACAATCCCTGTCCTCTGGTTGCTTCAGCTCCATCCTAACATAGCATCCTGCCCAGTAATGTAAATGTGGGTGTACTTGTAAAGCGCACTGTGACTCCAAGGAGTATCCTGGCGCTGAAGAAAGCTGGGGAACCCGTCCTGGTTTTCCCAGTGAGATGGTCCCTTTCTGGGTATCTCCAAGGTGAAACCAGGCATCCCCTGCATCTGTGGGGGGCCGTTGTAGAGATGAGGCAAGCTTAATGCCCAGAGTTACCGAGTGTGTTCACTGGTTAGAGTAGGCACCGAGGCGAGAATTATCGAGTCCTTTCGACCCTGGTCCACGACCCTGCCGCGTCGGGAATTGAACCCTGGTCCCGGGCCGTTCTCTGCTTTCGGGTCTGCCGCCTCTAACCAGTGAGCCACACCACTCCACTAGGGTTGGACTGGGACAGAAATTAGGCCTATACTCTAAATTAAAAGTGGCCCCCAATAGCAAATTGATAGCTAAACAAGCATTGGCAAAGCCAATGGGTCTCTCCTTTGGGAACACTATTAGCTTTGTCAATTTCTATTAGCCATGTTGTACAGCAGCACAGCTGATAGAAAGCAAATTGCTATATCTTGGCGTTTGCTGACTGTGAGGGGCAGTGATCCATTTTCTGAGTATATGATCTTTCTCTGCCTTAACATTAAAAGGAAAAACAAAATAAGTTTAATTACATTCAGACCTCAAAAATCTCAAATTTTATCAGGTCAAGCTATTTTTAGGACCTCCTGGATTGTTCTGTTCTGGTGAGTGAACTTAAGCTAGAAAGGAGCAGGTGTTCTTTCATTCAGAACGTGAATGAGCAGTAAAGACACCTTTAAATCTTGTTTTTATCTTGGCACAACGCTGTCTATCAGTCTTTTTACTAACTGTTGCTTATCTTAGCCTGGAAAATTGTGTTTACTTTTCTTTCTCTTACTACCATTAGATGTCTTTGTCAAGTAAGCTGACAATCGTTATGAAAAAAAGGCTGCAAGATGTCAGGTTTTTTTCTAACACGAAACATTTAAATAGCTTGTAAATGAATAGTACAAATATATTTCAAAATATACCAAAACCTATGAAAGCACATTTTTTATTTTGCAATTCAGAAGTGTGATGCATACATAGAAGCAGTTTTTTTAAACATTCTTTTTACACTATATCGTTTTATCACTAAAACCGCATGTTTGTGGGAAACTCTCACTCTTTGCCTTATGAGGCTATACTGATCACTATGAGTGACATGTCACCTAGAGTGTCCACAATGCCAATACCACCAATTACAATCTCCGCAGACACCCAAAGCACCTTTTGAGGTTCCATAACAGGAAAAATGCAATTGCCTGAAGAACATATTGTCTAAATGGTCCAGTAAATCTGTTCAATATTTTGCTTCTGTCCATTTGTTGTGTTATTGAATCATTTATTTTCACCGTATGTATTTGTGAAATACAATATTAGAATGTACTAAAAAGAAGAAACGTAAAAAGAGACTTAATACTAACTCAAATGTTTTTTTGATAAATTTGTCTAGTAGACTGTGTTGTCATTTCTGGTTGCTCAAGATTGATATTTAATGTAATATACATGTATGGAAGTATACTGTTATAAAGTAATAGAGTAGACAGGTATGTTAGCTGTTTTGTGCTCATTAACACTGGCTTTCCTGCTCCGTATTCAAATTGTCAGGATAAAGAAGTGTCATGGGGTGCAAGATGCCTCTATTATGCAGGGTTTTGAGTCTGCCTATGCAAGGTTTAAACTTTCACTTTGTATCGTAATAATAAAAGACAAAAGGTTTGATGGGCTTGATAAAATATGATTACACAAGTATCTCTTGTGTCCCACTATGCTCACAGTGGAATAGTTGATTCACACCTGTGCGGTACGTACTGTAGAAAGACAATCCATTCCACCCTACTGAATCTGGTAGTCCCTTTATCATTCCCTTCACGACTCGGCATTCTGTTTCTTTATAATTTATAAGCAATATCCACAAGATATGAGGATACACCGCTGTCAGTAGACATTGATCTTCTCACTAAATACCACTAAAAGGGTAACTCTTATCACTTCCTTCTGTATTTTGGAAAAAGATATTAACTTCTGTGATTATTGCAAACAACAGTGTACTACCACTTCATGCTTTAGTTATGTATTTAGTTAAGTTGATAGTTGTTTATCATGATTTGAGAAACAGTCCTGCCCCCGCCCTATTCACGATGCTAATAATGAACTAAGAGGCAAGTCAGGGGTCTAAGTGCATCCTACATGTGGCTAGATTTGTATTATATGGAGAAAACAGTTCAGCTAATAAATCAAATAAATAGGTTTTTCCTACATTAGACATGCTCAATGTGTGTATTTGAAGGTACTCTCATATGTCATATTGAAGAAAATGGCGGCTCAGTGAATTCAAATATTGGCCCAGGATCACATGATTTGAAACCAGTTAATGGGTCAAAAGAAGTACAATCAGTTTGCATAGATTGCAGCTCTAGTAACTTTTATGATTTTTTGAGGCCTGATCTTGTGTCCGAGCTGACGTTTGCCATTTAGGCCTCCAATGAAGGCAGCACCAAAAAGCTTTGCAGGGCAGGAAGCGTTGTGCTGATCTTCGGGTGGGTAAAGGTAAAGGGAGTTAAGGATGACGTGAAGGATCAGGATGGATAGACGTAAAGGGAGGAGAGGGTAACTTGAGTGTTCGTGGTAGGCAGAGGTGAGGGGTGGGTAACTTGAATAGATTGGGTAGAGGTAAAGGGAGGTGAAAGTGACTTGAGTGTTCAGGGGTGGCAGAGGTAGAAGGAGGCGAAGGTGACTCAATTGAATGGTATGTTATTGTACAGAATGATATGGTGCAGCCTATTTCTGTATAGTATGGTATAATATGGTATGATTTGGGCTGTCATTGCATTGTATGGTATGGTACTTATGACTTGTTACTGCATTGTATGGTATGGTATAGAAAGGTATGGATTGATATTGTATACTATGGTATGTTATGGCTGTTAATGTATAGTATGGCATGGTATGGTGTGGTATATCATGGCCTGTTATTGTGTCTTGACCAGTTGGCACAATTTAAAAACATTGGAGGTACGCTGGCCTTCCAAGATTTGGTTGGAAGGTGGCATTACACGGATTGCGACCAAAACAAGGATGAGTCATACACAGCATTAGTAAATGCTAGAGAAAAGCGGCTTACTAGAAAGTGACGTTTTTAAAAATCTTGAAAGCAAACAAACAAGCAAGGAGAGAGACAGGTCAAAGAAGAAAAAAGCCAAAACAAGGGGGCATAAATGCAGCTAAAAATCGGGATAGCGCTTGATAGGAGGGTGCAAAGAGAACATCCACACACAAATTAAATACCAGAATCTGAGCACAACTAGTGCAGAAGAACATTAATCAAGACATCAATCAGTACTTGGTCCATGCTCCAGGGACGAAAACAAAAACATGGTGACAATCTGAAGGCAACATGCACTGATAGGCGCTGACAAATGAAACGGAAGAAAGTAAGAGTGACAGTGAACCCAGCCAATGGTAAGTAATAGGCAGGCTAGAAACCCCTTTTTAGAGTTTCTTTTTTTTAAAGAAACAAATGATAGCGCATGAGCACTGTCTCAGATAAAACCTAAAAAGTGGCATACATTTGTAAACTAGGCAGTTTTGTAAAGACAAGCAATATAGGTGTTTTACAGGGTATAGTTGACTGAGTGAATCTGTAGTTGCTACAGACAATGTTTATGGTAACATTAGAGAAATGAACAATAATAAAAAAAAAACAACTGTTAAAAAGGCACACAAACAGCCTTCGAAGCTTTGCCAGATTGCCTGATAGGTCAGTCCTACCATGCAGCCCACCTTGTGAAGAAAAAATCTGTGCCTCACAAATTGTACAAAAGAAGTGGGCATCAGTTCTTTTGTTTTGCACCAGTTGAAGACAGAAAAAGACGTTATGTAATGTTTCATACATGTTAGCAAAACGTACAGCTGTCAAAGCAAAAGTTCTAATCTTCAATTTGTTTGAGAATTGAGTGGCCCCAATATAAGATCAAAAATTGTCCAGCCATATGATTTTCCCAGTATAACTTTTGTCACTTTTTCTCACCTTAAGAGCTGAAAGTAAAGAGTAAACAGCCACCATCTTTATCCCTTCCTATAGCCACATACGTATCTCATTTAGGTGCCATATATGTGTTAATGGCGCTGCACATAAATTAACAAAGAAAAATGTGCTTCTTTTCTGACTGAAATATGTGACAGAGGGAGAAAGATGCCGCTGCCAGTGTTAACTTTCAGCTGTTAGTTGGGAAAAGTGAGAGGGGTTACAATTGTAGACAACAAATGAATGGGGTATTCTGAGATTTTGTATCATTACTCATTCAATAGAAAGATTGCTTAGGGTAGAACTTACCTTCAAAGGGTTAGAAACGCGCATCATATTCGGCTACATTTTCTGGATGGCAAGGACTGGGTTTTGCATTCTGCTTTGCAGAGGCGTCTCGTCCGTAATGGCAGAGGAGCGTCGCCCCACTAGTCAGTCAACGAAAATTAAAATGATGCTAAAACAATATTATCATTTTATTTTCTGCTGACCGACTCAGTTATGGAATCTAGTGCAGGGTCGGTCCATGGCAGGGAGGAGAGTTGTGCACTGCCAGTATGGGCAGCTGTCTTAGCATGGCCAAACCAACATGCGCACTTACATTTCTCCAATCCAGCTGTGCTCCACAGCCGGGTGGAGAAATGGAACAGGCTCCCTGTGCCTGAGCAAGTGTCAGACCTGGCTGTCCAGGCCATTACCATCACCACTCTCATGTTTTGTATAGCATGAGAGCAATGTCTGGATTGGGAGGGTAGACTGTGCTTTGTGCCCCAGTGACTGCTGGGAGGAGAGGCACACCAAGGCGGCAGGCAGCATTAGTGGCAGAACAGGTACTTTTTAAAATGATTTTCCTAACACTCCTTCTTCCCTCGCCCTACCACTTTGGATTTGCGGCAGACGCCACTGCATGTCAGACTGTACCAACTTTGAAAGCATCGGATTGAGTAGCGGCCTGACATTATTGATGGCAGTGAGATCTCCCCAGAAACGTCCGCTTGGCCTCTGAGTGCAATCCTTTGAATTGCATGCATTACCAGTGCAGCCTTATTGCTGACTTATCCAATTACTGCTAGTATGTTGTACACACTGGATGGGACTGCATGTTCCCCAGAATGGAGATTACATCCGCGTTCAGGAATTTTCCAAACAAAGCATGCATCTGTATATAAATATGCTTATGTTTATTTGCCATTCATCTGAAAAGTTCATTTTCATGGGACTTATTAGTAATGTTCTAAAGATTCTAAGGCCCAGATTCAGAAGTGACATCACAGGGCAGCAAGGAGTTGCTGTGCTGCATTGCGTGAAAGTGAGACAGCAGAACAGCTCTATATCTACTAAGATGTGGCACTGTTCTACTCTCCACTGCCACTGGCGCACTTTTGGCTGCCATGTACCAATGCAGACACCCTGGCACCATTAATCAAAGGTGTCTGCATTGGGGGAAGCATAGGTTTAGTGCTAGAAAGAGTCTATCAATACAAACACTAGACTTTTATGGCGTTTACCACATTGTGTTTGTGCTGCACAATGTCAACACGTGCAAAGTGGGAATAACTAGGGTAAATTAAAACATTTGTCCTCGTTACACCTGTCTCGAGGATGCATAGGATTGCAGCACAAATCTTGGTCTACAATTCTTTTTTGATAAGGGTTTGTGTCAAAACCCATGGATGGTTATGTGAGAATTCCCATGGAACACCACCTTGATGGAAAGTAACACAGGGCAATGTACTGCACAGATTTGTGTTAATTTGGGTTACAATCCAATGCAAAATTGCGATTTATATTGGATTGGATTGTAAATCCCACCACAATTTGTGTCGGGTTTGTGCTAAAAAGTAACGGAACCGAAATACAAATATTTGTAATTCCGATTGTAATCCTTCATTAGAATCAATATTGTTTCATTTTTTGGAAATGTTATTGCCAGATCTGCCACTAAACAATCTAACCATCTATCTTCTTAACTGTTTTTCAAGTAATTGTTTTGCCTAATCTGTTCTCCATTTTGTAAATATACTTGAACTTTTAGAATTACATGGTGAATGATTGGGTGTGTTGGGCTTGGCACCACTGTGGCTGGTATATCAAAGGATTTACAGTTCGAAACAAAGCAGAGAAACATTTCTTATGCACATTAATTCTTCATTAAAGTCAATATAACATAGGTTATTTTTTGTATACATTAAATTGAAATGAGAAACGTAAACTCACTAAACTTCATATTTTTATTTAAAAATGAAATCTTATATTTAATAACGTTAGTAAAGGATCTCTTGTCCCCACACCGTGACCTTAAAAGTTGATCTTGAGTTCTTAAAATGTTCTTGTTTTCAGGATGCAATTTGATGGCATTTGCATGAAGGCCCTGCAGGGCCCTTATAACTCAGCTGTAATTGAGTCTAAATTTGATTCATTATGCGAGTGCTTTTCCCCATGGATTGCCTTGATTTACACACTCAACCGTGAGACAGGCTCGCGTATGATTGGCAGCGCAAATTTCTGGTCACGTATTTCATGGATATCCACATATAACGCTCTGATGGTTCAGTTGTGTTGCCATGCAATGTTTTGATATCTTTAGCAGGATAAATATAATTTCACGAAGCAGTATTGTCAGGATACATAGAGCATCATTAGGTAGCCTGCTACTATATCAGGTGCCTCCAGCAGATAGCATCTATAAAAACGCTGGATGATGGGAGGAGGAACTCCAGAAACAACAGGGCATCTCAATACCTGACTAGCAAAAGATGTCCGCTGGTTTAAAAAATTGGATTATTAGTTGTGCAGGATGGAAATATGTGCAAGTATTAGATCCACAATTGCCTCCTTACTGGAAACCAAGCACCACTTTGTAGCACCCGACCCTTTCAAAGTAGCGAAGCAGAGAAGTCCAAGGTCTACTCATGGAAGGTAGCATGAGCTAGTAATCTCCATTCACTGTGTTGGACTTGGCCTTTTCTGCAGGCTTTGCCCCTAACTTTTGCCTCCTCCTCCCTTTTTTTCTGAACTCGTTTTTGTTGGCTTTAGAGCTGAGGGCACTTTACCCCTGCTAATCAGTGCTAAAGTGTATGTGCTCTATCGCTAAAATGTGGTAACATTGGCTTATCCGCAATTGGCAAATTTAGTAAGTAAGTAAGTAAGCTTTATTTCGATATATAAAAACATATCATAAAAGCGAAACATCACAGTATAAAACAATAATCAAACAAACAATTTACAATTCATTGTACCTTAAAAGAGATCTGTCCAATGGACAAAAAAACATGTTAAAAAAGGGGGAGACGTTATTGGATCATCAGTTTTTTAGTGGTTCTTATACGCCAAGCCCATCCTAGGAATTTTGCCAGACAAATGGAGAAAAAGGGTCTTGTGTCTGAGAGCAGTATTCTCAGAGCTTCCAGATGTGAACGGGTTCCTAAGCTCCTGAAAAGAGGCTTCAACCACCTCCGTCTGGGAGCTAGATAGGCTCGACACTCAAATAAAAAGTGTGCAACGGATTCTGTTTTCAGCTCACAAAATGGGCAGTCGGGAACAGTTTGCAGGGGTGGTTTCCAGGTGGAAGTGAACTGGCATAAAGGTAAAACCCCAACCCTGAATTTAAAATATAAAGCCCTATCATAAGAACTGTGTATCAGGTCCATATAAGCTTCTCTGGAGGGGTTACATTTAACCATCAGGAAGTTGGCAACAGTTTTTGGATGGTTTGATTTACCCAGTCTCTCCCTATCGACCCAAGACCAATAGGCCTTCTTCAATTCCTGTTTGGGAGGTGCGGTTTTATTTTCCCACGCAGATCCTAAACCAAGCAAGATGAGTGCCTTCTTAACCTCTCTAAGCCAGGCGATCTTGTGCCAGCCAGGAAGGGACAATACGTCTTTTAGGGCATCCGCATAGCTGTGAAGTTCAGGAACGTTCCAAATTCTGGACCACAGTAGTAAGGGGCGTAGTTTAGCTTGGTCGCAGATAGGGCGGGTACCTGCGTCGAGCAAGAGTGGGATTGTGGGAGTGCTCTGGGGTAGCCTCATCAAGTCTTTATGAAATTTATTTTCTAGGTGGGCCAAGGTGTCCACTCTCTGGGTTCCCCAAAATTCTGCACCATACAATGCTGCACTCACAACCCTGGCCCTATAGATGTCAAGAAGTGCCCCGATCGGTTTTGTGGAAGAGGCACGTTGTTCTTTAAGTAAAGCGCCAACAACCCTCTTGTGGGTTAGAAACACTTTCTGGTGATGGGCCTTCCAATTCATACCATCACAGAGGCGAATGCCTAGATAGTCAAATTCTTTGACCCGTTCTAATGGAACAGAGTCTAGAGTGGGGGGTTTTACAGATTTCTTCGGGGGGTTGAGGACAAGAAATTTGGTCTTACCAATATTTATTGCTAAGCCCTTGGCATCACAGAAAGCCTTAAAGCTGGTAAGTAGCGCCTGTATGCCTATGGGTGTCTTCGAAATCAGGAGGGTGTCATCGGCAAACAGGAGTGTCGGGATTTTCCTTCCGGCCAGGGATGGTGCATCTGCAGGATGTTGTAAAAGATGCTCCACCACTCCATTTACGTACAACGAAAACAGAGTGGGGGCAAGCACACACCCCTGGCGGAAGCCCCTGTCTACTGGGATACACAATGTTTTTTCTCCCTGGGCACCCCATCTGATTTGAGCAAAATTATTTGCATGGAATTTTATCAATAAGGCCAGAAGGTAGGGGGGTAGACCTAGACCGTCAAGGACTTTCCACAGTAATGCTCGTGGGACCAGGTCGAAGGCCGTTTTTAAGTCTATGAAGACTAGGTATAAACTTCCTCCTCCTAGCACCACTACCTTCCAATAGAGCATTAGAAGGCGGAAAGTCTGCTCGACGGTACCTGTCCCTGATCTAAAACCTGCTTGGAAATCAGATAATATCTGGTTATCGTCCACCCACTCCAGAATCCTGCCCAATACCACTTTCCCCGCCACCTTTTGCGTTGTGTCCAACAAACTGATGGGGCGGTAATTGTCTGGGTCTTCCCTGTTGCCTTTCTTGAAAATAGGGACGACTTCAGCGCCCCTCCAGGTATCAGGGAAAGATCCCCCCAACGTAACCTCATTAAGTAGTTCTGCAATTAGTCTGCTCCAAAATGGGGGATTATTTTTTATCAGGTCGCCCGGGATCCCGTCCGGGCCTGCCGCTTTGTTGGGAACAATACAACTAATTGCCTTCTCTACTTCTACGGCGGTGGATGCAACTTCGTTTGGTGGGAGGACTGTGGAACTGAACCGTAATAGCGGGTCTGGTTGGGGGGGCCCTGTTTGCGCTGAATACAAGTTCGAAAAATGGGCAAACCAGGCAGCGCCAGGAATGTTACAAGTCAATTGATGATCTATGGGCTTGTCTCTTGACCTTAGCAAGTCCCAAAACCCCTTGGCATCTTTCCTTGTACTTGCCTCCGTTAAATCACGCCAAAAATTGAAGTCATATGACCGCTTGGCCTCAGACACAGATTTCCTGTAGAGTTTCCTTGCAGACCTGATGACAGCTTGGTCTTTCCCTTTTACTGCGGCCACGAGATCACTCTTAGCATTTCGGCAATTCGCTGTGAACCACTTTCCATTTGCTCTCGAGACGTCTTTTGCAGCGCTTCTAGCGCTGGGTTTCGAAATGGAAAATAGCCCACTTAGTGCTGTTACTGTCTCTAAAAATAGTGATGAAAACTTCTTGCTATCACCGTTTGTAGTACCAAATTTGGATTCAGCCTGTAGTAGGATGGTTTCAGCTTGTGTCATCTTTGCCTCATCTGCTGCGACTCTTGCCCATTTGAGACGTCTCCCGCAGTTCGAGGGGAGGATCTCACGTGAAGATTTCCATATCTGATTGGTGGTTTCTTGAGAGCCCTGATGCCAGGGAACAGAAATGGTTACAGCAAGAGGGTTGTGGTCGCTATCACAGGTTTCTATAACCTCCATGTCTTGGTGGTATGACCAGAGGGTATAGTTGAGCATGACAAAGTCAATTCTGGAAGAGTGGCCCGTCCTATTATATGTGTGGGCACCCATGGGATCTGACCTAGAACGCCCATTTGTTGCTCTCAAGTTGTACTCCATACAGAGAGCGTTTATATCGATCACCCTTTGTGTCCATTTCGGGATCGGGTCAAGGTTCAAGATGGGGATTCCCCTCCTATTATCCTCCTCATTAGTGTCCAGAATATCTTCTATAGCTAAAGGCTCAAAACAGCAGTTAAAATCGCCTGCCAGCAGGACGAGAGAGTCAGCGTCACAGGCAGCCAGGTTGTTGCTTAGATCTAGTAAGGTTAGAGATCCTCCGTTCCTGCTGTCCCTTAAATAGATATTAAACAGTTCTAGCTTCCTTCCCCCTTTGTGATGGAGTGTTAGCCATTGGAGGTCAGGAGATTCAGTAGTTCTTCGGAGAATGCTGAGGTCTAGAGCTATATTAATCCAAATAAGAAGACCGCCGGACGGGCGTCCTTTGGAACCTTGTTGATGAACAGCCGGGACGTGGAAGGTCGAGAAACCCACTCTATGTCTAGGTTCCTGGCACCATGTTTCCTGCAGCAAACAAATGTCGTAAGGTGCCAGGAAGGTGTTCCATTCCGGGTTGTCAAGGTTACGATCGAGGCCAGCCACATTCCAGCTTAAGATTTTCAGTGAGGATTCGCCGGGTGGAGAGATTTTAGGAACATGAGTGGGTAAGGAAGAGTTTTCTTCATCCGGGATAGTTTGTATTTGGGGGATCTTAGTCCGATAAAGTTCAGTGGGGGCAGTACTGTCTGGCAGTTTGATCTCCATTAGATTGGGTTGAGCGGGAGGTGGGGTCAGGGAGTGGCTGTCTGGCCATAATTCCATCCTTATACAGTCTGGAGTAGCCGTTTTAGTCAGATCCAAGACACGTGGCGTGCGAATCAGGAGCCCGCCATCGTTATTATGTGGGCTGTAAGTTTGATTTCCAGATAATTCTGTGGCCATGGGAGACAAAGCTTTTTCTAGTTGTGGGGAAGCGGGGGGCGCAAAAAGTCAATCGACCTCCTCCAGGCCTCCAAATCTGTTATAGGTTGAAAGGCCATTCCAGTGTAAAAGGGTGTCCATTGGCCTCGTAGGATTGATGTTCCATGGATGGTGCTGCATCAAGGACCGATTATCCGCTTGGGTATGTACTTGGCGTGGAGGGTAAAAGTAGGATAGCGGCCTCGGGATGACAAGGGATTCTTCGCTAGTTGGCCAAGAACAAATATGGCGTGCCGTATGTGGGTCATCAAAAGTTACAACTACGCAGTCCCCTTGCTTAGATTTCTTTGTTGGGCCCACCCAGGGTATTCTACGGACCATCATTACCCGGCTTCTCTTGCCATTAGGAGCTGGTCTATTAACGTTGAGCCAGTGCATTATTTTGTTTTTCAAAGACCAATGGTTTTCGTATTGGTCAGTGCCGAGGACAGGGACACCTGTCAACACAACTACATATTCGTTGGCCTCTGGAGGAAGATCTATATAGCCTCCTCTAAAATTTTCTTTTGGGCGAGGGCCCTGGGTTTCTATAGGGTGGGGTCTAGTAGGTGGTACCAGATTTGGATTTATTTTTTGCGGCTTGGGATTCCGTGCAGGAGCCTGCGGTTTGGAAGCCTGAGGTTTAGCGGTCGTGGAAATTTGATCCACAGCCACCGTCCTCGGCTTGGGAACAGGCCTTGCAGCAGCAGGTACTGGAGCGGGGTGCTGCTCAGCCTGTGCAGCAGGAGCTGGCAATTGTGAATCGGATAAGGACACGCCCTGGTTTTCAAGATTTCTCAGGCCAAGAGTGGCCAGAGCAATAAGGCTCTTCTCCATCTCGAGTAGATTGTTTTCTATCCTAGACAATCTTAAGTCGAGTGGAGAGAGAAGTTTTTTTAGTGTTTCCCAGACTTGGTCTATGAATTCCTTCTCATTTTGTCCCTGGTCCTGCACCTGCGACCCCTCAACCTCTGGGGTGATGGTAGCTAGGCCATCTCCCATTTTTTGGCATACTGGCTGTGATCTTAAGGGACCCTCCGGTAAGACAGTACATGCCTGAGTATTAGCCATTGTAAGATGTTGGGAAACTGCCACTTTAGCCTTTTTGCGGGAGTAGGCTGAGCGGGATTGGCGTTTTCTTTTGGAGTACGCGCCAGTAGCACAGGAAGTAGTTGGAATTACTTGGGCAGGAGAGTTAGAGGTGGGGGACTGAGTATGGGGAAGTACAGGGAAACTTAGCTCTTCTAAAGTGCGTGTTTGCTCTGAGGGCGGAGTGAGAGAGGGAGTAATCGGGGGATGATGTAAATCGGCCTGAATAATGATGCTATCTGGGCGAACAGGGCGGGCAGGGGTGACAGCAGAGGCTATATGGCCTAGGGATGATTTTTTCGAATGGGCCATTACCTCGGACAACCTACGTGCGGCTGCCAGTTCTAGGGATACCCGAGTTTGGAGTTTGGATATTTCTTCATCAATAGCTATATTAGTGCGAGTGATGAAGTCATCCATGGGACCACTAACTTGTGAACCACCTTTGGCGGCCTTACTACGTGTCGTCCTAGTACTCATAATGCTTATGATAGAGTTGGGGCCCTCACACACCCTGCTAGATGTATTGCCTCTATTAAGCTGGCCTTAGCTTAACACAGTGGTAGATCAACAGGCGGGGTAGGAGTAGCAAGGGGGGTGGGCCAGGGCCGTCCGCTGCCGTCCTCGAACGGCCTCAAACGGCCCGCTCTTTGCCCGGTCTTCGCCCCGGTCGCTCCCGCGCGCTCCAGCGCAGCGGAAGCTCCACCCAGTAAAATAGAAAAAAACAGAGGGCGTTACCGGCGGGGAGAGCGGCCACAGGTGTTGCACGCAGGGACTCCTGGTCACTGGAGTCCCTGCTAGGCAGCTCGCAGCCCCGCCGGTGCCCAGAAGATGTAGTTTGACAAAGGGCTCCCCCTCGCAGCCTCACGGAAAGTCACCCCTCGCAGCGGGACCCGCGCAGCGGGTCCGGCAAGTCGTCGCTCCAAACAGGCAGGCAGGATTCAAAGGCTGGGTCAGTCCAGGTCGCGCTGTTGCGTTCACAGTATCCCACTGTGTAAAGGAAGCGCTGGGCTTTTACACCGTTTGGTTAGGGGCGTTGCCGGCGGGGAGAGCGGCCACAGGTGTGGCACGCAGGGACTCCTGGTCACTGGAGTCCCTGCTAGGCAGCTCGCAGCCCCGCCGGTGCCCAGAAGATGTAGTTTGACAAAGGGCTCCCCCTCGCAGCCTCACGGAAAGTCACCCCTCGCAGCGGGACCCGCGCAGCGGGTCCGGCAAGTCGTCGCTCCAAACAGGCAGGCAGGATTCAAAGGCTGGGTCAGTCCAGGTCGCGCTGTTGCGTTCACAGTATCCCACTTTGTAAAGGAAGCGCTGGGCTTTTACACCGTTTGGTTGGGGGCGTTGCGGGAGGGGAGAGCGGCCACAGGTGTTGCACGCAGGGACTCCTGGTCACTGGAGTCCCTGCTAGGCAGCTCGCAGCCCCGCCGGTGCCCAGAAGATGTAGTTTGACAAAGGGCTCCCCCTCGCAGCCTCACGGAAAGTCACCCCTCGCAGCGGGACCCGCGCAGCGGGTCCGGCAAGTCGTCGCTCCAAACAGGCAGGCAGGATTCAAAGGCTGGGTCAGTCCAGGTCGCGCTGTTGCGTTCACAGTATCCCACTGTGTAAAGGAAGCGCTGGGCTTTTACACCGTTTGGTTGGGGGCGTTGCCGGCGGGGAGAGCGGCCACAGGTGTTGCACGCAGGGACTCCTGGTCACTGGAGTCCCTGCTAGGCAGCTCGCAGCCCCGCCGGTGCCCAGAAGATGTAGTTTGACAAAGGGCTCCCCCTCGCAGCCTCACGGAAAGTCACCCCTCGCAGCGGGACCCGCGCAGCGGGTCCGGCAAGTCGTCGCTCCAAACAGGCAGGCAGGATTCAAAGGCTGGGTCAGTCCAGGTCGCGCTGTTGCGTTCACAGTATCCCAGTATTGGCAAATTTAATTTACTTATAAGTCCCTAGTAAAGTGCACTATATGTGCCTAGTGCAAAAACAACAGTTGATGGACAGAATTCAGAACAATGTCATACATTCATACAAATGTAGATAATAGGTTTGCTTGAATTGAGCCGCACATCAAAATGTTATGCCATTTATAAAGAGAAGCATCTATTAGTGACAGAAGGCAACTATAGCCGGGGTGCTCTGAAGGTATATGACACCTACCCACCAAAGTGTCAGTCAGTCCTAGGGTTTAGCCGAACCCAGGTCATACATGTATATACAAAACACCTGAGCACACCAATATCATTATTTCCAAAAAGTCAATCAAATGTATAGGTATTTCTCCAAACAATCCAATGACGTCCCAGCACAGGCTGAGTGGCAAGCTAGTCACTCCTGGTGGGTCTTCTTTGTAACTTGACTTAACATCCTGAAGACTTGAATAAAGTAACCTACATGATACCAGGCTCCAGCTCCTATTTACAACAATTATGTATTCTAGGTCCATACTGTCTTAGAATAGAGAATCAAATAGTCCAAACAAATCTTCTTGGATTGGGATCTGTGTTTTAATTTCCACAATTCACAAGCGGTAAACAGCAGCCGGTGTGCGTTTCGCCCGCAGGGCTTTCTCAAGGCTTATTATTAATTTATTCCAAAGGTATATGATTATAGATATTCTCTAGGATAACACTTCTCAATGACGAATGGATGATAGCCTGGATGTTTAGCAGCACATTTGTAGGTCAATATTGAAAGTTTGCGCTCCTAATGTCCAGCAACATCGTAGTAGGTGTGGCCCCAATGTATAAAATCTCGTCCTTTTAGACATTCGTCATTCCATTTTAGAATCCAAGCCCCATCATTTGTGGGATGGTATTATCCATTTGGACCTTTTTAAATCCCAATAATATACTTTTTTCTCCTGAGAAACGCTCGCAATGAGACCTGCTCAGACTCCTTTTTTCGTACTCTAAACGTGTATGGCTGTTATTACGATGGAAGCGTGATGGTATTTTGTTAATTGCTTCTGCCAGCATTGGTGTGCTGTAACCCCCTCCTAGTGCGATGCCCTCATTGAGGTACCCCTTGTTGGTATATATATATATATATATATATATATATATATATATATATATATATATATATATATATATATATATATATATATATATATACATATACACGGCTGGTAACACTCTACTACATGCCACAAGCGCTCATCCACAACATCTTATCAAATCTATACCCTACGGTGAGATGCTTCGCATCTGCCGCATTTGTAGTAATGAGGATGATATGATTGTAAAACAACAGGAAAGCTCAGTAAGATTTGTGGAAAGAGGATATAGTTCAAGAATAGTGGAAACCGCCATGAGAAAATCACAGCTAAAACCCAGAGTTGAACTCCTGAAATACAACCCCAAAAAGAGCCAAATCCAGAATACAGACGCTAATCCGGTTAGGTTAATACTGACATACTCCAAACAGGAAAAATAATTAAGGAGTATGGTTAGGCACAACTGGCACTTTGTTCAGGATGACCCTATTATTGGAAACTTGATGCCCTCAAATCCAGCGATAACTTTTCGCAAAGCAATGAGTCTGGGCAGCATTTTAACTAAAAACAGCCAGGAATGCTTTAAAAAGAAAAACTGGATGCCTACCAGCAAGGGCTTCTTCAAATGCCTGTCATGTAAAGCATGTCAGCATGGTGTAAATACCAAGAAATACACCACTGGCATCCCAAGGTCGACCAGAGAGATTTTGCAACATCTTACATGCAAGACTGAGTACTGTGTCTACATTTTAGAATGTGAGTGCCATTTGAGATATGTGGGCAGCACGAAGCTGCAAGTCCATAAAAGGATTTTGCAGCATCTGCGAGCGATAACTAACAAGGACCAAAGTTATCCGGTTGCGATGCATTTTGAGGCATGTCACAGTAGTAAACCTCAATGCTTAAAATACTACGCAATCGAATCCATCCCTGTAACAAAAAGAGGAGGGGATAGGGAGGCTTGCATGAGAAGAACCGAAACTAACTATATTCTGCAATTTGACTCTAAATGGCCAGGAGGATTAAATACCACTGAAGACCTCCATACACACTTGTAAATAGTTGATCTACTTATGAGGGGTATTATGTGCGATTACATAAAAAGGAGTAAAAATATATATTTACATACCGTATAATTTGGACCATTTAGAAATTCGAGTATTTATATTGCTATGTTCTTGTATTGTATTTACAGATATTTATTTTTCTATAACTATTGCAATCTAGAACAAAAAAACTTTTTTACCATTGCAATGTATTTAAAATGTGCCATGATTATTTTTAGCTGTTCTTTTAAGGCATTAGGGTAGGTTTTATCCATATGTCTTTTAATCAGTTATTTTTAACATGTCACCGATATCTTTTAATAATAGGTCCTTTGTGTAAACGGTTTTTATTTTACAAGCATGATTAATTAGGTGCGTGTAAATAAATATATTTATATATTTGCAATTTCATGATCAACTGTATAAAATCAACACAATCCTGTCCCCTGCAAACTGATTATTTATATCCCCTTTCTTCCCCCCTGGATACTGAATAAACCAGTATATCTATGAATTTTATATCAATAGATAGTATAGGTTTTAACTTTGTCAATATGAGCACGAGTCACTTTAGATGTATTGTACTGTAGCACCAAGTCACTTTATCAACCTTATTGAAGGGGATCCTTCTAGGACTTGTGGCCAATACATAACACCACTTAAGACAAGAAACGCATCAAAGTGCTGAGTTATCGGCTGCAGTCCTCCAAGTAGGAATTGTCTGTAGTGTAAAGTGAATCTAGATTTCCTATACAGTTTTTCTTAAAATCATGTTTTGTTTAGTTATTTCAAGAGGAAAGGCTAGAATAGATCGATTTCTGTTTACAAATGTATTTTTTGCACGTTTAGGTGGGCACGTGTTAATTTTTGGATTAAATATTTTATGTTGCAATGGCATAGGTTGGATTAAATATGTTGTGGGACTAATAACTTGCATTTAAGCAGGCACACAAAAACATAGCAAAACTGTGAATTAAACATGCTATCAACTGTCCAAACATATCATTGATGGTTGAAGGTTTTTTAAAAAAAACTGTCTTTGGTGAAATAATTTATTGTATTTATACAGATCGTATTTATAAAATCAAAGTACTGTAAATGTATTTATACAGATAGTATAATTTCTATGTCTATTGCAACATGTGATACACTGGCACTTTAAAAATGGGCTGAGCATAATGCATTGTCATGTGATCAAGGCCGCAGGGGCGGCCGAAACGCGTCGTGACAAGCTGTTTATTTGGGAATAAATGAATGCTGCAACATAAGTTGGTCCATGCCTCGTATTTCTACCTAAGGGTTGGAGTGCTGCTGCTGCGAGGTATTGCAGATACATATATATATATATATATATATATATATATATATATATATATATATATATATATATATATTTATATTTAATGGGAGATTTCTCAGTACTGAAAATATGAGACTATGAAAGAACTATAATGAGTCTCTTTGAAGTTATATGAAAGGCAGTAAAGTGTGGTAATGCTGCAGAGTACAAAACAAAATTCCTGCTTTATAAAGATATCTGAGTAAAGACAACAGCGGTCCTATGCAAGGAGGGATATAGTCAAAAGGTAAATATAGACACAATGGAAACTATATTGTAAATTGACTTGCCCATCCGGGCAGAGGTCTAATATTTAATTTAAAACCACAATATTAGGAGATACCTTCAACAATTTCTTGGAGATGGGCACAAGCCTGTGCCCAGACGTTTACAAATTGTCATGGTTAGTGGAGTGGATAGAAGGTAGAGAAAGGTTTTTAGGCAAAAGCTATTGTTTTCTGCGCATATAACAATAACAGAATTCACATTTACACCATTACTTGAAATATAGTAACAGATACACAACAGAGTATATGGTGTAGAAGTTGTTGACGGCGTTTCGATCCCATAACATGGTTACAGGGATCATCATCAGGACTGAGTAAAGCCTAATCATTCCTAGCCATGATAGCCTAAAGAAAGGGGGGAGAAAAATAAGGACGTTTGTCCAAGAGAGGACACATTTTAGTTATCGCTACACAATTACATTTGTAATTTAAACATAAGTGACATTCAGTGTTGCCTTAAGGGCCTATAACAAGGCTTTGTACACGAGAAGTGGGTGAGTGTCCTAAGCTCTTTTCTTAGGCACTTCACCACGAACGACCTGGACTCCCATTACCTTGTTAATGTTCCCTCTCGTAATTTTAGGAGATTGATCTCCGTGGCATACCTGCCTGAAACGCAGCCCTGCCAGAAACGTAATCACCGTTTCAGCTGCCCGTTTAAATTGGGACCATCCTGTTCCTCCGCGGGTGAGTTATTTAGCCAGCGCCCAATTTTTGATTCCTGTTTTCAGAACTAATTGATTACTTATAGACCCTCCAGTCCCTTTGCAGATAACGACTGCCCCCCACTCCCTGCCACCGGCCGGCACCCACTGTGTGCGCCTCGCCCAATGCGGTAAGCTTGTAGATTGCTTGGTAGGCGATCGCGACCCCTCACTTCTCACCGATAACCTAGTTACTTCTTTAGTACCGAGTACGTGCCGCTCTTTCTTCGCCGAAGTAGAAGTCCCTGTGCGTTACATGCATGTTATGCACGCCTTAGGACACGCACCCATCACTACTGCAGGATCTCGCCAAAACTCTGGTGTTTAGCACACAGCCTGGGCACCAACTAGGCACACGGCAGTATGAAGGTCATTATTCTCTGTCAGGCACAATAAGAAAAAAACACGGACGTTGAATGAATGCATTAGCTTTAAAGCAAAGTTTTTAAATTCTTTTACTTCACTTCTCGTGCACAAAGCCTTGTTATAGGCCCTGAAGGCAACACTGAATGTCACTTACATTTAAATTACAAATGTAAGTGTGTAGCGATAACTAAAATGTGTCCTCTCTTGGACAAACTTCGTTATTTTTCTCCCCCCTTTCCTTTAGGCTATCATGGCTAGGAATGATTAGGCTTTACTCAGTCCTGATGATGATCCCTGTAACTATGTAATGGGATCGAAACGCTGTCGACAACTTCTACACCATATACTCTGTTGTGTATCTGTTACTATATTTCAAGTAATGGTGCAAATGTGAATTCTGTTATTGTTATATGCACAGAAAACAATAGCTTTTGCCTAAAAACCTTTCTCTACCTTCTATCCACTCCGCTAACCATGACAATATGTAAACGTCTGGGCACAGGCTTGTGCCCATCTCCAAGAAATTGTTGAAGGCATCTCCTAATATTGTGGTTCTAAATTAAATATTAGACCTCTGCCCGGCTGGGCAAGTCAATTTACAATATAGTTTCCATTGTGTCTATATTTACCTTTTGACTATATACCTCCTTGCATAGGACCGCTGTTGTCTTTACTCATATGTTCCCCGAGGTCCTGTGCTGACTCGATTGGGTGCCCTTGTTGTTTTTTATAATTTGATAAAGATATCTGACTTTTGTCTAGTGGCAGTTTTGATGCCATAAAGTAATGCAGAGGGCATGCTGGAAAGAACAGATCTGTATTATGTGGATAGCTAAGTGGATTAGTAAAGTCACGCATTAGAAACACTTTGAAACAGTTGAAATGTATGTGAGAGAGGGGCTATGGAGAGATGAGGGGCACATTTGCTGGCGGGAAGTAATGGAATCAAAGGAGGTCACAGTGTGCAATTGTAAAGCACACGTTCACCCGTAGGCATCTTGGCGCTGAATAACAGATATTTATTGAAAGTCATGGGAGGGTGCCAAATGATTGTCGTACTGGCTTCCACCAGCACTAAAGGCTGCGATGATGGGTATGTCACAAGGTAAAGTAATACTGTCTTTTTTCTCTCTTTCTTAGTCTTTTTGGGGAGCGTACAGATTTTGCAAAGGAAATGTAAAGTGACTGCGTCATTACTGACTGTTAAACACTTCACTCACACACACACACACCTACACTTTGAAACCTACAAACAATCAGCCTTCTATGTAGGATAGTGTTTTAAAAGGATAGTTTTAAGCACTAGCAGAGATGGTGTATCATTGGATTAATGTTGCCCAGGCCCTAAGTCTGGTTCTGGAGTCTAGCTCTGAGGCAGAATCAGAGACTGAGACAGCAGATACTGAAACAGCATCTGAGGAAGAGGACAATGGAGCAGAATCTGGGAGTGATTTTTCCGTCTGCGCAGTTCCATCTGATGACTCATCTTCCGCCGATTCTGAATGAGACTATGTCAGTCGTTTTGTCCCTTTGCCAGCATACTCTGTGCAGCGGGACACCAGTAGCAAGTTGAAGCAACCCAGAGAGAAGGCATGTGTGGCCACAAGCTGTCTAGGCAGCCTCCCAATTTAGTTCAGCCCCAAATTCTGCCTTTCACTAGTGATGCTGGATGTAAAGTCGATACGGCAAATGTTTTGCCAACTGACTACATCCATCTCGTTTTGGATGTTGACTTCCTTTTCGCAATTGTGCAGCAAACAAATTTGCGTGCCGAACAATTTCTGAGGGAGCATGGAGGCACTCTTGGGCCTCATTCTAGGGCACACAAGTGGACTCCCACTTCTTAAGGGGAGTTGAAGATATGTTTGGGCCTCACGCTTAAAAGGGGGGTAGTGTATAAAGCGCAGCTGCTGTTTAGTCAGTACATTCCAAGCAAACGTGCTCGCTATGGCATCAATCTATACATGCTTTATGAGAGCTCGACAGGCTATGTGTACAGCTTGAGAGTGTATACAGGGAAGGACACAACTAACGCTCAGCACAAATGTCCTACCCCCCAGAGTTCCCCTTCGTCTCCAGAGTAAAATGATACCGCACTTGTGTGTGGTGGGCCATGGGCCTGTGACTGGTAAGAGCCAAAAACATGGGGATTAAGCATATAGCACAGCGAATTCTAAGCACTACATTTAAAAAAAAAATTCTAGCCTATTCTGCATTGGATAGCCACACAAGTGAGGTATCATTTTACTCGGAAGATGAAGGGAAACGCTGGGCGGTAGGACATTTGTGCCGGCACGGTGACCCCACACAAAAATGTGTGGAAGAAGTGATTTCAGCTAAATGTGAGGCTTGCCGGGGATTCTGGGTGAGAAAACATTAGGGGATCCACACAAGCTATACCTCCCTGTACTCCCCCGGGTGTCTAGTTTTCAGAAATGTGTGGGTTTTGTAGGTTTCCCTAGATGGCCGCCAAGCACGGGGCCAAAAACCCAGGTAACCTCCCCTTGCAAAACCAAGTCATTTTGTGATAGGCAATTATGATGTCTCCTCAATATGTTTAGGGCCTTTGCCTGTCACTGGAACTTGAGGCACCCACACAAGTGAGGTACCATTTTTATCGGGAGACCTGGGGAAATGCTGGGTGGTAGGAAATTTGTGTCAATTAAGGGGTTTAGTAACCTTTTAGCACTATTGACTTCTAAGGACTGTTTTGGGATTTAATCTTTAAAAACTCATATCTCAGTTTCTACTTATTATATGTGGAAATTGCCCACTCTCTACATGTCACTAAAACTTAAATACAAACGATACAAGACATTTGAAATGAACATGCACATTGCACATCTGTCCTACGTGTCATAATGGTTCATGCACATGTTGCGTTTGAAACTGCTATTGTTGGAAAACTTTACTGCCGAATTTATATTTCTCATATAGAATGTTCACTAATGTTGAAAGAAATACTTTTGAATGTTTAACTTAGGACTCATCTTTATTAAATAAAAGGTGCATTTAATAAAATAATCATTGATGTTGATACAGTGACTGGATATGCAATAATAAAACGTATTTGGTTCATTGTAACTAAATGGATTTACAGTTTAACATACACTAACATGCAAATATGAAAACTAGTAATGTGTAATTGTTCCAATAACCATCCTCTTTACTTCACTGCTGAAATATTACTTGTGATTCCTCATTGTATCCTATATTATTTGTGTAACTTCTAGGGATATCAGTCTTAGCTCGCAATGATCCTTATATGTGAAAGATCTTAATTTAGGTTAAATGATAACATTTATTCAATGTATGCATCAATGTTACATGTATGTACTTTCCAAGTAGTTCTCATATATGATGAGAAAAGCGAGGGGTTGAGGCAATAATACAACCTTACTAGCCAACAATAGCATTGAGCAAAGTATTCTTTCAATGGTGCAGCAAACCTGAAGAACAATCCCTCTACGTTTCAAATGGAGAGCAATTTCCAATCAAATGATTATGAATGGTTCAGCACTCAAATTGTGTAGTTGTGTCACAATGTTATTTGTGATTCTACATAGATTTTCATTCCATACATGACAGTGATGTCTATGGTGCAACAGCACTCAGCATATAATTAATGCATATGGTGAGATTTTCTTTGTTCAATCAATCTTTATTTATTTATTTTCTTCTTGTAAATAGTATGCCATCAAAAAACATAGAGGCTACTATGTTTTTTTATTGCATACTATTTACAAGAAAAAAATATTTGATTCATGAACTCAGTGGATTTCGGTGCCTTGGTCTTTGCTTTGCAAGAATTAGATTGCTAATGCATAGAAAAGACTTAATATAATAAGAATATATTCTGAGCATCAGATTCTTATCTTTTTGTTTTGCATTGCAGCAACTGCGCTCCTCGTTTGAGTAATTCCAGTTTGCCTTAATTTCTTTAGGAGGCTTGGCCTCCCTGTTGCAAACTTGTACTTGTATAGAATGGTCTTGAGAGTGATCTATTTGAATCTGATTACTAATTTGTAATAAACATTCTTGAACTTGGCTACTGAAACCTGGTCTTCATTGATTAATTTAATTGAACATTGATCGGACAAGTGATGCTTACTCTTTCCTCTCAGTGAGACATATAAAAGATCCATTGGAGGACCAAGATAGAGAGAAAGTAATTGATTTAGTGATTGAGTAACAGAGGGGACCAAACCCCCTCAACACCGTGGGCCCAAAAACACTGAATCTGATGTTTGTCATTTTGGTCTTGTTGTACTCAGATAAATATAACCTATTTTACTAAACTGGTGTGGAGTCTTTTTGTGTTGTTTTCTCTGTGTTACTGTAATTTAAGTGTCGCACAAATACCATACACATTGCCTCTTAAGTTAAGCCTGACTGCTATGTGCCAAGCCACCAGTGGGTGAGCACAGGTTAATTTAGGTTGTGTATCTGCCTTACTAAGACTGTGGTGCCTACATGGACAGGGTGCAAACCTCTACCAACTAGAGACCTAGGGGCACATGAAGCATTGCTTTTTGCAGTCGCAAAGAACCACCATTTTTGCATCATCCCAAATAAAAAAATTGCTGTTTAAATAATTGCAAAATTTGCGATTAGTTAAATTGCAATTGCATTTAAGGATTCACTAAATGCAATGCAACAAAAAAGAAAATAACAATTTCGCTATAAATAAATGCAAATTACCAACAATTTAAAGTTGATGGTAATTTGTGAAAACTTTGAAAAATGCACAAAAGTGCATTTTTCGAAGTACTATGTTGCACACACATATGCCCTTGGGACATGTGTGTGTGCAAATTTTTTTTTAATTGCACTTTCAGGGGTGCATCAGGGTGTCCTTTTGGCACTCTTGCACCCTTGAAATTGCATGCGCAATTAGCGAGTACCTATTTGGTACTCGCAAATTGCAAATGCAATTCCCATTGATTTCTATGGGTCTTGAGGCCCATAGGAATGAATGGGAAGCCATTCATAATTTTCGATTTGCAATGTGTGAGTCGCAAATAAGGAATGTGTAGGAATCACACTTTTTTTGCAATTCCTACATGCATAGGAGGTTGCAATTCCCAAATAGCAATTCCTTAAAAATCGCTATTTAGGAATCTCAAATCCAAATGTTGATGCATTTGGCCCCAAATTTCTAAAATTGGTGATCAACAGTGAGGATAGGACTTGTGTTTGTGCAGAACCTTGCAGGAATTTGGTGTACTCTACTATCCACATCTAGAACAATGTGATTCAATTGTCTCTGACCTCCATTGGCATTTTTTCCTGCTCTCTTTAAATTGGCATTTTTAATGTATCGATTCTCCATGATTAGAATTTTTGCTTTTCTATAAATCATGTCTCTGATTGGAAGTCACATAACTGCATCGGTTCCTGCAAAAAAGGAGTTTGAGTTGTCAAAATTGGAGAAGTACACAGTGCAACAACTCAAGGATTTTTGCAAGGAGTTTGGGGTTTTTACTAATGACTTCACCAAGAAAGTGCTGAGGGTGTGGTTGGAATCAAGGGATGCAGCACATGGACCCCAGAGGTGGGTGAGGAGGATGTTAGATTTTGAATTACTATTAAAATGAGTCCTTGAATTATTTCTCTAGCTGCTACCAATCCGAATTTAGCATTTAATAAATGTAACATATAATCCAATATTTCCCTATGGAAGCAGCTGGTCCTGCTACAGTGAGCATAGCTTTTGGGGCTATTTTATTGTAAGGTCATGCTCAATATTAACTTTTAAATGCACTACTTTTAAATAGCATGCACCCTGCCTTTACGGGCAATAAAGCCTACATAAAAGTGACTTATTAATGTTTAAAAAGAAAGTCCAGGCCTGTCAAACTGCCTTATTTTGACAGGTCACATTTGAAGTTTCAGACTGCCACAGGCAGGTTACCTGTGTGCAGCTACCAACAATTTCTTGCAACAAGCCTGCCATATAAATTGAAATGGTCCAAGAATCACCCGGGAAAACATAATGTGATGTGATCTCAGAAAAGTAAAAGAAGACAATCTGGAACAATCTTGAAAGAAATGCTTCGGTCGTCAGTGTAGAATTTCCCTGCCTTATAATGCGTGGCTTTTGATTCACAAAGAAAGTCATAAGTCTGCCTTTGCAGATTTATTACCTCGAACAGGTGCATACATCTGCACAACACAACTTCCAGGTAGTACACCTGGAAAAATGCACAAGTTATTAGTTTCCAGATGTATGTCTAGAAACAGGGCCGGACTGAAAACTTAAAACAGCCCTGGCAAAAATTAAAAATTCAGCCTGCATGGGCTTCAGACATCCTAATGTGCGCTAGAATAAAAGCAACTCTTTCAAGTTGCGCCCGGGATCGGTAATGAGCACCACCATTCCTAGAGGCTTAACCTGGCCTCCAAGTGTCAATACCGGCTTCCTAGGGCTCCAGCCTCCCGGGGAATTGCCCCCTTCCCTGGCTGGCCGGTCCGGCCTTGTCTAGAACCTTGTTTGCTGGATTTTCCATCATGTATGATTGCATGCATTGATCAGTTACTCATTCTGGAAAGCCAACACCTTAATGCAAAGTGCCATTTCTTTTTTACCCAGGAAAATATGGCTGTCCACAGAGACAAACCACTTCTACTACACCCCATGAAATTTGTAGGTATTCTGTTCCCTTTTCAACTCAGAAAGACGTTCACTCCTGCTGTTGACCAGATTAAACATCTGACCGCTTCCAGAGTGGTAAAAGGTCAGCGAGAAGTTTCTGAATAACACTTAGGTGGTTGTGGAAGTTCATGTATTTTGAAGACTGACCACGTCTCGGAGCACCCACTCACCACCATTTGCTTATCCTTTACTCCAATTTAGTATTTTCCGACAGAGGGATCATAATATACAGGAGTAAAAGGGTCTACACTGCAGGGTGAGATTTTGTGACTTCCTTGTGGTAAATACAGCCATTGGAGATAGCAAGTGTGATTTACGACAGCAAATGGTTGTGTGCCACAGACCCAAAATGTACGGTAATCTGTAAAATCCCAATTTTTGTAAAACAAGAGGCTGTTTCTTATTAGTCTCCGGAAAAAGTAGATCAACAAAAGTGTTAAGCCTTCTTGAGGATGTACATCTCGAACGAGATAAAGAAATTAAGCTGTGTCTGCATGAGGGAGTTTTCTAATTTCTAGCCAATAACACAAACACCACATGGCCATTAACGAACAAACACGAACATATAAGCCCATGCTTTCTACTTGACATGCAGGTTCAGCACATTGAAATCCTTAGAAAATATATCAAATACCTGAGAATGTATGCAAATGCAAATTTGATTAACTCTGCAAACCTGGCTTACAAGAAAGGGAGTGAGAATAATTTATTCCGCAAATAACGTTAAAAGCATTAGATTTGTCTCAAAGGAGCTTATGGTGTTTGATATAAAATGCATTTCTTTAACTGCACATTTGGAAGCTGTGAATATTTAGTACTTTTTCTATTTGAAGACACTTGTAGTTCGACTGAAACTGTGTTGCTTTTGAACTGTGAAACATATGCTGTCTCGGCAGATGGGATTCATGTTCGAACGTGGTGCTTTCATACCTCCTGTTTGTCAATCAAAGATGGGCTAGATGCTGGAATACGTTCTAACCGGGGAGTGGTGCGTTGTGCAGATGCAATCTTATTGGCTACAAGGAGCTTCCAGCAGGGTTGTGATCATCATTATTATTGTGAGGGAAAACGTGAGGCAGTCTTATGCTTCTCTTCTTTAATAATTCAAAAAACAGTACTGCTCTATTTTTCTGCCCACCCTACTACTTCATACAACAACTTTCTTTTAGGTCTGGGCTACAGACAGCTTTAGATAGCTATAGCATACCTATTGTTTCTAATTTTAAACATATCAATAGATTGAGCTTTGGGTCAGCCTCTTCCTTATGACTGGAATGCGTTGCTGCCTGTCTCAGGTACCTGCTCATGATTGGATGGGTGTCTCCTGTATTGCTTTTCTTGTGTTTATTTTCAATCTAGGAGCATTTCAGTCTCACATTGTTCTAATTGGATCAGCTACATCCTTCCACCAATTGGATGAGCTACATCCTTCCACCATTGACTTCTAGGGCCACTTTTTTTTAATGGACCTTGTGGTGCTGCATGGGAGCTCATGTTTTGCCTTGGCCATTTCACCATGTTTCTTCCTGCTGGAATCCCACCACACCCAAACCCACAGATTCTCTAATTACTGCTCTCCCCTCTTATCCATTGCTTCATAGTCCTGCTCCCTATTATTAATGCATTTCACTTTATTTATTTTTTTACTTATTTATTCATTTAGCGAGAACCAGCAGCTGCCAAGTGGTAATAGCCTCTTGCTCCCTTTTCTTGGAAATCTCATGCACTATTTTTTCATTTTTTATTTACCATTCTAAAATGTTGAAACAGAAATCGTCGCCAGTGCTTCACAACACATGCATATTGCCTTTATGCACATGAATTTGTCAGGCTAAATGCATGAGTCACAATGTATGCATCATTAATCGGAAACCCAATTTTAAATGGCAGTCCATACGTCCACGTGTCATGATGCACTGACAGCCTTTTGGCCATTACCTAATGTGACGCAAACACGTATTTGAGAAGCCAATAGCTCGGCCTTCACAACTGAGACTTATTTGCTTTTCCAATGCTAGCCTCTTCCAGCAATCATCCATGCCTTGCCTTCTCTGTGACATTGCCAAGTAAGCCAATGTTGGCTGTAGGGTATTTAAATCTTTGCTTGTTTCTGTCTTCATGTGATCACACACATTTATCTCCTAATTTATTCATCAAACTTGGTCCGGTGGAAGCCTCCTTCCTGTTCATTAATCCATCCATGTTCAAGGTGGCTATCATTTCTCAGGTAGGTTGTATAGATATCACACTAGTGTTGTGCATAATTTTTATTACATTAGTGTAATCTTGCATACATCCTAATTTGTGGGATACCCATAGCACACACAATTTCCAATTTTACTTTCCCTACACTGGTCACAGCTTTAACTTTGAATAGTCTGGCTTCAGGCAGAATTGTCACAATTTACATAAACTGGATGGACTTGCCTAGAATCGGTTTTCTCAGAAGCTTTTGATACACAAGTACATAATTCCCAAATGTTTGCCTCATGAATGACTGGGCAGTGGACAGTCGCAAGGAAAAGCTTAGGTGACCTCATTACACTCACAGATGATAAAAGTGTACATTCCACAAAAGAAATACATTCCAATGTTTAGACTTTCTTGTGGATTCCTAGCCCTGCATAGCATGCATAAAGCATGTAGTTCTCACAAAAAAATGGACATACTATGGGGGTCATTAGGATGGCGGACGGACGCACCCCGAGGTAGAGGGACCATCCGCAGGGGCAGCGGCGGTCCCTCCATGCCAATTAGGATGTGACCGCCACCCTGGCGGTCACATCCTGTATCTTTAACCTTGCGGCGGGTGCTGCTTGAAGCAGCATCCGCCACAAGGTTAAAAATGCATGTATTGCATTTACATGCACAAAGCGGCAGGCACCGTGCGGTGCCTGCTGCTTTCTGCATGTAAATGCAGGGGGGTACCATAGGTACCCCCCATGTGCACGCCCCACCCCCTGACACCCTGGGGGCCCGCAACGGGCCCCCAAACGCAAAAAAAACACATGCTTCCTGCCCCATCCTAATATGTCTGGCGGTGTCTGATAGACACCGCCACCATATTAGAGCTTTTCCACCACGGTCGGAAGGCGACCGCTGCGGAAAAGTGGCAGATGGTTTTCCCGTCCGCCGATGACCCCCCAGCCATCCTAATCTGACGGGGGGTCTTTAAAGGCACTGCTGCGGTGATTCCGCATCCACCGCCGGCCGGGAGGATGCGGAATCACCGCAATCCTAATCGGCCCCTATATAAGGAAAAAAATATTAGACTTCATCTTCTATACCAAACTCCCTGTAAAGAGGGACCAGACCTCACTGTTCAGAGGACCACAGTGCATGCGGATGATGCTGGGCCCAACCCTGGTGATTGAGGCCTTTTACTCCTGATATCCCAGGGCCCAGCCTACTCTGGATCCTGAGAAACTGGGACAATTACTCCTTCTGTACTTGAGTCTCAATAGTAGCTGTAGTCAAGCAGGCAAGGCTCCCTCAGGAGGAGATGTTGATGCAGGTCAGTGAACATGTTTTATAACTCAAAGTGTAAATAGTACAAACAATAAATTAATTTTCAGTCAAATGCTTGCATTTATATAAAGAAGTATTTTATTTCTAATTCTACACATGCAAAGGTATACAACATTCAAAAGCAACAACATGATACACCCGAGGACGGGGCTCTAGTAGTGGTCAAGCAAATCCCTGTCCCACCCTCCTTCATGCAATGTGTTCAGGGTTATTCTCCATTCACTGGTGGCCACATCCTAGCAATGCACACTATGGGCCATACTCATGACTTGAATGTAAGAATGAATGTGGAACTTGTAGAGAATGAACTTTGCCCAAAGGCGTAAATACTTCCCCATTGAATCTTCAGGTTTTAGTCAAAAGTGTCTATCTATGGTGCATCCGCTCCATTAGCAATGAGTCCCCCTAACTAGCCCAGTTCATGTTTTACCCACTCTCACAGCCCGTAAGAGTTCAGTGGGGCAGTGGGTGCCCTCAGCCCTTACAACCGCAAGTCGAGCACTGCTCAGAGATGTCGGGCTGCTTCAGCCATAGCGGCAGCGCCTGGTGGTGCAGGCTCTCTGGCCTGAGTGGAGCTTCCAGAGTTGTTCTTAGTTGTCAGAGCAGCTCTCAGTTTGCAGATGCGGTAAGTTGACATTGTCCATCAGAGGCGATCCTTCCTTCACTTCCTGACTGGAGCCCTACAAGGATGTGACGTCGGCCACCATGTACTCGGCAGTCCTCAGGCGGGGCAGGTCCATCACAGTGCGGGCCCAGTATGCCAAACAAAGCTTTAGTCGTCTTTGGGCAGACTACAAGGTAGGTGATCTTGGTGTCCTGGGTGATATCCCCTCACCCAGCAGGGAGGCTATCAGGGCTTTGCCCCCAGTCCTGGTCACAGGCAGAAGTCTTGCAGAGCTTTCCCTTCTCATGTAGGTCAACTGACTGCTTGGCAGATGAGAAATTGTGGGGTCTCAACTTCCCCTTCTTATAGCCCATTTCCAGACACCAAAGTATAATTTAGGGCAGAGTCTTTGAAGTTTTATGTTGTGGTTCTCCTTTTCTTCTTTCCTCATCAAAGACTCTGCAGTTGATTGTCCCACAACTCAATTCATGGGAGCTAACAGAGTTCAAACCTGGCTGTCAGCCACAGGGATACGTGCATCACAAGGTTAGTCCCACACTCCTTATGACTCTCTTATCAGCCCCAACTCCCTCCCTGAGATGTGTTTAGGCTGAATCCTTGTGATCTATCATTGAATCAAAGAGCAATCATTGAAGTGAAAAGGGAGTCTCTTCCCTTTTCTCTCCAGTGTGTCCCCCACCCAGCTCATTTGAATGCAGCAATGCACAAATCTATCAGGGTGCATTAGATGTACATAGAGTTAGGAAAGGTCTATAGCAAAGTGACAGACATTGATTAAATAGTACAATTTGCGGTTTTTTGTAAATAAAAACCTAGACTGAAACAGAATATTAAAGTCCACTTGTGTACAGAAACCAATGAGCAAAATACTTTCTGATAGAGCTTTATTGTTTATTGCTGTTGACTATTTTTCTTTTGTTTTCTACTATTTTTTATATATATAGTTTTTATAAGTGATTATGTGTTTACATTTTATATAGTCTTAAATTAAAAAATACAGAAGAAAAAATACAAAATCAATAGACATGAAACATATATACAGTGATGAAGGCAAAGCGGTAGACACCACTACGCGCGTTTCGGCTCCTGAGCCTTCTTCAGGTGACCGTCTATTGTTAGAGTTTCAAAGAGCTGCTTGCATTCTAGCATACCGGTGTGCGGTCTTTTGGCGGTCGAGTACTGCTACAAGTCCTTTTCTACCAGGAGCGTCACTATTTTCATCAAACCTCACGGGCAATGTTATGACCAGATCATCCTCCATAATATCTTCCGCTCCTGGGACATCCTTTCTACTTTATCTTTAGGTGGATACAAAATATTCGCGCTAACAACTATACATCATTATTGCTCGCCTCCGGATATTTTATCAACTTGTGGAGATAAAATTCTCGCTTCCTTCACTATTGCTCTCATCACCTTACCATCTATTCACTGGAAGTTATCCTCGTGGAGGTTCTACAAATGTCAACACAAATAACGATCTGAATCTAAGCTACCTCCACTATACTGTTATACCACCTCCTTTTCTCTGATGTCATAACACCATATGACAAGTTATAGGACTACATCGTTCCACATTTCAAGATCTTAAGAAGCTGCTTTTACCGACTGACCTTTTATATCCACGCCACACCTAACTGTGAGTCATGAACTCTTTGAAACTCTAACAATAGACGGTCACCTGAAGAAGGCTCAAGAGCCGAAACGCGCGTAGTGGTGTCTACCGCTTTGCCTTCATCACTGTATATATGTTTCATGTCTATTGATTTTGTATTTTCTCTTCTGTATTTTTTAATTTAAGACTATATAAAATGTAAACACATAATCACTTATAAAAACTATATATATAAAATATAGTAGAAAACAAAAGAAAAATAGTCAACAACAATAAACAATAAAGCTCTATCAGAAATTATTTTGCTCATTGGTTTCTGTACACAAGTGGACTTTAATATACTGTTTCAGTCTAGGTTTTTATTTACAAAAAAACGCAAATTGTACTATTTAATCAATGTCTGTCACTTTGCTATAGACCTTTCCTAACTCTGTTTCTTCCCTATGTATAGCAAGTGCTACTATATTATATAGGGGTCCCCTTTTTCCAAATATATGCATTAGATGTACATATGCATTCAGCACACACAGTCAGTATTTAACCAGGGTGTGCTATTTACAAACACACACACACTTACCATGTGCAGGCTGCACAACACTTCACCTTTCATGTACTGTACTACACACAAGTACACATGCACCCATTGCACACACACAGCACGGCATCTCTCTGGTCATGTATTCATTACAGTCATATGTACATCCAGTACATGCATTAACCACACACACTGCACAGCACTGCACCCAGTGCAGATTCACTACTCCCGTGCTGTGCAGCACTCCACATTTACCTTATGTAGACCGAGGGGTGAGTTAAGCACACCGCAGCTGAAGTTTTAAAAAGGTGAGTGAGCCAGTGGAACTCATTCCAGTGACATAGGGTCAAAAAGTTCTCTTCACTACTATTCATCACCACATAGTACATAGTAGGGATCCAGGCAACAGTACAGTTGAGCATTCAGGTCTGGGTTACAGGTTTCCAACCATGCACTGGACTTTTTTTGGCCAGGCTCGGTGAAGGTTGTCCAGCAGTGTCTGGGAGACCAGGGCTGTGGTACGAAGTGGGGCGGTGCTCGTTGCAGTGCTGAAATGTCACAGTGTAAGCAGTGTTGTAGTCATTGCTGAAGCACGGTTGTCTATAGACTCAAGGTTGCAGTGCAAGAGGGGGCAATGCAGTGTGCGGGGCCCATGGGTCGCGGTGCTGGCAGCGGTGTTGGTTGATGAACTGGAGTCAATAGTCCTAGCGTCGAGGAGGAGCTTCGCGGGCAACCAAGATGGCCGCGTAAGCTCAGAGCTCCGTGGACCGTCCGACCCACCGCAAATATCCTGCCCGATATCCTGATCCACGTTGGTGGAACCTCATTGCTGGTGGTCTACTGAGGCGGGGACTGCCTTCAGCTTCCAAATCGGTGGTTCCTGTGCAGAGATACGTCGAGCTGAACTCCGCGCCGCGACGGCGCCATTGTCCCTCCGGACTTCGCCACTTCGCATGATTGGGATGCGTAGCGGCTGTCTGCTGTCCCAACTAGCGGAGTGATAGTGTCTCCAGCCTGAGTCGCTGCACCCTGGGTTCTGCCTCCTCGGCCCTGCCTGTCCGTCGCTGCGGACCCGGGCTTGGGTGGCGCCTTGCCTTTGTTCCTCGGACCCATCATGGCGGGCAGAGGCGACCCGGACAGGACAGCTACCAAAGGTGGTCGAGGCAAGTCGCAAACACAACTGAATCGCATTGAGCGCTACGTGAACCTAAAATCGCCGCCTACATTGGGAGCCGTGTCTAAGGGCCCCCCTCCGACTAGCTCGCCGGATGGGTCAGACCCTACCCTTGGGGACATCATGGGTGCCATCACGAGTCACCGGGCCGATATGCAACAACGACTCGACTCTCTGGATCACAAGGTCGTTTCAATGGCCGTTGATATTACTCTTATAAGGGCCGACTTGGGCAAGACCAACGAGCGTGTGAAGGCGCTGGATATTAAGACCTCCAGCCTCACCTCTGATGTGACTGAGCTACAGACCGAAGTCCGCAACCTGCGGATGACTGCAGATCTATTCTCGAGGCGGCTGGAGGACTTTGAAGGGCGAGCCAGGTGGCAGAACGTCCGCATAGTCGGCGTACCGGAGGGGTCCGAGGAGGCTGCTACGGATCTGTTTGTTGAGGAATTGATCAAAACCCATCTAGCGCCCACTGAACTGAGTAACTTTTTCTCGGTGGAACGAGCCCATCGAGTGCCTGGTGGCCCGCCAAAGACAGGGTTGGCACCGCGACCGATTGTGGCGCGCCTCCTCAACTTCAGAGACCGGGACGTGATCCTCCAAGCTTCTAGATCGCAGGGGCCACTCCACTACCAGAATGCGGAGGTGCACTTCTACCCTGATTTCACTAGGATGGTACAGCGCCAACGTCAGAGCTATGCGGGAGTGAAGAGGCGACTCAGGGAAATGGGTTACAAGTACTCTATGATGTTTCCCGCTAAACTTCGTGTTGAACATAAGGGCCGTGCCCTCTTCTTTGACTTTCCCGATAACGTCAGTGAATGGTTGGACACAGTTTCTCCTCGGCGAGATGAACAGTTTGATCAAGATGGAGGTGTCTCTGGTGGTGCGGAGCGGCAAGACTGAGCGTTGGGCTTGGGACATCCACGCCTTACATGACTGCCTAAGTTGGTATCTGCCACTTAACTTGACTCTCCTGTTGCTTACATGGTGGGTGGCGGGACGTGTTCATGGTGCCTCCTTACTCCTCTGGGGTCTTTTCGTAGATAGTTAATGGGGCGACAGGCACACTGCTGGTTGGGAGGGCTTTTTAGTCTGATGCAGGGGTGCAGGGTGGGGGGTATGTTGGGACGAGTTACTTTGTTTGTTGGTTTTTTCTATCTTTCTATCTGGCAATGGGTCGATTATGCTCCTGAACTTTGTATGTTATCGGTGTCTTCTGGGACTGGGTGGGGCGGGTTGCGGGGTGATGGGGGGTAAAAAGCTAAGAATTCTCAGTTGGAATGTTAACGGGTTGGGTGACCGAGTCAAAAGAGGGGTGGTAATACAATTGATTAAACGTCACATGCCTGATGTCGTCCTCCTTCAAGAAACACATTTGGTGGGACATTCATGTAAAGCTTTGAATCGTAAAGGTTACAAAATGGTGGCCCATTCGGGGTTCTCTTCCGGCTCCCGGGGGGCGGGTATCCTTGTGCGCGCATCCCTTCCCCTAGAGATAGATGTCACCTTGATTGATGACAGGGGGCGTTACGCCGCCGTGGCGGGCAGATGGGAAGGGCGTTCCCTTTCGTTGCTTTCTGTATATGTTCCCCCGGGGCTGCAATCCAGTACTTTTCAGGACCTTGGTGGTGCCATTTTGTCTATGCCGGTTGGTCTGTTAATAATGGGGGGTGACCTCAATTCGGTTTGCTCTGGTTCCCTCGATCGCCAGCCACCCCGCGACCTCCGCAGCTCGCAGATGTGGCTGCCCTCCTTTCTCGAGTCCATGGGCCTTGTTGATGGCTGGCGTCTTCTCCACCCGACGGACCGCCATTTTTCCTTTCTTTCGGGCGTGCATGGGAGCCTCTCCCGCATTGACTATGTTCTTACATTGGCATCGCACGCGTCGGCCGTCTCTGAAGCCCGCTATCTAGCGCGAGGTGTCTCTGACCACTCACCCCTGTGGGTCTCCTTCGACTTTGGCGTGGCCTTGTCGGAGCGACCGGCGGCGATTAACCCGTGGTACTTTCGCAACAACAAGACTCGCTCCCTGTTTGCCAAGGCCATTGATCTCAATTTTGCCGAAAATGTGGGTTCGGTCGGGTCGGCCGTTACCCTGTGGGAGGCCTTTAAAACGGTGCTCAGAGGCGAGGCCCAGGCGCTCATTGCGGAGGCCCGACGGACCAGGGATGCCGACTTGCTGAGTATTGAGGAGGAGGTCTTGCGACTTGAGTCCCAACAGGGTCCCGAGCCAGACCCCTCGGTCCTGCATTCCCTCTCATTGAAGCAAGCGGAGTACCACGATTTGGCCACTAATGCCGCACTCACTCTGGCTAAAGAACAACAGGGCCGTATTTATGATGTGGGAGACAAGGCCGGGAAATTACTGGCTTGGTTAGACAGAAAGGAGATGGCCAGCCGAGTGGTGCCCGAATTGCTGGGGGACGATGGTGTAGTTCTCACGGACCCGAGCGCCATTGTCGTGTCCTTTGCTGGCTACTTTCGTGAGGTCTATGACTCTAAGTCGGACTTTTCTGAGGCGGACTCGTCGGCCTTCCTTTCTGGCATAGAACTTCCCCGCCTTTCCGATGAAGAAAGTGCGGATTTAGACAGGGAAGTCACCGCTGACGAGATTGCCTTGGCGATCCGGTCACTGCGCGCAGGTAAGGCCTCGGGACCTAACGGCATCCCGGTCGAACTGTACAAAATTCGGCCGGAGGTGGTGTCCCCGCATCTGCGGAAAATGTTTTTGGAGTCCTTTGAAAAGGGCTGTCTGCCCCTGGATCAAAGGCTGGCCACCATCGTGGTCATCCACAAGGAGGGTAAGCCACGGGATGTTTGCCGATCGTACCGTCCCATCTCTCTCCTTAACGTGGAACCCAAGGTCCTTGCCAAACTACTCGCCAATCGACTGGTAGGTGTCATTGGCGACCTCGTGCATCCCGACCAGTCGGGCTTCATCCCCCATCGTAATACCGCCCTCAACCTGCGTCGCCTTCACGGCGTTATGGCTAGAGCCCACACCCTTACAGAGCCAGCTATCCTTGCGTCTCTCGACGCCACGATGGCCTTCGACTCCCTCGAATGGCCGTATCTCTGGGCAGTGCTGTCCAAACTCGGGTTTGGGCCGGTCTTTGTAAGCTGGGTGAAGCTGCTATACGCTGAGCCGCTGGCTAACGTCACGGTCAATGGCCGATTATAGGCGTCGTTCCCCCTACATCGGGGTACCAGACAGGGCTGCCCCCTGTCGCCCCTACTTTTTGCCCTGGCCCTTGAGCTGCTCGCGGCCCTGCTGCGTTCGCATCCGGACTTACACGGTATTACTTGGGCCCCTGGCTTTGAGGACAGGGTTTCCTTGTACGCTGATGACATCCTGCTTTATTTAACCTCCCCTTGTAAGTCCCTCATTGTGGCCTGCGACGTACTTAGGCTTTTCGGACGCTACTCTGGCCTGATTATAAATTGGGCCAAGTCGTCCCTGTACGTCCTTCAGGGGGATACACCACATCTTCCCAGGGGCTGTAATATCCAGATTGCCGGCCACGGCTTCAAGTACCTGGGCATTTACATTTCGGGCAACCCAAGGAAGCGGTACGACCATAATTTGCTCCCTCCTCTCCAGCGTCTACGGCGTGATGTGGACAGCTGGCGTAAGCTCCCGCTTTCTCTTCTTGGCCGTGCGGCGTTGTTTAAGATGGTGTCCCTGCCCAGGTTCTTATATGCCTTACAGAACGCCCAGGATCCGGTTCCGGCGCGCTATTTCCGCGAGCTTGAAGGTCTCCTGCGGACCCTTCTATGGGACGGGCGACCTCGTGTTGCTATTTACAAACTCACACTCCCATGGTATGACGGCGGCATCGCTCTTCCGGATGTACGCCGCTACTATTGGTCCTCGCAACTTGCTGCCCTCAACCATGGGCTCTACGGTCCTGCAGATAGCCCCGGCTATGCCATGGATAGATGGCTTTTGGGCGATGGCAATTATTATCGGGCCCTGTATTCGAGGTCTTTTGATCGACGGATGTCGGGTCCTACGCGTACGGCGGTTCACATTTGGCGGACGGTTACCGAGGCACAGGGCTGGCAGGGTAAGCTGACCAGATTCACCCCTCTGTTTGATTCGGATATTCTGGGTAGACTGTGGCACACCAAGGGTTTTGACAAGTGGGACCTCATTGGCATCAGCAGAGTCGAGGACATGCTCTCCAGAGGTACTATTAAGACCTTCCCCCAGTTGCAAACCGAATATCAGCTGGGCACTACGGAGTTTTTCCGCTACGCCCAGCTGAGGCATGCGCTACTCTCGGCCACACCGCCGGATGGCGTCATTCCTGAGAGCTCCCCCCTGGAGGACAGAATATTGGATGGGCACATGCCTGACAGCGCGATCTCCCTTTCATACAAGAAACTGATAAATGTGCGCACCGATCTTCTCCTTGGTTTGCGGGATCAGTGGGTGGCGGATGGTCTAGAACTTGATGACGAGGACTGGCAGTGCGCTGTTTCCTCCCCTAAGGAGGTTGCAATCTCCTCTCACCTCCGCCTGGTGCAGTTCAAGATCTTGCACCGGGTGTATGTGACAGGTCCCCGATTGGTGCGCATGGGATATTCGCCTGACGGACTCTGCCGCAGAGGCTGCGGCGCCCCCGCCACATTCCTCCACATCCTCTGGGAATGCCCCGCAATAGCCTCCTACTGGAGGAGGGTGCACCGTATTATGGGGGAAGTCACTGGTGTGATCGCCCATGCGGAAGCTCGGAGGTGTCTCCTTAACGTGTGGGAGCCTTCCGACCACAACGTGGCACAGACTAGGTGGGTGACCCTGGGGAACATGGTGGCCAAACGTGACATAGCGCAGAAATGGGGTGCGTCCACGGCCCCCCTGGTGGTACAATGGAAAGCCAATATGGATTGGTGTATGTTTAGGGAGAAAACGGTCTACGTGGCAAGAGGGAGACCCCACACCTGGGATAAAGTATGGGGGGCCTGGAACGCATATAGAGGAGACGTGTGTTTGCCACCTGAACCTGTCTCACTGGATGAACACTTGTCGCCTTGACCTGTAACTTCAACTGAGCCTTAATATACTGTGCACTCCTGTTGTCTCCCCCCCTCGTTCCCATTCTACACTTTCTCCTTGGTGGTTGTTCTCCTACCTTCCTCCCCTGCCCGTCCCTGACACCCTGACTCTCTCTGGACTCTATTGCCGTCTTTTCGCGCCCTTGGGCGCTCTTTATGTTAAGTTCTCAGTTAAATATAAAATTGACCTTCAATGATTTTGCGCTGATCTTCTTGCACTAAATGCTCTCCTGCTACCCATGCTGCCTTGCCTCCGGGATGTCAGGCTAAATAGCTGTGTGCTCTGTTTTAATAAAGGTTTTCAAAAAATTAAAAAAAAAAAAAATAGTCCTAGCGTCGGTGGACCAAGGCCGTGTTGTGGGATGGGGCGGTGCGCCTATGATCGGTGACCAAAGCCATGGTGCAAGCAGTGGCATCTTTCTTGCCTCATTCTCTGAACTCCCAGGCAGATGGGGGTTGAGGTTCTTTTTGGGGGTAGACTACCTGAAAGTAGATGTTACCCGCCTGGCTTTGGGACTGTTCGTGCATTTAACTCTCTTCTACTTGTAGGGCCGGCTCTACCAACCTTTATCCAGGGGAATTGGAAGTGGAGAGGCCTTTACAGTGGTTTTTGTGGCAGCTGCCTTCATGAGAAAACCCTCATACAATGCAATGGTATTGGGGGTTTGGGTTCTACAGCTTTGTTTTGTTCCTTGTTTTGTCGGACAGCCATTTCTACTCTGGCCTGGGGGTAGGAGTGTTTTCCTGCCTGGCCATGGGTTCCCTGAGATGGGTGAAGAGTAGGGGATGAGGCTGGGAAGGAGACACAATTTCCTTTTTTCATTTAGAACATACACGGAATGGGGGGTCCAAAATCCTGTCTTTTCTAAGGCGCAATGGGGTGGACATAGCCGTCCTCCAAGAGGCACATCTGACTAGCTCAAGGTGCAGAGACGCTGGAGGGGACTATTCTTTTTGACAGGTTTCACTGCTTTTTCTAAAGGGTTGCTGATCTGAGTGAGGCCAGGAGTCCCCATAATAATTATAACATTAAAAAGACACACACTGCTGATGAGGGCCACTATAATTTCTTAGTGGGTAGACTTAATGACCTTTGCATATAATTTGGCAGTATCTATGCCCCTAATGAGGGCCAGCTGCAGTCCTTATCTGCACTGACAAAGTTCCTCGCACTAGAGTCCTACGTCCCATAGTTACTGGGAGGAGATTACAACTGCGTGGAGGATGCAGACCTTGATCGCTCTGTGCCTCCAATAGCTGACTCACCTGTGTTGAGAGTTGTACAGGGCTGTATGGACTGGATGGGGCATAGGGTGCAAGCTGTGAACTGAATCCAGGTTGTACGGAATTTTCCTTCTATTCTTCAGTATATGATTTACACGCTTGCTTGAATAAAATGCGGTGATCAGTGGGGCTGACTACCTAGTTCACATGCTATCGGACCATAACCTCTTTTTACCTGAGCTCAGTTGGGGAGGGCGCTCATGGCCCATATCCACCTGGAGGCTCTCCCCCATTTGCCTATGTGAACTCACTTTTGGGGCAGACAGGACTGCAGACTACTTCGCCATGAATGCTCATGCTGCCTCCCATACAAACATTGAATGGGACTCCTTCAAAGGTGTAATAAGATGGTACTGCCTCAGTCAATCGGTGGGCGTAGATCAATCACTCCCCACTGAATTTCCCGCTCTGGAGGTCGAAATCTGCCACTTGGAAACTGAAGTCCCGAACTACCCTGAGATCATGCCTTCTCTACGGGAGGCGCAGGAGAAGTATGCTTTTGTGTTGGGGAAACTTCATTTCTTACACCAGCGGAAGCATATAGCATGTGCACCTTGAGTGTGGGCACGCAGGCAAATTTGCGACATGGCTGACTACATGTAAGACAGGGGAATCTCAATACCCAGGTTGCTCGGCCAATGTGGGAAATGATCTTCTCCTAAAAGGCATGCATGAAGTTTTCACGAGGCATTATCCGGACTTCTATGGATTTCCAATAAGACAATGAGGCCCCTGAAAAAGGATAAGGGTGGAGACGCAGGGGAAAAGGCAATACAATAAACAGGAAAGTCTCCACTCAGAATAAATCAAAAGGTACTATTAAGGTCACCAAAAATATAGTCTCCCTCCCGGAAGAAAATTAGTGAACACAATTTTGGGATATATCCTTAAATAACTTTTAATCAAAAATTCACAAATATACAATTAATTAATGTTTGTAAATGCAAAATCACAAGGAAAGAAAATAACGCAAAGCTACAACCCCACAGTACAATCATTCAAACACTCGCGCCAACTCGTATTCCTCATTCACTCAATCACATTTGTCCTGATCCTAAGGGATCCAGTCATTCAAATTAAATTAAAGTACTTCAGTCTACAAGAGGTAGAGAACCACAATTCTTAATAGTAAGCAAAGAAGACGGATGTCCTTCCTGGGAACAATTTGTTTGGTCTAACTATTGACACAAACTCAAAATTCCAATACTGTAGAAACAATAACAGAATCAATACAGTCCAAAGAAAACTGTGGCACCACTACAGAGAAAACCTTGGCGAATTGAACCACATATTGCTTCTTCTCTTTTTTTGTAAATTACTGTCTTGGTTTATGTGTTAAGTTTTCATTGGACCGTATTGATTCTGTTATTGTTTCTACAATATTTGAATTTTGAGTTTGTGTCAATTTTTAGACAAAAACAAATTGTTCCCAGGAAGGATATCTGTCTTTTTGCAGCGCTCAAACAGTACTAGAGTAAAAACACAACACAGAAAATATGCCAAACCAATTTAGAATAATAGAGTACATTTTTGTAACTACAATGTCACCAAAACAACAAATATACAATTACAGAACCAAAGTTATACATTTTTCAAGTTTCAAGTAAAAAGAGCACCAAGAAGCATAAAGCGTCAATCGCAGAATCTGGTCGCGCTGGACTTAGTTAAAGTCAAAAGTTTAGGCTAACTGTGATGGAGCTCGGCTCAGGTACAGGGACTAGGTTTGGCTTGGGAATAAGTTTTGCCTTCTAACCTAATACAGTTTTTACGCAAAAAGCACTCGCCACTGCAGTTGGTGGTGATAGGGCTGCAGGCTGGATTCAGAAAGGGGCTAATAAACGATGGGTTGCTGAAGTCTCAAGATTCTATAAGAACTTAGCATAGGTGATACAGTCATCTTCGGCGGGAAGAGCTGGTCAACAATTAGTACTTTTCAATGGCTGGAAGTGCAGGGTGGTTATTGTTGCAGTAAAGTAGTCTGGGCGTTGATGTTTGTATCCAGGAAGATCGCGTCGGCAGTCAGATGCAGGTCAGTTGTCGGCCTCAATGAAGTCCATTTGCTTTTGCAAGGAGACCGGGGACAGTTCTTTACAACACAAAGTCCAGAACCTCTGTTTTTTCACCTGAAGTCTATTTCTTGCACTTTGTGGGTTCATGACCTGGGGGGGGGGCACCTCTTAGGTGTTAGGACTCACTCCAGTAGAGACCAGCCACAGGGTTCAGGCAGATATAGTTGTGGGTGGTCAGCTGGGAAGTTGCAGAATAGACCTCGGGAAGCTTGTTGTCTCCACGTTGCTCAAACAGAAAGTCAGCCAACTGATCATTGGTGTTACGTCTGGAGTACTGGGCTCAAAACAATGAGGTTGTATCCCTTAGTCTGTAGACAGCTGAGCAGTCCTTCTTCTGCTTCTCCAAAGATTCAGGAGTGCTCTGATGAGAGGTTCTGAGGGTGTCACTTTTAGATCCAGCACCAGCCTGTGTTTGGTACACACACGCTTTGTCTAACCCTAAACTGGTTCTGATCAGTTCTTCCATTTTCCCTGGGTTTGGCTCCAAATTTTCTACAGGAACAAAGAGCAGTCAGGCCTAGATGTGAGTTGCATTTGCCACTGACAGGGCAGGCATCCTCAAAAGTCAAGAAGGGGCTACACTTTGAAGCTCACAAAGGACTGATTACAAACCCTCAGGCTTTTCTGCTCATGAGAGGAACACATTTTTATACACTCAAAGCCTTGTTGTCACCTGTCAGGAAAAAATACACATGACACCACAGGAGAGCCATTAACACTCATGTGACCCTAGACACTGGCAGTAAGGCACATTTGGTTTAGGCAGTAAATAAACAACTTTCTAAAAGCAGCATTTTCAAAATAGTACTTCTCCTATTCTAACTTTACTGTTACAGAGGATTTTATGTTGCAATACAACTGAGTGAAAGAATATTTCTCTATCTGTTCCCAAACTGAAGTTATGACTTATTAAGTGTAATAAGATAACCCACTGTTAGTCTATAGAGAGCTAGCTTTGCTACAGTGAAAAACAACTTTGTTTTTTTTCACTACCAGTACATGTAAACCTTAAGTACAAGTCTTACTTTTTAAATACCATGCACCCTGCCCTATGATCCCTATGATCATTATTGAAAAGGAAACTTTGGGCCTGCCAAAAGGTTTATTTTGCCAGGTTGAAAGGATAGTTTTAAACTGAAATACAGACTGCAGCGGCCGGGCAGACATGTTTTTTAGTGAGTGGCACAATGAGTGCATTCCATTTATATAATTTACAGGCCCTGGGTCCGTGTAGTACCATTTACTAGGGAGTATAATTAAATTAAATGTACCAATTAGGTTTATACCAATTTTACCTTGGTAACAATGAAGAGCACAAGAACGTTTCCACTTCAGCAGGAGGATTCAGCAGGATGAACAAAAGTATGCAGAATCCTAAAATCCAACAAAAAAGTTCAACAAAAGAAGGCAAAAATCTGGGGTGACCCTGCAGAAAGGACCAGGTCCACAATGATACATGACTGTATGCAATGTGCAAAGATGAATACAAGTTACTTTATGCTAAGGTACAAAAATATTTTCACATATATATGCTGAAAAGCCAAATGGTATTTGGTCAGTTATGAAGACAAACTCATAAAATACTTCTAAGATGTCAGATCTCGCATCATCCCCAGTCCTATTATTTTCTGCAGTAGTAAATCATGCATGTGCGAGCCAGAACAATTGTTGCCAGACAGAGACATTGAATGCATAGCAGGTAGATATTTATGCCAAGGGGAAGCAGGGGCGATCTGATATAGTAATGAACCAAAGGTGCTTTTCATCCATGAGAACACACAGTTTTAAATATTGTTCCTTAGCGTATAATCTCCATTGCTGTCCTGTGCCAGCAATCGTCCATCTGAATACTTAAGCCACAAAATAAAATATCATCAGAATAGTTCCATGCTAGGGGCTGTCAGCATTTACCAGGGCACTTCAAACTTATATTTCAGTGGTACTCAAATATTTCAGGGAGCTGCTCAGATATGCCTCGACTTTCTTATCAAAGAAATCACTGCCTGATACATTTCAACTAAAGCAACTCTGTATTATATAAGACTCCTCTTTGCCAAACATGACTGCAAAGTCACTGCACAGGCACTGGTGAAATCTTTCATAGAATACGCAAACTCTCAAATAACTGGACTCCTTAGTCCCACCTAAACACTCTCAAACTCATCTTTACTCTGCAGTTATACCGATTACTAATACAAGAAAATTCTACATAATTACTTCTGTTCTAAACTTCCTAAAGTAGTTAACACCTGATTCTTGCTCCACTTAAATAGCAGCTTGTATCAGACACAAATCAATACTCCATTATTGCCCATTTCACTTTGTGGTTTCTACCAGACAGTTCTAGTTTTATTACAAACTAAGAAGTAAATGTGAACTACTTTTCAAAATACCATGTATCAAAATAACATCCACTATCAAGCGCACCTTCTCAGTGATCTTAGGAGCTGAAACACACGTTCAAACCATAAAAGACTTGCTCCATCACTGCAAATCCATAAAGCCTCCCTAAGGATCGCCTATGAAACCTGCCTTAATACCGCTCACTTTGTTCATGCCTGATGATGATGTAGATTTCATTATTACCACGAGAGAAAAAGAGGCTGAAACAGACCCATGTCTGCCTCTAGTAATACATCACATCACCTGTTGAAGCTATAGCCCATTGGATAGGCACACGTGTTAATTTGCGCCTCTCAAGAGATTTTTGTCCATCTATACTACTTACCTACTCCAAATCTGGGCAATATCATGTAATGAGACTCGCCCTAAAGTGGGGCTATCTTGAGGGAGTTCTTAGAAACTACTTGCAGAGGCAAGAATGGTTAAAGTAAGATAATGCCATCTTTCTAAAAATGGCATTTTCAGACCTGCAATTTAAAAACCAACTTTCCTAAAAGATTTAGCTTTAAATTGTGAGTCCAGAGACTCACAAACTCCAATTTTCTATTAGCTCCCAATTGGAAAATACACCTGTAAGATGTTACAAGGCAGGGCCAATGCTAACATATGGGAGAGAAAGCCCTGCTGTACTGAAAAAACAAAATAAATTAGCAGTATTTCACTACCAGAACATGTAAAACACAGCAGTGCATGTCCTATCTTTCAAATACACTGCACCAAGCACATGAAGCGACCTTAGGGGTGCCTTACATGTATCAAAAGGGAAGGTTTGGGCCTGGCAAGTGGGTGCACTTGCCAGGTCGAAAGGGCAGTTTAAAACTGCACACACAGACACTGCAATAGCAGGTCTGAGACATGTTTGCAAGGCTACTCATGTAAGTGGCACAATCAGTGCTGCAGGCCCACTAGTAGCATTTCATTTACAGGCCTTAGGCACACACAGTGGACTGTACTAGTGACTTACTAGTAAATCAAATATGCCAATCACCAGTACATTTTACACAGGGAACACTTGCACTTTAGAACGGTTCAGCAGTGGTAAAGTGCCCTACAACAAGCAAAAAGAGTGGCGGAAAAGTACAGGAGGAAGGCAAAAGTTTGGGGATAACCCTCCAAGAAAGGGCCAGGTCGAACAGTTACAAATATTGGCAAGTTAGACCTGACAAAATGTATCTGCGAATAAAGTATTTATCACAGCCTGTATTTAACAGGCGTACTAAAATTGAGATATGGGGAGGTAACTCCTGTTATCATACATATTGCAATATATTAGGCTCTCGTACTGAGACCATAAAGTCACATTTTTATCAAGTTCAACTGAGCTTCACACCCTCACATCAGCGTTTTTTTCTCCAACTGCTGCTTATGAAAAAAGTATATAATCAACATTTTTTTCTCTGACATATTTTACTATTGTATGTCTGTTCTTTATATATGATTAGTATTTGCTTACTACAAATGCATATATTTTTTAAATGCCATAGGATTAGTGGAATGGCAGCCACAATTGGATAAAGCTCTCACTTGCGCTGCTAATGTATTTAATATGTCGTTTCAGTTTTGGTTGTAGATGCTGGGGGTGTTCTTATTCTGTTACCCTTTGTTGAAAAGCGCTATTTTTAAAAAAACGCAAAAAAAGTACCTTCAATCAAAAGTGCACAACATTTTTCTGTATTCTTCATTTATACCCTAGTATCTATGTGCAGAGAGGAGGGGGTGGGGCAGTGTATATGTTTGTTGTGTCTGAGTTGCTAATATTACCTTTTATCCTCTTAAGAGAATTCTGAATCGCATACACATACAGGCTAATACAAATCATCAGCAGACTTTCTAAAATACAGGTAGTCGCCGGAAGCGGAGTCTTAATTAATGGCATATGCATATCAGTCATCAAAGGGCCTGCATTACTTTGGAATCTGATCAATCTCAATCCATTATTGATTGAGCATCGTTAGGGGTAGTGAGTGCTATATAAATGCAATCAATGCAATTTAAAAGATTTATTTCATGACAGCAGAAACAGGTGTTTGAACAGGAATGTGTCACTTAATACAAGTTCTAAGCCACAGAGTTGCCCATCCTTCACATAGCTAAGGAACCATGGGTCAGATGTATTAACATTGTATTTTACGAGTCCCTAATAGCGACTTTTACCGATTTGTTATTATGGCCTCGTAAAATGAAATGTATGTAGGATTTGCAAATAAAATTGTGAATCCTAAACGCAAATCGCAAATCGCAAATAACGAATGGCTTCTCATTCATTCCTATGGGCCTACAGGCCCATAGGAATGAATGGGAAATGCATGCACGTTTTGCGAGCATCCAATAGGTATTCGCAAATTGCGCATGCAATTTCAAGGGTGCAAGTGTGCCAAAAGGACATCCTGTTGCACCGCTGAAATATGCATGTGAGCACATGTGGTGCACATACATGCCTTGAGGGCATGTATGTGCGCCAGCCACGTATAGCACAGGCAAATGCTGTAGAGCGGTGAGGCAGGCGAGGGCGGGTGAGGTGGGGGGTACTGGAGTCTGACATACGACAGCACTTTGAAAACTAACTAAATAAAAATATAAAAGAATTTTCCTTGTACTCGTTGCATCGCTGAAGTCTGCGATACGGCAATTGCAAAGAAAGTGCTTTCATTTATTTATTTCATTAGTTTTCAAAGTGTCGTCGTACTTCAGACTCCACTACTCGCCACCCTGCCCCACCCCGCCCGCCTCACTACTCCACAGCATATACCTGTGCAAGCCATGGCTGAGTTGCGCCACATGGCACTTAGAAAAATGCAAAAAAATTGCATTTTTCTAAGGATTTGCAAGTTACCACCAACTTGAAGTTGGTGGTAAATTGTAATTTTTTAAAGCAGGGTCGTAATTGGAAAAGCGCTTCCTGCATTGCATTTAGAGAATCTCAAATTGCGATTCTCTAAATGCATTCGCAAAATAGGTACTCGTAAAAATTGTGATTCCCTGTTTTGCGTATGCCTTTTGGAATGATACATACCAAAAGGCTTTTTCCCTTTCGCAAACGCAAACGGGCAAACGCTTGATACATCTGGCCCCATATGGTGAACAATGTCACAATAGATCGGAAAACCCCAGCTGACGTCATTGAATAAGTGAACATTCTAGATTGCCTAATGCTGATGATTGTTAGAGAGCAAAACTTGGAAAACAGAACAGATTTTTTCACTACAATGACTGGTCCCTTTAAATCACAAACAATGCTGGAGTGACATTGCAATCTGTAACATAGATGCCGACTGATACTCGACTGGTGTGTCTGCCTTAAAATGATGACATTAAAAACAAGCATGTCAAAACCATTATGTCTGGTCTTGACAAGAATGCAATGTTTTTCTGTGAGGTTTTTTTTTACCAGTAGCATATGTAGTACGTTGAAAAAAATGTCAAACACATAAAAAAAATGAGGAGTAGCCCAGACACTCTAGCCCCATACTCTCAGGTGCACTCGTTTTATGCGCACCTATACACATCATATCAGGCCCTATGCTATCCCGACCACGTGCAAGACAGCCAATGGATAAGGTAGACTGGTCCACTCCCCCATGCTGTATGCTGTGGTGGCGGAAACAAAATGAGAATGACTTTTAGCTTATCAATGAATGAAGGGAGCTGACCGAAACCCCTTGTATGTATTTATATATGTATTGTATTGTATTATAATTGCATTTATATAGCGCTTACTACCCCTGACGAGGTGTTGAAACTCTTTTTTGGTGAGTAGCACGCTACTTCGAAATCCATTATGGATTAGTGGTGAATTAGTACATTGAAAATATGAAAGTAATTTAGATGGTGGATATTTTAGTCAGTTATTTGGATTTATTGATTAGGATGGTGTATGAAAACACAAGGCGGGCGAGATAGCTTTACTCCAGACCTCAATAGATCTTTGTTTCTGCTACCCTTCTACAAGGCCCTAATTAACGGGAATGGGAAATTAAAGGTTTATGTGCATTGCAATGACAAATGGCCAAAATCAGAGCTCTGAATAGCTGCCTTTGAAATTAAACTGGAAACCAGTATCCAGCGCCTCATTACATGATGACAATATAGGCCAAGCTTTCATAATTAGCATACGGACAGATGTGAAAAGCTGCAAATGATGTCTAGTAGGATAATTTATAAGATCTTGTTCGGCTCCCTGATTTCTTCATTTCTTTATTGTGCTGTGAAGTGGATGCAGACATTTGTGGCCGAGGAATTTTGGGTAATGCGAGCACAGCATTAATAAAAAAAATCAGATTAAAAAAGAATGCAAGAAAATGGATATCCAGGTATGCAAATCTTAGAGAGTAGTAAAAGTCCACATTTTCACTATGTGTACGTAGGTTGGTATTCATTTTATGAGAATTCAACAAGTAATAATGTCGGGGGGCAATACAATTATAGCCTATCTTGATGCAGGATATACTCGCAAACGGCTAATTTAATTACAATCTGCACACTATTTGCCCTTTTCTGATCATTTGTGATAGTATGTAGTGCAGTCAGAAGGAGGTCATTGGCTTGAGTAGCACCACTTTGTTCGTGAGGTAGTGCAGCGCTAATGATTCAAGGTCTTGTGCACGATAGGCGGCCAAGTTGCATCAGTGCAGGAGTCATGTGATCTATGTGCATCATCCCTACCATGATGAGTCTGGCCCTATATTTTTGAACGTGATGCTGCTTGTTCAGGCTCTTTGCAGAGAAACGTCATAGAAAAAAATCGCAGAGGTCCAAGCAAGAATTGACCACTGTGAAAAGGACCATGATCTGCTGCAGCAGGAGCAACAGAGGCAATAATTCACAGTGGACATGCACACTGTAAAGCTATCTGTAAGGATGAGTCTGAGACAGGAACTGCAGTTAGGATGTTTATTCAGGAGAGAAGAGAGCCGTCCAGCATGAAGGACAGGAAGGGCAGCTGCAACTGCCAAACAGGGAACACAGGAGAAGAATGCACAGTACAAGAAGAACCCACTGGTGACATCATGGAGTTCCAACAAGTATTGCACAATAACAAGTATTGCATACAGATCACCACACACCTCCCCCCTTTCTAAAAAAAAAAACAAGAAAAAAAAACTACAATGAATGGTAAATCATACATAGTCACGAAATCTGTTGGGTTTAACAATCAACCTAGAGCTTTTCCTTAAACCATTGTCAACTTGGATATTGGGGGTAGGAACAATTGCACGAGAAGCACGAGAAGGATCTCTGGCAACGCGAGAGGTGCTCCACCAATTTCCGTTTGACAATTTGACAGCATTTTTGCGAACTTCCACAACTTGTTGGGAATCAAGGAACTTTGAAAGACCTTTTTTAACAGTGACAGGGTTCTTAATCTTAACCCAGTCACCAGCACGAATACTATGAAAAGACCTCTTAACATGCTCCATGTCACAAGGCAGAGAACTGGAAGATTTCTTGTTGGCGCAATCCCAAGCCAGTTCCAAGTCACAACCTTTGTGGAGACTTTTGACCATCCAAAAGGGAAAAGCTTGGGAATAAGCTTTCCTTCCTCTCATCAACTCAAAGGGGGAGAAGCCTGTAGCAACATGTGGGGAAATTCTATAAGACCATACAAGATCTTTTACAGCTTGGAAAATACAGCTATTGGAATTGAAGGCGGCCTGCACACATTCAACAATAACTCTATTGAACCTCTCGGTTTTGCCATTGCTCTGAGGGTGATACAAGGGAGTTCTAGTGTGTTTGATGCAACAATTGTTCAAAAAAACACTCATTTCCATGGAAGTAAACTGAACCCCATTGTCGGTAAGGATTTCTTCTGGACAACCCTCCCTCAGAAAAATTTTAGTCAGGCAATCAATAACACTCTTTGAATTGGGGATATTGATAGGTTCAACCTCAACCCACCTGGAGAGATGATCGACGAGGACCAAGAAATACTTGGAAGTGTTGGGAAGGACATGGAACGGACCCAGAAAGTCCAGGCCAATTTTTTGCCAAGCTCTGCTGGGTGGAGGAACAACAGAATCACAAACACCTTCTAAAACAAGGACTTTATCGCTGGTGTTACAGCGTGTGCAAAGTTTGACAGCATCTACAATTTGATTATCCATTCTTGGCCACCAGAAATTTGACCTGACATTTCTTTTAGTGATAGTGGCACCCAGATGACCAGAATGAGCATCAGCAATAATTTTTTCCCGGTAAACAGAGGGAGGAATGAATTTATTGCCCCTAACAATTTTGCCACTTTCCAAGGAAAGTTCGGAATTGATTTTCCAATAAATTTGAAGCTCAGGGGAAAGAGATTTTTCCTTGGGCCAACCTTTCTGTATGAAAGAGACAACATCCTTAAGTACAGTATCATTCTCAACAGCATTAACCCAATCATTCTCAGCAAAGGAAATGGAAATTTGTGAAATGTTGGCCACAAAACACTCTTCAATTTCTGTTTCCCACTCATTTTCGTTAGGTTCTTGTATGGGTAATCTGGAAAGACAGTCAGCACGTTTGTTTTTGCCCCCAGGAATGTAAACAACTTTGAAGTTGTATTCCAAGAGTTTGGTGGAGAGTCTAGCCAACCGTGCGGTTGTGCGCTTGACATTTCTGCCGGAAAGAATGTCGACAAGAGGTCGGTGGTCAGTTTGAAGAACAAATGGTCTGCCCCATAGGTAAGATTTAAACTTTTCAACACTCCATGCGCAGGCCAGTAGTTCTTTTTCAATAACAGAATATTTGCGCTCGACAGGACGAAGAGTCCTGGAGGCAAACCCCACAGTAAATTCTTTACCAAAGGCTAGTTGTGAGAGGACAGCCCCTAGGCCATATTCACAGGCGTCAACAGTGACAAAAGTTTCTCTGTTGCCATTGAAGGGCTGAAGAGCAGGAGCCTTGGTGATGTGTTCTTTGATGAGCTGGAAACCTTTCTCACACTCATCAGACCAGCTGAAGGTGGCACCTTTTTTGAGTAAAAGTCTAAAACACTCAGTGGTCTTGGCGTAGTCTCTCATGAATTTGGAGTAGAACTCACAGAGACCGAGGAAGGACAGAAGCTGCTCTTTGTTAGAGGGAGCAGGGGCGTCAATGATACTCTTAACTAGACCTGGCCTGGGCTTAATACCACATTCCGAGATGGTATGACCAAGGTATTCTACTTCTCTAGTTTTGAACACACATTTACTCTTTTGTAGGGTAACACCTCGTTTTTCCAAGATGTTGAAAACTTGGTCAATGACTAAATTATGTTCGTGTTCAGTTGGGGTGAAGATAAGGATGTCATCCTGGAAGACGACAACATTAGAGAGTTCCTCAAACATTTCAGACATAATGCGCTGAAAAACAGCGGCGGCAGACGCCAACCCAAAGGGAAGGCGACGAAACTGAAAAACCCCATCAGGAGTTACAAAAGCGGTGAGATGTCGAGAGAGTGGGTGTAACTCAATCTGGTGGTAAGCCGCCTTTAAATCAAGTTTGGAAAACCAAGTAGACGAGCCTACTTTAGCTATCAAATCCTCAATGCGAGGGAGGGGAAAACCATCGACCCAGATAGCTTCATTGAGACTGCGTAAGTCCACACACATCCTGAGATCGCCAGACCTTTTTCTGGCAAGAACAATGGGAGAAAGCCATAATGTGGATTCTACCTTTTCAATGATTTCTTGCTCGCATAGCGACTTAAGATGTTTGGACAAATCTTCTCTGATACTGAGGGGAACGTTCCTTAGCTTGTGTTTGATTGGGGAAACGCCGTCTTTGACCTTGATAAAGTGTTGGAAGTTGGTGATCTTTCCTAAGCGATCTTCAAAAATTTTTCCATATTTGTGCTCCCAAAAATCACTATTGAAAATGTTGCAGATGGGGGAAGAAGTAGGAGAAGAAAGATTGCACCCTTCAATGAATACAGGATTGGGTAAGCCAGGTTTAATGGTGACACCAAATTCTGCCTGATGTATAAGCCCTAGAACATTGATACCACGTTTGGCAACATAGACTTTCCCCTTAATAGACTTGCCAAAGATGGAAATTTCAGCCAAGAAATAACCTAAAAGGTTAATTCTGCTTCCTTCAAAGGCCACAGAAAGGACATCAGGAGGAAGTAGACATTTATTTTGCCAAAAATGAGAATATTTTTCATAGGAAACAATGGTGATGCGAGCACCGGTGTCTACCAATAGTAAGATATGGTGACTGTCAATGGTGGCATCTACTTCAGGATCAGGGACGAGAAAAGTACGGCTGATGGTGTCATTATCTTTCACTACAACGACATATTCCTGATTGGTCACATCACATTCAGAATGTTCAGTAGAGAACTCAAGGGGATTTGAGTCTTGGAAGGAATCGTTTTCACACATGACGCTGCGTACATTACCTCTTCTTCCTCTCATGCAGACCCTTGAAAAATGACCATTCTTCCCACATTGGGTGCATTGTTGATTGGCAGCAGGACAATTTTTAAAGTTGGAAGCATGATAAGAAGAGCCACATCTATAACAGAAAGTACTTTGGTTAAATTGTCTATTAGGAGTGAAGGGTCTTCTAAAACTGGTGTTTCCCATTCTTTTGAAATAGCCACGAGAGTCACGAGGAGTTGAAATGGGGGACTTGATGGGAAAGGGCACCTTGGTGGAAACAGCACTAGAAATGGAGGTATTGGAAAGAGAAACTTCCAATTGTTTTGAATCTTCTAAAGATGTTTCGATACTTTTGGCTATATCGATTGCTTTGTCAAGAGAGGGATCTTTGCAGGACAAAAGTTTCCCTTGGATTTGTTTGCAGGAGCAACGAGCAACAAGCTGGTCTCTGATAAGCTGAGAAGTGAAATTGTCAAATTCGCATTTAGACGCAAGAATTTTTAAAGCTGTGACAAAAGTATCAATGCTTTCTTCGGGCTTCTGGGCTCTAGTGAAAAATTTATAACGGTGTACAACCATATTTTTAGTTTTAACAAAATACTTGTCTAATTTAGCTATGGCTATTTCAAATTCATCGGGAGTTTCGCCAGTAGGTGGAACATAGACCGGTAGATGATCAAAAACATTTTGCCCCTCAACGCCAAGATGATAATACATTAGACTTTTTTTCCTTTCTGCACGGTATCTAAGACCATCAATTGCCCCTAAATAGGCCATAAAAGATCTCAACCAAAGTTTCCATTCTAGAGGAGGATCTCCAGGAGTCTGAAGAAAAGGGGCAGGAGGAGATACATTTTGCATTGCGAGATCTTCTATTTTTCCTTTAGGTTGAAGGAATAAAATACAAAAGGGGGAACAATAAAATAACAAAAGAGAGAAAAAGGAAAAAAAAAAATTGTTGTTGTAAATATGGTAGTTCAGATGCGTGCAGTAGCTGTGCACGTCAGCGTGTAGATAAAATACGTGCGGTAGCTGTGCACGTCAGCGTGTAGATAAAATACGTGCGGTAGCTGTGCACGTCAGCGTGTAGATAAAATACGTGCGGTAGCTGTGCACGTCAGCGTGTAGATAAAATGCGTGCAATAGCTGTGCACATCAGCGTGTAGATAAAATGCCTGCAGCAGCTGTGCATATCAGCGTGTGGATAATAAATGTTTCGGTGTGCTGGTGCTGAAAATATGTTCAGGTCATGAAATAGATTGTGCACATCAGCGTGAGAATGTAGAATAGTTAAGCTGTGTGCTTGAATTGCGCACGTTAGCGTAGAAAAGTATTTAAAGCTGTGCACATCAGCGTGTCAAGAGCTGTGTGCGTAGGTTGTGCGATGAGAGAAAGGTGAAGAAGATAAGAATAAAACACGAAGCTCTTATGACGTAAAGTCTTTGAGAGTCATAAGGAACGTCGAGATAACGTGGTGACTGGCACAAAAAGCGTCTTGCTGGTTGCTAGGGAAACAATGATGTTTTGCCTTGCGTGCTGGCGCTGAACGAACGTGCAGTTCTGGTTGCTGGGGAAACCAAATGCGCGCTGGTAACAATGATGTTTTGCCTTGCGTGCTGGCGCTGAACGAACGTGCAGTTCTGGTTGCTGGGGAAACCAAATGCGCGCTGGTATGGGGCGTTTCACAGGTCGCGTGCTAGCGCTGAATGGACGAGAAGTTCCACAACGTCATCATTCAGTGGCGGAGCTTGAGGGTGAAGGAACAAGCAGCGAGGAAGAACGCAGTGTCGGGCAAAAACACAGACAGCACTTGGAGGTGGTCGGAAAAGAGTCGGAAGGCGCAGGCACACAGGCAGGCAACGAAGGTAACGGGGAAAAGTCACACGTAGTGCTGGAAGGAGTGCTGATGGCGCGAGGCAGTTGAACAGTGCGTAGAGAAGTGCGCTAGACAGGTTTGATTGGAGCGCAGAACGAGGCAAAAAGTAGAAGGAAGTCGGGTAGCTGCGACGGCTCTCTAGGATGGCGGGTGAGGGTAAAATGGGAAAGAGTACTCACGATGAAGTAGATAGTAGATGTAGAAAATGTTCAGAAGTTCAAACCGTTTCGTTTGAAGACGATCTGTGAGTGAGTCCAACAGCTGAGGAACAGCTGACCATCCTCGTCGTCAGTGTAAGGATGAGTCTGAGACAGGAACTGCAGTTAGGATGTTTATTCAGGAGAGAAGAGAGCCGTCCAGCATGAAGGACAGGAAGGGCAGCTGCAACTGCCAAACAGGGAACACAGGAGAAGAATGCACAGTACAAGAAGAACCCACTGGTGACATCATGGAGTTCCAACAAGTATTGCACAATAACAAGTATTGCATACAGATCACCACACTATCTTCTTAGTGATGTTATTTATATCATGGACTAGTGGAACAAATGACAGCTCTCTATATAAAATTGCTCCCAGATCTTTTGGAACAGTCTGCAGCAAGCTCAGTGAGGATGGACAAATGATGGACAATGCATTGATGTTGCACATTCATTTTTGAGGCATTCAGGAAGAGCAGGTTCTGTTACGAAGTTAATGACCAACCAACAGCACTTACAGGTGAATGTATAATGTGTGTTATGTACATGGCATCATCATCACAGTAATCAGGCTCATTGGATACTCTCATGTGCAAGTACCCACCAAACGGAGTACATATGAAAGCCTAAACCATGTGGCGATGAAACTCTGCAGAAGATGGTAGCTGAGATGGAGAGAGAGGAAGCCAATTTTTCATGGCAGATTGTGTTCATATGGGAGGCAGACGATTGAAGGCCTGTATCACAAATTCCACAAAATGAGTAGAGATGATTAAGGAGTTTTGTATTGTGCATAGTGGTAAAATGTAATGAAAGGTTGAGGCACATCAGGGTGCAGAACTGGCCCTGTTCAAATACACGTGCGTGCGGCTTTCCATTCATATTTTCAAGATTTGTCCCACTCCTATGAGCGTTTTTTCAAATTTAGGAAGGAATTTGTGCCAACCAGCATTTTCAGAACCACCTTTGCTAAGCTTAGGAGACTTCTTCAGCAGCAAACTGATGAAAGTATGTGAGATCTTAGAGGGAGTTTCCTTGCTCAGTGGAAGCCTAGATCTTGTTTATGAGGATTGTAATTAAAAATTGTCCCAAGTCGATGACTGTGTTCCATGCAGATTTTTGAGAATTAATTTTCCAAGAAATTTCAGCTAACTGGTACAGAAATCTCACAGAAAGTGTGACGGAATGGTAGTGTGTTCAACAATGGTGGAGATTTCTTCCTTGAGATGAAAAATTTGTCTCATGAGTTCCTCACACAGTTGTTGTGAATGGGTCTGAAGAAGGGTAGGCTGAAAGTCTATGGTAGACCATGAACTGGACCAAAAACAGTTCTTTAGTTCTAGTGTCTGCCTCTAAGATGCATGCCTGGAAGAGGGCAGTTATTATTAATAGATAACTAATTTGCACCACTCAGTAAAGTATATCACAGGCCCTGCAGTGAAAGACGAGCATCAATTCTTAAATCTTGTTTCCATGGCACTTCATGTGTTTCTAGCGGAAAAGTTGATCTATAGCAGTTGTAAAACGTATTTAATATTAAGTCTTGCATTTGGCTATTAGTGCCACCTCGTCGGTAGAAAGGCACATACTAATAGTCATTATCTCTAATGTATCTGATGGGAAGAGCAAGGAGAAGGGCCTATGCAGTCAGATTATTAAGACTGGCCTAAATATATGAGTTTTGGAAACTGTGAAACACCAATGAAATGAGTACATCTCGGAGAAAGAAATTGGTGGCACCAATAGCTGACCAGGGGAGGGGAACGTAGACAACTAAGCAGTGGTCTCGAGCCTGAGAAAAGACATGGTCTGAAACTATTTTGCATTTTCGATGAGCCCAGACTTAAATAGATGTCTCGGGCTACATTCTTTAGTTTACGTTTAGCCCTGCCTGGAACACACAGACGAAAATATCCCAACAAATACAGGTTATTTATAACCTCGTCCCGTATAGCAATATGAATGCCACTTTCGTTCGGTGAGAGTAGGCGCCTTACTTCTTCACAAATGTTTCCATGTTTGATCTGTATTTCGAATAAGTTACCTCCAACTTCAAAACGCCTTGATAGAAATTGAAAATCAATTTATTTGAAATCTTATACATCTGCTTAACTTCAAAGTGGATGTACATCTCCTGAGCCACAATGCACACCAAAGAAACGCAGTATCTTCAAAATGCGACAGATCTTTTGTTGAAATGGCTGCGAGGAGTAATACATAGAAAATATAGCACGACACGCGAGTTAAAATAGCTGCATGTGTCTTGCAATGATTATACGACTCAATCATGTCATCTTGCACACTGAGACACGAATGAAAGGGTAACACAGCCACCTAATTGAAACGAAGGAATGCCTACTGCTGCGGGCCACCAGTGGGCCACAGGGAGTTGTGTCCCGCCATTTTGCAATACAAGTGCATTCGTAAAAATATTTGTGAATATTAAAATGGCAGCTTGCACATCACAACAAATACCGTAACATTTCCTCCACCCATAAATAGTACACAAATAAAATAGTAATAAATGAATGTACATGGTACTGGTCTTACATTCAAAGCAACCTTCAAAGTCACAACATTCTGACAGCACCTAGGAGTTAATTGTATATCTTCTGCTCCTATGAGTATCGAATCTGGGCAGGATGCAAAACTTGAACACACACAAACCAATGAAACAATCATTAAAAAAGTTTACAGGCAAAAATAAACTGTTTTCTAACCCATTAGCGCGGTTACTTAAGCTCAAAGCGAGGACTTATAAGGTTGACCTTTCACCTATCACAGTCTGCCATCTATGTACTAGATTGTCCTTGGTTTTCTGCCTTCTCCTCATCTGTCCTCTGCGCACCAGTCCGTGAACTGTGTGCTCCTGTGCACTGCATCACTGCTTTTGCTAAGGCTGTTTGTTGGCAGCCTGGCCTGGTGGGATGAGCATGCAGTGTTGATGGATCGTACATAACGATGCTGACACATTTATACCTTTCAGGCATAGCTTTCTGGAGCGAGTCCAAGATTTAGTTCAGATAGCTTGGCGTGGTCAACGCATTGAAGTGGCAAAGGCGATAAACATTTAGTGCAGGGTTTGAGATATACAATCGTGGTCATAAAACGGACTCAAGTCACAGACCTGTCCATATAAACGAGATTAGAAAATGTGCTGGAATATTTAGGGATTGGTGCAATTGCATTTTTTTCTGTTGAAATATACATAATGGTCGTGACCACTGCATAAAATTAAGCGTTTTATGAAAAAGTACTTGGTGTGTATGCCATGCGAAAACTCGGCTGTATAGCAAACTTTCTGGGTAAGCCACACGATATACTGTCAGGAGCCTGGTCCCATTGGAAATTGTCTCGCAGCTAGCTTTTTTAATTTATTTTTTTAGTTGCATTAGGTTTGCAGGTCCAACATGACATTTTTTGCCTCGATTAGTCTCCCAGTCGAACATTTCATAAAAAGTGTTGCTGCGAAATCGGGAAATTTTGCAAACTTCCTGAAATGTTGTCCATGTAATAAGAAATTTGCCAGTGCTTCATTTTCTTGTAAGAATGTAGAGTGTTTCAGCAGGATATTTCACACCCTGAATATATATGTATTTGTGGTTCCGGGTATTTGTAACTTGCAACTACTGTGGAATTTAGAGTCCAGATCTCGTTATTCCTGTGGAATACTCATTTAATGTACTCAATATTTTATTTTTTGTGGCTCTGTATAGGGCTACCAAGTGCAACGTCTATTCCATCGAAAGTCAGAAGGAGTCACTTGTGCTAAATGCTGCCCATCAGTCTCTAGGGCTGGGATGATCTACCTACTAAATCCAAATATATAAATAATTTCCAGTGCAATCAGATTTATGTAAATTAATTTCATACATAGTTGTTGGATATTCTGAAAACCGTACTGAATGTTCCTTTTCAGTGGGCCAATGAACCCAGCCCTACTAGTACATCATTTAATTCTTAAATAATCCCAATTTTTTTTATATGAAGGTATTTTAATAAAAAATTATTATTTAGAATATAAGCAAGCACATTTTGTGCACACGTTGGTTTCAGTTGTGGGCAGAAATCAAATGATGGTCATTTTGAGTTAGACATGATAAAATCACAGCTGGTAAGGGTGCTTTCACTTTGAGAAAGAGACATAAAAAAATAAAGTCAAAAATATGGCAAACTAATGAAATCTTGGAACACTTATAGGGCAAATATTGATGTAATGCGGGATTGTATTGAACTTCTGATAGATATGGCCTCGTTGTTCACAATCGTCGAGTTCGCATTCCTCATATCGCTGCGTGCCACTGGATGGTGGCTGTCTGCCACAACAGATTAGGTACCAGGAGCTCTGCTGGATGCTTCTTTCTTCCAGGATGAGAATGTGCTAGAAACCTCTTCATGTATCTGGAGATACATAAGACCATCATCATCCCATTCCTAACCTGTGGGGTCAGTTAGACAATGGTTTCACTATTCTGTCACCCGAAAAGCTCCAGACTATGCCACTATGGCACCAAGAAGTCCTCCCTGAAGAATTTGTATTTACTGTAATTTGAGAGACCATAGGGAAAGGAGTGTTGTGCAAAATATCACAACCACGAGGGAAGTGAAGCTCACAGATGCAAGCACCAGAGTCTCGAAGCAATTGGAGGCTGGCTAAAGCAGTTTAACATACGACAATTAACATCTGTAGTCAGAGCGCAAAAAAACTGTTGCATTGTATAATCCGCTTCCACCTTGTGATAAACTTGATGTAGTGGCTGTGTTCTATTTCGATGCTAAAATCCCGATGGCAAACCTGCTATTGTTATTATTCACAGATCAGGGAGAGGAGGATAGGTTCTTATTAATAAGTTAGTCAATGCTGCTGTTCACTCAGTCTAAGAATTGACGCTATGGAGCTTATTTCTAGTAACTAAGATTTACAATTTTAGTCAAAAACTTTGGTTTCTGGATGAAATGGGATAGCAAGCGCCCTGAATATCCTGGGCATATATCCACTTGCAAAAAGGATTTGGAAGTATTCCCAGAAAATGGAAAGTAATTTTTGAAAATCATGCGGTTAACCACATTTTCCATCCTTTTCCTCGTTTTAGACAAGCGTTCACTTAGAACTTATTTATGTAAACAATCTAAGTACTCAGACGTCTGTGCAGACTGAATCTTTATAGGCAAATTTCGGATACAACAAAAATTATATTAATTAAAGACTTGGGGCCAGATGTAGGTATCCAAATACCGGTCGGTAACGGCCGAAAATACCGATTTTCGGCCGTTACCGACCGGTATTTGGATACTGATATGTAGGGCCACCTAAAATACAGATTCGGTAATTTTACTGAATCGGTAATTTTACCGATTCTGTAAAATTACCGAATCGGTAAAATTACCGAATCTGTATTTTTAGATGTAGGTAGCACTGTAATCAGTGCTACAGGGCTTTAAGAATTCGTTATTTACCACCAACTAAAAGTTGGTGGTAAATAATGAAAAGCCTTGAAAAAGCATTTTGTTTGCTTTTCAAACGCTGCCATGTTGCAGACATACATGCCCTTAGGGCATGTATGTCTGCAACATGTGCACCCATACACGATTGAGGGGTGCAACAGGGTGTCAAAGTGACACCCTGCCACCCTTCAATGTTTCCCCCAATTACCGAATCAGTATTTACTGATTCGGTAATTGACATTCATTCCTATGGGCCTCCAGGCCCATAGGAATGAATGGCAATTACCGAATCGGTAAATACCGATTTGGTAATTACCAATTCTTACCGATTCGGTAATTTCAAAAGAGAAATTACCTACATCCCATTTACAGACTCCTAAATACCGAATCGGTATGATTCGGTATTTAAGAGTAGGTAAATTGAGATTACCTACATCTGGCCCTTAATCTGTCCTTAGACTCCAGTAACAAACAGCAACCAGAATTTCTAGATTTCCTTGTCCAATTTCAATTCAGTCGAATCAAAGTTTATTTACAGACACACAACTGAAACAGCACCGTTGGGAAACCGGCCTGTATGCCGCTTGACCGTTGACTGCAGCTGGAACTGATGGATGGCCATCTGAGAGCCGCTACACTTTCTCGTACGGGTGTAAGTTAATGTCCACATTTCCTTGGACTTTACAGTACATATTAAACTGGGACTTCTGAGAAGGTGATGCTAGTGGCCCCCATGATGACTCTCTATATTCCACTAAATCCTCTGGCCATCTAGCCTGCGAACCTTTGATTCCTGTTAGTACCGTGATAATTCTGTTCCGCCACGCCATTTTCCCAACCAATTTGGTCCCCGTGTTTCTGAAAACCTCAATTACCAATTGGGCCATGGCTGCATATCTCATGAATACCTGTTCCAGGCACGTCCTCCTGTGTTCTGACACACGAACAGTGCGCCCTGAAGAAGGTGAGACCCATATTGGGGTCAATAAGCGAAACGCGTGTCAGTGCTGGAACTCTCCATTGGCAATAACATGTACCCCTTATCATTTCTCCCCCAATGATGAATTGTAATCCTAAAATATGAAGTGTCATATCAACTAATTAACCCCTTTGATACGGCCGCGATTTCCCTGGTGTGCTGTAAACAGCACGAACAGGGACGGGCCGTGACGAACCCCAGCCGTCATCCGCACACGAGCACCGTAGTGCATGACGGCTGGGGTTCGTCATGAGCATGGAAGGGGTTAAACTGTTATATATATCTATTGGTTGCTCAACAGTGAACCCTGAGTTTGTAGGATGTATAAGTATGATTGGGTATGTTTTTGTTTGCCTGAACTAACGTTTGTGCGTGAGGTAGGATGTGATTGGACTGATATTCTTCTCACTATGATTTGGTCACAACCAAAAAATCTAATGGATAAATAAAACATTTTGATATGTTTGATACATAAAGCGTTGTGTATCATATTTTGGAAGGCCAGAGTTCTCAGACGTATGTTTTAGTATCAGTGACTACCAGCAGTATATGACTTTGTACACAGGGAGAGGATCTCCTATTTGAGTGTTTCTCTGCTTTTCCCCTGCTTCCTCTGCATTTTATTGTCCGTGTGAAGAGTGCTTCTCATGTCAAGGTGCAATCAATTTCTTTTTGAGACGAAACTTTTAGAGTTTTTTTGCTGAGTTATCATGCCTATTTGTTAATTGGGACTGGTATGCCCAGACACGGGTCCCGTGCACAATGTGTTACTGAAATCAAGATGTACCTGGTTGATGAGCCCATCGGTAGGGTGAAACCGGACCTGGGTTGTTTGTGTTCTGGTTCAGGGAGAACCTGGCTTGGCTGTTCAGGCTAGACTGTTATGATTGGAGCAGGATCAAGACTGATTTACATGTAGCTAGGTCCAAACTGAGATGACATGGTGTGCAAAATAACAATGGGTTGGGATGCGGTCATAGAGTGATTACCAGTAGCTGAGATTAATTTAAGCAATTCATCCATCAGGTTTTTGTATACTTGTTTGCTGGTGAAAGACGTCTATTTCAGTGCCATTTTCAAGGTGCCTTGAGAAGTAAAGTGTACCAAAGACTGAGCAACTCGGTTTGGAAATGATGCTTTCATATATCTCATTTTCAAGACAGCTCAGTACTCAAGATCCAGGAAATCTCAAATGCCACTTGTAATGCTTAGCAGAGGTTGTCAAACACAATCTTTTTGTACCACTTTGTAGTCTGATTAATCTAAAAAAAATGGCAAAAGTGGGAACTGGAGAATAGTGAAACTTTCTTTCCATAATCATTTTAATAGTACCTGTCATGAATCTCTGTTCACCTACACGATTATCACATGTAATGTGGATTTTATCAAAACCAGTACCTCAAATATTGACAATTTTCCCATCAATGGAGTAATGAGTTTGGGTGTTTCTCCTTTTACCACAGTATCAGTATCGAAAAGCATTAAAAGTCTAGTGCTAAAACACAGGACTGAACCCCTTATTTAGAGTTTGGCAGACAGGGTACTCCACCACAAACATGGAAGAGCCAAACTGACGGTCTACCACTCTATGAAGAGTTAGACGGACCATCATGTTTTTCTAATGGTGCCTCTGCCAGCTCAACTGGGGGACATCTAAGACCAACGTAGTGTTCGGTGTCGGTTTTAGAACCTTGTAGCATATGTACTCTTTACAGCACGTGGTGTGAAATATATTTTTCCTGTTTGAAACCACAAGAAAAAGCATTGCCCCGAACAGAGAGAGTACAAAATGAATTCTACATCCTCAGAGAAAACTCAGAACCATTTAGTTTTTTTCTTTTACAAAAACAAACTCCTTGAGAGTTTGCTGAGCAGTCACAATTAGCATGGAAACATGGCAGCCACTCAGCAAACTTATAATGCCTTCAGAGAGACTGCACGTAGGTGGATCCTCTGAAGTCAAAATATTGCTGCCAGGCTGGTGGAGTTCTACAAATAAGTGATAGGACCCATAGATGTCTCCTCCAGGCAAGTTGTGGTCTCTAAAAAAGCAGTCAGAGGTCATTGCCACAGAAAGATAAAGTTCCCTAGTGCAACCACAACAGCAGCAACAAGGCAGTCTTTCCACTACAGAATGCCCTTGAAAGCAGTAGTGTAACGAAAGTTGAGGGAGCCCCCCTGCAAGGTACACGAAGGGGCCCCCACTCCAGATTTACTTTGGAGCCTCAGGGCTGAGTACTGTGGAGAGGGGTTCCCTGCAGCACGGGACCTCCCCGCACCCCGGGGGTGCAGGAACCCGTGTTACGCCCCTGCTTGAAAAACATAAGAGGCCAGCAGACATTGGCATCTGCAGGGAAGCCTCCCCAAAAGAATGAGATCCTACTTCTATCCTCTCCATTAAACCCCCTCAACACACCACCACCAGGGACTGTCACAAATAATCTGTAAGAGTGGCAGCTTATTTTACGAGTAATTTTAATATTGTTCACAATGGATATTTGCCCAATCTCATTATATTATCAACCTGACCAAGATTTGGTTCGAAAGAAATTGATCACCTTTTTTCCAAAGTATTTGGTGAAGGAAGTCCCTTTCTATGAAAAATTAACACTTTTTTTTCTGTTACCTTCTGGTACAAAAAGAACAGACCGTAGAGATAATTGATATCCATTCTTGAGCTAAGACTAGCAAATAAGTGGGTAAAGAAAAGTTCAGAATTTTAGTGTTATACCAGATCTACCCCCAGTTACATCAAGGGGACAGAAACAGAACTAAAACTGGTATCAAACCGCAGCGTGTCCACTCGCGAAGGAGTGAGTCCCAGCTTCATGGCTCACCCGGGACCAACTCACCTCCAGTACCTTTGTGGTGGTGATCGGGCCAATCTCTGGCAGTCCGCAACATCAGGAAATGTCGGCGGGCATCTGAAGTGAGGTCTGCGTCAGTATCTCGGCAGGCGGACTGGTCCTGGGGATGGGGCTTGACGGACGATTCTCGGAATTCTGGCCCGCCCCTCATTACTAGGACAAAGCATTCAGGGAAAGCCATACTGGGAATCCATGCAGAGGCTTTCACTCAGCTGTGATTTTGGTCAGCATACGCTGCGGTGCACAACGCCTGAGCAGCAACAGTAGGGAGTGCGATTCTTTGTTAGACACTCTATCTTATAATGCAGACAGCGCTTGGTCCTTGAATGAACAGTGGATCAGCCAAGTGCTGATTGTGTCAGAGCCCCACTGCTGGACTCACCAGCTGCAGAGACTCACATCAGGGGCAGGCAGGATTAATCTTTGCTGGCCCTAAGATTCCATAAGAACAGGGGGAAATACAACAAGCCCTTGGAGAACACTTGTGTGAGGCACCGAAGAAGACAGCAGGCCAGCACATCAAGGCAGGTTGCCAAATAGCAGTCCCTCCTGCAGCCTAGCAATCTGAAGGCAGCAGGCCAACACATCAAGGCAGTTAGAAAAATGGTGATTCCTCCTGGCAGCACAGCAGTCCTTATGGCAATGTGTAGATGAAGAGGCCAGCAGTGTCTAATTTCAAGTCCCACGTAGTGTCTGATTAGATGGGGTCACAGCCCCTAGAGACCCAAAAGTGCTTTTGATATAGGGAATAACTTCAAAGGAACTCTCTGAAATGCACAAGGATCTCCTTCAACCGAGCCCTGGCTCCAGACTACCAGTGAGGGTAAATAACCCATTTTTTGAGAGTGCAGGACACAGCCTATTCAGATGTGTCAGCCACCTCTACCCCTTCCTGCCAAACAGCCCTTTCAGTATGCAGATGTAGCTCCTGTCACACTCAGCCCCTCATGTGTTTGTGGCTGTCTAGAGGGAAAGCACAAAGTATAGCTGTCATCCAAACCAGACGTGTATTGAAGACAGGCTGTAAGGCACAAAGAGTTATTAGTACAAAGAAATGCCCACTTTCCAAAGTGTCAAACATAAATTGCCAGCAAGGGATTTGTTTTACAATCTTATAAACAGCACTAGCAATCTCTATTAAAAAGAGTTTTAGATCCTAACTGTGAGCATCAGTTGCTGTGTTCTATTCAAATGTCTAATTGTTTTAGACCAAAGCACAAAAATCACAATAAAGGCTACCACACTAGCCAGAACAAAGAGAGGCAACACAAGGAAATTATGTATCAAAATTGTTATTATTCAAAGTATTATCAGAGTTCTTCATCAGTTATTAGATTAAAACATAGTATACAATTTTAATTTACAAGGAATATATTAGTTTATCCAGCAGTACAATAGAAAAAGTGCAAACTGTTCCATATGATGCAATGACTACTACTAGATTCGAAGTAAGTCACTGAACGCAAGATGTCAGTAGTGGCAGAAGTGGACGTGAAGGTCAACGTTTCGGTCTTAATAAGATAAATCAAAAGACCATCATCAGGACGAGTTTATTAAATATGTGCCAATGACCCTTTAAAAAGATGAGCTGCTTAAACCAACTGTCACGATCAGAGGATTTTATTTATCACATGTTCTCCCTGAAAGGCTTTAACTGGAATTTCAAGGTCGACAAACTGGGTCTTTAGATCACCGTTATACCCATGAGAAATCTCAGGGGAGTTCGTAAGTCTGTTCATCCGAATCGAAAAAGGCGTGCTTCAACCGGCAGAGCCTCCCAGAGTCTCCCCGAGACTCCCTAACTGTCTTCCCATTGCTGAAGAAACCCTCTGCGGACCCTTCAATCCCAACGAACTAGAGACCAATCTTCCTGCTACCATTACCAGCCAAAGCCTCTGAGAAACTCATCAACAGGAGCATCAAAGTGCACCTTAAAGACCATCAACTCTTTGACACAAGTCAGTCTGATTTCAGGCCTAACCACAGAATAGAAACTGCTCCCGTCGCTGAAACAGATCACATCTGCATGATTATGGATGGAGGCGAAATGGCAACCCTCATCCTCCTGGTCCTTTTTGCACCATTTGACACAGTTTCCCATCCTCATCCAACAGTTATACAACATCTGAATAAAAGGACGTGTGCTCCAATGGATTTCCTCCTTCCAGCCTGGAAAGACCTAGTCAGTCAGCCTGGCACCATACATCTCGAATACCTGGTCCCTCATCAGCAGTATTCTGCAGGGATCCTCCAGAAGCCCAACCCTCTTCGAAGCCTACATGACCTCAAAAGCCAGAATCATCCTCTCTCACTACATCAACACTGCTGACTTGCAACTCATTCTCTCCCTCACAGACAAGACACCCAGTACTCAAATTAAGTTCAATCCCTGCATGACTGAAATCACCCACTGGATGACGATCAAGTGTCTGAAACTCAACACCGCAAGACCTAAATCGTGATCGTCAGGAAGTTCAATTCACCTTAGGACTCCACATGGTGCTCAACATAGCTAGGACCAACACTCACCACTTACACCAATAACCTCAGGATCATCAACAGCAAGCTTAACATGAATGCCCAAGACAATGCCATCATTGCCTCATGCTTCCATACCCTGAAGATGCGGAGGAAGATTTTCAATGGAAAGCCGTCATGGGCATCCTGGTCAAAAGCAAGCTGTAATGTGGGAATACCTTCTTGGCTTTGGTGAAGAAACAATTCACCAGTAGGCTGCAGGCCTTTCAGAACTCAGTGGCCAAAATCACTCTCAACCTCCTATGCCGCACTCAAATTACACTTCACCTGAAGGAGCTCCACTGACTGCCCATGCACAAATGAGCACAATTCAAGATCCTCACCCAGACTTCGAGGCACTATATAACACTAGCCCAGCTTACTTCAATGTAGGAAATTGGCTTTTTGATTGAGGGAGGTGAAAACCCTTCTTCAGTCAAGAGATCTGGGTTAAATCCATTCTTCTTTTGCTCCCCATGCCAACCCTATTTAGACCCAGCCATATGCAAATCTGTCTTGACCCTGCTCCTCATGGGAACAGTCGAGCCAGGCCAGGTCCTCCCTGACTGGAAACAAGCATCTTGGGACCGGTTTTTGGGTATCACCCCTTATCAGCAAGCCTAGCTTGAATCCAGTGGTACAGAGAGCAAGGGACGCACGTCTGGCCATACCCATGCCACTTAGGAATTCATCATTTCTAAAGGTGCCATTTCTAAAATAGTAATGCTAAATCCAACTTTTCCAGTAAGAAGGATTTGTCATTAGTATCCGAAACATATGAAACTTGAAAAAGATACACTTCTTTAGCCCACTCTGCCACCCCAGTTCAGACATGGCCATATGCAAATCAGTCTGACCCTGTGCCTCATGGGAACAGTCCAGCCCGAACTGCCAAGCCTTCCCTGGACCGGAAACAAGCTTCCGATGACCGGTTTCTGGCATTTCAGCCGTCTTCAGCCCGGCTTGCTTGAATCCAGTGGCAAAGTGAGCAAGGGACTCACGTCTGAGCACACCAGGCCAAACTTATAGCGAACAAAGTGGTACAAAAGGTAGTTGTGATGGACGGAGCATCTGAACCAATCAAACACTCACATCCAGTGAACAGATCTGGGTTTTAATCCACCACCGTTCTTTAGCCCACTCTGCCACTCCAGTTCAGACATGGTCATATGCAAATCAGTCTGACCCTGTGCCTCATGGGAACAGTCCAGCCCGAACTGCCAAGCCATGCCTTCCCTGGACCGGAAGCAAGCTTCCCAGGACCGTTTTCTGGCATTTCAGCCGTCTTCAGCCTGGCTTGCTTGAATCCAGTGGCAAAGTGAGCAAGGGACTCACGTCTGAGCATACGCTGCCAAACTTATGGCGAACAAAGTGGTACAAAAGGGGGTGGTGATGTACGGAGCATCTGAACCAATCAAACACTCACACCCAGTCAACAGATCTGGGTTTTAATCCATCACCGTTCTTTAGCCCACTGTGCCACCCCAGTTCAGACATGGCCATATGCAAATCAGTCTGACCCTGTGCCTCATGGGAACAGTCCAGCATGAACCGCCAAGCCATGCCTTCCGTGGACCAGAAACAAGCTTCCGAGGACCGGTTTCTGGCATTTCAGCCGTCTTCAGCCCAGCTTGCTTGAATCCAGTGGCAAAGTGAGCAAGAGACTCAAGTCTGAGCATACCCTGCCAAACTTATGGCGAACAAAGTGGTACAAAAGGGGGTGGTGATGGACGGAGCATCTGAACCAATCAAACACTCACAACCAGTCAACAGATCTGGGTTTTAATCCATCACCGTTCTTTAGCCCACTCTGCCACCCCAGATCAGACATGGCCATATGCAAATCAGTCTGACCCTGTGTCTCATGAGAACAGTCCAGCCCGAACTGCCAAGCCATGCCTTCCCTGGACCGGAAACTAGCTTCTGAGGACCGGTTGGCAATTCGGGCTGGACTTTTCCCATGAGGCACAGGGTCAGACTGATTTGCATATGGCCATGTCTGAACTGGGGTGGCTGAGTGAGGTAAAGAATGGTGATGGATTAAACCCAGATCAGTTGACTGTGGGTGAGTGTTTGATTTGCTCAAACGCTCTGTCCATCATCCACTTTTTTATCGCTTTAATAAAAATGCACCGCATAACTTAGCCAAAATTCTAAAGAATATTTTAAAACAAAATCTGTGAAGTCATGATTTTGCAGATTTCAAACTACCCCAATAAAACATTGAAAAATCTGAAGAAGCACATTTCTGACTCTCTGGCCTTCTGGGAGCTCCACGCATTAGACTAGCTATATTGTAGTAGACCGGGATTTGCAAGCAGCGGTTTTTGCGGTAGTCTTTGACTGATTGAACACTTCAATACACATCTTTAAATTGATACACTATTTCGTTTTTTAACTCCATACATGTTGAGAAACCGAAAATGCAAAAGAAATCAAAATTATGGACATTTTTGTTTCTTTGTCAAAGGAAACACAAGTCTTCTCTCGGAGGCTGTTTTGTTTTTCTACAAGTGTGCTGAGCATTAATTGGTGGCTAATCAATTATTTCAGTAGCACTCACATTATCTCCAGACACCCATATTCAGTTAATTGAACATAAAGTACAGCTATGCTGTTAATACAGTGGCTCGAAAATCTATATCTACTCATATAATAAATAATGCATGTTTGCAGTATTTTCCCAAAAGTGTGTGCAGCATTTCCAGGTAAAATAAAATTAGTAATACCGACCAAACACAGAAAATATTTTTCTACAAAAGAACATGCTTAGTATACTCATACAATTTATATCTACTTTAGATTAAACATATTTTGAAAACACATTGGTAAGGAGCAAGCAAACTAACAATTGTGCTCTGGAAGAGGAACCTTTAGAAGATTGTTGTCCATTAAAGACACAATTAGAAAATACAAGGAAGAGTCAGAAAAAAACTGTCTGACTTAAAGGTTGGCGGATGCCCGACATCTGCCAAAAAGAGCAAGATGTTGTATCTGCCGCATTTGGAGTGGGTAGAGGTCTATGCACCTAAGTAGGTTAGACATAATGGATGTATGACGTAACAACGAATACATTCACGACGCATACCATTACAACAAAACTTTTACAACGCAATATCCATTACAACGCATGCCATTACAACCCATGCCATTACAACGTAAGTATGAGTAAGGATTTTTTTATTTTAATGAATGGGAATGTAATAGTAGTGTAAATGTTGGATAGTGTAGGGGTTAAATCTACCATTCTAACTCCAGGGGGGTGTAATAGTAGGGTACGTGTTGGATAGTGTAGGGGTTAAAATTACTATTCTAACTCCAGGGAGGTGTAATATTAGGGTAAGTGTTTGATTGTGTAGGGGTTAAAATTACTATTCTAACTCCAGGGTGGTGTAAAAGTAGAGTAAGAGTTGGATAGTGTAGGGATTACATTTACTATTCTAACTCCATGGGGGTGTAATATTAGGGTAAGTGTTGGATAGTGTAGGGATTACATTTACTATTCTAACTCCAGGGGGGTGTAATATTAGGGAAGTGGTGGATAGTGTAGGGGTTAAATTTACTATTCTAACTCCAGGGGGGTGTAATAGTAGGGTAAGTGTTGGTTAGTGTATGGGTTTAATTAAAATAAATAAATTACATTTAAATTAAATTAAAATATATTACATAAAAATTTAACTTAATATAATTACATTAATAAAAAAATTGTAAGTAAATTAAATTAAAATTAAATTAGTATTAATTAAATTAAATACTTACCCATACTTAAGTTGTAATGGCATGCGTTGTAATATTATCTGCTATTGTAATGGCATGCGTTGTAATAGCATGCGTTGTAATGGATCTTGTGTTGTAAAGGTTTTGTTGTAATGGTAGTGCGTTGTTGTGCCCGCATTGTGATGGCTGTTTCCCTGACATAACAACTGCCCCATTTTAGAAGATGTCCTGCATACAGCAATCTCTAAATCAAGCCCAAAGCTTGTAAATAATTCAAGTTGTGTGTATTCACTTGCTAGACTGACTGATCATACATTGCTCAGTTGGGACCACAGGGCAACCACAGACCTCTGTTCTTAATTTATCTGCTTCACCTTTTCAGCTTTTTGGGATGGAGGGCAGCATGTTCATGAATTCTGATGAAACATGGATAATGCTTGGCATGAGCGAGACTGAGAAGCCAGACTAGACCCAATCGTGGTGGACACAACCAGCATGAGGTATTTGCAAGGGGCTAAATTCTAAAAAAATCTTTTTTTTTAAATGGTGTTAATTATTGGAATTTAGCATTTTATCCATCTATAAAAGGTATACCTCCTTATCCAGCACCAGTAGTAAGAACATTACAGATTCATAGTTTGTTTCAGAATAATTTAATAATGAATGTCTTCCTCCTCTATAGGCTAGACATCTCTAATCAAGTCTTTGCATTTTCCTGCAGACAAATCTTTAGCTAGCGAAAAAACATAAAAGCTGCACCTTCCACACAATTAGAAAAACGACACAGAAACTTAGAACAGGTGATAAGTAAGAACTGTACAAGCATGCTTGACACAGGATGACGCCGTAGTATGAATCAATTAGTAGGGTTAAAAAGATTAAGTAAACAATTACTTTATATTGTAACAAATATGTTATGAAATAATGATAACTTAGCATTGCTATTTGATTTCATTAAAGACTATCCTTATAAACACATTTTTGGTGCAAATCTTAAACAGAAAGTAGTAGATGTTTGACATTTTTACTATAAGTACCTATCAGTGTACAATGTTTGTGTCTAGAAACAAATTTGATATGATGTTTAGAATTAATTTTCACATTGCTGCTTTTTAGGTTGTAGCAGTAGCCCACAATTAAAGTAAAGCATTTTTATGGACTTTTTACTGACAAACCTTTCAGAATGCTTTTACATGATTAATTACTCATTTTATTACATGCAAACTTAGATTTTAGGATGCTATAGTACTAAAACAGGAAATGTTTAATTTTAAAATGTTAAAATGTCTCTCTTAAGGCTGCATTATTTCACAGACTTGGACTTGATACATTCTGAAATGTTGCATAATTTGTTCTTGTTTCATATGACATTCTTTTTTAAACAAAGACAGTTTTCTTAATTCTGTCTATATGAATATTGGGAAAGAGACCCTACTCCACATCTGTAAACAGTTGCAAACTCAAAAAGCTATGTGACAACTAACCTGTGAGGATACAAGGACATTAATTTCTCATGACTTATGTGAGACATTTAGTTGAAGTAACAATTTGTACCTGGGAAGACAGATGAAACAATCGCATGATTATCAGACCATTGTGGAATCATCATTGATGTAATTTATGACAAAATATGAACTATATAACCACGATGCACAAGAGGAGGAGATAGCTTTTTTATTTTTGAGGAGAGCTTACGTCTAAGCTCAGGCTGCCCTTTGACATTTTTCCTTTGATTCTTACTTACCATCTGAACCATTTCTATTATGCCCCTTTGATATTTACCCTTGCTGATGTACTGGCTTACTGGATGATTTGGTGCAGTTTGGTGGGATACCAGACCTGAACCTTTCTGTTTTATGCTCGATTCTTTTGTTCTTTTGAAGGAATTTACCCCTAGTGGGCTTTAACTTGATCCCGTTTATCGATGCTTAGAGAAACTTTAAGAATCGACCTCCTGCTTTGTTGGTGGTCGAGACAATCCTCTTATGTGTGACTAAAGGTGTGACTTTATATTTCAAATTGATAGATAGATGGCAGAGCTTCTTAAAATGTTAGTTATATGCATTGATTTTGAATCTTTAATACAATATCCAAATACTCTACAGTTGTTCAAGTCTTTGTGTGTCTAATATTATTATAAAGAAACTGTGCTAAATTTTAAATGCATAACAGTGATAGTTTATTATAAGAACATCGGTTTATGTTACTCTCGTTGTGTGTAGCCACAGCAGAGCTCTTAGTTTGCATGATTCTTGTCAGATTAAGCTTTTTCAGAAGGTTGAGTCTACCAATTACTATATTTTATCTTTATAGCATGGGTTTGAGAGTGATATATTTGAACCTGATTAACAACTTGTGGGTTGGCTACCAATTAGTGGTCCTCATTGGGTATCTCACTGTTGAACATCCTGTCTCCTCACCCCTCACTATGACAGAGAAGGGTCCATTTGATGGATCATCGCCTCTGACGTGTGATACTGAGTCTAAGCAAAAATCCTACTTCATGGGCCCAGTAAGAGTTGAGATTGAAAAGCTTCCAGCGCCTACACTAGCTTGCAGCAAATACAGCCCTCAGACATCAAGATAGACTTAGACAGTTCAATCATGGGATGTACAAAGTGAAAACCTTGTGTTAGCTACCTATCTAAAAAGATACAGTGTTTTAGAGTACCATGCTATATGCACTTAATCTTTCTTCCAAACTTCCATTTGATTCTAGTGGAGAAATCTCTATACACTACTCTGAATTTTACAGTAAATTACATTGTACTGTCCCTGTTTTAAGACTGGCTAGGTGAGGAGACTTAGCCTTTTTTGTCCAGGGAGCTAAAACTTGGGATGTGATCTTCTTCCACCTAAGTAGTGAATGCAAATGACCTGTCTTTAAAAAACTAAGAATGTAGCTATCAAACAAGGAACTTGCCATGTAATTCCTTTTCAGACTTTGCCACGGTTTGTTCTGACAATCTCTTTTTTAGGATAGTGGAAAAATACATATCTGAGAAGGTACGTGCTGCTCTCTAAAAATACCCACTGAGATATGATAGATTACTCAAAAGCACACTCATCAATGCCACACCACATTTGGGTATTGGAGGAAAGGACCACCCCTCAATCATTGAACTACATAGAACAAGAAGGTAAAGTAGTAGTGCACACATGGACACTTAGCACCAAACAAACAATATGAAAGCAATGCACATACAGGGCACCAAACTGGCAGAAAGATTAACCTCACCCAAGCTATCCACCTCTAAAATGGCCCTACAGGGCCAGTAATCTGCCAAACACTTGATAGAACGCCAAAATGTTATGAAAATTTGTAGGGGTGCATTATAGCCACAGGTAGTTATCACCAGCATTTTTAGAGGACTGTATTAATGTGTGACCCTTGGAGAAGTATGACTAATCGAGAGTATTGCAAATTGTAGAAGTGTGCTCATATCATTTGAGTGATTTAATGTAGTGCTTTAATCGAGAATATGCCTTAAGTAATGAAGAAATTGTTGCTTCATGTGTAAAATGTTGCATTTGGATTAACGTGCTATATTAGGTTGCACGTGTGGGTTGCCTAATAATATAATAGTGTAATGTTCTAACATGAGAAAAAGTGATGCTTTAGAAATGAAATGAAATAATGCCTTTAGAATGACTTTGAATGTAATGCTTATCGTATTAGAAATGCATCTGAAAGTTTAAAGGCCCGAGACATGGAAACGCTAACAGAGGCCTAAATACAATTTCTTAGCTTGATTTAATGCAGTAGACTAGAATTGTAATTTTCCTTAGGAAAACTCCGTTCTCAGTTCAATTTCAAATTGTAATTTTGTGTGTGTGCCAGGTTGATTTCTCACATGTCTCTGTTGCAGGTGCAAGGACATTTGCTTCCTTAGGTAGAATAACTCTTTGTTTAGGATTTAGGACGGTAGGAGCAGGAGATGTGGGATGACACCGGAATGCGGAGAAGATACTTTTGGCGGAGAAGGTGCCTGGGAACCAAAGAAGAAGCAACAGTTTTTGGAGGGCGTGTGACTAAGGAGTGTCTACTGTTTTGGGGATTTTGTATTATGGACAGTGCCTGGGGTGGAGAGAAGAATTAGTTAGATCTTGAGCAGGAAATAGCATCTTAGAACGAGCTTGGTAGTTTAGTCTACTTACCTTAAGAAAGTGAGTGTGCTTCTTAGGGAGCCTTCACTGCTGACACAATTTCTCTTGCCTAGCAGGGATGTTAAGTAGGGATGTCACCTTAGAGTTACAGTAGGGACAGACTAACTTTCTTTTCTTTCTTTTGAGTAAATGTACTCAAGGCTCCAAGCAGGAACTGTCATTGTATGCCTGATGCTTCTAGAGCTTACTCTGATTTTTATCTTCAGTTGTCTGAGACTTTTGCGTAGGATTATGTTTGTATTAGTGCCAGTTTATTTTCTAAACCTCTTGCTGAGGTGTTTGTATGTTCATTTAAAAAAAAAATATTTATATTGATGACATGAGGACAGAGTAGCAGCACAAAAGAAAAGCAGAATCACCATTCAGAAATAAGAAAACAGCAAACAAGCAGGCAGATATACCAAGCAACAAAGGTTGACACATTTTGGGGCAGCGGACAAGAGGGAAATAATCTTCTAAAAAAAAGAAATACAAAACAAACAAAAAAAAAATCGAGCCATTTTAAACAAGCATCGCTTCCTGTAAGCGACTAAACAAGTTCCTAAACACATTCCTTGACAAATGCTCCCCAAATTTTTCCTAGTTTACATAATGCTCTTGCACCCCTAATTTTAGCTAGTGCACAATCCATATTGTATATATCTTTTACTATGGCCCACCACTCTGCCAACGATGGTGGATCCCGTGCGATCCATGTTCGAGCAATAGCTAACCTAGCACACGCCAGTATAATACTGATAAGTTCTCTCGAGCTATAGTCACATGACTGGGACCCAGTAATATATCTGTAACCGTAAATTAAATAGATCTATTAAGTTTATGAGACACAGTCCATTCCTAACATAAATGCATGATAAAAAGAAGGTTCCATGTTAGGGTGTATCAAACTACGAATGCGTCCTTGAAATGTCGACCAAAAATATGTTTTAAAAATCAGTAAAGTCAAAGTCGCCTTTTCCATAAGGTAGTTTAGGTATTTCAATTGAACGACATGCTCTTTTATAACCCCATGCGAAACTACTTAGTATGCCATTTAGGTGTTTAAAAAAAGATTATTAATATGTAGTGGGATAGATCGAAATAGATAGATACATTTGGGGAGGATCTTCATTTTAATTGAATTAATTTTGCTGATTAAGCTGAGTGGAACCTTATGCCATTTTTTTAAAGTAATAGCTGTGTCTGTTTGCATTAATTCATAGTTCAGCAAGGCTATCTCTTCTGGACAAGCAGAGATGTTTACTCCCAAGTAAATAGGAGTTTTGCACACTCCCTGAATTGGGTCCTTTGATTTATAATTCATTACGATTTGTGTCTCATTGGTATTCAGCCTGTAACCAGAGACTGCTCCGAACAGCCTGGCCTCCGTGATAATCCCTGTTATTGCCTCAGCTATATTTGTAAAATAAACCGCGATATCAACTGCGTATACCGTAATTTTAAGGGTGTCTAAACCAGATGAGAATGGTACTATGCACAAATTGTTTTGTAATGCCACAAGGAATGGTTCGATAGATAGTGCAAATAATAAAAGCGACAGTGGGCATCCTTGACAGGTACCACGCAAAATAGGAAATTGGCCCGATTGTATCCCTGCATAGCAAACTTTAGCTCGGGAGTTATCGTAAAGAGCCTTTATCCATCGAAAAATTGAGCCCTTGATGCCAAATCTGTTCAGCGCAGCTCAGAGATAGTCCTTCCCCACTCGGTCGAATGCTTTCTCAGCATCAAGTAGTATCATACCGAGTGGGGTGGATCTAACCTTAGCAACGTCAAAGGCTGTAAAGGCCGTGTTAATATGAGCCGTAGTGTTTCTGCCGGGTACAAATTCATACTGTTGTGGCGAAACCAAAACAGAGATTATTGGAGCAAGTTGGTTTGCCAATATTTTGGCAAATATCTTTACATCTGTGTTTATTAGCAAAATCGGTCGATAAGACCCACATTCGTCTGAGGTTTTATTTTTCTTAAGGAAAAATATAATTTCCGTAATATTTCATGACTCGGGGGATTTCCCCTCTTGTCCCATAAGTCCGATCACTTGGCTGAGTGTAGGGGCTAATTCCTCAATGCAGGGTTTATAAAGCTCTATCGGAATTGAGTCCTCCCCTGATGATTTATCGGAAGGCAGAGCAAAGATTGCCAATCTAATCTCAGCCAATGTGACTTCTTTATTCAGCATATCTGCTTGCTCCGTATCAATTCGGTTCACTTCGTTAGTCTGTAAATATATATTAATATTGTCAGACCCCGGTCGGCTTTTAGGAGTATATAAATCCTTGTAGTGTTTAGCGAAATGTTCAAGTATTTGAGGGGGGTTATTATATGTCACGTTATCAGACCCTTTAATATCCTAACTAATGTTTTAGCCTTGCTTTCTGCCACCTTATAGGCTAATACCTTTCCTACTGTTTCACCACCCTTATACTGGGAGAGACGATATTTGTGCAGTTTAATAAGACTTTTTTCTCTCAGCGTCTGTTTTAAAGCGGACTTAAGATCAATTAAGACACAGGTTAGTTCTTCTTCTAAATTAGACCGCTGTGAGAGCGCTGCCGCTAGCTGTTTTTTCTGCATGTAGTATTTTCGCTATAGTATCATCTATATTCTTTTTATTTTCGACGTTCTGTCTAAATATATACTGCTGAGTAAAACCCCTGATGCTGGCCTTGCAAGAGTCCCATACCACATTGTGCGAGGCTGAACCAGTATTAAATTCCAGAAAACCTTTGCTATGAACCTTAAGTTTAAGAATAAAATCTGTATTAAGCAACAAATGTCTTGGGAATGAGAAAGAGCAGAGGTTTAATTTCTTTGTTGGTATTTTAAAAGAAAGAATGACGGGATTATAATCTGATGTGACCCGCGGGCAGATCTCCATGTTACTTGTTTCCAGAATATTATCTGACGCCTATGCCATATCAATGCGAGAGCATAATTTATGCGCGGCCGAGTAGTAGGTATAGCCAGCAGCATCAGGGCGTAATACCCTCCAGGCATCTTTAATGTTGTGGATGCGTCCTATTTCTCTGATTGCAGTCCTAGTTTTACGCATCCTCCTAAATGCCCCCTCATCTGGTAGTATCAATATCATAGTTCATAATGCAGTTAAAGTCCCTGAATACCAAACGCTCCGCCTCCCATTCAAGAAGTTCCATATTAATTTTGTCCATAACGGTGGGGTCGTCTATATTTGAGTCATAAATCACACAACACGTGTATTTCTTACTTTCTATAATAAATTGGGCAATGGCCCATCTACCATTTTTATCTGTTGAGGTTTTAATTGTCTCAGCCTTGAATAATTTATTTTGTAAAATAGCGACCCCTTGAATTGACACATTTAAGTCAGAGCTTACAATGACATTGTACCCTAATTCTTTAAGGACATTGCGGTCTCTCTAACATATATGTGTCTCAGACAGTAAAACTATTTGCAGGCTATACATTGTTAACTCCTCAAAAACTAACCAACATTTATTCCTACTATTTAGCCCTGCCACATTCCAGGCTAGGCACTTTACTCTATCCATAACAATTATTTCTCATCTCCCCTTGCCCCCTGCATATTAAGGAAAGAGAAAAGAAACATAAACAAAAAATCTTGCCACTTGCTATCTTTTCTCAAAACTCGCCTCATGTCAATTTTACTAATTTTACCCTCTCCCAGAACCCCCCGCCCCTAAGCCCTCCTCCAAGTCCATTACTTACCATCCCCACCCATCTCACCCGCCCCTCCTTCTTCGTAGAGGAGGATTCCTCTCTCTAGCCAGCTGCCGTTGGTTCGGGCAGCCAAAAGAGTCACAGCTGTGACCAGCCCTCTCTCCCAAAGCCCCACCAGTATCTCCAATACCACCATATGTAGTGCAAGAAAAAATACATCATTACATCAGTAATCCTAAGGCCACTTTTTAACAGAATAAGAGGGTAGAGAAAGGGCAAGAAGGCCACTTTTTAACAGAATAAGAGGGCAGAGAAAGGGCAAGAAAGCATATTATCAAAAAACAACTCCCTGACTTTAACACATGCCAATTGTCTTTCTGGTAACTGTTTTATAACCAATAAAAACATTTTTAAAAAAATGAAATAAATCAAATCCCTTTTGAGTCTACTGTCAACCCTTCTTACACATCTACCTGCACCATTTTAGCCCTTTAACGTTTTTAGATCAATATATATAGTCAGTCACTGTATTACTTTTCTACTGATTTCTCAGTAGATTCTCTCTGCCATTTATTCAGCATTTTTTCCACTTCTTGGTCATTGAAAAAAAAATGTATGACCGTTCTTAAATACTTTTAGACGCGCCGGTTCTTGTAAAAAAGCTTGACCACCCAGGGCCATAATTGGATCAATATATTGCTGTAGCTTCCAGCGTTTCTCCATAGTGATTTTGCTGAAGTCTGATCTGACAAAAAAAGTTGTTGACTCTATAGCTTATTAGGTCGAGCTTTCAGTGACACTGCCTGCCTTATCAAAAAATTACCCATATAAATGATAAAAGGCCGGTGATACTGATTATCTTTGTTCCGTTGGACCAAGGGTAGTCTATGTACCCTTTGCAACTGTGAGTCCCAGTCCCAATCCGATAGGTCCGGGAATGCTTTTTGAAAAAGCGGAACCATAAATGCTCGTCCATTTTCACTTCCATTTTTGCTACTTGAATGTACTTTTGGGGGTTGTAATGTTGGGGGTTTGATTAAAGGCAGACTTACTCTTACATGTGCAGCTGCTTTGTTTCCAGAGCTGTTAACTTCTTCAGTTGTCGCATTCTTACCAGCTCGCATGGATCTTGCTGGGTTTTTGGGCGCCATCTCCCAGTACAGAAGATGCTGTATCATTGTCTGTACACTGCACTCCATGCTGGTCTCCACGGGTTTCTGGACTAAATAGGTATGAATGGAAGCCAACAGGGGTGGCTCCAGACGGCCCGGGATCTTCATCAAGCACGGGTGTTTCACCCGTAATAGCAGCCACACTCGAGTCCCTTTCAATCTCAGCATCCGTGACTTCTCCCCCTTTCTTTTTCCGGTTCAGATTCTAATTCGGGCTCCTTTATTTAGTGCCATGTTTTCAGGACCTTTTCTCCAGTGCTGGTCAGCCTGCTGGCGTGTGTCAGGTCCAGATCCCGAGCCCACCTCCACACTGCCTCTGGATCGTTTCGTATCCGCTATGCTATGCTCACTGAATAGTCCAGGTGCCAAAAAGAAAAATTCTTTTTTTTTTCCTTTCCTTCGATGCCCCTCTAGCCTGAAGCTTTTCACCGCTTTGCCGCAGCCGCAGCTACTGCCTGGATAGTTCTTGTTGCCCGCATTACAGTGTAACAATAATGTAGAAGTGTAGGAGTGAGTCAGCTTTCGTAGGATCTCACTCTCATCACGTCCTCCGACCGAGCCCTGAAATCCGCCTCCACTCGGCTCCTCCTTCGCCTCCAAGCTGCTTTCTCCAGGCACAAGCCGCACAAGCCGCCCACGCCGTCCGCCGACCGCCGGCCGCCAGCCGCCAAGACCCGCGATGGTCCACGCCACAGGTGGGCCCCCAAAAAGCTCCGGTAACTCAGCAGATCCAGGTGCTCCCCCAGAGGTAGGTATCCTTAATATTTAAGAGTAGTGCCTCAGTCAAAGCCTTTCACTCTAAGCATCAGTGGGAGAGAGGGGTCTCCAGCTGCAGCCCCGTGGCAGCTTCAATCCGACATCTTACTCCTCCTCTGGCCCATCTTGCTCCTCCTGGTGTTTGTATGTTCAGTTGTTTTTGGCTTTGTAATAAATCTTTTGAACTTTTATTTCGTAGTCAGTGGTCCTTTGAAATTAGATTGATTTGGCCATTTATGAAATTGTCGCGAGTATGAACTTGGTAATCTCCCCTTTACGCTTCTTAGCAGACAACAAAGATCTAGTCGACCGTGGATTCCAAGGATTGGTAAGGTAAAAATCCAGATAGGAATCCGGCTCCAACACACTGCAACAGCAGTGAGTCGCCTCCTATACTCCGCTGTGTACTCAAAGATTATACATAACCCATCCAACAAAAGGCGCAAGCTGAAACACAATCAACAAGAACATTTTGTCAAAAGAAATAGGTGTAAGGCCCCTTGACCTTCAGGTCTAACTTGCAGGGCATGCAATGCTGCGCCAGCCATCACTAGCCACCTATACAAAGAAAGTCGGTTGTTCTATTACTTGATGGCAAACATATGATCTTTGTTTTCCATTGTAGTTTTATTCGTTTTCTTGATCCATTTCCCAGAAACCTGCAGTCTATCTTTGGGAAATCAGTGAGGAAGATGTATGTGTTCACAAAATTTAATTACCAAGTTGGTAGCGGATCCCAGTCAATGAGGAAAATAAGATGCTTTTCACTCTGTGTCTTTTGTAGCCCTGTGGTTTAATTGACCATTGCTTAAGGATGTTAAGCGGTGTGATCCCATTTTATTATAAATTGTTATATGGCACATGCAATGTTATAGAAACCTTCATGTGCCCATTTTCTCCCACAGTGCACTGCTACAGTGATTAGGAAAACTCAGATGAGAAAAAGTATTATGCAAAAACATAATCGGTGTACCGGTAGACAAAACTATATGATTCAGTGAAAATTTATATTTTTAATTCCTTATGAAACATAATCAAGCTTAGTAAAGATGGCAATTACTTGTTACACGAAGCATCACGTTTCTCTCAATACTAGCTGTGTTCTAGCCACTTAAATCACAAGTTTAAAAATTCGTTTTTTCTCCTACAAAAACCCATTGTATATGCCTCTCCCAACCCAAATACTCTCATAGATACCAGCCTTCCTCACTCTCACATCCTTCATTGCCCTTTTCCACTTTAATACAATTTTTTCTCTTTAGCATGATGGAAAGTCTTGGATAAGGCTTGTTAAAGAACAATCACGTTTTCTGTATGTTTTGTGAATGTTTCTCAAATAGTTTCAGTGTGCATGTTCTTAACTTCTTACTATATTTTATTATTCAGTGCGTAAATATGCCCAAACCTATAAACAGCAAGGAAATAGGAACTTCTCTTTTTCTGTTTTTAGATTAATTAAATTTGTGAAGGAATTGAATTGAATTGAATTGAATAAAAACTTATAATGCGCAAACTTGGCCAGAAGGCATCAAGGCGCCTATAAAAAAGATCATAATAAAAAGAGAGGGCAATCCGATAACTAAGGGTACGCTTTGACGAAAAGCCAGGTCTTCAAGGCTTTTCTGAAAGACTGCATCGATGGCAGAGTCCTAATGTCACAGGGTACAGAAGTCCACAGTCTGGGGGCAAGGCTCGAGAAAGCTCTGCCTCCCCACTTAGCTCTTCGCACTCGGGGAACCACTCGGGGAATTAATTGACCGAAACGAGGTAATTTTGCAATGACATAGACCTTATGGCCTGCACGTTTTCGTTTTAAGCATATATTCATTTGCTCAGCATAGGCCCATAAATCTTTTAGGATGTGTTATAATCAGGGACAGGCAAACTTTCAATGTCATCAGACTACCCCTTGGTGAATTTGGGAAAAGTTTTCTACTGTAGCAGTCGAATCAGGGTTGTATAACTTTGAAGAGCAAGATACCCTTATCAAGGGCGAGTAAGATGTTGGAGCACGGCACTGACGATAGTTCTATTTGTATTTGTAAATGAAATGTATTTAATTGGAAAATCAAATTACTGAGCAGAGTGACTATCTTTTTCAGAATTTGATATTTGAACACTATAGAAGTGTTTATTGGAGAAACACTTGTTGGCTGTTATCAGTTACTCTGTATAAAGAACCAGAGGTGTCATGTATTATTTTATATGCAGAATCATGGACATTTATCTGCGATAATAAGGTAGTTCTTGAATTGAACATTCGCCTGCGACAATTAAAAAAAAATCAGAGTCTAACAACTTTACATTGTCTCTTAGATAATCAGTTCTACCAAGTATACCTCAGATAACATACCTTGTATCATGTGTGCTACCCATCACGCACATGCTGCAGGTACGGTAAATACCACATGTACTCAAACACTGCCACTATATTGAATTACTTCGCCTCATCCAATACCGCTATATTGAATTACTTCTCCTCACCCAATATCAAGCAAAACATATTTGACAGAGTATCTTGGGAAAAATACTGCATATCAAAAAATCTAAAGGTTCTTGTTACAAGATAACTTTAAATTGATCATGCTTGTTTTTTTGTAGTTGATATGCAGTGACACACTGCTTGGCGTAGAGAGAATCTGGCAAAATATCTTTCATTAATGAGTGGCCAATGGTATTCATAGTTAGTATTCAATACTTCAAACGTGTGCAGGTCACACAGGTGCATGCAGTCTAAAGCAAACTCTTTGAGCCATCTCACCAGCAAAGCAGAGACAGGCGGGCACACTAATATGGCACCCCTATCTGCTGTGCATGGAGCCATTGCTTGACTTCCTCGCACATCTTTGGATGTTAAATTAATGTCTGCAATGAAACATTAACATATTCAATTCATATATTTTTTTAAATCGTCTATAAATATTTAACTTTATGTCATATAAAAATGTATGTAATACTATGAAATAGTAATACAACCCTTTGAGTGGTATCAATAATGTCCTAATATTACTTTGCTGTATTTATTTCTACCTCAATATTTGTATTATTTTGAAGGTTTCCATCCAGGCAGTATTCTTACAGGTCCAGATCACTGCAATATGATTTCAAAATGTCTTCATTAACAGCTTACACATTAGAGCGAAGATCTATAATCAGGCTGCAGCTTAATCTTTGGAAAAAATCCCAGCAAACCAGCACTGAAAGCCCTCCCCTGCCCTTGATGAGGTCAACAATTCATTTGAATTCTAAGCATTGTGCATAGCGCCTGCAGGACCAGAGATCTGGAATACTTCCAAAAACTGGTGCGGCACTAGAGATCTGCCAGAGATGGAACGCTTATTGCATGTGATTGGAATCCAACTGCCTGTACCTCATTCTTCATTGCTTTTTCTACTGACATTAGTATCCTGAAGCAAACAGTTTGTGGCACTTTGCAGAACACTAAAACCGGCATATTCCTACTTATCCTGCCCTTACAGGAGCATTTCTCCAACATATTTCACAATAACACTGACATCAACAGCGTTTATACTCTCTCTAGGTCACAAACAAAATAATGTGCATGTACTATGAACTTAATAGTTGAAGCAGCGTATTACAAGTAGGAGCCCAAACAGTCTCAGAGTGTTCATATATTAAAGTTCAGCCAAAGTACATAAAAGTGGGGAAGGATAGAATATGGTGGGCGGCTGACGCTGCGACGGACCACATGGGGGAAGAAGCTCAGACATGGCAATGTGAGCACTTACTTTCTACCCTACGGCTGAGAGAGAGGATATTTTTGAGGACGAGAAGCCCAGGTTGAATGTGGGACTGTATGCGGGACTTCGGCCATGATTGGGGCGAGAGAGGGTGTGGCCTTCTGGACTCCAGCTGGGGTTGGGCTGCGATGCCCTGAGGTACGAGGTACGAGGTACGGCAGCAGGGAGGATTTGCTTCTGGGGAACCACCGGCAGAGTCAGCACTGTAGCAGTGCACTCACCACTGATAGCAGGAATGAGCAGAGCAGGCTCCTGGGCTCGAACTACCACACAGAGGATTTCTTTGAACAGAATGACAGCAAAACATGAGGATATATTCAGCTCAGGTACTTACTTATTCCCCTAACTTACTTCCCAAAAATGAAGTGTCTTCCCTTGAATCTGGGCTAAAGGGTGTTACACACACACAGCACAAAGTGTTAGTAGCGGCAGGATTCTGTATCCCAAGTTGCCTCAATAAGTAGGAAAGGCCCCAGGACAGGGACAATTTAGGTCACAGAGCCACCACCAGATGTGTGGGGGTTCAGGTTCTAGAGCCTCAGTGTAGAGAGTGTATATATCTGGGGGTCTTTGTCTTTGACCTGTAGAGGAATATTACAGAGGGGGAGATATAAGAGCAGTTGGGTTGACTTAAAAATGGAAAGGCAGCCGGCCCAGATGGGATCCCAGGAGAGCTGTATAAAAGATTGAAGACCCACTTGTTCCCCTTCTGGAAAGTCCTCTTTAATCAAATCTATGCGGTGGAGTGTGAGATCCTGCCACCCTGGTATCAAGCCACCATAATAATGATAATGATTTTGAAACCCAATAAAGACCCATGACTAATACTGAACCATCTCCCTGCTAAACTGCGAATATAAGATCTTTGCAGGCATCATGGCATAGGGATTAGATGATTGACACAATTGATTTAGCAGAAACAACCAATAGCCCTTTGACAATGGCCAGTCTGGATGCTGCCAAAGCCTTCAATAGGGTGCGCATGGCATCTCTATGGGAGATTTTAAAAACCTTTGGCTGTAATATTTGGCTAATTAGTGTAATTGAATGTCTGTATAGATCACCTATAGCTAGCATCTTAACTAATGGGAACCTAACAAGGCCTTTTACCATCATAAGGGGAACCAGTCCGGGATGCCCTTCATTCCTGCTGTTCTTTGATCTATACATTGTACCCTTTGCCCAGAAGATCCATTAGGATTGCTCCATCCTTCCATTTGTTTTCCAGGGTCTAGATCGAAGATTGCACTTTATGGAGATAATATCCTCTTATATAGAACAACTCCTGAATATTCGATTCACACATTAGAAGCCCATGCTGAAGCATTTTGGAAAATTTCGGTCTATTTAATAAATAAGACTGAGATCATGACATGGGCAAAAGTGGAGGGCAGTAAAGGGATTCAGAGGACTAAAGACCAGATAAGATATTTGGGTATTTTGGTGACACGTAGCCTGGACTCCCTCTCTAGTACCAGCCTAAATAAAGGATGTGGAAATTGAGATCCAGCTAAGGAGATTTCAGAATCTTCCACTAACCGTCTATGGAATAACAAATCTGGTCCAGACGATGATCCTCCCAAAACTTACTTTCGTTTTTCATACTATTTCCTTGCTGTTTCCCAGAGATTCAATTAAGAAGATTCAGGGGAGAGTCATTGGATCCATATGAGCATCAAATGGGATCAGATTGTTTTGGAAGAAGCTTAGAAGGAGATTGGAGAAGAGGGGGCGGGCTTGCTCTCCCAGATTTTCAGACATTTTGTCAAGCTTTCCAATTTAAGAACTCCAGGTTGCAGGTAGCAAAGCTGGATAAGTCCTAAATTAGGCAAGTGTGTTTGACAATGCTGGGGCCTTCAAGCAAGAAGAAATGTTTATACAAGTTTGGGAACCACAAATTCTTCAAACAAGTGAGATTCAAGATCCTGTTGGTTGCTCTAAAACAATGGCACAACATCAAGAAGTTCTTCCACATTCCCTACTATGAAAAGATCGGCACCAATATGGGGCTCTCTAGGAACACCATCAAGAGAAGTTCGTAGACAAGCTCAGCTATCTGTTTAGGCAAGTTTGAGTCAATAGCCTGGGGGACTTGCAGAGGGAGGCAGGTTGATTGAGTGGAACAAAAGACTGGGATTAAGGGGGATTGTCTAGCTTTAAGTATCTTCAGTTGAGTATGTGGTGGTTGACTCAGAAATGAAGTGATGAGGACGATGGGAACGATGACAAGATATTAATGAACAAGGTCAGATTACAGAAATAGATTGTCTTTTTGGTACTGGGATTTCATCCAAGAAGACAAACATCTGGCCGATGCATATCAAGTTTGGGCTTGACTGAACTGGCGAAAGAAGAAATCTGGCAATTATCTAGAAGGTTACTTTATTCAACAGTTAATGCAGCCCCCCTAAAGAAGCATCATCTTGTTACTATTAACAGTTTATACTGGACCCCCAGGAGATTAGTAAAGTTCCAGGTGGACCGTTATAGATGCAAGAAATGTAACCAGTTTGAGGACGATAGAAACATTTTTGATGAGTGTTCGAGTTTGCATACATGCTGGGAAGATGTAAGTAGGACCTTAAAGTAGCTTATAAAACAAATAATCAAGGTAAGCCAATCTTTAATTTTAAAAGGAGCAGCTCCATTAATCTTAGTGTCATTGGCTAAAGCCCAGCATAGATTGCTTTTTATTCTAATCTTGTTAGCTAGATGTGGGATCTGTAAGTAATGAGTCTCTACTTACCCCCTTATAGTGGCAGATTGGATTAGAGCAAGATAAGCCCTGGAAAGACGTCAACATTTGGTAATGTGTCCAATGATTACATTTGAATGAGGCACTACTGGAAAGCATACTCAAAGCTGTTTTTGTGTGTAAAATTGGTTGTTAGCCTCTCTGAGGCCAGACTGGCAACCGCCACGAATCTGGGAGTAGTGCTGGTGGTGAAAGTAGGGCAACAAATAAAAAATAAAAAAGTACACAGTGCTGAGCTGTGGTCATGAGTCAAGTACATAAAAGTACTGAGGTGTGGTCATTTGTCAAAATGGAGAATAGGCAAAGGTTTGAAAAAATATATAGTTAGTGCAGGGAATGAAATCATTCCAATGCCAAATGTGTAATAAAGGTAGGTGTCTTCCTCATTATGCTAATGAAAGTGCATCAGTTTTGGCTGTAGTCTAATAATGCTCTAACCTGCTATATAGGTTTCAATATTGGGGAAGAAAATGTCTAGTGGAACATACTCAAGTGCTGAATGAAGATAAAGGACATGAGGGCCTTCAGAAAGAAAAAAATTGTGCGACTGAAGGGCTGGGGGAAGGGAGAACCTACAGAGAATGACATTGCACCTCTCTACTCTGAGTCCCTCTCACATTCAAACCAACAAGAAGAGATGGACTCAGAGTAGAAGTATAGCTGAGCATAGTGGCCTTAGAAGAACATATTATTTAATCTTGCACCAGGGGAATGAAGGCTGCAGTTGCTATGCATTTAGAGGTCAGACATAGGACTTTTCTATAGCTTTCGGTCCTTACTGGGAGCTTCATTTACCTTAGGGGTGGCGGCCACTTGGTGTCTGCCTAACAACACCATTTAAATTAGTAATGCTCAGCAGTAGAATCTAAGAAACTAATAGTCTTATATTCTGTAACCCTAGGTTTGAAATCAGATACAGAGTATTATTGCACTGTCTAGTTTGGTGTCCCCGGATACAAGTAATGGAACATAGGGAGGAAAACTCAAAAATGACTGTTCCGGTTGGTGCTTTCTCAATATGTCAAGCAATTGTAAACCTGGATATAACTTTGTAAATTATGCTGTACTTCTTTCCATTCTATTTTTTCTTAAATATCCTAGGATTATCTTCACCTATAACATTTGAGAACATAACTAAGAATATTTAACAAACAAAACTAGACTTGACATGTAAAGTTGTACTGAAACAATCAGAACTGATATTTTTTATCCAAACTATCACTTTCCTGTGTCCTCTCCAATGACACTGAGAAATAATATTGACAGATCTACAAAGACTTTGCACGCATGCAAAGTTTTGAGGAGCATTTACTTTCCAGTGCAAAGGGTTTTTTGCACTGGAAAGGAGCTCTTTTCTCACCGCCAACATATGTTATGCTTCTTTGTACCACATCACGGGGGGATTACTTGGGTTTTAAGTGGGTAGATCGGTGCAAGCAGCTATAGTGCTTGAACAGATCTGCAGAGTGCTGATGCAAAACCTTATCCACAAAGGTAGACAGACCAGGCTTTGCATCAAACACTAATGCCTCCTTGAAGCAAGTGCTAACGAGGAGAAAACTTTTAATTTCTGCGAATATTCCATACATAGCAGGTGTGGTGCACTGCACACCACAGCTGTGGAATCATTCAGAATTTGTACAGGCAAAGGATTTTGTGCCAGAGGGGTATGCGTTTAGTTCAAATCCTATTGTAGGCAACACACATCCAACTCAGCATCATGGTGCAAAATGTGTGTAACTTTAGGCACCTCTATAATGTACTAGAACGGTAGAGGACAAAAGCAGAAGACCATTTTTAATAAATTGCGCACTTGTGTAAAAAATTGCCCTTTCCAATAAAAGATGTGCTGTTTCTTCAGGCGTGCTAGCTGGAAGGTATGCTTTCTATCCTCAGCAAGTCACTCTGTTTTGTTGCAGCTCTGTTGAAGATTTGTGTAATAATATTCCGACTTGATCAAATGACACCTACCTGTTTAGTGTTCTTCATTTCATATTAATAATTGCCTTTTTAGGTAAGACTGGAGATTCCCAATATTAACTTGGGTCTGCTGAGAAACAGTTTCTAATCTTCAGTACAGGTTTCTGATTACATCTGATCAGGCCCCAACATTCTCCTACAGGATTCAGTTTCAACTGCGGATGTATCCATGGACAATGTAATCTACATTTACGTCTCTACAGGACAAAGTACGCTCTGTGGACATTTCTACAGGATTGGAGTAATGTGTGTACCGCAGGTACCCTATGCAGTCTTTAAACATGATGCAAAATTATCTGTGTACTTTACTTTTTTTTATTTTTTTTTATTTGTTTTTATTGCAGAGTTAGAAACCACAGAATACAAGTAATCAACCAGTCCACTCGTGACATCCCCCCCGATCAACAGTAAAGCGTATATCATACACAGCCATTCAGCCCGCATCCCGGAGGCCGGGCGGCGTAATACTCTACTTGGTAGGAAAACATCACAGTGAGCGTCCCATAGGGACCATGGTCGAAAGATCGTTTTGCGTATCTGCATTTTACCCCCCACCCTCAACAATGCCTTCGTCAGCCATTCCGCTTGCGTGATCAATGCTACTGTCCGTTCCAGGGCCCACCCCGAGCGCTGTGGAGCCTATCATACCTGGCCGCTCCTCCCCACCATTACTAGCTCCGCGCGGTACCTAACTGACCCACTCAACTCGAAGTCGCCCTTGCAGACAACCAGCTTCCCGGCTGCCGTCCCACCCCAAACTCCCACTGAACAACCCCCCATGTCCCCACCCCGGCAACTGCTAATGGTGTGTGCTTCGTGCTGATGTGTTGGATGGATCCACTACAGTGTCAATGACAACTCTGTGTTCGGTTGCCCCGCAGTGTCCACTGGTCCTATTCCCTCAGTCCTCATCCTCCACCAAAGAATCACGCAAAGCCTGCACCACCAACTCCCACGCACGCGCTGCATCCAAAACCTTCTCATTACCAAGCTTGACAGCCTGCTTCATCCGGAGCACACTCTCGCATTCAGACCACCGCAGCAATTCGTTCTTCCATCTCCGCAGTGACGGCCCGCCCTTGGACTTCCAATGCCATGTTATTTCTCTTTGCGCCAGTATCAGACCCAGATCAATAAATTTGCTCGTCACCTTGGTGTGTTTGGTGTGCGGGAACCAGAGCAGCAAGCACGCCGCCATATCAAATTCCACCTCCCTGTCAGTCACCTCGTTTAAGAGGTCCCCCACCTCCGCCCAGTAGGCCTCCAAATGCAAGCACCCCAGAGCAAATGATCCATGTCCGCTCCTAGAGACGAACACCGCGGGCACCGAGCGTCCTGTACCTGGAAATACCGTCGTATTTTTTCGGGGGTCAGGTAGGCCCTATGGAGCACATAGAAATGCACTTGCTGGAAGCGCGCATTTCTCGTGCCCTTCCACGTGCGCCGCAAGATGTGACTCCACGCCGTGTCTGGAATGGGCCTGCCCACACTCTCCTCCCATTTAGCCTTGAGCCCCTGGAGCGGTTCCAGTCCCTCGTTCAGCATCCTATTATGGAGGCATGTCACAGCCTTGAACGTGCCCGCTGCCATCACCACATACTGGCACGCCATAGTCGTGGTCGGTTCCATGAGCCCCCCTTTCCAGTGCTTCTGTATAGCCGCCACCACCGCCGCGTGTAGGAGAAACCCCCCCTCAGGCAGCCCGAACTGTTCCCGAAGCACCTCAAAGGGTACCAGGGCCCCATCGATGTACAGGTCTCCTACCACCTGCAGGCCCGCCTCCTCCCAATCCAGCAATGGGGACCAGTCACCCCCGTGCAGCAAGGCTGTCAGCATACCGATCGGGATCTCCGGCGCATAAGGCCGTGTCGCCTTCGCTCTCCTAAGGCTCCTCTGCCAGCACAGCCTGAGTGTCCGTTCCTCCATAGTGAGGCCCCGCAACTCAAGTCTCTGCTGCATAACGATGTAGGACAACACATGGCGTTGTATCCCCTGCTCTCGATCCGCCTCCGGCCCCCTAAACACCCTGGCCACATTCTGCGTGAGGACCTGCAATTGCGCCGCTAAATAATATAGCTCGAAATCGGGTACAGCCATGCCCCCCTCGACCTTGGGGCGAAGCAGCGTGCTCAGCGCCACTCTACGGCGGCCATGCCCCCATAGGAACCCAATAATCATCGTCCTAAGGTCTCTAAAGATCCCCTGAGGAATCCAGATAGGCAACGTCCGGAAGTAATACAGGAAGCGGGGGAGCGCCACCATTTTTAAAAGAGCTATCCTACCCAGAACCGTCAGCGGAAGGGTCGACCAGAAGGCCATGCTGCCCCTCAGCGCCCGAACGCACCGACCGATGTTGCCCTCCAATAGGTCCGCGGCCGCGTGGTAGATGCGGACTCCCAGATAAGTGAAGCAAGATGGCTCCCAGAGCACCCCCAAGTCATGAGCAGGGCAGGGCGACTCCGCTCTCAGCGGGAACACACAGGTCTTCGCCCAGTTGACCTTAAATCCCGACAGCTGGCCAAACTCCGACAACAGGTCCATCGCTCCTTCCAGGGCCCGCGCCGTATCATCGAGATACAGAAGTAGGTCGTCCGCATACAGCGATATGTGATGTTGCTGCCCGCCGCTGGTTATTCCCGCATACTTGTCACCCGACCTCGCATGGACCGCCAAGGGTTCCATCGCCAGAGCAAACAGTAAGGGGGAAAGGCAGCACCCCTGTCTCGTGCCCCTACCCACCGAGTATGCCGCAGACAACAGTCCACCCAAACGCACCCGCGCCGTCGCCGAGGCATATAAGACCTTCGTCCACCGGCGGAACCCCTCACCCATGCCAAACCTCTCCAGCACTCCATCCAGGTAGGTCCATTCCAAGCTGTCAAAGGCCTTCTCGATGTCCACGGACAGGACCGCTTGGGCCCCGACCCCATCCAAGATGGCGTCCATTATCCCCACCAGGCGGCGGATATTCAGCGCCGTGCTCCTCGTGGGGATAAACCCAGCCTGATCCCTGTGCACCAGGCCCGTCATGTGTGGGGCCAGTCTGGTGGCCAGTATCCGGCTCAGGATCTTGTAATCCACCGTCAACATGGACAGCGGGCGATAGGACCTCACGTCCGTTGCATCCCTGCCAGGCTTCAGGAGCGGGACAATCAAGGCCTCCCGCATGGACCCAGGCAAGCTTCCTGTCTCAAAAGCTTCCGTGTACACCACCAGGAGCCTGGGGGCCAAAATGTCAGCATACTGCTGATAAAATTCTATTGGTAACCCGTCTACCCCGGGCGTTTTATTACGAGCCATATGTTTAATAGCCACCCGTATTTCCGTGAGCGTGATCGGGCCACCCAACTCCTTCGCGTCCTCTTCCTCTAGGACCGGAAGCTGCCTCGCCCCTAGGTACTCCGCTATGTCCTGGACCTCCACTCCCAACTGACTCTGATACAATTCCTGACAGTACACCCGAAAGCACTCCAGCACCGCTGCCTGGGAATACACCATTTCCCCCTGTGCGTTGCTAATGCTAAGGATCGGGCAACCCCTAAGTTCCGGGTTAGCAAGTCTGGCCAAGAGTGTGCCCACCTTGTCCCGTTCTGCATGCGCTCTAATGGTGTACTGCCTGTAGTCGTAACACCTCAACCGTTCCGTCTCGGCGGCGACCACTTCCTTCGCCTCCAACAACTGGGTCTGTAAGTCCGGGCTGGCCGGCCTGCGGCGCTCCACATCTCTCAAAGTCTCTTCCGCCTTCATAAGTGCATTCAACACAGTCGTACGAGCATTCGAAAACCTACCCAGGCACACCCCTCTCACCACCACTTTCATTGCATCCCATTCAGTGGACCGACTCGTGGCCGTGCCCTCATTCTCATCAAAGTAACGGCCGATACCCTGCTGGACAGCGTCATGGAATACTGAGTCCTCTAGCGTCTCAGGCCGAAGCCGCCATGTTGGTATCGCTGAGCGCTCCCGCTGCCACTGGATGTGTACCAATAGGGGGTTATGATCTGAAATGGTTCTGGCCAAGTACTCCGTATGAGAGATCAATGGGGCTAGGGACCCACTACAGAGCACCGAATCTATCCTCACATGCAGCGCGTGGAGAGCAGAGTAAAAGGAATAATCCCTGGTGTCTCTGTGCTGCTCCCGCCATACATCCAGCAACCCCCATCTGTCCTGTCAATCCCTCCTGTGCATGGCCAACTTGCGCACCGGGGAGTCTACTAGGGGGGGATGGGACCTATCCAGAGCCACATCCGTAATCGAGTTGAAGTCCCCCCCTAACACTATCGGGCCCGCCAGGAAAGAAGCCAAGGACCCAGAGAGGCCATCAAAATATCGAGCCTGATCAGTATTTGGCGCATACACACAGCAGAGGACCACATCCCTTCCATACAACCTCCCCTCCACTGCTGCAAACCTACCATCAGGGTCCACCACTTGATTCAGCACCTGGAACGGTATCCCCGCTCTCACCCAAATCAGCACCCCCCTGGCATATGCTGAGTAAGTGGTGCCGAACACCTGGCCCCGCCATCTTTTTTGCAACGCAGCGCACTCTTTTTTAGTCAGATGGGTTTCTTGCAGCATAGCAATCTGTACCCCTCTTCGCACCAGGTATGCGTGTACTTTGTGGCGTTTAACCATAGTTCGTAGCCCCCGGACATTCCACGTCAGGCATTTCAGGTTAGGTAATGTCCCCATACCAACATCGAGCAGTCCGATCCAAATAACAAAAGTTCACATCCCTTCCAAAGCAGTTGCCCCCCCAGAACACACCCTGAACAAAAGAACACCCCAAACCCCACTCCCCATGACAGAGCCTACAAACCCAATTTCAGCCCCAATCCAAACCTCGAACCAACTACCCATATTCCTACCCTGTGGTCTCCACCACAGCAGGCCTTATGGGCCCAAGGGGGGTGAGTTATCGCCGACCTCAGCTAGCAGAGCCCGCACCCCGCGTCCTCATCCCCTACTGCGCGCTCAGCCCCCCTACGGCGACCCACTCATCCCCAACAGGATACCGCCCTACCATTAGGTCTCGAGCAAGTCCCAGCACAGTCTCAACCGCAAAATATTCCATCAGAAGTCTGGGGGGTCACCACCGGCCCCTTCGAGCTTTCCGCCTCTGAGAGGTCTTCTCCCGTTCTGCTGCCTTCTCCGCCCGAGTCCGTTTCCACCCGGTCACTGTTCTGTTGCGACCCTGTGATGGCCGCCGTCGCTGCAAGCGCATCTCTCTTTTCCGCAGCCATTTGAGCCTCCCGTTTCTCCCGCTGGCGCCTGTTGCGGGACCTGATGCGCTGCGATTGTCTGATCCGGGGCTGCTTAGGCTGATCTCGCCTGCTTTTATGTGACCTGTCCGTCCCCGCTCTATACGACTCCAGCCATTGCCAAACTTCGTCTGGGGTCTGGAAAAAGTGCATTGTTCCGTCCAGTATGATCCGCAGCTTGGCCGGGTAGAGCAAGGAATATTGGATGCCTTCCTCCCGGAGCTCCTTCTTCACCGCTAGGAACGATGCCCTGTTCTTCTGGACCGCCTGAGTGTAGTCCGGGAAGATCGTGACCTTGCTGTTTTCCACCTCATACGGGCCCGACATCCTAGCCCGCTGGATGAGGAGATCCCGGTCCTTATAATGGAGGAGCCGCACCACCATCGGTCGGGGGGGGCGGCCAAGCCCTGGTGGGCGAGCGGGCACCCTGTGGGCTCGCTCCAGAGTAAAGAAAGGAGTAAGCCCCTCCGGTGCTACCACTGTGCGAAACCAGTTCTCCATGTAGGCCACCGCATCCTCCCCCTCAATTTGGTCCGGCAGGCCTACGACCCGCACGTTGTTTCGCCTGTTGCGGCCTTCTGCATCCTCCGCCCGTCGTTCCAGCGAGTCCAACCGGGCCAATATATCCGTGATCCTGTGTTCTGCGGTCACCACCGACGGCTTCAGGTCCAACAGCAACTGATCATGGTCCTTGACCCTATCTGCCAGCTTCGCATGGTCAGCTCGCAGTAGCCCCTGTCCCGTGGCCACTTGTGCAATGTCCTGGTGCAACGCCTCCTTGGTCGAGGTGATCGCATCGAGTATGGCGTCTAAACGTCGGTGCAGCCGCTGCTCCTGATCCAACTCCGGCGGGGGAGTCTCGCCCATCCGGGACGATGCCGCCAGGTCCCCCTCAGCGCGCTCCTCGGCCACCAGCCCTCCGGCCGCCGCCATTTCAGGATACTGCGTCACAGGCCAGCAAGCCGACCAGCTTCTGCTCTCGTAGTCCGGCGCAAACTACCCGGCACTGAGCAGGGTCAAGCGCCGCCACCGATGCCCTCAGGACCAATGGCCAGCGTGGCGGGCACTGTTCCGCCGGTCCCCTCGGAAGCCTGAGGGGGGAAGAAGGAGACAGAGATGGCGGCCAACGAGGGACTACAAGGTCCGGGCGGGGCGATTCACTGTTCCCCGACCTCAGGAACTGGCGCCTCTGTCCCCAATGTCTCGATCTATCGGCTGCAGGGCCTCCCGCCAGCCGGCGACAACTCGGCTCAAAGTTGATGTCCGGGGCTGCCCGTCCCCATCGGCGCCATTTTCTTCTCACTCTCGGCAACACCTCGGCCGTCGCCCAGCTCAGTCTCCTCGGGGCCAGCAGTCCCCCAACAACCTTCCGTCTGCGCCCGGCTGTCCCCTCACCCTTCGGAGGGCAGGAGCGTGGACCTCGGGTCGCCCAGGGTGCCAAAGACAGGAGAATTAGCGGGATTCTGCGCGGAGCTGCGAGCCCACGCCGCCATCCCGATCGGCGTCCAAGCCACGCCCCCGGCCTGTGTACTTTACCACATATAAAAGTCATGCTCCATTATAGGACATTGCCCACTTTAAGCGCTTTGCTACAAGACGCAACATCATGGCCTTTAACAAGTAGGTGAAGTTGCTACAATCTGGCAGTAGGCGGGGTTACCCCCAAGCAGAAGCTATTACCCAATAACACCATGAACTGCATCAAAGTGAAAAGACTTCCATTAGCGCCAGCAGGCATCCCTGTCCATAACCATTTGGAGTTGATGAGGTGGGGTGCATTCATATATATTAGTCCCCACTCCCTGTAACTGCCAGTAATAAATGACAGCCACAGTCAGATTGCTGCCAGAACAGAGCAAAACCTTCTCTTCAAAAAATAAGAACATTGACAATTAGCATTCTGGTTGTCCGCTCAGCAGAAATTCATTCCGAGGCAAATAGTCCGGAACAATTTTTATCTATCTACATAGGCAAAGAGGGAGACGCTTTTGCAAACCCTCTCTACAGAGGTATGTCTGCCTATTGGACAGTATTTCATATGAACCGAGGGCCCCTGTGTGCATGTTACAAGAGGGTATAGCATACTGTGTGGATTTAAATAGAGGAGATGATAAAATATCGATCACAAAAACACCAACCAACAAAAAAGACGCAAACAAATCGTATAAAAAAATATTGTCATCCTGCACATAAACAAGATTTTACACAAATACCGACATGTAATCATCGCCTTAATATAAATCGTTAACAAATATATCGACTACAAACATATCGACTACAAAAATATCGAAAAACCTAAATTAAAAAGAAACATTACAAAAATATTGATAACACCATTATTGACTAACAAATAGCCTTATAACTTATACAAAAAATATCGACAATACTATTCAACATTAAATAAACACTCCTTACAACTATCTAACAATTTAGGGGTCGATTTTGATTCGGGAAACTAATCCGTACGACGATTCGAATTCGTAGCCCTTTCTGTACGAATCGTACAAATCTGTCCGAATTGCGTAGTACTATCCGTAGGAAAAAAATACGTCCAAATCTTTGCGAACCGTATGAAAAGCAAGGGTAAATCCGAATTACATGGACCCTCACAGTGAACCGTACCGATAGTAAACATGCCGTACGACCCGCCAAGTATGATCCGGACCGGGGAATGAGTTTGCGATTCGTACAGTAAATGTTGCATATGAGCAATTCGTACGGAGAGCAACACAATCACTTACGCACCGTACCCCTATGATCATGGGGGTACGGTTCATACAGCCCATGATCGTAGGGGTATGGTTCGTACACCCAATGATTGCAGGTGTACGCTTCGTACACCCCGTGATCGTAGGGTTACCGTTCGTACACCCCATGATCGTAGGGGTATGGTTCGTATACCCCATGATCGTAGGGGTACGGTTCATACACCCAATGATCGTAGGGGTACGGTTCGTACACCCCATGATCGTAGGGGTACGGTTCTCATGGGGTGTACGAAACATACCCCTACGATCATGGGGTGTACGAACCACACCCCTATGATCATAGGGTGTACAAACTGTACCCCTAGGATCATGGGGTGTACGGACCGTACCCAAGGGGTCCGTTTTGTACGCATTTTGAGTAGAACTCTGCTTTTCCGGACGTTTTGAGCTCCCGTAAAAAAAAGAGTCGTACGGAGTGCTCACTAGATGAATCGTACTTGCTGGGTCGGAAAATGTTGCTAGGATCCGTACGAACATCGCATACTGCGTGTTCCGAATGCCATTTGTACGGATTATTGAGTCATATGGGCTTTAGTACGATTCGGACGGAGAACTGCTTTGGGTATGCATTGTACTGCATCGTACCTACAGGGACGTTCGAGGATACGATTCGTACGGGAAAAATGCTCTGTAGGGCTATTCGTACAGGATTTTACCGAATTGGAATCGGCCCCTTAATGTATTAAAAATGTTTACAAAAAATTATACAAACATATATAAATATAGGATGTACTTAAAATACATTTAAATCAATTAATAAAAAGCAAATAAATATAAACATACCTAATAATTAAAATATATTCACTAACACATATTTATTAACATACATTTCATATACAAACATTTTTTAAAGTATGAAAAATTATAAACTTTATTTTTAAAACATCTACAACACAATATTAATTATAAACCACTAACAAACAACAAATTGAATGACCCAATTAAAAAGTAACTGCTACCAATTTCAAAATACGTTTCTCAACCAATAAATTTAAAGTACAAAACCACAAACCAATTAAAATGGAGAACTAATTCACTAACCACTATAAAAGCAATTACCTAACTTACTAAAATTACCGTTATTCAGCAAAACAGGGAGGAAGACTGTTAATTTGCTGGAGAGAGAGAGAGAAAGAAAATCTAAAATAACTACTATAACAGATTACACAACAACACAGGTAAGAAAAATGCTTTTTTAATGAATATAAAATCCTCAAGGATGCCCCCACCAGGCTAGCGGTAGCCACCGCTAGCCTGGCGGGGGCATCCTTCCCTGTATTCCCCCCTGCCATATTAGTGTGGCGGGGGGACCACAGTAGAAGAAAAAACACCGCCCGCCACTTTTCCGCCCCGGTCGCCTTGCGGCCGGGGCGGTAAAATGTTTAATATGGTGGCGGTGTCTATTAGACACCGTCAGCCATATTCCGATGGCAAGAGTGCAATGCCTTTCCGTGGCGGCAATGCCACCGCGGAAAGGCAGGCGGTCTTTACTCTGGGGGCCCCCAGAGTGAAGTTGAGTGGGTGGGTGCACACGGGGGGTACCTGTGGTACCCCCCCCTTTATTTTTATTTCCAAAGCAGCAGGCACCGCGCGGTGCCTGCCGCTTTGCAAATTAAAATGCTGTGATGTATTGTCAGCATTGTGGCTGGTGGTGCATGAGCACAGCCCGCCACAATGCTAAAAATACAGGATGTGCCCGCCACTGTGGCGGGCACATCCTAATGACACCCCCGGGACCCCCGCCCCTAAGGCGGGCGGTCCCGTTTTGTGATAGGGTGGCGGGCGGGCATCCTAATGAGCCCCTATATGTAGATATAAAGTAATATTGTCTAATATTTTTACAAAGATAAAAATATAACAGAGAAACAAATATAAAGATTTTTCATTTCAGCTTAAACAACCTGCATCTATTAAAGGACATCCACGAAATTAAATTAATCTACTAGAAAAAGTAAGTATACTTTCACTTTTAATAAATTATATAAACGAAGAAAGTAAAAATAATATACAATATTATTAACAAAAACTATTTTCTACCCCATCTACAAAAATTACAACAGTGAAACTTCAATAATAAGAAATAAAGCCATCAACAAAACAGAAAGAACAATATTGTAAGTATTTTTTTAAATTAATAATTAAGCAAAGAAAGTTTTATATAACCATTGCATATTTACTAAAATCACATATATATGTCTTCACAGATATACTTTAGAAATGGCTGGAGGAGCAATTTTGATCACATCACAAAAAGGAAAATTAATGCTCAGCTGCATTGGTTATACCTATACCCAAGAAAAAGTAAAAGATAACAAAACACATTGGAAATGTAGCAAATATTATTCAACTGCATGTTATGGGCGAACTACAACTGTAGATAACAACGTTGTGAATGTAAGAGAGAATAACCATCCACCCAATGTGACAGAAGTAGAAGTAAGGGTAACTTTATAAACAATTTGAGAAGCAAGCACAGGCTCCCAACAAACAAGCACTGACATTTTGAAAAATGTATTGACAAAAGTACCTGAACATGTAACAGGACAATTGCCCTCCATCCCCAACCTGAAACGATTAATAGCTAAAACAAAAAGAGCGTCCGATCCAACTCCCCCCCACCCTAAACCTTTCAAGAAATTGAAATACTACCAGAATATACTATTACCCATAAAGAAGACACATTTTTGATGTATGACAAACCAAAGCAATGATAAAAGAATTCTTATTTTTGCAACTAATAACAACTTGCAAAAAATTTTAAATTGTGAGACATGTATGATGGACGGAACATTTAAAGTGTGTCCAAAACCTTTTATCAACTTCACACCATTCATGGTGAATATCAAGAAACCTATATTCCAATCAGCTATGCATTGCTGCCAAATAAAAATAATCCCACCAACATAGAACTTTTAACAACATTAAAAGATTTAACACATAATTACAATCCCCAAAGAATAATAATTGATTTTGAAATAGCTATGATACAAGCCATACAAGGGTGTTACTACTACTTTAATCAAAGTATGTGGAGACACCTCCAAAAATCTAGCTTAAGTATTGACTACTCTACCAACATCAACTTTGCATACCAAATTAAAAAATGAATTGCACTAGCATACGTACCAACAACAGAAGTGGCAAATTACTGTGATATATTAATTGACAGTCCTGTCTACAGCACTAATAAAAAAAATTAGCTACCTTGTTGGATTATTTTGAGGACACCTGGGTAGGGAGCCTGCACCGTTCAGGTCACCGTAGACAACCAAAATTCCAAATTCCCTGGTGGAATGTCAACGCTAGCACTATTGCACAAAAAGCCAAAAACAATAACGCGGTAGAAGGATGGCATAATGCCTTCCAGGCCACAATAGGGAGAGGACAACCAACACTACACAAACTTATCAAATCAATACAAAAAGAACAAAGTTACCAAGAACTAAGAACTGAACAATCTCAATCAAAAATAGGCCCCAAACTGAGTAAACAAACAATAAATATGTATGAATACCTCCAACAAAAACAAGAATGTATCCAAGTTTCCAAGGTCTAGAATACATAGACCTAATAGAAAAATCTATTCTTTAATTAAATACAAATAGCAATCAGTAAAAACATTTAAAACACACAAGAAAATGATTTTATTTTTTATATTAGTTAAATTATGTCATGAAATGTCAGATATAAATATGTACAACAATATAATGGGACTACTTTTCGCCCCAAACCGATGGCACAGCCTTCTTTGAAAATGCATTTGCAACATTTGTTAATCCAATTACTTTCTGTTTCTTTCCGTTTTAGCTCCTTTGTACTCCGTAGATCATCCACTGTAACACTTAGAATTATTGAAATTCGCCAGCAAGGAAAGGCTATTTCCTGGGTTACTGATGTTCAAGCTGGGCCCTTTAAACCTCTTAACAAGAACACGCGCAGATGCCAATTTCATCAAAGCAGTTTATTAATGCTCAATGCATAACCCGTAACTGAAATTTACAAATATACATGCATTAAGATTCCATCACTATGTATATATCATCATGTTTATGCATTCCATAGCACTACACATTTATAACATTCTTAAAATACAATGGTAGAATCTGCACTCTGCAAATAAATGACCTTGTAATGTAAATAATATGCTCAGTTTTCTAACTTCACATTATTTTTTTTTTTTTTTTTAAATTTTTGAAAACCTTTATTTGAGAGCACAACACACAGCTGTTTAGCCCAACATCCCTGAGGCAGGGCAGCCAAATATGAAGGAGGTCAATAGTGTGCAACAATAGAACATAATCATAAAAGGTTAATTTTATAATAAAGAGAAACAACTGGCGCCCGTGGGCGCGAAAGTGGCAATAAACAAAAAAGTGCGTGACGCTGGGTAACTGGGGACGGGCAGGGAATAAGGCTTGGATACTATCGAAGAAGGAAAAGTGCAGAATGGGATAGAGGGAGAAGGGGGAGGGCTTCAGGAGAAAGAAACACTTCAAAACTCAGTTGGTGTCACAGGTTAGGGCAATGTAGCTTCCTGCTGGTCAATCGGTTCAGGCGGTTGGCACACACCTCCCCTATAATCATTCCACGCACCCCAGATTTTCATCCAATTCCGTGGCCTCCCCCTGGCTACATAGACTGTCTTTTCCCTCAGCATACACCAATCCATGTTGGCCTTCCACTGCACCAGCAGAGGGGCCGTGGTAGCGCCCCACCGCTGGGCTATATCCCTCTTCGCCACCATGTTCCCCAGGGTGACCCACCTAGTCTGTGCAACATTAAGGTCGGACGGTTCCCAGACATTCAGGAGGCACCGACGGGCCTCCGCATGGGAATCCACGCCAGTAACCTCCGCCATCACGCGGTGGATCCTCCTCCAATAGGAGGAGATCACTGGGCAATCCCAAAGGATATGGAGGAAGGTGGCAGGGGCCCCACACCCTCTGCGGCAAAGACCATCCGGGGAGAAACCCATGCGTATCAGTCGGGGCCCAGTCACATATACCCGGTGGAGGATCTTAAACTGTACGAGGCGAAGACGGGAAGAAATGGCAACCTCCTTAGGAGAGGAAACCGCACTTTGCCAGTCTTCGTCGTCTAGCTCAAGGCCATCCGCCACCCACTGATCTCTCAGGCCAAGAAGGAGGTCTGTTCGTACATTTATCAGCTTCTTATATGCAAGGGAGATCGCACTGTCCGGCACATGCCCATCCAGGATCCTATCTTCCAGCGGGGAACTTTCAGGAATGACGCCATCCGGCGGGGAGGCCGAGAGTAGTGCATGTCTCAACTGTGCATAGCGGAAAAACTCCGCCGCGCCCAGCTGGTATTCAGTCTGTAACTGGGGGAAGGTCTTAATCGAACCCCTAGAAATCATGTCCTCAACCCTGCTGATGCCAATGAGGTCCCACTTGTCAAAACCCTTGGTGTGCCACAGTCTACCCAGGATGTCGGAGTCAAAGAGGGGAGTGAACTTCGTGAGCTTGCCCTGCCATCCCTGTGCCTTGGTAACCGTTTTCCAAATGCGAACCGCCGTGCGGGTGGGACCAGTCAGGTTGCGGTCAAAGGATTTGGTATATAGGGCACGGTAATAATTCCCGCCTCCCATTAGCCATCTGTCCATGGCGTATCCAGGGCTCTCCACTGGGCCGTAAAAACCATGGTTCAGGGCAGCGAGCTGCGACGACCAATAGTACCGGCGCACATCCGGGAGGGCTATGCCCCCATCATACCAAGGAAGCGTGAGTTTGTGGAGGGCCACACGGGGGCGGCCCTCCCAAAGGAGGTTACGAAGAAGGCCTTCGATGTCGCGGAAGTATCGGGCCGGGACAGGGTCCTGCGTATTCTGCAGTGCATAAAGGAATCTGGGGAGCGCCATCATCTTAAAAAGGGCAGCACGGCCTAGGAGAGAGAGCGGCAGGTGGCGCCAGCTTTCGACGTCACGTCGCAGCCGCTGAAGAGGAGGGAGCAGATTATTGTCATATCGGTGTTTGGCGTTGTCGGATATGTATATGCCCAGATATTTAAAACCGTGCGACGCAATCTGGATGCCGCAGCCCCTGGGGAGGCGCGGGGTGTCCCCCTTGAGAACATAGAGGGACGATTTGGCCCAGTTAATAACCAGGCCAGAGTATCGCCCAAACAGTTTGATGACATCGCAGGCCACCATAAGGGATCTACCCGGTGAAGACATGTATAACAGGATGTCATCAGCGTACAGCGAGACCCTGTCCTCAAAGCCGGGGGCCCATTCAATACCCCTCAGGTCGGGATGGGAACGCAGCTGCGCCGCAAGGGGTTCAAGGGCCAGGGCAAACAACAGGGGAGACAAGGGACAACCCTGCCTTGTGCCTCTGCGCAAAGGGAAGGGCGCTGACAGGCGACCATTGACCGTGACATTGGCCATCGGGTCCGCATAGAGGAGTTTCACCCAACTGATGAAGACCGGTCCGAATCCGAGTTTAGCCAGAACCGCCCATAAATAAGGCCATTCTAGCGAGTCAAAGGCCATGGTGGCGTCCAGGGACGCCAACACCGCTGGATCCTTGAGAGTGTGGGCCCGGGCCATAACCCCATGAAGCCGGCGCAAGTTCAGGGCGGTGTTACGGTGGGGAATGAATCCGGATTGATCGGGGTGCACAAGGTCGCTAATAACTCCAATTAACCGATTGGCGAGGAGTTTGGCAAGGACCTTGGGTTCCACATTAAGGAGGGAGATAGGACGGTAAGAGCGGCATACGTCCCGTGGTTTACCTTCCTTATGAATGACCACGATGGTAGCCAATCGTTGGTCCAGGGGAAGGGAGCCTCTTTCAAAGGATTCAAGGAACATCTTGCGGAGATGCGGGGAAACCGCATCCGATCGGATTTTGTACAGCTCCACTGGAATACCATTGGGCCCAGAGGCCTTGCCCGAATTAAGGGAGCGAATAGCGAGGTCAATCTCGTCCGCGGTGATGTCCCTATCCAGGTCCTCCCTTTCCTCCTCGGAGAGACTGGGCAGGTCGATGTCAGCGAGATAGGTCGTAGTTTCCGCCTCCGAGAACTCCGAGGCAGACTCATAGACTCCGCGGAAATAGTCCGCGAAGGAGTCAACGATGGCGCTGGGATCCGTGAGGATCGTACCGTCCCCATCAAGGAGCTCCGGCACCACTCGGCTGGCCATCTCTCTCTTATCGAGCCATGCCAACAGTTTCCCGGCCTTATCACCCACATCGTAGATCCGGCCTTGCTGTTCCTTGGCGAGAACAAGAGCGGCGTCAGTGGCCAAAGCTCGGTACTCCGCTTGTTTTAACGAGAGATTGTGGAGGGCCAAAGGGTCAGAGTCGGAGCGCAGCTGGGCCTCAAGGTGTAGCACCTCCTGTTCGATAGCTAGCATAGCCGAGTCTCTCTCCCGGCGTGTGGCCGCAATGAGTGCCTGGGCCTCTCCACGGAGCACCGCCTTAAAGGCCTCCCACAGTGTGACGGCTGACTCCACCGAGCCCATATTTTCGGCAAAGTAAAGGTCGATAGATTTGGCCAGAAGGGTGCGGGTCTTAAAATCGCGAAAATACCAAGGATTGACCGCCGCCGGGCGTTCCGACAGAGTCACTCCAAAGTCAAAGGAGACCCATAGCGGGGAATGGTCCGAAATGCCACGGGCGAGGAAGCGGGCCTCCGACACAGCTAGTGCGTCCGAGGCCAGCGTAAGGACATAATCAATCCGCGAGAGACTCCCGTGCGCACCCGACAAGAAAGAGAATTGGCGAAGCGTGGGGTGCAAAAGCCGCCACGTATCCACCAGCCCAGTAGAGTCTAAAAAGGACGGGAGCCACATCTGTGACCCACGGAGGTCGCGAGGCGGTTGGCGATCAAGGAGACCAGAGCAAACCGAATTAAAGTCGCCCCCCACTATCAAACGGCCAACCGGCATAGACAAAATGGCACCACCAAGGTCCTGAAAAGTACTGGACTGCAGTCCTGGGGGGACGTACACAGACAACAACGTGAGGGAACGCCCTTCCCATCTCCCGGATACAGCGGCGTACCTCCCCCTATCATCTAAGAAGGTGGTTTCTATCTCTAAGGGAAGGGATGCGCGCATGAGAATCCCCGCCCCCCTGGAGCCGGAAGAGAACCCCGAATGGGCCACCATTTTATAACCTTTGCGATTCAGGGCTTTACAGGCATTGCCCACCAAGTGCGTCTCTTGCAGAAGTACAACGTCCGGCATATGCCGTTTAACCAGCTGAATAACCACCCCTCTCTTGATACGATCACCCAACCCGTTAACGTTCCAACTAAGAATTTTCAACACTCTACCCCTCATCCCTCCGCCGCCCGCCCCACCCATCACCCAAAGACCCCTGCGTCAGTAACAATCCAGGATCACTATTGTCCGTGTGCCACGAAGAAAAAAGAAAGAAAAACACACAACAAACCAAAACTGTACCCAACCAACCCCCCACCCTGCACCCCTGCGTTAGACTAAAAAGCCCCCCCAACCTGCAGTGTGCCTGTCGCCCCATTAACTATTCTACCAAAGACCCAGAGGAGGAAGGAATCTCCGTGGAATCGTCCCGCCACCCACCATATAAATAAAGGAGAGAGTAATCACACTAAAACAGTAGTCCGGCGGTCATTCGGGGCAAGGGCAGTCCCGGTCCCCAGTTCATTCCTGCCGTTCCGCTCCGCCCGAGGCTCCTCCAACATCTTCTTCTCGCTCTTCACGTTCTGGTGTTACAGTGTCGAGCCACTCGCTCACATTGTCCGGGTAGTCAAAAAAGTATGCGCGGCCCTTGTATTCCACACGGAGCTTCGCAGGGAATTGCATTGAGTATTTGAGACCCATGTCCCTGAGGCGTCTCTTGACCCCTGCGTAGCTCAGCCTTTGGCGTTGCACCTGTCTGGTGAAATCAGGGTAAAAATGCACCTCAGCGTTCTGGTAGTGTAGTGGTCCGTGCGATCTGGACGCCTGGAGGATCGCATCCCGATCCCTGAAGTTGAGAAGGCGCGCCACAATGGGTCGTGGCGTCGCCCCCGTCTTAGGTGGACCACCCGGCACACGGTGGGCACGTTCCACCGAAAAGAAGTTGCTCAGTCCAGAGGGCGCCAAGTGCGTCTTGACCAGTTCTTCCACAAAGAGGTCCGCCGCTCCATCCTCGGCCCCTTCCGGAACCCCCACTATGCGGACGTTCTGCCGCCTGGCTCGCCCCTCAAAGTCCTCCAGCCGTTTCGAGAACTGATCGGCAGCCGATCGTAGGTTCCGGACCTCCGTTTGCAGTTCAGACACATCCGAGGTCAAACTAGTGGTCTTAATGTCCAGCGCTCTCACACGGTCGTTCGTCTTGCCCAAGTCTGTCCTGATCAGAGCAATATCAATGGCCATGGAATCCACCTTGTGAGACAGGATCTCGTGCTGATGTTGTGCGTCAGCCCGGAGACTAGTGATGGCACCCATAACGTCCACAAGAGTAGGGTCCGAGCCGTCCGGAGGGGCAGTAGCTGGGGTCCCCTTGGAGACCGCACCCGACGCAGGTGGCGATTTGAGGTTAACATATCGCTCCATGCGGTTGTTCTGCGTCTGTTGTTTGCCAAGACCACCTTTATTAGATGCCCTCTCCTGATCGCCTCTGCCCGCCATGTTGGGTCCCCGAGAACAAAGGACCGGCGATCTCAGGTCAGGGTCCACAGCCAGGAGTCAATCAGATCAGAGAGAACCCCACTCAGGTCGACCAGGGCAAGGCCGGATCACAGCGTCTGCAACAAGGAGATGGCCGGCAGGGCCCCTTCCGTGCGATCGAGCGGAGTGGCGAAGTGACGAATTCCGGATGAACAATGGCCCCGTTACGGAGCGGAGTTCAGCTCGACGTAACTTCACTCAGGAGCCACCGATTTGGGATCCGGTTGCAGCCCCCGCCTCAGCAGGCCGCCAGCTATACAGTGCCACCAACGTGGACCAGGATTCTAAGCAGGATAGTTGAGGTGGATCGGACGGTCCACGGAGCTCCGAGCTTACGCGGCCATCTTGGTCGCCCGCTAAGCTCCCTAACTTCACATTATTAAGTATGACTACTGCACTCCATTAATAATTCTGCTGCAGCCACCTTCACTAAAGCCCACAGGTTCAACCCTTCTTACTCCCCATTCACATGTGCACAACTTTCTCTTCAAACATTTCTCCCTCTACACCGCGCATATAAACTTTCCTTTCTTTAACAAGTTCTTCATCTGACATGTGAATCTTCATTATTCTCATGCCTGCCGGCCTTTATCTCACCACCACACGGCAATCTCGCGCCCTTCAACCCCATCCTTCCTGTCTATATAAATATGTATCATATGACATAATATAACTAACAACAAATTTAAAATCACTAATAAACATTGCCCACCCAAAAAAACCATTAAAAACAACTTACGGTTTTGTAGCTGTAGAATATCCTCGAAATAGACGATTTAAAAAACAATCCAAGGCAAAAGCAATCCATATAGTAATGACAAACCCCAAAAAATGGAAAAATACAACTGTATATAAAAATTCCAACGCTGCAATCCTCTCGATAACGAAACCATAAAAACCCGAAAATATTTCCCTATAAAAAATGCAAACAAATCCAGAAAAAAGGAAATGTGTAACAACTTGTTTTAAATAATTTCCTTTATTTAAAAAAACCAAAAAAAACATGTGGACAATTCCATCCGTTCACCAAATCTGGCACCTGTAAATAAAAATCAAACAACACCCACCCATAACAAATAATAAACCCACAAATAGAAATAATAACATGTAATAATTATAAACACACATAGTAAAATAGTAAAAACAAAATATTTACATTACATTAAAATTAGAGAGTAAAGAAACAATGCAATCACTAACCTAAATAAATAACAAGTACATTTCATAAAAAGTTAAATAACACTCTTACTAACACATAAACATTACCACTAACTAAAGGTTTCCTTAAAACTAACCTAAAAGTTATTAAAATCAAACTTACAGTAACGTAGAAGAAGCAGGTCCCAACCGCAAGGTTCTGTCTACACAAATGACCCAAACAACGAAGTAGATAGTCTAAAAAGTAAACCAAGCAAAACATAATGGCGGCAAAATTACAACAATAATAGGACTAAATCCCCATGGAAAATAATCAGAACAAATAAAAAATGGCTTAAAAATGTATTAAAACAGTGTTAATTTGTTTTTTGTTTTTTTTTAAAACAGATTTTATTGTGTGAACTCACATATTATGCACATCTCTGTCACCCAAAGACAAATGCCAGCATCACTGTATCAGTGTTAATTTGCTTTTAATGTTTAAAATAAACATATTAATACTGTAAAATATACATTAATTATGATATGTGAAACAAGTTATAATATAATAATTAATGTATATTAAAAAATATGTTTATAACATTAGCACTTTTTTTGCGATTAATATTACAAATGTTAAAAAAGTGTATATGTAATTTTCCAAATATTATAAAATTGTTAATTATTTAACATACTAAATTGTATTGAAATTAAATAAAATTTAATATGCTATCTAATAAAACATTATGTTAAAAAAGTACAATGTATATATATTACAACTGCTGCATTTTTATACATCATTAAAAACAAATGTAAGAACATTTCATGAAAAATGTAGAAATGTTTTCATTTACAAATATTAAACAACACAATAAATACTGTATATTTATGACAAAATTATACTATGTTACTTTACAATAATACATGTATTACAAAAAAATAGTAAAATGTAAATAAAAATTGAAATGCATTTGCACATCAATGTTATAAAATATAATTTGTTAAACATTTCTAAATATATTTTACAATATTCTAATAAAATATGTAAAACAATAACACAGTGTATTTATTTACAATATTGTAACTCAGGGAAAGTGCTGGACATTAAGCAATAATAATTTACTAATCTAACCCCAAGTCTAATATAGCTCAGGTAAAGTGCTGGACAGTAAACCATAATAATAATCTATTCTAACTCCAAGTCCAATATAACTCAGAGTAAGTCCTGGACAGTAAACCATAATAAATTAATATTCTAACTCCAAATCCAATATAACTCAGGGAAAGTCCTGGACAGTAAACCATAATAAATTACTACTCTAACACCAAGTCCAATATAACTCAGGGAAAGTGCTGGACAGTAAACCATAATAAAATGCCATTCTAACTCCAAGTCCAATATAACTCAGGGAAAGTGCTGGATAGTAAACCATAATAATTTACTATTCTAACTCCAAGTCCAATATAACTCAGGGAAAGTGCTGGACAGTAAACCATAATAAAATGCCATTCTAACTCCAAGTCCAATATAACTCAGGGAAAGTGCTGGATAGTAAACCATAATAATTTACTATTCTAACTCCAAATCCAATATAACACAGAAAAAGTGCTGGACAGTAAACCATAATAAATTACTACTGTAACTCCAAGTCCAATATAACTCAGAGAAAGTGCTGGACAGTAAACAATAACAATTACGATTCTAACTCCAAGTCCAATATAACTCAGAGAAAGTGCTGGACAGTAAGCAATACAAATGACTATTCTAACTCCAAATCCAATATAACTCAGGGAAAGTGCTGGACAGTAAACCATAATAATTTACTATTCTAACTCCATATCCAATATAACTCAGGGAAAGTGCTGGACAGTAAACTATAATAACTAAATATTGTAACTCAAAATCTAATATAACCATAATAATGTACTATTCTAACTCCTAAAATCTAATGCACAATATTTCATCCATACTATTAATAAATATATCTCATTATAAAAACATATATTAAATAAATGAAAAATATTATTAACAAAAACTATTTTCTACCCCATCTACAAAAATTACAACAGTGAAACTTCAATAATAAGAAATAAAGCCAGCAACAAAACAGAAAGAACAATATTGTAAGTATTTTTTTAAATTAATAACTAAGCAAAGAAAGTTTTATATAACGATTGCATATTTACTAAAATCACATATATATGTCTTCACAGATATATTTAGAAATGGCTGAAGGAGCAATTTTGATCACATCACAAAAAGGAAAATTAATGCTCAGCTGCATGGGTTATACCTATACCCAAGAAAAAGTAAAAGATAACAAAACACATTGGAAATGTAGCAAATATTATTCAACTCCTTTCCTATGCCATACTAACGGCAGAATATTTGACATAAGATAGCACACCATAACATAGGGGGTCATTAGGATGACAGGTGGACTTAGTTCGCCCGCCATCCTATCGGATAGTGGGACTTCCCGCCGTAAGGGCGGGGGTCCCGTGGGGGTATTAGGATGTGCCCGCCACAGTGGCGGGCGCATCCTGCATTTTTAACATTGTGGCGGGCAGTGATGCTAAAAATGCATGTATGCATTTGCATGCACAAAGTGTCAGGCACCGTGCGGTGCCTGCCGCATTGCGTATGCAAATGCAGGGGGTAACATAGGTACCCCCCATGTGCACCCCCCACCTCGCCCTCACCATGGGGGCCCGCAGGGGGCCCTCCGAAGTGAAGACCACCTGCCTTTCTGTGGCGGCATAGCCGCCACGGAAAGGTATCTGTTTTAGCCCATACTAATATGGCTGGCAGTGTCTGATAGACACCACCACCATATTAAACCCTTTCCGCCCCGGTTGCAAGGCGACCGGGGCAGAATAGCGGCAGACGGTCTTTCCGTCCGCCGCGGTTCACCCCGCCATAGTAATATGGCAGGGGAGAAATGGGTGGCGGGAGGGCAAGAATGTCGGGCGGATCGCCACCGCCCGCATGGCGGTGGCGATCCGCCCGACATCCTAATGGGCCCCTAAGTCTGAACCCAGTAATTTTCAACAACTAACCTTTAGATATTCGTGAAATAAGTCAGTGGTGTGAATGATTTCAACTCAGCATGCCCATCGTTATGAGACCCAAGGTAGCTTTTACTTAGAGCGTCACTTGCGATTGACCAAGTAAAGTATGGTGTGTTTTTTGATAGCGTTACAAAGTCATGTGTGTGCCTCTGAAAGTTCAACCTCAGGCAGCTGGATAATTTTAAAAAATGAGCACAGCTGTGTGGTTGGCAAGCACTTTTTTTATGGAAACACACAACTTCTGGCCTATGAAAACATGTACGCCTGGCTCCCAGCATGTAGGTGGAGCAAATGTCCCTCTCCTGGTGGTTATCACATGATTGTCAGGCGACAGCTGCTCTGTCAAGCCAGACCATGAAAAAAGAAAGAGAGCTGGCTGTGTACTGCGAAGATGGTTGCAGACTGCAACCACCATTTTGAAATCGAGGCCTACTTTTCCAATGCGAAAATTAAATACACGTTCTCAACAAATGATCTAAAATGTATTATAAGTACTTATGTTAATACAATTATGCATTATATTAAAAACCTTTTTCATTACCATCAATCTGGGGTCAAGAGAACTGGGAACCAGCTCATTCAAGTGTAGATATGCGCTAATCCTAGCGAGGAACGGTACATGTTAAATAAAGACTGCGGACCTGATTCACAAAGGTAAACTTACACTTTTGTGTAAGTTTACGACTGCTTGCTATTCACAAAGATAAGACAGTCCTGTCTTTTAATGGGCGGAGACTTTGCACTCGTAAATATACTACTCATAAAATAGCTTTGTGAATAACAAACAATTGTAAACTTACACAAAAGTGTTACTTTTACAGTCGTGAAACAGACCCACAGTGAACAAGTCTTGGAGATGTAGCTGGGCTCTGAGGGTGGAAATGGACTGTATCTTATGTATGTATACTGTAATTGTGTACGGAAGCTTAAACAAAAAGATGCGGTGCACTTATTCCATCTTCAATGCCCAGTTCTGTAGCATCGAAGTAGGAAGTATGGCCCTGGGATTTTACACTGGGGTCGCCACACCGGTTAAGAACAGTGATATTGCTCTTGCTAGGGTGCACAGCCATAGGGTCCTTCTGGCCCAGTTTGTTCCACCTGGGTGGGGGTTTGGCTCAGACTTCTGGCATATAACAACATTCTGGGCAAAGCAGAATACTAATGCCAGGTCTGTATGGGGCACAACGGCAGGCGAAGGAAAGCATTACCCACTTGTTATTCAGACCCACTGAAGCATTCTTGTCCAAGCTAATTTGTCGAGATAAAAGACTATTTTAATGTAGGATGCACATTTGTGTTCATTTCAGTGCGTATGAGCCAGAAAATTACTTTGAAGATTACCTCCAATATTTGTCTTGTATGGTTTTGGATGGCAGTAAACCATTTGCTACACTCCATTCAAGCGGCATTATAAATTAACATGTGTATCAGTGCTTTGCAGCTGCATAGAATGTGCTTAGTTTTGGTTTGCAAACACTAATTGGAAGGTAACTGCTAAATCTCTGACACATGGAAGATGTCAAAAGATAAAGAAACACTGGACAATTGTGCTTCTGCCATACAAATGCAATTGCTATAGAAAATACATTTGAAAGAACTGGTTACTGAATGAGTAGCTATCAATAGTGCCGCCAGTACAGTGTCACAATGACCCACTGGTGTTATGGGCTTCTGCACCCTAATTATAGCTTCCTTTCCCACCCAAACAGGGGGAAATGGTGCAATCAAGCCCATGGTGCAACAGTGAACTGGATACGGATGGAGATAGGACCCAGACAGTGCCTACAGGAAAGTTTTCCCCCTCAAGCATTCTCCAGGAGGCTACAGTCAGTACTGGATGGGCAGCCATGACCCAACCATGTTCCTGTGGCGGTATTCTAGCAGTAGGGGCTGGTGTAAGGGAAATGTGATGGGGCAGCACAGGGCGGTAGAAGAGGGGGCAGCGGGTGGGGCTGAAACAATATAAAAATGTACCTGTCAGTCTACTGTGTGCCGGTCTTCTCCTCTGGGCAAAGACTGAAGCTCCCAGTTTCACCTGTGGTCAATCCCAAGGCTGCTCTCACTATGTGAGCAGTGTCAGGATTGGGCGCAGCAGACTTGCTTTGCGTGCCATCGGGAGATGGGAATCTGTGCCTGCTGATCTCTCCACCCAGCAACACAACTGGGTTGGAGAGATGTCAGTGCACACGGTGAATTGGTTGGCCTGACAGCAGGGCACACCACTCCTCCTCCCCCTGCTGCAGTGCTGTGGCCCGCCCTCTAAAACTCAGCCACAGGACGAAAAATAGAACGATCTGCATTAAGATCATTTTATTTTTCGTTTGCCTCTACGAGCGGTGAGGCGATGCTCCTCCGCCATAGCGGAGGAGCCGCCCCTTTATCATAGTAGCAATCTCCTGCAGTGTGGACCGTTTTGTCATTTTTGCCTGGGCCGATATTGATGTTTCAGTCCTGCCCCGACCAGAATATGAGAGTGAGAAGTTATTTTCAAATAAAAGCAGAGAGCACTGCATATGTGGGAGAATAAAGAACATCTACAGCCATTGTACTAGAAGAGCTTTTTTATGAGCGCGAGCTGCGCCCTGCAGCATTGTGTAGCAGTTCAGAACACTGTTCAGGTACAACACAAGACAAATTGGAGACAAAATCCACTTCCCCATAACTTTAATTTGGAAAAGGCAATCAATCCTCACCATTTTCTGCAAGCATAATTACCTTTCGTTTTTCTCTGCGACAGTATAACAATTCAGATGCCCACAGGGAATACAATCTCACGTCCTTGGCCCCTGGCACACAGTAATGACAAGAAGCTTTCATTTATCTGAAGCAAATCTAGCTCAAGTGAGGCTTTCTTCACATTTAAGTAGCAGATAATTTTTCAATATTGCTCCCCTGGAGACCATTACTCCTGAAAGGTGTTCGCTGCAGTTGCAAATGTGCTCATCTTTACACAAGACCGTGACAAATCCATGCAGATGCATAATCCATTCCACCTCGGCTATACCATGGCGTGGGTGCACTGCTACCCAGACAGTGCCATTGCTAAGTGTTCCAATCCTTATAAAACTCAATATACTATACAGTGGGACAGACAGACAGACAGACAGATCTTGAATACACATACAAGAAAAAAATAATTAAAAGATGGCGGAGGTTAAAACTATTTATATGTAAATAAACATGCAATACGTTTCAGTGAAACACTTACTATTTTGATTTATTCTGGATTTGATTTATTACTATTTGATTTATTAATTACTATTGATATATATATATATATATATATATATATATATATATATATCAAGCGCTCAACACTTCGAACCAATTTCCGAAGGAGACGACACAGCGTAGTGAAAGAACCTTCTTTATTTCAAAAGTCGCTTACGACGCGTTTCGCCTGACCCAGCAGGCTTGGTCACGATAGGGTTTATGTCAACACATACATTCATTTAAAGTGCTTACTACTGACGTGACGCATCACGTGACAAACAAATTCATAGAACTAGAAGAGTTATTTACACAAGTTCTCATCGTGCACAAAAAATAGAGTAAAAGAATATTGTTTACAATATCATTTAGATAAATGTATCAAGATGCAATATACATAAATAAAGCCTCTAATCAAAGTGGTGAAAAACAGTGAAAGAATGAATAAGAAACAATAAATATTTCCTTAATATATACTCATTCTACAACCCCAATTCGGGATGTTCACACAGTTTCTAGTAAAGCCAATTCAGCCCAAGTGGGCTTATTTTAGTTCACCAAAACCACCTCAGTTGGCAATTTATAAACAGTAATCAGCCTCTAAATTCAATATTGTTTAACTGATATTCTTATTGTGCGTAGATGACTCGCTGACAATTTGTCCAAAAATAAAGCCCCAGTGGGCAAACCCCTTCTGTTCTACTTATTTACTGTAAGAGCACTTATTTAAAAACAATTCATTACTACATTTCTCCTAGAGAAAATGAACTCTGTTATGCAGGAAGTCAAGTAAACCATAAGAAATTAATTTTAAAGTCATAAAGTAAATCATAGGTGAGTGTATAGATCTTCTTCAATGTTCAATCCATACGGGCTTTTTGTATTCAGTTCAACTATGTACCATGACTCCAGTTTGCGCAGTTTTTTCACCCTATCCCCCCTCTTTCATTCAAGGGCACGGAATCAATCACATAGTAGGATAGACTGTTCACATTCTTGTCATGGAATTTTTCGAAGTGTCGGGCGACTGGATATGACCTGTCAGCATTTTTTATCGCCCTCAAATGTTGTAGTACCCGCTGGTGGACGGGTTTAATTGTACTACCAACATACTGTAGATTACATCCACAGCTTAAAACATAAATCGAAAATTCCGTTTTACAGTCAAATTGTCCTTTGATTTTTTTCACTCTATTTGAGAGGCCTGGTTTGTATGTACTGGTATTTCTCCCATGTTCACAAGCCTTACATTTTTTACACTTAAGGAACCCATCTTTTCTGGCCAACCAATCACTCCTATTTGTTTTCTTCTTTTTTACCTTAGTCAGTGTGGTTTTGACTAGTAACTGCTTAAAAGATCTTGCCTTTCTAAAAGTAATCAGAGGTCTTGAGGTTAATGCAGGACCAATAATTGGGTCATTTTTAATGACATGCCAATGCCTGCTAAGTATTTTCCTCACAGAGCCATGCAACTTATTGTAGTTCGTGATTATCCTGCAATCGTTCCCTTCCTGTTTTTTAACCCTCTTATCCTTGAAAAGAACTTCTTCTCTTGTTTTCTGTCTGACTTTATTAAAGGATGTTTCCAGACAGTTGTCACTGTATCCTCTTTCTTTGAAGCGCTCTTGTAAATCTTTCAGGGCCTTCTCTCTGTCTTGTGAATCACTACAATGCCTCAACACTCTGAGACCCTCCCCATAAGGGATACTGTTTACCAAACATGTAGGATGGAAGCTACTGGCATGTAGCACAGTGTTTCCAGAGGTCTCTTTCCTATATATTTCGGTTTGTATTCTACCATCTTTTACATAAACAGTAAGATCTAGGAAGTTGACAGATTTAGTACTAGCGGTACTAGTAAACTTGAGATTCAGGCTGAAAAATAGAACGATCTGCATTAAGATCATTTTATTTTTCGTTTGCCTCTGCGAGCGGTGAGGCGATGCTCCTCCGCCATAGCGGAGGAGCCGCCCCTTTATCATAGTAGCAATCTCCTGCAGTGTGGACCGTTTTGTCATTTTTGCCTGGGCCGATATTGATGTTTCAGTCCTGCCCCGACCAGAATATGAGAGTGAGAAGTTATTTTCAAATAAAAGCAGAGAGCACTGCATATGTGGAAGAATAAAGAACATCTACAGCCATTGTACTAGAAGAGCTTTTTTATGAGCGCGAGCTGCGCCCTGCAGCATTGTGTAGCAGTTCAGAACACTGTTCAGGTACAACACAAGACAAATTGGAGACAAAATCCACTTCCCCATAACTTTAATTTGGAAAAGGCAATCAATCCTCACCATTTTCTGCAAGCATAATTACCTTTCGTTTTTCTCTGCGACAGTATAACAATTCAGATGCCCACAGGGAATACAATCTCACGTCCTTGGCCCCTGGCACACAGTAATGACAAGAAGCTTTCATTTATCTGAAGCAAATCTAGCTCAAGTGAGGCTTTCTTCACATTTAAGTAGCAGATAATTTTTCAATATTGCTCCCCTGGAGACCATTACTCCTGAAAGGTGTTCGCTGCAGTTGCAAATGTGCTCATCTTTACACAAGACCGTGACAAATCCATGCAGATGCATAATCCATTCCACCTCGGCTATACCATGGCGTGGGTGCACTGCTACACAGACAGTGCCATTGCTAAGTGTTCCAATCCTTATAAAACTCAATATACTATACAGTGGGACAGACAGACAGACAGATCTTGAATACACATACAAGAAAAAAATAATTAAAAGATGGCGGAGGTTAAAACTATTTATATGTAAATAAACATGCAATACGTTTCAGTGAAACACTTACTATTTTGATTTATTCTGGATTTGATTTATTACTATTTGATTTATTAATTACTATTGATATATATATATATATATATATATATATATATATATATATATATATATATATATATATATATATCAAGCGCTCAACACTTCGAACCAATTTCCGAAGGAGACGACACAGCGTAGTGAAAGAACCTTCTTTATTTCAAAAGTCGCTTACGACGCGTTTCGCCTGACCCAGCAGGCTTGGTCACGATAGGGTTTATGTCAACACATACATTCATTTAAAGTGCTTACTACTGACGTGACGCATCACGTGACAAACAAATTCATAGAACTAGAAGAGTTATTTACACAAGTTCTCATCGTGCACAAAAAATAGAGTAAAAGAATATTGTTTACAATATCATTTAGATAAATGTATCAAGATGCAATATACATAAATAAAGCCTCTAATCAAAGTGGTGAAAAACAGTGAAAGAATGAATAAGAAACAATAAATATTTCCTTAATATATACTCATTCTACTACCCCAATTCGGGATGTTCACACAGTTTCTAGTAAAGCCAATTCAGCCCAAGTGGGCTTATTTTAGTTCACCAAAACCACCTCAGTTGGCAATTTATAAACAGTAATCAGCCTCTAAATTCAATATTGTTTAACTGATATTCTTATTGTGCGTAGATGACTCGCTGACAATTTGTCCAAAAATAAAGCCCCAGTGGGCAAACCCCTTCTGTTCTACTTATTTACTGTAAGAGCACTTATTTAAAAACAATTCATTACTACATTTCTCCTAGAGAAAATGAACTCTGTTATGCAGGAAGTCAAGTAAACCATAAGAAATTAATTTTAAAGTCATAAAGTAAATCATAGGTGAGTGTATAGATCTTCTTCAATGTTCAATCCATACGGGCTTTTTGTATTCAGTTCAACTATGTACCATGACTCCAGTTTGCGCAGTTTTTTCACCCTATCCCCCCTCTTTCATTCAAGGGCACGGAATCAATCACATAGTAGGATAGACTGTTCACATTCTTGTCATGGAATTTTTCGAAGTGTCGGGCGACTGGATATGACCTGTCAGCATTTTTTATCGCCCTCAAATGTTGTAGTACCCGCTGGTGGACGGGTTTAATTGTACTACCAACATACTGTAGATTACATCCACAGCTTAAAACATAAATCGAAAATTCCGTTTTACAGTCAAATTGTCCTTTGATTTTTTTCACTCTATTTGAGAGGCCTGGTTTGTATGTACTGGTATTTCTCCCATGTTCACAAGCCTTACATTTTTTACACTTAAGGAACCCATCTTTTCTGGCCAACCAATCACTCCTATTTGTTTTCTTCTTTTTTACCTTAGTCAGTGTGGTTTTGACTAGTAACTGCTTAAAAGATCTTGCCTTTCTAAAAGTAATCAGAGGTCTTGAGGTTAATGCAGGACCAATAATTGGGTCATTTTTAATGACATGCCAATGCCTGCTAAGTATTTTCCTCACAGAGCCATGCAACTTATTGTAGTTCGTGATTATCCTGCAATCGTTCCCTTCTTGTTTTTTAACCCTCTTATCCTTGAAAAGAACTTCTTCTCTTGTTTTCTGTCTGACTTTATTAAAGGATGTTTCCAGACAGTTGTCACTGTATCCTCTTTCTTTGAAGCGCTCTTGTAAATCTTTCAGGGCCTTCTCTCTGTCTTGTGAATCACTACAATTCCTCAACACTCTGAGACCCTCCCCATAAGGGATACTGTTTACCAAACATGTAGGATGGAAGCTACTGGCATGTAGCACAGAGTTTCCAGAGGTCTCTTTCCTATATATTTTGGTTTGTATTCTACCATCTTTTACATAAACAGTAAGATCTAGGAAGTTGACAGATTTAGTACTAGCGGTACTAGTAAACTTGAGATTCAGGCTGAAAAATAGAACGATCTGCATTAAGATCATTTTATTTTTCGTTTGCCTCTGCGAGCGGTGAGGCGATGCTCCTCCGCCATAGCGGAGGAGCCGCCCCTTTATCATAGTAGCAATCTCCTGCAGTGTGGACCGTTTTGTCATTTTTGCCTGGGCCGATATTGATGTTTCAGTCCTGCCCCGACCAGAATATGAGAGTGAGAAGTTATTTTCAAATAAAAGCAGAGAGCACTGCATATGTGGAAGAATAAAGAACATCTACAGCCATTGTACTAGAAGAGCTTTTTTATGAGCGCGAGCTGCGCCCTGCAGCATTGTGTAGCAGTTCAGAACACTGTTCAGGTACAACACAAGACAAATTGGAGACAAAATCCACTTCCCCATAACTTTAATTTGGAAAAGGCAATCAATCCTCACCATTTTCTGCAAGCATAATTACCTTTCGTTTTTCTCTGCGACAGTATAACAATTCAGATGCCCACAGGGAATACAATCTCACGTCCTTGGCCCCTGGCACACAGTAATGACAAGAAGCTTTCATTTATCTGAAGCAAATCTAGCTCAAGTGAGGCTTTCTTCACATTTAAGTAGCAGATAATTTTTCAATATTGCTCCCCTGGAGACCATTACTCCTGAAAGGTGTTCGCTGCAGTTGCAAATGTGCTCATCTTTACACAAGACCGTGACAAATCCATGCAGATGCATAATCCATTTCACCTCGGCTATACCATGGCGTGGGTGCACTGCTACACAGACAGTGCCATTGCTAAGTGTTCCAATCCTTATAAAACTCAATATACTATACAGTGGGACAGACAGACAGACAGATCTTGAATACACATACAAGAAAAAAATAATTAAAAGATGGCGGAGGTTAAAACTATTTATATGTAAATAAACATGCAATACGTTTCAGTAAAACACTTACTATTTTGATTTATTCTGGATTTGATTTATTACTATTTGATTTATTAATTACTATTGATATATATATATATATATATATATATATATATATATATATATATATATATATATATATATATATATATATATATATATATATATATATCACGGCTCCGAAATCCTAGCAATACCCAGCCGGGTCCCAGGAATAAGCACTCTCGAGCTCAGCAGTTTCTCTAGCAGGGAAGTTTATTCAAACAACAATATATATATATATATATAACTATTTGATTTATTACTCTGGAGCACCTTTACATGTTTATTCTGTTTCTCTAATAGATGGCACACTGGCGCTCGACCAGTGACGCCGCACAACTCTGTAGGCAGCTGCCAACACGATTGGAGGAGACGTCCCGTCTTCGGCAGCAACACTCATTGCTTGGCTGCCCTATCTTGCTCACCCACCCAGTCCTGGTTTTCTGCTCTCCAGGAGGTAGCGGTTCCCCAGCAGTGTTGCGTCTACATCGAGGCGAGAAAGCCAGGAGTTTCCAGCCAGGAGGTTCCCTCAAGCCTCTCCCAGCCTGATGCAGCACACAGCAGATCCCACCCACCTATCTTCTACCTCACAGCGGGAGGGGGGCAGCAAGGCAGGGGCACTGAAGGCAGCAAGCGCCGTGGGACGCCAAGGGACGCTGAACGGGAAGCTGAGCACTGAGCTCTGGTATAACGGAAACCCCGTGAGTGCAGTGAGCGAGCGCTACAAGCGGGTCTCAAGTCAAGTCAGTCAAGTCAAAAAATTTATATAGCGCGCTTGTTGTATCCTCGTGCTTCCTGCTGAGCTCGCCTCGCCGCATGCTCTGGAATGTGGAATCCTGTGCCTAGGTATTCCAGTGATTCCAGTGCAGCGGTTGGCGTGGGCTCTTCGTGTCTCTATCTCGCTTCTTTAATAAATCCTCATTAACCACTAAATCGTGAGCAGTCTGCCTCTCTCCTTGACGGTTACATTACTGGCGACTTGGTGTGAACGAACCTACGCGACTTCAGAGCCTGCAGCCCCGGTATCCCCGGACCAAGATTACCGTTGCCATCATGATATGCTGAATTCCCTCTTCTGTGTCTGCCGAGCCTTAGCTATCGAATCGATGTCAGTTTGGTGAAAATCCCGCTTTCTTCACGCTAAGCGGTGAGATTATTTTCATTTTAATCCTTTTCGCTTTGTTTTTCTCTGCGCGAGTTGACGCGTGCGCTCTACCACGCGCCTGGAAACTTCAGCGCGAGCAAACGCATGCGCTCAACATTCTCGGCATTCCAATCAGCCAGCGTCAGCACAAGCAACCAGGCAGCGTCAGCACAAGCAAGTGCAAGCAACGTCTGTTCTATCTGCTATTGTGACATCACAAAGCCTTTCTTCAAGGAGTCTGTTCTATCTGCTATTGTGACATCACAAAGCCTTTCTTCAAGGAAATTCTTGTATTATTCTTCAAGGAATAATTCCTCTCAAGAACTTTTTACCACTGTATTTATGACATCACAATACCTAAGTAAGATATTTTCTGCACACTGTTAAAGTTACATTCTTCAGCTTTTCCATTCATTCTCCTGCATCTCAATGGAAAGTTTTAATGCCCCTCCGCCATTTTTGGCGAGTCCCGGTGAACCACCATTGGAATGGAAACAATGGCGTGAAGGATTGGAAGCCTATCTTGAAGCTATTGGTGGTGAGAATTACACAGACAAACGCAAACTCGCCATACTTAAGCATTCTCTCGGCGCAGAAGGAAGACAAATACTTTCTCATCTGCCTCCAATGACATTAGACAATTCATCCGAAGAAGAAGTTGATGTCTACGAAAATGCTCTCCAGGAGGTAGCGGTTCCCCAGCAGTGTTGCGTCTACATCGAGGCGAGAAAGCCAGGAGTTTCCAGCCAGGAGGTTCCCTCAAGCCTCTCCCAGCCTGATGCAGCACACAGCAGATCCCACCCACCTATCTTCTACCTCACAGCGGGAGGGGGGCAGCAAGGCAGGGGCACTGAAGGCAGCAAGCGCCGTGGGACGCCAAGGGACGCTGAACGGGAAGCTGAGCACTGAGCTCTGGTATAACGGAAACCCCGTGAGTGCAGTGAGCGAGCGCTACAAGCGGGTCTCAAGTCAAGTCAGTCAAGTCAAAAAATTTATATAGCGCGCTTGTTGTATCCTCGTGCTTCCTGCTGAGCTCGCCTCGCCGCATGCTCTGGAATGTGGAATCCTGTGCCTAGGTATTCCAGTGATTCCAGTGCAGCGGTTGGCGTGGGCTCTTCGTGTCTCTATCTCGCTTCTTTAATAAATCCTCATTAACCACTAAATCGTGAGCAGTCTGCCTCTCTCCTTGACGGTTACATTACTGGCGACTTGGTGTGAACGAACCTACGCGACTTCAGAGCCTGCAGCCCCGGTATCCCCGGACCAAGATTACCGTTGCCATCATGATATGCTGAATTCCCTCTTCTGTGTCTGCCGAGCCTTAGCTATCGAATCGATGTCAGTTTGGTGAAAATCCCGCTTTCTTCACGCTAAGCGGTGAGATTATTTTCATTTTAATCCTTTTCGCTTTGTTTTTCTCTGCGCGAGTTGACGCGTGCGCTCTACCACGCGCCTGGAAACTTCAGCGCGAGCAAACGCATGCGCTCAACATTCTCGGCATTCCAATCAGCCAGCGTCAGCACAAGCAACCAGGCAGCGTCAGCACAAGCAAGTGCAAGCAACGTCTGTTCTATCTGCTATTGTGACATCACAAAGCCTTTCTTCAAGGAGTCTGTTCTATCTGCTATTGTGACATCACAAAGCCTTTCTTCAAGGAAATTCTTGTATTATTCTTCAAGGAATAATTCCTCTCAAGAACTTTTTACCACTGTATTTATGACATCACAATACCTAAGTAAGATATTTTCTGCACACTGTTAAAGTTACATTCTTCAGCTTTTCCATTCATTCTCCTGCATCTCAATGGAAAGTTTTAATGCCCCTCCGCCATTTTTGGCGAGTCCCGGTGAACCACCATTGGAATGGAAACAATGGCGTGAAGGATTGGAAGCCTATCTTGAAGCTATTGGTGGTGAGAATTACACAGACAAACGCAAACTCGCCATACTTAAGCATTCTCTCGGCGCAGAAGGAAGACAAATACTTTCTCATCTGCCTCCAATGACATTAGACAATTCATCCGAAGAAGAAGTTGATGTCTACGAAAATGCAATTATGCAACTCGACAAACAGTTTATAAAAAAAGTTAATGAAGTCGTGGCACGTCACAAGTTTCTTAGCAGAAAACAACTTCCCGTGGAACCAATTGATTCCTTTATCAAAGATTTAAGGATCCTTGCTGCCAAGTGCAACTATCAACAATTCCAAGATCAAATGCTAAGAGACCAACTTGTGCACAACGTCTCTGATGTGAAACTTCAAGAAAAATTACTTGATGCAAAGGACTTATCTCTTTCAAAAGCACTTGACATCGCTCACCGATTTGAAGATATGAAGCTTGGCATAAAGAACTATCTGATAAAAAACCTAAAGAATCTTCTTCCGAAAATCCCAGTATATCAGTAGTCCAAAATGTCAAAAAGAATCCATCTACTTTTTCTTCCAACAAACCTATGTTGACCTCTACTTCACATCAAAATTTCAGAAAGGATGTTATTTGTTTCAAATGTGGCTTTCCTGGCCATGTAGCAACGGATAAGAGATGTCCCGCTATAGGACAATTTTGCAACTATTGTAAGTCTAGGGGTCATTTCTCCAGGATGTGTAAGAGTCGCAACAAATCGAAGTATTCTAATTCTGACCCCAGACGCCCCAGGTTCTCTGAAGTTCAACCAGTGGACATCGATGACGATGAGTACGACGACATCTGCACTGTCTACGAAGTTGGAGAGGAAAAAAAAGACTCACCCTTCTGTATGCTTCAAATTGGGTCCAAATCTATAAAGGTCATGGCAGACTCTGGTGCAAAGTACACTTTAATAGGCGATGATGTATTACTAAAAGAATTTCCAGATGTCATATCATTATTTCCCTCTGACATAAAATTAAGGGGATATGGGAAAAAACCCATTGATGTATTTGGATACTTTCCCTCCACTTTATCGTTTAACGGCAAATCTATACATGCTAAGGTTTATGTTGCTAAGGATGGATCATGCTTACTGGGTTGGCCACAACAGAGAGAATTGATGATGAAACTTGATCCCAATCACCCCGATCAGGTTTTAGGTTATTCTGACTTCATCAATTCTGTTGATGTGTCCCCCGACAACAAATGGGAAACTATTTTTCCACAAGTTTTTTCCCCTACTTTGGGTTTACTCAAAAATTTTAAACACAAAATTATTCTCAGACATAATGCTGTTCCCAAAGTACATAAGGTACGCAACATACCCTTAGCCTTACGTGAATCTGTAAAAAAAGAACTTCAGAGGTTATGCGACTTAGACGTAATCGAGGAAATTGAATCCTCCGAGTGGCTTTCGCCAGTAGTCGTAGCCCACAAGCCTAATGGGAAAATTCGTTTGTGTGTGGATATGCGCGATTTAAATTCAAATGTGTGGGTGGATAGACATCCTTTACCCAATATTGGAGAAATGTTTGCTAAGCTCAAGGATGCATCTATCTTCACCACATTGGATTTATCTAACGCATATCATCAGATAGCACTTCATGATGATAGTAAGCATCTGACTTCGTTTATAACCACTGAGGGTGCATACCGATATAAAAGAATGCCTTTTGGGTTAGTGTCCGCATCCTCAGTGTTTCAGCGTGTAATGCACAACATGTTTAAGAATGTATCTAATGTGTTATATTTTCAGGACGACATTTTAGTTTTCGGTAAGGACGAATGTGAACATTCTGAGGTTTTGTTTAAAGTCCTTTCCATCCTACAAGACAACGGTCTCACCCTCACCAAAGAAAAGTGCAAATTTGGAAAAAATTCAGTGGACTATTTGGGTCATTCCATTAGTAAACAAGGCATTTCTCCCAAATTGAGTTTAGTTAAAGCAATTGAAAATGCACCTGAACCTGTCAACAAAGATCAACTTAGATCCTTTCTCGGTTTAGCCGAGTATTATGCCAAATTCATTCCATCTTTCTCTGATAAAACGTCTCACCTACGCAATTTAATGAAGAACCATCAAGAATTTACTTGGGATGATAACTGCAAATGTCAATTTAATTTTATCAAAAAATGTATTATTTCTGCTCCTGCTTTGTCACCATTTGACACCAATTGTAAATCCTTTATTGTCACAGATGCTAGCAACGTTGGCATTGGTGCGGTTCTGATGCAAAAGCAACACAACGGTTTTGTTACCATTGCTTTTGCATCAAGGCCTTTACGGGGAGCTGAAACAAAATATACCACTCTTGAAAAAGAAACATTAGCTTGCTGGTGGGGTATTGAATACTTTCGTAGGTATGTATATGGCACAGACTTTGTGGTACGCTCGGACCATCGTCCTCTTGTAGATCTTTTCACAACCAAAGGTTGTGGAAAAGCCACTTCTAGAATTGCAAGGTGGCAGTATAAACTACAAGATTTTCATTTTTCTGTTGAGTACATTCCCGGTGCAAAGAATGTCCTTGCTGACTTTCTTTCCAGACTTCCCATCGAAGACGACAATCATGTTGCACCTGACGATGACCCTGACAAAGTAGTGTCAATTTGTGAAGTGTCCAATGGATGCATTTGTGAAGATGATTGGAATTTGGCTTGTAATAGTGACCATGATTACTTAGATGTTGTATCCTATGTCAAAAATGGTTGGCCTCCCAAAAATAGTCTTTCCCCTAATGTTTTGCCTTATTTTCAAGTGGCTCAAGAACTTTCCGTCCAGGGGGAAACTCTCTTGAGAGGTTTACTGTTAGTGGTTCCGGATAACTTAAGAAACACCGTTTTGGACATGGCTCATGAGGGTCACCCAGGCATGTCCAGTATGAAAAAAAGAATAAGGAGTGAGTTTTGGTGGCCTGGTGTCGACAAACTAATCGAGAGAAAAGTAAGGTTATGTGTCGAATGTTGTGTGAGTGACAAATCACAAAAGCCCGTTAAATATCACCACGATTCTATCTCAAGACCGTCAAAACCATGGGAATGCGTTTCTGTAGACATTGCCGGTCCGATGTCCTTTGGTCAGAGTCCAGTGTACGCCATTGTCCTGATAGACCAGTTCTCTAGTTGGCCAGAAGTGAAATTTGTTCCCCATGTATCTTCTAGGGTGGTTATCGATTTCCTCAATTCAATTTTTGAAAAATAAGGTTTTCCCTCTTCCATCCTTTCTGATAACGGCTCACAGTTCACCTCCTCCGAGATGAAATCTTTTTGTTGCAATCATGGCATCCTACACAAACGCTCTTCTGTTTATTATCCTCAAGGCAACGGAATGGTTGAAAGATGGATTAGGGTGCTCAAGGAGGGTCTGCAACTTGCTGTGTGCAACGGTGAGAATTGTTACGAGGCTGTTAGAAAACTTTTATGGAGTTATCGGAATACTCCTAAGGCTAATGGTGAACTGTCTCCTTTTGAAATAATGCGGGGGAGGAAAGGTGTATGTAATTTAAGCCAACCCTGGATGCGAGACCTTGTTGATGGTAAACGTGCTAGTTGTCGTTCTGTAATAGGCCCTCTCTGCCTCTCTCCTTGATGGATACATCAGCGCTACATACCCAGAGGGTCTCAAGGCGCTTGAAGAGGGGTGGGGAATTACTTGTCAAATATCCACGTTTTAAGTTGCTTTCTGAATGCTAGGTGGTTCTGAGTAAGGCGACGGTAAGTGGGAAGTGAGTTCCAGGTTTTAGCTGCCAGGTAGGAGAAGGATCTACCTCCCATGGTGGTTTTGTTGATGCGAGGTACAGTGGCAAGGGCTTGGTTGGATGATCGTAGCTGGCGGGAGGGGGTGTAGAAGGACAGTCGTGTGTTGAGGCATTCGGGTCCGATTTCGTAGAGTGCTTTGTGTGCGTGGGTTAGGAGTCGGAAAGTGATCCTCTTATTGACGGGGAGCCAGTGGAGGTTTTTCAGGTGACCAGAGATATGTTCTTTACGCGGGATGTCTAATATGAGCCTGGCTGAAGCGTTCTGGATTCGTTGGAGTTTTTTCTGGAGTTTAGCGGTAGTACCGGCATAGAGGGTGTTTCCGTAGTCCAGTCGGCTCGTGACCAGAGCGTGGGTGACCGTTTTCCTAGTTTCGGTGGGGATCCAACGAAATGTTTTTTTGAGCATGCGAAGAATGTTGAAGCAGGATGAAGAGACGGCGTTGACTTGTCTGTTCATCGAAAGTGAGGAATCCAGGATGACGCCCAGGTTCCGTGCGTGGTCCGTCGGGATGGGTGCTTTTCCAAGGGCTTCTGGCCACCAAGAGTTGTCCCAGGCAGAGGGGGAGGTACCTAAGATAAGGACTTCTGTTTTATCTGAGTTCAGTTTCAGACGGCTGTGTTTCATCCATTCGGCTACTTCTTTCATTCCTTCGTGTAAGTTAGTTTTGGCGGTGCTAGGGTCATTGGTGAGTGATAGGATCAGTTGAGTGTCATCCGCGTAGGAGATGATGTTGAGGATGTGTTGGCGTGCGATGGCCGCGAGGGGGCTCATGTATACGTTGAAAAGGGTGGGACTGAGTGAGGACCCTTGGGGTACGCCGCAGATGACTTCAGTGGCCTCTGAGATGAATGGTGGGAGGCGGACTCTCTGGGTTCTTCCGGTGAGGAACGAGGTGATCCATTCCAGTGCTTTTCCTTGTATTCCGATGTTTCTGAGGCGCTGTAGAAGGGTGCTATGGCAGACTGTGTCGAAGGCTGCGGAGAGGTCAAGGAGGATGAGGGCGACTGTGTCTCCATTGTCCAGGAGAGTTCGAATGTCGTCTGTTGCTGCAATGAGGGCGGTTTCAGTGCTGTGCTTGGCTCGGAAGCCGGATTGTGAGGAGTCGAGGGATTTGTTTGTTTCGAGGAAGGCGGCGAGCTGGTTGTTGACCGCTTTCTCGATGACTTTGGCCGGGAATGGAAGGAGCGAGATGGGGCGGTAGTTTTTGAGTTCGGTGGGGTCAGCTGTGGGTTTCTTCAGGAGGGCGCTGAGTTCGGCATGTTTCCAGCTTTCCGGGAAGGTTGCGGAGTCGAGGGAGCAGTTGATGACGTCTCAGAGGTGCGGTGCTATGATGGAGTCTGCTTTGTTAAAGATGTGGTGAGGGCATGGGTCTGTGGGGGATCCTGAGTGGATAGAGTTCATCAGACGGATGGTGTCCTCGTTGGAGATTGGCTTCCAGTCATTGAGGGTGTTCAAGGGAGGTGGGGGTCCTCAGAGCAGCTCCCAGCGGCCCCCCAGCAGTGGTCAGTTAGTTCAGAAATAGGAGGAGAGGTCGGTATTCTCTGGAACTTTGCTGGCAATTTGCACCCTTTGCTGGCATCCTCACATCTCCGCGCTGCCCCCCCTCCTCTGTCTGCCAGGGGGGCGGTCATGAGCTACAGCTGGCACAGGTCGCCAGGATAAGCACCATAAGCACAAGGATAGGCACAGGTTGCCAGGATAAGCACCAGGATAAGCACCGTCAACTCCAGCTATGCCTGCTTGGACTCTGCCGCAACAGAGCAAACAGCGGCACAGGGCAGACTCAGAGCAGAGAGACAGAGAGGTGAGGAGAGGAGACACAGAGGATGTTCTATGAGACTAAGGCTCCGAGTAAACTTTAGAGCAAGGGTTCAAGTAGGCCCGGTGCCTGGGCACTCCTCAGCTCATGTTTAGTACCCCCAGGAATTGGAGCGTCTGGAGTGTTGAAGGCCAGTTGCTGAGCCCCTGCTGAACCCTGCTGGAGGGCTGAAATCTATCTGCAATCCAATGGACCCAGATGGCCCAAAGAGGTGAGGAAGAACGAGAGAGGTCATGCCACCCAATTCAAAGAGGAAAAAAAGAAAGAAACAAAATCCCAGCATTCAGGATAACTCATTGCAGCCGAGCATTAATTTTCTAAGGGATGCAGGGTCTGTACTCTTTTCAGCAATGCAACCCTTAAAGGCCTGCAATCGCCACTGCTACCCCTACCCCTAAAAATGCAAGTACCCGTCCCAAGCCTTTTGCCCCTAGACAAAAGCGGGGCACCACAGCAACAAGGCCAGCAATTCGAGCTCAAACATTAATCGCCAACTCACCCCGTGGGGGCGAAAGAGGCAGGCACCACATCCCCATCAGTTTCCGCAGGAATGCCTGGCAATTTAGGCTGCTCCCCAACAAAAACTAGCCGTAAGGGCAGCACTCGGAAGAGTCCGACTGCGGAGCACATGCCCCAAAGAACAGCGGATCCACCGTCACAACTTGATGCCAGAGTCGAAGACTGGGCCACCAAATAAACCAAGGTCCAGAGCAAAGCCAGCACAGACTCAAGGAGAGAAGATGGAGAACAAATCAGTGAAATTAACTCCAGCCCTACAACCAACATGATGATAAGAAGCTATAGCACCCCATCAAAACAACAGATCAAGCAAACATAAAATCATCACCAATCCAACAACTCCTCGCTCAAGGAAGAGCGCCTAACCAACATGGAGGGGTATGTGCAGGGATACCATACCTAAGCCAGAAAGAGGAGGGAATGATGACCATATCCTACTTAAACACACAAGAATGGGAAGATATGCTTGACACTTACACTCCAGACCAGGAACAAAAGGCGCACTCTCTCCAAGACTCTCCCCAAGAGTCTCCCCAGAACTCTTTCTCAGCAGAACAAAACAATAAAAGCACAAAGGAAAATGAGTACAGAAAGGAACAAAACACTGGCACTTGTACCTCATTACTAAACATAATACAACTAGCCGTCAAAGCACTGCAATATCAGTCAGAAAAGATGGAGATTCAATTAACACTATTAAACACGCTGGCAGTCTTCATTGCAGGCATCGACGAAAAACTGGGAAACTGAACGGTCTGATAACATGAGCGCAATCAAACACTTACCTCTGCTGTAACTGCGACCAGGTTGTTGACAAATTATCCACCTTGCCCTCAAAGCTAAGTGGCCTGATAAAGGATATCACATGTGTAACAGCAGAAAACTCAATAAAAGACCAGGGCATCTCCAACAGCAATAGGGGAATTATCAACAGCAAAACAACTGGTGATACACATAAAGGCAACCTTGAGGCGGATATTGAGAAGACGGGAAGGCCCGGTGATGGAGGGCTTCCAAAATTCAATGCCAAACAACGTCGCCATCAGAAAAGGAAAGGGCACAACCAAAAGCCCCACACAAACGTAACAAAATACTTCCCTATCTTCTTAGGTCCACAGAACAAACAGGACACTAACTCCGGAGATGCAAGCTTTACAAATCAGGCACAACTGTTTCCAACCACTTCCAAACACCTGCTGGTACAGGGAACAGCCCCAAAACAGCCAATTGCAATCAGGGCATACGCGGAAACTGGAGAAGAAAAAGGACCAGGACCCCCATTAAGGGACAATACAAAACACAAAGAAGCGAAAAGGCAAGAAACCATAACCACTCTCCCAATAATAAAATCTGACAGAGGTCACAACCAACAGTCAACACACAGCCAAGACTTGAGAGGAGAAACAAGGGACTTATCCAACAAACCTGCACTACTACAGCAGTCACATGGAGAGGTGTGCAATTCAGGGGCCTCAAGGCTGATCGAAACAAAGCAAAAAGTCACCAACACAAGCTTAAACACAGGGCCCAGAAGTGAAGTCTGCGGAACAGACAGGCCAAATCATGAGTGATCGCTCAAAGAGATCAAAAAGCTTATCATACCAACCAATGTCAGCCCCAGTCGGAAGCTACTGAAAAAAAGGGCACAGGATGGGGGGTAAGAACTAAAGCAAACATCCCTCATGTTTATAATATCTAAAGCAAACACAAAGAACTCTATGGTAGAAGGATCAAGCAACCAAGCGGAAATACAGCTCGAAAAAGTAACCAGCTTCACATTCCCAACTGAACCGATGGCCACAGCAAACCTACAGCCACCGGCATCACAATTACCAAAAACTAGACAGCAAGAAACAGAGGTCTTGGCCTTTTATCCTCTATACCCCTCAAAGGGACATCAGGATTCGTTAAATCAAGGAAACATTCTCAGACTAACGAAGTCCATTCCAAACCTGGCCGGCATAAGTTCAAAGGATCTACTCTCCGTAGAGTTCATACATACTGCTAATCCTCAAAGCCCAGAGGAAACAAAGACAACGTGGACCACAAGCAAAATTGCAGACACAATCCTAGCTGAATTGGGAATATTCCAAAACTGGGGCATCGACATTGCCCCTTTCCAAAAACCAGCCTACTCATTTCCATTACTGAGCAACACAAGCCCTGTAACAAAAAAACACCAAGCACACTCAAACAGCTTACTCAGAGGCGCAAGGGGTACCAGCAGCCTGAGTAACCGAAAAGATGTATGGTCAAGGGCAGTCGCCTACTCACATCAAGGTCTTATCAGAGAAGCATTATCCCACACAATAATTATACGCACAGAGGAGGATTGACGCAACCCACAAGACAGAGCCGACAGCAGGGCAAAGGAACCTTCCCTTAAACTATGCTTGTGGAACATTAATGGCTTAGCAACAAAAATAGAGGACCCTGATTTTTTTAACTATGTTACTAACTTCAATATAATCTTGTTGCAGGAAACTTGGCTCCTGGGCCCACAGCACATTGAGGGTTACACTTGTTTTGCCACACCAGCAACAAGGACCGGCAGGTTTGGCCACTGCTTTGGAGGGCTGACCACCTATGTTTCCACAACAAGAATAGCCTCAGCAACCCTCATGGACTCGATGTTAAGTGCAAAACTAGCAGCCACAATTAGTATTGCTTTTGATGAAGAATAAATGGAGGTTTGCATAATTAACTCGTATGTCCATCCTAAACGTAAAGAGAAAGACTCAACTAAACTCACCAACCAACTGGTTAAGTATGCCAAAGAGATGGAAACCCCGATGTTTATCCTGACAGGGGAATTAAACCATTATCTTATCGGCTCGGCAGAAGAGGAGGAGGTATTGGCTCTAACTAGAATCCAAAACATTCCCACACAATGCGTCCCACTGCACTGAAAGAAGAAATGCCACAACAGCAGCTTCCTCACGACCGAGAACATCTAAATCTTCACGCAGTAATCGTGAGATTTCTGGAAGATTCTCCTCCAGTCTAATCATTTTAATCTACGACAACAAGCTCCATATTGGATGACACCTTTGCAAGCCTTGCACTGTTCCCATATATCCTTGGGTTCAGAATGGGGACAAGGGCGATAGTGATAATCGCCCCCAGGAAATTCAACTAACAACTACCGCACCTAGTTTAATTAGGCCAGACCTAACCCTAGGGCCTATTTACACCTTAAATCTAAAAAGGACCTAATGCACGACAAACAACTCAAACTTGCAGGCCAAAGCTACAATTTCAACTCTTTATTCTCAAGCTTCAAGCACAGATGATCAAATTGCTCACTGGGGACATTTTACTGTCATACTGCTAGAAAAGCTTGCAGATACTGTCCCCATAAAAGACAACTCTCGGAAAGAATATGGAAAAAACTAAATACAGAAAGATCAGAGAGTACAGCTTAAGTCACTCAAAAAATCAATAAACTCGAATCTGCGTAAGCTGAGAAGATCCCCAGGGAACACTAGTGCACGAGCATCCCTGAATGACCAAAGGGCAGCGCTAAAAAGATTGAAATGGAACATCAAGAGAGACTGCGAGAACGAAATCTGGGCAAAACTTCTACACAACACAAATTGCAACAACTGTGCCTGCTTCTGGAAAACTGTGAACGGGATCATGCACCCACAACTTAAGGGCATAGGGTCTCACATTCCAGAAGCAAATTGGATAAAATATCTTACTAGTCACTTCAATAAACAAACAGAAAATGCAGGCGCCAAACAGTCATCAGCTGGATTTCAGAGGGTCAAGCTGAAGCAAGTATAACCGAGATAAGGGAGCAGGAGTACCCAGCCACAGGATTCAAACCATCAGGCGTAGTGAGCCGCCCGCTGTCACTCTTAATTAGAAAGCAGATCGCCAAAGGGAGGAAAGAAGGAGCCTCGGGACCGAATGGCATTCTACCTGCCCTGTTCAAAGCGAAGAGTGAAGATTGGGGGGATATCCTGCAACCTCTATTTCTGGAAATCAGGCTGCTAAACAGAATACCAGAATCCTGGAGGGACTCGACAATGGTCTCAATTCACAAAAAAGGAGACAAGGCAGAGCCCAACAACTATCGTTTAGTAACTCTGATCAATAATGAAGCAAAATATTTTGCGGGCACCATATTAGAGGAGCTCACACTCTGGGGTGAGATGAATCATATAATACCGCTGAATCAGATCGGTTTCCGCAAGATGACTAGCACATCTACAAATATCCTCACAATTTCTCTAATAATTGACGCAGCAAAAGCTTCCAAGTTACCTCTACACCTGTGTTATATTGACTTCAGTGCTGCCCTTGATAATGTAGAGAGAAGTAGACTGTGGGGGAAACTGGCGCAATGGGGCATTCCACTGACTACTCTGAACATGTGATGCTTCTACACACGGACACCTGGATGCAGGAGAAACTAGTTGGCGGCACCCACCTCTCCTCAAAAGTCCCCACTAATCTCCTTATTAGAGGACAAGGCAAACTTCTCAACTTCTACAAATCACTCACCTCACAACCATAATTTAACCAGGGCTATCCTATGGTCATAAAAATGAACTTCCTAAGGTACAGACTTGGGATTCTTCCATGCACCCAGCATCTATCACTATGGCTGAGGACAAAAGGACAAAATACTTGCAGGCTGTGTAACATCAATAATAGTTACATTCTATATTTAATTTGCCTATGCAAAGAACTGCACCAAGCGCGGCAACAGCTCCTAAAAGAACCTCTTAAACAGAAAGGCATCCGCACTAGAAGGCAAGCAGTGCTGGCCGGCTTAAACCCAGTAAACATCCAACTAAACTGCAGATTGGTAAAATTCCTGAAGATGGCTGAACAAAAAATGCCAGAAATACCAAAAAATGCTCCATAAAGCCTGCCGCCGTAAGCTGACTAGCAGACAGGAAAAAGGACTTAGCAGAACCACATTAAGGATGCCTACAAGCAGCAGAGGGACAAATCTCGAAACAAGTCGAGGGAATTTGAACGATGCGACAAATGGGCAGTGTGGCTGGAGTAAGGAAAATCCGAGAGAAGCACATCACAGCATCCAGCGACCCAATGACTTTCCTTACCAAGCATAACCTAACTGTAATCTTAAACTGAAATGAATTTTCCACCTTTGGCTTTTAACTGGTTTTAACAACAATGTTTTAGGAATTTTTTAGTGGCATTATTGCAACGGTTTAAATTTACTATGCAAAAATAAATAAAACTTAAACTAATACATGGGCTAAAATTGGGCACACGTAGTTAGTGATTTAATTTTTAGGTAAGGCCACAGTTAGTTGTCATAAGAAAGTGCTCCAGTGGTATAAATGTAAAGTGCCACATGTGTGCAACAGTGTACATTTGCACCTCTAACAGGGATGACTAGAAAGCATACTTCAGGTTCAACATTATAAGTGTTCTGCCATTAGTGAAATCTATATTCAAGCATTAGTTAAGCTACCCTAACGTGCAATGTAGCCCATACGGCTAGGTGGTTAATGTATAAAAGGACATGGTTAATATTAAAACTGTTGTATCCCTACAGCATTTTGGATTTGTTACAGTGCAAATCTGCTCTCTGTTTTTAGTATCTCAGGTACCCACCAATAGCAGCAGAGTTTAGAATTTAAGGTCTGAAGCTATCCCTGTGCCAAGACGTGCATTTTCTGAAATGTTGTTTTTCGTCTAGGACTGCCAATCAAGATTCTCTCAACGGTTTGGCCTGTAATTAATTGGGCAGTCTAGGGAATAAACCTTAAAATCTATTGGCTCTAATTTTTTTATCTAAAAAATGGAGCACACTTAGGTCCTATGGTGGTAGCATTGGTATGCAAAAATGGTTTTAAATGTACGTTGTATGCATGCTTGCAGATAGGTGTGTTCAAGAGAGAGCAAGCATGCATATTTTTGAGAAAATCTTTTTTTATTTGTAAATATGTGTGAGTGACAGTGAGCGAGAGAAACCCATAGGTAATGAGTGAGATTGTGTGAGGTTGAGTCCCATATTTACTACTCTTTGATCAAGGCATCAATGCACCAAAGTTGCTAAGCTGCCTTGTGTCAAACGGAGCGAGATAAAATGCACCACATCTAATAAGATATAATAAGATATGGCACATTTTTTCTCTCCTGATGCTCTCTCACACTTTTGCACAAATGCACATACCCATTTGCTAGGGTGTAAAGTGTGTGAATTTCCTGAAGCATAGGTTTTGTAATTGAAGGGGCCCCTTCTAGAGCAAAAACTATGCTTTACTGCTTTTCCTACTTTAAATGTGTGCTCTATAATGCAGCACACATGCAAATTTGGAAATACAAGAAGAAATTTAAACATTTCACCCTCTAATGCCTGCCTCAAGGAGGCATAAGAATTTGGTGCAAATTCCTGTCTACCCATATTTGGAGATGGGGATTTGCATAAAAACCCATGGGTTGTTGCATGGGAACACATATTGGCCACCCATAGAGCGTACTCTTAATACAGAATAATGCAAAACAGCTCAGAGCACAACTTTGCATTACTTTGTAATACTATCCAAGCAAATCTCAATCGTTGTGTAGCGTACTCTTTTTAGGATCATGTGGCATGCCTGTCTGAAAAATAAATCATGGTCAGGCTTAATATGATGTCACTTCCTGTGATTTATGCTCAACATTTATGTGATGTCACTTCCAGTACCCCTGGCATTTTGGTGAAACAACGCCAATGGATGCCTCATTGGGTCTACTGATGACAAATGTTTCTTTCAGGCCCTGTGACCTGGCTATTAAACTGTGTTTTTACACATTTGCTATCCTTTGATGAATCCAAAAGCTAGTGGAAGTCTTTATAAAGACATTTTCTATGTAACATCATTAAATTGCTGTGGATAAATTTCACATAGGTTTGTGAATTTTGTGTACTCATTTTAGAGACATGTTGCTTTTAATTGTTTAATGAAAACTATTGTATTAGGTTTTTATTTAATCTAAAAAGCAATAAAGGTTTAAAGAACAGAGCTGAACTGTATATCCCTACAGCGACTAGTTTCAAACTGCTGTCTTTACTGCACAGAGTGTTGCGGGTTGTATGATAGCAAGCAGAATTAAGGCTATCGAGAGGTGGACTTATTGAGCAACAGGGCAACCCCGAGGAATTTGGATACGCAATCATTACAGATTATGAAAGTGAATTTTATTATTTCAAGTCAGGAAGAAGGACAAAATCAATTCAAATAAATATCGAAATAAATTTGGCATTGACCAAGAATCTGGATTTTGGTAAAAATAATAGAAAGGCAAATTTGTAAAAACCTACTTTGTGCTGCCTGAAGGTTTTGGTTTTAGGCTAGAACTTCTACTAGTATGGATTATCCTATGTAATAAACAAGGAATTCTGTAGATAAATACGATTTGATAAATGATTGTTAGAACTGGGGGTCTCTAGTTGGCAGGGGTAGGTACCACTGTCCAAATAGGGACCATTGCTTGTAGTCAGGGTAAGAAGGATACACTCTTCAGATAACCCCTGCTCACCCCCTTGGTAGCTTGGCACGAGCAGTCACGCTTATCGAAGGCAATGCGCTAAGTATTTGTACCAACACTCGCAGTAACACAGTGAAAACACCATATACTGACTCCGCAACAGTTTAGAAAAATAAAGGTATTTTAATCTAAACTACACAAGACTAAAACGACAAAAATCCAACATACACAGTTCAAGAATATGGTTTCAAATGAGTACTTAAGGTTGCGTTAAAATAATCCACAGTTTCGTCTCGTATTAGCCAACAGTACCTTTAGATGCGACAAAACTTCCAAGTGAAAGCTGTAGAGTTGAAAAGCAAGCGATGTGTAACTCCTGAGACCCTGGAGAGGCGATACGAAAACCCCGCTGGACATAGCAGGCGTGTTGCGGTAACTCCGGTCTATATGGGGAGGGATGCGATACCTTGCATGGATTCCGGTGCACAGGTTTCGGTAAAAGCAGCAAGCAAAGGTACGATGCGACGATCTTCGGGCGGCAACAATGAGCGGCTCAGCGGCGATCTTCTCCTCTCGCGGCCCCTCGATGCGATGGCCCTGCGATGACTATCGCAGCATTGTGATGTGGTCCGCAAGCAAGCGGTCCCACCATCTCACCCAGTGACGACAGGCTCTGCGACGATACTTGCAGCGATGGTAATCTTTCCGCACCAGACTGGTGCATCCCGCAAACGAAGGATGCGACGACTCTGGCAGCGATCTCCGCCTTCGTAGCTGCGGGAATTTCCTCTAACTGACGGGGTTGCGCTCCGCAAGCGATGCGATAAACCCTGCAGAAAGTTCTCTAAAATCTTGGTTTCCAGCTTCCCAACACAGGTACAACTTCCAGAGGCACCACAACTGGCCCAAGCACTCTAGGAAGGACAAAACTCTCTCAGCATAGTTCAGGGAAGCTGGGGATGAAGTCCTTTTGTTCCTGGGACTTCCTTACAGGGAGCCAGATCTTCTTCAGGTCCTTGGAGATTCCTTCAAGCAAGGGGACACAGCACAAAACAAAGTCCTTCCCCTCTCCTTGGCAGCAAAGCAACTGCAGGTCAGTCTAGCAAAGCAACCTGAAGAAGGAAGTCTTCCTTCTTCAGTCTTCCAGCTTTCTCCTTGGCAGAGGTTCCTTCTTAATTCCAGGATTATCTAATTCTCTGTAGTCTGGGGTCCTATACTTATACCCCTAAAAGTCTTTGTTCCCTTTGTGCAGGAGGGCTCTGAGCCCGGTCTGAACCAGTTCTGGGTGTTCCTTGAGCACTTTGTTTTTCTGGCCTCTCCTTTCCTTTCAGAGAGAGGGGCAGGGTCAGCCGCCCAGCAGGAGGTGGAGCCAGCATTGTGGAGGAAAAGCACAGCCCTGGAGCACTTTGTTGGCATGATTCCTTCTCTCCTTTCACAGTGCAGGGCAGAGACATCAGACGCACCACAGGGGGTGAAGCCAGCACTGTGGGGGGCAGGCACACTCCTATTCAGGTCCCAGGTGCAACTCAGGTCCAAGGTGCAACTCCTCCCTCCCATCTAGATGCAGATATCTCTATTCACCACTGGGCTGACTCATTCTGTCTCCTGGAATCCCCCAGCCCTGTCACTCACAAACCAGACAGTCAATTCAAAACAGGTCAAGGCACACAGAAAGGTCAGACAAGAGAACAGCCACTTTCTAAAAGTGCTGTTCTCAAACACAGGATTTAAAAAACACCTTTCCTAGAAGATGTGTTATTAAATTCTGAGTTCAGAGATACCAGACTTTTATGTCCTACCTTGCTCCTATGGGAAGATATGCAGGTAGCCACTGTACCCCACATTTCCCATGTTAGCCTATGGGCAAGGTAGCCTAACAAATTGAAAAACGAAAATGGCTGTCATTCACTACCAGAGCATGTCACCTGCACTAGTACATGCTCCACCTTTGACATACACTGCACCCTGCCCGAGGGGGTACCTTGGGCCTTCCATAGGGGAGACCAATGTGCACAGAAAGGGAAGGGTTAGGCCTGGTCAGTGGGGACACTGACTAGGAAGACATGGCAGTTCACAGACTGCACACAGGCACTGTGGTGGCAGGCCTGAGACACCATTTTAGGGCTACTCATGTGGGTGGCACAATCAGTGCTGCAGGCCCACTAGTAGCATTTGTATCACCAGCCCTGGCACACTCAGTGCACTTCACTAGGGACTTCTTGGTGATACAAATATGCCAATCATGGATAACCAATTACAATAACAATTTACACAGAGAGTATATGCACTTTAGCACTGGTCAGCAGTGGTAAAGTGCCCAGAGTCCTATTGCCAACAACCACAGGTCAGGAAAAACAAGGGAGGAAGAAGCAAAAAGTTTGGGGATAACCCTGCAAAAAGGGGCATTTCCAACAATGATGATTAGGACTTTGTTTTAATATAACCACACAATTGTTCAATGAATCTCTCTACATAAGTGATTAACAAAAGAAAGTAGAGAAACAGAAATGAGGTAAACTGAAAGAAGTAACATTTCTCATCAGGCATAATGCTCGTTAGTGCAAACAATATGTGTCTTTATATTTATTGTAAGCTGAAGTTGTGCTTGAACTATCATACAATTGTATGTTGCTTTAACATGATAGGATGTCAAGGAAAGGAGAGAAAACAAAGAATTCTCTTAATGGGAAGCAACCATAGTTGTTATTTTCCACACTAGCACTAGAGATGTGAAATCTTCATACAACAATATGCAATATTGTATTCACATTCATATCGGAGGATTTCACATCCTCTTTTTTACTGTTTCACCATTATCAGCATCATAATTCATGAGAAATACTACTCCTCCCTTGTAAGCTAGTCTGATCAGTGCCTGCAACATATTTTTATTCACTTGTGGATGCATGAAAATCTATGTGTGCTTAACTATTCGACCAGTGAAAGAACACATCCAAGAAAACCTAAAGATATCAAAAGTAATGATCCAAAATACCACATATGTCAATGTAGATCATTTAAACTGATTGCAAAATGAAGCTTGACAATATGAAATTTGCAGCAATCTGTAAATTTAAAGGTAACCAAAGAGGGTCATAGTGTGTGTCAAAGGTTTTGGATATATGCATATAGGATCTGTTAGAGATGGAATTAATGAGGATGAAGAGCTACATTCATTTTTCAAAATCGAAATAGTTACAACTATCATTTAACACCTTGGCTACTAGGTGTTTTTCCCTCCCATGCTGACTTTTTTAGATGATCATTTTGCATGACGAGCTCAGCTCGTCATCAGCACAGCTCAACCGTGCCTCATGACGAGCTGAGCTCGTCATCAGCATCGAAAGGGTTAATAAGTAATCAAGAAGACATCATAACGGTTAACGATGAAAAATGTTAGGTTTTGTTTTTAAGCATGCATTTGGCCAATTCAAAACTTTGCCCGTCAGGATTATAGAAGTTCAATTTGCTGCATATAAATAAGCTACAAATGAGTGGTATAGCGTAAGTCAACAACTTGAGGCTGTGTTCAATAATCCTCATCATTTAGGTTGTTCATGGCAATATGCTTGCGACATGTTTTCTTCCTTACTTTTTTTTCACTTGCTCATTATAACTTTGTGAGTGTATTTTATTGCTGAATATTATGAGGAGGAACAGAGGCTTGGCAGGTCAAGCAAACAGGCCCCAACCTACTATGCAAAACAAAGGAGTATGCTGTTCCTATGAGAGAAGGGGGAGAAGAGAGATGTGAAGAGGGAAGTGTGTGTATACCAGACGCTGGGAAGAGAGTGTGTACTAGCACTGGGATACCACCACTAAGGAGTAAGGGCCCTCACATACCCCAAAGGGTGTCATGCTTCATCATTGGGCAGCTCCTCGTTGGGTTGGCACTGCCATGCGCAACGGGCCCCACGAGGGGGCTCTTTGCCGGAGTACTTTTCTGGTTGGCATCGTGAAGCAATTGGTATTATGAGAGGGCTAATGTGTCATGAGTAGATGTGAACTGAAGTGAATGTGATCTAAAAATAGCTACAATAGACTCCAGAGGTAATTTTATTCACTGGGTTCTTGTACTATGTGTTAAAATATCGACTAGTGAGTTGTGGAATGAAGGGGGGAGAATTTTACCCGCTTGAGTCTAAAGAAATGTGTATGATGTGAGGATGGTCGACATGTTTCATGCCCTATACTGTCCAAAATGAACTAGGCATTTCATCAGGACCTAAATTACATCTACTATTCATAGGGGATGTCTATCACTTGGTACTGCAAAAAGTCACATCCTCTGTAGTCTGGACTCAAAGAGTAATCCAATTGTGTGATAAGTGAAAGAGGTTAAAAATGGTCTACCTTCTGGAAGAAAGGCTCCTTATTTGAGGAATTAATCTACTCCAACTGTGACTGGCCAGGATGATCGCTGATTTAGCAATTGAAGAAACTTACTAAAGTTTCCAGTTTGTGCGGGACCTACCCACATCTTGCTGTCACATGAAAGTAATTTATTGCTTGCACCAGAACAAGCTATGATTAAGTGGCTTAGCGCATGCAAACATGAACCTCTAACATGCAAGAGTGTAGACTATAATTTTCAAAATAGGAATTTATATATATTTCAACATGAATTATATTTTAGATGAATATCTTTAATGACATTTATTTCTCTTACATTCACTACTTTTGCAATAATTAACCCTGAAAAATCTCAACTATTATAACATGTTGACTCAAATTAATACAAAGCTTATTCCACCTCTTTAGTCTGAACACCTTGGTTTATAATCAGATTATATTGTGATTAAAGACAAGTGGTGAAACACATGTTAATATTGCTATTCATGTACCACAACTAAGGTTTGATTTCGGGTAGAGGTCTATCCACAATCTTGGTTTTACTAACTCGTTTGGAAAATGTCAATGTAAAACACAAAGAATTTGCTTAGCACTTGCTTTTCCTTTGATGAAATAGATTTATAGTAAAAATAACAACATAGAAATTTTGAAATAGCATTGGGAATTTCTAAACAAATTCTAATGGCAACTCTTTGCCCCGTTTGTTTCCTCCTATTCCTAGCATAAATCCTAACACATAAATTAGTTATTATTACTGTCTGTTAGCTTACTATACACCAGACCACTGTTGACAAGTTCAATTCCTTGACCACAGAGAATTACTGTGCTTTTCCCAGTGCCTTTACAGTTTTGCGACTCTATTGATCATAGAGTCGCAAAACGCCTTTATCCTGTGATTCATATGAATTTGTTCCCATTTGAAATAGAGAAACAGCACTCCATGCAGGGAAACAAATAACTGTTTATACACACTGTTAATAGCCACGGTATATTTATGATTAGTTCAGGCTTTAAAGGCTCTTTTTTTAGTACCTTTTTTCATACAAGATTCATCCAATTTGAGTTCAGCATGGAAAGTTCCATGCAGCTCTGTCAATGGGGGACAGAGGGAAATAAATGAGGAATTAAAAAATATACAATTTCTTATTTTAAATCCCTTATGATTCTTTGCTCTCCTCTGCAGAAAAAAATATGGAATAGATTTACACCACATTTTACATGTTAAGTAGAGCATTACTCAATGAAGTAGTTTTCAAGAAATTTACACTTTAAAAGTGCTTTAGGGAGGGTGTAAATCGGTTAGTTTATTGACATATGTGGACCACTGATTAGGGAATCCTCAACAGATTTACAAATCCAATAAAAAATAAATTCACACTAGTTTTTTCTCCTATTATTCATTATGGATTTGCTGATCTGGCTGCTGATTCCTGAATATGCCATGCTGCCATTGATTTCCCTTCACAGACACATTCTTTCACAGCCACCATTATTGTTGGGAAAAATAAAAGCAAAAAGAGGGTCTGAGGCAGGGTGAACCTACGTTTAACCCCAGGCCTATTACATTAATTAATTGATTTTTGAGCTTGTAAAGCGCACTGCTACCCGTAGATTTCCTGGCGCTGTATAATGCTGGGGAACCCGTCCTGACTTTTCCCTGTGAGATGGTCCCTATTGGGCACTCCCAAGGTGAAACCAAGCATCCCCGGCGTTGATGGGGCCATTTGTGAAGATTAAGCAAGCTATTGCCCAGAGTTGCTGAGTGGAACCCATGGTTAGAGTGGCACCGAAGGTGAGATTTATTGAGCCCGCTGACATTGGCCCAACACCCTGCTGCGTCGGGAATTGAACCCTGATCCCAGCCAACCTCTGCTTCTGGGTCTGCCCCCTTTAACCAGTGAGCCACACTACTCCACAACCAGTGAGCCACACTACTCCACTCGCCTATGTGAAGGGATGGCCCAAAAGGACTACTCCTAAGTTTAAGATTAATATTTAAACATTATTTTATAACTCAATTTGGGAATCTTGTGTCTGAATTCTGATCACAAACTATTAAATAGTATACATTCCCAAGTTGGAGTGGTAACTTATTTGCAAAAGGAAAGGGGTCTCCTTTCGACCACTTCGTCTTTCTGAACTGTGTTAAAGGTTTCAGGGGGAGGAGGCAGTAGACCAAGACACCACTGCCAAAACGCAGTGATACTATTTTTTTTTTTAAGAAATCTTATATTTATAAAAGCAGACTAATTTCCTTAAAGGAAGGTGTCTACTTTAAAAAACAAAAGTTGTCATTATTTAAGAGCAATCCCAGGCTTTGTTTGCAAAATTAGATACTGGTCAAAAATAAACTTGTTGTAAACTGTGACCACTTTTTTTCAGTCAGTATCTACATGCATCAGTCTCCATTTTTCATAATTTCATGACACTCATCATTTTTGTGAATACCAAATTTAACACAATGTGAATCGTTCACTTTTTAGGTCGAGTCTAGCACAGCGCACAGGCGCTGCTCTATGGGGAGGCCTCTTGGAATTACTCTAGACTTCCCCAAAACTTTTCTGTGAGGTTTTTCAACTTCCACACATTCTATTGACACCACTGCCAAAACGAAATTATACTTTTTTTTTTAAAGAACTCTTATATTTATAAAAGCAGACTCCTTTCTTTAAGAGAAGGTGTCTGCTTTAAAACAAAAAGTTGTCATTATTTAATAGCAATCCCAGGCTTTGTTTGCAAAATTAGATACTGGTCAAAAATAAACTGTGACCACTTTTTTCAGCCAGTATCTACATGCATCAGTCTCCATTTTTCATAATTTCATGACACTTTCATCATTTTTGAGAATGAAAGATTTAAAACAATGTGAATCGTCCACTTTTTAGGTCGAGCCTAGCGCAGCGCGCATGCGCTGCCCTATGGGGATGCTTCTTGGAATCACTCCAGACTTCCCCAAAACTTTTCTTTGTGGTTTTTCAACTTCCACACATTCTATTGGCCTTTGCGTGTGGATTTAAAAAATAAAAGCATGCAATTGGCCACCTTTTCTTTAAATGTTCACTCCAGCGGCCTCCAGCTGTTGGGAGTGAGCAGCGGCACACAGGCTGCTAGCTGCATTCCTCCCTTGTCGTGAATCATGTTACAAATTTAACATAGCGCGGTCGCTTTCACTTTCGAGGCCGCACGTGCTTGTCTTCCACACTTGTCTGTGGTTCTTTTTTATGTTCACTCCTGTATTTGTTTCTCGCACTTTTTATTTTGTCACGCTACTTCCCATTGGTTTATTTGATTGCAAGGACATTATTTAATTAAAAGTCGTCGTGTAAAAAGTCAGTGCACGCCTGCAAGGCAGTCATAGTCATGTCAGCTTAGCAGACCGATGTACTTCTGGAGTATTACCGGTGTATATACCATGGACACTATGCTACCAATTCCGGAGCATTACCGGTCTGTATACCATGGTACACTAGGCTTTTACTTCTGGAGTATTACTGGTGTGTATACTATGGCACACTATGCTTCCACTTCTGAAGCATTACCGGTGTGTATACCATGGACACTGTGCTTCCGATTCCGGAGCATTACCGGTGTATATACCGTGGCACACTACGCTTCCACTTCCAGAGCATCACCGCTGTGTATACCATGGCACACTAGGTTTTTACTGCCAGAACATTACCCATGTGTATATCATGGACATGACGCTTCCACTTCCGGAGCATTACCAGTGTGTATACCATGGCACACTATGCTTCCACTTCCGGAGCATTACCGATGTGAATACCATGGACACTACAATTCCACTTCCAGAACATTACCACTGTGTATACTATGGCACAGTAGGCTTTTATTTCTACAACTTGTCATAATCTTTGTTCAACCGCTTTTTAGTGTCAAAAACAATATATCATAAAACACATCATACAGAAATACATTGGGCATGGCTTGAATTTATGTACAATTATGCAGCAACTCAATTGTTTGTGATTGTTGAACAAGTTTGTTCTTACAGACCAGTTTATTTTTATTAATAGCAACATTATGTATTTTCTTTGCATATGTTGTCTGTAATCATGAGCACTAATTCTGTATGATGTATTTTATGATATATTGTTTTTGACACAAAAAACGGTTGAACAAAGATTATGACAAGTTGATTGATTCATGTTTTCATACAATTTGTATATTTGTCGTTCGTATCTTTCATACTTTAAAGTTCGCAGTGCGCCTGGCATACTGGTGGTGTTCCACCAGCTTGTTTTCCTTGTTCTTGCGGTTGGCACCCATTCCACCAGGCAGCAGGCATCAGTTAAGTACATTGGTACATTTGATGAGTACTAGATTACAGGGAGTGCACACACCTACTCATTTTTTCATTGAAGAAGTTGACCCATACCTCTTTGGCACTCACATACTAATCCAGACTGACCACACACCCCTCAGGTGGCTCATGCAAATGAGGAGTGAGACTCCAAAACTGTTGAGGTGGTCCATTTCCCTACAGGGTATGGACTTCAGGGTGGAACACAGACCTGGGATACACCATGACAGTGCTGATGATCTATCTGAGTTTTCATCAAAACAACTAGGACTGACCCGCAGAGAGCGGTACCACTTGAGTTGACTCATCTAGCTAGAAGCAGAGAGCAAACATCCAAAGGATTTTTAAGAAGACCCCTCATCCCACCAACCTAGTTGGTGGCATGCTTCATCATTGGGGTCCCAGATGAGTTACCTAATGCAACCCAGCTGTGCTACTACACCTGGTTGCAGCGGAGTGGGTTTGATGGAGTGAAATTAGTGCTCTGAGGGAAGGGTGCTCAGAGAGTGGTTAGATTAAAAATTTATTCAAGATATGCCCTGGGGAAAAACTTTATTAAAAGGGTCTGAGGACATGATTAAAAAATAATATTGGCATGAAATTGGGATATATTGACGAATAGATTGTACTGCTATATCCCTTAAAAACTGGTTGATGACACTCCTTCACTTAAATATAGAATGCCTCATCCTCCTTGTTAGTTCCTCTCATACCACTTCAAAATAAATGTGCGTGCTGCAAAGGAGATAGTGAGCGCATCACTGAACTGCTCCTTGTCGGCCACAGTAAACTTCCATGTCTGGCTCTGACATATCCCTCCAATTGGAATGTGCGCACTGCACAACAAACAATGTGCGCGCCACTAAACCTCCCCTTGTCGGATTTCATTGCCGAGGATGCAGTGTGTGTGTCACTGAATATTAGGCACAACCAATAAACTTGAAGCTGCTGATGTGGTGTTAATGACGCCGGCGATAACGGTGCTTCTCTTCCTCTCGCACCTCGGGTCATGACACCCTTCTCCACGTACTGCTAATTATTCCAAAAACAGCCCCACATTAGAGATCACGCATTTGTCTCTGTAAACTATCTGATCTGCTACTCTCAATCTCTCATTTCCCTCACAGCAGTTCTGCTTCATTTGGTCTCCATAAACTGCGCTTAAATAAACTGAGGTTTCCGCAAGTGCGTGGTCACATACAAAGTACCTTTGCAAGCTAGACTACGTATATGAAATCAGTAAGTTGCTCCTTGTCTGCACTTGAAATTGGCAATTCAAACAGCTGATGACTTTACAAATCCCGTCCATTGCCAATATATAGTAGTGAAGACGCCAAAACTACAGTTGATTTAGTAAGTACTTTGAAGGAGCATCCATACACCCAGAGAGTAGCAGTGCAACTGACACTCTGAACTGCACATAGAACATATAATGCATATTGAAGAATAAAAACCTATGACCAATAACATTGAAAGTTAAGCTAGCTAATCAACTAATGTAAGTGCATCCTAACTTGTATTAGAACATTCAACGGAAGACATAAATAAAACAAAGGATGTTCTACTCAAGAATGAACCTTACTACGGGTACTTTCTCAGCATCAGGCCCTGCATTGCGGTTACCTGAACTTTGGATTTGCACCAGTCCCTTGTGACCTCAAGTAACCTTTTGACCGCTAGTGACTTGTAAGCACTATTTTTGCATTTAATCTTTAAAAATACATAGTTTGACTTCTACTGATTTGATTTTTGTCGTTTTGGTCTTATTTTTCTAAGATAAATATTCTTAATTTTTCTAAAACTTTGTGGAGTCTTTTTGTGGTGTAATCATTGTGTGACTCTGTGTGTGTGTGTTGCACAAATACTTTACACATTGCCTCTTTAGATAAGCATGACTGTTCTGTGACAAACTACCAGAGGGTGACAGCAGGTTATCTTTTAGTGTGTATCTAGCTCACCCTTACTAGAGTGGTGGTCCCTGCGTGGCCTGGGTGCAAACCTCAGGAAATCAGATATCCCATTTCTAACACAAAGTAGGCAAAGAACGCCTTAAACCACATCACATTTGATAAGAAGTATCACACTTTTCTTTGATCAGAGATCAAGTGATTCCTCTGCCCGGTTATCAATATGGATTCCAAATTGTCTAGCCACTACTGCAAGAAAGTATTGTGACTTTCCATCTGCACATCAGAAAAAATCCACCTTTCACTGCATTTGTGCGCTTGGTGAAACCTAACAAATAAAATGGACTTGCAGAAAAATGTACCTTCCGTCCACCAAGCGGTCCTCCAAATCTATTTGCCCTAGGAAACATCCCATCCAGATGAGATCCATTAGCTAAACCCTCTGCCCACACAAAATATTTAAATAAACCTCTGTATCATAACATAGTGTTCAGAAAGATATTACTAAACAATCCCTATTTAAATCAAATATAGCATGCATGGAACATAACCTGAAGAATCAATTAATAACTCGTTATGCGCTGCAAAGCTTTTATTTATAACCATGAAGAGGATGTATAAAGATGTGAAAACATGATAGGTCCTTGGGAAATAAAAAGATGAAGTGTTTTATGGTAACTGTTGCATAAAGTTTCTAATGTAATGACAAAGCACTGGACGTTGATCTGTTACTAGGAGCTCTAATAAGAATACTTTTTTCTAACAATGATGAACCCTGAATCCCCTGGATTCAAGTTTGCGAAAATGCGTCCTCACTATGATAGACGTAATACTACACTGTGATGCCTGCCTCTTTATCACGCAAGAAAAGAGCTGCTAGCCACAGAAATGTTTTTAAATGAAAGCTTCATTCATTGTAGGGCTCAGCTCAGCCTCCTCGCTGCTTAGCGGATCTGCTTCAAGACAGCAATATCTTTGGACTGATAACAACATCCACCATTGTTAACCATTCAGAGAGCGTCAGCGACGCTGTTCTAATTTTATTTGCATCTTGCTAATATAAAGCTGAGGGCTAGCCGAGCTGGAAATCCATGGCATTCTCCGTTGCGCATTACCTACAGCTGTCTTCCGTTTCAAACAACAGAGGCAGCGCCTCGTCTCCCTGTATTTTGTCTTCCTATAAAGACAGCCTTCAGAAATTCTATCGGCCCATCAGTAAATAGCATAGTCATTACATTTACCTTACAATAAAAATTGAGTTGCCTATAACTTGTCAATGAAATTAGAACAAATTATTTATTTTCCTGGGCCAAAGACCTCCACTTGCTAATCAGCTGTTTAATTATCTCTCTAAACCCCTAAAGTAGCAATCTGCCCAATCCTGCCTTTCTGTACAGGGTTTGCTGCATTTTGACTCCGAGTACTATGAAAAATCTGAACACCTTTTGACTCCTTGGTGGGGGACACAATACTGTGGCTGTGCCGTAGAATACAGACAAACAATGTTTGGATTTTTTATTAGGATAATAAAAATATCAAACAGGGATAGGCTCATTGCTGGGACACAGAACAGTATACCTGCGCCCTGAAAAGAAGCAGAAACTGTCTGGCTGTTTTTTCTTAGCCTAATAAAAAATATATTGCATCCGGTTACTTGTTCAGGCTAAGACATATAGGGCTAGATGTAGGTAAATTAGATTTACCGATTCTAAAATACCGAATTTTACCGATTCGGTATTTTAGAATTGGTAAATCTGATGTAGGTAATAATTCGGTATTTTTTACAGAATCGTTAAGATTTGGTATTTACCAATTCGGTAAATACCGAATCGGTATTTGCTATTGAATCCTATGGGCAATGAAGCCCATAGGATTCAATAGCAAATACCGATTTGGTATTTACCGAATCAGTAAAAATACCGAATTGCCAAGGGGGACAGGGTGTCACTTTGACACCCTGTTACACCCTGTTTCTGGTTTGTGTGCCATGTGACACACATACATGCCCATAGGGCATGTATGTGTGTGCCCTTGGGGCATGTATGTGTGTCACATGGCACAGGTGTACATGCACAGATGTGCATGTACACAAGAATTTGTTATTTACCATGCAATTGTATTACATGGTAAATAACGAATTCTAAAGGCCCTGTAGCACTGTTAGAAGTGCTACCTACATAGGAAAATACAGTACCGATCGGTAAAATTTACAGAATCAGTAAAATTTACAGATTCTGTAATTTTACAGAATCAGTAATTTTACCGATTCGGTAAAATTACCGAATCTGTAGGATTTTCAATGCCCTACATACCACTGTCAAAATACCGGTCGGAAAAGGCCGAAAATCGGTATTTTCGGCCGTTTCCGACCGGTATCTTGACACCTATATCGGGCCTATAGTTTCTTACTCTCACAATGCTGCTCATGTACAAGGAATTATTGTCAGATAAACGATCTGGGTAAAATTAACAAAAAGGTGGGGACCAAAGTTAAGGGGCCACCCCTGGGTCGTTCTTTTGGAAGGGTGGAAATGAGGTAAGAAGGGGCTGGATTGCTCCTACCACTCTCTATCGCACTTCACACCTCCAAACCTCTGGAAAAAGATTGAGCATGTAAGAAATTGAGTTGCTAGTTGAAAGGTGTGGAATCACCCACTCCAATAATAAACACGATCCATGTCAAGGTGAGCCACAAAAGTTACTAAAAAAACCTACGTTTAACCCTCTGCTAGCTTGGACCAAAAGTAGTTGCACTGAATTTAAAGGCAGTGAGTAAAGTATTTATGCAGCACACAAAAATCCAATCAGCAGAACCAGCGATATGAGGTTTTAAAGATTCTAGGAGAAAATAGAGCCAACAAACACAATCTGGTTGCACTCGACTGGGGGAAAGTCACAAGTTTAGAACACCACAATATACCGGTCAGGTCAAATACAGAGACCAAGTTAGTCCAATTGAAGAGCTCCCTTCTCAAGTCTGGTGTGAAGAGTGTCTTTTGTGTTGGCAAAAGCTGTGAGGAGGAGGCTGTTGACATGAGGAGCAGGCTGAGCGTCGTGGATGGTCGCTGCTATAGTGGAAAGAACTTGTAGTCACTGGAGTTTCGCATTGTTTGATCATCTGGGACAGTTGCTGTTGGCGATCGTTGAGGAGGGGTAGACTCTTGGCATGAAGAGGTCACTTTGCAGTCACAAGGAACCCAGTATTTCTGTTTCTTCACATTTTGAGAAGTTCACAAAGATGCCAGCCAAGGGTCCAGGAACTGGGGGCACCTCTTGGGGATCAGAATACACTCCAGTAGAGGCTAGTGAAGAGTGGAGTATGTGTAAATGAAACTGTGACATCGAGAATTATAAAAAGGTAGTTTACTTTATTCCATGATGAGGAGCCCATGTGCTGCAGGTCTCTCTCCAGTAGTTCCCAACAGCAACTGACAGAGTCAGGGTTGGTAACCATGGAGAAGGAATGCAGAATGGTGAGGCCATGACAAATGTAAATCATAACATGTTGCTTTACAAAATAACTGTCAATCAGTTAGGTAGTTATAGTTGAGCTGGTGGAAGACTAATGTCCAGCCAGCAGCAGGGTTCAGGCAGATCCAGATTGTGCTGATCAGCTGGTCGAGGCAAGAAGCCAGTTGTGTCCCTGTAGGTCACACAGGAGGTCAGCCCCAACTGACCTTTGGATTCCCTCTGGGTAGCCTGGGCTCATTATGCAGTTAGTAGGGCAGACCCTATGCAGCATTTTCCACAGGTCCAGGAGTATTCTGATGAGTGGTGCTGGTGGTCCCACTTTTATACCTGTGCCAGTCTTTGTATGGGGGAAATACTTGACCTTTTCCCAAAACTGGTTCTGGTGAGTTCTTCCCCTGGTCCTGGCTCCAAACTGCATAGGGTGACAAACGCAAGGGCAGGTCTGGTGTCAGCTTCCTTTGTGTGTTCTGCAGGCAGAGCCTTTCGAAATGTCAGGGCAGGACACAACTCTCCAGTCATTCTGTTAGGAAGACGATCTTCCCACACTTAAGACTTCCTTTGTCTAACTGTCTGGAAGCAAAACACAACTCAAAACAGCAAAGCCATTCACAACCCTGTGGCCCAGGACCCTGGCAGAAAGGCACAGTAGGGGTAGGCAGAAAAATGTCAGCCTTCTAAAAGTAGCATTTTCAGTATCGTAGCCTAAATTCTGACTTTATCATTAAAGATTATTTTAAATTACAATTCATTTGAGTGTATACAACAGATCCCTATCTGATATCAGGCTGAAGTTAGCACTTATTAAGTGTGATAAGGTAACCCAGTGTTATTCTACGGGAGAGATAGCCTTACAATAGTGGAAAATGACGTACGTTTTTATTGTCAGTTTGTAAAACTTAAACATACATGTCCTACTTCTTAAACACCATGTTCCCTATCCTATCAGCCTTTACGGCCTACCTTAGGGATGGCATATGTATTAAAAAAAGGTTTAGGCCAATCAAACGGTTTCTTTTGTCAGATTGAAATGGCAGTTTAAAACTGCAGGGGCAGGCCTGCAACATGCTTTAGAAGGCTAATTTAGTGGGTGGTGCTATGTGTGCTGCTGTCCACTTAGGGGCCGATTCCGATCCGGTTCGGAAGGGCACCTAAAGCAATCTGGACGGAAAAACTACGTGCCATACACGTGTTTTCCGCCCAATTCGTACAGCTGTACGAGCAAGCAAGTATGATGCGAGCTACGTGAAAATCACCGACCAAGTCGTTTCTGGGTCCGAACCGCTCCGTACGCATCGGCCGTAAGCTAACTGCGGCGTGCAATGGATGCGAATTGCGACCGAGCCAGTACGGTGCACTTGTCGGACAGCCGGGTCAGGCCGATTGTCCGGCTCACAAAACGTCCGGGAAGTTGCCTTAGGGGGTCCGCGTCGGACCCCTGTCACCCGCAGCTCTACGACTAGGACCCAGGGGGAGACCCAAGGGTCTCCCCAACACAGGCATGTACGGTGCGGATGGCACCAGCGCATACCCACTGTAGAGGGCGCCCTTGCGTGAGACGTACCCATTCAGTCAATGGGAGCCCATGTACGTGTTGTACGAGCGGCTCCCATTGACTTCTAAGGGAGTCCGACTGAACCGAGTCCGGCAGCATATGGCTGCATCGTACTCGCTCGGTCGGACTGCAGGACTCCGGATTTGGCTCGGTCGGAGAGCTTTCTGACCCAGATTGGCCCCTAAGTAGCACTTAATTTTACAGTCCCATTACTAGGGACTGAGAAGTAAATTAAAATGTGTCAATTAGGTGTAGGCCATTTTTAACTATGTGTAAAGGAGAGAGCATACACACTTTAGCACTGGTTAGCATAAGTAGAGTCCTTATCCCACCAAAAACATGTTGAATAAATTAAGGGAGTGAAGCAAAAATGTAAGGGAATACCATGTCAGGGATGTCCGGTCTACCAGGGCAGGAAGGTCTTTTTTCGGGATAAGCTGAAACAGGGACACTTGCCCTTAGCTCCTAATCTAGCTTGTCCAGCAGTCTGGATCTGGGATGAACCTGGGAGGAGAAAGGTAATCCCTTCCTGTCTTTCCAATATACTTGTGATGTCAAAAGTGATGTCACATGTATAATTATGAGGCAGCCCAGAGGTGATCCTTGGGTCACTTCATTCAGGAGTTTGTCAGTGACAAGAATGGATCAGGCACTAGCAAACTCTTTCCCAACACCCCCACCTGCAAGAAAGAAAGGAGATTGTCTCCCACTGGGGCATGGGGAGAAATTGAAATTAATTGTTTTCTAGATAAAGGTACCCAGTCAGAGGGAGGCTAAATATATCTATATACATATATAAAGAGCTGCAACATTTTCCAATGTATACATACATTTAAAGGGAAGGAAATGGGTAAAATAATACACCAGTAGCTTCAAATTGCTGTTTGCAATATATAGGTAAATGTGACATTTTCTTATGAAGTAACCTAGTCATTATTAACAGTTAATTTTTCACAATTTTGGTGATGGAAGCACTAAGCAGTTAATTCAATATTTCTTTTTAACCAAATATGGTTCATAGTTTAACTTAAATTAAATTATCAGTCGATTCATTTGAGATGGGGCAGCAGAAGACAAAAAAGGGTCTGCGATGAGTGATGGCTTTCGAGATGGTTATTGCAGCAAGAGACTTTGGGAGAGAAGTTTAATGAAACAGGGATCCCTTTCCGACAATAATTCCTGCTCCTAGTAGAGGAGGGAAGATGTTCCCACATATCGATCCTGATTTCTATAGGATACGAGCTCAGGGCGGCTAGCTCTAAACAAAGGATCCTTAATCCTGCCGGGCTTCTGCAATGCTTTGTAAGAAAGCAAACAGTAACATCTGCAAAAATGGGCAGGCTTACTGGTGAGAATTCTGCAGGGAATATCACCAATCACTAGCTAGCATATAGTATGAAAATGCAGTACTCCGACAGCTCATCAGAACACGCCTCTCCAAATGACAGTTGGATGGTCTCCTGTGCTAACTCAGAGACACAAAAAATGGAAGAAGGGCGTTGCTGTGTATGAGAAAACCAGCTGCCCCATTGGGAGGGCAGCACTGAGGTTTGGCTGGAAGGAGGCCTTGGACCCTAGGAGCCTCCAATTGAAGTCTTGGAGCATTGAGAAAGAGCTGGACTTTCACACTATTTAAAAGAAATTGGGACAATTGCTATAACAGGCAACAGGGGTAAGTCTCTTTTATGACCGATGCACCCAGAAGATTGTCAGGCAAATTGAAATCGTTTGTATGTACCTGCCAGCAAGATAACAGACTCTTCCCTCGAATCCTCTGTAAAGAGAGACAGTTTGCTGGTTATTTTTCCTTGTTTTGTCTTTAGTGTATTAATCAACTTTGGTCTCAGTTTTTGGTAATAAACATAGAACACCATTTTTCCTAAAGTCATTTTCTGACTTAAAAACATGCTTTATGAACTTTACTGTGTGGTTTCTTGTCTTTATATTTTTGCTTCTGTTTAAGTCTATTAGAGATTTCTCTGAGGAAGCATCTGTTGCATGTGTCATAGCTACCAGGTGGTGAGCAGAGTTTTTTAGTAGTGTGCTATAACCTAGAAATATGGTGTCTTATTAATTTGGTGGAGCAAGTCCATTCCATTACAAATTATGAATTCTCCTTCTAACACACCAAATATGATGCACAAGTCTGGCACATAATGGCAAACTTCATACATGACAAACAAACGTAGCAGCCATGAAATTTCTGAGCAATGGTTAATGACAGGAGCTACCAAGTAACTGGTTTCCAGCCTTCTGACTGAGAGTGAAACTGAAGCATTTAGGAGGTAATTGGAGGTGAAGATGAAACACTTGGGATCTCAAACTCCACTTGCTATTCCTCCTTGATTAGTATTAGTTGATTCAGAAGTGCAAGCAAAAGCACAAGAGGCGCAACACCAACTGTGGAAAAAATATTGCACTATAATGCCAGATATTGAAGCCAAATGAAGACAGAACAGTGTTTGCACCTCGTCAACTATTCATTTTGATCTATATATTGAACAGTTACCTGGGGAATGCTTTAAAGAAACACTGAAACATGCAAAGGGTTGTCACTCAGCCTGTCGAGCAGCATAGCAAGGCTCTCTCAACATAGTACATTGTAAAGAATGTACTATGTACTAACGAAACACTATCCTCACTAGTAAAATTAGATTTTGTATGTATGCCTATTTTAAGGTGGATTCTAGTTTCTTGTGCCCTGTTTGAAACGTAAAATCTTCAGACTAATTTTGAAGACTATAAACTGAAAAAAACATTTTTAAAAAGCCATTAGACAGAATAAATGTATTGGACATTTGTTACATGCTCCAATACTGCACTTCACTTTAACACATTGGAAATATGCAAGCTTGAAATGTTTGTGAACAATTTAAGCTTCAATTGATCCTATTTCATGCACATCAAAATGTAAAGTAGAGTTTTAGAACAATGAGCACAAAGCCAGAATCTCATTGAGGTAGTATCCATTATGCAAATTGAAGTGGAAGTGTGAACATCAATTTACTTTATATGTAAATTTCAGGTCCAATTGCATTGGGTATTTGAAACTGATCCATACCATCAATTGATCACTTCAGGGTGTAAGGAGGACGAAGGCTATTAGGCCTATGGATGCAACATTTAGAGCAAGGAGTAGGATAGACACCAGAAGATAAAAAGAAGGAACAAGCAAAAAAAAAATAGTACCAAAAAGGCATCACAAAATCTGCAGATAACAGATTTCTACTTCCTGTAGATATAGATGGCGAGAGCTCCACAAGACAGGAAGTTAGGTTAATTATTATATTTATTTGGACTTTTGTCCTTCAAACAAATACAAATCAGCACCACAATTCTGCTCATGTACAATGGAATAACCCTATAACCATGTGTTAAAATGAATCCATAATTATCTATAGGCATAAACATTCTAAAAAAAAAACCTTAAACAGTACCGTATAAAACATTTCGCAAAGACCTTAAGGAAAGCCCCACAGTTACTACAAAGAAGTGCATACTCATTAGAACATCAATTGCATGAGAGCGAGACATTGCATTGCATTTTAAAGTAGAGGTCTTAAAAATTCTGCGGCTTTGTTAAAAAAAAGGACAGTACATAAAAAATTGTGCAATTCCTTTGTAAAGTGCATATACAATAGCTCTTCTTTTCCCTTATTCGTTCCACCAGAAACGGAATAGCCATAAGAGGACGAGGGCCTATTCTTATTTTTTAAAATGTCCATATGAAGTAAATGATCTGACAAGTGATAGAAATAAGGATATATATCCGGGCTGCCCAGGGAAGACGCTATCATTTGGATTGAGGATTTTTTAGATAAATGCGCCTTATCTTGATGGTGTGACAGAATCCAAGCAGCTTCTTGCAGTAACTTCTAATTTGGGAATGGCTCCCAAGATGGGAAATCCTTCTGCAGATAAGATATGGTCTTTGAGATCAAGTACTTTCCTTCCTGAGAGTCTGACCCTATTTTAACATACTCCATTGGGCTTCAATCCAATACCCAGGCTATCCTTCCAGGACCATCCAATCGAGTGAGGTTATTTAATAAAAATAAAAAAAAATGTTGTCCTATATGCCCAAGAGATCGACTTTTTTGCATCTAATACTCTGCATCCTGGACTCCTGTAGGAGATTTAAATCTTGTTGTACACATACTTTCTCCAAATGATCTAAAATACCTTTTCTTCATATAGAATATTTCAGACCAGAGCAAAGCTAATGGAGAGATCTTGTGCAGAAATAAAAGTGGTAAAAATGACAGAAGCCCATACATATTATATAACCACACTAGGGAGCCGGCTTTTAACCGAGCTCTCAATCTCATATCCTACAGGGTTGTTCCATTTCTTCTTGGCATTGAAGGTGAACACCAGATATTTATAGGGTGTAACATGTTCTATTTTCTTGTTGTTAGCATACCAGTTAAAATGGGGTACTTTTTTCTAAAAATAAAAACCTTCGTCTTACCTAAGTTAATTCTCAGGTGGTTTAATGTAAAATATTTTGATAATACATCCAGTTTTTTTCCTGGCGACATCTCGAGATATAGTCCAAAATAACGAGGTCATATGTATACACAAGCAGTGAATATGACTTGTTCCCATTTTTTGGGAAAAAGGAATTAATTACTCTCAGGCATGTGGGGCGAACAGCTACATTAAGACTAAAAAGGATAGGGGCTTACACACCGCCTTGTTGATGGACATTGTTAATGTTTTTTTATTTTAGTTAATCTACCCGACCGATCCACCTCCACCTGTGTGCACTTTGCAGTATGCAATGCCTGAATCAGTGACAAGAAGTCCCTCAGGGCCTTCCAAGTATGGAGTTTGTGCGCCCTCTGTAGAGTTGACTTAGGGTGCAGGGCTCCTGTCGCATTACCCCTGTGTAGCCTTATCGCGTACTATGATAACTTGCCTGAGTTTCCCCTAAACCACTGATTCCACTAACCTTGATTCAGATTAGTGTTATTCCATAAACCACGTTTCCTTAATCCTTGACTCAGCATAGTATTATCCATGTGGCACTTAATGGAGTGGTATGATTCCATGCCTAGGTTTCCCCTCAACCCCTTATTCTGTTACGCCTATACTTGCAAGCATTTCCTGAACACGTGAACCAATGTCTTGCCTTGCTTCCACTGCTGTTGGTGTCTTGGAGTGTTTTCTTTTGTACAAGTTTAGACAAAACAAAACATTTGTATCCTGTTAAGTTATTCCATACGTTAGTTTGCACCTGCTCTTCTTGTAAGGTTAAGCCAGTATACGAACACGTGTTTCCTTCAGGAATCTTGGAGAACCTCCTAGATTGCCACATGTGCCATATGCCATGTGCTACACATGGTCTCGCCTTGAGCCTGTTATCAAGACTCTGTTTTTAAACATATGAGATAGTTATTGAGCATGTGCTATTAGATATGGCCATTTCCTATGTACATCTGTCATCATGAGTACAGATAACTAATATGTCTGTGTTTTAATAGACATAATTTCAGGGTCTTCTGTTTGAATTCATAATACTGCAGGTATTTTTAATACAGCAGATAGTCTTGTATCCAAGTGTCAAACATCTTTAACTAAAATCCCCCCCCAAAAAAACACTATGGGGAGTTGTGAACAGTTCACGGGTTTATTCTGGATTATTTCGAGAGTTATAGCTCTACAAACGGTCCGTTGGTTTAGAGCTGATCAACATTTGTTGTCATTTCCACGGTTTCAGTAAATTTAAGAGTGTTGGGTCTTCGATGCATTCCACAAAATTAAATCCTGCTCCATAACGGGACAACCATATTATAAATCACATATGCCTACAACATTAGGGCTGAAACATCAGCGAATGTACTGCGTCTCCGACTATGCTACAAACCCCATATCCCTACAGTCTTAGGGCTGCAAGTTCAGTGAATGCGTTGCGTCTTTTATGCAAGCGCAGAAGGAACCAGGAAATGTCTGTGCTACGTGGTTCAGTTACGTCAACAAGCAGTGACCGCCGCTTCGTTATGCGCTATGGTCACCACATGACCATGCGTATCCAATGACCACTTTCGAGTGAGTGCTCTTAATTGGACCTCTCCTCCTGTCCGTTCGGTTACCTCCCCTTCAGCTCAGAAAAGCTAGGGGTACCGACGGACAGGTAAGGAGGCAGATGGTTTGCGCTGGGTTTTACCGTATTCTTCCCGGAAAAACGCTTTGAAAACTGTACTAGTCAACAGGCGTTTTTGCTTGTCTAGAGGGCTCTCTAGCTAACATTTTACACATTATATACACGATGTGGGTTAGTGTTGAAACAGCATGCTGTTTGTAAACTGAAGATCCCTAGCTGATATTGCATACACGATGTGGGTTAGTGTTAAACAGCACGCTGTTTGAGATCAATAGCCCTGACATAATGGATAACAACGATCTATAGTATTGACAGGGGTTTGCTATTCACTGGTTATAGACCGCTACATCGCATTGTGTATAAGGAGATGATGCCTTGTTAGGACACACGATCTAGTCCTTAAAAGACATCCTAGTAGTTTTACGATATTCTATTTTAGAGAGATCTCAATATAGGGCCATGGTCATTTTGGTTTTAAAGTAACAAGGTTTCTATGACTAAGATGGGAAACTGGCATACAGAGATATTCACTCTGTTTGTGACTTTTGTGTTTACCCACAATACAGAGCAGGGCCACATTCACTGAGCAGATGCTAGGTGAGGTGAGGCGTACTCCCACACAAGGTTGGGTGAGTACAAATTTCCATTATTCCCTATTTTTGCATCCATTTATGCTGCAATAGAGTGTTAAATTGGACATTAATGCCAGTTTTCAAGGATGAGACACTGAGCAACAGTGATACTATGTGTCGTGGGTCGTTTTTTAAACTATTCATTATCATAAAAAAGTTTTTTAGGAATCAACTCTTGTTCCTTTGATATCCAACCACCATTTCGGACTCACAAGAAATGGTAGGGTGTATCGCACAAATTATTTGATTGTTATATTTGTTTTTGCGCAGTCTTATATCACATATGCAGTAGCGTTGTAGTATATTGGTCCTGACGAAAGCCAGGATGAATGATATCCTTGTGGCTGAAACACGTAGACCTGCCAATTCATCGTTATGATAGTTAGTCTTTCAAACTGTCAGCACTTTGCTTTAGATTTGACACTAGGATAGTGTTTATTAAAGTTACTGAAGTGTCTTAGTAGTCAATTTTAACTCTTGCACATTTTCACCTTTTTGCACTGCAAATCTTCAGCACCAATGATTGCAATTAAATTATGGCTGTATCGATCACTGGGTTATGAATTAAGCACAGCTTTTTCATCAACTACTGTTGGCTGCACTAGTCATGCAACCCACAACAAATACCAGATGATGATGTTCTGCCACTCTGGTGGTCTGATGGGACTCCTTTTCATTGTGTGAATATATATTCTTTTTGACCCAGGCATTATAGTCTTTATGCCAACCTTTGTCTCACTGTTTGTAGACCGGTAGTTTCTTTGTGTTTTTTTAGTCGTAGTATGGGGACAGAACACTGCCTGGGCTTTAAATATTGATTCCCTAGGACCCCTTTTTTTAAAGATTTTTTTAGAACCTCCTAGATTGCCACATGTGCCATGTGCTACACATGGTCTCGCCCTGAGCCTGTTATAAACCACACTCTAACCTGAGCTCCTTGCTTGGCCTACGCTTCCAGCAGAACAAGCTTCCTGCTTACCCACTCGCCTGAGGAATCGACCAGACCGGAACAGCTCCCTTCCCGGGTGCAATTTAAGTTCCTCCCATGATTCCCTAGGCTCCAGCTCCCTCGATACATCCTTAGTGTTTGCCTCCTGCTCAGCTGCTCTTGTCCCTCAGCGGCTTCCTGAATCAAGACCTTCTTCAAACTTAGGACAAGTTGAAGTACTAGGCTAAGTACTTGATATCAGGTTAGTGCGCACTATCCTTTTATAGTAGTACGCAGGCCGGAAAATCGGCATCCTCAGGACTATAGACTTGTCTTCAAGTTTCCTCTCAGTGACTTCCCTCCAGGTCACCTTAAATGTTCTTGCTCTGGACCCGTCATGCAACCTCAGCCTTTGAGCTGTGTTTGTAAAAGGGCGATAGACTTCGCTGTGTGTTTCGCTGATGAACAATAGTGCCTAGAGAGTTCTCCTTTGAGCGTTTGATTCATGTGTGATCCTTGTACCATGTTCAATGAGCCTTCAATACATTGGGAGTGTCATAATGCAATCCATGTTCCTAGCATACCTTGGGAGTCTCATACTTTAATCTATGTTCCTAGTATACCTTGGGTGTGCCAGGAACTCCTACCCATTTTTTCGAGTGTAACCTTGGGGTGCCAGAAACTCGTTTTCAAATGTAACCCTGGGAGTGCTAGAAACTCTAGCCAATGTTTTCTGGGGTAACCTTGGGAGTGCCAGAAACTCCAACCCATGCTTTGAGATTTACCTTGGAAGTGTCAAAGACTCTAACCAGTATTTACAGCTCTTCCTCTGGGGACCCAGAATTTCCTATCTGTGAATCTGGTATCCTACTTTTATTCCATATTGTAGAAGATACATGTAAGTGAATGTTACTAAAGGTAATACAGTAACAATGTATATGAAGGTGGGCTACTGTACTGATTATAATTTCCTTTTCTTCTTTTTCTCCTTTTCCTACCTTTGCAAACACAGAAGATCACAGGAGCGACACATCCTGCTAAGCTGTGTGCATCGCCACAGCGCATATCTAGAATCGCAAGGCTCTTTGTTTCCCCTTGGAACAATGCGTGATTTAGGAATTTCATCCCTGGATCTCGCGCTTATCTGAGAGGAATAGGAGGATCAGCATCGACTCCAGTGTCGTCTCCACAGTTGAAAGCACCCTTATTTTGACGCTTCACAACAGGATCGCTCTTTCCTTGTTTGGAGGGGTTGCATTTTTTCCCTCACTTTATAGTCCGGTCGGGTATTATTAGACTTTAATATTTGGATGGTAATTTCAGGATACTCCATATAACCCCGTCTGTTGTAGGACAGGTCACCGAAACTGAGGACTTTACATAGTTAGCACTTGTACACCACAATGACAACTGTCCTGACACTGTTCTTACTGGTTATACAATCTACAGGGCTTTGGAACGTATTTAGTAATAAACAATTTACCAGAGATTCAGTCCACAACTTACCTACGAGAGAGTACAAATAATAAGAGTTTATGCAAGGAAGTCAGGAAGGGAGCAGTGCAATGTAAGAGCCAAATGCCCAAAGCCCTAGAACCACAGCACTCACCCAGCTTCTTCAGAATGGGCAATGGGGGCTCTAATCGAACCTTACAAGATTGTCCTCACTACTCCTTGTGCTTACTTCACACCCTCATTCTATACTCCAAGTGCGTACTTTAAACCTCCTTGCTTGCTACTCAGCAGTAATCACAGCAATGACAAAGATCCACTGGGCTGGAGGCAAAGATACTGTGTGCGAGGGGGCACAAGTTGCACTGGCCTAATGCCGCCCGCCTCTGTCCCCACGAGGATGGTAAGTGACTTGTGCGCTTTGCCAACTACAGAACCCACTTCTCCGTCAGAGTGCTGCGGCTAGCAAGGATGTCAAGACCCTATATTCTGTCTGAGCCTCAGGCAGCCGAGGACGCCGCTGTGGTGAGGAACACATGAGTCTGAACTGCAGACCTCCTAGTTGCTAAAAATTGCTTCAGTATTCTAGGACGCACCAGAAGCATAAATCTGGTAGATATAGCAAGGGGCGTAGCTTGGTCAGTAAGATTGGGGGGGGTGAATTTCAGATTTCCCAATAATCACTGTAACGTATCTTCTGAGAATACATTATATGAAAAGCAGGGCATGAGGGGGCCTTAAGGGGCAGTGCGCTAGGAGTACTTACAACACAATACTTTGTAGCTAATCAACATTTTTAAGACCTTCAAAACTTAGTCCAAAGAGATTGTGTGTGTGTGTTTGCCTGTGCGTATGTGCAAATCCCAGTCGAAATCTGACACACATCTCACTGTACCTGAATAAAAAGACTTGCACTCAACTATTTACTACAAAAAAATATTTTAGGGCCTCGTAACACCCCCACAGCCCCCGAAGCTATGACCCTGGATATACCATTGCTAGAGCGGTATTTCTTGATGCTACACTGAAAGGAGGTGGAGAGTTTGTGGTGAACCCCTAGTGTGGATGAGGCAAAGAGTCAACACAATGCACAATTAGACAGGCAGTGATTTAAACATTTCCAACGTCTAAGAAGCGTGTTTGCTGGGATGCTTTGTTGGGCGGGTTGCAGTATAGCTGCTTTGTTCTAGATGGGTTGAAGGTTGTGCACAACTGACCGCCAGATTGGTTGTACTTCAGCCCAGAAACGACAATGGCCCTACAGAGAAATGTTTCAGGGGTGATGAAAACAGATGAGTGACCTTATGAGTCAGATTCAGCTGTAAGTTAAAGGTCTCGACCAGATGGTTGTTCTGGGTGGGTAATGAGGACAAGTCGTCCTGTATAGCTTCGATGGAAGGTCAAGTTCAGGAGCTGTTGAATGGGTAGGGGAATGATGAAGAGGGCAGAAGAGGAGCATAGTTTATTCTGAGACATCATATTCAGTGCGTGACCCCAGACTAAATAACATATTGATTCAAGGACTTAACAGCTTCCAATCTGGAAAAAGAAACCTATAGAATCGCATCCATACAAAAGTACATGATATATATCTATGGCAAATTTCATTAAACATATGGGTACACTGCACAATAATAGATTGCAATCATGTGCATTCTACTAATGTTAAAGAACTTTCCTATTAATCTAAAGTAGTATTGCAAAAACGAATAACACCCACAAGTAAATCAACTTCCTACAAATTCGATGGATTCCACACAATGAAAGAATCTGTCTACTTCGAGGCTTCCATTATCAGGTATTCTTTAGAGGATGTTGTAGCCTAGTATGCCTTCAAATGCGTTTTTCAACAACTCAATTCAAGAATTCCATTTTTAAGCGTAAATTACGTCAAGAAAAATGCACCCAGAATAACACCTTTGAATATGTTCCTACTCGAATAATGATTTTCTGTGAAGAATATGCCACACGCATGTTTGGTCAGATCAGTGGCGGTTTTACCATGGGGGGCGTTTGGGCGCCGCCCCCCCCTGTTTTCTCGCCGTGCGAGAAGAAGGCAGAAACAAATGGTAGTTATTTATTTATAACTACCATTTGTTTCTGCCTGCCCTTCTCGCACGGCGAGAAAACAGTCAGCAACAAACTTCCTGTTCACTCGAGCCTCAGGACAGGGGGGAGTGGCTTGGGGGAGTGGCTTGCCCACTGTTGTGAATACGGACTGTTTGGACAGCCTGAGAGGCTGTCCAAACAGACAGTATTAGCAACAGTGGGCAAGCCGCTCCCCCAAGCCTCTTCCCACTCTCCGTTCTGCAGGATGCAGACTAGGAAGAATGACGCGGCTAGGGCAGCCGGCCGAACCAATCAGCGCCGGCTGCCATGGAGGGGAGGGAGGCTGCCTGCAGCCTTCAGTGACGAGTCTGACGACTCTGGTGACGAGGCATTTCAAAAATATCCAGGATGGCGCGCGGGAGTCTGCAGTCTCGGCCCTCGGGACAGGACTCGAGCCAGAGCGGGAAGCCAAGCCAAGGTAAGTTTTTTTACTTTTATTATTATGAGGCAAGGGATTATCGCTCCAGGTCTCAAGAGCCTCCTCGTCTCCTTGTTTACTTTTTGGGGATGCGCTCTTGATGCAATGTGGCGTTTTAAATCACTCGGTGCCCTCAGTATATCCATCATGGTATTATGGTCAAATCAGAGTCGGTCATAACATCTTGAGTACAGTGCAAGCAATCTGTGGGAGACATATTTAATTGTGACACCCGTGGCAGAATTATACCCCGGGACGTTTCAGTTTAAAAAGATTTTCAAATGATTAACAGCGTATTACATCATAGATATTGGTGGAATGGGCGGTGTGCCAGCTCGCGCTATTTCCACCAGTGCTGAGTTCTGGGATACGCTGTTTTAGTGCCTGGATGGTTCATTAACCTGCTGCATGCGTCACTGGCTGGCGGTGATGAGTGCGACAAACAGTGCTGTCTGTCTAAGAAGACAGGGGTAGTGTGGAAAACAGCACGAGCCCGCCATTTATTAACATACGTCATGATGTATGTAGATTCTTCCTCAGATATCCACACTGTTATTTCTGTCCAATGCTTTTATTAAAACAGGGCTCCGATCTTAATAGAAAAAGGCGTTTTATGCAACTCAGTGCAAATTAGGTGTTTCTAGTCCAATAAAAATATAACCCGGCTCCAGAGGGCCTCCTTCACGCTGGTGCAGTAAGGTGTGCTGAGATCAGGAATTACGCCCCGCCTATTTCAAATGTCACCAGCCGCGACTGGGTCAGATGCTAAGTAACCCTAACAATATTTATAAATTACTGCAATATTCAAATGTAATTCCCTAAATAATTTCAGGAGTAAATCTAATCTAGAACATAGTCACTTCTGTTTGCTGCTTGTTACATTGCGATACCGCTTGAATTGTATCCTTGGCGTGCACATGTGGTTATAAACTGAGACTAAAGATGTATCATCAAGACATTTGCAGTTTGAAGTTATGGTTTGTGAAGCGTCTGCTAACCACATGCCTCACACAGAAAGAAATAGCACACCATGCCTTACACGAAACTACCGGAGAAGATGAAATAAAAGGCTTTTTCGCCCTCTCCTCCCAGCCCCGAGATGAACAACAGATCCAATGTGCACTGCTGGCCCTGCAGGGGACAGTGGTCCTCTGATAAAAACAGAGGCTGCGCTCATCAAATCAAGACATCTGGCCGGCTTTGTGCTATAACCAGCTGTCATGCTACGATAGAGGCTACATACGGAAGTGGCTGATGGGGGCACGTGTGACTGGCGAGAAAATGTAAAATGCAGAAATGTGTAGAATGCATTCAATTTGGTCTTGCATTCTGTAAAACCTTTAAACCTCATACATAATAAAGCATCAAAGTCGTGTAACGACCAAAGAGGCCTCAAAACATAGCAAGCACTTGCATCGGAGAATGTGCAGGTAATGTTAATGATTCATTACCTGAAGAATACTTTGGTCCATTTCATCCTTGCTGGCACCTACGAAATTCCCACTTTGACTCCGGTCAAAATAAATCCCAGACTCATTAAAAGCGCCCAAAATACAAAACCGCTTGCTGACTATAGGGATTGCACTTTAGAAATGCGCTTCAAATAGCATTTCAAGAGAATCCAACTTTAGTAAATGACTGACAAGAAGGAGGGTCATATTTATAGGAAACCTACAGAAAGGAAAGAAAAACATAGGTATGTCAGTCTTTGTGAGAAATTGGGTTTTTGGTCGAGAATGGAAAGGGGCGACCACTCGGTCCCCCCGAACGTATGGTTGGGGGCCTACATCCTCCCGGGAAACCATTTTGGGCGGGGGGCGTGTCACGGCTGGTATGCCCGAAGCGGCGTAGCCGGGGCGCGCCTTTTCCCGCCCAAGAGGGGTTGTCCTAGACACCTACACCGATGGCCACGCCCAGGAGGCGTACCAGCGGAGGGTTCACACCCTCCCGACGAGGAATAAAGAGAGCGGGAATCCAAAGAAGCATCCTCTTGTTCCTGTGCTTGGAAGCTGCACCCACTCATTGCACGTGAGCCCTCGACGGAACAAGGAGCAATTTTGAGAATTTGTAATTCTTGTGTTTCTCTTTCAGCGACTTCGAGGCTTAGAGCGAATACTCGAAAGGAATGCGAATACTCGAAAGGAATGCCTGGCAAAAAGGCAGGAAAGAAGTCCGAGACTGACCAGGTGCTCCGGATGTTGGTTAATAGGATGACGAAGATGGAACGATCTGTTGGACGAGATATGGCGACCATGAAGAAGCAGATGGCTGCGATGAACAATCCGGGTAAACCAAAGAAGGTAATAGGCCCGGCATTGCCAGGTGTTGCCCCGGAGGGTAGGGGGAAGCGGGTCAGGAATAGGGCCCCAGGGAGGGAGGTCCCCGTCCCCGAGGTACCCCCGGTGAGCCCTGCCATTCCGGTCGAGGCCCCGGTGCTCCCAGACGCGGGTCAGCCGATACCGGTTGTGATTACGCCCGCTAGCGAGGAGGACATGCCGCTTGAATTGGCCGCCCAGTTGGCCGCATGGCTCGGCAAGAAAACAGGGGGTGCTACGGCACCTGGAGACACGGCCGAAGAGGCCAGGTTACTAATGCAGCAGTTGCGGCAATCGCGAGATGCCGCAAAGGCGAATCTCCCTCTTCTCCCCCCACAGGTAACCTCGGAAGGACCGGCAGCTGGCGGGGGAAAAACAGTGGGGACTTCAACCTTACCGGGTAAGCAGGCATTGCCAATGGCGGGGGGGCTCATTGCCCTCAAGACGGGAGAGAGTGGTGCAACATATCCCGTTGGCCACAAAAGAGTTAATTTGGGCTGGCAAGTATGTTAATATGTTCTCTCTGTTAACTGACCATCACGAGATAGAGTATGTTAAAGCGCAGAAAGATTTGTGGCACCCGAGTGTCTGGCGAGCCAAGATGGCGGGATTCAGGGTGGACGAGACAATAACAAATTGGGCCAAGGCCTTTGCGATGTTTACTGCGATTATTGGGGAACGTAAGCCTGAGGTTTTGCCTGAATTGTCTTGCTATCAGGCACGAATAATGGAATTTTACGAAACTTATGAGGGTAATGAATGAATGGGTTACGACATGAAGTTCCATAAGGCCAAGGAGTACGATTCATCTCTGACGTGGGATTGTCTCGACTCGATTTCTTGGCAGAAACAGCTCCTGCCGGGCGCGACGAAGACGTCCTCGCCAGGCGGGAATGGGTTGGGGTTTTCCCACCAACAGCCCGCGTTGCCCTTTCGAGCGGGCGCCGGTGGTGATCACCAACCAAGGTCTGGTAGGAACGGGGGAAAGCGGGGGGTCTGTTGGAGTTTTAATAGAGGCAACTGCTCCAGACCACAAGGGGCATGTAAGTTCAGACATGCATGTGCGGGTTGTGGGAATTCGTCGCACCCGGAAAGTTCGTGCAGATCCAAAAATGGCGGGTCGGGAGGTAAGGGAGGGTCCAAACAAGACTGAGGAGGGTCACCGTGTACCGTTACCTACCCCCGTTGATATCATGGCAATAACCCCCTGGCTAAACAAATACCCTGATCATGTCTCCGCTGGGGTGCTGAGGAACGCATTCTTATATGGTTTCCGCATCCCGGCGGGGGATTTTCGTGGGCAATCACTTTGTAGAAACCAATTATCGGCTCGGCATAATCCGGCAGTGGTAGAGAAGAAGATTGAAAAAGAGGTTTTACTAGGCCGGGTGGCGGGCCCATATCAGCACCCTCCAGTGGCAAATTTTGTCTGTTCCCCGTTGGGGGTAGTCCCCAAAAAAGACCCAGGGGAGTTTAGGATGATCCATAACTTGTCAGCACCGACAGGTCTCTCGGTGAACGAGGCGATTGACCCAGGAGTTTGTTCGGTGGGGTACGCATCCTTCGATGATGCCGTCACCACGTTGAATCGCCTGGGGCCCGGAGCGCTGATGGCGAAGTCAGATATCAAGTCGGCGTTCCGGTTGCTCCTGGTACACCCACAGGACCAGCGTCTGTTAGGCTTTGTGTTCCAAGGACGTTACTACATGGATAGATGCATGCCAATGGGTTGCTCCATCTCTTGTGCCTATTTTGAGAAATTCAGCTGTTTTTTGGAGTGGGCGTTCACTGAGGCCACTGGGCATAGCCATGTTATGCATTACTTAGATGATTTTCTGTTCTTGGGGGCAGCCGGCGACACAAAATGTGCGCAGGCGCTACAGGAGTTTTGCATCCTCATGAGGGAATTCGGGGTGCCATTGGCACCAGGTAAGAAGGTGGGACCATCTACTTCGCTCGAGTTTCTGGGAATTGAGCTCGATTCTGTGGAGGGATGTTTCCGTTTACCGGTAGGGAAAATAGCGAAATTTAGGGCTTCCCTGGAACTGTGCCTTAGTAAGAAGAAAGTGACCCTGCATCAGTTACAACAGGCAGTGGGTCAGCTTAACTTTGCCCTGAGGGTGATACCAATGGCCCGCCCCTTTTCACCCTCTATTGCACAGGCTATGGTCGGTCTCAAGGAAGGACGCCACCGCACGAGACTGTCTGCAGAGGTTCGCCAGGATATGCGTATTTGGTTAGCATTCCTGGCGGACTTCAACGGTCGAGTAGTGTGGAACAAGCCGCCAGCGTCTTCGGACGAGCTGGGTTTGTGGACTGACTCGGCGGGGAGCGTGGGATTTGGCGCCATTTTCGGCAATCGATGGTCGGCGCAAACATGGCCGGCATGGTGGCACACCAGCGGTCTCACAAGTAACATTGGTTTCCTCGAGCTATTCCCTATATTTGTGGCTCTGAGGGCATGGCTGGACGAGTTCAGAAATCGCTCTGTGGTATTTTGGTCTGACAATATGACTGTTGTTGAATGTATAAATAATCAGGCAGCACGCTGCAAGAGGATATTAAAATTGCTGAAAGAAATTGTACTAATTTGCATGAGACTAAATGTACAATTCAGGGCAAAGCATGTGCCGGGGGTACTGAATCATGCTGCTGATGCACTCTCTCGTTCACATATGCAGGCGTTCAGGGGTTATCTACCTACTGCGGACCTAGCGGCGGCACCATTCCCCGAAGTACTCTGGCTACTCGGTGCCCCGGATTACAAGACCTCGTGGCAGTAAGCTTAGCCCCCAGGACAAGGAAGGCATACGAAGGAGCGTTTCGTTCCTATTGTACATTTTTGGGTCCGGCAGGGGATCAGACATGGGGTCAGGAGGATTGCTTCCTGAGGTTTCTGGTAGCATTACATAGGGGAGGCCGATCAGTGGCGACGGCCAATAGGCACCGGGCGGCCATTTCATTCATGGCGCAGGTGTATGGCGTCAAGGACCCGACATCTTCCTTTTTGGCGAAGAAAGCCCTTCACGGCTGGCAGCGCCTGGAGGGTCGGAGAGTAGACGAGAGGCGCCCGATTGGGTTAGAGAGGTTGTCCCTGCTCATGGCGATACTACCCACGACATGTTCCTCCCAATTCGAGGCAGTTCTGTTCCGGGCCGCTTTTGCATTAGCATTCCATGGGGCTATGCGGGTGAGCGAACTGGTAGCAAAGAATAGGAACGATGTGGAGGGGGGTCTGTGTAGGAATCACATCCTGATTAGGGGTGATTCAATGGTGGTTACAATAGCTAAGTCCAAGACTGACCAGACAGCTATGGGAGACAGTGTGGTGGTCCAGCGCATGCAAGGGTCCCCCATGTGCCCGGTAAAGTGCATTGAGGAATATCTGGTGCTGAGGGCGGATACATGGGGTGGGAGTCTGCTGAGACACATCGATGCCACCCCACTGACGAGGTTTCAGTTTCAGAGGGTGCTAACATTGGCAATCGCAGCGGCGGGCTTGGACCCGGGCGATTTTGGGACCCACTCCTTCAGGATAGGGGCTGCTACTGAGGCTACAGCTAGGGGTCAGAGTGCCGAGGAGGTGAAACTGTTGGGACGATGGTCCTCGAATTGTTTCAAAAGGTATGTGCGGTTGCACATGTTGTGAAGTCAAGTTACATGCACTCACGCTTCTTGTCTTCTGTTTGATTTACAGTTTCGCGAGCATGTTATGCGGGGCGGAATTTGCAGTCGACCCGGCTCCTGGGGACCAGTGGTCAGAGATCACCGGCTGAGGAGAAAGTGGTGTGGGTCGTGGGCCACTCATACGTGAGGCGGGCCGGGGACGTATTCAAAGCAGGTGACGCGACTCACGCAGCTGGGGAATACGGGTACAGAGTGACCTTCCACGGAAGGGGCGGGGTCTATATTGACCGTTCGAATCTTTTATCGAGGGACTCTTAGGGCGGCAGAGGTCACCGGCATCTGTAATCATAGTACACCTGGGGGGCAACGACATGGTGACACTCGGTAGGCGAGTATTACTCGAGCGAGTTTTGTCTACCATTAGCTGGCTGGCGAAAAGGATCCCGGGGTGCACGATTGCATGGTCCCACATGATTCCCAGACAAATATGGCGGGGGGGCCTTTCGGTGTCAGCACTGAACCATTCAGTAAAGAAGGTCAACAACAAAATTGGTAGGTTGTTTCGCTCAGCGCAGTTGCACAGTATTCCGCATGGATGTATTCGGGGTGATCAGCATTTCATTTCATACCTTCTTTCAACGCCACGGACTGGGAGCCTCGGACCTCTGCTGTTTCCTGTCTGCTACCGCTGCTGCTCGCCGGACCCGCTGCGCGGGTCCCGCTTCGAGGTAGCAGCGTGTGGAGCATTGTTTGGGGCTAGTTGTGTACCGGCAGGGCTGCGAGGGTAGAGCGGGTGGACTCTGTGTTCCAGGAGTCCCCGCGCGCCCCTGTCAGCTGGGCTCCTCTCCCTGCCGGCCGCGCCCTCAAACCCCAGCGGTATTTAATTACCAGCAGCTTTCACACCAGCGGGAGCATTTCATTTCATACCTTCTTTCAACGCCACGGACTGGGAGCCTCGGACCTCTGCTGTTTCCTGTCTGCTACCGCTGCTGCTCGCCGGACCCGCTGCGCGGGTCCCGCTTCGAGGTAGCAGCGTGTGGAGCATTGTTTGGGGCTAGTTGTGTACCGGCAGGGCTGCGAGGGTAGAGCGGGTGGACTCTGTGTTCCAGGAGTCCCCGCGCGCCCCTGTCAGCTGGGCTCCTCTCCCTGCCGGCCGCGCCCTCAAACCCCAGCGGTATTTAATTACCAGCAGCTTTCACACCAGCGGGAGCATTTCATTTCATACCTTCTTTCAACGCCACGGACTGGGAGCCTCGGACCTCTGCTGTTTCCTGTCTGCTACCGCTGCTGCTCGCCGGACCCGCTGCGCGGGTCCCGCTTCGAGGTAGCAGCGTGTGGAGCATTGTTTGGGGCTAGTTGTGTACCGGCAGGGCTGCGAGGGTAGAGCGGGTGGACTCTGTGTTCCAGGAGTCCCCGCGCGCCCCTGTCAGCTGGGCTCCTCTCCCTGCCGGCCGCGCCCTCAAACCCCAGCGGTATTTAATTACCAGCAGCTTTCACACCAGCGGGAGCATTTCATTTCATACCTTCTTTCAACGCCACGGACTGGGAGCCTCGGACCTCTGCTGTTTCCTGTCTGCTACCGCTGCTGCTCGCCGGACCCGCTGCGCGGGTCCCGCTTCGAGGTAGCAGCGTGTGGAGCATTGTTTGGGGCTAGTTGTGTACCGGCAGGGCTGCGAGGGTAGAGCGGGTGGACTCTGTGTTCCAGGAGTCCCCGCGCGCCCCTGTCAGCTGGGCTCCTCTCCCTGCCGGCCACGCCCCCTAGTTCACCTTAAAGGAAGTAGTCGTTCCCGCTGCGCGGGAGCGCGCGGGAGGGCGCCGGGAGAAGCCCGGGACAAGGGCGGGACCGTCTGTGGCCGTCCGGGGCCGCAGGAGGCCGGGCTGGGCCAGACCCCTTACTTTTTGCGGTTTGGAGGATAGTGTCCCGATACAAGAGGGACATGGCAACAGAGGAGGCTACTCCGGGTAAAATCCCTAAATTACGTAATGGCTCACTGGAGAATTACTTTTCTAAGAAGACTGAGGGGGAAAAGGACGCTACCTTAGCTGAGCGCAGGGCAGAGCGGCGCCGCTCAGTTGAGAATATGAAATCCAGACCCCTCTCCGATAGTCTCCATGTACTGAACCGGGAAGGTGATTCGACTGATTTGATTGATTTGAGCGAGGTTAACACTAGCCAAGACGGAGTACCCTTGTTATTTAGAGACTTTGTAGCTACCCCCTCTTTGCCCTCAGAGGACATTGTAAGTGTCTCACCCACCCCTAGCAGTAGCCGTGTTATAGAGATTTCTAAACACAAACAGCAAAAAAAAAAGTCCTTATCTGTAGTCCAGATTCACCGCCCTCCCCCCAGTAAAAGAAGGAAGAAACATAGGGTGACATTAGGCACAGCCAAAACATCGCACACCGATTTTGGTAAAGGGCCTAATACTCTTTTTATACGTGAGGCCCCAGCAGTTGTAGAGCAGGATCAAACACCACAGGGTGAGGCTATACCGACTCTTTGCCCTGCTGTAGTGGATACACATGACGTGGCTCCAATTGACAACAATGGTGCAATGCCATCTGCTATTTCACCCCAACTTCCCTCTCCAGCAACAGGGAATTTGGAATTTTTGTTGAGATCTCTTCTCCGCCCTATTAATGAGTCTATCAAGAGGGTTGAAATTAGATTAACCATCTTGGAAGCTGCTATAACTAGTTTGTCCACTGCCACTGTTAACAAAGGGAATGGGGTGGTGCAGTCTATATCCTTGACAGGGCCCCCTCCTATTAAACCCTCAACGAAACCTGGAATCTCTTCTGTCCCCGCCCCGATTAAGCAAACTAGCCAGCCCCAGGGTAGAGTTGACCCCCCTCCACAAAACTTATTGCCGTCTAAACATTCAAAGGCAACAGCTACTGCATCTGGTGCCGCCCCCTCTAAACCACTCTTAAAGGCTCCGATTAGCAACATCCAAAATACAGTCAAGGGCGGTGAAAATAGTAGATCTGCTCATAAAAGGGTTCCACAAGTCGAGATCCCCCCAGAAGCTGTGCCCTACGTTGTGGTTTTATCGGGGGTGCCACCGCTAATAGGTAATAAGAAGGAGGGTTATGTTGACCTTAAGAATAAAATCATCCACTGGTTGAGGATGCATATGCCGATAGCTCCGAATATAGATGGGGACATAGTCCATGTCAGAAGGATTAATTGGCTGGGGAGTACCACGAAAAATATAGAGGGGGACTTAGTAGTGGTTAATTTTAGAGACCCGCGGGCAGTTGATTATATCTTAAACTGGCCACCTGGGAATGGAGAAACTGGCATCACCCCACGGGCTTTAACATTCTTTTACCCCAGGTTTGATGTAACTAGTACTAAATACGACAAGAGATCTCGGTCTTTCAGGCCGCCCCTTATAAATTCCTATACTAATAATTATCCCCAGTATGGGCACCAGTCCATCAGGATGCCCGACCTTCATACCGCTTGGTCTACGGTTCCTAATAGATATTCACTGAACATGGGCTCTAGGATGAACCACCTAATACCTTTTACCCCGTTGGATACTTACAATCGGTTTTCTCAGCTGTCAGGGCTGGAAGACTGCGATTGAAGTCTGGGGCTCGGGGGGGGTGAGTATGAACTTTCGGGAGCAGAGGATACTGGATTAAACGGAGGGTCCACAGTAGCAGGAGTAGTTAGTTTACCTACCGCCCATACGGCAATACCCAACGTAATTAATGAAGATTCTGGGCTAGCCGGGCCTCCACCTATTACGGATGGTTGCCCTATATCCACTACCTCACCGGTTAGTGAGGAGGGGAATCATACGAGTAGGGCGGCTGATGAGAGTCCGACTGTGGTGGGTAGCATTTCTTTTCCCAGAGGACAACGGGTAATAAACCTTCTATCATGGAACATTGCCGGGTTAAAGAGGAAGCTCGACATCCCGGAGTGGCATACATTCATTGAGCAGTTTGAAGTTTGCCTCTTCCAGGAAACATGGAGCTTAGTCCCGCTGCACAAATCGGGGTTTTCCACCCACTTTGTGCCTGCTGTAAGTAGAGGTAAGGGCAGACCAGCGGGTGGGCTCATTGTTTGGTTAAAAATAGACCTGAACTGGGGGGTCACACGCCACAATGTGGACTGTAATGACATACTCCACCTTTCGGTGAGAGGACGGGAGGATGCAGCCAGGCTTGACCTATTCAATGTTTACGTTAGAGGGACACCGGGTGACTCTACCTCTTTGACTCTATCAGCCCTTGAAATGGCCTTAGCCAACTGCTCTTGTTCGGCTAAAATCCTTGTGGGGGGTGATTTCAACTGTACTTTCGAACCCCTCCTTGGGGATGACCCTTTGGGAATTGAAGAGGAGGATTCGAAATGGTCCATTCCAACGCTCTCCCTCCCCACTATTAAGAAATGGTCACCTAAGGTTATTCAATTGAACGCACTGACTAGGGATTTTAAACTAAGAGCCCTTAATGGTAGGACTTTATCCGACCAGTCAGGGGCAGTGACCTTTAACAGACTATCAGGCCCGTCCCGAATAGATTACATCTTATTGAATGTTGGATTCTGGGCGGACCTCATTGACATGAAGGTCTCTCCTAGTCAGGATAATGACCACAACCCCTTGTGCTGTAAGTTCAATTGGGGGGGTCTTAATGTCAGGGGGGTGAGTGACTCCTTAAAAATATCTAAAGAGGTGGTCCCATGTAGTAACAACCGCAGATTAAAATGGGACAAGGCCAACCTAGGGGAGGACGAGATGGATAGTATTAGGACCCTGATTGAGGGTCTGTCCTCTAAATTAGAGATCTGGGAGGGAGACAACCGCCCTACTGATCACCATCACCCCTTACTTGATTCTGTCTATAAATCAACAATAGACCAAGTGGGCCAATTCTTTACTTCCAAGGGGAAAGGTAATAGGGTTCCGGTTATGCCGTCTACTCTTTGCAAACCTTGGTACACTGAACATTGTAAGAGCTCTAGGAAAAATCTGACAAGAGCTCTGCTTTCGGGTGACCCTTTGCTGGTTAGAGCGGCCAGAAAGGATTATCTGAAAGCACTAGTTCTGGCCAAACGGGAGTGGGAGGAACGGCATTGGCAGGAACTCTCCTTGGCTGTGAGCAGTAAGAACTCGAACCTCTTTTGGGATTTGATTAACAAAACAAGGCAGGGTAAATCGCAACCACTGGCTGTACATATAACTAGCCAGCAATGGTTTACTCACTTTTCATCCCTATATGGCGGCATAGAGGAAATATCTAGTTTGGGGGTGAATGGGTTGGGTGATGGGGTAAAACTGGACGATACAGATCTGTTATTTTCGCCCTCAGAAGTATTATTGGCAATCAGACGCCTTACCCCTAAGAAAGCCGCCGGGCAGGATGGGATCCCCGGAGATCTGCTGAAGGCTGAGCCAGAAGTTTGGGCCAAACTAATTGCCAGTATTATGAATCTGATCACGAGGGGTCATCAAGTACCAGACTCCTGGAAAGGAGCCGAGGTAGTTACTGTGCACAAGAAGGGGGCAAGAGATGACCCTGCGAACTACAGACCCATTAGTCTGATTGACATCATCCAGAAAGTGGTTGGCAGGGTCATCATCTCGAGAGTTGACGACTGGATAGAGGAGGCTAGTGTTCTCTCCCACTTGCAGGCGGGGTTTAGAAAGAAGGTTGGCACGATGGACCAGGTCTTTCGCTTTTTTGCAATCTATTGGAAGGCGGTTACCATCAAGAAAGGCAGTTTGTATATGGCCTTCATAGATCTCAAGACTGCTTTCGACCTGGTCCCTCGTGCAAAACTCTGGCAAATACTTGGCGAAATGGGGTTTCCCAGTAGCCTTCTGCATATAATAACGAAGCTGCATGAGGGGAATTATGCGCGGGTTAGATGGGGATCGCAGGGACAATTAACAGATAAGATCCCTGTGCGGAGAGGAGTACGCCAGGGTTGTGTTATGGCTCCGACCCTCTTCTCCCTATTTGTAAACGGAGTTGTGGATCATCTGAAGGGGGAAGAGACGGATGCCCCATCCCTGGCGGGGGAGAAAATCCCCACACTTCTCTTCGCGGACGATACCCTATTAATCTCTAAATCCCCGGTGGGCTTACAAAAACTCTTGAACCTGTTTAGCTCCTTTTGTACTACTCGAGGCTTAACCATTAACACTTCAAAAACCAAATTGATGGCTTTTGCCCCCTCCAAAAGATTTAAAAATCACCTCGTGCTCAATAGTGCCCCCCTTGAGCTGGTCACATCTTTTGATTATCTTGGAGTCCGGATAAACAGCCGTATGACCTGGAAAGATCATCTTTCCAAAATGCTCCTTAGTCATCATAGAGTTTCCGGGGTGACGCTGAAGGAACTCCGGGAATCTTCTAGTAAACCGGTTTCTCCAGTTATGGCCATCTATGAGGGTCAGATTCTTCCTTCAGCATTATATGGCTCCGAACTTTGGGGGTTTGAAGGGGTTACAGATTTGATGGTGGCAGAAAATAATTTCTTTAGGAAAGTGGCTGCTCTCCCTGCTTCAACACCAATGATCCCCCTAAGACTAGATTTGGGCAGAAGAACGTTAAAAGACCTGGTGAGGCTTCGCCCGCTGCTCTTCTGGTCTCGACTAAGAAGAACTGAGGAGCTGGCTAAGTATGCAGAAGGGATGGATGATCTACTCTTGCTGGACACAGGTAATAAAATAGGATGGCTAAAAAAACTGAAGGATTTGGCCATCAACCTGGGTCTAAGAGAGGCATGGGAGTCTCAATCCCCGCCACCCAAAGCCGTTATTAAAAAACTTTATTGGGATTGGGTCCAGAGTGAGGCCACGAGGGCTACGAATGTGGGTTCACTTACGGACAAATTTTTATCAATTAAGAGTGTAAGGAAATTGGAACCCTTTTTAGACCTAATAACTAAACCGTGGGATCGATCGCTGTACCTGAAACTGCGCTATGGGACGCTTCCAGTATTTGATTTCACGGCAAGTTGGTCGGCCTCTGATGCCCTCTCACGTACATGCCCCGGCTGTGCGGCCCCCAAGGAATCGGTGGCCCACCTGTTGTTTGCATGCCCAGCCTATAAAGGGGCGAGGAAGCTTTGGCTGAAACCGGTCTGTAGGGAATTAGGGCTGAGGTGCCATAAACAGGCACTCCGTGTCCTCTCTACAGACTCTTCGTCTGCCCTCATGATCTGTGGGGTGGCCAAATTTTTGGGAAATGCATGGCGGATACGCTCCCGTTTATTAAAACCTCGGGGGGCCCTACTGGTTGATACTAATCTGGTTGTGTTGTAAATCTATCAAAATGAGATCTCCCTGTTCTTATGTATTTTACAAATTTTTATTGGTAAATGTGAATTGTATATGTATATGTGCTCTTTTATGGTGATAAAATTGCCGAATAAAGATATTTCAAACTATTCGGGGTGATCACATGTATCTCGAGGATGGGGTGCACTTGTCCCGGGAGGGGAATGTCTTACTCATAGGAGACTACATAGCATGGCTAAGGGGTTTGAGAAAGCATGACCTTTAGGAGGAGTTTGTGGGGGGGCCGGATAGCCGGTCAACTATCCGGCCTGTGGCGGTAAGGTCATGATCGGTGAGCAGTAATTTCAAGGTCCCTATGGGGGGCGCCACCCACTATGGATGGGAGCGCCTGGGGGGAGGCGGCCATTGGCCCCTCCCACGGGGAGGCGGCACCCACTAAGTATGGGTCGCCTAGGGGAAGACGGCCATAGACCCCTTCCAGGGGAGGAGGCGGCTATATGCCCCTCCTACGAATTTCCCGGGGCCCGGATATCCGCGACGGCGGATGTGATAGACAGTGTGGGGTGGGAGGGGGGTCCACGCTGCCTTCTTACAGGCACCTCACACGGGTCCTCGGATGACCTTTAACATGGCGTTGAGTTTAAATGGGGGCCCCCAACAAGACAAGGGAAATTGGAGTTGGCACAGAGGGTACAGTCTTCTGCGCATGCGCAACTCACACCGTGAGGGCGAGAGTTTTGGTAGTAGGGATCTGACACCGGTTGCGACCTTGCCGTTGGCCCGTAATGCTAGGATGTACAATTTTAATTTAGAAAGTATGCATTTGCAGGATGTTAGGCTCGGCTAGGAAAACCTCTGTATTAGAGATTTGTTAAGGTTAGCCAATGAACATGTCTTCATCGAAATGTAATAAATGAAAATTGTACATGATATGAAACTTTTATTTAATGTTTTAATTTTGTTTCATATTTTAATAAATACGGCCGGGAGGGTAACTCCCTCCCGCCTTCCAAAAGTTCAGAACTGCGTCCATCTTCCCATCATTGGGGATTGTGTTGGGAGGGGGTGACAGGCATCCCGGCCATATGGAAAGGGGCGACCACTCGGTCCCCCCGAACGTATGGTTGGGGGCCTACATCCTCCCGGGAAACCATTTTGGGCGGGGGGCTTGTCACGGCTGGTATGCCCGAAGCGGCGTAGCCGGGGCGCGCCTTTTCCCGCCCAAGAGGGGTTGTCCTAGACACCTACACCGATGGCCACGCCCAGGAGGCGTACCAGCGGAGGGTTCACGCCCTCCCGACGAGGAATAAAGAGAGCGGGAATCCAAAGAAGCATCCTCTTGTTCCTGTGCTTGGAAGCTGCACCCACTCGTTGCACGTGAGCCCTCGACGGAACAAGGAGCAATTTTGACCCACCCACCAGCCCCTTATGGCAATGTTTTCTGCAATAAAGTTGTTTTTCTTTGATAAGCATCTTCTTCCCTCAGGTGTTGCGATGTATGAAGGTCTAGTTTAATGATATAATTTCTGTCTGAAGGTACTGTTTTTTCTTGTAGCATAGACAAACATGCAAGTAGTCAAGATGATGTTTTTTCCTTTAGTAGGTAATCAATGTCGTATTTATTTTTTGGTCGGGCGGTAAGGTCATGATCGGTGAGCAGTAATTTCAAGGTCCCTAGAGGGGGGCGCCACCCACTATGGATGGGAGCGCCTGGGGGGAGGCGGCCATTGGCCCCTCCCACGGGGAGGCGGCACCCACTAAGTATGGGTCGCCTAGGGGAAGACGGCCATAGACCCCTTCCAGGGGAGGAGGCGGCTATATGCCCCTCCTACGAATTTCCCGGGGCCCGGATATCCGCGACGGCGGATGTGATAGACAGTGTGGGGTGGGAGGGGGGGTCCACGCTGCCTTCTTACAGACACCTCACACGGGTCCTCGGACGACCTTTAAGATGGCGTCAAGTTTAAATGGGGGCCCCCAACAAGACAAGGGAAATTGGAGTTGGCACAGAGGGTACAGTCCTCTGCGCATGCGCCACTCACACCGTGAGGGCGAGAGTTTTGGTAGTAGGGATCTGACACCGGTTGCGACCTTGCCGTTGGCCCGTAATGCTGGGATGTACAATTTTAATTTAGAAAGTATGCATTTGCAGGATGTTAGACTCGGCTAGGAAAACCTCTGTATTAGAGATTTGTTAAGGTTAGCCAATGAACATGTCTTCATCGAAATGTAATAAATGAAAATTGTACATGATATGAAACTTTTATTTAATGTTTTAATTTTGTTTCATATTTTAATAAATACGGCCGGGAGGGTAACTCCCTCCCGCCTTCCAAAAGTTCAGAACTGCGTCCGTCTTCCCATCATTGGGGATTGTGTTGGGAGGGGGTGACAGGCATCCCGGCCATATGGTGTGAGCTCTTGTCAAACAATAGTTACAGTACCCCTCGGGGTGAACCACCAAAGTCACTGAATTGACTTGTGCTCAACTCTCTGGTAGCTTGGCACAAAAGTAATCACGCCTTAGAGGCAATGTGTAAAGTATGTATGCAGCACACAACCAGTTAAAAAAGAAAAACACCATACTAGAAAAATCACACACCAGGTTAGACAAATAGACTAGATGTTGATAAATTATTTGACTCCAAAACAACAGAAATCCAATTAGTAGAACCTGATAAATGCAAGTTTAAAAGTTGAGGTAAAAATATTGCTTAAAATCACTAAATGCCAACCACTGTTATCTGGAAGTGCCAGACCAGGCGACAGTTCATGCGGACCACAATGGTGCTTGGGCTGGATATAGTGACCAAGTTAGTCCCACTGAGTACAGCGGTCCTGAAAAGTGATGCGAGGCTGCGTCAAAGATCACTGCACAGTGGCGGTTCTGGTGAGAGGCTGTGAGGTCTGTACATCGAGGATGCTGCAAGCCGTAGAGTGTCCAATGAGCTGTGCAGGCTCAATGTGGGTTTGCATTGAGGCTGCTACAGTTCTGATCAAGCTCTGCAAAGAGCTGTGTTGAGTTTGTGCCACGCCACGTTGGTTCTGATGGAACCACAGCTGGGCTAAGGGTGCTCTACCAGCCCAGCTGTGGTCCCATCAGAACCAACGTATAAGGGTCCGGGACTAGAGGGGCACAACTTGGAGGTGTGGGGGTGGGGGGGGATTAGGACTCACAGAAGGCAGACTCCAGGTGCATAATTCAAAATGGTCGGAGCCTTTTATGTCCTTGTGGCTCTGAACAGGAGGCCAATCAACTAGCCCTTTGAGTCAGAGTCACTCTGATGGTCCTTAGTTGAAGATACATGTCCAGTCCTCCTCACTCAGCCAGCAGGACAGCAGAGTAGCAGGGCAAATCAGTCCTTCTTCTGAGTTTTCCACAGGTCCAGAAGTGTAGTGAGAAGTTGGGTCTGAGGGCCCACTACTTATACCTGGTGCCCACTTCGAAGTGGGAGAGGTTTTTGAGTCCTCCCCCTGTAGAGGTATGTGGCACTTTCTGTCTCCTCTACCCTGTCGCCAACCTATATGGGGGCAGAAAAGACTAGTGTGAAAACCTTTGTGAGTGCGCTCAGGCAGAGTCTTCATGATGTGCAAGTGTGATAGGTGACAGCTAAGCCCCCATATCAAGTCAGAGATGGGCCAACCTGCAAACAAATGGCCCTCCTTTGTCTCACTGATTGGGAGTTATACACAAAGGCCAACTGCCAGCTATACCTAGTCATGTGACCAAGGATGCAGGCACCAAATGACAGGAAAAAGTACCAATAAGGGATTTTGCTTCATAAATAATTATACATTTATTAATATTTAGGATGCCCTATAAATTATCATAAACATATTTTAACTTTACACAAAAAAAATAATGTCAACAAAACTGGGTGTATTTCTTTTTTTTTATTTATTAGTTCTTTTAGACAGCTCCACACAATAGAGAGTGCAGGTGTGCCTGTATAGGCCATCACTAGCAGAATATGAGGTAGGAGCTGGGCACAACCCCACTTACACTGCCTCCAAAGAGCTTCATACCCCCTGTAGTTCGCCTGGAACAGGGCCATGAAGGCAGAGCACCTTTGCACTACAAAGGTACACTACTTGAAGCTTCTCCCCACTTCAAAGGGCACAACTGGGTATAAATACTGGACCTCAGGCACAAACTCTTCAGTACACTTCTCAACCTATGGATACTCTCCCAGGTCAAAAGACTTCTGCGCTGCTGAAAGGTCTGCCACTCTGCTGCTCTGAAGAACTGTTGCCCTGCTGTGCTGACCTGCTGCATTCCTGCTTGGGTGAAAAGGACTGTGCCTGCATCTTTTTACCATAGAAGCTCAGAGTCTCTGGAAGGGCTAGTTGGCTTGCCTTCCTGATCTAAAGCCTCAGGGACATTACAGACTTCCAACAACCTTATGCTTGTAACTGGAGTCTACCCTGCCAAGTGGAGCCACCCCAGTCCTGGGTTCTTGGAAGTGGATGCTCTGCCAGCCTCTGTGGATCCAGAAGTACTGACGCATCTGCTCTGCTGTGTGGTGCAAACCCAAGCAGAACAGACACATTGTCACTGCTGTGTGGTTCAGAACCATTGCAAAGACCCTCATTACATCGTAGCCCGTTGCCCCATCGGAACTGCCGCTGCGTGACGCATCCTCAGTGCAGGCCCTTGCATCCATCATCAACAGCAGCCCTCAACGATGGTGCTGCACTCCGTATCGCAGCTCCTCGGAACTGACACATCCCCCAACTACGCAACGCATCCTCGACGCTACACTTCACATTGCAAGCTCGCATCGACGTGATCCTTGGCGCTGATGCACAGCTGCCTCACGGTACTTCAGAACCAATGCATCACTTTGACTGCTCAGTGCACCTTCGACATGGATCCTCACAAATCTCCGCAAACCAGGTCGCCAGGCACTTTGTTCAGCGTGATTAAGTGGATCCCTGTAGCAGGCCTAAGCTCTATAGAGATTGGCCAGACTTGTGACTTTGTCCAGGTCCGGCACGCCCAGATATCCACAATTGATGCTTTATGATGTTTGGTGTTATTGTTACTGAACTCTTTAGACCTACAAATTTCTGATGGAACTCTTAGGAGTTTTGAGTTTTGCTCTTGTCTAATTTATAAAAAGTTACAAAATTTTTCTAACTACTCTATTCTTCTAACTTGGCATTGGATCGTTTGTTGTGTGATGTATTTTACTTTGTCACTGTGTGAAGTGTTGCACAAACACTTTAAACATTGCCTCTAAATTAAGCCTGACTGCTCTGTGCCAAGCTACCAGAGGGTTTGGAATAGGTTAATTTAGGGTTTGCTTGTGCCTCAACCTGATAAGGATTGTGGTTGCTGCTTGACCATGGCTCACACCCCAGTCAACCAACAACTCAATTTCTTACACTATCTGTTTCCACATTGGTAAGGGACTACTTTCTTGAAATCCTTGTCTGCGGCATTTTGCGCAGGCAATAAAAAACAAGCAGTCGCAATGACAATAGGCCTGGATTTTTCATGAAAGTGCCTTTTGTTTCACTGATAGCTGTAGACACTCAACAAGTCATCATACACACACCTTATCAATTAACTGTGCACTCATTCATCCATTCATAAATCCTCTGGCTCATCCTTCCAATCACCCTCTGACACAACCACACACAAACTCAACAATATAGCCAAGATACATTAAAAGAATGCAAGTTAAAAAGAAAACATACAGCGTTTTTAACACGGTGGATACATTTTTGCGATAACAAAACGAAATTTAGCAGTGGGTGTCCATCTCACAAAGGTACTGTAAATAGTCTGTTGTTGCTTTTACGTTCAAACAGGAACGCCACATATAGAACCAGCATGTTGGCCCTCTTGGAAATGTATTATTAATGATTTTTATTACAAGATTCTGGTGGACATCTAAGATTCTGTCAAGAATTATTACAGTGCAAATCTTCTGCCCCTAGGATTTGTAAAGGGCAATGACCAACACCAAAATCATTCCAGACAAAGGTCATATGACATTTTGTATAACAAAATACCTATCTGTAGGCTTTAATACAGAGAAATACCAATCCATCCTTAAATGCATAGTTATTTTACATTTGATGTTGACAATCATTATGTCAAGCCTAAAGTATTTATTATAACTTTTCATAATAAAAGTATAAGACCTGTGGCAACAGAAATGTTTTTACTAGTGACAAATCAGGCCTGTATCTGTAATCCATGGCTTATCACCTTAACTAACTGAGACTTCCAGTACTGAGCATAAGTCTTTCCACAAGACAACTGCCAGTCACACAAGTCATAAAATTACATAGCATACAAAATGAACACATCAAAAATACTATTTGTAATAAGAGGGCCTAACACGAATTCTGGCAGTACAAGGCATCTATTCTCTTTGTTTGCCAGAGGAGGAAGCAAGCACCAAACTGCTTTTCTATTATGGTAATCAGTAAGATACCATGTAACAAAATCCCTACCTGTAGGCTTCAACCCTTTTACCGTGGTGGCAATTCCGCCGCAGTGCGGCGCCTTTGACGAGTGGGCGCAACACGTCGGCCAACAGACAAGCGTAGCACTACGGAGGTAGTGCGAGTGACGGCCGTTGGCCGACAGAAGCATGCAACGGGTTAATACAGAGTAACAGCAATCTACACAAACATGCCTATTGACTTTATCAACATCAACAAGTCAGGCCTATTGCCTTTATCATAACTTTTCATATTAGGCAATCCGGCACTTAGCCTTTATCGTGGACTTGCCACTATAATCAGTTTTTCCCATTATACTCAGTGTAAACTTTCCAAAAGGCAACCACCTGGCATATAATCACAAAAGGACAAACATGTTAAAAATTACAGCTGACAAAGCAAAATACTATCTCTTCTAAGAAAGTCTAATAAGGGCTATTGTAGTGCATATCTTCTAGCCCCACTGTCCGGGTCGATCATCATCAAAACCATTGTCTACTACAGTAATCCGTGAAATTCCATGTTTCTAAGTGCCTGTCTATAGGCTTTAGCACAGTGTAAGAACAGCCCATTCTTAATAGTATATTGTTTTTCAATGCATGCTTCTCATAATAAGTACGTCAGGCCGAATTACTCGGTATTAACGTTTCATAATAAACAAAATAAAACATATGAAATTTGGCATGCTTTCCTCAACTAACTGATGAAATCTTTTGGCTTTACACTTATCTAACAATGTCCTATTCAAGTGCACATATACTGGCAACCATCAAGCATGCAGTTATAAAATTACAAGTATTTAGAAAAATACAGCATACAATACAACCCTGCTCAACAGGACCTAACAAGAATCATCACAGTGAAATCCCCCTGGGTTTGTCAGAGTGGGTGGCCAACATCAAAACCCTTGCCTACTACGGTATTCTGTGAGAATCTATGTAACAAAATAGCTATTTGTAGGCTTTAATATAAACTCATACAAATCCACACCTAAATGCCTATCGACTTTAACATATGCTTTTCACAATAAATCCATCAAGGTTAGTGCCTTTATTATAGCATTTTATAATAAGCAGATCAGGCTTTTAAACAGAGGCTTACCACCATAACTAACTAAGTCCTGCTGCATCAAGTATAAACTTTGCCACAAGCCATAAAAGTGCAATATCGGAAGTCTTTTTAGTGGGAGCACAAAAATTCAGCCCAATCAAATCCTGTGCTCAGAGGGGCCTGTCAAGCCAGATCATAACTACATTCATCTTCTGCAGAGCTACATTTTGTGTTAAGGGATGCCAAATTACACATCTAGAGATTGCTTTCCATGGCTATGCAAAGTAATTTCCTTTGTATTTGATAGTGTACGCCACCTCTAGGTAGTAAAAGCCTGATCCACATAGAGTGTTGATTACTAACTTGTAATTATTCTTCCATTACTCCTTCATTGCCACCTTCAGTTCCCAGTATTCACTATCTAAGCCTTTTTCTTTTTCATTTCCTTTCAGGGAACCCACCCAGTATCACATAAAATGCATTCCCGCCCCAAACGTTCATGTTCCTATTTAAAACCACTGAACAAATCAATAATGAAGAGCAGATCAGTGAGGGAAATGGTAACGCATGTAAATGGAGGAGGAAGGAAGAATCAGAGTCATGCAGATTGCCATGAAGTGTTCAACACATTACCTCATCATCTCCTTGCTCGTCTCATTCCTTGCTGTAAAGCTGAACTATATCAATAGCATGCTTTCATCATAATAGGAAAATATCTACAGAATATGCCACACCTAGGAGGAGAGGTAAAGATGTCATCCTCAGCTACTTTGGGCCAGTGTATTAAATCTGACCCATGTCCAATATGCAATCCTGATCTCCGCCTGGAATTAATTCAGGATTGAAACTAAGCAATACCAACTCCTATAGTAAGGAACTTCTCTGAGGTATCCTTCAGTGGCTCATAGGGAGACCTTTTCAAAAATGCCAAGATAAAAGTCTCAAGTGGGAGCATAAATTCTTCACTATTGGTGTTAGCAAATAAAGCTCCCTTAAACAAATAAGAAATTAGAATTCCCACATTTGAGAAGGCATTCAATGGATACTTACAATCTTCAGGGCTGTCCATTGTAACCTCAAAGGGGCCAAGGACAATTTGTGAAACCTTCTTGTATGAACCTCAAAATATTAAGCACAATAACAGGAGACGCTATGGAGAAGTTACTGAGCTGACTCCATATCATGAATACCCAACTCAAACGATCTACTGAAACATTACCCTTGAATTTTAAATGTTCTAATTGAAAGGAATTTTTTCTTTGCTGAAGAGAATATCTGAAAGGTTCCAAACTAACAGTGCAGCTAAGCCTCCTGCTCTTATAATTTGCTTGCAAAGGAATGATGAGCTAACCAGCTAGATTTAATTTCCTTCAGCTGGAAGGGTGATTTGCCTTTGGCTTGGAACAGTGATCCTGAACCACCTCTGATTGCAGGGCTGCCTACACCAGAAGCTGCTGGCATCAGTTATTAAAAAACTTCATGTAATCTAATTTTGTTGATTCAACAATAAGGGAAAGTCAAACTTCAACTCAGACCTGCAATTAAAAGATAAGGTCCATAGGTAAAGTAATATTAAAAAGACAAAGGGGCTGATTATGAGTTTAGAGGTGTGGGTACGGGCCGCCATACCACTGCCCCGCTCTCACACCACCAAACTCAACTGCCAGATTAGGAGTTTTTTTCCTGGTCAGGCGGCTGTCCTTTGGCGGTCACACAGCAGTGCTCTGCTAAGGCTCATATGTGGGCCTTAGCAAGGCAGCGCAGTGGGACGCCAAAGTCCATTCCTGCATGGCATGAACTATGAAGTCCATGCAATGCAGGAACCGCGGGGTGCATGCAAACATGAGGGCACACCATGTGCCTCCCTTGCTTGCATCCCCAGGCCTTGAGGCAACAGGGGCCCCTGTATGGCTATCCTTGTTTCATCATTGCCACACCTCTCATGGGCGGCTCACCGCCATGAAAACTGTGGCGGTGAGGATACACGTACTGCAGGGGCACCGCTAGCATATGGCGAGCCTCTGACTGCCGCACCACCACCAAGGGATCACGAATCCTCAGCCGTTGCGGTGGTCCAATGGCGGTCTGACTATCAATTACCTTATAGGCTGGTAGGACCGCTGGTGCAGTGGTTGCTATACTGCCACCTATAATCAGTTGTATAGTCTAACAAGAAACAAAAAGAAGGTTGGACCAACAAGTCTAGTGTATTCATTTAAGGATCAGTTTAAAGAGCATATTGAAATCTGTGATACATATACTCCCCCTGTTGCAGTCCCTCCTACACAATTGGCAGATCCTAGTTTCCCTCAATCATGTTGTAAATGTATATCATATATATTGACTGAAAATATGACTAAGTGTCAATAAAAAATAATAAGCGGAAGGGGAAGAAACGTAGGCAGTTCACCAGAAAGGGTATCCGCCACATTAAGTTTAGATCTGAGAAAAAAGCCAATGGACTACTGGCTACTACCCATAATACACCATTGTTGGATTCAAACGGACACCTGAATACACAAGCTAATTTAATTGCTTCTTTCATTATATCTGTTCCCACTTTCAGTCCCAAACCTCTTGCCAATTCTTTTGTTCAACTGTGTGGATGCCACTGGGACCTGTAGGGTTTTCATTAGGGCAACAGCCATTGACCCACACAAGAAATATGGACAATATAGGAACACTTGTAGACCTTTCAAAGAAGTTCCCATTGAATAGATCAGATGTTTTAGATCTTTGTATGCTTTGCCCAAGTTATACTTACTAAATTTCAAAGATATGAACTTTGTGAATCCCATGTTATTAGATGATTTTGAGAGCCTCACATCTAGTATAACACATGAGGAATTTGCTAGCTACAATGTAGTAAGAATGGTCTGGACAATGCTGATCAGCTGTGAGAAATGGGTATTGATATGGTGCCTTATTATTAAAGATTCCTGAAAGATCTCTGGGAAATTTTAGGTTAGTCTATAAGCGTATGGTAGATGCTAAAAGATTGGTTGTGACTAGAACAGAGAAAGGGAAAATAAATAACAATTGATCTAAAAGGAAAAGGACAAGCTCACCCACAGTCTACATGCAGATGGATATCTCTGGTCTTGGCTGTCTCCTGTATTAACTGAGTCAGCCCCAATCCCAAGTTCTAGGGGCAAAGGAGGGGAGTTAAGTTTTAGCAGCCCCTACTACTTATCACCAAGCTGAGCTGCACGGTAATCATAGACAGGCAGTCGGTAATAATGGTAGCAAGAGTTTGGCATAAAAACAACTTGTTTGACAGTTGTTACCTGGGATATCTAGGATCTGAAATAAAAAATAGATGATCTACAATGGCAAGAGTTTATTTCCGTATATGACATTTGTTGTTTACCACAGGCCTGAGTTACTACTGAAATCAATTTGGATGGGTATATTGCACTTTATGATCCAGAAATTAAACAAAACCTCAGCTGCCCCTTTGGTGGTTTACCTAACTTGGTTTCTGTTAAGCCCCTAACAGAGATAAGCATTTCCACTAGCATTCTAGATTGGTAAGGGACTCTCATTTATGTGAACATCTAGATATCTTGAATTTATATATTCCCCAATGGAAAACCAAACAAAGGGAAATAGATGTTGACATTACTTGAAGAAACGGTTCTGGTTATTAGACTGGGCTGGAGAGATATAAAGTGTCATAAAATTATAATATGTGGCATCCATCTGTGAAGAATATGCTGGATTGCGCCCTACCAGAAGAATATTCTCTATGGGTCATCCAGAGTCTGGTTCGGAAGTATAAAATATGAATGTGCACGTAAGATCCAGTAACAGTTTGATTCAGCTCATGATGAGATGCTCTTTCATATGATTTTGAAATGGAAACAAAACAAAAGCAATATTGATTTCAGCATATTTCTCTCATTGACCTAGCATGCATCTTTTTGCAGTAAATTATTTTTATGGTGCGAAGCTTCATGGTATATTCTTCAATGTTTTGATTGTAGTAAGAAATAACAGGAACAAATATAGTGGTGCTCATCTCTAAATTACATTTTTAAATTCCCCTATAGGTTAGCAGGGAATATGCATGCCAATTCCAGTGTCAAATTCAATTCATTTCACAAGTGTGCAAAAAACATGGCCAGATTCTTAAAGCTTCTCAAAGGTTTATCTCCTGTCTCCTCTAGTAAATATTGGGGTGAAAAGAGAATTTGCACATTCTAATAATCTGATACGTATGCTTAATTTGATTTGCACCCCCACAGTGGTCTCATGGAAAGTGTGCACTTGAGAGGTGGTGCCGGGAGATGTGGTATGTTACAGAAAATCCCAAAACCTCAGAGGAATAGAAGCTCAAGTTAGAAGGAGAGGAGAGGAGAGAAGAGGAAGGCTGAGGCTGAGAGGGTCTTGACAAGAGAGAAACTCACTATGGAAGCAAGTAGAATGGCCCAGGAGCTAAGCCTCACAGAGCTGGATATCAGAACTAAACAGGTGGAGTCCAGCACTAATGGTGGTAGCATACCTACAGAACCTTCTAGAGACAAGAGGGCCCACATCCCAAAATATATGGTACCTACCTTTGCTGTGGGAGCGAACATTTGCAAGAGGTGTGAAGCCTATGGGGTTGCTTTGGAGATGAACAGGGTCCCTGAGGAGGACTGGGGGCCAGTCTCTGGGGGTACATACCTAGTGAAGGGAGAGACGCCTTTCTCGCTCTGAGGAAGGGGAACAAAATGCGGTATGCCCCCATGAACGACATTCTTGTCAGGAAGTATGGCCTCACCCCAGAAAGGTGTAGGCAGACATTTAGGGATGGTCAGACGCTGGCCCATCAGTCCTGCATGGATTCTATGGATTTCTTCTGCAAGGCACAGTTTGGTTGGGTGATGAGCAGTGAAGTAAAAAATCGCCAGTGGCTCTACAATATAGTGGCAAGACACCATTTTAGTCTTTTCAGATCTGTGCTAACACCTGATTGATGGTAAGCTCACTGACCCCAGGGAGCTTGCTAAGGAGCCGGTCTGCACCAGGGTACAAAAGAGAGTACCTAGGAGTAAAGTTGCTTTGAGTGTTCCCAGCTGGTATACAATTATTTCTAAAGACAGTGGTCCCTAAACAAGGGTTAATGTGAGTAAACAATAAATACAGGTCCAATCAGTATTATATTTTACAGCTGCCCAGCCGGACAGGGTTTTTTTAATATGCAGTTGCTTAAATATATACAAAATAAAGCAAGAAACAATTAAAGTAGGACACAAGCCTGTATCCAACTTAGTGGGAAGGACGTACAACTTGAAAACAGAAAGGCTCAGGCAGAGTAAATTGTTTTTATGGGGCACATTTTGATATGACAAACAAAGAATAGTGGAGACACCATTCTTGCTTTATTTTGTTTATATTTAAGGAACTGCATATTAAAAAAAACCCTGGACGGCAGGACAGCTGTAAAATATAGTACTGATTGGGTCTGTATTTATTGTTTACTCACATTAACCCTTGTCAAGGGACCACTGTCTTTAGAAATAATTGATTACCCAAGGTCCCTGACCAATTGTATTTGAGATTCCCTTGTCTTTTATAGCATGCCCAGCAACTATACAAGCAGGGGGACACTGTCTGTCCTAAGACCTCTAGAGTGTTAGCCAAAGTAGCCTTAGGGGTCAGTAGCCCCCAGGGGCAGGTCACAGACCATGCCATGATCTCCCTTAGTTGAGAGATAGAGGGTGATCTGGTAATCCTGGAAGGTGGGAGTTATCACTTCCACAGGCATAGGTGAATGGGATCCCTATCACTGCCTTGAGGAACACCCGAACAGCCAGACCACGGTAGTGGAAAGGCTGGTTTCCCCAGAGCAGCACAACGGCCAGGTTTGTAGGGTAACAGGACTTTTTCTGCCCCATGGTCCTTGTATCCCTGGAGTAGTGTGAGGAGGTGACCGAGAGGAGGTTCATAGTTAGTCCCCAAATACCCATTGACTGCAGTCTGGGGAATGAGTGTCCCCCAGTGTCAAGAGAGTTGGGCAGGTTGACCGCCTAGGTAGCACTGACAGTTTTCTGAGGGTACAACTACCAAGCAATGGGCAAGGGAGCCTAGATGGAGGGGAAGGAAAGAATCACCGCTGTCACCTGTTCAGCATCAGGGTACAGACCCAAGGCTGTAAAGCAAGTCTTAGGACTGGTCGGAGGTAGATTTGAAGTAGGGTGCCTAACACCTGGAGCTGCTGCCCCTCTGCCCCCACTCCAGGAAACCTCAGAGGTCAGAGAACCCTGATGGACTAGGGCTTGGCTCTTTACACCAACAGTTGTAAGTATCCTCTGTATAGTCAGCGTTTTCCCTTGGTTGGGGACAGAAGTCTAATTCAAGGGGCAGAATGAGCCACATCACTTTGTTGGCTTTGGTGGTACTGTCTGCAAACTGGGATACATTTGTGATTAAGTTAAGGTTAAGAGCTGCACAAATGGGGTTCACAGATAAGAAGGGTTCCCCATGGGTCAGGTCAGTGGCTCAGGAGAGTGTAGACAGAGGGATCCAACTGAGTTCAAATACAGCGAAACTACGTGTTGCTCTGAGAGAGCGGAACGGAAGACCTGACTATTGATCTGCTTGCGGGTCCCCATGGCTGAGCGAATGGGCTAATATCGGGACAGTGGAGGAGATCTGGCCACAGCCTACTGAAGCCGAAGACACACCAGAGCGGGCCGAATGGCTGGAGGCGGACAGTAGCTCGTTGCTGGATCTCGAGGACACCCAACCGTAGGAATTGCCGTACGTGTAGGGTAGCGTGTTACACAGGTGGAGTGCACCACTTCCCAGGCCCTAAGTGTCCAGCAGTGGATAGCGTGCTACCCGGGGAGAAGCAGGGAGTGAGATCTGGCCTGACCGCGGCGAGGAACACTCTTCAGGCCAGTATTGACTTCCAACTACAACATTTACTTTTGCCAGAAATTGATGAGATTAGAGGATTTAAAGACTTCTTCCTTTAAAGAATCTTGGTCTGCCAAATTTGTTCAAGTTGTCACAGTGCTGTGAATAAAATATACCGAAAAATAAGTTTCATTTCAAGACCGGAGGCTAGCATTATGCATTAATCTTTGAATTGCCACTCCTGCAGCACATTTACAGAATTTACAAACAATAAAACTACAAGCTAGCACCACATAGTCCATAAATAATCTCCTCATAAAACACTCTTACTCTTTTAAATGCTGCCCCTAACGAAATAAGTACCATGAATGAATAGTTGATGTGTGAAGTGTGGTTTTCACAGACCAAATAATTCAGCATGTTAAACTTCTCATTTATAGAATCTTCACTTAAGCTTTGCTAAGGGAAGTAAGTTGCATTTTCAGTATTGAAATTGGAGAGTGTTTGATGGTTAATACTGTGTAAGTTGTTAAGTAGGTTTTGAGCGGTTTTCAAGGGCGCAGTGAAAGTCACAAGAGATGCCAACACGAGCACCGCTTTAGTGAGGCAGAATGAGTCTAACACACAGTTGGAAGTTGAGGTCCCTTTTGGAGGACTATTGCGATAAGTTCAAGTGGGACTAGGAGGCCATTTTGGCTTAGGCACTCTAGTCAAATAGTGTGTTAGTGCTCTATGAAAGTCCGCTATTTAACGGAGATCAACAGGAATGTATCGTTGATGGTGTGGGGGCAGTATTAAGGTTAGAAGGAGAGTGTAACTGAAAAACAAAACAGGTTTTAGTGTTATTTTAGTGTAGATGTATTAGAATATTTATTAGTCTAGTTTAGCATTAGTGTGTATCAGAACAGGGAAGTAGTTTGGAATTTTCTGGGTCAAAAATAAATGAAGAAGTTATTAGGAAATGAATTCAGTATGAAATGATGGTGCAGGTTAAGGAAACAATTGATAATATTTTAAAGGAAAATAAAGTTCACTGGGTCAGGTGATTGATTTTTCTCCTTATCTGAAGAGGAGGGAATAAGGGGTGAGAAGGGAGAAAATAAGTTAAAAAACAGTAAACATTTAGAAGGCATCACCATGTCAAAAAAGTATTGGCATAGCCAATAGGTCTCAGCAATGCCTAAGCTGTTGGCCGTGTCAAAGTGAATGTCTTTTAGCCATGCTGTCTAGCAGCAAATCTGCTGTTCAGCATGGCTGAGAATCACAGGATGTTGAGCCAACCCAGAGTCTCTCAGCGCTTTTTTCTGTTAGAAGGGGCAGGACAATAAACTCAACATGGGGGTGGTCACTAAGAACCTCAGCATCGGCTCAACATCCTGTGAATCCGAGCTTTCAGTGATTTTCAGCCGTGCTGAACAGCAGATGTGCTGCTAGCCAACATAGCTGAAAAACATTCACATTTAGAAGGCCAATAGCTTGGGCATTGCCAAGATCTATTAGCTTAGCCAATGTGTGGTCGGTGTTAACGGGGCCTTGCTGAACAAATATGGAAGTGATAGTCAGAAACAGTTGAGGAGCTTCGAAGTGAAGTGAGGATGTGGTGTAACAGCCAATGCTGCCAACATGGAAACTGGGGAACCAGGTTCGAATCTCTGGGTCGGTTTGTGATTCTAAGCAAATCACTTTCGCTTTCCCCTGCATATGACAATGAATGTGTCATTATGTAATGTAACAAGCGAGCACTGAAAATGCTCCAGTACCATCACCTGCTGTGTGCACTATGGCAAGATGGAGGACAGAACAAGTGCTACAATACCATCGGATCGTGCCAAAAATAATAATAATAGAAACAGAAGCGATGAGGAAGGTAGTGGGGTGACAGGTCAAGCAGGGACGCAGAAGGGAATGAGGAGATGAGCAAGCCACAACAGAAGAGGGCAGGAGAAAGCAACAATGAAGGGGAGAAATACCTTAATTGAAGCAGGATCAGCAACGAAAATTAATGTGTCATTGTGGAATGTAATTGGTGAGCACTTAAAAGCGATCCAATACCATTGGCTCGTGTTCATGCCATGGCAAGACAGAGCGAGCGCTCCAATACCATCGGATTGTGCTGTTCATTTTAAACACCTTTTTAAGAAACATATTAGTTTGTGTACAAGAGTAGGCATTTTAGTGGCGTATGCGTACAAGGGAGGCAGCCTAAAAACACAAGTACCCCCTATGGAGTGCTTGAAAACAAAGAAAGATTAGCTGCGCATACCAGGAGCAGTGCAAGGAGACATGTACTTGGTCCATGTGCTACAGGAGGGCCAAACACAAGAAGAGGGCATGACACCCATATGCCATGATGAATGGTATCACAGAAAATGAAAGCAACCCTGAAGTTTATCAATGGTAGGAGATGGGCAGTCTGTAAGCCCACAGATAGAACACAACACATCTCTTCGAGACAGCACATGCCCAGTCTAGCTGAGACCTAAAAACAATAGATTTTGCACAAGCAAAACCTACTGGCTTTGCCAGTGCTTTTTGAGTTTAGAAATGGGGAGATTAAGGGATTTATCCATAATCACAAAATATGAAACTAAGGCTGAAGTAGTGAGATTATATAGTGTGATGTAAAGGCTAGCGCTGCCGAATACAGAGCTGGTAAACAGGGTTCGAGTTTCGGAGTCGAATTAACATCCTTGATTTTGGGCAAATCATTTCATCTTGCCGTGCCTGCAAACATTAATGTGGCCTGGTGTAAAATAACTGGTGCTAATGTAAAGTGCTTCAATGCCTTCAGGTGATGCTGTCACTAAATAGATCTGCACAAAAAAAGTGAAAAACAGGGTGTGTGGATGATAGTGATATGTGCAATGGAGTTCAGCAGGGTCAGGGAGCGATGGGCGGAAGGTGGACAGGAATCCAACAGCAAATGCAGGCAGCCATGGTGAGATTAAGTGATTTGCCCATAATCACAAAAATGTGGAACTGAGGCTGAGGCTGAGGCGAGGGAGAGCATATGGCATTCTCTTGGAAGAGGATGTGGTGTAAGTGCCAGAACTGCTGACTATGGAGCTGGGAAACAGGGTTGGAGTTTCTGCATTGGCTTAAAAACCTTGATTTTAGGTAAATCATCTAATTTCCCTGTGCCTCCAAAACTGAATGTGTCCTTGTGTAAAGTAACTGGTGCTAATGTAATGTGCTCCAATAACTTTGGGTGGTGTTTGGCTCTAAATAAAACTGTACAGAAAAAACAAATGTGGATAGCAGAATCGCAGGAAGGATGGGGGTCTTGTGGAAGAGGGGATATGTGCGGCGAGCTGGAGTTTAACGGACAACCAACGGCAAATGCGGTCTGCCACAGGGAGATTAAATGATTTGCCTAAGTGAACGGTGTCGTCATAAAAAGTAACTGGTGTCAATGTAAGGCACTTCAATACCTCAGATGACGCTGGGGCTATATAAAACTGCACAAAAAAGTTACTGGTGCTAATGTAAAAGCAGTCCACTACCTAGGGTGGTGTTGGCACTATATAAAATTGCAAACAAAAATCCAGAAAAAATCATATTGTTAGGTTGGTTTATAGTAGTGAATATGAGGATGTACATTGCATCGGCAACCACATTAAATGGACTACTGTTGCCATGGGCACTGGGGGCAGGCAGATATAAAGACTCAATCTGGTTCCTTTGAAGAGAATTCAAGTTAAGCAACAATGCGCATGAAAACACTTCACCAGTGAATATGGAAAAAAGCAAGAAAATGCCTCTAAGGGTTAAATTTGAAGAAATAGAGTCCCACTCTATGAAATGAGAAGCAACAAGGTGAGACACGAGCAGTTCACTCATTTTGCACAGGAGAAACATGGCTATGCAATTACAGCAGAAGACAAAATTCATTTAGAAGCTCCAAAATGCCCTGTGATAATGACCCGATTCACTTGAGGTCTGATTTTCCAGCTATAAACACCATTGCTGAATGGCCACATATAGGTTTAAACATGCATACACACCTAGTACCCACACATTTGGAAAATAATTAGAGACTACACATGAGCCAAGTAATAGCAGCCATGAAAACATGCTCCAATCAGCACATTAGCTATACACTAATACAACATTAAAAGGCAGTATGCCACCACTCACTGGAACGGAACAGACTGCAATGGGGGTTTAAAGCAGTGAGGAGGGAGGGAGTGATTTGTAGACGAGAGAAGCACCAAGAGGAGCGAGGGAGCAAGCAGACATGGGAGGGAGGAGGTGGAGGAAACGGAAAGCATAAACAAAGTGAAAAGCAGTGATGGGGAGGGGGTTATTTGTGGATGGGGCATGAGGGTGGGTGGGAGGAGACAGAGCTGGTAAAAGCATGAGTATGGTGTAGAGTGTGAACAAGAAAGAAAAAAGTAGATCCTAAAATGGTTGTAAAACAGGAGCAGTGGATGTTTATAAATGCTTGGTCCATGATCTGGGGGAAAAACAAGAAGAGTAATGACCATGTACGCCTGGGATAGTTGGTGACAAAGAATATGAGACAGATGATACAGCAAACAAATGGGAAGCCTGTGGGCTGGCTGAAGCCCACAGATTATGATGAATATGTATTTGATATTGTGAATAGTGATGGGATCAGTGCTGAAACTGAGAATATGGAGGGTGAAACCTCAAAAGAGGTTTTAAGAAATCCTTTAAGAGACAAGATCTTTTCACCATATGAGGCACCCAAGGAGTGAGCAATGGATCATTTGAGCAAGTTCTTTAAAGAGTGGGTAAGGAAATAATTAGAAAAAGAAGTGAGTAGGGTTCTGAGAGCTGAGTGCCCAAGGCATGTAGTTGACAATAAAGTTTGTTGCACTCAAAATTTAGACCCAGAAGTCATTAGTTTTTTATTCAGGTTAGGTAGAGACACACAAATGGCCTGGAAAGATCATCAAAACAGTACCAAGACAAGGTACTGGATGTTCTAGGTCGTTTGGCAAGGATCTTTGACATGGTAAAGAGGCTCATGTCAATTAGTTGATTGTAGATCTAGAGTTACTCAATGGGTGGAGCCATTAATTTATTGGGGAATGCTAACGCAGAATTAATGGCTTAAAGAAGAAAAGCCATATTGATGAATATTAATATAAAACTGGGTGACATGGTTCAGAAAGAACCAAGCGATAATGTGAAGGATTTCCTTTTTGGAGTAGGTTTGCTTAAGAGTTTATCGAAGTATGTTGCTAGATTTACTGCATTGGATAAGATGCAGGAAAACATGAGAAAGGAAGTGTTTTTGGAAGGGACAGTAGAAAGGGACTTTCAACTGGACGAAGAGTACAAAGGTCCCAGTATATTTATCAGTACAGAGGGTATGGGAGGACCCAAGTAGAGGTAGAGCAGTAAGGTCAGGAACAGGAAGATTTGTATGTGGACAGAGACAAAACGTTTGAGAATCACAAGGTGATTTTGAGGACTATTTATAGTTTTTCCCAGGGAAAAATAAGGGGGATCAATTAGGATACTAAGGGAAGGCATTGGAAAAGTTAACAAAAGACATATGGGTACTAATAACCGTATAAGTTTGTGAAAATGAATTTGTGGAGTAACCACAACAGGTAAAGAGACAAAGGGATTTAAGTCTAACAGAAGAGCAAAAGCCAGTATTGGATTCAGAGATAGAGTCCATGATACATAAAGGTGCAATAAAGCATATAGAGGAAAGTGCCAGGAATTATGTGAGCAATCTTTTTAATAGATAAAAAAGACAAAGGATGTAGGCCGGTAATACATCGGAGGGATTTAAGCAGGTATTTGGTGTACAGGAATTACTAGAATGAAATAATTAATTAACAGAGATAGTTCAGATGGAGGAAATAGTTATTCCAGTTTCATTGCCTACCTTTTGGATTCTTGTCTGCTCCATGGTGCTTCACTAAATTGATGAGAGAGAGGTGCCCGGTTACTAGTATACCTAGATGACATATTGATAATGTCCTAACATTTGGAAAAATTGATGTTAATGACGAGTCGGTTGGATGCGTTTTTTTTTATTATAAATAACGAGAAGTCAATATTATTAACTTCACAAAAAGGTGGAATTTTTAGGATTCCAGATAAATACAAACAAGGTTGTGTTACAGATACCAGAGAGGAAAGTGAAAATAATAAGGAAAGAAATATTGCATATTTTGAGGAAGGACACGTTGTCTCTAAGGGAGTTAGCTCGAATGGTAGGATTCTTATCTTTAATTCAGATAATGTTCCCAGTTCCTTTGCATTATCATGCATTACAGAGAATAAAAATAGACGCTATGTGGAAAGGTCGGTGGTATAGAGACAGAGTAGCGGTGCATCAGGAAGGGAGCGAGAAGTTGAATTGGTGCTTACACAATACAGTAACATGGAATGGCTGGGCCATTTTTGGATGTGTCCTAGACTTTGTTTTAGAAACAGATGCCAGCTTGAGAGGCTGGGGGCAGGGTTAGGAGAGCACAAGACAGGTGGAATGTGGACAGAGAAGGAGAGGATGAAGCACATACATTCTTTGGAGTTAACAGCAGGATTGTATGCTTTGAAAAGCTTCAAGGAGATTTTGAAAGATGAGACAGTGTTGATGAAAAAGGTCAAAGTGTCAGCTGTGACCTATATCAATCAATTAGAAGGAAGCAGATGCTGTGGTTTATCAGAATTAGCAAATAAAATTGGTATTTTTGTCTGGAGCACAAGATAAAGGTGAAGGCAGAGTATTTACCAGTACAGTTGAATATGATAACAGATTGGAATTCTCGGAACATATGAAATTACCGCCATTGGAAGCTGAACCAGTGCTATTTTAGAAGAAAAGAGAAACTCTGGAAGTGGATCTTTTTGCAAGCAGATTGACAATCCATTTAGAGAAGTATTTCATTTGGATACCAGATCCAGGAGCATCTGCAGTGGACATATTTCAGCAGATTTGAAGGGGGGTGGAATCATATACCTTTCCTCCCTTTGCAATGATCTAGAAGGTTCTTTTGAAAGTCAGAACACACAGTACTGTGTGTGGTGACTCAGTTTTGGGAGTCTGAAGTGTAGTTTCCATCAGTGATGGAATTGGCGTGCACAGTACCTTTTAGGATTCCAGCAACAAAAGGTTTACTGGCGAATTGGGAAGGAGAAGAGCATCCTTTAGTGCAATACAAGGTGTTGAGCCTTCTTACATGGAAATTGTCAGGAGATCTGAATGTTGCAATGGACTTTTTAATAGGGCTGTTGAACTGTTCGAGCAGTCTTGGGCACCAGGAACTAGAAAACGATATAAGGAATATTTAGAAAATGGTGCATAGAGAGGAGATAGTTAATTGTCTGGTAGAGTAATTGAAGAAAGGTTTGGGTTGCAGAACAATGAGTTGTTATAAGTCAGTGATTTCAGCTGGACATGTTCGAGTGGATGGAAGTGGATAGAAGATCAGTGGAAAGAAATAATATTGTATTCTGAGTTTTAAGGAGTATGAGATTTAGAAAATCACCTAGAGGAAGGTATGATGTTTTATGGTACATGAATATGGTATTGACATTATTTGAATAGTGATTGGTAAATAAATATTTAGATTTGAAGGAACTTTTGGTTAAGTTAGCAACTTTACTATGTTTAATATCTTGTAGAAGGGTACCAGGTGTTAAAGCATTCTTTTATCCAAGTTTCTCTGACTGTAAGAAGTTATGTGTAGTGGAATGTTTGATTGCATATTAGAACAGAATGATGGAGTGTAGAAGAGATGAGGTGGATGAATTGTTGATATCTCATGTAAAAACCATATGGCGCAGTGGGCAACACTACTATCGCTAGAAGGATTAAATGGGTAATGTAACAAGCAGGAATAGATGTGCAAATATTTAAAGAAAATGCATTAAGAGGTGCAATGGTGAGTAAAGCTGTTTTGTCTGGTGGAAGATTGGAGTAAATTCTGAAAGCAGCTGACTGGCGAAATGTGAGTAACTTTGCAAAGCACTGCTTTACACTAGTAAATCAAATGGAAAATGTGATATTGAAGGACTTCCAACATGCATAATCGTAGCCTGTGCTCTTGAAATAAAATGGCGATTCTTCAAATGTTATGACTAGCTAATAAAGGTTTCATTAAGGATACAGACTGGGTGTGAGTGTTTCATTGGTTCAGATGCTCCGTCCATTACCACCCCCTTTTGTACCGCTTTTGGCCGCCATAAGTGAGGCAGGGTATGCGCAGACGTGAGTCCCTTGCTCACTTTGCCACTGGATTCAAGCAAGCCGGGCTAAAGACGGCTGGAATGCCAGAAACCGGTCCTCGGAAGCTTGAATCCGGTCCAGGGAAGGCATGGCTTGGCAGTTCGGGCTGGACTGTTCCCATGAGGCACAGGGTCAGACTGATTTGCATATAGCCATGTCTGAACTGGGGTGGCAGAGTGGGCTAAAGAACAGGTGATGGATTAAACCCCGATCTTTTGACTGGGTGTGAGTGTTTGATTGGTTCAGATGCTCCGTCCATTACCACCCCCTTTTGTACCGCTTCCCACTGAACTTAGGCAGGTCACCGGCCTTCTTGCTTTTAGAAGGTAGTTAAAAACCTGGCTTTTTCCCCTCTTTCCCTAATCCTTAGCCTGTGATTTGTTGCCCCTCCTTTTTTTCGAGTCTGCCAGCGCCAAGATGCCTCTCGAGGTGATTGCATGCTCTATAAGTGAAATAAATACATAAATAAATAATAAGGATTATGTATGTGAAAGATAATAATGAAGAGAACACATTTTAAATTTGCAGGATATACATGCATAGTGAGGATAGGTATGTGCTGATATTTCCTTCACTAATCTTAGAAGATAGCAGATGGAGAAGAAGTGGATTTGGATAGTGTTAGTTTCACACAGGAGAGAAGAATAAGGAGACAAAGGAGAACAGTTCACCGCACTTAAAAGAGGAAGAGTGGTTTATGAGGGAATTATTTATGGACTATAGTGTTCTAGTTCTAGATTGAAGTTTTATTGTTTTTACGTTCTTTAAATGTGCTGCAAGAGTGGCAATTAAAAGATTTATGCATAATGTTAGTCTCTGTGTCTTTAATGAAATCTTGATTTTCTATTCATAACATTTGGAGAATCTCCATTTTAGTCTAGTTGGATAGTTTCTATTCAATTCTGGTGTGTACCCACACATCATCTGCACTTCTAAGCTGGCAAGGGTCACTCAGCTTGGAGTCTGCTAGATGCAGGTGTAATGCTAAAGAATAATTACGTAAGATGTGTTCCTGCATAAGCAAATATTATAGCGCATCATAAGTGTAAGCCTAACTGCTCTTCATACAGCCCTCTAGTGCTATCAGTTAGTCATCCCAAGACAGTTGTGAACCTTTGTGGGTGTATCTAAACTTCTTATGGTACTCTGCATTCATGAGAACAAACTTTCATTGATCCATCAGTCATGTTGCCATCTCATCTAAAGTGGATCACTCACCTGTGCAGGCACCAACCTCCACAACAACGTTCCCTAGGGCCGCATGTCTACTCTGTGCATTCTCAATGCTCTCTCATTCCAAAACAAATAAGCCCTGTTATGGCATGTTGAGGTATGTAAGTATTTTTCTCATTCATTCACTCCCACATCTGTTCAGCACCCAGAGCTACAGAAAGGAGAACTATCATCTCACTTGTGTAGTAAAGTGGCTGTAACTTAGGAGTGCTGAGAAAAACCATTCTTAACTCATCGACAACCATGGAATCATAGAAATTATGGTCTTAACTCCATGGCTGCTCGGCATTTTCCCCTGCTGTGCTGAGAAATCGAAAATCCCCCTTATCATGACGAGCTGGGCTCGGCATGAGCGTGTGAGCGCCCTGCTTCATGACGAGCCCAGCTCGTCATGAGCCTGGAAGGGGTTAATGATTTTAATGATGGAAATATGGTTACATGTGTAGTATGCGGAGCCTCACAGTATCTCAATGACAGAGATCCAGCACTCCACTACAGTAATTTTAGTAACGTTTCTTGTACAAGAGGGTATTTATTAAAGCATTACATAAAGCAGTGGTAAAATTAGGCAGTTGGTGAGAATGCTCTTCTATAATAAACCTGTGCTTTACTAATTTTCAGACCTAAATACTGCAACCACACCTGTGTTCTGCCTCTGCATCAGAGGCACAGCCAAGCACCAATTCCTTCTCAAATTAATTGAGTTTACTGTGTTCCCTTTAAAGCAAATTGGCCTTTTTTTACCTTTATTTTCATATAGTGCTGGATCGCTTTACATAAATTGCTTAGAGTAGGGATGCACAGACGCTGATGGTCAATGAACTGTGATGCTGCAAGTCGGAAGGATTTGCTGCTCCCTGTGTCTGCCCCATAGTACCTCAAGGGCTGGCCGCATTCTCCTACTATGAGAACTTACTTTTAACAGCAGACAGACCAAAAGTGTTCCTAAAGGTCCTGGATATTTAGGGGTATTACGACTACCCTGAGTAAGTAGAATATTATCCCCTGAAGGAAGAGCACTTTACTCATCTCCAGAATTGTTGAGTCGGAATTTACTTTTCTACATTGTACTCCGGCTATCAAGATGCCCCATAATTATTTTGAGTCCTGGTGAGACCATTTCATCCAGCCAGCAATACACAAATGCTTCTCTGTTTAACTGAGGATTTGTCTGCTATGTTTGTGCGGGGAATGAGATTTTGATCCCTTATCTGATCACCTAGATGCTCATCTCATTTGTCCCTTTTTGGATCGGAAATGTTCCTAAGCATTTTCACACATTTCTACATTAGCCCACCATATATACGGGCCTTTCAAATTCTATTACACACTCTAGAGTAAATACAGATACATATTCTCATTTCTTTAAGTGACATAGGCTAACTTTACGCTACAAACTTGTGAATATGATGCAGACATGATTTTTATTCAAATTGCGCTCTCTCATTTGCTTTGTGATTTTTTAACATGAGGCACGTTACACTATTGCTGGAAGTTCAAATCAAATCTTGGTAGTTGCCAATTGTGGTAATCTTTTTTATATAATAAAGCAAGTGTATTGAACGCTAATTTCTATTTTTGGTATTGCATTTTTGCATGATGTGATCTCTCCTCTAATAAAAATTTTTTTGAAAGGATACTTATGAGAACTGCTGTTGCTGTTATAGAATCAAATTATGGATGAGCAGGGAAAACGCAACCACACATTCAGCACCCAAAAAGCAACCATGCTTTGCACACATGGGTTCGGATATCATCCTCATTGCCAAAATATGTTATGATGTGAAGAGGAAATCCAGTAGCCAAGGTAAGATTATGGATGAAGGTTTTATTGATCTTAGTACTTCAGATGGTCTCCTAGTTAATTCTGTAGTTAGTCCCACCAAGAACAGCCTCCCTGCTGCTCATCCCATACTCCAACTAACACTCCACATCACAGGCATCCTCACATTCCATTACATCACCATGCACACCAACATTCCACACAGCACATTCACCCTGGCTGAGCAGCAGGATGATGCTGTAATTCCTCAGACCCAAATTACGAAAAAGTAGCAGAATTAACGTTTTCCATGGACCATGATAGGGCACAATAGTATTACGTGTTCAACCACTTCGATCAACCAAGGGAAGAAAGGGCATGATTTTTTAGACTCTGTGCTCCCAGGCCTCCATGCAGTGGTAAAGGCTCCAATTGGGAGGATTCCTAGACGAAACTTTAAATACAGGGTTCCCCTCATCCAAAAATGGTTCAAAACAGTAGTCAATTTTGAGCTCCAAGATAGAGGTAGTGAGGGACCCCACCCCAGAAGAACTTGTGTGTTGGTCCACATATTGCCAATAGGCTCTTTTCAATGCCTGTTTGAAGGCCATTGCAACATCTGTTGGTGTTGACCAGAAATTGCTAAAGCCAACCTGTCTCAACCGATGCCTGTCCACTCTAAGCCAGGAAATCTTACAGGACCCCAATTCCTCCTCTACTTCTTCTGAGGCTCCTCAGAGAAGTATGCGTTCGGGGGCTGACCAAAGTCTTTGCCACTACATTAAAGGTTTCAGCCCTGCTACATCATTAACTCTAATCCAGATGATCTAGTTGTAGAGGGGGGTTCGCTGGGAGTTTGTTCAAGCCCTTCAAAATGATTTTCTGCTATTTCAAGCGGCTTATCATATAAACTACTTGTACATTAGAGTTCTATGTATAACTACCGCAGTCAGTGGATCATTGTATGAAAATTTACAATTCCAGATTGTGCATTCCACCTTCATGAAGTTATCAAAGTAAAAGAATGCCCTGGAAAAATGCCTCCTGCTCATTAGTGACAATAACACATGCCAGTAAAACATCAATGCTAAACATGCCTGTTCGCCCCAAGACTATAGCTAGTATGGAAACCACATAAAGAACCCTTATGCATGTACATGAGAATTTAAATTGAAAAACAAATGCTTTCAAAGGAAAGGGACCGATAAAACCTACCAAAATCATTTATAAGGGATATATCTATAAAAAAGGGTAAAAAAAACAAAAAGAGTAAAATAAACAAAATGCAAGTGTTTTATTCAATTAGAATTGAAGTTGCAATAGTGAATATCCGGAGGGGAGACACATTCTCATTTCTATACATGTACGATTGTTTGATTTGGGGAAATTGCGATTTTATCAAATGTTTTAAACGTGGAAGTTAAAAGGATTGGGGATAATTTATTTGTTATGCAGTCTCCTTTCAGCCAAGCATATCTGAACCATTTGTAAGTCTAATGAGCTAAATAATAACAGCTGGAGTCTGACAGATTTTATCAAGCATTCATGTTTGTACAAATATTGACTTAAATTAGTCAATTCCCAGTAAAGAATCAGATTTATACATGAACTCTAACAAAAACATGATAACATGATCAAGTTGATCAAAACATCACAAGTTGGCCTAATGGCTAGGGCGCTTGACCTCGGACCTGGGGAACTGGGTTTGAGTTTTGGTAATGACGCTAAACCTGTGATTCTGGGCAAATCACTTAATCTCCCCGTACCTAACAAAAATGAATGTGTATCCTCATGTAACGTAACTTGTGCTATGTAAAGCGCTCTGATACCCAATTCAGAACTTTATATTTTACTCGGAGAATACAAAATACATTTAAAAAAACGAAATGTATCTAAACAAAAATTACATTGCGCAAAGTAATAATTTATGGATCGAGTATGCCTTATTCAATCAAATTGGAGTATTTGCATAGCGAATGAATAATCGGAGGGCAGGAAATAAACCAATGACAGAATATCGTCAAGTAAGAAGCTACTAAGCACCGCTATTTGGGCATTGCACTTATGGTGTCGAGTTTAGGTGTGGGTATAATGCCCAAGCAGTGAGGCACAGTAGTCAATATTGGTCATTCATTCATTGGCGTCCTTCCATGATGAATTATTCATTCGGATGCAGCAACAGTGCTGTTGTGTGATCATTCGTTTTTGTCCATAGTGCAGATGGAAGTAATGAGGACTAGCCCTTAAAGGAATGTCTCTTTTATTTTGGAAAATTCCTCTTTCATAAAAAGCTAGCCACACCCCAGTTACCAAATGCTACTTACTGCCCCATCCCTTATATTCATTGTTGTGATATGTTAAAAACATCCTCTTCATAATATTTCTTTTGTGCATTCATCAAAGATACATAAGATAAGATTATTGCTCAATATATTAGGAAGTGGAAAAAGTTGGACATTAATACTTTAAATGCCTTTCTTGAAACTAATAGCCCATGTACAAAATCAGACATTAAAAGCCTTTCTTTTTCAGTACAGAATTGGCTCATGACAGCCATTGATTCTTGCCTACCTAAAACAAAATTAAGAGGCCATACCCGTCATCCTCCTGCCCCTTGGTTTAATGACACTCTAAAGGAAGAAAAAACTAAATGCAAAAGTGCGGAGCGCAATTGGCGGAAAACCTATTCCCTGGAAGCCAAACAAACTTATAAATCTAAATTGACGCACTATCAGATGTTATATAGAAGAGCAAAAACAGACTATGTCCGTATGACAATTACGGAGGCGTTAAACAAATCAAAAACATTGTTTAATGTTGTAAAAGAGCTTGCAGGATCTAACACTGTTCAAAAACCACCCGATTTAAACAAAAAACAGTGTGATCAGTTAGCTTCCTTCTTTGTCAACAAAGTGGACAAAATTCATAAGGGCATAGAGCTCGCACAAAAAGATCAACACCAGCTTAATACGATCATTCCTGGTGATCCAATTATGGAAGTTGGCGATGCTTCCAAAGAGTTGGACTCTTGTGCCATTGACAAAAGACATGCAACCTTAGAATGTTGGCCACCGCTAAATGCCGACATGGTTGTCAATTTACTAAATACGATCAAATCCGGCTCACCAAAGGACCCCTTACCCTGCTCTGTCCTAAAACAATTGAATAGAAATGTATTGACGTCCATTACAGATCTACTTAATGCCTCTCTTCAGGAAGCATACGTTCCAGCAGAATGGAAGCATGCTATGGTCCACCCATTGTTGAAGAAGGCTGGAGCAGATCCAAACATGCCCTCCAACTTTAGACCAATATCTCTTCTGCCTATCTTTTCAAAAATCTTGGAAAAGCACGTGCATCAGGTGCTGTCGGAATTCATAAAAACACACGATCTCCTTCCTTTACAACAATCTGGATTCCGTGTAGGTTTTTCTACGGAAACGACATTGCTTGGAGTGACAGAAAACATCCGCGCCATGATAGATAGAGGAGAAACTGTGGCACTCATATTATTAGACCTGAGTGCCGCGTTCGACACTGTTTCACATGTGGTGCTGTTACGAACACTCTCCTCCATAGGTATTCATGGCGCAGCCATAAATTGGATTGAGTCACTGTTAAGCAATCGTACGTTTCAAGTTTTTTCTCAGTCTGCCTGCTCTGAGACTTTACTTCTTAAACATGGAGTACCACAGGGCTCAATTTTAAGTCCACTGCTTTTTAATTTGTATATGAGTCCTCTTGCGAGATTAGTTGAGGAGACAGGTTTGAATATGTTCTCATATGCTGACGATTCACAGCTCCTTTTCTCTCTTTCTTCAGCCGAAAGTAACCATCCTTCCATGCTAAAATTAGGGTTAGGTAAGATCGCTGGATGGATGCAGGATAATTTTCTTAAGCTTAACGGCAAGAAAACGGAGCTAATTATTCTTGGAAAAAATAGAGAGGCCTGGGGACCACAACACTGGCCATCTGAAATGGGCCCTCTTCCTATACCTGTTTCACAGGCACGTAACTTGGGAGTCATCATTGACAAATCTTTAGATATGCACCAGCAAGCCGTTAAGACTTCTGGGGGGGGCGTGGCTTGGATGCCGAGGAGGTAGGCAGCGTGAGCTCGGAGCTCCGTGCCCGATCCCGGAAAATATCCTGAAAATTCATTCGAACCCCGAGATAAAGGGCATTATCCGATACTGGACGGTACTGCGGAGGGTCCGGGACCCGCGGAGGACGACACCGAGCCTTCCCGCAGCAGTATCTTAACTTTGAACGCTGAACTCAGCCGAGAAGTCGCGGACCCCAAAATGGCGGCGATGGCATGAGATTGCTTGTGACGGAGGCATCTGCCCGGAGACCCACTGAAGACCGCTCCCGGACACGCTAGAGGTGCTGGCGGCCGCGTCGCGCCTCTCCCCAGGTGCTGGAAGAACTTTGGGTGCGCCCTTGGGCGGTGGTTGAGAACCGTCTCCTGATTGGGGCGACAACGGTACGACAGTGACTCGGAGACGAGGACCCCGGATCTCAGGCGCAACTGGCGCTGGCCGGGCCACGACCGCTCGGTGCTTCCTGCCTCTTGGTGACATTTCTGGGCCTGAGAACCCGGCCGGAGGACGGTGCCCGGCGACACTCGGAGGGCGACCAGGAACACATTTGAGGTTCACCGCCCATCCCGGCCCAGATGGGGAAGCCGAAGGGGAAGGGAGATGGCGCGACCGACACTGAGGCGGCGGAAGGAACGGAGAGAGACCAAGCGGCGTTACAGCGGATGCAGGATCGTATCCTGGAAGCCATCGCCACCACAAAGGATGCCCTGCAGCAAGATATAGCTCAGGTGGCAACGGGCTTGGGCCTCCTGAAGGCCGACCACGATAAACTTAAGGACAGGGTGAAATCCGTGGAGACCACGGTTAAGGACTTAGCCCCGGCCCAGGCAACGGTGAAGGCCCAGATGGCCGACGTGATGGACCGTCTGAAGGTACTGGAAAGGAGGGCCGAGGATGCAGAAAACAGGAACAGGCGCAACAACGTACGCCTAGTGGGCCTGCCGGAGAAAATTGAAGGCGACGACATGGTGGGCTACTTGGATAACTGGCTGCGGACGGAGGTGGCACCTGAAGGTCTGTCCCCCTTCTTCTCCCTGGAGCGGGCACATAGAGTTCCGGCACGTCCGCCTGCCTTGGGCCTTCCTCCTCGCCCGGTGGTGTTCAAGTTGCTCCATTACCGGGACAGAGACTGGCTTTTACAGAGGGCGAGAGAGGCAGGGCCCTTTCAAGTGGAAAACAACAGAGTCACCATGTTCCCGGACTACACGTTTGAGACTCAGCGACTTCGGGCAAACTTCTTGTCCCTCAAGCGAGAGCTCCGCCAGGAAGGCATCAAGTACTCCCTGTTGTTTCCTGCCAAGCTAAGAGTGGTGGTGGACGAAAAGACTTTATTCTTCACGACTTCCGCGGATGCATGGGACTGGTGGGACACTTATAAGGCAGGAACGGACGGTGCTAAGGCCAGGGAGGAAGAGGCCAAGGTGGAAAAGCCGATCAGGCAGTCCCAACGGATCAGAAAGAATCGCAGGAGGACCGGGAAACCCTCGATGTCGCAGACGGAGGCGGAGAGGCAGGCGGCCCTACAGGCGGTGGTGGATTTATCTAGAGCCGCCAGGACTCAGTCTGGGAAGGGCACGGATTCGGAGGCCCCGGGAACGGGCTCAGAGACAGGTCTATCGGAATTTGGTGGAGCCCGGGCCCTATTGTGATGCCGCAGACCTCGGGAGAGATACTGGAGGCGTGTTGAACTGGTTTGGCGGAATGGACTCGCTGGTTGGACACCGGGGCGATGGACCCACAGCAGTGGAAAGATATTGATTGAGGTTTTGGGGATCTGTAATGTGGGGATTGTGGGGTGGAGCGCGCGGGGCTGATTTGTTGGAGGTCTTATAGCATTGAGCCGCGCCTTACTGGCCCCTAAGGTCATCGCAGTGGGGACTGCGAATATTACCACCTTTCCTTGAGGGGTGGTCGGGAGTGTTGGTTTGGATGGGGGTACTTCCAGTTGCGGGGGGCCTGTCCTGGGGGGGTGGGAGTTGCGAGCAGTTGGGGTTGCTCAAGGGGTTGTAGTTGTTGGAGGGGTTTGGCTTCCTGTTTGGAGAGGGTGGGGGGGAGGGCCCGTGGTCGCGAGACTTAGGCGAACACTGTTCTTTGCTGTATGGTCCGGTTGTGTAGGGGGGAATGGCTAGTACTGGAGCGTTGAAATGTGTGACCTGGAATGTGCGGGGCATGCAGTCCATGACGCGCAGACATAAGGTTCAGGCGTACCTCAAGCGTAGGGGGGTTCACATAGCGTTCCTGCAGGAGACGCACCTAAATAAGCAGGAAGGGGCGGCTCTACAAAGGCGCTGGAGGGGGCAGTTATTCTACACGACGTTTTCAGCATTTGCGAGGGGGACATTGATTTGGATACGGGCGGGGGTCCCCTTCCAAGTTTCGAAGTCGTCGATAGACCCAGAGGGCAGATATGTGGCGGTGGAAGGAAGGCTGAGAGGCAGGATGATATCGCTCTGCAATGTGTATGCTCCTAATGTAGACCTGCCCGCTTTCTTGTCTAATGTCTCGGGCAAATTGGCGGGTTACTTGGCAGGACCGGTCCTCCTGGGGGGGGACTTCAACTCGGTTGAGGATGTGCTACTAGATAGGTCCCATCCCCCGCTACGCGCGTCCCCAGCACATAGGATCGCCAAGCGTAGATTAGAATGGCAGGAGAGCTGGGCCCTCACGGATGCATGGAGGGCGTTGCACCCCACCACTAGGGACTACTCCTTTCACTCGCACCTGCATGATTTACATGTGAGGCTGGATGCATTTCTTTGTTCGGAATGTGTGCTCCCTGCGGTGGGAGGGGCGGAATACTTGGCAAGGACGATATCGGACCACAACCCCTTGTTGATGTCTCTGGAATGGATGGTGACTGTTAACTGCGTGCCAACATGGCGCCTGCAACCTGACACCCTGGACGACTTGTTGTTCAGGGAGGCCCTGAGTGACCGTATCGAGAGGTATTTTGAGGAGAACAGTGGCTCGGCTTCCACGAGGGCGGTTGAATGGGATGCTTTCAAGGTGGTGGTGCGGGGACACTGTATTGGGCACACGGCAGGGGCACGGAAGACTTTGTTGGATGACTTGGATAAGGCTGAGACACGGCTGAGGGATCTAGAGAAGAGGCGCCCGAATCACCCAGAACTGCAGGAGGGGCTTAGTGGGGCGCGGGAGGGGCTGGCGGTAGAGCTAGAGCGGCTGCGTAGCTTCGACCACAAGGCGTACGTGACGAGGGCGCATGCGGAAGGTGATAAGGCGGGGGCGATGTTGGCTTGGCTTGCTAACCCTATCCGGGGGGGAGGGCCGATCATGAGGATCCAGGAGCCAGGGGAGGAGCCTTGCCACTCCCAACCCGGGATCCTGAACAAGTTCCGAGCCTATTATGAAGGGCTCTATCTGAGTGGTGATACGGGAGGGACGGAGGAGCTTGAGGAGTTCTTGGACGGGCTAGAGTTGCCGCGCGTGGAGGACTCGGAGGCAGAAGAGTTAGGGCGGCCCATCTCCCTCGGAGAAATAGGTTGCGCTGTAAAACAGATGGCTAGAAACAAGACCCCGGGCCTTGACGGTCTACCGATCGAATTTTATGGCAAATACCTAGAGCATCTTGCTCCGCGGCTGCGCGAGGTATACAATGAGGCGCAGGAGAAGGGCCGACTCCCGGGCTCTATGTGCGAGGCCCTTATGATCCCACTCTTGAAGCAGGGCAGAGAGGGTACGGCGCTGTCCTCGTACCGTCCGTTATCTATGTTGACGACGGATTATAAAATCCTCAGTAAAATTCTGGCCAACAGATTGCTAGTGCACATGACGAGCCTGGTTCATGGTGACCAGTGCGGTTTCATACCGACACGCAACACCACTCATAACATCCGCAGACTCACGAGACTGATGGGTGTGGACTGGCCAGACACCGTCTCCCCATTTGTCCTGTCCATCGACATTGAGAAGGCATTTGACAGCCTCGAATGGGGATACCTGTATGAGGTGATGCGTCGCTTCGGGTTGGGAGACGGATATATACAGTGGACCAAGGTCCTCTATACTGAGGCGGTAGCGAGGGTCCGGGTGGGTGCGCTGATCTCGAGACAATACCCGATCAGGCGCGGAACTAGACAGGGTTGTCCCCTATCCCCGCTACTGTTTGCGTTAGCAATGGAACCCTTCGCTGCGGTAGCCAGACTGGGCCGCCACTACGCAGGTTTGCCTTTTAGGGGGAGGCCGCACCTCATCTCCCTTTATGCGGATGACTTGTTGATGTTTTTGGCCAATGCCGGCGCCGAACTTCAGGGGGCGCGGAGGCTACTGGAGCAGTTCGGTAGGTTATCGGGCCTGAAGGTCAACTGGCCTAAATCCTGTCTGTTTCCCCTGAGGTCGGGGGAGCCGTGCCCACTCACTGCTCAGGAACTCCGGTGGGAACCGCGCTGCCTCCATTATCTAGGGGTCTATGTTTACCACACCCCGTCCGACCTGCTGGATGGCAACGTAACCCGCTGTATTAACGCCCTGCGTGGATCTATGGACTTCTGGGCGACTCTACCGCTCTCTCTGGCTGGTAGGATTTCCCTGCTTAAAATGATAGCCCTGCCCAGGCTTTTGTACTATTTTAGGACACTGCCGGTATGGATCCCGAGTTCGGTTTTCAAACGCCTGAGGTCACTGATCATAGCGTTCCTGTGGGGCACGGGTAGGAGACGCATAGCGCTCGACACGCTGTTACGCCCCAAAGATGAGGGAGGCATGGCAGTGCCGGACTTCGAAGGATATTACCTCGCTGCCCAGCTGCAGACTTTTACTCAGGAGGTGGCGAGAGTATATAGAGGTCCCGAGGACGCGAGAGTCGAAGGCACCCCGCGACACGTTCTGGCTTATATCACGCTGCACCAGAAACTCCGAGTGGGAGACCTGACGGTCGAGGAGCAGACTTTCCGTCTATGTTGGGACCGGGCCCGTAAGCGGGCGGGTGTCCGCCTTATGTACGCCCCCGAAATACCGCTGGGGATGGTCACTGCCCTCCCACATGGAGGTGACTGGTCACGCCTGCTAGGGTGGGAGGAGGCGGGAGTACACGTGCTGGGTGACCTCTACGAAGATGGGGTGTTGCTGCCGTTTCGGGACCTGCAAGAGAGATTTGACCTACCGAGGGGTGACTATCTGCTGCACGCGGCAGTCACAGGAGCCATGCGAGCCCACTGGGGGGAAGGGCTGCAGGAACCAGGTACCTCGATGGCCTGCCAGTACGCCATGATGGCGGCGGGAACCTTTAAGGCCGTCACATGCCTGTACTCGAGGATGCAGCGGGAGGCCTTGCAACCTTTGGCAGCCCTGAAGGCCAAGTGGGAGCTGGACCTCCAGGTGGAGATACCAGACACGACCTGGGGCCAACTGCTGAGGAGGGCGCGGAAGAGCTCGAGGAATGCCAGGTTCCAATTGATCCACTTTTATGTTATCCACAGGGCATACCTCACGCCCGGGAAAATCCAACAGTACTTTGGGGCGACCGACGCTGCTTGCCCCAGATGTAGTGCAGCGGGGGCGGATCTGTGTCATATGCTGTGGGATTGCCCTTCTTTAGGCGACTATTGGCAGGAAGTTGGGCGGGCCCTTAACGGTGCGACGGATCGGGATATCCAGTATACTAAAGCAGTTGGCATCCTTCACTGGTTCCCGCACACACCTAGAAATACGATGTCGAGTAAATTTATAGACTTAGGGCTTATCTTGGCCAAGCGGGAGATCACACGAAATTGGAAGTCCAGAGTGGGGCCCACGTATAAAAGATGGTATGGGGAGTGTCTGAGATGGGCCGCGTGTGATAGTACCCTACGATACCAGATGGCCTGGAGGTCGAATGACGAGAAAGCACTAGAAAGGGCGACAGCATGGGAGGTGATGGTGCAGGCGCTCAGGGATGTGGACGATGAGGGGCAGGAAGGCGAGAGCGAACTAGCCGGAGCAGACCCTAACACTATGCAGGAGAACACACCTTAGCGATTGTTTGCCTCCTCCTGCAACACACCAGGCACTGATACACGGTTACTCAAGCGCAGCGCGACCACGGGGGAGGGAGGGTAGGAAGCTGGTTTGGAGGGATGTTGGGGTACCGAAATTTGGGGAGGGGGAGGGGCGTAAACCACAAAAGCATTCCAGGGTTATGTGCAAAATGAAGCGGCCAGACAACGTAAGAAGTACGAGACCGAGACGGAGATGAAGCTACCCGCATCACGAGCGGGGGAAGCCCCCCGGACGAAACACGAATGTCATCAATTGAACTGGTCCATGTCACACTAATTTTGCTGAATATCTTGTCTGTACATTTATATTGGTGATGCAATAAAAATGATGTTAAAAAAAAAAAAAGCCGTTAAGACTTCTGCTACATGTTTTGCAGTCTTAAAATGGCTAAAGAAGATCTGCTGGATGCTCCCTGATGGCACCAAAAAAACTGTCATCAATGCATGCCTTGATTACTTCAAGGCTAGATTATAGTAATGTGCTGTACCTAGGGGCAAAGAAAGCTACAATCAGAAGGCTGCAATTAGTACAAAATGCAGCGGCGAGACTTCTTTTCAAAATCCCTATGTCCTGCCCCACTACTAAATACATCCGTGACCTCCATTGGTTGAAAATTGAAAATAGGATTAGGTTCAAATCCTTATGCTTTATGCACAAAATTTCAACTGGAACTGCTCCTAAATATCTGCGGAACCTTGTGCATCCTTACTTACCTTCGAGAGTCCTTAGATCAGCAACCGCTAACAATTTCATTATTCCCAAAATCAAATTATCACGGATGGGGGGAAGATCCTTTGCCTTCTTAGGCCCATCCCTCTGGAACAAGATGCCTCATTCCTTACGTTCGGAAGTCAGCCATGTGAAGTTTAGGAAAGCATTAAAAACGTGGCTTTTTAACATCTGATATTGACTGGCAAAATACGCATTTCTGAACTACTAGCGCCGGGAAACCCCTTGGTGGGTAGCTGTAGCGCTATACAAATTAAATAAATAAATAAATAAATAAATAAATTAAAGGGAAAACTGCATGTTCCCCAGGCTTCTGCTGTGAGAACAAGATGTTCGTGTCTTCTACATCCTCCTCGCAACTGCGATGTGGCACGGTCTGCTTATATTCTGATCTGGTGGCTTACTGGACTAATGCGTCCACTGTAGGTCCCTGTGTTCGACCTGGTCACAGGTTAAAATCTCGGCAGAAGCACTCTGCCTTTCATCCTTCTGCGGTTGATAAAATGAGTACCATTGAGCAATAAACATCTGTTATCCATCGCCAAGATACCCTTCTGGCTGAACGGGCACTTTACAAATACACATTATGTTGTATGCTATTAACATAGGACGAATGAGCAAGAGAGGCAGAGCCGTACTAAACGTGTAGTTGTAGACGAAGTGACTAGGGCATGATTTATATATTTTAGTGAATGAGAATTTCCTCCATCAGGGAAGCAGAGTAAAGTACTCCGTCACACACAGGGAGTACAGGCATGCCAAATTTAGAGATTTCCACTGGCCCAGCGGACATCTCTTGCATTTACAGGTACTGCTGTGACAATGGTTCCTGTAAATGCATTGAAAGTTTGACAAACGGCTCCATCAACATGATGAAGCCATAAATCAAACTTTCAATTTATTCTCATTTTTTTCAAATAGAAAATCCAATCCAATCCAAAAAATCTTTATTTCGGCCATTAAGACCATAAAAGATGCATGAGAAAAACATACAACATTTTTAAAATCAACATTTAAGTACATGTAAGTGCAAATGAAAACGAATCTTGGGAGTTAAAATTAGATAAAATAGAATGGATAAAAAAGAGACATCACAGTTCATATCAATTGAGGTAAGATAGACATTAATGTAAAGACTTTACCATCAGGAGCTAAAATTTTTGAGACAGTGGCCGAAACTATCATCCTATGTTGGTTTAACCTTAGTCAACTTGGACCTAATACGCCACATGGCGAACAAATATTTTGAGACTGCAAAAACAATGTGTGGGGAGGAATCAGATTTCAATATTCTATACGATGTTGAACAGTTTCTTATTGCCATGTTTCTGCATAAAGGCACCAACCAATACTTCCTTGGGGACCTATAGGTGGGACAGAAGAACAGAACATGGATTTCCTCCTCATCACAGGAATTGCAGCCAGGGCATAGTTTGTCCCCTCCATTGGTCCATTTGCTCGTAAAGGATTTAAGGGGTAGGGTTCCGAACCGCCACTGTATGAAGAGCTTCCTTGCTGTGACCGGGTAAATAAAATCCAAAAAAGTTTCAAACTTATAGGTATTTTTGGATTGGATAAAACAGTGGGTTAAGGTGCCAATGCTAGGTGCAGTCATTTGGGATACAAGATTTTGTTGCTTGTAGGCTTTCACTAGTCTTTTCCGCGGGACCTTATTGCAACCAATTTCGGGAGCCAGCCACAGTTCATTGAAGCCTAGCCGGAACAGTTCTTTTTTAACAAAAGTTAGCCAGGGGATCTTGTCATTATGGTTTAAGTTCATAACATGCACAAGATCTCGCCTGTAGTGGCTAAGCTCCTTAGTTGACCAGAGTCTATGCCAGAATCTTATGGGATTGAGTTCATCATCCTCCCTGATAGACGGTAAGCCCAAGTCAAGACGTAGGGGAAGCAAGGGAGTTGCAGCTGGGAGGGCCAAAAGACGCCTCATGAAATTATTCTCAACACGTACCATCTCATTTGCAGCGTGGTGGCCCCAAAGTTCGCTGCCATATTGTGCAGCAGATTTCGCTTGAATTTTGTATATCTCAACTGCGGGAGCTATAGGTTTATATGTTGAGGTATTTGTAACCTTCAGGATAGCCCCAGACAGTTGAGAAAGCTTTATTCGCGAACTTGCAATCTGTGGACATCATGAAAGATTCTCTTGGAGGGTTACGCCCAGGTATTGAAATGTTTTGACCCTCTCTAAGACCGTGGAATTTAGGGATGGGTTGGGTCTAGTTGTGGAGGAGGGGTTAAAGATCATATACTTGGTCTTCCCGGCGTTGATCTCGAGGCCGTACTGCCTGCAGAAGAGATCAAAGCCATCCAGAATTCTCTGAATTCCCATGGGCGATTTGGAAAGCAGGAGGGTATCATCAGCAAACATAATTGCCGGTACCCTCCTGCCTGCCAGGACCGGGGCGTCGTTGTCACCAACGTTGGCTAAATGCGAGATGACACTGTTCACATAAAGACAAAAAAGGGTGGGGGCAAGGACGCACCCCTGCCTAACCCCCCGGGAAACAGGGAACCTTTGTGTCAAAACACCACCCCGCCCACAACAGACCTGGGCGAAATTACCCTGATGAAGTCTTATAATTGCCTGGAGTAAATTGGTGGGTACTCCCATCTCCCTCAGGACCTCCCAGAGTTTTTTCCGTGGTACAAGGTCGAACGCTGACCTCAGGTCTACAAACACCATGTATAATCTCCCGCCCTCAATGGTCACCGTTTTCCAGTAGAGGAGAACGAGGCGGAAGATTTGATCCATGGTGGACGTATTTTTCCTGAAGCCAGCCTGGAGAGGACTTAAAATTTCATTTTCCTCCATCCAATCCATGAGTTGGTCCAATAAGAGTCGCAAATAAATCTTCTGGGGGACATCTATCAGGCTGATCGGCCTGTAGTTGGATGGGAGCAGAGGACAGCCCTTCTTAAAGATTGGGACTATCTCTGCCCCCAGCCAAGTGCAGGGGATCGCCATTCCACTTGCTATTGTGTTGAAAAGGATGAGAAGGTAGGGCGCCCAGATCTCTGAATGGGACCTGAAGAGGTCACCAGGTAATTTATCAAGGCCGGGGGCCTTGCCCATTGCTAGGCCATCTATTGCACTAACCACTTCCCCTAACGTGAACACCAGGGTATCTCCAGGGAGGGAGAGGAGTGTTGCAATAGTGGCATCAGTATTTTCTAGTTCATCTGCATAAAGTTTCCCAAAATGGTCTTCCCATATATGTGCAGCTATATTGGGTTCAACTGCAGCTTTGGGTTCCCCTGAGCCAGTAGAGACTATGGACCAAAATCTTCTAGTGTCCTTAGCTATTAGTGCTGCCGAAAGATCATGCCATCTATCCCAGTCCCAGTCTGACCTCGCACGAGCCATAATGTCCTTGTACAGTTGTCGCAAAGCGGACACCCTGGTACGGGGGGCACCCTCTTTGACTGCAGCAATAAGATCAGATTTGGCCTTTCTGCAGTCAGAGTTGTACCAAGTGGAGGTTCTGGTTTTGTGCTTGGGTTTGGGTACCTCTGGATAGAGGACCTCTCCCAAAGCTCCCACTATGTCTTCATGTATAAAAGGTAAGGTTTTAAATAGGTCCTGGGCACTGGAGCGACTAATTACTTCATCCAAAGCCTCAAATCTTGGGAGGACGAGGTTGTAAATTTTCCCAATATTTTCTTCCGACTTGGAGAATTTCTGCCATCTCACCCTACGCCTGTTTGAGGTTAATACCAAATTTCCCCGTTCATCTCCTTCCTCCGGGGAGGAGAGTCCGGTAGGCTCAGGAAGATAGGCCAGGGAAAGTGAAAGGGCATTATGATCACTATCAGTGCGGGGGATTATATTAAAATCCTCAACCTTTGGCCACAGACTGGTATCAACAAATATGTAGTCCAGTCTTGACTCATGGTTTGGTCTATTAAATGTGCATTTTGAGGGGGTGTCTGAGGGTGTGCGACCATTACAAGCTCTTAACGCGTAGTTGAGAGTTAGTGACATGATTTGAACCGCAAGTGGAGACCAGGATCTGGGATGGGGGGATTGACACGCTGGTATACCCCAGTAATCGTCTTCTGCCATGAGGGCCCCTTCCCTCAAGCCCTCTAGGGGTTCAAAATGACAATTAAAATCGCCACCCATAATCACCTTATAGTCTGCCGGCAGCTGACTCATGAAAGACGCATGGTCTTCAAGTGTAGTAGACTCCGCCGTTGGTCCTACTGGGCGGGAGTAAACATTTATTATTGCCAACTTCGGGGCACCCGTCCAGATTAGTAAACCACACTGGATATCTTGGGAGAGCGTGGCTATACTTTCCGCTATACAACCAATGTGAGATGCTATCCACACCGCCAGACCACCTGAGGGCCTCCCCCTTCCATTCCAAGTAGCAGGAATTTCAAATACAGCATAGCCAGTCTTGAGAACCGGTTCCCTCGCCCATGTCTCTTGAAAAAAGCAAATCTCATTATTAGATATCAGGGAATCCCATTCTTCAGTTTGTATTTTGTTAAAAATACCTGCAACATTCCATGAAAGTACCCTCAGGGTTCTAGACTTAGTATGGAATGTGGGGCCCTGCCCCTCAGAGGTATCTCCACCACTACATACATGGGAGGTGGAGATCCGTGGAGGGGGAGATAAACTGTGATTACTTCCAGCTGGATGGGTTTGGGTTATGTCATAGACATCGCCAAGCAATTGTCGGGGAGGATTAAAAGCTTGAGCAACAAAATTACCATTTTGTTCACTTGGGGCCCCCTCTGCAGTAAAATGACCAGGGGAGCACCCCTCGAGTCAGTCACAAAAGTCCAAACCGGAGAATGCTTCAAATCTGTTGCTAACTTCCAAGGGTGTGAAAGGAAGCAAGTGGTCCATCCCCCCCGTTTGGGAGGAATGGTCCAAACTGCTATAATTGGAACCATAGCCCCTCTGAGGGACAAATTCCCACCTATGAGCATTCTTTGGAACCAAGGGGTCAGGGTACAAAGGAAGATAGTGGTTGGTTTGCTTTGGACCATTGATACCTGTCAGGGCCATAGAGGGCCATGGACATGACAGGGGGGCCACTAGAGCTCTAGGGTAGAAATAGGTGAGATCACACGGCATGATGGATTTGCCTAGGTTCCCTGGCATCCAGCTCAGAATGTGCCTGACAGCTTCAGGGTCCCTGAAGTTGATCACGATCAGGTCGCCTTCTATGTCTTTCACCCGCCCCCCCCAACCAGGAGAGTCGGCGCACATGCACTATTTCCCCATTTACATTCTCCGGGAGTGGTCTGTTCTTGGACAGCCAATACATGGTTTTATTTTTGAGTTGTTGTGGGCCTTCTCGCTTATCAGGGTCAAGGGTGGGAACACCCGTAAGCACCACTACGTAAGGTAGTGATTCCGGAGGAAGTACGACCTGGGGGATCCTACGTTTTTGTACTATACTAGGGGGTTCCCTCTCTTCAACCGACTGAATTGGTCTGGGTAACATACTATTTCCGCCCTTGGGAAAGGCACCGTTCGAGTGCATGACAGGTCTAAAGTCATTTTTAGAGGTTGAAGTTCCCAAGAGATTGTTTGCCACTATTTTGGTAGGGAGATTGGACATGGGGAGAGAGGCCGTTGTGGTAGTGATAGAGGTTATGTGAGCCGCCTTGGCTAGGTTGGTAGAAGTTGGGTGGGCCTTCTTGGGTACAGAAGGTTTTAAACTATTTGATAAGCTGGCTGAGGTTGACACTATACTAGATATGGGAGCAGCCATCTGGTTATCCAGTTTATTGAGAATCGTCTGCTCCAGATTCCCTAACCGTTCTTCAATGGCCCGTAATCTGTCCATGATTGGGGAAGTGAGCGTCCTGAGCATTTGCCCAAGATACTCCAAAGTGGGGGCAAGCGGGAGAATCTCCTCAGAATTTGCATTTGGAGGGGTAGTAACTACTGTGGGAGATGGTGTGTCTTGTATAGTCACTGTGGGAATATCAGATCTTATGCCCTCAGTTGATTTAGAAACAGAGGCTGCCCCCCCCCCCTTTCCCCTTGCCAAATTCAGTATGACAAATAGAAAATCCCAAACCAGAATTTCCCTTTTGAAAAAAAACAAAAATACAATGACTCCCCTGTTACTGCCATATCTTTCCTGGTGGTGAAGGACAGTGAAAACTTGTCATGTGTACGCCCTCTCTAAATAGGGCTAGCGAGCACAACGACAAACCTGCAATGGCCCTCACTACGTATGTAGGTGTTCTCTGATATCTATGTACCGAAGTTCTGTCCCCCTCTAAGTGAGGCAGGTGGAACTTTGCTTTGGCATAAAGGCTGCCCCATTGCCGTTGCTACGGAGTACCCTCTCTGCCAAAGTCTAAATAGGTTAGGTGGTATGGCATGAGCTCCCACCACAATACTCTTCATGAAAAATAGCAGTCAAGGTTGATCACCAGCATCTAGGATGATACCCACCCTGAGAGGCAACAAACAAGCATTGGTGGCAAAGGGTTTGTTCCTAACCCAGACACCACCACTCATGTGTGGCCTAGAGTAGTAGAAACTTCGCTAAATTGCAGCCGTATCTTCATTAGCCATTGTCATCGTTCTGTTCTGCTGTCAGTGTTGCCAATCACCTGTGAGCTGAATGAAAGAAAGTGAAAAGTGAGTACACAGGATTAACACATCCCGTGGCATAGCCCTAAGACTAAGATATTCAAGTCTTTATTGAGTCAACAAGAAGGACGACATTGGTAGAACATTTGCCTTATTTTTAGACAGCATCCATCAAATATTTTATGGATTTAAAAGTCCCGCAATCAATTACACATATTTTTCTAATTAATGATCGACTCTGGACTGCAAATCTGAAGTTTTCTTGGAATACACCTGGTTCCCTTTAGAGGTCACTGCATACTTCATAGGACTCCGGCAACACTTGCCTATTTAAATGTTTTTCATCTTCAATAAGAGCTGTGAACTTAACTGGGACATCACTTTCACTGGATCCTCTGTGAGGATGATGAAGGCCACAATTTCTTCTCAGTCAAAAGATCCCTGTTCCCTTTGCAGGTGTCCATCACATATGCCAAACAGTGGCCCAGATCACATTATTATTATGGGTTTGCATAAAAACCTTTAAGGATACAAGATTGTGGACTCCCCATGCACTTTGAAGGTTCTCATAATAAAAATGTCTCTTTTCAACCCATTTGGTTTTGTTAATATGTCGCATCTTTTATCAGTCTCTAATTGGTAACCTTTTTGTTATTTTTACATCTGCCTTTCCTGGAACCTTGCACCTTTATGGCTTGATTACACATCATTATGCTTGTTAATTCTTGAATTGGCCATAATCTCTTGCAGAGTTAAAACAACCTTCATGCTTGGAAAGTCTCCCAGACGGGATACCCTCAAGGGCCTTTTGCTGCATCTCTTTTTGGGAGTAGCTGGTTTGGAATATCTGGGCACTGTGAGAGCACGGTCTCTTCTTCACTCTTATACAACAGATGATTTACTCACAAATACACACAGAGGAACTGTAACGGTGCGAGAAGCTTTATGTCAAAATAATCTAAAATCTATAAAAAGCAATCTGCGCGAGGAGAGAGCGTGAGCGAGTGTGAGGGATAGAGAGAGGCGGTTTGTGCGCCTATCCTTGCTGCCACCAATGCCCCAGGGGCTTTCATCTGCTTTGAAAATAGACGTTCAAAGAGAAGATGGAAATAGAGAATTTCAGATTCAAAGTAGTCTGTGCCATCTCAGGCCAACACAGCATGCTTAAACAAATTAGAATGTGCTGGTTAAATCGCGCTGCAAGGCAGTAAAAATAAGTCTTAAATTCAAGCATCTTGGAATTCTGACAAACTATCGCTGAAAACCAGAAAGAACGACCTATCCAATTGGTTAGATATCTTAGTTCTCCCATCCAAAGAATGTTCACAATAGAGAAGTGCAGGGATTTCAAGAACGTAGCAGAATACATTATTTTACAGAGAAACAACGAATAACAAAACGGAGAACGCCCTTCCCTGCAGATATTCTAGAATAAGAAACGATGTTCTATAGCAATTGTGGTTCAGACCTAGTATTTCAAAGATTGTTCTATTTGAGAATGAACTGCATAAAATTTAAATAAAAAGATGAAAAAATACTTTGCTCAGAAATATTTTGTAAACAAAACAATGCGCATTGCTTAGACCCTGTTGTCCTATTAAACCACTGAAAGTTTCTTAAACATTTTAAAAATAATTCAAGAAAAAGCCCCAAGCAACCCAACACCTGAAATAAAGATTCTGAGTTTGTCGAAATCTAGGTGGTTGGGCGAACCTTACCTTATCAGGTGCATAAATAGCACCCATTGCGAGTTTCTGGGAAAAAACATACAGGTTGGAGTGATTGCTGTACCAAAATCAACGATGAGATAGATACAGGACCCCTTTCCCCTGTTAAATTCCTACAGGTTCGGCCTGCTGAAATTTAACATAGGGTCAGATATTTAACACACCCTGTAATTAACAAAGTGGTAAATACTACCCAACACTAATTCAGTAGCGGCTGCTACCTGACGGGGATGACAGGGGGAGGACGAACAAAGGAGGGAAAAAAAAGACTTACATGTACCAGTCGGCCACCACCTCTCCTCCCACCTCTTATTTCTTCCTTCTTTCTCCAGCAGCAGGAAGCACCTGGGATCCCAGGCTCCCCTGAGCCAATCACTATGCTGCAATGCAGTGCTGTGATTGGTCTGAGCGATGTGGATTGGCGCTCAGAAGGGGAATGAGAGGCTAGGCATGTTCCTCATCAGGCTGTGTATTACAGCCTGGTGATGAAGATGCAAAGTGACTTTAGGAGTTTAAACCACTCCTCCCCCTGCACAGTCCACCCCTGCCCCGCGAGTCACTGACAGCAATATTTCCAACACTATGTTATTGTTGGATAAATAAATCAAAACTTCACCACTCCTTTATCGCAAAAACAGTGAATTACAGGTCTGTATTGCAATTTGGCTACTCTTCCGTCAGCAACGTGCTGGGGCAAGGAAATTGGGGAACAGTGATGCACCAGGTGCATATCGCAACACATTTCTTTGTGCATAAGGGGTCGGTTGAAATCTACACACTCTAGGAGTGAAAAGCATATGCAGGGCCAAGCAGTGTGCTTATATTCCATGTTTTGTGTATTCACAAAATTCCTTTATTAGCCAGTTCATCAGCAAAATGTACCCTTTCCACTGATCTGCAGCACTGCAGATCACGGGAAAGGATTTGTGAATCAGGTCCTTAACCCAACTTTACAAGCAAAATTGAAACTTCACTCCAGCATGAAAGATATTTACCACAGGATATTACTTCTAAGGAAGCATCATATTGACCCGAACGAACTGATTGAGTAAAACATGTACCCTGGAATATTTATTCAGTGTAAGCATGAATGGGCCCTACCAGGCGTGGCCGGCACAGGTAACAGAGGTGGGGCGAGTTGAGGGTGGGGGGCTGGGGGGGTGGTGGTGGAGTGGACAGATGATGGGATGAGGAAAGTAAAATAAAAAGAGAAATATAACCACTTACCTTGCGCTCGCTGCATTGCTGAGTCAGTGATGCGGCGAGCGCAGGGTAAGTGGTTTTTATAATTTGTTTTGTGAATTGTTTGTTAGGGCCAATGTAGGCCATACGGCGAATGCAAGGTAAGTGAATTAAAAAAAAAAAATTACTTTATCCTGTCACCTGTCCAGTTGCGCCACACCGCTGTTATCTGTGCCAGCCGTGCCTGGGCCCAACATCTGACATAAGACTGACACTCAATTCAGTTCATCATTATTTGCTTAGATTCAATAAAATTTATTCAAACTAATAATATTAGAGTAATAAGCTGGCAGGAATTGGATATTGGACAAAAATAGAAAAAAACAAAAAGCATTCAGGTATCCAAACCACCCCAATCTTCTATGTACATAAATGTGATTAGCACTCAGACTGGAACATTGGGATCTTTCCAACTAGTTAGAATGCTACCTTTGCTGGCTATAACTGAGTGCTTATATGTCCACTCAGGACACATCCTATGGCTGCCATCTCCCACTTTGTTCCCCCAGCCTGCTTGTTCCGATCTTATTAGTCCCCCAAAGTTCCTCTCCAAATACATCCCTTGGCTGGGCTCTTCACAGTCACTCAGTGAGTGCTTGAGCTGCAACTCACCAGGAGTTCTTGCAAAAGCACTACTCAGCTCTCTCAACTCTCCTCTGCCTTCCTTTCTCTTGATTGGCTCTCATGCTGCAGTGCTCAGCGAATTCACTCCTTATCCCACTGAGGGAGGATGTCAGTCTGTTCTTTTCACAACTATTTTGTGACGGAAACACACATGGTAATTTTTTCCCCCTCTCTTTCAAGGGGAGGGGGAGGAGGAGGAGGAGTCGGACACTGGAGCATGAGCTTAGGTAAAGAGAGAAAGAAAGGCAGAGAATCGCACCCGACAGGGCCTTGAAATTTTAAGGGGTGATATGTTCGCTCTTTACAAATATGGATTGTTATTTATTATGGTTTTGTAATATGGCACGGCACAGAAATATTGCAAATATTTCATCATGCATTAAATGAAATTGATACTTGAAAACAGTTCTCAAATCTGTAGATACCGGAAATACAGGTTTTGGATGTCAATATGCAATCAAAATATTTAGGAATGTGAACTCAAAACCAACTGATGGAAATACCATCTGAGTTTTCATCCCAAAAAAACTAATTAAATAGTATTTTATAAGCAGTTTATAACATATAAGATATAAACAAAAGAAATTAAATGGAGATGTATTGGACATAGATTGAAACAAGAAAGGATAAGCCAGAATGGTAGGAGGAAGCCAAAGATAAAGTATTTAATTAAAAAACCAACAAAGGAGCAATGAAGATATTTTTAAAAATGCTCAAAATCATGATTTTTTTAAAACTTGTACAGAATGATAAAACAATGTAAACAATATTAACTACCATTCCCTTTTATGTACACAACAAGGAGAAGGCATCTAAAAGAATATCTGATTACAGACAAGAAAGGTCGGGAGAAAGATGTGCACAGGCAAGTGGACCCAAGAACTCTGGGTCCTGATTATCGAGCATTCATCATGGAACCTTAATATTGTAACGAAAATATTGAGAACCAAAATATCGGCTGGTAGATCAGTACACATTTTATACACCTAACTCCACTTATATGTACCTTTACAATATATATGTATTCTAGGTATGTAGATGTGGAATTAAGACTAGTAAATCTACACATCCCTACATGCACTTATATTTTCATCATGTTAATGATGCAGTCAAAGAGTCAGTTGTATTAGCAACACCTCTAAAAATATGATTGAACAACTATACATGACACACCTGTACAAATAGAAAAATATTACGGTGGAAAGAGTACTTAATTATGAGAGCATGCAAGTGATTTATTTAATTGAATGCCCATGTGGGGTAATAAACATTTGGTAAACTGCTAGGCGGGCCAAAGTGAGCAGGAAAGTGCATAAACAGAACATCTGAAAGAACTGTGCTACATCCTGCAAGACATTGGGCAAGATATACAATTGCTAAAATTTGCTTCTAAAAATTAGATCATGTATTACCACTACAATGGGGTGGTGACAGAATTCTCGAAGAGCAGGCAATATGCAGAATAAATTAACTTCATGTGTTATCACCATGTGGTTTAAATGAAATAGTGGAAAGTTTATATTTTTTCTAGAAAATCAAATGAAATATGAACTGAAATAGACTTTCTTTGTATATTGTTGACATCCTCAACCAAGACAGCCACCACAAAATAGACACACAAATGTCAAGATATGTGTCATGGAGTTTAATAAAAGACTCTGCACCATTTAACAAAGCATACTGCTAAGATGTCAATCACAGGATCCAAATGAGTAGGGCAAAAACTGTTAGTAAGAAATGACGCCATTAGGTATTGAGCAAGGTCATAAACAATCTATCGACTGGTGAGAAAATAACGGAATGCAAACTCAAGTTGATCTTATGTAATGATAAGATGTCAAGATTGATGGTAATACGTTTGTTACAGAGGCAATATGTTTGCACCGTGTAATAGAGTCATTGAAGATTGTTATTCTGAGGTATGTGAACATCAATTTTGGGGCTGCAATCAAGAGTGATGTAATGGAATGTATTGTGCCAATGGGATGCTTGACATTTAATTATAAATTGTTTTTCATTCTGTGTAGAGTTAGAGGTAAATGTTTTAAAATATAGATCCTGGTGAAGAAATATTCACTTCAAAATATATTGATCCTACATGAACTTAAGGAGGAAATATTTACTTTCTGCTTAACTACATTAAGTTACACTTTTTATTGTACTACATAACCAAATCAATCAATAAATGTTGTGGCAATTCTGAATTTGAAGACGTTGGAAATAATTATTATAGATAGACTTTGATTTTTGAATAGTTGTGGATCAGTGTCTTACAAAGTTACCAATCTGCTTTTGTTGAGCATACCTAAACTTTCATGGTTAGGTATGCACTTGATTAAAAGCCTTAAAATAAATGTAAAAAATATGACTATTTCCAAAACTATAACAAAATCAAAACACATAAATCCTCTGCATATCCAGGTGCAAGAACATGTGTCCATGTGGCACACACACATGGCTGCTGATCTCCTCACAAGTATCATTTAAAACCTTCTATATTGCATACCAACCTTTCCATGAAACTGGGCCAATATGTACACAATAAAGACTGCCCTGCTCCTGGCAAATGAAAAGCAGACACTCAAAGACTAACCTGCAGACTGACCATCTTTTTTTAATAAAAAATGTGTTTAGGAGATCCAGTCTGCAAGATTTTGGAACAGTCTGCCAGTTCAGATCAGATCATGAAAATGCAGGATTACCTCTCCTTCTGGGTACCTTACAAGACCTTTTTTGAGACCTCTTAAAACTCACCCTAACCCATCCTCTGATATTGAACGATTTTGCCATAAGCGTTATAACCACCGTTAGTGAGTACTCAGTAGCATTCACTGACTTAAAATTATCTCACCATGGCATAAATGAAATGCAAGCTACTGTCATTCCCACTGCAAATTGGTGAGACCACAACTCTGGCCCTAATGTATCACCCCCATTTCATCCTACATAGGACACCCTCTTCCAGTGCACCCACCTATTCCTGCATGTTTGCATCACCTTGCAACTGAACAGTCCACTCAATTGCTACAGCAGTGGCAGCTACACAAACATATGAGACCATAAAAAAACTTACCAAAAGAGAACATTTATGTTTCAACATACATTCCAGGTGCTAATATCCTTTCTCAGAGTAATTGCGTCTCAAGATTCTACTGTATGATAGATGAGGATGATGCTCACATCTGGTAACATTTTTAATATTGACTGATGTAATAGTGTGATGCATGCATGGTTGGATTGCTTGTTTGTTTGTTTGTTTCAACTTTATTTCGGCCTACTTAGCCATAAAAGCAAGAAGGAAAAGAGATAAAACATTTCACAAGGAGATATCCTCAATACCTTTTACACATAATATCTACATAGACAGGCAACGATAAGATGGAAGGAGGCAAGTTTATAATTTATCCATATTTACAGTTTTCCAGTTATTTACAATTATTTACAATTACCGTCCTAAAACCAACAATCTCATTGCATAAATAAGATAAAATAGTCGTTTTAAAAGCCAGGCTATAAAACATTTAAATATGTTACTTAAAAAAATACAATATACAAAATTGTGCAAAGTGGAGGAAACTAGAGACTGGTTAGATACACTATAGCTTAAGACCAAGCTTCTTCCTAATCAGATAAACATTAAATAGGAACCTACTTGTACAAAACACTACCAGTTGTGAAGAATTGGACTTAATTATGCGTTCAGCTTCTTTGTATGTCCTAATGCCCACATTTTTACATAAGGATCTAATCCATCGAGTCCTGGGGGCCTTATAGACCGGGCAAAAGAAGAGTAGATGAACATCATCCTGTTTCGCCTTTTGCGGACAAAGGGTGCAGAGATCAGTCTCTTTATTGCCCCCCCACCTAAATGTATTTACATTCGTCTGGAGGACCCCGTATCTAAATTGCCGATATAGGGATTTTGCTAACGGTGGTCCTATCTCATTCATAAAGGGTTCAAAAGAAGCACTATCCTTTACAATCAAAACCTTCTGAGTTAAGGTACCAGTTGTTGAGCTATGTAGTATTTCATTTTTGATGTATGACCAAAAAGTGGACTTTAAAAGCTTTTCACAGATAGATGTCATGCTCTGGGGCTCTTCCCAAAAATGGGAAAGCCCTACCCTAATACACCAAAATGAAATATGTTTTTATCCATGCTAAATTCTTATACTCATCAATCTGCATGATTTCTGTTAGACCGCTTCTATAGTTAAGCAACTCCGGAGTAGTCCATAACCTTACCCAATAGAGTAACGGCCTTAAAATAGCTTGATAGTCTATGCGTTTAATGTCAATATCCAAAAACACTGGGACTAAAGGAGTTCTAATCGGTATTTTGAGTAACCCACGTATGAAGTTGTTTTCATCCCGTTCAAAGTTCCTTTTGCAGGATGGCCCTCAAACCTCAGCACCGTAGAGTGCCGCTGATTAGGCCTTTGCTTTAAATACTTCCAATGCTGGTGTAATAGCCTTAGAGTGACTCCCGCCATGTACTTTTATGATAGGCAACGAATTTTGTTTAAGGGATAGTCTACTTTTCTCTAAATGCCCCTTCCATGAGAGGTTATTATCCAGCATAATACCTAAATAATTAAAACTCCCCACATATTCTAATTTTTGCTTATTTAGGGTCAAATTTTTCTTGAATGATTTTTGCGGGTTTATGGACATATATTTTGTTCTGGATGAGTTGATTTCTACTCCCTTTCCCAAACAATAGCTATAAAATGTGTTCACCAAATTATGGAGTCCCTTCGGGGTCTGTGAGATGAGGATGGTGTCATCGTCAAAAAGTAATGCCGTGATCGCTTCATCACCCAGTTTCGGGGTGTCATGGCTACAATCCCCCAAGTATGTAGGTATATCATTGATATACACTGAGAAGAGCGTAGGCGCCAGCACGCATCCTTGACGCACGCCCCGTCTCACTGGTATGGCCTTTGTAAGTTCTCCTCCCTTCCCCCATCTCACTTTGGCGTAATTCCCTGTATGAAGTCTGATTAATTCTGCAAGAAGTTCGCCTGGGACCCCCAATTTTCTTAATGTATCCCACAGAAGGGTGCGAGGGACGAGGTCAAAAGCGGCCCTCACACCCATAAAAGCAACGTACAAACTACCCTTCCTTATATTAATGTATTTCCAGCAAATACATGTGAACCTGAATACTTGGTCTACAGTGCTGATTTTTTATCTAAACCCTGCCTGGAATTTAGTCAGTATCTGTGACTCCTCCATCCATCCTAAAAGTCTATTTAAAATATGTCTGGCAAAAACTTTCTGTAAAAGATAAATTAAACTAATTGGGCGGTAATTGGCTGGGTCATAACGATCCCCGTTTTTAAAAATTGTTACAATTTCTGCCTGTAAGAAATGGGGGTTACCCAAATCTCCAAGGGGGTAGCATGGCATCAAGCGGGCAGGCCAAACTTCGAAGACATGTGAAGCATTCACGCAGTATCCACAGACGACACACCAATCACACCACAAAAGAGTCACGACACCACCTTTGGTTGGAAAAAGATTAAGTTTAGTGATGTCTCCAACCTGCAAGGTAAAAAGGAACAAAATAGTGGTAGTCACAACAAGGCGCCAACTGGCACCAGAGCCAAGTACTTCAGAGGGGGATTATTTACATGGGACAAAAAGGGTTGAGTCCAAAGTCCATGCTGAAAGGAAAAAGGGTGGTTAAATGAACATTAGACCTGGGGCCAATCTGGTGGGGCCAACTCAGGCTCTCATCCTTAGGGGGTTGGCTGAAATTGTAAGTTGCAACATTAGCGTAAGTACACCATGCACCATAACGCCAACCCAACCCCTGTTAGGGAAAAACATTAGGACATCACGGTACATTATGGACAGGAACACCTGTAACAAATCAGCCCGTCTGGCCCATTAACATGGGGCGTACCCCGACAATTCCTGACACAGGACTGGATATGCCAGTAAGGACCTAGGCAGGAATAAAATTACTTATACCAGGTTAACACCTTTCCGTCAGTAGGAATAAGCGGTTCATTGCATGAGGACATAACACTCCTTTCAATGTAAGATATCTCATTAGATGTAAACACTTTCCCAAATGAAGCACCTGTCAGTAGCTGCAGCATTAAGTTGGAATTACTCTTCCCTGAATCAGGAGTAAAACATTTCAGCATTACATTCCCTTAGAGTAGAGTAAAGGGAGCAAGTCAACAATGCAACACATCTCAATAAAGAATTAGCCCTCCATTACCTTCTAATAAGTATTTTAGCACAACAGAGACCAGCGTGGAACATTTCATCATTTACGGGTAGACACTTAACCTACATTTTACTATGGGGGAAGTAACCATCTCATTAGGCACAGGGAATAAGGCACCCGGTAACACGTGCTACTCCTTAGGCCTATCACCCTTGGTCGATGAATGTACAACTGTTCCTTGGGGGTCACGAGGACATCTTGTATTTCCCCCTTTCGCCTTCCTGGTAAGCAGGGGTCTCTATAGGCAGTTCAAAAAGGCCTAATGGGAATCCTGGGTTTTGATAGTCCCCCAGCAGTCACTAGCGGCTTTTACCCGGGCTCTGGGCACTCAGGCCCTTACAAGTTGACAGGGAGGGGGGCGGACACTGACCCTGTGTACCGTTGCCCTCTCTACCCTCCCCACAGTTTGCTTGAGGCCTCACTCACCAGCTACTCCTGGTTTCTGGCTCCGGGCTCCATCCACACTGCTGGCCCCTTTGTCAAGGGGGGGGCCGATCCGGAGGCTCCACGCGGCCTTCTCCCAGGGCTTCCGAGATAAGGGGGGGGGCAGGCACCGACAATGTGCCTCGAGGCCCCCCCTCTGGGCCCTTGCAACCAGCTGCGGGACTTGCGGCAACACTAGGGGCCCTTCTTCACCGGCGGAGGCACTTGAGTTCCACCTCTGCAGGTGCCGACTGACGGGGCTTGCGACCTCTGTCTGGGCCCTCTCCCTGCTTCTCTCCCGGGCCCCTTCTCTCGCACGGGGACCCAGGACTTCACTGTGCCGGTGTGCGGGACTCTCCTCACTGGCTGGGAGCCCCGCAGGAATACAGACTTCCTCCGGCCGGCTCCTGTGCGTGATGGCAGGGCTCCTCCACCACACGGAGCCCTGCAGGCGACTCGCTGCTCTCGTGGTGCCCTGCCCGGCGGGGCGGTCTTGCAGCAGGCTTCTCGACCGAGTGGGGCTCCCTCCTCCGCTCTCAGGCCTCTTCCTGCTGCCCGGCTTTGTTTGGGGAGGCGGGGCTGGCACCGAAAGTGTGCCCCGGCCCCGCCTATCCTCCCGGCCCCACACTCAGGGCACAGACCGGCAGGGTAGGCTCCTGCTCCGGTCACTTTCAATCGGGGCTCCCCTCCCGCGATCACGGGGCCCCGCAACGACTCTTCACCCGGGTCCCCCCTCCTACCTCACGGGGACCCGGGGCTTCGTCTCCACTCCCGGCCTTCCCGGCCGACAACCAATCCGTGCGCGGCGTTGGCGGGGGCGGGCCGATGACGCGGCCTGGCACCCCCGTCACATGACACGGGCCGGGACGGCTTCAGGGCCTAGCGCGGCCCTCTCTCTACTTCGGCGGCCCCCTCCTGGCATCGGGGGCTGCCACAACGTTGCACACCCCAGCAGGGGGGGGGTCTCCTCAAGGCAGCGCCGGGCCGCGGCGGTGATTTTCGGACAGGACAAGGGGTAGGCTCCCTTTCTTGTTATAAAGTCCCCTCACAGTCTCCTCAGCACCCGGGCTGCGACGGTGATCTCCGGCTGTGATAAGGGGTAGGCTCCCTTTTATTATTTAATTATATGGCAGACAGCGCGCTGACACGAGGGTAGGCTCCTCCAGCGTGTTTCTCCTCAGGAGAATGGCGCTATTCACAGCGCACTGCTCCTCCCTCTGCCCACACCACTTCCAGGGCCAGCAGCATTCCGGGGGCCACACCAGCCCTAGCGCTTCTTTCCCTACAGCGCTTGGTAGGCAGTCCAGGGGCAGATTAGGAGACACAGTTCCTTGAGGGCACAATCCTCCCTGGGCAGCTCCTCCCCGTCCAGCGCTTCCACAGGGGGCCACAACTTCCCTGGGGCATCAACCTCCCCAGATTAGCGCTTGCCAGACAGTACCTCATAACGGGCAACAGTTCCTCCAAGCAGCTCCTCACGACCCAGCGCTTCCACAGGGGCACAGCTTCACCAGAGGGAGTAGACAGTCCTATTTCTCACCTCCTGGGCGCTTCTTCATCGCAACGCTGGCGGAATTCCCGGTTCCCACAGTGTCAGGGACCTGGGTAGGGGCCCTCCCTTGTCAGGGGCCTATGGGGACAGCAGAGGGGGGGGGTTTATAGGGGTGCAGGGCCCAGCTCACAGGTCCATGTGGCGGTAGCACCTCACAGCAGGTCCCCTCTCTTCTTTGTCCCAGCGCTGACTGACTTTCTGGTGGCACTTCTCCCTATTTATACCCTCCTCCCTCAGAGTGCCAGCACCTTCCGGAATGTTGGCAAATCTGGCCTAAACTGATTCTAGGGGAGGGGGTGAGCACCCTGGGTGCCAGGCTTTCCCTCCAAAAGCTAGGGGTAGCTGGGTAATATTATCTAGACCGCTGACCTAACGCAGTCAGGTGGCACTACCCAGGGCCATGGCATCCATTTTAAGAACACAGTACATTTTAGTCAGGTACATTTTTAAAATGGGGATTGTTTTCTGCACACCATTTAATAACATTTAATTTTACAACAGGGCAACTCTTACCACACATGGTCCATACATATTTAATACCATGGGGGAGTCATTCAAATTAGGGGGGCAAAAAGCGAAAAGTTTTGGGGGAAAAAAGGCCAAGTCCAACACTGCCCCTTTCCAAGTCTCAGGGATTGGCGTGCCTGCCACTATAGAATTGCATAAAAAGTTAATATAAGGCCCCCAAACTTCCATATCATGTGTTAAAAGATCCCCAGGGATCTTATCGGGTCCTGGGGCTTTACCTGGTTTGATGGCCTGTAGTGCTTGGATAGTCTCCTCTAAACTAAAATATAAGGAAACTGTACTGGGGGCTAGATCGACCTCTTGTTCTTCTATACACGAACCCACTTCATTTTGGGAGTATAATTTGGAGAAGTGGTCTAAGTAAAGGTCCTTAGATGATCTGCCTGTCCTATTACCCTTTGATATTAAGCTCCAGAAAGTGCCCTGATCTCTCATTCTGGCAGCAATTAGGAGATCCTCCCAGATTGTCTCATCCCACGCTTTTTTCGTCTGTATTAGAATCTTATTATATGCATGTCTGCTGTCTCTCATACCCTGTGGGTTCTTAGTTTTAACTGCCTGAATCAGGTGAGACTTAGCTAGACGGCATTCTTTGGTGTACCAAGGGTTGCCTGAGACTGAATGACTGCAATTTGAGTTCTTGTCCTTATCATACATTTTACTAAGAAGAGGTGTTAAAGCCTCAATCAATTGGTTGTGCATATCTAGTACACCGTGGGCGCCTAATGAGAGATTCTGGCAGGATGCAGCAATATCTGAGAAGGTGTTGTAAATATTTACCAGCGTTGTTTCTTTGGCCAAAATGTAAGGCCATTTCAGGGCACGCCTATTATTTGTTACCTGGAGTTCACCATCAGTACTATTTACTACAGTATCTACAGCTGTTTTAGATGTAAAAGGCTGGGAATCTAGATTTAGTTCAAGCAGGAGGTGGTCGCTCTCTGTCCTAAAGTCTACTTTGAATTCAGTGATTAAATACCATAGACTTATGGAGACCAATATAAAATCTATATGCGACTTGGAATTGCCTTTACAAAATGTTGGAGCTGATGGTTTATCTGCCTGAAAACGGCCATTACAAGCCCTTAGGTCGTGTCCCACAGTTAACTGTAAGATCTGAATTGCTGCCACCGTACTTTTAACTGCCCCAGTACTATCTAGAGCAGGGATATCATTAGCTCTATCCTGTTCATCAAATAGATTATCAAGGCCCAGTACTGGCTCAAATTTACAATTAAAATCCCCACCTACAATCACTTGTATGTTGGGACCTAGTGTGTCAAGATAAGAGTCCAAATACTCTATCACCTTTTATTCCTTGTTTAGGGGATTTGGCCTATTATATACATTTATTAAGTATATAGTTTCTCTATCTTTTGTCACCATCTTTACACCTAGTAGGTCCTTGCATGGAATAGAGAGAGGGGTAACTTCGATTTCCAGAGAGATTCTTATCCAGATTTTATAACCAAGCCTGTGTGGAGTATCTAAGGCCCAGGTCTCCTGCAGAAGAATTACATCATAATCATCAGTGTAAGTACACCAAACAGTATCCCTGAGATTCCTAGCTAGGCCAGCTATATTCCATGACATAAATTTAACAACCGGATTATCGTGGGAAGATATTAGTAGTGGGTTCACTTGACTAGCTTACTGCGGAGGATATATCATCGGTTCCTCCTTTTAGGATTTTACTAGAGCTACTTGTTTCTATCTCGATGCTATTATTGCTATTATTGCTAGGTAAGGGTAATAAACCATCACCAAAGTCCATGATGCTCCCTCCCAGTGTATTTGGTGCTTGCTTAGTAGTAGAAGTCTCTATCACCTTACCCCTCTCTAGCTCTATAATGTTTTCTTCCTGGGGGATTATAATGGCACTAGAATTAAGTAGTCAGTCTACCTCTTCAAGATTATTGAGACCATCAAATCTGTTCTCCAGAGGGATAGTTAGATACTGCTGTCTTGGATGCCCATCATACTTTGGCTTATAGAAGTAACCCAAGGGCAGTACACTTATAAGCGTACTACTACCGTGCAGTTCTTCCATACATTGCAAGACCCTTTTAGCTTGTTGGGGGCGCCTAAAGTTGATAACCACACAGTTTCCTCTTATGTCTTTTAATGAGTGCCCCAGCCACCCTACCCTGCGGACCATCAATATGTCGTGGGTGTCGGCTGGATGGAGCCGCTTAAATTTTACCAACCAATCAACAACCTTATTGCGGAGATTTTGCCAAGATTCTTGTTGGTCCCTTTTTAAAGAGGGTACCCCTGAAAGAACTATTACGTATGGCGAAGATTCCGGGGGTAATTGTAAGACGTCAGTATTTGGCGTCAAATCAGTTCCCTTAGGACTATAAACTTTGGTCATACCGTGGTGTTTTACTCGGACTTCCCTGGCTGTCAGTCTATCTGCCCTTCCAGTATTAGGACATGCTAAAATATGTGTATGGTCCTTTCTACCCTCAATCGGGCAGGCGGCCATCTGTGGGGGATTTGTAAGTGTCGCCGGGCTTTCTGCTTCCCTTCCTATTGAGGTGGTAAGAGATGTGGGGTTACTCCCTTTCCAGCTGGTAGGTCTTTCCTCGTACCCCAATTTCTCACACAAATGTTCTATTCTCACTGTGAATTGTGTTAGACTAGCTATCAAGGCCCTCCACTTTCTCTTTTATCATTGCTTCAAGGGAATTCTTCAGCGTTATTTCTAATTTCCCAAATCATCTCTCCAACCCTATATCCAAAATAGTGCTACCACTGTCTGTTTGCATGCTAATGGTCTTTGTCTTTGTTAAGACCATTTGCCTACCCCCCGCTTGGGTGTTTCCAATTTTTGGTCTAGCTCCCTCGACTTCTTTACTATTTCTTTTGCTCTTTACTATAGGGATTGCCATATTTTTCTTCGGGCCCTGATCTTGTCCCTTATGTACTGTACCTAGTCTATGTGAGCGAAGTCTCGCTCTTAGTATAGGACTAGATTTAGATGTATCTTCCTCAGAGGAAGTGACCAGAGAAGACCTTGGGGTATTAGACAAGCGTGATATATTGGGTGAAACCACTATGGGGCAGGGTGGAGTTATACGCGCTGAAACCAAAAGAGGTGATGGTGAAAGAGGGGGCTGGCCATTAGGGATAACTTCATTCATGTTTTTTACAGATGTATCCACGTCAAGGCCAATACCGAGCCCTTGTTCAGCTCCCTGCTTGTTAATAAGAGCAACAGGGTAAAGGTTAACTGCACGTGATTTAGCATTACTGATTTTACCCAAAGACGACCTCTTCTGCACCTCAGCTAAACTTAGCGATAATCTTTTCTCAGTCAGGGCTATTTCGCGTTGTAAAACTGATTCAGCTCTAATCAGAAAAGCATCCATTGTACCCGCAACTCCCTCCCCCACTCTCTGTACATTCTTACGATTAACTGCCATGAAACACAACGAAGGTATGATAATATAGAACACCAAAGCCCATTTTCAAGTGTCTTACTTAACAGGAGGGTGGCTCAGCCCAGCCTCTACTGGCCTCGGATGGCCACAGATGGCCCCGCCCTTGTCCCGAGCTTCTTCCTGGACGCTCCTGCACGCTCCAGCGCAGCGGTAACCCGGAAATATTATATAGGTCATGCTCTGACCAGGGGGCGGGGCTGTCCAGGCAACACGGACCAGGTGGGAGAAGTGAAGCAGGGGCTCCTGGTAAACGGAGTCCCTGCAGTGTTAGACACAGCCCCTCTGAGCCCCTAGACAGCGAGGAAAACAATGGCAGCTCCCAGATATCTAGCACCTCCCCAGAGACCAGGTTCGAAGCGGCACCCACGCAGTGAGTGCTGCGAGTCGTGGGTCCTTTCTCCTCCACAGGAGGAAACGATAACAAAGCTCCACACCAGGTACTAAGAAAGTTGATGCTCCCACTAGTTGCACGAGTGAGCGGTAGTTAAGTGCACGCTCTGACCAGGGGGCGGAGCTGTCCAGGCAACACGGACCAGGTGGAAGAAGTGAAGCAGGGGCTCCTGGTAAACGGAGTCCCTGCAGTGTTAGTCACAGCCCCTCTGAGCCCCGAGACAGCGAGGAAAACAATGGCAGCTCCCAGATATCCAGCGCCTCCCCAGAGACCAGGTTCGAAGCGGCACCCGTGCAGCTGGTGCTGCGAGTCGTGCGTCCTTTCTCCTCCTCCTCCTCCTCCTCCTCCACAGGAGGAAACGATAACAAAGCTCCACACCAGGTACTAAGAAAGTCGATGCTCCCACTAGTTGTACGAGTGAGCGGTAGTTAAGTGCACGCTCTGACCAGGGGGTGGGGCTGTCCAGGCAACACGGACCAGGTGGGAGAAGTGAAGCAGGGGCTCCTGATAAACGGAGCCCCTGCAGTGTTAGTCACAGCCCCTCTGAGCCCCGAGACAGCGAGGAAAACAATGGCAGCTCCCAGATATCCAGCGCCTCCCCAGGGACCAGGTTCGAAGCGGCATCCGCGCAGCGGGTGATGCGGGTCGTGGGTCCTTTTTCTTCCTCCTCCTCCTCCACAGGAGGAACCGATAACAAAGCTCCACACCAGGTACTAAGAAAGTCGATTGCACTTTGTGTAAAGATGAATACAAACAAATAATGAACCAGCAACTAAATATATTTGCAGGAAACGTCAGTAGATACAGATGTCTAGCCAAGATCAAACCTAGGTCTTTTTTCTATTAATGTCATTACAAAACTGCCTTTACTGTTGGCTCAATTAAAAGCAATTATTGACCATAAATTCTAAGTATGAAAATGACTGTTAGACATTTCTGCAGTGCTAGAGAACTATGGGATAAAGCTCTCTCAAATGCCAAGATTTGGTTTGATCTTGTATGAGATCTAGGAGAAGCTGAAGAAGGAACAACATTTTCTTCTGTTTAAGAAAAAACCTTTAAGCTTTTCTCCCATAATGTCAGAGACAGAAGAGCTTGTCACTGTAACAGCAGGCACTTCTATGCCAGTACATTGATTTGGCATTCTATAAAATGGTATTTTAATTCCACTTTCAAGCATAAAGGGCCTCATGTAGTAATCCAGTTAACATTCATAAACCCTGTGATTCACTAAACTACAGGGTTTGTAACTGCTAAATGGCATTTTAGTATGTATTAAACCCAATTTGCGATTCAGTAATTGCTTACCCGATTACAAATTAGGTTTACAAATGAGTTTAAAAATGCATACTTGATCACAATTTGGGAGGGGTGTCTTTTTCAAAGTCCGTTTGAGAATGCTATATTGCAATGGTTTGCAACTACGATTTCAGTCGCAAAGCATAGATAGGTTACCATCTACTTAGGGGAGTTTAGACTTTTTGTAGGCTAAAACTGAAATAAGCACAGCAGGATATAAAACAAATTCTTTCAGACAATAAATGTAGTGTAGGGGAAAGCATTATTCTGCTTAAGACTGTTAATCACCCAACAAGACATCACTAATCAGAGAGAAAAAGAGTGAAGTTTAAGGGTAACAATGGAAAAAATAGGTAAAACAATGTGTAGATAATGCATGGAACAACATCCAAATGAGCCAATGTGGTAACAAAACAATGAACAAATTAAAAGATGTAGATGGACAGCATTTCTAAGAGAGCAAAGAAAGAACCGGAAACCAAGTAGGGTAATGTTTGGAAGACTACATGAGTACGGTCCTTCTTATCTGTTCTGTCATCAGGTTTCTTGTCCACCAATTGACGCGTGTCGAGCATCTGAATTAAGGGAGACCTACATATAAAGAGTAGGTTCTTATGTTATGGATATATGCAAAAGTTGTGGTTTGTCATAAAACATAGCAGATTCTGAGGGGTTTTGCAGAGGTGTAAATTGGTTAAAAACATTTGGATATCTAGGTTTTCCTTTGCTATAATTTTCAAATAGCTTTTATTACACACTTTCATATAAGTACCAGACCCAATGATGATAGAGTGCTTCACACAGTATTAGGAACACATCAATCTTTAGAAGTTAATACATTCACATGTGTAATATTAAGTACAATTGTTCATTAAAATTAAGATCTGTTTAAGATGTTCGAGAAAGGAAGGGTGAATGACCTCCCCCAGGGTCTGCACTGCAACAGTAGGTTTTTCAGTTCTCTTCGAAATGATTCATGAGAGGACACTGTTGTGATGTTAAGAGGAATGGAATTTCAAAATTTGGAATAACGTTCCCCATCAGAGACTTATGTTGGTGGATTTTTCTTCTTCAGAGCTGGTGTTTCAAGACAAAGGGTGACAGCGTTCCTCATTTGCCATTGGCCTTCTGAAATGTGTTGTTCTGAATGGGATACTTCAGGTTGCCCTCTTGTACAGCCATATGCATCATGCAGTCAGAAGATGCTCCTTGCTTTAATAGGCAACCTCTTCTGAGAGATCAGAATGGATGAGATACAGTGATTTTCTTTCTGATCCAGAGACCAGTCCTGTACCAACAAGTAAGACCACTGTTAAGTTGTAAGGTTAATTATGGGAATCCCTACTTGTAATCAATTATGTGAGCCCCTATTAGTAGGGAGTTACCAAAGTCCAGCCTCAACAAAATTAGGGCCTAAATCACTTGTTTGATGTCCTAAGCTTGGTATTCAGATAAAATATAAAAGAAATATAGCGACGAGCAGAAATACTGAGTTTCAAATATTGTGATGTACAAATGTCGTGTGCAAAAATATAGATGACATGAATATCAATTTTAAGAAAAGTAATATCAATGTTAAAAATATCTACGGGGCTGATTAGGATGTTGGTTGGAGGGGTGGCGGTCAGAGAGACTGAACACCAAGGATCCGACGGACTCCATCGGAGGGCACTCCGATCTCTCCTATGGTGGCTTAGGTATTAGGTATTAGGATGGTCCCTCCTTGCCAGCCTTTCCATGGCGGTTCTGTCGCCAAGGAAAGGTTGGTGGGGATGGACATTGGGGGCCCGTTGTGGCCCCCCTTCACCCCTTGCCCATTCCTTTGGGGGCACCTATGATGCCCCACTACACATCCCTGTACTAAGTGACAGGCACCGCATGGTGCCTGTCACATAGTACAGAGATATGTAAAACATCCTTTTTTTCCATTGCCGCGGGTGATGCAGCCAGCAGCACCCGCTACAATGGAAAACATGTGGCGTTCACATTGTAATATGGCGTGTGGGACCCCCAACACTATGTCGGCACCCCCCATTTCCGTTACAATGGCGGAAGGATGTGAGTCCGCCCACCATCCTAGTCAGGCTCTATGTTGTTAACATTGATGTCAAAAATATATATGTTGTTAATATCATTTACAAATATATTGTTAATATTTTTTAATTATTTTAGTACATATTTTAATTGTATGTTCTAAATTGTGTGTATAATTATTGTTAATGTTTTTATTATAGTTTAATTTTTTTGTTGCTTTTAAATTCAAATGTAATAGTTTTTTTGAATCTGTTTAGTGCCGCAGCTGATTGTGGGTTTTATATGGGCACAGGGTGGGAGGTAAATTATTTATAGTTAATATTATTTAAATATGTTAATTCATAATTAATTATGTAATTTTTTTATTATGTTAAGTTTTAGGAGAAGGTGGTGGGGTTTGTATGGAAAAAGGGTGGGAAGTAATTTAATTATAAATATGTAAAGTGTGCAGTAATTAAAATGTTTATTAATATTTTTGGTGCATGTTGTGGTTTTGTAGGGGTAAAGGGCTAGATGAAAATTATGTATAATTAATATTAATTCTTATTTAATTAATAATTATGTAAATTTTGTCATTAAGAAATTGTTTCAGTTATATATGAGGTACTGTTTGTGTTTGTAGGGGTAACGGGTGGAAAGTTTATTAAATATAATTAATTTAATATAAATTTGTATTAATTGTTAAATTGAACATTAATGTAAATTATGAACCAAAGAGAAAAACAGGTCTATCAAGCACTCTCACAATTATGTAGTATTCCAAATGATTATTATTGTCATTCACAAGTTTTAAGGTTAGAGTTCATTAACGGGAAATGGACTTTCAAAATACGGATCCAGACCAGATGTTAGACTTCAAATCTTTATTTCATATACATTAAAGGTATTTCCAGCTTGTCCTGCCGACACATGTTTCGTCTCATGGAGACTTTTTCAAGGCAAAAGGAAATTGCGCATTGATGTTGAAAAACAAGAATCTTGTTTCCCAGTATAGATGTAAAGGAGCTCTAGAGTCACACAGGCAATATGAATCCAAAAAAGGTTTTCAAAGGGACGCAATCCTTATAATCTTGGTCTCAGGTAGCTGACAGCAGTGGAGGTTTTTCCCGTTACGATGCGCTAAAGGAGTGACTTATCATGGTCCCCCTACGAACTTAAGAATAGCGAATCCACCTTCACGCAGCAAGACGTTTGAATTGATTAAGTCTACTACTTTAAACATTGAACGATAACTTGGGCGTCGTTTCATGCTCTATACCAATAGGATCAAGTGACCATGAAAAAGTCTCCATGAGGCGAAACACGTGTCGGCAGGACAAGCTGGAAATACCTTTACTGTATATGAAATAAAGATTTGAAGTCTAACATCTGGTCTGGATCCGTATTTTGAAAGTCCATTTCCTGTTAATGAACTCTAACCTTAAAACTTGTGAATGACAATAATAATCATTTGGAATACTACATAATTTTGAGAGTGCTTGATAGACCTGTTTTTCTCTTTGGTTCTCAATATTAGCAATTTTTGCTAGTTCGACACCCCTGGTGGTGGGTGTATAACAGGAAAATAGTGCACCTCATACAAACAATTGTATATAATTTACATTACACGTATACGTGCTTTGAGAACTGTATTACTTGTATGTGCGGACGTTTTCTCTGCTAGAGAAACACTACCACCACATATCCGTATTTGCATTAATGTAAATTATGTAATTCAGATAGTTTTAAAATATTAGGTGTGTATTGTTTGGTTTGCAGGGATAGAGGGTGAGAAGTTAATTAAATACAATTCTTTTATTACTAGTTCATTAATATTAACTATTTAATTGATAATTATGTAACATTTGCATTATTATAATTTTAAGTGTGTGTTGTTTACTTTGTAGAGGTATAGGGTAGGAAGTTAAGTAATAATACATATATATATATATATATATTTATTTATTGTTTAAAAACATGTTATTATGTTATGTGTTAATTGTGTAATGTTTTTCATTTTAAATAACATATGTGTTGGTTGTTATAAGAGTGAAAATATAGCGTGGTTTTTTAAATTATATTATTTGTTTTAATTTAAAATGTGTATTAAACATCATAATAAATATGTATTTTCGGTCATTCAATAAATGTGTATAGATATATATGTATTTTAGATTTAAATAGTAATATCTGTTGTTATTTAATGTAGTTGTTCAAACATTGTATTTGTTTGAAGTGAACTACTCTCTCTGGAGTGGGAATAGTAAATTGTACAACTCTAAAATTTAACACTTTACCTACAGTTGCACAGACTGTTGTGGGAAGAGTAAGTTTTAACTATCCTGAGTTCAACGCTTTCCCTACTGTTGCACAGATTGTAGTGAGAATAGTAAAACGTACCCCTCCACAATCCAACACTTTCCGTACTGTTGCAGCAACTGGAGTGGGAATAGTAATTTGCCCACCTTCTGAGTCCAATGCTTTCTCTACTGTTGCACAGACTGGAGTGGGAATAGTAAATGTTACCCCTCCTGAGTACATCAATTTCCCTACAGTTGCAGGGATTGGAGTGTGAATAGACTAGGTATTATTTCTACAATGTTATAGTTTTTTATATAGTTTAGATTTATATTATTATTATTATTATGTTACTGTGTATTTAACATTATATTATTTGTTTGTAATATATTTTTAGTAAAATATAACTATTTTGTTTACTTTTTGTATCTGTAATGAATTGGTATTTTTTAAGGCTTTTTTCCAGTTCATTTGTTATAGTTTGCAATTTATTGTGTGTATGTTATTTTTTTAAGTTTACAAAAAAATAAGTAAATTATAACAAATTAGAATTATCTGTTTATATAAACACACAAGTTTTTTTAGATATATAATTTTAAATTATTTAAATGTATTTCATTTACATTATATCACTGTTTAGTGTTAATATATTTAGAGCCTCATTTGATGTCAGTCGGAGTTGTCTCCGACTGGCATCTCTACATTGCGGAACAAACCTACCTCTGGCCGGTGGTCCCAAAACCGCAATTACAATGCAACTGCACAATGTGCAGTCGCAAACTCCCATTTCTCTATGGGAGCTTGTGCGGCAGTTGGAAACTGGCTGCAGCACAAGCTCCCATAGAGAAATTAGACTTTCTGTAAATCTCTGAGTACTGTGTGGCGGGCACCTCAGGGTGTCTGCCACACAGTGCAGGGTGTACAAGGAGGCATAATAGGTGCTCCCAGGCCCACAACCGTAGGCCCTGGGGTGAAGGGGGGCCTGCGATGGGCCCCCAAAGTCACATTCTGACAAGCTTTCAAACCAACATCCAAATCAGGCCCTTAACGTTTAACTAGGTTTATATAAAAATAAAAGATGTTTGTGTTAGATATTGGTGTATAACGGTATTTTTTCCCTATTGTTTTGCTATTTACATCATAAGTGTAGGATAATATTATTTTTGTGCTCAATATTTTTAACATGATGTTTAGGGTTTCCCTTAAAGATGGATTGAACTGTTTACACCTTGAAGAATACGAAGTTGGAATTGAGATCCCTTGCTGAAACTATTAACATGCAACTGCAAGTTTAAATGATTGTCCAGGACAATGCTCCTGGATTTAACAGAGTCTACCATGTTTATATTGTTGTTCAGTATCGTTTCATCCTTGGGCTCAGTTTGTACATGTATGTGGTTGTTGGGAGAAAAGCTTAGGATAAATTCTGTTTTCAGTGGGTTTCATTTCTTTGGAGTATTTTTTTTTAAGTAAGTACTTTGGAAAGGCGTTTTTGCAACGAACTGACTCTAAAGAGGGGCAAAGTATTGGCTCTAAAGAGGGGGCACAGTTTATTGAAGAGTATGTCAGTAGCCATGCTTTACTGTGTGAGAACAGGCATGCTTGTTTGCAAAATAAAGGAAAGTTGCTTGATGTACCCTAAACCTCTACTTCCTCCTAATGGACAGAGGGGCGGGAGAGTGGTGGTGGCAGACGTTTTTTTTGTTTCTACAGAGAACAAGAAGATTGTTTTCCTTGCAAGGCAAAGCTATATGCTACCCTGGATATGTGTTCTATCTTTGTGTATTCATATGTGATTACAAACCAAGGGGCAGAAGAAGGTGATAAGCTCCCTGCAACTATATAACGTTTCTTTATATTGCTTGAAAAAGTTTGTGATTCTTGACTTCAGTAGAGCATGCACAGGCCAGTCATGTGAACTGCACCTGCTTGATTACTAAAAGGTTTTGTCCAACAAGTGTGTACATAAGCCTCTTTGTGGTTTTCTGTTTCTGCATTTAGACAATGACACTCAATAGGCAGTCCTTACCACAAGGGTGGGCGTCATTAAATTTACACGCAAGTCAAGGGTGACTATAAATAAACAATCCCTTTCAACACCCCTACATTGTAAAATTGGCCCTTGGGGGAATATGTTATATGAGTTAGTGAACTTGTGGGAATTATAGATTGGGGGCAGGTTGGTCTCCGAACACCTGATATCACTTAAACTGGCTCAGTTTTTAGTCTGATTCTCCTGTTTATCAATAGCTCTTCTGTACATTGGCCATTCCTGCAATGTTAAAAATTGCTTACAGTGGAACCCATTGTTTCACTGGTAAATTTAGTTTTTTTTTTTAAGTCCCCTCATCTTATTGTTGAAGTCTGCACCCAGAATCAACTCTGGACAAGTTTTTTTTACAAAAGATTATTTTTTTCTCAATGTGGCCCCATAGGTTAGAGGTGTTTTAAAGAGCTCTAGGTAGTCATGCATTTGGAAAATCCTGCATCAGTTTTGAAGTCCACATTGTATTACCAAGAGCTGAATTGTATTGGACAAGCATGGTCCAAAAAACTGAACAATTGCTGTTGCTTCAATTGCACTGCTAAGTCCATTAAACCTTCAGCCTCTCTCCATAGAACTGGGCAAGAACAGTTTGCATGTGTGACAGCGTGGGAGGAAACACGGTGGTTTGGCAATGCTAGTCAATCATTTAATAGGAGAAATGGATTTGTCTACCTGAGTGCTGTTTAGTATGTTGCATTCTTCAGTGATCATGTACAGTGTATATTTATTTTCCACTCTTTCAGCTAAAACATGCCCAACACAGATAGTGCTATCAGCTGTGTGAGCTGTGTACAATCTATTCATTTTAGTATGATACCTCTTGCAGATATCATAGTCACTGCTCTATCATGATTTCTTCATTCCCCTCTCAGCACCCTCCAAACACCTTTTCCAGCTATGCAGTTAAAAGGATGCAGTCGTGAAAATTGATTTCAGATGATCTGACCTTTGCACCGACATTTATCCATCCACAAGGAAGGCCAATGCATATCACACTGAGGTTCCAATTAGGTTGGGGGTTTTACAGTTCACTTTACTTACCAACCAATGACCATTCACATGGGATTATCCGGCTGGTGTCTATAACCTGAAAGAGACACTACTCACATTAACATTATCTTTCATTGATATTCCCCTGCATTGTGAAAAACCTATAGTTCACTGGCCTCCTTGAAGAAGGTGGAACAGATGCCCAAATGCTATATTTTGGCAATGCATTGAATGAACGTGACCGGATACGGTTTCTTGGTAAAATGAGGTTTCTTAAACTGAATTAAATAAAGAAAAGTTGATACCTTACAGGATATGTGCGTATGATTCTTGTTAAAATAAATATCCCTTTATTGATAGAACTGGAGGTGCTCCAATGCAACTCGAAGTGTTAATCCTTTTGGTGTTTTAATGGCTGTACCAAACTACCTAAAAGCATTTGTTTTAAATGCAGGAAAATGTGCAGCAGATTAGTATTGCCTTTCAATTCTATATGTACTCTGACAAACATTTGGAATTTAACAAGTGGGATTTTTGAGCTCTAAAAGTCTTCTTTTGCTAATCCATGTGACGCTCTGTTCCCAAAACACTAAATCCTTTGACATTTTTAAAGTGGTGCAAGCCTTACCAGGAACTGATATCTGACGCTGAAAGTAGCCTAGGGCAAAATCAGCCTGGGGCCCTCTCAACACAGCACTACTGATCTCTGCCTCATTGTTCTGGGGTGTTTTATTATCTCTGCACAGTTTGAATGCCGCCCTCTGTAGACAATAAATATGAATTCAATTTGTTACTGTGAAGCTCAAATTTTCACATAGTGCTGCTGATTGTCTAGATTTGCAGCTAGAGAGTGTTTTTCTGAAATATGGCCTCAGAGTTTCAGGGAAGCTAAAGAGATCATCTCCTATAAAGCTTGAGAATATAGATAGAATTTCTATGTACGTTTTAAGGAGGATGAAGTGGCAGGAGAGGAGTAAAAGGCACAACATAAACAATAAAGATTGCACTGATACCAAGCAATCACCGATCAAAATAGATTTGAAAAACAACATGGTATCCAAAGAAAACTCATTTTACGATGTTTAATGAAATACAGTACTAGCTCACAACAAATTCACTACTCTTCAGCAAAACTGAACATGCAAGCCGTAATATCTGAAAGAGTTTGCCAGATTATTTTACCTTCAATTATACTGCAAATGCACTGGACTTAGCTTGTTGCTTCATCTCACATTTTACCTTGTTTTTAAAAATAAATAGATGAAATTGTTAAACTCTACTGGCTGTGCGTTTGGACCCTTCCTTCAAATATACATCCAACAACCATAGCAGAGACTTAAGTAAATATACTTTTTAGTTATTGTAACCCCTCCGCCCGACAGCCAACCCTTTTTGCCACACACAATAAAAAAATGAAAAAGAACCACTTCCAAAAGATATAAATCATAACAACCCGAATCAGTTCAGGTTTCACATTCAGAACCACTTAAGGCATATCATGATTCACACCAATACAATGATCTTTTGATTAGTTTCCAAAGCAAAAGAATCCGCCCGAAAACTCTTCGATCGACACATGAAGTAAAAGAAATAACAGCAAACAAGCCTACAATAATTTTGAAATCAACTCAAATAAACTGCTGCATAGTAACATGAATCAAAATAACCACCATCAGTCAAAGGATTTTAGACACAAAGGAATGCAATTCAGCTGCTTCCAAATTTAGACCTGAACAGTGTCCAATTACATATGAAAAAAAGATTAAGACACATTAATTCTTTAATGAAACGGTTTCTACCCCTTTTCTTTACTATTTCTTGCATCGCATACAAGCAACAGATTGGTTGCTTGTATAGCTACATATCCTATGAAGGGTTTACCTTTATGTTCTGTCCACAATCACTATGCATTACCTAAATCATAAATATGTCAATTCTTTGAAAAAAGTGGAAATGTACTCCAAGCCTTTCTGAACATTTGTGGTGTTTAAGGTAATACATACTGAAAAAAATAGAGTGTACATTGACCTTCTAACACATGCATTCAAAACATAAATATTGTCTGTTAATTGCATTATTACATAAAGATGGTATTCCTTAGTCAATAAACTATTTTCAATATCCAAGCAGAGACTGTTTTTGATATGTCTGCAGAGCTCTTTTGCTCCATCTCATTTGTTTCCAATGGTGTCCAAGGCCTCCATAATTATGTATAATAAAGACACAGGACCTTACCCTTATCCTCAGACCCAGAACAGGGGTATCCAGTAAAGAAAAACAGAATGATTCCGTGGGACACTTTTAGTTATTGTAATTAATATGACTTTAACTCTTCTTATCACTATTCAACATGTATTCTCCAACAGCAGGTATAGTTCCACATTTGTGTGAAATAAAAAAGTGCAGCTGGAGCAGTGCTCAAAAGTGTGATAGTGTACAATTTTTACAATGATACATATATAAAAGTGGGATGTGTTTTTTGAGTTTGTAAAAATAACCACACTCTGTTATTTATTCACAGATTCTTGTCTAATTGTGTGGCAGGCCCATCTGAAATTTGACACTATAGTACCATGAACAGGCACCAAGTATAAATTCTGAAAATGTTTCATTGACTTATTTTAGTGTGGATCCAGATACCCGAGCATGTGAGCAATGTGTACTGCGTGGAGGTAGGATTCTGGTTTATTAAATATTTCTACATTGGAAAAGATAAGTCTGTTGTTGATAGGAAATTGCCCTCTCCGTATATTCTCATTGCGATAGCTGAAGCGCCAGACAGCATTTCTCCTCCAGAAGAGACTCTTGCACTCCGATTACAGGTTAGAAACATCGACAATATTTGATGGGGTTGTCTATCACACAATTAAATTGTAGACAAGAATCTGTGAATAAATAATTAAGATGTGGTTGAATTCACAAACTTAAAAGGTCATCCCGCTTGTCTATATGTACCATTGTAAACGCTGCATACGATCACACTTTCAATTTGTGAATTAATGTAAAAATTGAACTATAGCTATTCTTGGAGAATAAATGTTGAATAGTGATAAGTATTTGGAGTTAGAGTCATAACTAAAATAAAGGGTCCCACTGAACCATTCTGTTTTTCTACATTCCATGATTATGCGTGACATGATCTGAGCCCTGTGCAGTGCAATCCCCAGAATTCCAGTTGTTAATCTCCTATTTGCTAAAGGATGAAAAAGATGAGGTGGATTATTCTCACTGCATTTTGTAGTAGGTGAAGTAGAGCGACCATAGAACTACTCACGTACTACGTGACACTATTCTCTAATCTATGGGCAGTGAGCTCTGATTCCGCCTCTCCTACCTTTTCTATGCAGAGCTCTCTGCTAAAATGGTAGATATGTCTATATATTAAGTGTACAGTTTTGTAGTCAATGTGAGTGTGACCAGGGGGGTAGTTGGAAATGCTGAACACCTACTACAAAATAGGAGGGGGTTAGATAGGAGAAATGTGAGAGTTCTAAAGAGGGACATGCTACTACAAACACTCACTCAGAAAAGGGTAAGCCCATTGCTATTCAATAAACGACAAGTCTAAAGGTACTGCAGTCCCAAATGCCACAACACACTTGCAAATAAACTCCAGCCCAGCCTTGGAGTAAGCCTACACACTCACAGGCATGCAACAGAATCCCACAGAAAACATCAGAGGCAGGGATTTAAAGTAACAACCATAGAGAATAACTTAAATTAATTAAAATATTTAGAATTAAAAAATACATGTGTTTATATTATATGTGTTAGTGTTAAAACGTTATATTAAACATTCTCAAGGTGGAGACCACCCTTGCTTGGCAGTCAAAAGTCACTGTTGCTGCAGTCAGGGTGTTGCTGCCTGAGTTGATGAAAAACATTGGTGATGGTTTTGAATCATTTTTAGAAACAACATAAGTCCAAACTGAATACAGAGATGTATGCTTAGATAGCTGATTGTGTCTGTGGAGACAAAAGCTATTGCAAAAGTTGTTTCAGAGCTATCCTGAAAGAAGTGTAAACAGATATTTAATGTTCCCATTTTGTTTATCAACGTGAAGAATGGGAAGCATTGGCAATCATTTTCAAAACGTTGCTATTTTTCCTCGTGTGAACATATTGTATTAAGATAACAATGTACATGAGGGAAGTAATTATATAGTATTCGTCCGAACTTTTTAATTCTGATAAATGGATTTTATTTGCAGTTTAAGGAAACCATCCTGAATATATTATTTAACCAGAAAGCATGTTCTCAAAAAACAGATTCTCGTGTGGCATTAGTTTCAGAAACAATGTGTGTTTCTGTTTTCAGGATCAAGAGTCAAGAGCAGATACTCTGAAGGTTTATCGTGTTTTTGTTTACCAGCCTACCTGCTTCAGCGTTTGCAGCTCGGCTGATTCTGAAGTTTCCTGCTCGTGGCCCAGTCTTGGCCCATCTGAGAAGGCTTCATGGTGTGCCTGTGGCCAGTGGCATGAAATTCAAAGCCTTAACCCTGGCCTATGAGCTGGCGAGCACAGGGGCCCTGGTTATTTGACGAAAAGACTGCTCCCCCAGCATCAGGCAAGAACGCTTCGATCTCATGGACAGAAGCTATTAGGTGTCCCAAGGCTCGAAGAGGCGGCGTTCTTTTTCTTATGTAATGCCAAACTTTGCAACTCGCTGCCTCGAACTCTCCAATGTGTGCCCTCTGAGTCAATGTTACTCAGACGAATGAAAACATATCTGTTTGATAATTACTCTCTTTGTATTTAGGGGCCTATTCCTCGGTGCATTTTACAACCGCTAACCCCGGGGCGCCTCAGAGGCAGCAGCGCACTTTATTTATTGCATTGTATTAGAAAGCATGACACCCTGCAACACGTTGCCAAGATACTACATCTTAGGCCCTCATTTTGTGTTGACTAAAATTTGGTGCAGGGACACCGGGGGGCAGATACACCTGTGGACGAGCAGGGGTGCGGGGCATGCTTGGGCCTACGGGGGGAGCATTGTCTGCTTCCGCCAGAGTGCTGCAGGGCACAGGTGGGCCAGGCAATGCTGCTGCCCACATTCTCTGCCCTTGCAGCATCTGAACCACTCCAGGGTCAGCGGGCTGGTTTGACCCATACTTCTGGGCCCAGCTACGTTTGGAATTGGGACTTGGGATACTTGTCCTGGAATTATTGCTCCAAGTGAAATACCACAACTCATAATGTGAGCCTTAATCTTGTCTTTAGACATGTGCACGACACAGTAGGATTCAGTGTCACTTAGCAAAGTCCAATGTATCTGTTTTTTTCTCTTATCCCATTCCACTGCCTCTGAATCTACTGTTAATCAACATATCTGTCGAGTGGATGGTTAGCTGTGAATTCAGAGAGGTACAGAAACATTCATCCTTTCCTCTGCATAAGGACTGCAAGGTCTTCCTCAATTTTAGCATAATGAAAGGTGGAGTTTAAATGGGAGGATTTAAATGTATGCCTTGCAGATGACATACAGCTATTTCAGCAAGTGCATGTGTCACTAGATTGTAACTTATGATCCGTAGGCAACACACGCATCTCTGCAACCCAGGCACCAACTCAAAGAAATGCAAGCACATTAACCAGCCAAGCTATTTTATGATGATTGACACCTGTTAGCAGGCAGCTATTACAGACATTTCTCTCCAGCAAGTGCATTAATCACCTACTTATCTCACCAATAGTATGCCCTGAAACATGCTGGGTACATAGAGATCTCTGCAGAAGGTGCCTTAACTCCCTAAACTATATGTAGTCTGTGGCCCATTGGGTAGACGGTCACGTCATGAAGGGATGCACATGAAAATGTAGAGACTTAAAACACTCATAATGTCCTCCCTGTCTGTTCCACACTCTCGCTGACCTGGACTCTGATTCCCAGATGACTACCAGTGTCAATTACCTAATTGCCCATGTGTGCAAATGGACCCTAAGATTAATTACCTAATTTCTCAAATGACCGTCTCGTGTCAACAAGCCCACTCCAAAAACTAATCAAGGTAAATTTATTGTGGCACTTCAACATCAAAGTCCAATCTATACTGTATGGATTTAAGAGAGAAGAGTGGGGGAGAGAGACGGAAAGAACTGATCTAACGCAGGGTTCCTAAATAATGTTCATCTTCAGGGGGAAGAACACACGTGATAAAACAATAAAAAATTTACAGCGAATCCGTTAGAGTGGAATTATTTAGTTATAATTGGTGGGAGCCTCAAACAGCTCTACCCTACGCATGTCCAACCTGATGGCATTTCCGCATCCTAGAGCAGAGCAAAGCACAAACAATGTCTTAGGGCCTTATTATGACTTTGGCCAGCCCCTCGCTGCCACACCACCAAAGCCATAATGCGACCACCAGCAGGATTCCGATCGGAATCCAGGTCGGGCGGTCCTGCTGTGGCATGCTCATGTCGGCGCAGTGCTACTGCGCATGCCTGAGCCTTAGCAAGGCACCACAATGGGAACACCATTGCACATTCCTGCAGGGCATGGACTGTCAAGTCCATGCCCTGCAGGAACTGCGGGTACATGGCGGCAGGGGGTACATCATGTGCCCCCCTGCATGCGTCCCATGGCGCAGAGCACCAGGGGCCTTGTAGTTCCTCCTTTGTTTTGTTTCCTCACAGCCACACTTTTCATGGCGGGCTCACTGCCATGAAACTGTGGCAGTGAGGAAACTCCTAATATGCTTGGCGGTGCTGCAGGGGCAGCGCCAGCATATTAGGGGCCTCAGACTGCTGCAAGACCCCTAGGGATCGTGGATCCCTGGCAGCAGTCTCATGGCGGTCTGACCGCCCGACTGGTCATCGGGTGGTCGAACCACTGATGTAGCGGTAGTCGCACTGCCACCGTGGGTTTGGAGGCCCATCTGACCACCAAACTCAAAATGGGGCCCTTAGTCCTCTAAAGGCAGCTGTGAGTGAACGTACGTTTATTTTACTAAAAAAATGTACATAGTGCCTTGACTTGTGATAGACCTTTTATATTTGAGATTATCCTGCTACCATACAATTGATCTCTGGACAGCACTCTGCTGATCACTGTACACACTAAATGCCTATAAGAATTTTGGAATTTTCGTTTCACCTATTATGGGACCGATTACCTACATAATCATGACTTGCATTCAGCGGAATGGACAATAATCAAGTTTTACCAGGTCTTTTTCTAAATGGTCATCACTGATTCTAGGTACTTGTCAGCATCCAATTACTGTCTGCTTAGACTAAGTGGTAAATGGGGAGTGGGGGTGGGCTTGGTATGGTGGGAGGGTCAAAGGCAGAGCATCAGACCCAGAGGCTGCTGGTGGGGGGGGGGGTGCTGGACTCTCCAGTGTCAGGTCGATGCCTGCTTGGAGCCTCTGCTCACTGCTGAGATCTCAGGCCCGAAGGTAGTTTCACCAGGTGCGGATTCACTAGGATTTGTCAGGTGCCTGTCGCTGCCCCCCCCCCTACCCCTCGCCCCGCTACCCCCACCCCACCCTCCCCCCGTGCCTCCCCTTCTCCCCCACCCGCCAAGAGCTACTGTCCTGTCGTATCTTAATGGGGCCCCAAATGGGCTAGAAGAGCGTACCCTTAAATTTCAAATGTCCCTGGTATGTCTTGAATTCTTTCTAGGAGGCGCTATCAGTGCCCAGGTAAAGTTGCACATTACCCCGCAACCATCATTTTTAACAAAATTGCAAAGCACTGCGACTGAACAAATTGGGCCGAGCACTTCCTGTTTCTAAACACAGGAATGAATGCAGGGCTGTTTGAATAAAGAAAATGCCACTGCACATGGGGCTTTCTTTGAGAGAAAATGTTTTCGGGGTGCAAAGATTTTCTTTTAAGCATAATTACTCCAGTTCAAATATTTCTGTCTTGTGGGGGCACCCCATCCTTCTGCATTTCGCCGCCTGCTCGGATGGCTAGGGTCTTTGCTCTCATAAAAACGATAACATACAGCTCTGAGCACTTGAACTAAACGGTACCTCTTGCTGCTGTATATATCAAATGTACATTTCACCAAATAATATCCTTTTCACCATAAACAAAATATTCGCACCCATATAACAACTCACAACAGTAAAACTTCTAAAGGTGTCATAATCATTAGTGCTGGTATAAAAAATGTTACTTTGATTTTCTGTGTTAACGACATACCAATACTTGCTTTTAAACTCAAAAATATTCGTTACTGATCTTTGGAGAGGGAATAACTGAGTCGACCCTGCTGATAGTCAAGTCTGAAGTGTAGTTTGCATGTCCATCTCAAAAACAGTTATTAAATCAGCAACATATTTTACAAGTTTTTTAATTTCTCCATTGGTATGCATGTTTGCTAAATATTTAAACGCAAATAATAAAATATCTGTTCTACATAGCAATAATTCAACAGAGGCAAGAAGACAATCTGAGAAGATGGCATCAATTATGAAGGAACAAACAAGTTTAGGTGTTTGGAGGCTCAGACTAGTCCACATGTTTGCAAACATTCTTTTCCCCATGTTGCTCCTTTCAAACGATGAATTGGATGTACACGAAACACGTGCTCGGATTTAGCGCTCACTGTGCGGGACAGCACTGCTGACAGCAAGGGTTTCTATTACCAAAATGATACTCTCCATAGCAGCCATCAGTAGGGTCTTAGACTTCAACCCCGCTACCTGTCTAACCCACATCGCCTTTATAGAGCAGGTGCATTAACTCACTGAGCTACTTATTAGCTTGCATGGGGATATGCCTTGGTTAGTAGAATTATATAGCCCGTGAGGGTATCCAGGCGCTGTCTATGGGCACGAGGGGGTTAAGTGATTTGCCCAGAATAACAGGATGTTGCGCTCACGCTGACATTCAACGCCCGAGTCGGCAGCTCTTGCAGCTGCGCCACATCCTCTCCTTTGGGGGTCGTCCCCTGCTACTGCCCGTGGCCAGGTCTCGGGCAGTTATTAGCATGCATGGCCCTTCTTGGCAGCCTGCTTTCTCTTCACCCTTGCCTGCACTCCGAGCTAAGACGTCGCGGTCCTGAGAGGAGGCCACCTCGATAAATCAGGCTCCGTTCACTGTCAGCCCAGGAAGGCAATCCATGTCTACGCGTGCCCCGCGGAGGGGCAGCCCTGGCCTGGCGTTAATGTTAATGAAGGGGCGGGTGGGCAGGACACGCTCCGCGGCGCGATGGCAAGATGCAAGCAATGGTAAAAGAGCCGGGGCAGCGGCACATGGCAGAACCCCGTAATAAGCAGGATTATCAGTTTGAGAATTTCTAATTGGCGAGCGATCCCTGCAGACCTCATTAGGAAGGGAGAGAGAGAGTCGGATGACGAAAGGCCCCGAATTCAGCCCCACCAGTAACGCGCTGCAAGTAGCGGGGCAAGAGCAGACGCCCGGGCAGGTCTCGCTCAGTCCCTGGCAGGGGTCTCCGGCGTGGACCACGGCACACCTTTCTCTGCGAACAATGTGCGGGATACACGCACGGCCAGCGCAGGGTTGAAATCAGTGTCCAGCACACACGCCACTGGCAGGGGAGAAGGGTAGGGACACAGGGGCATTCAGGAGAGCAGCGCAACTCACCCATCGCTCTAAACCATCCATGCTGCCTATTTAGAGAGAGAGGGGGCGACCTGCCAAAAATGCCACCCAACCCAGCGCCGAGGAGGACCGCAGGGGGCTCCCTCAGCATCTCAGCAGCAAGAGGATGCTCGGCTAGTCCCGTAAACACAGCCTCGCCACGCCACAAAGAGCACTCCCGTCTTTGCAAAACAACAGTCAGCCCCACAGCCCACAACACAAGACTAACAACTGCCAATCAGGGCACACATAATTAGGGAACTGCAAAAATCACACCGCACTGTGTACGCCGTTCCGGGATGCAGCGATGCTCATTTTGTGCAGCATCTTCCAAGGAGTAGCTGTTCCTGCTTCCCATATGTCCGTTCCCATCCCTTCCAGCATCCTGCTGTCTTCTGACCTGCCTCTACCCGTGTTATTCTCACAGCAACCCACAGCGCAGGAAAATAAAGCCGGGTGCCAAGTTTCGCCATTGTCGCCGCTTCCTACCTGTTTCGCGCAGGCTGCAGGTTTCCTCTTCTCTGATCCCCAAACAAGGAGCAGCTGCAACAGCTCTTTTGTGTAACCGCTGCTTTCCCAGCCACACACTGAGACTACTAATTAACCCAGGCGGCTGGATAGCGAAGAACTAAGCAGGCCCCGGAATCTGCATGACGGAAAAGTGGTGGCGAGGGCGAATAATGCACCAGAGGGAACGAGCGAGCAGTGGAAGGAAGCAGGGGACAGGCCCAGTTACTACGGTGACGGTCACCCTCCTCTCAAAGGCTTCGCTTTCATTTTAGCTATGTGTCAAGGGACCCGTGGAGGCTGGAGGCGGGCCTGCTACGTGTATTCAAAGTAGAGAAGGCATTGTGTAAGTAGCTGATACATAAAGGGTGTCATGTCGTGTCATGTCATAATACACCCCATTCAGACTACGTGCTTCTAACATTTAATGAATCTTAATTAAACACTTACACTGCCAAACACTTTGAGGGGAAAAATTCGTTCATCATGGAATTATATATTTTGAATTGATTTTCTATTTATCCTCTCAGTACCTATTGTCATAGGTAGCACGTGCTTCATGTCACGCGTGTCACTGTACCACAGTGTGTTTTTTGCAACAAACAGCAGGCTGCATTCTGGGACTGGGAGCGTCATTTTCACATTGCAAATTCAGTGTTAAAAAATCCCATTCTATTGGCTTAAACGCTGCAGTTCAGGTTTTTCGTAAGGTTTAAGGCAACACAACAGAATTATTTAAAGAAAAATTACAAGAGAATCACCAACATAATGTGTTGTGGTTTACACGTTTCTTTTAGGAACAATGATTTCAAGCATAATTACTGACAACAAAAAGGCACAGGTCCAACTTTAATCATGTTACTGTATCGTCATCACCCAGAAAGCAGGTAGACGTGGCTAGAACCAATCACAATCCTTGGCATTCAGGGAGGCAAAGGGAGTGAGCAAGTTTATTGTTTCAAGTAGCCCTCAACCTGCATCTCACAGACTTCTCATTAGGCCAGTGGCAGAGGCGGGTTAACTGACGGATATATGTATCCGCAGTTATGATTGAGTTAGTTATGCAAAATACTCTCTGAACGGCTAACAATTTTTTACCCAAATGACAAACCTGCTTCCATTTTACCTATTTGTCAAGCCTGCACCATAACTCTGAGTCTTCCAACCATGGTTTCTTGTTACAAATGTAGCACACATTTGGTAACAGAAGATGACAAAAAATAAAAGCATTTACATTTTTGCAGTAAACTTTATTTGTGGGTGATGATGGTTAAAACAAAACATGTTTTGACACCTCTTTGTAATTTGAAAGTATTTGTGAGTATGACAAAGCCTGGAAACCTGAATGACAATGGAACATTGTCTTTAGAAACTAGAAAGGCTGGGACGGTGATGTATATGGCGGGGCCTGTAATAGTTAGGCTGGGGGCTCTGGCTTGGGAACATGTGTTCCAAGTTATTTTATTCTTTTTAGGAGATAGGGACTGACCCTTTACTTTTGGAAGGAGGCTACCAGGGAACACGGTTCAGTACCTCCAGGAGTCTCTTTACTTTGCAAGGAATGCAGTTGCCATAGGAAGGGTAGAAGTAGTAGTAGTAGAAGTAGTAGTAGTAGTAGAATTTATTTGTTGATTAGTTAAAATCATTACAAACAAAATAAAATAACCAATAAAAAAAGAAGCAAACAAATATACACAAAACTATTAACATCCTTAAAATGATCCACCAGTAATGAGATGATAAATAACATGTCCCTAAAAATATTAAAACATTACAAAGAAATAAATAAAATGGATTATACTTGCTAAAATGCCTTATACTAGCAGCAAATACTATTATAGCAGCATTTAACTAAAGTGACATGTGTTAGCGGTGGGAATTATAAATACAAATGTTTAGCTGTTTTCCATTTACAAGCGATAATAAAGTGTAATGTGCATCACTAGATTAGATTGTACTAATAGTCCCTTAAGCTGGAATAACACTTTGCTTCAGACAATTCTTCAGTTATATTCCTTAGATTTTTTATCTCGAATACATTTACTTACTCCATCAACTCTTTTGAATTTCTTTTCTGCGATAATGATGAACTTAACAAAAAAGATAAATAAGTTTAACATTGACCCCACTCAAACAGGTAATAATTGCTTGCTAACATTTTCTAACTCCTAGTTCATTAAAAATCGGTTTTAGGATAGAATTCTGAGCGTCTGCCAATGCTGGGCATAAACTAACTATATGCATTATTGTTTCCTCCCTTAGCCCACAAAGCCTGCAAATACTCGATGACCATTGATTCTCCCATTTTGGAATTCCATCCTTTGTCGGATATCTTTCCAACCTCAAGTACATACATTTATTCTTAAGCAAAGGTCTTAGATGATATGACAGATAGGGTTGGGGCGACAACCTACCAAAAGAATTAGCAATTGACCAAAAAAGATTTTTTTTCCTTAAATCCTCCTTATCCACTATAGACGTTAGTAATGCGGCCATATGATTCATTTCTTTCTTAAAAACTATTCTACTCCTCATTTCCTCTTCTAATTTAGGGCTATCAAAATTACATAGGCATTCATTTAAGTACAGTTACCAATTTTTTGAATATTCACCTTCTGAAATTTCGAGCCAACACAGCTTTGCTAAAGATCCTTCATACGAACGGACTAATGAGAATAATGACTTCAAAAATGTTGATTGACGCACCAGAAATTGATTCTTCAGTCCAAATTCCAGTCTTATGTTTGCACGACTGATATATTTAGGGATCTTAAAAACAGTTTTATATGTTCTAATTTCTATATCGTCAAGCAATTTCGCGTCTTTGTCCCTAAAGATGATTGAGCAATAGTCCAAAGATGGATTTAACTTTGCTCTCATCACCTTCATTAGATGTTCATAGTTAGGGCATAATAATTTGTCTCTTAGGCCTAGATGTATCAAGCCGTTTGCGAATCGGAAAGGCCGAAATTAGCAGAACTTCAGCCTTTCCGAATCGCCAACGGTCTATTTGCATGTTTAGGCATGCATCAAAAATTCGCAAATTAAGGAATCGCAAAAATTTGCGATTCCTTATTTTGCCATAGCATTTAAGGAATCGCAATTTTGCAATTCCTTAAATGCTATCTATGTAGCATTTTTCAATTGCGAATTTTAGTTAAGAAATCGCAAATTAACACCAACTTGTATTTGATGTTAATTTGCGAATTCTTTAAAAAATGCACAATTTGGCATTTTTGAAGGTGGCATGTGATGCACACACATGCCCATAGGGCATGTATGTGCGCCATATGCACACACATGTACATTTCAGGGGTGCAGCAGGGTGTCCTTGAGACACCCCTGCACCCTTGAAATTATTTTCAATTTGCGATTAGCAAATTGCGAATCGCAAATTGAGATTAATTTCACAATCATTCCTATGGGCGTCCTGGCCCATAGGAATGAATGGGAAATGATTCCTTAAATCGCTATTTTTTTGCGATTTCTTCCTTATTTGCGAATTCGCAATTTGCGAATTCGCAAATAAGGAAGAAATCGCAAAAAAATTGCGATTTTTTTACATACATCCCATTTTGCGATTTCTAAATAGCGATTCCTTAAAAATCGCTATTTAGAAATCGCAAAATGGAATCTTGATACATCTGCCCCATAATTTTCTAACAGCAAATGCGAGAGAGCAACCCCTGGCTTCAAGATTATTAAAATGCTGTCTAAATATCAGTCCGTCATCAAAAGTAATCCCAAGATATTTGTATGATTTCACATTTTCAATTACCAGGCCGTTGATATTCCACTCTTTAATCCTCGGTTTCCCTTTTCCCACAGTCATTATTTTTTTCTTTTTTATATTAATTTTTAGTCCATTTTATATGACATAACAATTAAAAGAATCAATTAACCTTTTTAACCCTATAACTGTAGATATAGATATTTCATCTCTTGACCATAGATCACAGGCGAATGCGAATTAATATTTTTAAAATGAGCTGGCAAATCGGCCATAAAAAGATTAAAAAGGCAAGGGGCCAAGATTGTTTCAATCCTACATTAGTAGCCAAACGACGGGTCAAATGTTTTCCATTGCCAATTTTGATCTGCACCCAGGTGTCGGAGTATAAAAGTATAATTTATTATTATTTTTTTTTTTTTTTAAAACCTTTATTGTGCAAGTAGAAGCATACTAATACGGGCCTACAACCAATCAGGCCGGCCACGACACATTATAAGCGCACGAAGTCAGCATTAGAATTCCCCAGCAGTTTCTTAGCAGTATATAAACAAGCAATCACCATTAAAAGGCCAAGTATTGCCGCTAGGAGCAGGATTAAAGAAGGTTAATATTATAATATAATAGGAAGTATAGCAGGAGCAGTAGCAACTTTTGACATCTGAAGTCCCATGGCGGGCAGTTGGTAAAGCATCAATACAAAGGAGCAGTGAGAAGCGGAAGTAATAGCAGCAATAGGCAGAAGTCAACATAGAGTCGCCCCGTTTCAAATCAGTTCCCACTGCTGCCCACCATCCACCCGTCACCACCTGAATGTGTGCTGGTACAGTTCAGAGGAATCAGAACAGCAACGCTAAGATAGCCATCCACTATACTATCCCAAAGAAAGGGAAAAAAAGAGGGGGGAAGGGAAAAAAAAGGAATATTAAAAACAGGAAAGAAAGAACGCAGCGCTGCTATACGCGTCCCATGGAGAATAAAGTACACAGAACTAGAGACCCACGATCGGGGTCGAGGCGAGTAAGACAAGATACATGTGCTATCATTGTCATGTACGTGAGGAAGTCATACCCCACACTGCCGGCTAACACTCCATGGAGGACGCGTGCAGACACAGCGTCCCGATAAAGGATACAAAAGAGCCATAGAACCAAGAAGAACGGACAATATAAAGATCCCATCCCTCCCACACCACCCTGCACCCCTGCAGAAGGCTACGGCCTACCCACCCAGCAGCGTGCCTGTCGCCCTAAGCGGAACCCGAAATATAGAAGAATCAGAAAGAGGGAAAAGAACACAACAGACAAAAAGAGAAAGGAAGGGGGGGGAAAGAAAACCAGTGGGAGAGGACGTCTGCAATCGTACATTCAGCTCCTACCCCCCGCCTTAACACTGCTGAAACCCACATCGAAACGAGATCGACACAACCTCAAATATCAGGAACATGAAGAGGAATCGGTCATATTGTTACAGCTGCGAGCAGTCCGTATCTCCATACAGTAATTAGCAGTCCGCCGAAGCAGTTCTGTCTCACCCCTGTCCTCTCTTGGTCATAACTTTAGTACACAGTAAAATAGAATACAGCAAGCAGTTCGGCATGGAGTGTACACAGGATCGAAACAAGGCAGGCCAAGGGCGCAGAACAGGGGATCCCAGTCTCGAGCAGCAACACAAACAATGGCGGCAGAAGACCAAATTGTCAAAGAGCAGCATCAGGAGCAGCAAACAGACCGGGTGCGGTCCCGCCGCCCAAGGGGGCGAGGTATCCCCTGCGGGGCAGCCGTGGGGCCCCACCAAAGCAGTTCAAGTCAAACAGCCGCCAAGCTCCCCAGCCAGACTGACCTGGACGGGCCCGACATGGGGCCCTCACCCACGTCCCCCACAATCAAAACTTCCTGGAGGTTCGGGGTCGCAGACATACGGTCTCCCAGATGAGCAGCGGCATCACTCTCTGCAACAGCCGAGGGAGGCAAAGTAGCACACTTCTTCAGTCGGGTCGCATTCACGGAGGACGGCCCAACAGGCATGGCGGCAGAACCGCTATCCTGCACAGCTGCGTCAAAGGCCATGGCCGCACGCCAAGAACATAGGGCATCGAGGACATCGCCAATCGTGGGCTCACTCCCACAAGCTTCAGCCATCGTGCAGTTCGACAGACCAGACTCGCCGTCCCAAACAGGTCTGAGACCCAGGGCGCCGGCCGCCATTTTGTCAGTGCAGCAGGGACGCTCCGCTCCTCAACTCTCGGACCGGGTTCTCGAATAAGGCCCACCGGAGTTCCGTCGAGCCCCGGTAATGGCAATCTTGGTGCAGAAAGATGGGCCGCCAAGAACAAGGGGTCGCCGGCGCCACCGTCTCACGGGCGCCACCCGCCGATTCCGGGCGAAGGGCTTCAAGATGGCCGGACAGGACAACAAAGGGGGGACAAGCCTCCTGTACGGTCTACCCCCGTCCGAGGCGGGCCGCGCCCCGCAACAAAGCCCCCGGCCCGGTCAGTCACCACCGGCACAACCGCACAATGGCCTCTTCAGCCGGCCTCCCTCCTCCACCTGGAGCCGGCGTCGATGTCCCGCTCCAGCCGAGCGTCACAGGCGAGTACCCGGTCCGCACGCCGCGGAGGCTCCGGAGCAAACAAGAACACAACTCCAGATCCGCGGCACCCCGGAGCCCCCAGTCCAGACGGTAAGTGCGAGCAGCGTTTCACATTCCCCTATTCCGCCAAATGTGTCTCCTCGGGGCAGGATGAAGTACAGGATATGCGTTTCAGGCGGGAGGTTGACGGAGCCGTGCTACAATGCGGCCATCTCGGTCGCGAGCTTGGCTCCTCCAAGTATAATAATTTTTAATAGAGTTTCCGGTATACCCCAATTCCTTAACTTCCACCAGAGAGTTTTTCTTGGCACAGAATCTAAAGCGGCTTTTAAATCAATAAAAAAAACATATAATCTTTGCATCCTAGTTTTGGCTCTCTCATCCAATAGTGTTAATAAAATCAAATTGGTATGGGTTGATTCACCCTTTCTAAACCCAGTTTGAAAGTTAGGAATCAGCTCCTCTTTTGTGGCCCAAGCCTCTAACTCATCCAACAGGCAACTTGCAAATCATTTTGCATCCACGTCTGTGAGTATGATTAAACGATAATTAGCCGGGTTATCCTGGGGGCCACATTTATATATTGGTTGTATAATACTTCCATGCCGCGATAACGGAATAAGGCCTGATTTAAGTACCTCATTAAACAAAAGCATTAATAACTCCGGGCAATTACTTAATTTAGCTTTAAATATTGCATTCGGAATACCGTTTGGACCTGGTGCTCCGTTGGATCTAATCCTATTTTTCGCTTTTTTTACTTTATCGAGCGACCAGGGCTCAATATCCACACTACATTGAGGAGGAGGGATACAATCCGGCCTCCCTCTATTTATTGTTTTATGCATGTCAGTAGGACTATTACTATTACACTTGTCATAATCTGGACATTGGGTATCAAGTTGTTGAATAAAAAAGTTCACCCAACTTACTTCATCTACATTAGCACTATTGCTTCTATTATTACCATTCTCGATGTTGTTAATGATGCTCCAAAATAGGCGTAGTTCTTTGGATTTACAAGCATGATGTTTCTTTGCCCATGTTGATTCATTATAAGCTTGGTTTGCTCTCCAAATTTCCCTCTTATATCCCTGTTTTAACTCTCTAATTTTAAGTGATATAATAAAAAGTGATAGCATGTTTTTATTCCTGTGCAGTAATCTTATTGCTTTATTAAGCTTTCTTTTTTGATATAGTAGGTGGGAAGAATATCACCCTGGCTTCCTAGGGTTCAGTGTTATACCTTTAGAGAGCTCGTCCCTAGCAAATTTAGCCAACAATTCGTCACACAAATGTGACCATAAATCAACCATGGAATTCCCTTCACCGTTAGCAGACTGCACATCCTGTATTAAACAGGCAAGGACTCCCAAAATATTTTCCTCAGTTTTTTCATTCCATGTTAACCTTTTAAGATTAAAAGCTGCTGGGGCTTTTACCAGAGTCCTAGTTTCTGGCAGATACTCCAGAGCTAGATCAAAGAGAATCAGTTGTTGGATTGTGATCACTTTCAATCCTTGGGACTATCTGATAGCTTTTTACTAAATTATATAATTTCTCAGACATTATAGTATAATCTATTACAGAAGAACTACCTGCTTTAATAAAAGTCGGGATATTATTCGGGTCATGCATAATCTTTAAATTGTATTTTTTAAACTCATAATCTGTCCATTGAGCTAAACGTTTTAAGTCAAGTGTCTGCCTTTTAAAAGCAACAAAGTGCATGTTAAAATCCCCTGAGATAATAAATACTGAGTGCAAATGATCAAAATATAACATTTTTACCATTCCCCATAACTGAGTAATTTGTGTGGATCTAACCTTCTTTTTACAACTTAAATACACATTTAATAGAATAATGGAATGACCAGCTATTAAGTTAACACACTGTAGCCATTTTACCTGAAGGTCAATTTCAAAGTGATCTACTTTAAGATTCAAAGAAACATATATAGAAAGACCACCACATGTGCGACCTGAGTTAGCTTCACGTGTTGCGACATTACAGTATTCAAAGTAACCAATAAAGGGTCCACTGCACGTGTTCCAGGTTTCTTGAAACATTAATATACTAAAAGCCTTCAAGAAATCTATTACATATTGATCCTCAATTAATGGTTTTAAACCATTAGTGTTCCAGGAACAAAGATTCAAAGGATTTGATCGGCATCAATCCTTCTTTTCAGGATTTGCATTTGTTAATATTCCTGGAAGCCAGCTCCAATCATCTACTAACTCTGGGACTTTCTTCAACGCCTCACATGTTCGCAAACCAAACTTGCTACTCCTTATCTTGATGTCGTATGCTAAGTCTAATTCCGTAGATGGGCCTGACGCACTTTTTAAAACTTTAACCTGTGCTGCTGTAGCTATTTTTTTATCGTCTCTTTTTTGTGCTACCGTGGCTATTTTTTTATCACCCTTTGTATCAAGTGGTATTTTGGAATCAGCAACATTGGATAGCAAGGTCCTTGTGGTCGCCAAACTTTAATGCCCCATTTCTCAAATATGATACCATTGGACATTATTTTATCAACAATTTCCATATTTAACCAGGTTGTAATTGTTATCTCTCTGTCAAGGTGTTCACCTTCTTTCTTAAACTCCACAGCTTCCAGATCCCCAGTTACCACATCTTTAAGATCTGTAATTGCATGTAATAATTTCAAGATGTTACCACGACTTACGATATCATGAGGACCTCTTGATATATATTGGGGACAGAAGGCTACTTTTCTGATATCAAACAACAAATTTGAATGCTCAATATTATCCTTATCCATAATAACAGGTGGATACGTATTCTCAAAGCAGGCCCCAGAACCAATTCAGTCAGGAAATTAACTTGCTTAACTTCCTTTATTAATCGCTCTTGTGTACCAGAATGGGCCACCTGATCGGTCCTATTACCACCTTGCTGATGAGTGTGATTTACAAGTTTCTGGTTAATAATATTATTATGAACACCTTGATCGACCACTACTTCATTACTTGATTTCAGGGTTAATTCAAACCCCTGTTCATTACTAATACTACCTAAATAACTATTAAAATCTACTAATTTCTGAATATGACTAGATTGCTCACCTTGGGCTTCCGCCCTTACATTTATCGGTTGTTCTGATACTTTTTCCTTTAGTATTTTTGAAGCTTCCACTATGGGACCATAACTAAATATAGCATCAACATCCCCTAATTTTTTGATGCCACACTCTATTATTTGATTTTCCTTTACATTAAATCCTGAATTTTTATTAGGGCCACAAATCAGGAAAAATGATTTCATTTCAGATTCGATTTCTTACGCGATTTTAGGATCTTCACACACATTCTTACTAAATGATTGTAAGTCATGCGTTTTCTTATTGTGAGTTTTCCTTAACCTTTTTCTTGCCCTTTTCGAGAGAATTACTGATTTTGATGGAACACTTATTTCATGGCTTTGATTCAGGCATGACTTATTCATACTGCTTGACTTGTGAGTTGACACTGAATAGTCACTACTTCCAACTGTTATTACCAAGCCATCTTTAATTATATCACATTCTGATTTAGGATGAGGGACCTCTGTAGCTCGTATTTTGCCATCATCATTTACAGATTGTGACTTACCGTCATCAACTGAGCTACTTATGCTGTTAGATGGATCAATAATTTCATTGTTACCGTGCGCTTTTCTACCCGCCAACAATTTAACTTCTTGCACCATTGAACTTACTATTGAAGGCAAATCAGAAATCTTATCAATCAATTGTGCACAGGTGCAAGTTATAAACGGACTATCTTTATCTGCTTGCACCTTCGTAATCAGGTTAGTTAGATGCAGGAATTTTGTGTCAATACCCACCACATGAGATGCTAGTGTGTTGAAAATATCAACCTGAACATCCAATTTGTCTGAGTGGAAATTAAGCACATTAGTAATTGAGCCCATGGTATGTAAAAGACAATCTCATAAACCCCACTCAGGACTAGCCTCACTCTTTTTTGAATCACCTGGGGTAGCCTGAGGGTTGACCTCTGGTTTAGACAATAACAATATATCAGCTGGATTAGACTGACCATTTAGGTCTAAGCTACATTGGTTATTTGTATTAATAATCTTCTCAGAACTACCAACACATGGATCGAACAATGATTTATTGATAATAAAGCTATTCTCCATTATTATACTTGACTGGTCCAGGTTAAAAAAGCTAACATTACCACCTTTAACAGAACAACTATTTGGGCTAGGAAGCGAGTCCTCTGAAGCCAAAATTGGTTCACTAGACCCGTCCTTGTGAGCTGGATTTCTAACTTCAGCTCCAAGGTCGAACACAATAACATCTTTATTTTCGTTCAGTGTCCTACAAGGAGACAAATCACACACTACATCCAACCCTTTATAACACAACGCCTGACTGGTAATTTGAAAATCATCGACCAGCTGTGACTCCACCTGATCGGCAGTAGAGACACAGACGTGAATTTGCGCCTGAGCCTGTAACTGCCCTGCTACAATTAAAGGCTGGAGCCAGGGTGCCAACACTTTCTCCACTACAACACCTTCGCCTATTACACTCCAATCCTGATTGACCACTACAGCATCCAATTTTTCAGGCAACTTTGGTTGGGTCAGATCACTAACAGAGCCACTTTTTTTCTCTTTTTTACACAGTGGGGACGACAAAGGAGAGGACAATGAACAGTCACTAGCATTCCCACTAGGTTCTTCCTTTTCGGTGGTCTTTCTTTTAAGTTTATCTTTATCAGATTGATTTTGATAGTACTTAAAGAAGTAGCTCTTTATAGATGACTGCGCCACACATGGAGACTTCATATGAACAACACAGTCCTTACTAAGAGAAGCAGATAAAGCCTTTTCCTCTGCTGGAATACACGAATTACCCTCTATAAAGGCACTGCCTCTACTGATTAACATTTTTCCCTCCTGTTCTCCATTTTCCTTGTGCCTGTCCAGTTGGGGTGGAGCAACTGTTATCTCTTCTGTCTTCTGGCTTTGTATAGAGTTTTGTGGGGTCCCACGCTGACGACCAGACCTCATCCTTAAGCACACAAACACCGCTCCGCACAAGCTCCTCCTCCTCTCTCTTGTGATCGTGCAAGGTTCGGCAAATTCACCACCAGTTGCAGGTGGATGAGGCCTCCTAATGTTAGCTGGAAGACTAGAAAAGAACAGGGGAGGAAGAAATCTGGAGTTGTTCAACCGGTTAAAAATGTGCCCAGACGAAGAACTCCCCCAATCTCTAAAAACTCAGACTGGGGCTGGGGCTGCCAGGTCAGGGTCCACGTTCTCTGGTTCGACTTGTATTTTGTGGGGTCTTACTTAGTTCGACCACAGACTTATTCAGTTCGGCCACAATCTTATTCAACTCGGCCACTGTTTGCCACAGTTTTACTTAACCGTCCCCAAATATACTGCCTCTTGAAGAGAAAGAAACACAAAGAGGCTTTTAACTGCTCCACACTGCCTTTACTAATTACTACTTGTATTATACTTGTAGTGTGGTTATATATTTGTATTTTGTGTATTGTATTTGGCCAGTGTTTCTTCTCAGGCCGCACTCTAGCAACATAAACCATCCAAGGATAAACTGAAAAACTCCTCACCGCATCCACATCCAGTAGGCACCGTGGCTCCGTGGCTTTTTTTTCCCTGCCCCTTCAGGAGACACTTCAGCTCACCTCTGCCTTTGCTGCACTGGGGGAGAAAGCTGGTGAACCAGCTAGTGAACCACTTGCTCCAGCACACCTGCAGTGGTCCATAACAGTGGTCCGTGACAAGCCGCCTCCACCCCCCAGCCTGTCTGCCCACTTTCCTGCAGACCTAGTCTCAAGGAAAAAAAAACGCTAAAGCCCCAAACGCCGAAACGCCGAAACCGCTGATCAGCTGACCACCAAACAAGAAGGCAGCAGCGCAACTGAGCAGGCACTGCAGGTACTCGGAACAGGAGCCGTCGGGGTTAGCAGTGTTGGCGGGTGGCGGGCTGCAGGGGAGCTCGGTAACCCGAAAATCCGGCAATTCAAATTCAGCTGTACCACTGAAAAGCTCAAGGAGATCTCAAGAAGACCTGCTATTCTCGGCTCATGGGTCGGGTGCACTGATAGCTCAGCGTGCAAAGGCTGAGCGGCTCCTGCCATAAGAAGGGGGAGTGGTGTGTGGGTGCTGTTAGGAACCAACAGACTTTGGATACTTAGCATTTAGTTTGTGGTGTTGGATGTCAGCATGTGAGTATTAAAAATCACTCCTTCAAAGATTTGGTGGAGTCCGAGTCTGGCACTAGTAATACTGTTAGAAACACCTACTATAGCATGCCCATTATTCTCTTCCCCACCCTACACAATGGACCTTCTTGGCTCCACTCTCCATTTCACATCACCTGTAGATGTGCATGAAACTATAGAATTCCTTTGGACATTGTACTAGCTCAGTATATGTTTTATCAGGAAAGAGGGAGGGAGAGATGTGTTCTATAACATAACATGTGTATTTGAAAAGCACACCTTCACCAGTACATGTATCTTAGTGCTGAATAACAGATGTTTGTTGCTACCCAACTCAATGGTATTCATGTTATCGACCTCAGATGGATGAAAGGATGAGTGTACCCACCGGGATTTGAACCTGTGACCATGAGGTGAAACACAGGCCCCTGCACTAGACGCATTAATCCCCTGAGCCACCAGACCCGGGTAACAGCTCTGTGACTGCATCAGAACATAGAGGAAAATGGAGTATAACATGAGGCCATTTTTGCAAATCAGTAATCAGTCACAAACTGGTTACCGGTGGCAAAAACAATAATTTTGTATGTAATATAAATAAATTGCAGGCATCAATTAAGCAATGCAAATGAATTATGAATTGGTATTTTACCAACTCAAAATAGTGACTCGCTATTAAGAAATTGTTTATAGCAAATCACTATTCTTATGTCAATGCATTTGCAAATAGCGATTAGCAGTAAAAACACAGTTTTGCACATGCAAATTAACACCAATGCTAAGCAGGTGGGAACTGTGTGCAAACTATAAAAACTAGACCAGAATGCTTCTGTGATTCCCAAAATGGCTGCTCTGTACGTGATGGCAAGAAGAATTTGCATTTGGCTAGTTGGCAGAGAAGGTGGAGAAGACAGGATAACATCTTTAGACTAAGGAACACATTATTTGACCAAACAGAGGAAGAGGTGTATGTAAAGTACAAGCTAAGTAGCACTTTTATCCTTGTGCTCACAGCTGATTTAAAGCCTCAGCTTGAAAAAACACTTTGCACAGTAATTCCATCGCCACCCATGTGCAGGTGTTATGTAGTTTGCATATCTTAGCCTCTGGAAACAAATGGGTGATTGCAGCAGCTGGTGGTGTGTCACAGAGTCCCCTTTCTCAGCTTTCTCAGACCTATATATATTTTCCCAGAAAAGCAGAGGAATTGCACACTGCCAAAATAGAATTGTAAATGATTGCCAATTTTCCTCATGGAATTGGATACATAGATGGTACACAAGTGTCTGTATTCTCACCATCTGATTTTGAGTTTTTATTTAGGAATTATAAAAATACTAATTTCTTTAACATCCAAGTGGTATGTGATGCCAAAAATGTAATAACATATACTGTTGCCTGATTTCCAGGGAACATCCACAACCCTTTTAGATTCCAGCATAATGAATTTACCAAAGTCTACAACACATAACACAGACCTTAAATGCCACTTTAATCCCATAGCTAAATTTGTTTGTAGGTGAAAGTCATGCTAATGGTCATGGATAATAACACCCAATCTGTTTTCCACTACTCCCAATGAACATCGGTATAATGTGGTGCATACCATAGAACCAGAGGCACCACTAAATGTACTTTTGGATAACTAAAACTCTCTTTAGATGTCTGCTTAAGAGTGGTGGTGCCCTGCAATATTATCCTTCAAATTGGAGACCAAAGTAAACTTGTTAGAACTGGGGGTCTCTAGTTGGCTGAGGTAGGTACCTTAGTCTAAATAGGGACCCTTGCTCCTAAGTCAGGGAAAGGAAGGACACCTTCTCAGATAGCCCCTGCTCACCCCCTCGGTAGCTTGGCATGAGCAGTCAGGCTTATCTCCAAGGCAAATGTGTAAAGTATTTGCAACCACGCTCTCAGTAACCCAGTGATGACACCACAAATGGACTCCACACAAGTTTCATAAAAACATAGATGTTTATAAAAAAACATTTTGATGAGACCATATGATAAAAATCCAAAATATGCGTATTTGTAATATTTCACCTTGCAGATTATTAGGTCAGCAAGCCCTTGTAGGTGCTTGCAGTATAAATTAGCAATTCTCTATGATCCAATGCAGTCCTAATGCAATGCTATGCAGTTCGTAATGCAAGAATCAGGCAGTTCATAATGGAAAAATTAGCAGTTCATAATGCAACAATAAGGCAGTTCATAATGTCAAAATAATGCAATCCATAATGCAACAATCAGGCAGTTCGTAATGCAAAAATAATGCAATTCGTAATGCAACAATCAGGCAGTTCGAAGTGCAAAAATAATGCAACAATCAGGCAGTTCGTAATGCAAAAATAATGCAACAATAATGTACTCCGGCACCAATCGCGGTGCTCTGGACGGTCTCTATGCCACTCTTACTGACTCGCGACCAGCTACTGCCAAAATATGCCACCAACACTGTTATGATGAAAAACAAAGTGCAGCTCCGCACTCCAGCCCTGGTACTGCCACTCCTCAGCAAGTACGGGCCGCAATCCGTACTTGAGCGGAGTCTCGCGCTGTAAAGATGGGAAAGGCAGAGAGCATTTCTCTCGTAGCCGTACCCTGCCCCAGGTGGCGACACACACATGCACGCTCACTGAGTGTTACCTGGGGGGGGGGGGGGGGGGGGGGGGTACGATCTCACTCTCCTCTCCTCTCCCTGCGGCTTGGGGCTCTGATGCGACTTGTTGTTCTTGGGCAGTGGAACTTGGACCCCCGACAGTGATGGTTCGAGGTCTCTCTTTGGCAAAGACAGACTCGGGCCGTCGGCGGTCAATTCCCACAGCTCCTCTGGGGATGCCGGTCTGGGCCGATGGCAATGACGATTGCAGCACTTCTGGTCACGCTATCAATCGAAGGAGAGAACAAGACTGCTCTGGGACACACAGTCTCAAGGCAATTTCACACGGAGGTATCAGGCTGCAACAGGGCACACGCACACAGCGTCGCTGAGACTCACTTGAGCTCCGGGTGCCCACGATCACAGGGAAATCCTCACAAAGGTCTCAGGCTGCACGAAGCACACGGACACAGTGTCGCTGAGACTCACTTGGACTCCAGGTACACACGATCACAAGACAATCCTCACAAAGGTCTCAGGCTGCAACAGGGCCCACGCACACAGTGTTGCTGAGACTCACTTGAGTTCCAGATGCACATGATCACAGGGTAATCCTCATGAAGGTCTCAGTCTGCACGAAGCACACGCACACAAAGTAGCTGAGACTCACTTGGACTCAGGGTGCACACGAGCACGGGGCAGTTCTTATGAAGGTCTCAGGCTGCATGAAGCACATAGCATTGCTGAGACTCCCTTGGACACCGGGTGCACAGGACAATCCTCACGAAGGTCTCAGGCTGCACGAAGCACACGCACACAGCGTTGCTGAGACTCCCTTGGACTCCGGGTGCACACAATCACAGGTTAATCCTCACGAAGGTCTCAGGCTGCACGAAGCACACAAACATGGCGTTGCTGAGACTCACTTGGACTTTGGGTATACAATATCATGAGGCAGTTCTTACGAAGGTCTCAGGTTGCAAATAGCACACACACACAGCTCGCTGAGACACTTGGAAACTTTTATGTTCCTGAGTTTCCACAACAGGGAGCCAGCTCTCCTCAGGCTCTTGGAGACACGTTACTTTGAGACACAACACACAGCAAAGTCCTTTCAAGCCGGGGGACACGGCACCCAGCAAAGTCCCTTAGCCTCTCTTAAGTTAGATCAGCAAACTTCATGCCAGCCCAAGACCACACAACAAGGGTCAGAACTTCTCTTCAGTCTCTTCAGCTTTTCTTCCTTTGGCGGAGGTTCCTCTTGGCCGCAAAGTACTTTAAATCCTTTTCAGTCTTGATCCGTCCAACGTTCAGGGGTTTCAGCTATCATACTTATACCCCTAAATGTTTATGAAGTCTTTGTGTTCAGGGGGTACTGAACCCTGTCCAAACCAGTTCTGGGTGTCTCCCTGCCAGTGACACCTTCTTCCTTTGATAGCGGGGTCTGGATCCTTAAATCATCTCACAGGAGATGGAGCCATTGTTTTATGGCAGCAGCCAAGACCTCTTCACCTCCAGGGGCTACTCCTCCCCCCTACACTCCAGATGCTGGTCAGCCTGTTGCTGTCTCACCTCCTCCCCAGGGAAAAGACATTCCCCAGATCCTATCACTTTCAAATTCAGACAGTCAATCCACAACCAGGCAGAGACACACAGAATTGTTAGAACAAAGAAACCAGCCATTTCTAAACACACAATTCAAAAACCACCTTTACAAAAAGATGTGTTAATAAATTGTGAGTTCAGGCACACTAAACTTCACCTCTTCATCTTAAGCCTATGGGAAGGTAGGCTGGAAACATATTGCACAGCCTTCCCCATTCTGTCATATGGGCAAGATGGCCTCGTGACAGTGAAACATGAAATGGAGAGTATTTCACTGTTAGGACATGGCACACACCTCAGTCCATGTCCTACCTTTCACAGACACTACACCTTGCCCAGTCGGGTACCTTGGACCTACCATAGGGTTGTCTGATGTGCATAAAAAGGGATCACTGACATAATATCGAGGGACATAATATCGAGTATCAAAAATATCGGCAACAAAATATCGACAGACAGAATATCGACTTTGTATCTACAAACAGGTAAGTACAAAAATATAGAGTAAAAAATATCGCTTACAAAAATATAGTTTGTAAAAATATCGACTTTATTAAAAACAATGTTATATTAAATTAATATTACAAATTATTTACTAAATATACTTAAAAATACTTAAATTACCTTATAATATTTAAAGAATTACAGTTATAAAAATTTTTTTTTACAATCATATTTGTTAAAACATATATATATAGTAACATAATATAATTAAAATATATCCAATATTATTACCGTAAGATAGCGGAAGTATAAAATTACTATTCCCAATCCAGAGAGTGCAACAGTAGATAAGGCGTTGGATAGCGTAGAGGTAAAAATCACTATTCCCACTCCAGAGAGTGCAACAGTAGAGAAAGCGTTGGATAGCGTAGGGGTAAAAATTACTATTCCCACTCCAGAGAGTGAAACAGTAGGGAAAGGGTTAGATAGCGTAGAGGTAAACATTACTATTCCCACTCCAGAGAGTGCAACAGTAGAGAAAGTGTTGGATAGCGTAGGGGTAAAAATTACTATTAACAGAAAAATACAAGCGTCGCTACTTGTCCTAATGCGCACTGTTGCGTTACCAGCTGGAGTGCTAAATTTATAATTCTAAACCAATTATACATGTCATTTCAACATTCAATAAAGATTATTTGATCCATGAATACGTTGATGCATAATCATTTTACTTAATTCATTTTTAAGAAAAGCATATAGTTCAACCAATTGTACTTCTCATTGGATAATAGTTACACTTTCACAAATCATATAAATGCAGTTTGTACATTTCTTAGTGATGCCCTATGCATTTCGGGCCCCTTGGCCCTTCCTCAGGGGCAGTATCTTCAAGATACATCAATATTATGTTGCATTGGAGGCGCACCTCTAAGAGTGATTTTTTCCTGGGTTAGCCGTGAAAGTCAGCTATGTGCAGAGAGAAGTTGTAGCTGTTCAAAAACGGGAAGGTCCTCGAACTGGATTAAGCTGGAAGACTCCGTGAAACTACGCGGAGTAGTGTCAGAATTGCTGCAGTTTCGGTGTAGTGATAACAATTAAAATTCTAGTTTCTAAGGTTAAATATTAGGTGTGCCCAGCTCCAGATCTATAGTAAAAATTACTATTCCCACTCCAAAGAGTGCAACAGTAGGGAAAGGGTTGGATAGCGTAGGGGTAAAACTTACTATTCCCACTCCGTAGAGTGCAACAGTAGGGAAAGGGTTGGATAGCGTAGGGGTAAAAATTACTATTCCCACTCCAGAGAGTGCAACAGTAGGGAAAGCGTTGGATAGCGTAGGGGTAAAAATTACTATTCCCACTCCAAAGAGTGCAACAGTAGGGAAAGCTTTGGATAGCGTAGGGGTAAAAATTACTATTCCCACTCCATGGAGTGCAACAGTAGAGAAAGTAGATACTTCATATATTATTTAAAAGCATAAATATATTAATATCTATAAAGAATTTCATTAAAAGTAATTACCACTTTAATATAATATAATAATTAATTAATTACAAATACTAATTTAATTTAATCATTACAATTAATTATCTATTAACACTAATTAATTACAAATTAACAATTAATTAATTAGTAATTAAACAGTTACTTAACAATTAAAATCTAATAAATACACAATAAAAATTAACATACGTAATTAATTATAATTAAATTACTTCCCACCCTACTCCCCTTTAAACCCACAACCCGCTACAGAAATTAAATTAGTTAAATTAACATAATTATCAATTAATCAATTAAATAAAATTAATTGGCAATTAAAATGTGATTAATTACTAAATAAAAATTAATTAACAATTAATTATAAACAAATACCAATAAAAAATTACATATTTAATTAATTATATTTAAATTACTTCCCACCGTATTCCCCTATAAATCCACAACCCGCTACAGAATTAAATTACGCAAAATTTAAATAACATTAAATTAATTAATTAAATTACATTATATTATAAATAAACACTTTTAACACATAAAATACACTATAAAAAATTCGATATTATTAAAAGTTCGATATTTTTCTTAACCTATATTATGTACTTCGATATTTTGACTATCTATATTTTAAAATTCGATATTACATTACTTACCTTCAAAACGATATTTTTGATGTCTGTTCTGTCCATTCGATATTCTGTCCAGCCTATATTTTGTACTCGATATTATGTCCATTCGATATTTTGTAGTCGATATTTTGTCTGTTTACCCATAAAAAGGGAAGGCTAAGGCCTGGCAAGTGGGTGCACTTGTCATGACAGCATGGCAGTTTAACAAACTGCGCACAGGCACTGCAGTGGCAGGCATGAGTTCTCTCTTTAGGGCTACTTGCGTGGGTGGCACGGTTAGTACTGCAGGCCCACTAGTAGCATTTGCATTACCAGCCCTGGCACACACAGTGCACTTTACTAGGGACTTTACTAGTAAGGCAAACATATTAAACATGGACAACCAATTACTATTACACTTTATACAGAGAGCATATGCACTTTAGCACTGATCAGCAGTAGTAAATTGCCCAGAGTCCTAAAACCAACAAAAACAGGTCAGAAACAATACAGGAGGAAGGCAAAAAGTTCAGGGATGACCCTACAAAAAAGGCCAAGTCCAACAAAATGCAATTGCAAAAAATCGAAACAATCGAGAAAAGTAACTACAACCAACCCCGCCCATTTAGATACGGTAAATGAAGAAATTAAGAAACATTCAGACCTGTATAATTTGCTATTGTCGATTGTGTGCAACCTGCCTATGCGCCAAGCCTGGTAGTTATAAAGCCACCTGAGGTAAAGAATAAACTGTAAGGTAACATCCACCAATGCGAGTAAAAACAGGAGATGCCACATTTATACTCCTTCAAACCTTGATTCTTGGTTCCATGACATAAATAACTCTATTTTAGTGACTCTAAAACAATAAAGCTCCTGTATTCCAGAGAAAACCGCGTAGGGAAATGTTTACCAATGGACCAAAAAACATGTACTGGCCACATGGATGAGCTTGCCGTCATAGGGGGGTTGGCGCAAAATCAGAGCAGCTCCTATGGCCTTATAGCCAACAGGACTGTGATAAGCCTGATACACGTGTGTCTCCAATTTATGACAATCCATCCAGGTGGTCACATCAAGGAAATGTTTTTCCTGTGTTCTATGTTTGGTCAGGGGATACTGATTCTGTCTTTTGCTTACTTATGTTCAACATTACATGTACACAGGAACATAGTACATATGAAATATATTTCCTTGATGTGACCACCTGGACGGATTACAAAAATAACAAGAAGGGGAGAGAGAGTTCACAGGTGGATTCGTACCCCCTGGTCAGTAGTTATTAAACAAAAGGAATCCACTTAGGGAAGGGTTTCCCTACAATGGTTGGGAACACCCTGTGTTGTAAAATACCCCTCACATACCAAAAGGACCCTTGGTGTCATGCTTCATCATCGGGGTCTTCGCACCCCTCTACGGGATGCGGTGTGCTGCGACCAACGACAAAACGGGAGCACTTAATCAGGACTACGCGTGGTGTTTGTGAAGGAATATTATGTGCGTGAGTGGTGAGGTTTAAACGGCTGGTGAAGTTTAAAAAGGGCCTTGCTCGTGGGGTAAAAAAATGTTAATCTTCCCCCGGGCTGGCACTATTAAAAATGTGCAGTAAACGGAGGTGTAATGTGCAAGACTATGTGCACTACCTCCCTTGTGTGTGTGTCGACATGTTTCGGAGACTGAGCTCCTTCTTCAGGACGGGGTACACAAATCCCCACCTTACTCACGTATCTTTACTTAAAACATGAAGTTATTTACAAAAGTGAAAATTAGTGCAGGACATAATATGTACCTACAGGCTGATATCGAAGTCGCTGATTGTCGACCTGTAAAGGAAGGGGACAAATAATTGTTTCTGGTGGTCCACTCCTTTAAAACAAAAACACTAGGCGCAGTGACCTGTGGAAAAAATTGTGTGGGCTCCGATCACTAGACAGTAAAGTCAAACTACTTGTGAATTCGTGCCTGGCGTGAAAAAAGGGACATGTACAAGACATACAAAACACTTAACATAAAACACACTCTCTAAGAACGAGTTCTTTGTCCATTCTCTTCTATGGTGGTGATAATATTCTGGGTTGTAAATACAGTGAGAGGTAGTGGTGACGAAAAAAGGAAATGAAATGGCATACTGTTATGAATCACTTCCAATGCCTCATGAGCCTCTGGAACATAGGGGAATGCGCTGTGGTAAAATTAAATTACCTATACTTAATTTATGCGGTAAAGTTCAATAAGAATAACTCATAAAAATAAGAGGCAAAATCCGTGATATTTGAGGTTTTCAAAAGGGGTTTTATTCCTTAAAAAGGAATTGGGTATTTCGCTCGAGCCAAGGTGGCATACCATTCCGTCACCACGTAGGTTCGGGAAGGGACTGACAGACGACATTTTATTAACAATCATTCATATATATAGTCAATGCATTACAGTAATGTCATATTGCAGAAGGCGTAACAGCTGAGAGGAGAGATAAGAATGCATATACGTAATAAAAAGGCGTTACAATAGGCGTGCATGAAGGCGTGAACTAGAAACATCATTGACATGATGTCACAAGTAGGTGGATCCATCTGAGAATCCTGCAGTGTCAGCAGAAATACATGGCAGAGATGTGCGCGCAGCAGCATGACGTGTAATTTACGTGTAACTGGAGGATGAAGGGGGACTTGACTTTTGGCCCTACATGTGGAGACAGAAGTCTGGGATGTCAGATCAACCTAATCCCAAACTGTATCTGATATCTCATGTTTAAGGAACTATATTATCTGGAAGGAAAGGTCTCTCGGGCAGAGGCTATTCTATACTAACTGGGAGTGCGTGTATAAGCGTCTACGTGTCTGCATGAGATGCGAGGGGGCATGGGCCTACCATGGTGACAGGAGCTATGAATTACTTATACGGAGACAGTGAGGCCGGGCCCTTTGCTCTGCAGCTGGAAGGATGTTTACTTGAACTACGAGACAGGAATGTATTTTCGAGGAGCGGAGCAGATAATTCGAAGGTTGAATACAGTCTTGGCAGGCAACAGGCTGAGCCAAGCGCCGTTAGCCGCACAGGGAGTAAGGCAGAGGTCACGGGTACAGATGTAGGCCCAGGCTGAAGCATTCAGAGTCAGAAGGCAGGAAAAAGCTCGATGGCAGAATTCAGGGCCTACTTCGCCAGGGCTGAAAAACGTGTAAAGTACACCACATAAAGACGTTGGCAAGGCATACTTAGGAACGGAATATTCAACCCATTCATGGTGGAACTGAAAGAGGACATGTTAACGTTGGACGCAAATGTATTTGCGTCTTCATAGCTTAAAGTGGAGGGAACATACATGTACTTGTAGCGCGTACACGGAGTCGTTGGGGTCTAAGATAGGGGACACAATTGATCATAAAATTTATATTTCCTCATTCCCTCCTTGTCCCCTACGGACCCTTCATGATATATCGATCCTCATAAATCGATCAATCTGTTCGCGTAACATCATTTGCTCTTCTTTCTTCTTATGGCGTTTTGAATGGGAACTTGAATGAGGAATACATGATGTGGCGCACAAGCCGCAAATCGCTGGTCCACATTGTAAACATAGGCAACAACTGAATACTATGAGAAGGCCAACACCTAGGAAGGATAGAATCTTCCATCCCCAAGCGGTCAACGTAGTCCAGAACCAACCGGACCAGGTCCAGGTGCCTGGATTCTGATGTATCAAACTTGCAATCTTATGAAGACGTGTGATAGGTTTATATACTGTTGGCGCGTTTTCTGGAATGAAAACACAGCAACTCGACCCGATGACCTTACAGGCTCCGCCCCTATCTGCTAGGATAACGTCAATGACGAGACGATTTTGAAGAACAACAACCCGCATAGCAGACTGTTCCTCTGTTAAGTTGCCTAGAGCAGAAGTAGTTTCATTCACTACCGCTTCGAGGGTTCTAGTTAATTTGCGTATCAGTTTACTATTAAAGACAGCACCTAAGTAGGGGAAGAAACCTTTATTGAAGTCGGTGTATTGTTCCCATGCCGTTTCAGTGTAGTCGACAATCGGGAGATCTCTTCGAAGTCTATTGTTTACTAGATTGGTATTTCTGTGATAATCAGGAGGGGCTAGGAAAACAGGTGGCAGAAGGAATGCAATGTAACAGGTACCATCCCAATCTAAACGTAAGCGTATGTATGCTGTATGACCACAAACGAAGTAGGAGTGTCGCGTAGCTCTGAATGTAGACTTGCCTTGATCATTGAATTCAACTATGGTAGTACATTTACTATGACCTAAGTGTACTGAACCATTCTTTCTGATACATAATTCACCTGTGACTGGTAATACTGACATAGCAGGTAATACTGGTGCAGCTTCGGATTCAACAGTTAGAATCAGGAGGTTAATCGTATAGTTACCTAATCCATATACTTCGTTTTCTAGATCAGTTCCTGTCCTAGTGGGAAGTCCCTTCTTGTCAGGGTAACAGGCTTTAAGCAGAACTAAGTTCAGGTTTCCCCAAACCCAATTCCCGTCATAGACCACAGTATCAGAATCTAAAGAATTAATCATTCTAAACCACGCACCACATGAGCCGTTGTGAGTGAACGGGTACGGGAAGAGGGGCAGGACTCCCTTGTATTTCTGGTATGGAGGGAGTCGGCCACATATCCAACAATTTGTAGCGTTATTGGTCAGATGGGAGTGATGTAACATACTAATGAATGTGTTGTTGCGCAGCGCAAGTCTGTAAGACAATTCGTGTGGAGGTAACTCGCTAAAAGAATGCTCGGCAGTGACATTGTAAGCAGATTGTGCACGCTTGAAGATAGGGTAGGAGATATGCAGTAATATACTGGCAGCAATAATCAGAAGACTTAGAAAAAACATAATCAACAATGTCACTATACAGTGACTACGAAGTGATTTACAATATGCACGTTTCTTGAGTTGTCTCTGTCTATCTCTCTCTCTATCTCGGTCTAGGGGATACATGTCAGAAACTAATTTAACCGATTCACCTAGGGGAGGACTTAAACAATTAAACTGTCTGACTTGCTAGACCGTAATTTGAGTCTATATTCTTCGGAGGCGGTTTTCTCAACCAGGGGGAGTTTTGAATCAGTCTGTGGAGGAGGGCAGGGCTTAGAGTCCAAGTCCGAAGGGAGTCCGTGAAACTTTTTAATGTGGCTCGAATGTAGCCACCCTTTTCTGCCCTCCACTTTAACGGCGGTCCTCGTCATCAAAAGAACCAACTTCGGGGTTTGCCAGCGGGGCTCCAGTGGACTTCTCCGGTCGAAATTACGAACGAAGACAAAGTCGCCAGGGACCACTTCATGGGGCTTCACCTCGGTGTTGTCGGGAAAGGCTGCAGCTACCTGTGAACGACAAGATTGTAGTGCAGACATCAAGGAGGCAAGGTAATCTGTCAGCATAATACAGTCAACATCTGTGATTTTACGAGGTATAGGCGTCCCCCACATATTTGGTGGCCTACCAAAAACCACTTCATACGGGGATAGCCCTGTTCGAGAATGTGCCACCATCCTCATATAGAAGAGGGCAACTGGCAAGGCTACTATCCAGTCAACGCCTTTCTCTCTACATATTTTTGAAAGTCGGATTTTCAGAGTCTGGTTATGGCGTTCCACGAGACCTGCTGCCTCGGGATGCCGGACACAGTGGAACTTCCACTGATAGCCTAACAGGAGTGTAATGTGTTTCACAAGCTCGGATGAGAATGGCTGACCATTATCTGAGTACACGATACGGGGCAAACCATAACGCGGGAAGAATTCACGAACCAGCTGCTTGGCAGTGGTCGGAGCAGTGTAGTCTGGGACTGGATATGCTTCTGTCCATCGGGAAAGTGCACATACAACTACGAGGACATACTTGAATCCTCGACAACGTTCCATCTGGATATAATCCATCTGGAGGACTTCAAAAGGGTGATCGAGAGGCTGAAATCCACCTTGCTCTACGGGGATGCTTTTACCTGGATTGAACTGACAACAAATCATGCAAGTACGCACTTTTTGTTTGGCTGCTGCTCGTAAGTTTTTATTATACCATATGTGCAAAATACTGTCTAGCATGGCCTTTTCTCCTAGGTGTGCTGGACTATGTACTGTGTTAATGATAACTTGAACCATGGAGTCGGGGAGAAACCATGTAGATTTTCCCTTTGTCATCCATCCTTGATCTGTTTGGATCCCTCCTAGTTCAGTCCACTTCTTGATTTCATCTGGTGTTGCATGTGTCTGTATGTCAATCACATCATGTGCGGGATCCCTGACTGTCATGCAGTGTGTCGGTGTCGGAACTATTGTCTTTGTCACGTCGGTTATATGAATTTGATTTTGAGCAGTTTGCTTAGCTGTTCTGTCTGCCAGGTCGTTACCCTGGGAGATAATATCGGTGACCTTTGTATGTGCCTTACACTTCATAATAGATATCGCAGTAGGTAGATGTATTGCATCTAACAGAGCTTGAATGAGGGAACCGTGTTGGATGTTGGCACCGTGAGAAGTTAAGTAACCTCTCTCTCGCCAGAGGACTCCAAAGTCGTGAACGACTCCGAATGCATAACGTGAATCAGTGTATATGTTAACTTTCTTATTCTTGGCTTGAATACAGGCTTGTGTCAGAGCGATGAGCTCTGCTGCTTGAGCTGACAGGGTGTCGATACGATTTGTTTCTATAACTTCGGTGTCTGTCGTGACTGCGTAGGCTGCCACTAATTCACCTGTACCGGTTCTCATGCATGCACCATCCACATAAAGTGTCAGGTCTGGGTCTGGTAAAGGAACATCTGTCAAGTCTTGTCTGGGTTTCGTCATAATAGTAATAACTTCAATACAATCATGTTTCAATGGATCTACACCACTTAGTGGCAAAAGTGTGGCAGGATTTAATGTGCTACAGCGTCTGATTTCTATGTGTGGTTGAAACAATGTCAATTCATAGCCTGTCAGTCTTGCTATGGTCAAGTGTTGGGTCTGTGTACGATTTAAAAGAACTTCCACGGAATGTGGAACTTGTACTGTCAATTGGTGTCCTAATACTATGGAATCGCTTTGTCTGATTGCTAAAGCTGTTGCTGCAACTGATTTCAAGCACGCAGGCAGAGCCTGGGCTACTGGATCTAATGTGCTAGAAAAGTAAGCACACGGTTTGTGTGAACCTGCTTGTTCCTGAGTGAGGACTGACAAGGCAGTACCTTCACGTTCTGTGACAAAAAGTGTAAAAGGCTTACTATAACATGGTGTTGCTAAAACAGGTGCTTGACATAAGGCTTTCTTTAAGTCTTCAAAAGCTTGTGTATGTTCCTGAGTCCAAGGGAGGACAGTCGATGTCGCTGCCTCCTGAGTTGTCAACTGAATGAGTGGTTTTGCTAGAAATGCATATTGGGGAATCCATTGTCTGCAGTACGGAGTGAGGCCTATAAAAGCCCGCACCTCCTTTTGTGTCTTCGGTGGTGACATGTTTACAAATAACTGGATGCGGCCAGGAGTGAGCTGTCTCCCCACTTTGGACAGCAAGTGACCCAGGTACACAACTTGCTGAACACAGAATTGCAACTTCGAAGGGGATACCTTGTGCCCCTTGTCAGCTAGAAAATTTAAAACCGTCAGTGATGCTTTTTCACATTCGGGTTCGCTTCGGGCGATGATCAGCAGATCATCGACATACTGGAGCAGAGCGGTGTTAACAGGCATGTGGATACTGTCGAGTTGTCTTTTCAGTGCTTGGCTATAGATGCTGGGGCTTTCTGTGAATCCTTGAGGTGCGCGTGCAAATTTGAAACTTCGTCCATTTAAACTGAATCCGAACAAGTATTGGCTTTCCGGATCGATTGGGACGCTAAAGAAGGCGTTCTTGAGGTCAATTACAGTAAAGAACGCCGCTTCTGAATCAATGGCTGTCAATAATAAAGAGATATCTGGAACCACAGGATACTGTGGTACAATACATTTATTCAATTCGCGCAGGTCAATAACTAATCGATAAACAGGTGGTGCATTTGGATCAGTACGTTTAAGAACTGGAATGATAGGAGAATTACATACATTGGAGTCGGTTTCCACAACCACTCCCTGTGCAATGAGCTCGTCAATGATTTTCAGTAAAGCCACTACAGCATCTGGGGGTAACTTGTATTGTCGAATTCGTGGTAATACCACTCCTGCTTTGAGTGTGACTCGATATGGTGTAATGTGCATACAACCTACATCAGTGGGGCCTTGCGCCCACAAATGTGCAGGGACATTCTGTAACCGGTGATCCATGTCTCTTAATACATAGTGACCTTTAAAATCTCGCAAGAATAATCGCACTCCTTCCGGAGAACAGCATATAATAGCTCCTAGAGCTTTCAGTGTCTTTATACCTAGCAAGTTTTCTGGGCATGATTTTGTAAGCAATAAATCTGTGGTCCGTGTCAAAGGGCCAACTGCAAGAGGAAGGGGTTGTGATACTTCATTAATAATAGGCTTTCCTGAAAATCCAAGGGAAACATTCTGTGAGCCTGAGAGGGGTGCCCCTGGAACCTCATTGTGGCTTATCGTGGTCCTGCTTGCCCCTGTATCAATGAGAAACTTTCTGTCTTTCCCTAATACTTGACTGTGTACATAAGGACCCTCTTGATCTACAGGAACTTCAATAAGAGGCAAGCCAAACTCCCTCTCTAGGCTGTTTCATGTATATCGCTGATAATCGGGGTAATCATTTTGTGCATACTGGTACATCTGTTGTGTCGTGTTTTGTGTTGCGGTAATGGGCTGTTGCTGTGGTACTGCTACAGTCTGTGATGAAGCTGGCATAGGCGGAATATGTTGTATATTCTGAGGTACTTGTTGCTGGGCCTGATCTTGTCTAGGGGGACGCGGTCTCTCCTTGGTCTTACCCGTGGAGATATTGTGTTTCAGAACTGCACAATCGTTTATATAATGACCTGGCTGTTTACAATAGTTACAAACTCCTTTAACAGGAGCCGTCGAATTACTGGGCTGGGTCGCACCCTTTTTGTAACCGTCAGCAGGAACTGACTGGGCAACTAACATTTTCATTTTTGTGTCCTTCATACGTCTTTGTTCGTGTTCTTGTTCTTCTCTAATTCTATTCTGGTGATACTGTAACATTTGTAACATTTGTGAAGGGGTATTAGCTTGCCAAGTACTCTCGACCTTCAGTACTCTGTTCTTTACCTGGGGCAGGGAATTCTCGACTAATTTCGTTACAAAAAGGTGTGGATATGATTCGCTACTTGCTTTCAGGCCGCTATTAATACCAAAACATTTTTCAAAACGGGAATAAAAATCACTAGTATCTTCATCGGGTTTCTGTTTGCAGGCTGAGATTGCACCCCAATCTTCCGTTTTCGTACTTAATAAGCGTGGCAACACTTGTACTAACAATCCTGGTAACGCTTTAACTTTGTCCCCAAGCCCTAGGCCTGGAACCCGAGTATTTTCTTCGTTTTCTAATGCAGCCCACTCAATCTTTGCATTTCCTACTTCCCCTTCTTTTTCTTTAAGTTTCTCGTAAATGCCGGCAGGCAGTAGTACTTTCAATATTTTCATAAGGTCAGGATAAGTGTAATCACCCATGAGTAACATATCTTTTATTTCACGGTGAAAACCTGCGGGATCTTTGTCATGGCTAGGTACTAGTTTTTTCATTTCCAATAATTCTATTTTAGTTATGGGTGTGTACACAAACACACGTCTAAGTGTATTATCAGCATTCTGAACTGGGTGCACTTCTCGTAACGGATTCTGTCTGTCTATGAAATACATTTTTCTTTCCATAGAGTGTGCTGAATCAGACTGTGGACACAGGAAGGCACTATATCTGTGCCGATGTTCTAGAATTACTTTAATTAGATCGGCCCCTAGACCTCTCCATTTATTCATGAGCAGTTCTGCTAATATATCAGGCAGGGGACCTGGATCAGATTGTTGGCTTCTATACAATAAGAGCAGGTGCTGTATCATGTATGTACCAGCTAAACGCTGTTCGCTTGGTGTCATGTTCAAAAATGTGTGTGCTAACGCATCATCACTATATTTCTCAGGGTTGTCAGCCCATTGTACTGCTGACCTAGCTAATTCTTGTTCATCCATAGAATCGAGCACATGGTACCCCATTCGATCTCGGAGTCTGTTGTCAGTGGCTTGGAATAGGTGTTCAGGAGTTCTCGGATTACACATGGCTTCTTGAAAAATTCTTTTACTTTCTGGACGTACTGGATGCATTGAATTATTAAAGGGTCTTCCTTTACCTACATAAGCTATCGTTTCTCTAACTGGTAATTGTGCTTGTCCTGTCGCCGTTTCTAGTTGGTCCTCCTCCCCTGAGGATTCAAACTTGTCTGATTCTATTTCTGGTTCTGACTGTCTTTTTTCATGTATTTTTATTACTACGCCTCTGATTCTTTGATACATGTTTTTTATACAATTCTGTTTATCGTGATTCCCGTCTGCTATATTCTGACCCCATCTATGAAGTGCTTTCATTTCCTCCGGGTCTACACCCGGCCTATCTTGTTCTCTTATTAGGCAGTTTATAAAAAATCGTAATATCTTAGCTTGAGTGTCAACTTTCTGGTGAGCCATGGCCTGGCCAATACTTTCAGGGCCTTCCCCTGTTTGAACAAAATGATATATTCTGTCTAGATGATCAATCATTCCGGGTATTGTCAATAAAAAGTTGGTGACCCGTCTTAGTCGCACTGATGCGAGTATTAATCTTTCATCATTTCTACCGGGTACTGGATCATATCTACAATCCCGAGACGTTCTTTTATTATGTCAAAATCGGCTGCCCGAGGTGTACGTTGTTGTGCTAGGTCCCTATAAGTCCATCTATGTGTTTGTGGTGGGGTTTGAAAACCTGTCGCCCCTCCGGACGCGCCTCCTGAGGCGTCGGTTCCGAAGGAATTGTTTGGGTGTAGAGTAAGAAGATTAGTTGCAGGTAGAGGTGGAAGAACCGCTGGGAGACCAGGAGGGACATTCGGGACGGGAGGAACGGGAGGAGGAGTAGCTTGTCGCGGAGGTGGGGGCTGATTATCTCGGGGTGGAGCGCCGCCAGGAGGAGGTGTGCGTGGCGGTGCAGTATTAACATATTCGGGGGCTACATCATCTAGATAGGAAGAAAGGAAAATGTCCTTTGCGGTTTTCTGATGCATTTTAGTCGGGAGCATTGGAGGTGGTAGATCTTTTGGTACTTCCGGGATGGCTTTAGGTAAACCTTCAGTTAAAAGAGGATACATACCATTCATAAGGGTGTTTCGTTGTCTATCTACTTGTTCTATTTTTACTCGGATACCCTCCTCAACTAATACGTTTTCTCGGGCCTTGTCTGAATCCTCTTTCCTTTTCTCTTCTTTTCTGTGTGCTTTTTCTGTGCGCCTATGCGATTCTTTACGCCATAATTCAATGGCATCTTTCTGTGACTGTCTGGCTTTCTTTTTCCATAATGCTTCTTCTACTCTCATGATGCAATCTGCATCCCATGTCCCAGCAGCGGGCCATCTCTGATTCTCTGCTAGATCCTTGGTGTAGTCCACCCATAAATCGAGATATAAAACGGCATCTAGGCCATGTTTGTGGTACATAAAGTACCCTGGAGTATCCCTAGGTGGAATGGGAACGGCTTCCTCGAGTATCCCTTTTCTAGTTTTTATTTGTCTTAATTTAGAGAATAACGGCATCTTAAAATCAGGCTACTTGATCCTCACTCAGATATGAACACACTGAACACAATAATCACAATAATGAAGATCGAACAATCACTCATACCACGACATTTTGAAACACTTTAAAACATTTTAAGACGAACAACAATGATTAGAATAAAACTAGCTAACTGCATGATACTAGATGTACTGCTAAACAGTACAGATACACTGCTAAACAGTGCAGACAGGATATACTGCTAAACAGTACAGATACACTGCTAAACAGTGCAGACCAGGTCTGTGTACCCAAACCCGTCTTGACCGGCACAAACTAATGCGCACGTCTAGATGCGTCCCCAGCAACGGTACTCACCGGGAAGCACAGAAACGGAAGGCCTCGGAAACTCTGGACTGGACTGGACCGGACTGGATTCGGACTCGACTCGTGACGCAGATAATTCGGAACTTCGGAACCTGGTGGGCCTCCGTATACCTCGGATCTTGCTCTCTCAGCTAGGCTCTGGTCGGGATCCTCCGCACTCCTCACCGCCTCGTCTGGGTGTTGATCGCAGCCTCAGTCACCTCCGTTGGCCTGAGGGAGATACAGGAAATCCTGCGGGTACGCGTAGTTGTCCGTCCGGCTGTGGCAGGGGGCTAGGCCTGCAACGCACCTCCGGCGCGTGAGATGGGGGAGGGGTCCCTGTTCGGGCGCCAATTATGTGGTAAAATTAAATTACCTATACTTAATTTATGCGGTAAAGTTCAATAAGAATAACTCATAAAAATAAGAGGCAAAATCCGTGATATTTGAGGTTTTCAAAAGGGGTTTTATTCCTTAAAAAGGAATTGGGTATTTGGCTCGAGCCAAGGTGGCATACCATTCCGTCACCACGTAGGTTCGGGAAGGGACTGACAGACAACATTTTATTAACAATCATTCATATATATAGTCAATGCATTACAGTAATGTCATATTGCAGAAGGCGTAACAGCTGAGAGGAGAGATAAGAATGCATATACGTAATAAAAAGGCGTTACAATAGGCGTGCATGAAGGCGTGAACTAGAAACATCATTGACATGATGTCACAAGTAGGTGGATCCATCTGAGAATCCTGCAGTGTCAGCAGAAATACATGGCAGAGATGTGCGCGCAGCAGCATGACGTGTAATTTACGTGTAACTGGAGGATGAAGGGGGACTTGACTTTTGGCCCTACATGTGGAGACAGAAGTCTGGGATGTCAGATCAACCTAATCCCAAACTGTATCTGATATCTCATGTTTAAGGAACTATATTATCTGGAAGGAAAGGTCTCTCGGGCAGAGGCTATTCTATACTAACTGGGAGTGCGTGTATAAGCGTCTACGTGTCTGCATGAGATGCGAGGGGGCATGGGCCTACCATGGTGACAGGAGCTATGAATTACTTATACGGAGACAGTGAGGCCGGGCCCTTTGCTCTGCAGCTGGAAGGATGTTTACTTGAACTACGAGACAGGAATGTATTTTCGAGGGGCGGAGCAGATAATTCGAAGGTTGAATACAGTCTTGGCAGGCAACAGGCTGAGCCAAGCGCCGTTAGCCGCACAGGGAGTAAGGCAGAGGTCACGGGTACAGATGTAGGCCCAGGCTGAAGCATTCAGAGTCAGAAGGCAGGAAAAAGCTCGATGGCAGAATTCAGGGCCTACTTCGCCAGGGCTGAAAAACGTGTAAAGTACACCACATAAAGACGTTGGCAAGGCATACTTAGGAACGGAATATTCAACCCATTCATGGTGGAACTGAAAGAGGACATGTTAACGTTGGACGCAAATGTATTTGCGTCTTCATAGCTTAAAGTGGAGGGAACATACATGTACTTGTAGCGCGTACACGGAGTCGTTGGGGTCTAAGATAGGGGACACAATTGATCATAAAATTTATATTTCCTCAGCGCGCAGATTTGCTACCTGAAAAGAGATGTGCATTCGATGCTTTACTGGTACTTACATCTTCGTATCGGCGTTTCACCGTAGTTCTTATTACATACTCACGAAGGTCTAGGAGACACTGCTGCCTGACTGCCCCATACGCGGCTCCGCTGAGAGTGCGGTGGTTAGCGATCTTGTGCCGTTTTTATACTGCCCATAATCGCTAATTAGACTCATCAACAGGCCGGATGCGCCCATATAAGGGTTTTCCAGTCCATCTTGTTTAGATTGCAGTCAGGCGTCATCGCTGAAACACCGGCATAGCGCGCGTGCACCCTTTCAATGTAGCGATGTATTCTCTACGAATGCTGCTAAATCGCGCATGCGCCCGTGCACGGGTTGTCCAGTCTCTCTCTGGTCCATTGCAGACAGGTGTGCCAATCATCGTCAGAAAAAAGCATTGCGCGCATGTGCCCTTGTGGGAAACGCTGCTGCTTTGCGCATGCGCTCATTCATTCATTCATTCGTTCATTCATTTAATCTTTATTTCGGCTCTTTTTGGCCATAAAAGATACATTATAACACAATACATTATACATAATGAATACACATATCAATTGGAAGCAGAAACTATACATTCCAACAATTAAAACTCGAAAAATCATCCCCGTTAAAATAGGCATAAGAATTAAAAAATAAAGTGTATTTACAGTTTTCATCTCCAGCACATCTGAAGGCAACCTAGCCTGCATCTAATATACACATGTATACTATCTATAGATCTAGAGCCATGTTTTTCCATGTCTATCCAACATTCAATAGGAATCTGCTAACACAAAACACTATAAGGCGTTTAGTGTCAGTTTCAACAAACCTATATGCTTCCTGGTAGGCACGAAGGCCTAAGGCTTTACACAGGGGTTTGATCCATCTTTTCCTAGCATGTTCATAGGCAGTACAAAAAAACAATATGTGAGTATCATCTTCTCTTAAATTTAAATCACAACATGTACAGTTTGTACTTTTTGATTGCCCTGGGATCTTATCCCATTTTGCTAGTACTACTTTTGTTTTTAATATACCATATCTAAATTTTAGGTACAGGCTTTTTGCTAGGGCTGGTTGTATCTCATTGAAAAATTCCTCAAACAGTGGAACATCCTTAAAATCAAGAAAACTGCGTGTAATGGACCCACATGGATGATTATTTTGGTAATTATGAGTTATATAAAACCAAAATCGATCCTTAACCTCAGTCTTACATCTTTGTGTCAAGCTTGCTGGGTCATCCCAGTAATGAGCAAGGCCTATTCGATGCAACCAATTATTAACATGTTTAAGCCATGAGTTTGTATTATGATCATCCAGGCTCTTGACTTCTATAATACCTTGTCTGTAGTCTGTGAGTTCTGGAGTACTCCAGAGTCTGACCCAAAACGACAGTGGCCTAAGTAGTGCGATATGATCCGTTCTTTTCATATTTAAATCCAAAAACATTGGTACAAGTGGTGTACGTCTGGGCATTTTCAATAGCCTTCTAAAAAAATTATTTTCACAAGTCGTAAAGATGTTACATGCTTTTATGCCCCAGATTTCTGCTCCATATAAAGCACCAGATTGAGCCTTAAATTTGTAAACTTCTAGTGCTTGTGAAATGGACTTACTTAAACTAGCCCCATGGCGCTTTAAAATTGGTAAAGAGCTCTGACTATATATAGTTTTGCTCTTTTCGATTTGTGTACTCCATGAGGTTTTTGAATCTAGGGTAACTCCCAAGTACGAAAAATTTGTGACCAGATCAAGCCTTTGATTATTTAGAAAGAATTGCCTATTAAAGGTTTTGTGTGGATTTATAGACATACATTTGGTTTTTTTCGCATTTATTTCAAGACCTTTTGAGTCACAATATTTTTTAAAAGTGTTCAAAAGGGTTTGGAGGCCCATGGGCGTTTGCGAGATCAGAATTGTATCGTCCGAAAATAAACGGAATGGGACCCTCACACCATTTAGTTTTGGGGAGTCATTACCACACCTATCTAAAATTTCTGGGATGTCGTTGACAAATAAAGAAGAAAGTGTAGGGGCCAACACACATCCTTGACGAACCCCGCGTCTAATAGGTATGGGTTCTGTTAGTTCCCCTTTCGGGCCCCAGCGCACTCTAGCAAAGTTATTATCGTGTAATCTTACTATCTGCTGGAGAATACATGTTGGTAATCCCATTGCAAACAAACAATCCCATAAACGATCCAGCAAAACTAAATCAAAAGCTGCCCTAAGATCAACAAAAGCTACATAAATATGTCCTTTTAACAAAGAGACATATTTCCAACAAATGCAACAAAACCTAAAAACCTGATCTATCGCACTTATGTTACGTCTAAAGCCTGCTTGAAACTTAGTAAGAATCTCATTCTCATCAATCCATGTTTCCATTCGATTTAAAAGATGCCTAGAAAAGATTTTTTGCAAAATGTTCAAAAGACAAATGGGACGATAGTTAGAAGGATCGTGTCGATCCCCCTTTTTAAAAACTAATATAATTTCTGCTCCCCGCCAACTGTGTGGTAACTTCCCACCGGCAACTATTATATTAAAAAGCTTATTTATATATGCCGCCCAGATACTGGTCTCATGTTTATATAAGTCCCCTGGTATTTTATCTAAACCGGGGGCTTTACCATTTTTCACAGCAATTAATGCTAACTCGGTTTCCTCGAGACTAATCTCTACAATATTAGTTGATGACTCCAGCCATGGGCTATTTACAACATCTGATTTACCACTGTCAGGGGCTTTATACAAGTGGGTGAAGAGATCAACCCAAGTTTGCTCATTAATGAACACGTCATCCGGTGATCTTCCTCCTATATTCTCATTAGCGACTAGTTGCCAGAAACCCACATTATCCTTGAGTTTAACAGCTAAAAGCATCTTCTCCCAACATTCCTCATCCCATTCAGTTCTTGCCATTCGCTGCACTCTCCTATATTCTTGTCTTAGGGTCCTAATAGCGTGTATTGTATTACTCTTTATTGCCTCTAGGAGTTTACTCTTACAATTGCGACATTCTTTATTATACCATTGTTTGGTACCAGATGAACCGATTTTATTCAACCTTTTTTTATGCGGCATTTTCGTCACAAATGGTACCAAGGCACTAAAAAATTCATTATGTAGGTTAATAAAAACCTCACCCTCTACTGGCTGAAGTAGATGTTTATCAAAAGTATCTGCAAAAAGTGAATAGATACTGGATAATGCCTCCTTGTTACTAAATAAACTAGCCCATTTAAGTGATCTCCTGTTGTTACTTATTAAAGGGCCAGTATTAATTGGATTATCCATAGTATTTTGTGACATCGGAATCCTAGAGCTAGGGACTAGGCTATAGTTCATTGACAAACGCAGTGGGCGATGGTCACTTTCATATCTATGGTCAATTTCGAAATCTAATAGGAAATTCCAGATATAAAAAGAGACCAAAATGTAATCAATCCGACTTTGGCATTTGTTCTTGACAAAAGTTGGTGCTTTCGGAGAATCAGATGGAAAACGACCATTACAAGCCCTCAGGTCATGTACTGCCACCAGTCTCATAATCTGAGTAGCTAAAGTCGTACAGCTTACCCCCTCTGTATATGATAAGGGGGGAATATTGTTAGCTCTATCCTCCTCTGAAAAAACATCTCCAAAACCTATAATCGGTTCGAAGTTACAATTGAAATCACCACATACAATTATACCAGTAGGTGCCTCTACAATATCAGTAAGAAGTTTGTCCAATTTGTTGAAAATTTCAGATTCCTTTGCTAACCCACAAGGCGATTATAGACATTACACAATACAATACACTTTCCATCATTCATCTTCACTAAAAGACCCAGTATATCAGCAGAGTCTGTGGTTAGTTGCGTATCACGTCTTGGATCAATGACTCTTCAGCAGGTGTGGGCGTCAATAATGAATCACAATCTTTGTTATATGTAACAGATACTAGAGGGTTGGTATAAATAGCACCTATGCTCTCCAGCAGTGGTTGTAATAATTTCTGTCCCGTTTGCAACCACCCACGGTTACCTCTATTGAATTGGTATGGCCAACTAATCGTTGGTCATTCGGTGATCTTCAATCGCAATCATCTAGTCCAGAGAAGATATCATACCTGTTTGCTGTTTCCAAGGGTGTAAAAGGTCTCAGATGTTCCATCCTCCTATTCAAATTTCTAGAAGACCTAGGTGGTACCTTGTTCCACCCAAAAGGGTCAGCGACTGGATGATACTGTCGAGGTTCTAACGGGAACCCGGAATTAAGGGACAATAAGGGAGGAACAATCTGGTTGGAAATCTGAACACCAATGTGGTTAGGGGGAAAAACCAGGGACCTAGGATAAAAATAAGTCAGGGGGTGTGGTATAATAGAATTACCACCTCCACCCTGAGGCCAATTCAGAATATAAGTTACTGCTCGGGGATCTCGAAAATTAATAACTACCAGATCACCATCTATGTCCTTAACCCTGCTGCCCAACCAGGGGAGTCGTCTAACATGCACAATATCACCATTGATGTCATGTGATAGTGGTCTGTATTGTGCTAACCAGTGCATGATCTTATTTTTGAGTTGGAAATACCCCTCCCTCTTATTTGTTGGTAAGCTAGGGACCCCCATCAAAACAACCACATACGGGGCCGCTTCTGGGGGCAATTCTACTTGGGGGATTCTACGCGGTGGTGGCCTGGTGTGTCTAGTTGGACCCCCTTTCGGTTGTTGAGAAGCCCCCATTGGAGGTTTTGCAGATCCTGTCGCCACTATATTTACTGGTGTAAGAGCTGAACTAGTGGTCTGTTTCGGGGGTGGGGCTATTTGGTTCTTAGTAATAATTGATGTTGTCGGTTGATCAGAACTTTTTAAGACACTAGGAGTACATGTAGGCACCATAACTGGTGATTCCAAAACCCCACTCCCCACAGCCTTAAGTGGACCCTGATGATTGTTAACTGCCGCCTCAACTGCTTCAAGTTTTTTCTCCACCCTCCTCAATCTCTCAATAATAGGTAAAATGAATGACCTAATTAAATGTTCCATTTTATCAAGTGAGGCTATGGGAGAAATATCCATTTGAAGAATATCAACCGTTTTATCTGTTGGAACAGTGATATTCTCCAATTGAACAACTGTGGGAGAAAGAGACATGGTAATCGGGGATATCCTGTCGGGTTGTTCAACAACGGGGTTTTTAGCAATGTTATTAGTATCTTTAGTAGATTTTCCAAAGTCCGAATGACTGACTTTTGGCTTTTGCAGAACACCCCCCTTCCGTCTTTTTTTTGCAGGCGGTGGCCCATGGCTCTTAGCCTGCGCAAATTTCCTCTGCTTGCTTACAACTTGCTTTGGTCTTGGCGGAGGCCGAGTAAGCAAGTTAGCATCAGGCAATACCGATCTAGATGGTGAAATATGTGTTACAGTTTGACCAGTTTGACCAGTTTGACCCAGAGGCGTTGGGGTAGAGTCACGTAGCAATAGAGGAAAACTTTCCAAACATAAAGGATCTTCAGTGGATAAAGTACCCTCAGAAATAATCATAAGGTCTTTAAGTGGAGAAACGGCAGGGGCTTTGTTCTTCAAACCTTCGATAGAGCGGCGACGCTCTGCTCTACAAACTGCCAACATTTTCTCCTTATCTTGATCCACAGGAGCCTTTGTAACGTAGTTATCTAATGGACCATTAACAGTACACCCAGCCTTCTCAAGCAACAATTTCCCCGGACTCAGAGCCATCATAATACAGAGTACTAACACAACACAATTTTGAAGAGAGTGGGCCCTGCTCGGCCTCTCTCGGTCTCTGAGGGCCTCAGAGGGCCCGCCCTTTGCCCGGGCTTAGCCCCGCGCTACGTCCCGCTGCGCGGAATGTGATGGCTTGTTTAAATACCTTCCAGGCAGGTGGGCGTAGCCGCTGCGGGAAGAGGCTGCAGGTGTGTTCAGGCCGGCCTCGCAGTCCCGCAGCGGTATGGGCGGTGTGGGCGGCTCCGCAACACAGCCAGGTGCCGTTACCGTGATCCAGGCAACAGGAAAGAATTCCGACGATCTCCAGCCAGCCCTGCTTCCAAGCCCCGTAAAGTTCTGCAATGCGCTCATTTGAGGTGTTGAACAGTCCTGCACATGTGCGTGGAGCGCACTTTTTACAGTTGGGGAGCGTATGTCCTGAGGCACTCTGATGTTTACAGTGGAGAAAGAGAATTCATAATGTACAATACATTGCAACACAAGTGTTCAGAACGGCTGTATTAGTTTGTAATAACCGTGTCTAAAGGATCAAAATAGTGGTCATGGTTATTGTTAGTGAAGGAGTCCATGGTTCGTTTTTGTGAGGATCATAGACCTTTTGGATGCTCATAATACAAGCATCATTACATGGAGCTTTTCGTGGTAGGTTTTTTGCCAGAGTTGGTAGAATATACAGTGTAAACATCCTACAGTCATGACAAGTAGTCGTGGAACAGGGGTGTGGTCTGTATGTTTTTATGTTAGTTGTCCCCATGGGATTTTATCATTTAGGCCCGTAACGTGGGTCCCCAGACGGAACACCCACCGTTGTTCCTTTTCAAGTAGGCCGGATTCTGATGGTAATTGTTCTATGACTGTCCAAAGGATATCATTGACATAATGTTGTGCTTCCAGGAAATGGGTCGCCATTTTGGTTGTGCTCTTCTTGCACTGAATGTTGCTCTTGTGTTCACTGATCCGGGTTTTTACTGATCTCGTGGTCATGCCTACATATTCTAGACCTGGATGGATTGACATAGATTGGAGACGCACATGTACAGGAAACCGATGGAATGTAATTCGGTACTCCATGTCACCAGTGCACATCCCCCTTTGCAGATATGAGCAATTCCCTTTGGTGAAATGATAGGAACAAAACAGAAATGTAGTGAATCAGATGAATTGAACCTAGAACTGGATAATGTGGAAAGAAGATTCATCAAGAGGGTTTATTACAGAGCCATGCTTGTCACCTCACGAAGAAAACTGGCTTACATCAAACGAGAAACACTGTTAGTGACCACCAGGAAAGAAAGAAAACTAGACAGAAACGTTTTGCCTTTATTACACCATACTCCATACCCAGTTCAGAGGTATAAAAAATTCTGACTAGGCACTGGCATTTACTTTCTCTGGATCACATTCTGACAATTACCATCAGTGACTGACCTACACTCACACATGGCAGGGGCAGAACATTCAGGCAATAACTGTGCATCAGTTTCTACCTCCTAGTGCCAGAGACTCTTGGCTACCATCCGCACCAAATGGTTTCGATCAATGTGGCACATACAATACTTGCTGTTTTTCTTTGGATAAAACTACTATTTTCACATACACTACCAAAAGAGCATTTGTGATTGATAAATGTATCAATTGCAATACCAAGTATGTACTGTACAGTATTCAATGCATATGTAATCAGATTTACATTGGGAGCACTGTGAGACCACTGAAAGAGAGTATACAGGAGCACTTGAGAGCCATAATTAACAATATAGCCGACTAACCAGTGGCTGTGCAATTCAATGCGGTGCATAAAATTAATTTATTGGAAAGTAAGTTAATAATGGTAAATATATATCTACCACTGGCAATAAGGCCACTAACACAGTCTAGGGCTCAGAATAGGTCTCAGATAATTAATCTCATGATCAACTCTTGGTAGATTGGCTGTGAGCCGCCAGGCTATACTTAAGAAACAGATATATAAAGCATTTAAAAAAATCAATTCAGTAAATATTTAAGATGCAACACACAATAAAAATCCAACACCAATTCACGACAATAGGAAATATTTGTATCTTTAAAATGACATAAAAAAAACAAAAAAGCCCAATGTAGGGAACTGGAGATATGGATTTTAGAAAAGTTAGCACTATAGCTCATAGAAGCCTGTACTTCCTATTGGGACATTTGGCCGAGGTAGACCGAGACAAAGTCAAAGTTTCAGGCCAACTAGGATGGAGCCCTGCGCAGCTACTTCTTGCGGTAGGCCTCGGCCAAAGTTTTTACCTTCTGACTTAGAAACTTTCCTGGAGCTTTTTCTGCCGGGGGACCTCGATGCTCTCCACCAGACAGGATTCGGTGAACGTACGACTGGCTTGCCTTTAGACGAGTTCCCGGTCAAACTGTGGAAGTCAAACCTCTGGAGCTTTCCAGCGAGATGACCAGGAATCCAGGTCAAATTGATTGTGGTTGAAGGTACTCTCGTAGTTGGAGTTGGTCAAGCCTTTTACCTTCAGACTTAGAAACTTTTACGGAGCTTTTTCTCCCAAGGTCCCAAGGTGCTTTTCACCAGGTCACGGTGGCCAGCTTGGCTTCGGAAGAGCTCCTGGTCAATCTCTGAAAGTCGGCCCTCTGGAGCTTTTCAGCAGGACGATCCAAAGGGGCAGGCCGACTCGCGGTTGAGGGGCGCCGGTTTGGCTGGCCAGGTCAAGTCAGTCCACTTATGGAGCTTTTTTCAAAAGTTGCTCTAAACTTCTGGAACTTTTTCCTGAAGTTTCCTCTGAGGGTCCCAAAGTGTCCAAAACGCTCTGGAAGTTCCAAGATGGTCCATGAAAGTTTGGGACTTCAGTTCCCACAATCCCCTTGGACAAAACCCTTACAAATCCACTAGACGCACTACAGGCTGGGAATTATTGGTGGTCATGGTCCAGGTGAGCTCTGTTAACCTGTAGCTTGCAGGGAGTCCACTTTGTATTCCTCTTGAAGCCAGTTAGGTCCACGAGCTGTAGTTCCAGATTGTGCAACAGGCGCAGTCAGTCAAAGTGCAGGGCCTAGGTTGGTGCAAATCAAACTTCCAGCTTGGACCCTACTTCTTCTCTTGTTTAAAGCAGCAGGTTTGAGAGACTCTGCCCCTCTCAGATTCATATTCAGTGTTCCATGGGGGTCAATCAAGAGGGCACTCCTATCCAATGAGGTACAGGGCAACACCTCAGGGCATGACCATTTCCTCCACAATGTGGCACAATGGTCTCCCAGAAAGCACTATTCTACCAAAACGCAATATGGCTGAAGTCTCAGCAGAGAAGCAAGAGCTAGCTAAAAAAAACCTTCCTCCTGCACTTGCAGATTCCTTCCTTAAGCCTGTCACCAGGCTGGGTTCATAGTGGAAAGGGGGTAAATGGACCTGGCTGTCTCTGCCTGTCCCCTTTTACCTTTGGAGCCTAAGCTTTATGAACCTTCCTCCATGCACTAGCATTCATGCAGAGCAATGTCCTCTTACGAGAATTAGCCTTTTCTCCCTGGGTGCCACTTATCACTTCATCAAAGCATCCTGGCCAATCAGTGCAGACCACTGAAAGGCTGAATTTTTACTTACAGACAAGAAAGTCATATAACTTCTTTTCTGTACATGTTAGGGTAAATTCAACAACAGTATATTGTTGGATTTATCAATACCAGTCTCCTAAGCTCTTGAATTATATTTTTCCGTTGTCCCATGTGGTAGTTATGGATTCATAAACTATTGCAATGTTAACCTATGTGGCTGGGATCTACAATGGGGAAAATGAAATGTCCAATATCTCCAGCACCAGGGTCTCTAAAACTACTTTTATAAGGATCCTGCTTACAACTACATTACCCACCACCCCAGGGACACCCAGGGGAGACTTTAGGGATCATGCATATACACAAATAATGTAGATCCTCAATCCACCGTGCTCCTAGCACAATTGTCGATTTTGGGAAGCACTTTACTACAATGAACAAAGTGAAATGTGCAATTGTTCTATCCCCAGGGCATATACAACCTCTTTTATAAGGGTCCTCCTTATAAGTACTTGACTCCCTACCCCTGGGACACATAGAGGAGACCCTGGGGGTACCTAATATGCCAAAATATTATAGTTTATCAATTTTGAAGTGCCCCTAACACCAAAGTCGAATTTGGCCAAAATGTACATTTAAAATCAGATCTGCATCACAGCATTGCTTTTAAAATAACCTCACGCTCCCAGCAGTGCACACATGCAGGCACAGAAAGGGCTGCTGGCCTCTAAACTGTCATGCCCTATTATATACGAGGCACTTCAAGGTAGTTTTAATCCCCCTGCCGTATTATGTACTAGGGGCTTATAGGGGAGGTCATGCTAATCAGTTGGGTACCCTAGTCCATGGTGTACCCTATTGTGCGTAGATGTTTTCACTGTATACTAAGTGTTTTCAGCATAGCACTGATCCTGGGCCTGGTTAGGCGGAGCCCAGGGACAGTCAGAGTCAGTTACCACCAGTACCAGTCAGCAAATGACTTTGCAACTGTAATGAAATTATCAACATTGGTTTTCATGGTATAGAGATGATTGACCACATGCCCAGGAGAGGTGGCGCCTCAACACTCAGGCAACTAGAGAGTAAATTGGTCATTAAACTTAGTGCGGTAGAATTATGTTTGAACATAGATAAAGAGTTACATGTATTTTTGTAATATCTTTGCTGATCATGTACTAAGTAACAACAGTGTTTTGGACTGATGTCTTGGACCATGTGACAATATATCTCGATTGGTTATATGTAATGTGAAGATTTCATTACTGCCTGTATAATAAAATATATAACCAAGATCCGTAAAAAATAGTGTCTGGAAGCCAGTTGCATGTTTTGACCAATGTATATGTGTGAAACTCTACATATATACATAGATTTTGGTAAATGGCACTATCCCCTTATTCAGATGTGATGGGTCCCAAGGGATATGCACTACTGATGTGATGGTTGATCATATATGCCATTCTTTTGTCGTAAAATTGGTGCTTTTTCTTTTGTTTTGTTTTTCTTTTTGGTCTCACAATCCCTTCCTGCTGTCGCTTATCTAATGATGCTAACCTCTGTTCTAAGTCAGTACGTTTTTCTCGGATCGCCCTAAGCAAACCGGAATGATTGGTCATAGAGATACCGCGTATGTACACCTTGAACGTCTCCCAAACAACTTGAAAGCTATCCACAGACCGCACATTAGCCTAAAAAAATGTTTCTATTGCTTCAGCCAGTTCTTCTTTAAAGACCACGTCCAGCAGGAAAAAGGTGGGAACCGCTAGGTGAAGGGCAGGATCACTTTTCTAGGTGTGTCCACGACCAACAGTAGTGGGGAGTGGTCCAAGAGCATAGGAGGGAGTACCCTACAGGTACGCACAATCTCAGTCAGCCGTCCACCAATAATATATTCGGGTGTGTAGGTCATGGTATGCTGAGTAGTACGTAAATCCCCCAGCACTCGGATATGACTGTTGCCACACATCACACTGATCAAACCGTACCATAGTGCTCTCAACTGCTCTAGCTGCCACCGTGAGACATCTATCCGGTACCCCGACCTGTTCACCCTCAGGTTTCTGACTAAATTAAAATCACGTGTAAACAAATAGGAGGACCCCACTCTAACTTTGTAGAGGACGGTGGGGAAACATTCAGGTAAAAGGAAACAAACGTCCAGGTTCGTTGGACAGTTCAGGTAGTGTCTTGTTTTAGTGTGGGACTAACAGGTATCCCACTTACCCACCCTCTCAGATTTTATGCTCTATTTTAGAGGGGCATGTTTCTCATGAAAAAGGCAAAAGTGCTAACCATGTAATCATAAAATCAGAGACCATTTAAAGAACAAAAATTATTTTTGATGTTATCAAGACAGAATTGTTAGGTGGGAAGACGTGAAAAACAGGGAGTCGGTTTGGTTATCTATACCCAGGTTTTTGTTTCATACAACAATCAACAATCAACAAATGGACAAAGTCTTTGACACAATAGTTAGGTAAGTAAACGTTTTTTTGATTAAGAACATATCACTACTTAGGTCTGGTAACAAAATACAAGTTTTATTCCATAATACAATGTTATAAAAAACAATTCATTAAAACCATTATACAATGTACATATTCATCAGAGTGTTATTAAAATACAATAAAAAGGTCACAGAATCAAAAGGTCGACGCGGCGTTTCGGCTTTTTTTCTAGTATGCCTTCATCAGGACTGATTCTTGTTGTTCCAGTTGAGTTTATTATCTCCCTGGATTGAACTACTTGGTTCCAAGAGAAATCCTTTTTTAGAATTAGGACTCTTGCAGCCTTGTCAATTCAATGTGTACAAGGTTGCTCTGTCTCCATGTGATTGATTTACTGGATTTCCATTACTTTCCGATCGGGTATGTCCAGGTTATATACGATATGAAGTTCGATTCTCTTCTTTACTGCCTTAATAAGGCTCTATATTCACTGTGTCCTTTGCTGCCAGGAGGAGCCACCGTTCTATATATTGGGCCTTTTAGTTCTATCCTCCCGTGAGAGTCAGGGTTATAGTGCCAAGTTCCCCTTTTCAATTGGGTAACGATCTCCCTCGCAGTATGTGTCCTGTGAGGTATCTTCTTCTGTGCAGTCGGATATCAATATTCCTGCAGTCGGCCTCCCTGCTCCTCTCTTCCTGGCAGCACGTCCTTGTTGTCTCGCCACAGCGTTTTTCTGAAAATTTCGACCTTTTGATTCTGTGACCTTTTTATTGTATTTTAATAACACTCTGATGAATATGTACATTGTATAATGGTTTTAATGAATTGTTTTTTATAACATTGTATTATGGAATAAAACTTGTATTTTGTTACCAGACCTAAGTAGTGATATGTTCTTAATCAAAAAAACGTTTACTTACCTAACTATTGTGTCAAAGACTTTGTCCATTTGTTGATTGTTGATTGTTGTATGAAACAAAAACCTGGGTATAGATAACCAAACCGACTCCCTGTTTTTCACGTCTTCCCACCTAACAATTCTGTCTTGATAACATCAAAAATAATTTTTGTTCTTTAAATGGTCTCTGATTTTATGATTACATGGTTAGCACTTTTGCCTTTTTCATGAGAAACATGCCCCTCTAAAATAGAGCATAAAATCTGAGAGGGTGGGTAAGTGGGATACCTGTTAGTCCCACACTAAAACAAGACACTACCTGAACTGTCCAACGAACCTGGACGTTTGTTTCCTTTTACCTAAATTAAAATCACACCCCCCCAACCCCAAAGTAGTGGTCCTTTCCCTCATAGGCCAACCCTGTCTGCCAGATTTGCAAAGAAGTCAGGGTTATCATAATTATGGCCGTAGATGTTAACTATGATAAGGTCCATATCTTTACCTTTACACCCGGTAATAACAAATCAACCGTCCCCATTTCTGTCCAGCGGTTCAAGTGTTAGAGCCGATCTAGGATTAACCCATGTCAATACCCCATGTGCCTGTGTGGTAAATCCAGCTGTATATATATTACCATGTAAACCTCTGCTACGCAGCATAGGGCTATTCAGGGGTAGATGGGTCTCCTGTAGGAAAGCAACATCAATCTCATTTCTATGATTGTTAAGCCCTATAACGTTCCAAGTGAGTGCACATAGAGTGACCATGCCCATGTCTCTGTGGGGCCTACTAGTTTCTGCCATGAGGTGTGACTTGTTGGACTCGCCTAGCTGACCTGTGGGACGCGCATGACGTGAGTTTTCTTGGTGCCGCCGTGAGTCGTGCTAAAATATTAACAAAAATTTCGTGTCGCAAGTCCTCCCCACCCCCCACCCACATCAGGCCAACCCCAACCTTGCTTCGACAAAGTTCTTCCACTAATCCCCAACAGAAGCCAAATAATCAAAAATTCAAAGCTGCCCAACATAGGTTCAAAATTACCCCTTCCCCCCGTTTTGTATCCAAGTGGTGAAATATACTTATGGGCGGACGTTGCTCACCTAGCCAGTCTATGCGTCTCAATTAGATACTACAAATAGCTCTCCCACCCGCCGCCTGTATTTGTGCATCGGTTTCAAATAGCAATACCGCCACATACATCATATATCCTGATGTAGCTCAGCAATCATACAAAATATCCCCACATTTGTGTAGTCACATTCCTATTAACCCATAGTGCCAGCAATATAAAATATTCCCATTAACAGCGGACTCTTAGAGATAAGCTCCCAAAGGCACTTGCGTGTCAGGAGTAGTACTGCAGTAGTTCTCCAAGTATGTGGGCACACACACAGGAAGTCAATCTTGTTCGTCTAACCAGCCTCCAAAAGCGCCCTCTAGGTGACTTCGCTCCGGGCTTTCTCACTGCTGCTTGGCCCACTCCTTCAGAGCTTTCTGCAATGCCTTTGGGTCAATTGACGACGTCTCTGCCGGAGGAGGAGGCAAGATGGCGGACACGGCTGTGTCCGAGTAAGTCAGGCTGTCGGTGCTCTCCTGCTGCATCACTTCTCTGACCCCCTGCTTTTCATTAAGACACTACGCTCTTTTGTAAACGAATCGGATTGTAGTGACCCGGCTTGTAAGAAAGCCTTGCTTGTCTGCTTTACCTGCTTGCGCAGTCAGCTACTACATCGCTTGAGACTTCTGACATCAATACGGGGGCCACCCTTATGTGGCGATGCTGCTGAGCCTACGTATATCGACCGGACCCGCCTGTCAGAAACGCCGGATTCAAGTGTTGCTGACTGTCGGATTTCGGAGTTTTCTTCCCGGGTTCTTCTCGGGCGTCTCCGGCGTCGTAGAGAATGAAAGTGGCAATATCGATCTGAAGTGCATAAACCCAGTGGGTCAAGTGAGGTGGTGTAACATTGGAATAAGTATAGGCTCAAAAGCTGCTTGTCACAGTAAACAAGAGTCTTTTTCCTTGGGGCATAACGCGACTTAGCAAGCAGCCTCTTTGACCAGGGTGCACTTGGAGGATTTCCAGCAAAACTTGAAGCGGAGTAAAGGCTCTCGTGCAGTTTGCTGTTGTGTACAGGAGATCCCTCCTAGGGCTACTGACACGTCTATTAACACGACCTGGAGGCAATCTGCTTTGTCGACCAGGGTGCAGTTGGAGGATTCCTTGCAAAACCTGGAGCGGAGTAGTGAAGAACACATTATGAGATTAAAGAATACTGGCTCCAGTACAATCTTAAAGGGAGCAACTACAAGGGCGGTGGCTGCTGCTAATACTTCAGGGGGGGGCATTACCTAGCTCTGGAAGCACGGATACTCATCCACAGATGGAGAGGAAAAAAGATAGATTAAAGAATGGTGATAATGGTCTCCGGGGGACTGGGACTGGGAATTATGCCTCTACCTCTTCAGCTGGATCCTCAGCGGCACCTGCTTCTAATCAGTCTACGCAAGGCTTAAAGGTAACAATACCTTCTATTTTTAATAAGAAGAAGAAAAAGAATTTGCCGAGAGAGGATAAGAATGCATTGCTGGTGGTGGATGAGCCTCTGACTACTAGTACCGATACATTAGCTGGGACCTCTCCTTCTTTGGTCTGCAATGCTCCTGACCCACTCAATGTGGAATCTGCTCCCACTGACTCTGACTCTGTTATAATGGCATCACCCGAATTGGCGAATCCCCCCACTTGAAAAAGAATTGACGAACACCATAGATTCATGTGACTCAGGAGGGAAGTTCTACTCAATGTCTGATGTTTCGGCGGTCTCAGAGGGTGAGGGTGAGGTTGATTTGGACCTTGATTGGGCAGATGATCAAAGCTTAGCGAGTACTGCTCTCTTGGGTGAGGAGGAGGAGGAAAATTTCTCAAGTTCACCCTGGGGGACAATACGGTAGTAACTGCTCAGGGGAATGACAACGCTATACCGTCACTGGCTTTCGCTGATCAGGGGTCCTCATCGGATGTGAATGGGGCTGCAGCAAGTCAAAAACTCCCCCTTGACGATAGGGGGAGTAGTATCACTCTCCTCACTATATATCAGGCCATCATGACGCATCAGGAGGAGACGAAGGCGGAGAGTCTCCGCATCCATGGTGCAGTGCGGAAATTGCAGAACTCAGTCCGGCGTATCCCAAAGACAAGCTCCGAACTGTCTACTAGAGTGGCGGAGGCTGAAAATAGAATCTCTACAATTTAGGATGACTTTTCTGCTTGTAAAGCTGATGCCTCAGCCTTGCGCTCAGTTCGTGATGATATTAGCTGGAAATTGAGTGATATGGAAAACAGGGCGAGGAGAAATACCCTCCGAATATAGGGGGTTTCTGAAGGCTTGGAGGGGAAAGATATTCGAACATTTGTTACTGAGCTCTGTATTGACGCCTTCCCTGAGCTAAAGGGGTGGGAATGGGAAAGGGAGCTCCAAAAGGTTCACAGATTCCCCTTTCAGGTTCTGTCAGGGGCGAGAGGTGCTGAAAAAAAACCAAGGGCGATCCTTATTTGCCTTAATAACTTTCTATTACGTGAGCAATTATATGACCTGGCCCGACCTGATAGTAAACGTAAGGCAAAAGGCTGTGAATTTTTCGTCCGGCCAGATTATTGCCAGGCAACGGAACAACAAAGATGGCACCTCTGCCAACTTATTTCAAACTTCCAGGGCAAAGAGGCACAGGCATTTTTATTAAATCCCGCCAAGCTTAAGGTAATTTCTAAAGATAAAACAGTGTTTTTTACATCGGGGATTAAGGCGAAGGAGTTCTTAGATACCCTTTAATCAGTTTGTGTATCCTGTTGCCATTCCCTGGTCACATATGGCTACATATGTAGGGTCTTCTTGTCTTTTTTTGTGTGTTAATACCTCCCTTTTTTTTCTTCTAGGATCTTTTTTCTTCTTTCGCACTGTTTTTTTCTAGTGGAGGATTTCAAGTTATTGTAGGGGGGATAGGGGGGGTAGGAGAGCGCCCACCCCTTTCTTTCCATCACTTATAGGGACATTCCAGTCCCTTTGCCTCACAGGGTTGGGGTTGGTGGGGTGCTGGGAGAGGGGGTGCTGAGGGGTGGGGTGTTTCTCGGGTTGGTGGTGGGTAGGGTTTCGGGGGGCAAGGAACAGAGGGAACAGAGTTTGGAAATCATTTCATTATTAAGGGCATTATTAACGAGCTTGGGTTAGTAGATGTGTGGTGGCTTAAAAATTTAGGAACCCCGGGTTATACATTCTGTTCTGCCCCGCATCAAAAAAAGCATGTCCGTATTGATTTTTTTTTTGCCCCCATAGAATTAGCAACCGGTGCCAAAATTGATATTTTCCCTAAAATCATATCAGACCACAACCCTGTCATTCTTGAATTAACATTAGATACTTTGTCTCAATCCAACAGGAGCTCATGGACTTTCGATCGTCATCTACTGCTGGATCAGGCGTACTTACAACACATGGCTAAATGAATTCCAGAGTGTTTTGAGTTCAACTCTGGCTCCACTTCCGCGGGCATAGTATGGGATGCTTTCAAAGCATGTGTCCGTGGGGAAACATTAAGGGGGTCATTAGGATGATGGGCGGACTTTGTTTCTCCTTCTGAATTGCAGGAATCTTCT